>NW_027488368.1:20000000-22500000 GCF_051014445.1 Colletes latitarsis
CCTGGTTTCGATCAATATTTTAGAGAATAATTCATGTTATGTCTAGGTTAGGTCTGGGATTTGCTCTCATCAGGCTCATTCTTTCGCATATTTCTCATACTTGATGGCTAGATGCTGGGCTTTTTCTGGATTGCATCACGTAGTAATGAAGTACAACACTGAAACAGTCAATTAAACCTGGTTCCCATCATTATCTTAGAGGACAACGCAAGTTAGGTCTGGGATAGGTCTGGGATTTGCCCTCATCAGGCTCATACTTTCCGCGTTTTTCACATACTTGTTGAACGGATCCTGGGTTTTTTCTGGTTTGGGTCACGTAGTAGTGTGATACCACACTGTAACAGTCGATTAAACCTGGTTTCGATCAATATTTTAGAGGATAACGCATGTGAGGTCTAGGTTAGCCCTGGGATTTTCACTCATCAGACTCATACTTTCGCATTCTTCACATACTTGTTGAACGGATCCTGGGTTTTTTCTGGTTTGGAACACGTAGTAATGTGGGACCACATTGAAACAATCAATTAAACCTGCTCTTGATAAATATTTTAGAGGATAACGCATGTTAGGTCTGGGATAGGGCTTGGATTTGCCCACATCAGACTCACACTTTCGCACACTTCATATACTCGTTGAACAGATCCTGGGTTATTTTCTGGTTTGGATCAGATAGTAATGTGGTACCACACTGAAACAGTCGATTAAACCAGGTTTCGATCAATATTTTTGAGGATAACGCATGTTAGGTCTAGGTTAGGCCCGGGATTTTCACTCATCAGACTCATACTTTCGCATTCTTCTCATACTTGTTGAACGGATCCTGGGGTTTTTCTGGTTTGGATCACGTAGTAATGTGGGACCACACAGAAACAATCAATTAAACCTGGTCTTGATGAATATTTTAGAGGATAACGCATGTTAGGTCTGGCATTGGTCTGGGATTCGACCTCATCAGACTCATACTTTCGCATTCTTCACATACTTGTTAAACTGATCCTGGGTTTTTTCTGGTTTGGATCACGTAGTAATGTGGTACCACACAGAAGCAGTCAATTAAACCTGGTTTCGATCAATATTTTAGAGGATAACGCAAGTTAGGTCTGGGATAGGTCTGGGATTTGCCCTCATCAGGCTCATACTTTCGCATTCTTCACATACTTGTTGAACTGATCCTGGGTTTTTTCTGGTTTGGATCATGTAGTAATGTGGTACCACACTGAAACAGTCGATTAAACCTGGTTTCGATCAATATTTTAGAGGATAACGCATGTTAGGTCTAGGTTAGGTCTGGGATTTTCACTCATCAGACTCATACTTTCGCATTCTTCACATACTTGTTGAACGGAACCTGGGTTTTTTCTCGTTTGGATCACGTAGTAATGTGTGTCCACACTGAAACAATCAATTAAACCTGGTCTTGATAAATATTTTAGAGGATAACGCATTTTAGGTCTGGGATAGGTCTGGGATTTGCCCTCATCTGAGTCATACTTTCGCACAGTTCACATACTCGTTGAACAGATCCTGGGTTTTTTCTGGTTTGGATCACGTAGTGATGTGGTACCACACTGAAACAGTCAATTAAACTTGGTTTTGATCAATATTTTAGAGAATGATTCATGTTAGGTCTAGGTTAGGTCAAGGATTTGCTCTCATCAGGCTCATTCTTTCGCATATTTCTCATACTTGATGGCTAGATCCTGGGCTTTTTCTGGATTGCATCACGTAGTAATGTGGTACCACACTGAAACAGTCAATTAAACCTGGTTTGGATCAATATTTTAGAGGATAACGCAAGTTAAGTCTGGGATAGGTCTGGGATTTGACCTCATCAGACTCATACTTTCGCGTTTTTCACACACTTGTTGAACAGATCCTGGGTTTTTTCTGGTATGGATCACGTAGTAGTGTGGTACCACACATAAACAGTACATTAAACCTGGTTGCGATCAATATTTTAGAGGATAACGCATGTTAGGTCTGGGTTAGGTCTAGGATTTAACCTCATCAGGCTCATACTTTCGCATATTTCTCATACTTCATGGCTAGATCCTGGGCTATTTCTGGATTGGATCACGTAGTAATGTGGTACCACACTGAAACAGTCAATTAAACCTGGTTTCGATCAATATTTTAGAGGACAATGCAAGTTAGGTCTGGGATAGGTCTGGGATTTGCCCACATCAGGGTCATACTTTCGCATTTTTCACATACTTGTTGAACAGATCCTGGGTTTTTTCTGGTTTGGATCGCGCAGTAATGTGGTACCACACTGAAGCAGCCCACTAAACCTGGTTTCGATCAATATTTTAGAGGATAACGCATCTTAGGTCTGTGTTAGGTCTAAGATTTGCCCTCCTCAGGCTCACAGTTTCGCGTTTTTCGCATACTTCTTGAACAGATCCTGGGTTTTTTCTGGTATGGATCACGTAGTAATGTGGGACCACACTGAAACATTCAGTTAAACCTGGTCTTGATAAATATTTTTGAGGATAACGCATGTTAGGTCTGGAATAGGTCTGGGATTTGCCCTCATCAGACTCATACTTTCGCACACTTCACATACTCGTTGAACAGATCCTGGGTTTTTTCTGGTTTGGGTCACGTAGTAATGTGGTACCACACTGAAACAGTCCATTAAACCCGGTTGCGATCAATATTTTAGAGGATAACGCATGTTAGGTCTAGGTTAGCCCTGGGATTTTCACTCATCAGACTCATAGTTTCGCATTCTTCTCATAGTTGTTGAACGGATCCTGGGTTTTTTCTGGATTGGTTCACGTAGTAATGTGGTACCACACTGAAACATTCAATTAAACCTGATCTTGATAAATATCTTAGAGGATAACGCATGTTAGGTTTGGGTTAAGTCTAGGATTTGCCCTCATCAGGCTCATACTTTCGCATATTTCTCATACTTCATGGCTAGATCCTGGGCTGTTTCTGGATTGTATCACGTAGTAATGTGGTACCACGCTGAAACCGTCAATTAAACCTGGTTTCGATCAATATTTTAGAGGATAACGCAAGTTAGGTCTGGGATGGGTCTGGGATTTGCCCACATCAGGGTCATACTTTCGCATTTTTCACATACTTGTTGAACTGATCCTGGGCTTTTTCTGGTTTGGATCACGTAGTAGTGTGGTACCACACTGAAACAGTCCATTAAACCTGGTTTGGATCAATATTTTAGAGGATAACGCATGTTAGGTCTAGGTTAGGTCTGGGATTTTCACTCATCAGACTCATACTTTCGCATTCTTCACATACTTGTTGAACGGATCCTGGGTTTTTTCTGGTTTGGAACACGTAGTAATGTGGGACCACATTGAAACAATCAATTAAACCTGGTCTTGATAAATATTTTAGAGGATAACGCATGTTAGGTCTGGGATAGGTCTTGGATTTGCCCTTATCAGACTCACACTTTCGCACACTTCATATGCTCGCTGAACAGATCCTGGGTTATTTTCTGGTTTGGATCACATAGTAATGTGGTACCACACTGAAACAGTCGATTAAACCAGGTTTCGATCAATATTTTTGAGGATAACGCATGTTAGGTCTAGGTTAGGCCCGGGATTTTCACTCATCAGACTCATACTTTCGCATTCTTCACATACTTGTTGAGCTGATCCTGGGTTTTTTCTGGTTTGGATCACGTAGTAATGTGGTACCACACTGAAACAGTCGATTAAACCTGGTTTCGATCAATATTTTAGAGGATAACGCAAGTTAGGTCTGGGATAGGTCTAAGATTTGACCTCATCAGACTCATACTTTCGCACACTTCACATACTCGTTGAACAGATCCTGGGTTATTTTCTGGTTTGGATCACATAGTAATGTGGTACCACACTGAAACAGTCGATTAAACCAGGTTTCGATCAATATTTTAGAGGATAACGCAAGTTAGGTCTGGGATAGGTCTGGGATTTTCACTCATCAGACTCATACTTTCGCATTCTTCACATACTTGTTGAACGGATCCTGGGTTTTTTCTGGTTTGGATCACGTAGAAATGTGGGACCACACAGAAACAGTCAATTAAACCTGGTTTCGATCAATATTTTAGAGAATAATTCATGTTATGTCTAGGTTAGGTCTGGGATTTGCTCTCATCAGGCTCATTCTTTCGCATATTTCTCATACTTGATGGCTAGATGCTGGGCTTTTTCTGGATTGCATCACGTAGTAATGAAGTACAACACTGAAACAGTCAATTAAACCTGGTTCCCATCATTATCTTAGAGGACAACGCAAGTTAGGTCTGGGATAGGTCTGGGATTTGCCCTCATCAGGCTCATACTTTCCGCGTTTTTCACATACTTGTTGAACGGATCCTGGGTTTTTTCTGGTTTGGGTCACGTAGTAGTGTGGTACCACACTGAAACAGTCGATTAAACCAGGTTTCGATCAATATTTTTGAGGATAACGCATGTTAGGTCTAGGTTAGGCCCGGGATTTTCACTCATCGGACTCATACTTTCGCATTCTTCTCATACTTGTTGAACGGATCCTGGGGTTTTTCTGGTTTGGATCACGTAGTAATGTGGGACCACACAGAAACAATCAATTAAACCTGGTCTTGATGAATATTTTATAGGATAACGCATGTTAGGTCTGGCATTGGTCTGGGATTCGACCTCATCAGACTCATACTTTCGCATTCTTCACATACTTGTTAAACTGATCCTGGGTTTTTTCTGGTTTGGATCATGTAGTAATGTGGTACCACACTGAAACAGTCGATTAAACCTGGTTTGGATCAATATTTTAGAGGATAACCCATGTTAGGTCTAGGTTAGCCCTGGGATTTTCACTCATCAGACTCATACTTTCGCATTCTTCACATACTTGTTGAACGGATCCTGGGTTTTTTCTGGTTTGGATCACGTAGAAATGTGGGACCACACAGAAACAGTCAATTAAACCTGGTTTCGATCAATATTTTACAGAATAATTCATGTTATGTCTAGGTTAGGTCTGGGATTTGCTCTCATCAGGCTCATTCTTTCGCATATTTCTCATACTTGATGGCTAGATGCTGGGCTTTTTCTGGATTGCATCACGTAGTAATGAAGTACAACACTGAAACAGTCAATTAAACCTGGTTCCCATCATTATCTTAGAGGACAACGCAAGTTAGGTCTGGGATAGGTCTGGGATTTGCCCTCATCAGGCTCATACTTTCCGCGTTTTTCACATACTTGTTGAACGGATCCTGGGTTTTTTCTGGTTTGGGTCACGTAGTAGTGTGATACCACACTGAAACAGTCGATTAAACCTGGTTTCGATCAATATTTTAGAGGATAACGCATGTGAGGTCTAGGTTAGCCCTGGGATTTTCACTCATCAGACTCATACTTTCGCATTCTTCACATACTTGTTAAACTGATCCTGGGTTTTTTCTGGTTTGGATCACGTAGTAATGTGGTACCACACAGAAACAGTCAATTAAACCTGGTTTCGATCAATATTTTAGAGGATAACGCAAGTTAGGTCTGGGATAGGTCTGGGATTTGCCCTCATCAGGCTCATACTTTCGCGTTTTTCACATACTTGTTGATCAGATCATGGGTTTTTTCTGGTTTGGAACACGTAGTAATGTGGGACCACATTGAAACAATCAATTAAACCTGCTCTTGATAAATATTTTAGAGGATAACGCATGTTAGGTCTGGGATAGGGCTTGGATTTGCCCTCATCAGACTCACACTTTCGCACACTTCATATACTCGTTGAACAGATCCTGGGTTATTTTCTGGCTTGGATCAGATAGTAATGTGGTACCACACTGAAACAGTCGATTAAACCAGGTTTCGATCAATATTTTTGAGGATAACGCATGTTAGGTCTAGGTTAGGCCCGGGATTTTCACACATCAGACTCATACTTTCGCATTCTTCTCATACTTGTTGAACGGATCCTGGGGTTTTTCTGGTTTGGATCACGTAGTAATGTGGGACCACACAGAAACAATCAATTAAACCTGGTCTTGATGAATATTTTAGAGGATAACGCATGTTAGGTCTGGCATTGGTCTGGGATTCGACCTCATCAGACTCATACTTTCGCATTCCTCACATACTTGTTAAACTGATCCTGGGTTTTTTCTGGTTTGATCACGTAGTAATGTGGTACCACACAGAAACAGTCAATTAAACCTGGTTTCGATCAATATTTTAGAGGATAACGCAAGTTAGGTCTGGGATAGGTCTGGGATTTGCCCTCATCAGGCTCATACTTTCGCATTTTTCACATACTTGTTGAACAGATCATGGGTTTTTTCTGGTTTGGGTCACGTAGTAGTGTGATACCACACTGAAACAGTGGATTAAACCTGGTTTCGATCAATATTTTAGAGGGTAACGCATGTGAGGTCTAGGTTAGCCCTGGGATTTTCACTCATCAGACTCATACTTTCGCATTCTTCACATACTTGTTGAACGGAACCTGGGTTTTTTCTCGTTTGGATCACGTAGTAATGTGTGTCCACACTGAAACAATCAATTAAACCTGGTCTTGATAAATATTTTAGAGGATAACGCATTTTAGGTCTGGGATAGGTCTGGGATTTGCCCTCATCTGACTCATACTTTCGCACACTTCACATACTCGTTGAACAGATCCTGGGTTTTTTCTGGTTTGGATCACGTAGTGATGTGGTACCACACTGAAACAGTCAATTAAACTTGGTTTTGATCAATATTTTAGAGAATGATTCATGTTAGGTCTAGGTTAGGTCAAGGATTTGCTCTCATCAGGCTCATTCTTTCGCATATTTCTCATACTTGATGGCTAGATCCTGGGCTTTTTCTGGATTGCATCACGTAGTAATGTGGTACCACACTGAAACAGTCAATTAAACCTGGTTTGGATCAATATTTTAGAGGATAACGCATGTTAGGTCTGGGTTAGGTCTAGGATTTGCTCTCATCAGGCTCATTCTTTCGCATATTTCTCATACTTGATGGCTAGATCCTGGGCTTTCTCTGGATTGCATCACGTAGTAATGAAGTACAACACTGAAACAGTCAATTAAACCTGGTTTCCATCAATATCTTAGAGGACAACGCAAGTTAGGTCTGGGATAGGTCTGGGATTTGCCCACATCAGGCTCATACTTTCGCGTTTTTCACATACTTGTTGAACAGATCCTGGGTTTTTTCTGGTTTGGGTCACGTAGTAGTGTGATACCACACTGAAACAGTGGATTAAACCTGGTTTCGATCAATATTTTAGAGGATAACGCATGTGAGGTCTAGGTTAGCCCTGGGATTTTCACTCATCAGACTCATACTTTCGCATTCTTCACATACTTGTTGAACTGATCCTGGGTTTTTTCTGGTTTGGATCATGTAGTAATGTGGTACCACACTGAAACAGTCGATTAAACCTGGTTTGGATCAATATTTTAGAGGATAACGCAAGTTAAGTCTGGGATAGGTCTGGGATTTGCCCTCATCTGACTCATACTTTCGCACACTTCACATACTCGTTGAACAGATCCTGGGTTTTTTCTGGTTTGGATCACGTAGTAATGTGGGACCACACTGAAACAGTCAATTAAACCAGGTTTCGATCAATATATTAGAGAATAATTCATGTTAGGTCTAGGTTACGTCTGGGATTTGCTCTCAACAGGCTCATTCTTTCGCATATTTCTCATACTTGATGGCTAGATCCTGGGCTTTTTCTGGATTGCATCACGTAGTAATGAAGTACAACACTGAAACAGTGAATTAAACCTGGTTTCCATCAATATCTTAGAGGACAACGCAAGTTAGGTCTGGGATAGGTCTGGGATTTGCCCACATCAGGCTCATACATTCGCGTTTTTCACATACTTGTTGAACAGATCCTGGGTTTTTTCTGGTTTGGGTCACGTAGTAATGTGATACCACACTGAAACAGTGGATTAAACCTGGTTTCGATCAATATTTTAGAGGATAACGCATGTGAGGTCTAGGTTAGCCCTGGGATTTTCACTCATCAGACTCATACTTTCGTATTCTTCACATACTTGTTGAACTGATCCTGGGTTTTTTCTGGTTTGGATCATGTAGTAATGTGGTACCACACTGAAACAGTCGATTAAACCTGGTTTGGATCAATATTTTAGAGGATAACGCAAGTTAAGTCTGGGATAGGTCTGGGATTTGACCTCATCAGACTCATACTTTCGCGTTTTTCACACACTTGTTGAACAGATCCTGGGTTTTTTCTGGTATGGATCACGTAGTAGTGTGGTACCACACATAAACAGTCCATTAAACCTGGTTGCGATCAATATTTTAGAGGATAACGCATGTTAGGTCTCGGTTAGGTCTAGGATTTGCCCTCATCAGGCTCATACTTTCGCATATTTCTCATACTTCATGGCTAGATCCTGGGCTATTTCTGGATTGGATCACGTAGTAATGTGGTACCACACTGAAACAGTCAATTAAACCTGGTTTCGATCAATATTTTAGAGGACAATGCAAGTTAGGTCTGGGATAGGTCTGGGATTTGCCCACATCAGGGTCATACTTTCGCATTTTTCACATACTTGTTGAACAGATCCTGGGTTTTTTCTGGTTTGGATCGCGCAGTAATGTGGTACCACACTGAAGCAGCTCACTAAACCTGGTTTCGATCAATATTTTAGAGGATAACGCATCTTAGGTCTGTGTTAGGTCTAAGATTTGCCCACCACAGGCTCACAGTTTCGCGTTTTTCGCATACTTCTAGAACAGATCCTGGGTTTTTTCTGGTATGGATCACGTAGTAATGTGGGACCACACTGAAACATTCAGTTAAACCTGGTCTTGATAAATATTTTTGAGGATAACGCATGTTAGGTCTGGGATAGGTCTGGGATTTGCCCTCATCAGACTCATACTTTCGCACACTTCACATACTCGTTGAACAGATCCTGGGTTTTTTCTGGTTTGGGTCACGTAGTAATGTGGTACCACACTGAAACAGTCAATTAAACTTGGTTTTGATCAATATTTTAGAGAATGATTCATGTTAGGTCTAGGTTAGGTCAAGGATTTGCTCTCATCAGGCTCATTCTTTCGCATATTTCTCATACTTGATGGCTTGATCCTGGGCTTATTCTGGATTGCATCACGTAGTAATGAAGTGCAACACTGAAACAGTCAATTGAACCTGGTTTCCATCAATATTTTAGAGGACAACGCATGTCAGGTCTAGGTTAGGTCTGGGATTTGCTCTCATCAGGGTCATACTGTCGCAGTTTTAACTTACTTGTTGATCGGATCCTGGGTTTTTCTGGTTTGGTTCACGTAGTAATGTGGTACCACACTGAAACATTCAATTAAACCTGGTCTTGATAAATATTTTAGAGGATAACGCATGTTAGGTTTGGGTTAGATCTAGGATTTGCCCTCATCAGGCTCCACTTTCGCATATTTCTCATACTTAATGGCTGGATCCTGGGCTATTTCTGGATTGGATCACGTAGTAATGTGGTACCACACTGAAACAGTCAATTAAACCTGGTTTTGATCAATATTTTAGAGAATAATTCATGTTTGGTCTAGGTTAGGTCTGGGATTTGCTCTCATCAGGCTCATTCTTTCGCATATTTCTCATACTTGATGGCTAGATCCTGGGCTTTTTCTGGATTGCGTCACGTAGTAATGAAGTGCAACACTGAAACAGTCAACTAAACCTGGTTTCCATCAATATTTTAGAGGACAACGCATGTCAGGTCTAGGTTAGGTCTGGGATTTGCTCTCATCAGGGTCATACCGTCGCAGTTTTAGCTTACTTGTTGAACGGATCCTGGGTTTTTTCTGGTTTGGTTCACGTAGTAATGTGGTACCACACTGAAACATTCAATTAAACCTGGTCTTGATAAATATTTTAGAGGATAACGCATGTTAGGTTTGGGTTAGATCTAGGATTTGCCCTCATCAGGCTCACACTTTCGCATATTTCTCATACTTCATGGCTAGATTCTGGGCTGTTTCTGGATTGTATCACATAGTAATGTGGTACCACGCTGAAACAGTCGATTAAACCTGGTTTCGATCAATATTTTAGAGGATAACGCATGTTAAGTCTGGGATAGTTCTGGGATTTGACCTCATCAGACTCATTCTTTCGCGTTTTTCACATACTTGTTGAACAGGTCCTGGGTTTTTTCTGGTATGGATCACGTAGTAGTGTGGTACCACACAGAAACAGTCCATTAAACCCGGTTGCGATCAATATTTTAGAGGATAACGCATGTTAGGTCTGGGATAGGTCTAGGATTTGCCCACATCAGGCTCACACTTTCGCATATTTCTCATACTTCATGGCTGGATCCTGGGCTATTTCTGGATTGGATCACGTAGTAATGAAGTACAACACTGAAACTGTTAATTAAACCTGGTTTCGATCAATATTTTAGAGAATAATTCATGTTAGGTCTAGGTTAGGTCTGGAATTTGCTCTCATCAGGCTCATTCTTTCGCATATTTCTCATACTTGATGGCTAGATCCTGGGCTTTTTCTGGATTGCGTCACGTAGTAATGAAGTGCAACACTGAAACAGTCAACTAAACCTGGTTTCCATCAATATCTTAGAGGACAACGCATGTTAGGTCTAGGTGAGGCCTGGGATTTGCCCTCATCAGGGTCATACTTTCGCAGTTTTAACATACATGATGCCCTGATCGAGGGTTTTTTCTGCTTTGGATCACGTAGTAAAGTGGTACCACACTGAAACAGTCCATTAAACCAGGTTTGGATCAATATTTTAGAGGATAACGCATGTTAGGTCTAGGTTAGCCCTGGGATTTTCACTCATCAGACTCATACTTTCGCATTCTTCACATACTTGTTGAACGGATCCTGGGTTTTTTCTGGATTGGTTCACGTAGTAATGTGGTACCACACTGAAACATTCAATTAAACCTGATCTTGATAAATATTTTAGAGGATAACGCATGTTAGGTTTGGGTTAAGTCTAGGATTTGCCCTCATCAGGCTCATACTTTCGTATATTTCTCATACTTCATGGCTAGATCCTGGGCTGTTTCTGGATTGTATCACGTAGTAATGTGGTACCACGCTGAAACAGTCAATTAAACCTGGTTTCGATCAATATTTTAGAGGATAACGCAAGTTAGGTCTGGGATAGGTCTGGGATTTGCCCACATCAGGGTCATACTTTCGCATTTTTCACATACTTGTTGAACTGATCCTGGGCTTTTTCTGGTTTGGATCACGTAGTAGTGTGGTACCACACTGAAAGTGTCCATTAAACCTGGTTTGGAACAATATATTAGAGAATAATTCATGTTAGGTCTAGGTTACGTCTGGGATTTGCTCTCAACAGGCTCTTTCTTTCGCATATTTCTCATACTTGATGGCTAGATCCTGGGCTTTTTCTGGATTGCATCACGTAGTAATGAAGTACAACACTGAAACAGTCAATTAAACCTGGTTTCCATCAATATCTTAGAGGACAACGCAAGTTAGGTCTGGGATAGGTCTGGGATTTGCCCACATCAGGCTCATACTTTCGCGTTTTTCACATACTTGTTGAACAGATCCTGGGTTTTTTCTGGTTCGGATCACGTAGTAGTGTGGTACCACACTGAAACAGTCCATTAAACCTGGTTTGGATCAATATTTTAGAGGATAACGCATGTTAGGTCTAGGTTAGGTCTGGGATTTTCGCTCATCAGACTCATACTTTCGCATTCTTCACATACTTGTTGAACGGATCCTGGGTTTTTTCTGGTTTGGAACACGTAGTAATGTGGGACCACATTGAAACAATCAATTAAACCTGGTCTTGATAAATATTTTAGAGGATAACGCATGTTAGGTCTGGGATAGGTCTTGGATTTGCCCTCATCAGACTCACACTTTCGCACACTTCATATGCTCGTTGAACAGATCCTGGTTTATTTTCTGGTTTGGATCACATAGTAATGTGGTACCACACTGAAACAGTCGATTAAACCAGGTTTCGATCAATATTTTTGAGGATAACGCATGTTAGGTCTAGGTTAGGCCCGGGATTTTCACTCATCAGACTCATACTTTCGCATTCTTCTCATACTTGTTGAACGGATCCTGGGGTTTTTCTGGTTTGGATCACGTAGTAATGTGGTACCACACAGAAACAGTCAATTAAACCTGGTTTCGATCAATATTTTAGAGGATAACGCACGTTAGGTCTGGGATAAGTCTGGGATTTGCCCTCATCAGGCTCATACTTTCGCGTTTTTCACATACTTGTTGAACAGATCCTGGGTTTTTTCTGGATTGGGTCACGTAGTAATGTGGGACCACACAGAAACAATCAATTAAACCTGGTCTTGATGAATATTTTAGAGGATAACGCATGTTAGGTCTGGATTAGGTCTAGGATTTGCCCTCGCCAGGCTCATACCTTCGCATATTTCTCTTACTTCGTGGATAGATCCTGGGCTATTTCTGGATTGTATCACGTAGTAATGTGGTACCACACTGAAACATTCAATGAAACCTGGTCTGGATAAATATTTTAGAGAATAACGCATCTTAGGTCTGTGTTAGGTCTAAGATTTGCCCTCCTCAGGCTCACAGTTTCGCGTTTTTCGCATACTTTTTGAACAGATCCTGGGTTTTTTCTGGATTGTATCACGTAGTAATGTGGTACCACACAGAAACAGTCAATTAAACCTGGTTTCGATCAATATTTTAGAGGATAACGCATGGTAGGTCTAGGTTAGGCCTGGGATTTGCCCTCATCAGGGTCATACTTTCGCGTTTTCCACATACTTGTTGAACAGATCCTGGGTTTTTTCTGCTTTGGATCACGTAGTAAAGTGGTACCACACTAAAACAGTCAATTAAACCTGGTTTCGATCAATATTTTAGAGGATAACGCAGGTTAGGTCTGGGATAGGTCTAGGATTTGCCCTCATCAGGCTCATTCATTCGCATATTTCTCATACTTGATGGCTAGATCCTGGGCTTTTTCTGGATTGCATCACGTAGTATTGTGGTACCACACTGAAACAATCAATTGAACCTGGTGTTGATAAATATTTTAGAGGATAACGCATGTTAGGTCTGGGTTAGGTCTAGGATTTGCCCTCATCAGGCTCATACTTTCGTATATTTCTCATACTTCATGGCTGGATCCTGAGCTATTACTGGATTTGATGACGTAGTAATGTGGTACCACACTGAAACAGTCAATTAAACCTGGTTTCGATCAATATTTTAGAGAATAATTCATGTTAGGTCTGGGTTAGTTCTGGGATTTGCTCTCATCAGGCTCATTCTTTCGCATATTTCTCATACTTGATGGCTAAATCCTGGGCTTTTTCTGGATTGCATCAGGTTGTAATGAAGTACAACACTGAAACAGTCAATTAAACCTGGTTTCCATCAATATCTTAGAGGACAACGCAAGTTAGGTCTGGGATAGGTCTGGGATTTGCCCTCATCAGGCTCATACTTTCCGCGTTTTTCACATACTTGTTGAACAGATCCTGGGCTTTTTCTGGTTTGGATCAAGTTGTAGTGTGGGACCACACTGAAACAATCAATTAAACCTGATCTTGATAAATATTTTAGAGGATAACGCATGTTAGGTCTGGGATAGGTCTGGGATTTGCCCCCATCAGGTTCATACTTTCGCATATTTCTCATACTTCATGGCTAGATCCTGGGCTTTTTCTGGATTGCATCACGTAGTAATGAAGTACAACACTGAAACAGTCACTTAAACCTGGTTTCCATCAATATCTTAGAGGACAACGCAAGTTAAGTCTGGGATTGGTCTGGGATTTGACCTCATCAGACTCATACTTTCGCACACTTCACATACTCGTTGTACAGATCCTGGGTTATTTTCTGGTTTGGATCACATAGTAATGTGGTACCACACTGAAACAGTCGATTAAACCAGGTTTCGATCAATATTTTTGAGGATAACGCATGTTAGGTCTAGGTTAGGTCTGGGATTTTCACTCATCAGACTCATACTTTCGGATTCTTCACATACTTGTTGAACGGATCCTGGGTTTTTTCTGGTTTGGATCACGTAGTAATGTGTGTCCACACTGAAACAATCAATTAAACCTGGTCTTGATAAATATTTTAGAGGATAACGCATTTTAGGTCTGGGATAGGTCTGGGATTTGCCCTCATCAGACTCATACTTTCGCACACTTCACAAACTCGATGAACAGATCCTGGGTTTTTTCTGGTTTGGATCACGTAGTGATGTGGTACCACACTGAAACAGTCGATTAAACCAGGTTTCGATCAATATTTTTGAGGATAACGCATGTTAGGTCTTGTTTAGGCTTGGGATTTTCACTCATCAGGCTCATACTTTCGCATTCTTCACATACTTGTTGAACGGATCCTGGGTTTTTTCTGGTTTGGATCACGTAGTAATGTGGGACCACACTGAAACAGTCAATTAAACCTGGTTTCGATCAATATTTTAGAGAATAATTCATGTTAGGTCTAGGTTAGGTCTGGGATTTGCTCCCATCAGGCTCATTCTTTCGCATATTTCTCAAACTTGATGGCTAGATCCTGGGCTTTTTCTGGATTGCATCACGTAGTAATGAAGTACAACACTGAGACAGTCAATTAAACCTGGTTTCCATCAATATCTTACAGGACAACGCAAGTTAGGTCTGGGATAGGTCTGGGATTTGCCCTCATCAGGCTCATACTTTCGTGTTTTTCACATACTTGTTGAACAGATCCTGGGTTTTTTCTGGTTTGTATCACGTAGTAGTGTGGTACCACACTGAAACAGTCCATTAAACCTGGTTTGGATCAATATTTTAGAGGATAACGCATGTTAGGTCTATGTTAGCCCTGGGATTTTCACTCATCAGACTCATACTTTCGCATTCTTCACATACTTGTTGAGCTGATCCTGGGTTTTTTCTGGTTTGGATCACGTAGTAATGTGGTACCACACTGAAACAGTCGATTAAACCTGGTTTCGATCAATATTTTAGAGGATAACGCAAGTTAGGTCTGGGATAGGTCTGTGATTTGACCTCATCAGACTCATACTTTCGCACACTTCACATACTCGTTGAACAGATCCTGGGTTACTTTCTGGTTTGGATCACATAGTAATGTGGTACCACACTGAAACAGTCGATTAAACCAGGTTTCGATCAATATTTTAGAGAATAATTGATGTTAGGTCTAGGTTAGGTCTGGGATTTGCTCTCCTCAGGCTCATTCTTTCGCATATTTCTCATACTTGACGGCTAGATCCTGTGTTTTTTCTGGAGTGGATCACGTAGTAATGTGGGACCACACTGAAACAGTCAATTAAACCTGGTTTCGATCAATATTTTAGAGAATGATTCATGTTAGGTCTAGGTTAGGTCTAGGATTTGCTCTCATCAGGCTCATTCTTCCGCATATTTCTCATACTTGATGGCTAGATCCTGGGCTTTCTCTGGATTGCATCACGTAGTAATGAAGTACAACACTGAAACACTCAATTAAACCTGGTTTCGATCAATATTATTGAGGATAACGCATGTTAGGTCTAGGTTAGGCCTGGGATTTACTCTCATCAGGGTCATACTTTCGCAGTTTCAACATACATGTTGACCTGATCGAGGGTTTTTTCTGCTTTGGATCACGTAGTAATGTGGTACCACACTGAAACATTCAATTAAACCTGGTCTTGATAAATATTTTAGAGGATAACGCATGTGAGGTCTGGGTTAGGTCTAGGATTTGCCCTCATCAGCCTCCTACTTTCGCACATTTCTCATACTTCATGGCTGGATCCTGGGCTATTTCTGTATTGGATCACGTAGTAATGTGGTACCACACTGAAACAGTCAATTAAACTTGGTTTTGATCAATATTTTAGAGAATGATTCATGTTAGGTCTAGGTTAGGTCAAGGATTTGCTCTCATCAGGCTCATTCTTTCGCATATTTCTCATACTTGATGGCTAGATCCTGGGCTTTTTCTGGATTGCATCACGTAGTAATGAAGTGCAACACTGAAATAGTCAATTGAACCTGGTTTCCATCAATATTTTAGAGGACAACGCATGTCAAGTCTAGGTTAGGTCTGGGATTTGCTCTAATCAGGGTCATACTGTCGCAGTTTTAACTTACTTGTTGATCGGATCCTGGGTTTTTCTGGTTTGGTTCACGTAGTAATGTGGTACCACACTGAAACATTCAATTAAACCTGGTCTTGATAAATATTTTACAGGATAACGCATGTTAGGTTTGGGTTAGATCTAGGATTTGCCCTCATCAGGCTCCACTTTCGCATATTTCTCATACTTCATGGCTGGATCCTGGGCTATTTCTGGATTGGATCACGTAGTAATGTGGTACCACACTGAAACAGTCAATTAAACCTGGTTTTGATCAATATTTTAGAGAATAATTCATGTTTGGTCTAGGTTAGGTCTGGGATTTGCTCTCATCAGGCTCGTTCTTTCGCATATTTCTCATACTTGATGGCTAGATCCTGGGCTTTTTCTGGATTGCGTCACGTAGTAATGAAGTGCAACACTGAAACAGTCAACTAAACCTGGTTTCCATCAATATTTTAGAGGACAACGCATGTCAGGTCTAGGTTAGGTCTGGGATTTGCTCTCATCAGGGTCATACTGTCGCAGTTTTAACTTACTTGTTGAACGGATCCTGGGTTTTTTCTGGTTTGGTTCACGTAGTAATGTGGTACCACACTGAAACATTCAATTAAACCTGGTCTTGATAAATATTTTAGAGGATAACGCATGTTAGGTTTGGGTTAGATCTAGGATTTGCCCTCATCAGGCTCACACTTTCGCATATTTCTCATACTTCATGGCTGGATCCTGGGCTATTTCTGGATTGGATCACGTAGTAATGTGGTACCACACTGAAACAGTCAATTAAACCTGGTTTTGATCAATATTTTAGAGAATAATTCATGTTTGGTCTAGGTTAGGTCTGGGATTTGACCTCATCAGACTCATACTTTCGCGTTTTTCACATACTTGTTGAACAGATCCTGGGTTTTTTCTGGTATGGATCACGTAGTAGTGTGGTACCACACAGAAACAGTCCATTAAACCTGGTTGCGATCAATATTTTAGAGGATAAGTGCATGTTAGGTCTGGGTTAGGTCTAGGATTTGCCCACATCAGGCTCACACTTTCGCATATTTCTCATACTTCATGGCTGGATCCTGGGCTATTTCTGGATTGGATCACGTAGTAATGAAGTACAACACTGAAACTGTCAATAAAACCTGGTTTCGATCAATATTTTAGAGAATAATTCATGTTAGGTCTAGGTTAGGCCTGGGATTTGCCCTCATCAGGGTCATACTTTCGCAGTTTTAACATACATGTTGACCTGGTCGAGGGTTTTTTCTGCTTTGGATCACGTAGTAAAGTGGTACCACACTGAAACAGTCCATTAAACCTGGTCTTGATAAATATTTTAGAGGATAACGCATGTTAGGTCTGGGATAGGTCTTGGATTTGCCCTCATCAGACTCACACTTTCGCACACTTCATATACTCGTTGAACAGATCCTGGGTTATTTCCTGGTTTGGATCACATAGTAATGTGGTACCACACTGAAACAGTCGATTAAACCAGGTTTCGATCAATATTTTTGAGGATAACGCATGTTAGGTCTAGGTTAGGCCTGGGATTTGCCCTCATCAGGGTCATACTTTCGCAGTTTTAACATGCATGTTGACCTGATCGAGGGTTTTTTCTGCTTTGGATCACGTAGTAAAGTGGTACCACACTAAAACAGTCAATTAAACCTGGTTTCGATCAATATTTTAGAGGATAACGCAGGTTAGGCCTGGGATAGGTCTAGGATTTGCCCTCATCAGGCTCATTCATTCGCATATTTCTCATACTTGATGGCTAGATCCTGGGCTTTTTCTGGATTGCATCACGTAGTATTGTGGTACCACACTGAAACAATCAATTAAACCTGGTGTTGATGAATATTTTAGAGGATAATGCATGTTAGGTCTGGGTTAGGTCTAGGATTTGCCCTCATCAGGCTCATACTTTCGTATATTTCTCATACTTCATGGCTGGATCCTGGGCTATTACTGGATTGGATCACGTAGTAATGTGGTACCACACTGAAACTGTCAATTAAACCTGGTTTCGATCAATATTTTAGAGAATAATTCATGTTAGGTCTGGGTTAGTTCTGGGATTTGCCCTCATCAGGGTCATACTTTCGCAGTTCTAACATACATGTTGACCTGATCGAGGGTTTTTTCTGCTTTGGATCACGTAGTAAAGTGGTACCACACTGAAACAGTCCACTAACCCTGGTTTGGATCAATATTTTAGAGGATAATGCATGTTAGGTCTGGGTTAGCCCTGAGATTTTCACTCATCAGACTCATACTTTCGCATTCTTCAGATACTTGTTGAACAGATCCTGTGTTTTTTCTTGTATGGATCACGTAGTAATGTGGTACCACACTGAAACATTCAGTTAAACCTGGTCTTGATAAATATTTTTGAGGATAACGCATGTTAGGTCTGGGTTAAGTCTAGGATTTGCCCTCATCAGGCTCATACTTTCGCATATTTCTCATACTTCATGGCTAGATCCTGGGCTGTTTCTGGATTGTATCACGTAGTAATGTGGTACCACGCTGAAACACCCAATTAAACCTGGTTTCGATCAATATTTTAGAGGATAACGCAAGTTAGGTCTGGGATAGGTCTGGGATTAGCCCTCATCAGGCTCATACTTTCGCGTTTTTCACATACTTGTTGAACTGATCCTGGGCTTTTTCTGGTTTGGATCACGTAGTAATGTGGTACCACACTGAAACAGTCAATTAAACCTGGTTTCGATCAATATTTTAGAGAATAATACATGTTAGGTCTAGGTTAGGTCTGGGATATGCCCTCATCAGACTCAAACTTTCGCACAATTCACCTACTCGTTGAACAGATCCTGGGTTATTTTCTGGTTTGGATCACATAGTAATGTGGTACCACACTGAAACAGTCGATTAAACCTGGTTTCGATCAATATTTTAGAGGATAACGCAAGTTAGGTCTTGTTTAGGCCTGGGATTTTCACTCATCAGGCTCATACTTTCGTATATTTCTCATACTTCATGGCTGGATCCTGGGCTATTACTGGATTGGATCACGTAGTAATGTGGTATCACACTGAAACAGTCCATTAAACCTGGTTTCGCTCAATATTTTAGAGAATAATTCATGTTATGTCTAGGTTAGGTCTGGGATTTGCTCTCATCAGGCTCATTCATTCGCATATTTCTCATACTTGATGGCTAGATCCTGGGCTTTTTCTGGATTGCATCACGTAGTATTGTGGTACCACACTGAAACAATCAATTAAACCTGGTGTTGATGAATATTTTAGAGGATAATGCATGTTAGGTCTGGGTTAGGTCTAGGATTTGCCCTCATCGGGCTCATACTTTCGTATATTTCTCATACTTCATGGCTGGATCCTGGGCTATTACTGGATTGGATCACGTAGTAATGTGGTATCACACTGAAACAGTCCATTAAACCTGGTTTCGCTCAATATTTTAGAAGATAACGCATGGTAGGTCTAGGTTAGGCCTGGGATTTGCCCTCATCAGGGTCATACTTTCGCGTTTTTCACATACTTGTTGAACAGATCCTGGGTTTTTTCTGGTTTGGATCACGTAGTAATGTGGGACCACACTGAAACAATCAATTAAACCTGGTCTTGATAAATATTTTAGAGGATAACGCATGTTAGGTCTGGGTTAGGTCTAGGATTTGCCCACATCAGGCTCATACTTTCGCATATTTCTCATACTTCATGGCTAGATCCTGGGCTGTTTCTGGATTGCATCACGTAGTAATGAAGTACAACACTGAAACAGTCAAGTCAACCAGGTTTCGATCAATATTTTTGAGGATAACGCATGTTAGGTCTAGGTTAGGCCTGGGATTTTCACTCATCAGACTCATACTTTCGCATTCTTCACATACTTGTTGAACAGATCCTGGGTTTTTTCTGGTTTGGATCACGTAGTAATGTGGGACCACACTGAAACAATCAATTAAACCTGGTCTTGATAAATATCTTAGAGGACAACGCAAGTTAGGTCTGGGATAGGTCTGGGATTTGCCCTCATCAGGCTCATACTTTCGTGTTTTTCACATACTTGTTGAACAGATCCTGGGTTTTTTCTGGATTGCATCACGTAGTAATGAAGTACAACACTGAAACAGTCAATTCAACCAGGTTTCGATCAATATTTTAGAGAATAATTCATGTTATGTCTAGGTTAGGTCTGGGATTTGCTCTCATCAGGCTCATTCTTTCGCATATTTCTCATACTTGATGGCTAGATGCTGGGCTTTTTCTGGATTGCATCACGTAGTAATGAAGTACAACACTGAAACAGTCAATTCAACCAGGTTTCAATCAATATTTTAGAGGATAACGCATGTGAGGTCTAGGTTAGCCCTGGGATTTTCACTCATCAGACTCATGCTTTCGCATTCCTCACATACTTGTTGAACGGATCCTGGGTTTTTTCTGGTTTGGAACACGTAGTAATGTGGGACCACATTGAAACAATCAATTAAACCTGGTCTTGATAAATATTTTAGAGGATAACGCATGTTAGGTCTGGGATAGGTCTTGGATTTGCCCTCATCAGACTCACACTTTCGCACACTTCATATACTCGTTGAACAGATCCTGGGTTATTTTCTGGTTTGGATCACATAGTAATGTGGTACCACACTGAAACAGTCGATTAAACCAGGTTTCGATCAATATTTTTGAGGATAACGCATGTTAGGTCTAGGTTAGGCCCGGGATTTTCACTCATCAGACTCATACTTTCGCATTCTTTTCATACTTGTTGAACGGATCCTGGGGTTTTTCTGGTTTGGATCACGTAGTAATGTGGGACCACACAGAAACAATCAATTAAACCTGGTCTTGATTAATATTTTAGAGGATAACGCATGTTAGGTCTGGGTTAGGTCTAGGATTTGCCCTCATCAGGCTCATACCTTCGCATATTTCTCTTACTTCATGGATAGATCCTGGGCTATTTCTGGATTGTATCACGTAGTAATGTGGTACCACACAGAAACAGTCAATTAAACCTGGTTTCGATCAATATTTTACAGGATAACGCTAGTTAGGTCTGGGATAAGTCTGGGATTTGCCCTCATCAGGCTCATACTATCGCGTTTTTCACATACTTGTTGAACAGATCCTGGGTTTTTTCTGGATTGGGTCACGTAGTAATGTGGGACCACACAGAAACAATCAATTAAACCTGGTCTTGATGAATATTTTAGAGGATAACGCATGTTAGGTCTGGGTTAGGTCTAGGATTTGCCCTCGCCAGGCTCATACCTTCGCATATTTCTCTTACTTCATGGATAGATCCTGGGCTATTTCTGGATTGTATCACGTAGTAATGTGGTACCACACTGAAACATTCAATGAAACCTGGTCTGGATAAATATTTTAGAGGATAACGCATCTTAGGTCTCTGTGTTAGGTCTGAGATTTGCCCTCCTCAGGCTCACAGTTTCGCGTTTTCCGCATACTTGTTGAACAGATCCTGGGTTTTCTCTGGTTTGGATCACGAAGTAGTGAGGTACCACACTGAAACAGTCCATTAAACCTGGTTTCGCTCAATATTTTAGAAGATAACGCATGTTAGGTCTAGGTTAGGCCCGGGATTTTCACTCATCAGACTCATTCTTTCGCATATTTCTCATACTTGATGGCTAGATGCTGGGCTTTTTCTGGATTGCATCACGTAGTAATGAAGTACAACACTGAAACAGTCCATTAAACCTGGTTTCCATCATTATCTTAGAGGACAACGCAAGTTAGGTCTGGGATAGGTCTGGGATTTGCCCTCATCAGGCTCATACTTTCCGCGTTTTTCACATACTTGTTGAACAGATCCTGGGTTTTTTCTGGTTTGGATCACGTTGTAGTGTGGGACCACACTGAAACAGTCGATTAAACCTGGTTTCGATCAATATTTTAGAGGATAACGCAAGTTAGGTCTGGGATAGGTCTGGGATTTGACCTCATCAGACTCATACTTTCGCACACTTCACATACCCGTTGAACAGATCCTGGGTTATCTTCTGGTTTGGATCACATAGTAATGTGGTAGCACACTGAAGCAGTCGATTAAACCAGGTTTCGATCAATATTTTAGAGAATAATTCATGTGATGTCTAGGTTAGGTCTGGGATTTCCTCTCATCAGGCTCATTCTTTCGCATATTTCTCATACATGTTGAAGAGATCCTGGGTTTTTTCTGGTTTGGATCACGTAGTAATGTGGGACCACACTGAAACAGTCAATTAAACCTGGTTTCGCTCAATATTTTAGAGGATAACGCATGTTAGATCTAGGTTAGGTCTGAGATTTGCTCTCATCAGGCTCATTCTTTCGCATATTTCTCATACTTGATGGCTAGATCCTGGGCTTTTTCTGGATTGCATCACGTAGTAATGTAGTACCACACTGAAACAGTCAATGAAACCTGGTTTTCATCAATATTTAAGAGGACAACGCAAGTTAGGTCTAGGTAAGGCCTGAGATTTTCACTGATCAGACTCATACTTTCGCATTCTTCACATACTTGTTGAACGGATCCTGGGTTTTTTCTGGTTTGGATCACGTAGTAATGTGGTACCACACTGAAACGGTCAATTAAACCTGGTTTCGATCATTATCTTAGAGGACAACGCAAGTTAGGTCTGGGATAGGTCTGGGATTTGCCCTCATCAGGCTCATACTTTCGCGTTTTTCACATACTTGTTGAACAGATCATGGGTTTTTTCTGGTTTGGGTCACGTAGTAGTGTGATACCACACTGAAACAGTGGATTAAACCTGGTTTCGATCAATATTTTAGAGGATAACGCATGTCAGGTATAGGTTAGCCTTGGGATTTTCACTCATCAGGCTCATACTTTCGCATTCTTCACATACTTGTTGAACTGATCCTGGGCTGTTTCTGGATTGTATCACGTAGTAATGTGGTACCACGCTGAAACAGTCAATTAAACCTGGTTTCAATCAATATTTTAGAGGACAACGCAAGTTAGGTCTAGGTAAGGCCTGAGATTTTCACTGATAAGACTCATACTTTCGCATTCTTCACATACTTGTTGAACGGATCCTGGGTTTTTTCTGGTTTGGATCACGTAGTAATGTGGTACCACACTGAAACGGTCAATTAAACCTGGTTTCGATCATTATTTTAGAGGATAACGCAAGTCAGGTCTGGGATAGGTCTGGGATTTGCACTCATCAGGCTCATACTTTCGCGTTTTTCACATACTTGTTGAACAAATCATGGGTTTTTTCTGGTTTGGGTCACGTAGTAGTGTGATACCACACTGAAACAGTGGATTAAACCTGGTTTCGATCAATATTTTAGAGGATAACGCATGTGAGGTCTAGGTTAGCCCTGGGATTTTCACTCATCAGACTCATACTTTCGCATTCTTCACATACTTGTTGAACAGATCCTGGGTTATTTTCTGGTTTGGATCACATAGTAATGTGGTTCCACACTGAAACAGTCGATTAAACCTGGTTTCGATCAATACTTTTGAGGATAACGCATGTTAGGTCTGGGTTAGGTCTGGGATTTGCCCTCATCAGGCTCATACTTTCGCGTTTTTCACATACTTGTTGTACAGATCATGGGTTTTTTCTGGTTTGGGTCACGTAGTAGTGTGATACCACACTGAAACAGTCGATTAAACCTGGTCTTGATAAATATTTTAGAGGATAACGCATGTTAGATCTGGGATAGGTCTGGGATTTGCCCTCATCAGACTCATACTTTCGCACACTTCACATACTCGTTGAACAGATCCTGGGTTATTTTCTGGTTTGGATCACATAGTAATGTGGTGCCACACTGAAACAGTCGATTAAACCAGGTTTCGATCAATATTTTTGAGGATAACGCATGTTAGGTTTAGGTTAGGCCTGGGATTTTCACTGATAAGACTCATACTTTCGCATTCTTCACATACTTGTTGAACGGATCCTGGGTTTTTTCTGGTTTGGATCACGTAGTAATGTGGTACCACACTGAAACGGTCAATTAAACCTGGTTTCGATCATTATTTTAGAGGATAACGCAAGTCAGGTCTGGGATAGGTCTGGGATTTGCACTCATCAGGCTCATACTTTCGCGTTTTTCACATACTTGTTGAACAGATCCTGGGTTTTTTCTGGATTGCATCACGTAGTAATGAAGTACAACACTGAAACAGTCAATTCAACCAGGTTTCGATCAATATTTTTGAGGATAACGCATGTTAGGTCTAGGTTAGGCCTGGGATTTTCACTCATCAGACTCATACTTTCGCATTCTTCACATACTTGTTGAACAGATCCTGGGTTATTTTCTGGTTTGGATCACGTAGTAATGTGGTACCACAATGAAACAGTCAATTAAACCTGGTTTCGATCAATATTTTAGAGAATAATTCATGTTATGTCTAGGTTAGGTCTGGGATTTGCTCTCATCAGGCTCATTCTTTCGCATATTTCTCATACTTGATGGCTAGATGCTGGGCTTTTTCTGGATTGCATCACGTAGTAATGAAGTACAACACTGAAACAGTCAATTCAACCAGGTTTCAATCAATATTTTTGAGGATAACGCATGTTAGGTCTTGTTTAGGCCTGGGATTTGCCCTCATCAGGCTCATACTCTCGTGTTTTTCACATACTTGTTGAACAGATCCTGGGTTTTTTCTGGTTTGTATCACGTAGTAATGTGGTACCACGCTGAAACAGTCGATTAAACCAGGTTTCGATCAATATTTTTGAGGATAACGCATGTTAGGTCTAGGTTAGGCCTGGGATTTTCACTCATCAGACTCATACTTTCGCATTCTTCACATACTTGTTGAACGGATCCTGGGTTTTTTCTGGTTTGGATCACGTAGTAATGTGGGACCACACTGAAACAGTCAATTAAACCTGGTTTCGATCAATATTTTAGAGAATAATTCATGTTATGTCTAGGTTAGGTCTGGGATTTGCTCTCATCAGGCTCATTCTTTCGCATATTTCTCATACTTGATGGCTAGATGCTGGGCTTTTTCTGGATTGCATCACGTAGTAATGAAGTACAACACTGAAACAGTCAATTAAACCTGGTTTCCATCATTATCTTAGAGGACAACGCAAGTTAGATCTGGGATAGGTCTGGGATTTGCCCTCATCAGGCTCATACTTTCCGCGTTTTTCACATACTTGTTGAACGGATCCTGGGTTTTTTCTGGTTTGGGTCACGTAGTAGTGTGATACCACACTGAAACAGTCGATTAAACCTGGTTTCGATCAATATTTTAGAGGATAACGCATGTTAGGTCTGGGTTAGGTCTAGGATTTGCCCTCATCAGGCTCATACCTTCGCATATTTCTCTTACTTCATGGATAGATCCTGGGCTATTTCTGGATTGTATCACGTAGTAATGTGGTACCACACAGAAACAGTCAATTAAACCTGGTTTCGATCAATATTTTAGAGGATAACGCTAGTTAGGTCTGGGATAAGTCTGGGATTTGCCCTCATCAGGCTCATACTATCGCGTTTTTCACATACTTGTTGAACAGATCCTGGGTTTTTTCTGGATTGGGTCACGTAGTAATGTGGGACCACACAGAAACAATCAATTAAACCTGGTCTTGATGAATATTTTAGAGGATAACGCATGTTAGGTCTGGGTTAGGTCTAGGATTTGCCCTCGCCAGGCTCATACCTTCGCATATTTCTCTTACTTCATGGATAGATCCTGGGCTATTTCTGGATTGTATCACGTAGTAATGTGGTACCACACTGAAACATTCAATGAAACCTGGTCTGGATAAATATTTTAGAGGATAACGCATCTTAGGTCTCTGTGTTAGGTCTGAGATTTGCCCTCCTCAGGCTCACAGTTTCGCGTTTTCCGCATACTTGTTGAACAGATCCTGGGTTTTCTCTGGTTTGGATCACGAAGTAGTGAGGTACCACACTGAAACAGTCCATTAAACCTGGTTTCGCTCAATATTTTAGAAGATAACGCATGTTAGGTCTAGGTTAGGCCCGGGATTTTCACTCATCAGACTCATTCTTTCGCATATTTCTCATACTTGATGGCTAGATGCTGGGCTTTTTCTGGATTGCATCACGTAGTAATGAAGTACAACACTGAAACAGTCCATTAAACCTGGTTTCCATCATTATCTTAGAGGACAACGCAAGTTAGGTCTGGGATAGGTCTGGGATTTGCCCTCATCAGGCTCATACTTTCCGCGTTTTTCACATACTTGTTGAACAGATCCTGGGTTTTTTCTGGTTTGGATCACGTTGTAGTGTGGGACCACACTGAAACAGTCGATTAAACCTGGTTTCGATCAATATTTTAGAGGATAACGCAAGTTAGGTCTGGGATAGGTCTGGGATTTGACCTCATCAGACTCATACTTTCGCACACTTCACATACCCGTTGAACAGATCCTGGGTTATCTTCTGGTTTGGATCACATAGTAATGTGGTAGCACACTGAAGCAGTCGATTAAACCAGGTTTCGATCAATATTTTAGAGAATAATTCATGTGATGTCTAGGTTAGGTCTGGGATTTCCTCTCATCAGGCTCATTCTTTCGCATATTTCTCATACATGTTGAAGAGATCCTGGGTTTTTTCTGGTTTGGATCACGTAGTAATGTGGGACCACACTGAAACAGTCAATTAAACCTGGTTTCGCTCAATATTTTAGAGGATAACGCATGTTAGATCTAGGTTAGGTCTGAGATTTGCTCTCATCAGGCTCATTCTTTCGCATATTTCTCATACTTGATGGCTAGATCCTGGGCTTTTTCTGGATTGCATCACGTAGTAATGTAGTACCACACTGAAACAGTCAATGAAACCTGGTTTTCATCAATATTTAAGAGGACAACGCAAGTTAGGTCTAGGTAAGGCCTGAGATTTTCACTGATCAGACTCATACTTTCGCATTCTTCACATACTTGTTGAACGGATCCTGGGTTTTTTCTGGTTTGGATCACGTAGTAATGTGGTACCACACTGAAACGGTCAATTAAACCTGGTTTCGATCATTATCTTAGAGGACAACGCAAGTTAGGTCTGGGATAGGTCTGGGATTTGCCCTCATCAGGCTCATACTTTCGCGTTTTTCACATACTTGTTGAACAGATCATGGGTTTTTTCTGGTTTGGGTCACGTAGTAGTGTGATACCACACTGAAACAGTGGATTAAACCTGGTTTCGATCAATATTTTAGAGGATAACGCATGTCAGGTATAGGTTAGCCTTGGGATTTTCACTCATCAGGCTCATACTTTCGCATTCTTCACATACTTGTTGAACTGATCCTGGGCTGTTTCTGGATTGTATCACGTAGTAATGTGGTACCACGCTGAAACAGTCAATTAAACCTGGTTTCAATCAATATTTTAGAGGACAACGCAAGTTAGGTCTAGGTAAGGCCTGAGATTTTCACTGATAAGACTCATACTTTCGCATTCTTCACATACTTGTTGAACGGATCCTGGGTTTTTTCTGGTTTGGATCACGTAGTAATGTGGTACCACACTGAAACGGTCAATTAAACCTGGTTTCGATCATTATTTTAGAGGATAACGCAAGTCAGGTCTGGGATAGGTCTGGGATTTGCACTCATCAGGCTCATACTTTCGCGTTTTTCACATACTTGTTGAACAAATCATGGGTTTTTTCTGGTTTGGGTCACGTAGTAGTGTGATACCACACTGAAACAGTGGATTAAACCTGGTTTCGATCAATATTTTAGAGGATAACGCATGTGAGGTCTAGGTTAGCCCTGGGATTTTCACTCATCAGACTCATACTTTCGCATTCTTCACATACTTGTTGAACAGATCCTGGGTTATTTTCTGGTTTGGATCACATAGTAATGTGGTTCCACACTGAAACAGTCGATTAAACCTGGTTTCGATCAATACTTTTGAGGATAACGCATGTTAGGTCTGGGTTAGGTCTGGGATTTGCCCTCATCAGGCTCATACTTTCGCGTTTTTCACATACTTGTTGTACAGATCATGGGTTTTTTCTGGTTTGGGTCACGTAGTAGTGTGATACCACACTGAAACAGTCGATTAAACCTGGTCTTGATAAATATTTTAGAGGATAACGCATGTTAGATCTGGGATAGGTCTGGGATTTGCCCTCATCAGACTCGTACTTTCGCACACTTCACATACTCGTTGAACAGATCCTGGGTTATTTTCTGGTTTGGATCACATAGTAATGTGGTGCCACACTGAAACAGTCGATTAAACCAGGTTTCGATCAATATTTTTGAGGATAACGCATGTTAGGTTTAGGTTAGGCCTGGGATTTTCACTGATAAGACTCATACTTTCGCATTCTTCACATACTTGTTGAACGGATCCTGGGTTTTTTCTGGTTTGGATCACGTAGTAATGTGGTACCACACTGAAACGGTCAATTAAACCTGGTTTCGATCATTATTTTAGAGGATAACGCAAGTCAGGTCTGGGATAGGTCTGGGATTTGCACTCATCAGGCTCATACTTTCGCGTTTTTCACATACTTGTTGAACAAATCATGGGTTTTTTCTGGTTTGGGTCACGTAGTAGTGTGATACCACACTGAAACAGTGGATTAAACCTGGTTTCGATCAATATTTTAGAGGATAACGCATGTGAGGTCTAGGTTAGCCCTGGGATTTTCACTCATCAGACTCATACTTTCGCATTCTTCACATACTTGTTGAACAGATCCTGGGTTATTTTCTGGTTTGGATCACATAGTAATGTGGTTCCACACTGAAACAGTCGATTAAACCTGGTTTCGATCAATACTTTTGAGGATAACGCATGTTAGGTCTGGGTTAGGTCTGGGATTTGCCCTCATCAGGCTCATACTTTCGCGTTTTTCACATACTTGTTGTACAGATCATGGGTTTTTTCTGGTTTGGGTCACGTAGTAGTGTGATACCACACTGAAACAGTCGATTAAACCTGGTCTTGATAAATATTTTAGAGGATAACGCATGTTAGATCTGGGATAGGTCTGGGATTTGCCCTCATCAGACTCATACTTTCGCACACTTCACATACTCGTTGAACAGATCCTGGGTTATTTTCTGGTTTGGATCACATAGTAATGTGGTGCCACACTGAAACAGTCGATTAAACCAGGTTTCGATCAATATTTTTGAGGATAACGCATGTTAGGTTTAGGTTAGGCCTGGGATTTTCACTCATCAGACTCATACTTTCGCATTCTTCACATACTTGTTGAACGGATCCTGGGTTTTTTCTGGTTTGGATCACGTAGTAATGTGGTACCACACTGAAACGGTCAATTAAACCTGGTTTCGATCATTATCTTAGAGGACAACGCAAGTTAGGTCTGGGATAGGTCTGGGATTTGCCCTCATCAGGCTCATACTTTCGCGTTTTTCACATACTTGTTGAACAGATCATGGGTTTTTTCTGGTTTGGGTCACGTAGTAGTGTGATACCACACTGAAACAGTGGATTAAACCTGGTTTCGATCAATATTTTAGAGGATAACGCATGTCAGGTATAGGTTAGCCCTGGGATTTTCACTCATCAGGCTCATACTTTCGCATTCTTCACATACTTGTTGAACTGATCCTGGGCTGTTTCTGGATTGTATCACGTAGTAATGTGGTACCACGCTGAAACAGTCAATTAAACCTGGTTTCAATCAATATTTTAGAGGACAACGCAAGTTAGGTCTAGGTAAGGCCTGAGATTTTCACTGATAAGACTCATACTTTCGCATTCTTCACATACTTGTTGAACGGATCCTGGGTTTTTTCTGGTTTGGATCACGTAGTAATGTGGTACCACACTGAAACGGTCAATTAAACCTGGTTTCGATCATTATTTTAGAGGATAACGCAAATCAGGTCTGGGATAGGTCTGGGATTTGCCCTCATCAGGCTCATACTTTCGCGTTTTTCACATACTTGTTGAACAAATCATGGGTTTTTTCTGGTTTGGGTCACGTAGTAGTGTGATACCACACTGAAACAGTGGATTAAACCTGGTTTCGATCAATATTTTAGAGGATAACGCATGTGAGGTCTAGGTTAGCCCTGGGATTTTCACTCATCAGACTCATACTTTTTTTTTTTTTTTTTTTTTTTTTTTTTTGTCGTGGGGAAAATCTTCGAAAGACTCCCTCCCACCTCCTTGGGGAGAGGTGGGAGGCGTGTGTGGGATTCCCCGCGCCCGTACAACGACAGGCGCGGGACCTACCCACTAAAAACCCCACGGTGACCCTTCGGCACGCTTTGGGAGGATACCGGGAATCGCTCGAAGCATTCTTCCGGTATCCTCCCCGTGCCCGCGCTTTCGCGCCCATCCCCCGGGGGGACAATCGGTCCCCCCAGTAGACACACTGCCTCATAGCGGCGGGACGGGGCCACTCCATCCCGCCGCTATCCGTCCCGGGGCCGCGTTTAGTGGCGGCTGCGAGCCCCAACTCGCAACCGCCCGCGACCCCGTTTCCATCCCTCGGCGGCCGGGCGTTCATGGCCGCACCAGACCGCCGAGGGTGCCTCCCCTTGCGTCGGACCGGTAGGGGAAGGCACTCCTACCCCCAACCGGTCCGACCCGGCGCCGCCTGGCGGGAGGAGGGTCCCCTCAGGACACCCCTCCCAGCCTAGGTCATCCGCCACGCCGAGGCGGCCGCCCGCGACGCCTCGCGACCGGGCGACGACCTCGGGCCACCGCACGAGCGCGCGCTTCAGCACGCCGCTGAAGCTCGCGCTCCCTCCCCGCGGCCTCCTTCTGCAACATTACGTTCTCGCAGAAGGAGGCCACGGCCCTCCACTTCTCCTCGCTGCCGAGCATGGCGCGCACCACGCCCGGCAGCGAGACATCCCGCCCGACGACGCCGACCAGGACACGGCGCTCCCCCTCCCACGCGGGGCATACCTCCAGGGTATGATCCGCCGTGTCCTGCTCAGCGTCGCAGTGGCAGCAACGCGCCGTCGGCTCCTTCCCTATCCGGCACAGGTATCTTCCGAAGCTGCCATGCCCGGAAAATACCTGTGCCAGCCGGTAGGTGAGGCTGCCATGGCCTCTGTCCAGCCACTCCTTCAGGAGTGGCCGAACAGCCCCGACAGTCCGGTGCCCCGCGGTTGGCAGAGCCAGCCGCTCCTGCCACGCGAGCAACACGGACTGCCGGGCCTGGCGCTTCAAATCGCCCCAAGCAGGTTCCTGCCCGCCCGGGACCGCCCCCACCCCCGCGCGACGGTCGACGCGGTGCCGGTACATCTCCGCGTGCGACCGCCCGAGCAGGTCCATGGGCGGCATCCCCGCTAGAACCGTCGCCGCCTCATGTGACATGGTCCGATACCCGCGGACGACCCTGAGCGCCATGCGCCTCTGCACCCGACGCAGCATAGTCATGCTGCGCCGGGAGGCAGCCAGGTCGTCCGCCCAGACGGGGGCCCCGTATAGGGCCACCGACTGGACCATTGCCACATAGAGGCGACGAACTCGGCCCGCCGGGCCCCCCAGGTTGGGCAGGATCCGGCCCAGAGCCGCAACCATCCTTTCCAACCGGGGGACCAGGCAGCGGAAATGCTTCTCGAAACGCCAGTGGCTATCGAGGATCAGCCCCAGATACCTGATCTGGGGCTTCACCTCGATGTCAGCCCCACCCACCCGAATCAGAGGGGGCGGCGGATCCTGCCGAGGTGAATGAAACGCAATCACCTCGGTCTTATGGACCGCCACCGTCATCCCCATCCCCCTGATCCGGTCGACGACGCGTTGCGACCCCTGCTCCGCGCGACGCATGGCCCTCCCCCAGTGCGCCCCGACGGCCAGCACCAGTGTGTCATCCGCATAACACACCGTGCTGACGCCGTCGGGGAGGCCGGCCCGCAACACCGAGTCGTACGCGATGTTCCACAGGAGTGGCCCGAGGACCGACCCCTGCGGAACACCGCAGTACACCTCCCTCCGCATATCACCATCCCGGCCCGGATACTCGATCCACCTGGCTCGGAGATAATCCCCGACGATCGCCCTGAGACAAGGGGGGACTCGATGATATTCGAGCCCCCTCCTTATCTCTTCCCAGGGGAGGGTGTTAAAGGCATTGGCAATATCCAAGCATATAGCCAATGCCACCCCTCCCCGGGAGACGGCCGCCTCCGAGAGGGCCCTCACACGACCTATCGCGTCGATAGTCGATCGGCCCCCCCGGAAACCGAACTGGCAGTCGGCCAGACCGGGATCACCCCGCGACAGGTGCTCGACGAGGCGGGCAGCAATCACACGCTCGAAGAGCTTGCCCACCTCGTCGAGGAGACAAATGGGCCGGTATGCGGAGGGAGACTCCGCGGGCCGACCCTCCTTCCGGAGGAGGAATCAGACTCATACTTTCGCATTCTTCACATACTTGTTGAACAGATCCTGGGCTATTTTCTGGTTTGGATCACATAGTAATGTGGTTCCACACTGAAACAGTCGATTAAACCTGGTTTCGATCAATACTTTTGAGGATAACGCATGTTAGGTCTGGGTTAGGTCTGGGATTTGCCCTCATCAGGCTCATACTTTCGCGTTTTTCACATACTTGTTGTACAGATCATGGGTTTTTTCTGGTTTGGGTCACGTAGTAGTGTGATACCACACTGAAACAGTCGATTAAACCTGGTTTCGATCAATATTTTAGAGGATAATTCATGTTATGTCTAGGTTAGGTCTGGGATTTGCTCTCATCAGGCTCATTCTTTCGCATATTTCTCATACTTGATGGCTAGATGCTGGGCTTTTACTGGATTGCATCACGTAGTAATGAAGTACAACACTGAAACAGTCAACTCAACCAGGTTTCGATCAATATTTTTGAGGATAACGCATGTTAGGTCTTGTTTAGGCCTGGGATTTGCCCTCATCAGGCTCATACTCTCGTGTTTTTCACATACTTGTTGAACAGATCCTGGGTTTTTTCTGGTTTGTATCACGTAGTAATGTGGTACCACGCTGAAACAGTCAATTAAACCTGGTTTCAATCAATATTTTAGAGGATAACGCATGTTAGGTCTGGGATAGGTCTGAGATTTGCCCTTATCAGACTCATACTTTCGCACACTTCACATACTCGTTGAAAAGATCCTGGGATATTTTCTGGTTTGGATCACATAGTAATGTGGTACCACACTGAAACAGTCGATTAAACCAGGTTTCGATCAATACTTTTGAGGATAACGCATGTTAGGTCTGGGTTACGTCTAGGATTTGCCCTCATCAGGCTCATACTTTCGCATATTTCTCATACTTCATGGCTAGATCCTGGGCTGTTTCTGCATTGTATCACGTAGTAATGTGGTACCACGCTGAAACAGTCAATTAAACCTGGTTTCGATCAATATTTTAGAGGATAACGCAAATTAGGTCTGGGATAGGTCTAGGGTTTGCCCTCATCACGCTCTTACTATCGCATATTTCTCATACTTCATGGCTAGATCCTGGGCTATTTCTGGATTGGATCACGTAGTAAAGTGGTACCACACTGAAACATTCAATGAAACCTGGTTTCGATCAATTTTTAAGAGGATAACGCAAGTTAAGTCTGGGATTGGTCTGGGATTTGACCTCATCAGACTCATATTTTCGCACACTTCACATACTCGTTGAACAGATCCTGGGTTATTTTCTGGTTTGGATCACATAGTAATGTGGTACCATACTGAAACAGTCGATTAAACCAGGTTTCGATCAATATTTTTGAGGATAACGCATGTTAGGTCTAGGTTAGGCCTGGGATTTTCACTCATCAGACTCATTCTTTCGCATATTTCTCATACTTGATGGCTAGATGCTGGGCTTTTTCTGGATTGCATCACGTAGTAATGAAGTACAACACTGAAACAGTCAATTAAACCTGGTTTCCATCATTATCTTAGAGGACAACGCATGTTAGGTCTGGGATAGGTCTTGGATTTGCCCTCATCAGACTCACACTTTCGCACACTTCATATACTCGTTGAACAGATCCTGGGTTATTTTCTGGTTTGGATCACATAGTAATGTGGTACCACACTGAAACAGTCGATTAAACCAGGTTTCGATCAATATTTTTGAGGATAACGCATGTTAGGTCTAGGTTAGGCCCGGGATTTTCACTCATCAGACTCATACTTTCGCATTCTTCTCATACTTGTTGAACGGATCCTGGGGTTTTTCTGGTTTGGATCACGTAGTAATGTGGGACCACACAGAAACAATCAATTAAACCTGGTCTTGATGAATATTTTAGAGGATAACGCATGTTAGGTCTGGGTTAGGTCTAGGATTTGCCCTCGTCAGGCTCATACCTTCGCATATTTCTCTTACTTCATGGATAGATCCTGGGCTATTTCTGGATTGTATCACGTAGTAATGTGGTACCACACAGAAACAGTCAATTAAACCTGGTTTCGATCAATATTTTAGAGGATAACGCAAGTTAGGTCTGGGATAAGTCTGGGATTTGCCCTCATCAGGCTCATACTTTCGCGTTTTTCACATACTTGTTGAACAGATCCTGGGTTTTTTCTGGATTGGGTCACGTAGTAATGTGGGACCACACAGAAACAATCAATTAAACCTGGTCTTGATGAATATTTTAGAGGATAACGCATGTTAGGTCTGGGTTAGGTCTAGGATTTGCCCTCGCCAGGCTCATACCTTCGCATATTTCTCTTACTTCATGGATAGATCCTGGGCTATTTCTGGATTGTATCACGTAGTAATGTGGTACCACACTGAAACATTCAATGAAACCTGGTCTGGATAAATATTTTAGAGGATAACGCATCTTAGGTCTCTGTGTTAGGTCTAAGATGTGCCCTCCTCAGGCTCACAGTTTCGCGTTTTCCGCATACTTGTTGAACAGATCCTGGGTTTTCTCTGGTTTGGATCACGAAGTAGTGAGGTACCACACTGAAACAGTCCATTAAACCTGGTTTCGCTCAATATTTTAGAAGATAACGCATGTTAGGTCTAGGTTAGGCCCGGGATTTTCACTCATCAGACTCATTCTTTCGCATATTTCTCATACTTGATGGCTAGATGCTGGGCTTTTTCTGGATTGCATCACGTAGTAATGAAGTACAACACTGAAACTGTCCATTAAACCTGGTTTCCATCATTATCTTAGAGGACAACGCAAGTTAGGTCTGGGATAGGTCTGGGATTTGCCCTCATCAGGCTCGTACTTTCCGCGTTTTTCACATACTTGTTGAACAGATCCTGGGTTTTTTCTGGTTTGGATCACGTTGTAGTGTGGGACCACACTGAAACAGTCGATTAAACCTGGTTTCGATCAATATTTTAGAGGATAACGCAAGTTAGGTCTGGGATAGGTCTGGGATTTGACCTCATCAGACTCATACTTTCGCACACTTCACATACCCGTTGAACAGATCCTGGGTTATTTTCTGGTTTGGATCACATAGTAATGTGGTAGCACACTGAAGCAGTCGATTAAACCAGGTTTCGATCAATATTTTAGAGAATAATTCATGTGATGTCTAGGTTAGGTCTGGGATTTCCTCTCATCAGGCTCATTCTTTCGCATATTTCTCATACATGTTGAAGAGATCCTGGGTTTTTTCTGGTTTGGATCACGTAGTAATGTGGGACCACACTGAAACAGTCAATTAAACCTGGTCTTGATAAATATTTTAGAGGATAACGCATGTTAGGTCTGGGTTAGGTCTAGGATATGCCCCGATCAGGCTCATACTTTCGCATATTTCTCATACTTCATGGCTAGATCCTGGGCTGTTTCTGGATTGTATCACGTAGTAATGTGGTACCACGCTGAAACAGTCAATTAAACCTGGTTTCAATCAATATTTTAGAGGATAACGCATGTTAGGCCTAGTTTAGGTCTGGGACTTTCACTCATCAGACTCATACTTTCGCATTCTTCACATACTTGTTGAACGGATCCTGGGTTTTTTCTGGTTTGGATCACGTAGTAATGTGGGACCACACTGAAACAGTTCATTAAACCTGGTTTCGCTCAATATTTTAGAGGATAACGCATGTTAGATCTAGGTTAGGTCTGAGATTTGCTCTCATCAGGCTCATTCTTTCGCATATTTCTCATACTTGATGGCTAGATCCTGGGCTTTTTCTGGATTGCATCACGTAGTAATGTAGTACCACACTGAAACAGTCAATGAAACCTGGTTTTCATCAATATTTAAGAGGACAACGCAAGTTAGGTCTAGGTCCCCTCAGGGGCTGCCAGCCTTTCAGCTGCAGTACGGGCTTAACGAACCCGGGGTACCCGAGTCATACACACACCGTAAGCCTCCTGTTGGTCGTCACAACGACCCATTCACAATTCCCTATTGGTTTTTGTGAATGGTACGTGACGGCAGGAGGAACGGGGGTCTTGGCTTAACCGCCTGGGCCACGAGAATGGCGACTCTATAAAATGGCCCTCCAATCCTAAGCTATGGTGCGCGGCGATGGGATGCATGGTTGGGGGAGAAGGCCCAATCCCAAGCGACCACCTCCGGGGAACCTGCCGAACCCCCGGAGTATTAGGCTTACCCGGGTAAGGCGGCTCTGCCCGGGTGGACCTTTATTTCCGACCATCTCGTGGGATTTTTATGGACACAGAAAATAAAATGGGGATGGGGCGGGTTTTGTCGGTTGGGGAGGACGGAGACGGGGTTGGGGTTAGGGTGGCGGCGCTCGCACCCCACTCAGCGCCAGGTCCGGCTTCGTGGAGGGTGGAGGAGGACGACGAGACGGCGTCGGTCTCGTCCTTCTCCTCCAGCACGAGCCACATAGGCTCTAAGAGGAAGAGGACGGGGCAGGCCGTCGTCGAGGTGGGCGGGGCGATGAGCCCGTCGGTGAGGCTGAGTTGCCTCAGGGACGAGGTGACCGAGGAGATATCGGAGAGGATCTCCTCGTCCCTGAGGCGGGTGGAGAAAGTCGCCGCTGCCTGCGCCTTTAAGGGGCAGAAAAGCGGTGGCGCGGAGGCCCTGAAGGCCGCTGCGGAGGAAATGAGGGAGGCGGCGCGGGAGCTCAGAGGGCGGAACGCCCGTCTGCAGCTCCTGTTGGAGGAGGAGCGACAGGGGAGGAGGAGGGCAGAGGCGCTGTGGAACAGCGCGGCCCTCCCTCCCATCCTCCCTCCTCCTCCACCGCCGCGTCCCTCGGCGGAGGTAAATAAGCGGAGTGCGGCGGCAGTGGTGCGGGGCACCGCGGGCCCCTCCACCCGCACTCCGCCCGTGAAGAAGTCCCCGTCCTCCTCAGAAGACGATCTTCTGAGGAGGATTGGGGACATGATTGATGGCAAGCTGGCCGCCTTCCGGGAGGAGCTCCTCGCCGGAAGAGCGGTCAGCAGGAAGGCGGTGCCTCCCCGACCTGTTCCGGTACAGTCGGGGAAGGCAAAGAAGGGCGGAGTGAAGGCTCCGCCCAGCGTTGCGGCACCAGGGCCCCGGGTCGCGACCCCCAAGGGGGGTGGTGTACCCGTGGTCGCGGTGGTCGCGTCCTCCACAGCACCCTCCCAAGGGGGGGTGGCGTGGAGTGAGGTGGTGGGGCGGAAGGCGAAGCGGGCGGCGAGGAAGGCCTCGCAACCGCGGCCTCCGCCTCCGCCGCCGGCGGCCAAGGTAAAGGCCGCGAAGGTCGGGAAGGCACGACCAGGTCGTCCCCCAAAAACGGCAGCGGTGACGCTGACCGTTGCGCAGGGGGGCGACCTGACCCTCGCGGAGGCGATGCGGCTCGCCAGGGAGAATATTTCCCTGGAAGAGCTGGGCATCGCCTCCGTGAGGGCGAAGAGGGCCGTGACCGGGGGTCTCTTGCTGGAGATCCCCGGTGCAGAAGGCGGCGCGAAGGCGGATCGTCTCGCCCAGAGGCTCCGGGAGCAGCTGGGCGAGCGAGGTGTCCGGGTCGCCCGGCCCACGAAGCGCACGGAGATGCGCGTTTGTGGGCTGGACGACTCGGTCAGCGCACAGGATGTGTCCCGTGCCCTTGCGAGGGCGGGGGACTGTCCTGTGGAGGACCTGCGGATCGGAGAGATCCGCAGGTCGCCCTCCGGCCTCGGGTCGGTGTGGGCCCGGTGCCCCCTCTCCGCCGCCCGTAAGGTGGCGGAATCCGGGAGGGTGTTGGTGGGGTGGGTTTCGGCGCGAGTGGAAATCCTCGCGCCGCGCCCGCTCCAGTGTCACCGCTGCCTCGAATTGGGGCACGTGAGGCAGTGGTGCACCTCGCCGGTGGACCGCAGCGGTCAGTGTTACCGCTGCGGTGCCAAAGAGCACCGTGCGAGCCAGTGCTCGGCGGCCCCCCACTGCCCGCTGTGTGCGGACATGGGGAGGCCAGCCGATCACAGGGTGGGGAGCAAGAAGTGCTCCCCCCCCTCCCGGAAGGAGAGGAAGAGGCGGGCTGCACCGGCTCCGGTGCCGAGGGCGGTGGCATCGTCCTCCATGGAGGTGGACGGTGCTACGGGGACGGACGGCCGGGAGGAGGCTGGCGCGGCCATTAATTAATGCCGCCCCGCCTCCTCCTCCAGGCCAACCTCAACCACTGCCGCGCGGCACAGGACTTGATGTCCCAAGTCCTCGCGGAGTGGGGGGTTGGCCTGGCGGTCGCCGCCGAGCCGTACCGCGTCCCTGATCACCCTCATTGGGTGGGCGACGCGGACGGCTTGGTGGCGACGGTATGGGGAGGGGGCGACTGGTCCCCACCGTTCTCCTTGTTGGAGCGCGGTCGGGGATTCGTCGTCGTGGACTGGGGGGCAGTCGCTGTGGTGGGGTGCTACATTTCGCCCCGTAGCGGTCACGCTGCGTTCGAGCTGTATTTGGCCGAGGTCGCGGCATGCGTGCAGCGCTACGCGGCCCGGCCGGTACTGATCCTGGGGGATTTTAATGCCAAGTCGGTGGCTTGGGGATCCCCCAGGACCTCCGTTCGCGGCGGGATCCTGGGCGATTGGGCGGCGGGGCTCGACCTCCGGGTATTGAACCGGGGGTCGGAGCACACATGCGTGCGGCGATATGGGGGGTCCATCGTGGATGTTGGATTCGCGACCCCCAACGCCGTGCGCATGGTGTCGGGTTGGCATGTGGTCGCGGGGGCAGAGACACTCTCCGATCACCGGTACATCCGGATGGAGGTCTCTGCCGGCGCGAGTGCATCCCGACACGGCCGCCTGCGTGGCACCCCACCACGCCGCTGGGCGCTTCGGCGCCTGGACAAGGACGCCCTGATGGCAGCTGCCCTCGCTGCAACTTGGCCGCAGGGAGCGGCCGAGTTGCCGAGCATAGAGGAGGAGGTCGCCCGGCTCGGAGCATTGGTCGCGGGTATTCGCGACGCGGCGATGCCTCGGGTCGGGCGGGCTTCTCCTCGCCGGGCGGTGTACTGGTGGTCGGACGCGATCGCGGAGTTGCGAGTCGCGACTGTCCGCGCCCGACGCCAGTACACCCGCGCGCGCCGTCGTCTACGTACAGGCGACGGCGTGGCGCGAGCGAGGGCAGCTGATGACCTGTATGGAGCATACCGCGTGGCGCGGGTTGCTCTGCAGGTCGCCATCAAACGGGCCAAGACCCAGGCATGGAAGGAGCTCCTCCAGACCCTTGATGACGATCCATGGGGGCGCCCATATAAGGTGGTGCTGAATAAGCTCCGCCCGTGGGCGCCCCCCGTCACCGAGGGTCTTGACCCCCGGCTGCTGGAGGACGTGGTCAATACACTCTTCCCAATTGGGGAGAGGGGACCGCGTCCTCCGGCGGCGGCGGCTGTCCCAGTGGAGTGGACGGCCGAGCTGGGGGTCACGCAGGAGGAGCTGGCAGCGGCCATCAGACGGCTCGGGGTTCGTAACACGGCCCCGGGTCCGGATGGTGTGCCCGGCCGGGTTTGGGTCTTGACCCAGGGCGTCCTTGGGGCCGACCTCAGGCGGTTGTTCGACCGCTGCCTGAGGGACGGGCGATTCCCCCCCAGTTGGAAGGTGGCGAGGATGGTCCTCCTCCGGAAGGAGGGTCGGCCCGCGGAGTCTCCCTCCGCATACCGGCCCATTTGTCTCCTCGACGAGGTGGGCAAGCTCTTCGAGCGTGTGATTGCTGCCCGCCTCGTCGAGCACCTGTCGCGGGGTGATCCCGGTCTGGCCGACTGCCAGTTCGGTTTCCGGGGGGGCCGATCGACTATCGACGCGATAGGTCGTGTGAGGGCCCTCTCGGAGGCGGCCGTCTCCCGGGGAGGGGTGGCATTGGCTATATGCTTGGATATTGCCAATGCCTTTAACACCCTCCCCTGGGAAGAGATAAGGAGGGGGCTCGAATATCATCGAGTCCCCCCTTGTCTCAGGGCGATCGTCGGGGATTATCTCCGAGCCAGGTGGATCGAGTATCCGGGCCGGGATGGTGATATGCGGAGGGAGGTGTACTGCGGTGTTCCGCAGGGGTCGGTCCTCGGGCCACTCCTGTGGAACATCGCGTACGACTCGGTGTTGCGGGCCGGCCTCCCCGACGGCGTCAGCACGGTGTGTTATGCGGATGACACACTGGTGCTGGCCGTCGGGGCGCACTGGGGGAGGGCCATGCGTCGCGCGGAGCAGGGGTCGCAACGCGTCGTCGACCGGATCAGGGGGATGGGGATGACGGTGGCGGTCCATAAGACCGAGGTGATTGCGTTTCATTCACCTCGGCAGGATCCGCCGCCCCCTCTGATTCGGGTGGGTGGGGCTGACATCGAGGTGAAGCCCCAGATCAGGTATCTGGGGCTGATCCTCGATAGCCACTGGCGTTTCGAGAAGCATTTCCGCTGCCTGGTCCCCCGGTTGGAAAGGATGGCTGCGGCTCTGGGCCGGATCCTGCCCAACCTGGGGGGCCCGGCGGGCCGAGTTCGTCGCCTCTATGTGGCAATGGTCCAGTCGGTGGCCCTATACGGGGCCCCCGTCTGGGCGGACGACCTGGCTGCCTCCCGGCGCAGCATGACTATGCTGCGTCGGGTGCAGAGGCGCATGGCGCTCAGGGTCGTCCGCGGGTATCGGACCATGTCACATGAGGCGGCGACGGTTCTAGCGGGGATGCCGCCCATGGACCTGCTCGCGCGGTCACACGCGGTGATGTACCGGCACCGCGTCGACCGTCGCGCGGGGGTGGGGGCGGCCCCGGGCGGGCAGGAACCTGCTTGGGGCGATTTGAAGCGCCTGGCCCGGCAGTCCGTGTTGCTCGCGTGGCAGGAGCGGCTGGCTCTGCCAACCGCGGGGCACCGGACTGTCGGGGCTGTTCGGCCACTCCTGAAGGAGTGGCTGGACAGAGGCCATGGCAGCCTCACCTACCGGCTGGCACAGGTATTTTCCGGGCATGGCAGCTTCGGAAGATACCTGTGCCGGATAGGGAAGGAGCCGACGGCGCGTTGCTGCCACTGCGACGCTGAGCAGGACACGGCGGATCATACCCTGGAGGTATGCCCCGCGTGGGAGGGGGAGCGCCGTGTCCTGGTCGGCGTCGTCGGGCGGGATGTCTCGCTGCCGGGCGTGGTGCGCGCCATGCTCGGCAGCGAGGAGAAGTGGAGGGCCGTGGCCTCCTTCTGCGAGAACGTAATGTTGCAGAAGGAGGCCGCGGGGAGGGAGCGCGAGCTTCAGCGGCGTGCTGAAGCGCGCGCTCGTGCGGTGGCCCGAGGTCGTCGCCCGGTCGCGAGGCGTCGCGGGCGGCCGCCTCGGCGTGGCGGATGACCTAGGCTGGGAGGGGGGTCCTGAGGGGACCCTCCTCCCGCCAGGCGGCGCCGGGTCGGACCGGTTGGGGGTAGGAGTCCCTCCCCCTACCGGTCCGACGCAAGGGGAGGCACCCTCGGCGGTCTGGTGCGGCCATGAACGCCCGGCCGCCGAGGGGTGGAAACGGGGTCGCGGGCGGTTGCGAGTTGGGGCTCGCAGCCGCCACTAAACGCGGCCCCGGGACGGATAGCGGCGGGATGGAGTGGCCCCGTCCCGCCGCTATGAGGCAGTGTGTCTACTGGGGGGACCGATTGTCCCCCCGGGGGATGGGCGCGAAAGCGCGGGCACAGGGAGGATACCGGAAGAATGCTTCGAGCGATTCCCGGTATCCTCCCAAAGCGTGCCGAAGGGTCACCGTGGGGTTTTTAGTGGGTAGGTCCCGCGCCTGTCGTTGTACGGGCGCGGGGAATCCCACACACCCCTCCCACCTCTCCCCAAGGAGGTGGGAGGGAGTCTTTCGAAGATTTTCCCCACGACAAAAAAAAAAAAAAAAAAAAAAAAAAAAAAAAAAAAGTTAGGTCTAGGTAAGGCCTGAGATTTTCACTGATCAGACTCATACTTTCGCATTCTTCACATACTTGTTGAACGGATCCTGGGTTTTTTCTGGTTTGGATCACGTAGTAATGTGGTACCACACTGAAACGGTCAATTAAACCTGGTTTCGATCATTATCTTAGAGGACAACGCAAGTTAGGTCTGGGATATGTCTGGGATTTGCCCTCATCAGGCTCATACTCTGCGTTTTTCACATACTTGTTGAACAGATCATGGGTTTTTTCTGGTTTGGGTCACGTAGTAGTGTGATACCACACTGAAACAGTGGATTAAACCTGGTTTCGATCAATATTTTAGAGGATAACGCATGTCAGGTATAGGTTAGCCCTGGGATTTTCACTCATCAGGCTCATACTTTCGCATTCTTCACATACTTGTTGAACTGATCCTGGGCTGTTTCTGGATTGTATCACGTAGTAATGTGGTACCACGCTGAAACAGTCAATTAAACCTGGTTTCAATCAATATTTTAGAGGACAACGCAAGTTAGGTCTAGGTAAGGCCTGAGATTTTCACTGATAAGACTCATACTTTCGCATTCTTCACATACTTGTTGAACGGATCCTGGGTTTTTTCTGGTTTGGATCACGTAGTAATGTGGTACCACACTGAAACGGTCAATAAAACCTGGTTTCGATCATTATTTTATAGGATAACGCAAGTCAGGTCTGGGATAGGTCTGGGATTTGCCCTCATCAGGCTCATACTTTCGCGTTTTTCACATACTTGTTGAACAAATCATGGGTTTTTTCTGGTTTGGGTCACGTAGTAGTGTGATACCACACTGAAACAGTGGATTAAACCTGGTTTCGATCAATATTTTAGAGGATAACGCATGTGAGGTCTAGGTTAGCCCTACGATTTTCACTCATCAGACTCATACTTTCGCATTCTTCACATACTTGTTGAACAGATCCTGGGTTATTTTCTGGTTTGGATCACATAGTAATGTGGTTCCACACTGAAACAGTCGATTAAACCTGGTTTCGATCAATACTTTTGAGGATAACGCATGTTAGGTCTGGGTTAGGTCTGGGATTTGCCCTCATCAGGCTCATACTTTCGCGTTTTTCACATACTTGTTGTACAGATCATGGGTTTTTTCTGGTTTGGGTCACGTAGAAGTGTGATACCACACTGAAACAGTCGATTAAACCTGGTCTTGATAAATATTTTAGAGGATAACGCATGTTAGGTCTGGGATAGGTCTGGGATTTGCCCTCATCAGACTCATACTTTCGCACACTTCACATACTCGTTGAACAGATCCTGGGTTATTTTCTGGTTTTGATCACATAGTAATGTGGTGCCACACTGAAACAGTCGATTAAACCAAGTTTCGATCAATATTTTTGAGGATAACGCATGTTAGGTTTAGGTTAGGCCTGGGATTTTCACTCATCAGACTCATACTTTCGCATTCTTCACATACTTGTTGAACGGATCCTGGGTTTTTTCTGGTTTGGATCACGTAGTAATGTGGGACCACACTGAAACAGTCAATTAAACCTGGTTTCGATCAATATTTTAGAGAATAATTCATGTTATGTCTAGGATAGGTCTGGGATTTGTTCCCATCAGGCTCATTCTTTCGCATATTTCTCATACTTGATGGCTAGATGCTGGGCTTTTTCTGGATTGCATCACGTAGTAATGAAGTCCAACACTGAAACAGTCAATTAAACCTGGTTTCCATCATTATCTTAGAGGACAACGCAAGTTAGGTCTGGGATAGGTCTGGGATTTGCCCTCATCAGGCTCATACTTTCCGCGTTTTTCACATACTTGTTGAACAGATCCTGGGTTTTTTCTGGTTTGGATCACGTAGTAGTGTGGGACCACACTGAAACAATCAATTAATACTGATCTTGATAAATATTTTAGAGGATAACGCATGTTAGGTCTGGGATAGGTCTGGGATTTGCCCTCATCAGACTCATACTTTCGCACACTTCACATACTCGTTGAACAGATCCTGGGTTATTTTCTGGTTTGGATCACATAGTAATGTGGTACCACACTGAAACAGTCGATTAAACCAGGTTTCGATCAATATTTTGGAGGATAACGCATGTTAGGTCTTGGTTAGGTCTGGGATTTTCACTCATCAGACTCATATTTTCGCATATTTCTCATACTAGATGGCTAGATCCTGTGCTTTTTCTGGATTGCATCCCGTTGTAATGAAGTACAACACTGAAACACTCAATTAAACCTGGTTTCGATCAATATTATTGAGGATAACGCATGTTAGGTCTAGGTTAGGCCTGGGATTTTCACTCATCAGTCTCATACTTTCGCATTCTTCACATATTTGTTGAACGGATCTTGGGTTTTTTCTGGTGTGGATCACGTAGTAATGTGGTACCACACTGAAACAATCAATTAAACCTGATCTTGATAAATATTGTAGAGGATAACGCATGTTAGGTCTAGGTTAGGTCTGGGATTTGCTCTCATCAGGCTCATTCTTTCGCATATTTCTCATACTTGATGGCTAGATCCTGGGCTTTTTCTGGATTGCATCACGTAGTAATGAAGTACAACACTGAAACAGTCAATTAAACCTGGTTTCGATCAATATTTTAGAGAATAATTCATGTTAGGTCTAGGTTTGGTCTGGGATTTGCTCTCATCAGGCTCATTCTTTCGCATATTTCTCATACTTCATGGCTGGATCCTGGGCTATTTCTGGATTGGATCACGTAGTAATGTGGTACCACACTGAAACGGTCAATTAAACCTGGTTTTGATGAATATCTTAGAGAATAATTCATGTTAGGTCTAGGTTAGGTCTGGGATTTGCTCTCATCAGGCTCATTCTTTCGCATATTTCTCATACTTGACGGCTAGATCCTGGACTTTTTCACGATTGCAGCACGTAGTAATGAAGTAGAACACTGAAACTCTCAATTAAACCTGGTTTCGATCAATATTATTGAGGATAACGCATGTTAGGTCTAGGTTAGGCCTGGGATTTTCACTCATCAGACTCATACTTTCGCATTGATCACATATTTGTTGAACGGATCTTGGGTTTTTTCTGGTGTGGATCACGTAGTAATGTGGGACCACACTGAAACAATCAATTAAACCTGATCTTGATAAATATTGTAGATGATAACGCATGTTAGGTCTAGGTTAGGTCTGGGATTTGCTCTCATCATGCTCATACTTTCGCATCTTTCTCATACATTGTGGCTAGATCCTGGGCTATTTCTGGATTGTATCACGTAGTAATGTGGTACCACGCTGAAACAGTCGATTAAACCTGGTTCCGATCAATATTTTAGAGGATAACGCAAGTTAAGTCTGGGATAGGTCTGGGATTTGACCTCATCAGACTCATACTTTCGCGTTTTTCACAAACTTTGTGAACAGATCCGGAGTTTTTTCTGGTTTGGATCACGTAGTAGTGTGGTACCACACTGAAACAGTCCATTAAACCTGGTTTGGATCAATATTTTATAGGATAACGCATGTTAGGTCTAGGTTAGCCCTGGGATTTTCACCCATTAGACTCATACTTTCGCAATCTTCACATACTTGTTGAACTGATCCTGGGTTTTTTCTGGTTTGGATCACGTAGTAATGTGGTACCACACTGAAACGGTCAATTAAACCTGGTTTTGATGAATATTTTAGAGAATAACTCATGTTAGGTCTAGGTTAGGTCTGGGATTTGCTCTCATCAGGCTCATACTTTCGCATTCTTCACATACTTGTTGAACGGATCCTGGGTTTTTTCTGGTTTGGATCACGTAGTAATGTGGTACCACACTGAAACAGTCGATTAAACCTGGTTTCGATCAATATTTTAGAGGATAACGCAAGTTAAGTCTGGGATTGGTCTGGGATTTGACCTCAACAGACTCATACTTTCGCACACTTCACATACTCGTTGAACAGATCCTGGGTTATTTTCTGGTTTGGATCACATAGTAATGTGGTACCACACTGAAGCAGTCGGTTATACCAGGTTTCGATCAATATTTTTGAGGATAACGCATGTTAGGTCTAGGTTAGGCCTGGGATTTTCACTCATCAGACTCATACTTTCGCATTCTTCACATACTTGTTGAACGGATTCATTGTTTTTTCTGGTTTGGATCACGTAGTAATGTGGTACCACACTGAAACAGTCGATTAAACCAGGTTTCGATCAATATTTTAGAGAATAATTCATGTGATGTCTAGGTTAGGTCTGGGATTTGCTCTCATCAGGCTCATTCTTTCGCATATTTCTCATACATGTTGAACAGATCCTGGTTTTTTTCTGGTTTGGATCACGTGGTAGTGTGGTACCACACTGAAACAGTCCATTAAACCTGGTTCGGAGCAATATTTTAGAGGATAACGCATGTTAGGTCTAGGTTAGGTCTGGGATTTGCTCTCATCAGGCTCATACTTTCGCATTCTTCACATACTTGTTGAACGGATCCTGGGTTTTTTCTGGTTTGGATCACGTAGTAATGTGGTACCACACTGAAACAGTCGATTAAACCTGGTTTCGATCAATATTTTAGAGGATAACGCAAGTTAAGTCTGGGATTGGTCTGGGATTTGACCTCATCAGACTCATACTTTCGCACACTTCACATACTCGTTGAACAGATCCTGGGTTATTTTCTGGTTTGGATCACATAGTAATGTGGTACCACACTGAAGCAGTCGATTATACCAGGTTTCGATCAATATTTCTGAGGATAACGCTTGTTAGGTCTAGGTTAGGCCTGGGATTTTCACTCATCAGACTCATACTTTCGCATTCTTCACATACTTGTTGAACGGATTCATTGTTTTTTCTGGTTTGGATCACGTGGTAGTGTGGTACCACACTGAAGCAGTCGATTATACCAGGTTTCGATCAATATTTTAGAGGATAACGCATGTTAGGTCTAGGTTAGGTCTGGAATTTGCTCTCATCAGGCTCATTCTTTCGCATATTTCTCATACTTGTTGAACGGATCCTGGGTTTTTTCTGGTTTGGAACACGTAGTAATGTGGTACCACACTGAAACAGTCGACTAAACCTGGTTTCGATCAATATTTTAGAGGATAACGCAAGTTAAGTCTGGGATTGGTCTGGGATTTGACCTCATCAGACTCATACTTTCGCACACTTCACATACTTGTTGAACGGATCCTGTGTTTTTTCTGGTTTGGATCACGTAGTAATGTGGTACCACACTGAAACAGTCGATTAAACCTGGTTTCGATCAATATTTAAGAGGATAACGCATGTTAGGTCTAGGTTAGCCCTGGGATTTTCACTCATCAGACTCATACTTTCGCATTCTTCACATACTTGTTGAACGGATCCTGTGTTTTTTCTGGTTTGGATCACGTAGTAATGTGGTACCACACTGAAACAGTCGATTAAACCTGGTTTCGATCAATATTTTAGAGGATAACGCATGTTAGGTCTAGGTTAGCCCTGGGATTTTCACTCATCAGACTCATACTTTCGCATTCTTCACATACTTGTTGAACGGATCCTGGGTTTTTTCTGGTTTGGATCACGTAGTAATGTGGTACCACACTGAAACAATCAATTAAACCTGGTCTTGATAAATATTTTAGAGGATAACGCATGTTAGGTCTGGGATAGGTCTGGGATTTGCCCTCACCAGACTCATACTTTCGCACACTTCACATACTCGTTGAACAGATCCTGGGTTTTTTCTGGTTTGGATCACGTAGTAATGTGGTACCACACTGAAACAGTCGACTAAACCTGGTTTCGATCAATATTTTAGAGGATAACGCAAGTTAAGTCTGGGATTGGTCTGGGATTTTCACTCATCAGGCTCATACTTTCGCATTCTTCACATACTTGTTGAACGGATCCTGGGTTTTTTCTTGTTTGGATCACGTAGTAATGTGGGACCACACTGAAACAGTCAATTAACCTGGTTTCGATCAATATTTTAGAGAATAATTCATGTTAGGTCTAGGTTAGGTCTGGGATTTGCTCTCATCAGGCTCATTCTTTCGCATATTTCTCATACTCGATGGCTAGATCCTGGGCTTTTTCTGGATTGCATCACGTAGTAATGAAGTACAACACTGAAACAGTCAATTAAACCTGGTTTCCATCAATATCTTAGAGGACAACGCAAGTTAGGTCTGGGATAGGTCTGGGATTTGCCCTCATCAGGCTCATACTTTCGCGTTTTTCACATACTTGTTGAACAGATCCAGGGTTTTTTCTGGTTTGTATCACGTAGTAGTGTGGTACCACACAGAAACAGTCGATTAAACCAGGTTTCGATCAATATTTTAGAGAATAATTCATGTGATGTCTAGGTTAGGTCTGGGATTTGCCCTTATCAGACTCATACTTTCGCACACCTCACATACTCGTTGAACAGATCCTGGGATATTTTCTGGTTTGGATCACATAGTAATGTGGTACCACTATGAAACAGTCGATTAAACCAGGTTTCGATCAATACTTTTGAGGATAACGCATGTTAGGTCTGGGTTAGGTCTGGGATTTGCCCTCATCAGGCTCATACTTTCGCGTTTTTCACATACTTGTTAAACAGATCATGGGTTTTTCTGGTTTGGGTCACGTAGTAGTGTGACACCACACTGAAACAGTCGATTAAACCTGGTTTCGATCAATATTTTAGAGGATAACGCATGTGAGGTCTTGGTTAGCCCTGGGATTTTCACTCATCAGACTCATACTTTCGCATTCTTCACATATTTGTTGAACGGATCCTGGGTTTTTTCTGGTTTGTATCACGTAGTAATATGGGCCCACACTGAAACAATCAATTAAACCTGGTCTTGATAAATATTTTTGAGGATAACGCATGTTAGGTCTGGGATAGGTCTGGGATTTGCCCTCATCAGACTCATACTTTCGCACACTTCACATACTCGTTGAACAGATCCTGGGTTTTTTCTGGTTTGGATCACGTAGTAATGTGGTACCACACTGAAACAGTCGACTAAACCTGGTTTCGATCAATATTTTAGATAACGGAAGTTAAGTCTGGGATTGGTCTGGGATTTGACCTCATCAGACTCATACTTTCGCACACTTCACATACTCGTTGAACAGATCGTGGGTTATTTTCCGGTTTGGATCACATAGTAATGTGGGACCACACTGAGACAATCAATTAAACCTGGTCTTGATAAATATTTTAGAGGATAACGCATGTTAGGTCTAGGTTAGGTCTGGGATTTGCTCTCATCAGGCTCATTCTTTCGCATATTTCTCATACTTGTTGAACGGATCCTGGGTTTTTTCTGGTTTGGATCACGTAGAAATGTGGGCCCACACAGAAACAATCAATTAAACCTGGTCTTGATAAATATTTTAGAGGATAACGCATGTTAGGTCTGGGATAGGTCTGGGATTTGCCCTCATCAGACTCATACTTTCGCACACTTCACATACTCGTTGAACACATCCTGGGTTTTTTCTGGTTTGGATCACGTAGTAATGTGGTACCACACTGAAACAGTCGACTAAACCTGGTTTCGATCAATATTTTAGAGGATAACGCAAGTTAAGTCTGGGACTGGTCTGGGATTTTCACTCATCAGGCTCATACTTTCGCATTCTTCACATACTTGTTGAACGGATCCTGGGTTTTTTCTTGTTTGGATCACGTAGTAATGTGGGACCACACTGAAACAGTCAATTAAACCTGGTTTCGATCAATATTTTAGAGAATAATTCATGTTAGGTCTAGGTTAGGTCTGGGATTTGCTCACATCAGGCTCATTCTTTCGCATATTTCTCATACTCGATGGCTAGATCCTGGGCTTTTTCTGGATTGCATCACGTAGTAATGAAGTACAACACTGAAACAGTCAATTAAACCTGGTTTCCATCAATATCTTAGAGGACAACGCAAGTTAGGTCTGGGATAGGTCTGGGATTTGCCCTCATCAGGCTCATACTTTCGCGTTTTTCACATACTTGTTGAACAGATCCTAGGTTTTTTCTGGTTTGTATCACGTAGTAGTGTGGTACCACACAGAAACAGTCGATTAAACCAGGTTTCGATCAATATTTTAGAGAATAATTCATGTGATGTCTAGGTTAGGTCTGGGATTTGCCCTTATCAGACTCATACTTTCGCACACCTCACATACTCGTTGAACAGATCCTGGGACATATCCTGTTTTGTATCACATAGTAATGTGGTACCACTATGAAACAGTCGATTAAACCAGGTTTCGATCAATACTTTTGAGGATAACGCATGTTAGGTCTGGGTTAGGTCTGGGATTTGCCCTCATCAGGCTCATACTTTCGCGTTTTTCACATACTTGTTGTACAGATCATGGGTTTTTTCTGGTTTGTATCACGTAGTAGTGTGGTACCACACTGAAACAGTCCATTAAACCTGGTTTGGATCAATATTTTAGAGGATAACGCAAGTTAGGTCTGGGATAGGTCTGGGATTTGACCTCATCAGACTCATACTTTCGCACACTTCACATACTCGTTGAACAGATCCTGGGTTATTTTGTGGTTTGGATCACATAGAAATGTGGTACCACACTGAAACAGTCGATTAAACCAGGTTTCGATCAATATTTTAGAGAATAATTCATGTGATGTCTAGGTTAGGTCTGGGATTTGCTCTCATCAGGCTCATTCTTTCGCATATTTCTCATACATGTTGAACAGATCCTGGGTTTTTTCTGGTTTGGATCACGTAGTCATGTGGGACCACAATGAAACAATCAATTAAACCTGGTCTTGATAAATATTTTAGAGGATAACGCATGTTAGGTCTGGGTTAGGTCTAGGATATGCCCCCATCAGGCTCATGCTTTCGCATATTTCTTATTCTTCATGGCTAGATCCTGGGCTGTTTCTGGATTGTATCACGTAGTAATGTGGTAACACGCTGAAACAGTCAATTAAACCTGGTTTCAATCAATATTTTAGAGGATAACGCAAGTTAGGTCTGGGATAGGTCTGGGATTTGCCCTCATCAGGCTCATACTTTCGCGTTTTTCACATACTTGTTGAACAGATCATGGGTTTTTCTGGTTTGGGTCACGTAGTAGTGTGATACCACACTGAAACAGCCGATTAAACCTGGTATCGATCAATATTTTAGAGGATAACGCATGTGAGGTCTAGGTTAGCCCTGGGATTTTCAATCATCAGACTCATACTTTGGCATTCTTCACATACTTGTTGAACTGATACTGGGTTTTTTCTGGTTTGGATCACGTAGTAATGTGGCACCACACTGAAACAGTCGATTAAACCTGGTTTCGATCAATATTTTAGAGGATAACGCAAGTTAAGTCTGGGATTGGACTGGGATTTGACCTCATCAGAGTCATACTTTCGCACACTTCACATACTCGTTGAACAGATCCTGGGTTATTTTCTGGTTTGGATCACATAGTAATGTGGTACCACACTGAAACAGTCGATTAAACCAGGTTTCGATCAATATTTTTGAGGATAACGCATGTTAGGTCTTGGTTAGGCCTGGGATTTGACCTCATCAGACTCATACTTTCGCGTTTTTCACAAACTTGTTGAACAGATCCGGGGTTTTTTCTGGTTTGGATCAGGTAGTAGTGTGGTACCACACTGAAACAGTCCATTAAACTTGGTTGCGATCAATATTTTAGAGGATAACGCATGTTAGGTCTGGGTTAGGTCTAGGATTTGCCCTCATCAGGCTCATACTTTCGCATATTTCTCATACTTCATGGCTGGATCCTGGGCTATTTCTGGATTGGATCACGTAGTAATGTGGTACCACACTGAAACGGTCAATTAAACCTGATCTTGATAAATATTTGAGAGGATAACGCATGTTAGGTTTGGGTTAAGTCTAGGATTTGCCCTCATCAGGCTCATACTTTCGCATATTTCTCATACTTCATGGCTAGATCCTGGGCTGTTTCTGGATTGTATCACGTACTAATTTGGTACCACGCTGAAACAGTCAATTAAACCTGGTTTCGATCAATATTTTACAGGATAGCGCAAGTTATGTCTGGCATAGGTCTGGGATTCGCCCTCATCAGACTCATACTTTCGCGTTTTTCACATACTTGTTGAACTGATCCTCGGCTTTTTCTGGTTTGGATCACGTAGTAGTGTGGTACCACACTGAAACAGTCCATTAAACCTGGTTGCGATCAATAGTTTAGAGGATAACGCATGCTAGGTCTGGATTAGGTCTAGGATTTGCCCTCATCAGGCCCATTCTTTCGCATATTTCTCAATCTTGATGGCTAGATCCTGGGCTTTTTCTGGATTGTATCACGTAGTAATGTGGTACCACACTGAAACATTCAATTAAACCTGGTCTCGATAGATATTTTAGAGGATAACGCATGTTAGGTTTGGGTTAGGTCTAGGATTTGCCCTCATCAGGCTCATACTTTCGCGTTTTTCACATACTCGTTGAACAGATCCTGTGTTTTTTCTGGTTTGGATCACGTAGTAATGTGGAGCTATACTGAAACAATCAATTAAACCTGGTCTTGATAAATATTTTAGAGGATAACGCATGTTAGGTCTGGGTTAGGTCTAGGATTTACCCTCGTCAGGCTCATTCTCTCGCATATTTCTCATACTTGATGGGTAGATCCTGGGCTTTTTCTGGATTGCATCACGTAGTAATGATGTACAACACTGAAACAGTCAATTAAACCTGGTTTCCATTAATATCTTAGAGGACAACGCAAGTTAGGTCTGGGATAGGTCTGGGATTTGCCCTCATCAGGCTCATACTTTCGCGTTTTTCACATACTTGTTCAACAGATCCTGGGTTTTTTCTGGTTTGTATCACGTAGTAGTGTGGTACCACACTGAAGCAGTCCGTTAAACCGGGTTTGGATCAATATTTTAGAGGATAACGCATGTTAGGTCTAGGTTAGCCCTGGGATTTTCACTCATCAGACTCATACTTTCGCATTCTTCACATACTTGTTGAACTGATCCTGGGTTTTTTCTGGTTTGGATCACGTAGTAATGTGGTACCACACTGAAACAGTCGATTGAACCTGGTTTCGATCAATATTTTAGAGGATAACGCAAGTTAGGTCTGGGAAAGGTCTGGGATTTGACCTCATCAGACTCATACTTTCGCACACTTCACATACTCGTTGAACAGATCCTGGGTTATTTTCCGGTTTGGATCACATAGTAATGTGGGACCACACTGAAACAATCAATTAAACCTGGTCTTGATAAATATTTTAGAGGATAACGCATGTTAGGTCTGGGTTAGGTCTAGGATTTGCCCTCATCAGGCTCATACTTTCGCATATTTCTCATACTTCATGGCTAGATCCTGGGCTGTTTCTGGATTGTATCACGTAGTAATTTGGTACCACGCTGAAACAGTCAATTAAACCTGGTTTCGATCAATATTTTACAGGATAACGCAAGTTATGTCTGGCATAGGTCTGGGATTCGCCCTCATCAGACTCATACTTTCGCATTCTTCACATGCTTGTTGAACGGATCCTGGGTTTTTTCCGGTTTGGATCACGTAGTAATGTGGTACCACAGTGAAACAGTCGATTAAACCTGGTTTCGATCAATATTTTAGAGGATAACGCATGTTAGGTTAGGTTAGCCCTGGGATTTTCACTCATCAGACTCATACTTTCGCGTTTTTCACATACTTCTTGAACAGATCCTGGGTTTTTTCTGGTTTGGATCACGTAGTAGTGTGGTACCACACTGAGACAGTCCATTAAACCTGGTTTGGAGCAATATTTTAGAGGATAACGCATGTTAGGTCTAGGTTAGGTCTGGGATTTTCACTCATCAGACTTATACTTTCGCATTCTTCACATACTTGTTGAACGGATCCTGGGTTTTTTCTGGTTTGGATCACGTAGTAATGTGGGCCCACACTGAAACAATCAATTAAACCTGGTCTTGATAAATATTTTAGAGGATAACGCATGTTAGGTCTGGGATAGGTCTGGGATTTGCCCTCATCTGACTCATACTTTCGCACACTTCACATACTCGTTGAACAGATCCTGGGTTATTTTCTGGTTTGGATCACATAGTAATGTGGTACCACACTGAAACAGTCGATTACACCATGTTTCGATCAATATTTTTGAGGATAACGCTTGTTAGGTCTAGGTTAGGCCTGGGATTTTCACTCATCAGGCTCATACTTTCGCATTCTTCACATACTTGTTGAACTGATCCTGGGTTTTTTCTGGTTTGGATCACGTAGTAATGTGGTACCACACTGAAACAGTCGATTGAACCTGGTTTCGATCAATATTTTAGAGGATAACGCAAGTTAGGTCTGGGAAATGTCTGGGATTTGACCTCATCAGACTCATACTTTCGCACACTTCACATACTCGTTGAACAGATCCTGGGTTATTTTCTGGTTTGGATCACATAGTAATGTGGTACCACACTGAAACAGTCGATTACACCATGTTTCGATCAATATTTTTGAGGATAACGCTTGTTAGGTCTAGGTTAGGCCTGGGATTTTCACTCATCAGGCTCATACTTTCGCATTCTTCACATACTTGTTGAACTGATCCTGGGTTTTTTCTGGTTTGGATCACGTAGTAATGTGGTACCACGCTGAAACAGTCAATTAAACCTGGTTTCAATCAATATTTTAGAGGATAACGCATGTTAGGTCTAGGTTAGGCCTGGGATTTTCACTCATCAGACTCATACTTTCGCATTCTTCACATACTTGTTGTACGGATCCTGGGTTTTTTCTGGTTTGGATCACGTAGTAATGTGGGACCACACTGAAACAGTCAATTAAACCTGGTTTCGATCAATATTTTTGAGGATAACGCAAGTTAGGTCTGGGTTAGGTCTAAGATTTGCCCTCATCAGGCTCACAGTTTCGCGTTTTTCACATACTCGTTGAACAGATCCTGGGTTATTTTCTGGTTTGGATCACATAGTAATGTGGTACCACACTGAAACAGTCGATTACACCATGCTTCGATCAATATTTTTGAGCATAACGCATGTTAGGTCTAGGTTAGGCCTGGGATTATCACTCATCAGGCTCATACTTTCGCATTCTTCACATACTTGTTGAACGGATCCTCGGTTATTTTCTGGTTTGGATCACATAGTAATGTGGTACCACACTGAAACAGTCGATTACACCATGTTTCGATCAATATTTTTGAGCATAACGCATGTTAGGTCTAGGTTAGGTCTGGGATTTGCTCTCATCAGGCTCATTCTTTCGCATATTTCTCATACTTGATGGCTAGATCCTGGGCTTTTTCTGGATTGCATCACGTAGTAATGAAGTACAACACTGAAACAGTCAATTAAACCTTGTTTCCATCAATATCTTAGAGGACAACGCAAGTTAGGTCTGGGATAGGTCTGGGATTTGCCCTCATCAGGCTCATACTTTCGCGTTTTTCACATACTTGTTGAACTGATCCTGGGTTTTTTCTGGTTTGTATCACGTAGTAGTGTGGTACCACACTGAAGCAGTCCATTAAACCGGGTTTGGATCAATATTTTAGGGGATAACGCATGTTAGGTCTAGGTTAGCCCTGGGATTTTCACTCATCAGACTCATACTTTCGCATTCTTCACATACTTGTTGAACAGATCCTGGGTTTTTTCTGGTTTGGATCACATAGTAATGTGGTACCACACTGAAACTTTCGATTACACCATGTTTCGATCAATATTTTTGAGCATAACGCATGTTAGGTCTAGGTTAGCCCTGGGATTTTCACTCATCAGACTCATACTTTCGCATATTTCTCATACTTCACGGCTAGATCCTGGGCTATTTCTGGATTGCATCACGTAGTAATGAAGTACAACACTGAAACAGTCAATTAAACCTGGTTCCCATCAATATCTTAGAGGACAACGCAAGTTAGGTCTGGGATAGGTCTGGGATTTGCCCTCATCAGGCTCATACTTTCGCGTTTTTCACATACTTGTTGAACGGATCCACGGTTTTTTCTGGTTTGGATCACATGGTAATGTGGTACCACACAGAAACAGTCGATTACAACATGTTTCGATCAATATTTTTGAGGATAACGCATGTTAGGTATAGGTTAGGCCTGGGATTTTCACTCATCAGGCTCATACTTTCGCATTCTTCACATACTTGCCGAACGGATCCTGGGTTTTTTCTTATTTGGATCACGTAGTAATGTGGGACCACACTGAAACAGTCAATTAAACCTGGTTTCGATCAATATTTTAGAGAATAATTCATGTTAGGTCTGGGTTAGGTCTGGGATTTGCTCTCATCAGGCTCATTCTTTCGCATATTTCTCATACTTGATGGCTAGATCCTGGGCTTTTTCTGGATTGTATCACGTAGTAATGTGGTACCACGCTGAAACAGTCAATTAAACCTTGTTTCAATCTATATTTTAGAGGATAACGCATGTTAGGCCTAGGTTAGGTCTAGGATTTGCCCTCATCAGGCTCATACTTTCGCATATTTCTCATACTTCATGGCTAGATCCTGGGCTGTTTCTGGATTGTATCACGTAGTAATGTGATACCACGCTGAAACAGTCGATTAAACCTGGTTTCGATCAATATTTTGGAGGATAACGCAAGTTAGGTCTAGGTAAGGCCTGAGATTTTCACTGATCAGACTCATACTTTCGCATTCTTCACATACTTGTTGTACGGATCCTCGGTTTTTTCTGGTTTGGATCACGTAGTAATGTGGTACCACTCTGAAACATACAATTAAACCTGGTCTTGATAAATATTTTAGAGGATAACGCATGTTAGGTTTGGGTTAGGTCTAGGATTTGCCCTCATCAGGCTCATGCTTTCGCATATTTCTCATACTTCATGGCTAGATCCTGGGCTGTTTCTGGATTGTATCAGGTAGTAATGTGGTACCACGCTGAAACATTCAATTAAACCTGGTCTTGATAAATATTTTAGAGGATAACGCATGTTAGGTCAAGGTTAGGTCTAAGATTTGCCCTCATCAGGCTCACAGTTTCGCGTTTTTCACATACTTATTGAACAGATCCTGGGGTTTTTCTGGTTTGGATCACGTAGTAATGTGGTACCACACTGAAACAGTCCATTAAACCTGGTTTCGATCAATATTTTAGAGAACAATTCATGTTAGGTCTAAGTTAGGTCTGGGATTTGCTCTTATCAGGCTCATTCTTTCGCATATTTCTCATACTTCATGGCTAGATCCTGGGCTTTTTCTGGATTGCATCACGTAGTAATGTGGTACCACACTGAAACATTCAATTAAACCTGGTTTCGATCAATATTTTAGAGAACAATTCATGTTAGGTCTAAGTTAGGTCTGGGATTTGCTCTTATCAGGCTCATTCTTTCGCATATTTCTCATACTTGAAGGCTAGATCCTGGGCTTTTTCTGGATTGCATAACGTAGTAATGAAGTACGACACTGAAATAGTCAATTAAACCTGGTTTCCATCAATATTTTAGAGGACAACGCATGTTAGGTCTAGGTTAGGCCTGGGATTTGCCCTCATCAGGGTCATACTTTCGCAGTTTTAACATACATGTAGAACAGATTCTGGCTTTTTTCTGTTTTGGATCACGTAGTAATGTGGGACCACACTGAAACAATCAATTAAACCTGGTCTTGATAAATATTTTAGAGGATAACGCATGTTAGGTCTGGGTTAGGTCTAGGATTTGCCCTCATCAGGCTCATACTTTCGCATATTGCTCATACTTCATGGCCAGATCATGGGCTGTTTCTGGATTGTATCACGTAGTAATGTGGTACCACGCTGAAACAGTCAATTAAACCTGATTTCGATCAATATTTTAGAGGATAACGCAAGTTAGGTCTGGGAGGAGCTCAGAGGGCGGAACGCCCGTCTGCAGCTCCTGTTGGAGGAGGAGCGACAGGGGAGGAGGAGGGCAGAGGCGCTGTGGAACAGCGCGGCCCTCCCTCCCATCCTCCCTCCTCCTCCGCCGCCGCGTCCCTCGGCGGAGGTAAATAAGCGGAGTGCGGCGGCAGTGGTGCGGGGCACCGTGGGCCCCCCCACCCGCACTCCGCCCGTGAAGAAGTCCCCGTCCTCCTCAGAAGACGATCTTCTGAGGAGAATTGGGGACATGATTGATGGCAAGCTGGCCGCCTTCCGGGAGGAGCTCCTCGCCGGAAGAGCGGTCAGCAGGAAGGCGGTGCCTCCCCGACCTGTTCCGGTACAGTCGGGGAAGGCAAAGAAGGGCGGAGTGAAGGCTCCGCCCAGCGTTGCGGCACCAGGGCCCCGGGTCGCGACCCCCAAGGGGGGTGGTGTACCCGTGGTCGCGGTGGTCGCGTCCTCCACAGCACCCTCCCAAGGGGGGGTGGCGTGGAGTGAGGTTTTGGGGCGGAAGGCGAAGCGGGCGGCGAGGAAGGCCTCGCAACCGCAGCCTCCGCCGCCGCCGCCAGCGGCCAAGGTAAACGCTGCGAAGGTCGGGAAGGCACGACCAGGTCGTCCCCCAAAAACGGCAGCGGTGACGCTGACCGTTGCGCAGGGGGGCGACCTGACCCTCGCGGAGGCGATGCGGCTCGCCAGGGAGAATATCTCCCTGGAAGAGCTGGGCATCGCCTCCGTGAGGGCGAAGAGGGCCGTGACCGGGGGTCTCTTGCTGGAGATCCCCGGTGCAGAAAGCGGCGCGAAGGCGGATCGTCTCGCCCAGAGGCTCCGGGAGCAGCTGGGCGAGCGAGGTGTCCGGGTCGCCCGGCCCACGAAGCGCACGGAGATGCGCGTTTGTGGGCTAGACGACTCGGTCAGCGCACAGGATGTGTCCCGTGCCCTTGCGAGGGCGGGGGACTGTCCTGTGGAGGACCTGCGGATCGGAGAGATCCGCAGGTCGCCCTCCGGCCTCGGGTCGGTGTGGGCCCGGTGCCCCCTCTCCGCCGCCCGTAAGGTGGCGGAATCCGGGAGGGTGTTGGTGGGGTGGGTTTCGGCGCGAGTGGAAATCCTCGCGCCGCGCCCGCTCCAGTGTCACCGCTGCCTCGAATTGGGGCACGTGAGGCAGTGGTGCACCTCGCCGGTGGACCGCAGCGGTCAGTGTTACCGCTGCGGTGCCAAAGAGCACCGTGCGAGCCAGTGCTCGGCGGCCCCCCACTGCCCGCTGTGTGCGGACATGGGGAGGCCAGCCGATCACAGGGTGGGGAGCAAGAAGTGCTCCCCCCCCTCCCGGAAGGAGAGGAAGAGGCGGGCTGCACCGGCTCCGGTGCCGAGGGCGGTGGCATCGTCCTCCATGGAGGTGGACGGTGCTACGGGGACGGACGGCCGGGAGGAGGCTGGCGCGGCCATTAATTAATGCCGCCCCGCCTCCTCCTCCAGGCCAACCTCAACCACTGCCGCGCGGCACAGGACTTGATGTCCCAAGTCCTCGCGGAGTGGGGGGTTGGCCTGGCGGTCGCCGCCGAGCCGTACCGCGTCCCTGATCACCCTCATTGGGTGGGCGACGCGGACGGCTTGGTGGCGACGGTATGGGGAGGGGGCGACGGGTCCCCACCGTTCTCCTTGTTGGAGCGCGGTCGGGGATTCGTCGCCGTGGACTGGGGGGGAGTCGCTGTGGTGGGGTGCTACATTTCGCCCCGTAGCGGTCACGCTGCGTTCGAGCTGTACTTGGCCGAGGTCGCGGCATGCGTGCAGCGCTACGCGGCCCGGCCGGTGCTGGTCCTGGGGGATTTTAATGCCAAGTCGGTGGCTTGGGGATCCCCCAGGACCTCCGTTCGCGGCGGGATCCTGGGCGATTGGGCGGCGGGGCTCGACCTCCGGGTATTGAACCGGGGGTCGGAGCACACATGCGTGCGGCGATATGGGGGGTCCATCGTGGATGTTGGATTCGCGACCCCCAACGCCGTGCGCATGGTGTCGGGTTGGCACGTGGTCGCGGGGGCAGAGACACTCTCCGATCACCGGTACATCCGGATGGAGGTCTCTGCCGCCGCGAGTGCATCCCGACACGGCCGCCTGCGTGGCACCCCACCACGCCGCTGGGCGCTTCGGCGCCTGGACAAGGACGCCCTGATGGCAGCTGCCCTCGCTGCAACTTGGCCGCAGGGAGCGGCCGAGTTGCCGAGCATAGAGGAGGAGGTCGCCCGGCTCGGGGCATTGGTCGCGGGTATTTGCGACGCGGCGATGCCTCGGGTCGGGCGGGCTTCTCCTCGTCGGGCGGTGTACTGGTGGTCGGACGCGATCGCGGAGTTGCGAGTCGCGACTGTCCGCGCCCGACGCCAGTACACCCGCGCGCGCCGTCGTCAACGTACAGGCGACGGCGTGGCGCGAGCGAGGGCAGCTGATGACCTGTATGGAGCATACCGCGTGGCGCGGGTTGCTCTGCAGGTCGCCATCAAACGGGCCAAGACCCAGGCATGGAAGGAGCTCCTCCAGACCCTTGATGACGATCCATGGGGGCGCCCATATAAGGTGGTGCTGAATAAGCTCCGCCCGTGGGCGCCCCCCGTCACCGAGGGTCTTGACCCCCGGCTGCTGGAGGACGTGGTCAATACACTCTTCCCAATTGGGGAGAGGAGACCGCGTCCTCCGGCGGCGGCGGCTGTCCCAGTGGAGTGGACGGCCGAGCTGGAGGTCACGCAGGAGGAGCTGGCAGCGGCCATCAGACGGCTCGGGGTTCGTAACACGGCCCCGGGTCCGGATGGTGTGCCCGGCCGGGTTTGGGTCTTGACCCAGGGCGTCCTTGGGGCCGACCTCAGGCGGTTGTTCGACCGCTGCCTGAGGGACGGGCGATTCCCCCCCAGTTGGAAGGTGGCGAGGATGGTCCTCCTCCGGAAGGAGGGTCGGCCCGCGGAGTCTCCCTCCGCATACCGGCCCATTTGTCTCCTCGACGAGGTGGGCAAGCTCTTCGAGCGTGTGATTGCTGCCCGCCTCGTCGAGCACCTGTCGCGGGGTGATCCCGGTCTGGCCGACTGCCAGTTCGGTTTCCGGGGGGGCCGATCGACTATCGACGCGATAGGTCGTGTGAGGGCCCTCTCGGAGGCGGCCGTCTCCCGGGGAGGGGTGGCATTGGCAATATCCTTGGATATTGCCAATGCCTTTAACACCCTCCCCTGGGAAGAGATAAGGAGGGGACTCGAATATCATCGAGTCCCCCCTTGTCTCAGGGCGGTCGTCGGGGATTATCTCCGCGGCAGGTGGATCGAGTATCCGGGTCGGGATGGTGATATGCGGAGGGAGGTGTACTGCGGTGTTCCGCAGGGGTCGGTCCTCGGGCCACTCCTGTGGAACATCGCGTACGACTCGGTGTTGCGGGCCGGCCTCCCCGACGGCGTCAGCACGGTGTGTTATGCGGATGACACACTGGTGCTGGCCGTCGGGGCGCACTGGGGGAGCGCCATGCGTCGCGCGGAGGAGGGGTCGCAACGCGTCGTCGACCGGATCAGGGGGATGGGGATGACGGTGGCGGTCCATAAGACCGAGGTGATTGCGTTTCATTCACCTCGGCAGGATCCGCCGCCCCCTCTGATTCGGGTGGGTGGGGCTGACATCGAGGTGAAGCCCCAGATCAGGTATCTGGGGCTGATCCTCGATAGCCACTGGCGTTTCGAGAAGCATTTCCGCTGCCTGGTCCCCCGGTTGGAAAGGATGGCTGCGGCTCTGGGCCGGATCCTGCCCAACCTGGGGGGCCCGGCGGGCCGAGTTCGTCGCCTCTATGTGGCAATGGTCCAGTCGGTGGCCCTATACGGGGCCCCCGTCTGGGCGGACGACCTGGCTGCCTCCCGGCGCAGCATGACTATGCTGCGTCGGGTGCAGAGGCGCATGGCGCTCAGGGTCGTCCGCGGGTATCGGACCATGTCACATGAGGCGGCGACGGTTCTAGCGGGGATGCCGCCCATGGACCTGCTCGCGCGGTCGCACGCGGTGATGTACCGGCACCGCGTCGACCGTCGCGCGGGGGTGGGGGCGGTCCCGGGCGGGCAGGAACCTGCTTGGGGCGATTTGAGGCGCCAGGCCCGGCAGTCCGTGTTGCTCGCGTGGCAGGAGCGGCTGGCTCTGCCAACCGCGGGGCACCGGACTGTCGGGGCTGTTCGGCCACTCCTGAAGGAGTGGCTGGACAGAGGCCATGGCAGCCTCACCTACCGGCTGGCACAGGTATTTTCCGGGCATGGCAGCTTCGGAAGATACCTGTGCCGGATAGGGAAGGAGCCGACGGCGCGTTGCTGCCACTGCGACGCTGAGCAGGACACGGCGGATCATACCCTGGAGGTATGCCCCGCGTGGGAGGGGGAGCGCCGTGTCCTGGTCGGCGTCGTCGGGCGGGATGTCTCGCTGCCGGGCGTGGTGCGCGCCATGCTCGGCAGCGAGGAGAAGTGGAGGGCCGTGGCCTCCTTCTGCGAGAACGTAATGTTGCAGAAGGAGGCCGCGGGGAGGGAACGCGAGCTTCAGCGGCGCACTGAAGCACGCGCTCGTGCGGTGGCCCGAGGTCGTCGCCCGGTCGCGAGGCGTCGCGGGCGGCCGCCTCGGCGTGGCGGATGACCTAGGCTGGGAGGGGGGTCCTGAGGGGACCCCCCTCCCGCCAGGCGGCGCCGGGTCGGACCGGTTGGGGGTAGGAGTGCCTCCCCCTACCGGTCCGACGCAAGGGGAGGCACCCTCGGCGGTCTGGTGCGGCCATGAACGCCCGGCCGCCGAGGGGTGGAAACGGGGTCGCGGGCGGTTGCGAGTTGGGGCTCGCAGCCGCCACTAAACGCGGCCCCGGGACGGATAGCGGCGGGATGGAGTGGCCCCGTCCCGCCGCTATGAGGCAGTGTGTCTACTGGGGGGACCGATTGTCCCCCCGGGGGATGGGCGCGAAAGCGCGGGCACGGGGAGGATACCGGAAGAATGCTTCGAGCGATTCCCGGTATCCTCCCAAAGCGTGCCGAAGGGTCACCGTGGGGTTTTTAGGTCCCGCGCCTGTCGTTGTACTGGCGCGGGGAATCCCACACACCCCTCCCACCTCTCCCCAAGGAGGTGGAAGGGAGTCTTCCGAAGATTTTCCCCACGACAAAAAAAAAAAAAAAAAAAAAAAAAAAAAAAAAAAAAAAAAGTTAGGTCTGGGAAAGGTCTAGGATTTGCCCTCATCAGGCTCTTACTTTCGCATATTTCTCTTACTTCATGGCTAGATCCTGGGCTATTTCTGGATTGGATCACGTAGTAAAGTGGTACCACACTGAAACATTCAATGAAACCTGGTCTGGATAAATATTTTAGAGGATAACGCATGTTAGGTCAAGGTTAGGTCTAAGATTTGCCCTCATCAGGCTCACAGTTTCGCGTTTTTCACATACTTATTGAACAGATCCTGGGGTTTTTCTGGTTTGGATCACGTAGTAATGTGGTACCACACTGAAACAGTCCATTAAACCTGGTTTCGCTCAATATTTTAGAGGATAACGCATGTTAGGTCTAGGTAAGGCCTGAGATTTTCACTGATCAGACTCATACTTTCGCATTCTTCACATACTTGTTGTACGGATCCTCGGTTTTTTCTGGTTTGGATCACGTAGTAATGTGGTACCACTCTGAAACATACAATTAAACCTGGTCATGATAAATATTTTAGAGGATAACGCATGTTAGGTTTGGGTTAGGTCTAGGATTTGCCCTCATCAGGCTCATGCTTTCGCATATTTCTCATACTTCATGGCTAGATCCTGGGCTGTTTCTGGATTGTATCAGGTAGTAATGTGGTACCACGCTGAAACAGTCAATTAAACCTGGTTTCGATCAATATTTTAGAGGATAACGCATGTTAGGTCTAGATTAGCCCTGGGATTTTCACTCATCAGACTCATACTTTCGCGTTTTTCACATACTTGTTGAACAGATCCTGGGTTTTTTCTGGTTTGGATCACGTACTAGTGTGGTACCACACTGAAACAGTCCATTAAACTTGGTTGCGATCAATATTTTAGAGGATAGCGCATGTTAGGTCTGGGTTAGGTCAAGGATTTGCCCTCATCAGGCTCATTCTTTCGCATATTTCTCAAACTTGATGGCTAGATCCTGGGCTTTTTCTGGATTGCATCACGTAGTAATGTGGTACCACACTGAAACATTCAATTAAACCTGGTCTTGATAAATATTTTAGAGGATAACGCATGTTAGGTTTGGGTTAGGTCTAGGATTTGCCCTCATCAGGCTCATTCTTTCGCATATTTCTCATACTTCATGGCTAGATCCTGGGCTGTTTCTGGATTGTATCAGGTAGTAATGTGGTACCACGCTGAAACATTCAATTAAACCTGGTCTTGATAAATATTTTAGAGGATAACGCATGTTAGGTTTGGGTTAGGGCTAGGATTTGCCCTCATCAGGCTCATGCTTTCGCATATTTCTCATACTTCATGGCTAGATCCTGGGCTTTTTCTGGATTGCATCACGTAGTAATGTGGTACCACACTGAAACATTCAATTAAACCTGGTTTCGATCAATATTTTAGAGAACAATTCATGTTAGGTCTAAGTTAGGTCTGGGATTTGCTCTTATCAGGCTCATTCTTTCGCATATTTCTCATACTTGAAGGCTAGATCCTGGGCTTTTTCTGGATTGCATAACGAAGTAATGAAGTACGACACTGAAATAGTCAATTAAACCTGGTTTCCATCAATATTTTAGAGGACAACGCATGTTAGGTCTAGGTTAGGCCTGGGATTTGCCCTCATCAGGGTCATACTTTCGCAGTTTTAACATACATGTAGAACAGATTCAGGCTTTTTTCTGTTTTGGATCACGTAGTAATGTGGGACCACACTGAAACAATCAATTAAACCTGGTCTTGATAAATATTTTAGAGGATAACGCATGTTAGGTCTGGGTTAGGTCTAGGATTTGCCCTCATCAGGCTCATACTTTCGCATATTGCTCATACTTCATGGCTAGATCATGGGCTGTTTCTGGATTGTATCACGTAGTAATGTGGTACCACGCTGAAACAGTCAATTAAACCTGATTTCGATCAATATTTTAGAGGATAACGCAAGTTAGGTCTGGGAAAGGTCTAGGATTTGCCCTCATCAGGCTCTTACTTTCGCATATTTCTCTTACTTCATGGCTAGATCCTGGGCTATTTCTGGATTGGATCACGTAGTAAAGTGGTACCACACTGAAACATTCAATGAAACCTGGTCTGGATAAATATTTTAGAGGATAACGCATGTTAGGTCAAGGTTAGGTCTAAGATTTGCCCTCATCAGGCTCACAGTTTCGCGTTTTTCACATACTTATTGAACAGATCCTGGGGTTTTTCTGGTTTGGATCACGTAGTAATGTGGTACCACACTGAAACAGTCCATTAAACCTGGTTTCGCTCAATATTTTAGAGGATAACGCATGTTAGGTCTAGGTAAGGCCTGAGATTTTCACTGATCAGACTCATACTTTCGCATTCTTCACATACTTGTTGTACGGATCCTCGGTTTTTTCTGGTTTGGATCACGTAGTAATGTGGTACCACTCTGAAACATACAATTAAACCTGGTCTTGATAAATATTTTAGAGGATAACGCATGTTAGGTTTGGGTTAGGTCTAGGATTTGCCCTCATCAGGCTCATGCTTTCGCATATTTCTCATACTTCATGGCTAGATCCTGGGCTGTTTCTGGATTGTATCAGGTAGTAATGTGGTACCACGCTGAAACAGTCAATTAAACCTGGTTTCGATCAATATTTTAGAGGATAACGCATGTTAGGTCTAGATTAGCCCTGGGATTTTCACTCATCAGACTCATACTTTCGCGTTTTTCACATACTTGTTGAACAGATCCTGGGTTTTTTCTGGTTTGGATCACGTAGTAGTGTGGTACCACACTGAAACAGTCCATTAAACTTGGTTGCGATCAATATTTTAGAGGATAGCGCATGTTAGGTCTGGGTTAGGTCAAGGATTTGCCCTCATCAGGCTCATTCTTTCGCATATTTCTCAAACTTGATGGCTAGATCCTGGGCTTTTTCTGGATTGCATCACGTAGTAATGTGGTACCACACTGAAACATTCAATTAAACCTGGTCTTGATAAATATTTTAGAGGATAACGCATGTTAGGTTTGGGTTAGGTCTAGGATTTGCCCTCATCAGGCTCATGCTTTCGCATATTTCTCATACTTCATGGCTAGATCCTGGGCTGTTTCTGGATTGTATCAGGTAGTAATGTGGTACCACGCTGAAACAGTCAATTAAACCTGGTTTCGATCAATATTTTAGAGGATAACGCAAGTTAGGTCTGGGATAGGTCTGGGATTTTCACTCATCAGACTCATACTTTCGCATTCTTCACATACTTGTTGAACGGATCCTGGGTTTTTTCTGGTTTGGATCACGTAGTAATGTGGGACCACACTGAAACAGTTCATTAAACCTGGTTTCGCTCAATATTTTAGAGGATAACGCATGTTCGGTCTAGGTTAGGTCTGGGATTTGCTCTCATCAGGCTCATTCTTTCGCATATTTCTCATACTTGATGGCTAGATCCTGGGGTTTTCCTGGATTGCATCACGTAGTAATGTAGTACCACACTGAAGCAGTCAATGAAACCTGGTTTTCATCAATATTTTAGAGGACAACGCAAGTTAGGTCTAGGTAAGGCCTGAGATTTTCACTGATCAGACTCATACTTTCGCATTCTTCACATACTTGTTGAACGGATCCTGGGTTTTTTCTGGTTTGGATCACGTAGTAATGTGGTACCACACTGAAACAGTCAATTAAACCTGGTATCGATCATTATTTTAGAGGATAACGCAAGTTAGGTCTGGGATAGGTCTGGGATTTGACCTCATCAGAGTCATACTTTCGCACACTTCACATACTCGTTGAACAGATCCTGGGTTATTTTCTGGTTTGGATCACATAGTAATGTGGTACCACACTGAAACGGTCAATTAAACCTGGTTTTGATGAATATTTTAGAGAATAATTCATGTTAGGTCTAGGTTAGGTCTGGGATTTGCTCTCATCAGGCTCATTCTTTCGCATATTTCTCATACTTGACGGCTAGATCCTGGGCTTTTTCTCGATTGCATCACGTAGTAATGAAGTACAACACTGAAACAGTCAATTAAACCTGGTTTCGATCAATATTTTACAGGATAACGCATGTTAGGTCTAGGTTAGCCCTGGGATTTTCACTCATCAGACTCATACTTTCGCATTCTTCACATGCTTGTTGAACGGATCCTGGGCTTTTTCTGGTTTCGTTCACGTAGTAATGTGGTACCACACTGAAACATTCAATTAAACCTGATCTTGATAAATATTTGAGAGGATAACGCATGTTAGGTTTGGGTTAAGTCTAGGATTTGCCCTCATCAGGCTCATACTTTCGCATATTTCTCATACTTCATGGCTAGATCCTGGGCTGTTTCTGGATTGTATCACGTAGTAATTTGGTACCACGCTGAAACAGTCAATTAAACCTGGTTGCGATCAATAGTTTAGAGGATAACGCATGCTAGGTCTGGATTAGGTCTAGGATTTGCCCTCATCAGGCTCATTCTTTCGCATATTTCTCAATCTTGATGGCTAGATCCTGGGCTTTTTCTGGATTGTATCACGTAGTAATGTGGTACCACACTGAAACATTCAATTAATCCTGGTCTTGATAGATATTTTAGAGGATAACGCATGTTAGGTTTGGGTTAGGTCTAGGATTTGCCCTCATCAGGCTCATACTTTCGCGTTTTTCACATACTCGTTGAACAGATCCTGTGTTTTTTCTGGTTTGGATCACGTAGTAATGTGGAGCTACACTGAAACAATCAATTAAACCTGGTCTTGATAAATATTTTAGAGGATAACGCATGTTAGGTCTGGGTTAGGTCTAGGATTTACCCTCGTCAGGCTCATACTTTCGCATATTTCTCATACTTCATGGCGAGATCCTGGGCTATTTCTGGATTAGATCACGTAGTAATGTGGTACCACACTGAAACAGTCAACTAAACCTGGTTTCCATCAATATCTTAGAGGACAACGCAAGTTAGGTCTGGGATAGGTCTTGGATTTGCCCTCATCAGGCTCATACTTTCGCGTTTTTCACATACTTTTTGAACAGATCCTGGGTTTTTTCTGGTTTGAATCACGTAGTAGTGTGGTACCACACTGAAACAGTCCATTAAACCTGGTTTGGATCAATATTTTAGAGGATAACGCATGTTAGGTCTAGGTTAGGTCTGGGAATTTCACTCATCAGACTCATACTTTCGCATTCTTCACATGCTTGTTGAACGGATCCTGGGTTTTTTCCGGTTTGGATCACGTAGTAATGTGGTACCACACTGAAACAGTCGATTAAACCTGGTTTCGATCAATATTTTAGAGGATAACGCATGTTAGGTTAGGTTAGCCCTGGGATTTTCACTCATCAGACTCATACTTTCGCGTTTTTCACATACTTGTTGAACAGATCCTGGGTTTTTTCTGGTTTGGATCACGTAGTAGTGTGGTACCACACTCAGACAGTCCATTAAACCTGGTTTGGAGCAATATTTTAGAGGATAACGCATGTTAGGTCTAGGTTAGGTCTGGGATTTTCACTCATCAGACTCATACTTTCGCATTCTTCACATACTTGTTGAACGGATCCTGGGTTTTTTCTGGTTTGGATCACGTAGTAATGTGGGCCCACACTGAAACAATCAATTAAACCTGGTCTTGATAAATATTTTAGAGGATAACGCATGTTAGGTCTAGGATAGGTCTGGGATTTGCCCTCATCAGACTCATACTTTCGCACACTTCACATACTCGTTGAACAGATCCTGGGTTTTTTCTGGTTTGGATCACGTAGTAATGTGGTACCACACTGAAACAGTCGATTACACCATGTTTCGATGAATATTTTTGAGGATAACGCTTGTTAGGTCTAGGTTAGGCCTGGGATTTTCACTCATCAGACTCATACTTTCGCATTCTTCACATACTTGTTGAACGGATCCTGGGTTTTTTCTGGTTTGGATCACGTAGTAATGTGGTACCACACTGAAACAGTCGATTAAACCTGGTTTCGATCAATATCATTGAGGATAACGCGTGTTAGGTCTAGGTTAGGCCTGGGATTCTCACTCATCAGACTCATACTTTCGCATATTTCTCATACTTCATGGCTAGATCCTGGCCTATTTCTGGATTGGATCACGTAGTACTGTGGTACCACACTGAAACATTCAATTAAACCTGGTCTTGATAAATATTTCAGAGTATAACGCATGTTAGGTTTGGGTTAGGTCTAGGATTTGCACTCATCAGGCTCATCCTTTCGCATATTTCTCATACTTCATGGCTAGATCCTGGGCTGTTTCTGGATTGTATCACGTAGTAATGTGGTACCACACTGAAACAGTCCATTAAACCTGGTTTCGCTCAATATTATAGAGGATAACGCAAGTTAGGTCTGGGATAGGTCTGGGATTCGCCCTAATCAGGCTCATACATTCGCATTCTTCACATACTCGTTGAACGGATCCTGGGTTTTTTCTGGTTTGGATCACGTAGTAATGTGGGCCCACACTGAAACAATCAATTAAACCTGGTCTTGATAAATATTTTAGAGGATAACGCATGTTAGGTCTGGGATAGGTCTGGGATTTGCCCTCATCAGACTCATACTTTCGCACACTTCACATACTCGTTGAACAGATCCTGGGTTTTTTCTGGTTTGGATCACGTAGTAATGTGGTACCACACTGAAACAGTCGATTACACCATGTTTCGATCAATATTTTTGAGGATAACGCATGTTAGGTCTAGGTTAGGCCTGGGATTTTCACTCATCAGGCTCATACTTTCGCATTCTTCACATACTTGTTGAACGGATCCTGGGTTTTTTCTTGTTTGGATCACGTAGTAATGTGAGACCACACTGAAACAGTCAATTAATCCTGGTTTCGACCAATATTTTAGAGAATAATTCATGTTAGGTCTAGGTTAGGTCTGGGATTTGCTCTCATCAGGCTCATTCTCTCGCATATTTCTCATACTTGATGGCTAGATCCTGGGCTTTTTCTGGATTGCATCACGTAGTAATGAAGTACACCACTGAAACAGTCAATTAAACCTGGTTCCCATCAATATCTTAGAGGACAACGCAAGTTAGGTCTGGGATAGGTCTGGGATTTGCCCCCATCAGGCTCATACTTTCGCGTTTTTCACATACTTGTTGAACAGATCCTGAGTTTTTTCTGGTTTGTATCACGTAGTAGTGTGGTACCACACTGAACCAGTCCATTAAACCGGGTTTGGATCAATATTTTAGAGGATAACGCATGTTAGGTCTAGGTTAGCCCTGGGATTTTCACTCATCAGACTCATACTTTCGCATTCTTCACATACTTGTTGAGCTGATCCTGGGTTTTTTCTGGTTTGGATCACGTAGTAATGTGGTACCACACTGAAGCAGTCGATTAAACCTGGTTTCGATCAATATTTTAGAGGATAACGCATGTTAGGTCTAGATTAGCCCTGGGATTTTCACTCATCAGACTCATACTTTCGCGTTTTTCACATACTTGTTGAACAGATCCTGGGTTTTTTCTGGTTTGGATCACGTAGTAGTGTGGTACCACACTGAAACAGTCCATTAAACCTGGTTTGGGTCAATATTCTCGAGGATAACGCATGTTAGGTCTAGGTTAGGTCTGGGATTTTCACTCATCAGACTCATACTTTCGCATTCTTCACATACTTGTTGAACGGATCCTCGGTTTTTTCTGGTTTGGATCATATGGTAATGTGGTACCACACGGAAACAGTCGATTACAACATGTTTCGATCAATATTTTTGAGGATAACGCATGTTAGGTATAGGTTAGGCCTGGGATTTTCACTCATCAGGCTCATACTTTCGCATTCTTCACATACTTGCCGAACGGATCCTGGGTTTTTTCTTATTTGGATCACGTAGTAATGTGGGACCACACTGAAACAGTCAATTAAACCTGGTTTCGATCAATATTTTAGAGAATAATTCATGTTAGGTCTGGGTTAGGTCTGGGATTTGCTCTCATCAGGCTCATTCTTTCGCATATTTCTCATACTTGATGGCTAGATCCTGGGCTTTTTCTGGATTGTATCACGTAGTAATGTGGTACCACGCTGAAACAGTCAATTAAACCTGGTTTCAATCAATATTTTAGAGGATAACGCATGTTAGGCCTAGGTTAGGTCTAGGATTTGCCCTCATCAGGCTCATACTTTCGCACATTGCTCATACTTCATGGCTAGATCCTGGGCTGTTTCTGGTTTGCATCACGTAGTAATGTGGGACCACACTGAAACAGTCAATTAAACCTGGTTTCGATCAATATTTTAGAGGATAACGCAAGTTAGGTCTGGGATAGGTCTGGGATTTGCCCTCATCAAGCTCATACTTTCGCGTTTTTCACATACTTGTTGAACAGATCCTGGGTTTTTTCTGGTTTGGATCACGTAGTAGTGTGGTACCACACAGAAACAGTCCATTAAACCTGGTTGCGATCAATATTTTAGAGGATAACGCATGTTAGGTCTGGGTTAGGTCTAGGATTTGCCCTCATCAGGCTCATTCATTCGCATATTTCTTATACTTGATGGCTAGATCCTAGGCTTTTTCTGGATTGCATCACGTAGTAATGTGGTTCCACACTGAAACATTCAATTAAACCTGGTCTTGATAAATATTTTAGAGGATAACGCATGTTAGGTCTGGGTTAGGTCTGTGATTAGCCCTCATCAGGCTCATGCTTTCGCATATTTCTCATACTTCATGGCTAGATCCTGGGCTGTTTCTGGATTGTATCAGGTAGTAATGTGGTACCACGCTGAAACATTCAATTAAACCTGGTCTTGATAAATATTATAGAGGATAACGCATGTTAGGTTTGGGTTAGGTCTAGGATTTGCCCTCATCAGGCTCATGCGTTCGCATATTTCTCATACTTCATGGCTAGATCCTGGGCTGTTTCTGGATTGTATCAGGTAGTAATGTGGTACCACGCTGAAACAGTCAATTAAACCTGGTTTCGATCAATATTTTAGAGGATAACGCATGTTAGGTCTAGATTAGCCCTGGGATTTTCACTCATCAGACTCATACTTTCGCGTTTTTCACATACTTGTTGAACAGATCCTGGGTTTTTTCTGGTTTGGATCACGTAGTAGTGTGGTACCACACTGAAACAGTCCATTAAACTTGGTTGCGATCAATATTCTAGAGGATAGCGCATGTTAGGTCTGGGTTAGGTCTAGGATTTGCCCTCATCAGGCTCATTCTTTCGCATATTTCTCAAACTTGATGTCTAGATCCTGGGCTTTTTCTGGATTGCATAACGTAGTAATGTGGTACCACACTGAAACATTCAATTAAACCTGGTCTTGATAAATATTTTAGAGGATAACGCATGTTAGGTCTGGGTTAGGTCTAGGATTTGCCCTCATCAGGCTCATGCTTTCGCATATTTCTCATAGTTCATGGCTAGATCCTGGGCGTTTTCTGGATTGCATCACGTAGTAATGTGGTACCACACTGAAACATTCAATTAAACCTGGTCTTGATAAATATTTTAGAGGATAACGCATGTTAGGTTTGGGTTAGGTCTAGGATTTGCCCTCATCAGGCTCATGCTTTCGCATATTTCTCATACTTCATGGCTAGATCCTGGGCTGTTTCTGTTTTGGATCACGTAGTATTGTGGTACCACGCTGAAACAGTCAATTAAACCTGGTTTCGATCAATATTTTAGAGGATAACGCAAGTTAGGTCTGGGATAGGTCTGGGATTCGCCCTAATCAGGCTCATACTTTCGCGTTTTTCACATACTTGTTAAACTGATCCTGGGTTTTTCCTGGTTTGGATCACGTAGTAATGTGGTACCACACTGAAACAGTCGATTAAACCTGGTTTCGAACAATATTTTAGAGGATAACGCAAGTTAGGTCTGGGATAGGTCTGGGATTTGACCTCGTCAGACTGATACTTTCGCACCCTTCACATACTCGTTGAACAGATCCTGGGTTATTTTCTGGTTTGGATCACATAGTAATATGGTACCACACTGAAACAGTCGATTAAACCAGGTTTCGATCAATATTTTTGAGGATAACGCATGTTAGGTCTAGGCTAGACCTGGGATTTTCACTCATCAGACACATACTTTCGCATTCTTCACATACATGTAGAACAGATCCTGGGTTTTTTCTGTTTTGTATCACGTAGTAAAGTGGTACCACACTGAAACATTCAATGAAACCTGGTCTGGATAAATATTTTAGGGGATAACGCATGTTAGGTCAAGGTTTGGTCTAAGATTTGCCCCCATCAGGCTCACATTTTCGCGTTTTTCACATACTTGTTGAACAGATCCTGGGTTTTTTCTGTTTTGGATCACGTAGTAATGTGGTACCACACTGAAACAGTCCATTAAACCTGGTTTCGCTCAATATTTTAGAGGATAACGCATGTTAGGTCTAGGTTAGGTCTGGGATTTGCTGTCATCAGGCTCATTCTTTCGCATATTTCTCATACTTGATGGCTAGATCCTGGGCTTTTTCTAGATTGCATCACGTAGTAATGTAGTACCACACTGAAACAGTCAATGAAACCAGGTTTCCATCAATATTTTGGGAGACAACGCAAGTTAGGTCTAGGTAAGGCCTGAGATTTTCACTGATCAGACTCATACTTTCGCATTCTTCACATACTTGTTGAACGGATCCTCGGTTTTTTCTGGTTTGCATCACGTAGTAATGTGGGACCACACTGAAACAGTCAATTAAACCTGGTTTCGATCAATATTTTAGAGGATAACGCAAGTTAGGTCTGGGATAGGTCTGGGATTTGCCCTCATCAGGCTCATACTTTCGCGTTTTTCACATACTTGTTGAACAGATCCTGGGTTTTTTCTGGTTTGGATCACGTAGTAGTGTGGTACCACACAGAAACAGTCCATTAAACCTGGTTGCGATCAATATTTTAGAGGATAACGCATGTTAGGTCTGGGTTAGGTCTAGGATTTGCCCTCATCAGGCTCATTCATTCGCATATTTCTTATACTTGATGGCTAGATCCTAGGCTTTTTCTGGATTGCATCACGTAGTAATGTGGTTCCACACTGAAACATTCAATTAAACCTGGTCTTGATAAATATTTTAGAGGATAACGCATGTTAGGTCTGGGATGGGTGTGGGATTTGCCATCATCAGGCTCATACTTTCGCAGTTGTAACATGCATGCTGGCCTGATCGAGGGTTTTTTCTGCTTTGGATCACGTAGTAAAGTGGTACCACACTAAAACTGTCAATTAAACCTGGTTTCGATCAATATTTTAGAGGATATCGCAAGTTAGGTCTGGGATAGGTCTGTGATTTGCCCTCATCAGACTCATACTTTCGCACACTTCGCATACTCGTTGATCAGATCCTGGGTTTTTTTCTAGTTTGGTTCACGTAGTAATGTGGTACCACACTGAAACATTCAATTAAACCTGGTCTTGATAAATATTTTAGAGGATAACGCATGTTAGGTCTGGGTTAGGTCTAGGATTTGCCCTCATCAGGCTCATACTTTCGCATTGTTTAAAGATCGAGTTAATTCGATTTATTTAAACCCGTAATTAGCCGTTAATCCGCTTTGTTTTCAATATACGCGACCGACCAGAACATTCTATGTCGACGCGTCCGCGACTCGAAACAGAAGGCAGCAGAAAAACTCTCGCTCCTTGAGTTTTTCTGTAAGTCACGCGAGCAGTACAGTAACGTTCGATTTCGAACTTTTCGGTTAAACGCTCGACCATAGAGAAGGTGCGATAATTACATGTTAGAAAAAGACGGACGAGAGCCACGGCGACAGCGCCGCGCGTCGGAGGATTCCCCCTCTCTTACGCGTACTTTTCGGCAGCTCGTGCTCGTCCGTCACTTGCAAACGAGAGCCTGCCAAGCGCGGATCGATAAACGATCACACTTTACCTAATTTAAAATATTCCGAATTGCTTCAAGTTATTCGAGCATTCGTTGAAATTCAACAGGCCCTCACAATATTCGAATTGCTTCGAGTTATTCGAGCATTCGAAAAAATTACGAAAAAAAAGGCATAAAGAAAATTCTCGGGTTCTAGCGATTGATTCCCACGCGACGTTGAAAGTTCGAGTTATTCGAACTTTCACAAAGCGGGCAACCGACGTATAGCCGCAGCTTTACGGGATTAGCTTGCGTAAGCAAACTGCCCCCAGTAAACTGCGTGTAATTCCGGTTGTCGAATCAAACCAGTTAATCGATTCGGTCGTGAGTACGACCCGATTAAAGACTGCGGGAAACTCTTTGGTATCATCGAGTTCCCGAATTTTCCGCGTATCGCTGCAAACAGCGGTCGTGCGAGAGGTATCGAGATTAAGACTCGATCCTCCCTTGATTCAATCGAACGGTCTTACAACCACCTAAAGGGGCCTTATTGGCGTAAATACCTTGGGTGGACTTGCCGCCTTCCAGTCGGAGCGTGGGACGAGTTATTCTAAGCCCAGCTTCCGGCGAATGCCAGAGCGTTGTTCTCTGATCGCCAGTCTTGTACGGTCACTGCGCGTAGAACGCGACTCACAAGGCGTCGTGGTGCCAGTCTCAATAGTAAGACGTCCTATACGCCATTGAAAGACTGCACCGCATCGTGTTCCGTACACACGCATACGAAGACGGTAAGGGGCCGAGGACCGGGTGACGGTTGGAGCCTTACAACCTCCCTCTAGGCACCCTCTCCTGCGACAATCAAGTGTTGCAGTCGAACAGAAAACCGAGAGGAAATTCCCTAATTGGAAGAAAGCGAGCGATTCCCGGTTTAAAGGGAACGCTCACACACGTACAGTCCACTAGCTTAGCTGCGTATCGCGGCGGCAGAAATTCCCGCTCCTAGGTGCGACAAGCACCGACCAGGAGCGTACCAAAGAGAGAAAGACAAGCGACGTGACTCACGTCGACAGGTATTTAACGCCTAGTCGTATCTCTTTCTGTTTCAGGGTAACAACACGGGCCGCAACACAGATCGTCTGGCAGACGGCCGATTGTCAAAAAACCTATACCGACCAAATAAACGGCTTGGTCGCATAAGGCGATCCGGCGAAAACAAAATTATAATTGTCTCGCTTATTCTCCGTCTGTTCCTTCCCTCGAGATCCGAACCCCCGTTAGGCGAGGTATTTTCAAACCTCCTCCCCCTAACATAAGGTCCTCCGAGCCGGATCGAAACGAGGTTGATTGGAACGGGAAAAGAGTGAACACTCTTGTGCGTGAAGGTTTACCACGACAGAGTTTAAATCGAGTTGATTGCCCCTCGATATTTTCAAACCTCCTCCCCCTAACACGCATATTTCTCATACTTCATGGCTAGATCCTGGGCTCTTTCTGGATTGTATCACGTAGTAATGTGGTACCACGCTGAAATATTCAATTAAACCTGGTCTTGATAAATATTTTAGAGGATAACGCAAGTTAGGTCTGGGATAGGTCTGGGATTTGCCCTCATCAGGCTCATACTTTCGCGTTTTTCACATACTTGTTGAACAGATCCTGGGTTTTCTCTGGTTTGGATCACGTAGTTGTGTGGCACCACACAGAAACAGTCCATTAAACCTGGTTGCGATCAATATTTTAGAGGATAACGCTTGTTAGGTCTGGGTTACGTCTAGGATTTGCCCTCATCAGGCTCATACTTTCGCATATTTCTCATACTTCATGGCTAGATCCTGGGCTGTTTCTGCATTGTATCACGTAGTAATGTGGTACCACGCTGAAACAGTCAATTAAACCTGGTTTCGATCAATATTTTAGAGGATAACGCAAGTTAGGTCTGGGATAGGTCTAGGATTTGCCCTCATCAGGCTCTTACTATCGCATATTTCTCATACTTCATGGCTAGATCCTGGGCTGTTTCTGCATTGCATCACGTAGTAATGTGGTACCACACTGAAACATTCAATTAAACCTGGTCTTGATAAGTATTTTAGAGGATAACGCATGTTAGGTCTGGGATAGGTCTAGGATTTGCCCTCATCTGGCTCATACTTTCGCATATTTCTCATACTTCATGGCTAGATCCTGGGCTGTTTCTGCGTTGCATCACGTAGTAATGTGGTACCACACTGAAACATTCAATTAAACCTGGTCTTGATAAGTATTTTAGAGGATAACGCATGTTAGGTCTGGGATAGGTCTGGGATTTGCCCTCATCAGACTCATACTTTCGCACACTTCACATACTCGTTGAACAGATCCTGGGTTATTTTCTGGTTTGGATCACATAGTAATGTGGTACCACACTGAAACAGTCGATTAAACCAGGTTTCGATCAATATTTTTGAGGATAACGCATGTTAGGTCTAGGTTAGGCCTGGGATTTTCACTCATCAGACTCATACTTTCGCATTCTTCACATACTTGTTGAACGGATCCTGGGTTTTTTCTGGTTTGGATCACGTAGTAATGTGGGTCCACACTGAAACAATCAATTAAACCTGGTCTTGATAAATATTTTAGAGGATAACGCATGTTAGGTCTGGGATAGGTCTGGGATTTGCCCTTATCAGACTCATACTTTCGCACACTTCACATACTCGTTGAACAGATCCTGGGTTATTTGCTGGTTTGGATCACATAGTAATGTGGTACCACACTGAAACAGTCGATTAAACCAGGTTTCGATCAATATTTTTGAGGATAACGCATGTTAGGTCTAGGTTAGGCCTGGGATTTTCACTCATCAGACTCATACTTTCGCATTCTTCACATACTTGTTGAACGGATCCTGGGTTTTTACTGGTTTGGATCACGTAGTAATGTGGTACCACACTGAAACATTCAATTAAACCTGGTTTCGATCAATATTTTAGAGGATAACGCAAGTTAGGTCTGGGATAGGTCCGGGATTTGCCCTCATCAGGCTCATACTTTCGCGTTTTTCACATACTTGTTGAACAGATCCTGGGTTTTTTCTGGTTTGGGTCACGTAGTAGTGTGATACTACACCGAAACATTCAACTAAACCTGGTCTTGATAAACATTTTAGAGGATAACGCATGTTAGGTCTGGGTTAGGTCTAGGATTTGCCCTCATCAGGCTCATTCTTTCGCATATTTCTCATACTTGATGGCTAGATCCTGGGCTTTTTATGGATTGCATCACGTAGTAATGAAGTACAACACTGAAACAGTCAATTAAACCTGGTTTCGATCAATATTTTAGAGAATAATTCATGTTAGGTCTAGGTTAGGTCTGGGATTTGCTCTCATCAGGCACATTCTTTCGCATATTTCTCATACTTGATGGCTAGATCCTGGGCTGTTTCTGGATTGTATGACGTAGTAGTGTGGTACCACACTGAAACAGTCCATTAAACCTGGTTTCGCTCAATATTTTAGAGGATAACGCATGTTAGGACTAGGTCAGGCCTGGTTTTTTCACTCATCAGACTCATACTTTCGCATTCTTCACATACCTGATGAACGGATCCTGGGTTTTTTCTGGTTTGGATCACGTAGTTATGTGGGTCCACACTGAAACAATCAACTAAACCTGGTCTTGATAAATATTTTAGAGAATAACGCATGTTAGGTCTGAGATAGGTCTGGGATTTGCCCTCATCAGACACATACTTTCGCACACTTCACATACTCGTTGAACAGATCCTGGGTTATTTTCTGGTTTGGATCACATAGTAATGTGGTACCACACTGAGACAGTCGATTAAACCAGGTTTCGGTCAATATTTTTGAGGACAACGCATATTAGGTCTAGGTTAGGCCTGGGATTTTCACTCATCAGACTCATACATTCGCATTCCTCACATACTTGTTGACCGGATCCTGGGTTTTTTCTGGTTTGGATCACGTTGTAGTGTGGGACCACACTGAAACAATCAATTAAACCTGGTCTTGATAAATATTTTAGAGGATAACGCATGTTAGGTTTGGGTTAGGTCTAGGATTTGCCCTCAGCAGGCTCATACTTTCGCATATCTCTCAAACTCTGTCGTGGTTAATTCTTCACGTACGAGAGTGTTCACACTTTTCCCGTTCCAATCAACCTCGATTTGATCCGGCTCGAAGGACCTTATGTTAGGGGGAGGAGGTTTGAAAATACCTCGCCTAACGGGGGTCCGGATCTCGAGGGAAAGAACAGACGGAAAATAAGCGGTACAATTATAATTTTATTTTCGCTTGATCGCCTTATGCGACTAAGCCGTTTATTTCGTTAAATTTGACTCTTAAATACAGACGATAGAAGAAATTGGGGAAAAAACTCAGACGTCTGGCTGACGTCTAGAAAAACCCTCGCGTCGATCGGTCTGATGGCTCGCGTCGCGCTGTTATGGAATAGAAAGAGAGAGACGAATTTAGGCGTTAAATACCTGACAACGCTAGTCACGTTGTGTGTCTTACTCTTTTCTGCACGCTCCTGGTTTGTGCTTGTCGCACTCAGGAGCGGGAATCTCAGCCGCCGCGATACGCAGCTAAGCGAGTGGACTGTATATGTGAGCGTTCGCTTTAAATCGGGAATCGCTCTGTTATTGTTACGAGATCGGGGTTTGTATCCAGCTTCCTCCGCAGCCTTAAGAGAGCGGAGAGTTTTCTCCGGTCTCGGGTAATTAAGAGGCGGCCGAATTTAAAAACGTCCCGTTATCTAGTGAGATTTAATCTCATTACTTTGACGACTGCAACTCTTGATTGTCGCAGGAGAGGGTGAATAGAGGGAGGTTGTAAGGCTCCAACCGTCACCCGGTCCTCGGTCCCTTACCGTCTTCGTATGTGCGTACGGAACACAGTGTGGTGCAGTCTTTCAACGGCGTATTTGACGACTTACGTTGAGACTATCACACCACGGCGCTTTGTGAGTCGCGTTCTACGCACAGTAGCCGTACAGGACTGGCGGTCAGTGAATAGCGCTCTAGCAGGTCGCCGGAAGCTGGGCTTGGAATAACTCGTCCCAAGCTCCGACTGGAAGACGGCAAGTCCACCCAGGGTATGCACGCTACGAAGGCCCCTATAGGTAGGAGCAAGACCGTTCGAAAATCAAGGGAGGATCGAGTTTTAATCTCGATGCCTCTCGCACGACCGCTGTTTGCAGCAATACGTGGAAAATTCGGGAACTCGATGATATCAACGAGTTTCCCGCAGTCTTTTAACCGGGTCGTACTCACGACCGAATCGATTAACTAGCTGATTCGACAAACGGAATTACACGTAGGTTACTGGTATGAATTTGCTTACGCAATCTAACCAGTAAAGCTACGGCTATACGTCGCTTGTCCGCTTAACGAAAGTTCGAATAACTCGAACTATTCGAATCTGCGATAGAATCAGCCGATGTGTCACAAAATGTTTCCTCAACGAAAGCTCGAATAACTCGAAGCGATTCGGAGATTTTGGGAATTCTGCGGAGCGTGATCGTTTACCGATGTGCTCAAGGCAGGATCCTGATTAAGAGTGACGGACGAGCACGAGCTGCCAAAAGTTACGCGTGAGAGGGGGAATCCTCCGACACGCGGCGCTGTCGCCGTGTCTTTCGTCCGTCTTTTTCTAACTTGTAAACGTACCTTTTCTCTGTACTCGTACGTTGAACTAATTGTTCGAACTCGTACGTTACTTGGTCGATCGCGTGACTTTCAGAAAAAACCCGAAAATTATGGTTTTTCTAGTCTATATTGTGTCGCGTAACGGACGCCGCGACCGAGAGTCCTCTGGTCGGTTACGTACCTCGAAATCAACACTGTTTAACGAATTTTATGTTATGTTCAAATACCTCGAATTAATGCGATATTTAAACAAATATATTAGAGGATAACGCATGTTAGGTCTAGGTTAGCCCTGGGATTTTCACTCATCAGACTCATACTTTCGCATTCTTCTCATACTTGTTGAACTGATCCTGGGTTTTTTCTGGTTTGGATCACGTAGTAATGTGGTACCACACTGAAACAGTCGATTAAACCTGGTTTCGATCAATATTTTAGAGGATAACGCAAGTTACGTCTGGGATTGGTCTGGGATTTGACCTCATCAGACTCATACTTTCGCACGCTTCACATACTCATTGAACAGATCCTGGGTTACTTTCTGGTTTGGATCACATAGTAATGTGGTACCACACTGAAACAGTCGATTAAACCAGGTTTCGAAAAATATTTTTGAGGATGACGCATGTTAGGTCTAGGTTAGGCCTGGGATTTTCACTCATCAGACTCATACTTTCGCATTCTTCCCATACTTGTAGAACGGATCCTGGGTTTTTTCTGGTTTGGATCACGTAGTAATGTGGGACCACACTGAAACAGTCAATTAAACCTGGTCTTGATAAATATTTTAGAGGATAACGCATGTTAGGTCTGGGTCAGGTCTAGAATTTGCCCTCATCATGCTCATACTTTCGCATCTTTCTCATACATCATGGCTAGATCCTGGGCTATTTCTGGATTGTATCACGTAGTAATGTGGTACCACGCTGAAACAGTCGATTAAACCTGGTTCCGATCAATATTTTAGAGGATAACGCAAGTTAAGTCTGGGATTGGTCTGGGATTTGACCTCATCAGACTCATACTTTCGCACACTTCACATACTTGTTGAACAGATCCTGGGTTTTTTCTGGTTTGGATCCCGTAGTAGTGTGGTACCACACTGAAACAGTCCATTAAACCTGGTTTCGCTTAATATTTTAGAGGATAACGCATGTTAGGTCTAGGTCAGGCCTGGGATTTTCACTCATCAGACTCATACTTTCGCATTCTTCACATACTTGTTGAACGGATCCTGGGTTTTTTCTGGTTTGGATCACGTAGTAATGTGGCTCCACACTGAAACAATCAATTAAACCTGGTCATGATAAATATTTTAGAGGACAACGCATGTTAGGTCTGGGATAGGTATGGGATTTGCCCTCATCAGACTCATACTTTCGCACACTTCATATACTCGTTGAACAGATCCTGGGTTATTTTCTGGTTTGGATCACATAGTAATGTGGTACCACACTGAAACAGTCGATTAAACCAGGTTTCGATCAATATTTTTGAGGATAACGCATGTTAGGGCTAGGTTAAGCCTGGGATTTTCACTCATCAGACTCATACTTTCGCATTCTTCACATACTTGTTGAACGGATCCTGGGTTTTTTCTGGTTTGGATCACGTTGTAGAGTGGGACCACACTGAAACAATCAATTAAACCTGGTCTTGATAAATATTTTAGAGGATAACGCATGTTAGGTTTGGGTTAGGTCTAGGATTTGCCCTCAGCAGGCTCATACTTTCGCATATCTCTCATACTTCATGGCTAGATCCTGGGCTGTTTCTGGATTGTATCACGTAGTAATGTGGTACCACGCTGAAACAGTCAATTAAACCTGGTTTCGATCAATATTTTAGAGGATAACGCAAGTTAGGTCTGGCATAGGTCTGGGATTCGCCCTCATCAGGCTCATACTTTCGCGTTTTTCACATACTTGTTGAACAGATCCTGGGTTTTTTCTGGTTTGTATCACGCAGTAGTGTGGTACCACACTGAAACAGTCCATTAAACCTGGTTTGGATGAATATTTTAGAGGATAACGCATGTAAGGTCTAGGTTAGCCCTGGGATTTTCACTCACCAGACTCATACTTTCGCATTCTTCTCATACCTGTTGAACTGATCCTGGGTTTTTTCTGGTTTGTATCACGCAGTAGTGTGGTACCACACTGAAACAGTCCATTAAACCTGGTTTGGATGAATATTTTAGAGGATAACGCATGTAAGGTCTAGGTTAGCCCTGGGATTTTCACTCACCAGACTCATACTTTCGCATTCTTCCCATACTTGTTGAACGGATCCTGGGTTTTTTCTGGTTTGGAACACGTAGTAATGTGGTACCACACTGAAACATTCAATTAAACCTGGTCTTGATAAATATTTTAGAGAATAACGCATGTTAGGTCTGGGTTAGGTCTAGGATTTGCCCTCATCAGGCTCATACTTTCGCATATTTCTCGTACTTCATGGCTAGATCCTGGGCTATTTCTGGATTGGATCACGTAGTAAAGTGGTACCACACTGAAACATTCAATGAAACCTGGTCTGGATAAAAATTCTAGAGGATAACGCATGTTAGGTCAAGGTTAGTTCTAAGATTTGCCCTCATCAGGCTCACAGTTTCGCGTTTTTCACATACTTCTCGAACAGATCCTGGGTTTTTTGTGGTTTGGATCACGTAGTAATGTGGTACCACACTGAAACATTCAATTAAACCTGGTCTTGATAAATATTTTAGAGGATAACGCATGTTAGGTCTGGGATAGGTCTGGGATTAGCCCTCATCAGACTCATACTTTCGCACACTTCACATACTCGTTGACGAGATCCTGGGTTTTCTTCTAGTTTGGATCACGCAGTAATGTGGTACCACACTGAAACAGTCGATTAAACCTTGTTTCGATCAATATTTTTGAGGATAACGCATGTTAGGTCTGGGATAGGTCTGGGATTAGCCCTCATCAGACTCATACTTTCGCTTTCTTCACATACTTGTTGAACGGATCCTGGGCTTTTTCTGGATTGCATCACGTAGTAATGTAGTACCACACTGAAACAGTCGATTAAACCTTGTTTCGATCAATATTTTTGAGGATAACGCATGTTAGGTCTGGGATAGGTCTGGGATTAGCCCTCATCAGACTCATACTTTCGCATTCTTCACATACTTGTTGAACGGATCCTGGGTTTTTTTCTGGCTTGGATCACGTAGTAATGTGGTTCCACACTGAAACAGTCGATTAAACTTGGCTTCGATCAATATTTTAGAGGATAACGCAAGTTAGGTCTGGGATAGGTCTGGGATTTGCCCTCATCAGGCTCATACTATCGCGTGTTTCACGTACTTGTTGAACGGATCCTGGGTTTTTTCTGGATTGGGTCACGTAGTAATGTGGGACCACACTGAAACAGTCAATTAAACCTCGTTTCGACCAATATTTTAGAGAATAATTCATGTTAGGTCTAGGTTAGGTCTGGGATTTGCTCTTATCAGGCTCATACTTTCGCACACTTCACATACTTGTTGAACGGATCCTGGGTTTTTTCTGGTTTGTATCACGTAGTAGTGTGGTACCACACTGAAACACTCCATTAAACCTGGTTTCGCTCAATATTTCAGAGGATAACGCATGTTAGGTTTGGGTTAGGTCTAGGATTTGCCCTCAGCAGGCTCATACTTTCGCATTCTTCTGATACTTGTTGAACTGATCCTGGGTTTTTTCTGGTTTGGATCACGTAGTAATGTAGTACCACACTGAAACAGTCAATGAAACCTGGTTTCCATCAATATTTTAGAGGACAACGCAAGTTAGGTCTAGGTAAGGCCTGAGATTTTCACTGATCAGACTCATACAATCGCATTCTTCAAATACTTCTTGTACGGATCCTGGGTTTTTTCTGGTTTGGATCACGTAGTAATGTGGTACCACACTGAAACAGTCAATTAAACCTGGTTTCGACCAATATTTTAGAGAATAATTCATGTTAGGTCTAGGTTAGGTCTGGGATTTGCTCTCATCAGGCTCATACTTTCGCACACTTCACATACTTGTTGAACGGATCCTGGGTTTTTTCTGGTTTGGATCACGTTGTAGAGTGGGACCACACTGAAACAATCAATTAACCCTCGTCTTGATAAATATTTTAGAGCATAACGCATGTTAGGTCTGGGTTACGTCTAGGATTTGCCCTCATCAGGCTCATACTTTCGCATGTTTCTCATACTTCATGGCTAGATCCTGGGCTGTTTCTGCATTGTATCACGTAGTAATGTGGTACCACGCTGAAACAGTCAATTAAACCTGGTTTCGATCAATATTTTAGAGGATAACGCATGTTAGGTCTAGGTTAGGTCTGGGATTTTCGGTCATGAGACTCATACTTTCGCATTCTTCACATACTTGTTGAACGGATCCTGGGTTTTTTCTGGTTTGGTTCATGTAGTAATGTGGTACCACACTGAAACATTCAATTAAACCTGGTCTTGATAAATATTTCAGAGGATAACGCATGTTAGGTTTGGCTTAGGTTTTGGATTTGCCCTCAGCAGGCTCATACTTTCGCATATTTCTCATACTTCATGGCTAGATCCTGGGCTGTTTCTGGTTTGTATCACGTAGTAATGTGGTACCACGCTGAAACAGTCAATTAAACCTGGTTTCGATTAATATTTTAGAGGATAACGCAAGTTAGGTCTGGCATAGGTCTGGGATTCGCCCTCATCAGGCTCATACTTTCGCGTTTTTCACATACTTGTTGAACAGATCGTGGGTTTTTTCTGGTTTGCATCACGTAGTAGTGTGGTACCCCACTGAAACAGTCCATTAAACCTGGTTTGGATCAATTGTTTAGAGGATAACGCATGTTAGGTCTAGGTTAGCCCTGAGATTTTCACTCATCAGACTCATACTTTCGCATTCTTCTCATACTTGTTGAACTGATCCTGGGTTTTTTCTGGTTTGGATCACGTAGTAATGTGGTACCACACTGAAACAGTCGATTAAACCTGGTTTCGATCAATATCTTAGAGGATAACGCAAGTTAAGTCTGGGATTGGTCTGGGATTTGACCTCATCAGACTCATACTTTCGCACACTTCACATACTCGTTGAACAGATCCTGGGTTATTTTCTGGTTTGGATCACATAGTAATGTGGTACCACACTGAAACAGTCGATTAAACCTGGTTTCGATCAATATTTTAGAGAATAATTCATGTTAGGTCTAGGTTAGGTCTGGGATTTGCTCTCATCAGGCTCATTCTTTCGCATATTTCTCATACTTGATGGCTAAATCCTGGGCTGTTTCTGGATTGTATGACGTAGTAATGTGGTACCACGCTGAAACAGCGAATTAAACCTGGTTTCGATCAATAATTTAGAGGATAACGCAAGTTAGGTCTGGCATAGGTCTGGGATTTGCCTTCATCAGGGTCACACTTTCGCAGTTTTAACATACATGTTGACCTGATCGACGGTTTTTTCTGCTTTGGATCACGTAGTAAAGTGGTACCACACTGAAACATTCAATTAAACCTGGTCTTGATAAATATTTTAGAGGATAACGCATGTTAGGTTTGGGTTAGGTCTAGGATTTGCCCTCATCAGGCTCATACTTTCGCATATTTCTCATACTTCATGGCTAGATCCTGGGCTGTTTCTGGATTGTATCACGTAGTAATGTGGTACCACGCTGAAACAGTCAATTAAACCTGGTTTCGATGAATATTTTTGAGGATAACGCAAGTTAGGTCTGGCATAGGTCTGGGATTCGCCCTCATCAGGCTCATACTTTCGCGTTTTTCACATACTTGTTGAACAGATCCTGGGTTACTTTCTGGTTTGGAGCACATAGTAATGTGGTACCTCACCGAAACAGTCGATTAAACCAGGTTTTGATCAATATTTTTGAGGATAACGCATGTTAGGTCTAGGTTAGGCCTGGGATTTTCACTCATCAGACTCATACTTTCGCATTCTTCACATACTTGTAGAACGGATCCTGGGTTTTTTCTGGTTAGGATCACGTAGTAATGTGGGACCACACTGAAACAGTCAATTAAACCTGGTCTTGATAAATATTTTAGAGGATAACGCAAGTTAAGTCTGGGATTGGTCTGGGATTTGCCCTCATCATGCTCATACTTTCGCACACTTCACATACTCGTTGACAAGATCCTGGGTTTTTTTCTGGCTTGGATCACGTAGTAATGTGGTTCCACACTGAAACAGTCGATTAAACTTGGCTTCGATCAATATTTTAGAGGATAACGCAAGTTAGGTCTTGGATAGGTCTGGGATTTGCCCTCATCAGGCTCATACTTTCGCGTTTTTCACGTACTTGTTGAACGGATCCTGGGTTTTTTCTGGTTTGGGTCACGTAGTAATGTGGGACCACACTGAAACAGTCAATTAAACCTGGTTTCGACCAATATTTTAGAGAATAATTCATGTTAGGTCTAGGATAGGTCTGGGATTTTCTCTCATCAGGCTCATTCTTTCGCATATTTCTCATACTTGATGGCTAGATCCTGGGCTTTTTCTGGATTGGATCACGTAGTAATGAAGTACATCACTGAAACAGTCAATTAAACCTGGTTTCCATCAATATTTTAGAGGACAGCGCATGTTAGGTCTAGGTTAGGCCTGGGATTTGCCCTGATCAGGGTCATACTTTCGCAGTTTTAACATACATGTTGACCTGATCGAGGGTTTTTTCTGCTTTGGATCACGTAGTAAAGTGGTACCACACTGAAACAGTCCATTAAACCTGGTTTGGATCAATATTTTAGAGGATAACGCATGTTAGGTCTAGGTTAGGTCAGGGCTTTTCACTCATCAGACTCATACTTTCGCATTCTTTTCATACTTGTTGAACTGATCCTGGGTTTTTTCTGGTTTGGATCACGTAGTAATGTGGTACCACACTGAAACAGTCGATTAAACCTGGTTTCGATCAATATCTTAGAGGATAACGCAAGTTAAGTCTGGGATTGGTCTGGGATTTGACCTCATCAGACTCATACTTTCGCACACTTCACATACTCGTTGAACAGATCCTGGGTTATTTTCTGGTTTGGATCACATAGTAATGTGGTACCACACTGAAACAGTCGATTAAACCAGGTTTCGATCAATATTTTTGAGGATAACGCATGTTAGGTCTAGGTTAGGCCTGGGATTTTCACTCATCAGACTCATACTTTCGCATTCTTCACATACTTGTTGAACGGATCCTGGGTTTTTTCTGGTTTGGATCACGTAGTAATGTGGTACCACACTGAAACAGTCGATTAAACCTGGTTATGATCAATATCTTAGAGGACAACGCAAGTTAGGTCTGGGATAGGTCTGGGATTTGACCTCATCAGACTCATACTTTCGCACACTTCACATACTCGTTGAACAGATCCTGGGTTATTTTCTGGTTTGGATCACATAGTAATGTGGTACCACACTGAAACAGTCGATTAAACCTGGTTTCGATCAGTATTTTAGAGAATAATTCATGTTAGGTCTAGGTTAGGTCTGGGATTCGCTCTCATCAGGCGCGTTCTTTCGCATATTTCTCATACTTGATGGCTAGATCCTGGGCTTTTTCTGGATTGCATCACGTAGTAATGAAGTACAACACTGAAACAGTCAATTAAACCTGGTTTCCATCAATATCTTAGAGGACAACGCAAGTTAGGTCTGGGATAGGTCTGGGATTTGACCTCATCAGACTCATACTTTCGCACACTTCACATACTCGTTGAACAGATCCTGGGTTATTTTCTGGTTTGGATCACATAGTAATGTGGTACCACACTGAAACAGTCGATTAAACCTGGTTTCGATCAATATTTTAGAGAATAATTCATGTTAGGTCTAGGTTAGGTCTGGGATTTGCTCTCATCAGGCTCATTCTTTCGCATATCTCTCATACTTCATGGCTAGATCCTGGGCTGTTTCTGGATTGCATCACGTAGTAATGTGGTACCACGCTGAAACAGTCAATTAAACCTGGTTTCGATCAATATCTTAGAGGACAACGCAAGTTAGGTCTGGGATAGGTCTGGGATTTTCACTCATCAGACTCATACTTTCGCATTCTTCACATACTTGTTGAACGGATCCTGGGTTTTTTCTGGTTTGGATCACGTAGTAATGTGGCTCCACACTGAAACAATCAATTAAACCTGGTCATGATAAATATTTTAGAGGACAACGCATGTTAGGTCTGGGATAGGTATGGGATTTGCCCTCATCAGACTCATACTTTCGCACACTTCATATACTCGTTGAACAGATCCTGGGTTATTTTCTGGTTTGGATCACATAGTAATGTGGTACCACACTGAAACAGTCGATTAAACCAGGTTTCGATCAATATTTTTGAGGATAACGCATGTTAGGGCTAGGTTAAGCCTGGGATTTTCACTCATCAGACTCATACTTTCGCATTCTTCACATACTTGTTGAACGGATCCTGGGTTTTTTCTGGTTTGGATCACGTTGTAGAGTGGGACCACACTGAAACAATCAATTAAACCTGGTCTTGATAAATATTTTAGAGGATAACGCATGTTAGGTTTGGGTTAGGTCTAGGATTTGCCCTCAGCAGGCTCATACTTTCGCATATCTCTCATACTTCATGGCTAGATCCTGGGCTGTTTCTGGATTGTATCACGTAGTAATGTGGTACCACGCTGAAACAGTCAATTAAACCTGGTTTCGATCAATATTTTAGAGGATAACGCAAGTTAGGTCTGGCATAGGTCTGGGATTCGCCCTCATCAGGCTCATACTTTCGCGTTTTTCACATACTTGTTGAACAGATCCTGGGTTTTTTCTGGTTTGTATCACGCAGTAGTGTGGTACCACACTGAAACAGTCCATTAAACCTGGTTTGGATGAATATTTTAGAGGATAACGCATGTAAGGTCTAGGTTAGCCCTGGGATTTTCACTCACCAGACTCATACTTTCGCATTCTTCTCATACCTGTTGAACTGATCCTGGGTTTTTTCTGGTTTGTATCACGCAGTAGTGTGGTACCACACTGAAACAGTCCATTAAACCTGGTTTGGATGAATATTTTAGAGGATAACGCATGTAAGGTCTAGGTTAGCCCTGGGATTTTCACTCACCAGACTCATACTTTCGCATTCTTCCCATACTTGTTGAACGGATCCTGGGTTTTTTCTGGTTTGGAACACGTAGTAATGTGGTACCACACTGAAACATTCAATTAAACCTGGTCTTGATAAATATTTTAGAGAATAACGCATGTTAGGTCTGGGTTAGGTCTAGGATTTGCCCTCATCAGGCTCATACTTTCGCATATTTCTCGTACTTCATGGCTAGATCCTGGGCTATTTCTGGATTGGATCACGTAGTAAAGTGGTACCACACTGAAACATTCAATGAAACCTGGTCTGGATAAAAATTCTAGAGGATAACGCATGTTAGGTCAAGGTTAGTTCTAAGATTTGCCCTCATCAGGCTCACAGTTTCGCGTTTTTCACATACTTCTCGAACAGATCCTGGGTTTTTTGTGGTTTGGATCACGTAGTAATGTGGTACCACACTGAAACATTCAATTAAACCTGGTCTTGATAAATATTTTAGAGGATAACGCATGTTAGGTCTGGGATAGGTCTGGGATTAGCCCTCATCAGACTCATACTTTCGCTTTCTTCACATACTTGTTGAACGGATCCTGGGCTTTTTCTGGATTGCATCACGTAGTAATGTAGTACCACACTGAAACAGTCGATTAAACCTTGTTTCGATCAATATTTTTGAGGATAACGCATGTTAGGTCTGGGATAGGTCTGGGATTAGCCCTCATCAGACTCATACTTTCGCATTCTTCACATACTTGTTGAACGGATCCTGGGTTTTTTTCTGGCTTGGATCACGTAGTAATGTGGTTCCACACTGAAACAGTCGATTAAACTTGGCTTCGATCAATATTTTAGAGGATAACGCAAGTTAGGTCTGGGATAGGTCTGGGATTTGCCCTCATCAGGCTCATACTATCGCGTGTTTCACGTACTTGTTGAACGGATCCTGGGTTTTTTCTGGATTGGGTCACGTAGTAATGTGGGACCACACTGAAACAGTCAATTAAACCTCGTTTCGACCAATATTTTAGAGAATAATTCATGTTAGGTCTAGGTTAGGTCTGGGATTTGCTCTTATCAGGCTCATACAATCGCATTCTTCAAATACTTCTTGTACGGATCCTGGGTTTTTTCTGGTTTGGATCACGTAGTAATGTGGTACCACACTGAAACAGTCAATTAAACCTGGTTTCGACCAATATTTTAGAGAATAATTCATGTTAGGTCTAGGTTAGGTCTGGGATTTGCTCTCATCAGGCTCATACTTTCGCACACTTCACATACTTGTTGAACGGATCCTGGGTTTTTTCTGGTTTGGATCACGTTGTAGAGTGGGACCACACTGAAACAATCAATTAACCCTCGTCTTGATAAATATTTCAGAGGATAACGCATGTTAGGTTTGGGTTAGGTCTAGGATTTGCCCTCAGCAGGCTCATACTTTCGCATTCTTCTGATACTTGTTGAACTGATCCTGGGTTTTTTCTGGTTTGGATCACGTAGTAATGTAGTACCACACTGAAACAGTCAATGAAACCTGGTTTCCATCAATATTTTAGAGGACAACGCAAGTTAGGTCTAGGTAAGGCCTGAGATTTTCACTGATCAGACTCATACAATCGCATTCTTCAAATACTTCTTGTACGGATCCTGGGTTTTTTCTGGTTTGGATCACGTAGTAATGTGGTACCACACTGAAACAGTCAATTAAACCTGGTTTCGACCAATATTTTAGAGAATAATTCATGTTAGGTCTAGGTTAGGTCTGGGATTTGCTCTCATCAGGCTCATACTTTCGCACACTTCACATACTTGTTGAACGGATCCTGGGTTTTTTCTGGTTTGGATCACGTTGTAGAGTGGGACCACACTGAAACAATCAATTAACCCTCGTCTTGATAAATATTTTAGAGCATAACGCATGTTAGGTCTGGGTTACGTCTAGGATTTGCCCTCATCAGGCTCATACTTTCGCATGTTTCTCATACTTCATGGCTAGATCCTGGGCTGTTTCTGCATTGTATCACGTAGTAATGTGGTACCACGCTGAAACAGTCAATTAAACCTGGTTTCGATCAATATTTTAGAGGATAACGCATGTTAGGTCTAGGTTAGGTCTGGGATTTTCGGTCATGAGACTCATACTTTCGCATTCTTCACATACTTGTTGAACGGATCCTGGGTTTTTTCTGGTTTGGTTCATGTAGTAATGTGGTACCACACTGAAACATTCAATTAAACCTGGTCTTGATAAATATTTCAGAGGATAACGCATGTTAGGTTTGGCTTAGGTTTTGGATTTGCCCTCAGCAGGCTCATACTTTCGCATATTTCTCATACTTCATGGCTAGATCCTGGGCTGTTTCTGGTTTGTATCACGTAGTAATGTGGTACCACGCTGAAACAGTCAATTAAACCTGGTTTCGATTAATATTTTAGAGGATAACGCAAGTTAGGTCTGGCATAGGTCTGGGATTCGCCCTCATCAGGCTCATACTTTCGCGTTTTTCACATACTTGTTGAACAGATCGTGGGTTTTTTCTGGTTTGCATCACGTAGTAGTGTGGTACCCCACTGAAACAGTCCATTAAACCTGGTTTGGATCAATTGTTTAGAGGATAACGCATGTTAGGTCTAGGTTAGCCCTGAGATTTTCACTCATCAGACTCATACTTTCGCATTCTTCTCATACTTGTTGAACTGATCCTGGGTTTTTTCTGGTTTGGATCACGTAGTAATGTGGTACCACACTGAAACAGTCGATTAAACCTGGTTTCGATCAATATCTTAGAGGATAACGCAAGTTAAGTCTGGGATTGGTCTGGGATTTGACCTCATCAGACTCATACTTTCGCACACTTCACATACTCGTTGAACAGATCCTGGGTTATTTTCTGGTTTGGATCACATAGTAATGTGGTACCACACTGAAACAGTCGATTAAACCTGGTTTCGATCAATATTTTAGAGAATAATTCATGTTAGGTCTAGGTTAGGTCTGGGATTTGCTCTCATCAGGCTCATTCTTTCGCATATTTCTCATACTTGATGGCTAAATCCTGGGCTGTTTCTGGATTGTATGACGTAGTAATGTGGTACCACGCTGAAACAGCGAATTAAACCTGGTTTCGATCAATAATTTAGAGGATAACGCAAGTTAGGTCTGGCATAGGTCTGGGATTTGCCTTCATCAGGGTCACACTTTCGCAGTTTTAACATACATGTTGACCTGATCGACGGTTTTTTCTGCTTTGGATCACGTAGTAAAGTGGTACCACACTGAAACATTCAATTAAACCTGGTCTTGATAAATATTTTAGAGGATAACGCATGTTAGGTTTGGGTTAGGTCTAGGATTTGCCCTCATCAGGCTCATACTTTCGCATATTTCTCATACTTCATGGCTAGATCCTGGGCTGTTTCTGGATTGTATCACGTAGTAATGTGGTACCACGCTGAAACAGTCAATTAAACCTGGTTTCGATGAATATTTTTGAGGATAACGCAAGTTAGGTCTGGCATAGGTCTGGGATTCGCCCTCATCAGGCTCATACTTTCGCGTTTTTCACATACTTGTTGAACAGATCCTGGGTTACTTTCTGGTTTGGAGCACATAGTAATGTGGTACCTCACCGAAACAGTCGATTAAACCAGGTTTTGATCAATATTTTTGAGGATAACGCATGTTAGGTCTAGGTTAGGCCTGGGATTTTCACTCATCAGACTCATACTTTCGCATTCTTCACATACTTGTAGAACGGATCCTGGGTTTTTTCTGGTTAGGATCACGTAGTAATGTGGGACCACACTGAAACAGTCAATTAAACCTGGTCTTGATAAATATTTTAGAGGATAACGCAAGTTAAGTCTGGGATTGGTCTGGGATTTGCCCTCATCATGCTCATACTTTCGCACACTTCACATACTCGTTGACAAGATCCTGGGTTTTTTTCTGGCTTGGATCACGTAGTAATGTGGTTCCACACTGAAACAGTCGATTAAACTTGGCTTCGATCAATATTTTAGAGGATAACGCAAGTTAGGTCTTGGATAGGTCTGGGATTTGCCCTCATCAGGCTCATACTTTCGCGTTTTTCACGTACTTGTTGAACGGATCCTGGGTTTTTTCTGGTTTGGGTCACGTAGTAATGTGGGACCACACTGAAACAGTCAATTAAACCTGGTTTCGACCAATATTTTAGAGAATAATTCATGTTAGGTCTAGGATAGGTCTGGGATTTTCTCTCATCAGGCTCATTCTTTCGCATATTTCTCATACTTGATGGCTAGATCCTGGGCTTTTTCTGGATTGGATCACGTAGTAATGAAGTACATCACTGAAACAGTCAATTAAACCTGGTTTCCATCAATATTTTAGAGGACAGCGCATGTTAGGTCTAGGTTAGGCCTGGGATTTGCCCTGATCAGGGTCATACTTTCGCAGTTTTAACATACATGTTGACCTGATCGAGGGTTTTTTCTGCTTTGGATCACGTAGTAAAGTGGTACCACACTGAAACAGTCCATTAAACCTGGTTTGGATCAATATTTTAGAGGATAACGCATGTTAGGTCTAGGTTAGGTCAGGGCTTTTCACTCATCAGACTCATACTTTCGCATTCTTTTCATACTTGTTGAACTGATCCTGGGTTTTTTCTGGTTTGGATCACGTAGTAATGTGGTACCACACTGAAACAGTCGATTAAACCTGGTTTCGATCAATATCTTAGAGGATAACGCAAGTTAAGTCTGGGATTGGTCTGGGATTTGACCTCATCAGACTCATACTTTCGCACACTTCACATACTCGTTGAACAGATCCTGGGTTATTTTCTGGTTTGGATCACATAGTAATGTGGTACCACACTGAAACAGTCGATTAAACCAGGTTTCGATCAATATTTTTGAGGATAACGCATGTTAGGTCTAGGTTAGGCCTGGGATTTTCACTCATCAGACTCATACTTTCGCATTCTTCACATACTTGTTGAACGGATCCTGGGTTTTTTCTGGTTTGGATCACGTAGTAATGTGGTACCACACTGAAACAGTCGATTAAACCTGGTTATGATCAATATCTTAGAGGACAACGCAAGTTAGGTCTGGGATAGGTCTGGGATTTGACCTCATCAGACTCATACTTTCGCACACTTCACATACTCGTTGAACAGATCCTGGGTTATTTTCTGGTTTGGATCACATAGTAATGTGGTACCACACTGAAACAGTCGATTAAACCTGGTTTCGATCAGTATTTTAGAGAATAATTCATGTTAGGTCTAGGTTAGGTCTGGGATTCGCTCTCATCAGGCGCGTTCTTTCGCATATTTCTCATACTTGATGGCTAGATCCTGGGCTTTTTCTGGATTGCATCACGTAGTAATGAAGTACAACACTGAAACAGTCAATTAAACCTGGTTTCCATCAATATCTTAGAGGACAACGCAAGTTAGGTCTGGGATAGGTCTGGGATTTGACCTCATCAGACTCATACTTTCGCACACTTCACATACTCGTTGAACAGATCCTGGGTTATTTTCTGGTTTGGATCACATAGTAATGTCGTACCACACTGAAACAGTCGATTAAACCTGGTTTCGATCAATATTTTAGAGAATAATTCATGTTAGGTCTAGGTTAGGTCTGGGATTTGCTCTCATCAGGCTCATTCTTTCGCATATCTCTCATACTTCATGGCTAGATCCTGGGCTGTTTCTGGATTGCATCACGTAGTAATGTGGTACCACGCTGAAACAGTCAATTAAACCTGGTTTCGATCAATATTTTAGAGGATAACGCAAGTTAGGTCTGGCATAGGTCTGGGATTCGCCCTCATCAGGCTCATACTTTCGCGTTTTTCACATACTTGTTGAACAGATCCTGGGTTTTTTCTGGCTTGGATCACGTAGTAATGTGGTACCACACTGAAACAGTCGATTAAACCTGGTTTCGATCAATATTTTAGAGGATAACGCAAGTTAAGTCTGGGATTGGTCTGGGATTTGACCTCGTCAGAATCATACTTTCGCACACTTCACATACTCGTTGAACAGATCCTGGGTTACTTTCTGGTTTGGAGAACATAGTAATGTGGTACCACACCGAAACAGTCGATTAAACCAGGTTTCGATCAATATTTTTGAGGATAACGCATGTTAGGTCTAGGTTAGGCCTGGGATTTTCACTCATCAGACTCATACTTTCGCATTCTTCACATACTTGTAGAACGGATCCTGGGTTTTTTCTGGTTAGGATCACGTAGTAATGTGGGACCACACTGAAACAGTCAATTAAACCTGGTCTTGATAAATATTTTAGAGGATAACGCATGTTAGGTCTGGGTCAGGTCTAGAATTTGCCCTCATCATGCTCATACTTTCGCACACTTCACATACTCGTTGACAAGATCCTGGGTTTTTTTCTGGCTTGGATCACGTGGTAATGTGGTTCCACACTGAAACAGTCGATTAAACTTGGCTTCGATCAATATTTTAGAGGATAACGCAAGTTAGGTCTGGGATAGTTCTGGGATTTGCCCTCATCAGGCTCATACTTTCGCGTTTTTCACGTACTTGTTGAACGGATCCTGGGTTTTTTCTGGTTTGGGTCACGTAGTAATGTGGGACCACACTGAAACAGTCAAGTAAACCTGGTTTCGACCAATATTTTAGAGAATAAATCATGTTAGGTCTAGGTTAGGTCTGGGATTTGCTCTCATCAGGCTCATACTTTCGCACACTTCACATACTTGTTGAACGGATCCTGGGTTTTTTTCTGGTTTGGATCACGTAGTAATGTGGGACCACACTGAAACAGTCAATTAAACCTGGTCTTGATAAATATTTTAGAGGATAGCGCATGTTAGGTCTGGGTCAGGTCTAGAATTTGCCCTCATCATGCTCATACTTTCGCACACTTCACATACTCGTTGACAAGATCCTGGGTTTTTTTCTGGCTTGGATCACGTGGTAATGTGGCACCACACTGAAACAGTCGATTAAACCACGTTTCGATCAATATTTTTGAGGATAACGCATGTTAGGTCTAGGTTAGGCCTGGGATTTTCACTCATCAGACTCATACTTTCGCATTCTTCACATACTTGTTGAACGGATCCTGGGTTTCTTCTGGTTTGGATCACGTAGTAATGTGGGACCACACTGAATCAGTCAATTAGACCTGGTTTCGACCAATATTTTAGAGAATAATTCACGTTAGGTCTAGGTTAGGTCTGGGATTTTCTCTCATCAGGCTCATACTTTCGCATATTTCTCATACTTGATGGCTATATCTTGGGCTTTTTCTGGATTGGATCACGTAGTAATGAAGTACAACACTGAAACAGTCAATTAAACCTGGTTTCCATCAATATTTTAGAGGACAGCGCATGTTAGGTCTAGGTTAGGCCTGGGATTTGCCCTGATCAGGGTCATACTTTCGCAGTTTGAACATACATGTTGACCTGATCGAGGGTTTTTTCTGCTTTGGATTACGTAGTAAAGTGATACCACACTGAAACAGTCCATTAAACCTGGTTTGGATCAATATTTTAGAGGATAACGCATGTTAGGTCTAGGTTAGGTCTGGGATTTTCGCTCATGAGACTCATACTTTCGCATTCTTCACATACTTGTTGAACGGATCCTGGGTTTTTTCTGGTTTGGTTCATGTAGTAATGTGGTACCACACTGAAACATTCAATTAAACCTGGTCTTGATAAATATTTCAGAGGATAACGCATGTTAGGTTTGGCATAGGTCTGGGATTCGCCCTCATCAGGCTCATACTTTCGCGTTTTTCACATACTTGTTGAACAGATCGTGGGTTTTTTCTGGTTTGTATCACGTAGTAGTGTGGTACCACACTGAAACAGTCGATTAAACCTGGTTTCGATCAATGTCTTAGAGGATAACGCAAGTTAAGTCTGGGATTGGTCTGGGATTTGACCTCAGCAGACTCATACTTTCGCACACTTCACATACTCGTTGAACAGATCCTGGGTTATTTTCTGGTTTGGATCACATAGTAATGTGGTACCACACTGAAACAGTCGATTAAACCTGGTTATGATCAATATTTTAGAGGATAACGCATAGTTAGGTTTGGGATAGGTCTGGGATTTGACCTCATCAGACTCATACTTTCGCGCACTTCACATACTCGTTGAACAGATCCTGGGTTATTTTCTGGTTTGGATCACATAGTAATGTGGTACCACACTGAAACAGTCGATTAAACCTGGTTTCGATCAATATTTTAGAGAATAATTCATGTTAGGTCTAGGTTAGGTCTGGGATTTGCTCACATCAGGTTCGTTCTTTCGCATATTTTTCATACTTGATGGCTAGATCCTGGGCTTTTTCTGGATTGCATCACGTAGTAATGAAGTGCAACACTGAAACAGTCAATTAAACCTGGTTTCCATCAATATTTTAGAGGATAACGCAAGTTAGGTCTGGCATTCCCTCAGGGGCTGCCAGCCTTTCAGCTGCAGTACGGGCTTAACGAACCCGGGGTACCCGAGTCATACACACACCGTAAGCCTCCTGTTGGTCGTCACAACGACCCATTCACAATTCCCTATTGGTTTTGTGAATGGTACGTGACGGCAGGAGGAACGGGGGTCTTGGCTTAACCGCCTGGGCCACGAGTATGGCGACTCTATAAAATCGCCCTCCAATCCTAAGCTATGGTGCGCGGCGATGGGATGCATGGTTGGGGGAGAAGGCCCAATCCCAAGCGACCACCTCCGGGGAACCTGCCGAACCCCCGGAGTATATAGGCTTACCCGGGTAAGGCGGCTCTGCCCGGGCGGACCTTTTCTTCCGACCTGCTCGTGGGAATATTATGGAGTTCAATATTAAAACGGGGATGGGACGGGGTAAGTCAGAGGGGGAGGACGAAGGCGGTGTTGGGACTGGAGTGACGGCGCTCGTGCCGCCTCCAGCGTCTGGCCCGGCTTCGTGGAAGGTGGAGGAGGACGACGAGACTGCGTCAGTCTCGTCCTTCTCCTCCACCAGGAGCCTCATAGGCTCTAAGAGGAAGAGGACGGGGCAGGCCGTCGTCGAGGTGGGCGGGGCGATGAGCCCGTCGGTGAGGCGGGTGGAGAAAGTCGCCGCTGCCTGCGCCTTTAAGGGGCAGAAAAGTGGTGGCGCGGAGGCCCTGAAGGCCGCGGCGGAGGAGATGAGGGAGGCGGCGCGGGAGCTCAGAGGGCGGAACGCCCGTCTGCAGCTCCTGTTGGAGGAGGAGCGACAGGGGAGGAGGAGGGCAGAGGCGCTGTGGAACAGCGCGGCCCATCCTCCCTCCTCCTCCACCGCCGCGTCCCTCGGCGGAGGTAAATAAGCGGAGTGCGGCGGCAGTGGTGCGGGGCACCGCGGGCCCCTCCACCCGCACTCCGCCCGTGAAGAAGTCCCCGTCCTCCTCAGAGGACGATCTTCTGAGGAGGATTGGGGACATGATTGATGGCAAGCTGGCCGCCTTCCGGGAGGAGCTCCTCGCCGGAAGAGCGGTCAGCAGGAAGGCGGTGCCTCCCCGACCTGTTCCGGTACAGTCGGGGAAGGCAAAGAAGGACGGAGTGAAGGCTCCGCCCAGCGTTGCGGCACCAGGGCCCCGGGTCGCGACCCCCAAGGGGGGTGGTGTACCCGTGGTCGCGGTGGTCGCGTCCTCCACAGCACCCTCCCAAGGGGCGGTGGCGTGGAGTGAGGTGGTGGGGCGGAAGGCGAAGCGGGCGGCGAGGAAGGCCTCGCAACCGCAGCCTCCGCCTCCGCCGCCGGCGGCCAAGGTAAAGGCCGCGAAGGTCGGGAAGGCACGACCAGGTCGTCCCCCAAAAACGGCAGCGGTGACGCTGACCGTTGCGCAGGGGGGCGACCTGACCCTCGCGGAGGCGATGCGGCTCGCCAGGGAGAATATCTCCCTCGAAGAGCTGGACATCGCCTCCGTGAGGGCGAAGAGGGCCGTGACCGGGGGTCTCTTGCTGGAGATCCCCGGTGCAGAAGGCGGCGCGAAGGCGGATCGTCTCGCCCAGAGGCTCCGGGAGCAGCTGGGCGAGCGAGGTGTCCGGGTCGCCCGGCCCACGAAGCGCACGGAGATGCGCGTTTGTGGGCTGGACGACTCGGTCAGCGCACAGGATGTGGCCCGTGCCCTTGCGAGGGCGGGGGACTGTCCTGTGGAGGACCTGCGGATCGGAGAGATCCGCAGGTCGCCCTCCGGCCTCGGGTCGGTGTGGGCCCGGTGCCCCCTCTCCGCCGCCCGTAAGGTGGCGGAATCCGGGAGGGTGTTGGTGGGGTGGGTTTCGGCGCGAGTGGAAATCCTCGCGCCGCGCCCGCTCCAGTGTCACCGCTGCCTCGAATTGGGGCACGTGAGGCAGTGGTGCACCTCGCCGGTGGACCGCAGCGGTCAGTGTTACCGCTGCGGTGCCAAAGAGCACCGTGCGAGCCAGTGCTCGGCGGCCCCCCACTGCCCGCTGTGTGCGGACATGGGGAGGCCAGCCGATCACAGGGTGGGGAGCAAGAAGTGCTCCCCCCCCCTCCCGGAAGGAGAGGAAGAGGCGGACTGCACCGGCTCCGGTGCCGAGGGCGGTGGCATCGTCCTCCATGGAGGTGGACGGTGCTACGGGGACGGACGGCCGGGAGGAGGCTGGCGCGGCCATTAATTAATGCCGCCCCGCCTCCTCCTCCAGGCCAACCTCAACCACTGCCGCGCGGCACAGGACTTGATGTCCCAAGTCCTCGCGGAGTGGGGGGTTGGCCTGGCGGTCGCCGCCGAGCCGTACCGCGTCCCTGATCACCCTCATTGGGTGGGCGACGCGGACGGCTTGGTGGCGACGGTATGGGGAGGGGGCGACGGGTCCCCACCGTTCTCCTTGTTGGAGCGCGGTCGGGGATTCGTCGCCGTGGACTGGGGGGGAGTCGCTGTGGTGGGGTGCTACATTTCGCCCCGTAGCGGTCACGCTGCGTTCGAGCTGTACTTGGCCGAGGTCGCGGCATGCGTGCAGCGCTGCGCGGCCCGGCCGGTGATGGTCCTGGGGGATTTTAATGCCAAGTCGGTGGCTTGGGGATCCCCCAGGACCTCCGTTCGCGGCGGGATCCTGGGCGATTGGGCGGCGGGGCTCGACCTCCGGGTATTGAACCGGGGGTCGGAGCACACATGCGTGCGGCGATATGGGGGGTCCATCGTGGATGTTGGATTCGCGACCCCCAACGCCGTGCGCATGGTGTCGGGTTGGCACGTGGTCGCGGGGGCAGAGACACTCTCCGATCACCGGTACATCCGGATGGAGGTCTCTGCCGCCGCGAGTGCATCCCGACACGGCCGCCTGCGTGGCACCCCACCACGCCGCTGGGCGATTCGGCGCCTGGACAAGGACGCCCTGATGGCAGCTGCCCTCGCTGCAACTTGGCCGCAGGGAGCGGCCGAGTTGCCGAGCATAGAGGAGGAGGTCGCCCGGCTCGGAGCATTGGTCGCGGGTATTTGCGACGCGGCGATGCCTCGGGTCGGGCGGGCTTCTCCTCGCCGGGCGGTGTACTGGTGGTGGGACGCGATCGCGGAGTTGCGAGTCGCGACTGTCCGTGCCCGACGCCAGTACACCCGCGCGCGCCGTCGTCAACGTACAGGCGACGGCGTGGCGCGAGCAAGGGCAGCTGATGACCTGTATGGAGCATACCGCGTGGCGCGGGTTGCTCTGCAGGTCGCCATCAAACGGGCCAAGACCCAGGCATGGAAGGAGCTCCTCCAGACCCTTGATGACGATCCATGGGGGCGCCCATATAAGGTGGTGCTGAATAAGCTCCGCCCGTGGGCGCCCCCCGTCACCGAGGGTCTTGACCCCCGGCTGCTGGAGGACGTGGTCAATACACTCTTCCCAATTGGGGAGAGGGGACCGCGTCCTCCGGCGGCGGCGGCTGTCCCAGCGGAGTGGACGGCCGAGCTGGGGGTCACGCAGGAGGAGCTGGCAGCGGCCATCAGACGGCTCGGGGATCGTAACACGGCCCCGGGTCCGGATGGTGTGCCCGGCCGGGTTTGGGTCTTGACCCAGGGCGTCCTTGGGGCCGACCTCAGGCGGTTGTTCGACCGCTGCCTGAGGGACGGGCGATTCTCCCCCAGTTGGATGGTGGCGAGGATGGTCCTCCTCCGGAAGGAGGGTCGGCCCGCGGAGTCTCCCTCCGCATACCGGCCCATTTGTCTCCTCGACGAGGTGGGCAAGCTCTTCGAGCGTGTGATTGCTGCCCGCCTCGTCGAGCACCTGTCGCGGGGTGATCCCGGTCTGGCCGACTGCCAGTTCGGTTTCCGGGGGGGCCGATCGACTATCGACGCGATAGGTCGTGTGAGGGCCCTCTCGGAGGCGGCCGTCTCCCGGGGAGGGGTGGCATTGGCAATATCCTTGGATATTGCCAATGCCTTTAACACCCTCCCCTGGGAAGAGATAAGGAGGGGACTCGAATATCATCGAGTCCCCCCTTGTCTCAGGCCGGTCGTCGGGGATTATCTCCGCGGCAGGTGGATCGAGTATCCGGGCCGGGATGGTGATATGCGGAGGGAGGAGAACTGCGGTCTTCCGCAGGGGTCGGTCCTCGGGCCACTCCTGTGGAACATCGCGTACGACTCGGTGTTGCGGGCCGGCCTCCCCGACGGCGTCAGCACGGTGTGTTATGCGGATGACACACTGGTGCTGGCCGTCGGGGCGCACTGGGGGAGGGCCATGCGTCGCGCGGAGGAGGGGTCGCAACGCGTCGTCGACCGGATCACGGGGATGGGGATGACGGTGGCGGTCCATAAGACCGAGGTGATTGCGTTTCATTCACCTCGGCAGGATCCGCCACCCCCTCTGATCCGGGTGGGTGGGGCTGACATCGAGGTGAAGCCCCAGATCAGGTATCTAGGGCTGATCCTCGATAGCCACTGGCGTTTCGAGGAGCATTTCCGCTGCCTGGTCCCCCGGTTGGAAAGGATGGTTGCGGCTCTGGGCCGGATCCTGCCCAACCTGGGGGGCCCGGCGGGCCGAGTTCGTCGCCTCTATGTGGCAATGGTCCAGTCGGTGGCCCTATACGGGGCCCCCGTCTGGGCGGACGACCTGGCTGCCTCCCGGCGCAGCATGACTATGCTGCGTCGGGTGCAGAGGCGCATGGCGCTCAGGGTCGTCCGCGGGTATCGGACCATGTCACATGAGGCGGCGACGGTTCTAGCGGGGATGCCGCCCATGGACCTGCTCGCGCGGTCGCACGCGGTGATGTACCGGCACCGCGTCGACCGTCGCGCGGGGGTGGGGGCGGCCCCGGGCGGGCAGGAACCTGCTTGGGGCGATTTGAAGCGCCAGGCCCGGCAGTCCGTGTTGCTCGCGTGGCAGGAGCGGCTGGCTCTGCCAACCGCGGGGCACCGGACTGTCGGGGCTGTTCGGCCACTCCTGAAGGAGTGGCTGGACAGAGGCCATGGCAGCCTCACCTACCGGCTGGCACAGGTATTTTCCGGGCATGGCAGCTTCGGAAGATACCTGTGCCGGATAGGGAAGGAGCCGACGGCGCGTTGCTGCCACTGCGACGCTGAGCAGGACACGGCGGATCATACCCTGGAGGTATGCCCCGCGTGGGAGGGGGAGCGCCGTGTCCTGGTCGGCGTCGTCGGGCGGGATGCCTCGCTGCCGGGCGTGGTGCGCGCCATGCTCGGCAGCGAGGAGAAGTGGAGGGCCGTGGCCTCCTTCTGCGAGAACGTAATGTTGCAGAAGGAGGCCGCGGGGAGGGAGCGGTGGCCCGAGGTCGTCGCCCGGTCGCGAGGCGTCGCGGGCGGCCGCCTCGGCGTGGCGGATGACCTAGGCTGGGAGGGGGGTCCTGAGGGGACCCTCCTCCCGCCAGGCGGCGCCAGGTCGGACCGGTTGGGGGTAGGAGTGCCTCCCGCTACCGGTCCGACGCAAGGGGAGGCACCCTCGGCGGTCTGGTGCGGTCATGAACGCCCGGCCGCCGAGGGGTGGAAACGGGGTCGCGGGCGGTTGCGAGTTGGGGCTCGCAGCCGCCACTAAACGCGGCCCCGGGACGGATAGCGGCGGGATGGAGTGGCCCCGTCCCGCCGCTATGAGGCAGTGTGTCTACTGGGGGGACCGATTGTCCCCCCGGGGGATGGGCGCGAAAGCGCGGGCACGGGGAGGATACCGGAAGAATGCTTCGAGCGATTCCCGGTATCCTCCCAAAGCGTGCCGAAGGGTCACCGTGGGGTTTTTAGTGGGTAGGTCCCGCGCCTGTCGTTGTACGGGCGCGGGGAATCCCACACACCCCTCCCACCTCTCCCCAAGGACGTGAGAGGGAGTCTTTCGAAGATTTTCCCCACGACAAAAAAAAAAAAAAAAAAAAAAAAAAAAAGTTAGGTCTGGCATAGGTCTGGGATTTGCCCTCATCAGGGTCATACTTTCGCATATTTCTCATACTTCATGGCTAGATCCTGGGCTGTTTCTGGTTTGTATCACGTAGTAATGTGGTACCACGCTGAAACAGTCAATTAAACCTGGTTTCGATCAATATTTTAGAGGATAACGCAAGTTAGGTCAGGCATAGGTCTGGGATTCGCCCTCATCAGGCTCATACTTTCGCGTTTTTCGCATACTTGTTGAACAGATCGTGGGTTTTTTCTGGTTTGTATTACGTAGTAGTGTGGTACCACACTGAAACAGTCCATTAAACCTGGTTTGGATCAATTGTTTAGAGGATAACGCATGTTAGGTCTAGGTTAGCCCTGGGATTTTCACTCATCAGACTCATACTTTCGCATTCTTCTCATACTTGTTGAACTGATCCTGGGTTTTTTCTGGTTTGGATCACGTAGTAATGTGGTACCACACTGAAACAGTCGATTAAACCTGGTTTCGATCAATATCTTAGAGGATAACGCAAGTTAAGTCTGGGATTGGTCTGGGATTTGACCTCATCAGACTCATACTTTCGCACACTTCACATACTCGTTGAACAGATCCTGGGTTATTTTCTGGTTTGGATCACATAGTAATGTGGTACCACACTGAAACAGACGATTAAACCAGGTTTCGATCAATATTTTTGAGGATAACGCATGTTAGGTCTAGGTTAGGCCTGGGATTTTCACTCATCAGACTCATACTTTCGCATTCTTCACATACTTGTTGAACGGATCCTGGGTTTTTTCTGGTTTGGATCACGTAGTAATGTGGTACCACACTGAAACAGTCGATCAAACCTGGTTATGATCAATATTTTAGAGGATAACGCATAGTTAGGTTTGGGATAGGTCTGGGATTTGACCTCATCAGACTCATACTTTCGCGCACTTCACATACTCGTTGAACAGATCCTGGGTTATTTTCTGGTTTGGATCACATAGTAATGTGGTACCACACCGAAACAGTCGATTAAACCTGGTTTCGATCAATATTTTAGAGAATAATTCATGTTAGGTCTAGGTTAGGTCTGGGATTTGCTCTCATCAGGCTCGTTCTTTCGCATATTTCTCATACTTGATGGCTAGATCCTGGGCTTTTTCTGGACTGCATCACGTAGTAATGAAGTACAACACTGAAACAGTCAATTAAACCTGGTTTCCATCAATATCTTAGAGGACAACGCAAGTTAGATCTGGGATAGGTCTGGGATTTGACCTCATCAGACTCATACTTTCGCACACTTCACATACTCGGTGAACAGATCCTGGGTTATTTTCTGGTTTGGATCACATAGTAATGTGGTACCACACTGAAACAGTCGATTGAACCTGGTTTCGATCAATATTTTAGAGAATAATTCATGTTAGGTCTAGGTTAGGTCTGGGATTTGCTCTCATCAGGCTCATTCTTTCGCATATTTCTCATACTTGATGGCTAGATGCTGGGCTGTTTCTGGATTGTATGACGTAGTAATGTGGTACCATGCTGAAACAGCGAATTAAACCTGGTTTCGATCAATATTTTAGAGGATAACGCAAGTTAGGTCTGGCATAGGTCTGGGATTTGCCCTCATCAGGGTCATACTTTCGCAGTTTTAACATACATGTTGACCCGATCGACGGTTTTTTCTGCTTTGGATCACGTAGTAAAGTGGTACCACACTGAAACATTCAATTAAACCTGGTTTTGATAAATATTTTAGAGGATAACGCATGTTAGGTTTGGGTTAGGTCTAGGATTTGCCCTCATCAGGCTCATACTTTCGCATATTTCTCATACTTCATGGCTAGATCCTGGGCTGTTTCTGGATTGTATCACGTAGTAATGTGGTACCACGCTGAAACAGTCAATTAAACCTGGTTTCGATCAATATTTTAGAGGATAACGCAAGTTAGGTCTGGCATAGGTCTGGGATTCGCCCTCATCACGCTCATACTTTCGCGTTTTTCACATACTTGTTGAACAGATCCTGGGTTTTTTCTGGTTTGTATCACGTAGTAGTGTGGTACCACACTGAAGCAGTCCATTAAACCTTGTTTGGATCAATATTTTAGAGGATAACGCATGTTAGGTCTAGGTTAGCCATGGTATTTTCACTCATTAGACTCATACTTTCGCATTCTTCTCATACTTGTTGAACTGATCCTGGGTTTTTTCTGGCTTGGATCACGTAATAATGTGGTACCACACTGAAACAGTCGATTGAACCTGGTTTCGATCAATATTTTAGAGGATAACGCAAGTTAAGTCTGGGATTGGTCTGAGATTTGACCTCATCAGACTGATACTTTCGCACACTTCACATACTCGTTGAACAGATCCTGGGTTACTTTCTGGTTTGGAGCACATAGTAATGTGGTACCACACCGAAACAGTCGATTAAACCAGGTTTCGATCAATATTTTTGAGGATAACGCATGTTAGGTCTAGGTTAGGCCTGGGATTTTCACTCATCAGTCTCATACTTTCGCATTCTTCACATACTTGTAGAACGGATCCTGGGTTTTTTCTGGTTAGGATCACGTAGTAATGTGGGACCACACTGCAACAGTCAATTAAACCTGGTCTTGATAAATATTTTAGAGGATAACGCATGTTAGGTCTGGGTCAGGTCTAGAATTTGCCTTCATCATGCTCATAGTTTCGCATCTTTCTCATACATCATGGCTAGATCCTGGGCTATTTCTGGATTGTATCTCGTAGTAATGTGGTACCACGCTGAAACAGTCGATTAAACCTGGTTTCGATCAATATTTTAGTGGATAACGCAAGTTGAGTCTGGGCTTGGTCTGGGATTTGACCTCATCAGACTCATACTTTCGCACACTTCACATACTTGTTGAACAGATCATGGGTTTTTTCTGGTTTGGATCCCGTAGTAGTGTGGTACCACACTGAAACAGTCCATTAAATCTGGTTTCGCTCAATATTTTAGAGGGTAACGCATGTTAGGTCTAGGTCAGGCCTGGGATTTTCACTCATCAGACTCATGCTTTCGCATTCTTCACATACTTGTTGAACGGATGCTGGGTTTTTTCTGGTTTGTATCACGTAGTAGTGTGGTACCACACTGAAGCAGTCCATTAAACCTTGTTTGGATCAATATTTTAGAGGATAACGCATGTTAGGTCTAGGTTAGGTCTGGGATTTGCTCTCATCAGGCTCGTTCTTTCGCATATTTCTCATACATGTTGAACAGATCCTGGGTTTTTTCTGGCTTGGATCACGTAATAATGTGGTACCACACTGAAACAGTCGATTAAACCTGGTCTCGATCAATATTTTAGAGGATAACGCAAGTTAAGTCTGGGATTGGTCTGAGATTTGACCTCATCAGACTCATACTTTCGCACACTTCACATACTCGTTGAACAGATCCTGGGTTACTTTCTGGTTTGGAGCACATAGTAATGTGGTACCACACCGAAACAGTCGATTAAACCAGGTTTCGATGAATATTTTTGAGGATAACGCATGTTAGGTCTAGGTTAGGCCTGGGATTTTCACTCATCAGACTCATACTTTCGCACACTTCACATACTCGTTGACAAGATCCAGGGCTTTTTCTGGATTGCATCACGTAGTAATGAAGTACAACACTGAAACAGTCAATTAAACCTGGTTTCCATCAATATTTTAGAGGACAACGCAAGTTAGGTCTAGGTTAGGCCTGGGATTTGCCCTCATCAGGATCATACTTTCGCAGTTTTAACATACATGTTCACCTGATCGAGGGTTTTTTCTGCTTTGGATCACGCAGTAAAGTGGTACCACACTGAAACAGTCCATTAAACCTGGTTTGGATCAATATTTTTGAGGATAACGCATGTTAGGTCTAGGTTAGCCCTGGGATTTTCACTCATCAGACTCATACTTTCGCATTCTTCACATACTTGTTGAACAGATACAGGGTTTTTTCTGGTTTGGTTCACGTAGTAATGTGGTACCACACTGAAACTGTCGATTAAACCTGGTTTCGATTAATATTTTAGAGGATAACGCATGTTAGGTCTAGGTTAGGCCTGGGATTTTCACTCATCAGACTCATACTTTCGCACACTTCACATACTCGTTGAACAGATCCTGGGTTATTTTCTGGTTTGGATCACATAGTAATGTGGTACCATACTGAAACAGTCGATTAAACCAGGTTTCGATCAATATTTTTGAGGATAACGCATGTTAGGTCTAGGTTAGGCCTGGGATTTTCACTCATCAGACTCATACTTTCGTATTCTTCACATACTTGTTGAACGGATCCTGGGTTTTTTCTGGTTTGGATTACGTAGTAATGAGGGACCACACTGAGACAATCAAATAAACCTGGTCTTGATAAATATTTTAGAGGATAACGCATGTTAGGTCTGGGTTAGGTCTAGGATTTGCCCCCATCAGGCTCATACTTTCGCATATTTCTCATACTTCATGGCTAGATCCTGGGCTATTTCTGGATTGGATCACGTAGTAATGTGGTACCACACTGAAACAGTCGATTAAACCAGGTTTCGATCAATATTTTTGAGGATAACGCATGTTAGGTCTAGGTTAGACCGGGGATTTTCACTCAGCAGACTCGTACTTTCGCATTCTTCACATACTTGTTGAACGGATCCTGGGTATTTACTGGTTTGGATCACATAATAATGTGGTACCACACTGAAACATTCAATTAAACCTGGTCTTGATAAATATTTTAGAGGATAACGCATGTTAGGTCTGGGTTAGGTCTAGGATTTGCCCCCATCAGGCTCATACTTTCGCATATTTCTCATACTTCATGGCTGGATCCTGGGCTATTTCTGGATTGGATCACGTAGTAATGTGGTACCACACTGAAACAGTCAATTAAACCTGGTTTTGATCAATATTTTGGAGAATAATTCATGTCAGGTCTAGGTTAGGTCTGGGATTTGCTCTCATCAGGCTCATTCTTTCGCATATTTCTCATACTTGATGGCTAGATCCTGGGCTTTTTCCGGATTGCATCACGTAGTAATGAAGTACAACACTGAAACAGTCAATTCAACCTGGTTTCCATCAATATTTTAGAGGACAACGCATGTTAGGTCTAGGTTAGGCCTGGGATTTGCACTCATCAGGGTCATACTTTCGCAGTTTTAACATACATGTTGACGTGATCGAGGGTTTTTTCTGCTTTGGATCACGTAGTAAAGTGGTACCACACTGAAACAGTCCATTAAACCTGGTTTGGATCAATATTTTAGAGGATAACGCATGTTAGGTCTAGGTTAGCCCTGGGATTTTCACTCATCAGACTCATACTTTCGCATTCTTCACATACTTGTTGAACGGATCCTGGGTTTTTTCTGGTTTGGTTCACGTACTAATGTGGTACCATACTGGAACATTCAATTAATCCTGGTCTTGATAAATATTTTAGAGTATAACGCATCTTAGGTCTGGGATAGGTCTGGGATTTGCCCTCGTCAGGCTCATACTTTCGCGTTTTTCACATACTTGTTTAACAGATCCTGGGGTTTTCCGGTTTGGGTCACGTAGTAGTGTGGTACCACACTGAAACAGTCGATTAAACCAGGTTTCGATCAATATTTTTGAGGATAACGCATGTTAGGTCTAGGTTAGGCCTGGGATTTTCACCCATCAGACTCATACTTTCGCATTCTTCATATACTTGTTGAACGGATCCTGGGTTTTTTCTGGTTTGGATCACGTAGTAATGTGGTACCACACTGAAACAGTCGATTAAACCCGGTTTCGATCAATATTTTAGAGGATAACGCAAGTTAAGTCTGGGATAGGTCTGGGATTTGACCTCATCAGACTCATACTTTCGCACACTTCACATACCCGTTGAACAGATCCTGTGTTATTTTCTGGTTTGGATCACATAGTAATGTGGTACCACACTGAAACAGTAGATTAAACCAGGTTTCGATTAATATTATTGAGGATAACGCATGTTAGGTCTAGGTTAGGCCTGGGATTTTCACTCATCAGACTCATACTTTCGCATTCTTCACATACTTGTTGAACGGATCCTGGGTTTTTTCTGGTTTGGATCACGTAGTAATGTGGGACCACACTGAAACAGTCAATAAAACCTGGTTTCGATCAATATTTTAGTAAATAATTCATGTTTGGTCTGGTTAGGTCTGGGATTTGCTCTCATCAGGCTCATTCTTTCGCATATTTCTCATACTTGATGGCTAGATCCTGGGCTTTTTCTGGATTGCATCACGTAGTAATGTGGTACCACGCTGAAACAGTCAATTAAACCTGATTTCGATCAATATTTTAGAGGATAACGCAAGTTAGGTCTGGGATAGTTCTGGGATTCGCCCTCATCAGGCTCATACTTTCGCATATTTCTCATACTTGATGGCTAGATCCTGGGGTTTTCCGGTTTGGGTCACGTAGTAGTGTGGTACCACACTGAAACAGTCGATTAAACCTGGTTTCGATCAATATTTTTGAGGATAACGCATGTTAGGTCTAGGTTAGCCCTGGGATTTCCACTCATCAGACTCATACTTTCGCATTCTTCACATACTTGTTGAACGGATCCTGGGTTTTTTCTGGTTTGGTTCACGTAGTAATGTGATACCACACTGGAACATTCTATTAAACCTGGTCTTGATAAATATTTTAGAGGATAACGCATGTTAGGTTTGGGTTAGGTCTAGGATTTGCCCTCATCAGGCTCATACTTTCGCATGTTTCTCATACTTCATGGCTAGATCCTGGGCTGTTTCTGGATTGTATCACGTAGTAATGTGGTACCACGCTGAAACAGTCCATTAAACCTGGTTTGGATCAATATTTTAGAGGATAACGCATGTTAGGTCTGGGATAGGTCTGGGATTTGCCCTCATCAGACTCATACTTTCGCACACTTCACATACTCGTTGAACAGATCCTGGGTTATTTTCTGGTTTGGATCACATAGTAATGTGGTACCATACTGAAACAGTCGATTAAACCAGGTTTCGATCAATATTTTTGAGGATAACGCATGTTAGGTCTAGGTTAGGCCTGGGATTTTCACTCATCAGACTCATACTTTCGTATTCTTCACATACTTGTTGACGGATCTTGGGTTTTTTCTGGTTGGGATTACGTTGTAATGAGGGACCACACTGAAACAATCAAATAAACCTGGTCTTGATAAATATTTTAGAGGATAACGCATGTTAGGTCTGTGTTAGGTCTAGGATTTGCCCTCGTCAGGCTCATACTTTCGCATATTTCTCATACTTCATGGCTAGATCCTGGGCTATTTCTGGATTGGATCACGTAGTGATGAAGTACAACACTGAAACAGTCAATTCAACCTGGTTTCCATCATTATTTTAGAGGACAACGCATGTTAGGTCTAGGTTAGGCCTGGGATTTGCCCTCATGAGGGTCATACTTTCGCAGTTTTAACATACATGTTGACGTGATCGAGGGTTTTTTCTGCTTTGGATCACGTAGTAAAGTGGTACCACACTGAAACAGTCCATTAAACCTGGTTTGGATCAATATTTTAGAGGATAACGCATGTTAGGTCTAGGTTTGCCCTGGGATTTTCACTCATCAGACTCATACTTTCGCATTCTTCACATACTTGTTGAACGGATCCTGGGTTTTTTCTGGTTTGGTTCACGTACTAATGTGGTACCATACTGGAACATTCAATTAAACCTGGTCTTGATAAATATTTTAGAGGATAACGCTTGTTAGGTCTGGGATAGGTCTGGGATTTGCCCTCGTCAGGCTCATACTTTCGCGTTTTTCACATACTCGTTTAACAGATCCTGGGGTTTTCCGGTTTGGGTCACGTAGTAGTGTGGTACCACACTGAAACAGTCGATTAAACCTGGTTTCGATCAATATTTTTGAGGATAACGCATGTTAGGTCTAGGTAAGCCCTGGGATTTTCACCCATCAGACTCATACTTTCGCATTCTTCACATACTTGTTGAGCGGATCCTGGGTTTTTTCTGGTTTGGATTACGTATTAATGTGGGACCAAACTGAAACAATCAAATAAACCTGGTCTTGATAAATATTTTAGAGGATAACGCATGTTAGGTCTGCGTTAGGTCTAGTATTTGCCCTTGTCAGGCTCATACTTTCGCATATTTCTCATACTTCATGGCTAGATCCTGGGCTATTTCTGGATTGGATCACGTAGTAATGTGATACCACACTGAAACAGTCGATTAAACCAGGTTTCGATCAATATTTTTGAGGATAACGCAAGTTAGGTCTAGGTTAGGCCGGGGATTTTCACTCAGCAGACTCATACTTTCGCATTCTTCACATACTTGTTGAACGGATCCTGGGTTTTTTCTGGTTTGGTTCACGTAGTAATGTGGAAGCACACTGAAACAGTCGATTAAACCAGGTTTCGATCAATATTTTTGAGGATAACGCAAGTTAGGTCTGGGATAGGTCTGGGATTTGCCCTCGTCAGGCTCATACTTTCGCGTTTTTCACATACTTGTTTAACAGATCCTGGGTTTTTCCGGTTTGGGTCACGTAGTAGTGTGGTACCACACTGAAACAGTCGATTAAACCTGGTTTCTATCAATATTTTTGAGGATAACGCATGTTAGGTCTAGGTTAGGCCGGGGATTTTCACTCAGCAGACTCGTACTTTCGCATTCTTCACATACTTGTTGAACGGATCCTGGGTATTTACTGGTTTGGATCACATAGTAATGTGGTACCACACTGAAACATTCAACTAAACCTGGTCTTGATAAATATTTTAGAGGATAACGCATGTTAGGTCTGGGTTAGGTCTAGGATTTGCCCCCATCAGGCTCATACTTTCGCATATTTCTCATACTTCATGGCTAGATCCTGGGCTATTTCTGGATTGGATCACGTAGTAATGTGATACCACACTGAAACAGTCGATTAAACCAGGTTTCGATCAATATTTTTGAGGATAACGCAAGTTAGGTCTAGGTTAGGCCGGGGATTTTCACTCAGCAGACTCATACTTTCGCATTCTTCACATACTTGTTGAACGGATCCTGGGTTTTTTCTGGTTTGGTTCACGTAGTAATGTGGAAGCACACTGAAACAGTCGATTAAACCAGGTTTCGATCAATATTTTTGAGGATAACGCAAGTTAGGTCTGGGTTAGGTCTAGGATTTGCCCCCATCAGGCTCATACTTTCGCATATTTCTCATACTTCATGGCTAGATCCTGGGCTATTTCTGGATTGGATCACGTAGTAATGTGGTACCACACTGAAACAGTCGATTAAACCAGGTTTCGATCAATATTTTTGAGGATAACGCATGTTAGGTCTAGGTTAGACCGGGGATTTTCACTCATCAGACTCATACTTTCGCACACTTCACATACTCGTTGAACAGATCCTGGGTTATTTTCTGGTTTGGATCACATAGTAATGTGGTACCATACTGAAACAGTCGATTAAACCAGGTTTCGATCAATATTTTTGAGGATAACGCATGTTAGGTCTAGGTTAGGCCTGGGATTTTCACTCATCAGACTCATACTTTCGTATTCTTCACATACTTGTTGACGGATCTTGGGTTTTTTCTGGTTGGGATTACGTTGTAATGAGGGACCACACTGAAACAATCAAATAAACCTGGTCTTGATAAATATTTTAGAGGATAACGCATGTTAGGTCTGTGTTAGGTCTAGGATTTGCCCTCGTCAGGCTCATACTTTCGCATATTTCTCATACTTCATGGCTAGATCCTGGGCTATTTCTGGATTGGATCACGTAGTGATGAAGTACAACACTGAAACAGTCAATTCAACCTGGTTTCCATCATTATTTTAGAGGACAACGCATGTTAGGTCTAGGTTAGGCCTGGGATTTGCCCTCATGAGGGTCATACTTTCGCAGTTTTAACATACATGTTGACGTGATCGAGGGTTTTTTCTGCTTTGGATCACGTAGTAAAGTGGTACCACACTGAAACAGTCCATTAAACCTGGTTTGGATCAATATTTTAGAGGATAACGCATGTTAGGTCTAGGTTTGCCCTGGGATTTTCACTCATCAGACTCATACTTTCGCATTCTTCACATACTTGTTGAACGGATCCTGGGTTTTTTCTGGTTTGGTTCACGTACTAATGTGGTACCATACTGGAACATTCAATTAAACCTGGTCTTGATAAATATTTTAGAGGATAACGCTTGTTAGGTCTGGGATAGGTCTGGGATTTGCCCTCGTCAGGCTCATACTTTCGCGTTTTTCACATACTCGTTTAACAGATCCTGGGGTTTTCCGGTTTGGGTCACGTAGTAGTGTGGTACCACACTGAAACAGTCGATTAAACCTGGTTTCGATCAATATTTTTGAGGATAACGCATGTTAGGTCTAGGTGAGCCCTGGGATTTTCACCCATCAGACTCATACTTTCGCATTCTTCACATACTTGTTGAGCGGATCCTGGGTTTTTTCTGGTTTGGATTACGTATTAATGTGGGACCAAACTGAAACAATCAAATAAACCTGGTCTTGATAAATATTTTAGAGGATAACGCATGTTAGGTCTGCGTTAGGTCTAGTATTTGCCCTTGTCAGGCTCATACTTTCGCATATTTCTCATACTTCATGGCTAGATCCTGGGCTATTTCTGGATTGGATCACGTAGTAATGTGATACCACACTGAAACAGTCGATTAAACCAGGTTTCGATCAATATTTTTGAGGATAACGCAAGTTAGGTCTAGGTTAGGCCGGGGATTTTCACTCAGCAGACTCATACTTTCGCATTCTTCACATACTTGTTGAACGGATCCTGGGTTTTTTCTGGTTTGGTTCACGTAGTAATGTGGAAGCACACTGAAACAGTCGATTAAACCAGGTTTCGATCAATATTTTTGAGGATAACGCAAGTTAGGTCTGGGATAGGTCTGGGATTTGCCCTCGTCAGGCTCATACTTTCGCGTTTTTCACATACTTGTTTAACAGATCCTGGGTTTTTCCGGTTTGGGTCACGTAGTAGTGTGGTACCACACTGAAACAGTCGATTAAACCTGGTTTCTATCAATATTTTTGAGGATAACGCATGTTAGGTCTAGGTTAGGCCGGGGATTTTCACTCAGCAGGCTCATACTTTCGCATATTTCTCATACTTCATGGCTGGATCCTGGGCTATTTCTGGATTGGATCACGTAGTAAAGTGGTACCACACTGAAACAGTCCATTAAACCTGGTTTGGATCAATATTTTAGAGGATAACGTATGTTAGGTCTAGGTTAGCCCTGGGATTTTCACTCATCAGACTCATACTTTCGCATTCTTCACATACTTGTTGAACGGATCCTGGGTTTTTTCTGGTTTGGTTCACGTACTAATGTGGTACCATACTGGAACATTCAATTAATCCTGGTCTTGATAAATATTTTAGAGTATAACGCATCTTAGGTCTGGGATAGGTCTGGGATTTGCCCTCGTCAGGCTCATACTTTCGCGTTTTTCACATACTTGTTTAACAGATCCTGGGGTTTTCCGGTTTGGGTCACGTAGTAGTGTGGTACCACACTGAAACAGTCGATTAAACCAGGTTTCGATCAATATTTTTGAGGATAACGCATGTTAGGTCTAGGTTAGGCCTGGGATTTTCACCCATCAGACTCATACTTTCGCATTCTTCATATACTTGTTGAACGGATCCTGGGTTTTTTCTGGTTTGGATCACGTAGTAATGTGGTACCACACTGAAACAGTCGATTAAACCCGGTTTCGATCAATATTTTAGAGGATAACGCAAGTTAAGTCTGGGATAGGTCTGGGATTTGACCTCATCAGACTCATACTTTCGCACACTTCACATACTCGTTGAACAGATCCTGTGTTATTTTCTGGTTTGGATCACATAGTAATGTGGTACCACACTGAAACAGTAGATTAAACCAGGTTTCGATTAATATTTTTGAGGATAACGCATGTTAGGTCTAGGTTAGGCCTGGGATTTTCACTCATCAGACTCATACTTTCGCATTCTTCACATACTTGTTGAACGGATCCTGGGTTTTTTCTGGTTTGGATCACGTAGTAATGTGGGACCACACTGAAACAGTCAATAAAACCTGGTTTCGATCAATATTTTAGTAAATAATTCATGTTTGGTCTGGTTAGGTCTGGGATTTGCTCTCATCAGGCTCATTCTTTCGCATATTTCTCATACTTGATGGCTAGATCCTGGGCTTTTTCTGGATTGCATCACGTAGTAATGTGGTACCTCGCTGAAACAGTCAATTAAACCTGATTTCGATCAATATTTTAGAGGATAACGCAAGTTAGGTCTGGGATAGTTCTGGGATTCGCCCTCATCAGGCTCATACATTCGCATATTTCTCATACTTGATGGCTAGATCCTGGGGTTTTCCGGTTTGGGTCACGTAGTAGTGTGGTACCACACTGAAACAGTCGATTAAACCTGGTTTCGATCAATATTTTTGAGGATAACGCATGTTAGGTCTAGGTTAGCCCTGGGATTTCCACTCATCAGACTCATACTTTCGCATTCTTCACATACTTGTTGAACGGATCCTGGGTTTTTTCTGGTTTGGTTCACGTAGTAATGTGATACCACACTGGAACATTCTATTAAACCTGGTCTTGATAAATATTTTAGAGGATAACGCATGTTAGGTTTGGGTTAGGTCTAGGATTTGCCCTCATCAGGCTCATACTTTCGCATGTTTCTCATACTTCATGGCTAGATCCTGGGCTGTTTCTGGATTGTATCACGTAGTAATGTGGTACCACGCTGAAACAGTCCATTAAACCTGGTTTGGATCAATATTTTAGAGGATAACGCATGTTAGGTCTGGGATAGGTCTGGGATTTGCCCTCATCAGACTCATACTTTCGCACACTTCACATACTCGTTGAACAGATCCTGGGTTATTTTCTGGTTTGGATCACATAGTAATGTGGTACCATACTGAAACAGTCGATTAAACCAGGTTTCGATCAATATTTTTGAGGATAACGCATGTTAGGTCTAGGTTAGGCCTGGGATTTTCACTCATCAGACTCATACTTTCGTATTCTTCACATACTTGTTGACGGATCTTGGGTTTTTTCTGGTTGGGATTACGTTGTAATGAGGGACCACACTGAAACAATCAAATAAACCTGGTGTTGATAAATATTTTAGAGGATAACGCATGTTAGGTCTGTGTTAGGTCTAGGATTTGCCCTCGTCAGGCTCATACTTTCGCATATTTCTCATACTTCATGGCTAGATCCTGGGCTATTTCTGGATTGGATCACGTAGTGATGAAGTACAACACTGAAACAGTCCATTAAACCTGGTTTGGATCAATATTTTAGAGGATAACGCATGTTAGGTCTAGGTTTGCCCTGGGATTTTCACTCATCAGACTCATACTTTCGCATTCTTCACATACTTGTTGAACGGATCCTGGGTTTTTTCTGGTTTGGTTCAAGTACTAATGTGGTACCATACTGGAACATTCAATTAAACCTGGTCTTGATAAATATTTTAGAGGATAACGCTTGTTAGGTCTGGGATAGGTCTGGGATTTGCCCTCGTCAGGCTCATACTTTCGCGTTTTTCACATACTCGTTTAACAGATCCTGGGGTTTTCCGGTTTGGGTCACGTAGTAGTGTGGTACCACACTGAAACAGTCGATTAAACCTGGTTTCGATCAATATTTTTGAGGATAACGCATGTTAGGTCTAGGTAAGCCCTGGGATTTTCACCCATCAGACTCATACTTTCGCATTCTTCACATACTTGTTGAGCGGATCCTGGGTTTTTTCTGGTTTGGATTACGTATTAATGTGGGACCAAACTGAAACAATCAAATAAACCTGGTCTTGATAAATATTTTAGAGGATAACGCATGTTAGGTCTGCGTTAGGTCTAGTATTTGCCCTTGTCAGGCTCATACTTTCGCATATTTCTCATACTTCATGGCTAGATCCTGGGCTATTTCTGGATTGGATCACGTAGTAATGTGATACCACACTGAAACAGTCGATTAAACCAGGTTTCGATCAATATTTTTGAGGATAACGCAAGTTAGGTCTAGGTTAGGCCGGGGATTTTCACTCAGCAGACTCATACTTTCGCATTCTTCACATACTTGTTGAACGGATCCTGGGTTTTTTCTGGTTTGGTTCACGTAGTAATGTGGAAGCACACTGAAGCAGTCGATTAAACCAGGTTTCGATCAATATTTTTGAGGATAACGCAAGTTAGGTCTGGGATAGGTCTGGGATTTGCCCTCGTCAGGCTCATACTTTCGCGTTTTTCACATACTTGTTTAACAGATCCTGGGTTTTTCCGGTTTGGGTCACGTAGTAGTGTGGTACCACACTGAAACAGTCGATTAAACCTGGTTTCTATCAATATTTTTGAGGATAACGCATGTTAGGTCTAGGTTAGGCCGGGGATTTTCACTCAGCAGACTCGTACTTTCGCATTCTTCACATACTTGTTGAACGGATCCTGGGTATTTACTGGTTTGGATCACATAGTAATGTGGTACCACACTGAAACATTCAACTAAACCTGGTCTTGATAAATATTTTAGAGGATAACGCATGTTAGGTCTGGGTTAGGTCTAGGATTTGCCCCCATCAGGCTCATACTTTCGCATATTTCTCATACTTCATGGCTAGATCCTGGGCTATTTCTGGATTGGATCACGTAGTAATGTGATACCACACTGAAACAGTCGATTAAACCAGGTTTCGATCAATATTTTTGAGGATAACGCAAGTTAGGTCTAGGTTAGGCCGGGGATTTTCACTCAGCAGACTCATACTTTCGCATTCTTCACATACTTGTTGAACGGATCCTGGGTTTTTTCTGGTTTGGTTCACGTAGTAATGTGGAAGCACACTGAAACAGTCGATTAAACCAGGTTTCGATCAATATTTTTGAGGATAACGCAAGTTAGGTCTGGGTTAGGTCTAGGATTTGCCCCCATCAGGCTCATACTTTCGCATATTTCTCATACTTCATGGCTAGATCCTGGGCTATTTCTGGATTGGATCACGTAGTAATGTGGTACCACACTGAAACAGTCGATTAAACCAGGTTTCGATCAATATTTTTGAGGATAACGCATGTTAGGTCTAGGTTAGACCGGGGATTTTCACTCAGCAGACTCGTACTTTCGCATTCTTCACATACTTGTTGAACGGATCCTGGGTATTTACTGGTTTGGATCACATAATAATGTGGTACCACACTGAAACATTCAATTAAACCTGGTCTTGATAAATATTTTAGAGGATAACGCATGTTAGGTCTGGGTTAGGTCTAGGATTTGCCCCCATCAGGCTCATACTTTCGCATATTTCTCATACTTCATGGCTGGATCCTGGGCTATTTCTGGATTGGATCACGTAGTAAAGTGGTACCACACTGAAACAGTCCATTAAACCTGGTTTGGATCAATATTTTAGAGGATAACGTATGTTAGGTCTAGGTTAGCCCTGGGATTTTCACTCATCAGACTCATACTTTCGCATTCTTCACATACTTGTTGAACGGATCCTGGGTTTTTTCTGGTTTGGTTCACGTACTAATGTGGTACCATACTGGAACATTCAATTAAACCTGGTCTTGATAAATATTTTAGAGTATAACGCATGTTAGGTCTGGGATAGGTCTGGGATTTGCCCTCGTCAGGCTCATACTTTCGCGTTTTTCACATACTTGTTTAACAGATCCTGGGGTTTTCCGGTTTGGGTCACGTAGTAGTGTGGTACCACAGTGAAACAGTCGATTAAACCAGGTTTCGATCAATGTTTTTGAGGATAACGCATGTTAGGTCTAGGTTAGGCCTGGGATTTTCACCCATCAGACTCATACTTTCGCATTCTTCACATACTTGTTGAACGGATCCTGGGTTTTTTCTGGTTTGGATCACGTAGTAATGTGGTACCACACTGAAACAGTCGATTAAACCCGGTTTCGATCAATATTTTAGAGGATAACGCAAGTTAAGTCTGGGATAGGTCTGGGATTTGACCTCATCAGACTCATACTTTCGCACACTTCACATACTCGTTGAACAGATCCTGTGTTATTTTCTGGTTTGGATCACATAGTAATGTGGTACCACACTGAAACAGTAGATTAAACCAGGTTTCGATTAATATTTTTGAGGATAACGCATGTTAGGTCTAGGTTAGGCCTGGGATTTTCACTCATCAGACTCATACTTTCGCATTCTTCACATACTTGTTGAACGGATCCTGGGTTTTTTCTGGTTTGGATCACGTAGTAATGTGGGACCACACTGAAACAGTCAATAAAACCTGGTTTCGATCAATATTTTAGTAAATAATTCATGTTTGGTCTGGTTAGGTCTGGGATTTGCTCTCATCAGGCTCATTCTTTCGCATATTTCTCATACTTGATGGCTAGATCCTGGGCTTTTTCTGGATTGCATCACGTAGTAATGTGGTACCACGCTGAAACAGTCAATTAAACCTGATTTCGATCAATATTTTAGAGGATAACGCAAGTTAGGTCTGGGATAGTTCTGGGATTCGCCCTCATCAGGCTCATACTTTCGCATATTTCTCATACTTGATGGCTAGATCCTGGGGTTTTCCGGTTTGGGTCACGTAGTAGTGTGGTACCACACTGAAACAGTCGATTAAACCTGGTTTCGATCAATATTTTTGAGGATAACGCATGTTAGGTCTAGGTTAGCCCTGGGATTTCCACTCATCAGACTCATACTTTCGCATTCTTCACATACTTGTTGAACGGATCCTGGGTTTTTTCTGGTTTGGTTCACGTAGTAATGTGATACCACACTGGAACATTCTATTAAACCTGGTCTTGATAAATATTTTAGAGGATAACGCATGTTAGGTTTGGGTTAGGTCTAGGATTTGCCCTCATCAGGCTCATACTTTCGCATGTTTCTCATACTTCATGGCTAGATCCTGGGCTGTTTCTGGATTGTATCACGTAGTAATGTGGTACCACGCTGAAACAGTCCATTAAACCTGGTTTGGATCAATATTTTAGAGGATAACGCATGTTAGGTCTGGGATAGGTCTGGGATTTGCCCTCATCAGACTCATACTTTCGCACACTTCACATACTCGTTGAACAGATCCTGGGTTATTTTCTGGTTTGGATCACATAGTAATGTGGTACCATACTGAAACAGTCGATTAAACCAGGTTTCGATCATTATTTTTGAGGATAACGCATGTTAGGTCTAGGTTAGGCCTGGGATTTTCACTCATCAGACCCATACTTTCGTATTCTTCACATACTTGTTGAACGGATCTTGGGTTTTTTCTGGTTTGGATTACGTTGTAATGAGGGACCACACTGAAACAATCAAATAAACCTGGTCTTGATAAATATTTTAGAGGATAACGCATGTTAGGTCTGTGTTAGGTCTAGGATTTGCCCTCGTCAGGCTCATACTTTCGCATATTTCTCATACTTCATGGCTAGATCCTGGGCTATTTCTGGATTGGATCACGTAGTAATGAAGTACAACACTGAATCAGTCAATTCAACCTGGTTTCCATCATTATTTTAGAGGACAACGCATGTTAGGTCTAGGTTAGGCCTGGGATTTGCCCTCATGAGGGTCATACTTTCGCAGTTTTAACATTCATGTTGACGTGATCGAGGGTTTTTTCTGCTTTGGATCACGTAGTAAAGTGGTACCACACTGAAACAGTCCATTAAACCTGGTTTGGATCAATATTTTAGAGGATAACGCATGTTAGGTCTAGGTTTGCCCTGGGATTTTCACTCATCAGACTCATACTTTCGCATTCTTCACATACTTGTTGAACGGATCCTGGGTTTTTTCTGGTTTGGTTCACGTACTAATGTGGTACCATACTGGAACATTCAATTAAACCTGGTCTTGATAAATATTTTAGAGGATAACGCTTGTTAGGTCTGGGATAGGTCTGGGATTTGCCCTCGTCAGGCTCATACTTTCGCGTTTTTCACATACTCGTTTAACAGATCCTGGGGTTTTCCGGTTTGGGTCACGTAGTAGTGTGGTACCACACTGAAACAGTCGATTAAACCTGGTTTCGATCAATATTTTTGAGGATAACGCATGTTAGGTCTAGGTAAGCCCTGGGATTTTCACCCATCAGACTCATACTTTCGCATTCTTCACATACTTGTTGAGCGGATCCTGGGTTTTTTCTGGTTTGGATTACGTATTAATGTGGGACCAAACTGAAACAATCAAATAAACCTGGTCTTGATAAATATTTTAGAGGATAACGCATGTTAGGTCTGCGTTAGGTCTAGTATTTGCCCTTGTCAGGCTCATACTTTCGCATATTTCTCATACTTCGTGGCTAGATCCTGGGCTATTTCTGGATTGGATCACGTAGTAATGTGATACCACACTGAAACAGTCGATTAAACCAGGTTTCGATCAATATTTTTGAGGATAACGCAAGTTAGGTCTAGGTTAGGCCGGGGATTTTCACTCAGCAGACTCATACTTTCGCATTCTTCACATACTTGTTGAACGGATCCTGGGTTTTTTCTGGTTTGGTTCACGTAGTAATGTGGAAGCACACTGAAACAGTCGATTAAACCAGGTTTCGATCAATATTTTTGAGGATAACGCAAGTTAGGTCTGGGATAGGTCTGGGATTTGCCCTCGTCAGGCTCATACTTTCGCGTTTTTCACATACTTGTTTAACAGATCCTGGGTTTTTCCGGTTTGGGTCACGTAGTAGTGTGGTACCACACTGAAACAGTCGATTAAACCTGGTTTCTATCAATATTTTTGAGGATAACGCATGTTAGGTCTAGGTTAGGCCGGGGATTTTCACTCAGCAGACTCGTACTTTCGCATTCTTCACATACTTGTTGAACGGATCCTGGGTATTTACTGGTTTGGATCACATAGTAATGTGGTACCACACTGAAACATTCAACTAAACCTGGTCTTGATAAATATTTTAGAGGATAACGCATGTTAGGTCTGGGTTAGGTCTAGGATTTGCCCCCATCAGGCTCATACTTTCGCATATTTCTCATACTTCATGGCTGGATCCTGGGCTATTTCTGGATTGGATCACGTAGTAATGAGGTACCACACTGAAACAGTCAATGAAACCTGGTTTTGATCAATATTTTAGAGAATAATTCATGTCAGGTCTAGGTTAGGTCTGGGATTTGCTCTCATCAGGCACATTCTTTCGCATATTTCTCATACTTGATGGCTAGATCCTGGGCTTTTTCCGGATTGCATCACGTAGTAATGAAGTACAACACTGAGACAGTCAATTCAACCTGGCTTCCATCAATATTTTAGAGAACAACGCATGTTAGGTCTAGGTTAGGCCTGGGATTTGCCCTCATCAGGGTCATACTTTCGCAGTTTTAACATACATGTTGACGTGATCGAGGGTTTTTTCTGCTTTGGATCACGTAGTAAAGTGGTACCACACTGGAACAGTCCATTATACCTGGTTTGGATCAATATTTTAGAGGATAACGCATGTTAGGTCTAGGTTAGCCCCGGGATTTTCACTCATCAGACTCATACTTTCGCATTCTTCACATACTTGTTGAACGGATCCTGGGTTTTTCCTGGTTTGGTTCACGTAGTAATGTGGTACCACACTGAAACATTCAACTAAACCTGGTCTTGATAAATATTTTAGAGGATAACGCATGTTAGGTTTGGTTTAGGTCGAGGATTTGCCCTCATCAGGCTCATACATTCGCATATTTCTCATACTTCATGGCTAGATCCTGGGCTGTTTTTGGATTGTATCACGTAGTAATGTGGTACCACGCTGAAACAGTCAATTAAACCTGGTTTCGATCAATATTTTAGAGGATAACGCAAGTTAGGTCTGGGGTAGGTCTGGGATTCGCCCTCATCAGGCTCATGCTTTCGCGTTTTTCACATACTTCTTGAACTGATCCTGGGTTTTTTCTGGTTTGGATCACGTAGTAATGTGGTACCACACTGAAACAGACCATTAAACCAGGTTTCGATCAATATTTTTGAGGATAACGCATGTTAGGTCTGGGATAGGTCTGGGATTTGCCCTCATCAGACTCATACTTTCGCACACTTCACATACTCGTTGAACAGATCCTGTGTTATTTTCTGGTTTCTATCACATAGTAATGTGGTACCACACTGAAACAGTCGATTAAACCAGGTTGCGATCAATATTTTTGAGGATAACGCAAGTTAGGTCTGGGATAGGTCTGGGATTTGCCCTCATCAGGCTCATACTTTCCCGTTTTTCACATACTTGTTGAACAGATCCTGGGGTTTTTCCGGTTTGGGTCAAGTAGTAGTGTGGTACCAGACTGAAACAGTCGATTAAACCTGGTTTCGATCAATATTTTTGAAGATAACGCATGTTAGGACTAGGTTAAGCCGGGGATTTTCACTCAGCAGACTCATACTCTCGCATCCCTCACATACTTGTTAAACGGATCCTGGGTTATTACTGGTTTGGATCACGTTGTAATGTGGTACCACACTGAAACATTCAATTAAACCTGGTTTTGATCAATATTTTAGAGAATAATTCATGTTAGGTCTAGGTTAGGTCTGGTATTTGCTCTCATCAGGCTCATTCTTTCGCATATTTCTCATACTTGATGGCTAGATCCTGGGCTTTTTCTGGATTGCATCACGTAGTAATGAAGTACAACACTGAAACAGTCAATTCAACCTAGTATCCAGCAATATTTTAGAGGACAACGCATGTTAGGTCTAGGTTAGGCCTGGGATTTGCCCTCATCAGGGTCATACTTTCGCAGTTTTAACATACATGTTCACGTGATCGAGGGTTTTTTCTGCTTTGGATCACGTAGTTAAGTGGTACCACACTGAAACAGTCCATTAAACCTGGTTTGGATCCACATTTTAGAGGATAACGCATGTAAGGTCAAGGTTAGGCCTGGGATTTTCACTCATCAGACTCATACTTTCGCATTCTTCACATACTTGTTGCACGGATCCTGGGTTTTTTCTGGTTTGGATTACGTATTAATGTGGGACCAAACTGAAACAATCAAATAAACCTGGTCTTGATAAATATTTTAGAGGATAACGCATGTTAGGTCTGCGTTAGGTCTAGTATTTGCCCTCGTCAGGCTCATACTTTCGCATATTTCTCATACTTCATGGCTAGATCCTGGGCTATTTCTGGATTGGATCACGTAGTAATGTGATACCACACTGAAACAGTCGATTAAACCAGGTTTCGATCAATATTTTTGAGGATAACGCAAGTTAGGTCTAGGTTAGGCCGGGGATTTTCACTCAGCAGACTCATACTTTCGCATTCTTCACATACTTGTTGAACGGATCCTGGGTTTTTTCTGGTTTGGTTCACGTAGTAATGTGGTAGCACACTGAAACAGTCGATTAAACCAGGTTTCGATCAATATTTTTGAGGATAACGCAAGTTAGGTCTGGGATATGTCTGGGATTTTCACTCATCAGACTCATACTTTCGCATTCTTCACATACTTGTTGAACGGATCCTGGGTTTTTTCTGGTTTGGTTCACGTAGTAATGTGGTACCACACTGAAACATTCAACTAAACCTGGTCTTGATAAATATTTTAGAGGATAACGCATGTTAGGTTTGGGTTAGGTCGAGGATTTGCCCTCATCAGGTTCATACATTCGCATATTTCTCATACTTCATGGCTAGATCCTGGGCTGTTTCTGGATTGTATCACGTAGTAATGTGGTACCACGCTGAAACAGTCAATTAAACCTGGTTTCGATCAATATTTTAGAGGATAACGCAAGTTAGGTCTGGGGTAGGTCTGGGATTCGCCCTCATCAGGCTCATGCTTTCGCGTTTTTCACATACTTCTTGAACTGGTCCTGGGTTTTTTCTGGTTTGGATCACGTAGTAATGTGGTACCACACAGAAACAGACCATTAGACCTGGTTTCGATCAATATTTTTGAGGATAACGCATGTTAGGTCTGGGATAGGTCTGGGATTTGCCCTCATCAGACTCATACTTTCGCACACTTCACATACTCGTTGAATAGATCCTGTGTTATTTTCTGGTTTCGATCACATAGTAATGTGGTACCACACTGAAACAGTCGATTAAACCAGGTTGCGATCAATATTTTTGAGGATAACGCAAGTTACGTCTGGGATAGGTCTGGGATTTGCCCTCATCAGGCTCATACTTTCCCGTTTTTCACACACTTGTTGAACTGATCCTGGGTTTTTTCCGGTTTGGGTCAAGTAGTAGTGTGGTACCAGACTGAAACAGTCGATTAAACCTGGTTTCGATCAATATTTTTGAGGATAACGCATGTTAGGACTAGGTTAGGCCGGGGATTTTCACTCAGCAGACTCATACTCTCGCATTCTTCACATACTTGTTAAACGGATCCTGGGTTATTACTGGTTTGGATCACGTTGTAATGTGGTACCACACTGAAACATTCAATTAAACCTGGTTTTGATCAATATTTTAGAGAATAATTCATGTTAGGTCTAGGATAGGTCTGGTATTTGCTCTCATCAGGCTCATTCTTTCGCATATTTCTCATACTTGATGGCTAGATCCTGGGCTTTTTCTGGATTGCATCACGTAGTAATGAAGTACAACACTGAAACAGTCAATTCAACCTGGTATCCATCAATATTTTAGAGGACAACGTATGTTAGGTCTAGGTTAGGCCTGGGATTTGCCCTCATCAGGGTCATACTTTCGCAGTTTTAACATACATGTTCACGTGATCGAGGGTTTTTTCTGCTTTGGATCACGTAGTAAAGTGGTACCACACTGAAACAGTCCATTAAACCTGGTTTGGATCCACATTTTAGAGGATAACGCATGTAAGGTCAAGGTTAGCCCTGGGATTTTCACTCATCAGACTCATACTTTCGCATTCTTCACATACTTGTTGAACGGATCCTGGGTTTTTTCTGGTTTGCTTCACGTAGTAATGTGGTACCACACTGGAACATTCAATTAAACCTGGTCTTGATAAATATTTTAGAGGATAACGCATGTTAGGTTTGGGTTTGGTCTAGGATTTGCCCTCATCAGGCTCATACTTTCGCATATTTCTCATACTTCATGGCTAGATCCTGGGCTGTTTCTGGATTGTACCACGTAGTAATGTGGTACCACGCTGAAACAGTCAATTAAACCTGGTTTCGTTCAATATTTTAGAGGATAACGCAAATTAGGTCTGGGATTAGCCTGGGATTTTTGCCCTCATCAGGCTCATTCTTTCGCATATTTCTCATACTTGATGGCTAGATCCTGGGCTTTTTCTGGATTGCATCTCGTGGTAATGAAGTACAACACTGAAACAGTCAATTAAACCTGGTTTCCATCAATATTTTAGAGGACAACGCATGTTAGGTCTAGGTAAGGCCTGGGATTTGCCCTCATCAGGGTCATACTTTCGCAGTTTTAACATACATGTTGACATGATCGAGGGTTCTTAATGCTTTCGATCACATAGTAAAGTGGTACCACACTGGAACAGTCCATTAAACCTGGTTTGGATCAATATTTTAGAGGATAACGCATGTTAGGTCTAGGTTAGCCCTGGGATTTTCACTCATCAGACTCATACTTTCGCATTCTTCACATACTTGTTGAACGGATCCTGGGTTCTTTCTGGTTTGGTTCACGTAGTAATGTGGTACCACACTGAAACATTCAATTAAACCTGGTCTTGTTAAATATTTTAGAGGATAACGCATGTTAGGTTTGGGTTAGGTCTAGGATTTGCCCTCATCAGGCTCATACATTCGCATATTTCTCATACCTCATGGCTAGATCCTGGGCTGTTTCTGGATTGTATCACGTAGTAATGTGGTACCAGGCTGAAGCAGCCAATTAAACCTGGTTTCGATCAATATTTTAGAGGATAACGAAAGTTAGGTCTGGGATAGGTCTGGGATTCGCCCTCATCAGGCTCATACTTTCGCGTATTTCACATACTTGTTGAACTGATCCTGGGTTTTTTCTGGTTTGGATCACGTAGTAATGTGGTACCACACTGAGACGGTCGATTAAACCCGGTTTCGATCAATATTTTAGAGGATAACGCAAGTTAAGTCTGGGATAGGTCTGGGATTTGACCTCATCAGACTCATACTTTCGCACACTTCACATACTCGTTGAACAGATCCTGGGTTATTTTCTGGTTTGGATCACATAGTAATGTGGTACCACACTGAAACAGTAGATTAAACCAGGTTTCGATCAATATTTTTGAGGATAACGCATGTTAGGTCTAGGTTAGGCCTGGGATTTTCACTCATCAGACTCATACTTTCGCAGTTCTCACATACATGTTGACCTGATCGAGTGTTTTTTCTGCTTTGGATCACGTTGTAAAGTGGTACCACACTGAAACAGTCCATTAAACCTGGTTTGGATCAATATTTTAGAGGATAACGCATGTTAGGTTTGGGTTAGGTCTAGGATTTGCCCTCATCAGGCTCATACATTCGCATATTTCTCATACCTCATGGCTAGATCCTGGGCTGTTTCTGGATTGTATCACGTAGTAATGTGGTACCAGGCTGAACCAGCCAATTAAACCTGGTTTCGATCATTATTTTAGAGGATAACGCAAGTTAGGTCTGGGATAGGTCTGGGATTAGCCCTCATCAGACTCATACTTTCGCATTCTTCACATACTTGCTGAACGGATCCTGTGTCTTTTCTGGTTTGGAACACGTAGTAATGTGGGACCACACTGAAGCAGTCGATTAAACCTGGTTTCGATCAATATTTTAGAGGATAACGCAAGTTTGTTCTGGGATAGGTCTGGGATTTGCCCTCATCAGGCTCATACTTTCGCGTTTTTCACATACTTGTTGAACAGATCCTGGGTTTTTTCTGGCTTGGGTCACGTAGTAATGTGGTACCACACTGAAACAGTCGATTAAACCAGGTTTCGATCAATATTTTTGAGGATAACGCATGTTAGGTCTAGGTTAGGCCTGGGATTTTCACGCATCAGACTCATACCTTCGCATTCTTCACATACTTGTTGGACGGATCCTGGGTTTTTTCTGGTTTGGATCACGTAGTAATGTGGGACCACACTGAAACAGTCGATTAAACCTGGTCTTGATAAATATTTTAGAGGACAACGCATGTTAAGTCTGGGTTAGGTCTAGGATTTGCCCTAATCAGGCTCATACTTTCGCATATTTCTCATACTTCATGGCTAGATCCTGGGCTTTTTCTGGATTGTATCACGTAGTAATGTGGTACCACGCTGAAACAGTCAATTAAACCTGGTTTCGGTCAATATTTTACAGGATAACGCATGTCAGGTCTAGGTTAGGCCTGGGATTTTCACGCATCAGACTCATACCTTCGCATTCTTCACATACTTGTTGAACGGATCCTGAGTTTTTTCTGGTTTGGATCACGTAGTAATGTGGGACCACACTGAAACAGTCGATTAAACCTGGTTTCGATCATATATTTTAGAGGATAACGCAAGTTTGGTCTGGGATAGGTCTGGGATTTGCCCTCATCAGGCTCATACTTTCGCGTTTTTCACATACTTCTTGAACAGATCCTGGGTTTTTTCTGCTTTGGGTCACGTAGTAATGTGGTACCACACTGAAACATTCAACTAAACCTGGTCTTGATAAATATTTTAGAGGATAACGCATGTTAGGTTTGGGTTAGGTCGAGGATTTGCCCTCATCAGGCTCATACATTCGCATATTTCTCATACTTCATGGCTAGATCCTGGGCTGTTTCTGGATTGTATCACGTAGTAATGTGGTACCACGCTGAAACAGTCAATTAAACCTGGTTTCGATCAATATTTTAGAGGATAACGCAAGTTAGGTCTGGGGTAGGTCTGGGATTCGCCCTCATCAGGCTCATGCTTTCGCGTTTTTCACATACTTCTTGAACTGATCCTGGGTTTTTTCTGGTTTGGATCACGTAGTAATGTGGTACCGCACTGAAACAGACCATTAAACCAGGTTTCGATCAATATTTTTGAGGATAACGCAAGTTAGGTCTGGGATAGGTCTGGGATTTGCCCTCATCAGGCTCATACTTTCCCGTTTTTCACATACTTGTTGAACAGATCCTGGGTTTTTTCCGGTTTGGGTCAAGTAGTAGTGTGGTACCAGACTGAAACAGTCGATTAAACCTGGTTTCGATCAATATTTTTGAGGATAACGCATGTTAGGACTAGGTTAGGCCGGGGATTTTCACTCAGCAGACTCATACTCTCGCATTCTTCACATACTTGTTAAACGGATCCTGGGTTATTACTGGTTTGGATCACGTTGTAATGTGGTACCGCACTGAAACATTCAATTAAACCTGGTTTTGATCAATATTTTAGAGAATAATTCATGTTAGGTCTAGGTTAGGTCTGGTATTAGCTCTCATCAGGCTCATTCTTTCGCATATATCTCATACTTGATGGCTAGATCCTGGGCTTTTTCTGGATTGCATCACGTAGTAATGAAGTACAACACTGAAACAGTCAATTCAACCTGGTATCCATCAATATTTTAGAGGACAACGCATGTTAGGTCTAGGTTAGGCCTGGGATTTGCCCTCATCAGGGTCATACTTTCGCAGTTTTAACATACATGTTCACGTGATCGAGGGTTTTTTCTGCTTTGGATCACGTAGTAAAGTGGTACCACACTGAAACAGTCCATTAAACCTGGTTTGGAGCCACATTTTAGAGGATAACGCATGTAAGGTCAAGGTTAGCCCTGGGATTTTCACTCATCAGACTCATACATTCGCATTCTTCACATACATAAAACGGATCCTGGGTTTTTTCTGGTTTGCTTCACGTAGTAATGTGGTACCACACTGGAACATTCAATTAAACCTGGTCTTGATAAATATTTTAGAGGATAACGCATGTTAGGTTTGGGTTAGGTCTAGGGTTTGCCCTCATCAGGCTCATACTTTCGCGTATTTCACATACTTGTTGAACTGATCCTGGGTTTTCTCTGGTTTGGATCACGTAGTAATGTGGTACCACACTGAGACGGTCGATTAAACCCGGTTTCGATCAATATTTTAGAGGATAGCGCAAGTTAAGTCTGGGATAGGTCTGGGATTTGACCTCATCAGACTCATACTTTCGCACACTTCACATACTCGTTGAACAGATCCTGGGTTATTTTCTGGTTTGGATCACGTAGTAATGTGGGACCACACTGAAACAGTCGATTAAACCTGGTTTCGATCATATATTTTAGAGGATAACGCAAGTTTGGTCTGGGATAGGTCTGGGATTTGCCCTCATCAGGCTCATACTTTCGCGTTTTTCACATACTTCTTGAACAGATCCTGGGTTTTTTCTGCTTTGGGTCACGTAGTAATGTGGTACCACACTGAAACATTCAACTAAACCTGGTCTTGATAAATATTTTAGAGGATAACGCATGTTAGGTTTGGGTTAGGTCGAGGATTTGCCCTCATCAGGCTCATACATTCGCATATTTCTCATACTTCATGGCTAGATCCTGGGCTGTTTCTGGATTGTATCACGTAGTAATGTGGTACCACGCTGAAACAGTCAATTAAACCTGGTTTCGATCAATATTTTAGAGGATAACGCAAGTTAGGTCTGGGGTAGGTCTGGGATTCGCCCTCATCAGGCTCATGCTTTCGCGTTTTTCACATACTTCTTGAACTGATCCTGGGTTTTTTCTGGTTTGGATCACGTAGTAATGTGGTACCGCACTGAAACAGACCATTAAACCAGGTTTCGATCAATATTTTTGAGGATAACGCAAGTTAGGACTGGGATAGGTCTGGGATTTGCCCTCATCAGGCTCATACTTTCCCGTTTTTCACATACTTGTTGAACAGATCCTGGGTTTTTTCCGGCTTGGGTCAAGTAGTAGTGTGGTACCAGACTGAAACAGTCGATTAAACCTGGTTTCGATCAATATTTTTGAGAATAACGCATGTTAGGACTAGGTTAGGCCGGGGATTTTCACTCAGCAGACTCATACTCTCGCATTCTTCACATACTTGTCAAACGGATCCTGGGTTATTACTGGTTTGGATCACGTTGTAATGTGGTACCACACTGAAACATTCAATTAAACCTGGTTTTGATCAATATTTTAGAGAATAATTCATGTTAGGTCTAGGTTAGGTCTGGTATTAGCTCTCATCAGGCTCATTCTTTCGCATATATCTCATACTTGATGGCTAGATCCTGGGCTTTTTCTGGATTGCATCACGTAGTAATGAAGTACAACACTGAAACAGTCAATTCAACCTGGTATCCATCAATATTTTAGAGGACAACGCATGTTAGGTCTAGGTTAGCCCTGGGATTTTCACTCATCAGACTCATACATTCGCATTCTTCACATACATAAAACGGATCCTGGGTTTTTTCTGGTTTGCTTCACGTAGTAATGTGGTACCACACTGGAACATTCAATTAAACCTGGTCTTGATAAATATTTTAGAGGATAACGCATGTTAGGTTTGGGTTAGGTCTAGGGTTTGCCCTCATCAGGCTCATACTTTCGCGTATTTCACATACTTGTTGAACTGATCCTGGGTTTTCTCTGGTTTGGATCACGTAGTAATCTGGTACCACACTGAGACGGTCGATTAAACCCGGTTTCGATCAATATTTTAGAGGATAGCGCAAGTTAAGTCTGGGATAGGTCTGGGATTTGACCTCATCAGACTCATACTTTCGCACACTTCACATACTCGTTGAACAGATCCTGGGTTATTTTCTGGTTTGGATCACATAGTAATGTGGTACCACACTGAAACAGTAGATTAAACCAGGTTTCGATCAATATTTTTGAGGATAACGCATGTTAGGTCTAGGTTAGGCCTGGGATTTTCACTCATCAGACTCATACTTTCGCAGTTCTCACATACATGTTGACCTGATCGAGTGTTTTTTCTGCTTTGGATCACGTTGTAAAGTGGTACCACACTGAAACAGTCCATTAAACCTGGTTTGGATCAATATTTTAGAGGATAACGCATGTTAGGTCTAGGATAGGTCTGGGATTTTCACTCATCAGACTCATACTTTCGCATTCTTCACATACTTGCTGAACGGATCCTGTGTTTTTTCTGGTTTGGAACACGTAGTAATGTGGTACCACACTGAAACAGTCGATTAACCCAGGTTTCGATCAATATTTTTGAGGATAACGCAAGTTGAGTCTGGGCTTGGTCTGGGATTTGACCTCATCAGACTCATACTTTCACACACTTCACATACTTGTTGAACAGATCATGGGTTTTTTCTGGTTTGGATCCCGTAGTAGTGTGGTACCACACTGAAACAGTCCATTAAATCTGGTTTCGCTCAATATTTTAGAGGATAACGCATGTTAGGTCTAGGTCAGGCCTGGGATTTTCTCTCATCAGACTCATACTTTCGCATTCTTCACATACTTGTTGAACGGATGCTGGGTTTTTTCTGGTTTGTATCACGTAGTAGTGTGGTACCACACTGAAGCAGTCCATTAAACCTTGTTTGGATCAATATTTTAGAGGATAACGCATGTTAGGTCTAGGTTAGGTCTGGGATTTGCTCTCATCAGGCTCGTTCTTTCGCATATTTCTCATACATGTTGAACAGATCCTGGGTTTTTTCTGGCTTGGATCACGTAATAATGTGGTACCACACTGAAACAGTCGATTAAACCTGGTCTCGATCAATATTTTAGAGGATAACGCAAGTTAAGTCTGGGATTGGTCTGAGATTTGACCTCATCAGACTCATACTTTCGCACACATCACATACTCGTTGAACAGATCCTGGGTTACTTTCTGGTTTGGAGCACATAGTAATGTGGTACCACACCGAAACAGTCGATTAAACCAGGTTTCGATCAATATTTTTGAGGATAACGCATGTTAGGTCTAGGTTAGGCCTGGGATTTTCACTCATCAGACTCATACTTTCGCACACTTCACATACTCGTTGACAAGATCCTGGGCTTTTTCTGGATTGCATCACGTAGTAATGAAGTACAACACTGAAACAGTCAATTAAACCTGGTTTCCATCAATATTTTAGAGGACAACGCAAGTTAGGTCTAGGTTAGGCCTGGGATTTGCCCTCATCAGGATCATACTTTCGCAGTTTTAACATACATGTTCACCTGATCGAGGGTTTTTTCTGCTTTGGATCACGCAGTAAAGTGGTACCACACTGAAACAGTCCATTAAACCTGGTTTGGATCAATATTTTTGGGGATAACGCATGTTAGGTCTAGGTTAGCCCTGGGATTTTCACTCATCAGACTCATACTTTCGCATTCTTCACATACTTGTTGAACAGATACAGGGTTTTTTCTGGTTTGGTTCTCGTAGTAATGTGGTACCACACTGAAACTGTCAATTAAACCTGGTTTCGTTTAATATTTTAGAGGATAACGCATGTTAGGTCTAGGTTAGGCCTGGGATTTTCACTCATCAGACTCATACTTTCGCACACTTCACATACTCGTTGAACAGATCCTGGGTTATTTTCTGGTTTGGATCACATAGTAATGTGGTACCATACTGAAACAGTCGATTAAACCAGGTTTCGATCAATATTTTTGAGGATAACGCATGTTAGGTCTAGGTTAGGCCTGGGATTTTCACTCATCAGACTCATACTTTCGTATTCTTCACATACTTGTTGAACGGGTCCTGGGTTTATTCTGGTTTGGATTACGTAGTAATGAGGGACCACACTGAAACAATCAAATAAACCTGGTCTTGATAAATATTTTAGAGGATAACGCATGTTAGGTCTGCGTTAGGTCTAGGATTTGCCCTCGTCAGGCTCATACTTTCGCATATTTCTCATACTTCATGGCTAGATCCTGGGCTATTTCTGGATTGGATCACGTAGTAATGTGGTACCACACTGAAACAGTCGATTAAACCAGGTTTCGATCAATATTTTTGAGGATAACGCATGTTAGGTCTAGGTTAGGCCTGGGATTTTCACTCATCAGACTCATACTTTCGCACACTTCACATACTCGTTGAACAGATCCTGTGTTATTTTCTGGTTTGGATCACATAGTAATGTGGTACCATACTGAAACAGTCGATTAAACCAGGTTTCGATCAATATTTTTGAGGATAACGCATGTTAGGTCTAGGTTAGGCCTGGGATTTTCACTCATCAGACTCATACTTTCGTATTCTTCACATACTTGTTGAACGGATCCTGGGTTTTTTCTGGTTTGGATTACGTAGTAATGAGGGACCACACTGAAACAATCAAATAAACCTGGTCTTGATAAATATTTTAGAGGATAACGCATGTTAGGTCTGGGTTAGGTCTAGGATTTGCCCCCATCAGGCTCATACTTTCGCATATTTCTCATACTTCATGGCTGGATCCTGGGCTATTTCTGGATTGGATCACGTAGTAATGTGGTACCACACTGAAACAGTCAATTAAACCTGGTTTTGATCAATATTTTGGAGAATAATTCATGTCAGGTCTAGGTTAGGTCTGGGATTTGCTCTCATCAGGCTCATTCTTTCGCATATTTCTCATACTTGATGGCTAGATCCTGGGCTTTTTCCGGATTGCATCACGTAGTAATGAAGTACAACACTGAAACAGTCAATTCAACCTGGTTTCCATCAATATTTTAGAGGACAACGCATGTTAGGTCTAGGTTAGGCCTGGGATTTGCACTCATCAGGGTCATACTTTCGCAGTTTTAACATACATGTTGACGTGATCGAGGGTTTTTTCTGCTTTGGATCACGTAGTAAAGTGGTACCACACTGAAACAGTCCATTAAACCTGGTTTGGATCAATATTTTAGAGGATAACGCATGTTAGGTCTAGGTTAGCCCTGGGATTTTCACTCATCAGACTCATACTTTCGCATTCTTCACATACTTGTTGAACGGATCCTGGGTTTTTTCTGGTTTGGTTCACGTACTAATGTGGTACCATACTGGAACATTCAATTAAACCTGGTCTTGATAAATATTTTAGAGTATAACGCATGTTAGGTCTGGGATAGGTCTGGGATTTGCCCTCGTCAGACTCATACTTTCGCATTCTTCACATACTTGTTGAACGGATCCTGGGTTTTTTCTGGTTTGGATCACGTAGTAATGTGGTACCACACTGAAACAGTCGATTAAACCCGGTTTCGATCAATATTTTAGAGGATAACGCAAGTTAAGTCTGGGATAGGTCTGGGATTTGACCTCATCAGACTCATACTTTCGCACACTTCACATACTCGTTGAACAGATCCTGTGTAATTTTCTGGTTTGGATCACATAGTAATGTGGTACCACACTGAAACAGTAGATTAAACCAGGTTTCGATTAATATTTTTGAGGATAACGCATGTTAGGTCTAGGTTAGGCCTGGGATTTTCACTCATCAGACTCATACTTTCGCATTCTTCACATACTTGTTGAACGGATCCTGGGTTTTTTCTGGTTTGGATCACGTAGTAATGTGGGACCACACTGAAACAGTCAATAAAACCTGGTTTCGATCAATATTTTAGTAAATAATTCATGTTTGGTCTGGTTAGGTCTGGAATTTGCTCTCATCAGGCTCATTCTTTCGCATATTTCTCATACTTGATGGCTAGATCCTGGGCTTTTTCTGGATTGCATCACGTAGTAATGTGGTACCACGCTGAAACAGTCAATTAAACCTGATTTCGATCAATATTTTAGAGGATAACGCAAGTTAGGTCTGGGATAGGTCTGGGATTCGCCCTCATCAGGCTCATACTTTCGCATATTTCTCATACTTGATGGCTAGATCCTGGGGTTTTCCGGTTTGGGTCACGTAGTAGTGTGGTACCACACTGAAACAGTCGATTAAACCTGGTTTCGATCAATATTTTTGAGGATAACGCATGTTAGGTCTAGGTTAGCCCTGGGATTTTCACTCATCAGACTCATACTTTCGCATTCTTCACATACTTGTAGAACGGATCCTGGGTTTTTTCTGGTTTGGTTCACGTAGTAATGTGATACCACACTGGAACATTCTAATAAACCTGGTCTTGATAAATATTTTAGAGGATAACGCATGTTAGGTTTGGGTTAGGTCTAGGATTTGCCCTCATCAGGCTCATACTTTCGCATGTTTCTCATACTTCATGGCTAGATCCTGGGCTGTTTCTGGATTGTATCACGTAGTAATGTGGTACCACGCTGAAACAGTCCATTAAACCTGGTTTGGATCAATATTTTAGAGGATAACGCATGTTAGGTCTGGGATAGGTCTGGGATTTGCCCTCATCAGACTCATACTTTCGCACACTTCACATACTCGTTGAACAGATCCTGGGTTATTTTCTGGTTTGGATCACATAGTAATGTGGTACCATACTGAAACAGTCGATTAAACCAGGTTTCGATCAATATTTTTGAGGATAATGCATGTTAGGTCTAGGTTAGGCCTGGGATTTTCACTCATCAGACTCATACTTTCGTATTCTTCACATACTTGTTGAACGGATCTTGGGTTTTTTCTGGTTTGGATTACGTTGTAATGAGGGACCACACTGAAACAATCAAATAAACCTGGTCTTGATAAATATTTTAGAGGATAACGCATGTTAGGTCTGTGTAAGGTCTAGGATTTGCCCTCGTCAGGCTCATACTTTCGCATATTTCTCATACTTCATGGCTAGATCCTGGGCTATTTCTGGATTGGATCACGTAGTAATGAAGTACAACACTGAAACAGTCAATTCAACCTGGTTTCCATCATTATTTTAGAGGACAACGCATGTTAGGTCTAGGTTAGGCCTGGGATTTGCCCTCATGAGGGTCATACTTTCGCAGTTTTAACATACATGTTGACGTGATCGAGGGTTTTTTCTGCTTTGGATCACGTAGTAAAGTGGTACCACACTGAAACAGTCCATTAAACCTGGTTTGGATCAATATTTTAGAGGATAACGCATGTTAGGTCTAGGTTAGCCCTGGGATTTTCACTCATCAGACTCATACTTTCGCATTCTTCACATACTTGTTGAACGGATCCTGGGTTTTTTCTGGTTTGGTTCACGTACTAATGTGGTACCATACTGGAACATTCAATTAAACCTGGTCTTGATAAATATTTTAGAGGATAACGCTTGTTAGGTCTGGGATAGGTCTGGGATTTGCCCTCGTCAGGCTCATACTTTCGCGTTTTTCACATACTCGTTTAACAGATCCTGGGGTTTTCCGGTTTGGGTCACGTAGTAGTGTGGTACCACACTGAAACAGTCGATTAAACCTGGTTTCGATCAATATTTTTGAGGATAACGCATGTTAGGTCTAGGTAAGCCCTGGGATTTTCACCCATCAGACTCATACTTTCGCATTCTTCACATACTTGTTGAGCGGATCCTGGGTTTTTTCTGGTTTGGATTACGTATTAATGTGGGACCAAACTGAAACAATCAAATAAACCTGGTCTTGATAAATATTTTAGAGGATAACGCATGTTAGGTCTGCGTTAGGTCTAGTATTTGCCCTTGTCAGGCTCATACTTTCGCATATTTCTCATACTTCATGGCTAGATCCTGGGCTATTTCTGGATTGGATCACGTAGTAATGTGATACCACACTGAAACAGTCGATTAAACCAGGTTTCGATCAATATTTTTGAGGATAACGCAAGTTAGGTCTAGGTTAGGCCGGGGATTTTCACTCAGCAGACTCATACTTTCGCATTCTTCACATACTTGTTGAACGGATCCTGGGTTTTTTCTGGTTTGGTTCACGTAGTAATGTGGAAGCACACTGAAACAGTCGATTAAACCAGGTTTCGATCAATATTTTTGAGGATAACGCAAGTTAGGTCTGGGATAGTTCTGGGATTTGCCCTCGTCAGGCTCATACTTTCGCGTTTTTCACATACTTGTTTAACAGATCCTGGGTTTTTCCGGTTTGGGTCACGTAGTAGTGTGGTACCACACTGAAACAGTCGATTAAACCTGGTTTCGATCAATATTTTTGAGGATAACGCATGTTAGGTCTAGGTTAGGCCGGGGATTTTCACTCAGCAGACTCGTACTTTCGCATTCTTCACATACTTGTTGAACGGATCCTGGGTATTTACTGGTTTGGATCACATAGTAATGTGGTACCACACTGAAACATTCAACTAAACCTGGTCTTGATAAATATTTTAGAGGATAACGCATGTTAGGTCTGGGTTAGGTCTAGGATTTGCCCCCATCAGGCTCATACTTTCGCATATTTCTCATACTTCATGGCTGGATCCTGGGCTATTTCTGGATTGGATCACGTAGTAATGAGGTACCACACTGAAACAGTCAATTAAACCTGGTTTTGATCATTATTTTAGAGAATAATTCATGTCAGGTCTAGGTTAGGTCTGGGATTTGCTCTCATCAGGCTCATTCTTTCGCATATTTCTCATACTTGATGGCTAGATCCTGGGCTTTTTCCGGATTGCATCACGTAGTAATGAAGTACAACACTGAGACAGTCAATTCAACCTGGTTTCCATCAATATTTTAGAGAACAACGCATGTTAGGTCTAGGTTAGGCCTGGGATTTGCCCTCATCAGGGTCATACTTTCGCAGTTTTAACATACATGTTGACGTGATCGAGGGTTTTTTCTGCTTTGGATCACGTAGTAAAGTGGTACCACACTGGAACAGTCCATTAAACCTGGTTTGGATCAATATTTTAGAGGATAACGCATGTTAGGTCTAGGTTAGCCCCGGGATTTTCACTCATCAGACTCATACTTTCGCATTCTTCACATACTTGTTGAACGGATCCTGGGTTTTTCCTGGTTTGGTTCACGTAGTAATGTCGTACCACACTGAAACATTCAACTAAACCTGGTCTTGATAAATATTTTAGAGGATAACGCATGTTAGGTTTGGGTTAGGTCGAGGATTTGCCCTCATCAGGCTCATACATTCGCATATTTCTCATACTTCATGGCTAGATCCTGGGCTGTTCTTGGATTGTATCACGTAGTAATGTGGTACCACGCTGAAACAGTCAATTAAACCTGGTTTCGATCAATATTTTAGAGGATAACGCAAGTTAGGTCTGGGGTAGGTCTGGGATTCGCCCTCATCAGGCTCATGCTTTCGCGTTTTTCACATACTTCTTGAACTGATCCTGGGTTTTTTCTGGTTTGGATCACGTAGTAATGTGGTACCACACTGAAACAGACCATTAAACCAGGTTTCGATCAATATTTTTGAGGATAACGCATGTTAGGTCTGGGATAGGTCTGGGATTTGCCCTCATCAGACTCATACTTTCGCACACTTCACATACTCGTTGAACAGATCCTGTGTTATTTTCTGGTTTCTATCACATAGTAATGTGGTACCACACTGAAACAGTCGATTAAACCAGGTTGCGATCAATATTTTTGAGGATAACGCAAGTTAGGTCTGGGATAGGTCTGGGATTTGCCCTCATCAGGCTCATACTTTCCCGTTTTTCACATACTTGTTGAACAGATCCTGGGTTTTTTCCGGTTTGGGTCAAGTAGTAGTGTGGTACCAGACTGAAACAGTCGATTAAACCTGGTTTCGATCAATATTTTTGAGGATAACGCATGTTAGGACTAGGTTAAGCCGGGGATTTTCACTCAGCAGACTCATACTCTCGCATTCTTCACATACTTGTTAAACGGATCCTGGGTTATTACTGGTTTGGATCACGTTGTAATGTGGTACCACACTGAAACATTCAATTAAACCTGGTTTTGATCAATATTTTAGAGAATAATTCATGTTAGGTCTAGGATAGGTCTGGTATTTGCTCTCATCAGGCTCATTCTTTCGCATATTTCTCATACTTGATGGCTAGATCCTGGGCTTTTTCTGGATTGCATCACGTAGTAATGATATACAACACTGAAACAGTCAATTCAACCTAGTATCCATCAATATTTTAGAGGACAACGCATGTTAGGTCTAGGTTAGGCCTGGGATTTGCCCTCATCAGGGTCATACTTTCGCAGTTTTAACATACATGTTCACGTGATCGAGGGTTTTTTCTGCTTTGGATCACGTAGTTAAGTGGTACCACACTGAAACAGTCCATTAAACCTGGTTTGGATCCACATTTTAGAGGATAACGCATGTAAGGTCAAGGTTAGGCCTGGGATTTTCACTCATCAGACTCATACTTTCGCATTCTTCACATACTTGTTGCACGGATCCTGGGTTTTTTCTGGTTTGGATTACGTATTAATGTGGGACCAAACTGAAACAATCAAATAAACCTGGTCTTGATAAATATTTTAGAGGATAACGCATGTTAGGTCTGCGTTAGGTCTAGTATTTGCCCTCGTCAGGCTCATACTTTCGCATATTTCTCATACTTCATGGCTAGATCCTGGGCTATTTCTGGATTGGATCACGTAGTAATGTGATACCACACTGAAACAGTCGATTGAACCAGGTTTCGATCAATATTTTTGAGGATAACGCAAGTTAGGTCTAGGTTAGGCCGGGGATTTTCACTCAGCAGACTCATACTTTCGCATTCTTCACATACTTGTTGAACGGATCCTGGGTTTTTTCTGGTTTGGTTCACGTAGTAATGTGGTAGCACACTGAAACAGTCGATTAAACCAGGTTTCGATCAATATTTTTGAGGATAACGCAAGTTAGGTCTGGGATAGGTCTGGGATTTTCACTCATCAGACTCATACTTTCGCATTCTTCACATACTTGTTGAACGGATCCTGGGTTTTTTCTGGTTTGGTTCACGTAGTAATGTGGTACCACACTGAAACATTCAACTAAACCTGGTCTTGATAAATATTTTAGAGGATAACGCATGTTAGGTTTGGGTTAGGTCGAGGATTTGCCCTCATCAGGCTCATACATTCGCATATTTCTCATACTTCATGGCTAGATCCTGGGCTGTTTCTGGATTGTATCACGTAGTAATGTGGTACCACGCTGAAACAGTCAATTAAACCTGGTTTCGATCAATATTTTAGAGGATAACGCAAGTTAGGTCTGGGGTAGGTCTGGGATTCGCCCTCATCAGGCTCATGCTTTCGCGTTTTTCACATACTTCTTGAACTGATCCTGGGTTTTTTCTGGTTTGGATCACGTAGTAATGTGGTACCACACTGAAACAGACCATTAGACCAGGTTTCGATCAATATTTTTGAGGATAACGCATGTTAGGTCTGGGATAGGTCTGGGATTTGCCCTCATCAGACTCATACTTTCGCACACTTCACATACTCGTTGAATAGATCCTGTGTTATTTTCTGGTTTCGATCACATAGTAATGTGGTACCACACTGAAACAGTCGATTAAACCAGGTTGCGATCAATATTTTTGAGGATAACGCAAGTTAGGTCTGGGATAGGTCTGGGATTTGCCCTCATCAGGCTCATACTTTCCCGTTTTTCACATACTTGTTGAACAGATCCTGGGTTTTTTCCGGTTTGGGTCAAGTAGTAGTGTGGTACCAGACTGAAACAGTCGATTAAACCTGGTTTCGATCAATATTTTTGAGGATAACGCATGTTAGGACTAGGTTAGGCCGGGGATTTTCACTCAGCAGACTCATACTCTCGCATTCTTCACATACTTGTTAAACGGATCCTGGGTTATTACTGGTTTGGATCACGTTGTAATGTGGTACCACACTGAAACATTCAATTAAACCTGGTTTTGATCAATATTTTAGAGAATAATTCATGTTAGGTCTAGGATAGGTCTGGTATTTGCTCTCATCAGGCTCATTCTTTCGCATATTTCTCATACTTGATGGCTAGATCCTGGGCTTTTTCTGGATTGCATCACGTAGTAATGAAGTACAACACTGAAACAGTCAATTCAACCTGGTATCCATCAATATTTTAGAGGACAACGCATGTTAGGTCTAGGTTAGGCCTGGGATTTGCCCTCATCAGGGTCATACTTTCGCAGTTTTAACATACATGTTCACGTGATCGAGGGTTTTTTCTACTTTGGATCACGTAGTAAAGTGGTACCACACTGAAACAGTCCATTAAACCTGGTTTGGATCCACATTTTAGAGGATAACGCATGTAAGGTCAAGGTTAGCCCTGGGATTTTCTCTCATCAGACTCATACATTCGCATTCTTCACATACATAAAACGGATCCTGGGTTTTTTCTGGTTTGCTTCACGTAGTAATGTGGTACCACACTGGAACATTCAATTAAACCTGGTCTTGATAAATATTTTAGAGGATAACGCATGTTAGGTTTGGGTTAGGTCTAGGATTTGCCCTCATGAGGCTCATACTTTCGCATATTTCTCATACTTCATGACTAGATCCTGGGCTGTTTCTGGATTGTACCACGTAGTAATGTGGTACCACGCTGAAACAGTCAATTAAACCTGGTTTCGTTCAATATTTTAGAGGATAACGCAAATTAGGTCTCGGATTAGCCTGGGATTTTTGCCCTCATCAGGCTCATTCTTTCGCATATTTCTCATACTTGATGGCTAGATCCTGGGCTTTTTCTGGATTGCATCTCGTAGTAATGAAGTACAACACTGAAACAGTCAATTAAACCTGGTTTCCATCAATATTTTAGAGGACAACGCATGTTAGGTCTAGGTAAGGCCTGGGATTTGCCCTCATCAGGGTCATACTTTCGCAGTTTTAACATACATGTTGACCTGATCGAGGGTTCTTAATGCTTTCGATCACATAGTAAAGTGGTACCACACTGGAACAGTCCATTAAACCTGGTTTGGATCAATATTTTAGAGGATAACGCATGTTAGGTCTAGGTTAGCCCTGGGATTTTCACTCATCAGACTCATACTTTCGCATTCTTCACATACTTGTTGAACGGATCCTGGGTTTTTTCTGGTTTGGTTCACGTACTAATGTGGTACCACACTGAAACATTCAATTAAACCTGGTCTTGTTAAATATTTTAGAGGATAACGCATGTTAGGTTTGGGTTAGGTCTAGGATTTGCCCTCATCAGGCTCATACATTCGCATATTTCTCATACCTCATGGCTAGATCCTGGGCTGTTTCTGGATTGTATCACGTAGTAATGTGGTACCAGGCTGAAGCAGCCAATTAAACCTGGTTTCGATCAATATTTTAGAGGATAACGAAAGTTAGGTCTGGGATAGGTCTGGGATTCGCCCTCATCAGGCTCATACTTTCGCGTATTTCACATACTTGTTGAACTGATCCTGGGTTTTTTCTGGTTTGGATCACGTAGTAATGTGGTACCACACTGAGACGGTCGATTAAACCCGGTTTCGATCAATATTTTAGAGGATAACGCAAGTTAAGTCTGGGATAGGTCTGGGATTTGACCTCATCAGACTCATATTTTCGCACACTTCACATACTCGTTGAACAGATCCTGGGTTATTTTCTGGTTTGGATCACATAGTAATGTGGTACCACACTGAAACAGTAGATTAAACCAGGTTTCGATCAATATTTTTGAGGATAACGCATGTTAGGTCTAGGTTAGGCCTGGGATTTTCACTCATCAGACTCATACTTTCGCAGTTCTCACATACATGTTGACCTGATCGAGTGTTTTTTCTGCTTTGGATCACGTTGTAAAGTGGTACCACACTGAAACAGTCCATTAAACCTGGTTTGGATCAATATTTTAGAGGATAACGCATGTTAGGTCTAGGATAGGTCTGGGATTTTCACTCATCAGACTCATACTTTCGCATTCTTCACATACTTGTTGGACGGATCCTGGGTTTTTTCTGGTATGGATCACGTAGTAATGTGGGACCACACTGAAACAGTCGATTAAACCTGGTTTCGATCATTATTTTAGAGGATAACGCAAGTTAGGTCTGGGATAGGTCTGGGATTAGCCCTCATCAGACTCATACTTTCGCATTCTTCACATACTTGCTGAACGGATCCTGGGTTTTTTCTGGCTTGGGTCACGTAGTAATGTGGTACCACACTGAAACAGTCGATTAAACCAGGTTTCGATCAATATTTTTGAGGATAACGCATGTTAGGTCTAGGTTAGGCCTGGGATTTTCACGCATCAGACTCATACCTTCGCATTCTTCACATACTTGTTGGACGGATCCTGGGTTTTTTCTGGTTTGGGTCACGTAGTAATGTGGTACCACACTGAAACATTCAACTAAACCTGGTCTTGATAAATATTTTAGAGGATAACGCATGTTAGGTTTGGGTTAGGTCGAGGATTTGCCCTCATCAGGCTCATACATTCGCATATTTCTCATACTTCATGGCTAGATCCTGGGCTGTTTCTGGATTGTATCACGTAGTAATGTGGTACCACGCTGAAACAGTCAATTAAACCTGGTTTCGATCAATATTTTAGAGGATAACGCAAGTTAGGTCTGGGGTAGGTCTGGGATTCGCCCTCATCAGGCTCATGCTTTCGCGTTTTTCACATACTTCTTGAACTGATCCTGGGTTTTTTCTGGTTTGGATCACGTAGTAATGTGGTACCGCACTGAAACAGACTATTAAACCAGGTTTCGATCAATATTTTTGAGGATAACGCAAGTTAGGTCTGGGATAGGTCTGGGATTTGCCCTCATCAGGCTCATACTTTCCCGTTTTTCACATACTTGTTGAACAGATCCTGGGTTTTTTCCGGTTTGGGTCAAGTAGTAGTGTGGTACCAGACTGAAACAGTCGATTAAACCTGGTTTCGATCAATATTTTTGAGGATAACGCATGCTAGGACTAGGTTAGGCCGGGGATTTTCACTCAGCAGACTCATACTCTCGCATTCTTCACATACTTGTTAAACGGATCCTGGGTTATTACTGGTTTGGATCACGTTGTAATGTGGTACCACACTGAAACATTCAATTAAACCTGGTTCTGATCAATATTTTAGAGAATAATTCATGTTAGGTCTAGGTTAGGTCTGGTATTTGCTCTCATCAGGCTCATTCTTTCGCATATATCTCATACTTGATGGCTAGATCCTGGGCTTTTTCTGGATTGCATCACGTAGTAATGAAGTACAACACTGAGACAGTCAATTCAACCTGGTATCCATCAATATTTTAGAGGACAACGCATGTTAGGTCTAGGTTAGGCCTGGGATTTGCCCTCATCAGGGTCATACTTTCGCAGTTTTAACATACATGTTCACGTGATCGAGGGTTTTTTCTGCTTTGGATCACGTAGTAAAGTGGTACCACACTGAAACAGTCCATTAAACCTGGTTTGGAGCCACATTTTAGAGGATAACGCATGTAAGGTCAAGGTTAGCCCTGGGATTTTCACTCATCAGACTCATACATTCGCATTCTTCACATACATAAAACGGATCCTGGGTTTTTTCTGGTTTGCTTCACGTAGTAATGTGGTACCACACTGAAACAGTCAATTAAGGCTGGTTGCGATTAATATTTTAGAGGATAGCGCCGGTTTGGTCTGGGTTGCGGCTGGTATTTCCAATCATCTGCCGGATACTTTCGCATCTTTCGGATACTTGTTGGCCAGATCTTGTGATTTTTTCTGGTTAGGATCACGTATTAAAGTAGTACCACACTGAAACAGTCAATTCAACCTGGTATCGATCAATACATTAGAGGACAATGCCGGTTAGGTTTGTGTTAGGTCAGGTATTTGCAAACATCTGCCTCATACTTTCGCATCTTTCGCATACTTGATGACCATATCCTGGGTTTTTTCTGGTTAGGATCACGTATTAATGTGGTGCCACACTGAAACAGTCAATTCAACCTGGTATCGATCAATCACATTAGAGGACAATGCCGGTTAGGTTTGTGTTAGGTCTGGTATTTGCAAACATCTGCCTCATACTTTCGCATCTTTCGCATACTTGTTGGCCAGATCCTGCGTTTTTTTCTGGTTTGGATCACGTAGTATGTGGTACCACACAGAAACAGTCAACTAATCCTGGTTTCGATCTCTATTTCAGAGGATAACACCGGTTAGGCCTGGGTTACGTCTGATAATTGTAAACATCTTCCTCATACTTTCGCATTTTTCGCACACTTGTTGGCCAGATCCCGGGTCTTTTTCTGACTTGCGTCACGTAGTAATGTGGTACCACACCGGAACAGTCAATTAAACCTGGATTCGATCAATATTTTAAGGGATAACACCGGATAGGTCTGGGTTAGGTCTGGTATTTGCAAACATCTGCCTCATACTTTCGCATTTTTCGCATACTCGTCCGCCAGATCCTGGGCTTTTCCTGACTTGGGTCACGTAGTAATGTGGTACCACACTGTAACAGTCAACTAATCCTGGTTTCGATCAATATTTCAGAGGATAACACCGGTTAGGTCTGGGTTACGTCTGGTATTTGCAATCATCTGCCTCATACTTTCGCATTTTTCGCATACTTGTTGGCCAGATCCTGGGCTTTTACTGACTTGGACCACGTAGTAATGTGGTACCACACTGAAACAGTCAATTAAGGCTGGTTTCGATCAATACTTTAGAGGACAATACCGGTTAGGTTTGTGTTAGGTCTGGTATCTGCAATCACCTGCCTCGTACTTTCGCATCTTTCGCATACTTGTTGGCCAGATCCTGCGCTTTTTTCTGGTTAGGATCACGTGTCAATGTGATACCACACCGAAACTGTCAATTAAGCCTGGTTCCGGTTAATATTTTAGAGGATAACGCCGGTTAGGTCTGGGTTGCGGCTGGTATTTCCAATCATCTGCCTGATACTTTCGCATCTTTCGGATACTTGTTGGCCAGATCTTGTGTTTTTTTCTGGTTAGGATCACGTATTAAAGTGGTACCACACTGTAACTGTAAATAAAACCTGGATCCGATTAATATTTTAGAGGAGAACGCCGGTTATGCCTGGGTTAGATCTGGTATTTGCCATCATCTAGCTCATACTTTCGCATTTTTCGAAAACCTGAATGGCCAGATCGTGGGCTCTTTCTGGTTTAGATCACGTAGTAATGTGGTACCACACTGTAACAGTCAATATAACCTGGTTGCGATTAATATTTTAGAGGATAACGCCGGTTAGGTCTGGGTTGCGGCTGGTATTTGCAATGATCTGCCTGATACTTTTGCACCTTTCGCATACTTGTTGGCCAGATCCTGCGTTTTTTTCTGGTTAGGATCACGTATTAAAGTGGTACCACACTGAAACAGTCAATTAAACCTGGTCTCGAATAATATTTCAGAGGATAACACCGGCTAGGTCTGGGTTACGTCTGGTATATGCAATCATCTGCCTCATACTTTCGCATTTTTCGCATACTTGTTTGCCAGATCCAGGGCTTTTTTCTGGTTAGGATCACGTGTCAATGTGGTACCACACCGAAACTGTCAATTAAGCCTGGTTCCGGTTAATATTTTAGAGGATAACGCCGGTTAGGTCTGGGTTGCGACTGGTATTTGCAGTCATCTGCCTGATACTTTCGCATCTTTCGCATACTCGTTGGCCAGATCCTGGGTTTTTTTCTGGTTAGGATAACGTATTAAAGTGGTACCACACTGAAACAGTCAATTAAACCTGGTATCGAATAATATTTCAGAGGGTAACATCGGTTAGGTCTGGGTTACGTCTGGTATATACATTCATCTGCCTCATACTTTCGCATTTTTCGTGTACATGTTGACCATATCCTGGGTTTTTTTCTGGTGAGGATCACGTATTAATGTGTTGCCACACTGAAACAGTCAATTCAACCTGGAGTCGGTAAATATTTTAGAGGATAACGCCGGTTATGTCTGGGTATGTTATGGTATTTGCAATCATTTGCCTCATACTTTCGCATTTTTCGCATACTTGTTGGCCAGATCCTGGGCTTTTACTGACTTGGACCACGTAGTAATGTGGTACCACACTGAAACGGTCAATTAAGGCTGGTTTCGATCAATACTTTAGAGGACAATACCGGTTAGGTTTGTGTTAGGTCTGGTATTTGCAATCATCTGCCTCGTGCTTTCGTATCTTTCGCATACTTGTTGGTCAGATCCTGGATTTTTTTCTGGTTAGGATCACGTACTAATGTTGCACCACACAGAAGTAGTCAATAAAACTTGGTTCCGATTAACATGTTAGAGGATAACGCCGGTTAGGTCTGGGCTGCGACTGGTATTTGCAATAATCTGCCTGATACTTTCGCATCTTTCGCATACTCGTTGGCCCGATCCTGGGTTTTTTTCTGGTTAGGATAACGTATTAAAGTGGTACCACACTGAAACAGTAAATAAAACCTGGATCCGATTAATATTTTAGGGGATAACATCAGTTAGGTCTGGGTTACGTCTGGCATTCGCAATCATCTGGCTCATACTTTCGCATTTTTCGCATACCTGAATGGCCAAATCGTGGGCTCTGTCTGGTTTAGATCACGTAGTAATGTGGTACCACACTGTAACAGTCAATTAAATCTGGTTCCGATTCATATTTTAGAGGATAACGCCGGTTAAGTCTGGGTTGCGGCTGGTATTTGCAATCATCTGCCTGATACTTTCGCATCTTTCGCATACTTGTTGGCCAGATCCTGCGTTTTTTTCTGGTTAGGATCACGTATTAAAGTGGTACCACACTGAAACAGTCAATTAAACCTGGTCTCGAATAATATTTCAGAGGATAACACCGGCTAGGTCTGCGTTACGTCTGGTATATGCAATCATCTGCCTCATACTTTCGCATTTTTCGTATACCTGAATGGCCAGATCGTGGGCTACTTCTGGTTTAGATCACGTAGTGATGTGGTACCACACTCTAACAGTCAATTAAATCTGGTTCCGATTAATATTTTAGAGGATAACGCCGGTTAGGTCTGGGTTGCGGCTGGTATTTGCAATCATCTGCCTGATACTTTCGCATCTTTCGCATAATCGTTGGCCAGATCCTGGGCTTTTTCTGGTTTGGATCACGTAGTAAAGTGGTGCCACACTGAAATAGTCAATGAAACCTGGATTCGATCAATATTTTAGAGGACAACACCGGTTAGGTTTGTGTTAGGTCTGGCATTTGCAATAATTAGCCTCATACTTTCGTATCTTTCGCATACTTGTTGGCCAGATCCTGAGTTTTTTTCTGGTTAGGATCACGTACTAATGTTGTACCACACAGAAGTAGTCAATAAAACCTGGTTCCGATTAATATTTTAGAGGATAACGCCGGTTATGTCTGGGTAAGTTATGGTATTTGCAATCATCCAGCTCATACTTTCGCATTTTTCGCATCCTTGTTTGCAGATCCTGGGCTATTTCTGGTTAGGATCACGTATTAAAGTGGTACCACACTGAAACAGTCAATTAAACCAGGTTTCGAATAATATTTCAGAGGATAACACCGGTTAGGTCTGGGTTACGTCTGGTATTTGCAATTATCTGCCTCATACTTTCGCATTTTTCGCATACTAGTTGGCCAGATCCTGGGCTTTTACTGACTTGGACCACGCAGTAATGTGGTACCACACTGAAACGGTCAATTAAGTCTGGTTTCGATCAATACTTTAGAGGACAATACCGGTTAGGTTTGTGTTAGGTCTGGTATTTGCAATCATCTGCCTCATGCTTTCGTATATTTCGCATACTTGTTGGTCAGATCCTGGATTTTTTTCTGGTTAGGATCACGTACCAATGTTGTACCACACAGAAGTAGTCAATAAGACCTGGTTCCGATTAACATGTTAGAGGATAACGCCGGTTAGGTCTGGGTTGCGTCTGGTATTTGCAGACATCTGCCTGATACTTTCGCACCTTTCGCATACATGTTGGCCAGGTCCTGGGTTTTTTTCTGGTTGGGATCACGTATTAATGTGGTACCACACTGAATCAGTCAAGTAAACCTGGATTCGATCAATATTTTGGAGGACAACACCGGTTAGGTTTGTGTTACGACTGGAAATTGTAATTATCTTCCTCATACTTTCGCATTTTTCGCAATCTTGTTGGCCAGATCCCGTGGCTTTTTCTGACTTGCGTCACGTAGTAATGTGGTACCACACCGGAACAGTCAATTAAACCTGGATTCGATCAATATTTTAAGGGATAACACCGGTTACGTCTGGGTTAGGTCTGGTATTTGCAAACATCTGCCTTATAATTTCGCATTTTTCGCATACTTGTTCGCCAGATCCTGGGTCTTTTTCTGGATAGTATCACGTATTAATGTGGTACCACACTGAAACAGTCAATAAAACCTGGTTCCGATTAATATTTTAGTGGATAACGCCTGTTATGTCTGGGATAGTTATGGTATTTGCAATCATCTGCCTCATACTTTCGCAGTTTTCTCATACTTGTTGGCCAGATCCTGGGCTTTTACTGACTTGGACCACGTAGTAATGTGGTACCACACTGAAACAGTCAATTAAGGCTGGTTTCGATCAATACTTTAGAGGACAATACCGGTTAGGTTTGTGTTAGGTCTGGTATTTGCAATCACCTGCCTCATACTTTCGCATCCTTCGCATACTTGTTGGCCAGATCCGGCGCTTTTCTCTGGTTAGGATCACGTGTCAATGTGGCACCACACCGAAACAGTCAATTAAGCCTGGATTCGATCAATATTTTAGAGGATAACGCCGGTTAGGTTTGTGTTAGGTCTGGTATTTGCAAACATCTGCCTCATACTTTCGCACCTTTCGCATACCTGTTGGTCAGATCCTGGGACTTTTTCTTGATAGCATCACGTATTAATGTGGTACCACACTGAAATAGTAAATAGAACCTGGTTCCGATTAATATTTTAGAGGATAACGCCGGTTATGCCTGGGTTAGGTCTGGTATTTGCCCTTATCTGGCTCGCACTTTCGCATTTTTCTGATACTTGTTGGCCAGATTCTGGGTTTTTTTCTTGTTAGGTTCACGTAATGATGGGGTGCCACACTGAAACAGTCAATTCTACCTTGATTCGATCAATATTTTAGAGGATAACACCGGTTAGGTCTAGGTTACGTCTGGTATTTGCAATCATCTCCCTCATACTTTCGCATTTCTCGCATACCTGAATGGCCAGATCGTGGGCTCTTTCTGGTTTAGATCAGGTAGTAATGTGGTACCACACTGTAACAGTCAATTAAATCTGGTTCCGATTAATATTTTAGTGGATAACGCCTGTTATGTCTGGGATAGTTATGGTATTTGCAATCATCTGCCTCATACTTTCGCATTTTTCGCATCCTTGTTTGCAGATCCTGGGCTATTTCTGGTTAGGATCACGTATTAAAGTGGTACCACACTGAAACAGTCAATTAAACCAGGTTTCGAATAATATTTCAGAGGATAACACCGGTTAGGTCTGGGTTGCGGCTGGTATTTGCAATCATCTGCCTGATACTTTCGCATCTTTCGCATACTTGTTGGCCAGATCGTGGGTCTTTTTCTGGTTACGATCACGTATTAAAGTGGTACCACACTGAAACAGTCAATTAAACCTGGTTTCGAATAATATTTCAGAGGATAACACCGGTTAGGTCTGGGTTACTTCTGGTATATGCAATCATCTGCCTCATAGTTTCGCATTTTTCGCATACTTGTTGACCATATCCTGGGTTTTTTTCTGGATAGCATCACGTATTAATGTGGTACCACACTGAAATAATCAATAAAACCTGGGTTCGATCAATAATTTAGAGGACAATACCGGTTAGGTTTGTGTTAGGTCTGGTATTTGCAAACATCTGCGTCATACTTTCGCAGTTTTCACATACTCGTTGGGCAGATCCCGGGCTTTTTCTGGATTCGATCACGTAGTAGAGTGGTACCACACTGAAACAGTCAACTAAATCTGGTTTCGATCAATATTCTAGAGGATAACGCCGGTTATGTCTGGGTTACGTCCGGTACTTGCAATCATCTTCCTCATACTTTCGCATCTTTGGCATACTTGTTAGCCAGATCCTGTGCTCTTTCTGATTTGCATCACGTAATAATGTGGTACTACACAGAAACAGTCAATTAAACCTGGTTGCGATTAATATTTTAGAGGATAACGCCGGTTATGTCTGGGTTCCGTCCGGTAATTGCAATCTCCTAGCTCATAGTTTCGCAATTTTTCGCACATATGTTGGCCAGATCCTGGCCTTTTTCTGATTTGGATCACGTAGTAATGCGGTACCACACTAAAACAGTCAATTAAACGTTGTTCCGAGTAATATTTTGGAGGATATCGCCGGTTATGTCTGGGTTAAGTCTGGTATTTGCCATCATCTAATTCATACTTTCGCAATTGTCGCATAGTTCAATGGTCAGATCCTGGCCTTTTTCTGGTTTGGATCACGTAGTAATGTAGTACCACACTGAAACAGTCAATTAAATCTGGTTTCGATCAATATTTCAGAGGATAACACCGGTTAGGTCTGGGTTACGTCTGGTATTTGCAATCTTCTGGCTCATACTTTCGCATCTTTCGCATACTTGTTGGCCAGATCGTGGGTCTTTTTCTGGTTAGGATCACGTATTAAAGTGGTACCACACTGGAATAGTAAATAAAACCTGGTTCCTATTAATATTTTAGAGGAGAACGCCGGTTATGCCTGGGTTAGATCTGGTATTTGCCATCATCTAGCTCATACTTTCGCATTTTTTTCATACCTGAATGGCCAGATCGTGGGCTTTTTCTGGATAGCATCACGTAGTAAAGTGGTACCACACTGAAATAGTCAATAAAACCTGGTTTCCATCAATATTTTAGGGGATTACACCGGTTAGGTCTGGGATATGTCTGGTATTTGCAAACATCTGCCTCATACTTTCGCATCCTTCGCATACTTGTTTGCCAGATCCCGGGCTTTTCCTGGTTTGGATCACGTAGTCAAGTGGTACCACACTGAAAGAGTATAATGAACCAGGTTTCGATCAATATTTTAGAGGATAACTCCGGTAAGGTCTGGGTTACGTCTGGTATTTGCAATCATCTTCCTGATATTTTCGCATTTTTCGCATACTTGTTGGCCAGTTCCTGGGCTTTTTCTGACTTGGGTCACGAAGTAATGTGGTATCACACCGAAACAGTCAATTAAACCTGGATTCGATCAATATTTTATGGGATAACTCCGGTTAGGACTGGGTTAGGTCTGATATTTGCAAACGTCTGCCTCATACTTTCGCAACTGTCGCATCCTTGTTGGCCAGATCCTGGGACTTTTTCTGGATAGCATTACGTATTAATGTGGTACCACATTGAAATAATCAATAAAACCTGGCTTCGATCAATACTTTAGAGGACAATACCGGTTAGGTTTGTGTTAGGTCTGGCATTTGCAAACATCTGCCTCATACTTTCGCATTTTTCGCATACCTGAATGGCCAGATCGTGGGCTCTTTCCGGTTTAGATCACGTAGTAATGTGGTACCACACTGTAACAGTCAACTAAATCTGGTTCCGATTAATATTTTAGAGTATAACGCCGGTTAGGTCTGGGTTGCGGCTGGTATTTGCAATCATCTGCCTGATACTTTCGCATCTTTCGCATACTTGTTGGCCAGATCGTGGGTCTTTTTCTGGTTAGGATCACGTATTAAAGTGGTAACACACTGAAACAGTCAATTAAACCTGGTTTCGAATAATATTACAGAGGATAACCCCGGTTAGGTCTGGGTTACTTCTGGTATATGCAATCATCTGCCTCATAGTTTCGCAATTTGGCAAACTTGTTGGCCAGATCCGGGGCTTTTTCTAATTTGGATCACGTACTAATGTGGTACCACACTAAAACAGTCAATTAAACGTGGGTTCGATCAATAATTTAGAGGACAATACCGGTTAGATTTGTGTTAGGCCTGGTATTTGCAAACATCTGCTTCATACTTTCGCATTTTTCACATACTTGTTGGGCAGATCCCGGGCTTTTTCTGGATTCGATCACGTAGTAAAGTGGTACCACACTGAAACAGTCAACTAAATCTGGTTTCGATCAATATTTTAGAGGATAACACTGGTTAGGTCTGGGTTACGTCTGGTATTTGCAATCATCTGCCTCATACTTTCGCAATTTGGCAAACTTGTTGTCCAGATCCGGGGCTTTTTCTAATTTGGATCACGTACTAATGTGGTACCACACTAAAACAGTCAATTAAACGTGGTTCCGAGTAATATTTTGGAGGTTAACGCCGGTTATGTCTGGGTTAGGTCTGGTATTTGCCATCGTCTTGCTCATACTTTCGCAATTGTCGCATAGATGAATGGCCAGATCCTGGCCTTTTTCTGGTTTGGATCACGTAGTAATGTGGTACCACACTGGAACAGTCAACTAAACCTGGTTGCGATTAATATTTTAGAGGATAACGCCGGTTATGTCTGGGTTCCGTCCGGTGATTGCAATCACCTAGCTCATAGTTTCGCAATTTTTCGCACATATGTTGGCCAGATCCTGGCCTTTTTCTGATTTGGATCACGTAGTAATGCGGTACCACACTAAAACAGTCAATTAAACGTTGTTCCGAGTAATATTTTGGAGGATAACGCCGGTTATGTCTGGGTTAAGTCTGGTATTTGCCATCATCTAATTCATACTTTCGCAATTGTCGCATAGTTCAATGGTCAGATCCTGGCCTTTTTCTGGTTTGGATCACGTAGTAATGTAGTGCCACACTGAAACAGTCAATTAAATCTGGTTTCGATCAATATTTCAGAGGATAACACCGGTTAGGTCTGGGTTACGTCTGGTATTTGCAATCTTCTGGCTCATACTTTCGCATCTTTCGCATACTTGTTGGCCAGATCGTGGGTTTTTTTCTGATTAGGATCACGTATTAACTTGGTAGCACACTGAAATAGTAAATAAAACCTCGTTCCTATTAATATTTTAGAGGAGAACGCCGGTTATGCCTGGGTTAGATCTGGTATTTGCCATCATCTAGCTCATACTTTCGCATTTTTCGCATACCTGAATGGCCAGATCGTGGGCTTTTTCTGGATAGCATCACGTACTAAAGTGGTACCACACTGAAATAGTCAATAAAACCAGGTTTCCATCAATATTTTAGGGGATTACACCGGTTAGGTCTGGGTTAAGTCTGGTATTTGCAAACATCTGCCTCATACTTTCGCATCCTTCGCATACTTGTTTGCCAGATCCCGGGCTTTTCCTGGTTTGGATCACGTAGTCAAGTGGTACCACACTGAAAGAGTATAATGAACCAGGTTTCGATCAATATTTTAGAGGATAACTCCGGTAAGGTCTGGGTTACGTCTGGTATTTGCAATCATCTTCCTGATATTTTCGAATTTTTCGCATACTTGTTGGCCAGTTCCTGGGCTTTTTCTGACTTGGGTCACGAAGTAATGTGGTATCACACCGAAACAGTCAATTAAACCTGGATTCGATGAATATTTTATGGGATAACTCCGGTTAGGACTGGGTTAGGTCTGATATTTGCAAACGTCTGCCTCATACTTTCGCAACTGTCGCATCCTCGTTGGCCAGATCCTGGGTCTTTTTCTGGATAGCATTACGTATTAATGTGGTACCACACTGAAATAATCAATAAAACCTGGCTTCGATGAATACTTTTGAGGACAATACCGGTTAGGTTTGTGTTAGGTCTGGTATTTGCAAACATCTGCCTCATACTTTCGCATCTTTCGCATACTTGTTGGCCAGATCCTGGGGCTTTTTCTGGATAGCATCACGTAGTAAAGTGGTACCACACTGAAATAGTCAATAAAACCAGGTTTCCATCAATATTTTAGGGGATAACACCGGTTAGGTCTGGGTTACGTCTGGTATTTGCAATCATCTGCCTGATACTTTCGCATCTTTCGCATACTTGTTGACCATATCCTGGGTTTTTTTCTGGATAGCATCACGTATTAATGTGGTACCACACTGAAATAATCAATAAAACCTGGGTTCGATCAATAATTTAGAGGACAATACCGGTTAGGTTTGTGTTAGGTCTGGTATTTGCAAACATCTGCTTCATACTTTCGCAGTTTTCTCATACTTGTTGGGCAGATCCCGGGCTTTTTCTGGATTCGATCACGTAGTAAAGTGGTACCACACTGAAACAGTCAACTAAATCTGGTTTCGATCAATATTTTAGAGGATAACACTGGTTAGGTCTGGGTTACGTCTGGTATTTGCAATCATCTGCCTCATACTTTCGCAATTTGGCAAACTTGTTGGCCAGATCCGGGGCTTTTTCTAATTTGGATCACGTACTAATGTGTTACCACACTAAAACAGTCAATTAAACGTGGTTCCGAGTAATATTTTGGAGGATAACGCCGGTTATGTCTGGGTTAGGTCTGGTATTTGCCATCGTCTTGCTCATACTTTCGCAATTGTCGCATAGATGAATGGCCAGATCCTGGCCTTTTTCTGGTTTGGATCACGTAGTAATGTGGTACCATACTGGAACAGTCAACTAAACCTGGTTGCGATTAATATTTTAGAGGATAACGCCGGTTATGTCTGGGTTACGTCCGGTATTTGCAATCATCTTCCTCATACTTTCGCATCTTTGGCATACTTGTTAGCCAGATCCTGTGCTCTTTCTGATTTGCATCACGTAATAATGTGGTACTACACAGAAACAGTCAATTAAACCTGGTTGCGATTAATATTTTAGAGGATAACGCCGGTTATGTCTGGGTTCCGTCCGGTAATTGCAATCACCTAGCTCATAGTTTCGCAATTTCTCGCACATATGTTGGCCAGATCCTGGCCTTTTTCTGATTTGGATCACGTAGTAATGCGGTGCCACACTAAAACAGTCACTTAAACGTTGTTCCGAGTAATATTTTGGAGGATAACGCCGGTTATGTCGGGGTTATGTCTGGTATTTGCCATCATCTAGTTCATACTTTCGCAATTATCGCATAGTTCAATGGTCAGATCCTGGCCTTTTTCTGATTTGGATCACGTAGTAATGTAGTACCACACTGAAACAGTCAATTAAATCTGGTTTCGATCAATATTTCAGAGGATAACACCGGTTAGGTCTGGGTTACGTCTGGTATTTGCAATCATCTGGCTCATACTTTCCTATTTTTCGCATACTTTTTGGCCTGATCCTGGGTTTTTTTCTGATTAGGATCACGTATTAACTTGGTAACACACTGAAATAGTAAATAAAACCTGGTTCCTATTAATATTTTAGAGGAGAACGCCGGTTATGCCTGGTTTAGATCTGGTATTTGCCATCATCTAGCTCATACTTTCGCATTTTTTGCATACCTGAATGGCCAGATCGTGGGCTTTTTCTGGATAGCATCACGTAGTAAAGTGGTACCACACTGAAATAGTCAATAAAACCTGGTTTCCATCAATATTTTAGGGGATTACACCGGTTAGGTCTGGGTTATGTCTGGTATTTGCAAACATCTGCCTCATACTTTCGCATCCTTCGCATACTTGTTTGCCAGATCCCAGGCTTTTCCTGGTTTGGATCACGTAGTCAAGTGGTACCACACTGAAAGTGTATAATGAACCAGGTTTCGATCAATATTTTAGAGGATAACTCCGGTAAGGTCTGGGTTTCGTCTGGTATTTGCAATCATCTTCCTGATATTTTCGCATTTTTCGCATACTTGTTGGCCAGTTCCTGGGCTTTTTCTGACCTGGGTCACGAAGTAATGTGGTATCACACCGAAACAGGCAATTAAACCTGGATTCGATCAATATTTTATGGGATAACTCCGGTTGGGACTGGGTTAGGTCTGATATTTGCAAACGTCTGCCTCATACTTTCGCAACTGTCGCATCCTTGTTGGCCAGATCCTGGGTCTTTTTCTGGATAGCATTACGTATTAATGTGGTACCACATTGAAATAATCAATAAAACCTGGCTTCGATCAATACTTTAGAGGACAATACCGGTTAGGTTTGTGTTAGGTCTGGCATTTGCAAACATCTGCCTCATACTTTCGCATCTTTCGCATACTTGTTGGCCAGATCCTGGGTCTTTTTCTGGATAGCATCACGTATTAATGTGGTACCACACTGAAATAGTCAATAAATCCTAGTTTCGATCAATATTTTAGGGGATAACACCGGTTAGGTCGGGGTAACGTCTGGTATTCGCAATCATCTGGCTCATACTTTCGTATTTTTCGCATACTTTTTGGCCTGATCCTGGGTTTTTTTCTGATTAGGATCACGTATTAACTTGGTAACACACTGAAATAGTAAATAAATCCTGGTTCCGATTAATATTTTAGAGGAGGAGGCCGGTTATGCCTGGGTTAGATCTGGTATTTGCCATCATCTAGCTCATACTTTCGCATTTTTCGCATACCTGAATGGCCAGATCGTGGGCTCTTTCTGGTTTAGATCACGTAGTAATGTGGTACCACACTGTAACAGTCAATTAAATCTGGTTCCGATTAATATTTTAGAGTATAACGCCGGTTAGGTCTGGGTTGCGGCTGGTATTTGCAATCATCTGCCTGATACTTTTGCATCTTTCGCATACTTGTTGGCCAGATCGTGGGTCTTTTTCTGGTTAGGATCACCTATTAAAGTGGTACCACACTGAAACAGTCAATTAAACCTGGTTTCGAATAATATTTCAGAGGATAACCCCGGTTAGGTCTGGGTTACTCCTGGTATATGCAATCATCTGCCTCATAGTTTCGCATTTTTCGCATACTTGTTGACCATATCCTGGGTTTTTTTCTGGATAGCATCACGTATTAATGTGGTACCACACTGAAATAATCAATAAAACCTGGGTTCGATCAATAATTTAGAGGACAATACCGGTTAGATTTGTGTTAGGTCTGGTATTTGCAAACATCTGCTTCATACTTTCGCAATTTGGCAAACTTGTTGGCCAGATCCGGGGCTTTTTCTAATTTGGATCACGTACTAATGTGGTACCACACTAAAACAGTCAATTAAACGTGGTTCCGAGTAATATTTTGGAGGTTAACGCCGGTTATGTCTGGGTTAGGTCTGGTATTTGCCATCGTCTTGCTCATACTTTCGCAATTGTCGCATAGATGAATGGCCAGATCCTGGCCTTTTTCTGGTTTGGATCGCGTAGTAATGTGGTACCACACTGGAACAGTCAACTAAACCTGGTTGCGATTAATATTTTAGAGGATAACGCCGGTTATGTCTGGGTTACGTCCGGTATTTGCAATCATCTTCCTCATACTTTCGCATTTTTGGCATACTTGTTAGCCAGATCCTGTGCTCTTTCTGATTTGCATCACGTAATAATGTGGTACTACACAGAAACAGTCAATTAAACCTGGTTGCGATTAATATTTTAGAGGATAACGCCGGTTATGTCTGGGTTCCGTCCGGTAATTGCAATCACCTAGCTCATACTTTCGCAATTTTTCGCACATATGTTGGCCAGATCCTGGCCTTTTTCTGATTTGGATCACGTAGTAATGCGGTACCACACTAAAACAGTCAATTAAACGTTGTTCCGAGTAATATTTTGGAGGATAACGCCGGTTATGTCTGGGTTAAGTCTGGTATTTGCCATCATCTAGCTCATACTTTCGCATTTTTCGCATACCTGAATGGCCAGATCGTGGGCTCCTTCTGGTTTAGATCACGTAGTAATGTGGTACCACACTGAAACAGTCAACTAAACCTGGTTGCGATTAATATTTTAGAGGATAACGACGGTTATGTCTGGGTTACCTCCGGTATTTGCAATAATCTTCCTCATACTTTCGCATTTTTGGCATACTTGTTAGCCAGATCCTGTGCTCTTTCTGATTTGGATCACGTAATATTGTGGTACTACACAGAAACAGTCAATTAAACCTGGTTGCGATTAATATTTTAGAGGATAACGCCGGTTATGTCTGTGTTCCGTAGGTATTTGCAATCACCTAGCTCATACTTTCGCAATTTTTCGCATATATGTTGGCCAGATTCTGGCCTTTTTCTGATTTGGATCACGTAGTAATGTGGTACCACACTGAAACAGTCAATTAAATCTGGTTCCGATTAATATTTTCGAGGATAACGCCGGTAAGGTCTGGGTTGCGTGTGGTATTTGCAATCATCTGCCTGATACTTTCGCATACTTGTTGGCCAGATCCTGGTTTTTTTCTGGTTAGGGTCACGTATTAAAGTGGTACCACACTGTAACAGTCAATTAAACCTGGTTCCGATTAATATTTTAGAGGATAACGCGGGTTATGTCTGGGTTACGTCCGGTATTTGCAATCATCTTCCTCATACTTTCGCATTTTTGGCATACTTGTTGGCCAGATCCTGTGCTCTTTCTGATTTGGATCACGTAGTAATGTGGTACTACACTGAAACAGTCAATTAAACCTGGTTCCGAGAAATATTTTAGAGGATAACGCGGGTTATGTCTGGGTTACGTCCGGTATTTGCAATCATCTTCCTCATACTTTCGCATTTTTGGCATACTTGTTGGCCAGATCCTGTGCTCTTTCTGATTTGGATCACGTAGTAACGTGGTACTACACTAAAACAGTCAATTAAACGTGGTTCCGAGTAATATTTTGGAGGATAACGCCGGTTATGTCTGGGTTAGGTCTGGTATTTGCCATCATCTAGCTCATACTTTCGCAATTTTCGCATAGATGAATGGCCTGATCCTGGCCTTTTTCTGGTTTGGATAACGTAGTAATGTGGTACCACTCTGAAACAGTCAACTAAACCTGGTTGCGATTAATATTTTAGAGGATAACGCCGGTTATGTCTGGGTCCCGTCCGGTATTTACAATCACCTAGCTCATACTTTCGCAATTTTTCGCATATATGTTAGCCAGATTCTGGCCTTTTTCTGGTTAGGGTCACGTATTAAAGTGGTACCACACTGTAACGGTCAATTAAACCTGGTTCCGATTAATATTTTAGAGGATAACGCGTGTTATGTCTGGGTTACGTCCGGTATTTGCAATCATCTTCCTCATACTTTGGCATTTTTGGCATACTTGTTGGACAGATCCTGTGCTCTTTCTGGTTTGGATCACGTAGTAATGTGGTACTACACTGAAACAGTCAATTAAACCTGGTTCGGAGAAATATTTTAGAGGATAACGCGGGTTATGTCTGGGTTACGTCCGGTATTTGCAATCATCTTCCTCATACTTTCGCATTTTTGGCATACTTGTTGGCCAGATCCTGGCCTTTTTCTGATTTGGATCACGTAGTAATGTGGTACCACACTGAAACAGTCAATTAAATCTGGTTCCGATTAATATTTTCGAGGATAACGCCGGTAAGGTCTGGGTTGCGTGTGGTATTTGCAATCATCTGCCTGATACTTTCGCATACTTGTTTGCCAGATCCTGGTTTTTTTTCTGGTTAGGATCACGTATTAAAGTGGTTCCACATTGTAACAGTCAATTAAACCTGGTTCCGATTAATATTTTAGAAGATAACGCGGGTTATGTCTGGGTTAGGTCCGGTATTTGCAACCATCTTCCTCATACTTTCGCATTTTTGGCATACTTGTTGGCCAGATCCTGTGCTCTTTCTGGTTTGGATTACGTAGTAATGTGGTACTACACTGAAACAGTCAATTAAACCTGGTTCCGAGAAATATTTTAGAGGATAACGCGGGTTATGTTTGGGTTACGTCCGGTATTTGCAATCATCTTCCTCATACTTTCGCATTTTTGGCATGCTTGTTGGCCAGATCCTGTGCTCTTTCTGATTTGGATCACGTAGTAATGTGGTACTACACTGAAACAGTCAATTAAACCTGGTTCCGAGAAATATTTTAGAGGATAACGCCGGTTATGTCTAGGTTAAGTCTGGTTGTTTAAATATCGCGTTAATTGACGGATTTGAGAACCGTTTAGAGAAATATTCAAGTTAGCGTGAATTATAACTGAGAACCATAAATTCCTCGTACGGTATTGTTTTTCGTGTACGCGACATTCCAGAGACTGTCTGATGCGTAGTTCGGTACACGGAACGATTCAGGTTAGAAAAACCATACGCGAGTGTTGGCTGCTCTCAGTCACGTGATCGACCGAATATATTTACTTGGGATCGATCGTCGAAGATCCATAAACAGAGAGGGTAGAGGAATATTGAAATTAAGAAGAGATAGACATTGAAGAGCAGGGATAGCGCCGCGAGGTGGTGATTACCCCTCTCGTGGCTGCGATTGCGGATGTCTGTTCGCTTCTTAGCTTCGAGACTCGATAGCGAGTCCTCGCAGCGAGCAGATCGACAAACGATTCCGCTCCGCGACGAAACCAAATCTCCGAATATAGGTTCTGAGAACACTCGAACCTTTCGTTGAGACTTTTAAATTGTTGCTCAAAATTAACTAAATCGGTGAGGCATTTTATCAGCCCCGATTATTGACTGTACAATCGCGCCGAATAGCACGTGACGCTCGAGTTACGTGGTCGTGTGAGGGAATTGATAAACTTCGGTTCCCGCTTGGCGAGATTATTAATAAAATTTAAAAGACTGTGGGTTTTCGTCCAACTTTCATGTGACGTTTGTGCTACGCGGTCATGAAAGGGGAATCGAGTTAAGAATCGTTTCCCGTGTGTCGAAACTCCAGTCTCAGCAAGGGCTACGGCCCGATCAGTACTGACGACTCCACGGACTGCTGCATTTGACGCGGTCGTGCGAGGCTGGCATTATCACGGACTGCTGCATTTGACGCGGTCGTGAGGCTGACTTTCCAACGTCTCGCTGCAACCAGCGGTCGTCGGAAGTCCAGTTTCGGCCAGTGGCTACGGCCAACTCAATACTGATTTCTCCACGGACTGCTGCATTTGACGCAGTCGTGTGAGGCTGATTAATCTTCACGTGACGTTTGAGTTTCGCGGTCGTGTAAGAATTTGTCGTACGGACTGCTGCATTTGACGCGGTCGTGCGACAAGTTGAATTGTCCGCACGGTTTTGTATATCACCCCTAGGGTGGTCTCTTGCCGATACCCTACGTGGGCTCACCGTTTCTCAGGTCGGGGCTAAGAAATTCCGGACTTCTTAGCTCAACCTGCTCGAGCAACGCTCCTTGACCGCCAGTGAGTACGTACCCTGTGCGTAGAGCAACGCATAATGAGCACCGTGGAGTATGCTCCTTTAAACGTAAGACGCTACGTGCGCCGTTAAGGGCTACACCACACCGCGTCTTGTACGCAGGGAACGGTGAGAAACTGCGGTTTGGACAGCATTTGGAGCTTTACGACCTCCACCTGTTGTCCTTTCCTGCGGCATTCAACGATCGCTAAAAAGCGGAGAATTGAGAAATTAGATCTCTTCTTCCGCACAGCGATCGAACGGTTCTCGATTTGTGAGAACGTTCATATATACAGTCCACATACATATCTCAGTTCGTCGAGACGTGTCTGTAATCTCCGCTCTCGAGTGCGAACGGCACAGACAGGAGCGTGCGAGATAGAGCGAGACAGGCGACGCGACAAGCGTTAATAGGTATTTAAATCCAGCCTTGTCTTTCCTTGTTACAGAACAACACATCGCGAACTTGGCCAGGAGCAGCCGGCCCTGGTTTCTTCCCCCAGACGTCGGACCGACGTCTAGGCGGTTTTTTCCCTTCTTTTCTTTTTTGATTAAAAATAAAAGATTAATTTCTTGAGCAAATTCAGGTGCATCAATTTATTTCAATAATTCTTTCCAGTGTCCTTTCCCTCGTAATCCGGATCACGTCAGACTCAAATAACCCCCCTTAGGGCGGTTAAGGCCTTTAAACACTGGTATTTGCCATCATCTAGCACATACTTTCGCATTTTTCGCATACTTGAATGACCAGATCGTGGGCTTTTTCAGGTTTGTAACACGTAGTAATGTGGTACCAACTGAAACAGCCAATTAAGGCTGGTTTCGATCAATAATTTAGAGGATAACACCGGTTAGGTCTGGGTTACGTCTGGTATTTGCAATCATCTGCCTGATACTTTCGCATCTTTCGCATACTTGTTGGCCAGATCCTGGGTTTTTTTCTGGTTAGGATCACGTAGTAATGTGGTACCACACTGAAATAGTCAATAAAACCTGGTTTTGATCAATATTTTAGGGGATAACACCGGTTAGGTCTGGGTTAGGTCTGGCATATGCAATCATCTGGCTCATACTTTCGCATTTTTCACATACTTGTTGGCCTGATCCTGGGTTTTTTTCTGGTTAGGATCACGCAGTAAAGTGGTACCACACTGAAACAGTCAACTAAACCTGGTTTTGATCAATATTTTAGGGGATAACGCCGGTTATGTCTGGGTTAGGTCTTGTATTTGCCATCATCTAGCTCATACTTTCGCATCTTTCGCATACTTGTTGGCCAGATCCTGGGCTTTTTCTGATTTGGATCAGGTACTAATGTGGTACCACACTAAAATAGTCAATTAAACGCGGTTCCGAGTAATATATTGGAGGATAACGCCGGTCATACCTGGGTTAGGTCTGGTATTTGCCATCACCTAGCTCATACTTTCGCATCTTTCGCATACTTGTTGGCCTGATCCTGGGCTTTTTCTTGATTGTGTCACGTAGTAATGTGGTACCACACTGAAACAGTCAAGGGTGGTTTCGATCAATATTTTAGAGGATAACAGTGGTTAGGTCTGGGTTACGTCTGGTATTTCCAATCATCTGCCTGATACTTTCGCATTTTTCGCATACTTGTTGGCCTCATCCTGGGCTTATTCAGACTTGGGTCACGTAGTAATGTGGTACCACACTGAAACAGTCAATCAAACCTGGTTGCGGTTAATATTTTGCGGGATAACGCCGGTCATGTCTGGGTTAGGTCCGGTATTTGCAATCATCTAGCTCATACTTTCGCTTTTTTCGCATAGTTGAATGGCTAGAACCTGGGTTTTTTTCTGGTTAGGATCACGTATTAATGTGGTGCCACACTGAAATGGTCAATTCAACCTGAATTCGATCAATATTTTAGAGGATAACACCGGTTAGGTCTGGGTTACGTCTGGTATTTGCCACCACCTAGCTCATACTTTCGCAATTTTGCATAGTTGAATGGCCAGATCCTGGCCTTTTTCTGGTTAGGATCACGTATTAATGTGGTGCCACACTGAAATGGTCAATTCAACCTGAATTCGATCAATATTTTAGGAGATAACACCGGTTAGGTCTGGGTTAGTTCTGGTATTTGCAATTATCTAGCTCATACTTTCGCTTTTTTCGCATAACTGAATGGCCAGATCCTGGGTTTTTTTCTGGTTAGGATCTCTTATTAATGTGGTGCCACACTGAAATGGTCAATTCAACCTGAATTCGATCAATATTTTACAAGATACCGCCGGTTATGTCTGTGTTAGGTCTGGTATTTGCCATCATCTAGCTTATACTTTCGCATCTTTCGCATACTTGTTGGCCAGATCTTGGGTCTCTTTCTGGATAGCATCCCGTGTTAATGTGGTGCCACACTGAAACAGCCAATTAAACCTGGTTCCGATTAATATTTTAGAGGATAATGCCGGTTATGTCTGGGTCAGTTCTGGTATTTGCAAACATCTGCCTCATACTTTCGCATCTTTCTCATACTCGTTGGCCAGATCCTGGGTCTTTTTCTGGATAGTATCACGCAGTAAAGTTGTACCACACTGAAACAGTCAATTAAACCTGGCTTCGATCAATATTTTAGAGGACAACGCAAGTTAGGTCTGGGTTAGGCCTAGGATTTGCCCTCGTCAGGCTCATACTTTCGCATATTTCTCATACTTCATGGCTAGGTCCTGGGCTATTTCTGGATTGGATCACGTAGTAATGTGGTACCACACTGAAACAGTCGATTAAGCCTGCTTTCCATCAATATTTAAGAGGATAACGCAAGTTAGGTCTGGGATAGGCCTGGGATTTGCCCTCATCAGACTCATACTTTCGCACACTTCACATACTCGTTGAACAGATCCTGGGTTATTTTCTGGTTTGGATCACATAGTAATGTGGTATCACACTGAAACAGTCGATTAAACCAGGTCTTGATAAATATTTTAGAGGATAACGTATGTTAGGTCTGGGTTAGGTCTAGGATTTGCCCTCGTCAGGCTCATACTTTCGCATATTTCTCATACTTCATGGCTATGTCCTGGGCTATTTCTGGATTGGATCACGTAGTAATGTGGTACCACACTGAAACGGTCAATTAAACCTGGTTTCGATCAATATTTTAGAGAATAATTCATGTTAGGTCTAGGTTAGGTCTGGGATTTGCTCTCATCAGGCTCATTCTTTCGCATATTTCTCATACTTGAAGGCTAGATCCTGTGCTTTTTCTGGATTGCATCACGTAGTAGTGTGGTACCACACTGAAACAGTCCATTAAACCTGGTTTCGATCAATATTTTAGAGGACAACGCAAGTTTGGTCTGGGATAGGCCTGGAATTTTCACTCATCAGGCTCATACTTTCGCGTTTTTCGCATATTTGTTGTCCAGATCCTGGGTTTTTTCTGGTTTGGATCACGTAGTAATGTGGTACCACAACGAAACAGTCAGTTAAACCTGGTTTTGATCAATATTTTAGGGGATAACGCCGGTTATGTCTGGGTTAGGTCTTGTATTTGCATCATCTAGCTCATACTTTCGCATCTTTCGCATACTTGTTGGCCAGATCCTGGGCTTTTTCTGATTTGGATCAGGTACTAATGTGGTACCACACTAAAATTGTCAATTAAACGCGGTTCCGAGTAATATATTGGAGGATAACGCCGGTCATACCTGGGTTAGGTCTGGTATTTGCCATCACCTAGCTCATACTTTCGCATCTTTCGCATACTTGTTGGCCTGATCCTGGGCTTTATCTGACTTGGGTCACGTAGTAATGGATTACAACACTGAAACGGTCAATTAAATCTGGTTTCGATCAATATTTTAGTGGATAACGCAAGTTAGGTCTGGGATAGGTCTGGGCTTTGCCCTGATCAGGCTCATACTTTCGCGTTTTTCACATACTTGTTGAACAGATCCTGGGTTTTTTCTGGTTTGGATCACGTAGTAATGTGGTACCACACTGAAACATTCAACAAACCTGGTCTTGATAAATATTTTAGAGGATAATGTATGTTAGGTCTGGGTTAGGTCTAGGATTTGCCCTCATCAGGGTCATACTTTCGCATATTTCTCATACTTCATGGCTAGATCCTGAGCTATTTCTGGATTGTATCACGTAGTAATGTGGTACCACGCTGAAACAGTCGATTAAACCAGGTTTCGATCAATATTTTCGAGGATAACGCATGTTAGGTCTAGGTTAGGCCTGGGATTTGCTCTCATCAGGCTCATTCTTTCGCATATTTCTCATACTTGATGGCTAGATCCTGGTCTTTTTCTGGATTGCATCACGAAGTAATGTGGTACCGCACGGAAACAGTCCATTAACCCTGGTTTCGATCACTAGTTTAGAGGATAACGCATGTTAGGTCTGGGTTAGGTCTAGGATTTGCGCTGATCAGGCTCATACTTTCGCATTCTTCACATACTTGTTGAACAGATCCTGGGTTTTTTCTGGTTTGGATCACGTAGTAGTGTGGTACCACACCGAAACAGTCAATTAAACCTGGTTTCGATCAATATTTTAGAGGATAATGCAAGTTATGTCTGGTATAGGTCTGGGATTTGCCCTCATCAGGCTCATTCTTTCGCATATTTCTCATACTTCATGGCTAGATCCTGGGCTATTTCTGGATTGTATCACGTAGTAATGTGGTACCACGCTGAAACAGTCAATTAAACCTGGTTTCGATCAATATTTTAGAGGATAACGCAAGTTAGGTCTGAGATATGTCTGGGATTCGCCCTCATAAGGCTCATACTGGTTTCGATCAATATTTTAGAGGACAACGCAAGTTAGGTCTGGGATAGGTCTGGGATTTGCCCTCATCAGGGTCATACTTTCGCATATTTCTCATACTTCATGGCTAGATCCTGGGCTATTTCTGGATTGGATCACGTAGTAACGTCTTACCACACTGAAACAGTCAATTAAACCTGGTTTCGATCAATATTTTATAGGATAACGGAAGTTAGGTCTGGGACAGGTCTGGGATATGCCCTCATCAGGCTCATACTTTCGCGTTTTTCACATACTTGTTGAACAGATCCTGGGTTTTTTCTGGTTTGGATCACGTAGTAGTGTGGTACCACACTGAAACAGTCCATTAAACCTGGTTTCGATCAATATTTTAGAGGATATCGCATGTTAGGTCTGGGTTAGGTCTCGGATTTGCCCTCATCAGGCTCATACTTTCGCGTTTTTCACATACTTGTTGAACAGATCCTGGGTTTTTTCTGGTTTGCATCTTGAAGTAATGTGGTACCACACGGAAACAGTCCATTAAACCTGGTTTCGATCAAGATTTTAGAGGACAACGCAAGTTAGGTCTGGGATAGGTCTGGGATTTGCCCTCATCAGGATCATACTTTCGCATTTTTCACATACTTGTTGAACAGATCCTGGGCTTTTTCTGGATTGGATCACGTAGTAATGTGGTACCACACCGAAGCAGTCAATTAAACCTGGTTTCGATCAATATTTGAGAGGACAACGCATGTTAGGTATAAGTTAGGCCAGGGATTTGCCCTCATCAGGGTCATACTTTCGTAGTTTTAACATACATGTTGACCTGATCGAGGGGTTTTTCTGGTTTGGTTCACGTAGTAATGTGGTACCACACTGAAACATTCAACAAACCTGGTCTTGATAAATATTTTAGAGGATAATGTATGTGAGGTCTGGGTTAGGTCTAGGATTTGCTCTCATCAGGCTCATTCTTTCGCATATTTCTCATACATGATGGCTAGATCCAGGGCTTTTTCTGGATTGTATCACGTAGTAATGAAGTACGACACTGAAACAGTCAATTAAACCTGGTTTCCATCAATATTTGAGAGGACAACGCATGTTAGGTATAAGTTAGGCCAGGGATTTGCCCTCATCAGGGTCATACTTTCGTAGTTTTAACATACATGTTGACCTGATCGAGGGGTTTTTCTGGTTTGGTTCACGTAGTAATGTGGTACCACACTGAAACATTCAACAAACCTGGTCTTGATAAATATTTTAGAGGATAATGTATGTGAGGTCTGGGTTAGGTCTAGGATTTGCCCTCATCAGGCTCATACTTTCGCATATTTCTCATACTTCATGGCTAGATCCTGGGCTTTTTCTGGATTGCATCACGTAGTAATGAAGTACGACACTGAAACTGTCAATTAAACCTGGTTTCCATCAATATTTTAGAGGACAACGCAAGTTAGGTCTGGGATAGGTCTGGGATAGGTCTGGGATTCGCCCTCATCAGGCTCATACTTTCGCGTTTTTCGCATGTTTGTTGTCCAGATCCTGTGTTTTTTCTGGTTTGGATGACGTAGTAATGTGGTACCCCAACGAAACAGTCAGTTAAACCTGGTTTTGATCAATATTTTAGGGGATAACGCCGGTTATGTCTGGGTTAGGTCTTGTATTTGCCATCATCTAGCTCATACTTTCGCATCTTTCGCATACTTGTTGGCCAGATCCTGGGCTTTTTCTGATTTGGATCAGGTACTAATGTGGTACCACACTAAAATTGTCAATTAGACGCGGTTCCGGGTAATATATTGGAGGATAACGCCGGTCATAACTGGGTTAGGTCTGGTATTTGCCATCACCTAGCTCATACTTTCGCATCTTTCGCATACTTGTTGGCCTGATCCTGGGCTTTTTCTTAATTGTGTCACGTAGTAATGTGGTACCACACTGAAACAGTCAAGGGTGGTTTCGATCAATATTTTAGAGGATAACAGTGGTTAGGTCTGGGTTACGTCTGGTATTTCCAATCATCTGCCTGATACTTTCGCATTTTTCGCATACTTGTTGGCCTTATCCTGGGCTTATTCTGACTTGGGTCACGTAGTAATGTGGTACCACACTGAAACAGTCAATCAAACCTGGTTGCGGTTAATATTTTGCAGGATAACGCTGGTCATGTCTGGGTTAGGTCCGGTATTTGCAATCATCTAGCTCATACTTTCGCTTTTTTCGCATAGTTGAATGGCCAGAACCTGGGTTTTTTTCTGGTTAGGATCACGTATTAATGTGGTGCCACACTGAAATGGTCAATTCAACCTGAAATCGATCAATATTTTAGAGGATAACACCGGTTAGGTCTGGGTTACGTCTGGTATTTGCCACCATCTAGCTCATACTTTCGCAATTTTGCATAGTTGAATGGCCAGATCCTGGCCTTTTTCTGGTTTGGATCACGTAGTAATGTGGGACCACACTGAAACATTCAACTAAACCTGGTTGCGATTAATATTTTAGAGGATAAGGCTGGTTAGGTCTGGGTTACGTCTGGTATTTCCAATCATCTGCCTGATACTTTCGCATTTTTCGCATACTTGTTGGCCACATCCTGGGCTTTATCTGACTTGGGTCACGTAGTAATGAAGTACAACACTGAAACGGTCAATTAAACCTGGTTTCGATCAATATTTTAGTGGATAACGCAAGTTAGGTCTGGGATAGGTCTGGGATTTGCCCTCATCAGGCTCATACTTTCGCAGTTTTAACATGCATGTTGACCTGATCGAGGGTTTTTTCTGCTTTGGATCACGTAGTAAAGTGGTACCACGCTGAAACAGTCAATTAAACCTGGTTTCGATCAATATTTTAGAGGATAACGCATATTAGGTCTGGGTTAGGTCTAGGATTTGCTCTCATCAGGCTCATACTTTCGCATTCTTCACATACTTGTTGAACAGATCCTGGGTTTTTTCTGGTTTGGTTCACGTAGTAATGTGGTACCACACTGAAACATTCGACAAACCTGATCTTGATAAATATTTTAGAGGACAACGCAAGTTAGGTCTGGGATAGGTCTGGGATTTGCCCTCATCAGGATCATACTTTCGCATTTTTCACATACTTGTTGAACAGATCCTGGGTTTTTTCTGGTATGGATCACGTAGTAATGTGGTACCACACTGAAACATTCAATTAAACCTGGTCTTCATAAATATTTTTGAGGCTAAAGCATGTTATGTCTGGGTTAGGTCTAGGATTTGCCCTCATCAGACTCATACTTTCGCATATTTCTCATACTTCATGGATAGATCGTGGGCTATTTCTAGATTGGGTCAGGTAGTAATGTGGTACCACACCGAAACAGTCAATAAAATCTGGTTTCGATCAATATTTTAGAGGATAACGCAAGTTATGTCTGGTATAGGCCTGGGATTTGCCCTCATCAGGGTCATACTTTCGCAGTTTTAACATACATGTTGACCTGGTCGAGGGTTTTTTCTGGTATATATCACGTAGTAATGTGGTACCACACTGAAACATTCCATTAAACCTGGTCTTGATAAATATTTTTGAGGCTAACGCATGTTAGGTCTGGGTTAGGTGAAGGATTTGCCCTCATCAGGCTCATACTTTCGCATATTTCTCATACTTCATGGTTAGATCGTGGTCTATTTCTGGTTTGCATCACGTAGTAATGTGGTACCACACTGAAACAGTCAATTAAACTTGGTTTCGATCAATATTTTAGAGGATAACGCAAGTTATGTCTGGTATAGGTCTGGGATTTGCTCTCATCAGGCTCATACTTTCGCATATTTCTCATACTTGATGGCTAGATCCAGGGCTTTTTCTGGATTGCATCACGTAGTAATGAAGTACGACACTGAAACAGTCCATTCAACCTGGTTTCGATCAATATTTTAGAGGATAACGCAAGTTAGGTCTAGGTTAGCCCTGAGATTTTCACTGATCAGACTCATAGCTTCGCATTCTTCACATACTTGTTGAACGGATCCTGGGTTTTCTCTGGTTTGGTTCACGTAGTAATGTGGTACCACACTGAAACAATCAATTAAACCTGGTCTGGATAAATATTTTAGAGGATATCGTATGTTAGGTCTAGGTTAGGTCTGGGATTTGCCCTCATCAGGCTCGTACTTTCGCGTTTTTCACATACCTGTAGAACAGATCCTGGGTTTTTTCTGGATTGGATCACGTAGTAATGTGGTACCACACTGAAGCGGTCAATTAAACCTGGTTTCGATCAATATTTTAGAGGATAACGCAAGTTAGGTCTGGGATAGGTCTGGGATTTGCCCTCATCAGGCTCATTCTTTCGCATATTTCTCATACTTGATGGCTAGATCCGGGGCTTTTTCTGGATTGCATCACGTAGTAATGAAGTGCGACACTGAAACAGTCAATTAAACCTGGTTTCCATCAATATTTTAGAGGATAACGCAAGTTATGTCTGGTATAGGCCTGGGATTTGCCCTCATCAGGGTCATACTTTCGCAGTTTTAACACACATGTTGACCTGATCGAGGGTTTTTTCTGCTTTGGACCACGTAGTAAAGTGGTACCACACTGAAACAGTCCATTAAACCTGGTTTCGATCAATGTTTTAGAGGATAAGGCATGTTAGGTCTGGGTCTGGCCTGGGATTTTCACTCATCAGACTCATACTTTCGCATACTTCACATACTTGTTGAACGGATCCTGGGTTTTTTCCGGTTTGGTTCACGTAGTAATGTGGTACCACACTGAAACATTCAATAAAACCTGGTCATGATAAATATTTTAGAGGATAACGTATGTTAGGTCTGGGTTACGTCTAGGATTTGCCCTCATCAGGCTCATACTTTCGCATATTTCTCATACTTCATGGCTAGATCCTGGGCTATTTCTGGATTGTATCACGTAGTAATGTGGTACCACGCTGAAACAGTCAATTAAACCTGGTTTCGATCAATATTTTAGAGGATAACGCAAGTTAGGTCTGGGATAGGTCTGGGATTTGCCCTCATCAGACTCATACTTTCGCACACTTCACATACTCGTTGAACAGATCCTGGGTTATTTTCTGGTTTGGATCACGTAGTAATGTGGTACCACACTGAAACATTCAATTAAACCTGGTCTGGATAAATATTTTAGACGATATCACATGCTAGGTCTAGGTTAGGTCTGGAATTTGCCCTCATCAGGCTCGTACTTTCGCGTTTTTCACATACCTGTAGAACAGATCCTGGGTTTTTTCAGGATTGGATCACGCACTAATGTGGTACCACACCGAAACATTCAATTTAACCTGGTCTGGATAAATATTTTGGAGGATATCGCATGTTAGGTCTAGGTTGGGCCTGGGATTTGCCCTAATCAGGGTCATACTTTCGCATATTTCTCACACTTCATGGCTAGATCCTGGGCTATTTCTGGAGTGTATCACGTAGTAATGTGGTACCACGCTGAAACAGTCAATTAAACCTGGTTTCGATCAATATTTTAGAGGATAACGCATATTAGGTCAGGGTTAGGTCTAGGATTTGCTCTCATCAGGCTCATACTTTCGCATTCTTCACATACTTGTTGAACAGATCCTGGGTTTTTTCTGGTTTGGTTCACGTAGTAATGTGGTACCACACTGAAACATTCAACAAACCTGATCTTGATAAATATTTTAGAGGACAACGCAAGTTAGGTCTGGGATAGGTCTGGGATTTGCCCTCATCAGGATCATACTTTCGCATTTTTCACATACTTGTTGAACAGATCCCGGGTTTTTTCTGGTATGGATCACGTAGTAATGTGGTACCACACTGAAACATTCAATTAAACCTGGTCTTCATAAATATTTTTGAGGCTAAAGCATGTTAGGTCTGGGTTAGGTCTAGGATTTGCCCTCATCAGACTCATACTTTCGCATATTTCTCATACTTCATGGATAGATCGTGGGCTATTTCTAGATTGGGTCAGGTAGTAATGTGGTACCACACCGAAACAGTCAATAAAATCTGGTTTCGATCAATATTTTAGAGGATAACGCAAGTTATGTCTGGTATAGGCCTGGGATTTGCCCTCATCAGGGTCATACTTTCGCAGTTTTAACATACATGTTGACCTGGTCGAGGGTTTTTTCTGGTATATATCACGTAGTAATGTGGTACCACACTGAAACATTCCATTAAACCTGGTCTTGATAAATATTTTTGAGGCTAACGCATGTTAGGTCTGGGTTAGGTGAAGGATTTGCCCTCATCAGGCTCATACTTTCGCATATTTCTCATACTTCATGGTTAGATCGTGGTCTATTTCTGGTTTGCATCACGTAGTAATGTGGTACCACACTGAAACAGTCAATTAAACTTGGTTTCGATCAATATTTTAGAGGATAACGCAAGTTAGGTCTAGGTTAGCCCTGAGATTTTCACTGATCAGACTCATAGCTTCGCATTCTTCACATACTTGTTGAACGGATCCTGGGTTTTCTCTGGTTTGGTTCACGTAGTAATGTGGTACCACACTGAAACAATCAATTAAACCTGGTCTGGATAAATATTTTAGAGGATATCGCATGTTAGGTCTAGGTTAGGTCTGGGATTTGCCCTCATCAGGCTCATTCTTTCGCATATTTCTCATACTTGATGGCTAGATCCGGGGCTTTTTCTGGATTGCATCACGTAGTAATGAAGTGCGACACTGAAACAGTCAATTAAACCTGGTTTCCATCAATATTTTAGAGGATAACGCAAGTTATGTCTGGTATAGGCCTGGGATTTGCCCTCATCAGGGTCATACTTTCGCAGTTTTAACACACATGTTGACCTGATCGAGGGTTTTTTCTGCTTTGGACCACGTAGTAAAGTGGTACCACACTGAAACAGTCCATTAAACCTGGTTTCGATCAATGTTTTAGAGGATAAGGCATGTTAGGTCTGGGTCTGGCCTGGGATTTTCACTCATCAGACTCATACTTTCGCATACTTCACATACTTGTTGAACGGATCCTGGGTTTTTTCCGGTTTGGTTCACGTAGTAATGTGGTACCACACTGAAACATTCAATAAAACCTGGTCATGATAAATATTTTAGAGGATAACGTATGTTAGGTCTGGGTTACGTCTAGGATTTGCCCTCATCAGGCTCATACTTTCGCATATTTCTCATACTTCATGGCTAGATCCTGGGCTATTTCTGGATTGTATCACGTAGTAATGTGGTACCACGCTGAAACAGTCAATTAAACCTGGTTTCGATCAATATTTTAGAGGATAACGCAAGTTAGGTCTGGGATAGGTCTGGGATTTGCCCTCATCAGACTCATACTTTCGCACACTTCACATACTCGTTGAACAGATCCTGGGTTATTTTCTGGTTTGGATCACGTAGTAATGTGGTACCACACTGAAACAGTCCATTAAACCTGGTTTCGATCAATATTTTAGAGGACAACGCAAGTAAGGTCTGGGAAAGGTCTGGGATTTGCCCTCATCAGGATCATACTTTCGCATTTTTCACATACTTGTTGAACAGATCCTGGGTTATTTTCTGGTATGAATCACGTAGTAATGTGGTACCACACTGAAACAGCCCATTCAACCTGGTTTCGATCAATATTTTAGAGGATAACGCAAGTTAGGTCTAGGTTAGCCCTGAGATTTTCACTGATCAGACTCATAGCTTCGCATTCTTCACATACTTGTTGAACGGATCCTGGGTTTTTTCTGGTTTGGTTCACGTAGTAATGTGGTACCACACCGTAACATTCAATTTAACCTGGTCTGGATAAATATTTTAGAGGATATCGCATGTTAGGTCTAGGTTAGGCCTGGGATTTGCCCTAATCAGGGTCATACTTTCGCAGTTTTAACATACATGTTGACCTCATCGAGGGTTTTTTCTGCTTTGAATCACGTAATATAGTGGTACCACACAAAAGCAGTCCATTAAACCTGTTTTGGATCAATATTTTAGAGGATAACGCATGTTAGGTTTGGGTTAGGTCTAGGACATGCCCCCATCAGGCTCATACTTTCGCATATTTCTCATACTTCATGGCTAGATCCTGGGCTGTTTCTGGATTGTATCACGTAGTAATGTGGTACCACGCTGAAACAGTCAATTAAACCTGGTTTCGATCAATATTTTAGAGGATAACGCAAGTTAGGTCTGGGATAGGTCTGGGATTCGCCCTTATCAGGCTCATACTTTCGCGTTTTTCACATACTTGTTGAACGGGTCTTGGGCTTTTTCTGGATTGCATCACGTAGTAATGAAGTACGACACTGAAACAGTCAATTAAACCTGGTTTCCATCAATGTTTTAGAGGACAACGCATGTTAGGTATAGGTTAGGCCTGGGATTTGCCCTCATCAGGCTCATACTTTCGCGTTTTTCACATACTTGTTGAACTGATCTTGGATTTTTTCTGGTTTGCATCACGTAGTAATGTGGTACCACACTGAAACAGTCCATTCAACCTGGTTTCGATCAATATTTCAGAGGATAACGCAAGTTAGGTCTAGGTTAGCCCTGAGATTTTCACTGATCAGACTCATAGCTTCGCATTCTTCACATACTTGTTGAACGGATCCTGGGTTTTCTCTGGTTTGGTTCACGTAGTAATGTGGTACCACACTGAAACATTCAATTAAACCTGGTCTGGATAAATATTTTAGAGGATATCGCATGTTAGGTCTAGGTTAGGTCTGGGATTTGCCCTCATCAGGCTCTTACTTTCGCGGTTCTCACATACCTGTAGAACAGATCCTGGGTTTTTTCTGGATTGGATCACGTAGTAATGTGGTACCACACTGAAGCGGTCAATTAAACCTGGTTTCGATCAATATTTTAGAGGATAACGCAAGTTAGGTCTGGGATAGGTCTGGGATTTGCCCTCATCAGGCTCATTCTTTCGCTTATTTCTCATACTTGATGGCTAGATCCGGGGCTTTTCCTGGATTGCATCACGTAGTAATGAAGTACGACACTGAAACAGTCAATTAAACCTGGTTTCCATCAATATTTTAGAGGATAACGCAAGTTATGTCTGGTATAGGCCTGGGATTTGCTCTCATCAGGCTCATTCTTTCGCATATTTCTCATACTTGATGGCTAGATCCTGGGCTTTTTCTGGATTGCATCACGTAGTAATGAAGTACGACACTGAAACAGTCAATTAAACCTGGTTTCCATGAATATTACAGAGGACAACGCATGTTAGGTATAGGTTAGGCCTGGGATTTGCCCTCATCAGGGTCATACTTTCGCAGTTTTAAATACATGTTGACCTGATCGAGGGTTTTCTCTGCTTTGGATCACGTAGTAAAGTGGTACCACACTGAAACAGTCGATTAAACCTGGTATCGATCAATATTTTAGTGGATAACGCAAGTTAGGTCTGGGATAGGTCTGGGATTTGCTCTCATCAGACTCATACTTTCGCGTTTTTCACGTACATGTTGAACAGACCCTAGGTTTTTTCTGGTTCCGATCACGTAGCTGTGTGGTACCACACTGAAACAGCCCATTCAACCTGGTTTCGATCAATATTTTAGAGGATAACGCAAGTTAGGTCTAGGTTAGCCCTGAGATTTTCACTGATCAGACTCATAGCTTCGCATTCTTCACATACTTGTTGAACGGATCCTGGGTTTTTTCTGGTTTGGTTCACGTAGTAATGTGGTACCACACCGTAACATTCAATTTAACCTGGTCTGGATAAATATTTTAGAGGATATCGCATGTTAGGTCTAGGTTAGGCCTGGGATTTGCCCTAATCAGGGTCATACTTTCGCAGTTTTGACATACATGTTGACCTGATCGAGGGCTTTTTCTACTTTGGATCACGTAGTAAAGAGGTAACACACTGAAACAGTCAATTAAACCTGGTTTCGATCAATATTTTAGAGGATAACGCATGTTAGGTCTGGGTTAGATCTAGGACTTGCCCTCATCAGGCTCATTCTTTCGCATATTTCTCATACTTGATGGCTAGATCCGGGGCTTTTTCTGGATTGCATCACGTAGTAATGAAGTACGACACTGAAACAGTCAATTAAACCTGGTTTCCATCAATATTTTAGAGGACAAAGCATGTTTGGTCTAGGTTAGGCCTGGGATTTGCCCTCATCAGGGTCATACTTTCGCAGTTTTAACATGCATGTTGACCTGATCGAGTGTTTTTTCTGCTTTGGATCACGCAGTAAAGTGGTACCACAATAAAACAGTCAATTAAACCTGCTTTCGATCAATATTTTAGAGGATAACGAAAGTTATGTCTAGTTTAGGCCTGGGATTTGCCGTCATCAGACTCATACTTTCGCACACTTCACATACTTGTTGAACAGATCCTGGGTTTTTTTCTGGTTTGGATCACGTTGTAATGTGGTGCCACACTGAAACAGTCGATTAAACCTGGTTTCGATCAATATCTTTGAGGATAACGCATGTTAGGTTTGGGTTAGGTCTAGGATTTGCTTCAGGCTCATACTTTCGCATATTTCTCATACTTCATGGCTAGATCCTTGGCTCTTTCTGGATTGGATCACGTAGTAATGTGGTACCACACTGAAACAATCAATTAAACCTGGTCTTGATAAATATTTTATAGGATAACGCATGTTAGGTCTGGGTTAGGTCTAGGATTTGCCCTCATCAGGCTCATACTTTCGCATATCTCTCATACTTCATGGTTGGATCCTGGGCTATTTCTGGATTGGATCACGTAGTAATGTGGTACCACACTGAAACAGTCAATTAAACCTGGTTTCCATCAATATTTTAGAGGACAAAGCATGTTAGGTCTAGGTTAGGCCTGGGATTTGCCCTCATCAGGGTCATACTTTCGCAGTTTTAACATACATGTTGACCTGATCGAGGGTTTTTTCTCCTTTGAATCACGTAGTAAAGTGGTACCACACTAAAGCAGTCCTTTAAACCTGCTTTGGATCAATATTTTAGAGGATAACGCATGTTAGGTTTGGGTTAGGTCTAGGACATGCCCCTATCAGGCTCATACTTTCGCATATTTCTCATACTTCATGGCTAGATCCTGGGCTGTTTCTGGATTGTATCACGTAGTAATGTGGTACCACGCTGAAACAGTCAATTAAACCTGGTTTCGATCAATATTTTAGAGGATAACGCAAGTTAGGTCTGGGATAGGTCTGGGATTCGCCCTTATCAGGCTCATACTTTCGCGTTTTTCACATACTTGTTGAACGGGTCTTGGGCTTTTTCTGGATTGCATCACGTAGTAATGAAGTACGACACTGAAACAGTCAATTAAACCTGGTTTCCATCAATGTTTTAGAGGACAACGCATGTTAGGTATAGGTTAGGCCTGGGATTTGCCCTCATCAGGCTCATACTTTCGCGTTTTTCACATACTTGTTGAACTGATCTTGGATTTTTTCTGGTTTGCATCACGTAGTAATGTGGTACCACACTGAAACAGTCCATTCAACCTGGTTTCGATCAATATTTCAGAGGATAACGCAAGTTAGGTCTAGGTTAGCCCTGAGATTTTCACTGATCAGACTCATAGCTTCGCATTCTTCACATACTTGTTGAACGGATCCTGGGTTTTCTCTGGTTTGGTTCACGTAGTAATGTGGTACCACACTGAAACATTCAATTAAACCTGGTCTGGATAAATATTTTAGAGGATATCGCATGTTAGGTCTAGGTTAGGTCTGGGATTTGCCCTCATCAGGGTCATACTTTCGCAGTTTTAACATACATGTTGACCTGATCGAGGGTTTTTTCTCCTTTGAATCACGTAGTAAAGTGGTACCACACTGAAGCAGTCCATTAAACCTGCTTTGGATCAATATTTTAGAGGATAACGCATGTTAGGTTTGGGTTAGGTCTAGGACATGCCCCCATCAGGCTCATACTTTCGCATATTTCTCATACTTCATGGCTAGATCCTGGGCTGTTTCTGGATTGCATCACGTAGTAATGAAGTACGACACTGAAACAGTCAATTAAACCTGGTTTCCATCAATGTTTTAGAGGACAACGCATGTTAGGTATAGGTTAGGTCTGGGATTTGCCCTCATCAGGCTCATACTTTCGCGTTTTTCACATACTTGTTGAACTGATCTTGGATTTTTTCTGGTTTGCATCACGTAGTAATGTGGTACCACACTGAAACAGTCCATTCAACCTGGTTTCGATCAATATTTCAGAGGATAACGCAAGTTAGGTCTAGGTTAGCCCTGAGATTTTCACTGATCAGACTCATAGCTTCGCATTCTTCACATACTTGTTGAACGGATCCTGGGTTTTCTCTGGTTTGGTTCACGTAGTAATGTGGTACCACACTGAAACATTCAATTAAACCTGGTCTGGATAAATATTTTAGAGGATATCGCATGTTAGGTCTAGGTTAGGTCTGGGATTTGCCCTCATCAGGCTCTTACTTTCGCGGTTCTCACATACCTGTAGAACAGATCCTGGGTTTTTTCTGGATTGGATCACGTAGTAATGTGGTACCACACTGAAGCGGTCAATTAAACCTGGTTTCGATCAATATTTTAGAGGATAACGCAAGTTAGGTCTGGGATAGGTCTGGGATTTGCCCTCATCAGGCTCATTCTTTCGCTTATTTCTCATACTTGATGGCTAGATCCGGGGCTTTTCCTGGATTGCATCACGTAGTAATGAAGTACGACACTGAAACAGTCAATTAAACCTGGTTTCCAACAATATTTTAGAGGATAACGCAAGTTATGTCTGGTATAGGCCTGGGATTTGCTCTCATCAGGCTCTTTCTTTCGCATATTTCTCATACTTGATGGCTAGATCCTGGGCTTTTTCTGGATTGCATCACGTAGTAATGAAGTACGACACTGAAACAGTCAATTAAACCTGGTTTCCATGAATATTACAGAGGACAACGCATGTTAGGTATAGGTTAGGCCTGGGATTTGCCCTCATCAGGGTCATACTTTCGCAGTTTTAAATACATGTTGACCTGATCGAGGGTTTTCTCTGCTTTGGATCACGTAGTAAAGTGGTACCACACTGAAACAGTCGATTAAACCTGGTATCGATCAATATTTTAGTGGATAACGCAAGTTAGGTCTGGGATAGGTCTGGGATTTGCTCTCATCAGACTCATACTTTCGCGTTTTTCACGTACATGTTGAACAGACCCTGGGTTTTTTCTGGTTCCGATCACGTAGCTGTGTGGTACCACACTGAAACAGCCCATTCAACCTGGTTTCGATCAATATTTTAGAGGATAACGCAAGTTAGGTCTAGGTTAGCCCTGAGATTTTCACTGATCAGACTCATAGCTTCGCATTCTTCACATACTTGTTGAACGGATCCTGGGTTTTTTCTGGTTTGGTTCACGTAGTAATGTGGTACCACACCGTAACATTCAATTTAACCTGGTCTGGATAAATATTTTAGAGGATATCGCATGTTAGGTCTAGGTTAGGCCTGGGATTTGCCCTAATCAGGGTCATACTTTCGCAGTTTTGACATACATGTTGACCTGATCGAGGGCTTTTTCTACTTTGGATCACGTAGTAAAGATGTAACACACTGAAACAGTCAATTAAACCTGGTTTCGATCAATATTTTAGAGGATAACGAAAGTTATGTCTAGTTTAGGCCTGGGATTTGCCGTCATCAGACTCATACTTTCGCACACTTCACATACTTGTTGAACAGATCCTGGGTTTTTTTCTGGTTTGGATCACGTTGTAATGTGGTGCCACACTGAAACAGTCGATTAAACCTGGTTTCGATCAATATCTTTGAGGATAACGCATGTTAGGTTTGGGTTAGGTCTAGGATTTGCTTCAGGCTCATACTTTCGCATATTTCTCATACTTGATGGCTAGATCCGGGGCTTTTTCTGGATTGCATCACGTAGTAATGAAGTACGACACTGAAACAGTCAATTAAACCTGGTTTCCATCAATATTTTAGAGGACAAAGCATGTTAGGTCTAGGTTAGGCCTGGGATTTGCCCTCATCAGGGTCATACTTTCGCAGTTTTAACATGCATGTTGACCTGATCGAGTGTTTTTTCTGCTTTGGATCACGCAGTAAAGTGGTACCACAATAAAACAGTCAATTAAACCTGCTTTCGATCAATATTTTAGAGGATAACGAAAGTTATGTCTAGTTTAGGCCTGGGATTTGCCGTCATCAGACTCATACTTTCGCACACTTCACATACTTGTTGAACAGATCCTGGGTTTTTTTCTGGTTTGGATCACGTTGTAATGTGGTGCCACACTGAAACAGTCGATTAAACCTGGTTTCGATCAATATCTTTGAGGATAACGCATGTTAGGTTTGGGTTAGGTCTAGGATTTGCTTCAGGCTCATACTTTCGCATATTTCTCATACTTCATGGCTAGATCCTTGGCTCTTTCTGGATTGGATCACGTAGTAATGTGGTACCACACTGAAACAATCAATTAAACCTGGTCTTGATAAATATTTTATAGGATAACGCATGTTAGGTCTGGTTTAGGTCTAGGATTTGCCCTCATCAGGCTCATACTTTCGCATATCTCTCATACTTCATGGTTGGATCCTGGGTTATTTCTGGATTGGATCACGTAGTAATGTGGTACCACACTGAAACAGTCAATTAAACCTGGTTTCGATCAATATTTTAGAGAATAATTCATGTTAGGTCTAGGTTAGGTCTGGGATTTCCTCTCATCAGGGTCATACTTTCGCAGTTTTATCATACATGTTGACCTGATCGAGGGTTTTTTCTCCTTTGAATCACGTAGTAAAGTGGTACCACACTGAAGCAGTCCATTAAACCTGCTTTGGATCAATATTTTAGAGGATAACGCATGTTAGGTTTGGGTTAGGTCTAGGACATGCCCCCATCAGGCTCATACTTTCGCATATTTCTCATACTTCATGGCTAGATCCTGGGCTGTTTCTGGATTGTATCACGTAGTAATGTGGTACCACGCTGAAACAGTCAATTCAACCTGGTTTCGATCAATATTTTAGAGGATAACGCAAGTTAGGTCTGGGATAGGTCTGGGATTCGCCCTTATCAGGCTCATACTTTCGCGTTTTTCACATACTTGTTGAACGGGTCTTGGGCTTTTTCTGGATTGCATCACGTTGTAATGAAGTACGACACTGAAACAGTCAATTAAACCTGGTTTCCATCAATGTTTTAGAGGACAACGCATGTTATGTATAGGTTAGGCCTGGGATTTGCCCTCATCAGGCTCATACTTTCGCGTTTTTCACATACTTGTTGAACTGATCTTGGATTTTTTCTGGTTTGCATCACGTAGTAATGTGGTACCACACTGAAACAGTCCATTCAACCTGGTTTCGATCAATATTTCAGAGGATAACGCAAGTTAGGTCTAGGTTAGCCCTGAGATTTTCACTGATCAGACTCATAGCTTCGCATTCTTCACATACTTGTTGAACGTATCCTGGGTTTTCTCTGGTTTGGTTCACGTAGTAATGTGGTACCACACTGAAACATTCAATTAAACCTGGTCTGGATAAATATTTTAGAGGATATCGCATGTTAGGTCTAGGTTAGGTCTGGGATTTGCCCTCATCAGGCTCTTACTTTCGCGGTTCTCACATACCTGTAGAACAGATCCTGGGTTTTTTCTGGATTGGATCACGTAGTAATGTGGTACCACACTGAAGCGGTCAATTAAACCTGGTTTCGATCAATATTTTAGAGGATAACGCAAGTTAGGTCTGGGATAGGTCTGGGATTTGCCCTCATCAGGCTCATTCTTTCGCTTATTTCTCATACTTGATGGCTAGATCCGGGGCTTTTCCTGGATTGCATCACGTAGTAATGAAGTACGACACTGAAACAGTCAATTAAACCTGGTTTCGATCAATATTTTAGAGAATAATTCATGTTAGGTCTAGGTTAGGTCTGGGATGTGCCCTCATCAGGGTCATACTTTCGCAGTTTTAACATACATGTTGACCTGATCGAGGGCTTTTTCTACTTTGGATCACGTAGTAAAGAGGTAGCACACTGAAACAGTCAATTAAACCTGGTTTCGATCAATATTTTAGAGGATAACGCATGTTAGGTCTGGGTTAGATCTAGGACTTGCCCTCATCAGACTCATTCATTCGCATATTTCTCATACTTGATGGCTAGATCCGGGGCTTTTTCTGGATTGCATCAGGTAGTAATGAAGTACGACACTGAAACAGTCAATTAAACCTGGTTTCCATCAATATTTTAGAGGACAAAGCATGTTAGGTCTAGGTTAGGCCTGGGATTTGCCCTCATCAGGGTCATACTTTCGCAGTTTTAACATACATGTTGTCCTGATCGAGGGTTTTTTCTCCTTTGAATCACGTAGTAAAGTGGTACCACACTGAAGCAGTCCATTAAACCTGCTTTGGATCAATATTTTAGAGGATAACGCATGTTAGGTTTGGGTTAGGTCTAGGACATGCCCCCATCAGGCTCATACTTTCGCATATTTCTCATACTTCATGGCTAGATCCTGGGCTGTTTCTGGATTGTATCACGTAGTAATGTGGTACCACGCTGAAACAGTCAATTAAACCTGGTTTCGATCAATATTTTAGAGGATAACGCAAGTTAGGTCTGGGATAGGTCTGGGATTCGCCCTTATCAGGCTCATACTTTCGCGTTTTTCACATACTTGTTGAACGGGTCTTGGGTTTTTTCTGGTTTGGGTCACGTAGTAATGTGGTACCACACTGAAACAGTCAATTAAACCTGGTTTCGATCAATATTTTAGAGGATAACGCAGATTTGGTCTGGGTTAGGTCTAGGATTTGCCCTCATCAGGCTCATACTTTCGCATATTTCTCATACTTCATGGCTGGATCCTGGGCTATTTCTGGATTGGATCACGTAGTAAAGTGGCACCACGCTGCAACAGTCAATTAAACCTGGTTTGGATCAATATTTTAGAGGATGACGCATGTTAGGTTTGGGTTGGGTCTAGGATATGCCCTCATCAGGCTCATACTTTCGCATATTTCTCATACTTCATGGATAGATCGTGGTCTATTTCTGGATTGGATCACGTAGTAATGTGGTACCACACTGAAACATTCAATTAAACCTGGTATTGATAAATATTTTTGAGGCTAACGCATGTTAGGTCTGGGTTAGGTCTAGGATTTGCCCTCATCAGGCTCATACTTTCGCCTATTTCTCATACTTCATGGATAGATCGTGGCCTATTTCTGGATTGGATCACGTAGTAATGTGGTACCACACCGAAACAGTCAATTAAACCTGGTTTCGATCAATATTTTAGAGGATAACGCAAGTTATGTCTGGTATAGGTCTGGGATTTGCTCTCATCAGGCTCATTCTTTCGCATATTTCTCATACTTGATGGCTAGATCCAGGGCTTTTTCTGGATTGCATCACGTAGTAACGAAGTACGACACTGAAACAGTCAATTAAACCTGGTTTCCATCAATGTTTTAGAGGACAACGCATGTTAGGTATAGGTTAGGCCTGGGATTTGCCCTCATCAGGCTCATACTTTCGCGTTTTTCACATACTTGTTGAACTGATCTTGGATTTTTTCTGGTTTGCATCACGTAGTAATGTGGTACCACACTGAAACAGTCAATTAACCCCGGTTTCGATCAATATTTTGGAGGATAACGCAAGTTATGTCTGGTATAGGTCTGGGATTTGCTCTCATCAGGCTCATACTTTCGCATATTTCTCATACTTGATGGCTAGATCCAGGGCTTTTTCTGGATTGCATCACGTAGTAATGAAGTACGTCACTGAAACAGTCCATTCAACCTGGTTTCGATCAATATTTTAGAGGATAACGCAAGTTAGGTCTAGGTTAGCCCTGGGATTTTCACTGATCAGACTCATAGCTTCGCATTCTTCACATACTTGTTGAACGGATCCTGGGTTTTCTCTGGTTTGGTTCACGTAGTAATGTGGTACCACACTGAAACATTCAATTAAACCTGGTCTGGATAAATATTTTAGAGGATATCGCATGTTAGGTCTAGGTTAGGTCTGGGATTTGCCCTCATCAGGCTCGTACTTTCGCGGTTTTCACATACCTGTAGAACAGATCCTGGGTTTTTTCTGGATTGGATCACGTAGTAATGTGGTACCACACTGAAGCGGTCAATTAAACCTGGTTTCGATCAATATTTTAGAGGATAACGCAAGTTAGGTCTGGGATAGGTCTGGGATTTGCCCTCATCAGGCTCATTCTTTCGCTTATTTCTCATACTTGATGGCTAGATCCGGGGCTTTTCCTGGATTGCATCACGTAGTAATGAAGTACGACACTGAAACAGTCAATTAAACCTGGTTTCGATCAATATTTTAGAGGATAACGCATGTTAGGTCTGGGTTAGATCTAGGACTTGCCCTCATCAGGCTCATTCTTTCGCATATTTCTCATACTTGATGGCTAGATCCGGGGCTTTTTCTGGATTGCATCACGTAGTAATGAAGTACGACACTGAAACAGTCAATTAAACCTGGTTTCCATCAATATTTCAGAGGACAAAGCATGTCAGGTCTAGGTTAGGCCTGGGATTTGCCCTCATCAGGGTCATACTTTCGCAGTTTTAACATACATGTTGACCTGATCGAGGGTTTTTTTCTGCTTTGAATCACGTAGTAAAGTGGTACCACACTGAAGCAGTCCATTAAACTTGGTTTGGATCAATATTTTAGAGGATAACGCATGTTAGGTTTGGGTTAGGTCTAGGATATGCCCTCATCAGGCTCATACTTTCGCGTTTTTCACATACTTGTTGAACTGATCCTGGGTTTAAACTGGTTCGGATCACGTAGTAGTGTGGTACCACACTGAAACAGTCCATTAAACCTGGTTTCGATCAATATTTTAGAGGATAACGCAAGTTAGGTCTGGGTGCGGCGGTCTGGTGCGGCCATGAACGCCCGGCCGCCGAGGGGTGGAAACGGGGTCGCGGGCGGCTGCGAGTTGGGGCTCGCAGCCGCCACTAAACGCAGCCCCGGGACGGATAGCGCCGGGATGGAGTGGCCCCGTACCGCCGCTATGAGGCAGTGTGTCTACTGGGTGGACCGATTGTCCCCCGGGGGATGGGCGCGAAAGCGCGGGCACGGGGAGGATACCGGAAGAATGCTTCGAGCGATTCCCGGTATCGTCCCAAAGCGTGCCGAAGGGTCACCGTGGGGTTTTTAGTGGGTAGGTCCCGCGCCTGTCGTTGTACGGGCGCGGGGAATCCCACACACCCCTCCCACCTCTCCCCAAGGAGGTGGGAGGGAGTCTTTCGAAGATTTTCCCCACGACAAAAAAAAAAAAAAAAAAAAAAAGTTAGGTCTGGGTTAGGTCTGGGATTTGCCCTCATCAGGCTCGTACTTTCGCGTTTTTCACATACTTGTTGAACTGATCCTGGGTTTTTTCTGGTTCGGATCACGTAGTAGTGTGGTACCACACTGAAACAGTCCATTAAACCTGGTTTCGATCAATATTTTAGAGGATAACGCAAGTTAGGTCTGGGTTAGGTCTGGGATTTGCCCTCATCAGGCTCGTACTTTCGCGTTTTTCACATACCTGTAGAACAGATCCTGAGTTTTTTCTGGATTGGATCACGCAGTAATGTGGTACCACACCGAAACATTCAATTAAACCTGGTCTGGATAAATATTTTAGAGGATATCGCATGTTAGGTCTAGGTTAGGCCTGGGATTTGCCCTAATCAGGGTCATACTTTCGCAGTTTTAACATACATGTTGACCTGATCAAGGGTTTTTTCTACTTTGGATACGTAGTAAAGTGGTACCACAACTGAAACAGTCAATTAAATCTGGTTTCGATCATTATTTTAGAGGATAACGCAAGTTAGGTCTGGGATAGGTCTGGGATTAGCCCTCATCAGACTCATACTTTCGCACACTTCACATACTTGTTGAACAGATCCTGGGACTTTTTCTGGTTTGGATCACGTTGTAATGTGGTACCACACTGAAACAGTCGATTAAACCTGGTTTCGATCAATATCTTTGAGGATAACGCATGTTAGGTTTGGGTTAGGTCTTGGATTTGCTTCAGGCTCATACTTTCGCATATTTCTCATACTTCATGGCTAGATCCTTGGCTCTTTCTGGATTGGATCACGTAGTAATGTGGTACCACACTGAAACAGTCAATTCAACCTGGTTTCGATTAATATTTTAGAGGATAACGCAATTTATGTCCGGGATAGGTCTGGGATTTGCCCTCATCAGGCTCATACTTTCGCGTTTTTCACATACTTGTTGAACAGATCCTGGGTTTCTTCTGGTTTGGGTCACGTAGTAATGAGGTACCACACTGAAACAGTCGATTAAACCAGGTTTCGATCAATATTTTTGAGGATAACGCATGTTAGGTCTAGGTTAGGCCTGGGATTTTCACTCATCAGACACATACTTTCGCGTTTTTCACATACTTGTTGAACAGATCCAGGGTTTATTCTGGTTTGGATCACGTAGTAGTGTGGTACCGATCTGAAACAGTCCATTAAACCTGGTTTGGATCAATATTTTAGAGGATAACGCATGTTAGGTCTAGGTTAGGTCTGGGATTTTCACTCATCAGACTCATACTTTCGCATTCTTCACATACTTGTTGAACGGATCCAGGGTTTTTTTCTGGTTTGGATCACGTAGTAATGTGGAACCACACTGAAACAATCAATTAAACATGGTCTTGATAAATATTTTAGAGGATAACGCATGTTAGGTCTGGGATAGGTCTGGGATTTGCCCTCATCGGACTCATACTTTCGCACACTTCACATACTCGTTGAACAGATCTAGGGTTATTTTCTGGTTTGGATCACATAGTAATGTGGTACCACACTGAAACAGTCGATTAAACCAGGTTTCGATCAATATTTTTGAGGATAACGCATGTTAGGTCTAGGTTAGGCCTGGGATTTTCACTCATCAGACTCATACTTTCGCATTCTTCACATACTTGTTGAACGGATCCTGGGTTTTTTCTGGTTTGGATCACGTAGTAATGTGGGACCACACTGAAACAATCAATTAAACCTGGTCTTGATAAATATTTTAGAGGACAACGTATGTTAGGTCCGGGTTAGGTCTAGGATTTGCCCTCATCAGGCTCATACTTTCGCATATTTCACATACTTCATGGCTAGATCCTGGGCTATTTCTGGATTGGATCACGTAGTAATGTGGTACCACACTGAAACAGTCGACTGAACCAGGTTTCTATCAATATTATTGAGGATAACGCAAGTTAGGTCTGGGATAGGTCTGGGATTTGCCCTCATCAGGCTCATACTTTCGCGTTTTTCACATAGTTGTTGAACAGATCCTGGGTTTTTTTCTGGTTTGGATCACGTAGCAATGTGGTACCACACTGAGACCGTCAATTAAACCTGGTTTCGATCAATATTTTAGAGAATAATTCATGTTAGGTCTAGGTTAGGTCTGGGATTTGCTCTCATCGGGCTCATTCTTTCGCATATTTCTCATACTTCATGGCTAGATCCTGGGCTTTTTCTGGATTGCATCACGTAGTAATGAAGTACAACACTGAAACAGTCGATTAAACCTGGTTTCCATCAATATCTTAGAGGACAACGCAAGTTATGTCTTGGATAGGTCTGAGATTTGCCCTCATCAGGCTCATACTTTCGCGTTTTTCACATACTTGTTGAACGGATCCTGGGTTTTCTTCTGGTTTGGATCACGTAGTAGTGTGGTACCACACTGAAACAGTCCATTAAACCTGGTTTGGATCAATATTTTAGAGGATAACGCATGTTAGGTCTAGGTTAGGTCTGTGATTTTCACTCATCAGACTCATACTTTCGCATTCTTCACATACTTGTTGAACGGATCCTGGGTTTTTTCTGGTTTGGATCACGTAGTAATGTGGGACCACACTGAAACAATCAATTAAACCTGGTCTTGATAAATATTTTAGAGGACAACGCATCTTAGGTCTGGGATAGGTCGGGGATTTGCCCTCATCAGACTCATACTTTCGCACACTTCACTTACTCGTTGAACAGATCCTGGGTTATTTTCTGGTTTGGATCACATAGTAATGTGGTACCACACTGAAACAGACGATTAAACCAGGTTTCGATCAATATTTTTGAGGACAACGCACGTTAGGTCTAGGTTAGGCCGGGGTTTTTCACTCAGCACACTCATACTTTCGCATTCTTCACATACGTGTTGAACGGATCCTGGGTTTTTACTGGTTTGGATCACGTAGTAATGAAGTGCAACGCTGAAACAGTCAATTAAACCTGGTTTCCATAAATATTTTAGAGAATAATTCATGTTAGGTCTAGGTTAGGTCTGGGATTTGCTCTCATCAGGCTCATACTTTCGCATATTTCTCATACTTCATGGCTAGATCCTGGGCTGTTTCTGGATTATATCACGTAGTAATGTGGTACCACGCTGAAACAGTCAATTAAACCTGATTTCGATCAATATTTTAGAGGATAACGCAAGTTAGGTCTGGGATAGGTCTGAGATTCGCCCTCATCAGGCTCATACTTTCGCGTTTTTCACATACTTGTTGAACAGATCCTGGGTTTTTTTCTGGTTTGGATCACGTAGTAATGAAGTACAACACTGAAACAGTCAATTAAACCTGGTTTCCATCAATATCTTAGAGGACAACGAAAGTTATGTCTAGTTTAGGTCTGGGATTTGCCCTCATCAGACCCATACTTTCGCATACTTCACATACTTGTTGAACAGATCCTGGGTTTTTTTCTGGTTTGGATCACGTAGTAATGTGGTACCACACTGAAACAGTCGATTAAACCTGGTTTCGATCAATATTTTTGAGGAGAACGCATGTTAGGTCTAGGTTAGGCCGAGGATTTTCACTCATCAGACTCATACTTTCGCATTCTTCACATACTTGTTGAACGGATCCTGGGTTTTTACTGGTTTGGATCACGTAGTAATGTGGTGCCACACTGAAACAGTCAATTAAACCTGGTTTCGATCAATATTTTAGAGAATAATTCATGTTAGGTCTAGGTTAGGTCTGGAATTAGCCCTCATCAGACTCATACTTTCGCACACTTCACATACTCGTTGACAAGATCCTGGGTTTTTTTCTTGTTTGGATCACGTAATAATGTGGTACCACACTGAAACAGTCGATTAAACCTGGTTTCGATTAATATTTTTGAGGATAACGCATGTTAGGTCTGGGATAGGTCTGGGATTCGCCCTCATCAGGCTCATACTTTCGCATATTTCTCATACTCGATGGCTAGATCCTGGGCTTTTTCTGGATTGCATCACGTAGTAATGAAGTACAACACTGAAACAGTCAATTAACCCTGGTTTCCATCAATATCTTAGAGGACAACGCAAGTTAGGTCTGGGATAGGTCTGGGATTTGCCCTCATCAGGCTCATACTTTCGCGTTTTTCACATACTTGTTGAACAGATCCTGGGTTTTTTCTGGTTTGGATCACGTAGTAGTGTGGTACCACACTGGAACAGTCCATTAAACCTGGTTTGGATCAATATTTTAGAGGATAACGCATGTTAGGTCTAGGTTAGGTCTGGGATTTTCACTCATCAGACTCATACTTTCGCATATTTCTCATACTTCATGGCTGGATCCTGGGCTATTTCTGGATTGGGTCACGTAGTAATGTGGTACCTCACTGAAACAATCAATTAAACCTGGTCATGATAAATATTTTAGAGAATAATTCATGTTAGGTCTAGGTTAGGTCTGGGATTTGCTCTCATCAGGCTCATACTTTCACATATTTCTCATACTTCATGGCTGGATCCTGGGCTATTTCTGGATTGGATCACGTAGTAACGTGGTACCACACTGAAACAGTCAATTAAACCTGGTTTTGATCAATATTTTAGAGAACAATTCATGTTAGGTCTACGTTAGGTCTGGGATTTGCCCTCATCAGGGTCATACTTCCGCAGCTCTAACATACATGTTGACCTGATCGAGGGTTTTTTCTGCTTTGGATCACGTAGTAAAGTGGTACCACACTAAAACAGTCAATTAAACCTGGTTTCGATCAATATTTTAGGGGATAACGAAAGTTATGTCTAGTTTAGGCCTGGGATTAGCCCTCATCAGACTCATACTTTCGCACACTACACATACTCGTTGACAAGATCCTGGGTTTTTTTCTTGTTTGGATCACGTAATAATGTGGTACCACACTGAAACAGTCGATTAAACCTGGTTTCGATTAATATTTTTGAGGATAACGCATGTTAGGTCTGGGTTAGGTCTAGGATTTGCCCCCATCAGGCTCATACTTTCGCATATTTCTCATACTTCATGGCTGGATCCTGGGCTATTTCTGGATTGCATCACGTAGTAATGTGGTACCACACTGAAACAGTCGATGAAACCTGGTTTCGATCAATATTTTTGAGGATAACGCATGTCAGGTCTAGGTTAGGCTGAGGATTTTCACTCATCAGACTCATACTTTCGCATTCTTCACATACTTGTTGAACTGATCCTGGGTTTTTTCTGGTTTGGATCACGTAGTAGTGTGGTACCACACTGAAACAGTCCATTAAACCTGGTTTGGATCAATATTTTAGAGGATAACGCATGTTATGTCTATGTTAGGTCTGGGATTTTCACTCATCAGACTCATACTTTCGCATTCTTCACATACTTTGTCAACGGATCCTGGGTTTTTTCTGGTTTGGATCACGTAGTAATGTGGGACCACACTGAAACAATCAATTAAACCTGGTATTGATAATTATTTTAGAGGATAACGCATGTTAGGTCTGGGATAGGTCTGGGATTTGCCCTCATCAGACTCATACTTTCGCACACTTCACATACTCGTTGAACAGATCCTGGGTTTTTACTGGTTTGGATCGCGTACTAATGTGGTACCACACTGGAAACAGTCGATTAAACCTGGTTTCGATCAATATTTTTGAGGATAACGCATGTTAGGTCTAGGTTAAGCCGAGGATTTTCACTCATCAAACTCATACTTTCGCATTCTCCACATACTTGTTGAACGGATCCTGGGTTTTTACTGGTTTGGATCACGTAGTAATGTGGTACCACACTGAAACAGACGATTAAACCAGATTTCGATCAATATTTTCGAGGATAACGCATGTTAGGTCTGGGATAGGTCTGGGATTTTCACTCATCAGACTCATACTTTCGCATTCTTCACATACTTGTTGAACGGATCCTGGGTTATTCTGGTTTGGATCACGTAGTAATGTGGGACCACACTGAAACAATCAATTAAACCTGGTCTTGATAAATATTTTAGAGGATAACCCATGTTTGGTCTGGGTTAGGTCTAGGATTTGCCCTCGTCAGGCTCATACTTTCGCATATTTCTCATACTTCATGGCTACATCCTGGGCTATTTCTGGATTGGATCACGTAGTAATGTGGTACCACACTGAAACAGACGATTAAACCAGGTTTCGATCAATATTTTTGAGGATAACGCATGTTAGGTCTAGGTTAGGCCGGGGCTCTTCACTCATCACACTCATACTTTCACATTCTTCACATACTTGTTGAACGGATCCTGGGTTTTTACTGGTTTGGATCACGTAGTAATGAAGTGCAACACTGAAACAGTCAATTAAACCTGGTCTTGAAAAATATTTTAGAGGATAACGCAAGTTAGGTTTGGGTTAGGTCTGGGATTTGCCCTCATCAGGCTCATACTTTCGCATATTTCTCATACTTCATGGCTAGATCCTGGGCTGTTTCTGGATTGTATCACGTAGTAATGTGGGACCACACTGAAACAATCAATTAAACCTGGTCTTGATAAATATTATAGAGGATAATGCATGTAAGGTCTGGGATAGGTCTGGGATTTGCCCTCATCAGACTCATACTTTCGCACACTTCACATACTCGTTGAACAGATCCCGGGTTATTTTCTGGTTTGGATCACATAGTAATGTGGTACCACACTGAAACAGACGATTAAACCAGGTTTCGATCAATATTTTCGAGGATAACGCATGTTAGGTCTAGGTTAGGCCGGGGATTTTCACTCATCACACTCATACTTTCACATTCTTCAGATACTTGTTGAACGGATCCTGGGTTTTTACTGGTTTGGATCACGTAGTAATGAAGTGCAACACTGAAACAGTCTATTAAACCTGGTTTCCATCAATATTTTTGAGGACAACGCATGTTAGGTCTAGGTTAGGCCTGGGATTTGCCCACATCAGGGTCATACTTTCGCAGTTTTAACATACATGTTGACCTGATCGAGGGTTTTTTCTGCTTTGGATCACGCAGTAAAGTGGTACCACACTGAAACAGTCGATTAAACCTGGTTTCGATCAATAGTTTTGAGGATAACGCATGTTAGGTCTGGGATAGGTCTGGGATTTGCCCTCATCAGGCTCATACTTTCACATTCTTCACATACTTGTTGAACGGATCCTGGGTTTTTACTGGTTTGGATCACGTAGTAATGAAGTGCAACACTGAAACAGTCGATCAAACCTGGTTTCGATCAATATTTTAGAGGACAACGCATGTTAGGTCTAGGTTAGGCCTGGGATTTGCCCTCATCAGACTCATACTTTCGCACACTTCACATACTCGTTGAACAGATCCTGGGTTTTTACTGGTTTGGATCACGTACTAATGTGGTACCACACTGAAACAGTCGATCAAACCTGGTTTCGATCAATATTTTTGAGGATAACGCATGTTAGGTCTAGGTTAGGCCGAGGATTTTCACTCATCAAACTCATACTTTCGCATTCTCCACATACTTGTTGAACGGATCCTGGGTTTTTACTGGTTTGGATCACGTAGTGATGTGGTACCATACTGAAACATTCAATTAAACCTGGTCTTGATAAATATTTTAGAGGATAACGCATGTTAGGTTTGGGTTAGGTCTAGGATTTGCCCTCATCAGGCTCATACTTTCGCATATTTCTCATACTTCATGGCTAGATCCTGGGCTGTTTCTGGATTGTATCATGTAGTAATGTGGGACCACACTGAAACATTCAATTAAACCTGGTCTTGATAAATATTTTAGAGGATAACGCATGTTAGGTCTGGGATAGGTCTGGGATTTTCACTCATCAGACTCATACTTTCGCATTCTTCACATACTTGTTGAACGGATCCTGGGTTATTCTGGTTTCGATCACGTAGTAATGTGGGACCACACTGAAACAATCAATTAAACCTGGTCTTGATAAATATTTTAGAGGATAACGCATGTTTGGTCTGGGTTAGGTCTAGGATTTGCCCTCGTCAGGCTCATACTTTCGCATATTTCTCATACATCATGGCTACATCCTGGGCTATTTCTGGATTGGATCACGTAGTAATGTGGTACCACACTGAAACAGACGATTAAACCAGGTTTCGATCAATATTTTTGAGGATAACGCAAGTTACGTCTGGGATAGGACTGGGATTTGCCCTCATCAGGCTCATACTTTCGCGTTTTTCACATACTTGTTGAACAGATCCTGGGTTATTTCCGGTTTGGGTCACGTAGTAGTGTGGTACCACACTGAAACAGTCGATTAAACCTGGTTTCGATCAATATTTTTGAGGATAACGCATGTTAGGTCTAGGTTAGGCCGGGGATTTTCACTCATCAGACTCATACTTTCGCATTCTTCACATACTTGTTGAACGGATCCTGGGTTTTTACAGGTTTGGATCGCGTAGTAATGTCGTACCACACTGAAACATTCAATTAAACCTGGTCTTGATAAATATTTTAGAGGACAACGTATCTTAGGTCTGGGTTAGGTCTAGGATTTGCCCTCATCAGGCTCATACTTTCGCATATTTCTCATACTTCATGGCTAGATCCTGGGCTATTTCTGGATTGGATCACATAGTAATGTGGTACCACAACTAAAACAGTCACTTAAACCTGGTTTCGATCACTATTTTAGAGGATAACGCAAGTTAGGTCCGGGATAGGTCTGGGATTAGCCCTCATCAGACTCACACTTTCGCACACTTCACATACTCGTTGAAAAGATCCTGGGATTTTTTCTTGTTTGGATCACGTAATAATGTGGTACCACACTGAATCAGTCGATTAAACCTGGTTTCGATTAATATTTTTGAGGATAACGCATGTTAGGTCTGGGTTAGGTCTAGGATTTGCCCCCATCAGGCTCATACTTTCGCATATTTCTCATACTTCATGGCTGGATCCTGGGCTATTTCTGGATTGCATCACGTAGTAATGTGGTACCACACTGAAACAGTCGATTAAACCTGGTTTCGATCAATATTTTTGAGGATAACGCATGTTAGGTCTAGGTTAGGCCGAGGATTTTCACTCATCAAACTCATACTTTCGCATTCTCCACATACTTGTTGAACGGATCCTGGGTTTTTACTGGTTTGGATCACGTAGTAATGTGGTACCACACTGAAACAGACGATTAAACCAGGTTTCGATCAATATTTTCGAGGATAACGCATGTTAGGTCTGGGATAGGTCTGGGATTTTCACTCATCAGACTCATACTTTCGCATTCTTCACATACTTGTTGAACGGATCCTGGGTTATTCTGGTTTGGATCACGTAGTAATGTGGGACCACACTGAAACAATCAATTAAACCTGGTCTTGATAAATATTTTGGAGGATAACCCACGTTTGGTCTGGGTTAGGTCTAGGATTTGCCCTCGTCAGGCTCATACTTTCGCATATTTCTCATACTTCATGGCTACATCCTGGGCTATTTCTGGATTGGATCACGTAGTAATGTGGTACCACACTGAAACAGCCGATTAAACCAGGTTTCGATCAATATTTTTGAGGATAACGCATGTTAGGTCTAGGTTAGGCCGGGGTTCTTCACTCATCACACTCATACTTTCACATTCTTCACATACTTGTTGAACGGATCCTGGGTTTTTACTGGTTTGGATCACGTAGTAATGAAGTGCAACACTGAAACAGTCAATTAAACCTGGTCTTGAAAAATATTTTAGAGGATAACGCAAGTTAGGTTTGGGTTAGGTCTGGGATTTGCCCTCATCAGGCTCATACTTTCGCATATTTCTCATACTTCATGGCTAGATCCTGGGCTGTTTCTGGATTGTATCACGTAGTAATGTGGGGCCACACTGAAACAATCAATTAAACCTGGTCTTGATAAATATTATAGAGGATAATGCATGTAAGGTCTGGGATAGGTCTGGGATTAGCCCTCATCAGACTCACACTTTCGCACACTTCACATACTCGTTGAAAAGATCCTGGGTTTTTTTCTTGTTTGTATCACGTAGTAATGTGGTACCACGCTGAAACAGTCAATTCAACCTGGTTTCGATCAATATTTTAGAGGATAACGCAAGTTAGGTCTGGGATAGGTCTGGGATTCGCCCTTATCAGGCTCATACTTTCGCGTTTTTCACATACTTGTTGAACGGGTCTTGGGCTTTTTCTGGATTGCATCACGTTGTAATGAAGTACGACACTGAAACAGTCAATTAAACCTGGTTTCCATCAATGTTTTAGAGGACAACACATGTTATGTATAGGTTAGGCCTGGGATTTGCCCTCATCAGGCTCATACTTTCGCGTTTTTCACATACTTGTTGAACTGATCTTGGATTTTTTCTGGTTTGCATCACGTAGTAATGTGGTACCACACTGAAACAGTCCATTCAACCTGGTTTCGATCAATATTTCAGAGGATAACGCAAGTTAGGTCTAGGTTAGCCCTGAGATTTTCACTGATCAGACTCATAGCTTCGCATTCTTCACATACTTGTTGAACGTATCCTGGGTTTTCTCTGGTTTGGTTCACGTAGTAATGTGGTACCACACTGAAACATTCAATTAAACCTGGTCTGGATAAATATTTTAGAGGATATCGCATGTTAGGTCTAGGTTAGGTCTGGGATTTGCCCTCATCAGGCTCTTACTTTCGCGGTTCTCACATACCTGTAGAACAGATCCTGGGTTTTTTCTGGATTGGATCACGTAGTAATGTGGTACCACACTGAAGCGGTCAATTAAACCTGGTTTCGATCAATATTTTAGAGGATAACGCAAGTTAGGTCTGGGATAGGTCTGGGATTTGCCCTCATCAGGCTCATTCTTTCGCTTATTTCTCATACTTGATGGCTAGATCCGGGGCTTTTCCTGGATTGCATCACGTAGTAATGAAGTACGACACTGAAACAGTCAATTAAACCTGGTTTCGATCAATATTTTAGAGAATAATTCATGTTAGGTCTAGGTTAGGTCTGGGATGTGCCCTCATCAGGGTCATACTTTCGCAGTTTTAACATACATGTTGACCTGATCGAGGGCTTTTTCTACTTTGGATCACGTAGTAAAGAGGTAGCACACTGAAACAGTCAATTAAACCTGGTTTCGATCAATATTTTAGAGGATAACGCATGTTAGGTCTGGGTTAGATCTAGGACTTGCCCTCATCAGACTCATTCATTCGCATATTTCTCATACTTGATGGCTAGATCCGGGGCTTTTTCTGGATTGCATCAGGTAGTAATGAAGTACGACACTGAAACAGTCAATTAAACCTGGTTTCCATCAATATTTTAGAGGACAAAGCATGTTAGGTCTAGGTTAGGCCTGGGATTTGCCCTCATCAGGGTCATACTTTCGCAGTTTTAACATACATGTTGTCCTGATCGAGGGTTTTTTCTCCTTTGAATCACGTAGTAAAGTGGTACCACACTGAAGCAGTCCATTAAACCTGCTTTGGATCAATATTTTAGAGGATAACGCATGTTAGGTTTGGGTTAGGTCTAGGACATGCCCCCATCAGGCTCATACTTTCGCATATTTCTCATACTTCATGGCTAGATCCTGGGCTGTTTCTGGATTGTATCACGTAGTAATGTGGTACCACGCTGAAACAGTCAATTAAACCTGGTTTCGATCAATATTTTAGAGGATAACGCAAGTTAGGTCTGGGATAGGTCTGGGATTCGCCCTTATCAGGCTCATACTTTCGCGTTTTTCACATACTTGTTGAACGGGTCTTGGGTTTTTTCTGGTTTGGGTCACGTAGTAATGTGGTACCACACTGAAACAGTCAATTAAACCTGGTTTCGATCAATATTTTAGAGGATAACGCAGATTTGGTCTGGGTTAGGTCTAGGATTTGCCCTCATCAGGCTCATACTTTCGCATATTTCTCATACTTCATGGCTGGATCCTGGGCTATTTCTGGATTGGATCACGTAGTAAAGTGGCACCACGCTGAAACAGTCAATTAAACCTGGTTTGGATCAATATTTTAGAGGATGACGCATGTTAGGTTTGGGTTGGGTCTAGGATATGCCCTCATCAGGCTCATACTTTCGCATATTTCTCATACTTCATGGATAGATCGTGGTCTATTTCTGGATTGGATCACGTAGTAATGTGGTACCACACTGAAACATTCAATTAAACCTGGTATTGATAAATATTTTTGAGGCTAACGCATGTTAGGTCTGGGTTAGGTCTAGGATTTGCCCTCATCAGGCTCATACTTTCGCCTATTTCTCATACTTCATGGATAGATCGTGGCCTATTTCTGGATTGGATCACGTAGTAATGTGGTACCACACCGAAACAGTCAATTAAACCTGGTTTCGATCAATATTTTAGAGGATAACGCAAGTTATGTCTGGTATAGGTCTGGGATTTGCTCTCATCAGGCTCATTCTTTCGCATATTTCTCATACTTGATGGCTAGATCCAGGGCTTTTTCTGGATTGCATCACGTAGTAACGAAGTACGACACTGAAACAGTCAATTAAACCTGGTTTCCATCAATGTTTTAGAGGACAACGCATGTTAGGTATAGGTTAGGCCTGGGATTTGCCCTCATCAGGCTCATACTTTCGCGTTTTTCACATACTTGTTGAACTGATCTTGGATTTTTTCTGGTTTGCATCACGTAGTAATGTGGTACCACACTGAAACAGTCAATTAACCCCGGTTTCGATCAATATTTTGGAGGATAACGCAAGTTATGTCTGGTATAGGTCTGGGATTTGCTCTCATCAGGCTCATACTTTCGCATATTTCTCATACTTGATGGCTAGATCCAGGGCTTTTTCTGGATTGCATCACGTAGTAATGAAGTACGTCACTGAAACAGTCCATTCAACCTGGTTTCGATCAATATTTTAGAGGATAACGCAAGTTAGGTCTAGGTTAGCCCTGGGATTTTCACTGATCAGACTCATAGCTTCGCATTCTTCACATACTTGTTGAACGGATCCTGGGTTTTCTCTGGTTTGGTTCACGTAGTAATGTGGTACCACACTGAAACATTCAATTAAACCTGGTCTGGATAAATATTTTAGAGGATATCGCATGTTAGGTCTAGGTTAGGTCTGGGATTTGCCCTCATCAGGCTCGTACTTTCGCGGTTTTCACATACCTGTAGAACAGATCCTGGGTTTTTTCTGGATTGGATCACGTAGTAATGTGGTACCACACTGAAGCGGTCAATTAAACCTGGTTTCGATCAATATTTTAGAGGATAACGCAAGTTAGGTCTGGGATAGGTCTGGGATTTGCCCTCATCAGGCTCATTCTTTCGCTTATTTCTCATACTTGATGGCTAGATCCGGGGCTTTTCCTGGATTGCATCACGTAGTAATGAAGTACGACACTGAAACAGTCAATTAAACCTGGTTTCGATCAATATTTTAGAGGATAACGCATGTTAGGTCTGGGTTAGATCTAGGACTTGCCCTCATCAGGCTCATTCTTTCGCATATTTCTCATACTTGATGGCTAGATCCGGGGCTTTTTCTGGATTGCATCACGTAGTAATGAAGTACGACACTGAAACAGTCAATTAAACCTGGTTTCCATCAATATTTCAGAGGACAAAGCATGTCAGGTCTAGGTTAGGCCTGGGATTTGCCCTCATCAGGGTCATACTTTCGCAGTTTTAACATACATGTTGACCTGATCGAGGGTTTTTTTCTGCTTTGAATCACGTAGTAAAGTGGTACCACACTGAAGCAGTCCATTAAACTTGGTTTGGATCAATATTTTAGAGGATAACGCATGTTAGGTTTGGGTTAGGTCTAGGATATGCCCTCATCAGGCTCATACTTTCGCGTTTTTCACATACTTGTTGAACTGATCCTGGGTTTAAACTGGTTCGGATCACGTAGTAGTGTGGTACCACACTGAAACAGTCCATTAAACCTGGTTTCGATCAATATTTTAGAGGATAACGCAAGTTAGGTCTGGGTGCGGCGGTCTGGTGCGGCCATGAACGCCCGGCCGCCGAGGGGTGGAAACGGGGTCGCGGGCGGCTGCGAGTTGGGGCTCGCAGCCGCCACTAAACGCAGCCCCGGGACGGATAGCGCCGGGATGGAGTGGCCCCGTACCGCCGCTATGAGGCAGTGTGTCTACTGGGTGGACCGATTGTCCCCCGGGGGATGGGCGCGAAAGCGCGGGCACGGGGAGGATACCGGAAGAATGCTTCGAGCGATTCCCGGTATCGTCCCAAAGCGTGCCGAAGGGTCACCGTGGGGTTTTTAGTGGGTAGGTCCCGCGCCTGTCGTTGTACGGGCGCGGGGAATCCCACACACCCCTCCCACCTCTCCCCAAGGAGGTGGGAGGGAGTCTTTCGAAGATTTTCCCCACGACAAAAAAAAAAAAAAAAAAAAAAAGTTAGGTCTGGGTTAGGTCTGGGATTTGCCCTCATCAGGCTCGTACTTTCGCGTTTTTCACATACTTGTTGAACTGATCCTGGGTTTTTTCTGGTTCGGATCACGTAGTAGTGTGGTACCACACTGAAACAGTCCATTAAACCTGGTTTCGATCAATATTTTAGAGGATAACGCAAGTTAGGTCTGGGTTAGGTCTGGGATTTGCCCTCATCAGGCTCGTACTTTCGCGTTTTTCACATACCTGTAGAACAGATCCTGAGTTTTTTCTGGATTGGATCACGCAGTAATGTGGTACCACACCGAAACATTCAATTAAACCTGGTCTGGATAAATATTTTAGAGGATATCGCATGTTAGGTCTAGGTTAGGCCTGGGATTTGCCCTAATCAGGGTCATACTTTCGCAGTTTTAACATACATGTTGACCTGATCAAGGGTTTTTTCTACTTTGGATACGTAGTAAAGTGGTACCACAACTGAAACAGTCAATTAAATCTGGTTTCGATCATTATTTTAGAGGATAACGCAAGTTAGGTCTGGGATAGGTCTGGGATTAGCCCTCATCAGACTCATACTTTCGCACACTTCACATACTTGTTGAACAGATCCTGGGACTTTTTCTGGTTTGGATCACGTTGTAATGTGGTACCACACTGAAACAGTCGATTAAACCTGGTTTCGATCAATATCTTTGAGGATAACGCATGTTAGGTTTGGGTTAGGTCTTGGATTTGCTTCAGGCTCATACTTTCGCATATTTCTCATACTTCATGGCTAGATCCTTGGCTCTTTCTGGATTGGATCACGTAGTAATGTGGTACCACACTGAAACAGTCAATTCAACCTGGTTTCGATTAATATTTTAGAGGATAACGCAATTTATGTCCGGGATAGGTCTGGGATTTGCCCTCATCAGGCTCATACTTTCGCGTTTTTCACATACTTGTTGAACAGATCCTGGGTTTCTTCTGGTTTGGGTCACGTAGTAATGAGGTACCACACTGAAACAGTCGATTAAACCAGGTTTCGATCAATATTTTTGAGGATAACGCATGTTAGGTCTAGGTTAGGCCTGGGATTTTCACTCATCAGACACATACTTTCGCGTTTTTCACATACTTGTTGAACAGATCCAGGGTTTATTCTGGTTTGGATCACGTAGTAGTGTGGTACCGCTCTGAAACAGTCCATTAAACCTGGTTTGGATCAATATTTTAGAGGATAACGCATGTTAGGTCTAGGTTAGGTCTGGGATTTTCACTCATCAGACTCATACTTTCGCATTCTTCACATACTTGTTGAACGGATCCAGGGTTTTTTTCTGGTTTGGATCACGTAGTAATGTGGAACCACACTGAAACAATCAATTAAACATGGTCTTGATAAATATTTTAGAGGATAACGCATGTTAGGTCTGGGATAGGTCTGGGATTTGCCCTCATCGGACTCATACTTTCGCACACTTCACATACTCGTTGAACAGATCTAGGGTTATTTTCTGGTTTGGATCACATAGTAATGTGGTACCACACTGAAACAGTCGATTAAACCAGGTTTCGATCAATATTTTTGAGGATAACGCATGTTAGGTCTAGGTTAGGCCTGGGATTTTCACTCATCAGACTCATACTTTCGCATTCTTCACATACTTGTTGAACGGATCCTGGGTTTTTTCTGGTTTGGATCACGTAGTAATGTGGGACCACACTGAAACAATCAATTAAACCTGGTCTTGATAAATATTTTAGAGGACAACGTATGTTAGGTCCGGGTTAGGTCTAGGATTTGCCCTCATCAGGCTCATACTTTCGCATATTTCACATACTTCATGGCTAGATCCTGGGCTATTTCTGGTTTGGATCACATAGTAATGTGGTACCACACTGAAACAGACGATTAAACCAGGTTTCGATCAATATTTTTGAGGACAACGCACGTTAGGTCTAGGTTAGGCCGGGGTTTTTCACTCAGCACACTCATACTTTCGCATTCTTCACATACGTGTTGAACGGATCCTGGGTTTTTACTGGTTTGGATCACGTAGTAATGAAGTGCAACGCTGAAACAGTCAATTAAACCTGGTTTCCATAAATATTTTAGAGAATAATTCATGTTAGGTCTAGGTTAGGTCTGGGATTTGCTCTCATCAGGCTCATACTTTCGCATATTTCTCATACTTCATGGCTAGATCCTGGGCTGTTTCTGGATTATATCACGTAGTAATGTGGTACCACGCTGAAACAGTCAATTAAACCTGATTTCGATCAATATTTTAGAGGATAACGCAAGTTAGGTCTGGGATAGGTCTGAGATTCGCCCTCATCAGGCTCATGCTTTCGCGTTTTTCACATACTTGTTGAACAGATCCTGGGTTTTTTTCTGGTTTGGATCACGTAGTAATGAAGTACAACACTGAAACAGTCAATTAAACCTGGTTTCCATCGATATCTTAGAGGACAACGAAAGTTATGTCTAGTTTAGGTCTGGGATTTGCCCTCATCAGACCCATACTTTCGCATACTTCACATACTTGTTGAACAGATCCTGGGTTTTTTTCTGGTTTGGATCACGTAGTAATGTGGTACCACACTGAAACAGTCGATTAAACCTGGTTTCGATCAATATTTTTGAGGAGAACGCATGTTAGGTCTAGGTTAGGCCGAGGATTTTCACTCATCAGACTCATACTTTCGCATTCTTCACATACTTGTTGAACGGATCCTGGGTTTTTACTGGTTTGGATCACGTAGTAATGTGGTGCCACACTGAAACAGTCAATTAAACCTGGTTTCGATCAATATTTTAGAGAATAATTCATGTTAGGTCTAGGTTAGGTCTGGAATTAGCCCTCATCAGACTCATACTTTCGCACACTTCACATACTCGTTGACAAGATCCTGGGTTTTTTTCTTGTTTGGATCACGTAATAATGTGGTACCACACTGAAACAGTCGATTAAACCTGGTTTCGATTAATATTTTTGAGGATAACGCATGTTAGGTCTGGGATAGGTCTGGGATTCGCCCTCATCAGGCTCATACTTTCGCATATTTCTCATACTCGATGGCTAGATCCTGGGCTTTTTCTGGATTGCATCACGTAGTAATGAAGTACAACACTGAAACAGTCAATTAACCCTGGTTTCCATCAATATCTTAGAGGACAACGCAAGTTAGGTCTGGGATAGGTCTGGGATTTGCCCTCATCAGGCTCATACTTTCGCGTTTTTCACATACTTGTTGAACAGATCCTGGGTTTTTTCTGGTTTGGATCACGTAGTAGTGTGGTACCACACTGGAACAGTCCATTAAACCTGGTTTGGATCAATATTTTAGAGGATAACGCATGTTAGGTCTAGGTTAGGTCTGGGATTTTCACTCATCAGACTCATACTTTCGCATATTTCTCATACTTCATGGCTGGATCCTGGGCTATTTCTGGATTGGGTCACGTAGTAATGTGGTACCTCACTGAAACAATCAATTAAACCTGGTCATGATAAATATTTTAGAGAATAATTCATGTTAGGTCTAGGTTAGGTCTGGGATTTGCTCTCATCAGGCTCATACTTTCACATATTTCTCATACTTCATGGCTGGATCCTGGGCTATTTCTGGATTGGATCACGTAGTAACGTGGTACCACACTGAAACAGTCAATTAAACCTGGTTTTGATCAATATTTTAGAGAACAATTCATGTTAGGTCTACGTTAGGTCTGGGATTTGCCCTCATCAGGGTCATACTTCCGCAGCTCTAACATACATGTTGACCTGATCGAGGGTTTTTTCTGCTTTGGATCACGTAGTAAAGTGGTACCACACTAAAACAGTCAATTAAACCTGGTTTCGATCAATATTTTAGGGGATAACGAAAGTTATGTCTAGTTTAGGCCTGGGATTAGCCCTCATCAGACTCATACTTTCGCACACTACACATACTCGTTGACAAGATCCTGGGTTTTTTTCTTGTTTGGATCACGTAATAATGTGGTACCACACTGAAACAGTCGATTAAACCTGGTTTCGATTAATATTTTTGAGGATAACGCATGTTAGGTCTGGGTTAGGTCTAGGATTTGCCCCCATCAGGCTCATACTTTCGCATATTTCTCATACTTCATGGCTGGATCCTGGGCTATTTCTGGATTGCATCACGTAGTAATGTGGTACCACACTGAAACAGTCGATGAAACCTGGTTTCGATCAATATTTTTGAGGATAACGCATGTCAGGTCTAGGTTAGGCTGAGGATTTTCACTCATCAGACTCATACTTTCGCATTCTTCACATACTTGTTGAACTGATCCTGGGTTTTTTCTGGTTTGGATCACGTAGTAGTGTGGTACCACACTGAAACAGTCCATTAAACCTGGTTTGGATCAATATTTTAGAGGATAACGCATGTTATGTCTATGTTAGGTCTGGGATTTTCACTCATCAGACTCATACTTTCGCATTCTTCACATACTTTGTCAACGGATCCTGGGTTTTTTCTGGTTTGGATCACGTAGTAATGTGGGACCACACTGAAACAATCAATTAAACCTGGTATTGATAATTATTTTAGAGGATAACGCATGTTAGGTCTGGGATAGGTCTGGGATTTGCCCTCATCAGACTCATACTTTCGCACACTTCACATACTCGTTGAACAGATCCTGGGTTTTTACTGGTTTGGATCGCGTACTAATGTGGTACCACACTGGAAACAGTCGATTAAACCTGGTTTCGATCAATATTTTTGAGGATAACGCATGTTAGGTCTAGGTTAAGCCGAGGATTTTCACTCATCAAACTCATACTTTCGCATTCTCCACATACTTGTTGAACGGATCCTGGGTTTTTACTGGTTTGGATCACGTAGTAATGTGGTACCACACTGAAACAGACGATTAAACCAGATTTCGATCAATATTTTCGAGGATAACGCATGTTAGGTCTGGGATAGGTCTGGGATTTTCACTCATCAGACTCATACTTTCGCATTCTTCACATACTTGTTGAACGGATCCTGGGTTATTCTGGTTTGGATCACGTAGTAATGTGGGACCACACTGAAACAATCAATTAAACCTGGTCTTGATAAATATTTTAGAGGATAACCCATGTTTGGTCTGGGTTAGGTCTAGGATTTGCCCTCGTCAGGCTCATACTTTCGCATATTTCTCATACTTCATGGCTACATCCTGGGCTATTTCTGGATTGGATCACGTAGTAATGTGGTACCACACTGAAACAGACGATTAAACCAGGTTTCGATCAATATTTTTGAGGATAACGCATGTTAGGTCTAGGTTAGGCCGGGGCTCTTCACTCATCACACTCATACTTTCACATTCTTCACATACTTGTTGAACGGATCCTGGGTTTTTACTGGTTTGGATCACGTAGTAATGAAGTGCAACACTGAAACAGTCAATTAAACCTGGTCTTGAAAAATATTTTAGAGGATAACGCAAGTTAGGTTTGGGTTAGGTCTGGGATTTGCCCTCATCAGGCTCATACTTTCGCATATTTCTCATACTTCATGGCTAGATCCTGGGCTGTTTCTGGATTGTATCACGTAGTAATGTGGGACCACACTGAAACAATCAATTAAACCTGGTCTTGATAAATATTATAGAGGATAATGCATGTAAGGTCTGGGATAGGTCTGGGATTTGCCCTCATCAGACTCATACTTTCGCACACTTCACATACTCGTTGAACAGATCCCGGGTTATTTTCTGGTTTGGATCACATAGTAATGTGGTACCACACTGAAACAGACGATTAAACCAGGTTTCGATCAATATTTTCGAGGATAACGCATGTTAGGTCTAGGTTAGGCCGGGGATTTTCACTCATCACACTCATACTTTCACATTCTTCAGATACTTGTTGAACGGATCCTGGGTTTTTACTGGTTTGGATCACGTAGTAATGAAGTGCAACACTGAAACAGTCTATTAAACCTGGTTTCCATCAATATTTTTGAGGACAACGCATGTTAGGTCTAGGTTAGGCCTGGGATTTGCCCACATCAGGGTCATACTTTCGCAGTTTTAACATACATGTTGACCTGATCGAGGGTTTTTTCTGCTTTGGATCACGCAGTAAAGTGGTACCACACTGAAACAGTCGATTAAACCTGGTTTCGATCAATAGTTTTGAGGATAACGCATGTTAGGTCTGGGATAGGTCTGGGATTTGCCCTCATCAGGCTCATACTTTCACATTCTTCACATACTTGTTGAACGGATCCTGGGTTTTTACTGGTTTGGATCACGTAGTAATGAAGTGCAACACTGAAACAGTCGATCAAACCTGGTTTCGATCAATATTTTAGAGGACAACGCATGTTAGGTCTAGGTTAGGCCTGGGATTTGCCCTCATCAGACTCATACTTTCGCACACTTCACATACTCGTTGAACAGATCCTGGGTTTTTACTGGTTTGGATCACGTACTAATGTGGTACCACACTGAAACAGTCGATCAAACCTGGTTTCGATCAATATTTTTGAGGATAACGCATGTTAGGTCTAGGTTAGGCCGAGGATTTTCACTCATCAAACTCATACTTTCGCATTCTCCACATACTTGTTGAACGGATCCTGGGTTTTTACTGGTTTGGATCACGTAGTGATGTGGTACCATACTGAAACATTCAATTAAACCTGGTCTTGATAAATATTTTAGAGGATAACGCATGTTAGGTTTGGGTTAGGTCTAGGATTTGCCCTCATCAGGCTCATACTTTCGCATATTTCTCATACTTCATGGCTAGATCCTGGGCTGTTTCTGGATTGTATCATGTAGTAATGTGGGACCACACTGAAACATTCAATTAAACCTGGTCTTGATAAATATTTTAGAGGATAACGCATGTTAGGTCTGGGATAGGTCTGGGATTTTCACTCATCAGACTCATACTTTCGCATTCTTCACATACTTGTTGAACGGATCCTGGGTTATTCTGGTTTCGATCACGTAGTAATGTGGGACCACACTGAAACAATCAATTAAACCTGGTCTTGATAAATATTTTAGAGGATAACGCATGTTTGGTCTGGGTTAGGTCTAGGATTTGCCCTCGTCAGGCTCATACTTTCGCATATTTCTCATACATCATGGCTACATCCTGGGCTATTTCTGGATTGGATCACGTAGTAATGTGGTACCACACTGAAACAGACGATTAAACCAGGTTTCGATCAATATTTTTGAGGATAACGCAAGTTACGTCTGGGATAGGACTGGGATTTGCCCTCATCAGGCTCATACTTTCGCGTTTTTCACATACTTGTTGAACAGATCCTGGGTTATTTCCGGTTTGGGTCACGTAGTAGTGTGGTACCACACTGAAACAGTCGATTAAACCTGGTTTCGATCAATATTTTTGAGGATAACGCATGTTAGGTCTAGGTTAGGCCGGGGATTTTCACTCATCAGACTCATACTTTCGCATTCTTCACATACTTGTTGAACGGATCCTGGGTTTTTACAGGTTTGGATCGCGTAGTAATGTCGTACCACACTGAAACATTCAATTAAACCTGGTCTTGATAAATATTTTAGAGGACAACGTATCTTAGGTCTGGGTTAGGTCTAGGATTTGCCCTCATCAGGCTCATACTTTCGCATATTTCTCATACTTCATGGCTAGATCCTGGGCTATTTCTGGATTGGATCACATAGTAATGTGGTACCACAACTAAAACAGTCACTTAAACCTGGTTTCGATCACTATTTTAGAGGATAACGCAAGTTAGGTCCGGGATAGGTCTGGGATTAGCCCTCATCAGACTCACACTTTCGCACACTTCACATACTCGTTGAAAAGATCCTGGGTTTTTTTCTTGTTTGGATCACGTAATAATGTGGTACCACACTGAATCAGTCGATTAAACCTGGTTTCGATTAATATTTTTGAGGATAACGCATGTTAGGTCTGGGTTAGGTCTAGGATTTGCCCCCATCAGGCTCATACTTTCGCATATTTCTCATACTTCATGGCTGGATCCTGGGCTATTTCTGGATTGCATCACGTAGTAATGTGGTACCACACTGAAACAGTCGATTAAACCTGGTTTCGATCAATATTTTTGAGGATAACGCATGTTAGGTCTAGGTTAGGCCGAGGATTTTCACTCATCAAACTCATACTTTCGCATTCTCCACATACTTGTTGAACGGATCCTGGGTTTTTACTGGTTTGGATCACGTAGTAATGTGGTACCACACTGAAACAGACGATTAAACCAGGTTTCGATCAATATTTTCGAGGATAACGCATGTTAGGTCTGGGATAGGTCTGGGATTTTCACTCATCAGACTCATACTTTCGCATTCTTCACATACTTGTTGAACGGATCCTGGGTTATTCTGGTTTGGATCACGTAGTAATGTGGGACCACACTGAAACAATCAATTAAACCTGGTCTTGATAAATATTTTGGAGGATAACCCACGTTTGGTCTGGGTTAGGTCTAGGATTTGCCCTCGTCAGGCTCATACTTTCGCATATTTCTCATACTTCATGGCTACATCCTGGGCTATTTCTGGATTGGATCACGTAGTAATGTGGTACCACACTGAAACAGACGATTAAACCAGGTTTCGATCAATATTTTTGAGGATAACGCATGTTAGGTCTAGGTTAGGCCGGGGTTCTTCACTCATCACACTCATACTTTCACATTCTTCACATACTTGTTGAACGGATCCTGGGTTTTTACTGGTTTGGATCACGTAGTAATGAAGTGCAACACTGAAACAGTCAATTAAACCTGGTCTTGAAAAATATTTTAGAGGATAACGCAAGTTAGGTTTGGGTTAGGTCTGGGATTTGCCCTCATCAGGCTCATACTTTCGCATATTTCTCATACTTCATGGCTAGATCCTGGGCTGTTTCTGGATTGTATCACGTAGTAATGTGGGGCCACACTGAAACAATCAATTAAACCTGGTCTTGATAAATATTATAGAGGATAATGCATGTAAGGTCTGGGATAGGTCTGGGATTTGCCCTCATCAGACTCATACTTTCGCACACTTCACATACTCGTTGAACAGATCCCGGGTTATTTTCTGGTTTGGATCACATAGTAATGTGGTACCACACTGAAACAGACGATTAAACCAGGTTTCGATCAATATTTTCGAGGATAACGCATGTTAGGTCTAGGTTAGGCCGGGGATTTTCACTCATCACACTCATACTTTCACATTCTTCACATACTTGTTGAACGGATCCTGGGTTTTTACTGGTTTGGATCACGTAGTAATGAAGTGCAACACTGAAACAGTCTATTAAACCTGGTTTCCATCAATATTTTTGAGGACATCGCATGTTAGGTCTAGGTTAGGCCTGGGATTTGCCCACATCAGGGTCATACTTTCGCAGTTTTAACATACATGTTGACCTGATCGAGGGTTTTTTCTGCTTTGGATCACGCAGTAAAGTGGTACCACACTGAAACAGTCGATTAAACGTGGTTTCGATGAATAGTTTTGAGGATAACGCATGTTAGGTCTGGGATAGGTCTGGGATTTGCCCTCATCAGGCTCATACTTTCACATTCTTCACATACTTGTTGAACGGATCCTGGGTTTTTACTGGTTTGGATCACGTAGTAATGAAGTGCAACACTGAAACAGTCAATTAAACCTGGTTTCCATCAATATTTTAGAGGACAACGCATGTTAGGTCTAGGTTAGGCCTGGGATTTGCCCTCATCAGACTCATACTTTCGCACACTTCACATACTCGTTGAACAGATCCTGGGTTTTTACTGGTTTGGATCTCGTACTAATGTGGTACCACACTGAAACAGTCGATCAAACCTGGTTTCGATCAATATTTTTGAGGATAACGCATGTTAGGTCTAGGGTAGGCCGAGGATTTTCACTCATCAAACTCATACTTTCGCATTCTCCACATACTTGTTGAACGGATCCTGGGTTTTTACTGGTTTGGATCACGTAGTGATGTGGTACCATACTGAAACATTCAATTAAACCTGGTCTTGATAAATATTTTAGAGGATAACGCATGTTAGGTTTGGGTTAGGTCTAGGATTTGCCCTCATCAGGCTCATACTTTCGCATATTTCTCATACTTCATGGCTAGATCCTGGGCTGTTTCTGGATTGTATCATGTAGTAATGTGGGACCACACTGAAACAATCAATTAAACCTGGTCTTGATAAATATTCTAGAGGATAATGCATGTTAGGTCTAGGTTAGGCCTGGGATTTTCACACATCAGACTCATACTTTCGCATTCTTCACATACTTGTTGAACAGATACAGGGTTTTTTCTGGTTTGGTTCACGTAGTAATGTGGTACCACACTGAAACATTCAATTAAACCTGGTCTTGATAAATATTTTAGAGGATAACGCATGTTAGGTCTGGGATAGGTCTGGGATTTTCACTCATCAGACTCATACTTTCGCATTCTTCACATACTTGTTGAACGGATCCTGGGTTATTCTGGTTTCGATCACGTAGTAATGTGGGACCACACTGAAACAATCAATTAAACCTGGTCTTGATAAATATTTTAGAGGATAACGCATGTTTGGTCTGGGTTAGGTCTAGGATTTGCCCTCGTCAGGCTCATACTTTCGCATATTTCTCATACATCATGGCTACATCCTGGGCTATTTCTGGATTGGATCACGTAGTAATGTGGTACCACACTGAAACAGACGATTAAACCAGGTTTCGATCAATATTCTTGAGGATAACGCAAGTTACGTCTGGGATAGGACTGGGATTTGCCCTCATCAGGCTCATACTTTCGCGTTTTTCACATACTTGTTGAACAGATCCTGGGTTTTTTCCGGTTTGGGTCACGTAGTAGTGTGGTACCACACTGAAACAGTCGATTAAACCTGGTTTCGATCAATATTTTTGAGGATAACGCATGTTAGGTCTAGGTTAGGCCGGGGATTTTCACTCATCAGACTCATACTTTCGCATTCTTCACATACTTGTTGAACGGATCCTGGGTTTTTACAGGTTTGGATCGCGAAGTAATGTCGTACCACACTGAAACATTCAATTAAACCTGGTCTTGATAAATATTTTAGAGGACAACGTATGTTAGGTCTGGGTTAGGTCTAGGATTTGCCCTCATCAGGCTCATACTTTCGCATATTTCTCATACTTCATGGCTAGATCCTGGGCTATTTCTGGATTGGATCACATAGTAATGTGGTACCACAACTAAAACAGTCACTTAAACCTGGTTTCGATCAATATCTTAGAGGACAACGCAAGTTAGGTCTGGGATAGGTCTGGGATTTGCCCCCATCAGGCTCATACTTTCGCGTTTTTCACATACTTGTTGAACAGATCCTGGGTTTTTCCTGGTTTGGATCACGTAGTAGTGTGGTACCACACTGAAACAGTCCATTAAACCTGGTTTGGATCAATATTTTAGAGGATAACGCATGTTAGGTCTAGGTTAGGTCTGGGATTTTCACTCATCAGACTCATACTTTCGCATTCTTCAGATACTTTTTGAACGGATCCTGGGTTTTCACTGGTTTGGATCACGTAGTAATGTGGTACCACACTGAAACATTCAATTAAACCTGGTCTTGATAAATATTTTAGAGGATGACGCATGTTAGGTCTGGGTTAGGTCTAGGATTTGCCCCCATCGGGCTCATACTTTCGCATATTTCTCATACTTCATGGCTGGATCCTGGGCTATTTCTGGATTGGATCACATAGTAATGTGGTACCACAACTAAAACAGTCACTTAAACCTGGTTTCGATCACTATTTTAGAGGATAACGCAAGTTAGGTCTGGGATAGGTCTGGGATTAGCCCTCATCAGACTCATACTTTCGCACACTTCACATACTCGTTGAAAAGATCCTGGGTTTTTTTCTGGTTTGGATCACGTAGTAATGTGGTACCACACTGAAACAGTCGATTAAACCTGGTTTCGATTAATATTTTTGAGGATAACGCATGTTAGGTCTGGGATAGGTCTGGGATTTGCCCTCATCAGGCTCATACTTTCGCAGTTTTAACATGCATGTTGACCTGATCGAGGGTTTTTTCTGCGTTGGATCACGTAGTAAAGTGGTACCACACTAAAACAGTCAATTAAACCTGGTTTCGATCAATATTTTAGAGGATAACGAAAGTTATGTCTAGTTTAGGCCTGGGATTTGCCCACTTCAGACCCATACTTTCGCATACTTCACATACTTGTTGAACAGATCCTGGGTTTTTTTCTGGTTGGATCACGTAGTAATGTGGTACCACACTGAAACAGTCGATTAAACCTGGTTTCGATCAATATTTTTGAGGATAACGCATGTTAGGTCTAGGTTAGGCCGAGAATTTTCACTCATCAGACTCATACTTTCGCATTCTACACATACCTGTTGAACGGATCCTGGGTTTTTACTGGTTTGCATCACGTAGTAATGTGGTGCCACACTGAAACAGTCAATTAAACCTGGTTTCGATCAATATTTTAGAGAATAATTCATGTTAGGTCTAGGTTAGGTCTGGAATTAGCCCTCATCAGACTCATACTTTCGCACACTTCACATACTCGTTGACAAGATCCTGGGTTTTTTTCTTGTTTGGATCACGTAATAATGTGGTACCACACTGAAACAGTCGATTAAACCTGGTTTCGATTAATATTTTTGAGGATAACGCATGTTAGGTCTGGGATAGGTCTGGGATTCGCCCTCATCAGGCTCATACTTTCGCATATTTCTCATACTTGATGGCTAGATCCTGGGCTTTTTCTGGATTGCATCACGTAGTAATGAAGTACAACACTGAAACAGTCAATTTAACCTGGTTTCCATCAATATCTTAGAGGACAACGCAAGTTAGGTCTGGGATAGGTCTGGGATTTGCCCTCATCCGGCTCATACTTTCGCGTTTTTCACATACTTGTTGAACAGATCCTGGGTTTTTTCTGGTTTGGATCACGTAGTAGTGTGGTACCACACTGAAACAGTCCATTAAACCTGGTTTGGATCAATATTTTACAGGATAACGCATGTTTGGTCTAGGTTAGGTCTGGGATTTTCACTCATCAGACTCATACTTTCGCATTCTTCAGATACTTTTTGAACGGATCCTGGGTTTTTACTGGTTTGGATCACGTAGTAATGTGGTACCACACTGAAACATTCAATTAAACCTGGTCTTGATAAATATTTTAGAGGATGACGCATGTTAGGTCTGGGTTAGGTCTAGGATTTGCCCCCATCGGGCTCATACTTTCGCATATTTCTCATACTTCATGGCTGGATCCTGGGCTATTTCTGGATTGTGTCACGTAGTAATGTGGTACCTCACTGAAACAATCAATTAAACCTGGTCTTGATAAATATTTTAGAGGATGACGCATGTTAGGTCTGGGTTAGGTCTAGGATTTGCCCCCATCGGGCTCATACTTTCGCATATTTCTCATACTTCATGGCTGGATCCTGGGCTATTTCTGGATTGGATCACGTAGTAATGTGGTACCACACTGAAACAGTCAATTAAACCTGGTTTTGATCAATATTTTAGAGAACAATTCATGTTAGGTCTACGTTAGGTCTGGGATTTGCCCTCATCAGGGTCATACTTCCGCAGTTTTAACATACATGTTGACCTGATCGAGGGTTTTTTCTGCTTTGGATCACGTAGTAAAGTGGTACCACACTAAAACAGTCAATTAAACCTGGTTTCGATCAATATTTTAGGGGATAACGAAAGTTATGTCTAGTTTAGGCCTGGGATTAGCCCTCATCAGACTCATACTTTCGCACACTACACATACTCGTTGACAAGATCCTGGGTTTTCTTCTTGTTTGGATCACGTAATAATGTGGAACCACACTGAAACAGTCGATTAAACCTGGTTTCGATTAATATTTTTGAGGATAACGCATGTTAGGTCTGGGTTAGGTCTAGGATTTGCCCCCATCAGGCTCATACTTTCGCATATTTCTCATACTTCATGGCTGGATCCTGGGCTATTTCTGGATTGCATCACGTAGTAATGTGGTACCACACTGAAACAGTCGATTGAACCTGGTTTGGATCAATATTTTAGAGGATAACGCATGTTATGTCTAGGTTAGGCTGAGGATTTTCACTCATCAGACTCATACTTTCGCATTCTTCACATACTTGTTGAACGGAACCTGGGTTTTTTCTGGTTTGGATCACGTAGTAATGTGGGACCACACTGAAACAATCAATTAAACCTGGTATTGATAATTATTTTAGAGGATAACACATGTTAGGTCTGGGATAGGTCTGGGATTTGCCCCCATCAGATTCATACTTTCGCACACTTCACATACTCGTTGAACAGATCCTGGGTTTTTACTGGTTTGGATCACGTACTAATGTGGTACCACAATGAAACAGTCGATTAAACCTGGTTTAGATCAATATTCTTGAGGATAACGCATGTTAGGTCTAGGTTAGGCCGAGGATTTTCTCTCATCAAACTCATACTTTCGCATTCTCCACATACTTGTTGAACGGATCCTGGGTTTTTACTGGTTTGGATCACGTAGTAATGTGGTACCACACTGAAACAGACGATTAAACCAGGTTTCGATCAATATTTTCGAGGATAACGCATGTTAGGTCTGGGATAGGTCTGGGATTTTCACTCATCAGACTCATACTTTCGCATTCTTCACATACTTGTTGAACGGATCCTGGGTTATTCTGGTTTGGATCACGTAGTAATGTGGTACCACACTGAAACAGACGATTAAACCAGGCTTCGATCAATATTTTCGAGGATAACGCATGTTAGGTCTGGGATAGGTCTGGGATTTTCACTCATCAGACTCATACTTTCGCATTCTTCACATACTTGTTGAACGGATCCTGGGTTATTCTGGTTTGGATCACGTAGTAATGTGGGACCACACTGAAACAATCAATTAAACCTGGTCTTGATAAATATTTTAGAGGATAACGCATGTTTGGTCTGGGTTAGGTCTAGGATTTGCCCTCGTCAGGCTCATACTTTCGCATATTTCTCATACTTCATGGCTAGATCCTGGGCTGTTTCTGGATTGTATCACGTAGTAATGTGGGACCACACTGAAACAATCAATTAAACCTGGTCTTGATAAATATTATAGAGGATAATGCATGTAAGGTCTGGGATAGGTCTGGGATTTGCCCTCATCAGACTCATACTTTCGCACACTTCACATACTCGTTGAACAGATCCTGGGTTATTTTCTGGTTTGGATCACATAGTAATGTGGTACCACACTGAAACAGACGATTAAACCAGGTTCTATCAATATTTTCGAGGATAACGCATGTTAGGTCTAGGTTAGGCCTGGGATTTGCCCACATCAGGGTCATACTTTCGCAGTTTTAACATACATGTTGACCTGATCGAGGGTTTTTTCTGCTTTGGATCACGCAGTAAAGTGGTACCACACTGAAACAGTCGATTAAACCTGGTTTCGATCAATATTTTTGAGGATAACGCATGTTAGGTCTGGGATAGGTCTGGGATTTGCCCTCATCAGGCTCATACTTTCACATTCTTCACATACTTGTTGAACGGAGCCTGGGTTTTTACTGGTTTGGATCACGTAGTATTGAAGTGCAACACTGAAACAGTCAATTAAACCTGGTTTCCATCAATATTTTAGAGGACAACGCATGATAGGTCTAGGTTAGGCCTGGGATTTGCCCTCATCAGACTCATACTTTCGCACACTTCACATACTCGTTGCACAGATCCTGGGTTTTTACTGGTTTGGATCACGTACTAATGTGGTACCACACTGAAACAGTCGATCAAACCTGGTTTCGATCAATATTTTTGAGGATAACGCATGTTAGGTCTAGGTTAGGCCGAGGATTTTCACTCATCAAACTCATAGTTTCGCATTCTCCACATACTTGTTGAACGGATCCTGGGTTTTTACTGGTTTGGATCACGTAGTAATGTGGTACCACACTGAAACATTCAATTAAACCTGGTCATGATAAATATTTTAGAGGATAACGCATGTTAGGTTTGGGTTAGGTCTAGGATTTGCCCTCATCAGGCTCATACTTTCGCATATTTCTCATACTTCATGGCTAGATCCTGGGCTGTTTCTGGATTGTATCATGTAGTAATGTTGGACCACACTGAAACAATCAATTAAACCTGGTCTTGATAAATATTATAGAGGATAATGCATGTTAGGTCTAGGTTAGGCCTGGGATTTTCACACATCAGACTCATACTTTCGCATTCTTCACATACTTGTTGAACAGATACAGGGTTTTTTCTGGTTTGGTTCACGTAGTAATGTGGTACCACACTGAAACATTCAATTAAACCTGGTCTTGATAAATATTTTAGAGGATAACGCATGTTAGGTCTGGGATAGGTCTGGGATTTTCACTCATCAGACTCATACTTTCGCATTCTCCACATACTTGTTGAACGGATCCTGGGTTTTTACTGGTTTGGATCACGTAGTAATGTGGTACCACACTGAAACAGACGATTAAACCAGGTTTCGATCAATATTTTCGAGGATAACGCATGTTAGGTCTGGGATAGGTCTGGGATTTTCACTCATCAGACTCATACTTTCGCATTCTTCACATACTTGTTGAACGGATCCTGGGTTATTCTGGTTTGGATCACGTAGTAATGTGGTACCACACTGAAACAGACGATTAAACCAGGCTTCGATGAATATTTTCGAGGATAACGCATGTTAGGTCTGGGATAGGTCTGGGATTTTCACTCATCAGACTCATACTTTCGCATTCTTCACATACTTGTTGAACGGATCCTGGGTTATTCTGGTTTGGATCACGTAGTAATGTGGGACCACACTGAAACAATCAATTAAACCTGGTCTTGATGAATATTTTAGAGGATAACGCATGTTTGGTCTGGGTTAGGTCTAGGATTTGCCCTCGTCAGGCTCATACTTTCGCATATTTGTCATACTTCATGGCTAGATCCTGGGCTGTTTCTGGATTGTATCACGTAGTAATGTGGGACCACACTGAAACAATCAATTAAACCTGGTCTTGATAAATATTATAGAGGATAATGCATGTAAGGTCTGGGATAGGTCTGGGATTTGCCCTCATCAGACTCATACTTTCGCACACTTCACATACTCGTTGAACAGATCCTGGGTTATTTTCTGGTTTGGATCACATAGTAATGTGGTACCACACTGAAACAGACGATTAAACCAGGTTCTATCAATATTTTCGAGGATAACGCATGTTAGGTCTAGGTTAGGCCTGGGATTTGCCCACATCAGGGTCATACTTTCGCAGTTTTAACATACATGTTGACCTGATCGAGGGTTTTTTCTGCTTTGGATCACGCAGTAAAGTGGTACCACACTGAAACAGTCGATTAAACCTGGTTTCGATCAATATTTTTGAGGATAACGCATGTTAGGTCTGGGATAGGTCTGGGATTTGCCCTCATCAGGCTCATACTTTCACATTCTTCACATACTTGTTGAACGGAGCCTGGGTTTTTACTGGTTTGGATCACGTAGTATTGAAGTGCAACACTGAAACAGTCAATTAAACCTGGTTTCCATCAATATTTTAGAGGACAACGCATGATAGGTCTAGGTTAGGCCTGGGATTTGCCCTCATCAGACTCATACTTTCGCATACTTCTCATACTTCATGGCTGGATCCTGGGCTATTTCTGGATTGGGTCACGTAGAAATGTGGTACCACATTGAAACAGTCAATTAAACCTGGTTTTGATCAATATTTTAGAGAATAATTCATGTTAGGTCTAGGTTAGGTCTGGGATTTGCTCTCATCAGGCTCATTCTTTCGCATATTTCTCATACTTGATGGCTAGATCCTGGGCTTTTTCTGGTTTGGATCACGTAGTAGTGTGGTACCACACTGAAACAGCCCATTAAACCTGGTTTGGATCAATATTTTAGAGGATAACGCATGTTAGGTCTAGGATAGGTCTGGGATTTTCACTCATCAGACTCATACTTTCGCATTCTTCAGATACTTTTTCAACGGATCCTGGGTTTTTACTTGTTTGGATCACGTAGTAATGTGGTACCACACTGAAACATTCTACTAAACCTGGTCTTGATAAATATTTTAGAGGATGACGCATGTTAGGTCTGGGTTAGGTCTAGGATTTGCCCCCATCAGGCTCATACTTTCGCATATTTCTCATACTTCATGGCTGGAACCTGGGCTATTTCTGGATTGGGTCACGTAGTAATGTGGTACATCACTGAAACAATCAATTAAACCTGGTCATGATAAATATTTTAGAGAATAATTCATGTTAGGTCTAGGTTAGGTCTAGGATTTGCCCCCATCAGGCTCATACTTTCGCATATTTCTCATACTTCATGGCTGGATCCTGGGCTATTTCTGGATTGGATCACGTAGTAATGTGGTACCACACTGAAACAGTCAATTAAACCTGGTTTTGATCAATATTTTAGAGAACAATTCATGTTAGGTCTACGTTAGGTCTGGGATTTGCCCTCATCAGGGTCATACTTCGGCAGTTTTAACATACATGTTGACCTGATCGAGGGTTTTTTCTGCTTTGGATCACGTAGTAAAGTGGTACCACACTTAAACAAACAATTAAACCTGGTTTCGATCAATATTTTAGAGGATAACGAAAGTTATGTCTAGTTTAGGCCTGGGATTAGCCCTCATCAGACTCATACTTTCGCACACTACACATACTCGTTGACAAGATCCTGGGTTTTTTTCTTGTTTGGATCACGTAATAATGTGGTACCACACTGAAACAGTCGATTAAACCTGGTTTCGATTAATATCTTTGACGATAACGCATGTTAGGTCTGGGTTAGGTCTAGGATTTGCCCCCATCAGGCTCATACTTTCGCATATTTCTCATACTTCATGGCTGGATCCTGGGCTATTTCTGGATTGCATCACGTAGTAATGTGGTACCACACTGAAACAGTCGATTAAACCTGGTTTCGATCAATATTTTTGAGGATAACGCATGTTAGGTCTAGGTTAGGCCGGGGTTTTTCACTCAGCACACTCATACTTTCGCATTCTTCACATACGTGTTGAACGGATCCTGGGTTTTTACTGGTTTGGATCACGTAGTAATGAAGTGCAACGCTGAAACTGTCATTTAAACCTGGTTTCCATCAATATTTTAGAGAATAATTCATGTTAGGTCTAGGTTAGGTCTGGGATTTGCTCTCATCAGGCTCATTCTTTCGCATATTTCTCATACTTGATGGCTAGATCCTGGGCTTTTTCAGGATTGCATCACGTAGTAATGAAGTACAACACTGAAACAGTCGATTAAACCTGGTTTCCATCAATATCTTAGAGGACAACGCAAGTTAGGTCTTCGATAGGTCTGGGATTTGCCCTCATCAGGCTCATACTTTCGCGTTTTTCACATACTTGTTGAACAGATCCTGGGTTTTTTCTGGTTTGGATCACGTAGTAGTGTGGTACCACAATGAAACAGTCCATTAAACCTGGTTTGGATCATTATTTTAGAGGATAACGCATGTTAGGTCTAGGTTAGGTCTGTGATTTTCACTCTTCAGACGCATACTTTCGCATTCTTCACATACTTGTTGAACGGATCCTGGGTTTTTTCTGGTTTGGATCACGTAGTAATGTGGGACCACACTGAAACAGTCAATTAAACCTGGTATTGATAATTATTTTAGAGGATAACGCATGTTAGGTCTGGGATAGGTCTGGGATTTGCCCTCATCAGACTCATACTTTCGCACACTTCACATACTCGTTGAACAGATCCTGGGTTTTTACTGGTTTGGATCACGTACTAATGTGGTACCACACTGAAACAGTCGATTAAACCTGGTTTCGATCAATATTTTTGAGGATAACGCATGTTAGGTCTAGGTTAGGCCGAGGATTTTCACTCATCAAACTCATACTTTCGCATTCTCCACATACTTGTTGAACGGATCCTGGGTTTTTACTGGTTTGGATCACGTAGTAATGTGGTACCACACTGAAACATTCAATTAAACCTGGTCTTGATAAATATTTTAGAGGATAACGCATGTTAGGTTTGGGTTAGGTCTAGGATTTGCCCTCATCAGGCTCATCCTTTCGCATATTTCTCATACTTCATGGCTAGATCCTGGGCTGTTTCTGGATTGTATCATGTAGTAATGTGGGACCACACTGAAACAATCAATTAAACCTGGTCTTGATAAATATTATAGAGGATAATGCATGTTAGGTCTAGGTTAGGCCTGGGATTTTCACACATCAGACTCATACTTTCGCATTCATCACATACTTGTTGAACAGATACAGGGTTTTTTCTGGTTTGGTTCACGTAGTAATGTGGTACCACACTGAAACATTCAATTAAACCTGGTCTTGATAAATATTTTAGAGGATAACGCATGTTAGGTCTGGGATAGGTCTGGGATTATCACTCATCAGACTCATACTTTCGCATTCTTCACATACTTGTTGAACGGATCCTGGGTTATTCTGGTTTGGATCACGTAGTAATGTGGGACCACACTGAAACAATCAATTAAACCTGGTCTTGATAAATATTTTAGAGGATAACGCATGTTTGGTCTGGGTTAGGTCTAGGATTTGCCCTCGTCAGGCTCATACTTTCGCATATTTCTCATACTTCATGGCTACAGTCTGGGCTATTTCTGGATTGGATCACGTAGTAATGTGGTACCACACTGAAACAGACGATTAAACCAGGTTTCGATCAATATTTTTGAGGATAACGCATGTTAGGTCTAGGTTAGGCCGGGGTTCTTCACTCATCACACTCATACTTCCGCATTCTTCACATACTTGTTGAACGGATCCTGGGTTTTTACTGGTTTGGATCACGCAGTAATGAAGTGCAACACTGAAACAGTCAATTAAACCTGGTCTTGAAAAATATTTTAGAGGATAACGCAAGTTAGGTTAGGGTTAGGTCTGGGATTTGCCCTCATCAGACTCATACTTTCGCACACTTCACATACTCGTTGAACAGATCCTGGGTTATTTTCTGGTTTGGATCACATAGTAATGTGGTACCACACTGAAACAGACGATTAAACCTGGTTTCGATCAATATTTTCGTGGATAACGCATGTTAGGTCTAGGTTAGGCCGGCGATTTTCACTCATCACACTCATACTTTCACATTCTTCACATACTTGTTGAACGGATCCTGGGTTTTTACTGGTTTGGATCACGTAGTAATGAAGTGCAACACTGAAACAGTCAATTAAACCTGGTTTCCATCAATATTTTAGAGAATAATTCATGTTAGGTCTAGGTTAGGACTGGGATTTGCTCTCATCAGGCTCATTCTTTCGCATATTTCTCATACTTGATGGCTAGATCCTGGGCTTTTTCTGGATTGCATCACGTAGTAATGAAGTACAACACTGAAACAGTCGATTAAACCTGGTTTCCATCAATATCTTAGAGGACAACGCAAGTTAGGTCTTGGATAGGTCTGGGATTTGCCCTCATCAGGCTCATACTTTCGCACACTTCACATACTCGTTGACAAGATCCTGGGTTTTTTTCTGGTTTGGATCACGTAGTAATGTGGTACCACACTGAAACAGTCAATTAAACCTGGTCTTGATAAATATTTTAGAGGACAACGCATCTTAGGTCTGGGATAGGTCGGGGATTTGCCCTCATCAGGCTAATACTTTCGCATACTTCACATACTTGTTGAACAGATCCTGGGTTTTTTTCTGGTTTGGGTCACGTAGTAATGTGGTACCACACTGAAACAGTCCATTAAACCTGGTTTCGATCAATATTATAGAGGATAACGCAAGTTAGGTCTGGGATAGATCTGGGATTTGCTCTCATCAGGCTCATACTTTCGCATATTTCTCATACTTCATGGCTGGATCCTGGGCTATTTCTGGATTGGATCACGTAGTAATGTGGTACCACACTGAAACAGTCAATTAAACCTGGTTTTGATCAATATTTTAGAGAACAATTCATGTTAGGTCTACGTTAGGTCTGGGATTTGCCCTCATCAGGGTCATACTTCCGCAGTTTTAACATACATGTTGACCTGATCGAGGGTTTTTTCTGCTTTGGATCACGTAGTAAAGTGGTACCACACTAAAACAGTCAATTAAACCTGGTTTCGATCAATATTTCAGAGGATAACGAAAGTTATGTCTAGTTTAGGCCTGGGATTAGCCCTCATCAGACTCATACTTTCGCACACTACACATACTCGTTGACAAGATCCTGGGTTTTTTTCTTGTTTGGATCACGTAATAATGTGGTACCACATTGAAACAGTCGATTAAACCTGGTTTCGATTAATATCTTTGACGATAACGCATGTTAGGTCTCGGTTAGGTCTAGGATTTGCCCCCATCAGGCTCATACTTTCGCATATTTCTCATACTTCATGGCTGGATCCTGGGCTATTTCTGGATTGCATCACGTAGTAATGTGGTACCACACTGAAACAGTCGATTAAACCTGGTTTCGATCAATATTTTTGAGGATAACGCATGTTAGGTCTAGGTTAGGCCGAGGATTTTCACTCATCAGATTCATACTTTCGCATTCTTCACATACTTGTTGAACGGATGCTGGGTTTTTTCTGGTTTGGATCACGTAGTAGCGTGGTACCACACTGAAACAGTCCATTAAACCTGGTTTGGATCAATATTTTAGAGGATAACGAATGTTATGTCTAGGTTAGGTCTGGGATTTTCACTCATCAGACTCATACTTTCACATTCTTCACATACTTTTTGAACGGATCCTGTGTTTTTTCTGGTTTGGATCACGTAGTAATGTGGGACCACACTGAAACAATCAATTAAACCTGGTATTGATAATTATTTTAGAGGATAACGCATGTTAGGTCTGGGATAGGTCTGCGATTTGCCCTCATCAGACTCATACTTTCGCACACTTCACATACTTGTTGAACAGATCCTGGGTTTTTACTGGTTTGGATCACGTACTAATGTGGTACCACACTGAAACAGTCGATTAAACCTGGTTTCGATCAATATTTTTGAGGATAACGCATGTTAGGGCTAGGTTAGGCCGAGGATTTTCACTCATCAAACTCATACTTTCGCATTCTCCACATACTTGTTGAACGGATCCTGGGTTTTTACTGGTTTGAATAACTTAGTAATGTGGTACCACACTGAAACAGACGACTAACCAGGTTTCGACCAATATTTTCGAGGATAACGCATGTTAGGTCTGGGATAGGTCTGGGATTTTCACTCATCAGACTCATACTTTCGCATTCTTCACATACTTGTTGAACGGATCCTGGGTTATTCTGGTTTGGATCACGTAGTAATGTGGGACCACACTGAAACAATCAATTAAACCTGGTATTGATAATTATTTTAGAGGATAACGCATGTTAGGTCTGGGATAGGTCTGCGATTTGCCCTCATCAGACTCATACTTTCGCACACTTCACATACTTGTTGAACGGATCCTGGGTTTTTACTGGTTTGGATCACGTAGTAATGTGGTACCACACTGAAACAGACGATTAGACCAGGTTTCGACCAATATTTTCGAGGATAACGCATGTTAGGTCTGGGATAGGTCTGGGATTTTCACTCATCAGACTCATACTTTCGCATTCTTCACATACTTGTTGAACGGATCCTGGGTTTTTACTGGTTTGGATCACGTAGTAATGAAGTGCAACACTGAAACAGTCAATTAAACCTGGTGTCCATCAATATTTTAGAGGACAACGCATGTTAGGTCTAGGTTAGGCCTGGGATTTGCCCACATCAGGGTCATACTTTCGCAGTTTTAACATACATGTTGACCTGATCGAGGGTTTTTTCTGCTTTGGATCACGCAGTAAAGTGGTACCACACTGAAACATTCGATTAAACCTGGTTTCGATCAATATTTTTGAGGATAACGCATGTTAGGTCTGGGATAGGTCTGGGATTTGCCCTCATCAGGCTCATACTTTCACATTCTTCACATACTTGTTGAACGGATGCTGGGTTTTTACTGGTTTGGATCACGTAGTAATGAAGTACAACACTGAAACAGTCAATTAAACCTGGTTTCCATCAATATTTTAGAGGACAACGCATGTTAGGTCTAGGTTAGGCCTGGGATTTGCCCTCATCAGACTCATACTTTCGCACACTTCACATACTCGTTGAACAGATCCAGGGTTTTTACTGGTTTGGATCACGTACTAATGTGGTACCACACTGAAACAGTCGATCAAACCTGGTTTCGATCAATATTTTTGAGGATAACGCATGTTAGGTCTAGGTTAGGCCGAGGATTTTCACTCATCAAACTCATACTTTCGCATTCTCCACATACTTGTTGAACGGATCCTGGGTTTTTACTGGTTTGGATCACGTAGTAATGTGGTACCACACTGAAACATTCAATTAAACCTGGTCTTGATAAATATTTTAGAGGATAACGCATGTTAGGTTTGGGTTAGGTCTAGGATTTGCCCTCATCAGGCTCATACTTTCGCATATTTCTCACACTTCATGGCTAGATCCTGGGCTGTTTCTGGATTGTATCATGTAGTAATGTGGGACCACACTGAAACAATTAATTAAACCTGGTCTTGATAAATATTATAGAGGATAATGCATGTTAGGTCTAGGTTAGGCCTGGGATTTTCACACATCAGACCCATACTTTCGCATTCTTCACATACTTGTTGAACAGATACAGGGTTTTTTCTGGTTTGGTTCACGTAGTAATGTGGTACCACACTGAAACATTCAATTAAACCTGGTCTTGATAAATATTTTAGAGGACAACGTATGTTAGGTCTGGGTTAGGTCTAGGATTTGCCCTCATCAGGCTCATACTTTCGCATATTTCTCATACTTCATGGCTAGATCCTGGGCTATTTCTGGATTGGATATCATAGTAATGTGGTACCACAACTAAAACAGTCACTTAAACCTGGTTTCGATCACTATTCTAGAGGATAACGCAAGTTAGGTCTGGGATAGGTCTGGGATTAGCCCTCATCAGACTCATACTTTCGCACACTTCACATACTCCTTGACAAGATCCTGGGTTTTTTGCTGGTTTGGATCACGTAGTAATGTGGTACCACACTGAAACAGTCGATTAAACCTGGTTTCGATTAATATTTTTGAGGATAACGCATGTTAGGTCTGGGATAGGTCTGGGATTTGCCCTCATCAGGCTCATACTTTCGCAGTTTTAACATGCATGTTGACCTGATCGAGGGTTTTTTCTGGTTTGGATCACGTAGTAATGTGGGACCACACTGAAACAATCAATTAAACCTGGTATTGATAATTATTTTAGAGGATAACGCATGTTAGGTCTGGGATAGGTCTGGGACTTGCCCTCATCAGACTCATACTTTCGCACACTTCACATACTCGTTGAACAGATCCTGGGTTTTTACTGGTTTGGATCACGTACTAATGTGGTACCACACTGAAACAGTCGATTAAACCTGGTTTCGATCAATATATTTGAGGATAACGCATGTTAGGTCTAGGTTAGGCCGAGGATTTTCACTCATCAAACTCATACTTTCGCATTCTCCACATACTTGTTGAACGGATCCTGGGTTTTTACTGGTTTGGATCACGTAGTAATGTGGTACCACACTGAAACATTCAATTAAACCTGGTCTTGATAAATATTTTAGAGGATAACGCATGTTAGGTTTGGGTTAGGTCTAGGATTTGCCCTCATCAGGCTCATACTTTCGCATATTTCTCATACTTCATGGCTAGATCCTGGGCTGTTTCTGGATTGTATCATGTAGTAATGTGGGACCACACTGAAACAATCAATTAAACCTGGTCTTGATAAATATTATAGAGGATAATGCATGTTAGGTCTAGGTTTGGCCTGGGATTTTCACACATCAGACTCATACTTTCGCATTCATCACATACTTGTTGAACAGATACAGGGTTTTTTCTGGTTTGGTTCACGTAGTAATGTGGTACCACACTGAAACATTCAATTAAACCTGGTCTTGATAAATATTTTAGAGGATAACGCATGTTAGGTCTGGGATAGGTCTGGGATTTTCACTCATCAGACTCATACTTTCGCATTCTTCACATACTTGTTGAACGGATCCTGGGTTATTCTGGTTTGGATCACGTAGTAATGTGGGACCACACTGAAACAATCAATTAAACCTGGTCTTGATAAATATTTTAGAGGATAACGCATGTTTGGTCTGGGTTAGGTCTAGGATTTGCCCTCGTCAGGCTCATACTTTCGCATATTTCTCATACTTCATGGCTACATCCTGGGCTATTTCTGGATTGGATCACGTAGTAATGTGGTACCACACTGAAACAGACGATTAAACCAGGTTTCGATCAATATTTTTGAGGATAACGCATGTTAGGTCTAGGTTAGGCCGGGGTTCTTCACTCATCACACTCATACTTCCGCATTCTTCAGATACTTTTTGAACGGATCCTGGGTTTTTACTGGTTTGGATCACGTAGTAATGTGGTACCACACTGAAACATTCAATTAAACCTGGTCTTGATAAATATTTTAGAGGATGACGCATGTTAGGTCTGGGTTAGGTCTAGGATTTGCCCCCATCGGGCTCATACTTTCGCATATTTCTCATACTTCATGGCTGGATCCTGGGCTATTTCTGGATTGCATCACGTAGTAATGTGCTACCACACAGAAACAGTTGATTAAACCTGGTTTCGATCAATATTTTAGAGGATAACGCATGTTAGGTCTACGTTAGGTCTGGGATTTGCCCTCATCAGGGTCATACTTCCGCAGCTTTAACATACATGTTGACCTGATCGAGGGTTTTTTCTGCTTTGGATCACGTAGTAAAGTGGTACCACACTAAAACAGTCAATTAAACCTGGTTTCGATCAATATTTTAGAGGATAACGAAAGTTATGTCTAGTTTAGGCCTGGGATTAGCCCTCATCAGACTCATACTTTCGCACACTACACATACTCGTTGACAAGATCCTGGGTTTTTTTCTTGTTTGGATCACGTAATAATGTGGTACCACACTGAAACAGTCGATTAAACCTGGTTTCGATTAATATTTTTGGGGATAACGCATGTTAGGTCTGGGTTAGGTCTAGGATTTGCCCCCATCGGGCTCATACTTTCGCATATTTCTCATACTTCATGGCTGGATCCTGGGCTATTTCTGGATTGCATCACGTAGTAATGTGGTACCACACAGAAACAGTTGATTAAACCTGGTTTCGATCAATATTTTTGAGGATAACGCATGTTAGGTCTAGGTTAGGCCGAGGATTTTCACTCATCAAACTCATACTTTCGCATTCTCCACATACTTGTTGAACGGATCCTGGGTATTTACCGGTTTGGATCACGTAGTAATGTGGTACCACACTGAAACATTCAATTAAACCTGGTCCTGATAAATATTTTAGAGGATAACGCATGTTTGGTTTGGGTTAGGTCTAGGATTTGCCCTCATCAGGCTCATACTATCGCATATTTCACATACTTCATGGCTACATCCTGGGCTATTTCTGGAGTGGATCACGTAGTAATGTGGTACCACACTGAAACAGACGATTAAACCAGGTTTCGATCAATATTTTTGAGGATAACGCATGTTAGGTCTAGGTTAGGCCGGGGTTCTTCACTCATCACACTCATACTTCCGCATTCTTCACATACTTGTTGAACGGATCCTGGGTTTTTACTGGTTTGGATCACGCAGTAATGAAGTGCAACACTGAAACAGTCAATTAAACCTGGTTTCCATCAATATTTTAGAGGACAACGCATGTTAGGTCTAAGTTAGGCCTGGGATTTGCCCACATCAGGGTCATACTTTCGCAGTTTTAACATACATGTTGACCTGATCGAGGGTTTTTTCTGCTTTGGATCACGCAGTAAAGTGGTACCACACTGAAACAGTCCATTAAACCTGGTTTGGATCAATAGTTTAGAGGATAACGCATGTTAGGTTTGGGTTAGGTCTATGATTTGCCCTCATCAGGCTCATACTTTCGCGTTTTTCACATACTTGTTGAACAGATCCTGGGTTTCTTCTGGTTTGGGTCACATAGTAATGCGGTACCACACTGAAACAGTCGATTAAACCAGGTTTCGATCAATATTTTTGAGGATAACGCATGTTAGGTCTAGGTTAGGCCTGGGATTTTCACTCATCAGACACATACTTTCGCGTTTTTCACATACTTGTTGAACAGATCCAGGGTTTTTTCTGGTTTGGATCACGTAGTAGTGTGGTACCGGTCTGAAACAGTCCATTAAACCTGGTTTGGATCAATATTTTATAGGATAACGCATGTTAGGTCTAGGTTAAGTCTGGGATTTTCACTCATCAGACTCATACTTTCGCATTCTTCACATACTTGTTGAACGGATCCTGGGTTTTTTTCTGCTTTGGATCACGTAGTAATGTGGCACCACACTGAAACAATCAATTAAACATGGTCTTGTTAAATATTTTAGAGGATAACGCATGTTAGGTCTGGGATAGGTCTGGGATTTGCCCTCATCGGACTCATACTTTCGCACACTTCACATACTCGTTGAACAGATCCTGGGTTATTTTCTGGTTTGGATCACATAGTAATGTGGTACCACACTGAAACTGTCGATTAAACCAGGTTTCGACCAATATTTTTGAGGATAACGCATGTTAGGTCTAGGTTAGGCCTGGGATTTTCACTCATCAGACTCATACTTTCGCATTCTTCACATACTTGTTGAACGGATCCTGGGTTTTTTTCTGGTTTGGATCACGTAGTAATGTGGCACCACACTGAAACAATCAATTAAACATGGTCTTGTTAAATATTTTATAGGATAACGCATGTTAGGTCTGGGATAGGTCTGGGATTTTCACTCATCAGACTCATACTTTCGCATTCTTCACATACTTGTTGAACGGATCCTGGGTTTTTACAGGTTTGGATCGCGTAGTAATGTCGTACCACACTGAAACATTCAATTAAACCTGGTCTTGATAAATATTTTAGAAGATAACGCATGTTAGGTCTGGGTTAGGTCTAGGATTTGCCCCCATCAGGCTCATACTTTCGCATATTTCTCATACTTCATGGCTGGATCCTGGGCTATTTCTGGATTGGATCACGTAGAAATGTGGTACAACATTGAAACAGTCAATTAAACCTGGTTTTGATCAATATTTTAGAGAATAATTCATGTTAGGTCTACGTTAGGTCTGGGATTTGCTCTCATCAGGCTCATTCTTTCGCATATTTCTCATACTTGATGGCTAGATCCTGGGCTTTTTCTGGTTTGGATCACGTAGTAGTGTGGTACCACACTGAAACAGTCCATTAAACCTGGTTTGGATCAATATTTTAGAGGATAACGCATGTTAGGTCCAGGTTAGGTCTGGGATTTTCACTCATCAGACTCATACTTTCGCATTCTTCAGATACTTTTTGAACGGATCCTGGGTTTTTACTGGTTTGGCTCGCGTAGTAATGTCGTACCACACTGAAACATTCAATTAAACCTGGTCTTGATAAATATTTTAGAGGATGACGCATGTTAGGTCTGGGTTAGGTCTAGGATTTGCCCCCATCAGGCTCATACTTTCCCATATTTCTCATACTTCATGGCTGGATCCTGGGCTATTTCTGGATTGGGTCACGTAGGAATGTGGTACCTCACTGAAACAATCAATTAAACCTGGTCATGATAAATATTTTAGAGAATAATTCATGTTAGGTCTAGGTTAGGTCTGGGATTTGCTCTCATCAGGCTCATACTTTCGCATATTTCTCATACTTCATGGCTGGATCCTGGGCTATTTCTGGATTGGATCACGTAGTAATGTGGTACCACACTGAAACAGTCAATTAAACCTGGTTTTGATCAATATTTTAGAGAACAATTCATGTTAGGTCTACGTTAGGTCTGGGATTTGCCCTCATCAGGGTCATACTTCGGCAGTTTTAACATACATGTTGACCTGATCGAGGGTTTTTTCTGCTTTGGATCACGTAGTAAAGTGGTACCACACTTAAACAAACAATTAAACCTGGTTTCGATCAATATTTTAGAGGATAACGAAAGTTATGTCTAGTTTAGGCCTGGGATTAGCCCTCATCAGACTCATACTTTCGCACACTACACATACTCGTTGACAAGATCCTGGGTTTTTTTCTTGTTTGGATCACGTAATAATGTGGTACCACACTGAAACAGTCGATTAAACCTGGTTTCGATTAATATTTTTGAGGATAACGCATGTTAGGTCTGGGTTAGGTCTAGGATTTGCCCCCATCAGGCTCATACTTTCGCATATTTCTCATACTTCATGGCTGGATCCTGGGCTATTTCTGGATTGCATCACGTAGTAATGTGGTACCACACTGAAACAGTCGATTAAACCTGGTTTCGATCAATATTTTTGAGGATAACGCATGTTAGGTCTAGGTTAGGCCGGGGTTTTTCACTCAGCACACTCATACTTTCGCATTCTTCACATACGTGTTGAACGGATCCTGGGTTTTTACTGGTTTGGATCACGTAGTAATGTGGTACCACACTGAAACAGTCGATTAAACCTGGTTTGGATCATTATTTTAGAGGATAACGCATGTTAGGTCTAGGTTAGGTCTGTGATTTTCACTCTTCAGACGCATACTTTCGCATTCTTCACATACTTGTTGAACGGATCCTGGGTTTTTTCTGGTTTGGATCACGTAGTAATGTGGGACCACACTGAAACAGTCAATTAAACCTGGTATTGATAATTATTTTAGAGGATAACGCATGTTAGGTCTGGGATAGGTCTGGGATTTGCCCTCATCAGACTCATACTTTCGCACACTTCACATACTCGTTGAACAGATCCTGGGTTTTTACTGGTTTGGATCACGTACTAATGTGGTACCACACTGAAACAGTCGATTAAACCTGGTTTCGATCAATATTTTTGAGGATAACGCATGTTAGGTCTAGGTTAGGCCGAGGATTTTCACTCATCAGACTCATACTTTCGCATTCTTCACATACTTGTTGAACGGATCCTGGGTTATTCTGGTTTGGATCACGTAGTAATGTGGGACCACACTGAAACAATCAATTAAACCTGGTCTTGATAAATATTTTAGAGGATAACGCATGTTAGGTCTGGGTTAGGTCTAGGATTTGCCCCCATCAGGCTCATACTTTCGCATATTTCTCATACTTCATGGCTGGATCCTGGGCTATTTCTGGATTGGATCACGTAGAAATGTGGTACAACATTGAAACAGTCAATTAAACCTGGTTTTGATCAATATTTTAGAGAATAATTCATGTTAGGTCTACGTTAGGTCTGGGATTTGCTCTCATCAGGCTCATTCTTTCGCATATTTCTCATACTTGATGGCTAGATCCTGGGCTTTTTCTGGTTTGGATCACGTAGTAGTGTGGTACCACACTGAAACAGTCCATTAAACCTGGTTTGGATCAATATTTTAGAGGATAACGCATGTTAGGTCTAGGTTAGGTCTGGGATTTTCACTCATCAGACTCATACTTTCGCATTCTTCAGATACTTTTTGAACGGATCCTGGGTTTTTACTGGTTTGGATCACGTAGTAATGTGGTACCACACTGAAACATTCAATTAAACCTGGTCTTGATAAATATTTTAGAGGATGACGCATGTTTGGTCTGGGTTAGGTCTAGGATTTGCCCTCGTCAGGCTCATACTTTCGCATATTTCTCATACTTCATGGCTACATCCTGGGCTATTTCTGGATTGGATCACGTAGTAATGTGGTACCACACTGAAACAGTCGATTAAACCAGGTTTCGATCAAGATTTTTGAGGATAACGCAAGTTAGGTCTGGGATAGGACTGGGATTTGCCCTCATCAGGCTCATACTTTCGCGTTTTTCACATACTTGTTGAACAGATCCTGGGTTTTTTCCGGTTTGGGTCACGTAGTAGGGTGGTACCACACTGAAACAGTCGATTAAACCTGGTTTCGATAAATATTTTTGAGGATAACGCATGTTAGGTCTAGGTTAGGCCGGGGATTTTCACTCATCAGACTAATACTTTCGCATTCTTCACATACTTGTTGAACGGATCCTGGGTTTTTACAGGTTTGGCTCGCGTAGTAATGTCGTACCACACTGAAACATTCAATTAAACCTGGTCTTGATAAATATTTTAGAAGATAACGCATGTTAGGTCTGGGTTAGGTCTAGGATTTGCCCCCATCAGGCTCATACTTTCGCATATTTCTCATACTTCATGGCAGGATCCTGGGCTATTTCTGGTTTGGATCACGTAGAAATGTGGTACAACATTGAAACAGTCAATTAAACCTGGTTTTGATCAATATTTTAGAGAATAATTCATGTTAGGTCTACGTTAGGTCTGGGATTTGCTCTCACCAGGCTCATTCATTCGCATATTTCTCATACTTGATGGCTCGATCCTGGGCTTTTTCTGGTTTGGATCACGTAGTAGTGTGGTACCACACTGAAACAGTCCATTAAACCTGGTTTGGATCAATATTTTAGAGGATAACGCATGTTAGGTCTAGGTTAGGTCTGGGATTTTCACTCATCAGACTCATACTTTCGCATTCTTCAGATACTTTTTGAACGGATCCTGGGTTTTTACTGGTTTGGATCGCGTAGTAATGTGGTACCACACTGAAACATTCAATTAAACCTGGTCTTGATAAATATTTTAGAGGATGACGCATGTTAGGTCTGGGTTAGGTCTAGGATTTGCCCCCATCAGGCTCATACTTTCCCATATTTCTCATACTTCATGGCTGGATCCTGGGCTATTTCTGGATTGGGTCACGTAGGAATGTGGTACCTCACTGAAACAATCAATTAAACCTGGTCATGATAAATATTTTAGAGAATAATTCATGTTAGGTCTAGGTTAGGTCTGGGATTTGCTCTCATCAGGCTCATACTTTCGCATATTTCTCATACTTCATGGCTGGATCCTGGGCTATTTCTGGATTGGATCACGTAGTAATGTGGTACCACACTGAAACAGTCAATTAAACCTGGTTTTGATCAATATTTTAGAGAACAATTCATGTTAGGTCTACGTTAGGTCTGGGATTTGCCCTCATCAGGGTCATACTTCGGCAGTTTTAACATACATGTTGACCTGATCGAGGGTTTTTTCTGCTTTGGATCACGTAGTAAAGTGGTACCACACTTAAACAAACAATTAAACCTGGTTTCGATCAATATTTTAGAGGATAACGAAAGTTATGTCTAGTTTAGGCCTGGGATTAGCCCTCATCAGACTCATACTTTCGCACACTACACATACTCGTTGACAAGATCCTGGGTTTTTTTCTTGTTTGGATCACGTAATAATGTGGTACCACACTGAAACAGTCGATTAAACCTGGTTTCGATTAATATTTTTGAGGATAACGCATGTTTGGTCTGGGTTAGGTCTAGGATTTGCCCTCGTCAGGCTCATACTTTCGCATATTTCTCATACTTCATGGCTACAGTCTGGGCTATTTCTGGATTGGATCACGTAGTAATGTGGTACCACACTGGAACAGACGATTAAACCAGGTTTCGATCAATATTTTTGAGGATAACGCATGTTAGGTCTAGGTTAGGCCGGGGTTCTTCACTCAGCACACTCATACTTTCGCATTCTTCACATACGTGTTGAACGGATCCTGGGTTTTTACTGGTTTGGATCACGTAGTAATGAAGTGCAACGCTGAAACAGTCATTTAAACCTGGTTTCCATCAATATTTTAGAGAATAATTCATGTTAGGTCTAGGTTAGGTCTGGGATTTGCTCTCATCAGGCTCATTCTTTCGCATATTTCTGATACTTGATGGCTAGATCCTGGGCTTTTTCTGGATTGCATCACGTAGTAATGAAGTACAACACTGAAACAGTCGATTAAACCTGGTTTCCATCAATATCTTAGAGGACAACGCAAGTTAGGTCTTCGATAGGTCTGGGATTTGCCCTCATCAGGCTCATACTTTCGCGTTTTTCACATACTTGTTGAACAGATCCTGGGTTTTTTCTGGTTTGGATCACGTAGTAGTGTGGTACCACAATGAAACAGTCCATTAAACCTGGTTTGGATCATTATTTTAGAGGATAACGCATGTTAGGTCTAGGTTAGGTCTGTGATTTTCACTCTTCAGACGCATACTTTCGCATTCTTCACATACTTGTTGAACGGATCCTGGGTTTTTTCTGGTTTGGATCACGTAGTAATGTGGGACCACACTGAAACAGTCAATTAAACCTGGTATTGATAATTATTTTAGAGGATAACGCATGTTAGGTCTGGGATAGGTCTGGGATTTGCCCTCATCAGACTCATACTTTCGCACACTTCACATACTCGTTGAACAGATCCTGGGTTTTTACTGGTTTGGATCACGTACTAATGTGGTACCACACTGAAACAGTCGATTAAACCTGGTTTCGATCAATATTTTTGAGGATAACGCATGTTAGGTCTAGGTTAGGCCGAGGATTTTCACTCATCAGACTCATACTTTCGCATTCTTCACATACTTGTTGAACGGATCCTGGGTTATTCTGGTTTGGATCACGTAGTAATGTGGGACCACACTGAAACAATCAATTAAACCTGGTCTTGATAAATATTTTAGAGGATAACGCATGTTTGGTCTGGGTTAGGTCTAGGATTTGCCCTCGTCAGGCTCATACTTTCGCATATTTCTCATACTTCATGGCTACAGTCTGGGCTATTTCTGGATTGGATCACGTAGTAATGTGGTACCACACTGGAACAGACGATTAAACCAGGTTTCGATCAATATTTTTGAGGATAACGCATGTTAGGTCTAGGTTAGGCCGGGGTTCTTCACTCATCACACTCATACTTCCGCATTCTTCACATACTTGTTGAACGGATCCTGGGTTTTTACTGGTTTGGATCACGCAGTAATGAAGTGCAACACTGAAACAGTCAATTAAACCTGGTCTTGAAAAATATTTTAGAGGATAACGCAAGTTAGGTTAGGGTTAGGTCTGGGATTTGCCCTCATCAGACTCATACTTTCGCACACTTCACATACTCGTTGAACAGATCCTGGGTTATTTTCTGGTTTGGATCACATAGTAATGTGGTACCACACTGAAACAGACGATTAAACCTGGTTTCGATCAATATTTTCGTGGATAACGCATGATAGGTCTAGGTTAGGCCGGCGATTTTCACTCATCACACTCATACTTTCACATTCTTCACATACTTGTTGAACGGATCCTGGGTTTTTACTGGTTTGGATCACGTAGTAATGAAGTGCAACACTGAAACAGTCAATTAAACCTGGTTTCCATCAATATTTTAGAGAATAATTCATGTTAGGTCTAGGTTAGGTCTGGGATTTGCTCTCATCAGGCTCATTCTTTCGCATATTTCTCATACATGATGGCTAGATCCTGGGCTTTTTCTGGATTGCATCACGTAGTAATGAAGTACAACACTGAAATAGTCGATTAAACCTGGTTTCCATCAATATCTTAGAGGACAACGCAAGTTAGGTCTTGGATAGGTCTGGGATTTGCCCTCATCAGGCTCATACTTTCGCACACTTCACATACTCGTTGACAAGATCCTGGGTTTTTTTCTGGTTTGGATCACGTAGTAATGTGGTACCACACTGAAACAGTCAATTAAACCTGGTTTCCATCAACATTTTAGAGAATAATTCATGTTAGGTCTAGGTTAGGTCTGGGATTTGCTCTCATCAGGCTCATTCTTTCGCATATTTCTCATACATGATGGCTAGATCCTGGGCTTTTTCTGGATTGCATCACGTAGTAATGAAGTACAACACTGAAATAGTCGATTAAACCTGGTTTCCATCAATATCTTAGAGGACAACGCAAGTTAGGTCTTGGATAGGTCTGGGATTTGCCCTCATCAGGCTCATACTTTCGCACACTTCACATACTCGTTGACAAGATCCTGGGTTTTTACTGGTTTGGATCACGCAGTAATGAAGTGCAACACTGAAACAGTCAATTAAACCTGGTCTTGAAAAATATTTTAGAGGATAACGCAAGTTAGGTTAGGGTTAGGTCTGGGATTAGCCCTCATCAGACTCATACTTTCGCACACTTCACATACTCGTTGACAAGATCCTGGGTTTTTTTCTGGTTTGGATCACGTAGTAATGTGGTACCACACTGAAACAGTCAATTAAACCTGGTCTTGATAAATATTTTAGAGGACAACGCATCTTAGGTCTGGGATAGGTCGGGGATTTGCCCTCATCAGGCTAATACTTTCGCATACTTCACATACTTGTTGAACAGATCCTGGGTTTTTTTCTGGTTTGGATCACGTAGTAATGTGGTACCACACTGAAACAGTCCATTAAACCTGGTTTCGATCAATATTATAGAGGATAACGCAAGTTAGGTCTGGGATAGGTCTGGGATTTGCTCTCATCAGGCTCATACTTTCGCATATTTCTCATACTTCATGGCTGGATCCTGGGCTATTTCTGGATTGGATCACGTAGTAATGTGGTACCACACTGAAACAGTCAATTACACCTGGTTTTGATCAATATTTTAGAGAACAATTCATGTTAGGTCTACGTTAGGTCTGGGATTTGCCCTCATCAGGGTCATACTTCCGCAGTTTTAACATACATGTTGACCTGATCGAGGGTTTTTTCTGCTTTGGATCACGTAGTAAAGTGGTACCACACTAAAACAGTCAATTAAACCTGGTTTCGATGAATATTTCAGAGGATAACGAAAGTTATGTCTAGTTTAGGCCTGGGATTAGCCCTCTTCAGACTCATACTTTCGCACACTACACATACTCGTTGACAAGATCCTGGGTTTTTTTCTTGTTTGGATCACGTAATAATGTGGTACCACATTGAAACAGTCGATTAAACCTGGTTTCGATTAATATCCTTGACGATAACGCATGTTAGGTCTCGGTTAGGTCTAGGATTTGCCCCCATCAGGCTCATACTTTCGCATATTTCTCATACTTCATGGCTGGATCCTGGGCTATTTCTGGATTGCATCACGTAGTAATGTGGTACCACACTGAAACAGTCGATTAAACCTGGTTTCGATCAATATTTTTGAGGATAACGCATGTTAGGTCTAGGTTAGGCCGAGGATTTTCACTCATCAGATTCATACTTTCGCATTCTTCACATACTTGTTGAACGGATGCTGGGTTTTTTCTGGTTTGGATCACGTAGTAGTGTGGTACCACACTGAAACAGTCCATTAAACCTCGTTTGGATCAATATTTTAGAGGATAACGAATGTTATGTCTAGGTTAGGTCTGGGATTTCCACTCATCAGACTCATACTTTCACATTCTTCACATACTTTTTGAACGGATCCTGTGTTTTTTCTGGTTTGGATCACGTAGTAATGTGGGACCACACTGAAACAATCAATTAAAGCTGGTATTGATAATTATTTTAGAGGATAACGCATGTTTGGTCTGGGATAGGTCTGCGATTTGCCCTCATCAGACTCATACTTTCGCACACTTCACATACTTGTTGAACAGATCCTGGGTTTTTACTGGTTTGGATCACGTACTAATGTGGTACCACACTGAAACAGTCGATTAAACCTGGTTTCGATCAATATTTTTGAGGATAACGCATGTTAGGTCTAGGTTAGGCCGAGGATTTTCACTCATCAAACTCATACTTTCCCATTCTCCACATACTTGTTGAACGGATCCTGGGTTTTTACTGGTTTGAATAACTTAGTAATGTGGTACCACACTGAAACAGACGACTAACCAGGTTTCGACCAATATTTTCGAGGATAACGCATGTTAGGTCTGGGATAGGTCTGGGATTTTCACTCATCAGACTCATACTTTCGCATTCTTCACATACTTGTTGAACGGATCCTGGGTTATTCTGGTTTGGATCACGTAGTAATGTGGGACCACACTGAAACAATCAATTAAACCTGGTATTGATAATTATTTTAGAGGATAACGCGTGTTAGGTCTGGGATAGGTCTGCGATTTGCCCTCATCAGACTCATACTTTCGCACACTTCACATACTCGTTGAACAGATCCTGGGTTTTTACTGGTTTGGATCACGTACTAATGTGGTACCACACTGAAACAGTCGATTAAACCTGGTTTCGATCAATATTTTTGAGGATAACGCATGTTAGGTCTAGGTTAGGCCGAGGATTTTCACTCATCAAACTCATACTTTCGCATTCTCCACATACTTGTTGAACGGATCCTGGGTTTTTACTGGTTTGGATCACGTAGTAATGTGGTACCACACTGAAACAGACGATTAAACCAGGTTTCGACCAATATTTTCGAGGATAACGCATGTTAGGTCTAGGTTAGGCCTGGGATTTTCACAGATCAGACCCATACTTTCGCATTCTTCACATACTTGTTGAACAGATACAGGGTTTTTTCTGGTTTGGATCACGTAGTAATGTGGGACCACACTGAAACAATCAATTAAACCTGGTATTGATAATTATTTTAGAGGATAACGCATGTTAGGTCTGGGATAGGTCTGGGACTTGCCCTCATCAGACTCATACTTTCGCACACTTCACATACTCGTTGAACAGATCCTGGGTTTTTACTGGTTTGGATCACGTACTAATGTGGTACCACACTGAAACAGTCGATTAAACCTGGTTTCGATCAATATATTTGAGGATAACGCATGTTAGGTCAAGGTTAGGCCGAGGATTTTCACTCATCAAACTCATACTTTCGCATTCTCCACATACTTGTTGAACGGATCCTGGGTTTTTACTGGTTTGGATCACGTAGTAATGTGGTACCACACTGAAACATTCAATTAAACCTGGTCTTGATAAATATTTTAGAGGATAACGCATGTTAGGTTTGGGTTAGGTCTAGGATTTGCCCTCATCAGGCTCATACTTTCGCATATTTCTCATACTTCATGGCTAGATCCTGGGCTGTTTCTAGATTGTATCATGTAGTAATGTGGGACCACACTGAAACAATCAATTAAACCTGGTCTTGATAAATATTATAGAGGATAATGCATGTTAGGTCTAGGTTAGGCCTGGGATTTTCACACATCAGACTCATACTTTCGCATTCATCACATACTTGTTGAACAGATACAGGGTTTTTTCTGGTTTGGTTCACGTAGTAATGTGGTACCACACTGAAACATTCAATTAAACCTGGTCTTGATAAATATTTTAGAGGATAACGCATGTTAGGTCTGGGATAGGTCTGGGATTTTCACTCATCAGACTCATACTTTCGCATTCTTCACATACTTGTTGAACGGATCCTGGGTTATTCTGGTTTGGATCACGTAGTAATGTGGGACCACACTGAAACAATCAATTAAACCTGGTCTTGATAAATATTTTAGAGGATAACGCATGTTTGGTCTGGGTTAGGTCTAGGATTTGCCCTCGTCAGGCTCATACTTTCGCATATTTCTCATACTTCATGGCTACATCCTGGGCTATTCCTGGATTGGATCACGTAGTAATGTGGTACCACACTGAAACAGACGATTAAACCAGGTTTCGATCAATATTTTTGAGGATAACGCATGTTAGGTCTAGGTTAGGCCGGGGTTCTTCACTCATCACACTCATACTTCCGCATTCTTCAGATACTTTTTGAACGGATCCTGGGTTTTTACTGGTTTGGATCACGTAGTAATGTGGTACCACACTGAAACATTCAATTAAACCTGGTCTTGATAAATATTTTAGAGGATGACGCATGTTAGGTCTGGGTTAGGTCTAGGATTTGCCCCCATCGGGCTCATACTTTCGCATATTTCTCATACTTCATGGCTGGATCCTGGGCTATTTCTGGATTGGGTCACGTAGTAATGTGGTACCTCACTGAAACAATCAATTAAACCTGGTCACGATAAATATTTTAGAGAATAATTCATGTTAGGTCTAGGTTAGGTCTGGGATTTGCTCTCATCAGGCTCATACTTTCGCATATTTCTCATACTTCATGGCTGGATCCTGGGCTATTTCTGGATTGCATCACGTAGTAATGTGGTACCACACAGAAACAGTTGATTAAACCTGGTTTCGATCAATATTTTAGAGGATAACGCATGTTAGGTCTACGTTAGGTCTGGGATTTGCCCTCATCAGGGTCATACTTCCGCAGTTTTAACATACATGTTGACCTGATCGAGGGTTTTTTCTGCTTTGGATCACGTAGTAAAGTGGTACCACACTAAAACAGTCAATTAAACCTGGTTTCGATCAATATTTTAGAGGATAACGAAAGTTATGTCTAGTTTAGGCCTGGGATTAGCCCTCATCAGACTCATACTTTCGCACACTACACATACTCGTTGACAAGATCCTGGGTTTTTTTTCTTGTTTGGATCACGTAATAATGTGGTACCACACTGAAACAGTCGATTAAACCTGGTTTCGAATAATATTTTTGGGGATAACGCATGTTAGGTCTGGGTTAGGTCTAGGATTTGCCCCCATCAGGCTCATACTTTCGCATATTTCTCATACTTCATGGCTGGATCCTGGGCTATTTCTGGATTGCATCACGTAGTAATGTGGTACCACACAGAAACAGTTGATTAAACCTGGTTTCGATCAATATTTTTGAGGATAACGCATGTTAGGTCTAGGTTAGGCCGAGGATTTTCACTCATCAAACTCATACTATCGCATTCTTCACATACTTGTTGAACGGATCCTGGGTTTTTACTGGTTTGGATCACGCAGTAATGAAGTGCAACACTGAAACAGTCAATTAAACCTGGTCTTGAAAAATATTTTAGTGGATAACGCAAGTTAGGTTAGGGTTAGGTCTGGGATTTGCCCTCATCAGGCTCATACTTTCGCATATTTCTCATACTTCATGGCTAGATCCTGGGCTGTTTCTGGATTGTATCACGTAGTAATGTGGGACCACACTGAAACAATCAATTAAACCTGGTCTTGATAAATATTATAGAGGATAATGCATGTAAGGTCTGGGATAGGTCTGGGATTTGCCCTCATCAGACTCAAACTTTCGCACACTTCACATACTCGTTGAACAGATCCTGGGTTATTTTCTGGTTTGGATCACATAGTAATGTGGTACCACTCTGAAACAGACGATTAAACCAGGTTTCGATCAATATTTTCGTGGATAACGCATGTTAGGTCAAGGTTAGGCCGGGGATTTTCACTCATCACACTCATACTTTCACATTCTTCACATACTTGTTGAACGGATCCTGGGTTTTTACTGGTTTGGATCACGTAGTAATGAAGTGCAACACTGAAACAGTCAATTAAACCTGGTTTCCATCAATATTTTAGAGGACAACGCATGTTAGGTCTAAGTTAGGCCTGGGATTTGCCCACATCAGGGTCATACTTTCGCAGTTTTAACATACATGTTGACCTGATCGAGGGTTTTTTCTGCTTTGGATCACGCAGTAAAGTGGTACCACACTGAAACAGTCCATTAAACCTGGTTTGGATCAATAGTTTAGAGGATAACGCATGTTAGGTTTGGGTTAGGTCTATGATTTGCCCTCATCAGGCTCATACTTTCGCGTTTTTCACATACTTGTTGAACAGATCCTGGGTTTCTTCTGGTTTGGGTCACATAGTAATGCGGTACCACACTGAAACAGTCGATTAAACCTGGTTTCGCTCAATATATTAGAAGATAACGCATGTTAGGCCTAGGTTAGGCTTGGGATCTGCCCTCATCAGGTTCATATTTTCGCGTTCTTCACATACTTGTTGAACAGATCCCTGGCTTTTTCTGCTTTGGATCACATAGTAATGTGGTACCACACTGAAACAGTCGATTAAACGTGGTTTCGATCAATATTTTAGAGAATAATTCATGTTAGGTCTAGGTTAGGTCTGGGATATGCTCTCATCAGGCTCATTCTTTCGCATATTTCTCATACTTGATGGCTAGATCCTGCGCTTTTTCTGGATTGCATCACGTAGTAATGAAGTACAACACTGAAACAGTCGATTAAACCTGGTTTCCATCAATATCTTAGAGTACAACGCAAGTTAGGTCTTGGATAGGTCTGGGATTTGCCCTCATCAGGCTCATACTTTCGCGATTTTCACATACTTGTTAACAGATCCTGGGTTTTTTCTGGTTTGGATCACGTAGTAGTGTGGTACCACACTGAAACAGTCCATTAAACCTGGTTTGGATCAATATTTTAGAGGATAACGCATGTTAGGTCTAGGTTAGGTCTGTGATTTTCACTCATCAGACTCATACTTTCGCATTCTTCACATACTTGTTGAACGGATCCTGGGTTTTTTCTGGTTTGGATCACGTAGTAATGTGGGACCACACTGAAACAATCAATTAAACCTGGTCTTGATAAATATTTTAGAGGACAACGCATGTTAGTTCTGGGATAGGTCTGGGATTTGCCCTCATCAGACTCATACTTTCGCACACTTCACATACTCGTTGAACAGATCCTGGGTTATTTTCTGGTTTGGATCACATAGTAATGTGGTACCACACTGAAACAGACGATTAAACTTGGTTTCGATAAATATTTTTGAGGATAACGCATGTTAGGTCTAGGTCAGGCCGGGGTTTTTCACTCATCACACTCATACTTTCGCATTCTTCACATACTTGTTGAACGGATCCTGGGTTTTTACTGGTTTGGATCACGTAGTAATGAAGCGCAACACTGAAACAGTCAATTAAACCTGGTTTCCATCAATATTTTAGAGGACAACGCATGTTAGGTCTATGTTAGGCCTGGGATTTGCCCACATTCAGGGTCATACTTTCGCAGCTTTAACATACATGTTGACCTGATCGAGGGTTTTTTCTGCTTTGGATCACGCAGTAAAGTGGTACCACACTGAAACAGTCCATTAAACCTGGTTTGGATTAATATATTAGAGGATAACGCATGTTAGGTCTAGGTTAGCCCTGGGATTTTCACTCATCAGACTCATACTTTAGCATTCTTCACATACTGGTTGAACAGATACAGGGTTTTTTCTGGTTTGGTTCACGTAGTAATGTGGTACCACACTGAAACATTCAATTAAACCAGGTCTTGATAAATATTTTAGAGGATAACGCATGTTAGGTTTGGGTTAGGTCTGGGATTTGCCCTCATCGGACTCATACTTTCGCACACTTCACATACTCGTTGAACAGATCCTGGGTTATTTTCTGGTTTGGATCACATAGTAATGTGGTACCACACTGAAACAGTCGATTAAACCAGGTTTCGACCAATATTTTTGAGGATAACGCATGTTAGGTCTAGGTTAGGCCTGGGATTTTCACTCATCAGACTCATACTTTCGCATTCTTCACATACTTGTTGAACGGATCCTGGGTTTTTTCTGGTTTGGATCAGGTAGTAATGTGGGACCACACTGAAACAATCAATTAAACCTGGTCTTGATAAATATTTTAGGGGACAACGTATGTTAGGTCTGGGTTAGGTCTAGGATTTGCCCTCATCAGGCTCATACTTTCGCATATTACTCATACTTCATGGCTAGATCCTGGGCTAATTCTGGATTGGATCACGTAGTAATGTGGTACCACACTGAAACAGTCAATTAAACCTGGTTTCGCTCAATATATTAGAAGATAACGCATGTTAGGCCTAGGTTAGGCTTGGGATCTGCCCTCATCAGGTTCATATTTTCGCGTTCTTCACATACTTGTTGAACAGATCCCTGGCTTTTTCTGCTTTGGATCACATAGTAATGTGGTACCACACTGAAACAGTCGATTAAACGTGGTTTCGATCAATATTTTAGAGAATAATTCATGTTAGGTCTAGGTTAGGTCTGGGATATGCTCTCATCAGGCTCATTCTTTCGCATATTTCTCATACTTGATGGCTAGATCCTGCGCTTTTTCTGGATTGCATCACGTAGTAATGAAGTACAACACTGAAACAGTCGATTAAACCTGGTTTCCATCAATATCTTAGAGTACAACGCAAGTTAGGTCTTGGATAGGTCTGGGATTTGCCCTCATCAGACTCATACTTTCGCACACTTCACATACTCGTTGAACAGATCCTGGGTTATTTTCTGGTTTGGATCACATAGTAATGTGGTACCACACTGAAACAGACGATTAAACTTGGTTTCGATAAATATTTTTGAGGATAACGCATGTTAGGTCTAGGTCAGGCCGGGGTTTTTCACTCATCACACTCATACTTTCGCATTCTTCACATACTTGTTGAACGGATCCTGGGTTTTTACTGGTTTGGATCACGTAGTAATGAAGCGCAACACTGAAACAGTCAATTAAACCTGGTTTCCATCAATATTTTAGAGGACAACGCATGTTAGGTCTATGTTAGGCCTGGGATTTGCCCACATTCAGGGTCATACTTTCGCAGCTTTAACATACATGTTGACCTGATCGAGGGTTTTTTCTGCTTTGGATCACGCAGTAAAGTGGTACCACACTGAAACAGTCCATTAAACCTGGTTTGGATTAATATATTAGAGGATAACGCATGTTAGGTCTAGGTTAGCCCTGGGATTTTCACTCATCAGACTCATACTTTAGCATTCTTCACATACTGGTTGAACAGATACAGGGTTTTTTCTGGTTTGGTTCACGTAGTAATGTGGTACCACACTGAAACATTCAATTAAACCAGGTCTTGATAAATATTTTAGAGGATAACGCATGTTAGGTTTGGGTTAGGTCTGGGATTTGCCCTCATCGGACTCATACTTTCGCACACTTCACATACTCGTTGAACAGATCCTGGGTTATTTTCTGGTTTGGATCACATAGTAATGTGGTACCACACTGAAACAGTCGATTAAACCAGGTTTCGACCAATATTTTTGAGGATAACGCATGTTAGGTCTAGGTTAGGCCTGGGATTTTCACTCATCAGACTCATACTTTCGCATTCTTCACATACTTGTTGAACGGATCCTGGGTTTTTTCTGGTTTGGATCAGGTAGTAATGTGGGACCACACTGAAACAATCAATTAAACCTGGTCTTGATAAATATTTTAGGGGACAACGTATGTTAGGTCTGGGTTAGGTCTAGGATTTGCCCTCATCAGGCTCATACTTTCGCATATTACTCATACTTCATGGCTAGATCCTGGGCTAATTCTGGATTGGATCACGTAGTAATGTGGTACCACACTGAAACAGTCAATTAAACCTGGTTTCGCTCAATATATTAGAAGATAACGCATGTTAGGCCTAGGTTAGGCTTGGGATCTGCCCTCATCAGGTTCATATTTTCGCGTTCTTCACATACTTGTTGAACAGATCCCTGGCTTTTTCTGCTTTGGATCACATAGTAATGTGGTACCACACTGAAACAGTCGATTAAACGTGGTTTCGATCAATATTTTAGAGAATAATTCATGTTAGGTCTAGGTTAGGTCTGGGATATGCTCTCATCAGGCTCATTCTTTCGCATATTTCTCATACTTGATGGCTAGATCCTGCGCTTTTTCTGGATTGCATCACGTAGTAATGAAGTACAACACTGAAACAGTCGATTAAACCTGGTTTCCATCAATATCTTAGAGTACAACGCAAGTTAGGTCTTGGATAGGTCTGGGATTTGCCCTCATCAGGCTCATACTTACGCGATTTTCACATACTTGTTAACAGATCCTGGGTTTTTTCTGGTTTGGATCACGTAGTAGTGTGGTACCACACTGAAACAGTCCATTAAACCTGGTTTGGATCAATATTTTAGAGGATAACGCATGTTAGGTCTAGGTTAGGTCTGTGATTTTCACTCATCAGACTCATACTTTCGCATTCTTCACATACTTGTTGAACGGATCCTGGGTTTTTTCTGGTTTGGATCACGTAGTAATGTGGGACCACACTGAAACAATCAATTAAACCTGGTCTTGATAAATATTTTAGAGGACAACGCATGTTAGTTCTGGCATAGGTCTGGGATTTGCCCTCATCAGACTCATACTTTCGCACACTTCACATACTCGTTGAACAGATCCTGGGTTATTTTCTGGTTTGGATCACATAGTAATGTGGTACCACACTGAAACAGACGATTAAACCAGGTTTCGATAAATATTTTTGAGGATAACGCATGTTAGGTATGGGTTAGGTCTTGGATTTGCCCTCATCAGGCTCATACTTTCGCATATTTCTCATACTTCATGGCTAGACCCTGGGCTGTTTCTGGATTGTATCACGTAGTAATGTGGTACCACGCTGAAACAGACAATTAAACCTGATTTCGATCAATATTTTAGAGGATAACGCAAGTTAGGTCTGGGATAGGTCTGGGATTCGCCCTCATCAGGCTCATACATTCGCATATTTCTCATACTTGATGGCTAGATCCTGGGTTTTTTCCGGTTTGGGTCACGTAGTAATGTGGTACCACACTGAAACAGTCGATTAAACCTGGTTTCCATCAATATTTTTGAGGATAACGCATGTTAGGTCTAGGTTAGGTCTGTGATTTTCACTCATCAGACTCATACTTTCGCATTCTTCACATACTTGTTGAACGGATCCTGGGTTTTTTCTGGTTTGGTTCACGTAGTAATGTGGTACCACACTGAAACATTCAATTAAACCTGGTCTTGATAAATATTTTAAAGGATAACGCATGTTAGGTTTGGGTTAGGTCTAGGATTTGCCCTCATCAGGCTCATACTTTTGCATATTTCTCATACTTCATGGCTAGATCCTGGGCTGTTTCTGGATTGTATCACGTAGTAATGTGGTACCACGCTGAAACAGTCAATTAAACCTGATTTCGATCAATATTTTACAGGATAACGCAAGTTAGGTCTGGGATAGGTCTGGGATTCGCCCTCATCAGGCTCATACATTCGCATATTTCTCATACTTGATGGCTAGATCCTGGGTTTTTTCCGGTTTGGGTCACGTAGTAATGTGGTACCACACTGAAACAGTCGATTAAACCTGGTTTCCATCAATATTTTTGAGGATAACGCATGTTAGGTCTAGGTTAGGTCTGTGATTTTCACTCATCAGACTCATACTTTTGCATTCTTCACATACTTATTGAACGGATCCTGGGTTATTTCTGGTTTGGATCACGTAGCAATGTGGGACCACACTGAAACAATCAATTAAACCTGGTCTTGATAAATATTTTAGAGGACAACGTATGTTAGGTCTGGGTTAGGTCTAGGATTTGCCCTCATCACGCTCATTCTTTCGCATATTTCTCATACTTCATGGCTAGATCCTGGGCTATTTCTGGATTGGATCACATAGTAATGTGGTACCACAACTAAAACAGTCACTTAAACCTGGTGTCGATCACTATTTTAGAGGATAACGCAAGTTAGGTCTGGGATAGGTCTGGGATTAGCCCTCATCAGACTCATACTTTCGCACACTTCACATACTCGTTCACAAGATCCTGGGTTTTTTTCTGGTTTGGATCACGTAGTAATGTGGTACCACACTGAAATAGTCGATTAAACCTGGTTTCGATCAATATTTTAGAGGATAACGAAAGTTATGTCTAGTTTAGGCCTGGGATTTGCCCTCATCAGACTCATACTTTCGCATACTTCACATACTTGTTGAACAGATCCTGGGTTTTTTTCTGGTTTGGATCACGTAGTAATGTGGTACCACACTGAAACAGTCGATTAAACCTGGTTTCGATCAATATTTTTGAGGATAACGCATGTTAGGTCTTGGTTAGGCCGAGGATTTTCACTCATCAGACTCATACTTTCGCATTCTTCACTTACTTGTTGAACGGATCCTGCGTTTTTACTGGTTTGGATCACGTAGTAATGTGGTGCCACACTGAAACAGTCAATTAAACCCGGTTTCGATCAATATTTTAGAGAATAATTCATGTTAGGTCCAGGTTAGGTCTGGAATTAGCCCTCATCAGACTCATACTTTCGCACACTTCACATACTCGTTGACAAGATCCTGGGTTTTTTTCTTGTTTGGATCACGTAATAATGTGGTACCACACTGAAACAGTCGATTAAACCTGGTTCCGATTAATATTTTTGAGGATAACGCATGTTAGGTCTGGGATAGGTCTGGGATTCGCCCTCATCAGGCTCATACTTTCGCATATTTCTCATACTTGATGGCTAGATCCTGGGCTTTTTCTGGATTGCATCACGTAGTAATGTGGTACCACACTGAAACAGTCGATTAAACCTGGTTTCGATCAATATTTTTGAGGATAACGCATGTTAGGTCTTGGTTAGGCCGAGGATTTTCACTCATCAGACTCATACTTTCGCGTTTTTCACATACTTGTTGAACAGATCCTGGGTTTTTTCTGGTTTGGATCACGTAGTAGTGTGGTGCCACACTGAAACAGTCCATTAAACCTGGTTTGGATCAATATTTTAGAGGATAACGCATGTTAGGTCTAGGTTAGATCTGGGATTTTCACTCATCAGACTCATACTTTCGCATTCTTCAGATACTTTTTGAACGGATCCTGTGTTTTTACTGGTTTGGATCAGCTAGTAATGTGGTACCACACTGAAACATTCAATTAAACCTGGTCTTGATAAATATTTTAGAGGATGACGCATGTTAGGTCTGGGTTAGGTCTAGGATTTGCCCCCATCAGACTCATACTTTCGCATATTTCTCATACTTCATGGCTGGATCCTGGGCTATTTCTGGATTGCATCACGTAGTAATGTGGTACCACACTGAAACAGTCGATTAAACCTGGTTTCGATCAATATTTTTGAGGATAACGCATGTTAGGTCTAGGTTTGGCCGAGGATTTTCACTCATCAGACTCATACTTTCGCATTCTTCACATACTTGTTGAACGGATCCTGGGTTTTTTCTGGTTTGGATCACGTAGTAGTGTGGTACCACACTGAAACAGTCCATCAAACCTGGTTTGGATCAATATTTTAGAGGATAACGCATGTTATGTCTAGGTTAGGTCTGGGATTTTCACTCATCAGACTCATACTTTCGCATTCTTCACATACTTTTTGAACGGATCCTGGGTTTTTTCTGGTTTGGATCACGTAGTAATGTGGGACCACACTGAAACAATCAATTAAACCTGGTATTGATAATTATTTTAGAGGATAACGCATGTTAGATCTGGGATAGGTCTGGGATTTGCCCTCATCAGACTCATACTTTCGCACACTTCACATACTTGTTGAACAGATCCTGGGTTATTTTCTGGTTTGGATCGCATTGTAATGTGGTACCACACTGAAACAGTCGATTAAACCAGGTTTCGATCAATATTTTTGAGGATAACGCATGTTAGGTCTAGGTTACGCCGGGTTTTTTCACTCATCAGACTCATACTTTCGCGTTTTTCACACGCATGTTGAACAGATCCTGGGTTTTTTCCGGTTTGGGTCACGTTGTAGTGTGGTACCACACTGAAATAGTCGATTAAGTCTGGTTTCGATCAATAGTTTTGAGGATAACGCATGTTAGGTCTAGGATAGGCCGGGGATTTTCACTCATCAGACTCATACTTTCGCATTCTTCACATACTTGTTGAACAGATACAGGGTTTTCTATGGTTTGGTTCACGTAGTAATGTGGTACCACACTGAAACATTCAAATAAACCTGGTCTTGATAAATATTTTAGAGGATAACGCATGATAGGTCTGGGTTAGGACTAGGATTTGCCCCCATCAGGCTCATACTTTCGCATTCTTCACATACTTTTTGAACGGATCCTGGGCTATTTCTGGATTGGATCACGTAGTAATGTGGTACCACACTGAAACTGTCAATTAAACCTGGTTTTGATCAATATTTTAGAGAATGATTCATGTTATGTCTAGGTTAGGTCTGGGATTTGCTCTCATCAGGCTCATTGTTTCGCATATTTCTCATACTTGATGGCTAGATCCTGGGCTATTTCTGGATTGGATCACGTAGTAATGTGGTACCACGCTGAAACAGTCAATTAAGCCTGATTTCGATCAATATTTTAGAGGATAACGCAAGTTAGGTCTGGGATAGGTCTAGGATTCGCCCTCATCAGGCTCATACTTTCGCATATTTCTCATACTTGATGGCTAGATCCTGGGCTTTTTCTGGATTGCATCACGTAGTAATGAAGTACAACACTGAAACAGTCAATTAAACCTGGTTTCCATCAATATCTTAGAGGACAACGCAAGTTAGGTCTGGGATAGGTCTGGGATTTGCCCTCATCAGACTCATACTTTCGCACACTTCACATACTCGTTGAACAGATCCTGGGTTATTTTCTGGTTTGGATCACATAGTAATGTGGTACCACGCTGAAACTGTCAATTAAAACTGGTTTCGATCAATATTTTAGAGGATAACGCAAGTTTGGTCTGGGATAGGTCTGGGATTCGCCCTCATCAGGCTGATACTTTCGCGTTTTTCACATACTTGTTGAACTGATCCTGGGTTTCTTCTGGTTTGGATCACGTAGCAATGTGGTAGCACACTGAAACAGTCGATTAAACCTGGTTTCGATCAATATTTTAGAGGATAACGCAAGTTTGGTCTGGGATAGGTCTGGGATTTGTCCTCATCAGGCTCATACTTTCGCGTTTTTCACATACTTGTTGAACAGATCCTGGGTTTTTTCTGGTTTGGATCACGTAGTAATGTGGGACCACACTGAAACAATCAACTAAACCTGGTATTGATAAATATTTTAGAGGATAACGCATGTTAGGTCTGGGTTAGGTCTAGGATTTGCCCTCATCAGGCTCATTCTTTCGCATATTTCTCATACTTGATGGCTATATCCTGGGCTTTTTCTGGATTGCATCACGTAGTAATGAAGTACAACACTGAAACAGTCAATTAAACCTGGTTTCCATCAATATTTTAGAGGACAACTCATGTTAGGTCTAGGTTAGGCCTGGGATTTGCCCTCATCAGGGTCATACTTCCGCAGTTTTTACATACATGTTGACCTGATCGAGGGTTTTTTCTGCTTTGGATCACGTAGTAAAGTGGTACCACACTGAAACAGCCCATTTAACCTGGTTTGGATCTATATTTTAGAGGATAACGCATGTTAGGTCTGGGTTAGCCCTGGGATTTTCACTCATCAGACTCATACTTTAGCATTCTTCACATACTTGTTGAACAGATACAGGCTTTTTTATGGTTTGGTTCACGTAGTAATGTGGTACCACACCGAAACATTCAATTAAACCTGGTCTTGATAAATATTTTAGAGGGTAACGCATGTTAGGTCTGGGTTAGGACTAGGATTTGCACCCATCAGGCTCATACTTTCGCATATTTCTCATACTTCATGGCTGGATCCTGGGCTATTTCTGGATTGGATCACGTAGTAATGTGGTACCACACTGAAACTGTCAATTAAACCTGGTTTTGATCAATATTTTAGGGAATAATTCATGTTATGTCTAGGTTAGGTCTGGGATTTGCTCTCATCAGGCTCATTCTTTCGCATATTTCTCATACTTGATGGCTAGATCCTGGGCTTTTTCTGGATTGCATCACGTAGTAATGAAGTACAACACTGAAACAGTCATTTAAACCCGGTTTCCATCAATATCTTAGAGGACAACACAAGTTAGGTCTGGGATAGGTCTTGGATTTGCCCTCATCAGGCTCATACTTTCGCGTTTTTCACATACTTGTTGAACGGATCCTGGGTTTTTACTGGTTTGGATCACGTAGTAACGTGGTACCATGCTGAAACAGTCAATTAAGCCTGATTTCGATCAATATTTTAGAGGATAACGCAAGTTAGGTCTGGGATAGGTCTGGGATTCGCCCTCATCAGGCTAATACTTTCGCATATTTCTCATACTTGATGGCTAGATCCTGGGCTTTTTCTGGATTGCATCACGTAGTAATGAAGTACAACACTGAAACAGTCAATTAAACCCGGTTTCCATCAATATCTTAGAGGACAACACAAGTTAGGTCTGGGATAGGTCTTGGATTTGCCCTCATCAGGCTCATACTTTCGCATTCTTCACATACTTGTTGAACAGATCCTGGGTTTTTTATGCTTTGGTTCACGTAGTAATGTGGTACCACACTGAAACATTCAATTAAACCTGGTCTTGATAAATATTTTAGAGGATAACGCACGTTAGGTCAGGGTTAGGACTAGGATTTGCCCCCATCAGGCTCATACTTTCGCATATTTCTCATTCTTCATGGCTGGATTCTGGGCTATTTCTGGATTGGATCACGTAGTAATGTGGTACCACACTGAAACAATCAATTAAACCTGGTATTGATAAATATTTTAGGGGATAACATATGTTAGGTCTGGGATAGGTCTGGGATTTGCCCTCATCAGACTCATACTTTCGCACACTTCACATACTCGTTGAAGAGATCCTGGGTTATTTTCTGGTTTGGATCACACAGTAATGTGGTACCACACTGAAACAGTCGATTAAACCAGGTTTCGATCAATATTTTTGAGGATTACGCATGTTAGGTCTAGGTTTGGCCGGGGTTTTTCACTCATCAGACTCATACATTCGCATTCTTCACATACTTGTTGAACGGATCCTGGGTTTTACTGGTTTGGATCACGTAGTAATGTGGTACCACGCTGAAACAGTCAATTGAAACTGGTTTCGATCAATATTTTAGAGGATAACGCAAGTTTGGTCTGGGATAGGTCTGGGATTTGCCCTCATCAGGCTCATACTTTCGCGTTTTTCACATACTTGTTGAACAGATCCTGGGTTTTTTCTGGTTTGGATCACGTAGTAATGTGGTACCACACTGAAACAATCAATTAAACCTGGTATTGATAAATATTTTAGAGGATAACGCATGTTAGGTCTGGGCTAGGTCTAGGATTTGCCCTCATCAGACTCATACTTTCGCATTCTTCACATACTTGTTGAACGGATCCTGGGTTTTTACTGGTTTGGATCACGTAGTAATGTGGTACCACGCTGAAACAGTCAATTAAAACTGGTTTCGATCAATATTTTAGAGGATAACGCATGATAGGTCTAGGTTAGGTCTGGGATTTTCACTCATCAGACTCATACTTTCGCATTCTTCACATACTTTTTGAACGGATCCTGGGTTTTTTCTGGTTTGGATCACGTAGTAATGTGGGACCACACTGAAACAATCAATTAAACCTGGTATTGATAAATATTTTAGAGGACAACGCATGTTAGGTCTGGGATAGGTCTGGGATTTGCCCTCATCAGACTCATACTTTCGCACACTTCAGATACTCGTTGAACAGATCCTGGGTTATTCTCTGGTTTGGATCACATAGTAATGTGGTACCACACTGAAACAGTCCATTAAACCTGGTTTGGATCAATATTTTAGTGGATAACGCATGTTAGGTCTGGGATAGGTCTGGGATTTGCCCTCATCAGACTCATACTTTCGCACACTTCACATACTCGTTGAACAGATCCTGGGTTATTTTCTGGTTTGGATTACGTAGCAATGTGGTACCACACTGAAACAGTCGATTAAACCAGGTTTCGATCAATATTTTTGAGGATAACGCATGTTAGGTCTAGGTTAGGCCTGGGATTTTCACGCATCAGACTCATACTTTCGCGTTTTCCACATACTTGTTGAACAGATCCTGGGTTTTTTATGGTTTGGTTCACGTAGTAATGTGGTACCACACTGAAACATTCAATTAAACCTGGTCTTGATAAATATTTTAGAGGATAACGCATGTTAGGTCTGGGTTAGGACTAGGATTTGCCCCCATCAGGCTCATACTTTCGCATATTTCTCATACTGCAGGGCTAGATCCTGGGCTATTTCTGGATTGGATCACGTAGTAATGTGGTACCACACTGAAATTGTCAATTAAACCTGATTTTGATCAATATTTTAGAGAATAATTCATGTTATGTCTAGGTTAGTTCTGGGATTTGCTCTCATCAGGCTCATTCTTTCGCATATTTCTCATACTTGATGGCTAGATCCTGGGCTTTTTCTGGATTGCATCACGTCAAATGTGGGACCACACTGAAACAATCAATTAAACCTGGTTTCCATCAATATCTTAGAGGACAACGCAAGTTAGGTCTGGGATAGGTCTGGAATTTGCTCTCATCAGGCTCATTCTTTCGCATATTTCTCATACTTGATGGCTAGATCCTGGGCTTTTTCTGGATTGCATCACGTCAAATGTGGGACCACACTGAAACAATCAATTAAACCTGGTTTCCATCAATATCTTAGAGGACAACGCAAGTTAGGTCTGGGATAGGTCTGGAATTTGCTCTCATCAGGCTCATACTTTCGCGTTTTTCACATACTTGTAGAACAGATCCTGGGTTTTTTCTGGTTTGGATCACGTAGTAGAGTGGTACCACACTGAAACAGTCCATTAAACCTGGTTTGGATCAATATTTTAGAGGATAACGCATGTTAGGTCTAGGTTAGGTCTGGGATTTGCCCCCATCAGACTCATACTTTCGCATTCTTCACATACTTGTTGAACGGATCCTGGGAATTTTCTGGATTGGTACACGTAGTAATGTGGTACCACACTGAAACAGTCAATTAAAACTGGTTTCGATCAATATTTTAGAGGATAACGCATGTTAGGTCTAGGTTAGGTCTGGGATTTTCACTCATCAGACTCATACTTTCGCATTCTTCACATACTCGTTGAACAGATCCTGGGTTATTCTCTGGTTTGGATAACATAGTAATGTGGTACCACACTGAAACAGTCCATTAAACCTGGTTTGGATCAATATTTTAGAGGATAACGCATGTTAGGTCTGGGATAGGTCTGGGATTTGCCCTCATCAGACTCATACTTTCGCACACTTCACATACTCGTTGAACAGATCCTGGGTTATTTTCTGGTTTGGATTACGTAGCAATGTGGTACCACACTGAAACAGTCGATTAAACCAGGTTTCGATCAATATTTTTGAGGATAACGCATGTTAGGTCTAGGTTAGGCCTGGGATTTTCACGCATCAGACTCATACTTTCGCGTTTTCCACATACTTGTTGAACAGACCCTGGGTTTTTTATGGTTTGGTTCACGTAGTAATGTGGTACCACACTGAAACATTCAATTAAACCTGGTCTTGATAAATATTTTAGAGGATAACGCATGTTATGTCTGGGTTAGGACTAGGATTTGCCCCCATCAGGCTCATACTTTCGCATATTTCTCATACTGCAGGGCTAGATCCTGGGCTATTTCTGGATTGGATCACGTAGTAATGTGGTACCACACTGAAATTGTCAATTAAACCTGGTTTTGATTAATATTTTAGAGAATAATTCATGTTATGTCTAGGTTAGGTCTGGGATTTGCTCTCATCAGGCTCATTCTTTCGCATATTTCTCATACTTGATGGCTAGATCCTGGGCTTTTTCTGGATTGCATCACGTAGTAATGTGGGACCACACTGAAACAATCAATTAAACCTGGTTTCCATCAATATCTTAGAGGACAACGCAAGTTAGGTCTGGGATAGGTCTGGGATTTGCTCTCATCAGGCTCATACTTTCGCGTTTTTCACATACTTGTAGACCAGATCCTGGGTTTTTTCTGGTTTGGATCACGTAGTAGTGTGGTACCACACTGAAACAGTCCATTAAACCTGGTTTGGATCAATATTTTAGAGGATTACGCATGTTAGGTCTAGGTTAGGTCTGGGATTTTCACTCATCAGACTCATACTTTCGCATTCTTCACATACTTTTTGAACGGATCCTGGGTTTTTTCTGGTTTGGATCACGTAGTAATGTGGTACCACACTGAAACAATCAATTAAACCTGGTATTGATAAATATTTTAGAGGATAACGCATGTTAGGTCTGGGATAGGTCTGGGATTTGGCCTCATCAGACTCATACTTTCGCACACTTCACATACTCGTTGAACAGATCCTGGGTTATTTTCTGGTTTGGATCACATAGTAATGTGGTACCACACTGAAACAGTCGATTAAACCAGGTTTCGATCAATATTTTTGAGGATAACGCATGTTAGGTCTAGGTTAGGCCGGGGTTTTTCACTCATCAGACTCATACTTTCGCATTCTTCACATACTTGTTGAACGGATCCTGGGTTTTTACTGGTTTGGATCACGTAGTAATGTGGTACCACGCTGAAACAGTCAATTAAAACTGGTTTCGATCAATATTTTAGAGGATAACGCAAGTTTGGTCTGGGATAGGTCTGGGATTTGCCCTCATCAGGCTCATACATTCGCGTTTTTCACATACTTGTTGAACAGATCCTGGGTTTTTTCTGGTTTGGATCACGTAGTAATGTGGGACCACACCGAAGCAATCAATTAAACCTGGTATTGATAAATATTTTAGAGGATAACGCATGTTAGGTCTGGGTTAGGTCTAGGATTTGCCCTCATCAAGCTCATACTTTCGCATATTTCTCATACTTCATGGCTAGATCCTGGGCTGTTTCTGGATTGTATCACGTAGTGATGTGGTACCACGCTGAAACAGTCAATTAAACCTGGTTTCGTTCAATATTTTAGAGGATAACGCAAGTTAGGTCTGGGATAGGTCTGGGATTTGCCCTTATCAGGCTCATACTTTCGTGTTTTTCACATACTTGTTGAACAGATCCTGGGTTTTTTCTGGTTTGGTTTACGTAGTAATGAGCTACCACACTGAAACAGTCGATTAAACCAGGTTTCGACCAATATTTTAGAGGACATCGCATGTTAGGTCTAGGTTAGGCCTGGGATTTGCCCTCGTCAGGGTCATACTTTCGCAGTTTTAACATACATGTTGACCCGATCGAGGGTTTTTTCCGCTTTGGATCACGTAGTAAAGTGGTACCACACTGAAGCAGTCCATTAAACCCGGTTTGGATCAATATTTTAGAGGATAACGCATGTTAGGTTTGGGTTAGGTCTAGGATTTGCCCTCATCAGGCTCATACTTTCGCATATTTCTCATACTTCGTGGCTAGATCCGGGCTGTTTCTGGATTGTATCACGTAGTAATGTGGTACCACGCTGAAACAGTCACTTAAACCTCGTTTCGATCAATATTTTAGAGGATAACGCAAGTTAGGTCTGGGATAGGTCTGGGATTTGCCCTCATCAGACTCATACTTTCGCATTCTTCACATACTTGTTGAACGGATCCTGGGTTTTTACTGGTTTGGATCACGTAGTAATGTGGTACCACGCTGAAACAGTCAATTAAAACTGGTTTCGATCAATATTTTAGACGATAACGCATGTTAGGTCTAGGTTAGGTCTGGGATTTTCACTCATCAGACTCATACTTTCGCATTCTTCACATACTTTTTGAACGGATCCTGGGTTTTTTCTGGTTTGGATCACGTAGTAATGTGGGACCACACTGAAACAATCAATTAAACCTGGTATTGATAAATATTTTAGAGGATAACGCATGTTAGGTCTGGGATAGGTCTGGGATTTGCCCTCATCGGACTCATACTTTCGCACACTTCACATACTCGTTGAACAGATCCTGGGTTATTCTCTGGTTTGGATCACATAGTAATGTGGTACCACACTGAAACAGTCCATTAAACCTGGTTTGGATCAATATTTTAGAGGATAACGCATGTTAGGTCTGGGATAGGTCTGGGATTTGCCCTCATCAGACTCATACTTTCGCACACTTCACATACTCGTTGAACAGATCCTGGGTTATTTTCTGGTTTGGATTACGTAGCAATGTGGTACCACACTGAAACAGTCGATTAAACCAGGTTTCGATCAATATTTTTGAGGATAACGCATGTTAGGTCTAGGTTAGGCCTGGGATTTTCACGCATCAGACTCATACTTTCGCGTTTTCCACATACTTGTTGAACAGATCCTGGGTTTTTTATGGTTTGGTTCACGTAGTAATGTGGTACCACACTGAAACATTCAATTAAACCTGGTCTTGATAAATATTTTAGAGGATAACGCATGTTATGTCTGGGCTAGGACTAGGATTTGCCCCCATCAGGTTCATATTTTCGCATATTTCTCATACTGCAGGGCTAGATCCTGGGCTATTTCTGGATTGGGTCACGTAGTAATGTGGTACCACACTGAAATTGTCAATTAAACCTGGTTTTGATCAATATTTTAGAGAATAATTCATGTTATGTCTAGGTTAGGTCTGGGATTTGCTCTCATCAGGCTCATTCTTTCGCATATTTCTCATACTTGATGGCTAGATCCTGGGCTTTTTCTGGATTGCATCACGTAGTAATGTGGGACCACACTGAAACAATCAATTAAACCTGGTTTCCATCAATATCTTAGAGGACAACGCAAGTTAGGTCTGGGATAGGTCTGGGATTTGCTCTCATCAGGCTCATACTTTCGCGTTTTTCACATACTTGTAGAACAGATCCTGGGTTTTTTCTGGTTTGGATCACGTAGTAGTGTGGTACCACACTGAAACAGTCCATTAAACCTGGTTTGGATCAATATTTTAGAGGATAACGCATGTTAGGTCTAGGTTAGGTCTGGGATTTTCACTCATCAGACTCATACTTTCGCATTCTTCACATACTTGTTGAACGGATCCTGGGAATTTTCTGGATTGGTACACGTAGTAATGTGGTACCACCCTGAGACATTCAATTAAACCACGTCTTGATAAATATTTTAGAGGAAAACGCATGTTAGGTCTGGGTCAGGTCTAGAATTTGCGCTCATCAGGCTCATACTTTCGCATATTTCTCATACTTCATGGCTAGATCCTGGGCTATTTCTGGATTGTATCACGTAGTAACGTGGTACCACGCTGGAACAGTCAATTAAACCTGGTTTCGATCAATATTTTATAGGATAACGCAAGTTAGGTCTGGGATAGGTCTGGGATTTGCCCTCATCAGGCTCATACTTTCGCGTTTTTCACATACTTCTTGAAATGATCCTGGGTTTTTTCTGGTTTGGATCACGTAGCAATGTGGTACCACACTGAAACAGTCAATTAAACCTGGTCTTGATAAATATTTTAGTGGATAACGCATGTTAGGTCTGGGATAGGTCTAGGATTTGCCCTCATCAGACTCATACTTTCGCACACTTCACATACTCGTTGAACAGATCCTGGGTTATTTTCTGGTTTTGATCACATAGTAATGTGGTACCACACTGAAACAGTCGATTAAACCAGGTTTCGATCAATATTTTAGAGAATAATTCATGATAGGTCTAGGTTTGGTCTGGGATTTGCTCTCATCAGGCTCATTCTTTCGCATATTTCTCATACTTGATGTCTAGATCCTGGGCTTTTTCTGGATTGCATCACGTAGTAATGGAGTACAACACTGAAACAGTCAATTAAACCTGGTTTCCATCAATATTTTAGAGGACATCGCATGTTAGGTCTAGGTTAGGCCTGGGATTTGCCCTCGTCAGGGTCATACTTTCGCAGTTTTAACATACATGTTGACCCGATCGAGGGTTTTTTCCGCTTTGGATCACGTAGTAAAGTGGTACCACACTGAAGCAGTCCATTAAACCCGGTTTGGATCAATATTTTAGAGGATAACGCATGTTAGGTTTGGGTTAGGTCTAGGATTTGCCCTCATCAGGCTCATACTTTCGCATATTTCTCATACTTCGTGGCTAGATCCCGGGCTGTTTCTGGATTGTATCACGTAGTAATGTGGTACCACGCTGAAACAGTCACTTAAACCTCGTTTCGATCAATATTTTAGAGGATAACGCAAGTTAGGTCTGGGATAGGTCTGGGATTCGCCCTCATCAGGCTCATACTTTCGCGTTTTTCACATACTTGTTGAACAGATCCTGGGTTTTTTCTGGTTTGAGTCACGTAGTAATGTGGTACCACACTGAAACAATCATTTAAACCTGGTATTGATAAATATTTTAGAGGATAACGCATGTTAGGTCTGGGATAGGTCTGGGATTTGCCCTCATGAGGCTCATACTTTCGCAGTTTTAACATGCATGTTGACCTGATCGAGGGTTTTTTCTGCATTGGATCACGTAGGAAAGTGGTACCACACTAAAACAGTCAATTAAACCTGGTTTCGATCAACATTTTAGAGGATAACGAAAGTTATGTCTAGTTTAGTCCTGGGGTTTTCCCTCATCAGACTCATACTTTCGCATACTTCACATACTTGTTGACCTGATCGAGGGTTTTTTCCGCTTTGGATCACGTAGTAAAGTGGTACCACACTGAAGCAGTCCATTAAACCCGGTTTGGATCAATATTTTAGAGGATAACGCATGTTAGGTTTGGGTTAGGTCTAGGATTTGCCCTCATCAGGCTCATACTTTCGCATATTTCTCACACTTCATGGCTAGATCCCCGGCTGTTTCTGGATTGTATCACGTAGTAGTGTGGTACCACACTGAAACAGTCCATTAGACCTGGTTTGGATCAATATTTTAGAGGATAACGCATGTTAGGTCTGGGATAGGTCTGGGATTTGCCCTCATCAGACTCATACTTTCGCACCCTTCACATACTCGTTGAACAGATCCTGGGTTATTTTCTGGTTTGGATCACATAGTAATGTGGTACCACACTGAAACAGTCGATTAAACCAGGTTTCGATCAATATATTTGAGGATAACGCATGTTAGGTCTGGGATAGGTCTAGGATTTGCCCTCATCAGGCTCATACTTTCGCATACTTCCCATACTTCATGGCTAGATCCTGGGCTGTTTCTGGACTGTATCACGTAGTAACGTGGTACCACGCTGAAACAGTCAATTAAACCTGGTTTCGTTCAATATTTTAGAGGATAACGCAAGTTAGGTACGGGATAGGTCTGGGATTTGCCCTCATCAGGCTCATACTTTCGTGTTTTTCACATACTTGTTGAACAGATCCTGGGTTTTTTCTGGTTTGGGTTACGTAGTAATGTGCTACCACACTGAAACAGTCGATTAAACCAGGTTTCGATCAATATTTTTGAGGATAACGCATGATAGGTCTGGGATAGGTCTAGGATTTGCCCTCATCTGACTCATACTTTCGCACACTTCACATACTCGTTGAACAGATCCTGGGTTATTTTCTGGTTTTGATAACATAGTAATGTGGTACCACACTGAAACAATCGATTAAACCAGGTTTCGATCAATATTTTTGAGGATAACGCATGTTAGGTCTGGGTTAGGACTAGGATTTGCCCTCATCAGGCTCATACTTTCGCATATTTCTCATACTTCATGGCTAGATCCCGGGCTGTTTCTGGATTGTATCACGAAGTAACGTGGTACCACGCTGAAGCAGTCAATTAAACCAGGTTTCGATCAATATATTTGAGGATAACGCATGTTAGGTCTGGGATAGGTCTAGGATTTGCCCTCATCAGGCTCATACTTTCGCATACTTCCCATACTTCATGGCTAGATCCTGGGCTGTTTCTGGACTGTATCACGTAGTAACGTGGTACCACGCTGAAACAGTCAATTAAACCTGGTTTCGTTCAATATTTTAGAGGATAACGCAAGTTAGGTACGGGATAGGTCTGGGATTTGCCCTCATCAGGCTCATACTTTCGTGTTTTTCACATACTTGTTGAACAGATCCTGGGTTTTTTCTGGTTTGGGTTACGTAGTAATGTGCTACCACACTGAAACAGTCGATTAAACCAGGTTTCGATCAATATTTTTGAGGATAACGTATGATAGGTCTGGGATAGGTCTAGGATTTGCCCTCACCAGACTCATACTTTCGCACACTTCACATACTCGTTGAACAGATCCTGCGTTATTTTCTGGTTTTGATCACACAGTAATGTGGTACCACACTGAAACAGTCGATTAAACCAGGTTTCGGTCAATATTTTTGAGGATAACGCATGCTAGGTCTGGGTTAGGCCGAGGATTTTCACTCATCAGACTCATACTTTCGCATTCTTCACATACTTGTTGAACGGATCCTGGGTTTTTACTGGTTTGGATCACATAGTAATGTGGTACCACACTGAAACAGTCGATTAAACCAGGTTTCGATCAATATTTTTGAGGATAACGCATGTTAGGTCTAGGTTAGGCCCGGGATTTGCCCACATCAGGCTCATACTTTCGCGCTTTTCGCATACTTGTTGAACAGATCCTGGGTTTTTTTCTGGTTTGGATCACGTAGTAGTGTGGCACCACACTGAATCCGTCCATTAAACCTGGTTTCGATGAATATTTTTGAGGATAACGCATGTCAGATCTAGGTTAGGCCGAGGAGTTTCACTCATCAGACTCATACTTTCGCATTCTTCACATACTTGTAGAACGGATCCTGGGGTTTTACTGGATTGGATCACGTAGTAATGTGGTACCACACTGAAACAGTCAATTAAACCTGGTTTCGATCAATATTTTAGAGGATAACGCAAGTTAGGTCTGGGATAGGTCTAGGATTTGCCCTCATCAGGCTCATTCTTTCGCATATTTCTCACACTTGAAGGCTAGATCCTGGGCTTTTTCTGGATTGCATCACGTAGTATTGTGGTACCACACTGAAACAGTCGATTAAACCAGGTTTCGATCAATATTTTTGAGGATAACGCATGTTAGGTCTAGTTTAGGCCAGGGATTTTCACTCATCAGACTCATACTTTTTCATTCTTCACATACTTGTTGAACGGATCTTGGGTTTTGCTGGTGTGGATGACGTAGTAATGTGGTACCACACTGAAACAATCAATTAAACCTGGTCTTGATAAATATTTTAGAGGATAACGCATGTTAGGTCTGGGTTAGGTCTAGGATTTGCTTTCGTCAGGCTCATACTTTCGCATGTTTCTCATACCTCATGGCTAGATCCTGGGCTTTTTCTGGATTGCATCACGTAGTATTGTGGTACCACACTGAAACAGTCAATTAAACCTGGTTTCGATCAATATTTTAGAGGATAACGCAAGTTAGGTCTGGGATAGGTCTGGGATTTGCCCTCATCAGGCTCATACTTTCGCGGTTTTCACATACTTGTTGAACAGATCCTGTGTTTTTTTCTGGTTTGGATCACGTAGTAGTGTGGTACCACACTGAAACTGTCCATTAAACCTGGTTTCGATCAATATTTTTGAGGATAACGCATGTTAGGACTAGGTTAGGCCGAGGATTTTCACTCATCAGACTCATACTTTCGCATTCTTCACATACTTGTTGAACGGATCCTGGGGTTTTACTGGATTTGATCACGTAGTAATGTGGTACCACACTGAAACAGTCAATTAAACCTGGTTTCGATCAATATTTTAGAGGATAACGCAAGTTAGGTCTGGGTTAGGTCTGGGATTTGCCCACATCAGGGTCATACTTTCGCATTTTTCACATACTTGTTGAACAGATCCTGGGTTTTTTCTGGTATGGATCACATAGTAATGTGGTACCACACTGAAACAGTCGATTAAACCAGGTTTCGATCAATATTTTTGAGGATAACGCATGTTAGGTCTAGGTTAGGCCCGGGATTTGCCCACATCAGGCTCATACTTTCGCGTTTTTCGCATACTTGTTGGACGGATCTTGGGTTTTTTTCTGGTTTGGATCACGTAGTAGTGTGGCACCACACTGAAACAATCAATTAAACCTGGTCTTGATAAATATTTTAGAGGATAACGCATGTTAGGTCTGGGTTAGGTCTAGGATTTGCCCTCATCAGACTCATACTTTCGCATATTTCTCATACTTCATGGCTAGATCCTGGGCTGTTTCTGGATTGTATCACATAGTAATGTGGTACCACGCTGAAACAGTCGATTAAACCTGGTTTCGATCAATATTTTAGAGGATAACGCAAGTTAAGTCTGGGATAGGTCTGGGATTTGACCTCATCAGACTCATACTTTCGCATTCTTCTCATACTTGTTGAACGGATCCTGGGTTTTTTCTGGTTTGGATCACGTAGTAATGTGGTACCACACTGAAACATTCAATTAAACCTGGTCTTGATAAATATTTTAGAGGATAACGCATGTTAGGTCTGGGTTAGGTCTAGGATTTGCCCTCATCAGGCTCATACTTTCGCATATTTCTCATACTTCATGGCTGGATCCTGGGCTATTTCTGGATTGGATCACGTAGTAATGTGGTACCACACTGAAACAGTCAATTAAACCTGGTTTTGATGAATATTTTAGAGAATATTTCATGTTAGGTCTAGGTTAGGCCGGGGATTTGCTCTCATCAGGCTCATTCTTTCGCATATCTCTTATACTAGATGGCTAGATCCTGGGCTTTTTCTGGATTGCATCACGTAGTAATGAAGTACAACACTGAAACACTCAATTAAACCTGGTTTCGATCAATATTATTGAGGATAACGTATGTTAGGTCTAGGTTAGGCCTGGGAATTTCACTCATCAGACTCATACTTTCGCATTCTTCACATACTTGTTGAACGGATCCTGTGTTTTTGCTGGTTTAGATCCCGTAGTAATGTGGGACCACACTGAAACAATCAATTAAACCTGGTCTTGATAAATATTTTAGAGGATAACGCATGTTAGGTCTGGGATAGTTCTGGGATTTGCCCTCATCACACTCATACTTTCGCACACTTCACATACTCGTTGAACAGATCCTGGGCTATTTTCTGGTTTGGATCACATAGTAATGTGGTACCACACAGAAACACTCAATTAAACCTGGTTTCGATCAATATTATTGAGGATAACGCATGTTAGGTCTAGATTAGGCCTGGGATTTTCACTCATCAGACTCATACTTTCGCATTCTTCACATACTTGTTGAACGGATCTTGGGTTTTTTCTTGGGTGGATCACGTAGTAATGTGGTACCACACTGAAACAATCAATTAAACCTGATCTTGATAAATATTTTAGAGGATAACGCATGTTAGGTCTGGGTTAGGTCTAGGATTTGCCCCCATCAGGCTCATACTTTCGCATATTTCTCATACTTCATGGCTGGATCCTGGGCTATTTCTGGATTGGATCACGTAGTAATGTGGTACCACACTGAAACAGTCAATTAAACCTGGTTGTGATCAATATTATAGAGAATAATTCATCTTCGGTCTAGGTTAGGTCTGGGATTTGCTCTCATCAGGCTCATTCTTTCGCATATTTCTCATACTTGATGGCTAGATCCTGGGCTTTCTCTGGATTGCATCACGTAGTAATGAAGTACAACACTGAAACAGTCAATTAAACCTGGTTTCCATCAATATTTTAGAGGACAACGCATGTCAGGTCTAGGTTAGGTCTGGGATTTGCTCTCATCAGGGTCATACTGTCGCAGTTTTAACTTACTTGTTGAACGGATCCTGGGTTTTTTCTGGTTTGGTTCACGTAGTAATGTGGTACCACACTGAAACATTCAATTAAACCTGGTCTTGATAAATATTTTAGAGGATAACGCATGTTAGGTTTGGGTTAGGTCTAGGATTTGCCCTCATCAGGCTCATACTTTCGCATATTTCTCATACTTCATGGCTAGATCCTGGGCTGTTTCTGGATTGTATCACATAGTAATGTGGTACCACGCTGAAACAGTCGATTAAACCTGGTTTCGATCAATATTTTAGAGGATAACGCAAGTTAAGTCTGGGATAGGTCTGGGATTTGACCTCATCAGACTCATACTTTCGCGTTTTTCCCATACTTGTTGAACAGATCCTGGGTTTTTTTCTGGTTTGGATCACGTAGTAGTGTGGTACCACACTGAAACAGTCCATTAAACCTGGTTGCGATCAATATTTTAGAGGATAACGCATGTTAGGTCTGGGTTAGGTCTAGGATTTGCCCTCATCAGGCTCATACTTTCGCATATTTCTCATACTTCATGGCTGGATCCTGGGCTATTTCTGGATTGGATCACGTAGTAATGTGGTACCACACTGAAACAGTCAATTAAACCTGGTTTTGATCAATATTTTAGAGAATAATTCATGTTAGGTCTAGGTTAGGTCTGGGATTTGCTCTCATCAGGCTCATTCTTTAGCATATTTCTCATACTTGATGGCTAGATCCTGGGCTTTTTCTGGATTGCATCACGTAGTAATGAAGTACAACACTGAAACAGTCAATTAAACCTGGTTTCCATCAATATCTTAGAGGACAACGCAAGTTAGGTCTGGGATAGGTCTGGGATTTGCCCACATCAGGCTCATACTTTCGCGTTTTTCACATACTCGTTGAACAGATCCTGGGTTATTTTCTGGTTTGGATCACATAGTAATGTGGTACCACACTGAAACAGTCGATTAAACCAGGTTTCGATCAATATTTTTGAGGATAACGCATGTTAGGTCTAGGTTAGGTCTAGGATTTGCCCTCGTCAGGCTCATACTTTCGCATATTTCTCATACTTCATGGCTAGATCCTGGGCTATTTCAGGATTGTATCACGTAGTAATGAAGTACAACACTGAAACAGTCAATTAAACCTGGTTTCCATCAATATTTTAGAGGATAACGCAAGTTAGTTCTTGGATAGGTCTGGGATTTGCCCTCATCAGGCTCATACTTTCGCGTTTTTCACATACTTGTTGAACAGATGCTGGGTTTTTTCTGGATTGCGTCACGTAGTAGTGTGGTACCACGCTGAAACAGTCAATTAAACCTGGTTTCGATCAATATTTTAGAGGATAACGCAAGTTAGGTCTGGCATAGGTCTGGGATTCGCCCTCATCAGGCTCATACTTTCGCGTTTTTCACATACTTGTTGAACTGATCCTGGGCTTTTTCTGGTTTGGATCACGTACTAATGTGGTACCACACTGAAACAGTCAATTAAACCTGGTTTCGATCAATATTTTAGAGAATAATTCATGTTAGGTCTAGGTTAGGTCGGGGATTTTCACTCATCAGACTCATACTTTCGCATTCTTCACATACTTGTTGAACGGATCCTGTGTTTTTTCTGGTTTGGATCACGTATTAATGTGGTGCCACACTGAAACAGTCGATTAAACATGGTTTCGATCAGTATTTTAGAGGATAACGCAACATAAGTCTGGGATAGGTCTGGGATTTGACCTCATCAGACTCATACTTTCGCGTTTTTCACATACTCGTTGAACAGATCCTGGGTTTTTTCTGGTTTGGATAACGTAGTAATGTGGAACCACACTGAAACAATCAATTAAACCTGGTCTTGATAAATATTTTAGAGGATAACGCATGTTAGGTCTGTGTTAGGTCTAGGATTTGCCCTCATCAGGCTCATTCTTTCGCATATTTCTCAAACTTGATGGCTAGATCCTGGGCTTTTTCTGGATTGCATCACGTAGTAATGTGGTACCACCCTGAAACATTTTATTAAACCTGGTCTTGATAAATATTTTAGAGGATAACGCATGTTAGGTCTGGGTTAGGTCTAGGATTTGCCCTCATCGGGCTCATACTTTCGCATATTTCTCATACTTCATGGCTAGATCCTGGGCTTTTTCTGGATTGCATCACGTAGTAATGAAGTACAACACTGAAACAGTCAATTAAACCTGGTTTCCATCAATATCTTAGAGGACAACACAAGTTAGGTCTGGGAAAGGTCTTGGACTTGCCCTCATCAGGCTCATACTTTCACGTTTTTTACATACTTGTTGAACGGATCCTGGGTTTTTTCTGGTTTGGATCACGTAGTAATGTGGGTCCACACTGAAACAATCAATTAAACCTGGTTTCGATCAATATTTTAGAGGATAACGCAAGTTAGGTCTGGGATAGGTCTGGGATTTGCCCTCATCAGGGTCATACTTTCGCAGTTCTAACATACATGTTGACCTGATCGAGTGCTTTTTCTGCTTTGGATCACGTAGTAAAGTGGTACCACACTGAAACAGTCCATTAAACCTGGTTTGGATCAATATTTTAGAGGATAACGCATGTTAGGTCTAGGTTAGGTCTGGGATTTTCACTCATCAGGCTCATACTTTCGCATTCTTCACATACTTGTTGAACGGATCCTGGGTTTTTTCTGGTTTGGATCACGTAGGAATGTGGGACCACACCGAAACAATCAATTAAACCTGGTCTTGATAAATATTTTAGAGGATAACGCATGTCAGGTCTGGGATAGGTCTGGGATTTGACCTCATCAGGGTCATACTTTTGCAGTTATAACATGCATGTTGACCTGATCGAGGGTTTTTTCTGCTTTGGATCACGTACTAAAGTGTTACCACAACTAAAACAGTCAATTAATCCTGGTTTCGATCATTATTTTAGAGGATAACGCAAGTTAGGTCTGGGATTGGTCTGGGATTAGCCCTCATCAGACTCATACTTTCGCATTCTTCACATACTTGTTGAACGGATCCTGGGTTTTTTCTGGTTTGGTTCACGTAGTAATGTGGTACCACACTGAAACATTCAATTAAACCTGGTCTTGATAAATATTTTGGAGGATAACGCATGTTAGCTTTGGGTTAGGTCTAGGATTTGTCCTCATCAGGCTGATACAATCGCATATTTCTCATACTTCATGGCTAGATCCTGGGCTGTTTCTGGATTGTATCACGTAGTAATGTGGTACCACGCTGAAACAGTCAACTAAACCTGGTTTCGATCAATATTTCAGAGCATAACGCAAGTTAGGTCTGGGATAGGTCAGGGATTCGCCCTCATCAGGCTCATACTTTCGCGTATTTCACATACTTGTTGAACGGATCCTGGGTTTTTACTGGTTTGGATCACGTAGTAATGTGGTACCAGACTGAAACAGTCAATTAAAACTGGTTTTGATCAATATTCTAGAGAACAATTCATGTTAGGTCTAGGTTAGGTCTGGGATTTGCTCTCATCAGGCTCATTCTTTCGCATATTTCTCATACTTGATGGCTAGATCCTGACCTTTTTCTGGATTGCATCACGTAGTAATGAAGTACAACACTGAGACAGTCAATTAAACCTGGTTTCCATCAATATCTTAGAGGACAACGCAAGTTAGGTCTGGGATAGGTCTGGGATTTGCCCTCTTCAGGCTCATACTTTCGCGTTTTTCACATACTTATTGAACAGATCCTGGGTTTTTTCCGGTTTGGGTCACGTAGTAGTGTGGTACCACACTGAAACTGTCGATTAAACCTGGTTTCGATCAATATTTTTGAGGATAACGCATGTTAGGTCTGGGTTAGCCCTGGGATTTTCACTCATCAGACTCATACTTTCGCATTCTTCACATACTTGTTGAACGGATCCTGGGTTTTTTCTGGTTTGGTACACGTAGTAATGTGGTACCACACTGAAACATTCAATTAAACCTGGTCTTGATAAATATTTTGGAGGATAACGCATGTTAAGTTTGGGTTAGGTCTAGGATTTGTCCTCAGCTGATACAATCGCATATTTCTCATACTTCATGGCTAGATCCTGGGCTGTTTCTGGATTGTATCACGTAGTAATGTGGTACCACGCTGAAACAGTCAATTAAACCTGGTTTCGATCAATATTTCAGAGGATAACGCAAGTTAGGTCTGGGATAGGTCAGGGATTCGCCCTCATCAGGCTCATACTTTCGCGTTTTTCACATACTTGTTGAAATGATCCTGGGTTTTTTCTCGTTTGGATCACGTAGTAATGTGGTACCACACTGAAACAGTCGATTAAACCCGGCCTCGATCAATATTTTAGAGGATAACGAAAGTTAAGTCTGGGATAGGTCTGGGATTTGACCTCATCAGACTCATACTTTGGCACACTTCACATACTCGTTGAACAGATACTGGGTTATTTTCTGGTTTGGATCACTTAGTAATGAGGTACCACACTGAAACAGTCAATTAAACCTGGTTTCCATCAATATTTTAGAGGACATCGCATGTTAGGTCTAGGTAAGGCCTGGGATTTGCCCTCATCAGGGTCATACTTTCGCATTCTTCACGTACTTGTTGAACAGATCCTGGGTTTTTTTCTGGTTTGGATCACGTAGTAATGTGGTACCACACTGAAACAGTCGATTAAACCTGGTCTTGATAAATATTTTAGAGGACAACGCATGTTAGGTCTGGGTTAGGTCTAGGATTTGCCCTCATCAGGCTCATACTTTCGCATATTTCTCATAATTCATGGCTAGATCCTGGGCTATTTCTGGATTGGATCACGTAGTAATGTGGTACCACACTGAAACAGTCAATTAGACCTGGTTTCGCTCAATATTTTAGAAGATAACGCATGTTAGGTCTAGGTTAGGCCTGGGATTTGCCCTCATCAGGGTCATACTTTCGCAGTTTTAACATGCATGTAGACCTGATCGAGGGTTTTTTCTGCTTTGGATCACGTAGTAAAGTGGTGCCACAACTAAAACAATCAATTAAACCTGGTTTCGATCATTATTTTAGAGGATAACGCATGTTAGGTTTGGGTTAGGTCTAGGATTTGCCCTCATCAGGCTCATACTTTCGCATTTTTTCTCATACTTGATGGCTAGATCCCGGGCTGTTTCTGGATTGTATCACGTAGTAATGTGGTACCACGCTGAAACAGACAATTAAACCTCGTTTCGATCAATATTTTAGAGGATAACGCAAGTTAGGTCTGGGATAGCTCTGGGATTCGCCCTCATCAGGCTCATACTTTCGCGTTTTTCACATACTTGTTGAACTGATCCTGGGTTTTTTCTGGTTTGGATCACGTAGCGATGTGGTACCACACTGAAACAGTCGATTAAACCTGGTTTCGATCAATATTTTAGAGGATAACGCAAGTTTGTTCTGGGATAGGTCTGGGATTTGCCCTCATCAGGCTCATACTTTCGCGTTTTTCACATACCTGTTGAACAGATCCTGGGTTTTTTCTGGTTTGGATCGCGCAGTAATGTGGTACCACACTGGAACAGCCCACGGAACCTGGTTTCGATCAATATTTTAGAGGATAACGAAAGTTATGTCTAGGTTAGGCCTGGGATTTGCCCTCAACAGACCCATGCTTTCGCATTTTTCACATACTTGTTGAACAGATCCTGGGTTTTTTCTGGTATGGATCACGTAGTAATGTGGTACCACACTGAAACATTCAGTTAAACCTGGTCTTGATAAATATTTTTGAGGATAACGCATGTTAGGTCTGGGTTAGGTCTAGGATTTGCCCTCATCAGGCTCATACTTTCGCATATTTCTCATACCTCATGGCTAGATCCTGGGCTATTTCTGGATTGGATCACATAGTAATGTGGTACCACACTGAAACAGTCAATTAAACCTGGTTTCGATCAATATTTTAGAGGATAACGCAAGTTAGGTCTGGGATAGGTCTGGGATTTTCACTCGCCAGACTCAACTTTCGCATTCTTCACATACTTGTTGAACGGATCCTGGGTTTTTTCTGGTTTGGATCACGTAGTAATGTGGGACCACACTGAAACAGTCGATTAAACCTGGTTTCGATTAATATTTTTGAGGATAACGCATGTTAGGTCTGGGATAGGTCTGGGATTTGCCCTCATCAGGCTCATACTTTCGCAGTTTTAACATGCATGCTGACCTGATCGAGGGTTTTTTCTGCATTGGATCACGTAGTAAAGTGGTACCACACTAAAACAGTCAACTAAACCTGGTTTCGATCAACATTTTAGAGGATAACGAAAGTTATGTCTGGTTTAGGCCTGGGATTTGCCCTCATCAGACTCATACTTTCGCATACTTCACATACTTGTTGAACAGATCCTGGGTTTTTTTCTGGTTTGGATCACGTAGTAATGTGGTACCACACTGAAACAGCCAATTAAACCTGGTTTCGATCAATATTTTAGAGGATAACGCAAGTTAGGTCTGGGATAGGTCTGGGATTTGCCCTCATCAGGCTCATACTTTCGCGTATTTCACATACTTGTTGAACAGATCCTGGGTTTTTTTCTGGTTTGGATCACGTAGCAGTGTGGTACCACACTGAAACTGTCCATTAAACCTGGTTTCGATCAATATTTTAGAGAATAATTCATGTTAGGGCTAGGTTAGGTCTGGGATTTGCTCTCATCAGGCTCATTCTTTCGCACATTTCTCATACTTGATGGCTAGATCCTGGGCTTTTTCTGGATTGCATCACGTAGTAATGAAGTACAACACTGAAACAGTCAATTAAACCTGGTTTCCATCAATATTTTAGAGGACAACGCATGTTAGGTCTAGTTTAGTCCTGGGATTTGCCCTCATCAGGGTCATACTGTCGCAGTTTTAACATACATGTTGACCTGATCGAGGGTTTTTTCTGCTTTGGATCACGTAGTAAAGTGGTACCACACTGAAGCAGTCCATTAAACCTGGTTTCGATTAATATTTTTGAGGATAACCTATGTTAGGTCTGGGATAGGTCAGGGATTCGCCCTCATCAGGCTCATACTTTCGCGTTTTTCACATACTCGTTGAACAGATCCTGGGTTTTTTCTGGTTTGGATAACGTAGTAATGTGGAACCACACTGAAACAATCAATTAAACCTGGTCTTGATAAATATTTTAGAGGGTAACGCATGTTAGGTCTGGGTTAGGTCTAGGATTTGCCCTCATCGGGCTCTTACTTTCGCATATTTCTCATACTTCATGGCTAGATCCTGGGCTTTTTCTGGATTGCATCACGTAGTAATGTGGTACCACCATGAAACATTCAATTAAACCTGGTCTTGATAAATATTTTAGAGGGTAACGCATGTTAGGTCTGGGTTAGGTCTAGGATTTGCCCTCATCGGGCTCTTACTTTCGCATATTTCTCATACTTCATGGCTAGATCCTGGGCTTTTTCTGGATTGCATCACGTAGTAATGAAGTACAACACTGAAACAGTCAATTAAACCTGGTTTCCATCAATATCATAGAGGACAACGCAAGTTAGGTCTGGGAAAGGTCTTGGACTTGCCCTCATCAGGCTCATACTTTCAGGATTTTTACATACTTGTTGAACGGATCCTGGGTTTTTTCTGGTTTGGATCACGTAGTAATGTGGGTCCACACTGAAACAATCAATTAAACCTGGTTACGATCAATATTTTAGAGGATAACGCAAGTTAGGTCTGGGATAGGTCTGGGATTTGCCCTCATCAGGGTCATACTTTCGCAGTTCTAACATACATGTTGACCTGATCGAGTGCTTTTTCTGCTTTGGATCACGTAGTAAAGTGGTACCACACAGAAACAGTCCATTAAACCTGGTTTGGATCAATATTTTAGAGGATAACGCATGTTAGGTCTAGGTTAGGTCTGGGATTTTCACTCATCAGGCTCATACTTTCGCATTCTTCACATACTTGTTGAACGGATCCTGGGTTTTTTCTGGTTTGGATCACGTAGGAATGTGGGACCACACCGAAACAATCAATTAAACCTGGTCTTGATAAATATTTTAGAGGATAACGCATGTCAGGTCTGGGATAGGTCTGGGATTTGACCTCATCAGGGTCATACTTTCGCAGTTTTAACATGCATGTTGACCTGATCGAGGGTTTTTTCTGCTTTGGATCACTTAGTAAAGTGGTACCACAACTAAAACAGTCAATTAATCCTGGTTTCGATCATTATTTTAGAGGATAACGCAAGATAGGTCTGGGATAGGTCTGGGATTAGCCCTCATCAGACTCATACTTTCGCATTCTTCACATACTTGTTGAACGGATCCTGGGTTTTTTCTGGTTTGGTTCACGTAGTAATGTGGTACCACACTGAAACATTCAATTAAACCTGGTCTTGATAAATATTTTGGAGGATAACGCATGTTAGGTTTGGGTTAGGTCTAGGATTTGTCCTCATCAGGCTGATACAATCGCATATTTCTCATACTTCATGGCTAGATCCTGGGCTGTTTCTGGATTGTATCACGTAGTAATGTGGTACCACGCTGAAACAGTCAATTAAACCTGGTTTCGATCAATATTTCAGAGCATAACGCAAGTTAGGTCTGGGATAGGTCAGGGATCCGCCCTCATCAGGCTCATACTTTCGCGTATTTCACATACTTGTTGAACGGATCCTGGGTTTTTACTGGTTTGGATCACGTAGTAATGTGGTACCACACTGAAACAGTCAATTAAAACTGGTTTTGATCAATATTCTAGAGAACAATTCATGTTAGGTCTAGGTTAGGTCTGGGATTTGCTCTCATCAGGCTCATTCTTTCGCATATTTCTCATACTTAATGGCTAGATCCTGGGCTTTTTCTGGATTGCATCACGTAGTAATGAAGTACAACACTGAGACAGTCAATTAAACCTGGTTTCCATCAATATCTTAGAGGACAACGCAAGTTAGGTCTGAGATAGGTCTGGGATTTGCCCTCTTCAGGCTCATACTTTCGCGTTTTTCACATACTTATTGAACAGATCCTGGGTTTTTTCCGGTTTGGGTCACGTAGTAGTGTGGTACCACACTGAAACTGTCGATTAAACCTGGTTTCGATCAATATTTTTGAGGATAACGCATGTTAGGTCTGGGTTAGCCCTGGGATTTTCACTCATCAGACTCATACTTTCGCATTCTTCACATACTTGTTGAACGGATCCTGGGTTTTTTCTGGTTTGGTACACGTAGTAATGTGGTACCACACTGAAACATTCAATTAAACCTGGTCTTGATAAATATTTTGGAGGATAACGCATGTTAAGTTTGGGTTAGGTCTAGGATTTGTCCTCAGCTGATACAATCGCATATTTCTCATACTTCATGGCTAGATCCTGGGCTGTTTCTGGATTGTATCACGTAGTAATGTGGTACCACGCTGAAACAGTCAATTAAACCTGGTTTCGATCAATATTTCAGAGGATAACGCAAGTTAGGTCTGGGATAGGTCAGGGATTCGCCCTCATCAGGCTCATACTTTCGCGTTTTTCACATACTTGTTGAAATGATCCTGGGTTTTTTCTCGTTTGGATCACGTAGTAATGTGGTACCACACTGAAACAGTCGATTAAACCCGGCCTCGATCAATATTTTAGAGGATAACGAAAGTTAAGTCTGGGATAGGTCTGGGATTTGACCTCATCAGACTCATACTTTGGCACACTTCACATACTCGTTGAACAGATACTGGGTTATTTTCTGGTTTGGATCACTTAGTAATGAGGTACCACACTGAAACAGTCAATTAAACCTGGTTTCCATCAATATTTTAGAGGACATCGCATGTTAGGTCTAGGTAAGGCCTGGGATTTGCCCTCATCAGGGTCATACTTTCGCAGTTTTAACATACATGTTGACCTGATCGAGGGTTCTTAATGCTTTGGATCACGTAGTAAAGTGGTACCACACTGAAACAGTCCTTTAAACCTGGATCGGATCAATATTTCAGAGGATAACGCATGTTAGGTCTAGGTTAGGTCTGGGATTTTCACTCATCAGACTCATACTTTCGCATTCTTCACGTACTTGTTAAACAGATCCTGGGTTTTTTTCTGGTTTGGATCACGTAGTAATGTGGTACCACACTGAAACTGTCGATTAAACCTGGTCTTGATAAATATTTTAGAGGACAACGCATGTTAGGTCTGGGTTAGGTCTAGGATTTGCCCTCATCAGGCTCATACTTTCGCATATTTCTCATAATTCATGGCTAGATCCTGGGCTATTTCTGGATTGGATCACGTAGTAATGTGGTACCACACTGAAACAGTCAATTAGACCTGGTTTCGCTCAATATTTTAGAAGATAACGCATGTTAGGTCTAGGTTAGGCCTGGGATTTGCCCTCATCAGGGTCATACTTTCGCAGTTTTAACATGCATGTAGACCTGATCGAGGGTTTTTTCTGCTTTGGATCACGTAGTAAAGTGGTGCCACAACTAAAACAATCAATTAAACCTGGTTTCGATCATTATTTTAGAGGATAACGCATGTTAGGTTTGGGTTAGGTCTAGGATTTGCCCTCATCAGGCTCATACTTTCGCATTTTTTCTCATACTTGATGGCTAGATCCCGGGCTGTTTCTGGATTGTATCACGTAGTAATGTGGTACCACGCTGAAACAGACAATTAAACCTCGTTTCGATCAATATTTTAGAGGATAACGCAAGTTAGGTCTGGGATAGCTCTGGGATTCGCCCTCATCAGGCTCATACTTTCGCGTTTTTCACATACTTGTTGAACTGATCCTGGGTTTTTTCTGGTTTGGATCACGTAGCGATGTGGTACCACACTGAAACAGTCGATTAAACCTGGTTTCGATCAATATTTTAGAGGATAACGCAAGTTTGTTCTGGGATAGGTCTGGGATTTGCCCTCATCAGGCTCATACTTTCGCGTTTTTCACATACCTGTTGAACAGATCCTGGGTTTTTTCTGGTTTGGATCGCGCAGTAATGTGGTACCACACTGGAACAGCCCACGGAACCTGGTTTCGATCAATATTTTAGAGGATAACGAAAGTTATGTCTAGGTTAGGCCTGGGATTTGCCCTCAACAGACCCATGCTTTCGCATTTTTCACATACTTGTTGAACAGATCCTGGGTTTTTTCTGGTATGGATCACGTAGTAATGTGGTACCACACTGAAACATTCAGTTAAACCTGGTCTTGATAAATATTTTTGAGGATAACGCATGTTAGGTCTGGGTTAGGTCTAGGATTTGCCCTCATCAGGCTCATACTTTCGCATATTTCTCATACCTCATGGCTAGATCCTGGGCTATTTCTGGATTGGATCACATAGTAATGTGGTACCACACTGAAACAGTCAATTAAACCTGGTTTCGATCAATATTTTAGAGGATAACGCAAGTTAGGTCTGGGATAGGTCTGGGATTTTCACTCGCCAGACTCAACTTTCGCATTCTTCACATACTTGTTGAACGGATCCTGGGTTTTTTCTGGTTTGGATCACGTAGTAATGTGGGACCACACTGAAACAGTCGATTAAACCTGGTTTCGATTAATATTTTTGAGGATAACGCATGTTAGGTCTGGGATAGGTCTGGGATTTGCCCTCATCAGGCTCATACTTTCGCAGTTTTAACATGCATGCTGACCTGATCGAGGGTTTTTTCTGCATTGGATCACGTAGTAAAGTGGTACCACACTAAAACAGTCAACTAAACCTGGTTTCGATCAACATTTTAGAGGATAACGAAAGTTATGTCTGGTTTAGGCCTGGGATTTGCCCTCATCAGACTCATACTTTCGCATACTTCACATACTTGTTGAACAGATCCTGGGTTTTTTTCTGGTTTGGATCACGTAGTAATGTGGTACCACACTGAAACAGCCAATTAAACCTGGTTTCGATCAATATTTTAGAGGATAACGCAAGTTAGGTCTGGGATAGGTCTGGGATTTGCCCTCATCAGGCTCATACTTTCGCGTATTTCACATACTTGTTGAACAGATCCTGGGTTTTTTTCTGGTTTGGATCACGTAGCAGTGTGGTACCACACTGAAACTGTCCATTAAACCTGGTTTCGATCAATATTTTAGAGAATAATTCATGTTAGGGCTAGGTTAGGTCTGGGATTTGCTCTCATCAGGCTCATTCTTTCGCACATTTCTCATACTTGATGGCTAGATCCTGGGCTTTTTCTGGATTGCATCACGTAGTAATGAAGTACAACACTGAAACAGTCAATTAAACCTGGTTTCCATCAATATTTTAGAGGACAACGCATGTTAGGTCTAGTTTAGTCCTGGGATTTGCCCTCATCAGGGTCATACTGTCGCAGTTTTAACATACATGTTGACCTGATCGAGGGTTTTTTCTGCTTTGGATCACGTAGTAAAGTGGTACCACACTGAAGCAGTCCATTAAACCTGGTTTCGATTAATATTTTTGAGGATAACCTATGTTAGGTCTGGGATAGGTCAGGGATTCGCCCTCATCAGGCTCATACTTTCGCGTTTTTCACATACTCGTTGAACAGATCCTGGGTTTTTTCTGGTTTGGATAACGTAGTAATGTGGAACCACACTGAAACAATCAATTAAACCTGGTCTTGATAAATATTTTAGAGGGTAACGCATGTTAGGTCTGGGTTAGGTCTAGGATTTGCCCTCATCGGGCTCTTACTTTCGCATATTTCTCATACTTCATGGCTAGATCCTGGGCTTTTTCTGGATTGCATCACGTAGTAATGTGGTACCACCATGAAACATTCAATTAAACCTGGTCTTGATAAATATTTTAGAGGGTAACGCATGTTAGGTCTGGGTTAGGTCTAGGATTTGCCCTCATCGGGCTCTTACTTTCGCATATTTCTCATACTTCATGGCTAGATCCTGGGCTTTTTCTGGATTGCATCACGTAGTAATGAAGTACAACACTGAAACAGTCAATTAAACCTGGTTTCCATCAATATCATAGAGGACAACGCAAGTTAGGTCTGGGAAAGGTCTTGGACTTGCCCTCATCAGGCTCATACTTTCAGGATTTTTACATACTTGTTGAACGGATCCTGGGTTTTTTCTGGTTTGGATCACGTAGTAATGTGGGTCCACACTGAAACAATCAATTAAACCTGGTTACGATCAATATTTTAGAGGATAACGCAAGTTAGGTCTGGGATAGGTCTGGGATTTGCCCTCATCAGGGTCATACTTTCGCAGTTCTAACATACATGTTGACCTGATCGAGTGCTTTTTCTGCTTTGGATCACGTAGTAAAGTGGTACCACACAGAAACAGTCCATTAAACCTGGTTTGGATCAATATTTTAGAGGATAACGCATGTTAGGTCTAGGTTAGGTCTGGGATTTTCACTCATCAGGCTCATACTTTCGCATTCTTCACATACTTGTTGAACGGATCCTGGGTTTTTTCTGGTTTGGATCACGTAGGAATGTGGGACCACACCGAAACAATCAATTAAACCTGGTCTTGATAAATATTTTAGAGGATAACGCATGTCAGGTCTGGGATAGGTCTGGGATTTGACCTCATCAGGGTCATACTTTCGCAGTTTTAACATGCATGTTGACCTGATCGAGGGTTTTTTCTGCTTTGGATCACTTAGTAAAGTGGTACCACAACTAAAACAGTCAATTAATCCTGGTTTCGATCATTATTTTAGAGGATAACGCAAGATAGGTCTGGGATAGGTCTGGGATTAGCCCTCATCAGACTCATACTTTCGCATTCTTCACATACTTGTTGAACGGATCCTGGGTTTTTTCTGGTTTGGTTCACGTAGTAATGTGGTACCACACTGAAACATTCAATTAAACCTGGTCTTGATAAATATTTTGGAGGATAACGCATGTTAGGTTTGGGTTAGGTCTAGGATTTGTCCTCATCAGGCTGATACAATCGCATATTTCTCATACTTCATGGCTAGATCCTGGGCTGTTTCTGGATTGTATCACGTAGTAATGTGGTACCACGCTGAAACAGTCAATTAAACCTGGTTTCGATCAATATTTCAGAGCATAACGCAAGTTAGGTCTGGGATAGGTCAGGGATCCGCCCTCATCAGGCTCATACTTTCGCGTATTTCACATACTTGTTGAACGGATCCTGGGTTTTTACTGGTTTGGATCACGTAGTAATGTGGTACCACACTGAAACAGTCAATTAAAACTGGTTTTGATCAATATTCTAGAGAACAATTCATGTTAGGTCTAGGTTAGGTCTGGGATTTGCTCTCATCAGGCTCATTCTTTCGCATATTTCTCATACTTGATGGCTAGATCCTGGGCTTTTTCTGGATTGCATCACGTAGTAATGAAGTACAACACTGAGACAGTCAATTAAACCTGGTTTCCATCAATATCTTAGAGGACAACGCAAGTTAGGTCTGAGATAGGTCTGGGATTTGCCCTCTTCAGGCTCATACTTTCGCGTTTTTCACATACTTATTGAACAGATCCTGGGTTTTTTCCGGTTTGGGTCACGTAGTAGTGTGGTACCACACTGAAACTGTCGATTAAACCTGGTTTCGATCAATATTTTTGAGGATAACGCATGTTAGGTCTGGGTTAGCCCTGGGATTTTCACTCATCAGACTCATACTTTCGCATTCTTCACATACTTGTTGAACGGATCCTGGGTTTTTTCTGGTTTGGTACACGTAGTAATGTGGTACCACACTGAAACATTCAATTAAACCTGGTCTTGATAAATATTTTGGAGGATAACGCATGTTAAGTTTGGGTTAGGTCTAGGATTTGTCCTCAGCTGATACAATCGCATATTTCTCATACTTCATGGCTAGATCCTGGGCTGTTTCTGGATTGTATCACGTAGTAATGTGGTACCACGCTGAAACAGTCAATTAAACCTGGTTTCGATCAATATTTCAGAGGATAACGCAAGTTAGGTCTGGGATAGGTCAGGGATTCGCCCTCATCAGGCTCATACTTTCGCGTTTTTCACATACTTGTTGAAATGATCCTGGGTTTTTTCTCGTTTGGATCACGTAGTAATGTGGTACCACACTGAAACAGTCGATTAAACCCGGCCTCGATCAATATTTTAGAGGATAACGAAAGTTAAGTCTGGGATAGGTCTGGGATTTGACCTCATCAGACTCATACTTTGGCACACTTCACATACTCGTTGAACAGATACTGGGTTATTTTCTGGTTTGGATCACTTAGTAATGAGGTACCACACTGAAACAGTCAATTAAACCTGGTTTCCATCAATATTTTAGAGGACATCGCATGTTAGGTCTAGGTAAGGCCTGGGATTTGCCCTCATCAGGGTCATACTTTCGCAGTTTTAACATACATGTTGACCTGATCGAGGGTTCTTAATGCTTTGGATCACGTAGTAAAGTGGTACCACACTGAAACAGTCCTTTAAACCTGGATCGGATCAATATTTCAGAGGATAACGCATGTTAGGTCTAGGTTAGGTCTGGGATTTTCACTCATCAGACTCATACTTTCGCATTCTTCACGTACTTGTTAAACAGATCCTGGGTTTTTTTCTGGTTTGGATCACGTAGTAATGTGGTACCACACTGAAACTGTCGATTAAACCTGGTCTTGATAAATATTTTAGAGGACAACGCATGTTAGGTCTGGGTTAGGTCTAGGATTTGCCCTCATCAGGCTCATACTTTCGCATATTTCTCATAATTCATGGCTAGATCCTGGGCTATTTCTGGATTGGATCACGTAGTAATGTGGTACCACACTGAAACAGTCAATTAGACCTGGTTTCGCTCAATATTTTAGAAGATAACGCATGTTAGGTCTAGGTTAGGCCTGGGATTTGCCCTCATCAGGGTCATACTTTCGCAGTTTTAACATGCATGTAGACCTGATCGAGGGTTTTTTCTGCTTTGGATCACGTAGTAAAGTGGTGCCACAACTAAAACAATCAATTAAACCTGGTTTCGATCATTATTTTAGAGGATAACGCATGTTAGGTTTGGGTTAGGTCTAGGATTTGCCCTCATCAGGCTCATACTTTCGCATTTTTTCTCATACTTGATGGCTAGATCCCGGGCTGTTTCTGGATTGTATCACGTAGTAATGTGGTACCACGCTGAAACAGACAATTAAACCTCGTTTCGATCAATATTTTAGAGGATAACGCAAGTTAGGTCTGGGATAGCTCTGGGATTCGCCCTCATCAGGCTCATACTTTCGCGTTTTTCACATACTTGTTGAACTGATCCTGGGTTTTTTCTGGTTTGGATCACGTAGCGATGTGGTACCACACTGAAACAGTCGATTAAACCTGGTTTCGATCAATATTTTAGAGGATAACGCAAGTTTGTTCTGGGATAGGTCTGGGATTTGCCCTCATCAGGCTCATACTTTCGCGTTTTTCACATACCTGTTGAACAGATCCTGGGTTTTTTCTGGTTTGGATCGCGCAGTAATGTGGTACCACACTGGAACAGCCCACGGAACCTGGTTTCGATCAATATTTTAGAGGATAACGAAAGTTATGTCTAGGTTAGGCCTGGGATTTGCCCTCAACAGACCCATGCTTTCGCATTTTTCACATACTTGTTGAACAGATCCTGGGTTTTTTCTGGTATGGATCACGTAGTAATGTGGTACCACACTGAAACATTCAGTTAAACCTGGTCTTGATAAATATTTTGGAGGATAACGCATGTTAGGTCTGGGTTAGGTCTAGGATTTGCCCTCATCAGGCTCATACTTTCGCATATTTCTCATACCTCATGGCTAGATCCTGGGCTATTTCTGGATTGGATCACGTAGTAATGTGGTACCACACTGAAACAGTCAATTAAACCTGGTTTCGATCAATATTTTAGAGGATAACGCAAGTTAGGTCTGGGATAGGTCTGGGATTTTCACTCGCCAGACTCAACTTTCGCATTCTTCACATACTTGTTGAACGGATCCTGGGTTTTTTCTGGTTTGGATCACGTAGTAATGTGGGACCACACTGAAACAGTCGATTAAACCTGGTTTCGATTAATATTTTTGAGGATAACGCATGTTAGGTCTGGGATAGGTCTGGGATTTGCCCTCATCAGGCTCATACTTTCGCAGTTTTAACATGCATGCTGACCTGATCGAGGGTTTTTTCTGCATTGGATCACGTAGTAAAGTGGTACCACACTAAAACAGTCAACTAAACCTGGTTTCGATCAACATTTTAGAGGATAACGAAAGTTATGTCTGGTTTAGGCCTGGGATTTGCCCTCATCAGACTCATACTTTCGCATACTTCACATACTTGTTGAACAGATCCTGGGTTTTTTTCTGGTTTGGATCACGTAGTAATGTGGTACCACACTGAAACAGCCAATTAAACCTGGTTTCGATCAATATTTTAGAGGATAACGCAAGTTAGGTCTGGGATAGGTCTGGGATTTGCCCTCATCAGGCTCATACTTTCGCGTATTTCACATACTTGTTGAACAGATCCTGGGTTTTTTTCTGGTTTGGATCACGTAGCAGTGTGGTACCACACTGAAACTGTCCATTAAACCTGGTTTCGATCAATATTTTAGAGAATAATTCATGTTAGGGCTAGGTTAGGTCTGGGATTTGCTCTCATCAGGCTCATTCTTTCGCACATTTCTCATACTTGATGGCTAGATCCTGGGCTTTTTCTGGATTGCATCACGTAGTAATGAAGTACAACACTGAAACAGTCAATTAAACCTGGTTTCCATCAATATTTTAGAGGACAACGCATGTTAGGTCTAGTTTAGTCCTGGGATTTGCCCTCATCAGGGTCATACTGTCGCAGTTTTAACATACATGTTGACCTGATCGAGGGTTTTTTCTGCTTTGGATCACGTAGTAAAGTGGTACCACACTGAAGCAGTCCATTAAACCTGGTTTCGATTAATATTTTTGAGGATAACCTATGTTAGGTCTGGGATAGGTCTGGGATTTGCCCTCATCAGGCTCATACTTTCGCAGTTTTAACATGCATGTTGACCTGATCGAGGGTTTTTTCTGCATTGGATCACGTAGTAAAGTGGTACCACACTAAAAGAGTCAATTAAACCTGGTTTCGATAAACATTTTAGAGGATAACGTAAGTTATGTCTAGTTTAGGCCTGGGATTTGCCCTCATCAGACTCATACTTTCGCATACTTCACATACTTGTTGAACAGATCCTGGGTTTTTTTCTGGTTTGGATCACGTAGTAATGTGGTACCACACTGAGACAGTCAATTAAATCTGGTTTCGATCAATATTTTAGAGGATAACGCAAGTTAGGTCTGGGATAGGTCTGGGATTTGCCCTCATCAGGCTCATACTTTCGCGTATTTCACATACTTGTTGAACAGATCCTGGGTTTTTTTCTGGTTTGGATCACGTAGTAGTGTGGTACCACACTGAAACTGTCCATTAAACCTGGTTTCGATCAATATTTTTGAGGATAACGCATGTTAGGTCTACGTTAGGCCGAGGATTTTCACTCATCAGACTCATGCTTTCGCATTCTTCACATACTTGTTGAACGGATCCTGGGGTTTTACTGGTTTGGATCACGTAGTAATGTGGTACCACACTGAAACAGTCAATTAAACCTGTTTTCGATCAATATTTTAGAGAATAATTCATGTTAGGTCTAGGTTAGGTCTGGGATTTGCTCTCATCAGGCTCATTCTTTCGCATATTTCTCATACTTGATGGCTAGATCCTGGGCTTTTTTTGGATTGCATCACGTAGTAATGAAGTACAACACTGAAACAGTCAATTAAACCTGGTTTCCATCAATATTTTAGAGGACAACGCATGTTAGGTCTAGGTTTGGCCTGGGATTTGCCCTCATCAGGGTCATACTGTCGCAGTTTTATCATACATGTTGTTCTGATCGAGGGTTTTTTCTGCTTAGGATCACGTAGTAAAGTGGTACCACACTGAAGCAGTCCAGTAAACCTGGTTTGGATCAATGTTTTAGAGGATAACACATGTTAGGTCTGGGTTAGGTCTAGGATTTGCCCTCATCAGGCTCATACTTTCGCATTCTTCACATACTTGTTGAACGGATCCTGGGTTCTTTGTGGTTTGGATCAGGTAGTAATGTGGGACCACACTGAAACAATCAATTATACCTGGTCTTGATAAATATTTTAGAGGATAACGCATGTTAGGTCTGGGTTACGTCTAGGATTTGCTCTCGTCAGGCTCATACTTTCGCATATTTCTCATACCTCATGGCTAGATCCTGGGCTATTTCTGGATTGGATCACGTAGTAATGTGGTACCACACTGAAACAGTCAATTAAACCTGGTTTCGATCAATATTTTAGAGGATAACGCATGTTAGGTCTGGGATCGGTCTGGGATTTGCCCTCATCAGGCTCATACTTTCGCGTTTTTCACATACTGGTTGAACAGATCCTGGGTTTTTTCTGGTTTGGATCACGTAGTAGTGTGGTACCACACTGAAACTGTCCATTAAACCTGGTTTCGATCAATATTTTTGAGGATAACGCATGTTAGGTCTAGGTTAGGCCGAGGATTTTCACTCATCAGACTCATACTTTCGCATTCTTCACATTCTTGTTGAACGGATCCTGGGGTTTACTGGTTTGGATCACGTAGTAATGTGGTACCACACTGAAACAGTCAATTAAACCTGGTTTCGATCAATATTTTAGAGAATAATCCATGTTAGGTCTAGGTTAGGTCTGGGATTTGCTCTCATCAGGCTCATTCTTTCGCATATTTCTCATACTTGATGGCTAGATCCTGGGTTTTTTTGGATTGCATCACGTAGTAATGAAGTACAACACTGAAACAGTCAATTAAACCAAGTTTCCATCAATATTTTAGAGGACAACGCATGTTAGGTCTAGGTTAGGCCTGGGATTTGCCCTCAGTAGGGTCATACTTTCGCAGTTTTAACATGCATGTTGACCTGATCGAGGGTATTTTCTGCTTTGGATCACGTAGTAAAGTGGTATCACACTGAAGCTGTCCATTAAACCTGGTTTGGATCAATATTTTAGAGGATAACGCATGTTAGGTTTGGGTTAGGTCTAGGATTTGCCCTCGTCAGGCTCATACCTTCGCATATTTCTCATACTTCATGGCTAGATCCTGGGCTGTTTCAGGATTGTGTCACGTAGTAACGTGGTACCACGCTGAAACAGTCAATTAAACCTGGTTTCGATCAATATTTTAGAAGATAACGCATGTTAGGTCTAGGTTAGGCCTGGGACTTCCCCTCATCATGGTCATACTTTCGCAGTTTTAACATGCATGTTGACCTGATCTTGCGTTTTTTCTGGTGTGGATCACGTAGTAATGTGGTACCACACTGAAACAATCAATTAAACCTGGTCTTGATAAATATTTTAGAGGATAACGCATGTTAGGTCTGGGTTAGGTCTAGGATTTGCCCTCATCAGGCTCATACTTTCGCATATTTCTCATACTTCATGGCTGGATCCTGGGCTATTACTGGATTGGATCACGTAGTAATGTGGTACCACACTGAAACAGTCAATTAAACCTGGTTTCGATCAATATTTTAGAGAATAATTCATGTTAGGTCTAGGTTAGGTCTGGGATTTGCTCTCATCAGGCTCATTCTTTCGCATATTTCTCATACTTGATGGCTAGATCCTGGGCTTTTTTTGGATTGCATCACGTAGTAATGAAGTACAACACTGAAACAGTCAATTAAACCTGGTTTCCATCAATATTTTAGAGGACAACGCATGTTAGGTCTAGGTTTGGCCTGGGATTTGCCCTCATCAGGGTCATACTGTCGCAGTTTTATCATACATGTTGTTCTGATCGAGGGTTTTTTCTGCTTAGGATCACGTAGTAAAGTGGTACCACACTGAAGCAGTCCATTAAACCTGGTTTGATCAATATTTTAGAGGATAACACATGTTAGGTCTGGGTTAGGTCTAGGATTTGCCCTCATCAGGCTCATACTTTCGCATATTTTTTATACTTCGTGGATAGATCCTGGGCTAATTTCTGGTTTGGATCACATAGTAATGTGGTACCACACTGAAACAGTCGATTAAACCAGGTTTCGATCAATATTGTTGAGGATAACGCATGTTAGGTCTAGGTTAGGCCTGGGATTTTCACTCATCAGACTCATTCTTTCGCATTCTTCACATACTTGTTGAACGGATCCTGGGTTCTTTGTGGTTTGGATCAGGTAGTAATGTGGGACCACACTGAAACTGTCCATTAAACCTGGTTTCGATCAATATTTTTGAGGATAACGCATGTTAGGTCTAGGTTAGGCCGAGGATTTTCACTCATCAGACTCATACTTTCGCATTCTTCACATACTTGTTGAACGGATCCTGGGGTTTACTGGTTTGGATCACGTAGTAATGTGGTACCACACTGAAACAGTCAATTAAACCTGGTTTCGATCAATATTTTAGAGAATAATTCATGTTAGGTCTGGGTTAGGTCTGGGATTTGCTCTCATCAGGCTCATTCTTTCGCATATTTCTCATACTTGATGGCTAGATCCGGGGTTTTTTCTGGATTGCGTCACGTAGTAATGAAGTACAACACTGAAACAGTCAATTAAACCTGGTTTCGATCAATATTTTAGAGAATAATTCATGTTAGGTCTAGGTTAGGTCTGGGATTTTCACTCGTCAGACTCATACTTTCGCATTCTTCACATACTTGTTGAACGGATCCTGGGTTTTTTTCTGGTTTGGATCACGTAGTAGTGTGGTACCACACTGAAACAGTCGATTAAACCTGGTTTCGATTAATATTTTTGAGGATAACGCATGTTAGGTCTGGGATAGGTATGGGATTTGCCCTCATCAGGCTCATACTTTAGCAGTTTTAACATGCATGTTGACCTGATCGAGGGTTTTTTCTGCATTGGATCACGTAGTAAAGTGGTACCACACTAAAACAGTCAACTAAACCTGGTTTCGATCAACATTTTAGAGGATAACGAAAGTTATGTCTAGTTTAGGCCTGGGATTTGCCCTCATCAACTCATACTTTCGCATACTTCACATACTTGTTGAACAGATCCTGGGTTTTTTTCTGGTATGGATCACGTAGTAATGTGGTACCACACTGAAACAGTCAATTAAACCTCGTTTCGATCAATATTTTAGAGAATAATTCATGTTAGGTCTAGGTTAGGTCTGGGATTTGCTCTCATCAGGCTCATTCTTTCGCATATTTCTCATACTTGATGGCTAGATCCTGGGTTTTTTTGGATTGCATCACGTAGTAATGAAGTACAACACTGAAACAGTCAATTAAACCTGGTTTCCATCAATATTTTAGAGGACAACGCATGTTAGGTCTAGGTTTGGCCTGGGTTTTGCCCTCATCAGGGTCATACTGTCGCAGTTTTAACATACATGTTGTTCTGATCGAGGGTTTTTTCTGCTTAGGATCACGTAGTAAAGTGGTACCACACTGAAGCAGTCCATTAAACCTGGTTTCGATCAATATTTTAGAGGATAACACATGTTAGGTCTGGGTTAGGTCTAGGATTTGCCCTCATCAGGCTCATACTTTCGCATATTTCTTATACTTCGTGGATAGATCCTGGGCTATTTTCTGGTTTGGATCACATAGTAATGTGGTACCACACTGAAACAGTCAATTAAACCAAGTTTCCATCAATATTTTAGAGGACAACGCATGTTAGGTCTAGGTTAGGCCTGGGATTTGCCCTCATCAGGGTCATACTTTCGCAGTTTTAACATGCATGTTGACCTGATCGAGGGTTTTTTCTGCTTTGGATCACGTAGTAAAGTGGTATCACACTGAAGCTGTCCATTAAACCTGGTTTGGATCAATATTTTAGAGGATAACGCATGTTAGGTTTGGGTTAGGTCTAGGATTTGCCCTCGTCAGGCTCATACTTTCGCATATTTCTCATACTTCATGGCTAGATCCTGGGCTGTTTCAGGATTGTGTCACGTAGTAACGTGGTACCACGCTGAAACAGTCAATTAAACCTGGTTTCGATCAATATTTTAGAAGATAACGCATGTTAGGTCTAGGTTAGGCCTAGGATTTGCCCTCATCAGGCTCATACTTTCGCATATTTCTCATACTTCATGGCTGGATCCTGGGCTATTACTGGATTGGATCACGTAGTAATGTGGTACCACACTGAAACAGTCAATTAAACCTGGTTTCGATCAATATTTTAGAGAATAATTCATGTTAGGTCTGGGTTAGGTCTGGGATTTGCTCTCATCAGGCTCATTCTTTCGCATATTTCTCATACTTGATGGCTAGATCCGGGGTTTTTTCTGGATTGCGTCACGTAGTAATGAAGTACAACACTGAAACAGTCAATTAAACCTGGTTTCGATCAATATTTTAGAGAATAATTCATGTTAGGTCTAGGTTAGGTCTGGGATTTTCACTCGTCAGACTCATACTTTCGCATTCTTCACATACTTGTTGAACGGATCCTGGGTTTTTTTCTGGTTTGGATCACGTAGTAGTGTGGTACCACACTGAAACAGTCGATTAAACCTGGTTTCGATCAATATTTTAGAGGATAACGCATGTTAGGTCTAGGTTAGGCCGAGAATTTTCACTCATCAGACTCATACTTTCGCATTCTTCACATACTTGTTGAACGGATCCTGGGGTTTTACTGGTTTGGATCACGTAGTAATGTGGTACCACACTGAAACAGTCAATTAAACCTCGTTTCGATCAATATTTTAGAGGATAACGCAAGTTATGTCTGGGATCGGTCTGGGATTTGCCCTCATCAGGCTCATACTTTCGCGATTTTCACATACTGGTTGAACAGATCCTGGGTTTTTTTCTGGTTTGGATCACGTAGTAGTGTGGTACCACACTGAAACTGTCCATTAAACCTGGTTTCGATCAATATTTTTGAGGATAACACATGTTAGGTCTGGGTTAGGTCTAGGATTTGCCCTCATCAGGCTCATACTTTCGCATATTTCTTATACTTCGTGGATAGATCCTGGGCTATTTTCTGGTTTGGATCACATAGTAATGTGGTACCACACTGAAACAGTCGATCAAACCAGGTTTCGATCAATATTGTTGAGGATAACGCAAGTTAGGTCTAGGTTAGGCCTGGGATTTTCACTCAACAGACTCATTCTTTCGCATTCTTCACATACTTGTTGAACGGATCCTGGGTTTTTTGTGGTTTGGATCAGGTAGTAATGTGGGACCACACTGAAACAATCAATTATACCTGGTCTTGATAAATATTTTAGAGGATAACGCATGTTAGGTCTGGGTTACGTCTAGGATTTGCTCTCGTCAGGCTCATACTTTCGCATATTTCTCATACCTCATGGCTAGATCCTGGGCTATTTCTGGATTGGATCACGTAGTAATGTGGTACCACACTGAAACATTCAATTAAACCTGGTCTTGATAAATATTTTGGAGGATAACGCATGTTAGCTTTGGGTTAGGTCTAGGATTTGTCCTCATCAGGCTGATACAATCGCATATTTCTCATACTTCATGGCTAGATCCTGGGCTGTTTCTGGATTGTATCACGTAGTAATGTGGTACCACGCTGAAACAGTCAACTAAACCTGGTTTCGATCAATATTTCAGAGCATAACGCAAGTTAGGTCTGGGATAGGTCAGGGATTCGCCCTCATCAGGCTCATACTTTCGCGTATTTCACATACTTGTTGAACGGATCCTGGGTTTTTACTGGTTTGGATCACGTAGCGATGTGGTACCACACTGAAACAGTCGATTAAACCTGGTTTCGATCAATATTTTAGAGGATAACGCAAGTTAGGTCTGGGATAGGTCAGAGATTCGCCCTCATCAGGCTCATACTTTCGCGTATTTCACATACTTGTTGAACGGATCCTGGGTTTTTTCTGGTTTGGATCACGTAGGAATGTGGGACCACACCGAAACAATCAATTAAACCTGGTCTTGATAAATATTTTAGAGGATAACGCATGTCAGGTCTGGGATAGGTCTGGGATTTGACCTCATCAGGGTCATACTTTTGCAGTTTTAACATGCATGTTGACCTGATCGAGGGTTTTTTCTGCTTTGGATCACGTACTAAAGTGTTACCACAACTAAAACAGTCAATTAATCCTGGTTTCGATCATTATTTTAGAGGATAACGCAAGTTAGGTCTGGGATTGGTCTGGGATTAGCCCTCATCAGACTCATACTTTCGCATTCTTCACATACTTGTTGAACGGATCCTGGGTTTTTTCTGGTTTGGTTCACGTAGTAATGTGGTACCACGCTGAAACAGTCAATTAAACCTGGTTTCGATCAATATTTTAGAAGATAACGCATGTTAGGTCTAGGTTAGGCCTAGGATTTGCCCTCATCAGGCTCATACTTTCGCATATTTCTCATACTTCATGGCTGGATCCTGGGCTATTACTGGATTGGATCACGTAGTAATGTGGTACCACACTGAAACAGTCAATTAAACCTGGTTTCGATCAATATTTTAGAGAATAATTCATGTTAGGTCTGGGTTAGGTCTGGGATTTGCTCTCATCAGGCTCATTCTTTCGCATATTTCTCATACTTGATGGCTAGATCCGGGGTTTTTTCTGGATTGCGTCACGTAGTAATGAAGTACAACACTGAAACAGTCAATTAAACCTGGTTTCGATCAATATTTTAGAGAATAATTCATGTTAGGTCTAGGTTAGGTCTGGGATTTTCACTCGTCAGACTCATACTTTCGCATTCTTCACATACTTGTTGAACGGATCCTGGGTTTTTTTCTGGTTTGGATCACGTAGTAGTGTGGTACCACACTGAAACAGTCGATTAAACCTGGTTTCGATCAATATTTTAGAGGATAACGCATGTTAGGTCTAGGTTAGGCCGAGAATTTTCACTCATCAGACTCATACTTTCGCATTCTTCACATACTTGTTGAACGGATCCTGGGGTTTTACTGGTTTGGATCACGTAGTAATGTGGTACCACACTGAAACAGTCAATTAAACCTCGTTTCGATCAATATTTTAGAGGATAACGCAAGTTATGTCTGGGATCGGTCTGGGATTTGCCCTCATCAGGCTCATACTTTCGCGATTTTCACATACTGGTTGAACAGATCCTGGGTTTTTTTCTGGTTTGGATCACGTAGTAGTGTGGTACCACACTGAAACTGTCCATTAAACCTGGTTTCGATCAATATTTTTGAGGATAACACATGTTAGGTCTGGGTTAGGTCTAGGATTTGCCCTCATCAGGCTCATACTTTCGCATATTTCTTATACTTCGTGGATAGATCCTGGGCTATTTTCTGGTTTGGATCACATAGTAATGTGGTACCACACTGAAACAGTCGATCAAACCAGGTTTCGATCAATATTGTTGAGGATAACGCAAGTTAGGTCTAGGTTAGGCCTGGGATTTTCACTCAACAGACTCATTCTTTCGCATTCTTCACATACTTGTTGAACGGATCCTGGGTTTTTTGTGGTTTGGATCAGGTAGTAATGTGGGACCACACTGAAACAATCAATTATACCTGGTCTTGATAAATATTTTAGAGGATAACGCATGTTAGGTCTGGGTTACGTCTAGGATTTGCTCTCGTCAGGCTCATACTTTCGCATATTTCTCATACCTCATGGCTAGATCCTGGGCTATTTCTGGATTGGATCACGTAGTAATGTGGTACCACACTGAAACATTCAATTAAACCTGGTCTTGATAAATATTTTGGAGGATAACGCATGTTAGCTTTGGGTTAGGTCTAGGATTTGTCCTCATCAGGCTGATACAATCGCATATTTCTCATACTTCATGGCTAGATCCTGGGCTGTTTCTGGATTGTATCACGTAGTAATGTGGTACCACGCTGAAACAGTCAACTAAACCTGGTTTCGATCAATATTTCAGAGCATAACGCAAGTTAGGTCTGGGATAGGTCAGGGATTCGCCCTCATCAGGCTCATACTTTCGCGTATTTCACATACTTGTTGAACGGATCCTGGGTTTTTACTGGTTTGGATCACGTAGCGATGTGGTACCACACTGAAACAGTCGATTAAACCTGGTTTCGATCAATATTTTAGAGGATAACGCAAGTTAGGTCTGGGATAGGTCAGAGATTCGCCCTCATCAGGCTCATACTTTCGCGTATTTCACATACTTGTTGAACGGATCCTGGGTTTTTTCTGGTTTGGATCACGTAGGAATGTGGGACCACACCGAAACAATCAATTAAACCTGGTCTTGATAAATATTTTAGAGGATAACGCATGTCAGGTCTGGGATAGGTCTGGGATTTGACCTCATCAGGGTCATACTTTTGCAGTTTTAACATGCATGTTGACCTGATCGAGGGTTTTTTCTGCTTTGGATCACGTACTAAAGTGTTACCACAACTAAAACAGTCAATTAATCCTGGTTTCGATCATTATTTTAGAGGATAACGCAAGTTAGGTCTGGGATTGGTCTGGGATTAGCCCTCATCAGACTCATACTTTCGCATTCTTCACATACTTGTTGAACGGATCCTGGGTTTTTTCTGGTTTGGTTCACGTAGTAATGTGGTACCACACTGAAACATTCAATTAAACCTGGTCTTGATAAATATTTTGGAGGATAACGCATGTTAGCTTTGGGTTAGGTCTAGGATTTGTCCTCATCAGGCTGATACAATCGCATATTTCTCATACTTCATGGCTAGATCCTGGGCTGTTTCTGGATTGTATCACGTAGTAATGTGGGTCCACACTGAAACAATCAATTAAACCTGGTTTCGATCAATATTTTAGAGGATAACGCAAGTTAGGTCTGGGATAGGTCTGGGATTTGCCCTCATCAGGGTCATACTTTCGCAGTTCTAACATACATGTTGACCTGATCGAGTGCTTTTTCTGCTTTGGATCACGTAGTAAAGTGGTACCACACTGAAACAGTCCATTAAACCTGGTTTGGATCAATATTTTAGAGGATAACGCATGTTAGGTCTAGGTTAGGTCTGGGATTTTCACTCATCAGGCTCATACTTTCGCATTCTTCACATACTTGTTGAACGGATCCTGGGTTTTTTCTGGTTTGGATCACGTAGGAATGTGGGACCACACCGAAACAATCAATTAAACCTGGTCTTGATAAATATTTTAGAGGATAACGCATATCAGGTCTGGGATAGGTCTGGGATTTGACCTCATCAGGGTCATACTTTTGCAGTTTTAACATGCATGTTGACCTGATCGAGGGTTTTTTCTGCTTTGGATCACGTACTAAAGTGTTACCACAACTAAAACAGTCAATTAATCCTGGTTTCGATCATTATTTTAGAGGATAACGCAAGTTAGGTCTGGGATTGGTCTGGGATTAGCCCTCATCAGACTCATACTTTCGCATTCTTCACATACATGTTGAACGGATCCTGGGTTTTTTCTGGTTTGGTTCACGTAGTAATGTGGTACCACACTGAAACATTCAATTAAACCTGGTCTTGATAAATATTTTGGAGGATAACGCATGTTAGCTTTGGGTTAGGTCTAGGATTTGTCCTCATCAGGCTGATACAATCGCATATTTCTCATACTTCATGGCTAGATCCTGGGCTGTTTCTGGATTGTATCGCGTAGTAATGTGGTACCACGCTGAAACAGTCAACTAAACCTGGTTTCGATCAATATTTCAGAGCATAACGCAAGTTAGGTCTGGGATAGGTCAGGGATTCGCCCTCATCAGGCTCATACTTTCGCGTATTTCACATACTTGTTGAACGGATCCTGGGTTTTTACTGGTTTGGATCACGTAGTAATGTGGTACCAGACTGAAACAGTCAATTAAAACAGGTTTTGATCAATATTCTAGAGAACAATTCATGTTAGGTCTAGGTTAGGTCTGGGATTTGCTCTCATCAGGCTCATTCTTTCGCATATTTCTCATACTTGATGGCTAGATCCTGGGCTTTTTCTGGATTGCATCACGTAGTAATGAAGTACAACACTGAGACAGTCAATTAAACCTGGTTTCCATCAATATCTTAGAGGACAACGCAAGTTAGGTCTGGGATAGGTCTGGGATTTGCCCTCTTCAGGCTCATACTTTCGCGTTTTTCACATACTTATTGAACAGATCCTGGGTTTTTTCCGGTTTGGGTCACGTAGTAGTGTGGTACCACACTGAAACTGTCGATTAAACCTGGTTTCGATCAATATTTTTGAGGATAACGCATGTTAGGTCTGGGTTAGCCCTGGGATTTTCACTCATCAGACTCATACTTTCGCATTCTTCACATACTTGTTGAACGGATCCTGGGTTTTTTCTGGTTTGGTACACGTAGTAATGTGGTACCACACTGAAACATTCAATTAAACCTGGTCTTGATAAATATTTTGGAGGATAACGCATGTTAAGTTTGGGTTAGGTCTAGGATTTGTCCTCAGCTGATACAATCGCATATTTCTCATACTTCATGGCTAGATCCTGGGCTGTTTCTGGATTGTATCACGTAGTAATGTGGTACCACGCTGAAACAGTCAATTAAACCTGGTTTCGATCAATATTTCAGAGGATAACGCAAGTTAGGTCTGGGATAGGTCAGGGATTCGCCCTCATCAGGCTCATACTTTCGCGTTTTTCACATACTTGTTGAAATGATCCTGGGTTTTTTCTCGTTTGGATCACGTAGTAATGTGGTACCACACTGAAACAGTCGATTAAACCCGGCCTCGATCAATATTTTAGAGGATAACGAAAGTTAAGTCTGGGATAGGTCTGGGATTTGACCTCATCAGACTCATACTTTGGCACACTTCACATACTCGTTGAACAGATACTGGGTTATTTTCTGGTTTGGATCACTTAGTAATGAGGTACCACACTGAAACAGTCAATTAAACCTGGTTTCCATCAATATTTTAGAGGACATCGCATGTTAGGTCTAGGTAAGGCCTGGGATTTGCCCTCATCAGGGTCATACTTTCGCATTCTTCACGTACTTGTTGAACAGATCCTGGGTTTTTTTCTGGTTTGGATCACGTAGTAATGTGGTACCACACTGAAACTGTCGATTAAACCTGGTCTTGATAAATATTTTAGAGGACAACGCATGTTAGGTCTGGGTTAGGTCTAGGATTTGCCCTCATCAGGCTCATACTTTCGCATATTTCTCATAATTCATGGCTAGATCCTGGGCTATTTCTGGATTGGATCACGTAGTAATGTGGTACCACACTGAAACAGTCAATTAGACCTGGTTTCGCTCAATATTTTAGAAGATAACGCATGTTAGGTCTAGGTTAGGCCTGGGATTTGCCCTCATCAGGGTCATACTTTCGCAGTTTTAACATGCATGTAGACCTGATCGAGGGTTTTTTCTGCTTTGGATCACGTAGTAAAGTGGTGCCACAACTAAAACAATCAATTAAACCTGGTTTCGATCATTATTTTAGAGGATAACGCATGTTAGGTTTGGGTTAGGTCTAGGATTTGCCCTCATCAGGCTCATACTTTCGCATTTTTTCTCATACTTGATGGCTAGATCCCGGGCTGTTTCTGGATTGTATCACGTAGTAATGTGGTACCACGCTGAAACAGACAATTAAACCTCGTTTCGATCAATATTTTAGAGGATAACGCAAGTTAGGTCTGGGATAGCTCTGGGATTCGCCCTCATCAGGCTCATACTTTCGCGTTTTTCACATACTTGTTGAACTGATCCTGGGTTTTTTCTGGTTTGGATCACGTAGCGATGTGGTACCACACTGAAACAGTCGATTAAACCTGGTTTCGATCAATATTTTAGAGGATAACGCAAGTTTGTTCTGGGATAGGTCTGGGATTTGCCCTCATCAGGCTCATACTTTCGCGTTTTTCACATACCTGTTGAACAGATCCTGGGTTTTTTCTGGTTTGGATCGCGCAGTAATGTGGTACCACACTGGAACAGCCCACGGAACCTGGTTTCGATCAATATTTTAGAGGATAACGAAAGTTATGTCTAGGTTAGGCCTGGGATTTGCCCTCAACAGACCCATGCTTTCGCATTTTTCACATACTTGTTGAACAGATCCTGGGTTTTTTCTGGTATGGATCACGTAGTAATGTGGTACCACACTGAAACATTCAGTTAAACCTGGTCTTGATAAATATTTTTGAGGATAACGCATGTTAGGTCTGGGTTAGGTCTAGGATTTGCCCTCATCAGGCTCATACTTTCGCATATTTCTCATACCTCATGGCTAGATCCTGGGCTATTTCTGGATTGGATCACGTAATAATGTGGTACCACACTGAAACAGTCAATTAAACCTGGTTTCGATCAATATTTTAGAGGATAACGCAAGTTAGGTCTGGGATAGGTCTGGGATTTTCACTCGCCAGACTCAACTTTCGCATTCTTCACATACTTGTTGAACGGATCCTGGGTTTTTTCTGGTTTGGATCACGTAGTAATGTGGGACCACACTGAAACAGTCGATTAAACCTGGTTTCGATTAATATTTTTGAGGATAACGCATGTTAGGTCTGGGATAGGTCTGGGATTTGCCCTCATCAGGCTCATACTTTCGCAGTTTTAACATGCATGCTGACCTGATCGAGGGTTTTTTCTGCATTGGATCACGTAGTAAAGTGGTACCACACTAAAACAGTCAACTAAACCTGGTTTCGATCAACATTTTAGAGGATAACGAAAGTTATGTCTGGTTTAGGCCTGGGATTTGCCCTCATCAGACTCATACTTTCGCATACTTCACATACTTGTTGAACAGATCCTGGGTTTTTTTCTGGTTTGGATCACGTAGTAATGTGGTACCACACTGAAACAGCCAATTAAACCTGGTTTCGATCAATATTTTAGAGGATAACGCAAGTTAGGTCTGGGATAGGTCTGGGATTTGCCCTCATCAGGCTCATACTTTCGCGTATTTCACATACTTGTTGAACAGATCCTGGGTTTTTTTCTGGTTTGGATCACGTAGCAGTGTGGTACCACACTGAAACTGTCCATTAAACCTGGTTTCGATCAATATTTTAGAGAATAATTCATGTTAGGGCTAGGTTAGGTCTGGGATTTGCTCTCATCAGGCTCATTCTTTCGCACATTTCTCATACTTGATGGCTAGATCCTGGGCTTTTTCTGGATTGCATCACGTAGTAATGAAGTACAACACTGAAACAGTCAATTAAACCTGGTTTCCATCAATATTTTAGAGGACAACGCATGTTAGGTCTAGTTTAGTCCTGGGATTTGCCCTCATCAGGGTCATACTGTCGCAGTTTTAACATACATGTTGACCTGATCGAGGGTTTTTTCTGCTTTGGATCACGTAGTAAAGTGGTACCACACTGAAGCAGTCCATTAAACCTGGTTTCGATTAATATTTTTGAGGATAACCTATGTTAGGTCTGGGATAGGTCTGGGATTTGCCCTCATCAGGCTCATACTTTCGCAGTTTTAACATGCATGTTGACCTGATCGAGGGTTTTTTCTGCATTGGATCACGTAGTAAAGTGGTACCACACTAAAAGAGTCAATTAAACCTGGTTTCGATAAACATTTTAGAGGATAACGTAAGTTATGTCTAGTTTAGGCCTGGGATTTGCCCTCATCAGACTCATACTTTCGCATACTTCACATACTTGTTGAACAGATCCTGGGTTTTTTTCTGGTTTGGATCACGTAGTAATGTGGTACCACACTGAGACAGTCAATTAAATCTGGTTTCGATCAATATTTTAGAGGATAACGCAAGTTAGGTCTGGGATAGGTCTGGGATTTGCCCTCATCAGGCTCATACTTTCGCGTATTTCACATACTTGTTGAACAGATCCTGGGTTTTTTTCTGGTTTGGATCACGTAGTAGTGTGGTACCACACTGAAACTGTCCATTAAACCTGGTTTCGATCAATATTTTTGAGGATAACGCATGTTAGGTCTACGTTAGGCCGAGGATTTTCACTCATCAGACTCATGCTTTCGCATTCTTCACATACTTGTTGAACGGATCCTGGGGTTTTACTGGTTTGGATCACGTAGTAATGTGGTACCACACTGAAACAGTCAATTAAACCTGTTTTCGATCAATATTTTAGAGAATAATTCATGTTAGGTCTAGGTTAGGTCTGGGATTTGCTCTCATCAGGCTCATTCTTTCGCATATTTCTCATACTTGATGGCTAGATCCTGGGCTTTTTTTGGATTGCATCACGTAGTAATGAAGTACAACACTGAAACAGTCAATTAAACCTGGTTTCCATCAATATTTTAGAGGACAACGCATGTTAGGTCTAGGTTTGGCCTGGGATTTGCCCTCATCAGGGTCATACTGTCGCAGTTTTATCATACATGTTGTTCTGATCGAGGGTTTTTTCTGCTTAGGATCACGTAGTAAAGTGGTACCACACTGAAGCAGTCCAGTAAACCTGGTTTGGATCAATGTTTTAGAGGATAACACATGTTAGGTCTGGGTTAGGTCTAGGATTTGCCCTCATCAGGCTCATACTTTCGCATTCTTCACATACTTGTTGAACGGATCCTGGGTTCTTTGTGGTTTGGATCAGGTAGTAATGTGGGACCACACTGAAACAATCAATTATACCTGGTCTTGATAAATATTTTAGAGGATAACGCATGTTAGGTCTGGGTTACGTCTAGGATTTGCTCTCGTCAGGCTCATACTTTCGCATATTTCTCATACCTCATGGCTAGATCCTGGGCTATTTCTGGATTGGATCACGTAGTAATGTGGTACCACACTGAAACAGTCAATTAAACCTGGTTTCGATCAATATTTTAGAGGATAACGCATGTTAGGTCTGGGATCGGTCTGGGATTTGCCCTCATCAGGCTCATACTTTCGCGTTTTTCACATACTGGTTGAACAGATCCTGGGTTTTTTCTGGTTTGGATCACGTAGTAGTGTGGTACCACACTGAAACTGTCCATTAAACCTGGTTTCGATCAATATTTTTGAGGATAACGCATGTTAGGTCTAGGTTAGGCCGAGGATTTTCACTCATCAGACTCATACTTTCGCATTCTTCACATTCTTGTTGAACGGATCCTGGGGTTTACTGGTTTGGATCACGTAGTAATGTGGTACCACACTGAAACAGTCAATTAAACCTGGTTTCGATCAATATTTTAGAGAATAATCCATGTTAGGTCTAGGTTAGGTCTGGGATTTGCTCTCATCAGGCTCATTCTTTCGCATATTTCTCATACTTGATGGCTAGATCCTGGGTTTTTTTGGATTGCATCACGTAGTAATGAAGTACAACACTGAAACAGTCAATTAAACCAAGTTTCCATCAATATTTTAGAGGACAACGCATGTTAGGTCTAGGTTAGGCCTGGGATTTGCCCTCAGTAGGGTCATACTTTCGCAGTTTTAACATGCATGTTGACCTGATCGAGGGTATTTTCTGCTTTGGATCACGTAGTAAAGTGGTATCACACTGAAGCTGTCCATTAAACCTGGTTTGGATCAATATTTTAGAGGATAACGCATGTTAGGTTTGGGTTAGGTCTAGGATTTGCCCTCGTCAGGCTCATACCTTCGCATATTTCTCATACTTCATGGCTAGATCCTGGGCTGTTTCAGGATTGTGTCACGTAGTAACGTGGTACCACGCTGAAACAGTCAATTAAACCTGGTTTCGATCAATATTTTAGAAGATAACGCATGTTAGGTCTAGGTTAGGCCTGGGATTTCCCCTCATCATGGTCATACTTTCGCAGTTTTAACATGCATGTTGACCTGATCTTGCGTTTTTTCTGGTGTGGATCACGTAGTAATGTGGTACCACACTGAAACAATCAATTAAACCTGGTCTTGATAAATATTTTAGAGGATAACGCATGTTAGGTCTGGGTTAGGTCTAGGATTTGCCCTCATCAGGCTCATACTTTCGCATATTTCTCATACTTCATGGCTGGATCCTGGGCTATTACTGGATTGGATCACGTAGTAATGTGGTACCACACTGAAACAGTCAATTAAACCTGGTTTCGATCAATATTTTAGAGAATAATTCATGTTAGGTCTAGGTTAGGTCTGGGATTTGCTCTCATCAGGCTCATTCTTTCGCATATTTCTCATACTTGATGGCTAGATCCTGGGCTTTTTTTGGATTGCATCACGTAGTAATGAAGTACAACACTGAAACAGTCAATTAAACCTGGTTTCCATCAATATTTTAGAGGACAACGCATGTTAGGTCTAGGTTTGGCCTGGGATTTGCCCTCATCAGGGTCATACTGTCGCAGTTTTATCATACATGTTGTTCTGATCGAGGGTTTTTTCTGCTTAGGATCACGTAGTAAAGTGGTACCACACTGAAGCAGTCCATTAAACCTGGTTTGATCAATATTTTAGAGGATAACACATGTTAGGTCTGGGTTAGGTCTAGGATTTGCCCTCATCAGGCTCATACTTTCGCATATTTTTTATACTTCGTGGATAGATCCTGGGCTAATTTCTGGTTTGGATCACATAGTAATGTGGTACCACACTGAAACAGTCGATTAAACCAGGTTTCGATCAATATTGTTGAGGATAACGCATGTTAGGTCTAGGTTAGGCCTGGGATTTTCACTCATCAGACTCATTCTTTCGCATTCTTCACATACTTGTTGAACGGATCCTGGGTTCTTTGTGGTTTGGATCAGGTAGTAATGTGGGACCACACTGAAACTGTCCATTAAACCTGGTTTCGATCAATATTTTTGAGGATAACGCATGTTAGGTCTAGGTTAGGCCGAGGATTTTCACTCATCAGACTCATACTTTCGCATTCTTCACATACTTGTTGAACGGATCCTGGGGTTTACTGGTTTGGATCACGTAGTAATGTGGTACCACACTGAAACAGTCAATTAAACCTGGTTTCGATCAATATTTTAGAGAATAATTCATGTTAGGTCTGGGTTAGGTCTGGGATTTGCTCTCATCAGGCTCATTCTTTCGCATATTTCTCATACTTGATGGCTAGATCCGGGGTTTTTTCTGGATTGCGTCACGTAGTAATGAAGTACAACACTGAAACAGTCAATTAAACCTGGTTTCGATCAATATTTTAGAGAATAATTCATGTTAGGTCTAGGTTAGGTCTGGGATTTTCACTCGTCAGACTCATACTTTCGCATTCTTCACATACTTGTTGAACGGATCCTGGGTTTTTTTCTGGTTTGGATCACGTAGTAGTGTGGTACCACACTGAAACAGTCGATTAAACCTGGTTTCGATTAATATTTTTGAGGATAACGCATGTTAGGTCTGGGATAGGTATGGGATTTGCCCTCATCAGGCTCATACTTTAGCAGTTTTAACATGCATGTTGACCTGATCGAGGGTTTTTTCTGCATTGGATCACGTAGTAAAGTGGTACCACACTAAAACAGTCAACTAAACCTGGTTTCGATCAACATTTTAGAGGATAACGAAAGTTATGTCTAGTTTAGGCCTGGGATTTGCCCACATCAACTCATACTTTCGCATACTTCACATACTTGTTGAACAGATCCTGGGTTTTTTTCTGGTATGGATCACGTAGTAATGTGGTACCACACTGAAACAGTCAATTAAACCTCGTTTCGATCAATATTTTAGAGAATAATTCATGTTAGGTCTAGGTTAGGTCTGGGATTTGCTCTCATCAGGCTCATTCTTTCGCATATTTCTCATACTTGATGGCTAGATCCTGGGTTTTTTTGGATTGCATCACGTAGTAATGAAGTACAACACTGAAACAGTCAATTAAACCTGGTTTCCATCAATATTTTAGAGGACAACGCATGTTAGGTCTAGGTTTGGCCTGGGTTTTGCCCTCATCAGGGTCATACTGTCGCAGTTTTAACATACATGTTGTTCTGATCGAGGGTTTTTTCTGCTTAGGATCACGTAGTAAAGTGGTACCACACTGAAGCAGTCCATTAAACCTGGTTTCGATCAATATTTTAGAGGATAACACATGTTAGGTCTGGGTTAGGTCTAGGATTTGCCCTCATCAGGCTCATACTTTCGCATATTTCTTATACTTCGTGGATAGATCCTGGGCTATTTTCTGGTTTGGATCACATAGTAATGTGGTACCACACTGAAACAGTCAATTAAACCAAGTTTCCATCAATATTTTAGAGGACAACGCATGTTAGGTCTAGGTTAGGCCTGGGATTTGCCCTCATCAGGGTCATACTTTCGCAGTTTTAACATGCATGTTGACCTGATCGAGGGTTTTTTCTGCTTTGGATCACGTAGTAAAGTGGTATCACACTGAAGCTGTCCATTAAACCTGGTTTGGATCAATATTTTAGAGGATAACGCATGTTAGGTTTGGGTTAGGTCTAGGATTTGCCCTCGTCAGGCTCATACTTTCGCATATTTCTCATACTTCATGGCTAGATCCTGGGCTGTTTCAGGATTGTGTCACGTAGTAACGTGGTACCACGCTGAAACAGTCAATTAAACCTGGTTTCGATCAATATTTTAGAAGATAACGCATGTTAGGTCTAGGTTAGGCCTAGGATTTGCCCTCATCAGGCTCATACTTTCGCATATTTCTCATACTTCATGGCTGGATCCTGGGCTATTACTGGATTGGATCACGTAGTAATGTGGTACCACACTGAAACAGTCAATTAAACCTGGTTTCGATCAATATTTTAGAGAATAATTCATGTTAGGTCTGGGTTAGGTCTGGGATTTGCTCTCATCAGGCTCATTCTTTCGCATATTTCTCATACTTGATGGCTAGATCCGGGGTTTTTTCTGGATTGCGTCACGTAGTAATGAAGTACAACACTGAAACAGTCAATTAAACCTGGTTTCGATCAATATTTTAGAGAATAATTCATGTTAGGTCTAGGTTAGGTCTGGGATTTTCACTCGTCAGACTCATACTTTCGCATTCTTCACATACTTGTTGAACGGATCCTGGGTTTTTTTCTGGTTTGGATCACGTAGTAGTGTGGTACCACACTGAAACAGTCGATTAAACCTGGTTTCGATCAATATTTTAGAGGATAACGCATGTTAGGTCTAGGTTAGGCCGAGAATTTTCACTCATCAGACTCATACTTTCGCATTCTTCACATACTTGTTGAACGGATCCTGGGGTTTTACTGGTTTGGATCACGTAGTAATGTGGTACCACACTGAAACAGTCAATTAAACCTCGTTTCGATCAATATTTTAGAGGATAACGCAAGTTATGTCTGGGATCGGTCTGGGATTTGCCCTCATCAGGCTCATACTTTCGCGATTTTCACATACTGGTTGAACAGATCCTGGGTTTTTTTCTGGTTTGGATCACGTAGTAGTGTGGTACCACACTGAAACTGTCCATTAAACCTGGTTTCGATCAATATTTTTGAGGATAACACATGTTAGGTCTGGGTTAGGTCTAGGATTTGCCCTCATCAGGCTCATACTTTCGCATATTTCTTATACTTCGTGGATAGATCCTGGGCTATTTTCTGGTTTGGATCACATAGTAATGTGGTACCACACTGAAACAGTCGATCAAACCAGGTTTCGATCAATATTGTTGAGGATAACGCATGTTAGGTCTAGGTTAGGCCTGGGATTTTCACTCAACAGACTCATTCTTTCGCATTCTTCACATACTTGTTGAACGGATCCTGGGTTTTTTGTGGTTTGGATCAGGTAGTAATGTGGGACCACACTGAAACAATCAATTATACCTGGTCTTGATAAATATTTTAGAGGATAACGCATGTTAGGTCTGGGTTACGTCTAGGATTTGCTCTCGTCAGGCTCATACTTTCGCATATTTCTCATACCTCATGGCTAGATCCTGGGCTATTTCTGGATTGGATCACGTAGTAATGTGGTACCACACTGAAACAGTCAATTAAACCTGGTTTCGATCAATATTTTAGAGGATAACGCAAGTTATGTCTGGGATCGGTCTGGGATTTGCCCTCATCAGGCTCATACTTTCGCGATTTTCACATACTGGTTGAACAGATCCTGGGTTTTTTTCTGGTTTGGATCACGTAGTAGTGTGGTACCACACTGAAACTGTCCATTAAACCTGGTTTCGATCAATATTTTTGAGGATAACGCATGTTAGGTCTAGGTTAGGCCGAGAATTTTCACTCATCAGACTCATACTTTCGCATTCTTCACATACTTGTTGAACGGATCCTGGGGTTTTACTGGTTTGGATCACGTAGTAATGTGGTACCACACTGAAACAGTCAATTAAACCTCGTTTCGATCAATATTTTAGAGAATAATCCATGTTAGGTCTAGGTTAGGTCTGGGATTTGCTCTCATCAGGCTCATTCTTTCGCATATTTCTCATACTTGATGGCTAGATCCTGGGGTTTCTGGATTGCATCACGTAGTAATGAAGTACAACACTGAAACTGTCAATTAAACCAAGTTTCCATCAATATTTTAAAAGATAACGCATGTTAGGTCTAGGTTAGGCCTGGGATTTCCCCTCATCATGGTCACACTTTCGCAGTTTTAACATGCATGTTGACCTGATCGAGGGTTTTTTCTGCTTTGGATCACGTAGTAAAGTGGTACCACACTAAAACAGTCAATTAAACCTGGTTTCGATCAATATTTTAGAGGATAACGCAAGTTAGGTCTGGGATAGGTCTAGAATTTGCCCTCATCAGGCTCATTCTTTCGCATATTTCTCATACTTGATGGCTAGATCCAGGGCTTTTTCTGGATTGCATCACGTAGTATTGTGGTACCACACTGAAACAGTCGATTAAACCAGGTTTCGATCAATATTTTTGAGGATAACGCATGTTAGGTCTACGCTAGGCCTGGGATTTTCACTCATCAGATTCATACTTTCGCATTCTTCACATACTTGTTGAACAGATCCTGGGTTTTTTCTGGTTTGGATCACGTAGTAGTGTGGTACCACACTGAAACAGTCCACTAAACCTGGTCTTGATAAATATTATAGAGGATAACGCATGGTAGGTCTGGGATAGGTCTGGGATTTGCCCTCATCAGACTCATACTTTCGCATTTTTCACATACTTGTCGAACAGATCCTGGATTTTTTCTGGTTTGGATCACGTAGTAATGTGGTACCACACTGAAACAGTCGATTAAACCAGGTTTCGATCAATATTTTAGAGGACAATACAAGTTAGGTCTGTGTTAGGTCTGGGATTTGCCACATCAGAGTCATACTTTCGCATTTTTCACATACTTGTTGAACAGATCCTGGGTTTTTTCTGGTTTGGATCGCGCAGTAATGTGGTACCACACTGGAACAGCCCACGGAACCTGGTTTCGATCAATATTTTAGAGGATAACGATAGTTATGTCTAGGTTAGGCCTGGGATTTGCCCTCAACAGACCCATGCTTTCGCATTTTTCACATACTTGTCGAACAGATCCTGGATTTTTTCTGGTTTGGATCACGTAGTAATGTGGTACCACACTGAAACAGTCGATTAAACCAGGTTTCGATCAATATTTTTGAGGATAACGCATGTTAGGTCTCGGTAAGGCCTGGGATTTTCACTCAGCAGACTCATACTTTCGCATTCTTCACATACTTGTTGAACGGATCCTGGATTTTTTCTGGTGTGGATCACGTAGTAATGTCGGACCACACTGAAACAATCAATTAAACCCGGTCTTGATAAATATTTTAGAGGATAACGCAAGTTAGGTCTGGGTTAGGTCTAGGATTTGCCCTCGTCAGGCTCATACTTTCGCAGTTTTAACATACACGTTGACGTGATCGAGGGTTTTTTCTGTTTTTTGATCACGTAGTAAAGTGGTACCACACTGAAACAGTCCATTAAACCTGGTTTGGATCAATATTTTAGAGGATAACGCATGTTAGGTCTAGGTTAACCCTGGGATTTTCACTCATCAGACTCATACTTTCGCATTCTTCACATACTTGTTGAACGGATCCTGGGTTTTTTCTGGTTTGGTTCACGTAGTAATGTGGTACCACACTGGAACATTCAATTAAACCTGGTCTTGATAAATATTTTAGAGGATAACGCATGTTAGGTTTGGGTTAGGTCTAGGATTTGCCCTCATCTGGCTCATACTTACGCATATTTCTCATACTTCATGGCTAGATCCTGGGCTGTTTCTGTATTGTATCACGTAGTAATGTGGTACCACGCTGAAACAGTCAATTAATCCCGGTTTCGTTCAATATATTAGTGGATAACGCAAGTTAGGTCTGGGATAGGTCTGGGATTTGCCCTCATCAGGCTCATACTTTCGCCGTTTTTCACATACTTGTTGAACAGATCCTGGGTTTTTTCCGGTTTGGGTCACGTAGTAGTGTGGTACCACACAGAAACAGTCGGTTAAACCTGGTTTCGATCAATATTTTTGAGGATAACGCATGTTAGGTCTAGGTTAGGCCGGGGATTTTCACTCATCAGACTCATACTTTCGCATTCTTCACATACTTGTTGGACGGATCCTGGGTTTTTTCTGGTTTGGATCACGTAGAAATGTGGGACCACACTGAAACAATCAATTAAACCTGGTCATGATAAATATTTTAGAGGATGACGCATGTTAGGTCTGAGTTAGGTCTAGGATTCGCCCTCGTCAGGCTCATACTTTCGCATAATTCTCATACTTCATGGCTAGATCCTGGGCTATTTCTGGATTGGATCACGTAGTAATGTGGTACCACACTGAAACAGTCAATTAAACCTGGTTTTGATCAATATTTTAGAGAATAATTCATGTTATGTCTTGGTTAGGTCTGGGATTTGCTGTCATCAGGTTCATTCTTTCGCATATTTCTCATACTTGATGGCTAGATCCTGGGCTTTTTCTGGACTGCATCACGTAGTAATGAAGTACAACACTGAAACATTCAATTAAACCTGGTTTCCATCAATATTTTAGAGGACAACGCATGTTAGGTCTAGGTAAGGCCTGGGATTTGCCCTCATCAGGTTCATACTTTCGCAGTTTTAACATACATGTTGACCTGATCGAGGGTTCTCAATGCTTTGGATCACGTAGTAAAGTGGTACCACACTGAAACAGTCCATTAAACCTGGTTCGGATCAATATTTTAGAGGATAACGCATGTTAGGTCTAGGTTAGGTCTGGGATTTTCACTCATCAGACTCATACATTCGCATTCTTCACATACTTGTTGAACGGATCCTGGGTTTTTTCTGGTTTGGATCACGTAGTAATGTGGGACCACACCGAAACAATCAATTAAACCTGGTCTTGATAAATATTTTAGAGAATAACGCATGTCAGGTCTGGGATAGGTCTGGGATTTGACCTCATCAGGGTCATACTCTCGCAGTTTTAACATGCATGTTGACCTGATCGAGGGTTTCTTCTGCTTTGGATCACGTAGTAAAGTGGTACCACAACTAAAACAGTCAATTAAACCAGGTTTCGATCAATATTTTTGAGGATATCGCATGTTAGGTCTAGGTTAGGCCTGGGATTTTCACGCATCAGACTCATACTTTCGCATTCTTCACATACTTGTTGAACGGATCCCGGGTTTTTTCTTGTTTGGATCACGTAGTAATGTGGGACCACACTGAAACAGTCGATTAAACCTGGTCTTGATAAATATTTAAGAGGACAACGCATGTTAGGTCTAGGTTAGGCCTGGGATTTGCCCTCATCAGGGTCATACTTTCGCAGTTTTAACATGCATGTAGACCTGATCGAGGGTTTTTTCTGCTTTGGATCACGTAGTAAAGTGGTGCCACAACTAAAACAATCAATTAAACCTGGTTTCGATCATTATTTTAGAGGATAACGCATGTTAGGTTTGGGTTAGGTCTAGGATTTGCCCTCATCAGGCTCATACTTTCGCATTTTTTCTCATACTTCATGGCTAGATCCCGGGCTGTTTCTGGATTGTATCACGTAGTAATGTGGTACCACGCTGAAACAGACAATTAAACCTCGTTTCGATCAATATTTTAGAGGATAACGCAAGTTAGGTCTGGGATAGCTCTGGGATTCGCCCTCATCAGGCTCATACTTTCGCGTTTTTCACATACTTGTTGAACTGATCCTGGGTTTTTTCTGGTTTGGATCACGTAGCGATGTGGTACCACACTGAAACAGTCGATTAAACCTGGTTTCGATCAATATTTTAGAGGATAACGCAAGTTTGTTCTGGGATAGGTCTGGGATTTGCCCTCATCAGGCTCATACTTTCGCGTTTTTCACATACCTGTTGAACAGATCCTGGGTTTTTTCTGGTTTGAGTCACGTAGTAATGTGGTACCACACTGAAACAGTCGATTAAACCAGGTTTCGATCAATATTTTTGAGGATAACGCATCTTAGGTCTAGGTTAGGCCTGGGATTTTCACTCATCAGACTCATACTTTCGCATTCTTCACATACTTGTTGAACGGATCCTGTGTTTTTTCTGGTTTGGATCACGTAGTAATGTGGGACCACACTGAAACAGTCGTTTAAGCCTGGTTTCGAGTAATATTTTAGAAGACAACGCATGTTAGGTCTAGGTTAGGCCTGGGATTTGCCCTCATCAGGGTCATACTTTCGCAGTTTTAACATGCATGTTGACCTGATCGAGGGTTTTTTCTGCTTTGTATCACGTAGTAAAGTGTTACCACACTGAAACAGTCGACTAAACCTGGTTTCGATCAATATTATTGAGGATAACGCATGTTAGGTCTAGGTTAGGCCTGGGATTTTCACTCATCAGGCTCATACTTTCGCGTTTTTCACATACTTGTTGAACTGATCCTGGGTTTTTTCTGGTTTGGATCACGTAGCGATGTGGTACCACACTGAAACAGTCGATTAAACCTGATTTCGATCAATATTTTAGAGGACAATGCAAGTTAGGTCTGTGTTAGGTCTGGGATTTGCCACATCAGGGTCATACTTTCGCATTTTTCACATACTTGTTGAACAGATCCTGGGTTTTTTCTGGTTTGGATCGCGCAGTAATGTGGTACCACACTGGAACAGCCCACGGAACCTGGTTTGGATCAATATTTTAGAGGATAACGATAGTTATGTCTAGGTTAGGCCTGGGATTTGCCCTCAACAGACCCATGCTTTCGCATTTTTCACATACTTGTCGAACAGATCCTGGGTTTTTTCTGGTTTGGATCAGGTAGTAATGTGGTACCACACTGAAACAGTCAATTAAACTAGGTTTCGATCAATATTTTTGAGGATAACGCATGTTAGGTCTCGGTAAGGCCTGGGATTTTCACTCAGCAGACTCATACTTTCGCATTCTTCACATACTTGTTGAACGGATCCTGGGTTTTTTCTGGTGTGGATCACGTAGTAATGTCGGACCACACTGAAACAATCAATTAAACCCGGTCTTGATAAATATTTTAGAGGATAACGCAAGTTAGGTCTGGGTTAGTTCTAGGATTTGCCCTCGTCAGGCTCATACTTTCGCAGTTTTAACATACATGTTGACGTGATCGAGGGTTTTTTCTGTTTTTTGATCACGTAGTAAAGTGGTACCACACTGAAACAGTACATTAAACCTGGTTTGGATCAATATTTTAGAGGATAACGCATGTTAGGTCTAGGTTAGCCCTGGGATTTTCACTCATCAGACTCATACTTTCGCATTCTTCACATACTTGTTGAACGAATCCTGGGTTTTTTCTGGTTTGGTTCACGTAGTAATGTGGTACCACACTGGAACATTCAATTAAACCTGGTCTTGATAAATATTTTAGAGGATAACGCATGTTAGGTTTGGGTTAGGTCTAGGATTTGCCCTCATCTGGCTCATACTTACGCATATTTCTCATACTTGATGGCTAGATCCTGGGCTTTTTCTGGATTGCATCACGTAGTAATGAAGTACAACACTGAAACAGTCAATTAAACCTTGTTTCCATCAATATTTTAGAGGACAACGCATGTTAGGTCTAGGTAAGGCCTGGGATTTGCCCTCATCAGGGTCATACTTTCGCAGTTTTAGCATACATGTTGACCTGATCGAGGGTTCTTAATGCTTTGGATCACGTAGTAAAGTGGTACCACACTGAAACAGTCCATTAAACCTGGTTCGGATCAATATTTTAGAGGATAACGCATGTTAGGTCTAGGTTAGGTCTGGGATTTTCACTCATCAGACTCATACTTTCGCATTCTTCACATACTTGTTGAACGGATCCTGGGTTTTTTCTGGTTTGGATCACGTAGTAATGTGGGACTACACCGAAACAATCAATTAAACCTGGTCTTGATAAATATTTTAGAGAATAACGCATGTCAGGTCTGGGATAGGTCTGGGATTTGACCTCATCAGGGTCATACTCTCGCAGTTTTAACATGCATGTTGACCTGATCGAGGGTTTCTTCTGCTTTGGATCACGTAGTATAGTGGTACCACAACTAAAACAGTCAATTAAACCAGGTTTCGATCAATATTTTTGAGGATAACGCATGTTAGGTCTAGGTTAGGCCTGGGATTTTCACGCATCAGACTCATACTTTCGCATTCTTCACATACTTGTTGAACGGATCCCGGGTTTTTTCTTGTTTGGATCACGTAGTAATGTGGGACCACACTGAAACAGTCGATTAAACCTGGTCTTGATAAATATTTAAGAGGACAACGCATGTTAGGTCTGGGTTAGGTCTAGGATTTGCCCTCATCAGGCACATACTTCCGCATATTTCTCATACTTCATGGCTAGATCCTGGGCTATTTCTGGATTGGATCACGTAGTAATGTGGTACCACACTGAAACAGTCAATTAAACCTGGTTTCGCTCAATATTTTAGAAGATAACGCATGTTAGGTCTAGGTTAGGCCTGGGATTTGCCCTCATCAGGGTCATACTTTCGCAGTTTTAACATGCATGTAGACCTGATCGAGGGTTTTTTCTGCTTTGGATCACGTAGTAAAGTGGTGCCACAACTAAAACAATCAATTAAACCTGGTTTCGATGATTATTTTAGAGGATAACGCATGTTACGTTTGGGTTAGGTCTAGGATTTGCCCTCATCAGGCTCATACTTTCGCATTTTTTCTCATACTTCATGGCTAGATCCCGGGCTGTTTCTGGATTGTATCACGTAGTAGTGTGGTACCACGCTGAAACAGACAATTAAACCTCGTTTCGATCAATATTTTAGAGGATAACGCAAGTTAGGTCTGGGATAGCTCTGGGATTCGCCCTCATCAGGCTCATACTTTCGCGTTTTTCACATACTTGTTGAACTGATCCTGGGTTTTTTCTGGTTTGGATCACGTAGCGATGTGGTACCACACTGAAACAGTCGATTAAACCTGGTTTCGATCAATATTTTAGAGGATAACGCAAGTTTGTTCTGGGATAGGTCTGGGATTTGCCCTCATCAGGCTCATACTTTCGCGTTTTTCACATACCTGTTGAACAGATCCTGGGTTTTTTCTGGTTTGAGTCACGTAGTAATGTGGTACCACACTGAAACTGTCGATTAAACCAGGTTTCGATCAATATTTTTGAGGATAACGCATCTTAGGTCTAGGTTAGGCCTGGGATTTTCACTCATCAGACTCATACTTTCGCATTCTTCACATACTTGTTGAACGGATCCTGGGTTTTTTCTGGTTTGGATCACGTAGTAATGTGGGACCACACTGAAACAGTCGATTAAGCCTGGTTTCGATTAATATTTTAGAAGACAACGCATGTTAGGTCTAGGCTAGGCCTGGGATTTGCCCTCATCAGGGTCATACTTTCGCAGTTTTAACATGCATGTTGACCTGATCGAGGGTTTTTTCTGCTTTGTATCACGTAGTAAAGTGGTACCACACTGAAACAGTCGACTAAACCAGGTTTCGATCAATATTATTGAGGATAACGCATGTTAGGTCTAGGTAAGGCCTGGGATTTTCATTCATCAGACTCATACTTTCGCATTCTTCACATACTTGTTGAACGGATCTTGGGTTTTTTCTGGTGTGGATCACGTAGTAATGTGGTACCACACTGAAACAATCAATTAAACCTGGTCTTGATAAATATTTTAGAGGATAACGCATGTTAGGTCTGGGTTAGGTCTAGGATTTGCCCTCATCAGGCTCATACTTTCGCATATTTCTTATACTTCATGGATAGATCCTGGGCTATTTTCTGGTTTGGATCACATAGTAATGTGGTACCATACTGAAACAGTCGATTAAACCAGGTTTCGATCAATATTTTTGAGGATAACGCATGTTAGGTCTAGGTTAGGCCTGGGATTTTCACTCATCAGACTCATTCTTTCGCATTCTTCACATACTTGTTGAACGGATCCTGGGTTTTTTCTGGTTTGGATCACGTAGTAATGTGGGACCACACTGAAACAATCAATTAAACCTGGTCTAGATAAATATTTTAGAGGATAACGCATGTTAGGTCTGGGTTAGGTCTAGGATTTGCTCACGTCAGGCTGATACTTTCGCAGTTCTAACATACATGTCGACCTGATCGAGGGTTTTACCTGCTTTGTATCACGTAGTAAAGTGGCACCACACTGAAACAGTCCACTAAACCTGGTTTGGATCAATATTTTAGAGGATAATGCATGTTAGGTCTAGGTTAGCCCTGAGATTTTCGCTCATCAGACTCATACTTTCGCATTCTTCAGATACTTGTTGAACGGATCCTGGGTTTTTTCTGGTATGGTTCACGTAGGAATGTGGTACCACACTGAAACAATCAATTAAACCAGGTCTTGATAAATATTTTAGATGATAACGCATGTTAGGTCTGGGTTAGGTCTAGGATTTGCCCTCATCAGGCTCATATTTTCGCATATTTCTCATACTTCATGGCTAGATCCTGGGCTATTTCTGGATTGGATCACGTAGTAATGTGGTACCACACTGGAACAGTCAATTAAACCTGGTTTCGATCAATATTTTAGAGGACAATGCAAGTTAGGTCTGGGATCGGTCTGGGATTTGCCCTCATCAGGCTCATACTTTCGCATACTTCACATACTTGTTGAACAGATCCTGGGTTTTTTTCTGGTTTGGATCACGTAGTAATGTGGTACCACACTGAAACAGTCAATTAAACCTGGTTTCGATCAATATTTTAGAGGATAACGCAAGTTAGGTCTGGGATAGGTCTGGGATTTGCCCTCATCAGGCTCATACTTTCGCGTATTTCACATACTAGTTGAACAGATCCTGGGTTTTTTTCTGGTTTGGATCACGTAGTAGTGTGGTACCACACTGAAACTGTCCATTAAACCTGGTTTCGATCAATATTTTTGAGGATAACGCATGTTAGGTCTACGTTAGGCCGAGGATTTTCACTCATCAGACTCATACTTTCGCATTCTTCACATACTTGTTGAACGGATCCTGGGGTTTTACTGGTTTGGATCACGTAGTAATGTGGTACCACACTGAAACAGTCAATTAAACCTCGTTTCGATCAATATTTTAGAGAATAATTCATGTTAGGTCTAGGTTAGGTCTGGGATTTGCTCTCATCAGGCTCATTCTTTCGCATATTTCTCATACTTGATGGCTAGATCCTGGGCTTTTTTTGGATTGCATCACGTAGTAATGAAGTACAACACTGAAACAGTCAATTAAACCTGGTTTCCATGAATATTTTAGAGGACAACGCATGTTAGGTCTAGGTTTGGCCTGGGATTTGCCCTCATCAGGGTCATACTGTCGCAGTTTTAACATACATGTTGTTCTGATCGAGGGTTTTTTCTGGTTAGGATCACGTAGTAAAGTGGTACCACACTGAAGCAGTCCATTAAACCTGGTTTGGATCAATATTTTAGAGGATAACACATGTTAGGTCTGGGTTACGTCTAGGATTTGCTCTCGTCAGGCTCATACTTTCGCATATTTCTCATACCTCATGGCTAGATCCTGGGCTTTTTCTGGATTGGATCACGTAGTAATGTGGTACCACACTGAAACAGTCAATTAAACCTGGTTTCGATCAATATTTTAGAGGATAACGCAAGTTAGGTCTGGGATCGGTCTGGGATTTGCCCTCATCAGGCTCATACTTTCGCGTTTTTCACATACTGGTTGAACAGATCCTGGGTTTTTTTCTGGTTTGGATCACGTAGTAGTGTGGTACCACACTGAAACTGTCCATTAAACCTGGTTTCGATCAATATTTTTGAGGATAACGCATGTTAGGTCTAGGTTAGGCCGAGGATTTTCACTCATCAGACTCATACATTCGCATTCTTCACATACTTGTTGAACGGATCCTGGGGTTTTACTGGTTTGGATCACGTAGTAATGTGGTACCACACTGAAACAGTCAATTAAACCTGGTTTCGATCAATATTTTAGAGAATAATTCATGTTAGGTCTGGGTTAGGTCTGGGATTTGCTCTCATCAGGCTCATTCTTTCGCATATTTCTCATACTTGATGGCTAGATCCGGGGTTTTTTCTGGATTGCGTCACGTAGTAATGAAGTACAACACTGAAACAGTCAATTAAACCTGGTTTCGATCAATATTTTAGAGAATAATTCACGTTAGGTCTAGGTTAGGTCTGGGATTTTCACTCGTCAGACTCATACTTTCGCATTCTTCACATACTTGTTGAACGGATCCTGGGTTTTTTCTGGTTGGGATCACGTAGTAATGTGGGACCACACTGAAACAGTCGATTAAACCTGGTTTCGATTAATATTTCTGAGGATAACGCATGTTAGGTCTAGGTTAGGCCGAGGATTTTCACTCATCAGACTCATACTTTCGCATTCTTCACATACTTGTTGAACGGATCCTGGGGTTTTACTGGTTTGGATCACGTAGTAATGTGGTACCACACTGAAACAGTCAATTAAACTTGGTTTCGATCAATATTTTAGAGAATAATCCATGTTAGGTCTAGGTTAGGTCTGGGATTTGCTCTCATCAGGCTCATTCTTTCGCATATTTCTCATACTTGATGGCTAGATCCTGGGGTTTCTGGATTGCATCACGTAGTAATGAAGTACAACACTGAAACAGTCAATTAAACCAAGTTTCCATCAATATTTTAGAGGACAACGCATGTTAGGTCTAGGTTAGGCCTGGGATTTGCCCTCATCAGGGTCATACTTTCGCAGTTTTAACATGCATGTTGACCTGATCGAGGGTTTTTTCTGCTTTGGATCACGTAGTAAAGTGGTATCACACTGAAGCTGTCCATTAAACCTGGTTTGGATCAATATTTTAGAGGATAACGCATGTTAGGTTTGGGTTAGGTCTAGGATTTGCCCTCGTCAGGCTCATACTTTCGCATATTTCTCATACTTCATGGCTAGATCCTGGGCTGTTTCAGGATTGTGTCACGTAGTAACGTGGTACCACGCTGAAACAGTCAATTAAACCTGGTTTCGATCAATATTTTAGAAGATAACGCATGTTAGGTCTTGGTTAGGCCTGGGATTTCCCCTCATCATGGTCATACTTTCGCAGTTTTAACATGCATGTTGACCTGATCGAGGGTTTTTTCTGCATTGGATCACGTAGTAAAGTGGTACCACACTAAAACAGTCAACTAAACCTGGTTTCGATCAACATTTTAGAGGATAACGAAAGTTATGTCTAGTTTATGCCTGGGATTTGCCCTCATCAGACTCATACTTTCGCATACTTCACATACTTCTTGAACAGATCCTGGGTTTTTTTCTGGTTTGGATCACGTAGTAATGTGGTACCACACTGAAACAGTCGATTAAACCAGGTTTCGATCAATATTGTTGAGGATAACGCATGTTAGGTCTAGGTTAGGCCTGGGATTTTCACTCATCAGACTCATTCTTTCGCATTCTTCACATACTTGTTGAACGGATCCTGGGTTTTTTTCTGGTTTGGATCAGGTAGTAATGTGGGACCACACTGAAACAATCAATTATACCTGGTCTTGATAAATATTTTAGAGGATAACGCATGTTAGGTCTGGGTTACGTCTAGGATTTGCTCTCGTCAGGCTCATACTTTCGCATATTTCTCATACCTCATGGCTAGATCCTGGGCTATTTCTGGATTGGATCACGTAGTAGTGTGGTACCACGCTGAAACAGTCAATTAAACCTGGTTTCGATCAATATTTTAGAAGATAACGCATGTTAGGTCTAGGTTAGGCCTGGGATTTTCACTCATCAGACTCATTCTTTCGCATTCTTCACATACTTGTTGAACGGATCCTGGGTTTTTTCTGGTTTGGATCACGTAGTAATGTGGGACCACACTGAAACAATCAATTAAACCTGGTCTTGATAAATATTTTAGAGGATAACGCATGTTAGGTCTGGGATAGGTCTAGTGTTTGCCCTCATCAGGCTCATTCTTTCGCATATTTCTCATACTTGATGGCTAGATCCTGGACTTTTTCTGGATTGCAGCACGTAGTAATGAAGTACAACACTGAAACAGTCAATTAAACCTGGCTTCCATCAATATTTTAGAGGACAACGCATGTTAGGTCTAGGTTAGGCCTGGGATTTGCCCTCATCAGGGTCATACTTTCGCAGTTTTATCATACATGTTGACCTGATCGAGGGTCTTTTCTGGTTTGGATCACGTAGTAAAGTGGTACCACACTAAAACAGTCCATTAAACCTGGTTTGGATCAATATTTTAGAGGATAACGCATGTTAGGTCTAGGTTAGTCCTGGGATTTTCAATCATCAGGCTCATTCTTTCGCATTCTTCACATACTTGTTGAACGGATCCTGGGTTTTTTTCTGGTTTGGATCAGGTAGTAATGTGGGACCACACTGAAACAATCAATTATACCTGGTCTTGATAAATATTTTAGAGGATAACGCATGTTAGGTCTGGGTTACGTCTAGGATTTGCTCTCGTCAGGCTCATACTTTCGCATATTTCTCATACCTCATGGCTAGATCCTGGGCTATTTCTGGATTGGATCACGTAGTAATGTGGTACCACACTGAAACAGTCAATTAAACCTGGTTTCGATCAATATTTTAGAGGATAACGCAAGTTAGGTCTGGGATCGGTCTGGGATTTGCCCTCATCAGGCTCATACTTTCGCGTTTTTCACATACTGGTTGAACAGATCCTGGGTTTTTCTCTGGTTTGGATCACGTAGTAGTGTGGTACCACACTGAAACTGTCCATTAAACCTGGTTTCGATCAATATTTTTGAGGATAACGCATGTTAGGTCTAGGTTAGGCCGAGGATTTTCACTCATCAGACTCATACTTTCGCATTCTTCACATACTTGTTGAACGGATCCTTGGTTTTTTCTGGTTTGGATCACGTAGTAATGTGGTACCACACTGAAACAGTCGATTAAACCTGGTTTCGATCAATATTTTAGAGGATAACGCAAGTTAGGTCTGGGATAGGTCTGGGATTTGCCCTCATCAGGCTCATACTTTCGCGTATTTCACATACTTGTTGAACAGATCCTGGGTTTTTTTCTGGTTTGGATCACATAGTAATGTGGTACCACACTGAAACAGTCGATTAAACCAGGTTTCGATCAATATTTTTGAGGATAACGCATGTTAGGTCTAGGTTAGGCCTGGGATTTTCACTCATCAGACTCATTCTTTCGCATTCTTCACATACTTGTTGAACGGATCCTGGGTTTTTTCTGGTTTGGATCACGTAGTAATGTGGGACCACACTGAAACAATCAATTAAACCTGGTCTTGATAAATATTTTAGAGGATAACGCATGTTAGGTCTGGGATAGGTCTAGTGTTTGCCCTCATCAGGCTCATTCTTTCGCATATTTCTCATACTTGATGGCTAGATCCTGGACTTTTTCTGGATTGCAGCACGTAGTAATGAAGTACAACACTGAAACAGTCAATTAAACCTGGCTTCCATCAATATTTTAGAGGACAACGCATGTTAGGTCTAGGTTAGGCCTGGGATTTGCCCTCATCAGGGTCATACTTTCGCAGTTTTATCATACATGTTGACCTGATCGAGGGTCTTTTCTGCTTTGGATCACGTAGTAAAGTGGTACCACACTAAAACTGTCCATTAAACCTGGTTTGGATCAATATTTTAGAGGATAACGCATGTTAGGTCTAGGTTAGTCCTGGGATTTTCAATCATCAGGCTCATACTTTCGTATATTTCTCATACTTCATGGCTGGATCCTGGGCTCTTACTGAATTGGATCACGTAGTAATGTGGTACCACACTGAAACAGTCAATTAAACCTGGTTTCAATCAATATTTTAGAGAATAATTCATGTTAGGTCTGGGTTAGGTCTGGGATTTGCTCTCATCAGGGTCATACTTTCGCAGTTCTAACATACATGTTGACCTGATCGAGGGTTTTTTCTGCTTTGGATCACGTAGTAAAGTGGTACTACACTGAAACAGTCCACTAAACCTGGTTTGGATCAATATTTTAAAGGATAGTGCATGTTAGGTCTAGGTTAGCCCTGAGATTTTCACTCATCAGACTCATACTTTCGCATTCTTCAGATACTTGTTGAACGGATCCTGGGTTTTTTCTGGTATGGTTCACGTAGTAATGTGGGACCACACTGAAACAATCAATTAAACCTGGTCTTGATAAATATTTTAGAGGATAACGCATGTTAGGTCTGGGTTAGGTCTAGGATTTGCTCTCGTCAGGCTCATACTTTCGCATATTTCTCATACCTCATGGCTAGATCCTGGGCTGTTTCAGGATTGTATCACGTAGTAATGTGGTACCACACTGAAACATTCAGTTAAACCTGGTCTTGATAAATATTTTTGAGGATAACGCATGTTAGGTCTGGGTTAGGTCTAGGATTTGCTCTCGTCAGGCTCATACTTTCGCATATTTCTCATACCTCATGGCTAGATCCTGGGCTATTTCTGGATTGTATCACGTAGTAATGTGGTAACACACTGAAACAGTCAATTAAACCTGGTTTCGATCAATATTTTAGAGGATAACGCAAGTTAGGTTTGGGATAGGTCTAGGGTTTGCCCTCTTCAGGCTTATTCTTTCACATATTTCTCATACTTGATGGCTAGATCCTGGGCTTTTTCTGGATTGCATCACGCAGTATTGTGGTACCACACTGAAACATTCAAATAAACCTGTTCTTGATAAATATTTTAGAGGATAACGCATGTTAGGTTTGGGATAGGTCTGGGATAGGTCTGGGATTCGCCCTCATCAGGCTCATACTTTCGCACACTTCACATACTCGTTTAACAGATCCTGGGTTTTCTCTGGTTTGGATCACGAAGTAGTGAGGTACCACACTGAAACAGTCCATTAAACCTGGTTTCGCTCAGTATTTTAGAAGATAACGCATGTTAGGTCTAGGTTAGGCCTGGGATTTGCCCTCAACAGGGTCATACTTTCGCAGTTTTAACATGCATGTTGACCTGTTCGAGGTTTTTTTCTGCTTTGGATCACGTAGTAATGTGGTACCACACTGAAACAGTCAATTAAACCTGGTTTCGATCAATATTTTAGAGAATAATTCATGTTAGGTCTGGGTTAGGTCTGGGATTTGCTCTCATCAGGCTCATTCTTTCGCATATTTCTCATACTTCATGGCTAGATCCTGGGCTATTTCTGGATTGGATCACGTAGTAATGTGGTACCACACTGAAACAGTCAATTAAACCTGGTTTCGATCAATATTATAGAGGGCAATGCAAGTTAGGTCTGGGATAGGTCTGGGATTTGCCCTCATCAGACTCATGCTTTCGCATTTTTCACATACTTGTTGAACAGATCCTGGGTTTTTTCTGGTATGGATCACGTGGTAATGTGGTACCACACTGAAACATTCAGTTAAACCTGGTCTTGATAAATATTTTTGAGGATAACGCATGTAAGGTCTGGGTTAGGTCTAGGATTTGCCCTCATCAGGCTCATACTTTCGCATATTTCTCATACTTGATGGCTAGATCCTGGGCTTTTTCTGGATTGCATCACGTAGTATTGTGGTACCACCCTGAAACAGTCGATTAAACCAGGTTTCGATCAATATTTTTGAGGATAACGCATGTTAGGTCTAGGTTAGGCCTCGGATTTTCACTCAACAGACTCATACTTTCGCATTCTTCACATACTTGTTGAACGGATCTTGGGTTTTTTCTGGTTTGGATCACATAGTAATGTGGTACCACACTGAAACAGTCGATTAAACCAGGTTTCGATCAATATTTTAGAGGATAACGCAAGTTAGGTCTGGGATAGGTCTGGGATTTGCCCTCATCAGGCTCATACTTTCGCGTTTTTCACATACTTGTTGAACAGATCCTGGGTTTTTTCTGGTATGGATCACGTGGTAATGTGGTACCACACTGAAACATTCAGTTAAACCTGGTCTTGATAAATATTTTTGAGGATAACTCATGTAAGGTCTGGGTTAGGTCTAGGATTTGCCCTCATCAGGCTCATACTTTCGCATATTTCTTATACTTCATGTATAGATCCTGGGCTATTTTCTGGTTTGGATCAGATAGTAATGTGGTACCACACTGAAACAGTCGATTAAACCAGGTTTCGATCAATGTTTTAGAGGATAACGCATGTTAGGTCTAGGTTAGACCTGGGATTTGCTCTCATCAGGCTCATTCTTTCGCATATTTCTCATACTTGATGGCTAGATCCGGGGCTTTTTCTGGATTGCATCACGCAGTAATGAAGTACGACACTGAAACAGTCAATTAAACATGGTATCGATCAATATTTTAGAGGATAACGCATGTTAGGTCTAGGTTAGGCCTGGGATTTTCACTCATCAGACTCATACTTTCGCATTCTTCACATACTTGTTGAGCGGATCCTGGGTTTTTTCCGGTTTGGTACACGTAGTAATGTGGTACCACACAGAAACATTCAATTAAACCTGGTCTTGATAAATATTTTAGAGGATAACGTATGTTAGGTCCGGGTTACGTCTAGGATTTGCCCTCATCAGGCTCATACTTTCGCATATTTCTCATACTTCATGGCTAGATCCTGGGCTATTTCTGGATTGTGTCACGTAGTAATGTGGCACCACGCTGAAACAGCCAATTAAACCTGGTTTCGATCAATATTTTAGAGGATATCGCAAGTTAGGTCTGGGATAGGTCTGGGATTTGCCCTCATCAGACTCAAACTTTCGCACACTTCACATACTCGTTGAACAGATCCTGGGTTATTTTCTGGTTTGGATGACATAGTAATGTGGTACCACACTGAAACAGTCGATTAAACCAGGTTTCGATCAATATTTTTGAGGATAACGCATGTTAGGTATAGGTTAGGCCTGGGATTTTCACTCATCAGACTCATACTTTCGCATTCTTCACATACTTGTTGAACGGATCCTGTGTTTTTTCTGGTTTGGATCACGTAGTAATGTGGGACCACACTGAAACAAATAATTAAACCGGGTCTTGATAAATATTTTAGAGGATAACGCATGTTAGGTCTGGGTTAGGTCTAGGATTTGCTCTCATCAGGCTCATACTTCCGCATATTTCTTATACTTCATGGATAGATCCTGGGCTATTTCTGGATTGGATCACGTAGTATTGTGGTACCACACTGAAACAGTCGATTAAACCTGGTTTCGATAAATATTTTAGAGGATAACGCAAGTTAGGTCTGGGATAGGTCAGGGTTCGCCCTCACCAGGCTCATACTTTCGCATATTTCTCATACTTCATGGCTAGATCCTGGGCTGTTTCTGGATTGTATCACATAGTAATGTGGTACCACGCTGAAACAGTCGATTAAACCTGGTTTCGATCAATATTTTAGAGGATAACGCAAGTTAAGTCTGGGATAGGTCTGGGATTTGACCTCATCAGACTCATACTTTCGCGTTTTTCACATACTTGTTTAACAGATCCTGGGTTTTTTCTGGTTTGGATCACGTAGTAGTGTGGTACCACACTGAAACAGTCCATTAAACCTGGTTGCGATCAATATTTTACAGGATAACGCATGTTAGGTCTGGGTTAGGTCTAGGAATTGCCCTCATCAGGCTCATACTTTCGCATATTTCTCATACTTCATGGCTGGATCCTGGGCTATTTCTGGATTGGATCACGTTGTAATGTGGTACCACACTGAAACAGTCAATTAAACCTGGTTTTGATCAATATTTTAGAGAATAATTCATGTTAGGTCTAGGTTAGGTCTGGGATTTGCTCTCATCAGGCTCATTCTTTCGCATATTTCTCATACTTGATGGCTAGATCCTGGGCTTTTTCTGGATTGCATCACGTAGTAGTGAAGTACAACACTGAAACAGTCAATTAAACCTGGTTTTGATAAATATTTTAGAGAATAATTCATGTTAGATCTAGGTTAGGTCTGGGATTTGCTCTCATCAGGCTCACTCTCTCGCATATTTCTCATACTTGATGGCTAGATCCTGGGCTTTTTCTGGATTGCATCACGTAGTAATGAAGTACAACACTGAAACAGTCAAATAAACCTGGTTTCCATCAATATTTTAGAGGACAACGCATGTTCGGTCTAGGTTAGGCCTGGGATTTGCCCTCATCAGGGGCATTGTTTCGCAGTCTTAACATACATGTCGACCTGATCGAGGGTTTTTTCTGCTTTGGATCACGTAGTAAAGTGGTACCACACTGAAACAGTCCATTAAACCTGGTTTGGATCAATATTTTAGAGGATAACGCATGTTAGGTCTAGGTTAGCCCTGGGATTATCACTCATCAGACTCATACTTTCGCATTCTTCACATACTTGTTGAACGGATCCTGGGTTTTTTCTGGATTAGGTTCACGTAGTAATGTGGTACCACACTGGAACATTCAATTAAACCTGATCTTGATAAATATTTGAGAGCATAACGCATGTTAGGTTTGGGTTAAGTCTAGGATTTGCCCTCATCAGGCTCATACTTTCGCATATTTCTCATACTTCATGGCTGGATCCTGGGCTATTTCTGGATTGGATCACGTAGTAATGTGGTACCACACTGAAACAGTCAATTAAACCTGGTTTTGATCAATATTTTAGAGAATAATTCATGTTAGGTGTAGGTTAGGTCTGGGATTTGCTCTCATCAGGCTCATTCTTTCGCATATTTCTCATACTTGATGGCTAGATCCTGGGCTTTTTCTGGATTGCGTCACGTAGTAGTGAAGTACAACACTGAAACAGTCAATTAAACCTGGTTTCGATCAATATTTTAGAGAATAATTCATGTTAGGTCTAGGTTAGGTTTGGGATTTGCTCTCATCAGGCTCATTCTTTCGCATATTTCTCATACTTGATGGCTAGATCCTGGACTTTTTCTGGATTGCAGCACGTAGTAATGAAGTACAACACTGAAACAGTCAATTAAACCTGGCTTCCATCAATATTTTAGAGGACAACGCATGTCAGGTCTAGGTTAGGCCTGGGATTTGCCCTCATCAGGGTCATACTTTCGCAGTTTTTTCATACATGTTGACCTGATCGAGGGTTTTTTCTGCTTTGGATCACGTAGTAAAGTGGTACCACACTAAAACAGTCCATTAAACCTGGTTTGGATCAATATTTTAGAGGATAACGCATGTTAGGTCTAGGTTAGTCCTGGGATTTTCAATCATCAGACTCATACTTTCGCATTCTTCACATACTTGTTGAGCGGATCCTGGGTTTTTTCTGGTTTGGTTCACGTAGTAACGTGGTACCACACTGAAACATTCAATTAAACCTGATCTTGATAAATATTTTATAGGATAACGCATGTTAGGTTTGGGTTAAGTCTAGGATTTGCCCTCATCAGGCTTATACTTTCGCATATTTCTCATACTTCATGGCTAGATCCTGGGCTGTTTCTGGATTGTATCACTTAGTGATGTGGTACCACGCTGAAACAGTCAATTAAACCTGGTTTCGATCAATATTTTACAGGATAACGCAAGTTAAGTCTGGGATAGGTCTGGGATTTGACCTCATCAGACTCATACTTTCGCGTTTTTCACATACTTGTTGAACAGATCATGGGTTTTTTCTGGTTTGGATCACGTAGTAGTGTGGTACCACACTGAAACAGTCGATTAAACCAGGTTTCGATCAATATTTTAGAGGATAACGCAAGTTAGGTCTGGGATAGGTCTGGGATTTGCCCTCATCAGGCTCATACTTTCGCGTTTTTCACATACTTGTTGAACAGATCCTGGGTTTTTTCTGGTATGGATCACGTGGTAATGTGGTACCACACTGAAACATTCAGTTAAACCTGGTCTTGATAAATATTTTTGAGGATAACGCATGTAAGGTCTGGGTTAGGTCTAGGATTTGCCCTCATCAGGCTCATACTTTCGCATATTTCTTATACTTCATGGATAGATCCTGGGCTATTTTCTGGTTTGGATCAGATAGTAATGTGGTACCACACTGAAACAGTCGATTAAACCAGGTTTCGATCAATGTTTTAGAGGATAACGCATGTTAGGTCTAGGTTAGACCTGGGATTTGCTCTCATCAGGCTCATTCTTTCGCATATTTCTCATACTTGATGGCTAGATCCGGGGCTTTTTCTGGATTGCATCACGTAGTAATGAAGTACGACACTGAAACAGTCAATTAAACATGGTATCGATCAATATTTTAGAGGATAACGCATGTTAGGTCTAGGTTAGGCCTGGGATTTTCACTCATCAGACTCATACTTTCGCATTCTTCACATACTTGTTGAGCGGATCCTGGGTTTTTTCCGGTTTGGTACACGTAGTAATGTGGTACCACACAGAAACATTCAATTAAACCTGGTCTTGATAAATATTTTAGAGGATAACGTATGTTAGGTCCGGGTTACGTCTAGGATTTGCCCTCATCAGGCTCATACTTTCGCATATTTCTCATACTTCATGGCTAGATCCTGGGCTATTTCTGGATTGTGTCACGTAGTAATGTGGCACCACGCTGAAACAGCCAATTAAACCTGGTTTCGATCAATATTTTAGAGGATATCGCAAGTTAGGTCTGGGATAGGTCTGGGATTTGCCCTCATCAGACTCAAACTTTCGCACACTTCACATACTCGTTGAACAGATCCTGGGTTATTTTCTGGTTTGGATGACATAGTAATGTGGTACCACACTGAAACAGTCGATTAAACCAGCTTTCGATCAATATTTTTGAGGATAACGCATGTTAGGTATAGGTTAGGCCTGGGATTTTCACTCATCAGACTCATACTTTCGCATTCTTCACATACTTGTTGAACGGATCCTGTGTTTTTTCTGGTTTGGATCACGTAGTAATGTGGGACCACACTGAAACAAATAATTAAACCGGGTCTTGATAAATATTTTAGTGGATAACGCATGTTAGGTCTGGGTTAGGTCTAGGATTTGCTCTCATCAGGCTCATACTTCCGCATATTTCTTATACTTCATGGATAGATCCTGGGCTATTTCTGGATTGGATCACGTAGTATTGTGGTACCACACTGAAACAGTCGATTAAACCTGGTTTCGATAAATATTTTAGAGGATAACGCAAGTTAGGTCTGGGATAGGTCAGGGTTCGCCCTCACCAGGCTCATACTTTCGCATATTTCTCATACTTCATGGCTAGATCCTGGGCTGTTTCTGGATTGTATCACATAGTAATGTGGTACCACGCTGAAACAGTCGATTAAACCTGGTTTCGATCAATATTTTAGAGGATAACGCAAGTTAAGTCTGGGATAGGTCTGGGATTTGACCTCATCAGACTCATACTTTCGCGTTTTTCACATACTTGTTTAACAGATCCTGGGTTTTTTCTGGTTTGGATCACGTAGTAGTGTGGTACCACACTAAAACAGTCCATTAAACCTGGTTGCGATCAATATTTTACAGGATAACGCATGTTAGGTCTGGGTTAGGTCTAGGAATTGCCCTCATCAGGCTCATACTTTCGCATATTTCTCATACTTCATGGCTGGATCCTGGGCTATTTCTGGATTGGATCACGTTGTAATGTGGTACCACACTGAAACAGTCAATTAAACCTGGTTTTGATCAATATTTTAGAGAATAATTCATGTTAGGTCTAGGTTAGGTCTGGGATTTGCTCTCATCAGGCTCATTCTTTCGCATATTTCTCATACTTGATGGCTAGATCCTGGGCTTTTTCTGGATTGCATCACGTAGTAGTGAAGTACAACACTGAAACAGTCAATTAAACCTGGTTTTGATAAATATTTTAGAGAATAATTCATGTTAGGTCTAGGTTAGGTCTGGGATTTGCTCTCATCAGGCTCACTCTTTCGCATATTTCTCATACTTGATGGCTAGATCCTGGGCTTTTTCTGGATTGCATCACGTAGTAATGAAGTACAACACTGAAACAGTCAAATAAACCTGGTTTCCATCAATATTTTAGAGGACAACGCATGTTCGGTCTAGGTTAGGCCTGGGATTTGCCCTCATCAGGGGCATTGTTTCGCAGTCTTAACATACATGTCGACCTGATCGAGGGTTTTTTCTGCTTTGGATCACGTAGTAAAGTGGTACCACACTGAAACAGTCCATTAAACCTGGTTTGGATCAATATTTTAGAGGATAACGCATGTTAGGTCTAGGTTAGCCCTGGGATTATCACTCATCAGACTCATACTTTCGCATTCTTCACATACTTGTTGAACGGATCCTGGGTTTTTTCTGGATTAGGTTCACGTAGTAATGTGGTACCACACTGGAACATTCAATTAAACCTGATCTTGATAAATATTTGAGAGCATAACGCATGTTAGGTTTGGGTTAAGTCTAGGTTTTGCCCTCATCAGGCTCATACTTTCGCATATTTCTCATACTTGATGGCTAGATCCTGGGCTTTTTCTGGATTGCATCACGTAGTATTGTGGTACCACCCTGAAACAGTCGATTAAACCAGGTTTCGATCAATATTTTTGAGGATAACGCATGTTAGGTCTAGGTTAGGCCTCGGATTTTCACTCAACAGACTCATACTTTCGCATTCTTCACATACTTGTTGAACGGATCTTGGGTTTTTTCTGGTTTGGATCACATAGTAATGTGGTACCACACTGAAACAGTCGATTAAACCAGGTTTCGATCAATATTTTAGAGGATAACGCAAGTTAGGTCTGGGATAGGTCTGGGATTTGCCCTCATCAGGCTCATACTTTCGCGTTTTTCACATACTTGTTGAACAGATCCTGGGTTTTTTCTGGATTGCAGCACGTAGTAATGAAGTACAACACTGAAACAGTCAATTAAACCTGGCTTCCATCAATATTTTAGAGGACAACGCATGTCAGGTCTAGGTTAGGCCTGGGATTTGCCCTCATCAGGGTCATACTTTCGCAGTTTTTTCATACATGTTGACCTGATCGAGGGTCTTTTCTGCTTTGGATCACGTAGTAAAGTGGTACCACACTAAAACAGTCCATTAAACCTGGTTTGGATCAATATTTTAGAGGATAACGCATGTTAGGTCTAGGTTAGTCCTGGGATTTTCAATCATCAGACTCATACTTTCGCATTCTTCACATACTTGTTGAGCGGATCCTGGGTTTTTTCTGGTTTGGTTCACGTAGTAACGTGGTACCACACTGAAACATTCAATTAAACCAGGTTTCGATGAATATTTTGGAGGATAACGCATGTTAGGACTAGGTTAGGTCTAGGATTTGCTCTCATCAGGCTCATTCTTTCGCATATTTCTCATACTTGATGGCTAGATCCTGGGTTTTTTCTGGTTTGGATCACGTAGTAGTGTGGTACCACACTGAAACAGTCCATTAAACCTGGTTTGGATCAATATTTTAGTGGATAACGCATGTTAGGTCTAGGTTAGGTCTGGGATTTTCACTCATCAGACTCATACTTTCGCATTCTTCAGATACTTGTTGAACGGATCCTGGTTTTTTTCTGGTTTGGATCACGTAGTAATGTGGTACCACACTGAAACTGTCGATTAAACCTGGTCTCGATCAATATTTTAGAGGATAACGCAAGTTAAGTCTGGTATTGGTCTGGGATTTGACCTCATCAGACTCATACTTTCGCACACTTCACATACTCGTTGAACAGATCCTGGGTTATTTTCTGGTTTGGATCACATTGTAATGTGGTACCACACTGAAACAGTCGATTAAACCAGGTGTCGATCAATATTTTTGAGGATAACGCATGTTAGGTCTAGGTTAGGTCTGGGATTTTCACTCATCAGACCCATACTTTCGCATTCTTCACATACTTGTTGAACGGATCATGGGTTTTTTCTGGTTTGGATCACGTAGTAATGTGGGACCTCACTGAAACACTCAATTAAGCCAGGTTTCCATCAATATTATTGAGGATAACGCATGTTAGGTCTAGGTTAGGCCTGGGATTTTCACTCACCAGACTCATACTTTCGCATTCTTCACAAACTTGTTGAACGGATCTTGGGTTTTTTCTGGTGTGGATCACGTAGTAATGTGGTACCACACTGAAACAATCAATTAAACCTGATCTTGATAAATATTTTAGAGGATAACGCATGTTAGGTCTGAGTTAGGTCTAGGATTTGCCCTCATAAGGCTCATACTTTCGCATATTTCTCATACTTCATGGCTGGATCCTGGGCTTTTTCTGGATTGCATCACGTAGTAATGAAGTACAACACTGAAACAGTCAATTAAACCTGGTTTCCATCAATATTTTAGAGAATAATTCATGTTAGGTCTAGGTTAGGTCTGGGATTTGCTCCCATCAGGCTCATTCTTTCGCATATTTCTCATACTTGATGGATAGATCCTGGGCTTTCTCTGGATTGCATCACGTAGTAATGAAGTACAACACTGAAACAGTCAATTAAACCTAGTTTCCATCAATATTTTAGAGAATAATTCATGTTAGGTCTAGGTTAGGTCTGGGATTTGCTCTCATCAGGCTCATTCTTTCGCATATTTCTCATACTTGATGGATAGATCCTGGGCTTTCTCTGGATTGCATCACGTAGTAATGAAGTACAACACAGAAACAGTCAATTAAACCTGGTTTCCATCAATATTTTAGAGGACAACGCATGTTAGGTCTAGGTTAGGCCTGGGATTTGCCCTCATCAGGCTCATACTTTCGCGTTTTTCACATACTCGTTGAACAGATGCTGGGTTATTTTCTGGTTTGGATCACATAGTAATGTGGTACCACACTGAAACAGTCGATTAAACCAGGTTTCGTTCAATATTTTTGAGGATAACGCATGTTAGGTCTAGGTTAGGCCTGGGATATTCACTCATCAGACTCATACTTTCGCATTCTTCACATACTTGTTGAACGGATCCTGGGTTTTTTCTGGTTTGGATCACGTAGTAATGTGGGACCACAGTGAAACAGTCAATTAAACCTGGTTTCGATCAATATTTTAGAGAATAATTCATGTTAGGTCTATGTTAGGTCTGGGATTTGCTCTCATCAGGCTCATTCTTTCGCATATTTCTCATACTTGATGGCTAGATCCTGGGTTATTTTCTGGTTTGGATCACATAGTAATGTGGTACCACACTGAAACAGTCGATTAAACCAGGTTTCGATCAATATTTTAGAGTATAACTCATGTTAGGTCTAGGTTAGGCCTGGGATTTTCACTGATCAGACTCATACTTTCGCATTCTTCACATACTTGTTGAACAGATCCTGGGTTTTTTCTGGTTTGGATCACGTAGTAATGTGGGACCACAGTGAAACAGTCAATTAAACCTGGTCTGGATAAATATTTTAGAGGATAACGCATCTTAGGTCTGGGTTAGGTCTAAGATTTGCCCTCATCAGGCTCACAGTTTCGCGTTTTTCACATACTTGTTGAAGAGATCCTGGGTTTTTTCTCGTTTGGATCACGAAGTAGTGTGGTACCACACTGAAACAGTCCATTAAACCTGGTTTCGCTCAATATTTTAGAGGATAACGCAAGTTAGGTCTGGGATAGGTCTGGGATTTGCCCTCATCAGGCTCATACTTTCGCATTCTTCACATACTTGTAAACGGATCCTGGGTTTTTTCTGGTTTGGATCACGTAGTAATGTGGTACCACACTGAAACGGTCAATTAAACCTGGTTTCGATCAATATTTTAGAGGATAACGCAAGTTAGGTCTGGGATAGGTCTGGGATTTGCCCTCATCAGACTCATACTTTCGCATTCTTCACATACTTGTTGAACAGATCCTGGGTTTTTTCTGGTTTGGATCACGTAGTAATGTGGGACCACACTGAAACAATCAATTAAACCTGGTCTTGATAAATATTTTAGAGGATAACGCATGTTAGGTCTGGGTTAGGTCTAGGATTTGCCCTCATCAGGCTCATACTTTCGCATATTTCTCATACTTCATGGCTAGATCCTGGGCTGTTTCTGGAATGTATCACGTAGTAATGTGGTACCACGCTGAAACAGTCAATTAAACCTGGTTTCGATCAATATTTTAGAGGATAACGCAAGTTAGGTCTGGGATAGGTCTAGGATTTGCCCTCATCAGGCTCTTACTTTCGCATATATCTCAGACATCATGGCTAGATCCTGGGCTATTTCTGGTTTGGATCACGTAGTAGTGTGGTACCACACTGAAACAGTCCATTAAACCTGCTTGCGATCAATATTTTAGAGGATAACGCATCTTAGGTCTGGGTTAGGTCTAAGATTTGCCCTCATCAGGCTCACAGTTTCGCGTTTTTCACATACTTGTTGAACAGATCCTGGGTTTTTTCTCGTTTGGATCACGAAGTAGTGTGGTACCACACTGAAACTGTCCATTAAACCTGGCTTCGATCAATATTTTAGTGGATAACGCATGTTAGGTCTAGGTTAGCACTGGGATTTTCACTCATCAGACTCATACTTTCGCATTCTTCACATACTTGTTGAACTGATCCTGGGTTTTTTCTGGTTTGGATCACGTAGTAATGTGGTACCACACTGAAACAGTCGATTAAACCTGGTTTCGATCAATATTTTAGAGGATAACGCATGTTAGGTCTAGGTTAGCCCTGGGATTTTCACTCATCAGACTCATACTTTCGCATTCTTCACATACTTGTTGAACTGATCCTCGGTTTTTTCTGGTTTGGATCACGTAGTAATGTGGTACCACACTGAAACAGTCGATAAAACCTGGTCTCGATCAATATTTTAGAGAATAATTCATGTTAGGTCTAGGTTAGGTCTGGTATTTGCTCTCATCAGGCTCGTTCTTTCGCATATTTCTCTTACTTGATGGCTAGATCCTGGGCTTTTTCTGGATTGCATCACGTAGTAATGAAGTACAACACTGAAACAGTCAATTAAACCTGGTTTCGATCAATATTTTAGAGAATAATTCATGTTAGGTCTAGGTTAGGTTTGGGATTTGCTCTCATCAGGCTCATTCTTTCGCATATTTCTCATACTTGATGGCTAGATCCTTGGTTATTTTCTGGTTTGGATCACATAGTAATGTGGAACCACACTGAAACAGTCGATTAAACCTGGTCTTGATAAATATTTTAGAGGATAACGCATGTTAGGTCTAGGTTAGGTCTAGGATTTGCCCTCATCAGGCTCATACTTTCGCATATTTCTCATACTTCATGGCTAGATCCTGGGCTGTTTCTGGATTGTATCACGTAGTAATGTGGTACCACGCTGAAACAGTCAATTAAACCTGGTCTGGATAAATATTTTAGAGGATAACGCATCTTAGGTCTGGGTTAGGTCTAAGATTTGCCCTCATCAGGCTCACAGTTTCGCGTTTTTCACATACTTGTTGAAGAGATCCTGGGTTTTTTCTCGTTTGGATCACGAAGTAGTGTGGTACCACAGTGAAACAGTCGATTAAACCTGGCTTCGATCAATATTTTTGAGGATAACGCATGTCAGGTCTAGGTTAGCACTGGGATTTTCACTCATCAGACTCATACTTTCGCATTCTTCACATACTTGTTGAACAGATCACGTGTTTTTTCTGGTTTGGGTCACGTAGTAGTGTGATACCACACTGAAACAGTCGATTAAACCTGGCTTCGATCAATATTTTAGTGCATAACGCATGTTAGGTCTAGGTTAGGTCTGGGATTTGCTCTCATCAGGCTCTTTCTTTCGCATCTTTCGCATACATGTTGAACAGATCCTGGGATTTTTCTGGTATGGAACCCGTAGTAATGTGGGACCACACTGAAACAATCAATTAAACCTGGTCTTGATAAATATTTTAGAGGATAACGCATGTTAGGTCTGGGTTATGTCTAGGATTTGCCCTCATCAGGCTCATACTTTCGCATATTTCTCATACTTCATGGCTAGATCCTGGGCTGTTTCTGGATTGTATCACGTAGTAATGTGGTACCACGCTGAAACAGTCAATTAAACCTGGTCTGGATAAATATTTTAGAGGATAACGCATCTTAGGTCTGGGTTAGGTCTAAGATTTGCCCTCATCAGGCTCACAGTTTCGCGTTTTTCACATACTTCTTGAAGAGATCCTGTGTTTTTTCTCGTTTGGATCACGAAGTAGTGTGGTACCACACTGAAACAGTCGATTAAACCTGGCTTCGATCAATATTTTTGAGGATAACGCATGTTAGGTCTAGGTTAGCACTGGGATTTTCACTCATCAGACTCATACTTTCGCATTCTTCACATACTTGTTGAACAGATCATGTGTTTTTTCTGGTTTGGGTCACGTAGTAGTGTGATACCACACTGAAACAGTCGATTAAACCTGGCTTCGATCAATATTTTAGTGCATAACGCATGTTAGGTCTAGGTTAGCACTGGGATTTTCACTCATCAGACTCATACTTTCGCATTCTTCACATACTTGTTGAACTGATCCTCGGTTTTTTCTGGTTTGGATCACATAGTAATGTGGTACCACACTGAAACAGTCGATTAAACCAGGTTTCGATCAATATTTTTGAGGATAACGCATGTTAGGTCTAGGTTAGCACTGGGATTTTCACTCATCAGACTCATACTTTCGCATTCTTCACATACTTGTTGAACAGATCATGGGTTTTTTCTGGTTTGGGTCACGTAGTAGTGTGATACCACACTGAAACAGTACATTAAACCTGGTTGCGATCAATATTTTAGAGGATAACGCATGTTAGGTCTGGGTTAGGTCTAGGATTTGCCCTCATCAGGCTCATTCTTTCGCATATTTCTCATACTTGATGGCTAGATCCTGGGCTTTTTCTGGATTGCATCACGTAGTAATGAAGTGCAACACTGAAACAGTCAATTAAACCTGGTTTCCATCAATATTTTAGAGGACAACGCATGTTCGGACTAGTTTAGGCCTGGGATTTGCCCTCATCAGGGGCATTCTTTCGCAGTCTTAACATACATGTTGACCTGATCGAGGGTTTTTTCTGCTTTGGATCACGTAGTAAAGTGGTACCACACTGAAACAGTCCATTAAACCTGGTTTGGATCAATATTTTAGAGGTTAACGCATGTTAGGTCTAGGTTAGCCCTGGGATTATCACTCATCAGACTCATACTTTCGCATTCTTCACATACCTGTTGACCGGATCCTGGGTTTTTTTCTGGATTAGGTTCACCTAGTAATGTGGTACCACACTGAAACATTCAATTAAACCTGATCTTGATAAATATTTGAGAGCATAACGCATGTTAGGTTTGGGTTAAGTCTAGGATTTGCCCTCATCAGGCTCATACTTTCGCATATTTCTCATACTTCATGGCTAGATCCTGGGTTTTTTCTGGTTTGGATCACGTAGTAGTGTGGTACCACACTGAAACAGTCCATTAAACCTGGTTTGGATCAATATTTTAGTGGATAACGCATGTTAGGTCTAGGTTAGGTCTGGGATTTTCACTCATCAGTCTCATACTTTCGCATTCTTCAGATACTTGTTGAACGGATCCTGGTTTTTTTCTGGTTTGGATCACGTAGTAATGTGGTACCACACTGAAACTGTCGATTAAACCTGGTCTCGATCAATATTTTAGAGGATAACGCAAGTTAAGTCTGGTATTGGTCTGGGATTTGACCTCATCAGACTCATACTTTCGCACACTTCACATACTCGTTGAACAGATCCTGGGTTATTTTCTGGTTTGGATCACATTGTAATGTGGTACCACACTGAAACAGTCGATTAAACCAGGTGTCGATCAATATTTTTGAGGATAACGCATGTTAGGTCTAGGTTAGGTCTGGGATTTTCACTCATCAGACCCATACTTTCGCATTCTTCACATACTTGTTGAACGGATCATGGGTTTTTTCTGGTTTGGATCACGTAGTAATGTGGGACCTCACTGAAACTCTCAATTAAGCCTGGTTTCCATCAATATTATTGAGGATAACGCATGTTAGGTCTAGGTTAGGCCTGGGATTTTCACTCACCAGACTCATACTTTCGCATTCTTCACAAACTTGTTGAACGGATCTTGGGTTTTTTCTGGTGTGGATCACGTAGTAATGTGGTACCACACTGAAACAATCAATTAAACCTGATCTTGATAAATATTTTAGAGGATAACGCATGTTAGGTCTGAGTTAGGTCTAGGATTTGCCCTCATAAGGCTCATACTTTCGCATATTTCTCATACTTCATGGCTGGATCCTGGGCTTTTTCTGGATTGCATCACGTAGTAATGAAGTACAACACTGAAACAGTCAATTAAACCTGGTTTCCATCAATATTTTAGAGAATAATTCATGTTAGGTCTAGGTTAGGTCTGGGATTTGCTCCCATCAGGCTCATTCTTTCGCATATTTCCCATACTTGATGGATAGATCCTGGGCTTTCTCTGGATTGCATCACGTAGTAATGAAGTACAACACTGAAACAGTCAATTAAACCTAGTTTCCATCAATATTTTAGAGAATAATTCATGTTAGGTCTAGGTTAGGTCTGGGATTTGCTCTCATCAGGCTCATTCTTTCGCATATTTCTCATACTTGATGGATAGATCCTGGGCTTTCTCTGGATTGCATCACGTAGTAATGAAGTACAACACAGAAACAGTCAATTAAACCTGGTTTCCATCAATATTTTAGAGGACAACGCATGTTAGGTCTAGGTTAGGCCTGGGATTTGCCCTCATCAGGCTCATACTTTCGCGTTTTTCACATACTCGTTGAACAGATGCTGGGTTATTTTCTGGTTTGGATCACATAGTAATGTGGTACCACACTGAAACAGTCGATTAAACCAGGTTTCGTTCAATATTTTTGAGGATAACGCATGTTAGGTCTAGGTTAGGCCTGGGATATTCACTCATCAGACTCATACTTTCGCATTCTTCACATACTTGTTGAACGGATCCTGGGTTTTTTCTGGTTTGGATCACGTAGTAATGTGGGACCACAGTGAAACAGTCAATTAAACCTGGTCTGGATAAATATTTTAGAGGATAACGCATGTTAGGTCTGGGTTAGGTCTAGGATTTGCCCTCATCAGGCTCATACTTTCGCATATTTCTCATACTTCATGGCTAGATCCTGGGCTGTTTCTGGAATGTATCACGTAGTAATGTGGTACCACGCTGAAACAGTCAATTAAACCTGGTTTCGATCAATATTTTAGAGGATAACGCAAGTTAGGTCTGGGATAGGTCTAGGATTTGCCCTCATCAGGCTCTTACTTTCGCATATATCTCAGACATCATGGCTAGATCCTGGGCTATTTCTGGTTTGGATCACGTAGTAGTGTGGTACCACACTGAAACAGTCCATTAAACCTGCTTGCGATCAATATTTTAGAGGATAACGCATCTTAGGTCTGGGTTAGGTCTAAGATTTGCCCTCATCAGGCTCACAGTTTCGCGTTTTTCACATACTTGTTGAACAGATCCTGGGTTTTTTCTCGTTTGGATCACGAAGTAGTGTGGTACCACACTGAAACTGTCCATTAAACCTGGCTTCGATCAATATTTTAGTGGATAACGCATGTTAGGTCTAGGTTAGCACTGGGATTTTCACTCATCAGACTCATACTTTCGCATTCTTCACATACTTGTTGAACTGATCCTGGGTTTTTTCTGGTTTGGATCACGTAGTAATGTGGTACCACACTGAAACAGTCGATTAAACCTGGTTTCGATCAATATTTTAGAGGATAACGCATGTTAGGTCTAGGTTAGCCCTGGGATTTTCACTCATCAGACTCATACTTTCGCATTCTTCACATACTTGTTGAACTGATCCTCGGTTTTTTCTGGTTTGGATCACGTAGTAATGTGGTACCACACTGAAACAGTCGATAAAACCTGGTCTCGATCAATATTTTAGAGAATAATTCATGTTAGGTCTAGGTTAGGTCTGGTATTTGCTCTCATCAGGCTCGTTCTTTCGCATATTTCTCATACTTGATGGCTAGATCCTGGGCTTTTTCTGGATTGCATCACGTAGTAATGAAGTACAACACTGAAACAGTCAATTAAACCTGGTTTCCGTCAATATCTTAGAGGACAACGCAAGTTAGGTCTGGGATATGTCTGGGATTTGCCCTCATCAGGCTCATACTTTCGCGTTTTTCACATACTTGTTGAACGGATCCTGGGTTTTTTCTGGTTTGGATCACGTAGTAATGTGGGACCACACTGAAACAGTCAATTAAACCTGGTTTCGATCAATATTTTAGAGAATAATTCATGTTAGGTCTAGGTTAGGTTTGGGATTTGCTCTCATCAGGCTCATTCTTTCGCATATTTCTCATACTTGATGGCTAGATCCTGGGTTATTTTCTGGTTTGGATCACATAGTAATGTGGAACCACACTGAAACAGTCGATTAAACCTGGTCTTGATAAATATTTTAGAGGATAACGCATGTTAGGTCTAGGTTAGGTCTGGGATTTGCCCTCATCAGGCTCATACTTTCGCATATTTCTCATACTTCATGGCTAGATCCTGGGCTGTTTCTGGATTGTATCACGTAGTAATGTGGTACCACGCTGAAACAGTCAATTAAACCTGGTCTGGATAAATATTTTAGAGGATAACGCATCTTAGGTCTGGGTTAGGTCTAAGATTTGCCCTCATCAGGCTCACAGTTTCGCGTTTTTCACATACTTGTTGAAGAGATCCTGGGTTTTTTCTCGTTTGGATCACGAAGTAGTGTGGTACCACAGTGAAACAGTCGATTAAACCTGGCTTCGATCAATATTTTTGAGGATAACGCATGTCAGGTCTAGGTTAGCACTGGGATTTTCACTCATCAGACTCATACTTTCGCATTCTTCACATACTTGTTGAACAGATCACGTGTTTTTTCTGGTTTGGGTCACGTAGTAGTGTGATACCACACTGAAACAGTCGATTAAACCTGGCTTCGATCAATATTTTAGTGCATAACGCATGTTAGGTCTAGGTTAGGTCTGGGATTTGCTCTCATCAGGCTCTTTCTTTCGCATCTTTCTCATACATGTTGAACAGATCCTGGGATTTTTCTGGTATGGAACCCGTAGTAATGTGGGACCACACTGAAACAATCAATTAAACCTGGTCTTGATAAATATTTTAGAGGATAACGCATGTTAGGTCTGGGTTAGGTCTAGGATTTGCCCTCATCAGGCTCATACTTTCGCATATTTCTCATACTTCATGGCTAGATCCTGGGCTGTTTCTGGATTGTATCACGTAGTAATGTGGTACCACGCTGAAACAGTCAATTAAACCTGGTCTGGATAAATATTTTAGAGGATAACGCATCTTAGGTCTGGGTTAGGTCTAAGATTTGCCCTCATCAGGCTCACAGTTTCGCGTTTTTCACATACTTCTTGAAGAGATCCTGTGTTTTTTCTCGTTTGGATCACGAAGTAGTGTGGTACCACACTGAAACAGTCGATTAAACCTGGCTTCGATCAATATTTTTGAGGATAACGCATGTTAGGTCTAGGTTAGCACTGGGATTTTCACTCATCAGACTCATACTTTCGCATTCTTCACATACTTGTTGAACAGATCATGTGTTTTTTCTGGTTTGGGTCACGTAGTAGTGTGATACCACACTGAAACAGTCGATTAAACCTGGCTTCGATCAATATTTTAGTGCATAACGCATGTTAGGTCTAGGTTAGCACTGGGATTTTCACTCATCAGACTCATACTTTCGCATTCTTCACATACTTGTTGAACTGATCCTCGGTTTTTTCTGGTTTGGATCACATAGTAATGTGGTACCACACTGAAACAGTCGATTAAACCAGGTTTCGATCAATATTTTTGAGGATAACGCATGTTAGGTCTAGGTTAGCACTGGGATTTTCACTCATCAGACTCATACTTTCGCATTCTTCACATACTTGTTGAACAGATCATGGGTTTTTTCTGGTTTGGGTCACGTAGTAGTGTGATACCACACTGAAACAGTCGATTAAACCTGGCTTCGATCTATATTTTTGAGGATAACGCATGTTAGGTCTAGGTTAGCACTGGGATTTTCACTCATCAGACTCATACTTTCGCATTCTTCACATACTTGTTGAACAGATCATGGGTTTTTTCTGGTTTGGGTCACGTAGTAGTGTGATACCACACTGAAACAGTCGATTAAACCTGGCTTCGATCAATATTTTAGTGGATAACGCATGTTAGGTCTAGGTTAGCACTGGGATTTTCACTCATCAGACTCATACTTTCGCATTCTTCACATACTTGTTGAACTGATCCTGGGTTTTTTCTGGTTTGGATCACGTAGTAATGCGGTACCACACTGAAACAGTCGATTAATCCTGGTTTCGCTCAATATTTTAGAGGATAACGCAAGTTAGGTCTGGGATAGGTCTGGGATTTGCCCTCATCAGGCTCATACTTTCGCGTTTTTCACATACTTGTTCAACAGATCATGGGTTTTTTCTTCGTTTGGATCACGAAGTAGTGTGGTACCACACTGAAACAGTCCATTAAACCTGGTCTCGCTCAATATTTTAGAGGATAACGCAAGTTAGGTCTGGGATAGGTCTGGGATTTGCCCTCATCAGGCTCATACTTTCGCGTTTTTCACATACTTGTTGAACAGATCATGGGTTTTTTCTGGTTTGGGTCACGTAGTAGTGTGATACCACACTGAAACAGTCGATTAAACCAGGTTTCGATCAATATTTTAGAGTATAACTCATGTTAGGTCAAAGTTAGGCCTGGGATTTTCACTGATCAGACTCATACTTTCGCATTCTTCACATACTTGCAAACGGATCCTGGGTTTTTTCTGGTTTGGATCACGTAGTAATGTGGTACCACACTGAAACAGTCGATTAAACCTGGTTTCGATCAATATTTTAGAGGATAACGCAAGTTAAGTCTGGGATTGGGATGGGATTTAACCTCGTCAGACTCACACTTTCGCACACTTCACATACTCGTTGAACAGATCCTGGGTTATTTTCTGGTTTGCATCACGTAGTAATGTAGTACCACACTGAAACAGTCAATGAAACCTGGTTTCCATCAGTATTTTAGAGGGCAACGCAAGTTAGGTCTAGGTTAGGTCTGGGATTTGCTCTCATCAGGCTCATTCTTTCGCATATTTCTCATACTTGATGGCTAGATCCTGGGCTTTTTCTGGATTGCATCACGTAGTAATGTAGTACCACACTGAAACAGTCAATGAAACCTGGTTTCCATCAATATTTTAGAGGACAACGCAAGTTAGGTCTAGGTAAGGCCTGAGATTTTCACTGATCAGACTCATACTTTCGCATCCTTCACATACTTGTTGAACGTATCCTGGGTTTTTTCTGGTTTGGATCACGTAGTAATGTGGTACCACACTGAAACGGTCAATTAAACCTGGTTTCCGTCAATATCTTAGAGGACAACGCAAGTTAGGTCTGGGATATGTCTGGGATTTGCCCTCATCAGGCTCATACTTTCGCGTTTTTCACATACTCGTTGAACAGATCCTGGGTTGTTTTCTGGTTTGGATCACATAGTAATGTGGTACCACACTGAAACAGTCAATTAAACCAGGTTTCGATCAATATTTTTGAGGATAACGCATGTTAGGTCTAGGTTAGGCCTGGGATTTTCACTCATCAGACTCATACTTTCGCATTCTTCACATACTTGTTGAACTGATCCTGGGTTTTTTCTGGTTTGGATTACGTAGTAATGTGGTACCACACTGAAACAGTCGATTAAACCTGGTTTCGATCAATATTTTAGAGAATAACTCATGTTAGGTCTAGGTTAGGCCTGGGATTTTCACTGATCAGACTCATACTTTCGGATTCTTCACATACTTGTAAGCGGATCCTGGGTTTTTTCTGGTTTGGATCACGTAGTAATGTGGTACCACACTGAAACAGTCGATTAAACCTGGTTTCGATCAATATTTTAGAGGAGAACGCATGTTAGGCCTAGGTTAGGCCTGGGATTTTCACTCATCAGACTCATACTTTCGCATTCTTCACATACTTCTTGAACGGATCCTGGGTTTTTTCTGGTTTGGATCACGTAGTAATGTGGGACCACACTGAAACAGTAAATTAAACCTGGTTTCGATCAATATTTTAGAGAATAATTCATGTTAGGTCTAGGTTAGGTCTGGGATTTGCTCTCATCAGGCTCTTTCTTTCGCATATTTCTCATACATGTTGAACAGATCCTGGGATTTTTCTGGTTTGGATCACGTAGTAATGTGGTACCACATTGAAACAGTCGATTAAACCTGGTTTCGATCAATATTTTAGAGGATAACGCAAGTTAAGTCTGGGATTGGGATGGGATTTAACCTCATCAGACTCACACTTTCGCACACTTCACATACTCGTTGAACAGATCCTGGGTTATTTTCTGGTTTGCATCACGTAGTAATGTAGTACCACACTGAAACAGTCAATGAAACCTGGTTTCCATCAGTATTTTAGAGGGCAACGCAGGTTAGGTCTAGGTTAGGTCTGGGATTTGCTCTCATCAGGCTCATTCTTTCGCATATTTCTCATACTTGATGGCTAGATCCTGGGCTTTTTCTGGATTGCATCACGTAGTAATGTAGTACCACACTGAAACAGTCAATGAAACCTGGTTTCCATCAATATTTTAGAGGACAACGCAAGTTAGGTCTAGGTAAGGCCTGAGATTTTCACTGATCAGACTCATACTTTCGCATCCTTCACATACTTGTTGAACGTATCCTGGGTTTTTTCTGGTTTGGATCACGTAGTAATGTGGTACCACACTGAAACGGTCAATTAAACCTGGTTTCCGTCAATATCTTAGAGGACAACGCAAGTTAGGTCTGGGATATGTCTGGGATTTGCCCTCATCAGGCTCATACTTTCGCGTTTTTGACATACTCGTTGAACAGATCCTGGGTTGTTTTCTGGTTTGGATCACATAGTAATGTGGTACCACACTGAAACAGACCATTAAACCAGGTTTCGATCAATATTTTTGAGGATAACGCATGTTAGGTCTAGGTTAGGCCTGGGATTTTCACTCATCAGACTCATACTTTCGCATTCTTCACATACTTGTTGAACTGATCCTGGGTTTTTTCTGGTTTGGATCACGTAGTAATGTGGTACCACACTGAAACAGTCGATTAAACCTGGTTTCGATCAATATTTTAGAGAATAACTCATGTTAGGTCTAGGTTAGGCCTGGGATTTTCACTGATCAGACTCATACATTCGCATTCTTCACATACTTGTAAACGGATCCTGGGTTTTTTCTGGTTTGGATCACGTAGTAATGTGGTACCACACTGAAACAGTCGATTAAACCTGGTTTCGATCAATATTTTAGAGGATAACGCATGTTAGGCCTAGGTTAGGCCTGGGATTTTCACTCATCAGACTCATACTTTCGCATTCTTCACATACTTGTTGAACGGATCCTGGGTTTTTTCTGGTTTGGATCACGTAGTAATGTGGGACCACACTGAAACAGTAAATTAAACCTGGTTTCGATCAATATTTTAGAGAATAATTCATGTTAGGTCTAGGTTAGGTCTGGGATTTGCTCTCATCAGGCTCTTTCTTTCGCATATTTCTCATACATGTTGAACAGATCCTGGGATTTTTCTGGTATGGAACCCGCAGTAATGTGGGACCACACTGACACAATCAATTAAACCTGGTCTTGATAAATATTTTAGAGGATAACGCATGTTAGGTCTGGGTTAGGTCTAGGATTTGCCCTCATCAGGCTCATACTTTCGCATCTTTCTCATACTTCATGGCTAGATCCTGGGCTGTTTCTGGATTGTATCACGTAGTAATGTGGTACCACGCTGAAACAGTCAATTAAACCTGGTTTTGATCAATATTTTAGAGGATAACGCAAGTTAGGTCTGGGATAGGTCTAGGATTTGCCCTCATCAGGCTCTTACTTTCGCATATTTCTCATACTTCATGGCTAGATCCTGGGCTTTTTCTGGATTGCATCACTTAGTAATGTAGTACCACACTGAAACAGTCAATGAAACCTGGTTTCCATCACTATTTTTGAAGATAACGCATGTTAGGTCTAGGTTAGGCCTGGGATTTTCACTCATCAGACTCATACTTTCGCATTCTTCACATACTTGTTGAACGGATCCTGGGTTTTTTCTGGTTTGGATCACGTAGTAATGTGGGACCACACTGAAACAGTCAATTAAACCTGGTCTGGATAAATATTTTAGAGGATAACGCATCTTAGGTCTGGGTTAGGTCTAAGATTTGCCCTCATCAGGCTCACAGTTTCGCGTTTTTCACATACTTGTTGAAGAGATCCTGGGTTTTTTCTCGTTTGGATCACGAAGTAGTGTGGTACCACACTGAAACAGTCAATTAAACCTGGTTTCGATCAATATTTTAGAGAATAATTCATGTTAGGTCTAGGTTAGGTTTGGGATTTGCTCTCATCAGGCTCATTCTTTCGCATATTTCTCATACTTGATGGCTAGATCCTGGGTTATTTTCTGGTTTGGATCACGTAGTAATGTGGGACCACACTGAAACAGTCAATTAAACCTGGTCTGGATAAATATTTTAGAGGATAACGCATCTTAGGTCTGGGTTAGGTCTAAGATTTGCCCTCATCAGGCTCACAGTTTCGCGTTTTTCACATACTTGTTGAAGAGATCCTGGGTTTTTTCTCGTTTGGATCACGAAGTAGTGTGGTACCACACTGAAACAGTCCATTAAACCTGGTTTCGCTCAATATTTTAGAGGATAACGCAAGTTAGGTCTGGGATAGGTCTGGGATTTGCCCTCATCAGGCTCATACTTTCGCATTCTTCACATACTTGTAAACGGATCCTGGGTTTTTTCTGGTTTGGATCACGTAGTAATGTGGTACCACACTGAAACGGTCAATTAAACCTGGTTTCGATCAATATTTTAGAGGATAACGCAAGTTAGGTCTGGGATAGGTCTGGGATTTGCCCTCATCAGACTCATACTTTCGCATTCTTCACATACTTGTTGAACAGATCCTGGGTTTTTTCTGGTTTGGATCACGTAGTAATGTGGGACCACACTGAAACAATCAATTAAACCTGGTCTTGATAAATATTTTAGAGGATAACGCATGTTAGGTCTGGGTTAGGTCTAGGATTTGCCCTCATCAGGCTCATACTTTCGCATATTTCTCATACTTCATGGCTAGATCCTGGGCTGTTTCTGGAATGTATCACGTAGTAATGTGGTACCACGCTGAAACAGTCAATTAAACCTGGTTTCGATCAATATTTTAGAGGATAACGCAAGTTAGGTCTGGGATAGGTCTAGGATTTGCCCTCATCAGGCTCTTACTTTCGCATATATCTCAGACATCATGGCTAGATCCTGGGCTATTTCTGGTTTGGATCACGTAGTAGTGTGGTACCACACTGAAACAGTCCATTAAACCTGCTTGCGATCAATATTTTAGAGGATAACGCATCTTAGGTCTGGGTTAGGTCTAAGATTTGCCCTCATCAGGCTCACAGTTTCGCGTTTTTCACATACTTGTTGAACAGATCCTGGGTTTTTTCTCGTTTGGATCACGAAGTAGTGTGGTACCACACTGAAACTGTCCATTAAACCTGGCTTCGATCAATATTTTAGTGCCTAACGCATGTTAGGTCTAGGTTAGCACTGGGATTTTCACTCATCAGACTCATACTTTCGCATTCTTCACATACTTGTTGAACTGATCCTGGGTTTTTTCTGGTTTGGATCACGTAGTAATGTGGTACCACACTGAAACAGTCGATTAAACCTGGTTTCGATCAATATTTTAGAGGATAACGCATGTTAGGTCTAGGTTAGCCCTGGGATTTTCACTCATCAGACTCATACTTTCGCATTCTTCACATACTTGTTGAACTGATCCTCGGTTTTTTCTGGTTTGGATCACGTAGTAATGTGGTACCACACTGAAACAGTCGATAAAACCTGGTCTCGATCAATATTTTAGAGAATAATTCATGTTAGGTCTAGGTTAGGTCTGGTATTTGCTCTCATCAGGCTCGTTCTTTCGCATATTTCTCATACTTGATGGCTAGATCCTGGGCTTTTTCTGGATTGCATCACGTAGTAATGAAGTACAACACTGAAACAGTCAATTAAACCTGGTTTCCGTCAATATCTTAGAGGACAACGCAAGTTAGGTCTGGGATATGTCTGGGATTTGCCCTCATCAGGCTCATACTTTCGCGTTTTTCACATACTTGTTGAACGGATCCAGGGTTTTTTCTGGTTTGGATCACGTAGTAATGTGGGACCACACTGAAACAGTCAATTAAACCTGGTTTCGATCAATATTTTAGAGAATAATTCATGTTAGGTCTAGGTTAGGTTTGGGATTTGCTCTCATCAGGCTCATTCTTTCGCATATTTCTCATACTTGATGGCTAGATCCTGGGTTATTTTCTGGTTTGGATCACGTAGTAATGTGGGACCACACTGAAACAGTCAATTAAACCTGGTCTGGATAAATATTTTAGAGGATAACGCATCTTAGGTCTGGGTTAGGTCTAAGATTTGCCCTCATCAGGCTCACAGTTTCGCGTTTTTCACATACTTGTTGAAGAGATCCTGGGTTTTTTCTCGTTTGGATCACGAAGTAGTGTGGTACCACACTGAAACAGTCCATTAAACCTGGTTTCGCTCAATATTTTAGAGGATAACGCAAGTTAGGTCTGGGATAGGTCTGGGATTTGCCCTCATCAGGCTCATACTTTCGCATTCTTCACATACTTGTAAACGGATCCTGGGTTTTTTCTGGTTTGGATCACGTAGTAATGTGGTACCACACTGAAACGGTCAATTAAACCTGGTTTCGATCAATATTTTAGAGGATAACGCAAGTTAGGTCTGGGATAGGTCTGGGATTTGCCCTCATCAGACTCATACTTTCGCATTCTTCACATACTTGTTGAACAGATCCTGGGTTTTTTCTGGTTTGGATCACGTAGTAATGTGGGACCACACTGAAACAATCAATTAAACCTGGTCTTGATAAATATTTTAGAGGATAACGCATGTTAGGTCTGGGTTAGGTCTAGGATTTGCCCTCATCAGGCTCATACTTTCGCATATTTCTCATACTTCATGGCTAGATCCTGGGCTGTTTCTGGAATGTATCACGTAGTAATGTGGTACCACGCTGAAACAGTCAATTAAACCTGGTTTCGATCAATATTTTAGAGGATAACGCAAGTTAGGTCTGGGATAGGTCTAGGATTTGCCCTCATCAGGCTCTTACTTTCGCATATATCTCAGACATCATGGCTAGATCCTGGGCTATTTCTGGTTTGGATCACGTAGTAGTGTGGTACCACACTGAAACAGTCCATTAAACCTGCTTGCGATCAATATTTTAGAGGATAACGCATCTTAGGTCTGGGTTAGGTCTAAGATTTGCCCTCATCAGGCTCACAGTTTCGCGTTTTTCACATACTTGTTGAACAGATCCTGGGTTTTTTCTCGTTTGGATCACGAAGTAGTGTGGTACCACACTGAAACTGTCCATTAAACCTGGCTTCGATCAATATTTTAGTGCCTAACGCATGTTAGGTCTAGGTTAGCACTGGGATTTTCACTCATCAGACTCATACTTTCGCATTCTTCACATACTTGTTGAACTGATCCTGGGTTTTTTCTGGTTTGGATCACGTAGTAATGTGGTACCACACTGAAACAGTCGATTAAACCTGGTTTCGATCAATATTTTAGAGGATAACGCATGTTAGGTCTAGGTTAGCCCTGGGATTTTCACTCATCAGACTCATACTTTCGCATTCTTCACATACTTGTTGAACTGATCCTCGGTTTTTTCTGGTTTGGATCACGTAGTAATGTGGTACCACACTGAAACAGTCGATAAAACCTGGTCTCGATCAATATTTTAGAGAATAATTCATGTTAGGTCTAGGTTAGGTCTGGTATTTGCTCTCATCAGGCTCGTTCTTTCGCATATTTCTCATACTTGATGGCTAGATCCTGGGCTTTTTCTGGATTGCATCACGTAGTAATGAAGTACAACACTGAAACAGTCAATTAAACCTGGTTTCCGTCAATATCTTAGAGGACAACGCAAGTTAGGTCTGGGATATGTCTGGGATTTGCCCTCATCAGGCTCATACTTTCGCGTTTTTCACATACTTGTTGAACGGATCCTGGGTTTTTTCTGGTTTGGATCACGTAGTAATGTGGGACCACACTGAAACAGTCAATTAAACCTGGTTTCGATCAATATTTTAGAGAATAATTCATGTTAGGTCTAGGTTAGGTTTGGGATTTGCTCTCATCAGGCTCATTCTTTCGCATATTTCTCATACTTGATGGCTAGATCCTGGGTTATTTTCTGGTTTGGATCACATAGTAATGTGGAACCACACTGAAACAGTCGATTAAACCTGGTCTTGATAAATATTTTAGAGGATAACGCATGTTAGGTCTAGGTTAGGTCTAGGATTTGCCCTCATCAGGCTCATACTTTCGCATATTTCTCATACTTCATGGCTAGATCCTGGGCTGTTTCTGGATTGTATCACGTAGTAATGTGGTACCACGCTGAAACAGTCAATTAAACCTGGTCTGGATAAATATTTTAGAGGATAACGCATCTTAGGTCTGGGTTAGGTCTAAGAATCGCCCTCATCAGGCTCACAGTTTCGCGTTTTTCACATACTTGTTGAAGAGATCCTGGGTTTTTTCTCGTTTGGATCACGAAGTAGTGTGGTACCACAGTGAAACAGTCGATTAAACCTGGCTTCGATCAATATTTTTGAGGATAACGCATGTCAGGTCTAGGTTAGCACTGGGATTTTCACTCATCAGACTCATACTTTCGCATTCTTCACATACTTGTTGAACAGATCACGTGTTTTTTCTGGTTTGGGTCACGTAGTAGTGTGATACCACACTGAAACAGTCGATTAAACCTGGCTTCGATCAATATTTTAGTGCATAACGCATGTTAGGTCTAGGTTAGGTCTGGGATTTGCTCTCATCAGGCTCTTTCTTTCGCATCTTTCTCATACATGTTGAACAGATCCTGGGATTTTTCTGGTATGGAACCCGTAGTAATGTGGGACCACACTGAATCAATCAATTAAACCTGGTCTTGATAAATATTTTAGAGGATAACGCATGTTAGGTCTGGGTTAGGTCTAGGATTTGCCCTCATCAGGCTCATACTTTCGCATATTTCTCATACTTCATGGCTAGATCCTGGGCTGTTTCTGGATTGTATCACGTAGTAATGTGGTACCACGCTGAAACAGTCAATTAAACCTGGTCTGGATAAATATTTTAGAGGATAACGCATCTTAGGTCTGGGTTAGGTCTAAGATTTGCCCTCATCAGGCTCACAGTTTCGCGTTTTTCACATACTTCTTGAAGAGATCCTGTGTTTTTTCTCGTTTGGATCACGAAGTAGTGTGGTACCACACTGAAACAGTCGATTAAACCTGGCTTCGATCAATATTTTTGAGGATAACGCATGTTAGGTCTAGGTTAGCACTGGGATTTTCACTCATCAGACTCATACTTTCGCATTCTTCACATACTTGTTGAACAGATCATGTGTTTTTTCTGGTTTGGGTCACGTAGTAGTGTGATACCACACTGAAACAGTCGATTAAACCTGGCTTCGATCAATATTTTAGTGCATAACGCATGTTAGGTCTAGGTTAGCACTGGGATTTTCACTCATCAGACTCATACTTTCGCATTCTTCACATACTTGTTGAACTGATCCTCGGTTTTTTCTGGTTTGGATCACATAGTAATGTGGTACCACACTGAAACAGTCGATTAAACCAGGTTTCGATCAATATTTTTGAGGATAACGCATGTTAGGTCTAGGTTAGCACTGGGATTTTCACTCATCAGACTCATACTTTCGCATTCTTCACATACTTGTTGAACAGATCATGGGTTTTTTCTGGTTTGGGTCACGTAGTAGTGTGATACCACACTGAAACAGTCGATTAAACCTGGCTTCGATCTATATTTTTGAGGATAACGCATGTTAGGTCTAGGTTAGCACTGGGATTTTCACTCATCAGACTCATACTTTCGCATTCTTCACATACTTGTTGAACAGATCATGGGTTTTTTCTGGTTTGGGTCACGTAGTAGTGTGATACCACACTGAAACAGTCGATTAAACCTGGCTTCGATCAATATTTTAGTGGATAACGCATGTTAGGTCTAGGTTAGCACTGGGATTTTCACTCATCAGACTCATACTTTCGCATTCTTCACATACTTGTTGAACTGATCCTGGGTTTTTTCTGGTTTGGATCACGTAGTAATGCGGTACCACACTGAAACAGTCGATTAATCCTGGTTTCGCTCAATATTTTAGAGGATAACGCAAGTTAGGTCTGGGATAGGTCTGGGATTTGCCCTCATCAGGCTCATACTTTCGCGTTTTTCACATACTTGTTCAACAGATCATGGGTTTTTTCTTCGTTTGGATCACGAAGTAGTGTGGTACCACACTGAAACAGTCCATTAAACCTGGTCTCGCTCAATATTTTAGAGGATAACGCAAGTTAGGTCTGGGATAGGTCTGGGATTTGCCCTCATCAGGCTCATACTTTCGCGTTTTTCACATACTTGTTGAACAGATCATGGGTTTTTTTCTGGTTTGGGTCACGTAGTAGTGTGATACCACACTGAAACAGTCGATTAAACCAGGTTTCGATCAATATTTTAGAGTATAACTCATGTTAGGTCAAAGTTAGGCCTGGGATTTTCACTGATCAGACTCATACTTTCGCATTCTTCACATACTTGCAAACGGATCCTGGGTTTTTTCTGGTTTGGATCACGTAGTAATGTGGTACCACACTGAAACAGTCGATTAAACCTGGTTTCGATCAATATTTTAGAGGATAACGCAAGTTAAGTCTGGGATTGGGATGGGATTTAACCTCGTCAGACTCACACTTTCGCACACTTCACATACTCGTTGAACAGATCCTGGGTTATTTTCTGGTTTGCATCACGTAGTAATGTAGTACCACACTGAAACAGTCAATGAAACCTGGTTTCCATCAGTATTTTAGAGGGCAACGCAAGTTAGGTCTAGGTTAGGTCTGGGATTTGCTCTCATCAGGCTCATTCTTTCGCATATTTCTCATACTTGATGGCTAGATCCTGGGCTTTTTCTGGATTGCATCACGTAGTAATGTAGTACCACACTGAAACAGTCAATGAAACCTGGTTTCCATCAATATTTTAGAGGACAACGCAAGTTAGGTCTAGGTAAGGCCTGAGATTTTCACTGATCAGACTCATACTTTCGCATCCTTCACATACTTGTTGAACGTATCCTGGGTTTTTTCTGGTTTGGATCACGTAGTAATGTGGTACCACACTGAAACGGTCAATTAAACCTGGTTTCCGTCAATATCTTAGAGGACAACGCAAGTTAGGTCTGGGATATGTCTGGGATTTGCCCTCATCAGGCTCATACTTTCGCGTTTTTCACATACTCGTTGAACAGATCCTGGGTTGTTTTCTGGTTTGGATCACATAGTAATGTGGTACCACACTGAAACAGTCAATTAAACCAGGTTTCGATCAATATTTTTGAGGATAACGCATGTTAGGTCTAGGTTAGGCCTGGGATTTTCACTCATCAGACTCATACTTTCGCATTCTTCACATACTTGTTGAACTGATCCTGGGTTTTTTCTGGTTTGGATCACGTAGTAATGTGGTACCACACTGAAACAGTCGATTAAACCTGGTTTCGATCAATATTTTAGAGAATAACTCATGTTAGGTCTAGGTTAGGCCTGGGATTTTCACTGATCAGACTCATACTTTCGCATTCTTCACATACTTGTAAACGGATCCTGGGTTTTTTCTGGTTTGGATCACGTAGTAATGTGGTACCACACTGAAACAGTCGATTAAACCTGGTTTCGATCAATATTTTAGAGGATAACGCATGTTAGGCCTAGGTTAGGCCTGGGATTTTCACTCATCAGACTCATACTTTCGCATTCTTCACATACTTGTTGAACGGATCCTGGGTTTTTTCTGGTTTGGATCACGTAGTAATGTGGGACCACACTGAAACAGTAAATTAAACCTGGTTTCGATCAATATTTTAGAGAATAATTCATGTTAGGTCTAGGTTAGGTCTGGGATTTGCTCTCATCAGGCTCTTTCTTTCGCATATTTCTCATACATGTTGAACAGATCCTGGGATTTTTCTGGTATGGAACCCGCAGTAATGTGGGACCACACTGACACAATCAATTAAACCTGGTCTTGATAAATATTTTAGAGGATAACGCATGTTAGGTCTGGGTTAGGTCTAGGATTTGCCCTCATCAGGCTCATACTTTCGCATCTTTCTCATACTTCATGGCTAGATCCTGGGCTGTTTCTGGATTGTATCACGTAGTAATGTGGTACCACGCTGAAACAGTCAATTAAACCTGGTTTTGATCAATATTTTAGAGGATAACGCAAGTTAGGTCTGGGATAGGTCTAGGATTTGCCCTCATCAGGCTCTTACTTTCGCATATTTCTCATACTTCATGGCTAGATCCTGGGCTTTTTCTGGATTGCATCACTTAGTAATGTAGTACCACACTGAAACAGTCAATGAAACCTGGTTTCCATCACTATTTTTGAAGATAACGCATGTTAGGTCTAGGTTAGGCCTGGGATTTTCACTCATCAGACTCATACTTTCGCATTCTTCACATACTTGTTGAACGGATCCTGGGTTTTTTCTGGTTTGGATCACGTAGTAATGTGGGACCACACTGAAACAGTCAATTAAACCTGGTTTCGATCAATATTTTAGAGAATAATTCATGTTAGGTCTAGGTTAGGTCTGGGATTTGCTCTCATCAGGCTCTTTCTTTCGCATATTTCTCATACATGTTGAACAGATCCTGGGATTTTTCTGGTATGGAACCCGTAGTAACGTGGTACCACACTGAAACATTCAATGAAACCTGGTCTGGATAAATATTTTAGAGGATAACGCATCTTAGGTCTGGGTTAGGTGTAAGATTTGCCCTCATCAGGCTCACAGTTTCGCGTTTTTCACATTCTTGATGAACAGATCCTGGGTTTTGTCTGGTTTGGATCACGAAGTAGTGTGGTACCACACTGAAACAGTCCATTGAACCTGGTTTCGCTCAATATTTTAGAGGATAACGCATGTTAGGTCTTGGTTAGGTCTGGGATTTGCTCTCATCAGGCTCATTCTTTCGCATATTTCTCATACTTGATGGCTAGATCCTGGGCTTTTTCTAGATTGCATCACGAAGTAATGAAGTACAACACTGAAACAGTCAATGAAACCTGGTTTCCATCAATATTTTAGAGGAGAACGCATGTTAGGTCTAGGTAAGGCCTGAGATTTGCCCTCATCAGGCTCTTGCTTTCGCATATTTCTCATACTTCATGGCTAGATCCTGGGCTTTTTCTGGATTGCATCACGTAGTAATGTAGTACCACACTGAAACAGTCAATGAAACCTGGTTTCCATCACTATTTTTGAAGATAACGCATGTTAGGTCTAGGTTAGGCCTGGGATTTTCACTGATCAGACTAATACTTTCGCATTCTTCACATACTTGTAAACGGATCCTTGGTTTTTTCTGGTTTGGATCACGTAGTAATGTGGTACCACACTGAAACAGTCGATTAAACCTGGTTTCGATCAATATTTTAGAGGATAACGCAAGTTAAGTCTGGGATTGGTCTGGGATTTGACCTCATCAGACTCATACTTTCGCACACTTCACATACTCGTTGAACAGATCCTGGGTTATTTTCTGGTTTGGATCACATAGTAATGTGGTACCACTCTGAAACAGTCGATTAAACCAGGTTTCGATCAATATTTTTGAAGATAACGCATGTTAGGTCTAGGTTAGGCCTGGGAATTTCACTCATCAGACTCATACTTTCGCATTCTTCACATACTTGTTGAACGGATCCTGGGTTTTTTCTGGTTTGGATCACGTAGTAATGTGGGACCACACTGACACAGTCAATTAAACCTGGCTTCGATCAATGTTTTAGAGAATAATTCATGTTAGGTCTAGGTTAGGTCTGGGATTTGCTCTCATCAGGCTCTTTCTTTCGCATATTTCTCATACATGTTGAACAGATCCTGGGATTTTTCTGGTATGGAACCCGTAGTAATGTGGGACCACACTGAAACAATCAATTAAACCTGGTCTTGATAAATATTTTAGAGGATAACGCATGTTAGGTCTGGGTTAGGTCTAGGATTTGCCCTCATCAGGCTCATACTTTCGCATATTTCTCATACTTCATGGCTAGATCCTGGGCTGTTTCTGGATTGTATCACGTAGTAATGTGGTACCACGCTGAAACAGTCAACTAAACCTGGTTTCGATCAATATTTTAGAGGATAACGTAAGTTAGGTCTGGGATAGGTCTAGGATTTGCCCTCATCAGGCTCTTACTTTCGCATATTTCTCATACTTCATGGCTCGATCCTGGGCTATTTCTGGATTGGATCACGTAGTAAAGTGGTACCACACTGAAACATTCAATGAAACCTGGTCTGGATAAATATTTTAGAGGATAACGCATCTTAGGTCTGGGTTAGGTCTAAGATTTGCCCTCATCAGGCTCACAGTTTCGCGTTTTTCACATACTTGTTGAACAGATCCTGGGTTTTTTCTCGTTTGGATCACGAAGTAGTGTGGTACCACACTGAAACAGTTCATTAAACCTTGTTTCGCTCAATATTTTAGAGGATAACGCAAGTTAAGTCTGGGATTGGGCTGGGATTTGACCTCATCAGACTCACACTTTCGCATTCTTCACATACTTGTTGAACTGATCCTCGGTTTTTTCTGGGTTGGATCACTTAGTAATGTGGTACCACACTGAAACAGTCGATTAAAACTGGTCTCGATAAATATTTTAGAGAATAATTCATGTTAGGTCTAGGTTAGGTCTGGGATTTGCTCTCATCAGGCTCATTCTTTCGCATATTTCTCATACTTGATGGCTAGATCCTGGGCTTTTTCTGGATTGCATCACGTTGTAATGAAGTACAACACTGAAACAGTCAATTAAACCTGGTTTCCGTCAATATCTTAGAGGACAACGCAAGTTAGGTCTGGGATATGTCTGGGATTTGCCCTCATCAGGCTCATACTTTCGCGTTTTTCACATACTCGTTGAACAGATCCTGGGTTATTTTCTGGTTTGGATCACATAGTAATGTGGTACCACACTGAAACAGTCGATTAAACCAGGTTTCGATCAATATTTTTGAGGATAACGCATGTTAGGTCTAGGTTAGGCCTGGGATTTTCACTCATCAGACTCATACTTTCGCATTCTTCACATACTTGTTGAACTGATCCTGGGTTTTTTCTGGTTTGGATCACGTAGTAATGTGGTACCACACTGAAACAGTCGATTAAACCTGGTTTCGATCAATATTTTAGAGAATAACTCATGTTAGGTCTAGGTTAGGCCTGGGATTTTCACTGATCAGACTCATACTTTCGCATTCTTCACATACTTGTTGAACTGATCCTGGGTTTTTTCTGGTTTGGATCACGTAGTAATGTGGTACCACACTGAAACAGTCGATTAAACCTGGTTTCGATCAATATTTTAGAGAATAACTCATGTTAGGTCTAGGTTAGGCCTGGGATTTTCACTGATCAGACTCATACTTTCGCATTCTTCACATACTTGTTGAACTGATCCTGGGTTTTTTCTGGTTTGGATCACGTAGTAATGTGGTACCACACTGAAACAGTCGATTAAACCTGGTTTCGATCAATATTTTAGAGAATAACTCATGTTAGGTCTAGGTTAGGCCTGGGATTTTCACTGATCAGACTCATACTTTCGCATTCTTCACATACTTGTAAACGGATCCTGGGTTTTTTCTGGATTGGATCACGTAGTAATGTGGTACCACACTGAAACAGTCGATTAAACCTGGTTTCGATCAATATTTTAGAGGATAACGCATGTTAGGTCTAGGTCAGGCCTGGGATTTTCACTCATCAGACTCATACTTTCGCATTCTTCACATACTTGTTGAACGGATCCTGGGTTTTTTCTGGTTTGGATCCCGTAGTAATGTAGGACCACACTGAAACAGTCAATTAAACCTGGTTTCGATCAATATTTTAGAGAATAATTCATGTTAGGTCTAGGTTAGGTCTGGGATTTGCTCTCATCAGGCTCTTTCTTTCGCATATTTCTCATACATGTTGAACAGATCCTGGGATTTTTCTGGTATGGAACCCGTAGTAATGTGGGACCACACTGAAACAATCAATTAAACCTGGTCTGGATAAATATTTTAGAGGATAACGCATCTTAGGTCTGGGTTAGGTCTAAGATTTGCCCTCATCAGGCTCACAGTTTCGCGTTTTTCACATACTTGTTGAACAGATCCTGGGTTTCTTCTCGTTTGGATCACGAGGTAGTGTGGTACCACACTGAAACAGTTCATTAAACCTGGTTTCGCACAATATTTTAGAGGATAACGCATGTTAAGTCTGGGATTGGGCTGGGATTTGACCTCATCAGACTCACACTTTCGCACACTTCACATACTCGTTGAACAGATCCTGGGTTATTTTCTGGTTTGCATCACGTAGTAATGTAGTACCACACTGAAACAGTCGTTTAAACCTGGTTTCCATCAGTATTTTAGAGGGCAACGCAAGTTAGGTCTAGGTTAGGTCTGGAATTTGCTCTCATCAGGCTCATTCATTCGCATATTTCTCATACTTGATGGCTAGATCCTGGGCTTTTTCTGGATTGCATCACGTTGTAATGAAGTACAACACTGAAACAGTCAATTAAACCTGGTTTCCGTCAATATCTTAGAGGACAACGCAAGTTAGGTCAGGGATATGTCTGGGATTTGCCCTCATCAGGCTCATACTTTCGCGTTTTTCACATACTCGTTGAACAGATCCTGGGTTATTTTCTGGTTTGGATCACTTAGTAATGTGGTACCACACTGAAACAGTCGATTAAAACTGGTCTCGATAAATATTTTAGAGAATAATTCATGTTAGGTCTAGGTTAGGTCTGGGATTTGCTCTCATCAGGCTCATTCTTTCGCATATTTCTCATACTTGATGGCTAGATCCTGGGCTTTTTCTGGATTGCATCACGTAGTAATGAAGTACAACACTGAAACAGTCAATTAAACCTGGTTTCCGTGAATATCTTAGAGGACAACGCAAGTTAGGTCTGGGATATGTCTGGGATTTGCCCTCATCAGGCTCATACTTTCGCGTTTTTCACATACTCGTTGAACAGATCCTGGGTTATTTTCTGGTTTGGATCACATAGTAATGTGGTACCACACTGAAACAGTCGATTAAACCAGGTTTCGATCAATATTTTTGAGGATAACGCATGTTAGGTCTAGGTTAGGCCTGGGATTTTCACTCATCAGACTCATACTTTCGCATTCTTCACATACTTGTTGAACTGATCCTCGGTTTTTTCTGGTTTGGATCACTTAGTAATGTGGTACCACACTGAAACAGTCGATTAAAACTGGTCTCGATAAATATTTTAGAGAATAATTCATGTTAGGTCTAGGTTAGGTCTGGGATTTGCTCTCATCAGGCTCATTCTTTCGCATATTTCTCATACTTGATGGCTAGATCCTGGGCTTTTTCTGGATTGCATCACGTAGTAATGAAGTACAACACTGAAACAGTCAATTAAACCTGGTTTCCGTGAATATCTTAGAGGACAACGCAAGTTAGGTCTGGGATATGTCTGGGATTTGCCCTCATCAGGCTCATACTTTCGCGTTTTTCACATATTCGTTGAACAGATCCTGGGTTATTTTCTGGTTTGGATCACATAGTAATGTGGTACCACACTGAAACAGTCGATTAAACCAGGTTTCGATCAATATTTTTGAGGATAACGCATGTTAGGTCTAGGTTAGGCCTGGGATCTTCACTCATCAGACTCATACTTTCGCATTCTTCACATACTTGTTGAACTGATCCTCGGTTTTTTCTGGTTTGGATCACTTAGTAATGTGGTACCGCACTGAAACAGTCGATTAAAACTGGTCTCGATAAATATTTTAGAGAATAATTCATGTTAGGTCTAGGTTAGGTCTGGGATTTGCTCTCATCAGGCTCATTCTTTCGCATATTTCTCATACTTGATGGCTAGATCCTGGGCTTTTTCTGGATTGCATCACGTAGTAATGAAGTACAACACTGAAACAGTCAATTAAACCTGGTTTCCGTGAATATCTTAGAGGACAACGCAAGTTAGGTCTGGGATATGTCTGGGATTTGCCCTCATCAGGCTCATACTTTCGCGTTTTTCACATACTCGTTGAACAGATCCTGGGTTATTTTCTGGTTTGGATCACATAGTAATGTGGTACCACACTGAAACAGTCGATTAAACCAGGTTTCGATCAATATTTTTGAGGATAACGCATGTTAGGTCTAGGTTAGGCCTGGGATTTTCACTCATCAGACTCATACTTTCGCATTCTTCACATACTTGTTGAACTGATCCTGGGTTTTTTCTGGTTTGGATCACGTAGTAATGTGGTACCACACTGAAACAGTCGATTAAACCTGGTTTCGATCAATATTTTAGAGAATAACTCATGTCAGGTCTAGGTTAGTCCTGGGATTTTCACTGATCAGACTCATACTTTCGCATTCTTCACATACTTGTAAATGGATCCTGGGTTTTTTCTGGATTGGATCACGTAGTAATGTGGTACCACACTGAAACAGTCGATTAAACCTGGTTTCGATCAATATTTTAGAGGATAACGCATGTTAGGTCTGGGTTAGGTCTGGGATTTGCTCTCATCAGACTCATACTTTCGCATTCTTCACATACTTGTTGAACGGATCCTGGGTTTTTTCTGGTTTGGATCACGTAGTAATGTAGGACAACACTGAAACAGTCAATTAAACCTGGTTTCGATCAATATTTTAGAGAATAATTCATGTTAGGTCTAGGTTAGGTCTGGGATTTGCTCTCATCAGGCTCTTTCTTTCGCATATTTCTCATACATGTTGAACAGATCCTGGGATTTTTCTGGTATGGAACCCGTAGTAATGTGGGACCACACTGAAACAATCAATTAAACCTGGTCTGGATAAATATTTTAGAGGATAACGCATCTTAGGTCTGGGTTAGGTCTAAGATTTGCCCTCATCAGGCTCACAGTTTCGCGTTTTTCACATACTTGTTGAACAGATCCTGGGTTTCTTCTCGTTTGGATCACGAAGTAGTGTGGTACCACACTGAAACAGTTCATTAAACCTGGTTTCCATCAGTATTTTAGAGGGCAACGCAAGTTAGGTCTAGGTTAGGTCTGGAATTTGCTCTCATCAGGCTCATTCATTCGCATATTTCTCATACTTGATGGCTAGATCCTGGGCTTTTTCTGGATTGCATCACGTTGTAATGAAGTACAACACTGAAACAGTCAATTAAACCTGGTTTCCGTCAATATCTTAGAGGACAACGCAAGTTAGGTCTGGGATATGTCTGGGATTTGCCCTCATCAGGCTCATACTTTCGCGTTTTTCACATACTCGTTGAACAGATCCTGGGTTATTTTCTGGTTTGGATCACATAGTAATGTGGTACCACACTGAAACAGTCGATTAAACCAGGTTTCGATCAATATTTTTGAGGATAACGCATGTTAGGTCTAGGTTAGCACTGGGATTTTCAATCATCAGACTCATACTTTCGCATTCTTCACATACTTGTTGAACAGATCATGGGTTTTTTCTGGTTTGGGTCACGTAGTAGAGTGATGCCACACTGAAACAGTCGATTAAACCTGGCTTCGATCAATATTTTAGTGGATAACGCATGTTAGGTCTAGGTTAGCACTGGGATTTTCACTCATCAGACTCATACTTTCGCATTCTTCACATACTTGTTGAACTGATCCTGGGTTTTCTCTGGTTTGGATCACGTAGTAATGCGGTACCACACTGAAACAGTCGATTAATCCTGGTTTCGATCAATATTTTAGAGGATAACGCATGTTAGGTCTAGGTTAGCCCTGGGATTTTCACTCATCAGACTCATACTTTCGCATTCTTCACATACTTGTTGAACTGATCCTCGGTTTTTTCTTGTTTGGATCACGTAGTAATGTGGTACCACACTGAAACAGTCGATTAAAACTGGTCTCGATAAATATTTTAGAGAATAATTCATGTTAGGACTAGGTTAGCCCTGGGATTTTCACTCATCAGACTCATACTTTCGCATTCTTCACATACTTGTTGAACTGATCCTCGGTTTTTTCTGGTTTGGATCACTTAGTAATGTGGTACCACACTGAAACAGTCGATTAAAACTGGTCTCGATAAATATTTTAGAGAATAATTCATGTTAGGTCTAGGTTAGGTCTGGGATTTGCTCTCATCAGGCTCTTTCTTTCGCATATTTCTCATACATGTTGAACAGATCCTGGGATTTTTCTGGTATGGAACCCGTAGTAATGTGGGACCACACTGAAACAATCAATTAAACCTGGTCTTGATAAATATTTTAGAGGATAACGCATGTTAGGTCTGGGCTAGGTCTAGGATTTGCCCTCATCAGGCTCATACTTTCGCATATTTCTCATACTTCATGGCTAGATCCTGGGCTGTTCCTGGATTGTATCACGTAGTAATGTGGTACCACGCTGAAACAGTCAACTAAACCTGGTTTCGATCAATATTTTAGAGGATAACGCAAGTTAGGTCTGGGATAGGTCTAGGATTTGCCCTCATCAGGCTCTTACTTTCGCATATTTCTCATACTTCATGGCTAGATCCTGGGCTATTTCTGGATTGGATCACGTAGTAAAGTGGTACCACACTGAAACATTCAATGAAACCTGGTCTGAATAAATATTTTAGAGGATAACGCATCTTAGGTCTGGGTTAGGTCTAAGATTTGCCCTCATCAGGCTCACAGTTTCGCGTTTTTCACATACTTGTTGAACAGATCCTGGGTTTCTTCTCGTTTGGATCACGAAGTAGTGTGGTACCACACTGAAACAGTTCATTAAACCTGGTTTCGCTCAATATTTTAGAGGATAACGCAAGTTAAGTCTGGGATTGGGCTGGGATTTGACCTCATCAGACTCACACTTTCGCACACTTCACATACTCGTTGAACAGATCCTGGGTTATTTTCTGGTTTGCATCACGTAGTAATGTAGTACCACACCGAAACAGTCGATTAAACCTGGTTTCCATCAGTATTTTAGAGGGCAACGCAAGTTAGGTCTGGGATAGGTCTAGGATTTGCCCTCATCAGGCTCTTACTTTCGCATATTTCTCATACTTCATGGCTAGATCCTGGGCTATTTCTGGATTGGATCACGTAGTAAAGTGGTACCACACTGAAACATTCAATGAAACCTGGTCTCGATAAATATTTTAGAGGATAACGCATCTTAGGTCTGGGTTAGGTCTAAGATTTGCCCTCATCAGGCTCACAGTTTCGCGTTTTTCACATACTTGTTGAACAGATCATGGGTTTTTTCTGGTTTAGGTCACGTAGTAGTGTGATACCACACTGAAACAGTCGATTAAACCTGGCTTCGATCAATATTTTAGTGGATAACGCATGTTAGGTCTAGGTTAGCACTGGGATTTTCACTCATCAGACTCATACTTTCGCATTCTTCACATACTTGTTGAACTGATCCTGGGTTTTTTCTGGTTTGGATCACGTAGTAATGCGGTACCACACTGAAACAGTCGATTAAACCTGGTTTCGATCAATATTTTAGAGGATAACGCATGTTAGGTCTAGGTTAGCCCTGGGATTTTCACTCATCAGACTCATACTTTCGCATTCTTCACATACTTGTTGAACTGATCCTCGGTTTTTTCTGGTTTGGATCACTTAGTAATGTGGTACCACACTGAAACAGTCGATTAAAACTGGTCTCGATAAATATTTTAGAGAATAATTCATGTTAGGTCTAGGTTAGGTCTGGGATTTGCTCTCATCAGGCTCATTCTTTCGCATATTTCTCATACTTGATGGCTAGATCCTGGGCTTTTTCTGGATTGCATCACGTAGTAATGAAGTACAACACTGAAACAGTCAATTAAACCTGGTTTCCGTGAATATCTTAGAGGACAACGCAAGTTAGGTCTGGGATATGTCTGGGATTTGCCCTCATCAGGCTCATACTTTCGCGTTTTTCACATACTCGTTGAACAGATCCTGGGTTATTTTCTGGTTTGGATCACATAGTAATGTGGTACCACACTGAAACAGTCGATTAAACCAGGTTTCGATCAATATTTTTGAGGATAACGCATGTTAGGTCTAGGTTAGGCCTGGGATTTTCACTCATCAGACTCATACTTTCGCATTCTTCACATACTTGTTGAACTGATCCTGGGTTTTTTCTGGTTTGGATCACGTAGTAATGTGGTACCACACTGAAACAGTCGATTAAACCTGGTTTCGATCAATATTTTAGAGAATAACTCATGTTAGGTCTAGGTTAGGCCTGGGATTTTCACTGATCAGACTCATACTTTCGCATTCTTCACATACTTGTAAACGGATCCTGGGTTTTTTCTGGTTTGGATCACGTAGTAATGTGGTACCACACTGAAACAGTCGATTAAACCTGGTTTCGATCAATATTTTAGAGGATAACGCATGTTAGGTCTAGGTTAGGCCTGGGATTTTCACTCATCAGACTCATACTTTCGCATTCTTCACATACTTGTTGAACGGATCCTGGGTTTTTTCTGGTTTGGATCACGTAGTAATGTGGGACCACACTGAAACAGTCAATTAAACCTGGTTTCGATCAATATTTTAGAGAATAATTCATGTTAGGTCTAGGTTAGGTCTGGGATTTGCTCTCATCAGGCTCTTTCTTTCGCATATTTCTCATACATGTTGAACAGATCCTGGGATTTTTCTGGTATGGAACCCGTAGTAATGTGGAACCACACTGAAACAATCAATTAAACCTGGTCTGGATAAATATTTTAGAGGATAACGCATCTTAGGTCTGGGTTAGGTCTAAGATTTGCCCTCATCAGGCTCACAGTTTCGCGTTTTTCACATACTTGTTGAACAGATCCTGGGTTTCTTCTCGTTTGGATCACGAAGTAGTGTGGTACCACACTGAAACAGTTCATTAAACCTGGTTTCGCTCAATATTTTAGAGGATAACGCAAGTTAAGTCTGGGATTGGGCTGGGATTTGAACTCATCAGACTCACACTTTCGCACACTTCACATACTCGTTGAACAGATCCTGGGTTATTTTCTGGTTTGCATCACGTAGTAATGTAGTACCACACTGAAACAGTCGATTAAACCTGGCTTCGATCAATATTTTAGAGGATAACGCATGTTAGGTCTAGGTTAGCCCTGGGATTTTCACTCATCAGACTCATACTTTCGCATTCTTCACATACTTGTTGAACTGATCCTCGGTTTTTTCTGGTTTGGATCACGTAGTAATGTGGTACCACACTGAAACAGTCGATTAAAACTGGTCTCGATAAATATTTTAGAGAATAATTCATGTTAGGTCTAGGTTAGGTCTGGGATTTGCTCTCATCAGGCTCATTCTTTCGCATATTTCTCATACTTGATGGCTAGATCCTGGGCTTTTTCTGGATTGCATCACGTAGTAATGAAGTACAACACTGAAACAGTCAATTAAACCTGGTTTCCGTGAATATCTTAGAGGACAACGCAAGTTAGGTCTGGGATATGTCTGGGATTTGCCCTCATCAGGCTCATACTTTCGCGTTTTTCACATACTCGTTGAACAGATCCTGGGTTATTTTCTGGTTTGGATCACATAGTAATGTGGTACCACACTGAAACAGTCGATTAAACCAGGTTTCGATCAATATTTTTGAGGATAACGCATGTTAGGTCTAGGTTAGGCCTGGGATTTTCACTCATCAGACTCATACTTTCGCATTCTTCACATACTTGTTGAACTGATCCTGGGTTTTTTCTGGTTTGGATCACGTAGTAATGTGGTACCACACTGAAACAGTCGATTAAACCTGGTTTCGATCAATATTTTAGAGAATAACTCATGTTAGGTCTAGGTTAGGCCTGGGATTTTCACTGATCAGACTCATACTTTCGCATTCTTCACATACTTGTAAATGGATCCTGGGTTTTTTCTGGTTTGGATCACGTAGTAATGTGGTACCACACTGAAACAGTCGATTAAACCTGGTTTCGATCAATATTTTAGAGGATAACGCATGTTAGGTCTAGGTTAGGCCTGGGATTTTCACTCATCAGACTCATACTTTCGCATTCTTCACATACTTGTTGAACGGATCCTGGGTTTTTTCTGGTTTGGATCACGTAGTAATGTGGGACCACACTGAAACAGTCAATTAAACCTGGTTTCGATCAATATTTTAGAGAATAATTCATGTTAGGTCTAGGTTAGGTCTGGGATTTGCTCTCATCAGGCTCTTTCTTTCGCATATTTCTCATACATGTTGAACAGATCCTGGGATTTTTCTGGTATGGAACCCGTAGTAATGTGGGACCACACTGAAACAATCAATTTAACCTGGTCTTGATGAATATTTTAGAGGATAACGCATGTTAGGTCTGGGTTAGGTCTAGGATTTGCCCTCATCAGGCTCATACTTTCGCATATTTCTCATACTTCATGGCTAGATCCTGGGCTGTTTCTGGATTGTATCACGTAGTAATGTGGTACCACGCTGAAACAGTCAATTAAACCTGGTTTTGATGAATATTTTAGAGGATAACGCAAGTTAGGTCTGGGATAGGTCTAGGATTTGCCCTCATCAGGCTCTTACTTTTGCATATTTCTCATACTTCATGGCTAGATCCTGGGCTATTTCTGGATTGGATCACGTAGTAAAGTGGTACCACACTGAAACATTCAATGAAACCTGGTCTGGATAAATATTTTAGAGGATAACGCATCTTGGGTCTGGGTTAGGTGTAAGATTTGCCCTCATCAGGCTCACAGTTTCGCGTTTTTCACATTCTTGATGAACAGATCCTGGGTTTTGTCTGGTTTGGATCACGAAGTAGTGTGGTACCACACTGAAACAGTCCATTAAACCTGGTTTCGCTCAATATTTTAGAGGATAACGCATGTTAGGTCTTGGTTAGGTCTGGGATTTGCTCTCATCAGGCTCATTCTTTCGCATATTTCTCATACTTGATGGCTAGATCCTGGGCTTTTTCTGGATTGCATCACGTAGTAATGTAGTACCACACTGAAACAGTCAATGAAACCTTGTTTCCATCACTATTTTAGAGGACAACGCAAGTTAGGTCTAGGTAAGGCCTGAGATTTTCACTGATCAGACTCATACTTTCGCATTCTTCACGTACTTGTTGAACGGATCCTGGGTTTTTTCTGGTTTGGATCACGTAGTAATGCGGTACCACACTGAAACGGTCAAGTAAACCTGGTTTCGATCAATATTTTAGAGTATAACTCATGTTAGGTCTAGGTTAGGCCCGGGATTTTCACTCATCAGGCTCATACTTTCGCGTTTTTCACATACTTGTTGAACAGATCCTGGGTTTTTTCTGGTTTGGATCACGTGGTAGTGTGGTACCACACTGAAACAGTCGATTAAACCAGGTTTCGATCAATATTTTAGAGGATAACGCATGTTAGGTCTAGGTTAGGCCTGGGATTTTCACTCATCAGACTCATACTTTCGCATTCTTCACATACTTGTTGAACGGATCCTGGGTTTTTTCTGGATTGGATCACGTAGTAGTGTGGTACCACACTGAAACAGTCCATTAAACCTGGTTTGGATCAATATTTTAGAGGATAACGCATGTTAGGTCTAGGTTAGGCCTGGGATTTTCACTCATCAGACTCATACTTTCGCATTCTTCACATACTTGTTGAACGGATCCTGGGTTTTTTCTGGTTTGGATCACGTAGTAATGTGGGACCACACTGAAACAGTCAATTAAACCTGGTTTCGATCAATATTTTAGAGAATAATTCATGTTAGGTCTTGGTTAGGTCTGGGATATGCTCTCATCAGGCTCTTTCTTTCGCATATTTCTCATACATGTTGAACAGATCCTGGGATTTTTCTGGTATGGAACCCGTAGTAATGTGGGACCACACTGAAACAATCAATTAAACCTGGTCTTGATAAATATTTTAGAGGATAACGCATGTTAGGTCGGGGTTAGGTCTAGGATTTGCCCTCATCAGGCTCATACTTTCGCATATTTCTCATACTTCATGGCTAGATCCTGGGCTGTTTCTGGATTGTATCACGTAGTAATGTGGTACCACGCTGAAACAGTCAATTAAACCTGGTTTTGATCAATATTTTAGAGGATAACGCAAGTTAGGTCTGGGATAGGTCTAGGATTTGCCCTCATCAGGCTCTTACTTTTGCATATTTCTCATACTTCATGGCTAGATCCTGGGCTATTTCTGGATTGGATCACGTAGTAAAGTGGTACCACACTGAAACATTCAATGAAACCTGGTCTGGATAAATATTTTAGAGGATAACGCATCTTAGGTCTGGGTTATGTGTAAGATTTGCCCTCATCAGGCTCACAGTTTCGCGATTTTCACATTCTTGATGAACAGATCCTGGGTTTTGTCTGGTTTGGATCACGAAGTAGTGTGGTACCACACTGAAACAGTCCATTAAACCTGGTTTCGCTCAATATTTTAGAGGATAACGCATGTTAGGTCTTGGTTAGGTCTGGGATTTGCTCTCATCAGGCTCATTCTTTCGCATATTTCTCATACTTGATGGCTAGATCCTGGGCTTTTTCTGGATTGCATCACGTAGTAATGTAGTACCACACTGAAACAGTCAATGAAACCTTGTTTCCATCACTATTTTAGAGGACAACGCAAGTTAGGTCTAGGTAAGGCCTGAGATTTTCAATGATCAGACTCATACTTTCGCATTCTTCACGTACTTGTTGAATGGATCCTGGGTTTTTTCTGGTTTGGATCACGTAGTAATGAGGTACCACACTGAAACGGTCAATTAAACCTGGTTTCGATCAATATTTTAGAGGATAACGCTAGTTAGGTCTGGGATAGGTCTGGGATTTGCCCTCATCAGGCTCATACTTTCGCGTTTTTCACATACTTGTTGAACAGATCATGGGTTTTTTCTGGTTTGGGTTACGTAGTAATGTGGTACCACACTGAAACAGTCGATTAAACCTGGTTTCGATCAATATTTTAGAGGATAACGCAAGCTAGGTCTATGTTAGGCCTGGGATTCTCACTGATCGGACTCATACTTTCGCATTCTTCACATACTTGTTGAACTGATCCGAGGTTTTTTCTGGTTTGGATCACGTAGTAATGAGGTACCACACTGAAACGGTCAATTAAACCTGGTTTCGATCAATATTTTAGAGGATAACGCAAGTTAGGTCTGGGATAGGTCTGGGATTTGCCCTCATCAGGCTCATACTTTCGCGTTTTTCACATACTTGTTGAACAGATCATGGGTTTTTTCTGGTTTGGGTTACGTAGTAATGTGGTACCACACTGAAACAGTCGATTAAACCTGGTTTCGATCAATATTTTAGAGGATAACGCAAGCTAGGTCTATGTTAGGCCTGGGATTTTCACTGATCAGACTCATACTTTCGCATTCTTCACATACTTGTTGAACTGATCCAAGGTTTTTTCTGGTTTGGATCACGTAGTAATGAGGTACCACACTGAAACGGTCAATTAAACCTGGTTTCGATCAATATTTTAGAGGATAACGCAAGTTAAGTCTGGGATTGGTCTGGGATTTGACCTCATCAGACTCATACTTTCGCACTCTTCACATACTCGTTGAACAGATCCTGGGTTATTGTCTGGTTTGGATCACGTAGTAATGAGGTACCACACTGAAACGGTCAATTAAACCTGGTTTCGATCAATATTTTAGAGGATAACGCAAGTTAGGTCTGGGATAGGTCTGGGATTTGCCCTCATCAGGCTCATACTTTCGCGTTTTTCACATACTTGTTGAACAGATCATGGGTTTTTTCTGGTTTGGGTTACGTAGTAATGTGGTACCACACTGAAACAGTCGATTAAACCTGGTTTCGATCAATATTTTAGAGGATAACGCAAGCTAGGTCTATGTTAGGCCTGGGATTTTCACTGATCAGACTCATACTTTCGCATTCTTCACATACTTGTTGAACTGATCCAAGGTTTTTTCTGGTTTGGATCACGTGGTAATGAGGTACCACACTGAAACGGTCAATTAAACCTGGTTTCGATCAATATTTTAGAGGATAACGCAAGTTAAGTCTGGGATTGGTCTGGGATTTGACCTCATCAGACTCATACTTTCGCACTCTTCACATACTCGTTGAACAGATCCTGGGTTATTGTCTGGTTTGGATCACATAGTAATGTGGTACCACACTGAAACAGTCGATTAAACCAGGTTTCGATCAATATCTTAGAGTATAACTCATGTTAGGTCTAGGTTAGGCCCGGGATTTTCACTCATCAGGCTCATACTTTCGCGTTTTTCACATACTTGTTGAACAGATCCTGGGTTTTTTCTGGTTTGGATCACGTGGTAGTGTGGTACCACACTGAAACAGTCCATTAAACCTTGTTTGGATCAATATTTTAGAGGATAACGCATGTTAGGTCTAGGTTAGGTCTGGGATTTTCACTCATCAGACTCATACTTTCGCATTCTTCACATACTTGTTGAACGGATCCTGGGTTTTTTCTGGTTTGGATCACGTAGTAATGTGGTACCACACTGAAACAGTCGATTAAACCAGGTTTCGATCAATATTTTAGAGGATAACGCATGTTAGGTCTAGGTTAGGCCTGGGATTTTCACTCATCAGACTCATACTTTCGCATTCTTCACATACTTGTTGAACGGATCCTGGGTTTTTTCTGGTTTGGATCACGTAGTAGTGTGGTACCACACTGAAACAGTCCATTAAACCTGGTTTGGATCAATATTTTAGAGGATAACGCATGTTAGGTCTAGGTTAGGTCTGGGATTTTCACTCATCAGACTCATACTTTCGCATTCTTCACATACTTGTTGAACTGATCCAAGCTTTTTGTGGTTTGGATCACGTACTAATGTGGTACCACGCTGAAACAGTCAATTAAACCTGGTTTCGATCAATATTTTAGAGGATAGCGCAAGTTAGGTCTGGGATAGGTCTAGGATTTGCCCTCATCAGGCTCTTACTTTCGCATACTTCTCATACTTCATGGCTAGATCCTGGGCTATTTCTGGATTGGATCACGTAGTAAAGTGGTACCACACTGAAACATTCAATGAAACCTGGTCTGGATAAATATTTTAGAGGATAACGCATCTTAGGTCTGGGTTAGGTCTAAGATTTGCCCTCATCAGACTCACAGTTTCGCGTTTTTCACATTCTTGTTAACAGATCCTGGGTTTTGTCTGGTTTGGATCACGAAGTAGTGTGGTACCACACTGAAACAGTCCATTAAACCTGGTTTCGCTCAATATTTTAGAGGATAACGCAAGTTAGGTCTGGGATAGGTCTGGGATTTGCCCTCATCAGGCTCATACTTTCGCGTTTTTCACATACTTGTGGAACAGATCATGGGTTTTTTCTTGTTTGGGTCACGTAGTAGTGTGATACCACACTGAAACAGTCGATTAAACCAGGTTTCGATCAATATTTTAGAGTATAACTCATGTTAGGTCTAGGTTAGGCCTGGGATTTTCACTCATCAGACTCATACTTTCGCATTCTTCACATACTTGTTGAACTGATCCAAGGTTTTTTCTGGTTTGGATCACGTACTAATGTGGTACCACGCTGAAACAGTCAATTAAACCTGGTTTCCATCAATAATTTAGAGGGCAACGCAAGTTAGGTCTAGGTTAGTTCTAGGATTTGCTCTCATTAGGCTCATTCTTTCGCATATTTCTCATACTTGATGGCTAGATCCTGGGCTTTTTCTGGATTGCATCACGTAGTAATGTAGTACCACACTGAAACAGTCAATGAAACCTGCATCAATATTTTAGAGGATTACGCAAGTTAGGTCTAGGTAAGGCCTGAGATTTTCACTGATCAGACTCACACTTTCGCATCCTTCACATACTTGTTGAACGGATCCTGGGTTTTTTCTGGTTTGGATCACGTAGTAATGTGGTACCACACTGAAACGGTCAATTAAACCTGATCTTGATAAATATTTGAGAGGATAACGCATGTTAGGTTTGGGTTAAGTCTAGGATTTGCCCTCATCAGGCTCATACTTTCGCATATTTCTCATACTTGATGGCTACATCCTGGGCTGTTTCTGGATTGTATCACGTAGTAATGTGGTACCACGCTGAAACAGTCAATTAAACCTGGTTTCGATCAATATTTTAGAGGATAACGCAAGTTAGGTCTGGCATAGGTCTGGGATTCGCCCTCATCAGACTCATACTTTCGCGTTTTTCACATACTTGTTGACCTGATCGTGGGTTTTTTCTGCCTTGGATCACGTAGTAAAGTGGTACCACACTGAAACAGTCCATTAAACCTGGTTTGGATCAATATTTTAGAGGATAACGCATGTTAGGTCTAGGTTAGCCCCGGGATTATCACTCATCAGACTCATATTTTCGCATTCTTCACATACTTGTTGAACGGATCCTGGGTTTTTTCTGGTTTGGATCACGTAGTAGTGTGGTACCACACTGAAACAGTCCATTAAACCTGGTTTGGATCAATATTTTAGAGGATAACGCATGTTAGGTCTAGGTTAGGTCTGGGATTTTCATTCATCAGACTCATACTTTCGCATTCTTCACATACTTGTTGAACTGATCCAAGGTTTTTTCTGGTTTGGATCACGTACTAATGTGGTACCACGCTGAAACAGTCAATTAAACCTGGTTTCGATCAATATTTTAGAGGATAGCGCAAGTTAGGTCTGGGATAGGTCTAGGATTTGCCCTCATCAGGCTCTTACTTTCGCATACTTCTCATACTTCATGGCTAGATCCTGGGCTATTTTCTGGTTTGGATCACATTGTAATGTGGTACCACACTGAAACAGTCGATTAAACCAGGTTTCGATGAATATTTTGGAGGATAACGCATGTTAGGACTAGGTTAGGTCTAGGATTTGCTCTCATCAGGCTCATTCTTTCGCATATTTCTCATACTTGATGGCTAGATCCTGGGCTTTTTCTGGATTGCATCACGTAGTAATGTAGTACCACACTGAAACAGTCAATGAAACCTGGTTTCCATCACTATTTTAGAGGACAACGCAAGTTAGGTCTAGGTAAGGCCGGAGATTTTCACTGATCAGACTCATACTTTCGCATTCTTCACGTACTTGTTGAACGGATCCTGGGTTTTTTCTGGTTTGGGTCACGTAGTAATGAGGTACCACACTGAAACGGTCAATTAAACCTGGTTTCGATCAATATTTTAGAGGATAACGCAAGTTAGGTCTGGGATAGGTCTGGGATTTGCCCTCATCAGGCTCATACTTTCGCGTTTTTCACATACTTGTTGAACAGATCATGGGTTTTTTCTGGTTTGGGTTACGTAGTAATGTGGTACCACACTGAAACAGTCGATTAAACCTGGTTTCGATGAATATTTTAGAGGATAACGCTTGCTAGGTCTATGTTAGGCCTGGGATTTTCACTGATCAGACTCATACTTTCGCATTCTTCACATACTTGTTGAACTGATCCAAGGTTTTTTCTGGTTTGGATCACGTAGTAATGAGGTACCACACTGAAACGGTCAATTAAACCTGGTTTCGATCAATATTTGAGAGGATAACGCAAGTTAAGTCTGGGATTGGTCTGGGATTTGACCTCATCAGACTCATACTTTCGCACACTTCACATACTCGTTGAACAGATCCTGGGTTATTGTCTGGTTTGGATCACATAGTAATGTGGTACCACACTGAAACAGTCGATTAAACCAGGTTTCGATCAATATTTTAGAGTATAACTCATGTTAGGTCTAGGTTAGGCCCGGGATTTTCACTCATCAGGCTCATATTTTCGCGTTTTTCACATACTTGTTGAACAGATCCTGGGTTTTTTCTGGTTTGGATCACGTGGTAGTGTGGTACCATACTGAAACAGTCCATTAAACCTTGTTTGGATCAATATTTTAGAGGATAACGCATGTTAGGTCTAGGTTAGGTCTGGGATTTTCACTCATCAGACTCATACTTTCGCATTCTTCACATACTTGTTGAGCGGATCCTGGGTTTTTTCTGGTTTGGATCACGTAGTAATGTGGTACCACACTGAAACAGTCGATTAAACCAGGTTTCGATCAATATTTTAGAGGATAACGCATGTTAGGTCTAGGTTAGGCCTGGGATTTTCACTCATCAGACTCATACTTTCGCATTCTTCACATACTTGTTGAACGGATCCTGGGTTTTTTCTGGTTTGGATCACGTAGTAGTGAGGTACCACACTGAAACAGTCCATTAAACCTGGTTTGGATCAATATTTTAGAGGATAACGCATGTTAGGTCTAGGTTAGGTCTGGGATTTTCATTCATCAGACTCATACTTTCGCATTCTTCACATACTTGTTGAACTGATCCAAGGTTTTTTCTGGTTTGGATCACGTACTAATGTGGTACCACGCTGAAACAGTCAATTAAACCTGGTTTCGATCAATATTTTAGAGGATAGCGCAAGTTAGGTCTGGGATAGGTCTAGGATTTGCCCTCATCAGGCTCTTACTTTCGCATACTTCTCATACTTCATGGCTAGATCCTGGGCTATTTTCTGGTTTGGATCACATTGTAATGTGGTACCACACTGAAACAGTCGATTAAACCAGGTTTCGATGAATATTTTGGAGGATAACGCATGTTAGGACTAGGTTAGGTCTAGGATTTGCTCTCATCAGGCTCATTCTTTCGCATATTTCTCATACTTGATGGCTAGATCCTGGGCTTTTTCTGGATTGCATCACGTAGTAATGTAGTACCACACTGAAACAGTCAATGAAACCTGGTTTCCATCACTATTTTAGGGGACAACGCAAGTTAGGTCTAGGTAAGGCCGGAGATTTTCACTGATCAGACTCATACTTTCGCATTCTTCACGTACTTGTTGAACGGATCCTGGGTTTTTTCTGGTTTGGGTCACGTAGTAATGAGGTACCACACTGAAACGGTCAATTAAACCTGGTTTCGATCAATATTTTAGAGGATAACGCAAGTTAGGTCTGGGATAGGTCTGGGATTTGCCCTCATCAGGCTCATACTTTCGCGTTTTTCACATACTTGTTGAACAGATCATGGGTTTTTTCTGGTTTGGGTTACGTAGTAATGTGGTACCACACTGAAACAGTCGATTAAACCTGGTTTCGATGAATATTTTAGAGGATAACGCTTGCTAGGTCTATGTTAGGCCTGGGATTTTCACTGATCAGACTCATACTTTCGCATTCTTCACATACTTGTTGAACTGATCCAAGGTTTTTTCTGGTTTGGATCACGTAGTAATGAGGTACCACACTGAAACGGTCAATTAAACCTGGTTTCGATCAATATTTGAGAGGATAACGCAAGTTAAGTCTGGGATTGGTCTGGGATTTGACCTCATCAGACTCATACTTTCGCACACTTCACATACTCGTTGAACAGATCCTGGGTTATTGTCTGGTTTGGATCACATAGTAATGTGGTACCACACTGAAACAGTCGATTAAACCAGGTTTCGATCAATATTTTAGAGTATAACTCATGTTAGGTCTAGGTTAGGCCCGGGATTTTCACTCATCAGACTCATACTTTCGCATTCTTCACATACTTGTTGAACGGATCCTGGGTTTTTTCTGGTTTGGATCACGTAGTAGTGTGGTACCACACTGAAACAGTCCATTAAACCTGGTTTGGATCAATATTTTAGAGGATAACGCATGTTAGGTCTAGGTTAGGTCTGGGATTTTCACTCATCAGACTCATACTTTCGCATTCTTCACATACTTGTTGAACTGATCCAAGGTTTTTTCTGGTTTGGATCACGTACTAATGTGGTACCACGCTGAAACAGTCAATTAAACCTGGTTTCGATCAATATTTTAGAGGATAGCGCAAGTTAGGTCTGGGATAGGTCTAGGATTTGCCCTCATCAGGCTCTTACTTTCGCATACTTCTCATACTTCATGGCTAGATCCTGGGCTATTTCTGGATTGGATCACGTAGTAAAGTGGTACCACACTGAAACATTCAATGAAACCTGGTCTGGATAAATATTTTAGAGGATAACGCATCTTAGGTCTAGGTTAGGTCTAAGATTTGCCCTCATCAGGCTCACAGTTTCGCGTTTTTCACATTCTTGTTAACAGATCCTGGGTTTTGTCTGGTTTGGATCACGAAGTAGTGTGGTACCACACTGAAACAGTCCATTAAACCTGGTTTCGCTCAATATTTTAGAGGATAACGCAAGATAGGTCTAGGTAAGGCCTGAGATTTTCACTGATCAGACTCATACTTTCGCATCCTTCACATACTTGTTGAACGGATCCTGGGTTTTTTCTGGTTTGGATCACGTAGTAATGTGGTACCACACTGAAACGGTCAATTAAACCTGATCTTGATAAATATTTGAGAGGATAACGCATGTTAGGTTTGGGTTAAGTCTAGGATTTGCCCTGATCAGGCTCATACTTTCGCATATTTCTCATACTTCATGGCTAGATCCTGGGCTTTCTCTGGATTGCATCACGTAGTAATGAAGTACAACAGTGAAACAGTCAATTAAACCTGGTTTCCATCAATATCTTAGAGGACAACGCAAGTTAGGTCTGGGATAGGTCTGGGACTTGCCCTCATCAGGCTCATACTTTCGCGTTTTTCACATACTTGTTGAACAGATCCTGGGTTTTTTTCTGGTTTGGATCACGTAGTAGTGTGGTACCACACTGAAACAGTCCATTAAACCTGCTTGCGATCAATATCTTAGAGGATAACGCATGTTAGGTCTGGGTTAGGTCTAGGATTTGCCCTCATCGGGCTCATTCTTTCGCATATTTCTCAAACTTGATGGCTAGATCCTGGGCTTTTTCTGGATTGCATCACGTAGTAATGTGGTACCACATTGAAACATTCAATTAAACCTGGTCTTTATAAATATTTTAGAGGATAACGCATGTTAGGTCTGGGTTTGGTCTAGGATTTGCCCTCATCAGGCTCATACTTTCGCATATTTCTCATACTTCATGGCTAGATCCTTTGCTTTTTCTGGATTGTATCACGTAGTAATGAAGTACAACACTGAAACAGTCAATTGAACCTGGTTTCCATCAATATCTTAGAGGACAACGCAAGCTAGGTCTGGGATAGGTCTTGGACTTGCCCTCATCAGACTCATATTTTCGCATTCTTCACATACTTGTTGAACTGATGCTCGGTTTTTTCTGGTTTGGATCACGTAGTAATGAGGTACCACACTAAAACAGTCGATTAAACCTGGTCTCGATCAATATTTTAGAGAATAATTCATGTTAGGTCTAGGGTAGGTCTGGGATTTGCTCTTATCAGGCTCATTCTTTCGCATATTTCTCATACTTGATGGCTAGATCCTGGGGTTTTTCTGGATTGCATCACTTAGTAATGAAGTACAACACTGAAACAGTCAATTAAACCTGGTTTCCATCAATATCTTAGAGGACAACGCAAGTTAGGTCTGGGATATGTCTCGGATTTGCCCTCATCAGGCTCATACTTTCGCGTTTTTCACATACTCGTTGAACAGATCCTGGTTTATTTTCTGGTTTGGATCACATAGTAATGTCGTACCACACTGAAACAGTCGATAAAACCAGGTTTCGATTAATATTTTTGTGGATAACACATGTTAGGTCTAGGTTAGGCCTGGGATTTTCACTCATCAGACTCATACTTTCGCATTCTTCACATACTTGTAAACGGATCCTGGGTTTTTTCTGGTTTGGATCACGTAGTAATGTGGTACCACACTGAAACAGTCGATTAAACCTGGTTTCGATCAATATCTTAGAGGACAACGCAAGTTAGGTCTGGAATATGTCTGGGATTTGCCCTCATCAGGCTCATACTTTCGCGTTTTTCACATACTCGTTGAACAGATCCTGGGTTTTTTCTGGTTTGGATCACGTAGTAGTGTGATACCACACTGAAACAGTCGATTAAACCTGGCTTCGATCAATATTTTAGTGGATAACGCATGTTAGGTCTAGGTTTGCACTGGGATTTTCACTCATCAGACTCATACTTTCGCATTCTTCACATACTTGTTGAACTGATCCTGGGTTTTTTCTGGTTTGGATCACGTAGTAATGTGGTACCACACTAAAACAGTCGATTAAACCTGGTCTCGATCAATATTTTAGAGAATAATTCATGTTAGGTCTAGGTTAGGTCTGGGATTTGCTCTCATCAGGCTCATTCTTTCGCTTATTTCTCATACTTGATGGCTAGATCCTGGGCTTTTTCTGGATTGCATCACGTAGTAATGAAGTACAACACTGAAACAGTCAATTAAACCTGGTTTCCATCAATATCTTAGAGGACAACGCTAGTTAGGTCTGGGATATGTCTGGGATTTGCCCTCATCAGGCTCATACTTTCGCGTTTTTCACATACTTGTTGAACAGATCATGGGTTTTTTCTGGTTTGGGTCACGTAGTAATGTGGTACCACAGTGAAACAGTCGATTAAACCTGGTTTCGATCAATATTTTAGAGGATAACGCAAGCTAGGTCTAGGTTAGGCCTGGGATTTTCACTGATCAGACTCATACTTTCGCATTCTTCACATACTTGTTGGACTGATCCTGGGTTTTTTCTGGTTTGGATCACGTAGTAATGTGGTACCACACTGAAACAGTCGATTAAACCTGGTTTCGATCAATATTTTAGAGGATAACGCAAGTTAAGTCTGGGATTGGGCTGGGATTTGACCTCATGAGACTCATACTTTCGCACACTTCACATACTCGATGAACAGATCCAGGGTTATTTTCTGGTTTGCATCACGTAGTAATGTAGTACCACAATGAAACAGTCAATGAAACCTGGTTTCCATCAATATTTTAGAGGGCATCGCAAGTTAGGTCTAGGTTAGGTCTAGGATTTGCTCTGATCAGGCTCATTCTTTCGCATATTTCTCATACTTGATGGCTAGATCCTGGGCTTTTTCTGGATTGCATCACGTAGTAATGTAGTACCACACTGAAACAGTCAATGAAACCTGGTTTCCATCAATATATTAGAGGACAACGCAAGTTAGGTCTAGGTATGGCCTGAGATTTTCACTGATCAGACTCATACTTTCGCATCCTTCACATACTTGTTGAACGGATCCTGGGTTTTTTCTGGTTTGGATCACGTAGTAATGTGGTACCACACTGAAACGGTCAATTAAACCTGATCTTGATAAATATTTGAGAGGATAACGCATGTTAGGTTTGGGTTAAGTCTAGGATTTGCCCTCATCAGGCTCATACTTTCGCATATTTCTCATACTTGATGGCTAGATCCTGGGCTGTTTCTGGATTGTATCACGTAGTAATGTGGTACCACGCTGAAACAGTCAATTAAACCTGGTTTCGATCAATATTTTAGAGGATAACGCAAGTTAGGTCTGGCATAGGTCTGGGATTCGCCCTCATCAGACTCATACTTTCGTGTTTTTCACATACTTGTTGACCTGATCGAGGGTTTTTTCTGCTTTGGATCACGTAGTAAAGTGGTACCACACTGAAACAGTCCATTAAACCTGGTTTGGATCAATATTTTAGAGGATAACGCATGTTAGGTCTAGGTTAGCCCTGGGATTATCACTCATCAGACTCATATTTTCGCATTCTTCACATACTTGTTGAACGGATCCTGGGTTTTTTCTGGTTTGGATCACGTAGTAATGTGGTACCACACTGAAACAGTCGATTAAACCTGGTCTCGATCAATATTTTAGAGGATAACGCATGTTAGGTCTAGGTCAGCCCTGGGATTATCACTCATCAGACTCATACTTTCGCGTTCTTCACATACTTGTTGAACGGATCCTGGGTTTTTTCTGGTTTGGTTCATGTAGTAATGTGGTACCACACTGAAACAGTCGATTAAACCAGGTTTCGATCAATATTTTGGAGGATAACGCATGTTAGGTCTAGGTTAGGTCTAGGATTTGCTCTCATCAGGCTCATTCTTTCGCATATTTCTCATACTTGATGGCTAGATCCTGGGCTTTTTCTGGATTGCATCACGTAGTAATGTAGTACCACACTGAAACAGTTAATGAAACCTGGTTTCCATCAATATTTTAGAGGATAACGCATGTTAGGTCTAGGTTAGCCCTGGGATTATCACTCATCAGACTCATATTTTCGCATTCTTCACATACTTGTTCAACGGATCCTGGGTTTTTTCTGGTTTGGATCACGTAGTAATGTGGTACCATTCTGAAACAGTCGACTAAACCTGATCTTGATAAATATTTGAGAGGATAACTCATGTTAGGTTTGGGTTAAGTCTAGGATTTGCCCTCATCAGGCTCATACTTTCGCATATTTCTCATACTTGATGGCTAGATCCTGGGCTGTTTCTGGATTGTATCACGTAGTAATGTGGTACCACGCTGAAATAGTCAATTAAACCTGGTCTCGATCAATATTTTAGAGGATAACGCAAGTTAAGTCTGGGATTGGACTGGGATTTGACCTCATCAGACACATACTTTCGCACACTTCACATACTCGTTGAACAGATCCTGGGTTATTTTCTGGTTGGATCACATTGTAATGTGGTACCACACTGAAACAGTCGATTAAACCAGGTTTCGATCAATATTTTTGAGGATAACGCATGTTAGGTCTAGGTTAGGTCTAGGATTTTCACTCATCAGACTCATACTTTCGCATTCTTCACATACTTGTTGAACGGATCATGGGTTTTTTTCTGGTTTGGATCACGTAGTAATGTGGGACCACACTGAAACAGTCAATTAAACCTGGTTTCGATCAATATTTTAGAGAATAATTCATGTTAGGTCTAGGTTAGGTCTGGGATTTGCTCTCATCAGGCTCATTCTTTCGCATATTTCTCATACTTGATGGCTGGATCCTGGGCTTTCTCTGGATTGCATCACGTAGTAATGAAGTACAACACTGAAACAGTCAATTAAACCTGGTTTCCATCAATATCTTAGAGGACAACGCAAGTTAGGTCTGGGATAGGTCTGGGACTTGCCCTCATCAGGCTCATACTTTCGCGTTTTTCACATACTTGTTGAACAGATCCTGGGTTTTTTCTGGTTTGGATCACGTAGTAGTGTGGTACCACACTGAAACAGTCCATTAAACCTGCTTGCGATCAATATTTTAGAGGATAACGCATGTTAGGTCTGGGTTAGGTCTAGGATTTGCCCTCATCGGGCTCATTCTTTCGCATATTTCTCAAACTTGATGGCTAGATCGTGGGCTTTTTCTGGATTGCATCACGTAGTAATGTGGTACCACATTGAAACATTCAATTAAACCTGGTCTTTATAAATATTTTAGAGGATAACGCATGTTAGGTCTGGGTTTGGTCTAGGATTTGCCCTCATCAGGCTCATACTTTCGCATATTTCTCATACTTCATGGCTAGATCCTTTGCTTTTTCTGGATCGTATCACGTAGTAATGAAGTACAACACTGAAACAGTCAATTGAACCTGGCTTCCATCAATATCTTAGAGGACAACGCAAGCTAGGTCTGGGATAGGTCTTGGACTTGCCCTCACCAGGCTCATACTTTCGCGTTTTTCACATACTTGTTGAACAGATCCTGGGTTTTTTCTGGTTTGGATCAGGTAGTAGTGTGGTACCACACTGAAACAGTCCATTAAACCTGGTTTGGATCAATATTTTAGAGGATAACGCATGTTAGGTCTAGGTTAGGTCTGGGATTTGCTCTTATCAGGCTCATACTTTCGCATATTTCTCATACTTCATGGCTAGATCCTTTGCTTTTTCTGGATTGTATCACGTAGTAATGAAGTACAACACTGAAACAGTCAATTGAACCTGGTTTCCATCAATATCTTAGAGGACAACGCAAGCTAGGTCTGGGAGAGGTCTTGGACTTGCCCTCACCAGGCTCATACTTTCGCGTTTTTCACATACTTGTTGAACAGATCCTGGGTTTTTTCTGGTTTGGATCACGTAGTAGTGTGGTACCACACTGAAACAGTCCATTAAACCTGCTTGCGATCAATATTTTAGAGGATAACGCATGTTAGGTCTGGGTTAGGTCTAGGATTTGCCCTCATCGGGCTCATTCTTTCGCATATTTCTCAAACTTGATGGCTAGATCCTGGGCTTTTTCTGGATTGCATCACGTAGTAATGTGGTACCACACTGAAACATTCAATTAAACCTGGTCTTTATAAATATTTTAGAGGATAGCGCATGTTAGGTCTGGGTTTGGTCTAGGATTTGCCCTCATCAGGCTCATACTATCGCATATTTCTCATACTTCATGGCTAGATCCTTTGCTTTTTCTGGATTGTATCACGTAGTAATGAAGTACAACACTGAAACAGTCAATTGAACCTGGTTTCCATCAATATCTGAGAGGACAACGCAAGCTAGGTCTGGGATAGGTCTTGGACTTGCCCTCATCAGACTCATATTTTCGCATTCTTCACATACTTGTTGAAATGATGCTCGGTTTTTTCTGGTTAGGATCACGTAGTAATGGGGTACCACACTAAAACAGTCGATTAAACCTGGTCTCGATCAATATTTTAGAGAATAATTCATGTTAGGTCTAGGGTAGGTCTGGGATTTGCTCTTATCAGGCTCATTCTTTCGCATATTTCTCATACTTGATGGCTAGATCCTGGGCTTTTTCTGGATTGCATCACTTAGTAATGAAGTACAACACTGAAACAGTCAATTAAACCTGGTTTCCATCAATATCTTAGAGGACAACGCAAGTTAGGTCTGGGATATGTCTCGGATTTGCCCTCATCAGGCTCATACTTTCGCGTTTTTCACATACTCGTTGAACAGATCCTGGTTTATTTTCTGGTTTGGATCACATAGTAATGTCGTACCACACTGAAACAGTCGATAAAACCAGGTTTCGATTAATATTTTTGTGGTTAACGCCTGTTAGGTCTAGGTTAGGCCTGGGATTTTCACTCATCAGACTCATACTTTCGCATTCTTCACATACTTGTAAACGGATCCTGGGTTTTTTCTGGTTTGGATCACGTAGTAATGTGGTACCACACTAAAACAGTCGATTAAACCTGGTCTCGATCAATATTTTAGAGAATAATTCATGTTAGGTCTAGGTTAGGTCTGGGATTTGCTCTCATCAGGCTCATTCTTTCGCTTATTTCTCATACTTGATGGCTAGATCCTGGGCTTTTTCTGGATTGCATCACGTAGTAATGAAGTACAACACTGAAACAGTCAATTAAACCTGGTTTCCATCAATATCTTAGAGGACAACGCAAGTTAGGTCTGGGATATGTCTGGGATTTGCCCTCATCAGGCTCATACTTTCGCGTTTTTCACATACTTGTTGAACAGATCATGGGTTTTTTCTGGTTTGGGTCACGTAGTAATGTGGTACCACAGTGAAACAGTCGATTAAACCTGGTTTCGATCAATATTTTAGAGGATAACGCAAGCTAGGTCTAGGTTAGGCCTGGGATTTTCACTGATCAGACTCATACTTTCGCATTCTTCACATACTTGTTGGACTGATCCTGGGTTTTTTCTGGTTTGGATCACGTAGTAATGTGGTACCACACTGAAACAGTCGATTAAACCTGGTTTCGATCAATATTTTACAGGATAACGCATGTTAGGTCCAGGTTAGCCCTGGGATTTTCACTCATCAGACTCATACTTTCGCGTTTTTCACATACTTGTTGAACAGATCATGGGTTTTTTCTGGTTTGGATCACGTAGTAATGTGGTACCTCACTGAAACAGTCAATTAAATCTGGTTTCCATCAATATCTTAGAGGACAACGCAAGTTAGGTCTGGGATATGTCTGGGATTTGCGCTCATCAGGCTCATACTTTCGCGTTTTTCACATACTTGTTGAACAGATCCTGGGTTTTTTCTGGTTTGGATCACGTAGTAGTGTGGTACCACACTGAAACAGTCCATTAAACCTGGTTAGGATCAATATTTTAGAGGATAACGCATGTTAGGTCAAGGTTAGGTCTGGGATTTTCACTCATCAGACTCATACTTTCGCACACTTCACATACTCCTCGAACAGATCCTGGGTTATTTTCTGGTTTGGATCACATAGTAATGTGGTACCACACTGAAACAGTCGATTAAACCAGGTTTCGATCAATATTTTAGAGAATAATTCATGTTAGGTCTAGGTTAGGTCTGGGATTTGCTCTCATCAGGCTCTTTCTTTCGCATATTTCTCATACATGTTGAACAGATCCTGGGCTGTTTCTGGATTGTATCATGTAGTAGTGTGGTACCACACTGAAACAGTCCATTAAACCTGGTTTCGCTCAATATTTTACAGGATAACGCATGTTAGGTCTAGGTTAGGCCTGGGATTTGCCCTCATCAGACACATACTTTCGCATTCTTCACATACTTGTTGGACTGATCCTGGGTTTTTTCTGGTTTGGATCACGTAGTAATGTGGTACCACACTGAAACAGTCGATTAAACCTGGTTTCGATCAATATTTTAGAGGATAACGCATGTTAGGTCCAGGTTAGCCCTGGGATTTTCACTCATCAGGCTCATACTTTCGCGTTTTTCACATACTTGTTGAACAGATCATGGGTTTTTTCTGGTTTGGATCACGTAGTAATGTGGTACCTTACTGAAACAGTCAATTAAACCAGGTTTCGATCAATATTTTAGAGAATAATTCATGTTAGGTCTAGGTTAGGTCTGGGATTTGCTCTCATCAGGCTCTTTCTTTCGCATATTTCTCATACATGTTGAACAGATCCTGGGCTGTTTCTGGATTGTATCATGTAGTAGTGTGGTACCACACTGAAACAGTCCATTAAACCTGGTTTCGCTCAATATTTTACAGGATAACGCATGTTAGGTCTAGGTTAGGTCTGGGATTTGCTCTCATCAGGCTCATTCTTTCGCATATTTCTCATACTTGATGGCTAGATCCTGGGCTTTTTCTGGATTGCATCACGTAGTAATGTGGTACCACACTGAAACAGTCGATTAAACCTGGTTTCGATCAATGTTTTAGAGGATAACGCATGTTAGGTCCAGGTTAGCCCTGGGATTTTCACTCATCAGACTCATACTTTCGCGTTTTTCACATACTTGTTGAACAGATCATGGGTTTTTTCTGGTTTGGATCACGTAGTAATGTGGTACCTTACTGAAATAGTCAATTAAATCTGGTTTCCATCAATATCTTAGAGGACAACGCAAGTTAGGTCTGGGATATGTCTGGGATTTGCCCTCATCAGGCTCATACTTTCGCGTTTTTCACATACTTGTTGAACAGATCCTGGGTTTTTTCTCGTTTGGATCACGTAGTAGTGTGGTCCCACACTGAAACAGTCCATTAAACCTGGTTAGGATCAATATTTTAGAGGATAACGCATGTTAGGTCAAGGTTAGGCCTGGGATTTTCACTGATCAGACTCATACTTTCGCATTCTTCACATACTTGTTGGACTGATCCTGGGTTTTTTCTGGTTTGGATCACGTAGTAATGTGGTACCACACTGAAACAGTCGATTAAACCTGGTTTCGATCAATATTTTTGAGGATAACGCATGTTAGGTCCAGGTTAGCCCTGGGATTTTCACTCATCAGACTCATACTTTCGCGTTTTTCACATACTTGTTGAACAGATCATGGGTTTTTTCTGGTTTGGATCACGTAGTAATGTGGTACCTTACTGAAACAGTCAATTAAATCTGGTTTCCATCAATATCTTAGAGGACAACGCAAGTTAGGTCTGGGATATGTCTGGGATTTGCCCTCATCAGGCTCATACATTCGCGTTTTTCACATACTTGTTGAACAGATCCTGGGTTTTTTCTGGTTTGGATCACGTAGTAGTGTGGTACCACACTGAAACAGTCCATTAAACCTGGTTAGGATCAATATTTTAGAGGATAACGCATGTTAGGTCAAGGTTAGGCCTGGGATTTTCACTCATCAGACTCATACTTTCGCATTCTTCACATACTTGTAAACGGATCCTGGGTTTTTTCTGGTTTGGATCACGTAGTAATGTGGTACCACACTCAAACAGTCGATTAAACCTGGTTTCGATCAATATCTTAGAGGACAACGCAAGTTAGGTCTGGAATATGTCTGGGATTTGCCCTCATCAGGCTCATACTTTCGCGTTTTTCACATACTTGTTGAACAGATCATGGGTTTTTTCTGGTTTGGGTCACGTAGTAATGTGGTACCACAGTGAAACAGTCGATTAAACCTGGTTTCGATCAATATTTTAGAGGATAACGCAAGCTAGGTCTAGGTTGGGCCTGGGATTTTCACTGATCAGCCTCATACTTTCGCATTCTTCACATACTTGTTGGACTGATCCTGGGTTTTTTCTGGTTTGGATCACGTAGTAATGTGGTACCACACTGAAACAGTCGATTAAACCTGGTTTCGATCAATATTTTACAGGATAACGCATGTTAGGTCCAGGTTAGCCCTGGGATTTTCACTCATCAGACTCATACTTTCGCGTTTTTCACATACTTGTTGAACAGATCATGGGTTTTTTCTGGTTTGGATCACGTAGTAATGTGGTACCTCACTGAAACAGTCAATTAAATCTGGTTTCCATCAATATCTTAGAGGACAACGCAAGTTAGGTCTGGGATATGTCTGGGATTTGCCCTCATCAGGCTCATACTTTCGCGTTTTTCACATACTTGTTGAACAGATCATGGGTTTTTTCTGGTTTGGGTCACGTAGTAATGTGGTACCACAGTGAAACAGTCGATTAAACCTGGTTTCGATCAATATTTTAGAGGATAACGCAAGCTAGGTCTAGGTTAGGCCTGGGATTTTCACTGATCAGACTCATACTTTCGCATTCTTCACATACTTGTTGGACTGATCCTGGGTTTTTTCTGGTTTGGATCACGTAGTAATGTGGTACCACACTGAAACAGTCGATTAAACCTGGTTTCGATCAATATTTTAGAGGATAACGCATGTTAGGTCCAGGTTAGCCCTGGGATTTTCACTCATCAGACTCATACTTTCGCGTTTTTCACATACTTGTTGAACAGATCATGGGTTTTTTCTGGTTTGGATCACGTAGTAATGTGGTACCTTACTGAAACAGTCAATTAAATCTGGTTTCCATCAATATCTTAGAGGACAACGCAAGTTAGGTCTGGGATATGTCTGGGATTTGCCCTCATCAGGCTCATACTTTCGCGTTTTTCACATACTTGTTGAACAGATCCTGGGTTTTTTCTGGTTTGGATCACGTAGTAGTGTGGTACCACACTGAAACAGTCCATTAAACCTGGTTAGGATCAATATTTTAGAGGATAACGCATGTTAGGTCTAGGTTAGGTCTGGGATTTTCACTCATCAGACTCATACTTTCGCATTCTTCACATACTTGTTGAACGGATCCTGGGTTTTTTCTGGTTTGGATCACGTAGTAATGTGGTACCACACTGAAACTGTCGATTAAACCTGGTTTCGATCAAAATTTTAGAGGATAACGCAAGTTAGGTCTGGGATAGGTCTGGGATTTGACCTCATCAGACTCATACTTACGCACACTTCACATACTCCTCGAACAGATCCTGGGTTATTTTCTGGTTTGGATCACATAGTAATGTGGTACCACACTGAAACAGTCGATTAAACCAGGTTTCGATCAATATTTTAGAGAATAATTCATGTTAGGTCTAGGTTAGGTCTGGGATTTGCTCTCATCAGGCTCTTTCTTTCGCATATTTCTCATACATGTTGAACAGATCCTGGGCTGTTTCTGGATTGTATCATCTAGTAGTGTGGTACCACACTGAAACAGTCCATTAAACCTGGTTTCGCTCAATATTTTACAGGATAACGCATGTTAGGTCTAGGTTAGGTCTGGGATTTGCTCTCATCAGGCTCATTCTTTCGCATATTTCTCATACTTGATGGCTAGATCCTGGGCTTTTTCTGGATTGCATCACGTAGTAATGTAGTACCACACTGAAACAGTCAATGAAACCTGGTTTCCATCACTATTTTAGAGGACAACGCAAGTTAGGTCTGGGTTAGGTCTGGGATTTGACCTCATCAGACTCATACTTTCGCACACTTCACATACTCCTTGAACAGATCCTGGGTTATTTTCTGGTTTGGACCACGTAGTAATGTGGTACCACACTAAAACAGTCGATTAAACCTGGTCTCGATCAATATTTTAGAGAATAATTCATGTTAGGTCTAGGTTAGGTCTGGGATTTGCTCTCATCAGGCTCATTCTTTCGCTTATTTCTCATACTTGATGGCTAGATCCTGGGCTTTTTCTGGATTGCATCACGTAGTAATGAAGTACAACACTGAAACAGTCAATTAAATCTGGTTTCCATCATTATCTTAGAGGACAACGCAAGTTAGGTCTGGGATATGTCTGGGATTTGCCCTCATCAGGCTCATACTTTCGCGTTTTTCACATACTTGTTGAACAGATCATGGGTTTTTTCTGGTTTGGGTCACGTAGTAATGTGGTACCACAGTGAAACAGTCGATTAAACCTGGTTTCGATCAATATTTTAGAGGATAACGCAAGCTAGGTCTAGGTTAGGCCTGGGATTTTCACTGATCAGACTCATACTTTCGCATTCTTCCCATACTTGTTGAACGGATCCTGGGTTTTTTCTGGTTTGGATCACGTAGTAATGAGGTACCACACTGAAACGGTCAATTAAACCTAGTTTCGATCAATATTTTAGAGGATAACGCAAGTTAGGTCTGGGATAGGTCTGGGATTTTCACTCATCAGACTCGTACTTTCGCATTCTCCAGATACTAGTTGAACAGATCCTGGGTTTTTTCTGGTTTGCATCACGTAGTAATGTGGTACCACACTGAAACAGTCGATTAAACCTAGTTTCGATCAATATTTTAGAGGATAACGCAAGTTAGGTCTGGGATAGGTCTGGGATTTGACCTCATCAGACTCATACTTTCGCACACTTCACATACTCCTTGAACAGATCCTGGGTTATTTTCTGGTTTGGATCACATAGTAATGTGGTACCACACTGAAACAGTCAATTAAACCTGGTTTCGATCAATATTTTAGAGAATAATTCATGTTAGGTCTAGGTTAGGTCTGGGATTAGTTCCCATCAGGCTCATTCTTTCGCATATTTCTCATACTTGATGGCTAGATCCTGGGCTTTTTCTGGATTGCATCACGTAGTAATGTAGTACCACACTGAAACAGTCAATGAAACCTGGTTTCCATCAATATTTTAGCGGACAACGCGAGTTAGGTCTAGGTGAGGCCTGAGATTTTCACTGATCAGACTCATACTTTCGCATTCTTCACATACTTGTTGAACGGATCCTGGGTTTTTTCTGGTTTTGATCACGTAGTAATGTGGTACCACACTGAAACATTCAATTAAACCTGGTCTTGATAAATATTCTAGAGAATAACGCATGTTAGGTCTGGGTTAGGTCTAGGATTTGTCCTCATGAGTCTCATACTTTCGCATATTTCTCATACTTCATGGCTAGATCCTGGGCTATTTCTGGATTGGATCACGTAGTAATGTGGTACTACACTGAAACAGTCAATTAAACCTGGTTTTAATGAATATTTTAGAGAATAATTCATCTTAGGTCTGGGTTAGGTCTAAGATTTGCCCTGATCAGGCTCACAGTTTAGCGTTTTTCACATACATCTTGAACAGATCCTGGGCTTTCTCTGGTTTGGATCACGAAGTAGTGTGGTACCACACTGAAACAGTCCATTAAACCTGGTCTGGATAAATATTTTAGAGGATAACGCAAGTTAGGTCTGGGATAGGTCTGGGATTTTCACTCATCACACTCGTACTTTCGCATTCTCCACATACTAGTTGAACAGATCCTGGGTTTTTTCTGGTTTGGATCACGTAGTAATGTGGTACCACACTGAAACAGTCGATTAAACCTAGTTTCGATCAATATTTTAGAGGATAACGCAAGTTAGGTCTGGGATAGGTCTGGGATTTGACCTCATCAGACTCATACTTTCGCACACTTCACATACTCCTTGAACAGATCCTGGGTTATTTTCTGGTTTGGATCACATAGTAATGTGGTACCACACTGAAACAGTCAATTAAACCTGGTTTCGATCAATATTTTAGAGAATAATTCATGTTAGGTCTAGGTTAGGTCTGGGATTTGTTCCCATCAGGCTCATTCTTTCGCATATTTCTCATACTTGATGGCTAGATCCTGGGCTTTTTCTGGATTGCATCACGTAGTAATGTAGTACCACACTGAAACAGTCAATGAAACCTGGTTTCCATCAATATTTTAGCGGACAACGCGAGTTAGGTCTAGGTGAGGCCTGAGATTTTCACTGATCAGACTCATACTTTCGCATTCTTCACATACTTGTTGAACGGATCCTGGGTTTTTTCTGGTTTTGATCACGTAGTAATGTGGTACCACACTGAAACATTCAATTAAACCTGGTCTTGATAAATATTCTAGAGAATAACGCATGTTAGGTCTGGGTTAGGTCTAGGATTTATCCTCATGAGTCTCATACTTTCGCATATTTCTCATACTTCATGGCTAGATCCTGGGCTATTTCTGGATTGGATCACGTAGTAATGCGGTACTACACTGAAACAGTCAATTAAACCTGGTTTTAATGAATATTTTAGAGAATAATTCATCTTAGGTCTGGGTTAGGTCTAAGATTTGCCCTCATCAGGCTCACAGTTTAGCGTTTTTCACATACATCTTGAACAGATCCTGGGCTTTCTCTGGTTTGGATCACGAAGTAGTGTGGTACCACACTGAAACAGTCCATTAAACCTGGTCTGGATAAATATTTTAGAGGATAACGCATCTTAGGTCTGGGTTAGGTCTAAGATTTGCCCTCATCAGGCTCACAGATTAGCGTGTTTCACATACTTGTTGAACAGATCCTGGGTTTTTTCAGGTTTGGATCACGAAGTAGTATGGTATCACACTGAAACAGTCCATTAAACCTGGTTTCGCTCAATATTTTAGAGGATAACGCATGTTAGGTCTAGGTTAGGTCTGGGATTTGCTCTCATCAGGCTCATTCTTTCGCATATTTCTCATACATGATGGCTAGATCCTGGGCTTTTTCTGGATTGCATCACGTAGTAATGTAGTACCACACTGTAACAGTCAATGAAACCTGGTTTCCATGAATATTTTAGAGGACAACGCAAGTTAGGTCTAGGCAAGGCCTGAGATTTTCACTGATCAGACTCATACTTTCCCATTCTTCACATACTTGTTGAACGGATCCTGGGTTTTTTCTGGTTTTGATCACGTAGTAATGTGGTACCACACTGAAACAGTCAATTCAACCTGGTTTCCATCAATATTTTAGAGGACAACGCATGTTAGGTCTAGGATAGGTCTGGGATTTGCCCTCATCAGGCTCATACTTTCGCATATTTCTCATACTTCATGGCTAGATCCTGGGCTATTTCTGGATTGGAACACGTAGTAATGTGGGACCACACTGAAACAGTCAAATAAACCTGGTTTTGATCAATATTTTAGAGAATAACGCATGTTAGGTCTAGGTTAGGCCTGGGATTTTCCCTCATCAGACTCATACTTTCGCATTCTTCACATACTTGTTGAACGGATCCTGGTTTTTTTCTGGTTTGGATCACGTAGTATTGTGGAACCACACTGAAGCAGTCAAGTAAACCTGGTTTCGATCAATATTTTAGAGAATAATTCATGTTAGGTCTAGGTTAGGTCTGGGATTTGCCCTCATCAGGCTCATACTTTCGCATATTTCTCATACTTCATGGCTAGATCGTGGGCTATTTCTGGAATGGATCACGTAGTAATGTGGTACCACACTGAAACAGTCAATTAAACCTGGTTTTGATCAATATTTTAGAGAATAATTCATGTTAGGTCTAGGTTAGGTCAGGGATTTGCTCTCATCAGGCTCATTCTTTCGCATATTTCTCATACTTGACGGCTAGATCCTGGGCTTTTTCTGGATTGCATCACGTAGTAATGAAGTACAACACTGAAACAGTCAATTAAACCTGGTTTCGATCAATATTTTAGAGAATAATTCATGTTAGGTCTAGGTTAGGTCTGGGATTTGCTCTCATCAGGCTCATTCTTTCGCATATTTCTCATACTGGATGGCTAGATCCTGGGCTTTTTCTGGATTGCATCACGTAGTAATGAAGTACAACACTGTAACAGTCAATTAAACCTGGTTTCCGTCAATATTTTAGAGGACAACGCATGTTAGGTCTAGGTTAGGCCTGGGATTTACCCTCATCAGGGTCATACTGTCGCAGTTTTAACATACTTGTTGAACGGATCCTGGGTTTTTTCTGGTTTGGTTCACGTAGTAATGTGGTACCACACTGTAACATTCAATTAAACCTGGTCTTGATAAATATTTTAGAGGATAACGCATGTTAGGATTGGGTTAGGTCTAGGGTTTGGCCTCATCAGGCTCATACTTTCGCATATTTCTCATACTTCATGGCTAGATCCTGGGCTGTTTCTGGATTGTATCACGTAGTAATGTGGTACCACGCTGAAACAGTCGATTAAACCTGGTTTCGATCAATATTTTAGAGGACAACGCAAGTTAAGTCTGGGATAGGACTGGGATTTGACCTCATCAGACTCATACTTTCGCATTCTTCACATACTTGTTGAACGGATCCTGGGTTTTTTCTGGTTTGGATCACGTAGTAATCTGGGACCACTCTGAAACAGTCGACTAAACCTGGTTTCGCTCAATATTTTAGAGGATAACGCATGTTAGGTCTAGGTTAGGTCTGGGATTTGCTCTCATCAGGCTCATTCTTTCGCATATTTCTCATACATGATGGCTAGATCCTGGGCTTTTTCTGGATTGCATCACGTAGTAATGTAGTACCACACTGAAACAGTCAATGAAACCTGGTTTCCATGAATATTTTAGAGGACAACGCAAGTTAGGTCTAGGCAAGGCCTGAGATTTTCACTGATCAGACTCATACTTTCCCATTCTTCACATACTTGTTGAACGGATCCTGGGTTTTTTCTGGTTTTGATCACGTAGTAATGTGGTACCACACTGAAACAGTCAATTCAACCTGGTTTCCATCAATATTTTAGAGGACAACGCATGTTAGGTCTAGGATAGGTCTGGGATTTGCCCTCATCAGGCTCATACTTTCGCATATTTCTCATACTTCATGGCTAGATCCTGGGCTATTTCTGGATTGGAACACGTAGTAATGTGGGACCACACTGAAACAGTCAAATAAACCTGGTTTTGATCAATATTTTAGAGAATAACGCATGTTAGGTCTAGGTTAGGCCTGGGATTTTCCCTCATCAGACTCATACTTTCGCATTCTTCACATACTTGTTGAACGGATCCTGGGTTTTTTCTGGTTTTGATCACGTAGTAATGTGGTACCACACTGAAACATTCAATTAAACCTGGTCTTGATAAATATTCTAGAGAATAACGCATGTTAGGTCTGGGTTAGGTCTAGGATTTGTCCTCATGAGTCTCATACTTTCGCATATTTCTCATACTTCATGGCTAGATCCTGGGCTATTTCTGGATTGGATCACGTAGTAATGTGGTACTACACTGAAACAGTCAATTAAACCTGGTTTTAATGAATATTTTAGAGAATAATTCATCTTAGGTCTGGGTTAGGTCTAAGATTTGCCCTGATCAGGCTCACAGTTTAGCGTTTTTCACATACATCTTGAACAGATCCTGGGCTTTCTCTGGTTTGGATCACGAAGTAGTGTGGTACCACACTGAAACAGTCCATTAAACCTGGTCTGGATAAATATTTTAGAGGATAACGCAAGTTAGGTCTGGGATAGGTCTGGGATTTTCACTCATCACACTCGTACTTTCGCATTCTCCACATACTAGTTGAACAGATCCTGGGTTTTTTCTGGTTTGGATCACGTAGTAATGTGGTACCACACTGAAACAGTCGATTAAACCTAGTTTCGATCAATATTTTAGAGGATAACGCAAGTTAGGTCTGGGATAGGTCTGGGATTTGACCTCATCAGACTCATACTTTCGCACACTTCACATACTCCTTGAACAGATCCTGGGTTATTTTCTGGTTTGGATCACATAGTAATGTGGTACCACACTGAAACAGTCAATTAAACCTGGTTTCGATCAATATTTTAGAGAATAATTCATGTTAGGTCTAGGTTAGGTCTGGGATTTGTTCCCATCAGGCTCATTCTTTCGCATATTTCTCATACTTGATGGCTAGATCCTGGGCTTTTTCTGGATTGCATCACGTAGTAATGTAGTACCACACTGAAACAGTCAATGAAACCTGGTTTCCATCAATATTTTAGCGGACAACGCGAGTTAGGTCTAGGTGAGGCCTGAGATTTTCACTGATCAGACTCATACTTTCGCATTCTTCACATACTTGTTGAACGGATCCTGGGTTTTTTCTGGTTTTGATCACGTAGTAATGTGGTACCACACTGAAACATTCAATTAAACCTGGTCTTGATAAATATTCTAGAGAATAACGCATGTTAGGTCTGGGTTAGGTCTAGGATTTGTCCTCATGAGTCTCATACTTTCGCATATTTCTCATACTTCATGGCTAGATCCTGGGCTATTTCTGGATTGGATCACGTAGTAATGTGGTACTACACTGAAACAGTCAATTAAACCTGGTTTTAATGAATATTTTAGAGAATAATTCATCTTAGGTCTGGGTTAGGTCTAAGATTTGCCCTGATCAGGCTCACAGTTTAGCGTTTTTCACATACATCTTGAACAGATCCTGGGCTTTCTCTGGTTTGGATCACGAAGTAGTGTGGTACCACACTGAAACAGTCCATTAAACCTGGTCTGGATAAATATTTTAGAGGATAACGCAAGTTAGGTCTGGGATAGGTCTGGGATTTTCACTCATCACACTCGTACTTTCGCATTCTCCACATACTAGTTGAACAGATCCTGGGTTTTTTCTGGTTTGGATCACGTAGTAATGTGGTACCACACTGAAACAGTCGATTAAACCTAGTTTCGATCAATATTTTAGAGGATAACGCAAGTTAGGTCTGGGATAGGTCTGGGATTTGACCTCATCAGACTCATACTTTCGCACACTTCACATACTCCTTGAACAGATCCTGGGTTATTTTCTGGTTTGGATCACATAGTAATGTGGTACCACACTGAAACAGTCAATTAAACCTGGTTTCGATCAATATTTTAGAGAATAATTCATGTTAGGTCTAGGTTAGGTCTGGGATTTGTTCCCATCAGGCTCATTCTTTCGCATATTTCTCATACTTGATGGCTAGATCCTGGGCTTTTTCTGGATTGCATCACGTAGTAATGTAGTACCACACTGAAACAGTCAATGAAACCTGGTTTCCATCAATATTTTAGCGGACAACGCGAGTTAGGTCTAGGTGAGGCCTGAGATTTTCACTGATCAGACTCATACTTTCGCATTCTTCACATACTTGTTGAACGGATCCTGGGTTTTTTCTGGTTTTGATCACGTAGTAATGTGGTACCACACTGAAACATTCAATTAAACCTGGTCTTGATAAATATTCTAGAGAATAACGCATGTTAGGTCTGGGTTAGGTCTAGGATTTATCCTCATGAGTCTCATACTTTCGCATATTTCTCATACTTCATGGCTAGATCCTGGGCTATTTCTGGATTGGATCACGTAGTAATGCGGTACTACACTGAAACAGTCAATTAAACCTGGTTTTAATGAATATTTTAGAGAATAATTCATCTTAGGTCTGGGTTAGGTCTAAGATTTGCCCTCATCAGGCTCACAGTTTAGCGTTTTTCACATACATCTTGAACAGATCCTGGGCTTTCTCTGGTTTGGATCACGAAGTAGTGTGGTACCACACTGAAACAGTCCATTAAACCTGGTCTGGATAAATATTTTAGAGGATAACGCATCTTAGGTCTGGGTTAGGTCTAAGATTTGCCCTCATCAGGCTCACAGATTAGCGTGTTTCACATACTTGTTGAACAGATCCTGGGTTTTTTCAGGTTTGGATCACGAAGTAGTATGGTATCACACTGAAACAGTCCATTAAACCTGGTTTCGCTCAATATTTTAGAGGATAACGCATGTTAGGTCTAGGTTAGGTCTGGGATTTGCTCTCATCAGGCTCATTCTTTCGCATATTTCTCATACATGATGGCTAGATCCTGGGCTTTTTCTGGATTGCATCACGTAGTAATGTAGTACCACACTGTAACAGTCAATGAAACCTGGTTTCCATGAATATTTTAGAGGACAACGCAAGTTAGGTCTAGGCAAGGCCTGAGATTTTCACTGATCAGACTCATACTTTCCCATTCTTCACATACTTGTTGAACGGATCCTGGGTTTTTTCTGGTTTTGATCACGTAGTAATGTGGTACCACACTGAAACAGTCAATTCAACCTGGTTTCCATCAATATTTTAGAGGACAACGCATGTTAGGTCTAGGATAGGTCTGGGATTTGCCCTCATCAGGCTCATACTTTCGCATATTTCTCATACTTCATGGCTAGATCCTGGGCTATTTCTGGATTGGAACACGTAGTAATGTGGGACCACACTGAAACAGTCAAATAAACCTGGTTTTGATCAATATTTTAGAGAATAACGCATGTTAGGTCTAGGTTAGGCCTGGGATTTTCCCTCATCAGACTCATACTTTCGCATTCTTCACATACTTGTTGAACGGATCCTGGTTTTTTTCTGGTTTGGATCACGTAGTATTGTGGAACCACACTGAAGCAGTCAAGTAAACCTGGTTTCGATCAATATTTTAGAGAATAATTCATGTTAGGTCTAGGTTAGGTCTGGGATTTGCCCTCATCAGGCTCATACTTTCGCATATTTCTCATACTTCATGGCTAGATCGTGGGCTATTTCTGGAATGGATCACGTAGTAATGTGGTACCACACTGAAACAGTCAATTAAACCTGGTTTTGATCAATATTTTAGAGAATAATTCATGTTAGGTCTAGGTTAGGTCAGGGATTTGCTCTCATCAGGCTCATTCTTTCGCATATTTCTCATACTTGACGGCTAGATCCTGGGCTTTTTCTGGATTGCATCACGTAGTAATGAAGTACAACACTGAAACAGTCAATTAAACCTGGTTTCGATCAATATTTTAGAGAATAATTCATGTTAGGTCTAGGTTAGGTCTGGGATTTGCTCTCATCAGGCTCATTCTTTCGCATATTTCTCATACTGGATGGCTAGATCCTGGGCTTTTTCTGGATTGCATCACGTAGTAATGAAGTACAACACTGTAACAGTCAATTAAACCTGGTTTCCGTCAATATTTTAGAGGACAACGCATGTTAGGTCTAGGTTAGGCCTGGGATTTACCCTCATCAGGGTCATACTGTCGCAGTTTTAACATACTTGTTGAACGGATCCTGGGTTTTTTCTGGTTTGGTTCACGTAGTAATGTGGTACCACACTGTAACATTCAATTAAACCTGGTCTTGATAAATATTTTAGAGGATAACGCATGTTAGGATTGGGTTAGGTCTAGGGTTTGGCCTCATCAGGCTCATACTTTCGCATATTTCTCATACTTCATGGCTAGATCCTGGGCTGTTTCTGGATTGTATCACGTAGTAATGTGGTACCACGCTGAAACAGTCGATTAAACCTGGTTTCGATCAATATTTTAGAGGACAACGCAAGTTAAGTCTGGGATAGGACTGGGATTTGACCTCATCAGACTCATACTTTCGCATTCTTCACATACTTGTTGAACGGATCCTGGGTTTTTTCTGGTTTGGATCACGTAGTAATCTGGGACCACTCTGAAACAGTCGACTAAACCTGGTTTCGCTCAATATTTTAGAGGATAACGCATGTTAGGTCTAGGTTAGGTCTGGGATTTGCTCTCATCAGGCTCATTCTTTCGCATATTTCTCATACATGATGGCTAGATCCTGGGCTTTTTCTGGATTGCATCACGTAGTAATGTAGTACCACACTGAAACAGTCAATGAAACCTGGTTTCCATGAATATTTTAGAGGACAACGCAAGTTAGGTCTAGGCAAGGCCTGAGATTTTCACTGATCAGACTCATACTTTCCCATTCTTCACATACTTGTTGAACGGATCCTGGGTTTTTTCTGGTTTTGATCACGTAGTAATGTGGTACCACACTGAAACAGTCAATTCAACCTGGTTTCCATCAATATTTTAGAGGACAACGCATGTTAGGTCTAGGATAGGTCTGGGATTTGCCCTCATCAGGCTCATACTTTCGCATATTTCTCATACTTCATGGCTAGATCCTGGGCTATTTCTGGATTGGAACACGTAGTAATGTGGGACCACACTGAAACAGTCAAATAAACCTGGTTTTGATCAATATTTTAGAGAATAACGCATGTTAGGTCTAGGTTAGGCCTGGGATTTTCCCTCATCAGACTCATACTTTCGCATTCTTCACATACTTGTTGAACGGATCCTGGGTTTTTTCTGGTTTTGATCACGTAGTAATGTGGTACCACACTGAAACATTCAATTAAACCTGGTCTTGATAAATATTCTAGAGAATAACGCATGTTAGGTCTGGGTTAGGTCTAGGATTTGTCCTCATGAGTCTCATACTTTCGCATATTTCTCATACTTCATGGCTAGATCCTGGGCTATTTCTGGATTGGATCACGTAGTAATGTGGTACTACACTGAAACAGTCAATTAAACCTGGTTTTAATGAATATTTTAGAGAATAATTCATCTTAGGTCTGGGTTAGGTCTAAGATTTGCCCTGATCAGGCTCACAGTTTAGCGTTTTTCACATACATCTTGAACAGATCCTGGGCTTTCTCTGGTTTGGATCACGAAGTAGTGTGGTACCACACTGAAACAGTCCATTAAACCTGGTCTGGATAAATATTTTAGAGGATAACGCAAGTTAGGTCTGGGATAGGTCTGGGATTTTCACTCATCACACTCGTACTTTCGCATTCTCCACATACTAGTTGAACAGATCCTGGGTTTTTTCTGGTTTGGATCACGTAGTAATGTGGTACCACACTGAAACAGTCGATTAAACCTAGTTTCGATCAATATTTTAGAGGATAACGCAAGTTAGGTCTGGGATAGGTCTGGGATTTGACCTCATCAGACTCATACTTTCGCACACTTCACATACTCCTTGAACAGATCCTGGGTTATTTTCTGGTTTGGATCACATAGTAATGTGGTACCACACTGAAACAGTCAATTAAACCTGGTTTCGATCAATATTTTAGAGAATAATTCATGTTAGGTCTAGGTTAGGTCTGGGATTTGTTCCCATCAGGCTCATTCTTTCGCATATTTCTCATACTTGATGGCTAGATCCTGGGCTTTTTCTGGATTGCATCACGTAGTAATGTAGTACCACACTGAAACAGTCAATGAAACCTGGTTTCCATCAATATTTTAGCGGACAACGCGAGTTAGGTCTAGGTGAGGCCTGAGATTTTCACTGATCAGACTCATACTTTCGCATTCTTCACATACTTGTTGAACGGATCCTGGGTTTTTTCTGGTTTTGATCACGTAGTAATGTGGTACCACACTGAAACATTCAATTAAACCTGGTCTTGATAAATATTCTAGAGAATAACGCATGTTAGGTCTGGGTTAGGTCTAGGATTTATCCTCATGAGTCTCATACTTTCGCATATTTCTCATACTTCATGGCTAGATCCTGGGCTATTTCTGGATTGGATCACGTAGTAATGCGGTACTACACTGAAACAGTCAATTAAACCTGGTTTTAATGAATATTTTAGAGAATAATTCATCTTAGGTCTGGGTTAGGTCTAAGATTTGCCCTCATCAGGCTCACAGTTTAGCGTTTTTCACATACATCTTGAACAGATCCTGGGCTTTCTCTGGTTTGGATCACGAAGTAGTGTGGTACCACACTGAAACAGTCCATTAAACCTGGTCTGGATAAATATTTTAGAGGATAACGCATCTTAGGTCTGGGTTAGGTCTAAGATTTGCCCTCATCAGGCTCACAGATTAGCGTGTTTCACATACTTGTTGAACAGATCCTGGGTTTTTTCAGGTTTGGATCACGAAGTAGTATGGTATCACACTGAAACAGTCCATTAAACCTGGTTTCGCTCAATATTTTAGAGGATAACGCATGTTAGGTCTAGGTTAGGTCTGGGATTTGCTCTCATCAGGCTCATTCTTTCGCATATTTCTCATACATGATGGCTAGATCCTGGGCTTTTTCTGGATTGCATCACGTAGTAATGTAGTACCACACTGAAACAGTCAATGAAACCTGGTTTCCATGAATATTTTAGAGGACAACGCAAGTTAGGTCTAGGCAAGGCCTGAGATTTTCACTGATCAGACTCATACTTTCCCATTCTTCACATACTTGTTGAACGGATCCTGGGTTTTTTCTGGTTTTGATCACGTAGTAATGTGGTACCACACTGAAACAGTCAATTCAACCTGGTTTCCATCAATATTTTAGAGGACAACGCATGTTAGGTCTAGGTTAGGTCTGGGATTTGCCCTCATCAGGCTCATACTTTCGCATATTTCTCATACTTCATGGCTAGATCCTGGGCTATTTCTGGATTGGAACACGTAGTAATGTGGGACCACACTGAAACAGTCAAATAAACCTGGTTTTGATCAATATTTTAGAGAATAACGCATGTTAGGTCTAGGTTAGGCCTGGGATTTTCCCTCATCAGACTCATACTTTCGCATTCTTCACATACTTGTTGAACGGATCCTGGTTTTTTTCTGGTTTGGATCACGTAGTATTGTGGAACCACACTGAAGCAGTCAAGTAAACCTGGTTTCGATCAATATTTTAGAGAATAATTCATGTTAGGTCTAGGTTAGGTCTGGGATTTGCCCTCATCAGGCTCATACTTTCGCATATTTCTCATACTTCATGGCTAGATCGTGGGCTATTTCTGGAATGGATCACGTAGTAATGTGGTACCACACTGAAACAGTCAATTAAACCTGGTTTTGATCAATATTTTAGAGAATAATTCATGTTAGGTCTAGGTTAGGTCAGGGATTTGCTCTCATCAGGCTCATTCTTTCGCATATTTCTCATACTTGATGGCTAGATCCTGGGCTTTTTCTGGATTGCATCACGTAGTAATGAAGTACAACACTGAAACAGTCAATTAAACCTGGTTTCGATCAATATTTTAGAGAATAATTCATGTTAGGTCTAGGTTAGGTCTGGGATTTGCTCTCATCAGGCTCATTCTTTCGCATATTTCTCATACTGGATGGCTAGATCCTGGGCTTTTTCTGGATTGCATCACGTAGTAATGAAGTACAACACTGTAACAGTCAATTAAACCTGGTTTCCGAAAATATTTTAGAGGACAACGCATGTTAGGTCTAGGTTAGGCCTGGGATTTACCCTCATCAGGGTCATACTGTCGCAGTTTTAACATACTTGTTGAACGGATCCTGGGTTTTTTCTGGTTTGGTTCACGTAGTAATGTGGTACCACACTGTAACATTCAATTAAACCTGGTCTTGATAAATATTTTAGAGGATAACGCATGTTAGGATTGGGTTAGGTCTAGGGTTTGGCCTCATCAGGCTCATACTTTCGCATATTTCTCATACTTCATGGCTAGATCCTGGGCTGTTTCTGGATTGTATCACGTAGTAATGTGGTACCACGCTGAAACAGTCGATTAAACCTGGTTTCGATCAATATTTTAGAGGACAACGCAAGTTAAGTCTGGGATAGGACTGGGATTTGACCTCATCAGACTCATACTTTCGCATTCTTCACATACTTGTTGAACGGATCCTGGGTTTTTTCTGGTTTGGATCACGTAGTAATCTGGGACCACTCTGAAACAGTCGACTAAACCTGGTTTCGCTCAATATTTTAGAGGATAACGCATGTTAGGTCTAGGTTAGGTCTGGGATTTGCTCTCATCAGGCTCATTCTTTCGCATATTTCTCATACATGATGGCTAGATCCTGGGCTTTTTCTGGATTGCATCACGTAGTAATGTAGTACCACACTGAAACAGTCAATGAAACCTGGTTTCCATGAATATTTTAGAGGACAACGCAAGTTAGGTCTAGGCAAGGCCTGAGATTTTCACTGATCAGACTCATACTTTCCCATTCTTCACATACTTGTTGAACGGATCCTGGGTTTTTTCTGGTTTTGATCACGTAGTAATGTGGTACCACACTGAAACAGTCAATTCAACCTGGTTTCCATCAATATTTTAGAGGACAACGCATGTTAGGTCTAGGTTAGGTCTGGGATTTGCCCTCATCAGGCTCATACTTTCGCATATTTCTCATACTTCATGGCTAGATCCTGGGCTATTTCTGGATTGGAACACGTAGTAATGTGGGACCACACTGAAACAGTCAAATAAACCTGGTTTTGATCAATATTTTAGAGAATAACGCATGTTAGGTCTAGGTTAGGCCTGGGATTTTCCCTCATCAGACTCATACTTTCGCATTCTTCACATACTTGTTGAACGGATCCTGGTTTTTTTCTGGTTTGGATCACGTAGTATTGTGGAACCACACTGAAGCAGTCAAGTAAACCTGGTTTCGATCAATATTTTAGAGAATAATTCATGTTAGGTCTAGGTTAGGTCTGGGATTTGCCCTCATCAGGCTCATACTTTCGCATATTTCTCATACTTCATGGCTAGATCGTGGGCTATTTCTGGAATGGATCACGTAGTAATGTGGTACCACACTGAAACAGTCAATTAAACCTGGTTTTGATCAATATTTTAGAGAATAATTCATGTTAGGTCTAGGTTAGGTCAGGGATTTGCTCTCATCAGGCTCATTCTTTCGCATATTTCTCATACTTGATGGCTAGATCCTGGGCTTTTTCTGGATTGCATCACGTAGTAATGAAGTACAACACTGAAACAGTCAATTAAACCTGGTTTCGATCAATATTTTAGAGAATAATTCATGTTAGGTCTAGGTTAGGTCTGGGATTTGCTCTCATCAGGCTCATTCTTTCGCATATTTCTCATACTGGATGGCTAGATCCTGGGCTTTTTCTGGATTGCATCACGTAGTAATGAAGTACAACACTGTAACAGTCAATTAAACCTGGTTTCCGTCAATATTTTAGAGGACAACGCATGTTAGGTCTAGGTTAGGCCTGGGATTTACCCTCATCAGGGTCATACTGTCGCAGTTTTAACATACTTGTTGAACGGATCCTGGGTTTTTTCTGGTTTGGATCACGTAGTAATCTGGGACCACTCTGAAACAGTCGACTAAACCTGGTTTCGATCAATATTTTAGAGGATAACGCATGTTAGGTCTAGGTTAGGCCTGGGATTTTCCCTCATCAGACTCATACTTTCGCATTCTTCACATACTCGTTGAACGGATTCTGGGTTTTTTCTGGTTTGGATCACGTAGTAATGTGGGACCACACTGAAACAGTCAATTAAACCTGGCTTCGATCTATATATTAGAGAATAATTCATGTTAGGTCTTGGTTAGGTCTGGGATTTGCTCTCATCAGGCTCATTCTTTCGCATATTTCTCATACTTGATGGCTAGATCCAGGGCTTTTTCTAGATTGCATCACGTAGTAATGAAGTACAAAACTGAAACAGTCAATGAAACCTGGTTTCCATCAATATTTTAGAGGAGAACGCATGTTAGGTCTAGGTAAGGCCTGAGATTTGCTCTCATCAGGCACATTCCTTCGCATATTACTCAAACTTGATGGCTAGATCCTGGGCTTTTTCTGGGTTGCATCACGTAGTAATGTGGTACCACACTGAAACATTCAATTAAACCTGGTCTTGATAAATATTTTAGAGGCTAACGCATGTTAGGTCTGGGTTAGGTCTAGGATTTGCCCTCATCAGGCTCATACTTTCGCATATTTCTCATACTTCATGGCTAGATCCTGGGCTTTTTCTGGATTGCCTCACGTAGTAAAGTGGTACCACACTGAAACATTCAATGAAACCTGGTTTCGATCAATATTTTAGAGGATAACGCATGTTAGGTCTAGGTTAGGCCTGGGATTTTCACTCATCAGACTCATACTTTCGCATTCTTCACATACTTGTTGAACGGATCCTGGGTTTTTTCTGGTTTGGATCACGTAGTAATGTGGGGCCACACTGAAACATTCAATGAAACCTGGTCTGGATAAATATTTTAGAGGATAACGCATCTTAGGTCTGGGTTAGGTCTAAGATTTGCCCTCATCAGGCTCACAGTTTAGCGTTTTTCACATACTTGTTGAACAGATCCTGGGTTTTTTCTGGTTTGGATCACGAAGTAGTGTGGTACCACACAGAAACAGTTCATTAAACCTGGTTTCGCTCAATATTTTAGGGGATAACGCATGTTAGGTCTAGGTTAGGTCTGGGATTTGCTCTCATCAGGCTCATTCTTTCGCACATTTCTCATACTTGATGGCTAGATCCTGGGCTTTTTCTGGATTGCATCACGTAGTAACGTAGTACCACACTGAAACAGTCAATGAAACCTGGTTTCCATCAATATTTTAGAGGACAACGCAAGTTAGGTCTAGGTAAGGCCTGAGATTGTCACTGATCAGACTCATACTTTCGCATTCTTCACATACTTGTTGAACGGATCCTCGGATTTTTCTGGTTTTGATCACGTAGTAATCAGGTACCACAATGAAACATTCAATTAAACCTGGTCTTGATAAAAATTTTACAGAATAACGCATGTTAGGTCTGGGTTAGTTCTAGGATTTGCCCTCATCAGGCTCATACTTTCGCATATTTCTCATACTTCATGGCTAGATCCTGGGCTATTTCTGGATTGGATCACGTAGTAATGTGGTACCACACTGAAACAGTCAATTAAATCTGGTTTTGATCAATATTTTAGAGAATAATTCATGTTAGGTCTAGCTTAGGCCTGGGATTTACCCTCATCAGGGTGATACTGTCGCAGTTTTAACATACTTGTTGAACGGATCCTGGGTTTTTTCTGGTTTGGTTCACGTAGTAATTTGGTACCACACTGAAACATTCAATTAAACCTGGTCTTGATAAATATTTTAGAGGATAACGCATGTTAGGTTTGGGTTAGGTCTAGGATTTGCCCTCATCTGGCTCATACCTTCGCACATTTCTCATACTTCATGGCTAGATCCTGGGCTGTTTCTGGATTGTATCACGTAGTAATGTGGTACCACGCTGAAACAGTCGATTAAACCTGGTTTCGATAAATATTTCAGAGGATAACGCAAGTTAAGTCTGGGATAGGTCTGGGATTTGACCTCATCAGACTCATACTTTCGCATTCTTCACATACTTGTTGAACGGATCCTGGGTTTTTTCTGGTTTGGATCACGTAGTAATCTGGGACCACACTGAAACAGTCGACTAAACCTGGTTTCGATCAATATTTTAGAGGATAACGCATGTTAGGTCTAGGTTAGGCCTGGGATTTTCCCTCATCAGACTCATACTTTCGCATTCTTCACATACTTGTTGAACGGATCCTGGGTTTTTTCTGGTTTGGATCACGTAGTATTGTGGGACCACACTGAAGCAGTCGAGTAAACCTGGTTTCGATCAATATTTTAGAGAATAATTCATGTTAGGTCTAGGTTAGGTCTGGGATTTGCTCTCATCAGGCTCATTCTTTCGCATATTTCTCATACTTGATGGCTAGATCCTGGGTTTTTTCTGGTTTGGATCACGTAGTAATGTGGTACCACACTGAAACAGTCGAATAAACCTGGCTTCGATCAATATTTTAGATGATAACGCATGTAAGGTCTAGGTTAGGTCTGGGATTTGCTCTCATCAGGCTCATTCTTTCGCATATTTCTCATACTTGATGGCTAGATCCTGGGTTTTTTCTGGTTTGGATCACGTAGTAATGTGGTACCACACTGAAACAGTCGATTAAACCTGGTTTCGATCAATATTTTAGAGGATAACGCAGGTTAAGTCAGGGAATGGTCTGGGATTTGACCTCATCAGACTCATACTTTCGCATTCTTCACATACTTGTTGTATGGATCCTGGGTTTTTTCTGGTTTGGATCGCGTAGTATTGCGGGACCACACTGAAACAGTCCATTAAACCTGGTTTCGCTCAATATTTTAGAGGATAACGCATGTTAGGTCTGGGTTAAGTCTAGGATTTGCTCTCATCAGGCTCATACTTCCGCATATTTCTCATACTTCATGGCTAGGTCCTGGGCTGTTTCTGGATTGTATCACGTAGTAATGTGGTACCACGCTGAAACAGTCAATTAAACCTGGTTTCGATCAATATTTTAGAGGATAACGCAAGTTAGGTCTGGGATAGGTCTAGGATTTGCCCTCATCAGGCTCCTACTTTCGCATATTTCTCATACTTCATGGCTAGATCCTGGGCTATTTCTGGATTGGATCACGTAGTAAAGTGGTACCACACAGAAACATTCAATGAAACCTGGTTTGGATAAATATTTTAGAGTATAACGCATCTTAGGTCTGGGTTATGTCTAAGATTTGCCCTCATCAGGCTCACAGTTTAGCGTTTTTCACATACTTCTTGAACAGATCCTGGGCTTTCTCTGGTTTGGATCACGACGTAGTGTGGTACCACACTGAAACAGTCCATTAAACCTGGTTTCGCTCAATATTTTAGAGGATAACGCATGTTAGGTCTAGGTTAGGTCTGGGATTTGCTCTCATCAGGCTCATTCTTTCGCATATTTCTCATACTTGATGGCTAGATCCTGCGCTTTTTCTGGATTGCATCACGTAGTAATGTAGTACCACACTGAAACAGTCAATGAAACCTGGTTTCCATCAATATTTTAGAGGACAACGCAAGTTACGTCTAGGTGAGGCCTGAGATTTTCACTGATCAGTCTCATACTTTCGCATTCTTCACATATTTGTTGAACGGATCCTCGTTTTTTTCTGGTTTTGATCACGTAGTAATGAGGTACCACCATGAAACATTCAATTAAACCTGGTCTTGATAAAAATTTTACAGAATAACGCATGTTAGGTCTGGGTTAGGTCTAGGATTTGCCCTCATCAGGCTCATACTTTCGCATATATCTCATACTTCATGGCTAGATCCTGGGCTATTTCTGGATTGGATCACGTAGTAATGTGGTACCACACTGAAACAGTCAATTAAACCTGGTTTCCATCAATATTTTAGAGGACAACGCATGTTAGGTCTAGGTTAGGCCTGGGATTTACCCTCATCAGGGTCATACTGTCGCAGTTTTAACATACTTGTTGAACGGATCCTGGGTTTTTTCTGGTTTGGTTCACGTAGTAATGTGGTACCACACTGAAACATTCAATTAAACCTGGTCTTGATAAATATTTTTGAGGATAACGCATGTTAGGTTTGGGTTAGGTCTCGGATTTGCCCTCATCAGACTCATACTTTCGCATATTTCTCATACTTCATGGCTAGATCCTGGGCTGTTTCTGGATTGTATAACGTAGTAATGTGGTACCACGCTGAAACAGTCGATTAAACCTGGTTTCGATCAATATTTTAGAGGACAACGCAAGTTAAGTCTGGGATAGGTCTGGGATTTGACCTCATCAGGCTCATACTTTCGCATATTTCTCATACTTCATGGCTAGATCCTGGGCTATTTCTGGATTGGATCACGTAGTAATGTGGTACCACACTGAAACAGTTAAATAAACCCGGTTTTGATCAATATTTTAGAGAATAATTCATGTTAGGTCTAGGTTAGGTCAGGGATTTGCTCCCATCGGACTCATTCTTTCGCATATTTCTCATACTTGATGGCTAGATCCTGGGCTATTTCTGGATTGGATCACGTAGTAATGTGGTACCACACTGAAACAGTTAAATAAACCCGGTTTTGATCAATATTTTAGAGAATAATTCATGTTAGGTCTAGGTTAGGTCAGGGATTTGCTCCCATCGGACTCATTCTTTCGCATATTTCTCATACTTGATGGCTAGATCCTGGGCTTTTTCTGGATTGCATCACGTAGTAATGAAGTACAACACTGAAACAGTCAATTAAACCTGGTTTCGATCAACATTTTAGAGAATAATTCATGTTAGGTCTAGGTTAGGTCAGGGATTTGCTCTCATCAGGCTCATTCTTTCGCATATTTCTCATACTTGATGGCTAGATCCTGGGCTTTTTCTGGATTGCATCACGTAGTAATGAAGTACAACACTGAAACAGTCAATTAAACCTGGTTTCGATCAATATTTTAGAGAATAATTCATGTTAGGTCTAGGCTAGGTCTGGGATTTGCTCTCATCAGGCTCATTCTTTCGCATATTTCTCATACTTGATGGCTAGATCCTGGGCTTTTTCTGGATTGCATCACGTAGTAACGTAGTACCACACTGAAACAGTCAATGAAACCTGGTTTCCATCAATATTTTAGAGGACAACGCAAGTTAAGTCTGGGATAGGTCTGGGATTTGACCTCATCAGACTCATACTTTCGCATTCTTCACATACTTGTTGAACGGATCCTGGGTTTTTTCTGGTTTGGATCACGTAGTATTGTGGAACCACACTGAAGCAGTCAAGTAAACCTGGTTTCGATCAATATTTTAGAGAATAATTCATGTTAGGTCTAGGTTAGGTCTGGGATTTGCTTTCATCAGGCTCATTCTTTCGCATATTTCTCATACATGTTGAACGGAACCTGGGTTTTTTCTGGTTTGGTTCACGTAGTAATGTGGTACCACACTGAAACAGTCAATTAAACCTGGTTTTGATCAACATTTTAGAGAATAATTCATGTTAGGTCTGGGTTAGGTCTAGGATTTGCCCTCATCAGGCTCATACTTTCGCATATGTCTCATACTTCATGGCTAGATCCTGGGCTATTTCTGGATTGGATCACGTAGTAATGTGGTACCACACTGAAACAGTCAAATAAACCTGGTTTTGATCAATATTTTAGAGAATAATTCATGTTAGGTCTAGGTTAGGTCAGGGATTTGCTCCCATCGGACTCATTCTTTCGCATATTTCTCATACTTGATGGCTAGATCCTGGGCTTTTTCTGGATTGCATCACGTAGTAATGAAGTACAACACTGAAACAGTCAATTAAACCTGGTTTCGATCAACATTTTAGAGAATAATTCATGTTAGGTCTAGGTTAGGTCAGGGATTTGCTCTCATCAGGCTCATTCTTTCGCATATTTCTCATACTTGATGGCTAGATCCTGGGCTTTTTCTGGATTGCATCACGTAGTAATGAAGTACAACACTGAAACAGTCAATTAAACCTGGTTTCGATCAATATTTTAGAGAATAATTCATGTTAGGTCTAGGCTAGGTCTGGGATTTTTTGCTCATCAGGCTCATTCTTTCGCATATTTCTCATACTTGATGGCTAGATCCTGGGCTTTTTCTGGATTGCATCACGTAGTAATGAAGTACTACACTGAAACAGTCAATTAAACCTGGTTTTGATCAACATTTTAGAGAATAATTCATGTTAGGTCTATGCTAGGTCTAGGATTTGCCCTCATCAGGCTCATACTTTCGCATATTTCTCATACTTCATGGCTAGATCCTGGGCTGTTTCTGGATTGTATAACGTAGTAATGTGGCACCACAGAGAAACAGTCGATTAAACCTGGTTTCGATCAATATTTTAGAGGACAACGCAAGTTGAGTCTGGGATAGGTCTGGGATTTGACCTCATCAGACTCATACTTTCGCATTCTTCACATACTTGTTGAACGGATCCTGGGTTTTTTCTGGTTTGGATCACGTAGTAATCTGGGACCACTCTGAAACAGTCGACTAAACCTGGTTTCGGTCAATATTTTAGAGGATAACGCATGTTAGGTCTAGGTTAGGCCTGGGATTTTCCCTCATCAGACTCATACTTTCGCATTCTTCACATACTTGTTGAACGGATCCTGGGTTTTTTCTGGTTTGGATCACGTAGTATTGTGGGACCACACTGAAGCAGTCAAGTAAACCTGGTTTCGATCAATATTTTAGAGAATAATTCATGTTAGGTCTAGGTTAGGTCTGGGATTTGCTCTCATCAGGCTCATTCTTTCGCATATTTCTCATACTTGATGGCTAGATCCTGGGCTTTTTCTGGATTGCATCACGTAGTAATGAAGTACAACACTGAAACAGTCAATTAAACCTGGTTTCGATCAATATTTTAGAGAATAATTCATGTTAGGTCTAGGCTAGGTCTGGGATTTGCTCTCATCAGGCTCATTCTTTCGCATATTTCTCATACTTGATGGCTAGATCCTGGGCTTTTTCTGGATTGCATCACGTAGTAATGAAGTACTACACTGAAACATTCAATTAAACCTGGTTTCCATCAATATCATAGAGGATAACGCATGTTAGGTCTAGGTTAGGTCTGGGATTTTCACTCATCAGACTCATACTATCGCATTCTTCACATACTTGTTGAACGGATCCTGGGTTTTTTCTGGTTTGGATCACGTAGTAATGTGGTACCACACTGAAACAGTCGATTAAACCTGGTTTCTATCAATATTTTAGAGGATAACGCATGTTAGGTTTAGGTTAGGCCTGGGATTTTCACTCATCAGACTCATACTTTCGCATTCTTCACATACTTGTTGAACGGATCCTGGGTTTTTTCTGGTTTGGATCACGTAGTAATGTGGGACCACACTGAAACTGTCAAGTAAACTTGTTTTCGATCAATATTTTAGAGAATAATTCATGTTAGGTCTAGGATAGGTCTGGGATTTTCTCTCATCAGGCTCATTCTTTCGCATATTTCTCATACTTGATGGCTGGATCCTGGGCTTTTTCTCGGGTTTGGATCACGTAGTAATGAAGTACAACACTGAAACAGTCAATTAAACCTGGTTTCCATCAATATCTTAGAGGACAACGCAAGTTAGGTCTGGGATAGGTCTGGGATTTGCCCTCATCCGGCTCATACTTTCGCATATTTCTTCATGGCTAGATCCTGGGCTATTTCTGGATTGGATCACGTAGTAAAGTGGTACCACACTGAAACATTCAATGAAACCTGGTCTGGATAAATATTTTAGAGGATAACGCATCTTAGGTCTGGGTTAGGTCTAAGATTTGCCCTCATCAGGCTCACAGTTTAGCTTTTTTCACATACTTGTTGAACAGATCCTGGGTTTTTTCTGGTTTGGACCACGAAATAGAGTGGTACCACACTGAAACAGTCAATTAAACCTGGTTTCGCTCAAAATTTTAGAGGATAACACATGTTAGGTCTAGGTTAGGTCTGGGATTTGCTCTCATCAGGCTCATTCTTTCGCGTATTTCTCATACTTGATGGCTAGATCCTGGGCGTTTTCTGGATTGCATCACGTAGTAAAGTAGTACCACACTGAAACAGTCAATGAAACCTGATTTCCATCAATATTTTAGAGGACAACGCAAGTTAGGTCTAGGTAAGGTCTGAGATTTTCACTGATCAGACTCATACTTTCGCATTCTTCACATACTTGTTGAACGGATCCTGGGTTTTTTCTGGTTTTGATCACGAAGTAATGAGGTACCTCAACGAAACATTCAATTAAACCTGGTCTTGATAAAAATTTTACAGAATAACGCATGTTAGGTCTGGGTTAGGTCTAGGATTTGCCCTCATCAGGCTCATACTTTCGCATATTTCTCATACTTCATGGCTAGATCCTGGGCTATTTCTGGATTGGATCACGTAGTAATGTGGTACCACACTGAAACAGTCAATTAAACCTGGTTTTGACCAATATTTTAGAGAATAATTCATATTAGGTCTAGGTTAGGTCAGGGATTTGCTCTCATCAGGCTCATTCTTTCGCATATTTCTCATACTTGATGGCTAGATCCTGGGCTTTTTCTGGATTGCATCACGTAGTAATGAAGCACAACACCGAAACAGTCAATTAAACCTGGTTTCGATCAATATTTTAGAGAATAATTCATGTTAGGTCTAGGTTAGGTCTGGGATTTGCTCTCATCAGGCTCATTCTTTCGCATATTTCTCATACTTGATGGCTGGATCCTGGGCTTTTTCTGGATTGCATCACGTAGTAATGAAGTACAACACTGAAACAGTCAATTAAACCTGGTTTCCATCAATATTATAGAGGACAACGCATGTTAGGTCTAGGTTAGGCCTGGGATTTGCCCTCATCAGGGTCATACTGTCGCAGTTTTAACATACGTGTTGAACGGATCCTGGGTTTTTTCTGGTTTGGTTCACGTAGTAATGTGGTACCACACTGAAACATTCAATTAAACCTGGTCTTGATAAATATTTTAGAGGATGACGCATGTTAGGTTTGGGTTAGGTCTAGGATTTGCCCTCATCAGGCTCATACTTTCGCATATTTCTCATACTTCATGGCTAGATCCTGGGCTGTTTCTGGATTGTATCACGTAGTAATGTGGTACCACGCTGAAACAGTCGATTAAACCTGGTTTCGATCAATATTTTAGAGGATAACGCAAGTTAGGTCTAGGTTAGGCCTGGGATTTTCCCTCCTCAGACTCATACTTTCGCATTCTTCACATACTTGTTGAACGGATCCTGGGTTTCTTCTGGTTTGGATCACGTAGTAATGTGGGACCACACTGAAACAATCAATTAATCCTGATCTTGATAAATATTTTAGAGGATAACGCATGTTAGGTCTGGGTTAAGTCTAGGATTTGCTCTCATCAGGCTCATACTTCCGCATATTTCTCATACTTCATGGCTAGATCCTGGGCTGTTTCTGGATTGTATCACGTAGTAATGTGGTACCACGCTGAAACAGTCAATTAAACCTGGTTTCGATCAATATTTTAGTGGATAACGCAAGTTAGGTCTGGGATAGGTCTAGGATTTGCCCTCATCAGGCTCCTACTTTCGCATATTTCTCATACTTCATGGCTAGATCCTGGGCTATTCCTGGATTGGATCACGTAGTAAAGTGGTACCACACAGAAACATTCAATGAAACCTGGTCTGGATAAATATTTTAGAGTATAACGCATCTTAGGTCTGGGTTATGTCTAAGATTTGCCCTCATCAGGCTCACAGTTTAGCGTTTTTCACATACTTCTTGAACAGATCCTGGGCCTTCTCTGGTTTGGATCACGACGTAGTGTGGTACCACACTGAAACAGTCCATTAAACCTGGTTTCGCTCAATATTTTAGAGGATAACGCATGTTAGGTCTAGGTTAGGTCTGGGATTTGCTCTCATCATACTCATAGTTTCGCATTGTTCACATATTTGTTGAACGGATCCTCGTTTTTTTCTGGTTTTGATCACGTAGTAATGAGGTACCACCATGAAACATTCAATTAAACCTGGTCTTGATAAAAATTTTACAGAATAACGCATGTTAGGTCTGGGTTAGGTCTAGGATTTGCCCTCATCAGGCTCATACTTTCGCATATATCTCATACTTCATGGCTAGATCCTGGGCTATTTCTGGATTGGATCACGTAGTAATGTGGTACCACACTGAAACAGTCAATTAAACCTGGTTTTGATCAACATTTTAGAGAATAATTCATGTTAGGTCTAGGTTAGGTCAGGGATTTGCTCTCATCAGGCTCATTCTTTCGCATATTTCTCATACTTGATGGCTAGATCCTGGGCTTTTTCTGGATTGCATCACGTAGTAATGAAGTACTACACTGAAACAGTCAATTAAACCTGGTTTCCATCAATATTTTAGAGGACAACGCATGTTAGGTCTAGGTTAGGCCTGGGATTTACCCTCATCAGGGTCATACTGTCGCAGTTTTAACATACTTGTTGAACGGATCCTGGGTTTTTTCTGGTTTGGATCACGTAGTAATGTGGGACCACACTGAAACATTCAATTAAACCTGGTCTTGATAAATATTTTAGAGGATAACGCATGTTAGGTTAGGGTTAGGTCTAGGATTTGCCCTCATCAGACTCATACTTTCGCATATTTCTCATACTTCATGGCTAGATCCTGGGCTGTTTCTGGATTGTATAACGTAGTAATGTGGTACCACGCTGAAACAGTCGATTAAACCTGGTTTCGATCAATATTTTAGAGGACAACGCAAGTTAAGTCTGGGATAGGTCTGGGATTTGACCTCATCAGGCTCATACTTTCGCATATTTCTCATACTTCATGGCTAGATCCTGGGCTATTTTTGGATTGGATCACGTAGTAATGTGGTACCACACTGAAACAGTTAAATAAACCCGGTTTTGATCAATATTTTAGAGAATAATTCATGTCAGGTCTGGGTTAGGTCAGGGCTTTGCTCCCATCGGACTCATTCTTTCGCATATTTCTCATACTTGATGGCTAGATCCTGGGCTATTTCTGGATTGGATCACGTAGTAATGTGGTACCACACTGAAACAGTTAAATAAACCCGGTTTTGATCAATATTTTAGAGAATAATTCATGTTAGGTCTAGGTTAGGTCAGGGCTTTGCTCCCATCAGGCTCATACTTTCGCATATTTCTCATACTTCATGGCTAGATCCTGGGCTATTTCTGGATTGGATCACGTAGTAATGTGGTACCACACAGAAACAGTCAATTAAACCTGGTTTTGACCAATATTTTAGAGAATAATTCATATTAGGTCTAGGTTAGGTCAGGGATTTGCTCTCATCAGGCTCATTCTTTCGCATATTTCTCATACTTGATGGCTAGATCCTGGGCTTTTTCTGGATTGCACCACGTAGTAATGAAGTACAACACCGAAACAGTCAATTAAACCTGGTTTCGATCAATATTTTAGAGAATAATTCATGTTAGGTCTAGGTTAGGTCTGGGATTTGCTCTCATCAGGCTCATTCTTTCGCATATTTCTCATACTTGATGGCTGGATCCTGGGCTTTTTCTGGATTGCATCACGTAGTAATGAAGTACAACACTGAAACAGTCAATTAAACCTGGTTTCCATCAATATTATAGAGGACGACGCATGTTAGGTCTAGGTTAGGCCTGGGATTTGCCCTCATCAGGGTCATACTGTCGCAGTTTTAACATACGTGTTGAACGGATCCTGGGTTTTTTCTGGTTTGGTTCACGCAGTAATGTGGTACCACACTGAAACATTCAATTAAACCTGGTCTTGATAAATATTTTAGAGGATGACGCATGTTAGGTTTGGGTTAGGTCTAGGATTTGCCCTCATCAGGCTCATACTTTCGCATATTTCTCATACTTCATGGCTAGATCCTGGGCTGTTTCTGGATTGTATCACGTAGTAATGTGGTACCACGCTGAAACAGTCGATTAAACCTGGTTTCGATCAATATTTTAGAGGATAACGCAAGTTAGGTCTAGGTTAGGCCTGGGATTTTCCCTCCACAGACTCATACTTTCGCATTCTTCACATACTTGTTGAACGGATCCTGGGTTTCTTCTGGTTTGGATCACGTAGTAATGTGGGACCACACTGAAGCCGTCAAGTAAACCTGGTTTCGATCAATATTTTAGAGAATAATTCATGTTAGGTCTAGGTTAGGTCTGGGATTTGCTCTCATCAGGCTCATTCTTTCGCATATTTCTCATACATGTTGAACAGATCCTGGGTTTTTTCTGGTTTGGATCACGTAGTAATGTGGGACCACACTGAAACAATCAATTAATCCTGATCTTGATAAATATTTTAGAGGATAACGCATGTTAGGTCTGGGTTAAGTCTAGGATTTGCTCTCATCAGGCTCTTACTTTCGCATATTTCTCATATTTCATGGCTAGATCCTGGGCTGTTTCTGGATTGTATCACGTAGTAATGTGGTACCACGCTGAAACAGTCGATTAAACCTGGTTTCGATCAATATTTTAGAGGATAACGCAAGTTAGGTCTGGGTTAGGTCTAGGATTTGCCCTCATCAGGCTCTTACTTTCGCATATTTCTCATATTTCATGGCTAGATCCTGGGCTATTTCTGGATTGGATCACGTAGTAAAGTGGTACCACACGGAAACATTCAATGAAACCTGGTCTGGATAAATATTTTAGAGGATAACGCATCTTATGTCTGGGTTAGGTCTAAGATTTGCCCTCATCAGGCTCACAGTTTAGCGTTTTTCACATACTTGTTGAACAGATCCTGGGCTTTTTCTGGTTTGGATCACGAAGTAGTGTGGTACCTCACTGAAACAGTCCATTAAACCTGGTTTCGCTCAATATTTTAGAGGATAACGCATGTTAGGTCTAGGTTAGGTCTGGGATTTGCTCTCATCAGGCTCATTCTTTCGCATATTTCTCATACTTGATGGCTAGATCCTGGGCTTTTTCTGGATTGCATCACGTAGTAATGTAGTACCACACTGAAACAGTCAATGAAACCTGGTTTCCATCAATATTTTAGAGGACAACGCAAGTTAGGTCTAGGTAAGGCCTGAGATTTTCACTGATCAGACTCATACTTTCGCATTCTTCACATACTTGTTGAACGGATCCTGGGTTTTTTCTGGTTTGGTTCTCGTAGTAATGTGGCACCACACTGAAACATTCAATTAAACCTGGTCTTGATAAATATTTTAGAGGATAACGCATGTTAGGTTTGGGTTAGGTCTAGGATTTGCCCTCATCAGACTCATACTTTCGCGTTTTTCACATACTTGTTGAACAGATCCTGGGTTATTTTCTCGTTTGGATCACATAGTAATGTGGTACCACACTGAAACAGTTGATTAAACCAGGTTTCGATCAATATTTTTGAGGATAACGCATGTTAGGTCTAGGTTAGGCCTGGGATTTTCACTCATCGGACTCATACTTTCGCATTCTTCACATACTTGTTGAACGGATCCTGGGTTTTTTCTGGTTTGGACCACGTAGTAATGTGGGACCACACTGAAACAGTCAATTAAACCTGGCTTCGATCAATATTTTAGAGAATAATTCATGTTAGGTCTAGGTTAGGTCTGGGATTTGCTCTTATCAGGCTCATTCTTTCGCATATTTCTCATACTTGATGGCTAGATCCTGGGCTTTTTCTAGATTGCATCACGTAGTAATGAAGTACAACACTGAAACAGTCAATGAAACCTGGTTTCCATCAATATCTTAGAGGACAACGCAAGTTAGGTCTGGGATATGTCTGGGATTTGCCCTCATCAGACTCATACTTTCGCATTCTTCACATACTTGTTGAACGGATCCTGGGTTATTTCTGGTTTAGATCACGTAGTAATGTGGGACCACACTGAAACAGTCAATTAAACCTGGTTTCGATCAATATTTTAGAGAATAATTCATGTTAGGTCTATGTTAGGTCTGGGATTTGCTCTCATCAGGCTCATTCTTTCGCATATTTCCCATACATGTTGAACAGATCCTGGGTTTTTTCTGGTTTGGATCACGTAGTAATGTGGGACCACACTGAAACAATCAATTAAACCTGGTCTTGATAAATATTTTAGAGGATAACGCATGTTAGGTCTGGGTTAGGTCTAGGATTTGCCCTCATCAGGCTCATACTTTCGCATATTTCTCATACTTCAAGGCTAGATCCTGGGCTGTTTCTGGATTATATCACGTAGTAGTGTGGTACCACGCTGAAACAGTCAATTAAACCTGGTTTCGATCAATATTTTAGAGGACAACGCAAGTTAAGTCTGGGATAGGTCTGGGATTTGACCTCATCAGACTCATACTTTCGCATTCTTCACATACTTGTTGAACGGATCCTGGGTTTTTTCTGGTTTGGATCACGTAGTATTGTGGGACCACACTGAAGCAGTCAAGTAAACCTGGTTTCGATCAATATTTTAGAGAATAATTCATGTTAGGTCTAGGTTAGGCCTGGGATTTTCCCTCATCAGACTCATACTTTCGCATTCTTCACATACTTGTTGAACGGATCCTGGGTTTTTTCTGGTTTGGATCACGTAGTATTGTGGAACCACACTGAAGCAGTCAAGTAAACCTGGTTTCGATCAATATTTTAGAGAATAATTCATGTTAGGTCTAGGTTAGGTCAGGGATTTGCTTTCATCAGGCTCATTCTTTCGCATATTTCTCATACATGTTGAACGGAACCTGGGTTTTTTCTGGTTTGGTTCACGTAGTAATGTGGTACCACACTGAAACAGTCAATTAAACCTGGTTTTGATCAACATTTTAGAGAATAATTCATGTTAGGTCTAGGTTAGGTCAGGGATTTGCTCTCATCAGGCTCATTCTTTCGCATATTTCTCATACTTGATGGATAGATCCTGGGCTTTTTCTGGATTGCATCACGTAGTAATGAAGTACAACACTGAAACAGTCAATTAAACCTGGTTTCGATCAATATTTTAGAGAATAATTCATGTTAGGTCTAGGTTAGGTCAGGGATTTGCTCTCATCAGGCTCATTCTTTCGCATATTTCTCATACTTGATGGCTAGATCCTGGGCTTTTTCTGGATTGCATCACGTAGTAATGAAGTACTACACTGAAACAGTCAATTAAACCTGGTTTCCATCAATATTTTAGAGGACAACGCATGTTAGGTCTAGGTTAGGCCTGGGATTTACCCTCATCAGGGTCATACTGTCGCAGTTTTAACATACTTGTTGAAAGGATCCTGGGTTTTTTCTGGTTTGGTTCACGTAGTAAAGTGGTACCACACTGAAACATTCAATGAAACCTGGTCTGGATATATATTTTAGCGGATAACGCATCTTAGGTCTGGGTTAGGTCTAGGATTTGCCCTCATCAGGCTCATACTTTCGCATATGTCTCATACTTCATGGCTAGATCCTGGGCTATTTCTGGATTGGATCACGTAGTAATGTGGTACCACACTGAAACAGTCAAATAAACCTGGTTTCGATCAATATTTTAGAGAATAATTCATGTTAGGTCTAGGTTAGGTCAGGGATTTGCTCCCATCGGACTCATTCTTTCGCATATTTCTCATACTTGATGGCTAGATCCTGGGCTTTTTCTGGATTGCATCACGTAGTAATGAAGTACAACACTGAAACAGTCAATTAAACCTGGTTTCGATCAACATTTTAGAGAATAATTCATGTTAGGTCTAGGTTAGGTCAGGGATTTGCTCTCATCAGGCTCATTCTTTCGCATATTTCTCATACTTGATGGCTAGATCCTGGGCTTTTTCTGGATTGCATCACGTAGTAATGAAGTACAACACTGAAACAGTCAATTAAACGTGGTTTCGATCAATATTTTAGAGAATAATTCATGTTAGGTCTAGGCTAGGTCTGGGATTTGCTCTCATCAGGCTCATTCTTTCGCATATTTCTCATACTTGATGGCTAGATCCTGGGCTTTTTCTGGATTGCATCACGTAGTAATGAAGTACTACACTGAAATAGTCAATTAAACCTGGTTTTGATCAACATTTTAGAGAATAATTCATGTTAGGTCTAGGCTAGGTCTAGGATTTGCCCTCATGAGGCTCATACTTTCGCATATTTCTCATACTTCATGGCTAGATCCTGGGCTGTTTCTGGATTGTATAACGTAGTAATGTGGTACCACAGAGAAACAGTCGATTAAACCTGGTTTCGATCAATATTTTAGAGAATAATTCATGTTAGGTCTAGGTTAGGTCTGGGATTTGCTCTCATCAGGCTCATTCTTTCGCATATTTCTCATACTTGATGGCTAGATCCTGGGCTTTTTCTGGATTGCATCACGTAGTAATGAAGTACTACACTGAAACTGTCAATTAAACCTGGTTTCCATCAATATTTTAGAGGGCAACGCATGTTAGGTCTAGGTTAGGCCTGGGATTTACCCTCATCAGGGTCATACTGTCGCAGTTTTAACATACTTGTTGAACGGATCCTGGGTTTTTTCTGGTTTGGTTCACGTAGTAATGTGGTACCACACTGAAACATTCAATGAAACCTGGTCTGGATATATATTTTAGAGGATAACGCATCTTAGGTCTGGGTTAGGTCTAGGATTTGCCCACATCAGGCTCATACTTTCGCATATTTCTCATACTTCATGGCTAGATCCTGGGCTGTTTCTGGATTGTATCACGTAGTAATGTGGCACCACGCTGAAACAGTCGATTAAACCTGGCTTCGATCAATATTTTAGAGGATAACGCAAGTTAAGTCTGGGATAGGTCTGGGATTTGACCTCATCAGACTCATACTTTCGCGTTTTTCACATACTTGTTGAACAGATCCTGGGTTTTTTCTGGTTTGGATCACGTAGTAATGTGGTACCACACTGAAACAGTCAATTAAACCTGGTTTCCATCAATATTCTTGAGGACAACGCATGTTAGGTCTAGGCTAGGCCTGGGATTTGCCCTTATCAGGGTCATACTGTCGCAGTTTTAACATACTTGTTGAACGGATCCTGGGTTTTTTCTGGTTTGGTTCACGTAGTAATGTGGTTTCACACTGAAACATTCAATTAAACCAGGTCTTGATAAATATTTTAGAGGATAACGCATGTTAGGTTTGGGTTAGGTCTAGGATTTGCCCTCATCAGGCTCATACTTTCGCATATTTCTCATACTTCATGGCTAGATCCTGGGCTGTTTCTGGATTGTATCACGTAGTAATGTGGCACCACGCTGAAACAGTCGATTAAACCTGGCTTCGATCAATATTTTAGAGGATAACGCAAGTTAAGTCTGGGATAGGTCTGGGATTTGACCTCATCAGACTCATACTTTCGCGTTTTTCACATACTCGTTGAACAGATCCTGGGTTTTTTCTGGTTTGGATCACGTAGTAATGTGGAGCCACACTGAAACAGTCAAGTAAACCTGGTTTCGATCAATATTTTAGAGAATAATTCATGTTAGGTCTAGGTTAGGTCTGGGATTTGCCCTCATCAGGCTCATTCTTTCGCATATCTCTCATACACGTTGAACAGATCCTGGGTTTTTTCTGGTTTGGATCACGTAGTAATGTGGGACCACACTGAAACAATCAATTAAACCTGATCTTGATAAATATTTTAGAGGATAACGCATGTTAGGTCCGGGTTAGGTCTAGGATTTGCCCTCATCAGGCTCATACTTTCGCATTTTTCTCATACTTCATGGCTAGATCCTGGGCTGTTTCTGGATTGGATCACGGAGTAATGTGGTACCACGCTGAAACAGTCAATTAAACCTGGTTTCGATCAATATTTTAGAGGATAACGCAAGTTAGGTCTGGGTTAGGTCTAGGATTTGCCCTCATCAGGCTCTTACTTTCGCATATTTCTCATATTTCATGGCTAGATCCTGGGCTATTTCTGGATTGGATCACGTAGTAAAGTGGTACCACACGGAAACATTCAATGAAACCTGGTCTGGATAAATATTTTAGAGGATAACGCATCTTATGTCTGGGTTAGGTCTAAGATTTGCCCTCATCAGGCTCACAGTTTAGCGTTTTTCACATACTTGTTGAACAGATCCTGGGCTTTTTCTGGTTTGGATCACGAAGTAGTGTGGTACCTCACTGAAACAGTCCATTAAACCTGGTTTCGCTCAATATTTTAGAGGATAACGCATGTTAGGTCTAGGTTAGGTCTGGGATTTGCTCTCATCAGGCTCATTCTTTCGCATATTTCTCATACTTGATGGCTAGATCCTGGGCTTTTTCTGGATTGCATCACGTAGTAATGTAGTACCACACTGAAACAGTCAATGAAACCTGGTTTCCATCAATATTTTACAGGACAACGCAAGTTAGGTCTAGGTAAGGCCTGAGATTTTCACTGATCAGACTCATACTTTCGCATTCTTCACATACTTGTTGAACGGATCCTGGGTTTTTTCTGGTTTGGTTCTCGTAGTAATGTGGCACCACACTGAAACATTCAATTAAACCTGGTCTTGATAAATATTTTAGAGGATAACGCATGTTAGGTTTGGGTTAGGTCTAGGATTTGCCCTCATCAGACTCATACTTTCGCATTCTTCACATACTTGTTGAACGGATCCTGGGTTTTTTCTGGTTTGGACCACGTAGTAATGTGGGACCACACTGAAACAGTCAATTAAACCTGGCTTCGGTCAATATTTTAGAGAATAATTCATGTTAGGTCTAGGTTAGGTCTGCGATTTGCTCTCATCAGGCACATTCTTTCGCATATTTCTCAAACTTGATGGCTAGATCCTGGGCTTTTTCTGGATTGCATCACGTAGTAAAGTGGTACCACACTGAAACATTGAATGAAACCTGGTCTGGATAAATATTTTAGAGGTTAACGCATCTTAGGTCTGGGTTAGGTCTACGATTTGCCCTCATCAGGCTCACAGTTTAGCGTTTTTCACATACTTGTTGAACAGATCCTGGGTTTTTTCTGGTTTGGATCACGTAGTAATGTGGGACCACACTGAAACAGTCAATTAAACCTGGTTTCGGTCAATATTTTAGAGAACAATTGATGTTAGGTCTAGGTTAGGTCTGGGATTTGCTCTCATCAGGCACATTCTTTCGCATATTTCTCAAACTTGATGGCTAGATCCTGGGTTTTTTCTGGTTTGGATCACGTAGTAATGTGGTACCGCACTGAAACAGTCGATTAAATCTGGTTTCGATCAATATTTTAGAGGATAACGCAAGTTAGGTCTGGGATAGGTCTGCGATTTGACCTCATCAGACTCATACTTTCGCACACTTCACATACTCCTTGAACAGATCCTGGGTTATTTTCTGGTTTGGATCACATAGTAATGTGGTACCACACTGAAACAGTCGATTAAACCTGGTTTCGATGAATATTTTAGAGGATAACGCAAGTTAGGTCTGCGATAGGTCTGGGATTTGACCTCATCAGACTCATACTTTCGCGTTTTTCACATACTTGTTGAACTGATCCTGGGTTTTTTCTGGTTTGGATCACGTAGTAATGTGGTACCACACTGAAACAGTCGATTAAACCTGGTTTCGATCAATATTTTAGAGAATAATTCATGTTAGGTCTAGGTTAGGTCTGGGATTTGCCCTCATCAGGCTCATTCTTTCGCATATCTCTCATACACGTTGAACAGATCCTGGGTTTTTTCTGGTTTGGATCACGTAGTAATGTGGGACCACACTGAAACAATCAATTAAACCTGATCTTGATAAATATTTTAGAGGATAACGCATGTTAGGTCCGGGTTAGGTCTAGGATTTGCCCTCATCAGGCTCATACTTTCGCATTTTTCTCATACTTCATGGCTAGATCCTGGGCTGTTTCTGGATTGGATCACGGGGTAATGTGGTACCACGCTGAAACAGTCAATTAAACCTGGTTTCGATCAATATTTTAGAGGATAACGCAAGTTAGGTCTGGGTTAGGTCTAGGATTTGCCCTCATCAGGCTCTTACTTTCGCATATTTCTCATATTTCATGGCTAGATCCTGGGCTATTTCTGGATTGGATCACGTAGTAAAGTGGTACCACACGGAAACATTCAATGAAACCTGGTCTGGATAAATATTTTAGAGGATAACGCATCTTATGTCTGGGTTAGGTCTAAGATTTGCCCTCATCAGGCTCACAGTTTAGCGTTTTTCACATACTTGTTGAACAGATCCTGGGCTTTTTCTGGTTTGGATCACGAAGTAGTGTGGTACCTCACTGAAACAGTCCATTAAACCTGGTTTCGCTCAATATTTTAGAGGATAACGCATGTTAGGTCTAGGTTAGGTCTGGGATTTGCTCTCATCAGGCTCATTCTTTCGCATATTTCCCATACATGTTGAACAGATCCTGGGTTTTTTCTGGTTTGGATCACGTAGTAATGTGGGACCACACTGAAACAATCAATTAAACCTGGTCTTGATAAATATTTTAGAGGATAACGCATGTTAGGTCTGGGTTAGGTCTAGGATTTGCCCTCATCAGGCTCATACTTTCGCATATTTCTCATACTTCAAGGCTAGATCCTGGGCTGTTTCTGGATTATATCACGTAGTAGTGTGGTACCACGCTGAAACAGTCAATTAAACCTGGTTTCGATCAATATTTTAGAGGACAACGCAAGTTAAGTCTGGGATAGGTCTGGGATTTGACCTCATCAGACTCATACTTTCGCATTCTTCACATACTTGTTGAACGGATCCTGGGTTTTTTCTGGTTTGGATCACGTAGTATTGTGGGACCACACTGAAGCAGTCAAGTAAACCTGGTTTCGATCAATATTTTAGAGAATAATTCATGTTAGGTCTAGGTTAGGCCTGGGATTTTCCCTCATCAGACTCATACTTTCGCATTCTTCACATACTTGTTGAACGGATCCTGGGTTTTTTCTGGTTTGGATCACGTAGTATTGTGGAACCACACTGAAGCAGTCAAGTAAACCTGGTTTCGATCAATATTTTAGAGAATAATTCATGTTAGGTCTAGGTTAGGTCAGGGATTTGCTTTCATCAGGCTCATTCTTTCGCATATTTCTCATACATGTTGAACGGAACCTGGGTTTTTTCTGGTTTGGTTCACGTAGTAATGTGGTACCACACTGAAACAGTCAATTAAACCTGGTTTTGATCAACATTTTAGAGAATAATTCATGTTAGGTCTAGGTTAGGTCAGGGATTTGCTCTCATCAGGCTCATTCTTTCGCATATTTCTCATACTTGATGGATAGATCCTGGGCTTTTTCTGGATTGCATCACGTAGTAATGAAGTACAACACTGAAACAGTCAATTAAACCTGGTTTCGATCAATATTTTAGAGAATAATTCATGTTAGGTCTAGGTTAGGTCAGGGATTTGCTCTCATCAGGCTCATTCTTTCGCATATTTCTCATACTTGATGGCTAGATCCTGGGCTTTTTCTGGATTGCATCACGTAGTAATGAAGTACTACACTGAAACAGTCAATTAAACCTGGTTTCCATCAATATTTTAGAGGACAACGCATGTTAGGTCTAGGTTAGGCCTGGGATTTACCCTCATCAGGGTCATACTGTCGCAGTTTTAACATACTTGTTGAAAGGATCCTGGGTTTTTTCTGGTTTGGTTCACGTAGTAAAGTGGTACCACACTGAAACATTCAATGAAACCTGGTCTGGATATATATTTTAGCGGATAACGCATCTTAGGTCTGGGTTAGGTCTAGGATTTGCCCTCATCAGGCTCATACTTTCGCATATGTCTCATACTTCATGGCTAGATCCTGGGCTATTTCTGGATTGGATCACGTAGTAATGTGGTACCACACTGAAACAGTCAAATAAACCTGGTTTCGATCAATATTTTAGAGAATAATTCATGTTAGGTCTAGGTTAGGTCAGGGATTTGCTCCCATCGGACTCATTCTTTCGCATATTTCTCATACTTGATGGCTAGATCCTGGGCTTTTTCTGGATTGCATCACGTAGTAATGAAGTACAACACTGAAACAGTCAATTAAACCTGGTTTCGATCAACATTTTAGAGAATAATTCATGTTAGGTCTAGGTTAGGTCAGGGATTTGCTCTCATCAGGCTCATTCTTTCGCATATTTCTCATACTTGATGGCTAGATCCTGGGCTTTTTCTGGATTGCATCACGTAGTAATGAAGTACAACACTGAAACAGTCAATTAAACGTGGTTTCGATCAATATTTTAGAGAATAATTCATGTTAGGTCTAGGCTAGGTCTGGGATTTGCTCTCATCAGGCTCATTCTTTCGCATATTTCTCATACTTGATGGCTAGATCCTGGGCTTTTTCTGGATTGCATCACGTAGTAATGAAGTACTACACTGAAATAGTCAATTAAACCTGGTTTTGATCAACATTTTAGAGAATAATTCATGTTAGGTCTAGGCTAGGTCTAGGATTTGCCCTCATGAGGCTCATACTTTCGCATATTTCTCATACTTCATGGCTAGATCCTGGGCTGTTTCTGGATTGTATAACGTAGTAATGTGGTACCACAGAGAAACAGTCGATTAAACCTGGTTTCGATCAATATTTTAGAGAATAATTCATGTTAGGTCTAGGTTAGGTCTGGGATTTGCTCTCATCAGGCTCATTCTTTCGCATATTTCTCATACTTGATGGCTAGATCCTGGGCTTTTTCTGGATTGCATCACGTAGTAATGAAGTACTACACTGAAACTGTCAATTAAACCTGGTTTCCATCACTATTTTAGAGGGCAACGCATGTTAGGTCTAGGTTAGGCCTGGGATTTACCCTCATCAGGGTCATACTGTCGCAGTTTTAACATACTTGTTGAACGGATCCTGGGTTTTTTCTGGTTTGGTTCACGTAGTAATGTGGTACCACACTGAAACATTCAATGAAACCTGGTCTGGATATATATTTTAGAGGATAACGCATCTTAGGTCTGGGTTAGGTCTAGGATTTGCCCACATCAGGCTCATACTTTCGCATATTTCTCATACTTCATGGCTAGATCCTGGGCTGTTTCTGGATTGTATCACGTAGTAATGTGGCACCACGCTGAAACAGTCGATTAAACCTGGCTTCGATCAATATTTTAGAGGATAACGCAAGTTAAGTCTGGGATAGGTCTGGGATTTGACCTCATCAGACTCATACTTTCGCGTTTTTCACATACTTGTTGAACAGATCCTGGGTTTTTTCTGGTTTGGATCACGTAGTAATGTGGTACCACACTGAAACAGTCAATTAAACCTGGTTTCCATCAATATTCTTGAGGACAACGCATGTTAGGTCTAGGCTAGGCCTGGGATTTGCCCTTATCAGGGTCATACTGTCGCAGTTTTAACATACTTGTTGAACGGATCCTGGGTTTTTTCTGGTTTGGTTCACGTAGTAATGTGGTTTCACACTGAAACATTCAATTAAACCAGGTCTTGATAAATATTTTAGAGGATAACGCATGTTAGGTTTGGGTTAGGTCTAGGATTTGCCCTCATCAGGCTCATACTTTCGCATATTTCTCATACTTCATGGCTAGATCCTGGGCTGTTTCTGGATTGTATCACGTAGTAATGTGGCACCACGCTGAAACAGTCGATTAAACCTGGCTTCGATCAATATTTTAGAGGATAACGCAAGTTAAGTCTGGGATAGGTCTGGGATTTGACCTCATCAGACTCATACTTTCGCGTTTTTCACATACTCGTTGAACAGATCCTGGGTTTTTTCTGGTTTGGATCACGTAGTAATGTGGAGCCACACTGAAACAGTCAAGTAAACCTGGTTTCGATCAATATTTTAGAGAATAATTCATGTTAGGTCTAGGTTAGGTCTGGGATTTGCCCTCATCAGGCTCATTCTTTCGCATATCTCTCATACACGTTGAACAGATCCTGGGTTTTTTCTGGTTTGGATCACGTAGTAATGTGGGACCACACTGAAACAATCAATTAAACCTGATCTTGATAAATATTTTAGAGGATAACGCATGTTAGGTCCGGGTTAGGTCTAGGATTTGCCCTCATCAGGCTCATACTTTCGCATTTTTCTCATACTTCATGGCTAGATCCTGGGCTGTTTCTGGATTGGATCACGGAGTAATGTGGTACCACGCTGAAACAGTCAATTAAACCTGGTTTCGATCAATATTTTAGAGGATAACGCAAGTTAGGTCTGGGTTAGGTCTAGGATTTGCCCTCATCAGGCTCTTACTTTCGCATATTTCTCATATTTCATGGCTAGATCCTGGGCTATTTCTGGATTGGATCACGTAGTAAAGTGGTACCACACGGAAACATTCAATGAAACCTGGTCTGGATAAATATTTTAGAGGATAACGCATCTTATGTCTGGGTTAGGTCTAAGATTTGCCCTCATCAGGCTCACAGTTTAGCGTTTTTCACATACTTGTTGAACAGATCCTGGGCTTTTTCTGGTTTGGATCACGAAGTAGTGTGGTACCTCACTGAAACAGTCCATTAAACCTGGTTTCGCTCAATATTTTAGAGGATAACGCATGTTAGGTCTAGGTTAGGTCTGGGATTTGCTCTCATCAGGCTCATTCTTTCGCATATTTCTCATACTTGATGGCTAGATCCTGGGCTTTTTCTGGATTGCATCACGTAGTAATGTAGTACCACACTGAAACAGTCAATGAAACCTGGTTTCCATCAATATTTTACAGGACAACGCAAGTTAGGTCTAGGTAAGGCCTGAGATTTTCACTGATCAGACTCATACTTTCGCATTCTTCACATACTTGTTGAACGGATCCTGGGTTTTTTCTGGTTTGGACCACGTAGTAATGTGGGACCACACTGAAACAGTCAATTAAACCTGGCTTCGGTCAATATTTTAGAGAATAATTCATGTTAGGTCTAGGTTAGGTCTGCGATTTGCTCTCATCAGGCACATTCTTTCGCATATTTCTCAAACTTGATGGCTAGATCCTGGGCTTTTTCTGGATTGCATCACGTAGTAAAGTGGTACCACACTGAAACATTGAATGAAACCTGGTCTGGATAAATATTTTAGAGGTTAACGCATCTTAGGTCTGGGTTAGGTCTACGATTTGCCCTCATCAGGCTCACAGTTTAGCGTTTTTCACATACTTGTTGAACAGATCCTGGGTTTTTTCTGGTTTGGATCACGTAGTAATGTGGGACCACACTGAAACAGTCAATTAAACCTGGTTTCGGTCAATATTTTAGAGAACAATTGATGTTAGGTCTAGGTTAGGTCTGGGATTTGCTCTCATCAGGCACATTCTTTCGCATATTTCTCAAACTTGATGGCTAGATCCTGGGTTTTTTCTGGTTTGGATCACGTAGTAATGTGGTACCGCACTGAAACAGTCGATTAAATCTGGTTTCGATCAATATTTTAGAGGATAACGCAAGTTAGGTCTGGGATAGGTCTGCGATTTGACCTCATCAGACTCATACTTTCGCACACTTCACATACTCCTTGAACAGATCCTGGGTTATTTTCTGGTTTGGATCACATAGTAATGTGGTACCACACTGAAACAGTCGATTAAACCTGGTTTCGATGAATATTTTAGAGGATAACGCAAGTTAGGTCTGCGATAGGTCTGGGATTTGACCTCATCAGACTCATACTTTCGCGTTTTTCACATACTTGTTGAACTGATCCTGGGTTTTTTCTGGTTTGGATCACGTAGTAATGTGGTACCACACTGAAACAGTCGATTAAACCTGGTTTCGATCAATATTTTAGAGAATAATTCATGTTAGGTCTAGGTTAGGTCTGGGATTTGCCCTCATCAGGCTCATTCTTTCGCATATCTCTCATACACGTTGAACAGATCCTGGGTTTTTTCTGGTTTGGATCACGTAGTAATGTGGGACCACACTGAAACAATCAATTAAACCTGATCTTGATAAATATTTTAGAGGATAACGCATGTTAGGTCCGGGTTAGGTCTAGGATTTGCCCTCATCAGGCTCATACTTTCGCATTTTTCTCATACTTCATGGCTAGATCCTGGGCTGTTTCTGGATTGGATCACGGGGTAATGTGGTACCACGCTGAAACAGTCAATTAAACCTGGTTTCGATCAATATTTTAGAGGATAACGCAAGTTAGGTCTGGGTTAGGTCTAGGATTTGCCCTCATCAGGCTCTTACTTTCGCATATTTCTCATATTTCATGGCTAGATCCTGGGCTATTTCTGGATTGGATCACGTAGTAAAGTGGTACCACACGGAAACATTCAATGAAACCTGGTCTGGATAAATATTTTAGAGGATAACGCATCTTATGTCTGGGTTAGGTCTAAGATTTGCCCTCATCAGGCTCACAGTTTAGCGTTTTTCACATACTTGTTGAACAGATCCTGGGCTTTTTCTGGTTTGGATCACGAAGTAGTGTGGTACCTCACTGAAACAGTCCATTAAACCTGGTTTCGCTCAATATTTTAGAGGATAACGCATGTTAGGTCTAGGTTAGGTCTGGGATTTGCTCTCATCAGGCTCATTCTTTCGCATATTTCTCATACTTGATGGCTAGATCCTGGGCTTTTTCTGGATTGCATCACGTAGTAATGTAGTACCACACTGAAACAGTCAATGAAACCTGGTTTCCATCAATATTTTAGAGGACAACGCAAGTTAGGTCTAGGTAAGGCCTGAGATTTTCACTGATCAGACTCATACTTTCGCATTCTTCACATACTTGTTGAACGGATCCTGGGTTTTTTCTGGTTTGGTTCTCGTAGTAATGTGGCACCACACTGAAACATTCAATTAAACCTGGTCTTGATAAATATTTTAGAGGATAACGCATGTTAGGTTTGGGTTAGGTCTAGGATTTGCCCTCATCAGACTCATACTTTCGCGTTTTTCACATACTTGTTGAACAGATCCTGGGTTATTTTCTCGTTTGGATCACATAGTAATGTGGTACCACACTGAAACAGTTGATTAAACCAGGTTTCGATCAATATTTTTGAGGATAACGCATGTTAGGTCTAGGTTAGGCCTGGGATTTTCACTCATCGGACTCATACTTTCGCATTCTTCACATACTTGTTGAACGGATCCTGGGTTTTTTCTGGTTTGGACCACGTAGTAATGTGGGACCACACTGAAACAGTCAATTAAACCTGGCTTCGGTCAATATTTTAGAGAATAATTCATGTTAGGTCTAGGTTAGGTCTGCGATTTGCTCTCATCAGGCACATTCTTTCGCATATTTCTCAAACTTGATGGCTAGATCCTGGGCTTTTTCTGGATTGCATCACGTAGTAAAGTGGTACCACACTGAAACATTCAATGAAACCTGGTCTGGATAAATATTTTAGAGGTTAACGCATCTTAGGTCTGGGTTAGGTCTACGATTGGCCCTCATCAGGCTCACAGTTTAGCGTTTTTCACATACTTGTTGAACAGATCCTGGGTTTTTTCTGGTTTGGATCACGTAGTAATGTGGGACCACACTGAAACAGTCAATTAAACCTGGTTTCGGTCAATATTTTAGAGAACAATTGATGTTAGGTCTAGGTTAGGTCTGGGATTTGCTCTCATCAGGCACATTCTTTCGCATATTTCTCAAACTTGATGGCTAGATCCTGGGTTTTTTCTGGTTTGGATCACGTAGTAATGTGGTACCGCACTGAAACAGTCGATTAAATCTGGTTTCGATCAATATTTTAGAGGATAACGCAAGTTAGGTCTGGGATAGGTCTGCGATTTGACCTCATCAGACTCATACTTTCGCACACTTCACATACTCCTTGAACAGATCCTGGGTTATTTTCTGGTTTGGATCACATAGTAATGTGGTACCACACTGAAACAGTCGATTAAACCTGGTTTCGATGAATATTTTAGAGGATAACGCAAGTTAGGTCTGCGATAGGTCTGGGATTTGACCTCATCAGACTCATACTTTCGCGTTTTTCACATACTTGTTGAACTGATCCTGGGTTTTTTCTGGTTTGGATCACGTAGTAATGTGGTACCACACTGAAACAGTCGATTAAACCTGGTTTCGATCAATATTTTAGAGGACAGCGAATGTTAGGTCTATGTTAGCCCTGGGATTCTCACTCATCAGACTCATACTTTCGCATTCTTCACATACTTGTTGAACTGATCCTGGGTTTTTTCTGGTTTGGATCACGTAGTAATGTGGTACCGCACTGAAACAGTCGATTAAATCTGGTTTCGATCAATATTTTAGAGGATAACGCAAGTTAGGTCTGGGATAGGTCTGCGATTTGACCTCATCAGACTCATACTTTCGCACACTTCACATACTCCTTGAACAGATCCTGGGTTATTTTCTGGTTTGGATCACGTAGTAATGTGGTACCACACTGAAACAGTCGATTAAACCTGGTTTCGATCAATATTTTAGAGGATAACGAATGTTAGGTCTATGTTAGCCCTGGGATTCTCACTCATCAGACTCATACTTTCGCATTCTTCACATACTTGTTGAACTGATCCTGGGTTTTTTCTGGTTTGGATCACGTAGTAATGTGGTACCGCACTGAAACAGTCGATTAAACCTGGTTTCGATCAATATTTTAGAGAATAACGGATGTTAGGTCTATGTTAGCCCTGGGATTCTCACTCATCAGACTCATACTTTCGCATTCTTCACATACTTGTTGAACTGATCCTGGGTTTTTTCTGGTTTGGATCACGTAGTAATGTGGTACCACACTGAAACAGTCGATTAAACCTGGTTTCGATCAATATTTTAGAGGATAACGCATGTTAGGTCTAGGTCAGCCCTGGGAATTCCACTCATCAGACTCATACTTTCGCATTCTTCACATACTTGTTGAACTGATCCTGGGTTTTTTCTGGTTTGGATCACGTAGTAATGTGGTACCACACTGAAACAGTCGATTAAACCTGGTTTCGATCAATATTTTAGAGGATAACGAATGTTAGGTCTATGTTAGCCCTGGGATTCTCACTCATCAGACTCATACTTTCGCATTCTTCACATACTTGTTGAACTGATCCTGGGTTTTTTCTGGTTTGGATCACGTAGTAATGTGGTACCGCACTGAAACAGTCGATTAAACCTGGTTTCGATCAATATTTTAGAGGATAACGGATGTTAGGTCTAGGTCAGCCCTGGGAATTCCACTCATCAGACTCATACTTTCGCATTCTTCACATACTCCTTGAACAGATCCTGTGCTATTTCTGGATTGGATCACGTAGTAAAGTGGCACCACACTGAAACATTCAATGAAACCTGGTCTGGATAAATATTTTAGAGGTTAACGCATCTTAGGTCTGGGTTAGGTCTAAGATTTGCCCTCATCAGGCTCACAGTTTAGCGTTTTTCACATACTTGTTGAACGGATCCTGGGTTTTTTCTGGTTTGGATCACGAAGTAGTGTGGTACCACACTGAAACAGTCCATTAAACCTGGTTTCGCTCAATATTTTAGAGGATAACGCATGTAAGGTCTAGGTTAGCTCTGGGATTTGCTCTCATCAGGCTCATTCTTTCGCATATTTCTCATACTTGATGGCTAGATCCTGGGTTTTTTCTTGTTTGGATCACGTAGTAATGTGGTACCACACTGAAACTTTCAATTAAACCAGGTCTTGATAAATATTTTAGAGGATAACGCAATTTAAGTCTGGGATTGGTCTGGGATTTGACCTCATCAGACTCATACTTTCGCGTTTTTCACATACTTGTTGAACAGATCCTGGTTTATTTTCTGGATTGCATCACGTAGTAATGTGGTACCACACTGAAACTTTCAATTAAACCGGGTCTTGATAAATATTTTAGAGGCTAACGCATGTTAGGTCTGGGTTAGGTCTAGGATGTGCCCTCATCAGGCTCATACTTTCGCATATTTCTCATACTTCATGGCTAGATCCTGGGCCTTTCCTGGATAGCATCACGTAGTAAAGTGGTACCACACTGAAACATTCAATGAAACCTGGTCTGGATAAATATTCTAGAGGTTAACGCATCTTAGGTCTGGATTAGGTCTACGATTTGCCCTCATCAGGCTCGCAGTTTAGCGTTTTTCACATACTTGTTGAACAGATCCTGGGTTCTTCCTGGTTTGGATCACGTAGTAATGTGGGACCACACTGAAACAGTCAATTAAACCTGGTTTCGGTCAATATTTTAGAGAATAATTCATGTTAGGTCTAGGTTAGGTCTGGGATTTGCTCTCATCAGGCACATTCTTTCGCATATTTCTCAATCTTGATGGCTAGATCCTGGGCTTTTTCTGGATTGCATCACGTAGTAATGTGGTACCACACTGAAACTTTCAATTAAACCAGGTCTTGATAAATATTTTAGAGGCTAACGCATGTTAGGTCTGGGTAAGGTCTCGGATTTGACCTCATCAGACTCATACTTTCGCAACACTTCACATACTCCTTGAACAGATCCTGGGTTATTTTCTGGTTTGGATAACATAGTAATGTGGTACCACACTGAAACAGTCGATTAAACCAGGTTTCGATGAATATTTTAGAGGATAACGCATGTTAGGTCTAGGTTAGGCCTGAGATTTTCACTCATCAGACTCATACTTTCGCATTCTTCACATTCTTGTTGAACGGATCCTGGGTTTTTTCTCGTTTGGATCACGTAGTAATGTGGGACCACACTGAAACAGTCAATTAAACCTGGTTTCGATCAATATATTAGAGAATAATTCACGTTAGGTCTAGGTTAGGTCTGGGATTTGCTCCCATCTGGCTCATTCTTTCGCATGTTTCTCATACTTCATGGCTAGATCCTGGGCTGTTTCTGGATTGTATCACGTAGTAATGTGGTACCACGCTGAAACAGTCAATTAAACCTGGTTTCGATCAATATTTTAGAGGATAACGCAAGTTAGGTCTGGGATAGGTCTAGGATTTGCCCTCATCAGGCTATTACTTTCGCATATTTCTCATACTTCATGGCTAGATCCTGGGCTATTTCTGGATTGGATCACGTAGTAAAGTGGTACCCCACTGAAACATTCAATGAAACCTGGTCTGGATAAATATTTTAGAGGATACCGCATCGTAGGACTCGGTTAGGTCTAAGATTTGCCCTCATCAGGCTCACAGTTTAGCGTTTTTCACATACTTGTTGAACAGATCCTCGGTTTTTTCTGGTTTGGATCACGATGTAGTGTGGTACCACATTGAAACAGTCCATTAAACCTGGTTTCGCTCAATATTTTAGAGGGTCACGCATGTTAGGTCTAGGTTACGTCTGGGATTTGCTCTCATCAGGCTCATTCTTTCGCATATTTCTCATACTTGATGGCTAGATCCTGGGCTTTTTCTGGATTGCATCACGTAGTAATGTAGTACCACACTGAAACAGTCAATGAAACCTGGTTTCCATCAATATTTTAGAGGACAACGCAAGTTAGGTCTAGGTAAGGCCTGAGATTTTCACTGATCAGACTCATACTTTCGCATTCTTCACATACTTGTTGAACGGATCCTGGGTTTTTTCTGGTTTGGTTCTCGTAGTAATGTGGCACCACACTGAAACATTCAATTAAACCTGGTCTTGATAAATATTTTAGAGGATAACGCATGTTAGGTTTGGGTTAGGTCTAGGATTTGCCCTCATCAGACTCATACTTTCGCATTCTTCACATACTTGTTGAACGGATCCTGGGTTTTTTCTGGTTTGGACCACGTAGTAATGTGGGACCACACTGAAACAGTCAATTAAACCTGGCTTCGGTCAATATTTTAGAGAATAATTCATGTTAGGTCTAGGTTAGGTCTGCGATTTGCTCTCATCAGGCACATTCTTTCGCATATTTCTCAAACTTGATGGCTAGATCCTGGGCTTTTTCTGGATTGCATCACGTAGAAAAGTGGTACCACACTGAAACATTGAATGAAACCTGGTCTGGATAAATATTTTAGAGGTTAACGCATCTTAGGTCTGGGTTAGGTCTACGATTTGCCCTCATCAGGCTCACAGTTTAGCGTTTTTCACATACTTGTTGAACAGATCCTGGGTTTTTTCTGGTTTGGATCACGTAGTAATGTGGGACCACACTGAAACAGTCAATTAAACCTGGTTTCGGTCAATATTTTAGAGAACAATTGATGTTAGGTCTAGGTTAGGTCTGGGATTTGCTCTCATCAGGCACATTCTTTCGCATATTTCTCAAACTTGATGGCTAGATCCTGGGTTTTTTCTGGTTTGGATCACGTAGTAATGTGGTACCGCACTGAAACAGTCGATTAAATCTGGTTTCGATCAATATTTTAGAGGATAACGCAAGTTAGGTCTGGGATAGGTCTGCGATTTGACCTCATCAGACTCATACTTTCGCACACTTCACATACTCCTTGAACAGATCCTGGGTTATTTTCTGGTTTGGATCACATAGTAATGTGGTACCACACTGAAACAGTCGATTAAACCTGGTTTCGATGAATATTTTAGAGGATAACGCAAGTTAGGTCTGCGATAGGTCTGGGATTTGACCTCATCAGACTCATACTTTCGCGTTTTTCACATACTTGTTGAACTGATCCTGGGTTTTTTCTGGTTTGGATCACGTAGTAATGTGGTACCACACTGAAACAGTCGATTAAACCTGGTTTCGATCAATATTTTAGAGAATAATTCATGTTAGGTCTAGGTTAGGTCTGGGATTTGCCCTCATCAGGCTCATTCTTTCGCATATCTCTCATACACGTTGAACAGATCCTGGGTTTTTTCTGGTTTGGATCACGTAGTAATGTGGGACCACACTGAAACAATCAATTAAACCTGATCTTGATAAATATTTTAGAGGATAACGCATGTTATGTCCGGGTTAGGTCTAGGATTTGCCCTCATCAGGCTCATACTTTCGCATTTTTCTCATACTTCATGGCTAGATCCTGGGCTGTTTCTGGATTGGATCACGGAGTAATGTGGTACCACGCTGAAACAGTCAATTAAACCTGGTTTCGATCAATATTTTAGAGGATAACGCAAGTTAGGTCTGGGTTAGGTCTAGGATTTGCCCTCATCAGGCTCTTACTTTCGCATATTTCTCATATTTCATGGCTAGATCCTGGGCTATTTCTGGATTGGATCACGTAGTAAAGTGGTACCACACGGAAACATTCAATGAAACCTGGTCTGGATAAATATTTTAGAGGATAACGCATCTTATGTCTGGGTTAGGTCTAAGATTTGCCCTCATCAGGCTCACAGTTTAGCGTTTTTCACATACTTGTTGAACAGATCCTGGGCTTTTTCTGGTTTGGATCACGAAGTAGTGTGGTACCTCACTGAAACAGTCCATTAAACCTGGTTTCGCTCAATATTTTAGAGGATAACGCATGTTAGGTCTAGGTTAGGTCTGGGATTTGCTCTCATCAGGCTCATTCTTTCGCATATTTCTCATACTTGATGGCTAGATCCTGGGCTTTTTCTGGATTGCATCACGTAGTAATGTAGTACCACACTGAAACAGTCAATGAAACCTGGTTTCCATCAATATTTTAGAGGACAACGCAAGTTAGGTCTAGGTAAGGCCTGAGATTTTCACTGATCAGACTCATACTTTCGCATTCTTCACATACTTGTTGAACGGATCCTGGGTTTTTTCTGGTTTGGTTCTCGTAGTAATGTGGCACCACACTGAAACATTCAATTAAACCTGGTCTTGATAAATATTTTAGAGGATAACGCATGTTAGGTTTGGGTTAGGTCTAGGATTTGCCCTCATCAGACTCATACTTTCGCGTTTTTCACATACTTGTTGAACAGATCCTGGGTTATTTTCTCGTTTGGATCACATAGTAATGTGGTACCACACTGAAACAGTTGATTAAACCAGGTTTCGATCAATATTTTTGAGGATAACGCATGTTAGGTCTAGGTTAGGCCTGGGATTTTCACTCATCGGACTCATACTTTCGCATTCTTCACATACTTGTTGAACGGATCCTGGGTTTTTTCTGGTTTGGACCACGTAGTAATGTGGGACCACACTGAAACAGTCAATTAAACCTGGCTTCGGTCAATATTTTAGAGAATAATTCATGTTAGGTCTAGGTTAGGTCTGCGATTTGCTCTCATCAGGCACATTCTTTCGCATATTTCTCAAACTTGATGGCTAGATCCTGGGCTTTTTCTGGATTGCATCACGTAGTAAAGTGGTACCACACTGAAACATTCAATGAAACCTGGTCTGGATAAATATTTTAGAGGTTAACGCATCTTAGGTCTGGGTTAGGTCTACGATTGGCCCTCATCAGGCTCACAGTTTAGCGTTTTTCACATACTTGTTGAACAGATCCTGGGTTTTTTCTGGTTTGGATCACGTAGTAATGTGGGACCACACTGAAACAGTCAATTAAACCTGGTTTCGGTCAATATTTTAGAGAACAATTGATGTTAGGTCTAGGTTAGGTCTGGGATTTGCTCTCATCAGGCACATTCTTTCGCATATTTCTCAAACTTGATGGCTAGATCCTGGGTTTTTTCTGGTTTGGATCACGTAGTAATGTGGTACCGCACTGAAACAGTCGATTAAATCTGGTTTCGATCAATATTTTAGAGGATAACGCAAGTTAGGTCTGGGATAGGTCTGCGATTTGACCTCATCAGACTCATACTTTCGCACACTTCACATACTCCTTGAACAGATCCTGGGTTATTTTCTGGTTTGGATCACATAGTAATGTGGTACCACACTGAAACAGTCGATTAAACCTGGTTTCCATGAATATTTTAGAGGATAACGCAAGTTAGGTCTGCGATAGGTCTGGGATTTGACCACATCAGACTCATACTTTCGCGTTTTTCACATACTTGTTGAACTGATCCTGGGTTTTTTCTGGTTTGGATCACGTAGTAATGTGGTACCACACTGAAACAGTCGATTAAACCTGGTTTCGATCAATATTTTAGAGGACAGCGAATGTTAGGTCTATGTTAGCCCTGGGATTCTCACTCATCAGACTCATACTTTCGCATTCTTCACATACTTGTTGAACTGATCCTGGGTTTTTTCTGGTTTGGATCACGTAGTAATGTGGTACCGCACTGAAACAGTCGATTAAATCTGGTTTCGATCAATATTTTAGAGGATAACGCAAGTTAGGTCTGGGATAGGTCTGCGATTTGACCTCATCAGACTCATACTTTCGCACACTTCACATACTCCTTGAACAGATCCTGGGTTATTTTCTGGTTTGGATCACGTAGTAATGTGGTACCACACTGAAACAGTCGATTAAACCTGGTTTCGATCAATATTTTAGAGGATAACGAATGTTAGGTCTATGTTAGCCCTGGGATTCTCACTCATCAGACTCATACTTTCGCATTCTTCACATACTTGTTGAACTGATCCTGGGTTTTTTCTGGTTTGGATCACGTAGTAATGTGGTACCGCACTGAAACAGTCGACTAAACCTGGTTTCGATCAATATTTTAGAGAATAACGGATGTTAGGTCTATGTTAGCCCTGGGATTCTCACTCATCAGACTCATACTTTCGCATTCTTCACATACTTGTTGAACTGATCCTGGGTTTTTTCTGGTTTGGATCACGTAGTAATGTGGTACCACACTGAAACAGTCGATTAAACCTGGTTTCGATCAATATTTTAGAGGATAACGCATGTTAGGTCTAGGTCAGCCCTGGGAATTCCACTCATCAGACTCATACTTTCGCATTCTTCACATACTTGTTGAACTGATCCTGGGTTTTTTCTGGTTTGGATCACGTAGTAATGTGGTACCACACTGAAACAGTCGATTAAACCTGGTTTCGATCAATATTTTAGAGGATAACGAATGTTAGGTCTATGTTAGCTCTGGGATTCTCACTCATCAGACTCATACTTTCGCATTCTTCACATACTTGTTGAACTGATCCTGGGTTTTTTCTGGTTTGGATCACGTAGTAATGTGGTACCGCACTGAAACAGTCGATTAAACCTGGTTTCGATCAATATTTTAGAGGATAACGGATGTTAGGTCTAGGTCAGCCCTGGGAATTCCACTCATCAGACTCATACTTTCGCATTCTTCACATACTCCTTGAACAGATCCTGTGCTATTTCTGGATTGGATCAGGTAGTAAAGTGGCACCACACTGAAACATTCAATGAAACCTGGTCTGGATAAATATTTTAGAGGTTAACGCATCTTAGGTCTGGGTTAGGTCTAAGATTTGCCCTCATCAGGCTCACAGTTTAGCGTTTTTCACATACTTGTTGAACGGATCCTGGGTTTTTTCTGGTTTGGATCACGAAGTAGTGTGGTACCACACTGAAACAGTCCATTAAACCTGGTTTCGCTCAATATTTTAGAGGATAACGCATGTAAGGTCTAGGTTAGCTCTGGGATTTGCTCTCATCAGGCTCATTGTTTCGCATATTTCTCATACTTGATGGCTAGATCCTGGGTTTTTTCTGGTTTGGATCACGTAGTAATGTGGTACCACACTGAAACTTTCAATTAAACCAGGTCTTGATAAATATTTTAGAGGATAACGCAATTTAAGTCTGGGATTGGTCTGGGATTTGACCTCATCAGACTCATACTTTCGCGTTTTTCACATACTTGTTGAACAGATCCTGGTTTATTTTCTGGATTGCATCACGTAGTAATGTGGTACCACACTGAAACTTTCAATTAAACCGGGTCTTGATAAATATTTTAGAGGCTAACGCATGTTAGGTCTGGGTTAGGTCTAGGATGTGCCCTCATCAGGCTCATACTTTCGCATATTTCTCATACTTCATGGCTAGATCCTGGGCCTTTCCTGGATAGCATCACGTAGTAAAGTGGTACCACACTGAAACATTCAATGAAACCTGGTCTGGATAAATATTCTAGAGGTTAACGCATCTTAGGTCTGGATTAGGTCTACGATTTGCCCTCATCAGGCTCGCAGTTTAGCGTTTTTCACATACTTGTTGAACAGATCCTGGGTTCTTCCTGGTTTGGATCACGTAGTAATGTGGGACCACACTGAAACAGTCAATTAAACCTGGTTTCGGTCAATATTTTAGAGAATAATTCATGTTAGGTCTAGGTTAGGTCTGGGATTTGCTCTCATCAGGCACATTCTTTCGCATATTTCTCAATCTTGATGGCTAGATCCTGGGCTTTTTCTGGATTGCATCACGTAGTAATGTGGTACCACACTGAAACTTTCAATTAAACCAGGTCTTGATAAATATTTTAGAGGCTAACGCATGTTAGGTCTGGGTAAGGTCTCGGATTTGACCTCATCAGACTCATACTTTCGCAACACTTCACATACTTCTTGAACAGATCCTGGGTTATTTTCTGGTTTGGATAACATAGTAATGTGGTACCACACTGAAACAGTCGATTAAACCAGGTTTCGATGAATATTTTAGAGGATAACGCATGTTAGGTCTAGGTTAGGCCTGAGATTTTCACTCATCAGACTCATACTTTCGCATTCTTCACATTCTTGTTGAACGGATCCTGGGTTTTTTCTCGTTTGGATCACGTAGTAATGTGGGACCACACTGAAACAGTCAATTAAACCTGGTTTCGATCAATATATTAGAGAATAATTCACGTTAGGTCTAGGTTAGGTCTGGGATTTGCTCCCATCTGGCTCATTCTTTCGCATGTTTCTCATACTTCATGGCTAGATCCTGGGCTGTTTCTGGATTGTATCACGTAGTAATGTGGTACCACGCTGAAACAGTCAATTAAACCTGGTTTCGATCAATATTTTAGAGGATAACGCAAGTTAGGTCTGGGATAGGTCTAGGATTTGCCCTCATCAGGCTATTACTTTCGCATATTTCTCATACTTCATGGCTAGATCCTGGGCTATTTCTGGATTGGATCACGTAGTAAAGTGGTACCCCACTGAAACATTCAATGAAACCTGGTCTGGATAAATATTTTAGAGGATACCGCATCGTAGGTCTCGGTTAGGTCTAGGATTTGCTCTCATCAGGCTCATTCTTTCGCATATTTCTCATACTTGATGGCTAGATCCTGGGCTTTTTCTGGATTGCATCACGTAGTAATGTAGTACCACACTGAAACAGTCAATGAAACCTGGTTTCCATCAATATTTTAGAGGACAACGCAAGTTAGGTCTAGGTAAGGCCTGAGATTTTCACTGATCAGACTCATACTTTCGCATTCTTCACATACTTGTTGAACGGATCCTGGGTTTTTTCTGGTTTGGTTCTCGTAGTAATGTGGCACCACACTGAAACATTCAATTAAACCTGGTCTTGATAAATATTTTAGAGGATAACGCATGTTAGGTTTGGGTTAGGTCTAGGATTTGCCCTCATCAGGCTCATACTTTCGCGTTTTTCACATACTTGTTGAACAGATCCTGGGTTATTTTCTGGTTTGGATCACATAGTAATGTGGTACCACACTGATACAGTTGATTAAACCAGGTTTCGATCAATATTTTTGAGGATAACGCATGTTAGGTCTAGGTTAGGCCTGGGATTTTCACACATCGGACTCATACTTTCGCATTCTTCACATACTTGTTGAACGGATCCTGGTTTTTTTCTGGTTTGGATCACGTAGTAATGTGGGACCACACTGAAACAGTCAATTAATCCTGGCTTCGATCAATATTTTAGAGAATAATTCATGTTAGGTCTAGGTTAGGTCTGGGATTTGCTCTCATCAGGCTCATTCTTTCGCATATTTCTCATACTTGATGGCTAGATCCTGGGCTTTTTCTAGATTGCATCACGTAGTAATGAAATACAACACTGAAACAGTCAATGAAACCTGGTTTCGATCAATATTTTAGAGAATAATTCATGTTAGGTCTATGTTAGGTCTGGGATTTGCTCTCATCAGGCTCATTCTTTCGCATATTTCTCATCCATGTTGAACAGATCCTGTGCTATTTCTGGATTGGATCACGTAGTAAAGTGGTACCACACTGAAACAGTCAATTAAACCAGGTCTTGATAAATATTTTAGAGGCTAACGCATGTTAGGTCTGGGTAAGGTCTCGGATTTGACCTCATCAGACTCATACTTTCGCATATTTCTCATACTTGATGGCTAGATCCTGGGTTTTTTCTGGTTTGGATCATGTAGTAGCGTGGTACCACAGTGAAACAGTCGATTAAACCTGGTTTCGATCAATATTTTAGAGGATAACGCATGTTAGGTCTAGGTTAGGCCTGGGATTTGCCCTCATCAGGGTCATACTGTCGCAGTTTTAACATACTTGTTGAACGGATCCTGGGTTTTTTCTGGTTTGGTTCACGTAGTAAAGTGGCACCACACTGAAACATTCAATGAAACCTGGTCTGGATAAATATTTTAGAGGTTAACGCATCTTAGGTCTGGGTTAGGTCTAAGATTTGCCCTCATCAGGCTCACAGTTTAGCGTTTTTCACATACTTGTTGGACAGATCCTGGGTTTTTTCTGGTTTGGATCACGAAGTAGTGTGGTACCACACTGAAACAGTCCATTAAACCTGGTTTCGCTCAATATTTTAGAGGATAACGCATGTAAGGTCTAGGTTAGGTCTGGGATTTGCTCTCATCAGGCTCATTCTTTCGCATATTTCTCATACTTGATGGCTAGATCCTGGGTTTTTTCTGGTTTGGATCATGTAGTAGCGTGGTACCACAGTGAAACAGTCGATTAAACCTGGTTTCGATCAATATTTTAGAGGATAACGCATGTTAGGTCTAGGTTAGGCCTGGGATTTGCCCTCATCAGGGTCATACTGTCGCAGTTTTAACATACTTGTTGAACGGATCCTGGGTTTTTTCTGGTTTGGTTCACGTAGTAATGTGGTACCACACTGAAACATTCAATTAAACCTGGTCTTGATAAATATTTTAGAGGATGACGCATGTTAGGTTTGGGTTAGGTCTGGGATTTGACCTCATCAGACTCACACTTTCGCGTTTTTAACATACTTGTTGAACAGATCCTGGGTTATTTTCTGGTTTGGATCACATAGCAATGTGGTACCACACTGAAACAGTAGATTAAACCAGGTTTCGATCAATATTTTTGAGGATAACGCATGTTAGGTCTAGGTTAGGCCTGGGATTTTCACTCATCGGACTCATACTTTCGCATTCTTCACGTACTTGTTGAACGGATCCTGGGTTTTTTCTGGTTTGGATCACGTAGTAATGTGGGACCACACTGAAACAGTCAATTAAACCTGGCTCCGGTCAATATTTTAGAGAATAATTCATGTTAGGTCTAGGTTAGGTCTGGGATTTGCTCTCATCAGACACATTCTTTCGCATATTTCTCAATCTTGATGGCTAGATCCTGGGCTTTTTCTGGATTGCATCACGTAGTAATGTGGTACCACACTGAAACTTTCAATTAAACCAGGTCTTGATAAATATTTTAGAGGCTAACGCATGTTAGGTCTGGGTAAGGTCTCGGATTTGACCTCATCAGACTCATACTTTCGCAACACTTCACATACTCCTTGAACAGATCCTGGGTTATTTTCTGGTTTGGATAACATAGTAATGGGGTACCACACTGAAACAGTCGATTAAACCAGGTTTCGATCAATATTTTAGAGGATAACGCATGTTAGGTCTAGGTTAGGCCTGAGATTTTCACTCATCAGACTCATACTTTCGCATTCTTCACATTCTTGTTGAACGGATCCTGGGTTTTTTCTCGTTTGGATCACGTAGTAATGTGGGACCACACTGAAACAGTCAATTAAACCTGGTTTCGATGAATATATTAGAGAATAATTCACGTTAGGTCTAGGTTAGGTCTGGGATTTGCTCTCATCTGGCTCATTCTTTCGCATGTTTCTCATACTTCATGGCTAGATCCTGGGCTGTTTCTGGATTGTATCACGTAGTAATGTGGTACCACGCTGAAACAGTCAATTAAACCTGGTTTCGATCAATATTTTAGAGGATAACGCAAGTTAGGTCTGGGATAGTTCTAGGATTTGCCCTCATCAGGCTCTTACTTTCGCATATTTCTCATACTTCATGGCTAGATCCTGGGCTATTTCTGGATTGGATCACGTAGTAAAGTGGTACCACACTGAAACATTCAATGAAACCTGGTCTGGATAAATATTTTAGAGGATACCGCATCTTAGGTCTCGGTTAGGTGTAAGATTTGCCCTCATCAGGCTCACAGTTTAGCGTTTTTCACATACTTGTTGAACAGATCCTCGGTTTTTTCTGGTTTGGATCACGATGTAGTGTGGTACAACATTGAAACAGTCCATTAAACCTGGTTTCGCTCAATATTTTAGAGGGTAACGCATGTTAGGTCTAGGTTACGTCTGGGATTTGCTCTCATCAGGCTCATTCTTTCGCATATTTCTCATACTTGATGGCTAGATCCTGGGCTTTTTCTGGATTGCATCACGTAGTAATGTAGTACCACACTGAAACAGTCAATGAAACCTGGTTTCCATCAATATTTTAGAGGACAACGCATGTTAGGTCTAGATTAGCCCTGGGAATTACACACATCAGACTCATACTTTCGCATTCTTCACATACTTGTTGAACTGATCCTGGGTTTTTTCTGATTTGGATCACGTAGTATTGTGGTACCACACTGAAACAGTCAATGAAACCTGGTTTCCATCAATATTTTAGAGGGCAACGCATGTTAGGTTTAGGTTAGGCCTGGGATTATCACTCATCAGACTCATACTTTCGCATTCTTCACATACTTGTTCAACGGATCCTGGGTTTTTTCTGGTTTGGATCACGTAGTAATGTGGTACCACACTGAAACAGTCAATGAAACCTGGTTTCCGTCAATATTTTAGAGGACTACGCAAGTTAGGTCTAGGTAAGGCCTGAGATTTTCACTGATCGGACTCATACTTTCGCATTTTTCACATACTTGTTGAACGGATCCTGGGTTTTTTCTGGTTTGGATCACGTAGTAATGTGGTACCACACTGAAACGGTCAATTAAACCTGGTTTCGATCAATATTTTAGAGGATAACGCAAGTTAGGTCTGGGATAGGTCTGGGATTTGCCCTCATCAGGCTCATACTTTCGCGTTTTTCACATACTTGTTGAACAGATCCTGGGTTTTTTCTGGTTTGGGTCACGTAGTAGTGTGATACCACACTGAAACAGTCGATTAAACCTGGTTTGGATCAATATTTTAGAGGATAACGCATGTTAGGTCTAGGTCAGCCCTGGGAATTACACTCATCAGACTCATACTTTCGCATTCTTCACATACTTGTTGAACTGATCCTGGGGTTTTTCGGGTTTGGATCACGTAGTAATGTGGTACCACACTGAAACAGTCGATTAGACCTGGTTTCGATCAATATTTTAGAGGATAATGAATGTTAGGTCTATGTTAGCCCTGGGATTCTCACTCATCAGACTCATACTTTCGCATTCTTCACATACTTGTTGAACTGATCCTGGGTTTTTTCTGGTTTGGATCACGTAGTAATGTAGCACCGCACTGAAACAGTCGATTAAACCTGGTTTCGATCAATATTTTAGAGGATAACGCAAGTTAGGTCTGGGATAGGTCTGGGATTTGACCTCATCAGACTCATACTTTCGCACACTTCACATACTCCTTGAACAGATCCTGGGTTATTTTCTGGTTTGGATCACATAGTAATGTGGTACCACACTGAAACAGTCGATTAAACCAGGTTTCGATCAATATTTTAGAGGATAACGCATGTTAAGTCTAGGTTAGGTCTGGGATTTTCACTCATCAGACTCATACTTTCGCATTCTTCACATACTTGTTGAACGGATCCTGGGTTATTTTCTGGTTTGGATCACATAGTAATGTGGTACCACACTGAAACAGTCGATTAAACCAGGTTTCGAACAATATTTTAGAGGATAACGCATGTTAGGTCTAGGTTAGGCCTGGGATTTTCACTCATCAGACTCATACTTTCGCATTCTTCACATACTTCTTGAACGGATCTTGGGTTTTTTCTGGTTTGGATCACGAAGTAATGTGGGACCACACGGAAACATTCAATGAAACCTGGTCTGGATAAATATTTTAGAGGATAACGCATCTTAGGTCTGGGTTAGGTCTAAGATTTGCCCTCATCAGGCTCACAGTTTAGCGTTTTTCACATACTTATTGAACAGATCCTGGGTTTTTTCTGGTTTGGATCACGAAGTAGTGTGGTACCACACTGAAACAGTCCATTAAACCTGGTTTTGCTCAATATTTTAGAGGATAACGCATGTTAGGTCTAGGTTAGGTCTGGGATTTGCTCTCATCAGGCTCATTCTTTCGCATATTTCTCATACTTGATGGCTAGATCCTGGGCTTTTTCTGGATTGCATCACGTAGTAATGTAGTACCACACTGAAACAGTCAATGAAACCTGGTTTCCGTCAATATTTTAGAGGACAACGCAAGTTAGGTCTAGGTAAAGCCTGAGATTTTCACTGATCAGACTCATACTCTCGCATTCTTCACATACTTGTTGAACGGATCCTGGGTTTTTTCTAGTTTGGATCACGTAGTAATGTGGTACCACACTGAAACATTCAACTAAACCTGGTCGTGACAAATATTTTAGAGGATAACGCAAGTTAGGTCTGGGATAGGTCTAGGATTTGCCCTCATCAGGCTCTTACTTTCGCATATTTCTCATACTTCATGGCTAGATCCTGGGCTATTTCTGGATTGGATCACGTAGTAATGTGGTACCACACTGAAACATTCAATGAAACCTGGTTTCAATCAATATTTTAGAGAATTATTCATTTTAGGTCTAGGTTAGGTCTGGGATTTGCCCTCATCAGGCTCACAGTTTAGCGTTCTTCACATACTTGTTGAACGGATCCTGGGTTTTTTCTGGTTTGGATCACGTAGTAGTGTGGTACCACACTGAAACAGTCGATTAAACCAGGTTTCGATCAATATTTTTGAGGATAACGCATGTTAGGTCTAGGTTAGGCCTGGGATTTTCACTCATCAGACTCATTCTTTCGCATATTTCTCATACTTGATGGCTAGATCCTGGGCTTTTTCTGGATTGCATCACGTAGTAATGAAGTACAACACTGAAGCAGTCAATTAAACCTGGTTTCCATCAATATCTTAGAGGACAACGCAAGTTAGGTCTGGGATATGTCTGGGATTTGCCCTCATCAGGCTCATACTTTCGCGTTTTTCACATACTTGTTGAACAGATCCTGGGTTTTTTCTGGTTTGGATCACGTAGTAGTGTGGTACCACACTGAAACAGTCCATTAAACCTGGTTTCGCTCAATATTTTAGAGGATAACGCATGTTAGGTCTAGTTCAGGCCTGGGATTTTCACTCATCAGACTCATACTTTCGCATTCTTCACATACTTGGTGAACGGATCGTGGGTTTTTTCTGGATTGGATCACGTAGTAAAGTGGTACCACACTGAAACATTCAATGAAACCTGGTCTGGATAAATATTTTAGAAGATAACGCATCTTAGGTCTGGGTTAGGTCTAAGATTTGCTCTCATCAGGCTCACAGTTTAGCGTTTTTCACATACTTCTAGAACAGATCCTGGGCTTTCTCTGGTTTGAATCACGAAGTAGTGTGGTACCACACTGAAACAGTCCATTAAACCTGGTTTCGCTCAATATTTTAGAAGACAACGCAAGTTAGGTCTAGGTAAGGCCTGAGATTTTCACTGATCAGACTCATTCTTTCGCATTCTTCACATACCTGTTGAACGGATCCTGGGTTTTTTCTGGTTTAGATCACGTAGTAATGTGGTACCACACTGAAACATTCAATTAAACCTGGTCTTGATAAATATTTTAGAGAATAACGCATGTTAGGTCTGTGTTAGGTCTAGGGTTTGCCCTCATCGGGCTCATACTTTCGCATATTTCTCATACTTCATGGCTAGATCCTGGGCTATTTCTGGATTGGATCACGTAGTAAAGTGGTACCACACTGAAACATTCAATGAAACCTGGTCTGGATAAATATTTTAGAGGATAACGCATGTTAGGTCAAGGTTAGGTCTAAGATTTGCCCTCATCAGGCTCACAGTTTCGCGTTTTTCACATACTTGTTGAACAGATCCTGGGTTTTTTCTGGTTTGGATCACGTAGCAATGTGGTACCACACTGAAACGTTCAATTAAACCTGGTCTTGATAAATATTTTCGAGGATAACGCATGTTAGGTCTGGGTTAGGTCTGTGATTTGCCCTCATCAGGGTCATACTGTCGCACACTTGACATACTCGTTGATCAGATCCTGGGTTTTTTTCTGGTTTGGATCACGTAGTAATGTGGTACCACACTGAAACAGTCGATTAAACCTGGTTTCGATCAATATTATTGAGGATAACGCATGTCAGGTCTAGGTTAGACCTGGTATTTTCACTCATCAGACTCATACTTTCGCATTCTTCACATACTTGTTGAACGGATCCTGGGTTTTTTCTGGTTTGGATCACGTAGTAATGTGGGACCACACTGAAACAGTCAATTAAACCTGGTTTCGATCAATATTTTAGAGAATTATTAATGTTAGGTCTAGGTTAGGTCTGGGATTTGCCCTCATCAGGCTCATTCTTTCGCATATTTCTCAAACTTGATGGCTAGATCCTGGGCTTTTTCTGGATTGCATCACGTAGTAATGAAGTACAACACTGAAACAGTCAATTAAACCTGGTTTCCATCAATATCTTAGAGGACAACGCAAGTTAGGTCTGGGATAGGTCTTGGATTTGCCCTCATCAGGCTCATACTTTCGCGTTTTTCACATACTTGTTGAACGGATCCTGGGTTTTTTCTGGTTTGGATCACGTAGTAGTGTGGTACCACACTGAAACAGTCCATTATACCTGGTTTGGATCAATATATTAGAGGGTAACGCATGTTAGGTCTAGGTTAGGTCTGGGATTTTCACTCATCAGACTCATACTTTCGCAGTCTTCACATACCTGTTGAACGGATCCTGTGTTTTTTCTGGTTTGGATCACGTAGTAATGTGGTACCACACTGAAACGGTCGATTAAACCTGGTTGCGATCAATATTTTGGAGGATAACGCAAGTAAAGTCTGGGATTGGTCTGGGATTTGACCTCATCAGACTCATACTTTCGCACACTTCACATGCTCGTTGAACAGATCCTGGGATATTTTCTGGTTTGGATCACATAGTAATGTGGTACCACACTGAAACAGACGATTAAACCAGGTTTCGATCAATATTTTTGAGGATAACGCATGTTAGGTCTAGGTTAGGCCTGGGATTTTCACTCATCAGACTCATACTTTCGCATTCTTCACATACTTGTTGAACGGATCCTGGGTTTTTTCTGGTTTGCATCACGTAGTAATGTGGGACCATACTGAAACAGTCAATTAAACCTGGTTTCGATCAATATTTTAGAGAATAATTCATGTTAGGTCTAGGTTATGTCTGGGATTTGCTCTTATCAGGCTCATTCTTTCGCATATTTCTCATACTTGATGGCTAGATTCTGGGCTTTTTCTGGATTGCATAACGTAGTAATGAAGTACAACACTGAAACAGTCAATTAAACCTGGTTTCGACCAATATTTTAGAGAATAATTCATGTTAGGTCTAGGTTAGGCCTGGGATTTGCCCCCATCAGGGTCATACTTTCGCAGTTTTAACATACTTCATGGCTAGATCCTGGGCTATTTCTCGATTGGATCACGTAGTAAAGCGGTACCACACTGAAACATTCAATGAAACCTGGTCTGGATAAATATTTTAGAGGTTAACGCATCTTAGGTCTGGGTTAGGTCTAAGATTTGCCCTCATCAGGCTCACAGTTTAGCGTTTTTCACATACTTGTTGGACAGATCCTGGGTTTTTTCTGGTTTGGATCACGAAGTAGTGTGGTACCACACTGAAACAGTCCATTAAACCTGGTTTCGCTCAATATTTTAGAGGATAACGCATGTAAGGTCTAGGTTAGGTCTGGGATTTGCTCTCATCAGGCTCATTCTTTCGCATATTTCTCATACTTGATGGCTAGATCCTGGGTTTTTTCTGGTTTGGATCACGTAGTAGTGTGGTACCACACTGAAACAGTCGATTAAACCTGGTTTCGATCAATATTTTAGAGGATAACGCATGTTAGGCCTAGGTTAGGCCTGGGATTTGCCCTCATCAGGGTCATACTGTCGCAGTTTTAACATACTTGTTGAACGGATCCTGGGTTTTTTCTGCTTTGGTTCTCGTAGTAATGTGGTACCACACTGAAACATTCAATTAAACCTGGTCTTGATAAATATTTTAGAGGATGACGCATGTTAGGTTTGGGTTAGGTCTGGGATTTGCTCTCATCAGGCACATTCTTTCGCATATTTCTAAATCTTGATGGCTAGATCCTGGGCTTTTCCTGGATTGCATCACGTAGTAAAGTGGTACCACACTGAAACATTCCATGAAACCTGGTCTGGATAAATATTCTAGAGGTTAACGCATCTTAGGTCTGTATTAGGTCTACGATTTGCCCTCATCAGGCTCGCAGTTTAGCGTTTTTCACATACTTGTTGAACAGATCCTGGGTTTTTTCCGGTTTGGATCACGTAGTAATGTGGGACCTCACTGAAACAGTCAATTAAACCTGGTTTCGGTCAATATTTTAGAGAATAATTCATGTTAGGTCTAGGTTAGGTCTTGGATTTGCTCTCATCAGGCACATTCTTTCGCATATTTCTCAATCTTGATGGCTAGATCCTGGGCTTTTTCTGGATTGCATCACGTAGTAATGTGGTACCACACTGAAACTTTCAATTAAACCAGGTCTTGATAAATATTTTAGAGGCTAACGCATGTTAGGTCTGGGTAAGGTCTCGGATTTGACCTCATCAGACTCATACTTTCGCAACACTTCACATACTCCTTGAACAGATCCTGGGTTATTTTCTGGTTTGGATAACATAGTAATGTGGTACCACACTGAAACAGTCGATTAAACCAGGTTTCGATCATTATTTTAGAGGATAACGCATGTTAGGTCTAGGTTAGGCCTGAGATTTTCACTCATCAGACTCATACTTTCGCATTCTTCACATTCTTGTTGAACGGATCCTGGGTTTTTTCTCGTTTGGATCACGTAGTAATGTGGGACCACACTGAAACAGTCAATTAAACCTGGTTTCGATCAATATATTAGAGAATAATTCACGTTAGGTCTAGGTTAGGTCTGGGATTTGCTCTCATCTGGCTCATTCTTTCGCATGTTTCTCATACTTCATGGCTAGATCCTGGGCTGTTTCTGGATTGTATCACGTAGTAATGTGGTACCACGCTGAAACAGTCAATTAAACCTGGTTTCGATCAATATTTTAGAGGATAACGCAAGTTAGGTCTGGGATAGGTCTAGGATTTGCCCTCATCAGGCTATTACTTTCGCATATTTCTCATACTTCATTGCTAGATCCTGGGCTATTTCTGGATTGGATCACGTAGTAAAGTGGTACCACACTGAAACATTCAATGAAACCTGGTCTGGATAAATATTTTAGAGGATACCGCATCTTAGGTCTCGGTTAGGTCTAAGATTTGCCCTCATCAGGCTCACAGTTTAGCGTTTTTCACATACTTGTTGAACAGATCCTCGGTTTTTTCTGGTTTGGATCACGATGTAGTGTGGTACCACATTGAAACAGTCCATTAAACCTGGTTTCGCTCAATATTTTAGAGGGTAACGCATGTTAGGTCTAGGTTACGTCTGGGATTTCCTCTCATCAGGCTCAATCTTTCGCATATTTCTCATACTTGATGGCTAGATCCTGGGCTTTTTCTGGATTGCATCACGTAGTAATGTAGTACCACACTGAAACAGTCAATGAAACCTGGTTTCCATCAATATTTTAGAGGACAACGCAAGTTAGGTCTAGGTAGGGCCTGAGATTTTCACTGATCATACTCATACTTTCGCATTCTTCACATACTTGTTGAACGGATCCTGGGATTTTTCTGCTTTGGTTCTCGTAGTAATGTGGCACCACACTGAAACATTCAATTAAACCTGGTCTTGATAAATATTTTAGAGGATAACGCATGTTAGGTTTGGGTTAGGTCTAGGATTTGCCCTCATCAGGCTCATACTTTCGCGTTTTTCACATACTTGTTGAACAGATCCTGGGTTATTTTCTGGTTTGGATCACATAGTAATGTGGTACCACACTGATACAGTTGATTAAACCAGGTTTCGATCAATATTTTTGAGGATAACGCATGTTAGGTCTAGGTTAGGCCTGGGATTTTCACTCATCGGACTCATACTTTCGCATTCTTCACATACTTGTTGAACGGATCCTGGTTTTTTTCTGGTTTGGATCACGTAGTAATGTGGGACCACAGTGAAACAGTCAATTAAACCTGGCTTCGATCAATATTTTAGAGAATAATTCATGTTAGGTCTAGGTTAGGTCTGGGATTTGCTCTCATCAGGCTCATTCTTTCGCATATTTCTCATACTTGATGGCTAGATCCTGGGCTTTTTCTAGATTGCATCACGTAGTAATGAAATACAACACTGAAACTGTCAATGAAACCTGGTTTCCATCAATATCTTAGAGGACAACGCAAGTTAGGTCTGGGATATGTCTGGGATTTGCCCTCATCAGGCTCATACTTTCGCGTTTTTCACATACTTGTTGATCAGATCCTAGGTTTTTTCTGGTTTGGATCACGAAGTAGTGTGGTACCACGCTGAAACAGTCCATTAAACCTGGTTTGGATCAATATTTTAGAGGATAACGCATGTTAGGTCTAGGTTAGGCCTGGGATTTGCCCTCATCAGGGTCATACTGTCGCAGTTTTAACATACTTGTTGAACGGATCCTGGGTTATTTCTGGTTTGGATCACGTAGTAATGTGGGACCACACTGAAACAGTCAATTAAACCTGGTTTCGATCAATATTTTACAGAATAATTCATGTTAGGTCTATGTTAGGTCTGGGATTTGCTCTCATCAGGCTCATTCTTTCGCATATTTCTCATACATGTTGAACAGATCCTGTGCTATTTCTGGATTGGATCACGAAGTAAAGTGGTACCACACTGAAACATTCAATGAAACCTGGTCTGGATAAATATTTTAGAGGTTAACGCATCTTAGGTCTGGGTTAGGTCTAAGATTTGCCCTCATCAGGCTCACAGTTTAGCGTTTTTCACATACTTGTTGGACAGATCCTGGGTTTTTTCTGGTTTGGATCACGAAGTAGTGTGGTACCACACTGAAACAGTCCATTAAACCTGGTTTCGCTCAATATTTTAGAGGATAACACATGTAAGGTCTAGGTTAGGTCTGGGATTTGCTCTCATCAGGCTCATTCTTTCGCATATTTCTCATACTTGATGGCTAGATCCTGGGTTTTTTGTGGTTTGGATCACGTAGTAGTGTGGTACCACAGTGAAACAGTCGATTAAACCTGGTTTCGATCAATATTTTAGAGGATAAGTCATGTTAGGTCTAGGTTAGGCGTGGGATTTGCCCTCATCAGGGTCATACTGTCGCAGTTTTAACATACTTGTTGAACGGATCCTGGGTTTTTTCTGGTTTGGTTCACGTAGTAATGTGGTACCACACCGAAACATTCAATTAAACCTAGTCTTGATAAATATTTTAGAGGATGACGCATGTTAGGTTTGGGTTAGGTCTGGGATTTGACCTCATCAGACTCATACTTTCGCGTTTTTAACATACTTGTTGAACAGATCCTGGGTTATTTTCTGGTTTGTATCACATAGTAATGTGGTACCACACTGAAACAGTAGATTAAACCAGGTTTCGATCAATATTTTTGATGATAACGCATGTTAGGTCTAGGTTAGGCCTGGGATTTTCACTCATCGGACTCATACTTTCGCATTCTTCACGTACTTGTTGAACGGATCCCGGTTTTTTTCTGGTTTGGATCACGTAGTAATGTGGGACCACACTGAAACAGTCAATTAAACCTGGTTTCGGTCAATATTTTAGAGAATAATTCATGTTAGGTCTAGGTTAGGTCTGCGATTTGCTCTCATCAGGAACATACTTTCGCATGTTTCTCAAACTTGATGGCTAGATGCTGGGCTTTCTCTGGATTGCATCACGTAGTAATGTGGTTCCACACTGAAACTTTCAATTAAACCAGGTCTTGATAAATATTTTAGAGGCTAACGCATGTTAGGTCTGGGTTAGGTCTAGGATGTGCCCCCATCAGGCTCATACTTCCGCATATTTCTCATACTTCATGGCTAGATCCTGGGCTTTTCCTGGATTGCATTACGTAGTAAAGTGGTACCACACTGAAACATTCAATGAAACCTGGTCTGGATAAATATTTTAGAGGTTAACGCATCTTAGGTCTGGATTAGGTCTACGATTTGCCCTCATCAGGCTCGCAGTTTAGCGTTTTTCACATACTTGTTGAACAGATCCTGGGTTTTTTCTGGTTTGGATCACGTAGTAATGTGGGACCACACTGAAACAGTCAATTAAACCTGGTTTCGGTCAATATTTTAGAGAATAATTCATGTCAGGTCTAGTTTAGGTCTGGGATTTGCTCTCATCAGGCACATTCTTTCGCATATTTCTCAATCTTGATGGCTAGATCCTGGGCTTTTTCTGGATTGCATCACGTAGTAATGTGGTACCACACTGAAACTTTCAATTAAACCAGGTCTTGATAAATATTTTAGAGGCTAACGCATGTTAGGTCTGGGTAAGGTCTCGGATTTGACCTCATCAGACTCATACTTTCGCAACACTTCACATACTCCTTGAACAGACCATGGGTTATTTTCTGGTTTGGATAACATAGTAATGTGGTACCACACTGAAACAGACGATTAAACCAGGTTTCGATCAATATTTTAGAGGATAACGCATGTTAGGTCTAGGTTAGGCCTGAGATTTTCACTCATCAGACTCATACTTTCGCATTCTTCACATTCTTGTTGAACGGATCCTGGGTTTTTTCTGGTTTGGATCACGTAGTAATGTGGTACCACACTGAAACGGTCAACTAAACCTGGTTTCGATCAATATTTTAGAGGATAACGGAAGTTAGGTCTGGGATTCCCTCAGGGGCTGCCAGCCTTTCAGCTGCAGTACGGGCTTAACGAACCCGGGGTACCCGAGTCATACACACACCGTAAGCCTCCTGTTGGTCGTCACAACGACCCATTCACAATTCCCTATTGGTTTTTGTGAATGGTACGTGACGGCAGGAGGAACGGGGGTCTTGGCTTAACCGCCTGGGCCACGAGTATGGCGACTCTATAAAATCGCCCTCCAATCCTAAGCTATGGTGCGCGGCGATGGGATGCATGGTTGGGGGAGAAGGCCCAATCCCAAGCGACCACCTCCGGGGAACCTGCCGAACCCCCGGAGTATTAGGCTTACCCGGGAAAGGCGGCTCTGCCCGGGTGGACCTTTATTTCCGACCATCTCGTGGGACTATTATGGACACAGAAAATAAAATGAGGATGGGGCGGGTTTTGTCGGTTGGGGAGGACGGAGAAGGGGTTGGGGTTAGGGTGGCGGCGCTCGCGCCCCACTCAGCGCCAGGTCCGGCTTCGTGGAGGGTGGAGGAGGACGACGAGACGGCGTCGGTCTCGTCCTTCTCCTCCAGCACGAGCCACATAGGCTCTAAGAGGAAGAGGACGGGGCAGGCCGTCGTCGAGGTGGGCGGGGCGATGAGCCCGTCGGTGAGGCTGAGTTGCCTCAGGGACGAGGTGACCGAGGAGATATCGGAGAGGATCTCCTCGTCCCTGAGGCGGGTGGAGAAAGTCGCCGCTGCCTGTGCCTTTAAGGGGCGTAAAAGCGGTGGCGCGGAGGCCCTGAAGGCCGCGGCGGAGGAAATGAGGGAGGCGGCGCGGGAGCTCAGAGGGCGGAACGCCCGTCTGCAGCTCCTGTTGGAGGAGGAGCGACAGGGGCGGAGGAGGGCAGAGGCGCTGTGGAACAGCGCGGCCCTCCCTCCCATCCTCCCTCCTCCTCCACCGCCGCGTCCCTCGGCGGAGGTAAATAAGCGGAGTGCGGCGGCAGTGGTGCGGGGACCGCGGGCCCCTCCACCCGCACTCCGCCCGTGAAGAAGTCCCCGTCCTCTTCAGAAGACGATCTTCTGAGGAGGATTGGGGACATGATTGATGGCAAGCTGGCCGCCTTCCGGGAGGAGCTCCTCGCCGGAAGAGCGGTCAGCAGGAAGGCGGTGCCTCCCCGACCTGTTCCGGTACAGTCGGGGAAGGCAAAGAAGGGCGGAGTGAAGGCTCCGCCCAGCGTTGCGGCACCAGGGCCCCGGGTCGCGACCCCCAAGGGGGGTGGTGTACCCGTGGTCGCGGTGGTCGCGTCCTCCACAGCACCCTCCCAAGGGGGGGTGGCGTGGAGTGAGGTGGTGGGGCGGAAGGCGAAGCGGGCGGCGAGGAAGGCCTCGCAACCGCAGCCTCCGCCTCCGCCGCCGGCGGCCAAGGTAAAGGCCGCGAAGGTCGGGAAGGCACGACCAGGTCGTCCCCCAAAAACGGCAGCGGTGACGCTGACCGTTGCGCAGGGGGGCGACCTGACCCTCGCGGAGGCGATGCGGCTCGCCAGGGAGAATATCTCCCTGGAAGAGCTGGGCATCGCCTCCGTGAGGGCGAAGAGGGCCGTGACCGGGGGTCTCTTGCTGGAGATCCCCGGTGCAGAAGGCGGCGCGAAGGCGGATCGTCTCGCCCAGAGGCTCCGGGAGCAGCTGGGCGAGCGAGGTGTCCGGGTCGCCCGGCCCACGAAGCGCACTGAGATGCGCGTTTGTGGGCTGGACGACTCGGTCAGCGCACAGGATGTGTCCCGTGGCCTTGCGAGGGCGGGGGACTGTCCTGTGGAGGACCTGCGGATCGGAGAGATCCGCAGGTCGCCCTCCGGCCTCGGGTCGGTGTGGGCCCGGTGCCCCCTCTCCGCCGCCCGTAAGGTGGCGGAATCCGGGAGGGTGTTGGTGGGGTGGGTTTCGGCGCGAGTGGAAATCCTCGCGCCGCGCCCGCTCCAGTGTCACCGCTGCCTCGAATTGGGGCACGTGAGGCAGTGGTGCACCTCGCCGGTGGACCGCAGCGGTCAGTGTTACCGCTGCGGTGCCAAAGAGCACCGTGCGAGCCAGTGCTCGGCGGCCCCCCACTGCCCGCTGTGTGCGGACATGGGGAGGCCAGCCGATCACAGGGTGGGGAGCAAGAAGTGCTCCCCCCCCCCTCCCGGAAGGAGAGGAAGAGGCGGGCTGCACCGGCTCCGGTGCCGAGGGCGGTGGCATCGTCCTCCATGGAGGTGGACGGTGCTACGGGGACGGACGGCCGGGAGGAGGCTGGCGCGGCCATTAATTAATGCCGCCCCGCCTCCTCCTCCAGGCCAACCTCAACCACTGCCGCGCGGCACAGGACTTGATGTCCCAAGTCCTCGCGGAGTGGGGGGTTGGCCTGGCGGTCGCCGCCGAGCCGTACCGCGTCCCTGATCACCCTCATTGGGTGGGCGACGCGGACGGCTTGGGGGCGACGGTATGGGGAGGGGGCGACGGGTCCCCACCGTTCTCCTTGTTGGAGCGCGGTCGGCGATTCGTCGCCGTGGACTGGGGGGGAGTTGCTGTGGTGGGGTGCTACATTTCGCCCCGTAGCGGTCACGCTGCGTTCGAGCTGTACTTGGCCGAGGTCGCGGCATGCGTGCAGCGCTACGCGGCCCGGCCGGTGCTGGTCCTGGGGGATTTTAATGCCAAGTCGGTGGCTTGGGGATCCCCCAGGACCTCCGTTCGCGGCGGGATCCTGGGCGATTGGGCGGCGGGGCTCGACCTCCGGGTATTGAACCGGGGGTCGGAGCACACATGCGTGCGGCGATATGGGGGGTCCATCGTGGATGTTGGATTCGCGACCCCCAACGCCGTGCGCATGGTGTCGGGTTGGCACGTGGTCGCGGGGGCAGAGACACTCTCCGATCACCGGTACATCCGGATGGAGGTCTCTGCCGCCGCGAGTGCATCCCGACACGGCCGCCTGCGTGGCACCCCACCACGCCGCTGGGCGCTTCGGCGCCTGGACAAGGACGCCCTGATGGCAGCTGCCCTCGCTGCAACTTGGCCGCAGGGAGCGGCCGAGTTGCCGAGCATAGAGGAGGAGGTCGCCCGGCTCGGGGCATTGGTCGCGGGTATTTGCGACGCGGCGATGCCTCGGGTCGGGCGGGCTTCTCCTCGCCGGGCGGTGTACTGGTGGTCGGACGCGATCGCGGAGTTGCGAGTCGCGACTGTCCGCGCCCGACGCCAGTACACCCGCGCGCGCCGTCGTCAACGTACAGGCGACGGCGTGGCGCGAGCGAGGGCAGCTGATGACCTGTATGGAGCATACCGCGTGGCCCGGGTTGCTCTGCAGGTCGCCGTCAAACGGGCCAAGACCCAGGCATGGAAGGAGCTCCTCCAGACCCTTGATGACGATCCATGGGGGCGCCCATATAAGGTGGTGCTGAATAAGCTCCGCCCGTGGGCGCCCCCCGTCACCGAGGGTCTTGACCCCCGGCTGCTGGAGGACGTGGTCAATACACTCTTCCCAATTGGGGAGAGGGGACCGCGTCCTCAGGCGGCGGCGGCTGTCCCAGTGGAGTGGACGGCCGAGCTGGGGGTCACGCAGGAGGAGCTGGCAGCGGCCATCAGACGGCTCGGGGTTCGTAACACGGCCCCGGGTCCGGATGGTGTGCCCGGCCGGGTTTGGGTCTTGACCCAGGGCGTCCTTGGGGCCGACCTCAGGCGGTTGTTCGACCGCTGCCTGAGGGACGGGCGATTCCCCCCCAGTTGGAAGGTGGCGAGGATGGTCCTCCTCCGGAAGGAGGGTCGGCCCGCGGAGTCTCCCTCCGCATACCGGCCCATTTGTCTCCTCGACGAGGTGGGCAAGCTCTTCGAGCGTGTGATTGCTGCCCGCCTCGTCGAGCACCTGTCGCGGGGTGATCCCGGTCTGGCCGACTGCCAGTTCGGTTTCCGGGGGGGCCGATCGACTATCGACGCGATAGGTCGTGTGAGGGCCCTCTCGGAGGCGGCCGTCTCCCGGGGAGGGGTGGCATTGGCAATATCCTTGGATATTGCCAATGCCTTTAACACCCTCCCCTGGGAAGAGATAAGGAGGGGACTCGAATATCATCGAGTCCCCCCTTGTCTCAGGGCGGTCGTCGGGGATTATCTCCGCGGCAGGTGGATCGAGTATCCGGGCCGGGATGGTGATATGCGGAGGGAGGTGTACTGCGGTGTTCCGCAGGGGTCGGTCCTCGGGCCACTCCTGTGGAACATCGCGTACGACTCGGTGTTGCGGGCCGGCCTCCCCGACGGCGTCAGCACGGTGTGTTATGCGGATGACACACTGGTGCTGGCCGTCGGGGCGCACTGGGGGAGGGCCATGCGTCGCGCGGAGGAGGGGTCGCAACGCGTCGTCGACCGGATCAGGGGGATGGGGATGACGGTGGCGGTCCATAAGACCGAGGTGATTGCGTTTCATTCACCTCGGCAGGATCCGCCACCCCCTCTGATTCGGGTGGGTGGGGCTGACATCGAGGTGAAGCCCCAGATCAGGTATCTGGGGCTGATCCTCGATAGCCACTGGCGTTTCGAGAAGCATTTCCGCTGCCTGGTCCCCCGGTTGGAAAGGATGGTTGCGGCTCTGGGCCGGATCCTGCCCAACCTGGGGGGCCCGGCGGGCCGAGTTCGTCGCCTCTATGTGGCAATGGTCCAGTCGGTGGCCCTATACGGGGCCCCCGTCTGGGCGGACGACCTGGCTGCCTCCCGGCGCAGCATGACTATGCTGCGTCGGGTGCAGAGGCGCATGGCGCTCAGGGTCGTCCGCGGGTATCGGACCATGTCACATGAGGCGGCGACGGTTCTAGCGGGGATGCCGCCCATGGACCTGCTCGCGCGGTCGCACGCGTTGATGTACCGACACCGCGTCGACCGTCGCGCGGGGGTGGGGGCGGTCCCGGGCGGGCAGGAACCTGCTTGGGGCGATTTGAAGCGCCAGGCCCGGCAGTCCGTGTTGCTCGCGTGGCAGGAGCGGCTGGCTCTGCCAACCGCGGGGCACCGGACTGTCGGGGCTGTTCGGCCACTCCTGAAGGAGTGGCTGGACAGAGGCCATGGCAGCCTCACCTACCGGCTGGCACAGGTATTTTCCGGGCATGGCAGCTTCGGAAGATACCTGTGCCGGATAGGGAAGGAGCCGACGGCGCGTTGCTGCCACTGCGACGCTGAGCAGGACACGGCGGATCATACCCTGGAGGTATGCCCCGCGTGGGAGGGGGAGCGCCGTGTCCTGGTCGGCGTCGTCGGGCGGGATGTCTCGCTGCCGGGCGTGGTGCGCGCCATGCTCGGCAGCGAGGAGAAGTGGAGGGCCGTGGCCTCCTTCTGCGAGAACGTAATGTTGCAGAAGGAGGCCGCGGGGAGGGAGCGCGAGCTTCAGCGGCGCGCTGAAGCTCGCGCTCGTGCGGTGGCCCGAGGTCGTCGCCCGGTCGCGAGGCGTCGCGGGCGGCCGCCTCGGCGTGGCGGATGACCTAGGCTGGGAGGGGGGTCCTGAGGGGACCCTCCTCCCGCCAGGCGGCGCCGGGTCGGACCGCTTGGGGGTAGGAGTGCCTCCACCTACCGGTCCGACGCAAGGGGAGGCACCCTCGGTGGTCTGGTGCGGCCATGAACGCCCGGCTGCCGAGGGGTGGAAACGGGGTCGCGGGCGGTTGCGGTTGGGGCTCGCAGCCGCCACTAAACGCGGCCCCGGGACGGATAGCGGCGGGATGGAGTGGCCCCGTCCCGCCGCTATGAGGCAGTGTGTCTACTGGGGGGACCGATTGTCCTCCCGGGGGATGGGCGCCAAAGCGCGGGCACGGGGAGGATACCGGAAGAATGCTTCGAGCGATTCCCGGTATCCTCCCAAAGCGTGCCGAAGGGTCACCGTGGGGTTTTTAGTGGGTAGGTCCCGCGCCTGTCGTTGTACGGGCGCGGGGAATCCCACACACCCCTCCCACCTCTCCCCAAGGAGGTGGGAGGGAGTCTTTCGAAGATTTTCCCCACGACAAAAAAAAAAAAAAAAAAAAAAAAAGTTAGGTCTGGGATAGGTCTGGGATTTGCCCTCATTAGGCTCATACTTTCGCGTTTTTCACATACTTGTTGAACAGATCCTGGGTTTTTTCTGGTTTGGGTCACGTAGTAGTGTGATACCACACTGAAACAGTCGATTAAACCTGGTTTCGATCAATATTTTAGAGGATAACGCATGTTAGGTCTAGGTCAGCCCTGGGAATTACACTCATCAGACTCATACTTTCGCATTCTTCACATACTTGTTGATCTGATCCTGGGTTTTTTCGGGTTTGGATCACGTAGTAATGTGGTACCACACTGAAACAGTCGATTAAACCTGGTTTCGATCAATATTTTAGAGGATAACGAATGTTAGGTCTATGTTAGCCCTGGGATTCTCACTCATCAGACTCATACTTTCGCATTCTTCACATACTTGTTGAACTGATCCTGGGTTTTTTCTGGTTTGGATCACGTAGTAATGTGGTACCGCACTGAAACAGTCGATTAAACCTGGTTTCGATCAATATTTTAGAGGATAACGCAAGTTAGGTCTGGGATAGGTCTGGGATTTGACCTCATCAGACTCATACTTTCGCACACTTCACATACTCCTTGAACAGATCCTGGGTTATTTTCTGGTTTGGATCACATAGTAATGTGGTACCACACTTAAACAGTCGATTAAACCTGGTTTCGATCAATATTTTAGAGGATAACGCAAGTTAGGTCTGGGATAGGTCTGGGATTTTCACTCATCAGACTCATACTTTCGCATTCTTCACATACTTGTTGAACGGATCCTGGGTTTTTTCTGGTTTGGATCACGTAGCAATGTGGTACCACGCTGAAACAGTCAATTAAACCTGGTTTCGATCAATATTTTAGAGGATAACGCAGGTTAGGTCTGGGATAGGTCTAGGATTTGCCCTCATCAGGCTCTTACTTTCGCATATTTCTCATACTTCATGGCTAGATCCTGGGCTATTTCTGGATTGGATCACATAGTAAAGTGGTACCACACTGGAACATTCAATGAAACCTGGTCTGGATAAATATTTTAGAGGATACCGCATCTTAGGTCTCGGTTAGGTCTAAGATTTGCCCTCATCAGGCTCACAGTTTAGCGTTTTTCACATACTTGTTGAACTGATCCTGGGTTTTTTCTGGTTTGGATCACGTAGTATTGTGGTACCACACTGAAACAGTCAATGAAACCTGGTTTCCATCAATATTTTAGAGGGCAACACATGTTAGGTTTAGGTTAGGCCTGGGATTTTCACTCATCAGACTCATACTTTCGCATTCTTCACATACTTGTTCAACGGATCCTGGGTTTTTTCTGGTTTGGATCACGTAGTAATGTGGTACCACACTGAAACAGTCAATGAAACCTGGTTTCCGTCAATATTTTAGAGGACAACGCAAGTTAGGTCTAGGTAAGGCCTGAGATTTTCACTGATCGGACTCATACTTTCGCATTTTTCACATACTTGTTGAACGGATCCTGGGTTTTTTCTGGTTTGGATCACGTAGTAATGTGGTACCACACTGAAACGGTCAATTAAACCTGGTTTCGATCAATATTTTAGAGGATAACGAAAGTTAGGTCTGGGACAGGTCTGGGATTTGCCCTCATCAGGCTCATACTTTCGCGTTTTTCACATACTTGTTGAACAGATCCTGGGTTTTTTCTGGTTTGGGTCACGTAGTAGTGTGATACCACACTGAAACAGTCGATTAAACCTGGCTTCGATCAATATTTTAGAGGATAACGAATGTTAGGTCTATGTTAGCCCTGGGATTCTCACTCATCAGACTCATACTTTCGCATTCTTCACATACTTGTTGAACTGATCCTGGGTTTTTTCTGGTTTGGATCACGTAGTAATGTGGTACCGCACTGAAACAGTCGATTAAACCTGGTTTCGATCAATATTTTAGAGGATAACGCAAGTTAGGTCTGGGATAGGTCTGGGATTTGACCTCATCAGACTCATACTTTCGCACACTTCACATACTCCTTGAGCAGATCCTGGGTTATTTTCTGGTTTGGATCACATAGTAATGTGGTACCACACTGAAACAGTCGATTAAACCTGGTTTCGATCAATATTTTAGGGGATAACGCAAGTTAGGTCTGGGATAGGTCTGGGATTTGACCTCATCAGACTCACACTTTCGCACACTTCACATACTCCTTGAACAGATCCTGGGTTATTTTCTGGTTTGGATCACATAGTAATGTGGTACCACACTGAATCAGTCGATTAAACCAGGTTTCGATCAATATTTTAGAGGATAACGCATGTTAAGTCTAGGTTAGGTCTGGGATTTTCACTCATCAGACTCATACTTTCGCATTCTTCACATACTTGTTGAACGGATCCTGGGTTTTTTCTGGTTTGGATCACGTAGTAATGTGGTACCACACTGAAACAGTCGATTAAACCTGGTTTCGATCAATATTTTTGAGGATAACGCAAGTTAGGTCAGGGATAGGTCTGGGATTTGACCTCATCAGACTCATACTTTCGCACACTTCACATACTCCTTGAACAGATTCTGGGTTATTTTCTGGTTTGGATCACATAGTAATGTGGTACCACACTGAAACAGTCGATTAAACCAGGTTTCGAACAATATTTTAGAGGATAACGCATGTTAGGTCTAGGTTAGGCCTGGGATTTTCACTCATCAGACTCATACTTTTGCATTCTTCACATACTTCTTGAACGGATCCTGGGTTTTTTCTGGTTTGGATCACGTAGTAATGTGGGACCACACTGAAACATTCAATGAAACCTGGTCTGGATAAATATTTTAGAGGATAACGCATCTTAGGTCTGGGTTAGGTCTATGATTTGCCCTCATCAGGCTCATACTTTCGCATTCTTCACATACTTGTTGAACGGATCCTGGGTTTTTTCTGGTTTGGATCACGTAGTAATGTGGGACCACACTGAAACAGTCAATTAAACCTGGTTTCAATCAATATTTTAGAGAATTATTCATGGGAGGTCTAGGTTAGGTCTGGGATTTGCCCTCATCAGGCTCATTCTTTCGCATATTTCTCAAACTTGATGGCTAGATCCTGGGCTTTTTCTGGATTGCATCACGTAGTAATGAAGTACAACACTGAAACAGTCAATTAAACCTGGTTTCCATCAATATCTTAGAGGACAACGCAAGTTAGGTCTGGGATAGGTCTTGGATTTGCCCTCATCAGGCTCATACTTTCGCGTTTTTCACATACTTGTTGAACAGATCCTGGGTTTTTTCTGGTTTGGATCACGTAGTAGTGTGGTACCACACTGAAACAGTCCATTATACCTGGTTTCGATCAATATATTAGAGGATAACGCATGTTAGGTCTAGGTTAGGTCTGGGATTTTCACTCATCAGACTCATACTTTCGCAGTCTTCACATACCTGTTGAACCGATCCTGGGTTTTTTCTGGTTTGGATCACGTAGTAATGTGGTACCACACTGAAACAGTCGATTAAACCTGGTTTCGATCAATATTTTAGAGGATAACGCAAGTTAAGTCTGGGTTTGGTCTGGGATTTGACCTCATCAGACTCATACTGTCGCACACTTCACATGCTCGTTGAACAGATCCTGGGTTATTTTCTGGTTTGGATCACATAGTAATGTGGTACCACACTGAAACAGACGATTAAACCAGGTTTCGATCAATATTTTTGAGGATAACACATGTTAGGTCTAGGTTAGGCCTGGGATTTTCACTCATCAGACTCATACTTTCGCATTCTTCACATACTTGTTGAACGGATCCTGGGTTTTTTCTGGTTTGGATCACGTAGTAATGTGGGACCACACTGAAACAGTCAATTAAACCTGGTTTCGATCAGTATTTTAGAGAATAATTCATGTTAGGTCTAGGCTAGGTCTGGGATTTACTCTCATCAGGCTCATTCTTTCGCATATTACTCATACTTGATGGCTAGATCCTGGGCTTTTTCTGGTTTGGATCACATAGTAATGTGGTACCACACTGAAACAGACGATTAACCCAGGTTTCGATCAATATTTTTGAGGATAACGCATGTTAGGTCTAGGTTAGGCCTGGGATTTTCACTTATCAGACTCATACTTTCGCGTTTTTCACATACTTGTTGAACAGATCCTGGGTTTTTTCTGGTTTGGATCACGTAGTAGTGTGGTACCACGCTGAAACAGTCCATTATACCTGGTTTGGATCAATATATTAGAGGATAACGCATGTTAGGTCTAGGTTAGGTCTGGGATTTTCACTCATCAGACTCATACTTTCGCAGTCTTCACATACCTGTTGAACGGATCCTGACTTTTTCTGGTTTGGATCACGTAGTAATGCGGTACCACACTGAAACAGTCGATTAAACCTGATTTCCATCAATATCTTAGAGGACAACGCAAGTTAGTTCTGGGATATGTCTGGGATTTGCCCTCATCAGGCTCATACTTTCGCGTTTTTCACATACTTGTTGAACAGATCCTGGGTTTTTTCTGGTTTTGATCACTTAGTAGTGAGGTACCACGCTGAAACAGTCCATTAAACCTGGTTTGGATCAATATTTTAGAGGATAACGCATGTAAGGTCTAGGTTAGGCCCGGGATTTTCACTCATCAGACTCATACTTTCGCATTCTTCACATACTTGTTGAACGGATCCTGGGTTATTTCTGGTTTGGATCACGTAGTAATGTGGGACCACACTGAAACAGTCCATTAAACCTGGTTTCGCTCAATATTTTAGAGGATAACGCATGTAAGGTCTAGGTTAGGTCTGGGATTTGCTCTCATCAGGCTCACAGTTTAGCGTTTTTCACATACTTGTTGAACAGATCCTGGGTTTTTTCTGGTTTGGATCACGAAGTAGTGTGGTACCACACTGAAACAGTCCATTAAACCTGGTTTCTCTCAATATTTTAGAGGATAACGCATGTAAGGTCTAGGTTAGGTCTGGGATTTGCTCTCATCAGGCTCATTCTTTCGCATATTTCTCATACTTCATGGCTAGATCCTGGGCAATTTCTGGATTGGATCACGTAGAAAAGTGGTACCACACAGAAACATTCAATGAAACCTGGTCTGGATAAATATTTTAGAGGATAACGCATCTTAGGTCTGGGTTAGGTCTAAGATTTGCCCTCATCAGGCTCACAGTTTAGCGTTTTTCACATACTTGTTGAACAGATCCTGGGTTTTTTCTGGTTTGGATAACGAAGTAGTGTGGTACCACACTGAAACAGTCCATTAAACCTGGTTTCGCTCAATATTTTAGAGGATAACGCATGTTAGGTCTAGTTCAGGCCTGGGATTTTCACTCATCAGACTCATACTTTCGCATTCTTCACATACTTGGTGAACGGATCCTGGGTTTTTTCTGGTTTGGATTACGTAGTAGTGTGGTTCCACACTGAAACAGTCCATTACACCTGGATTCGATCAATATTTTAGAAAATAATTCATGTTAGGTCTAGGTTAGGTCTGGGATTTGCTCTCATCAGGCTCATTCTTTCGCATATTTCTCATACATGTAGAACAGATCCTGGGTTTTTTCTGTTTTGGACCACGTAGTAATGAAGTACAACACTGAAACAGTCAATTAAACCTGGCTTCCATCAATATTTTACCGAATAACGCATGTTAGGTCTGGGTTAGGTCTAGGATTTGCCCTCATCAGGCTCATACTTTCGCATATTTCTCATACTTCATGGCTAGATCCTGGGCTTTTTCTGGATTGTACCACGTAGTAATGTGGTACCGCGCTGAAACAGTCAATAAAACCTGGTTTCGATCAATATTTTGGAGAATAATTCATGTTAGGTCTAGGTTAGGTCTGGGATTTGCTCTCATCAGGCTCATTCTTTCGCATATTTCTCATACACGTTGAACAGATCCTGGGTTTTTTCTGGTTTGGATCACGTAGTAATGTGGGACCACACTGAAACAGTCCATTAAACCTGGTTTCGCTCAATATTTTAGAGGATAACGCATGTAAGGTCTAGGTTAGGTCTGGGATTTGCTCTCATCAGGCTCATACTTTCGCGTTTTTCACATACTTGTTGAACAGATCCTGGGTTATTTTCTGGTTTGGATCACATAGTAATGTGGTACCACACTGAAGCAGTTGATTAAACCAGGTTTCGATCAATATTTTTGAGGATAACGCATGTTAGGTCTAGGTTAGGCCTGGGATTTTCACTCATCGGACTCATACTTTCGCATTCTTCACATACTTGTTGAACGGATCCTGGTTTTTTTCTGGTTTGGATCACGTAGTAATGTGGGACCACACTGAAACAGTCAATTAAACCTTGCTTCGATCAATATTTTAGAGAATAATTCATGTTAGGTCTAGGTTAGGTCTGGGATTTGCTCTCATCAGGCTCATTCTTTCGCATATTTCTCATACTTCATGGCTAGATCCTGGGCTATTTCTGGATTGGTTCACGTAGTAAAGTGGTACCACACTGAAACATTCAATGAAACCTGGTCTGGATAAATATTTTAGAGGATACCGCATCTTAGGTCTCGGTTAGGTCTAAGATTTGCCCTCATCAGACTCACAGTTTAGCGTTTTTCACATACTTGTTGAACAGATCCTCGGTTTTTTCTGGTTTGGATCACGATGTAGTGTGGTACCACATTGAAACAGTCCATTAAACCTGGTTTCGCTCAATATTTTAGAGGGTAACGCATGTTAGGTCTAGGTTAGGTCTGGGATTTGCTCTCATCAGGCTCATTCTTTCGCATATTTCTCATACTTGATGGCTAGATCCTGGGTTTTTTCTGGTTTGGATCACGTAGTAATGTGGCACCGCACTGAAACAGTCGATTAAACCTGGTTTCGATCAATATTTTAGAGGATAACGAATGTTAGGTCTATGTAAGCCCTGGGATTCTCACACATCAGACTCATACTTTCGCATTCTTCACATACTTGTTGAACTGATCCTGGGTTTTTTCTGGTTTGGATCACGTAGTAATGTGGTACCGCACTGAAACAGACGATTAAACCTGGTTTCGATCAATATTTTAGAGGATAACGCAAGTTAGGTCTGGGATAGGTCTGGGATTTGCTCTCATCAGGCTCATTCTTTCGCATACTTCTCATACTTGATGGCTAGATCCTGGGCTTTTTCTGGATTGCATCACGTAGTAATGTAGTACCACACTGAAACAGTAAATGAAACCTGGTTTCCATCAATATTTTAGAGGATAACGCAAGTTAGGTCTGGGATAGGTCTGGGATTTGACCTCATCAGACTCATACTTTCGCACACTTCACATACTCCTTGAACAGATCCTGGGTTATTTTCTGGTTTGGATCACACAGTAATGTGGTACCACACTGAAACAGTCGATTAAACCAGGTTTCGATCAATATTTTAGAGGATAACGCATGTTAGGTCTAGGTTAGGCCTGGGATTTTCACTCATCAGACCCATACTTTCGCATTCTTCACATACTTCTTGAACGGATCCTGGGTTTTTTCTGGTTTGGATCACGTAGTAATGTGGGACCACACTGACACATTCAATGAAACCTGGTCTGGATAAATATTTTAGAGGATAACGCATCTTAGGTCTGGGTTAGGTCTAAGATTTGCCCTCATCAGGCTCACAGTTTAGCGTTTTTCACATACTTGTTGAACAGATCCTGGGTTTTTTCTGGCTTGGATCACGAAGTAGTGTGGTACCACACTGAAACAGTCCATTAAACCTAGTTTTGCTCAATATTTTAGAGAATAATTCATGTTAGGTCTAGGTTAGGTCTGGGATTTGCTCTCATCTGGCTCATTCTTTCGCATGTTTCTCATACTTCATGGCTAGATGCTGGGCTGTTTCTGGATTGTATCACGTAGTAATGTGGTACCACGCTGAAACAGTCAATTAAACCTGGTTTCGATCAATATTTTAGAGGATAACGCAAGTTAGGTCTGGGATAGGTCTAGGATTTGCCCTCATCAGGCTCTTACTTTCGCATATTTCTCATACTTCATGGCTAGATCCTGGGCTATTTCTGGATTGGATCACGTAGTAAAGTGGTACCACACTGAAACATTCAATGAAACCTGGTCTGGATAAATATTTTAGAGGATACCGCATCTTAGGTCTCGGTTAGGTCTAAGATTTGCCCTCATCAGACTCACAGTTTAGCGTTTTTCACATACTTGTTGAACAGATCCTCGGTTTTTTCTGGTTTGGATCACGATGTAGAATGGTACCACATTGAAACAGTCCATTAAACCTGGTTTCGCTCAATATTTTAGAGGGTAACGCATGTTAGGTCTAGGTTAGGTCTGGGATTTGCTCTCATCAGGCTCATTCTTTCGCATACTTCTCATACTTGATGGCTAGATCCTGGGCTTTTTCTGGATTGCATCACGTAGTAATGTAGTACCACACTGAAACAGTAAATGAAACCTGGTTTCCATCAATATTTTAGAGGACAACGCATGTTAGGTCTAGAATAGCCCTGGGAATTACACTCATCAGACTCATACTTTCGCGTTTTTCACATTCTTGTTGAACAGATCCTGGGTTTTTTCTGGTTTGGGTCATGTAGTAGTGTGATACCACACTGAAACAGTCGATTAAACCTGGTTTTGATCAATATTTTAGAGGATAACGCATGTTAGGTCTAGGTCAGCCCTGGGAATTACACTCATCAGACTCATACTTTCGCATTCTTCACATACTTGTTGAACTGATCCTGGGTTTTTTCTGGTTTGGATCACGTAGTAATGTGGTACCACACTGAAACAGTCGATTAAACCTGGTTTCGATCAATATTTTAGAGGATAACGCAAGTTAGGTCTGGGATAGGTCTGGGATTTGACCTCATCAGACTCATACTTTCGCACACTTCACATACTCCATGAACAGATCCTGGGTTATTTTCTGGTTTGGATCACATAGTAATGTGGTACCACACTGAAACAGTCGATTAAACCTGGTATCGATCAATATTTTAGAGGATAACGCAAGTTAGGTCTGGGATAGGTCTGGGATTTGACCTCATCAGACTCATACTTTCGCACACTTCACATACTCCTTGAACAGATCCTGGGTTATTTTCTGGTTTGCATCACATAGTAATGTGGTACCACACTGAAACAGTCGATTAAACCAGGTTTCGATCGATATTTTAGAGGATAACGCATGTTAAGTCTAGGTTAGGTCTGGGATTTTCACTCATCAGACTCATACTTTCGCATTCTTCACATACTTGTTGAACGGATCCTGGGTTTTTTCTGGTTTGGATCACGTAGTAATGTGGTACCACACTGAAACAGTCGATTAAACCTGGTTTCGATCAATATTTTTGAGGATAACGCATGTTAAGTCTAGGTTAGGTCTGGGATTTGCTCTCATCAGGCTCATTCTTTCGCATATTTCTCATACTTGATGGCTAGATCCTGGGCTTTTTCTGGATTGCATCACGTAGTAATGTAGTACCACACTGAAACAGTCAATGAAACCTGGTTTCCGTCAATATTTTAGAGGACAACGCAAGTTAGGTCTAGGTAAGGCCTGAGATTTTCACTGATCAGACTCATACTCTCGCATTCTTCACATACTTGTTGAACGGATCCTGGGTTTTTTCTAGTTTGGATCACGTAGTAATGTGGTACCACACTGAAACATTCAATTAAACCTGGTCTTGATAAATATTTTAGAGGATAACGCAAGTTAGGTCTGGGATTGGTCTAGGATTTGCCCTCATCAGGCTCTTACTTTCGCATATTTCTCATACTTCATGGCTAGATCCTGGGCTATTTCTGGATTGGATCACGTAGTAAAGTGGTACCACACTGAAACATTCAATGAAACCTGGTCTGGATAAATATTTTAGAGGTTAACGCATCTTAGGTCTGGGTTAGGTCTAAGATTTGCCCTCATCAGGCTCACAGTTTAGCGTTCTTCACATACTTGTTGAACAGATCCTGGGTGTTTTCTGGTTTGGATCACATAGTAATGTGGTACCACACTGAAACAGTCGATTAAACCAGGTTTCGAACAATATTTTTGAGGATAACGCATGTTAGGTCTAGGTTAGGCCTGGGATTTTCACACATCAGACTCATACTTTCGCATTCTTCACATACTTGTTGAACGGATCCTGGGTTTTTTCTGGTTTGGATCACGTAGTAATGTGGGACCACACTGAAACAGTCAATTAAACCTGGTTTCAGTCAATATTTTAGAGAATTATTCATGGTAGGTCTAGGTTAGGTCTGGGATCTGCCCTCATCAGGCTCATTCTTTCGCATATTTCTCAAACTTGATGGCTAGATCCTGGGCTTTTTCTGGATTGCATCACGTAGTCATGAAGTACAACACTGAAACAGTCAATTAAACCTAGGTTCCATCAATATCTTAGAGGACAACGCAAGTTAGGTCTGGGATAGGTCTTGGATTTGCCCTCATCAGGCTCATACTTTCGCGTTTTTCACATACTTGTTGAACAGATCCTGGGTTTTTTCTGGTTTGGATCACGTAGTAGTGAGGTACCACGCTGAAACAGTCCATTGAACCTGGTTTGGATCAATATTTTAGCGGATAACGCATGTAAGGTCTAGGTTAGGCCTGTGATTTTCACTCATCAGACTCATACTTTCGCATTCTTCACATACTTGTTGAACGGATCCTGGGTTTTTTCTGGTTTGGATCACGTAGTAATGTGGTACCACACTGAAACAGTCGATTAAACCTGGTTTCGATCAATATTTTTGAGGATAACGCAAGTTAGGTCTGGGATAGGTCTGGGATTTGACCTCATCAGACTCATACTTTCGCACACTTCACATACTCCTTGAACAGATCCTGGGTTATTTTCTGGTTTGGATCACATAGTAATGTGGTACCACACTGAAACAGTCGATTAAACCAGGTTTCGATCAATATTTTAGAGGATAACGCATGTTAAGTCTAGGTTAGGTCTGGGATTTGCTCTCATCAGGCTCATTCTTTCGCATATTTCTCATACTTGATGGCTAGATCCTGGGCTTTTTCTGGATTGCATCACGTAGTAATGTAGTACCACACTGAAACAGTCAATGAAACCTGGTTTCCGTCAATATTTTAGAGGACAACGCAAGTTAGGTCTAGGTAAGGCCTGAGATTTTCACTGATCAGACTCATACTCTCGCATTCTTCACATACTTGTTGAACGGATCCTGGGTTTTTTCTAGTTTGGATCACGTAGTAATGAGGTACCACACTGAAACATTCAATTAAACCTGGTCTTGATAAATATTTTAGAGGATAACGCAAGTTAGGTCTGGGATTGGTCTACGATTTGCCCTCATCAGGCTCTTACTTTCGCATATTTCTCAAACTTGATGGCTAGATCCTGGGCTTTTTCTGGATTGCATCACGTAGTCATGAAGTACAACACTGAAACAGTCAATTAAACCTAGGTTCCATCAATATCTTAGAGGACAACGCAAGTTAGGTCTGGGATAGGTCTTGGATTTGCCCTCATCAGGCTCATACTTTCGCGTTTTTCACATACTTGTTGAACAGATCCTGGGTTTTTTCTGGTTTGGATCACGTAGTAGTGAGGTACCACGCTGAAACAGTCCATTGAACCTGGTTTGGATCAATATTTTAGCGGATAACGCATGTAAGGTCTAGGTTAGGCCTGTGATTTTCACTCATCAGACTCATACTTTCGCATTCTTCACATACTTGTTGAACAGATCCTGGGTTTTTTCTGGTTTGGATCACGTAGTAGTGAGGTACCACGCTGAAACAGTCCATTGAACCTGGTTTGGATCAATATTTTAGCGGATAACGCATGTAAGGTCTAGGTTAGGCCTGTGATTTTCACTCATCAGACTCATACTTTCGCATTCTTCACATACTTGTTGAACGGATCCTGGGTTTTTTCTGGTTTGGATCACGTAGTAATGTGGGACCACACTGAAACAGTCAATTAAACCTGGTTTCAATCAATATTTTAGAGAATTATTCATGGGAGGTCTAGGTTAGGTCTGGGATTTGCCCTCATCAGGCTCATTCTTTCGCATATTTTTCAAACTTGATGACTAGATCCTGGGCTTTTTCTGGATTGCATCACGTAGTAATGAAGTACAACACTGAAACAGTCAATTAAACCTGGTTTCCATCAATATCTTAGAGGACAACGCAAGTTAGGTCTGGGATAGGTCTTGGATTTGCCCTCATCAGGCTCATACTTTCGCGTTTTTCACATACTTGTTGAACAGATCCTGGGTTTTTTCTGGTTTGGATCAGGTAGTAGTGAGGTACCACGCTGAAACAGTCCATTAAACCTGGTTGGGATCAATATTTTAGAGGATAACGCATGTAAGGTCTAGGTTAGGCCTGGGATTTTCACTCATCAGACTCATACTTTCGCATTCTTCACATACTTGTTTAACGGATCCTGGGTTATTTCTGTTTTGGATCACGTAGTAATGTGGGACCACACTGAAACAGTCCATTAAACCTGGTTTCGCTCAATATTTTAGAGGATAACGCATGTAAGGTCTAGGTTAGGCCTGCGATTAGCTCTCATCAGGCTCATTCTTTCGCATATTTCTCATACTTGATGGCTAGATCCTGGGCTTTTTCTGGATTGCATCACGTAGTAATGTAGTACCACACTGAAACAGTCAATGAAACCTGGTTTCCATCAATATTTTAGAGGATAACACAAGTTAAGTCTGGGATAGGTCTGGGATTTGCCCTCATCAGGCTCACAGTTTCGCACACTTCACATACTTGTTGAACGGATCCTGGGTTATTTCTGGTTTGGATCACGTAGTAATGTGGGACCACACTGAAACAGTCCATTAAACCTGGTTTCGCTCAATATTTTAGAGGATAACGCAAGTTAAGTCTGGGATTGGGCTGGGATTTGACCTCATCAGACTCACACTTTCGCACACTTCACATACTCGTTGAACAGATCCTGGGTTATTTTCTGGTTTGCATCACGTAGTAATGTAGTACCACACTGAAACAGTCCATTAAACCTGGTTTCGCTCAATATTTTAGAGGATAACGCAAGTTAAGTCTGGGATTGGGCTGGGATTTGACCTCATCAGACTCACACTTTCGCACACTTCACATACTTGTTGAACGGATCCTGGGTTATTTCTGGTTTGGATCACATAGTAATGTGGTACCACTCTGAAACAGTCGATTAAACCAGGTTTCGATCAATATTTTTGAAGATAACGCATGTTAGGTCTAGGTTAGGCCTGGGATTTTCACTCATCAGGCTCATTCTTTCGCATATTTCTCATTCTTGATGGCTAGATCCTGGGCTTTTTCTGGTATGGAACCCGTAGTAATGTGGGACCACACTGAAACAATCAATTAATCCTGGTCTTGATAAATATTTTAGAGGATAACGCATGTTAGGTCTGGGTTAGGTCTAGGATTTGCCCTCATCAGGCTCATACTTTCGCATATTTCTCATACTTCATGGCTAGATCGTGGGCTGTTTCTGGATTGTATCACGTAGTAATGTGGTACCACGCTGAAACAGTCAATTAAACCTGGTTTTGATCAATATTTTAGAGGATAACGCAAGTTAGGTCTGGGATAGGTCTAGGATTTGCCCTCATCAGGCTCTTACTTTTGCATATTTCTCATACTTCATGGCTAGATCCTGGGCTATTTCTGGATTGGATCACGTAGTAAAGTGGTACCACACTGAAACATTCAATGAAACCTGGTCTGGATAAATATTTTAGAGGATAACGCATCTTAGGTCTGGGTTAGGTGTAAGATTTGCCCTCATCAGGCTCACAGTTTCGCGTTTTTCGCATTCTTGATGAACAGATCCTGGGTTTTGTCTGGTTTGGATCACGAAGTAGTGTGGTACCACACTGAAACAGTCCATTAAACCTGGTTTCGCTCAATATTTTAGAGGATAACGCATGTTAGGTCTTGGTTAGGTCTGGGATTTGCTCTCATCAGGCTCATTCTTTCGCATATTTCTCATACTTGATGGCTAGATCCTGGGCTTTTTCTGGATTGCATCACGTAGTAATGTAGTACCACACTGAAATAGTCAATGAAACCTTGTTTCCATCACTATTTTAGAGGACAACGCAAGTTAGGTCTAGGTAAGGCCTGAGATTTTCACTGATCAGACTCATACTTTCGCATTCTTCACGTACTTGTTGAACGGATCCTGGGTTTTTTCTGCTTTGGATCACGTAGTAATGAGGTACCACACTGAAACGGTCAATTAAACCTGGTTTCGATCAATATTTTAGAGGATAACGCAAGTTAGGTCTGGGATAGGTCTGGGATTTTCACTCATCAGACTCATACTTTCGCATATTTCTCATACTTCATGGCTAGATCCTGGGCTGTTTCTGGATTGTATCACGTAGTAATGTGGTACCACGCTGAAACAGTCAATTAAACCTGGTTTTGATCAATATCTTAGGGGACAACACAAGTTAGGTCTGGGATATGTCTGGGATTTGCCCTCATCAGGCTCATACTTTCGCGTTTTTCACATACTTGTTGAACAGATCCTGGGTTTTTTCTGGTTTGGATCACGTAGTAGTGAGGTACCACGCTGAAACAGTCCATTGAACCTGGTTTGGATCAATATTTTAGCGGATAACGCATGTAAGGTCTAGGTTAGGCCTGTGATTTTCACTCATCAGACTCATACTTTCGCATTCTTCACATACTTGTTGAACGGATCCTGGGTTTTTTCTGGTTTGGATCACGTAGTAATGTGGTACCACACTGAAACAGTCGATTAAACCTGGTTTCGATCAATATTTTTGAGGATAACGCAAGTTAGGTCTGGGATAGGTCTGGGATTTGACCTCATCAGACTCATACTTTCGCACACTTCACATACTCCTTGAACAGATCCTGGGTTATTTTCTGGTTTGGATCACATAGTAATGTGGTACCACACTGAAACAGTCGATTAAACCAGGTTTCGATCAATATTTTAGAGGATAACGCATGTTAAGTCTAGGTTAGGTCTGGGATTTGCTCTCATCAGGCTCATTCTTTCGCATATTTCTCATACTTGATGGCTAGATCCTGGGCTTTTTCTGGATTGCATCACGTAGTAATGTAGTACCACACTGAAACAGTCAATGAAACCTGGTTTCCGTCAATATTTTAGAGGACAACGCAAGTTAGGTCTAGGTAAGGCCTGAGATTTTCACTGATCAGACTCATACTCTCGCATTCTTCACATACTTGTTGAACGGATCCTGGGTTTTTTCTAGTTTGGATCACGTAGTAATGTGGTACCACACTGAAACATTCAATTAAACCTGGTCTTGATAAATATTTTAGAGGATAACGCAAGTTAGGTCTGGGATTGGTCTACGATTTGCCCTCATCAGGCTCTTACTTTCGCATATTTCTCATACTTCATGGCTAGATCCTGGGCTATTTCTGGATCGGATCACGTAGTAAAGTGGTACCACACTGAAACATTCAATGAAACCTGGTCTGGATAAATATTTTAGAGGTTAACGCATCTTAGGTCTGGGTTAGGTCTAAGATTTGCCCTCATCGGGCTCACAGTTTCGCGTTCTTCACATACTTGTTGAACAGACCCTGGGTTTTTTCTGATTTGGATCACATAGTAATGTGGCACCACACTGAAGCAGTCGATTAAACCAGGTTTCGAACAATATTTTTGAGGATAACGCATGTTCGGTCTAGGTTAGGCCTGGGATTTTCACTCATCAGACTCATACTTTCGCATTCTTCACATACTTGTTGAACGGATCCTGGGTTTTTTCTGGTTTGGATCACGTAGTAATGTGGGACCACACTGAAACAGTCAATTAAACCTGGTTTCAATCAATATTTTAGAGAATTATTCATGGGAGGTCTAGGTTAGGTCTGGGATTTGCCCTCATCAGGCTCATTCTTTCGCATATTTTTCAAACTTGATGACTAGATCCTGGGCTTTTTCTGGATTGCATCACGTAGTAATGAAGTACAACACTGAAACAGTCAATTAAACCTGGTTTCCATCAATATCTTAGAGGACAACGCATGTTAGGTCTGGGATAGGTCTTGGATTTGCCCTCATCAGGCTCATACTTTCGCGTTTTTCACATACTTGTTGAACAGATCCTGGGTTTTTTCTTGTTTGGATCACGTAGTAGTGTGGTACCACACTGAAACAGTCCATTATACCTGGTTTGGATCAATATTTTAGAGGATAACGCATGTTAGGTCTAGGTTAGGTCTGGGATTTTCACTCATCAGACTCATACTATCGCAGTCTTGACATACCTGTTGAACGGATCCTGGGTTTTTTCTGGTTTGGATCACGTAGTAATGTGGTACCACACTGAAGCAGTCGATTAAACCTGGTTTCGATCAATATTTTAGAGGATAACGCAAGTTAAGTCTGGGTTTGGTCTGGGATTTTCACTCATCAGGCTCATTCTTTCGCATATTTCTCATTCTTGATGGCTAGATCCTGGGCTTTTTCTGGTATGGAACCCGTAGTAATGTGGGACCACACTGAAACAATCAATTAATCCTGGTCTTGATAAATATTTTAGAGGATAACGCATGTTAGGTCTGGGTTAGGTCTAGGATTTGCCCTCATCAGGCTCATACTTTCGCATATTTCTCATACTTCATGGCTAGATCGTGGGCTGTTTCTGGATTGTATCACGTAGTAATGTGGTACCACGCTGAAACAGTCAATTAAACCTGGTTTTGATCAATATTTTAGAGGATAACGCAAGTTAGGTCTGGGATAGGTCTAGGATTTGCCCTCATCAGGCTCTTACTTTTGCATATTTCTCATACTTCATGGCTAGATCCTGGGCTATTTCTGGATTGGATCACGTAGTAAAGTGGTACCACACTGAAACATTCAATGAAACCTGGTCTGGATAAATATTTTAGAGGATAACGCATCTTAGGTCTGGGTTAGGTGTAAGATTTGCCCTCATCAGGCTCACAGTTTCGCGTTTTTCGCATTCTTGATGAACAGATCCTGGGTTTTGTCTGGTTTGGATCACGAAGTAGTGTGGTACCACACTGAAACAGTCCATTAAACCTGGTTTCGCTCAATATTTTAGAGGATAACGCATGTTAGGTCTTGGTTAGGTCTGGGATTTGCTCTCATCAGGCTCATTCTTTCGCATATTTCTCATACTTGATGGCTAGATCCTGGGCTTTTTCTGGATTGCATCACGTAGTAATGTAGTACCACACTGAAATAGTCAATGAAACCTTGTTTCCATCACTATTTTAGAGGACAACGCAAGTTAGGTCTAGGTAAGGCCTGAGATTTTCACTGATCAGACTCATACTTTCGCATTCTTCACGTACTTGTTGAACGGATCCTGGGTTTTTTCTGCTTTGGATCACGTAGTAATGAGGTACCACACTGAAACGGTCAATTAAACCTGGTTTCGATCAATATTTTAGAGGATAACGCAAGTTAGGTCTGGGATAGGTCTGGGATTTTCACTCATCAGACTCATACTTTCGCATATTTCTCATACTTCATGGCTAGATCCTGGGCTGTTTCTGGATTGTATCACGTAGTAATGTGGTACCACGCTGAAACAGTCAATTAAACCTGGTTTTGATCAATATCTTAGGGGACAACACAAGTTAGGTCTGGGATATGTCTGGGATTTGCCCTCATCAGGCTCATACTTTCGCGTTTTTCACATACTTGTTGAACAGATCCTGGGTTTTTTCTGGTTTGGATCACGTAGTAGTGAGGTACCACGCTGAAACAGTCCATTGAACCTGGTTTGGATCAATATTTTAGCGGATAACGCATGTAAGGTCTAGGTTAGGCCTGTGATTTTCACTCATCAGACTCATACTTTCGCATTCTTCACATACTTGTTGAACGGATCCTGGGTTTTTTCTGGTTTGGATCACGTAGTAATGTGGTACCACACTGAAACAGTCGATTAAACCTGGTTTCGATCAATATTTTTGAGGATAACGCAAGTTAGGTCTGGGATAGGTCTGGGATTTGACCTCATCAGACTCATACTTTCGCACACTTCACATACTCCTTGAACAGATCCTGGGTTATTTTCTGGTTTGGATCACATAGTAATGTGGTACCACACTGAAACAGTCGATTAAACCAGGTTTCGATCAATATTTTAGAGGATAACGCATGTTAAGTCTAGGTTAGGTCTGGGATTTGCTCTCATCAGGCTCATTCTTTCGCATATTTCTCATACTTGATGGCTAGATCCTGGGCTTTTTCTGGATTGCATCACGTAGTAATGTAGTACCACACTGAAACAGTCAATGAAACCTGGTTTCCGTCAATATTTTAGAGGACAACGCAAGTTAGGTCTAGGTAAGGCCTGAGATTTTCACTGATCAGACTCATACTCTCGCATTCTTCACATACTTGTTGAACGGATCCTGGGTTTTTTCTAGTTTGGATCACGTAGTAATGTGGTACCACACTGAAACATTCAATTAAACCTGGTCTTGATAAATATTTTAGAGGATAACGCAAGTTAGGTCTGGGATTGGTCTACGATTTGCCCTCATCAGGCTCTTACTTTCGCATATTTCTCATACTTCATGGCTAGATCCTGGGCTATTTCTGGATCGGATCACGTAGTAAAGTGGTACCACACTGAAACATTCAATGAAACCTGGTCTGGATAAATATTTTAGAGGTTAACGCATCTTAGGTCTGGGTTAGGTCTAAGATTTGCCCTCATCGGGCTCACAGTTTCGCGTTCTTCACATACTTGTTGAACAGACCCTGGGTTTTTTCTGATTTGGATCACATAGTAATGTGGCACCACACTGAAGCAGTCGATTAAACCAGGTTTCGAACAATATTTTTGAGGATAACGCATGTTCGGTCTAGGTTAGGCCTGGGATTTTCACTCATCAGACTCATACTTTCGCATTCTTCACATACTTGTTGAACGGATCCTGGGTTTTTTCTGGTTTGGATCACGTAGTAATGTGGGACCACACTGAAACAGTCAATTAAACCTGGTTTCAATCAATATTTTAGAGAATTATTCATGGGAGGTCTAGGTTAGGTCTGGGATTTGCCCTCATCAGGCTCATTCTTTCGCATATTTTTCAAACTTGATGACTAGATCCTGGGCTTTTTCTGGATTGCATCACGTAGTAATGAAGTACAACACTGAAACAGTCAATTAAACCTGGTTTCCATCAATATCTTAGAGGACAACGCAAGTTAGGTCTGGGATAGGTCTTGGATTTGCCCTCATCAGGCTCATACTTTCGCGTTTTTCACATACTTGTTGAACAGATCCTGGGTTTTTTCTTGTTTGGATCACGTAGTAGTGTGGTACCACACTGAAACAGTCCATTATACCTGGTTTGGATCAATATTTTAGAGGATAACGCATGTTAGGTCTAGGTTAGGTCTGGGATTTTCACTCATCAGACTCATACTATCGCAGTCTTGACATACCTGTTGAACGGATCCTGGGTTTTTTCTGGTTTGGATCACGTAGTAATGTGGTACCACACTGAAGCAGTCGATTAAACCTGGTTTCGATCAATATTTTAGAGGATAACGCAAGTTAAGTCTGGGTTTGGTCTGGGATTTGACCTCATCAGACTCATACTTTCGCACACTTCACATGCTCGTTGAACAGATCCTGGGTTATTTTCTGGTTTGGATCACATAGTAATGTGGTACCACACTGAAACAGACGATTAAACCAGGTTTCGATCAATATTTTTGAGGATAACGCATGTTAGGTCTACGTCAGGTCTGGGATTTGCTCTCATCAGGCTCATTCTTACGCATATTTCTCATACTTGATGGCTAGATCCTGGGCTTTTTCTGGATTGCATCACGTAGTAATGAAGTACAACACTGAAACAGTCAATTAAACCTGGTTTCCATCAATATCTTAGAGGACAACACAAGTTAGGTCTGGGATATGTCTGGGATTTGCCCTCATCAGGCTCATACTTTCGCGTTTTTCACATACTTGTTGAACAGATCCTGGGTTTTTTCTGGTTTGGATCAGGTAGTAGTGAGGTACCACGCTGAAACAGTCCATTAAACCTGGTTGGGATCAATATTTTAGAGGATAACGCATGTAAGGTCTAGGTTAGGCCTGGGATTTTCACTCATCAGACTCATACTTTCGCATTCTTCACATACTTGTTTAACGGATCCTGGGTTATTTCTGTTTTGGATCACGTAGTAATGTGGGACCACACTGAAACAGTCCATTAAACCTGGTTTCGCTCAATATTTTAGAGGATAACGCATGTAAGGTCTAGGTTAGGTCTGGGATTTGCTCTCATCAGGCTCACAGTTTAGCGTTTTTCACATACTTGTTGAACAGATCCTGGGTTTTTTCTGGTTTGGATCACGAAGTAGTGTGGTACCGCACTGAAACAGTCCATTAAACCTGGTTTCGATCAATATTTTAGAGGATAACGCAAGTTAGGTCTGGGATAGGTCTAGGATTTGCCCTCATCAGGCTCTTACTTTCGCATATTTCTCATACTTCATGGCTAGATCCTGGGCTATTTCTGGATTGGATCACGTAGAAAAGTGGTACCACACTGAAACATTCAATGAAACCTGGTCTGGATAAATATTTTAGAGGATAACGCATCTTAGGTCTGGGTTAGGTCTAAGATTTGCCCTCATCAGGCTCACAGTTTAGCGTTTTTCTCATACTTCTTGAACAGATCCTGGGCTTTCTCTGGTTTGAATCACGAAGTAGTGTGGTACCACACTGAAACAGTCCATTAAACCTGGTTTCGCTCAATATTTTAGAGGATAACGCATGTTAGGTCTAGGTTAGGCCTGCGATTAGCTCTCATCAGGCTCATTCTTTCGCATATTTCTCATACTTGATGGCTAGATCCTGGGCTTTTTCTGGATTGCATCACGTAGTAATGTAGTACCACACTGAAACAGTCAATGAAACCTGGTTTCCATCAATATTTTAGAGGATAACACAAGTTAAGTCTGGGATAGGTCTGGGATTTGCCCTCATCAGGCTCACAGTTTCGCACACTTCACATACTTGTTGAACGGATCCTGGGTTATTTCTGGTTTGGATCACGTAGTAATGTGGGACCACACTGAAACAGTCCATTAAACCTGGTTTCGCTCAATATTTTAGAGGATAACGCAAGTTAAGTCTGGGATTGGGCTGGGATTTGACCTCATCAGACTCACACTTTCGCACACTTCACATACTCGTTGAACAGATCCTGGGTTATTTTCTGGTTTGCATCACGTAGTAATGTAGTACCACACTGAAACAGTCGATTAAACCTGGTTTCCATCAGTATTTTAGAAGGCAACGCAAGTTAGGTCTAGGTTAGGTCTGGAATTTGCTCTCATCAGGCTCATTCTTTCGCATATTTCTCATACTTGATGGCTAGATCCTGGGCTTTTTCTGGATTGCATCACGTAGTAATGAAGTACAACACTGAAACAGTCAATTGAACCTGGTTTCCGTCAATATCTTAGAGGACAGCGCAAGTTAGGTCTGGGATATGTCTGGGATTTGCCCTCATCAGGCTCATACTTTCGCGTTTTTCACATACTCGTTGAACAGATCCTGGGTTGTTTTCTGGTTTGGATCACATAGTAATGTGGTACCACATTGAAACAGTCGATTAAACCAGGTTTCGATCAATATTTTTGAGGATAACGCATGTTAGGTCTAGGTTAGCACTGGGATTTTCACTCATCAGACTCATACTTTCGCATTCTTCACATACTTGTTGAACAGATCATGGGTTTTTTCTGGTTTGGGTCACGTAGTAGTGTGATACCACACTGAAACAGTCGATTAAACCTGGCTTCGATCAATATTTTAGTGGATAACGCATGTTAGGTCTAGGTTAGCACTGGGATTTTCACTCATCAGACTCATACTTTCGCATTCTTCACATACTTGTTGAACTGATCCTGGGTTTTTTCTGGTTTGGATCACGTAGTAATGTGGTACCACACTGAAACAGTCGATTAAACCTGGTTTCGATCAATATTTTAGAGGATAACGCATGTTAGGTCTAGGTTAGCCCTGGGGTTTTCACTCATCAGACTCATACTTTCGCATTCTTCACATACTTGTTGAACTGATCCTCGGTTTTTTCTGGTTTGGATCACGTAGTAATGTGGTACCACACTGAAACAGTCGATTAAAACTGGTCTCGATCAATATTTTAGAGAATAATTCATGTTAGGTCTAGGTTAGGTCTGGGATTTGCTCTCATCAGGCTCATTCTCTCGCATATTTCTCATACTTGATGGACAGATCCTGGGCTTTTTCTGGATTGCATCACGTAGTAATGATGTACAACACTGAAACAGTCAATGAAACCTGGTTTCCGTCAATATCTTAGAGGACAACGCAAGTTAGGTCTGGGATATGTCTGGGATTTGCCCTCATCAGGCTCATACTTTCGCGTTTTTCACATACTCGTTGAACAGATCCTGGGTTATTTTCTGGTTTGGATCACATAGTAATGTGGTACCACACTGAAACAGTCGATTAAACCAGGTTTCGATCAATATTTTTGAGGATAACGCATGTTAGGTCTAGGTTAGGCCTGGGATTTTCACTGATCAGACTCATACTTTCGCATTCTTCACATACTTGTTGAACTGATCCTGGGCTTTTTCTGGATTGCATCACTTAGTAATGTAGTACCACACTGAAACAGTCAATGAAACCTGGTTTCCATCACTATTTTTGAAGATAACGCATGTTAGGTCTAGGTTAGGCCTGGGATTTTCACTGATCAGACTCATACTTTCGCATTCTTCACATACTTGTAAACGGATCCTTGGTTTTTTCTGGTTTGGATCACGTAGTAATGTGGTACCACACTGAAACAGTCGATTAAACCTGGTTTCGATCAATATTTTAGAGGATAACGCAAGTTAAGTCTGGGATTGGTCTGGGATTTGACCTCGTCAGACTCATACTTTCGCACACTTCACATACTCGTTGAACAGATCCTAGGTTATTTTCTGGTTTGGATCACATAGTAATGTGGTACCACTCTGAAACAGTCGATTAAACCAGGTTTCGATCAATATTTTTGAAGATAACGCATGTTAGGTCTAGGTTAGGCCTGGGATTTTCACTCATCAGGCTCATTCTTTCGCATATTTCTCATACTTGATGGCTAGATCCTGGGCTTTTTCTGGTATGGAACCCGTAGTAATGTGGGACCACACTGAAACAATCAATTAATCCTGGTCTTGATAAATATTTTAGAGGATAACGCATGTTAGGTCTGGGTTAGGTCTAGGATTTGCCCTCATCAGGCTCATACTTTCGCATATTTCTCATACTTCATGGCTAGATCGTGGGCTGTTTCTGGATTGTATCACGTAGTAATGTGGTACCACGCTGAAACAGTCAATTAAACCTGGTTTTGATCAATATTTTAGAGGATAACGCAAGTTAGGTCTGGGATAGGTCTAGGATTTGCCCTCATCAGGCTCTCACTTTTGCATATTTCTCATACTTCATGGCTAGATCCTGGGCTATTTCTGGATTGGATCACGTAGTAAAGTGGTACCACACTGAAACATTCAATGAAACCTGGTCTGGATAAATATTTTAGAGGATAACGCATCTTAGGTCTGGGTTAGGTGTAAGATTTGCCCTCATCAGGCTCACAGTTTCGCGTTTTTCACATTCTTGATGAACAGATCCTGGGTTTTGTCTGGTTTGGATCACGAAGTAGTGTGGTACCACACTGAAACAGTCCATTAAACCTGGTTTCGCTCAATATTTTAGAGGATAACGCATGTTAGGTCTTGGTTAGGTCTGGGATTTGCTCTCATCAGGCTCATTCTTTCGCATATTTCTCATACTTGATGGCTAGATCCTGGGCTTTTTCTGGATTGCATCACGTAGTAATGTAGTACCACACTGAAATAGTCAATGAAACCTTGTTTCCATCACTATTTTAGAGGACAACGCAAGTTAGGTCTAGGTAAGGCCTGAGATTTTCACTGATCAGACTCATACTTTCGCATTCTTCACGTACTTGTTGAACGGATCCTGGGTTTTTTCTGCTTTGGATCACGTAGTAATGAGGTACCACACTGAAACGGTCAATTAAACCTGGTTTCAATCAATATTTTAGAGGATAACGCAAGTTAGGTCTGGGATAGGTCTGGGATTTTCACTCATCAGACTCATTCTTTCGCATATTTCTCATTCTTGATGGCTAGATCCTGGGCTTTTTCTGGTATGGAACCCGTAGTAATGTGGGACCACACTGAAACAATCAATTAATCCTGGTCTTGATAAATATTTTAGAGGATAACGCATGTTAGGTCTGGGTTAGGTCTAGGATTTGCCCTCATCAGGCTCATACTTTCGCATATTTCTCATACTTCATGGCTAGATCGTGGGCTGTTTCTGGATTGTATCACGTAGTAATGTGGTACCACGCTGAAACAGTCAATTAAACCTGGTTTCCATCACTATTTTTGAAGATAACGCATGTTAGGTCTAGGTTAGGCCTGGGATTTTCACTGATCAGACTCATACTTTCGCATTCTTCACATACTTGTAAACGGATCCTTGGTTTTTTCTGGTTTGGATCACGTAGTAATGTGGTACCACTCTGAAACAGTCGATTAAACCAGGTTTCGATCAATATTTTTGAAGATAACGCATGTTAGGTCTAGGTTAGGCCTGGGATTTTCACTCATCAGGCTCATTCTTTCGCATATTTCTCATTCTTGATGGCTAGATCCTGGGCTTTTTCTGGTATGGAACCCGTAGTAATGTGGGACCACACTGAAACAATCAATTAATCCTGGTCTTGATAAATATTTTAGAGGATAACGCATGTTAGGTCTGGGTTAGGTCTAGGATTTGCCCTCATCAGGCTCATACTTTCGCATATTTCTCATACTTCATGGCTAGATCGTGGGCTGTTTCTGGATTGTATCACGTAGTAATGTGGTACCACGCTGAAACAGTCAATTAAACCTGGTTTTGATCAATATTTTAGAGGATAACGCAAGTTAGGTCTGGGATAGGTCTAGGATTTGCCCTCATCAGGCTCTTACTTTTGCATATTTCTCATACTTCATGGCTAGATCCTGGGCTATTTCTGGATTGGATCACGTAGTAAAGTGGTACCACACTGAAACATTCAATGAAACCTGGTCTGGATAAATATTTTAGAGGATAACGCATCTTAGGTCTGGGTTAGGTGTAAGATTTGCCCTCATCAGGCTCACAGTTTCGCGTTTTTCGCATTCTTGATGAACAGATCCTGGGTTTTGTCTGGTTTGGATCACGAAGTAGTGTGGTACCACACTGAAACAGTCCATTAAACCTGGTTTCGCTCAATATTTTAGAGGATAACGCATGTTAGGTCTTGGTTAGGTCTGGGATTTGCTCTCATCAGGCTCATTCTTTCGCATATTTCTCATACTTGATGGCTAGATCCTGGGCTTTTTCTGGATTGCATCACGTAGTAATGTAGTACCACACTGAAATAGTCAATGAAACCTTGTTTCCATCACTATTTTAGAGGACAACGCAAGTTAGGTCTAGGTAAGGCCTGAGATTTTCACTGATCAGACTCATACTTTCGCATTCTTCACGTACTTGTTGAACGGATCCTGGGTTTTTTCTGCTTTGGATCACGTAGTAATGAGGTACCACACTGAAACGGTCAATTAAACCTGGTTTCGATCAATATTTTAGAGGATAACGCAAGTTAGGTCTGGGATAGGTCTGGGATTTTCACTCATCAGACTCATACTTTCGCATATTTCTCATACTTCATGGCTAGATCCTGGGCTGTTTCTGGATTGTATCACGTAGTAATGTGGTACCACGCTGAAACAGTCAATTAAACCTGGTTTTGATCAATATCTTAGGGGACAACACAAGTTAGGTCTGGGATATGTCTGGGATTTGCCCTCATCAGGCTCATACTTTCGCGTTTTTCACATACTTGTTGAACAGATCCTGGGTTTTTTCTGGTTTGGATCACGTAGTAGTGAGGTACCACGCTGAAACAGTCCATTGAACCTGGTTTGGATCAATATTTTAGCGGATAACGCATGTAAGGTCTAGGTTAGGCCTGTGATTTTCACTCATCAGACTCATACTTTCGCATTCTTCACATACTTGTTGAACGGATCCTGGGTTTTTTCTGGTTTGGATCACGTAGTAATGTGGTACCACACTGAAACAGTCGATTAAACCTGGTTTCGATCAATATTTTTGAGGATAACGCAAGTTAGGTCTGGGATAGGTCTGGGATTTGACCTCATCAGACTCATACTTTCGCACACTTCACATACTCCTTGAACAGATCCTGGGTTATTTTCTGGTTTGGATCACATAGTAATGTGGTACCACACTGAAACAGTCGATTAAACCAGGTTTCGATCAATATTTTAGAGGATAACGCATGTTAAGTCTAGGTTAGGTCTGGGATTTGCTCTCATCAGGCTCATTCTTTCGCATATTTCTCATACTTGATGGCTAGATCCTGGGCTTTTTCTGGATTGCATCACGTAGTAATGTAGTACCACACTGAAACAGTCAATGAAACCTGGTTTCCGTCAATATTTTAGAGGACAACGCAAGTTAGGTCTAGGTAAGGCCTGAGATTTTCACTGATCAGACTCATACTCTCGCATTCTTCACATACTTGTTGAACGGATCCTGGGTTTTTTCTAGTTTGGATCACGTAGTAATGTGGTACCACACTGAAACATTCAATTAAACCTGGTCTTGATAAATATTTTAGAGGATAACGCAAGTTAGGTCTGGGATTGGTCTACGATTTGCCCTCATCAGGCTCTTACTTTCGCATATTTCTCATACTTCATGGCTAGATCCTGGGCTATTTCTGGATCGGATCACGTAGTAAAGTGGTACCACACTGAAACATTCAATGAAACCTGGTCTGGATAAATATTTTAGAGGTTAACGCATCTTAGGTCTGGGTTAGGTCTAAGATTTGCCCTCATCGGGCTCACAGTTTCGCGTTCTTCACATACTTGTTGAACAGACCCTGGGTTTTTTCTGATTTGGATCACATAGTAATGTGGCACCACACTGAAGCAGTCGATTAAACCAGGTTTCGAACAATATTTTTGAGGATAACGCATGTTCGGTCTAGGTTAGGCCTGGGATTTTCACTCATCAGACTCATACTTTCGCATTCTTCACATACTTGTTGAACGGATCCTGGGTTTTTTCTGGTTTGGATCACGTAGTAATGTGGGACCACACTGAAACAGTCAATTAAACCTGGTTTCAATCAATATTTTAGAGAATTATTCATGGGAGGTCTAGGTTAGGTCTGGGATTTGCCCTCATCAGGCTCATTCTTTCGCATATTTTTCAAACTTGATGACTAGATCCTGGGCTTTTTCTGGATTGCATCACGTAGTAATGAAGTACAACACTGAAACAGTCAATTAAACCTGGTTTCCATCAATATCTTAGAGGACAACGCAAGTTAGGTCTGGGATAGGTCTTGGATTTGCCCTCATCAGGCTCATACTTTCGCGTTTTTCACATACTTGTTGAACAGATCCTGGGTTTTTTCTTGTTTGGATCACGTAGTAGTGTGGTACCACACTGAAACAGTCCATTATACCTGGTTTGGATCAATATTTTAGAGGATAACGCATGTTAGGTCTAGGTTAGGTCTGGGATTTTCACTCATCAGACTCATACTATCGCAGTCTTGACATACCTGTTGAACGGATCCTGGGTTTTTTCTGGTTTGGATCACGTAGTAATGTGGTACCACACTGAAGCAGTCGATTAAACCTGGTTTCGATCAATATTTTAGAGGATAACGCAAGTTAAGTCTGGGTTTGGTCTGGGATTTTCACTCATCAGGCTCATTCTTTCGCATATTTCTCATTCTTGATGGCTAGATCCTGGGCTTTTTCTGGTATGGAACCCGTAGTAATGTGGGACCACACTGAAACAATCAATTAATCCTGGTCTTGATAAATATTTTAGAGGATAACGCATGTTAGGTCTGGGTTAGGTCTAGGATTTGCCCTCATCAGGCTCATACTTTCGCATATTTCTCATACTTCATGGCTAGATCGTGGGCTGTTTCTGGATTGTATCACGTAGTAATGTGGTACCACGCTGAAACAGTCAATTAAACCTGGTTTTGATCAATATTTTAGAGGATAACGCAAGTTAGGTCTGGGATAGGTCTAGGATTTGCCCTCATCAGGCTCTTACTTTTGCATATTTCTCATACTTCATGGCTAGATCCTGGGCTATTTCTGGATTGGATCACGTAGTAAAGTGGTACCACACTGAAACATTCAATGAAACCTGGTCTGGATAAATATTTTAGAGGATAACGCATCTTAGGTCTGGGTTAGGTGTAAGATTTGCCCTCATCAGGCTCACAGTTTCGCGTTTTTCGCATTCTTGATGAACAGATCCTGGGTTTTGTCTGGTTTGGATCACGAAGTAGTGTGGTACCACACTGAAACAGTCCATTAAACCTGGTTTCGCTCAATATTTTAGAGGATAACGCATGTTAGGTCTTGGTTAGGTCTGGGATTTGCTCTCATCAGGCTCATTCTTTCGCATATTTCTCATACTTGATGGCTAGATCCTGGGCTTTTTCTGGATTGCATCACGTAGTAATGTAGTACCACACTGAAATAGTCAATGAAACCTTGTTTCCATCACTATTTTAGAGGACAACGCAAGTTAGGTCTAGGTAAGGCCTAAGATTTTCACTGATCAGACTCATACTTTCGCATTCTTCACGTACTTGTTGAACGGATCCTGGGTTTTTTCTGCTTTGGATCACGTAGTAATGAGGTACCACACTGAAACGGTCAATTAAACCTGGTTTCGATCAATATTTTAGAGGATAACGCAAGTTAGGTCTGGGATAGGTCTGGGATTTTCACTCATCAGACTCATACTTTCGCATATTTCTCATACTTCATGGCTAGATCCTGGGCTGTTTCTGGATTGTATCACGTAGTAATGTGGTACCACGCTGAAACAGTCAATTAAACCTGGTTTTGATCAATATCTTAGGGGACAACACAAGTTAGGTCTGGGATATGTCTGGGATTTGCCCTCATCAGGCTCATACTTTCGCGTTTTTCACATACTTGTTGAACAGATCCTGGGTTTTTTCTGGTTTGGATCACGTAGTAGTGAGGTACCACGCTGAAACAGTCCATTGAACCTGGTTTGGATCAATATTTTAGCGGATAACGCATGTAAGGTCTAGGTTAGGCCTGTGATTTTCACTCATCAGACTCATACTTTCGCATTCTTCACATACTTGTTGAACGGATCCTGGGTTTTTTCTGGTTTGGATCACGTAGTAATGTGGTACCACACTGAAACAGTCGATTAAACCTGGTTTCGATCAATATTTTTGAGGATAACGCAAGTTAGGTCTGGGATAGGTCTGGGATTTGACCTCATCAGACTCATACTTTCGCACACTTCACATACTCCTTGAACAGATCCTGGGTTATTTTCTGGTTTGGATCACATAGTAATGTGGTACCACACTGAAACAGTCGATTAAACCAGGTTTCGATCAATATTTTAGAGGATAACGCATGTTAAGTCTAGGTTAGGTCTGGGATTTGCTCTCATCAGGCTCATTCTTTCGCATATTTCTCATACTTGATGGCTAGATCCTGGGCTTTTTCTGGATTGCATCACGTAGTAATGTAGTACCACACTGAAACAGTCAATGAAACCTGGTTTCCGTCAATATTTTAGAGGACAACGCAAGTTAGGTCTAGGTAAGGCCTGAGATTTTCACTGATCAGACTCATACTCTCGCATTCTTCACATACTTGTTGAACGGATCCTGGGTTTTTTCTAGTTTGGATCACGTAGTAATGTGGTACCACACTGAAACATTCAATTAAACTTTGTCTTGATAAATATTTTAGAGGATAACGCAAGTTAGGTCTGGGATTGGTCTACGATTTGCCCTCATCAGGCTCTTACTTTCGCATATTTCTCATACTTCATGGCTAGATCCTGGGCTATTTCTGGATCGGATCACGTAGTAAAGTGGTACCACACTGAAACATTCAATGAAACCTGGTCTGGATAAATATTTTAGAGGTTAACGCATCTTAGGTCTGGGTTAGGTCTAAGATTTGCCCTCATCGGGCTCACAGTTTCGCGTTCTTCACATACTTGTTGAACAGACCCTGGGTTTTTTCTGATTTGGATCACATAGTAATGTGGCACCACACTGAAGCAGTCGATTAAACCAGGTTTCGAACAATATTTTTGAGGATAACGCATGTTCGGTCTAGGTTAGGCCTGGGATTTTCACTCATCAGACTCATACTTTCGCATTCTTCACATACTTGTTGAACGGATCCTGGGTTTTTTCTGGTTTGGATCACGTAGTAATGTGGGACCACACTGAAACAGTCAATTAAACCTGGTTTCAATCAATATTTTAGAGAATTATTCATGGGAGGTCTAGGTTAGGTCTGGGATTTGCCCTCATCAGGCTCATTCTTTCGCATATTTTTCAAACTTGATGACTAGATCCTGGGCTTTTTCTGGATTGCATCACGTAGTAATGAAGTACAACACTGAAACAGTCAATTAAACCTGGTTTCCATCAATATCTTAGAGGACAACGCAAGTTAGGTCTGGGATAGGTCTTGGATTTGCCCTCATCAGGCTCATACTTTCGCGTTTTTCACATACTTGTTGAACAGATCCTGGGTTTTTTCTTGTTTGGATCACGTAGTAGTGTGGTACCACACTGAAACAGTCCATTATACCTGGTTTGGATCAATATTTTAGAGGATAACGCATGTTAGGTCTAGGTTAGGTCTGGGATTTTCACTCATCAGACTCATACTATCGCAGTCTTGACATACCTGTTGAACGGATCCTGGGTTTTTTCTGGTTTGGATCACGTAGTAATGTGGTACCACACTGAAGCAGTCGATTAAACCTGGTTTCGATCAATATTTTAGAGGATAACGCAAGTTAAGTCTGGGTTTGGTCTGGGATTTGACCTCATCAGACTCATACTTTCGCACACTTCACATGCTCGTTGAACAGATCCTGGGTTATTTTCTGGTTTGGATCACATAGTAATGTGGTACCACACTGAAACAGACGATTAAACCAGGTTTCGATCAATATTTTTGAGGATAACGCATGTTAGGTCTACGTCAGGTCTGGTATTTGCTCTCATCAGGCTCATTCTTACGCATATTTCTCATACTTGATGGCTAGATCCTGGGCTTTTTCTGGATTGCATCACGTAGTAATGAAGTACAACACTGAAACAGTCAATTAAACCTGGTTTCCATCAATATCTTAGAGGACAACACAAGTTAGGTCTGGGATATGTCTGGGATTTGCCCTCATCAGGCTCATACTTTCGCGTTTTTCACATACTTGTTGAACAGATCCTGGGTTTTTTCTGGTTTGGATCAGGTAGTAGTGAGGTACCACGCTGAAACAGTCCATTAAACCTGGTTGGGATCAATATTTTAGAGGATAACGCATGTAAGGTCTAGGTTAGGCCTGGGATTTTCACTCATCAGACTCATACTTTCGCATTCTTCACATACTTGTTTAACGGATCCTGGGTTATTTCTGTTTTGGATCACGTAGTAATGTGGGACCACACTGAAACAGTCCATTAAACCTGGTTTCGCTCAATATTTTAGAGGATAACGCATGTAAGGTCTAGGTTAGGTCTGGGATTTGCTCTCATCAGGCTCACAGTTTAGCGTTTTTCACATACTTGTTGAACAGATCCTGGGTTTTTTCTGGTTTGGATCACGAAGTAGTGTGGTACCGCACTGAAACAGTCCATTAAACCTGGTTTCGATCAATATTTTAGAGGATAACGCAAGTTAGGTCTGGGATAGGTCTAGGATTTGCCCTCATCAGGCTCTTACTTTCGCATATTTCTCATACTTCATGGCTAGATCCTGGGCTATTTCTGGATTGGATCACGTAGAAAAGTGGTACCACACTGAAACATTCAATGAAACCTGGTCTGGATAAATATTTTAGAGGATAACGCATCTTAGGTCTGGGTTAGGTCTAAGATTTGCCCTCATCAGGCTCACAGTTTAGCGTTTTTCTCATACTTCTTGAACAGATCCTGGGCTTTCTCTGGTTTGAATCACGAAGTAGTGTGGTACCACACTGAAACAGTCCATTAAACCTGGTTTCGCTCAATATTTTAGAGGATAACGCATGTTAGGTCTAGGTTAGGCCTGCGATTAGCTCTCATCAGGCTCATTCTTTCGCATATTTCTCATACTTGATGGCTAGATCCTGGGCTTTTTCTGGATTGCATCACGTAGTAATGTAGTACCACACTGAAACAGTCAATGAAACCTGGTTTCCATCAATATTTTAGAGGATAACACAAGTTAAGTCTGGGATAGGTCTGGGATTTGCCCTCATCAGGCTCACAGTTTCGCACACTTCACATACTTGTTGAACGGATCCTGGGTTATTTCTGGTTTGGATCACGTAGTAATGTGGGACCACACTGAAACAGTCCATTAAACCTGGTTTCGCTCAATATTTTAGAGGATAACGCAAGTTAAGTCTGGGATTGGGCTGGGATTTGACCTCATCAGACTCACACTTTCGCACACTTCACATACTCGTTGAACAGATCCTGGGTTATTTTCTGGTTTGCATCACGTAGTAATGTAGTACCACACTGAAACAGTCGATTAAACCTGGTTTCCATCAGTATTTTAGAAGGCAACGCAAGTTAGGTCTAGGTTAGGTCTGGAATTTGCTCTCATCAGGCTCATTCTTTCGCATATTTCTCATACTTGATGGCTAGATCCTGGGCTTTTTCTGGATTGCATCACGTAGTAATGAAGTACAACACTGAAACAGTCAATTGAACCTGGTTTCCGTCAATATCTTAGAGGACAGCGCAAGTTAGGTCTGGGATATGTCTGGGATTTGCCCTCATCAGGCTCATACTTTCGCGTTTTTCACATACTCGTTGAACAGATCCTGGGTTGTTTTCTGGTTTGGATCACATAGTAATGTGGTACCACATTGAAACAGTCGATTAAACCAGGTTTCGATCAATATTTTTGAGGATAACGCATGTTAGGTCTAGGTTAGCACTGGGATTTTCACTCATCAGACTCATACTTTCGCATTCTTCACATACTTGTTGAACAGATCATGGGTTTTTTCTGGTTTGGGTCACGTAGTAGTGTGATACCACACTGAAACAGTCGATTAAACCTGGCTTCGATCAATATTTTAGTGGATAACGCATGTTAGGTCTAGGTTAGCACTGGGATTTTCACTCATCAGACTCATACTTTCGCATTCTTCACATACTTGTTGAACTGATCCTGGGTTTTTTCTGGTTTGGATCACGTAGTAATGTGGTACCACACTGAAACAGTCGATTAAACCTGGTTTCGATCAATATTTTAGAGGATAACGCATGTTAGGTCTAGGTTAGCCCTGGGGTTTTCACTCATCAGACTCATACTTTCGCATTCTTCACATACTTGTTGAACTGATCCTCGGTTTTTTCTGGTTTGGATCACGTAGTAATGTGGTACCACACTGAAACAGTCGATTAAAACTGGTCTCGATCAATATTTTAGAGAATAATTCATGTTAGGTCTAGGTTAGGTCTGGGATTTGCTCTCATCAGGCTCACAGTTTAGCGTTTTTCACATACTTGTTGAACAGATCCTGGGTTTTTTCTGGTTTGTATCACGAAGTAGTGTGGTACCGCACTGAAACAGTCCATTAAACCTGGTTTCGATCAATATTTTAGAGGATAACGCAAGTTAGGTCTGGGATAGGTCTAGGATTTGCCCTCATCAGGCTCTTACTTTCGCATATTTCTCATACTTCATGGCTAGATCCTGGGCTATTTCTGGATTGGATCACGTAGAAAAGTGGTACCACACTGAAACATTCAATGAAACCTGGTCTGGATAAATATTTTAGAGGATAACGCATCTTAGGTCTGGGTTAGGTCTAAGATTTGCCCTCATCAGGCTCACAGTTTAGCGTTTTTCTCATACTTCTTGAACAGATCCTGGGCTTTCTCTGGTTTGAATCACGAAGTAGTGTGGTACCACACTGAAACAGTCCATTAAACCTGGTTTCGCTCAATATTTTAGAGGATAACGCATGTTAGGTCTAGGTTAGGCCTGCGATTAGCTCTCATCAGGCTCATTCTTTCGCATATTTCTCATACTTGATGGCTAGATCCTGGGCTTTTTCTGGATTGCATCACGTAGTAATGTAGTACCACACTGAAACAGTCAATGAAACCTGGTTTCCATCAATATTTTAGAGGATAACACAAGTTAAGTCTGGGATAGGTCTGGGATTTGCCCTCATCAGGCTCACAGTTTCGCACACTTCACATACTTGTTGAACGGATCCTGGGTTATTTCTGGTTTGGATCACGTAGTAATGTGGGACCACACTGAAACAGTCCATTAAACCTGGTTTCGCTCAATATTTTAGAGGATAACGCAAGTTAAGTCTGGGATTGGGCTGGGATTTGACCTCATCAGACTCACACTTTCGCACACTTCACATACTCGTTGAACAGATCCTGGGTTATTTTCTGGTTTGCATCACGTAGTAATGTAGTACCACACTGAAACAGTCGATTAAACCTGGTTTCCATCAGTATTTTAGAAGGCAACGCAAGTTAGGTCTAGGTTAGGTCTGGAATTTGCTCTCATCAGGCTCATTCTTTCGCATATTTCTCATACTTGATGGCTAGATCCTGGGCTTTTTCTGGATTGCATCACGTAGTAATGAAGTACAACACTGAAACAGTCAATTGAACCTGGTTTCCGTCAATATCTTAGAGGACAGCGCAAGTTAGGTCTGGGATATGTCTGGGATTTGCCCTCATCAGGCTCATACTTTCGCGTTTTTCACATACTCGTTGAACAGATCCTGGGTTGTTTTCTGGTTTGGATCACATAGTAATGTGGTACCACATTGAAACAGTCGATTAAACCAGGTTTCGATCAATATTTTTGAGGATAACGCATGTTAGGTCTAGGTTAGCACTGGGATTTTCACTCATCAGACTCATACTTTCGCATTCTTCACATACTTGTTGAACAGATCATGGGTTTTTTCTGGTTTGGGTCACGTAGTAGTGTGATACCACACTGAAACAGTCGATTAAACCTGGCTTCGATCAATATTTTAGTGGATAACGCATGTTAGGTCTAGGTTAGCACTGGGATTTTCACTCATCAGACTCATACTTTCGCATTCTTCACATACTTGTTGAACTGATCCTGGGTTTTTTCTGGTTTGGATCACGTAGTAATGTGGTACCACACTGAAACAGTCGATTAAACCTGGTTTCGATCAATATTTTAGAGGATAACGCATGTTAGGTCTAGGTTAGCCCTGGGGTTTTCACTCATCAGACTCATACTTTCGCATTCTTCACATACTTGTTGAACTGATCCTCGGTTTTTTCTGGTTTGGATCACGTAGTAATGTGGTACCACACTGAAACAGTCGATTAAAACTGGTCTCGATCAATATTTTAGAGAATAATTCATGTTAGGTCTAGGTTAGGTCTGGGATTTGCTCTCATCAGGCTCATTCTCTCGCATATTTCTCATACTTGATGGACAGATCCTGGGCTTTTTCTGGATTGCATCACGTAGTAATGATGTACAACACTGAAACAGTCAATGAAACCTGGTTTCCGTCAATATCTTAGAGGACAACGCAAGTTAGGTCTGGGATATGTCTGGGATTTGCCCTCATCAGGCTCATACTTTCGCGTTTTTCACATACTCGTTGAACAGATCCTGGGTTATTTTCTGGTTTGGATCACATAGTAATGTGGTACCACACTGAAACAGTCGATTAAACCAGGTTTCGATCAATATTTTTGAGGATAACGCATGTTAGGTCTAGGTTAGGCCTGGGATTTTCACTGATCAGACTCATACTTTCGCATTCTTCACATACTTGTTGAACTGATCCTGGGCTTTTTCTGGATTGCATCACTTAGTAATGTAGTACCACACTGAAACAGTCAATGAAACCTGGTTTCCATCACTATTTTTGAAGATAACGCATGTTAGGTCTAGGTTAGGCCTGGGATTTTCACTGATCAGACTCATACTTTCGCATTCTTCACATACTTGTAAACGGATCCTTGGTTTTTTCTGGTTTGGATCACGTAGTAATGTGGTACCACACTGAAACAGTCGATTAAACCTGGTTTCGATCAATATTTTAGAGGATAACGCAAGTTAAGTCTGGGATTGGTCTGGGATTTGACCTCGTCAGACTCATACTTTCGCACACTTCACATACTCGTTGAACAGATCCTAGGTTATTTTCTGGTTTGGATCACATAGTAATGTGGTACCACTCTGAAACAGTCGATTAAACCAGGTTTCGATCAATATTTTTGAAGATAACGCATGTTAGGTCTAGGTTAGGCCTGGGATTTTCACTCATCAGGCTCATTCTTTCGCATATTTCTCATACTTGATGGCTAGATCCTGGGCTTTTTCTGGTATGGAACCCGTAGTAATGTGGGACCACACTGAAACAATCAATTAATCCTGGTCTTGATAAATATTTTAGAGGATAACGCATGTTAGGTCTGGGTTAGGTCTAGGATTTGCCCTCATCAGGCTCATACTTTCGCATATTTCTCATACTTCATGGCTAGATCGTGGGCTGTTTCTGGATTGTATCACGTAGTAATGTGGTACCACGCTGAAACAGTCAATTAAACCTGGTTTTGATCAATATTTTAGAGGATAACGCAAGTTAGGTCTGGGATAGGTCTAGGATTTGCCCTCATCAGGCTCTCACTTTTGCATATTTCTCATACTTCATGGCTAGATCCTGGGCTATTTCTGGATTGGATCACGTAGTAAAGTGGTACCACACTGAAACATTCAATGAAACCTGGTCTGGATAAATATTTTAGAGGATAACGCATCTTAGGTCTGGGTTAGGTGTAAGATTTGCCCTCATCAGGCTCACAGTTTCGCGTTTTTCACATTCTTGATGAACAGATCCTGGGTTTTGTCTGGTTTGGATCACGAAGTAGTGTGGTACCACACTGAAACAGTCCATTAAACCTGGTTTCGCTCAATATTTTAGAGGATAACGCATGTTAGGTCTTGGTTAGGTCTGGGATTTGCTCTCATCAGGCTCATTCTTTCGCATATTTCTCATACTTGATGGCTAGATCCTGGGCTTTTTCTGGATTGCATCACGTAGTAATGTAGTACCACACTGAAATAGTCAATGAAACCTTGTTTCCATCACTATTTTAGAGGACAACGCAAGTTAGGTCTAGGTAAGGCCTGAGATTTTCACTGATCAGACTCATACTTTCGCATTCTTCACGTACTTGTTGAACGGATCCTGGGTTTTTTCTGCTTTGGATCACGTAGTAATGAGGTACCACACTGAAACGGTCAATTAAACCTGGTTTCAATCAATATTTTAGAGGATAACGCAAGTTAGGTCTGGGATAGGTCTGGGATTTTCACTCATCAGACTCATACTTTCGCATATTTCTCATACTTCATGGCTAGATCCTGGGCTGTTTCTGGATTGTATCACGTAGTAATGTGGTACCACGCTGAAACAGTCAATTAAACCTGGTTTTGATCAATATTTTAGAGGATAACGCAAGTTAGGTCTGGGATAGGTCTAGGATTTGCCCTCATCAGGCTCTTACTTTCGCATATTTCTCATACTTCATGGCTAGATCCTGGGCTTTTTCTGGATTGCATCACGTAGTAATGTAGTACCACACTGAAACAGTCAATGAAACCTGGTTTCCATCACTATTTTTGAAGATAACGCATGTTAGGTCTAGGTTAGGCCTGGGATTTTCACTGATCAGACCCATGCTTACGCATTCATCACATACTCGTTGAACAGATCCTGGGTTATTTTCTGGTTTGCATCACGTAGTAATGTAGTACCACACTGAAACAGTCGATTAAACCTGGTTTCCATCAGTATTTTAGAAGGCAACGCAAGTTAGGTCTAGGTTAGGTCTGGAATTTGCTCTCATCAGGCTCATTCTTTCGCATATTTCTCATACTTGATGGCTAGATCCTGGGCTTTTTCTGGATTGCATCACGTAGTAATGAAGTACAACACTGAAACAGTCAATTGAACCTGGTTTCCGTCAATATCTTAGAGGACAGCGCAAGTTAGGTCTGGGATATGTCTGGGATTTGCCCTCATCAGGCTCATACTTTCGCGTTTTTCACATACTCGTTGAACAGATCCTGGGTTGTTTTCTGGTTTGGATCACATAGTAATGTGGTACCACATTGAAACAGTCGATTAAACCAGGTTTCGATCAATATTTTAGAGAATAATTCATGTTAGGTCTAGGTTAGGTCTGGGATTTGCTCTCATCAGGCTCTTTCTTTCGCATATTTCTCATACATGTTGAACAGATCCTGGGATTTTTCTGGTATGGAACCCGTAGTAATGTGGGACCACACTGAAACAATCAATTAAACCTGGTCTTGATAAATATTTTAGAGGATAACGCATGTTAGGTCTGGGTTAGGTCTAGGATTTGCCCTCATCAGGCTCATACTTTGGCATATTTCTCATACTTCATGGCTAGATCCTGGGCTGTTTTTGGATTGTATCACGTAGTAATGTGGTACCACGCTGAAACAGTCAATTAAACCTGGTTTCGATCAATATTTTAGAGGATAACGCAAGTTAGGTCTGGGATAGGTCTAGGATTTGCCCTCATCAGGCTCTTACTTTCGCATATTTCTGATACCTCATGGCTAGATCCTGGGCTATTTCTGGATTGGATCACGTAGTAAAGTGGTACCACACTGAAACATTCAATGAAACCTGGTCTGGATAAATATTTTAGAGGATAACGCATCTTAGGTCTGGGTTAGGTCTAAGATTTGCCCTCATCAGGCTCACAGTTTCGCGTTTTTCACATACTTGTTGAACAGATCCTGGGTTTTTTCTCGTTTGGATCACAAAGTAGTGTGGTACCACACTGAAACAGTTCATTAAACCTGGTTTCGCTCAATATTTTAGAGGATAACGCAAGTTAAGTCTGGGATTGGGCTGGGATTTGACCTCATCAGACTCACACTTTCGCACACTTCACATACTCGTTGAACAGATCCTGGGTTATTTTCTGTTTTGCATCACGTAGTAATGTAGTACCACACTGAAACAGTCGATTAAACCTGGTTTCCATCAGTATTTTAGAGGGCAACGCAAGTTAGGTCTAGGTTAGGTCTGGAATTTGCTCTCATCAGGCTCATTCTTTCGCATATTTCTCATACTTGATGGCTAGATCCTGGGCTTTTTCTGGATTGCATCACGTTGTAATGAAGTACAACACTGAAACAGTCAATTAAACCTGGTTTCCGTCAATATCTTAGAGGACAACGCAAGTTAGGTCTGGGATATGTCTGGGATTTGCCCTCATCAGGCTCATACTTTCGCGTTTTTCACATACTCGTTGAACAGATCCTGGGTTATTTTCTGGTTTAGATCACATAGTAATGTGGTACCACACTGAAACAGTCGATTAAACCAGGTTTCGATCAATATTTTTGAGGATAACGCATGTTAGGTCTAGGTTAGCACTGGGATTTTCACTCATCAGACTCATACTTTCGCATTCTTCACATACTTGTTGAACTGATCCTGGGTTTTTTCTGGTTTGGATCACGTAGTAATGCGGTACCACACTGAAACAGTCGATTAAACTTGGTTTCGATCAATATTTTAGAGGATAACGCATGTTAGGTCTTGGTTAGGTCTGGGATTTGCTCTCATCAGGCTCATTCTTTCGCATATTTCTCATACTTGATGGCTAGATCCTGGGCTTTTTCTGGATTGCATCACGTAGTAATGTAGTACCACACTGAAATAGTCAATGAAACCTTGTTTCCATCACTATTTTAGAGGACAACGCAAGTTAGGTCTAGGTAAGGCCTGAGATTTTCACTGATCAGACTCATACTTTCGCATTCTTCACGTACTTGTTGAACGGATCCTGGGTTTTTTCTGCTTTGGATCACGTAGTAATGAGGTACCACACTGAAACGGTCAATTAAACCTGGTTTCGATCAATATTTTAGAGGATAACGCAAGTTAGGTCTGGGATAGGTCTGGGATTTTCACTCATCAGACTCATACTTTCGCATATTTCTCATACTTCATGGCTAGATCCTGGGCTGTTTCTGGATTGTATCACGTAGTAATGTGGTACCACGCTGAAACAGTCAATTAAACCTGGTTTTGATCAATATTTTAGAGGATAACGCAAGTTAGGTCTGGGATAGGTCTAGGATTTGCCCTCATCAGGCTCTTACTTTCGCATATTTCTCATACTTCATGGCTAGATCCTGGGCTTTTTCTGGATTGCATCACGTAGTAATGTAGTACCACACTGAAACAGTCAATGAAACCTGGTTTCCATCACTATTTTTGAAGATAACGCATGTTAGGTCTAGGTTAGGCCTGGGATTTTCACTGATCAGACACATGCTTTCGCATTCATCACATACTTGTAAACGGATCCTTGGTTTTTTCTGGCTTGAATCACGTAGTAATGTGGTACCACACTGAAACAGTCGATTAAACCTGGTTTCGATCAATATTTTAGAGGATAACGCAAGTTAAGTCTGGGATTGGTCTGGGATTTGACCTCATCAGACTTATACTTTCGCACACTTCACATACTCGTTGAACAGATCCTGGGTTATTTTCTGGTTTGGATCACATAGTAATGTGGTACCACTCTGAAACAGTCGATTAAACCAGGTTTCGATCAATATTTTTGAAGATAACGCATGTTAGGTCTAGGTTAGGCCTGGGATTTTCACTCATCAGACTCATACTTTCGCATTCTTCACATACTTGTTGAACGGATCCTGGGTTTTTTCTGGTTTGGATCACGTAGTAATGTGGGACCACACTGACACAGTCAATTAAACCTGGTTTCGATCAATGTTTTAGAGAATAATTCATGTTAGGTCTAGGTTAGGTCTGGGATTTGCTCTCATCAGGCTCTTTCTTTCGCATATTTCTCATACATGTTGAACAGATCCTGGGATTTTTCTGGTATGGAACCCGTAGTAATGTGGGACCACACTGAAACAATCAATTAAACCTGGTCTTGATAAATATTTTAGAGGATAACGCATGTTAGGTCTGGGTTAGGTCTAGGATTTGCCCTCATCAGGCTCATACTTTGGCATATTTCTCATACTTCATGGCTAGATCCTGGGCTGTTTTTGGATTGTATCACGTAGTAATGTGGTACCACGCTGAAACAGTCAATTAAACCTGGTTTCGATCAATATTTTAGAGGATAACGCAAGTTAGGTCTGGGATAGGTCTAGGATTTGCCCTCATCAGGCTCTTACTTTCGCATATTTCTCATACCTCATGGCTAGATCCTGGGCTATTTCTGGATTGGATCACGTAGTAAAGTGGTACCACACTGAAACATTCAATGAAACCTGGTCTGGATAAATATTTTAGAGGATAACGCATCTTAGGTCTGGGTTAGGTCTAAGATTTGCCCTCATCAGGCTCACAGTTTCGCGTTTTTCACATACTTGTTGAACAGATCCTGGGTTTTTTCTCGTTTGGATCACAAAGTAGTGTGGTACCACACTGAAACAGTTCATTAAACCTGGTTTCGCTCAATATTTTAGAGGATAACGCAAGTTAAGTCTGGGATTGGGCTGGGATTTGACCTCATCAGACTCACACTTTCGCACACTTCACATACTCGTTGAACAGATCCTGGGTTATTTTCTGTTTTGCATCACGTAGTAATGTAGTACCACACTGAAACAGTCGATTAAACCTGGTTTCCATCAGTATTTTAGAGGGCAACGCAAGTTAGGTCTAGGTTAGGTCTGGAATTTGCTCTCATCAGGCTCATTCTTTCGCATATTTCTCATACTTGATGGCTAGATCCTGGGCTTTTTCTGGATTGCATCACGTTGTAATGAAGTACAACACTGAAACAGTCAATTAAACCTGGTTTCCGTCAATATCTTAGAGGACAACGCAAGTTAGGTCTGGGATATGTCTGGGATTTGCCCTCATCAGGCTCATACTTTCGCGTTTTTCACATACTCGTTGAACAGATCCTGGGTTATTTTCTGGTTTAGATCACATAGTAATGTGGTACCACACTGAAACAGTCGATTAAACCAGGTTTCGATCAATATTTTTGAGGATAACGCATGTTAGGTCTAGGTTAGCACTGGGATTTTCACTCATCAGACTCATACTTTCGCATTCTTCACATACTTGTTGAACTGATCCTGGGTTTTTTCTGGTTTGGATCACGTAGTAATGCGGTACCACACTGAAACAGTCGATTAAACTTGGTTTCGATCAATATTTTAGAGGATAACGCATGTTAGGTCTTGGTTAGGTCTGGGATTTGCTCTCATCAGGCTCATTCTTTCGCATATTTCTCATACTTGATGGCTAGATCCTGGGCTTTTTCTGGATTGCATCACGTAGTAATGTAGTACCACACTGAAATAGTCAATGAAACCTTGTTTCCATCACTATTTTAGAGGACAACGCAAGTTAGGTCTAGGTAAGGCCTGAGATTTTCACTGATCAGACTCATACTTTCGCATTCTTCACGTACTTGTTGAACGGATCCTGGGTTTTTTCTGCTTTGGATCACGTAGTAATGAGGTACCACACTGAAACGGTCAATTAAACCTGGTTTCGATCAATATTTTAGAGGATAACGCAAGTTAGGTCTGGGATAGGTCTGGGATTTTCACTCATCAGACTCATACTTTCGCATATTTCTCATACTTCATGGCTAGATCCTGGGCTGTTTCTGGATTGTATCACGTAGTAATGTGGTACCACGCTGAAACAGTCAATTAAACCTGGTTTTGATCAATATTTTAGAGGATAACGCAAGTTAGGTCTGGGATAGGTCTAGGATTTGCCCTCATCAGGCTCTTACTTTCGCATATTTCTCATACTTCATGGCTAGATCCTGGGCTTTTTCTGGATTGCATCACGTAGTAATGTAGTACCACACTGAAACAGTCAATGAAACCTGGTTTCCATCACTATTTTTGAAGATAACGCATGTTAGGTCTAGGTTAGGCCTGGGATTTTCACTGATCAGACACATGCTTTCGCATTCATCACATACTTGTAAACGGATCCTTGGTTTTTTCTGGCTTGAATCACGTAGTAATGTGGTACCACACTGAAACAGTCGATTAAACCTGGTTTCGATCAATATTTTAGAGGATAACGCAAGTTAAGTCTGGGATTGGTCTGGGATTTGACCTCATCAGACTTATACTTTCGCACACTTCACATACTCGTTGAACAGATCCTGGGTTATTTTCTGGTTTGGATCACATAGTAATGTGGTACCACTCTGAAACAGTCGATTAAACCAGGTTTCGATCAATATTTTTGAAGATAACGCATGTTAGGTCTAGGTTAGGCCTGGGATTTTCACTCATCAGACTCATACTTTCGCATTCTTCACATACTTGTTGAACGGATCCTGGGTTTTTTCTGGTTTGGATCACGTAGTAATGTGGGACCACACTGACACAGTCAATTAAACCTGGTTTCGATCAACGTTTTAGAGAATAATTCATGTTAGGTCTAGGTTAGGTCTGGGATTTGCTCTCATCAGGCTCTTTCTTTCGCATATTTCTCATACATGTTGAACAGATCCTGGGATTTTTCTGGTATGGAACCCGTAGTAATGTGGGACCACACTGAAACAATCAATTAAACCTGGTCTTGATAAATATTTTAGAGGATAACGCATGTTAGGTCTGGGTTAGGTCTAGGATTTGCCCTCATCAGGCTCATACTTTGGCATATTTCTCATACTTCATGGCTAGATCCTGGGCTGTTTTTGGATTGTATCACGTAGTAATGTGGTACCACGCTGAAACAGTCAATTAAACCTGGTTTCGATCAATATTTTAGAGGATAACGCAAGTTAGGTCTGGGATAGGTCTAGGATTTGCCCTCATCAGGCTCTTACTTTCGCATATTTCTCATACTTCATGGCTAGATCCTGGGCTATTTCTGGATTGGATCACGTAGTAAAGTGGTACCACACTGAAACATTCAATGAAACCTGGTCTGGATAAATATTTTAGAGGATAACGCATCTTAGGTCTGGGTTAGGTCTAAGATTTGCCCTCATCAGGCTCACAGTTTCGCGTTTTTCACATACTTGTTGAACAGATCCTGGGTTTTTTCTCGTTTGGATCACGAAGTAGTGTGGTACCACACTGAAACAGTTCATTAAACCTGGTTTCGCTCAATATTTTAGAGGATAACGCAAGTTAAGTCTGGGATTGGGCTGGGATTTGACCTCATCAGACTCACACTTTCGCACACTTCACATACTCGTTGAACAGATCCTGGGTTATTTTCTGTTTTGCATCACGTAGTAATGTAGTACCACACTGAAACAGTCGATTAAACCTGGTTTCCATCAGTATTTTAGAGGGCAACGCAAGTTAGGTCTAGGTTAGGTCTGGAATTTGCTCTCATCAGGCTCATTCTTTCGCATATTTCTCATACTTGATGGCTAGATCCTGGGCTTTTTCTGGATTGCATCACGTTGTAATGAAGTACAACACTGAAACAGTCAATTAAACCTGGTTTCCGTCAATATCTTAGAGGACAACGCAAGTTAGGTCTGGGATATGTCTGGGATTTGCCCTCATCAGGCTCATACTTTCGCGTTTTTCACATACTCGTTGAACAGATCCTGGGTTATTTTCTGGTTTAGATCACATAGTAATGTGGTACCACACTGAAACAGTCGATTAAACCAGGTTTCGATCAATATTTTTGAGGATAACGCATGTTAGGTCTAGGTTAGCACTGGGATTTTCACTCATCAGACTCATACTTTCGCATTCTTCACATACTTGTTGAACTGATCCTGGGTTTTTTCTGGTTTGGATCACGTAGTAATGCGGTACCACATTGAAACAGTCGATTAAACCTGGTTTCGATCAATATTTTAGAGGATAACGCATGTTAGGTCTAGGTTAGGCCTGGGATTTTCACTCATCAGACTCATACTTTCGCATTCTTCACATACTTGTTGAACGGATCCTGGGTTTTTTCTGGTTTGGATCACGTAGTAATGTGGGACCACACTGAAACAGTCAATTAAACCTGGTTTCGATCAATATTTTAGAGAATAATTCATGTTAGGTCTAGGTTAGGTCTGGGATTTGCTCTCATCAGGCTCTTTCTTTCGCATATTTCTCATACATGTTGAACAGATCCTGTGATTTTTCTGGTATGGAACCCGTAGTAATGTGGGACCACACTGAAACAATCAATTAAACCTGGTCTTGATAAATATTTTAGAGGATAACGCATGTTAGGTCTGGGTTAGGTCTAGGATTTGCCCTCATCAGGCTCATACTTTGGCATATTTCTCATACTTCATGGCTAGATCCTGGGCTGTTTTTGGATTGTATCACGTAGTAATGTGGTACCACGCTGAAACAGTCAATTAAACCTGGTTTCGATCAATATTTTAGAGGATAACGCAAGTTAGGTCTGGGATAGGTCTAGGATTTGCCCTCATCAGGCTCTTACTTTCGCATATTTCTCATACCTCATGGCTAGATCCTGGGCTATTTCTGGATTGGATCACGTAGTAAAGTGGTACCACACTGAAACATTCAATGAAACCTGGTCTGGATAAATATTTTAGAGGATAACGCATCTTAGGTCTGGGTTAGGTCTAAGATTTGCCCTCATCAGGCTCACAGTTTCGCGTTTTTCACATACTTGTTGAACAGATCCTGGGTTTTTTCTCGTTTGGATCACAAAGTAGTGTGGTACCACACTGAAACAGTTCATTAAACCTGGTTTCGCTCAATATTTTAGAGGATAACGCAAGTTAAGTCTGGGATTGGGCTGGGATTTGACCTCATCAGACTCACACTTTCGCACACTTCACATACTCGTTGAACAGATCCTGGGTTATTTTCTGTTTTGCATCACGTAGTAATGTAGTACCACACTGAAACAGTCGATTAAACCTGGTTTCCATCAGTATTTTAGAGGGCAACGCAAGTTAGGTCTAGGTTAGGTCTGGAATTTGCTCTCATCAGGCTCATTCTTTCGCATATTTCTCATACTTGATGGCTAGATCCTGGGCTTTTTCTGGATTGCATCACGTTGTAATGAAGTACAACACTGAAACAGTCAATTAAACCTGGTTTCCGTCAATATCTTAGAGGACAACGCAAGTTAGGTCTGGGATATGTCTGGGATTTGCCCTCATCAGGCTCATACTTTCGCGTTTTTCACATACTCGTTGAACAGATCCTGGGTTATTTTCTGGTTTAGATCACATAGTAATGTGGTACCACACTGAAACAGTCGATTAAACCAGGTTTCGATCAATATTTTTGAGGATAACGCATGTTAGGTCTAGGTTAGCACTGGGATTTTCACTCATCAGACTCATACTTTCGCATTCTTCACATACTTGTTGAACTGATCCTGGGTTTTTTCTGGTTTGGATCACGTAGTAATGCGGTACCACACTGAAACAGTCGATTAAACCTGGTTTCGATCAATATTTTAGAGGATAACGCATGTTAGGTCTTGGTTAGGTCTGGGATTTGCTCTCATCAGGCTCATTCTTTCGCATATTTCTCATACTTGATGGCTAGATCCTGGGCTTTTTCTGGATTGCATCACGTAGTAATGTAGTACCACACTGAAATAGTCAATGAAACCTTGTTTCCATCACTATTTTAGAGGACAACGCAAGTTAGGTCTAGGTAAGGCCTGAGATTTTCACTGATCAGACTCATACTTTCGCATTCTTCACGTACTTGTTGAACGGATCCTGGGTTTTTTCTGCTTTGGATCACGTAGTAATGAGGTACCACACTGAAACGGTCAATTAAACCTGGTTTCGATCAATATTTTAGAGGATAACGCAAGTTAGGTCTGGGATAGGTCTGGGATTTTCACTCATCAGACTCATACTTTCGCATATTTCTCATACTTCATGGCTAGATCCTGGGCTTTTTCTGGATTGCATCACGTAGTAATGTAGTACCACACTGAAACAGTCAATGAAACCTGGTTTCCATCACTATTTTTGAAGATAACGCATGTTAGGTCTAGGTTAGGCCTGGGATTTTCACTGATCAGACACATGCTTTCGCATTCATCACATACTTGTAAACGGATCCTTGGTTTTTTCTGGCTTGGATCACGTAGTAATGTGGTACCACACTGAAACAGTCGATTAAACCTGGTTTCGATCAATATTTTAGAGGATAACGCAAGTTAAGTCTGGGATTGGTCTGGGATTTGACCTCATCAGACTTATACTTTCGCACACTTCACATACTCGTTGAACAGATCCTGGGTTATTTTCTGGTTTGGATCACATAGTAATGTGGTACCACTCTGAAACAGTCGATTAAACCAGGTTTCGATCAATATTTTTGAAGATAACGCATGTTAGGTCTAGGTTAGGCCTGGGATTTTCACTCATCAGACTCATACTTTCGCATTCTTCACATACTTGTTGAACGGATCCTGGGTTTTTTCTGGTTTGGATCACGTAGTAATGTGGGACCACACTGACACAGTCAATTAAACCTGGTTTCGATCAACGTTTTAGAGAATAATTCATGTTAGGTCTAGGTTAGGTCTGGGATTTGCTCTCATCAGGCTCTTTCTTTCGCATATTTCTCATACATGTTGAACAGATCCTGGGTTTTTTCTCGTTTGGATCACGAAGTAGTGTGGTACCACACTGAAACAGTTCATTAAACCTGGTTGCGCTCAATATTTTAGAGGATAACGCAAGTTAAGTCTGGGATTGGGCTGGGATTTGACCTCATCAGACTCACACTTTCGCACACTTCACATACTCGTTGAACAGATCCTGGGTTATTTTCTGTTTTGCATCACGTAGTAATGTAGTACCACACTGAAACAGTCGATTAAACCTGGTTTCCATCAGTATTTTAGAGGGCAACGCAAGTTAGGTCTAGGTTAGATCTGGAATTTGCTCTCATCAGGCTCATTCTTTCGCATATTTCTCATACTTGATGGCTAGATCCTGGGCTTTTTCTGGATTGCATCACGTTGTAATGAAGTACAACACTGAAACAGTCAATTAAACCTGGTTTCCGTCAATATCTTAGAGGACAACGCAAGTTAGGTCTGGGATATGTCTGGGATTTGCCCTCATCAGGCTCATACTTTCGCGTTTTTCACATACTCGTTGAACAGATCCTGGGTTATTTTCTGGTTTAGATCACATAGTAATGTGGTACCACACTGAAACAGTCGATTAAACCAGGTTTCGATCAATATTTTTGAGGATAACGCATGTTAGGTCTAGGTTAGCACTGGGATTTTCACTCATCAGACTCATACTTTCGCATTCTTCACATACTTGTTGAACTGATCCTGGGTTTTTTCTGGTTTGGATCACGTAGTAATGCGGTACCACATTGAAACAGTCGATTAAACCTGGTTTCGATGAATATTTTAGAGGATAACGCATGTTAGGTCTAGGTTAGGCCTGGGATTTTCACTCATCAGACTCATACTTTCGCAATCTTCACATACTTGTTGAACGGATCCTGGGTTTTTTCTGGTTTGGATCACGTAGTAATGTGGGACCACACTGAAACAGTCAATTAAACCTGGTTTCGATCAATATTTTAGAGAATAATTCATGTTAGGTCTAGGTTAGGTCTGGGATTTGCTCTCATCAGGCTCTTTCTTTCGCATATTTCTCATACATGTTGAACAGATCCTGGGATTTTTCTGGTATGGAACGCGTAGTAATGTGGGACCACACTGAAACAATCAATTAAACCTGGTCTTGATAAATATTTTAGAGGATAACGCATGTTAGGTCTGGGTTAGGTCTAGGATTTGCCCTCATCAGGCTCATACTTTCGCATATTTCTCATACTTCATGGCTAGATCCTGGGCTGTTTCTGGATTGTATCACGTAGTAATGTGGTACCACGCTGAAACAGTCAATTAAACCTGGTTTTGATCAATATTTTAGAGGATAACGCAAGTTAGGTCTGGGATAGGTCTAGGATTTGCCCTCATCAGGCTCTTACTTTTGCATATTTCTCATACTTCATGGCTAGATCCTGGGCTATTTCTGGATTGGATCACGTAGTAAAGTGGTACCACACTGAAACATTCAATGAAACCTGGTCTGGATAAATATTTTAGAGGATAACGCATCTTAGGTCTGGGTTAGGTGTAAGATTTGCCCTCATCAGGCTCACAGTTTCGCGTTTTTCACATTCTTGATGAACAGATCCTGGGTTTTTTCTCGTTTGGATCACGAAGTAGTGTGGTACCACACTGAAACAGTTCATTAAACCTGGTTTCGCTCAATATTTTAGAGGATAACGCAAGTTAAGTCTGGGATTGGGCTGGGATTTGACCTCATCAGACTCACACTTTCGCACACTTCACATACTCGTTGAACAGATCCTGGGTTATTTTCTGGTTTAGATCACATAGTAATGTGGTACCACACTGAAACAGTCGATTAAACCAGGTTTCGATCAATATTTTTGAGGATAACGCATGTTAGGTCTAGGTTAGCACTGGGATTTTCACTCATCAGACTCATACTTTCGCATTCTTCACATACTTGTTGAACTGATCCTGGGTTTTTTCTGGTTTGGATCACGTAGTAATGAGGTACCACACTGAAACGGTCAATTAAACCTGGTTTCGATCAATATTTTAGAGGATAACGCAAGTTAGGTCTGGGATAGGTCTGGGATTTTCACTCATCAGACTCATACTTTCGCATATTTCTCATACTTCATGGCTAGATCCTGGGCTGTTTCTGGATTGTATCACGTAGTAATGTGGTACCACGCTGAAACAGTCAATTAAACCTGGTTTTGATCAATATTTTAGAGGATAACGCAAGTTAGGTCTGGGATAGGTCTAGGATTTGCCCTCATCAGGCTCTTACTTTCGCATATTTCTCATACTTCATGGCTAGATCCTGGGCTTTTTCTGGATTGCATCACGTAGTAATGTAGTACCACACTGAAACAGTCAATGAAACCTGGTTTCCATCACTATTTTTGAAGATAACGCATGTTAGGTCTAGGTTAGGCCTGGGATTTTCACTGATCAGACACATGCTTTCGCATTCATCACATACTTGTAAACGGATCCTTGGTTTTTTCTGGCTTGAATCACGTAGTAATGTGGTACCACACTGAAACAGTCGATTAAACCTGGTTTCGATCAATATTTTAGAGGATAACGCAAGTTAAGTCTGGGATTGGTCTGGGATTTGACCTCATCAGACTTATACTTTCGCACACTTCACATACTCGTTGAACAGATCCTGGGTTATTTTCTGGTTTGGATCACATAGTAATGTGGTACCACTCTGAAACAGTCGATTAAACCAGGTTTCGATCAATATTTTTGAAGATAACGCATGTTAGGTCTAGGTTAGGCCTGGGATTTTCACTCATCAGACTCACACTTTCGCATTCTTCACATACTTGTTGAACGGATCCTGGGTTTTTTCTGGTTTGGATCACGTAGTAATGTGGGACCACACTGACACAGTCAATTAAACCTGGTTTCGATCAACGTTTTAGAGAATAATTCATGTTAGGTCTAGGTTAGGTCTGGGATTTGCTCTCATCAGGCTCTTTCTTTCGCATATTTCTCATACATGTTGAACAGATCCTGGGATTTTTCTGGTATGGAACCCGTAATAATGTGGGACCACACTGAAACAATCAATTAAACCTGGTCTTGATAAATATTTTAGAGGATAACGCATGTTAGGTCTGGGTTAGGTCTAGGATTTGCCCTCATCAGGCTCATACTTTGGCATATTTCTCATACTTCATGGCTAGATCCTGGGCTGTTTTTGGATTGTATCACGTAGTAATGTGGTACCACGCTGAAACAGTCAATTAAACCTGGTTTCGATCAATATTTTAGAGGATAACGCAAGTTAGGTCTGGGATAGGTCTAGGATTTGCCCTCATCAGGCTCTTACTTTCGCATATTTCTCATACTTCATGGCTAGATCCTGGGCTATTTCTGGATTGGATCACGTAGTAAAGTGGTACCACACTGAAACATTCAATGAAACCTGGTCTGGATAAATATTTTAGAGGATAACGCATCTTAGGTCTGGGTTAGGTCTAAGATTTGCCCTCATCAGGCTCACAGTTTCGCGTTTTTCACATACTTGTTGAACAGATCCTGGGTTTTTTCTCGTTTGGATCACGAAGTAGTGTGGTACCACACTGAAACAGTTCATTAAACCTGGTTGCGCTCAATATTTTAGAGGATAACGCAAGTTAAGTCTGGGATTGGGCTGGGATTTGACCTCATCAGACTCACACTTTCGCACACTTCACATACTCGTTGAACAGATCCTGGGTTATTTTCTGTTTTGCATCACGTAGTAATGTAGTACCACACTGAAACAGTCGATTAAACCTGGTTTCCATCAGTATTTTAGAGGGCAACGCAAGTTAGGTCTAGGTTAGGTCTGGAATTTGCTCTCATCAGGCTCATTCTTTCGCATATTTCTCATACTTGATGGCTAGATCCTGGGCTTTTTCTGGATTGCATCACGTTGTAATGAAGTACAACACTGAAACAGTCAATTAAACCTGGTTTCCGTCAATATCTTAGAGGACAACGCAAGTTAGGTCTGGGATATGTCTGGGATTTGCCCTCATCAGGCTCATACTTTCGCGTTTTTCACATACTCGTTGAACAGATCCTGGGTTATTTTCTGGTTTAGATCACATAGTAATGTGGTACCACACTGAAACAGTCGATTAAACCAGGTTTCGATCAATATTTTTGAGGATAACGCATGTTAGGTCTAGGTTAGCACTGGGATTTTCACTCATCAGACTCATACTTTCGCATTCTTCACATACTTGTTGAACTGATCCTGGGTTTTTTCTGGTTTGGATCACGTAGTAATGCGGTACCACATTGAAACAGTCGATTAAACCTGGTTTCGATGAATATTTTAGAGGATAACGCATGTTAGGTCTAGGTTAGGCCTGGGATTTTCACTCATCAGACTCATACTTTCGCAATCTTCACATACTTGTTGAACGGATCCTGGGTTTTTTCTGGTTTGGATCACGTAGTAATGTGGGACCACACTGAAACAGTCAATTAAACCTGGTTTCGATCAATATTTTAGAGAATAATTCATGTTAGGTCTAGGTTAGGTCTGGGATTTGCTCTCATCAGGCTCTTTCTTTCGCATATTTCTCATACATGTTGAACAGATCCTGGGATTTTTCTGGTATGGAACGCGTAGTAATGTGGGACCACACTGAAACAATCAATTAAACCTGGTCTTGATAAATATTTTAGAGGATAACGCATGTTAGGTCTGGGTTAGGTCTAGGATTTGCCCTCATCAGGCTCATACTTTCGCATATTTCTCATACTTCATGGCTAGATCCTGGGCTGTTTCTGGATTGTATCACGTAGTAATGTGGTACCACGCTGAAACAGTCAATTAAACCTGGTTTTGATCAATATTTTAGAGGATAACGCAAGTTAGGTCTGGGATAGGTCTAGGATTTGCCCTCATCAGGCTCTTACTTTTGCATATTTCTCATACTTCATGGCTAGATCCTGGGCTATTTCTGGATTGGATCACGTAGTAAAGTGGTACCACACTGAAACATTCAATGAAACCTGGTCTGGGTAAATATTTTAGAGGATAACGCATCTTAGGTCTGGGTTAGGTGTAAGATTTGCCCTCATCAGGCTCACAGTTTCGCGTTTTTCACATTCTTGATGAACAGATCCTGGGTTTTTTCTCGTTTGGATCACGAAGTAGTGTGGTACCACACTGAAACAGTTCATTAAACCTGGTTTCGCTCAATATTTTAGAGGATAACGCAAGTTAAGTCTGGGATTGGGCTGGGATTTGACCTCATCAGACTCACACTTTCGCACACTTCACATACTCGTTGAACAGATCCTGGGTTATTTTCTGGTTTGCATCACGTAGCAATGTAGTACCACACTGAAACAGTCGATTAAACCTGGTTTCCATCAGTATTTTAGAGGGCAACGCAAGTTAGGTCTAGGTTAGGTCTGGAATTTGCTCTCAACAGGTTCATTCTTTCGCATATTTCTCATACTTGATGGCTAGATCCTGGGCTTTTTCTGGATTGCATCACGTTGTAATGAAGTACAACACTGAAACAGTCAATTAAACCTGGTTTCCGTCAATATCTTAGAGGACAACGCAAGTTAGGTCTGGGATATGTCTGGGATTTGCCCTCATCAGGCTCATACTTTCGCGTTTTTCACATACTCGTTGAACAGATCCTGGGTTATTTTCTGGTTTGGATCACATAGTAATGTGGTACCACACTGAAACAGTCGATTAAACCAGGTTTCGATCAATATTTTTGAGGATAACGAATGTTAGGTCTAGGTTAGCCCTGGGATTTTCACTCATCAGACTCATACTTTCGCATTCTTCACATACTTGTTGAACTGATCCTCGGTTTTTTCTGGTTTGGATCACGTAGTAATGTGGTACCACACTGAAACAGTCGATTAAAACTGGTCTCGATAAATATTTTAGAGAATAACTCATGTTAGGTCTAGGTTAGGCCTGGGATTTTCACTGATCAGACTCACACTTTCGCATTCTTCACATACTTCTAAACGGATCCTGGGTTTTTTCTGGTTTGGATCACGTAGTAATGTGGTACCACACTGAAACAGTCGATTAAACCTGGTTTCGATCAATATTTTAGAGGATAACGCATGTTAGGTCTAGGTTAGGCCTGGGATTTTCACTCATCAGACTCATACTTTCGCATTCTTCACATACTTGTTGAACGGATCCTGGGTTTTTTCTGGTTTGGATCACGTAGTAATGTGGGACCACACTGAAACAGTCAATTAAACCTGGTTTCGATCAATATTTTAGAGAATAATTCATGTTAGGTCTAGGTTAGGTCTGGGATTTGCTCTCATCAGGCTCTTTCTTTCGCATATCTCTCATACATGTTGAACAGATCCTGGGATTTTTCTGGTATGGAACCCGTAGTAACGTGGGACCACACTGAAACAATCAATTAAACCTGGTCTTGATAAATATTTTAGAGGATAACGCATGTTAGGTCTGGGTTAGGTCTAGGATTTGCCCTCATCAGGCTCATACTTTCGCATATTTCTCATACTTCATGGCTAGATCCTGGGCTGTTTCTGGATTGTGTCACGTAGTTATGTGGTACCACGCTGAAACAGTCAATTAAACCTGGTTTTGATCAATATTTTAGAGGATAACGCAAGTTAGGTCTGGGATAGGTCTAGGATTTGACCTCATCAGGCTCACAGTTTCGCGTTTTTCACATACTCGTTGAACAGATCCTGGGTTATTTTCTGGTTTGGATCACATAGTAATGTGGTACCACTCTGAAACAGTCGATTAAACCAGGTTTCGATCAATATTTTGGAGGATAACGCAAGTTAAGTCTGGGATTGGTCTGGGATTTGACCTCATCAGACTTATACTTTCGCACACTTCACATACTCGTTGAACAGATCCTGGGTTATTTTCTGGTTTGGATCACATAGTAATGTGGTACCACACTGAAACAGTCGATTAAACCAGGTTTCGATCAATATTTTTGAGGATAACGCATGTTAGGTCTAGGTTAGCACTGGGATTTTCACTCATCAGACTCATACTTTCGCATTCTTCACATACTTGTTGAACTGATCCTGGGTTTTTTCTGGTTTGGATCACGTAGTAATGTAGTACCACACTGAAACAGTCAATGAAACCTGGTTTCCATCACTATTTTTGAAGATAACGCATGTTAGGTCTAGGTTAGGCCTGGGATTTTCACTGATCAGACCCATGCTTTCGCATTCATCACATACTTGTAAACGGATCCTTGGTTTTTTCTGGCTTGGATCACGTAGTAATGTGGTACCACACTGAAACAGTCGATTAAACCTGGTTTCGATCAATATTTTAGAGGATAACGCAAGTTAAGTCTGGGATTGGTCTGGGATTTGACCTCATCAGACTTATACTTTCGCACACTTCACATACTCGTTGAACAGATCCTGGGTTATTTTCTGGTTTGGATCACATAGTAATGTGGTACCACTCTGAAACAGTCGATTAAACCAGGTTTCGATCAATATTTTTGAAGATAACGCATGTTAGGTCTAGGTTAGGCCTGGGATTTTCACTCATCAGACTCATACTTTCGCATTCTTCACATACTTGTTGAACGGATCCTGGGTTTTTTCTGGTTTGGATCACGTAGTAATGTGGGACCACACTGACACAGTCAATTAAACCTGGTTTCGATCAATGTTTTAGAGAATAATTCATGTTAGGTCTAGGTTAGGTCTGGGATTTGCTCTCATCAGGCTCTTTCTTTCGCATATTTCTCATACATGTTGAACAGATCCTGGGATTTTTCTGGTATGGAACCCGTAGTAATGTGGGACCACACTGAAACAATCAATTAAACCTGGTCTTGATAAATATTTTAGAGGATAACGCATGTTAGGTCTGGGTTAGGTCTAGGATTTGCCCCCATCAGGCTCATACTTTCGCATATTTCTCATACTTCATGGCTAGATCCTGGGCTGTTTTTGGATTGTATCACGTAGTAATGTGGTACCACGCTGAAACAGTCAATTAAACCTGGTTCCGATCAATATTTTAGAGGATAACGCAAGTTAGGTCTGGGATAGGTCTAGGATTTGCCCTCATCAGGCTCTTACTTTCGCATATTTCTCATACTTCATGGCTAGATCCTGGGCTATTTCTGGATTGGATCACGTAGTAAAGTGGTACCACACTGAAACATTCAATGAAACCTGGTCTGGATAAATATTTTAGAGGATAACGCATCTTAGGTCTGGGTTAGGTCTAAGATTTGCCCTCATCAGGCTCACAGTTTCGCGTTTTTCACATACTTGTTGAACAGATCCTGGGTTTTTTCTCGTTTGGATCACGAAGTAGTGTGGTACCACACTGAAACAGTTCATTAAACCTGGTTTCGCTCAATATTTTAGAGGATAACGCAAGTCAAGTCTGGGATTGGGCTGGGATTTGACCTCATCAGACTCACACTTTCGCACACTTCACATACTCGTTGAACAGATCCTGGGTTATTTTCTGTTTTGCATCACGTAGTAATGTAGTACCACACTGAAACAGTCGATTAAACCTGGTTTCCATCAGTATTTTAGAGGGCAACGCAAGTTAGGTCTAGGTTAGGTCTGGAATTTGCTCTCATCAGGCTCATTCTTTCGCATATTTCTCATACTTGATGGCTAGATCCTGGGCTTTTTCTGGATTGCATCACGTTGTAATGAAGTACAACACTGAAACAGTCAATTAAACCTGGTTTCCGTCAATATCTTAGAGGACAACGCAAGTTAGGTCTGGGATATGTCTGGGATTTGCCCTCATCAGGCTCATACTTTCGCGTTTTTCACATACTCGTTGAACAGATCCTGGGTTATTTTCTGGTTTAGATCACATAGTAATGTGGTACCACACTGAAACAGTCGATTAAACCAGGTTTCGATCAATATTTTTGAGGATAACGCATGTTAGGTCTAGGTTAGCACTGGGATTTTCACTCATCAGACTCATACTTTCGCATTCTTCACATACTTGTTGAACTGATCCTGGGTTTTTTCTGGTTTGGATCACGTAGTAATGCGGTACCACACTGAAACAGTCGATTAAACCTGGTTTCGATCAATATTTTAGAGGATAACGCATGTTAGGTCTAGGTTAGCCCTGGGATTTTCACTCATCAGACTCATACTTTCGCATTCTTCACATACTTGTTGAACTGATCCTCGGTTTTTTCTGGTTTGGATCACGTAGTAATGTGGTACCACACTGAAACAGTCGATTAAAACTGGTCTCGATAAATATTTTAGAGAATAATTCATGTTAGGTCTAGGTTAGGTCTGGGATTTGCTCTCATCAGGCTCTTTCTTTCGCATATTTCTCATACATGTTGAACAGATCCTGGGATTTTTCTGGTATGGAACCCGTAGTAATGTGGGACCACACTGAAACAATCAATTAAACCTGGTCTTGATAAATATTTTAGAGGATAACGCATGTTAGGTCTGGGTTAGGTCTAGGATTTGCCCTCATCAGGCTCACACTTTCGCACACTTCACATACTCGTTGAACAGATCCTGGGTTATTTTCTGTTTTGCATCACGTAGTAATGTAGTACCACACTGAAACAGTCGATTAAACCTGGTTTCCATCAGTATTTTAGAGGGCAACGCAAGTTAGGTCTAGGTTAGGTCTGGAATTTGCTCTCATCAGGCTCATTCTTTCGCATATTTCTCATACTTGATGGCTAGATCCTGGGCTTTTTCTGGATTGCATCACGTTGTAATGAAGTACAACACTGAAACAGTCAATTAAACCTGGTTTCCGTCAATATCTTAGAGGACAACGCAAGTTAGGTCTGGGATATGTCTGGGATTTGCCCTCATCAGGCTCATACTTTCGCGTTTTTCACATACTCGTTGAACAGATCCTGGGTTATTTTCTGGTTTAGATCACATAGTAATGTGGTACCACACTGAAACAGTCGATTAAACCAGGTTTCGATCAATATTTTTGAGGATAACGCATGTTAGGTCTAGGTTAGCACTGGGATTTTCACTCATCAGACTCATACTTTCGCATTCTTCACATACTTGTTGAACTGATCCTGGGTTTTTTCTGGTTTGGATCACGTAGTAATGCGGTACCACACTGAAACAGTCGATTAAACCTGGTTTCGATCAATATTTTAGAGGATAACGCATGTTAGGTCTAGGTTAGCCCTGGGATTTTCACTCATCAGACTCATACTTTCGCATTCTTCACATACTTGTTGAACTGATCCTCGGTTTTTTCTGGTTTGGATCACGTAGTAATGTGGTACCACACTGAAACAGTCGATTAAAACTGGTCTCGATAAATATTTTAGAGAATAATTCATGTTAGGTCTAGGTTAGGTCTGGGATTTGCTCTCATCAGGCTCTTTCTTTCGCATATTTCTCATACATGTTGAACAGATCCTGGGATTTTTCTGGTATGGAACCCGTAATAATGTGGGACCACACTGAAACAATCAATTAAACCTGGTCTTGATAAATATTTTAGAGGATAACGCATGTTAGGTCTGGGTTAGGTCTAGGATTTGCCCTCATCAGGCTCATACTTTCGCGTTTTTCACATACTCGTTGAACAGATCCTGGGTTATTTTCTGGTTTGGATCACATAGTAATGTGGTACCACACTGAAACAGTCGATTAAACCAGGTTTCGAGCAATATTTTTGAGGATAACGCATGTTAGGTCTAGGTTAGGCCTGGGATTTTCACTCATCAGACTCATACTTTCGCATTCTTCACATACTTGTTGAACTGATCCTCGGTTTTTTCTGGTTTGGATCACGTAGTAATGTGGTACCACACTGAAACAGTCGATTAAACCTGGTTTCGATCAATATTTTAGAGAATAACTCATGTTAGGTCTAGGTTAGGCCTGGGATTTTCACTGATCAGACTCATACTTTCGCATTCTTCACATACTTGTAAACGGATCCTGGGTTTTTTCTGGTTTGGATCACGTAGTAATGTGGTACCACACTGAAACAGTCGATTAAACCTGGTTTCGATCAATATTTTAGAGGATAACGCATGTTAGGTCTAGGTTAGGCCTGGGATTTTCACTCATCAGACTCATACTTTCGCATTCTTCACATACTTGTTGAACGGATCCTGGGTTTTTTCTGGTTTGGATCACGTAGTAATGTGGGACCACACTGAAACAGTCAATTAAACCTGGTTTCGATCAATATTTTAGAGAATAATTCATGTTAGGTCTAGGTTAGGTCTGGGATTTGCTCTCATCAGGCTCATTCTTTCGCATATTTCTCATACATGTTGAACAGATCCTGGGATTTTTCTGGTATGGAACGCGTAGTAATGTGGGACCACACTGAAACAATCAATTAAACCTGGTCTTGATAAATATTTTAGAGGATAACGCATGTTAGGTCTGGGTTAGGTCTAGGATTTGCCCTCATCAGGCTCATACTTTCGCATATTTCTCATACTTCATGGCTAGATCCTGGGCTGTTTCTGGATTGCGTCACGTAGTAATGTGGTACCACGCTGAAACAGTCAATTAAACCTGGTTTTGATCAATATTTTAGAGGATAACGCAAGTTAGGTCTGGGATAGGTCTAGGATTTGCCCTCATCAGGCTCTTACGTTTGCATATTTCTCATACTTCATGGCTAGATCCTGGGCTATTTCTGGATTGGATCACGTAGTAAAGTGGTACCACACTGAAACATTCAATGAAACCTGGTCTGGATAAATATTTTAGAGGATAACGCATCTTAGGTCTGGGTTAGGTGTAAGATTTGCCCTCATCAGGCTCACAGTTTCGCGTTTTTCACATTCTTGATGAACAGATCCTGGGTTTTTTCTCGTTTGGATCACGAAGTAGTGTGGTACCACACTGAAACAGTTCATTAAACCTGGTTTCGCTCAATATTTTAGAGGATAACGCAAGTTAAGTCTGGGATTGGGCTGGGATTTGACCTCATCAGACTCACACTTTCGCACACTTCACATACTCGTTGAACAGATCCTGGGTTATTTTCTGGTTTGCATCACGTAGTAATGTAGTACCACACTGAAACAGTCGATTAAACCTGGTTTCCATCAGTATTTTAGAGGGCAACGCAAGTTAGGTCTAGGTTAGGTCAGGAATTTGCTCTCATCAGGCTCATTCTTTCGCATATTTCTCATACTTGATGGCTAGATCCTTGGCTTTTTCTGGATTGCATCACGTTGTAATGAAGTACAACACTGAAACAGTCAATTAAACCTGGTTTCCGTCAATATCTTAGAGGACAACGCAAGTTAGGTCTGGGATATGTCTGGGATTTGCCCTCATCAGGCTCATACTTTCGCGTTTTTCACATACTCGTTGAACAGATCCTGGGTTATTTTCTGGTTTGGATCACATAGTAATGTGGTACCACACTGAAACAGTCGATTAAACCAGGTTTCGATCAATATTTTTGAGGATAACGCATGTTAGGTCTAGGTTAGGCCTGGGATTTTCACTCATCAGACTCATACTTTCGCATTCTTCACATACTTGTTGAACTGATCCTCGGTTTTTTCTGGTTTGGATCACGTAGTAATGTGGTACCACACTGAAACAGTCGATTAAACCTGGTTTCGATCAATATTTTAGAGAATAACTCATGTTAGGTCTAGGTTAGGCCTGGGATTTTCACTGATCAGACTCATACTTTCGCATTCTTCACATACTTGTAAACGGATCCTGGGTTTTTTCTGGTTTGGATCACGTAGTAATGTGGTACCACACTGAAACAGTCGATTAAACCTGGTTTCGATCAATATTTTAGAGGATAACGCATGTTAGGTCTAGGTTAGGCCTGGGATTTTCACTCATCAGACTCATACTTTCGCATTCTTCACATACTTGTTGAACGGATCCTGGGTTTTTTCTGGTTTGGATCACGTAGTAATGTGGGACCACACTGAAACAGTCAATTAAACCTGGTTTCGATCAATATTTTAGAGAATAATTCATGTTAGGTCTAGGTTAGGTCTGGGATTTGCTCTCATCAGGCTCTTTCTTTCGCATATTTCTCATACATGTTGAACAGATCCTGGGATTTTTCTGGTATGGAACGCGTAGTAATGTGGGACCACACTGAAACAATCAATTAAACCTGGTCTTGATAAATATTTTAGAGGATAACGCATGTTAGGTCTGGGTTAGGTCTAGGATTTGCCCTCATCAGGCTCATACTTTCGCATATTTCTCATACTTCATGGCTAGATCCTGGGCTGTTTCTGGATTGCGTCACGTAGTAATGTGGTACCACGCTGAAACAGTCAATTAAACCTGGTTTTGATCAATATTTTAGAGGATAACGCAAGTTAGGTCTGGGATAGGTCTAGGATTTGCCCTCATCAGGCTCTTACGTTTGCATATTTCTCATACTTCATGGCTAGATCCTGGGCTATTTCTGGATTGGATCACGTAGTAAAGTGGTACCACACTGAAACATTCAATGAAACCTGGTCTGGATAAATATTTTAGAGGATAACGCATCTTAGGTCTGGGTTAGGTGTAAGATTTGCCCTCATCAGGCTCACAGTTTCGCGTTTTTCACATTCTTGATGAACAGATCCTGGGTTTTGTCTGGTTTGGATCACGAAGTAGTGTGGTACCACACTGAAACAGTTCATTAAACCTGGTTTCGCTCAATATTTTAGAGGATAACGCATGTTAGGTCTTGGTTAGGTCTGGGATTTGCTCTCATCAGGCTCATTCTTTCGCATATTTCTCATACTTGATGGCAAGATCCTGGGCTTTTTCTGGATTGCATCACGTAGTAATGTAGTACCACACTGAAACAGTCAATGAAACCTTGTTTCCATCACTATTTTAGAGGACAACGCAAGTTAGGTCTAGGTAAGGCCTGAGATTTTCACTGATCAGACTCATACTTTCGCATTCTTCACGTACTCGTTGAACGGATCCTGGGTTTTTTCTGGTTTGGATCACGTAGTAATGAGGTACCACACTGAAACGGTCAATTAAACCTGGTTTCGATCAATATTTTAGAGGATAACGCAAGTTAGGTCTGGGATAGGTCTGGGATTTGCCCTCATCAGGCTCATACTTTCGCGTTTTTCACATACTTGTTGAACAGATCATGGGTTTTTTCTGGTTTGGGTTACGTAGTAATGTGGTACCACACTGAAACAGTCGATTAAACCTGGATTCGATCAATATTTTAGAGGATAACGCAAGCTAGGTCTATGTTAGGCCTGGGATTTTCACTGATCAGACTCATACTTTCGCATTCTTCACATACTTGTTGAACTGATCCAAGGTTTTTTCTGGTTTGGATCACGTAGTAATGAGGTACCACACTGAAACGGTCAATTAAACCTGGTTTCGATCAATATTTTAGAGGATAACGCAAGTTAAGTCTGGGATTGGTCTGGGATTTTCACTCATCAGACTCATACTTTCGCATTCTTCACATATTTTTTGAACGGATCCTGGGTTTTTTCTGGTTTGGATCACGTAGGAGTGTGGTACCACACTGAAACAGTCCACTAAACCTGGTTTGGATCAATATTTTAGAGGATAACGCATGTTAGGTCTAGGTTAGGTCTGGGATTTTCACTCATCAGACTCATACTTTCGCATTCTTCACATACTTGTTGAACTGATCCAAGGTTTTTTCTGGTTTGGATCACGTACTAATGTGGTACCACGCTGAAACAGTCAATTAAACCTGGTTTCGATCAATATTTTAGAGGATAGCGCAAGTTAGGTCTGGGGTAGGTCTAGGATTTGCCCTCATCAGGCTCTTACTTTCGCATACTTCTCATACTTCATGGCTAGATCCTGGGCTATTTCTGGATTGGATCACGTAGTAAAGTGGTACCAAACTGAAACATTCAATGAAACCTGGTCTGGATAAATATTTTAGAGGATAACGCATCTTAGGTCTGGGATAGGTCTGGGATTTGCCCTCATCAGGCCCATACTTTCGCGTTTTCCACATACTTGTGGAACAGATCATGGGTTTTTTCTGGTTTGGGTCACGTAGTAGTGTGATACCACACTGAAACAGTCGATTAAACCAGGTTTCGATCAATATTTTAGAGTATAACTCATGTTAGGTCTAGGTTAGGCCTGGGATTTTCACTGATCAGACTCATACTTTCGCATTCTTCACATACTTGTAAACGGATCCTGGGTTTTTTCTGGTTTGGATCACGTAGTAATGTGGTACCACACTGAAACAGTCGATTAAACCTGGTTTGATCAATATTTTAGAGGATAACGCAAGTTAAGTCTGGGATTGGGCTGGGATTTGACCTCATCAGACTCATACTTTCGCATCCTTCACATACTTGTTGAACGGATCCTGGGTTTTTTTTGGTTTGGATCACGTAGTAATGTGGTACCACACTGAAACGGTCAATTAAACCTGATCTTGATAAATATTTGAGAGGATAACGCATGTTAGGTTTGGGTTAAGTCTAGGATTTGCCCTCATCAGGCTCATACTTTCGCATTCTTCACATACTTGTTGAACGGATCCTGGGCTTTCTCTGGATTGCATCACGTAGTAATGAAGTACAACACTGAAACAGTCAATTAAACCTGGTTTCCATCAATATCTTAGAGGACAACGCAAGTTAGGCCTGGGAAAGGTCTGGGACTTGCCCTCATCAGGCTCATACTTTCGCGTTTTTCACATACTTGTTGAACAGATCCTGGGTTTTTTCTGGTTTGGATCACGTAGTAGTGTGGTACCACACTGAAACAGTCCATTAAACCTGCTTGCGATCAATATTTTAGAGGATAACGCATGTTAGGTCTGGGTTAGGTCTAGGATTTGCCCCCATCGGGCTCATTCTTTCGCATATTTCTCAAACTTGATGCCTAGATCCTTTGCTTTTTCTGGATTGTATCACGTAGTAATGAAGTACAACACTGTAACAGTCAATTAAACCTGGTTTCCACCAATATCTTAGAGGACAACGCAAGTTGGGTCTGGGATAGGTCTGGGACTTGCCCTCATCAGGCTCATACTTTCGCGTTTTTCACATACTTGTTGAACGGATCCTGGGTTTTTTCTGGTTTGGATCAGGTAGTAGTGTGGTACCACACTGAAACAGTCCATTAAACCTGGTTTGGATCAATATTTTAGAGGATAACGCACGTTAGGTCTAGGTTAGGTCTGGGATTTTCACTCATCAGACTCATACTTTCGCACACTTCACATACTCGTTGAACAGATTCTGGGTTTTTTCTGGTTTGGATCACGTAGTAATGTGGTACCACACTGAAACAGTCGATTTAACCTGGTCTCGACCAATATTTTAGAGGATAACGCATGTTAGGTCTAGGTTAGGCCTGGGATTTTCACTCATCAGGCTCATACTTTCGCATTCTTCACATACTTGTTGGACGGATCCTGGGTTTTTTCTGGTTTGGATCACGTAGTAATGTGGGACCACACTGAAACAGTCAATTAAACCTGGTTTCGATCAATATTTTAGAGGATAACGGAAGTTAGGTCTGGGATAGGTCTGGGATTTGCCCTCATCAGGCTCATACTTTCGCGTTTTTCACATACTTGTTGAACAGATCATGGGTTTTTTCTGGTTTGGGTCACGTAGTAATGTGGTACCACACTGAAACAGTCCATTAAACCTGGTTTGGATCAATATTTTAGAGGATAACGCACGTTAGGTCTAGGTTAGGTCTGGGATTTTCACTCATCAGACTCATACTTTCGCACACTTCACATACTCGTTGAACAGATTCTGGGTTTTTTCTGGCCTGGATCACGCAGTAATGTGGGACCACACTGAAACAGTCAATTAAACCTGGTTTCGATCAATATTTTAAAGAATAATTCATGTTAGGTCTAGGTTAGTTCTGGGATTTGCTCTCATCAGGCTCATTCTTTCGCATATTTCTGATACTTCATGGCTAGATCCTGGGCTAGTTCTGGAGTGGATCACGTAGTAAAGTGGTACCACACTGAAACATTCAATGAAACCTGGTCTGGATAAATATTTTAGAGGATAATGCATCTTAGGTCTGGGTTAGGTCTAAGATTTGCCCTCATCAGGCTCACAGTTTCGCGTTTTTCACATACTTGTTGAACGGATCCTGGGTTTTTTCTGGTTTGGATCACGTAGTAATGAGGTACCACACTGAAACGGTCAATTAAACCTGGTTTCGATCAATATTTTAGAGGATAACGCAAGTTAGGTCTGGGATAGGTCTGGGATTTGCCCTCATCAGGCTCATACTTTCGCGTTTTTCACATACTTGTTGAACAGATCATGGGTTTTTTCTGGTTTGGGTCACGTAGTAATGTGGTACCACACTGAAACAGACGATTAAACCTGGTTTCGATCAATATTTTAGAGGATAACGCATGTTAGGTCTAGGTTAGCCCTGGGATTTTCACTCATCAGACTCATACTTTCGCGTTTTACACATACTTGTTGAACAGATCATAGGTTTTTTCTGGTTTGGATCACGTAGTAATGTGGTACCACACTGAAACAGTCAATTACACCTGGTTTCCATCAATATCTTAGAGGACAACGCAAGTTAGGTCTGGGATATGTCTGGGATTTGCCCTCATCAGGCTCATACTTTCGCGTCTTTCACATACTTGTTGAACAGATCCTGGGTTTTTTCTGGTTTGGATCACGTAGTAGTGTGGTACCACACTGAAACAGTCCATTAAACCTGGTTTGGATGAATATTTTAGAGGATAACGCATGTCAGGTCTAGGTTAGGTCTAGGATTTGCCCTCATCAGGCTCTTACTTTCGCATATTTCTCATACTTCATGGCTAGATCCTGGGCTAGTTCTGGAGTGGATCACGTAGTAAAGTGGTACCACACTGAAACATTCAATGAAACCTGGCCTGGATAAATATTTTAGAGGATAACGCATCTTAGGTCTGGGTTAGGTCTAAGATTTGCCCTCCTCAGGCTCACAGTTTCGCGTTTTTCACATACTTGTTGAACAGATCCTGGGTTTTTTCTGGTTTGGATCACGAAGTAGTGTGGTACCACACTGAAACAGTCCATTAAACCTGGTTTCGCTCAATATTTTAGAGGATAACGCATGTTAGGTCTAGGTTAGGTCTGGGATTTGCTCTCATCAGGCTCATTCTTTCGCATATTTCTCATACTTGATGGCTAGATCCTGGGCTTTTTCTGGATTGCATCACGTAGTAATGTAGTACCACACTGAAACAGTCAATGAAACCTGGTTTCCATCAATATTTTAGAGGACAACGCAAGTTAGGTCTAGGTAAGGCCTGAGATTTTCACTGATCAGACTCATACTTTCGCATCCTTCACATACTTGTTGAATGGATCCTGGGTTTTTTCTGGTCTGGATCACGTAGTAATGTGGTACCACACTGAAACTGTCAATTAAACCTGGTTTCGATGAATATTTTAGAGGATAACGCAAGTTAGGTCTGGGATAGGTCTGGGATTTGCCCTCATCAGGCTCATACTTTCGCGTTTTTCAGATACTTGTTGAACAGATCATGGGATTTTTCTGGTTTGGGTCACGTAGTAGTGTGATACCACACTGAAACAGTCGATTAAACCTGGTTTCGATCAATATTTTTGAGGGTAACGCATGTTAGGTCTAGTATAGCCCTGGGATTTTTACTCATCAGACTCATACTTTCGCATTCTTCACATACTTGTTGAACTGATCCTGAGTTTTTTATGGTTTGGATCACGTAGTAATGTGGTACCACACTGAAACAGTCGATTAAACCAGGTTTCGATCAATATTTTTGAGGATAACGCATGTTAGGTCTAGGTTAGGCCTGGGATTTTCACTCATCAGACTCATACTTTCGCATTCTTCACATACTTGTTGAACGGATCCTGGGTTTTTTCTGGTTTGGATCACGTAGTAATGTGGGACCACATTGAAACAGTCAATTAAACCTGGTTTCGATCAATATTTTAAAGAATAATTCATGTTAGGTCTAGGTTAGGTCTGGGATTTGCTTTCATCAGGCTCATTCTTTCGCATATTTCTCATACTTGATGGCTAGATCCTGGGCTTTTTCTGGATTGCATCACGTAGTAATGAAGTACAACACTGAAACAGTCAATTAAACCTGGTTTCCATCAATATCTTAGAGGACAACGCAAGTTAGGTCTGGGATATGTCTGGGATTTGCCCTCATCAGGCTCATACATTCGCGTTTTTCACATACTTGTTGAACAGATCCTGGGTTTTTTCTGGTTTGGATCACGTAGTAGTGTGGTACCACATTGAAACAGTCCATTAAACCTGCTTGCGATCAATATTTTAAAGGATAACGCATGTTAGGTCTTGGTTAGGTCTGGGATTTGCACTCATCAGGCTCATTCTTTCGCATATTTCTCATACTTGATGGCTAGATCCTGGGCTTTTTCTGGATTGCATCACGTAGTAATGTAGTACCACACTGAAACAGTCCATTAAACCTGGTTTGGATCAATATTTTAGAGGATAACGCATGTTAGGTCTAGGTTAGGTCTGGTATTTTCACTCATCAGACTCATACTTTCGCATTCTTCACATACTCGTTGAACAGATCCAGGGTTATTTTCTGGTTTGCATCACGTAGTAATGTAGTACCACAATGAAACAGTCAATGAAACCTGGTTTCCATCAATATTTTAGAGGGCAACGCAAGTTAGGTCTAGGTTAGGTCTAGGATTTGCTCTCATCAGGCTCATTCTTTCGCATATTTCTCATACTTGATGGCTAGATCCTGGGCTTTTTCTGGATTGCATCACGTAGTAATGTAGTACCACACTGAAACAGTCAATGAAACCTGGTTTCCATCAATATTTTAGAGGACAACGCAAGTTAGGTCTAGGTAAGGCCTGGGATTATCACTCATCAGACTCATATTTTCGCATTCTTCACATACTTGTTGAACGGATCCTGGGTTTTTTCTGGTTTGGATCACGTAGTAATGTGGTAACACACTGAAACGGTCAATTGAACCTGATCTTGATAAATATTTGAGAGGATAACGCATGTTAGGTATGGGTTAAGTCTAGGATTTGCCCTCATCAGGCTCATACTTTCGGTTATTTCTCATACTTGATGGCTAGATCCTGGGCTGTTTCTGGATTGTATCACGTAGTAATGTGGTACCACGCTGAAACAGTCAATTAAACCTGGTTTGGATCAATATTTTAGAGGATAACGCATGTTAGGTCTAGGTTAGCCCTGGGATTATCACTCATCAGACTCATATTTTCGCATTCTTCACATACTTGTTGAACGGATCCTGGGTTTTTTCTGGTTTGGATCACGTAGTAATGTGGTACCACACTGAAACAGTCGATTAAACCTGGTCTCGATCAATATTTTAGAGTATAACGCATGGTAGGTCTAGGTTAGCCCTGGGATTATCACTCATCAGACTCATACTTTCGCATTCTTCACATACTTGTTGAACGGATCCTGGGTTTTTTCTGGTTTGGTTGATGTAGTAATGTGGTACCACACTGAAACATTCAATTAAACCTGATCTTGATAAATATTTGAGAGGATAACGCATGTTAGGTTTGGGTTAAGTCTAGGATTTCCCCTCATCAGGCTCATACTTTCGCATATTTCTCATACTTCATGGCTAGATCCTGGGTTTTTTCTGGTTTGGATCACGTAGTAGTGTGGTACCACACTGAAACAGTCCATTAAACCTGGTTTGGATCAATATTTTAGAGGATAACGCATGTTTGGTCTAGGTTAGGTCTGGGATTTGACCTCATCAGACTCATACTTTCGCACACTTCACATACTCGTTGAACAGATCCTGGGTTATTTTCTGGTTTGGATCACATTGTAATGTGGTACCACACTGAAACAGTCGATTAAACCAGGTTTCGATCAATATTTTTGAGGATAACGCATGTTAGGTCTAGGTTAGGTCTAGGATTTTCACTCATCAGACTCATACTTTTGCATTCTTCACATACTTGTTGAACTGATCCTGGGTTTTTTCTGGTATGGATCACGTAGTAATGTGGTACCACACTGAAACAGTCGATTAAACCTGGTTTCGATCAATATTTTAGAGGATAACGCATATTAGGTCTGGGTTAGGTCTGGGATTTTCACTCATCAGACTCATATTTTCGCATTCTTCACATACTTGTTGAACTGATCCTCGGTTTTTTCTGGTTTGGATCACGTAGTAATGAGGTACCACACTAAAACAGTCGATTAAACCTGGTCTCCATCAATATTTTAGAGAATAATTCATGTTAGGTCTAGGTTAGGTCTGGGATTTGCTCTTATCAGGCTCATTCTTTCGCATATTTCTCATACTTGATGGCTAGATCCTGGGCTTTTTCTGGATTGCATCACTTAGTAATGAAGTACAACACTGAAACAGTCAATTAAACCTGGTTTCCATCAATATCTTAGAGGACAACGCAAGTTAGGTCTGGGATATGTCTGGGATTTGCCCTCATCAGGCTCATACTTTCGCGATTTTCACATACTCGTTGAACAGATCCTGGGTTATTTTCTGGTTTGGATCACATAGTAATGTGGTACCACACTGAAACAGTCGATTAAACCAGGTTTCGATCAACATTTTTGTGGATAACGCATGTTAGGTCTAGGTTAGGCCTGGGATTTGCCCTCATCGGGCTCATTCTTTCGCATATTTCTCAAACTTGATGGCTAGATCCTGGGTTTTTTCTGGTTTGGATCACGTAGTAGTGTGGTACCACACTGAAACTGTCCATTAAACCTGGTTTGGATCAATATTTTAGAGGATAACGCATGTTTGGTCTAGGTTAGGTCTGGGATTTGACCTCATCAGACTCATACTTTCGCACACTTCACATACTCGTTGAACAGATCCTGGGTTATTTTCTGGTTTGGATCACATTGTAATGTGGTACCACACTGAAACAGTCGATTAAACCAGGTTTCGATCAATATTTTTGAGGATTACGCATGTTAGGTCTAGGTTAGGTCTAGGATTTTCACTCATCAGACTCATACCTTCGCATTCTTCACATACTTGTAAACGGATCCTGGGTTTTTTCTGGTTTGCATCACGTAGGAGTGTGGTACCACACTGAAACAGTCCACTAAACCTGGTTTGGATCAATATTTTAGAGGATAACGCATGTTAGGTCTAGGTTAGGTCTGGGATTTTCACTCATCAGACTCATACTTTCGCATTCTTCACATACTTGTTGAACTGATCCACGGTTTTTTCTGGTTTGGATCACGTACTAATGTGGTACCACGCTGAAACAGTCAATTAAACCTGGTTTCGATCAATATTTTAGAGGATAGCGCAAGTTAGGTCTGGGGTAGGTCTAGGATTTGCCCTCATCAGGCTCTTACTTTCGCATACTTCTCATACTTCATGGCTAGATCCTGGGCTATTTCTGGATTGGATCACGTAGTAAAGTGGTACCAAACTGAAACATTCAATGAAACCTGGTCTGGATAAATATTTTAGAGGATAACGCATCTTAGGTCTGGGATAGGTCTGGGATTTGCCCTCATCAGGCCCATACTTTCGCGTTTTCCACATACTTGTGGAACAGATCATGGGTTTTTTCTGGTTTGGGTCACGTAGTAGTGTGATACCACACTGAAACAGTCGATTAAACCAGGTTTCGATCAATATTTTAGAGTATAACTCATGTTAGGTCTAGGTTAGGCCTGGGATTTTCACTGATCAGACTCATACTTTCGCATTCTTCACATACTTGTAAACGGATCCTGGGTTTTTTCTGGTTTGGATCACGTAGTAATGTGGTACCACACTGAAACAGTCGATTAAACCTGGTTTCGATCAATATTTTAGAGGATAACGCAAGTTAAGTCTGGGATTGGGCTGGGATTTGACCTCATCAGACTCATACTTTCGCATCCTTCACATACTTGTTGAACGGATCCTGGGTTTTTTTTGGTTTGGATCACGTAGTAATGTGGTACCACACTGAAACGGTCAATTAAACCTGATCTTGATAAATATTTGAGAGGATAACGCATGTTAGGTTTGGGTTAAGTCTAGGATTTGCCCTCATCAGGCTCATACTTTCGCATATTTCTCATACTTCATGGCTAGATCCTGGGCTTTCTCTGGATTGCATCACGTAGTAATGAAGTACAACACTGAAACAGTCAATTAAACCTGGTTTCCATCAATATCTTAGAGGACAACGCAAGTTAGGCCTGGGATAGGTCTGGGACTTGCCCTCATCAGGCTCATACTTTCGCGTTTTTCACATACTTGTTGAACAGATCCTGGGTTTTTTCTGGTTTGGATCACGTAGTAGTGTGGTACCACACTGAAACAGTCCATTAAACCTGCTTGCGATCAATATTTTAGAGGATAACGCATGTTAGGTCTGGGTTAGGTCTAGGATTTGCCCCCATCGGGCTCATTCTTTCGCATATTTCTCAAACTTGATGGCTAGATCCTTTGCTTTTTCTGGATTGTATCACGTAGTAATGAAGTACAACACTGTAACAGTCAATTAAACCTGGTTTCCACCAATATCTTAGAGGACAACGCAAGTTGGGTCTGGGATAGGTCTGGGACTTGCCCTCATCAGGCTCATACTTTCGCGTTTTTCACATACTTGTTGAACGGATCCTGGGTTTTTTCTGGTTTGGATCAGGTAGTAGTGTGGTACCACACTGAAACAGTCCATTAAACCTGGTTTGGATCAATATTTTAGAGGATAACGCACGTTAGGTCTAGGTTAGGTCTGGGATTTTCACTCATCAGACTCATACTTTCGCACACTTCACATACTCGTTGTACAGATTCTGGGTTTTTTCTGGTTTGGATCACGTAGTAATGTGGTACCACACTGAAACAGTCGATTAAACCTGGTCTCGATCAATATTTTAGAGGATAACGCATGTTAGGTCTAGGTTAGGCCTGGGATTTTCACTCATCAGGCTCATACTTTCGCATTCTTCACATACTTGTTGGACGGATCCTGGGTTTTTTCTGGTTTGGATCACGTAGTAATGTGGGACCACACTGAAACAGTCAATTAAACCTGGTTTCGATCAATATTTTAGAGGATAACGCAAGTTAGGTCTGGGATAGGTCTGGGATTTGCCCTCATCAGGCTCATACTTTCGCGTTTTTCACATACTTGTTGAACAGATCATGGGTTTTTTCTGGTTTGGGTCACGTAGTAATGTGGTACCACACTGAAACAGTCGATTAAACCTGGTTTCGATCAATATTTTAGAGGATAACGCAAGCTAGGTCTAGGTTAGGCCTGGGATTTTCACTGATCAGACTCATACTTTCGCATTCTTCACATACTTGTTGGACTGATCCTGGGTTTTTTCTGGTTTGGATCACGTAGTAATGTGGTACCACACTGAAACAGTCAAATAAACCTGGTTTCGATCAATATTTTAGAGGATAACGCATGTTAGGTCTAGGTTAGCCCTGGGATTTTCACTCATCAGACTCATACTTTCGCATTCTTCACATACTTGTTGAACGGATCCTGGGTTTTTTCTGGCCTGGATCACGCAGTAATGTGGGACCACACTGAAACAGTCAATTAAACCTGGTTTCGATCAATATTTTAAAGTATAATTCATGTTAGGTCTAGGTTAGTTCTGGGATTTGCTCTCATCAGGCTCATTCTTTCGCATATTTCTGATACTTCATGGCTAGATCCTGGGCTAGTTCTGGAGTGGATCACGTAGTAAAGTGGTACCACACTGAAACATTCAATGAAACCTGGTCTGGATAAATATTTTAGAGGATAATGCATCTTAGGTCTGGGTTAGGTCTAAGATTTGCCCTCATCAGGCTCACAGTTTCGCGTTTTTCACATACTTGTTGAACGGATCCTGGGTTTTTTCTGGTTTGGATCACGTAGTAATGAGGTACCACACTGAAACGGTCAATTAAACCTGGTTTCGATCAATATTTTAGAGGATAACGCAAGTTAGGTCTGGGATAGGTCTGGGATTTGCCCTCATCAGGCTCATACTTTCGCGTTTTTCACATACTTGTTGAACAGATCATGGGTTTTTTCTGGTTTGGGTCACGTAGTAATGTGGTACCACACTGAAACAGACGATTAAACCTGGTTTCGATCAATATTTTAGAGGATAACGCATGTTAGGTCTAGGTTAGCCCTGGGATTTTCACTCATCAGACTCATACTTTCGCGTTTTACACATACTTGTTGAACAGATCATAGGTTTTTTCTGGTTTGGATCACGTAGTAATGTGGTACCACACTGAAACAGTCAATTACACCTGGTTTCCATCAATATCTTAGAGGACAACGCAAGTTAGGTCTGGGATATGTCTGGGATTTGCCCTCATCAGGCTCATACTTTCGCGTCTTTCACATACTTGTTGAACAGATCCTGGGTTTTTTCTGGTTTGGATCACGTAGTAGTGTGGTACCACACTGAAACAGTCCATTAAACCTGGTTTGGATGAATATTTTAGAGGATAACGCATGTCAGGTCTAGGTTAGGTCTAGGATTTGCCCTCATCAGGCTCTTACTTTCGCATATTTCTCATACTTCATGGCTAGATCCTGGGCTAGTTCTGGAGTGGATCACGTAGTAAAGTGGTACCACACTGAAACATTCAATGAAACCTGGCCTGGATAAATATTTTAGAGGATAACGCATCTTAGGTCTGGGTTAGGTCTAAGATTTGCCCTCCTCAGGCTCACAGTTTCGCGTTTTTCACATACTTGTTGAACAGATCCTGGGTTTTTTCTGGTTTGGATCACGAAGTAGTGTGGTACCACACTGAAACAGTCCATTAAACCTGGTTTCGCTCAATATTTTAGAGGATAACGCATGTTAGGTCTAGGTTAGGTCTGGGATTTGCTCTCATCAGGCTCATTCTTTCGCATATTTCTCATACTTGATGGCTAGATCCTGGGCTTTTTCTGGATTGCATCACGTAGTAATGTAGTACCACACTGAAACAGTCAATGAAACCTGGTTTCCATCAATATTTTAGAGGACAACGCAAGTTAGGTCTAGGTAAGGCCTGAGATTTTCACTGATCAGACTCATACTTTCGCATCCTTCACATACTTGTTGAATGGATCCTGGGTTTTTTCTGGTCTGGATCACGTAGTAATGTGGTACCACACTGAAACTGTCAATTAAACCTGGTTTCGATCAATATTTTAGAGGATAACGCAAGTTAGGTCTGGGATAGGTCTGGGATTTGCCCTCATCAGGCTCATACTTTCGCGTTTTTCAGATACTTGTTGAACAGATCATGGGATTTTTCTGGTTTGGGTCACGTAGTAGTGTGATACCACACTGAAACAGTCGATTAAACCTGGTTTCGATCAATATTTTTGAGGGTAACGCATGTTAGGTCTAGTATAGCCCTGGGATTTTTACTCATCAGACTCATACTTTCGCATTCTTCACATACTTGTTGAACTGATCCTGAGTTTTTTCTGGTTTGGATCACGTAGTAATGTGGTACCACACTGAACCAGTCGATTAAACCAGGTTTCGATCAATATTTTTGAGGATAACGCATGTTAGGTCTAGGTTAGGCCTGGGATTTTCACTCATCAGACTCATACTTTCGCATTCTTCACATACTTGTTGAACGGATCCTGGGTTTTTTCTGGTTTGGATCACGTAGTAATGTGGGACCACATTGAAACAGTCAATTAAACCTGGTTTCGATCAATATTTTAAAGAATAATTCATGTTAGGTCTAGGTTAGGTCTGGGATTTGCTTTCATCAGGCTCATTCTTTCGCATATTTCTCATACTTGATGGCTAGATCCTGGGCTTTTTCTGGATTGCATCACGTAGTAATGAAGTACAACACTGAAACAGTCAATTAAACCTGGTTTCCATCAATATCTTAGAGGACAACGCAAGTTAGGTCTGGGATATGTCTGGGATTTGCCCTCATCAGGCTCATACATTCGCGTTTTTCACATACTTGTTGAACAGATCCTGGGTTTTTTCTGGTTTGGATCACGTAGTAGTGTGGTACCACATTGAAACAGTCCATTAAACCTGCTTGCGATCAATATTTTAAAGGATAACGCATGTTAGGTCTAGGTTAGGTCTGGGATTTTCACTCATCAGACTCATACTTTCGCATTCTTCACATACTTGTTGAACTGATCCAGGGTTATTTTCTGGTTTGCATCACGTAGTAATGTAGTACCACAATGAAACAGTCAATGAAACCTGGTTTCGCTCAATATTTTAGAGGATAACGTAAGTTAGGTCTGGGATAGGTCTGGGATTTGCCCTCATCAGGCTCATACATTCGCATTCTTCACATACTTGTAAACGGTTCCTGGGTTTTTTCTGGTTTGGATCACGTAGTAATGTGGTACCACACTGAAACAGTCGATTAAACCTGGTTTCGATGAATATTTTAGAGGATAACGCAAGTTAAGTCTGGGATTGGGCTGGGATTTGACCTCATCAGACTCATACTTTCGCACACTTCACATACTCGTTGAACAGATCCAGGGTTATTTTCTGGTTTGCATCACGTAGTAATGTAGTACCACAATGAAACAGTCAATGAAACCTGGTTTCCATCAATATTTTAGAGGGCAACGCAAGTTAGGTCTAGGTTAGGTCTAGGATTTGCTCTCATCAGGCTCATTCTTTCGCATATTTCTCATACTTGATGGCTAGATCCTGGGCTTTTTCTGGATTGCATCACGTAGTAATGTAGTACCACACTGAAACAGTCAATGAAACCTGGTTTCCATCAATATTTTAGAGGACAACGCAAGTTAGGTCTAGGTAAGGCCTGGGATTATCACTCATCAGACTCATACTTTCGCGATTTTCACATACTCGTTGAACAGATCCTGGGTTATTTTCTGGTTTGGATCACATAGTAATGTGGTACCACACTGAAACAGTCGATTAAACCAGGTTTCGATCAACATTTTTGTGGATAACGCATGTTAGGTCTAGGTTTGCACTGGGATTTTCACTCATCAGACTCATACTTTCGCATTCTTCACATACTTGTTGAATTGATCGTGGGTTTTTTCTGGTTTGGATCACGTAGTAATGTGGTACCACACTAAAACAGTCGATTAAACCTGGTCTCGATCAATATTTTAGAGAATACTTCATGTTAGGTCTAGGTTAGGTCTGGGATTTGCTCTCATCAGGCTCATTCTTTCGCATATTTCTCATACTTGATGGGTAGATCCTGGGCTTTTTCTGGATTGCATCACGTAGTAATGAAGTACAACACTGAAACAGTCAATTAAACCTGGTTTCCATCAATATCTTAGAGGACAACGCAAGTTAGGTCTGGGATATGTCTGGGATTTGCCCTCATCAGGCTCATACTTTCGCGTTTTTCACATACTTGTTGAACAGATCATGGGTTTTTTCTGGTTTGGGTCACGTAGTAATGTGGTACCACAGTGAAACAGTCGATTAAACCTGGTTTCGATCAATATTTTAGAGGATAACGCAAGCTAGGTCTAGGTTAGGCCTGGGATTTTCACTGATCAGACTCATACTTTCGCATTCTTCACATACTTGTTGGACTGATCCTGGGTTTTTTCTGGTTTGGATCACGTAGTAATGTGGTACCACACTGAAACAGTCGATTAAACCTGGTTTCGATCAATATTTTAGAGGATAACGCATGTTAGGTCCAGGTTAGCCTTGGGATTTTCACTCATCAGACTCATACTTTCGCGTTTTTCACATACTTGTTGAACAGATCATGGGTTTTTTCTGGTTTGGATCACGTAGTAATGTGGTACCTCACTGAAACAGTCAATTAAATCTGGTTTCCATCAATATCTTAGAGGACAACGCAAGTTAGGTCTGGGATATGTCTGGGATTTGCCCTCATCAGGCTCATACTTTCGCGTTTTTCACATACTTGTTGAACAGATCCTGGGTTTTTTCTGGTTTGGATAACGTAGTAGTGTGGTACCACACTGAAACAGTCCATTAAACCTGGTTAGGATCAATATTTTAGAGGATAACGCATGTTAGGTCTAGGTTAGGTCTGGGATTTTCACTCATCAGACTCATACTTTCGCATTCTTCACATACTTGTTGAACGGATCCTGGGTTTTTTCTGGTTTGGACCACGTAGTAATGTGGTACCACACTGAAACAGTCGATTAAACCTGGTTTCGATCAAAATTTTAGAGGATAATGCAAGTTAGGTCTGGGATAGGTCTGGGATTTGACCTCATCAGACTCATACTTTCGCACACTTCACATACTCCTCGAACAGATCCTGGGTTATTTTCTGGTTTGGATCACATAGTAATTTGGTACCACACTGAAACAGTCGATTAAACCAGGTTTCGATCAATATTTTAGTTGATAACGCATGTTAGGTCTAGGTTAGGCCTGGGATTTTCACTCATCAGACTCATACTTTCGCATTCTTCACACACTTGTTGAACGGATCCTGGGTTTTTTCTGGTTTTGATCACGTAGTAATGTGGTACCACACTGAAACACTCAATTAAACCTGGTCTTGATAAATATTTTAGAGAATAACGCATGTTAGGTCTGGGTTAGGTCTAGGATTTGTCCTCATCAGGCTCACACTTTCGCATATTTCTCATACTTCATGGCTAGATCCTGGGCTATTTCTGGATTGGATCACGTAGTAATGTGGGACCACACTGAAACAGTCAAATAAACCTGGTTTTGATCAATATTTTAGAGAATAATTCATGTTAGGTCTAGGCTAGGTCAGGGATTTGCTCCCATCAGGCTCATTCTTTCGCATATTTCTCATACTTGATGGCTAAATCCTGGGTTTTTTCTGGTTTGGATCACGTAGTAATGTGGTACCACACTGAAACAGTCGATTAAACCTGGTTTCGATCAATATTTTAGAGGATAACGCAAGTTAAGTCTGGGATTGGTCTGGGATTTGACCTCATCAGACTCATACTTTCGCACACTTCACATACTCGTTGAACAGATCCTGGGTTATTTTCTGGTTTGGATCACATAGTAATGTGGTACCACACTGAAACAGTCGATTAAACCAGGTTTCGATCAATATTTTTGAGGATAACGCATATAAGGTCTAGGTTAGGTCTGGGATTTGCTCTCATCAGGCTCATTCATTCGCATATTTCTCATACTTGATGGGTAGATCCTGGGCTTTTTCTGGATTGCATCACGTAGTAATGTAGTACCACACTGAAACAGACAATGAAACCTGGTTTCTATCAATATTTTAGAGGAGAACGCATGTTAGGTCTAGGTAAGGCCTGAGATTTGCTCTCATCAGGCACATTCTTTCGCATATTTCTCATACTTCATGGCTAGATCCTGGGCTTTTTCTGGATTGCCTCACGTAGTAAAGTGGTACCACACTGAAACATTCAATGAAACCTGGTTTCGATCAATATTTTAGAGGATAACGCATGCTAGGTCTAGGTTAGGCCTGGGATTTTCACTCATCAGACTCATACTTTCGCATTCTTCACATACTTGTTGAACGGATCCTGGGTTTTTCCTGGTTTGGATCACGTAGTAATGTGGGGCCACACTGAAACATTCAATGAAACCTGGTCTGGATAAATATTTTAGAGGATAACGCATCTTAGGTCTGGGTTAGGTCTAGGATTTGCCCTCATCGGGCTCATTCTTTCGCATATTTCTCAAACTTGATGGCTAGATCCTGGGCTTTTTCTGGATTGCGTCACGTAGTAATGTGGTACCACACTGAAACATTCAATTAAACCTGGTCTTGATAAATATTTTAGAGGATAACGCATGTTAGGTCTGGGTTTGGTCTAGGATTTGCCCTCATCAGGCTCATACTTTCGCATATTTCTCATACTTCATGGCTAGATCCTTTGCATTTCTGGATTGTATCACGTAGTAATGAAGTACAACACTGAAACAGTCAATTGAACCTGGTTTCCATCAATATCTTAGAGGACAACGCAAGCTAGGTCTGGGATAGGTCTTGGACTTGCCCTCACCAGGCTCATACTTTCGCGTTTTTCACATACTTGTTGAACAGGTCCTGGGTTTTTTCTGGTTTGGATCAGGTAGACGTGTGGTACCACACTGAAACAGTCGATTAAACCTGGTCTCGATCAATATTTCAGAGAATAATTCATGTTAGGTCTGGGACAGGTCTTGGACTTGCCCTCATCAGACTCATACTTTCGCATTCTTCACATACTTGTTGAACTGATCCTGGGTTTTTTCTGGTTTGGATCACGTAGTAATGTGGTACCACACTGAAACAGTCGATTAAACCTGGTTTCGATCAATATTTTAGAGGATAACGCAAGCTAGGTCTAGGTTAGGCCTGGGATTTTCACTGATCAGACTCATACTTTCGCATTCTTCACATACTTGTTGGACTGATCCTGGGTTTTTTCTGGTTTGGATCACGTAGTAATGTGGTACCACACTGAAACAGTCGATTAAACCTGGTTTCGATCAATATTTTAGAGGATAACGCATGTTAGGTCCAGGTTAGCCTTGGGATTTTCACTCATCAGACTCATACTTTCGCATTCTTCACATACTTGTAAACGGATCCTGGGTTTTTTCTGGTTTGGATCACGTAGTAATGTGGTACCTCACTGAAACAGTCAATTAAATCTGGTTTCCATCAATATCTTAGAGGACAACGCAAGTTAGGTCTGGAATATGTCTGGGATTTGCCCTCATCAGGCTCATACTTTCGCGTTTTTCACATACTCGTTGAACAGATCCTGGGTTTTTTCTGGTTTGGATCACGTAGTAGTGTGATACCACACTGAAACAGTCGATTAAACCTGGCTTCGATCAATATTTTAGTGGATAACGCATGTTAGGTCTAGGTTTGCACTGGGATTTTCACTCATCAGACTCATACTTTCGCATTCTTCACATACTTGTTGAACTGATCCTGGGTTTTTTCTGGTTTGGATCACGTAGTAATGTGGTACCTCACTGAAACAGTCAATTAAATCTGGTTTCCATCAATATCTTAGAGGACAACGCAAGTTAGGTCTGGGATATGTCTGGGATTTGCCCTCATCAGGCTCATACTTTCGCGTTTTTCACATACTTGTTGAACAGATCCTGGGTTTTTTCTGGTTTGGATCACGTAGTAGTGTGGTACCACACTGAAACAGTCCATTAAACCTGGTTAGGATCAATATTTTAGAGGATAACGCATGTTAGGTCTAGGTTAGGTCTGGGATTTTCACTCATCAGACTCATACTTTCGCATTCTTCACATACTTGTTGAACGGATCCTGGGTTTTTTCTGGTTTGGATCACGTAGTAATGTGGTACCACACTGAAACAGTCGATTAAACCTGGTTTCGATCAAAATTTTAGAGGATAACGCATGTTAGGTCTGGGTTAGGTCTTGGATTTGCCCTCATCGGGCTCATTTTTTCGCATATTTCTCAAACTTGATGGCTAGATCCTGGGCTTTTTCTGGATTGCGTCACGTAGTAATGTGGTACCACACTGAAACATTCAATTAAACCTGGTCTTGATAAATATTTTAGAGGATAACGCATGTTAGGTCTGGGTTTGGGGTAGGATTTGCCCTCATCAGGCTCATACTTTCGCATATTTCTCATACTTCATGGCTAGATCCTTTGCTTTTTCTGGATTGTATCACGTAGTAATGAAGTACAACACTGAAACAGTCAATTGAACCTGGTTTCCATCAATATCTTAGAGGACAACGCAAGCTAGGTCTGGGATAGGTCTTGGACTTGCCCTCATCAGGCTCATACTTTCGCGTTTTTCACATACTTGTTGAACAGATCCTGGGTTTTTTCTGGTTTGGATCACGTAGTAGTGTGGTACCACACTGAAACAGTCCATTAAACCTGGTTTCGCTTAATATTTTAGAGGATAACGCATGTAAGGTCTAGGTTAGGTCTGGGATTTGCTCTCATCAGGCTCATTCTTTCGCATATTTCTCATACTTGATGGCTAGATCCTGGGTTTTTTCTGGTTTGGATCACGTAGTAATGTGGTACCACACTGAAACAGTCGATTAAACCTGGTTTCGATCAATATTTTAGAGGATAACGCAAGTTAAGTCTGGGATTGGTCTGGGATTTGACCTCATCAGACTCATACTTTCGCACACTTCACATACTCGTTGAACAGATCCTGGGTTATTTTCTGGTTTGGATCAGATAGTAATGTGGTACCACACTGAAACAGTCGATTAAACCAGGTTTCGATCAATACTTTAGAGGATAACGCAAGTTAGGTCTGGGATAGGTCTAGGATTTGCCCTCATCAGGCTCTTACTTTCGCATATTTCTCATACTTCATGGCTAGATCCTGGGCTATTTCTGGATTGGATCACGTAGTAAAGTGGTACCACACTGAAACACTCAATTAAACCTGGTCTTGATAAATATTTTAGAGAATAACGCATGTTAGGTCTGGGTTAGGTCTAGGATTTGCCCTCATCAGGCTCATACCTTCGCATATTTCTCATACTTCATGGCTAGATCCAGGGCTTTTTCTGAATTGCCTCACGTAGTAAAGTGGTACCACACTGAAACATTCAATGAAACCTGGTTTCGATCAATATTTTAGAGGATAACGCATGTTAGGTCTAGGTTAGGCCTGGGATTTTCACTCATCAGACTCATACTTTCGCATTCTTCACATACTTGTTGAACGGATCCTGGGTTTTTTCTGGTTTGGATCACGTAGTAATGTGGGGCCACACTGAAACATTCAATGAAACCTGGTCTGGATAAATATTTTAGAGGATAACGCATCTTAGGTCTGGGTTAGGTCTAAGATTTGCCCTCATCAGGCTCACAGTTTAGCGTTTTTCACATACTTGTTGAACAGATCCTGGGTTTTTTCTGGTTTGGATCACGAAGTAGTGTGGTACCACACTGAAACAGTCCATTAAACCTGGTTTCGTTCAATATTTTAGAGGATAACGCATGATAGGTCTAGGTTAGGTCTGGGATTTGCTCTCATCAGCCCCTCATTCTTTCGCATATTTCTCATACTTGATGGCTAGATCCTGGGTTTTTTCTGGTTTTGATCACGTAGTAATCAGGTACCACAATGAAACATTCAATTAAACCTGGTCTTGATAAAAATTTTACAGAATAACGCATGTTAGGTCTGGGTTAGGTCTAGGATTTGCCCTCATCAGGCTCATACTTTCGCATATTTCTCATACTTCATGGCTAGATCCTGGGCTATTTTTCGGTTTGGATCACGTAGTAATGTGGTACCACACTGAAACAGTCAATTAAATCTGGTTTTGATCAATATTTTAGAGAATAATTCATGTTAGGTCTAGCTTAGGCCTGGGATTTACCCTCATCAGGGTGATACTGTCGCAGTTTTAACATACTTGTTGAACGGATCCTGGGTTTTTTCTGGTTTTGTTCACGTAGTAATGTGGTACCACTCCGAAACATTCAATTAAACCTGGTCTTGATAAATATTTTAGAGGATAACGCATGTTAGGTTTGGGTTAGGTCTAGGATTTGCCCTCATCAGGCTCATACCTTCGCATATTTCTCATACTTCATGGCTAGATCCTGGGCTGTTTCTGGATTGTATCACGTAGTAATGTGGTACCACGCTGAAACAGTCGATTAAACCTGGTTTCGATCAATATTTTAGAGGATAACGCAAGTTAAGTCTGGGATAGGTCTGGGATTTGACCTCATCAGACTCATACTTTCGCATTCTTCACATACTTGTTGAACGGATCCTGGGTTTTTTCTGGTTTTGATCACGTAGTAATGTGGTACCACACTGAAACACTCAATTAAACCTGGTCTTGATAAATATTTTAGAGAATAACGCATGTTAGGTCTGGGTTAGGTCTAGGATTTGTCCTCATCAGGCTCACACTTTCGCATATTTCTCATACTTCATGGCTAGATCCTGGGCTATTTCTGGATTGGATCACGTAGTAATGTGGGACCACACTGAAACAGTCAAATAAACCTGGTTTCGATCAATACTTTAGAGGATAACGCAAGTTAGGTCTGGGATAGGTCTAGGATTTGCCCTCATCAGGCTCTTACTTTCGCATATTTCTCATACTTCATGGCTAGATCCTGGGCTATTTCTGGATTGGATCACGTAGTAAAGTGGTACCACACTGAAACATTCAATGAAACCTGGTCTGGATAAATATTTTAGAGGATAACGCATCTTAGGTCTGGGTTAGGTCTAAGATTTGCCCTCATCCGGCTCACAGTTTCGCGTTTTTCACATTCTTGTTGAACAGTTCCTGGGTTTTGTCTGGTTTGGATCACGAAGTAGTGTGGTACCACACTGAAACAGTCCATTAAACCTGGTTTCGATCAATATTTTAGAGAATAATTCATGTTAGGTCTAGGATAGCTCTGGGATTTGCTCCCATCAGGCTCATTCTTTCGCATATTTCTCATACTTGATGGCTAGATCCTGGGCTTTTTCTGGATTGCATCACGTAGTAATGTAGTACCACACTGAAACAGTCAATGAAACCTGGTTTCCATCAATATTTTAGAGGACAACGCAAGTTAGGTCTAGGTGAGGCCTGAGATTTTCACTGATCAGACTCATACTTTCGCATTCTTCACATACTTGTTGAACGGATCCTGGGTTTTTTCTGGTTTTGATCACGTAGTAATGTGGTACCACACTGAAACACTCAATTAAACCTGGTCTTGATAAATATTTTAGAGAATAACGCATGTTAGGTCTGGGTTATGTCTAGGATTTGTCCTCATCAGGCTCACACTTTCGCATATTTCTCATACTTCATGGCTAGATCCTGGGCTATTTCTGGATTGGATCACGTAGTAATGTGGGACCACACTGAAACAGTCAAATAAACCTGGTTTTGATCAATATTTTAGAGAATAATTCATGTTAGGTCCAGGCTAGGTCAGGGATTTGCTCCCATCAGGCTCATTCTTTCGCATATTTCTCATACTTGATGGCTAGATCCTGGGTTTTTTCTGGTTTGGATCACGTAGTAATGTGGTACCACACTGAAACAGTCGATTAAACCTGGTTTCGATCAATATTTTAGAGGATAACGCAAGTTAAGTCTGGGATTGGTCTGGGATTTGACCTCATCAGACTCATACTTTCGCACACTTCACATACTCCTCGAACAGATCCTGGGTTATTTTCTGGTTTGGATCACATAGTAATTTGGTACCACACTGAAACAGTCGATTAAACCAGGTTTCGATCAATATTTTAGTTGATAACGCATGTTAGGTCTAGGTTAGGCCTGGGATTTTCACTCATCAGACTCATACTTTCGCATTCTTCACATACTTGTTGAACCGATCCTGGGTTTTTTCTGGTTTGGATCACGTAGTAATGTGGGATCACACTGAAACAGTCAATTAAACCTGGTTTCGATCAATATTTTAGAGAATAATTCATGTTAGTTCTAGGTTAGGTCTGGGATTTGCTCTCATCAGGCTCTTTCTTTCGCATATTTCTCATACATGTTGAACAGATCCTGGGCTCTTTCTGGATTGTATCACGTAGAAATGTGGTACCACGCTGAAACAGTCAAATAAACCTGGTTTCGATCAATACTTTAGAGGATAACGCAAGTTAGGTCTGGGATAGGTCTAGGATTTGCCCTCATCAGGCTCTTACTTTCGCATATTTCTCATACTTCATGGCTAGATCCTGGGCTATTTCTGGATTGGATCACGTAGTAAAGTGGTACCACACTGAAACATTCAATGAAACCTGGTCTGGATAAATATTTTAGAGGATAACGCATCTTAGGTCTGGGTTAGGTCTAAGATTTGCCCTCATCCGGCTCACAGTTTCGCGTTTTTCACATTCTTGTTGAACAGTTCCTGGGTTTTGTCTGGTTTGGATCACGAAGTAGTGTGGTACCACACTGAAACAGTCCATTAAACCTGGTTTCGATCAATATTTTAGAGAATAATTCATGTTAGGTCTAGGTTAGCTCTGGGATTTGCTCCCATCAGGCTCATTCTTTCGCATATTTCTCATACTTGATGGCTAGATCCTGGGCTTTTTCTGGATTGCATCACGTAGTAATGTAGTACCACACTGAAACAGTCAATGAAACCTGGTTTCCATCAATATTTTAGAGGACAACGCAAGTTAGGTCTAGGTGAGGCCTGAGATTTTCACTGATCAGACTCATACTTTCGCATTCTTCACATACTTGTTGAACGGATCCTGGGTTTTTTCTGGTTTTGATCACGTAGTAATGTGGTACCACACTGAAACACTCAATTAAACCTGGTCTTGATAAATATTTTAGAGAATAACGCATGTTAGGTCTGGGTTAGGTCTAGGATTTGTCCTCATCAGGCTCACACTTTCGCATATTTCTCATACTTCATGGCTAGATCCTGGGCTATTTCTGGATTGGATCACGTAGTAATGTGGGACCACACTGAAACAGTCAAATAAACCTGGTTTTGATCAATATTTTAGAGAATAATTCATGTTAGGTCTAGGCTAGGTCAGGGATTTGCTCCCATCAGGCTCATTCTTTCGCATATTTCTCATACTTGATGGCTAGATCCTGGGTTTTTTCTGGTTTGGATCACGTAGTAATGTGGTACCACACTGAAACAGTCGATTAAACCTGGTTTCGATCAATATTTTAGAGGATAACGCAAGTTAAGTCTGGGATTGGTCTGGGATTTGACCTCATCAGACTCATACTTTCGCACACTTCACATACTCGTTGAACAGATCCTGGGTTATTTTCTGGTTTGGATCACATAGTAATGTGGTACCACACTGAAACAGTCGATTAAACCAGGTTTCGATCAATATTTTTGAGGATAACGCATATAAGGTCTAGGTTAGGTCTGGGATTTGCTCTCATCAGGCTCATTCATTCGCATATTTCTCATACTTGATGGGTAGATCCTGGGCTTTTTCTGGATTGCATCACGTAGTAATGTAGTACCACACTGAAACAGACAATGAAACCTGGTTTCTATCAATATTTTAGAGGAGAACGCATGTTAGGTCTAGGTAAGGCCTGAGATTTGCTCTCATCAGGCACATTCTTTCGCATATTTCTCATACTTCATGGCTAGATCCAGGGCTTTTTCTGAATTGCCTCACGTAGTAAAGTGGTACCACACTGAAACATTCAATGAAACCTGGTTTCGATCAATATTTTAGAGGATAACGCATGTTAGGTCTAGGTTAGGCCTGGGATTTTCACTCATCAGACTCATACTTTCGCATTCTTCACATACTTGTTGAACGGATCCTGGGTTTTTTCTGGTTTGGATCACGTAGTAATGTGGGGCCACACTGAAACATTCAATGAAACCTGGTCTGGATAAATATTTTAGAGGATAACGCATCTTAGGTCTGGATTAGGTCTAAGATTTGCCCTCATCAGGCTCACAGTTTAGCGTTTTTCACATACTTGTTGAACAGATCCTGGGTTTTTTCTGGTTTGGATCACGAAGTAGTGTGGTACCACACTGAAACAGTCCATTAAACCTGGTTTCGTTCAATATTTTAGAGGATAACGCATGATAGGTCTAGGTTAGGTCTGGGATTTGCTCTCATCAGCCCCTCATTCTTTCGCATATTTCTCATACTTGATGGCTAGATCCTGGGTTTTTTCTGGTTTTGATCACGTAGTAATCAGGTACCACAATGAAACATTCAATTAAACCTGGTCTTGATAAAAATTTTACAGAATAACGCATGTTAGGTCTGGGTTAGGTCTAGGATTTGCCCTCATCAGGCTCATACTTTCGCATATTTCTCATACTTCATGGCTAGATCCTGGGCTATTTTTCGGTTTGGATCACGTAGTAATGTGGTACCACACTGAAACAGTCAATTAAATCTGGTTTTGATCAATATTTTAGAGAATAATTCATGTTAGGTCTAGCTTAGGCCTGGGATTTACCCTCATCAGGGTGATACTGTCGCAGTTTTAACATACTTGTTGAACGGATCCTGGGTTTTTTCTGGTTTTGTTCACGTAGTAATGTGGTACCACACCGAAACATTCAATTAAACCTGGTCTTGATAAATATTTTAGAGGATAACGCATCTTAGGTCTGGGTTAGGTCTAGGATTTGCCCTCATCGGGCTCATTCTTTCGCATATTTCTCAAACTTGATGGCTAGATCCTGGGCTTTTTCTGGATTGCGTCACGTAGTAATGTGGTACCACACTGAAACATTCAATTAAACCTGGTCTTGATAAATATTTTAGAGGATAACGCTTGTTAGGTCTGGGTTTGGTCTAGGATTTGCCCTCATCAGGCTCATACTTTCGCATATTTCTCATACTTCATGGCTAGATCCTTTGCATTTCTGGATTGTATCACGTAGTAATGAAGTACAACACTGAAACAGTCAATTGAACCTGGTTTCCATCAATATCTTAGAGGACAACGCAAGCTAGGTCTGGGATAGGTCTTGGACTTGCCCTCACCAGGCTCATACTTTCGCGTTTTTCACATACTTGTTGAACAGGTCCTGGGTTTTTTCTGGTTTGGATCAGGTAGACGTGTGGTACCACACTGAAACAGTCGATTAAACCTGGTCTCGATCAATATTTCAGAGAATAATTCATGTTAGGTCTGGGACAGGTCTTGGACTTGCCCTCATCAGACTCATACTTTCGCATTCTTCACATACTTGTTGAACTGATCCTGGGTTTTTTCTGGTTTGGATCACGTAGTAATGTGGTACCACACTGAAACAGTCGATTAAACCTGGTTTCGATCAATATTTTAGAGGATAACGCAAGCTAGGTCTAGGTTAGGCCTGGGATTTTCACTGATCAGACTCATACTTTCGCATTCTTCACATACTTGTTGGACTGATCCTGGGTTTTTTCTGGTTTGGATCACGTAGTAATGTGGTACCACACTGAAACAGTCGATTAAACCTGGTTTCGATCAATATTTTAGAGGATAACGCATGTTAGGTCCAGGTTAGCCTTGGGATTTTCACTCATCAGACTCATACTTTCGCATTCTTCACATACTTGTAAACGGATCCTGGGTTTTTTCTGGTTTGGATCACGTAGTAATGTGGTACCTCACTGAAACAGTCAATTAAATCTGGTTTCCATCAATATCTTAGAGGACAACGCAAGTTAGGTCTGGAATATGTCTGGGATTTGCCCTCATCAGGCTCATACTTTCGCGTTTTTCACATACTCGTTGAACAGATCCTGGGTTTTTTCTGGTTTGGATCACGTAGTAGTGTGATACCACACTGAAACAGTCGATTAAACCTGGCTTCGATCAATATTTTAGTGGATAACGCATGTTAGGTCTAGGTTTGCACTGGGATTTTCACTCATCAGACTCATACTTTCGCATTCTTCACATACTTGTTGTACTGATCCTGGGTTTTTTCTGGTTTGGATCACGTAGTAATGTGGTACCTCACTGAAACAGTCAATTAAATCTGGTTTCCATCAATATCTTAGAGGACAACGCAAGTTAGGTCTGGGATATGTCTGGGATTTGCGCTCATCAGGCTCATACTTTCGCGTTTTTCACATACTTGTTGAACAGATCCTGGGTTTTTTCTGGTTTGGATCACGTAGTAGTGTGGTACCACACTGAAACAGTCCATTAAACCTGGTTTCGCTTAATATTTTAGAGGATAACGCATGTAAGGTCTAGGTTAGGTCTGGGATTTGCTCTCATCAGGCTCATTCTTTCGCATATTTCTCATACTTGATGGCTAGATCCTGGGTTTTTTCTGGTTTGGATCACGTAGTAATGTGGTACCACACTGAAACAGTCGATTAAACCTGGTTTCGATCAATATTTTAGAGGATAACGCAAGTTAAGTCTGGGATTGGTCTGGGATTTGACCTCATCAGACTCATACTTTCGCACACTTCACATACTCGTTGAACAGATCCTGGGTTATTTTCTGGTTTGGATCAGATAGTAATGTGGTACCACACTGAAACAGTCGATTAAACCAGGTTTCGATCAATATTTTTGAGGATAACGCATATAAGGTCTAGGTTAGGTCTGGGATTTGCTCTCATCAGGCTCATTCATTCGCATATTTCTCATACTTGATGGCTAGATCCTGGGCTTTTTCTGGATTGCATCACGTAGTAATGTAGTACCACACTGAAACAGACAATGAAACCTGGTTTCTATCAATATTTTAGAGGAGAACGCATGTTAGGTCTAGGTAAGGCCTGAGATTTGCTCTCATCAGGCACATTCTTTCGCATATTTCTCATACTTCATGGCTAGATCCAGGGCTTTTTCTGAATTGCCTCACGTAGTAAAGTGGTACCACACTGAAACATTCAATGAAACCTGGTTTCGATCAATATTTTAGAGGATAACGCATGTTAGGTCTAGGTTAGGCCTGGGATTTTCACTCATCAGACTCATACTTTCGCATTCTTCACATACTTGTTGAACGGATCCTGGGTTTTTTCTGGTTTGGATCACGTAGTAATGTGGGGCCACACTGAAACATTCAATGAAACCTGGTCTGGATAAATATTTTAGAGGATAACGCATCTTAGGTCTGGGTTAGGTCTAAGATTTGCCCTCATCAGGCTCACAGTTTAGCGTTTTTCACATACTTGTTGAACAGATCCTGGGTTTTTTCTGGTTTGGATCACGAAGTAGTGTGGTACCACACTGAAACAGTCCATTAAACCTGGTTTCGTTCAATATTTTAGAGGATAACGCATGATAGGTCTAGGTTAGGTCTGGGATTTGCTCTCATCAGGCTCATACTTTCGCATATTTCTCATACTTCATGGCTAGATCCTGGGCTATTTTTCGGTTTGGATCACGTAGTAATGTGGTACCACACTGAAACAGTCAATTAAATCTGGTTTTGATCAATATTTTAGAGAATAATTCATGTTAGGTCTAGCTTAGGCCTGGGATTTGTCCTCATCAGGCTCACACTTTCGCATATTTCTCATACTTCATGGCTAGATCCTGGGCTATTTCTGGATTGGATCACGTAGTAATGTGGGACCACACTGAAACAGTCAAATAAACCTGGTTTCGATCAATACTTTAGAGGATAACGCAAGTTAGGTCTGGGATAGGTCTAGGATTTGCCCTCATCAGGCTCTTACTTTCGCATATTTCTCATACTTCATGGCTAGATCCTGGGCTATTTCTGGATTGGATCACGTAGTAAAGTGGTACCACACTGAAACATTCAATGAAACCTGGTCTGGATAAATATTTTAGAGGATAACGCAAGTTAGGTCTGGGATAGGTCTAGGATTTGCCCTCATCAGGCTCTTACTTTCGCATATTTCTCATACTTCATGGCTAGATCCTGGGCTATTTCTGGATTGGATCACGTAGTAAAGTGGTACCACACTGAAACATTCAATGAAACCTGGTCTGGATAAATATTTTAGAGGATAACGCAAGTTAAGTCTGGGATAGGTCTGGGATTTGACCTCATCAGACTCATACTTTCGCATTCTTCACATACTTGTTGAACGGATCCTGGGTTTTTTCTGGTTTTGATCACGTAGTAATGTGGTACCACACTGAAACACTCAATTAAACCTGGTCTTGATAAATATTTTAGAGAATAACGCATGTTAGGTCTGGGTTAGGTCTAGGATTTGTCCTCATCAGGCTCACACTTTCGCATATTTCTCATACTTCATGGCTAGATCCTGGGCTATTTCTGGATTGGATCACGTAGTAATGTGGGACCACACTGAAACAGTCAAATAAACCTGGTTTCGATCAATACTTTAGAGGATAACGCAAGTTAGGTCTGGGATAGGTCTAGGATTTGCCCTCATCAGGCTCTTACTTTCGCATATTTCTCATACTTCATGGCTAGATCCTGGGCTATTTCTGGATTGGATCACGTAGTAAAGTGGTACCACACTGAAACATTCAATGAAACCTGGTCTGGATAAATATTTTAGAGGATAACGCATCTTAGGTCTGGGTTAGGTCTAAGATTTGCCCTCATCCGGCTCACAGTTTCGCGTTTTTCACATTCTTGTTGAACAGTTCCTGGGTTTTGTCTGGTTTGGATCACGAAGTAGTGTGGTACCACACTGAAACAGTCCATTAAACCTGGTTTCGATCAATATTTTAGAGAATAATTCATGTTAGGTCTAGGTTAGCTCTGGGATTTGCTCCCATCAGGCTCATTCTTTCGCATATTTCTCATACTTGATGGCTAGATCCTGGGCTTTTTCTGGATTGCATCACGTAGTAATGTAGTACCACACTGAAACAGTCAATGAAACCTGGTTTCCATCAATATTTTAGAGGACAACGCAAGTTAGGTCTAGGTGAGGCCTGAGATTTTCACTGATCAGACTCATACTTTCGCATTCTTCACATACTTGTTGAACGGATCCTGGGTTTTTTCTGGTTTTGATCACGTAGTAATGTGGTACCACACTGAAACACTCAATTAAACCTGGTCTTGATAAATATTTTAGAGAATAACGCATGTTAGGTCTGGGTTAGGTCTAGGATTTGTCCTCATCAGCCTCACACTTTCGCATATTTCTCATACTTCATGGCTAGATCCTGGGCTATTTCTGGATTGGATCACGTAGTAATGTGGGACCACACTGAAACAGTCAAATAAACCTGGTTTTGATCAATATTTTAGAGAATAATTCATGTTAGGTCTAGGCTAGGTCAGGGATTTGCTCCCATCAGGCTCATTCTTTCGCATATTTCTCATACTTGATGGCTAGATCCTGGGTTTTTTCTGGTTTGGATCACGTAGTAATGTGGTACCACACTGAAACAGTCGATTAAACCTGGTTTCGATCAATATTTTAGAGGATAACGCAAGTTAAGTCTGGGATTGTTCTGGGATTTGACCTCATCAGACTCATACTTTCGCACACTTCACATACTCCTCGAACAGATCCTGGGTAATTTTCTGGTTTGGATCACATAGTAATTTGGTACCACACTGAAACAGTCGATTAAACCAGGTTTCGATCAATATTTTAGTTGATAACGCATGTTAGGTCTAGGTTAGGCCTGGGATTTTCACTCATCAGACTCATACTTTCGCATTCTTCACATACTTGTTGAACCGATCCTGGGTTTTTTCTGGTTTGGATCACGTAGTAATGTGGGATCACACTGAAACAGTCAATTAAACCTGGTTTCGATCAATATTTTAGAGAATAATTCATGTTAGTTCTAGGTTAGGTCTGGGATTTGCTCTCATCAGGCTCTTTCTTTCGCATATTTCTCATACATGTTGAACAGATCCTGGGCTGTTTCTGGATTGTATCACGTAGAAATGTGGTACCACGCTGAAACAGTCAAATAAACCTGGTTTCGATCAATACTTTAGAGGATAACGCAAGTTAGGTCTGGGATAGGTCTAGGATTTGCCCTCATCAGGCTCTTACTTTCGCATATTTCTCATACTTCATGGCTAGATCCTGGGCTATTTCTGGATTGGATCACGTAGTAAAGTGGTACCACACTGAAACATTCAATGAAACCTGGTCTGGATAAATATTTTAGAGGATAACGCATCTTAGGTCTGGGTTAGGTCTAAGATTTGCCCTCATCCGGCTCACAGTTTCGCGTTTTTCACATTCTTGTTGAACAGTTCCTGGGTTTTGTCTGGTTTGGATCACGAAGTAGTGTGGTACCACACTGAAACAGTCCATTAAACCTGGTTTCGATCAATATTTTAGAGAATAATTCATGTTAGGTCTAGGTTAGCTCTGGGATTTGCTCCCATCAGGCTCATTCTTTCGCATATTTCTCATACTTGATGGCTAGATCCTGGGCTTTTTCTGGATTGCATCACGTAGTAATGTAGTACCACACTGAAACAGTCGATTAAACCTGGTTTCGATCAATATTTTAGAGGATAACGCAAGTTAAGTCTGGGATTGGTCTGGGATTTGACCTCATCAGACTCATACTTTCGCACACTTCACATACTCGTTGAACAGATCCTGGGTTATTTTCTGGTTTGGATCACATAGTAATGTGGTACCACACTGAAACAGTCGATTAAACCAGGTTTCGATCAATATTTTTGAGGATAACGCATATAAGGTCTAGGTTAGGTCTGGGATTTGCTCTCATCAGGCTCATTCATTCGCATATTTCTCATACTTGATGGGTAGATCCTGGGCTTTTTCTGGATTGCATCACGTAGTAATGTAGTACCACACTGAAACAGACAATGAAACCTGGTTTCTATCAATATTTTAGAGGAGAACGCATGTTAGGTCTAGGTAAGGCCTGAGATTTGCTCTCATCAGGCACATTCTTTCGCATATTTCTCATACTTCATGGCTAGATCCTGGGCTTTTTCTGGATTGCCTCACGTAGTAAAGTGGTACCACACTGAAACATTCAATGAAACCTGGTTTCGATCAATATTTTAGAGGATAACGCATGCTAGGTCTAGGTTAGGCCTGGGATTTTCACTCATCAGACTCATACTTTCGCATTCTTCACATACTTGTTGAACGGATCCTGGGTTTTTCCTGGTTTGGATCACGTAGTAATGTGGGGCCACACTGAAACATTCAATGAAACCTGGTCTGGATAAATATTTTAGAGGATAACGCATCTTAGGTCTGGGTTAGGTCTAGGATTTGCCCTCATCGGGCTCATTCTTTCGCATATTTCTCAAACTTGATGGCTAGATCCTGGGCTTTTTCTGGATTGCGTCACGTAGTAATGTGGTACCACACTGAAACATTCAATTAAACCTGGTCTTGATAAATATTTTAGAGGATAACGCATGTTAGGTCTGGGTTTGGTCTAGGATTTGCCCTCATCAGGCTCATACTTTCGCATATTTCTCATACTTCATGGCTAGATCCTTTGCATTTCTGGATTGTATCACGTAGTAATGAAGTACAACACTGAAACAGTCAATTGAACCTGGTTTCCATCAATATCTTAGAGGACAACGCAAGCTAGGTCTGGGATAGGTCTTGGACTTGCCCTCACCAGGCTCATACTTTCGCGTTTTTCACATACTTGTTGAACAGGTCCTGGGTTTTTTCTGGTTTGGATCAGGTAGACGTGTGGTACCACACTGAAACAGTCGATTAAACCTGGTCTCGATCAATATTTCAGAGAATAATTCATGTTAGGTCTGGGACAGGTCTTGGACTTGCCCTCATCAGACTCATACTTTCGCATTCTTCACATACTTGTTGAACTGATCCTGGGTTTTTTCTGGTTTGGATCACGTAGTAATGTGGTACCACACTGAAACAGTCGATTAAACCTGGTTTCGATCAATATTTTAGAGGATAACGCAAGCTAGGTCTAGGTTAGGCCTGGGATTTTCACTGATCAGACTCATACTTTCGCATTCTTCACATACTTGTTGGACTGATCCTGGGTTTTTTCTGGTTTGGATCACGTAGTAATGTGGTACCACACTGAAACAGTCGATTAAACCTGGTTTCGATCAATATTTTAGAGGATAACGCATGTTAGGTCCAGGTTAGCCTTGGGATTTTCACTCATCAGACTCATACTTTCGCATTCTTCACATACTTGTAAACGGATCCTGGGTTTTTTCTGGTTTGGATCACGTAGTAATGTGGTACCTCACTGAAACAGTCAATTAAATCTGGTTTCCATCAATATCTTAGAGGACAACGCAAGTTAGGTCTGGAATATGTCTGGGATTTGCCCTCATCAGGCTCATACTTTCGCGTTTTTCACATACTCGTTGAACAGATCCTGGGTTTTTTCTGGTTTGGATCACCTAGTAGTGTGATACCACACTGAAACAGTCGATTAAACCTGGCTTCGATCAATATTTTAGTGGATAACGCATGTTAGGTCTAGGTTTGCACTGGGATTTTCACTCATCAGACTCATACTTTCGCATTCTTCACATACTTGTTGAACTGATCCTGGGTTTTTTCTGGTTTGGATCACGTAGTAATGTGGTACCTCACTGAAACAGTCAATTAAATCTGGTTTCCATCAATATCTTAGAGGACAACGCAAGTTAGGTCTGGGATATGTCTGGGATTTGCCCTCATCAGGCTCATACTTTCGCGTTTTTCACATACTTGTTGAACAGATCCTGGGTTTTTTCTGGTTTGGATCACGTAGTAGTGTGGTACCACACTGAAACAGTCCATTAAACCTGGTTAGGATCAATATTTTAGAGGATAACGCATGTTAGGTCTAGGTTAGGTCTGGGATTTTCACTCATCAGACTCATACTTTCGCATTCTTCACATACTTGTTGAACGGATCCTGGGTTTTTTCTGGTTTGGATCACGTAGTAATGTGGTACCACACTGAAACAGTCGATTAAACCTGGTTTCGATCAAAATTTTAGAGGATAACGCATGTTAGGTCTGGGTTAGGTCTTGGATTTGCCCTCATCGGGCTCATTCTTTCGCATATTTCTCAAACTTGATGGCTAGATCCTGGGCTTTTTCTGGATTGCGTCACGTAGTAATGTGGTACCACACTGAAACATTCAATTAAACCTGGTCTTGATAAATATTTTAGCGGATAACGCATGTTAGGTCTGGGTTTGGGGTAGGATTTGCCCTCATCAGGCTCATACTTTCGCATATTTCTCATACTTCATGGCTAGATCCTTTGCTTTTTCTGGATTGTATCACGTAGTAATGAAGTACAACACTGAAACAGTCAATTGAACCTGGTTTCCATCAATATCTTAGAGGACAACGCAAGCTAGGTCTGGGATAGGTCTTGGACTTGCCCTCATCAGGCTCATACTTTCGCGTTTTTCACATACTTGTTGAACAGATCCTGGGTTTTTTCTGGTTTGGATCACGTAGTAGTGTGGTACCACACTGAAACAGTCCATTAAACCTGGTTTCGCTTAATATTTTAGAGGATAACGCATGTAAGGTCTAGGTTAGGTCTGGGATTTGCTCTCATCAGGCTCATTCTTTCGCATATTTCTCATACTTGATGGCTAGATCCTCGGTTTTTTCTGGTTTGGATCACGTAGTAATGTGGTACCACACTGAAACAGTCGATTAAACCTGGTTTCGATCAATATTTTAGAGGATAACGCAAGTTAAGTCTGGGATTGGTCTGGGATTTGACCTCATCAGACTCATACTTTCGCACACTTCACATACTCGTTGAACAGATCCTGGGTTATTTTCTGGTTTGGATCAGATAGTAATGTGGTACCACACTGAAACAGTCGATTAAACCAGGTTTCGATCAATATTTTTGAGGATAACGCATATAAGGTCTAGGTTAGGTCTGGGATTTGCTCTCATCAGGCTCATTCATTCGCATATTTCTCATACTTGATGGCTAGATCCTGGGCTTTTTCTGGATTGCATCACGTAGTAATGTAGTACCACACTGAAACAGACAATGAAACCTGGTTTCTATCAATATTTTAGAGGAGAACGCATGTTAGGTCTAGGTAAGGCCTGAGATTTGCTCTCATCAGGCACATTCTTTCGCATATTTCTCATACTTCATGGCTAGATCCAGGGCTTTATCTGAATTGCCTCACGTAGTAAAGTGGTACCACACTGAAACATTCAATGAAACCTGGTTTCGATCAATATTTTAGAGGATAACGCATGTTAGGTCTAGGTTAGGCCTGGGATTTTCACTCATCAGACTCATACTTTCGCATTCTTCACATACTTGTTGAACGGATCCTGGGTTTTTTCTGGTTTGGATCACGTAGTAATGTGGGGCCACACTGAAACATTCAATGAAACCTGGTCTGGATAAATATTTTAGAGGATAACGCATCTTAGGTCTGGGTTAGGTCTAAGATTTGCCCTCATCAGGCTCACAGTTTAGCGTTTTTCACATACTTGTTGAACAGATCCTGGGTTTTTTCTGGTTTGGATCACGAAGTAGTGTGGTACCACACTGAAACAGTCCATTAAACCTGGTTTCGTTCAATATTTTAGAGGATAACGCATGATAGGTCTAGGTTAGGTCTGGGATTTGCTGTCATCAGCCCCTCATTCTTTCGCATATTTCTCATACTTGATGGCTAGATCCTGGGTTTTTTCTCGTTTTGATCACGTAGTAATCAGGTACCACAATGAAACATTCAATTAAACCTGGTCTTGATAAAAATTTTACAGAATAACGCATGTTAGGTCTGGGTTAGGTCTAGGATTTGCCCTCATCAGGCTCATACTTTCGCATATTTCTCATACTTCATGGCTAGATCCTGGGCTATTTTTCGGTTTGGATCACGTAGTAATGTGGTACCACACTGAAACAGTCAATTAAATCTGGTTTTGATCAATATTTTAGAGAATAATTCATGTTAGGTCTAGCTTAGGCCTGGGATTTACCCTCATCAGGGTGATACTGTCGCAGTTTTAACATACTTGTTGAACGGATCCTGGGTTTTTTCTGGTTTTGTTCACGTAGTAATGTGGTACCACACCGAAACATTCAATTAAACCTGGTCTTGATAAATATTTTAGAGGATAACGCATGTTAGGTTTGGGTTAGGTCTAGGATTTGCCCTCATCAGGCTCATACCTTCGCATATTTCTCATACTTCATGGCTAGATCCTGGGCTGTTTCTGGATTGTATAACGTAGTAATGTGGTACCACGCTGAAACAGTCGATTAAACCTGGTTTCGATCAATATTTTAGAGGATAACGCAAGTTAAGTCTGGGATAGGTCTGGGATTTGACCTCATCAGACTCATACTTTCGCATTCTTCACATACTTGTTGAACGGATCCTGGGTTTTTTCTGGTTTGGATCACGTAGTAATCTGGGACCACACTGAAACAGTCGACTAAACCTGGTTTCGATCAATATTTTAGAGGATAACGCATGTTAGGTCTAGGTTAGGCCTGGGATTTTCCCTCATCAGACTCATACTTTCGCATTCTTCACATACTTGTTGAACGGATCCTGGGTTTTTTCTGGTTTGGATCACGTAGTAGTGTGGTACCACACTGAAACAGTCCATTAAACCTGGTTAGGATCAATATTTTAGAGGATAACGCATGTTAGGTCTAGGTTAGGTCTGGGATTTTCACTCATCAGACTCATACTTTCGCATTCTTCACATACTTGTTGAACGGATCCTGGGTTTTTTCTGGTTTGGATCACGTAGTAATGTGGTACCACACTGAAACAGTCGATTAAACCTGGTTTCGATCAAAATTTTAGAGGATAACGCATGTTAGGTCTGGGTTAGGTCTTGGATTTGCCCTCATCGGGCTCATTCTTTCCCATATTTCTCAAACTTGATGGCTAGATCCTGGGCTTTTTCTGGATTGCGTCACGTAGTAATGTGGTACCACACTGAAACATTCAATTAAACCTGGTCTTGATAAATATTTTAGAGGATAACGCATGTTAGGTCTGGGTTTGGTCTAGGATTTGCCCTCATCAGGCTCATACTTTCGCATATTTCTCATACTTCATGGCTAGATCCTTTGCTTTTTCTGGATTGTATCACGTAGTAATGAAGTACAACACTGAAACAGTCAATTGAACCTGGTTTCCATCAATATCTTAGAGGACAACGCAAGCTAGGTCTGGGATAGGTCTTGGACTTGCCCTCATCAGGCTCATACTTTCGCGTTTTTCACATACTTGTTGAACAGATCCTGGGTTTTTTCTGGTTTGGATCACGTAGTAGTGTGGTACCACACTGAAACAGTCCATTAAACCTGGTTTCGCTTAATATTTTAAAGGATAACGCATGTAAGGTCTAGGTTAGGTCTGGGATTTGCTCTCATCAGGCTCATTCTTTCGCATATTTCTCATACTTGATGGCTAGATCCTGGGTTTTTTCTGGTTTGGGTCACGTAGTAATGTGGTACCACACTGAAACAGTCGATTAAACCTGGTTTCGATCAATATTTTAGAGGACAACGCAAGTTAAGTCTGGGATTGGTCTGGGATTTGACCTCATCAGACTCATACTTTCGCACACTTCACATACTCGTTGAACAGATCCTGGGTTATTTTCTGGTTTGGATCACATAGTAATGTGGTACCACACTGAAACAGTTGATTAAACCAGGTTTCGATCAATATTTTTGAGGATAACGCATATAAGGTCTAGGTTAGGTCTGGGATTTGCTCTCATCAGGCTCATTCATTCGCATATTTCTCATACTTGATGGCTAGATCCTGGGCTTTTTCTGGATTGCATCACGTAGTAATGTAGTACCACACTGAAACAGACAATGAAACCTGGTTTCTATCAATATTTTAGAGGAGAACGCATGTTAGGTCTAGGTAAGGCCTGAGATTTGCTCTCATCAGGCACATTCTTTCGCATATTTCTCATACTTCATGGCTAGATCCTGGGCTTTTTCTGGATTGCCTCACGTAGTAAAGTGGTACCACACTGAAACATTCAATGAAACCTGGTTTCGATCAATATTTTAGAGGATAACGCATGTTAGGTCTAGGTTAGGCCTGGGATTTTCACTCATCAGACTCATACTTTCGCATTCTTCACATACTTGTTGAACGGATCCTGGGTTTTTTCTGGTTTGGATCACGTAGTAATGTGGGGCCACACTGAAACATTCAATGAAACCTGGTCTGGATAAATATTTTAGAGGATAACGCATCTTTGGTCTGGGTTAGGTCTAAGATTTGCCCTCATCAGGCTCACAGTTTAGCGTTTTTCACATACTTGTTGAACAGATCCTGGGTTTTTTCTGGTTTGGATCACGAAGTAGTGTGGTACCACACTGAAACAGTCCATTAAACCTGGTTTCGTTCAATATTTTAGAGGATAACGCATGTTAGGTCTAGGTTAGGTCTGGGGTTTGCTCTCATCAGCCCCTCATTCTTTCGCATATTTCTCATACTTGATGGCTAGATCCTGGGTTTTTTCTGGTTTTGATCACGTAGTAATCAGGTACCACAATGAAACATTCAATTAAACCTGGTCTTGATAAAAATTTTACAGAATAACGCATGTTAGGTCTGGGTTAGGTCTAGGATTTGCCCTCATCAGGCTCATACTTTCGCATATTTCTCATACTTCATGGCTAGATCCTGGGCTATTTTTCGGTTTGGATCACGTAGTAATGTGGTACCACACTGAAACAGTCAATTAAATCTGGTTTTGATCAATATTTTAGAGAATAATTCATGTTAGGTCTAGCTTAGGCCAGGGATTTACCCTCATCAGGGTGATACTGTCGCAGTTTTAACATACTTGTTGAACGGATCCTGGGTTTTTTCTGGTTTGGTTCACGTAGTAATGTGGTACCACACTGAAACATTCAATTAAACCTGGTCTTGATAAATATTTTAGAGGATAACGCATGTTAGGTTTGGGTTAGGTCTAGGATTTGCCCTCATCAGGCTCATACCTTCGCATATTTCTCATACTTCATGGCTAGATCCTGGGCTGTTTCTGGATTGTATCACGTAGTAATGTGGTACCACGCTGAAACAGTCAATTAAACCTGGTTTCGATCAATATTTTAGAGGATAACGCAAGTTAGGTCTGGGATAGGTTTAGGATTTGCCCTCATCAGCCTCTTACTTTCGCATATTTCTCAAACTTCATGGCTAGATCCTGGGCTATTTCTGGATTGGATCACGTAGTAAAGTGGTACCACACTGAAACATTCAATGAAACCTGGTCTGGATAAATATTTTAGAGGATAACGCATCTTAGGTCTGGGTTAGGTCTAAGATTTGCCCTCGTCAGGCTCACAGTTTAGCGTTTTTCACATACTTCTAAAACAGATCCTGGGCTTTCTCTGGTTTGGATCACGAAGTAGTGTGGTACCACACTGAAACAGTCCATTAAACCTGGTTTCGCTCAATATTTTAGAGAATAACGCATGTTAGGTCTAGGTTAGGTCTGGGATTTGCTCTCATCAGCCCCTCATTCTTTCGCATATTTCTCATACTTGATGGCTAGATCCTGGGCTTTTTCTGGATTGCATCACGTAGTAATGTAGTACCACACTGAAACAGTCAATGAAACCTGGTTTCCATCAATATTTTAGAGCACAACGCAAGTTAGGTCTAGGTAAGGGCTGAGATTTTCACTGATCAGACTCATACTTTCGCATTCTTCACATACTTGTTGAACGGATCCTGGGTTTTTTCTGGTTTGGTTCACGTAGTAATGTGGTACCACACTGAAACATTCAATTAAACCTTTTCTTGATAAATATTTTAGAGGATAACGCATGTTAGGTTTGGGTTAGGTCTAGGATTTGCCCTCATCAGGCTCATACTTTCGCATATTTCTCATACTTCATGGCTAGATACTGGGCTGTTTCTGGATTGTATCAGGTAGTAAAGTAGTACCACACTGAAACATTCAATGAAACCTGGTCTGGATAAATGTTTTAGAGGATAACGCATCTTAGGTCTGGGTTAGGTCTAAGATTTGCCCTCATCAGTCTCACAGTTTAGCGTTTTTCACATACTTCTTGAACAGATCCTGGGCTTTCTCTGGTTTGAATCACGAAGTAGTGTGGTACCACACTGAAACATTCACTGAAACCTGGTTTCGATCAATATTTTAGAGGATAACGCATGTTAGGTCTATGTTAGGCCTGGGATTTTCACTCATCAGACTCATACTTTCGCATTCTTCACATACTTGTTGAACGGATCCTGGGTTTTTTCTGGTTTTGATCACGTAGTAATGAGGTACCACAATGAAACATTCAATTAAACCTGGTCTTGATAAAAATTTTACAGAATAACGCATGTTAGGTCTGGGTTAGGTCTAGGATTTGCCCTCATCAGGCTCATACTTTCGCATATTTCTCATACTTCATGGCTAGATCGTGGGCTATTTCTGGATTGGAACACGTAGTAATGTGGTACCACACTGAAACAGTCAATTAAACCTGGATTTGATCAATATTTTAGAGAATAATTCATGTTAGGTCTAGGTTAGGTCAGGGATTTGCTCTCATCAGGCTCATTCTTTCGCATATTTCTCATACTTGATGGCTAGATCCTGGGCTTTTTCTGGATTGCATCACGTAGTAATGAAGTACAACACTGAAACAGTCAATTAAACCTGGTTTCGATCAATATTTTAGAGAATAATTCATGTTAGGTCTAGGTTAGGTCTGGGATTTGCTCTCATCAGGCTCATTCTTTCGCATATTTCTCATACTGGATGGCTAGATCCTGGGCTTTTTCTGGATTGCATCACGTAGTAATGAAGTACAACACTGTAACAGTCAATTAAACCTGGTTTCCGTCAATATTTTAGAGGACAACGCATGTTAGGTCTAGGTTAGGCCAGGGATTTACCCTCATCAGGGTCATACTGTCGCAGTTTTAACATACTTGTTGAACGGATCCTGGGTTTTTTCTGGTTTGGTTCACGTAGTAATGTGGTACCACACTGTAACATTCAATTAAACCTGGTCTTGATAAATATTTTAGAGGATAACGCATGTTAGGTTTGGGTTAGGTCTAGGATTTGCCCTCATGAGGCTCATACTTTCGCATATATCTCATACTTCATGGCTAGATCCTGGGCTGTTTCTGGATTGTATCACGTAGTAATGTGGTACCACGCTGAAACAGTCGATTAAACCTGGTTTGGATCAATATTTTAGAGGACAACGCAAGTTAAGTCTGGGATAGGTCTGGGATTTGACCTCATCAGACTCATTCTTTCGCATTCTTCACATACTTGTTGAACGGATCCTGGGTTTTTTCTGGTTTGGATCACATAGTAATCTGGGACCACTCTGAAACAGTCGACTAAACCTGGTTTCGATCAATATTTTAGAGGATAACGCATGTTAGGTCTAGGTTAGGCCTGGGATTTTCCCTCATCAGACTCATACTTTCGCATTCTTCACATACTCGTTGAACGGATTCTGGTTTTTTTCTGGTTTGGATCACGTAGTAATGTGGGACCACACTGAAACAGTCAATTAAACCTGGTTTCGATCAATATTTTAGAGAATAATTCATGTTAGGTCTATGTTAGGTCTGGGATTTGCTCTCATCAGGCTCATTCTTTCGCATATTTCTCATACTTGATGGCTAGATCCTGGGTTTTTTCTGGTTTGGATCACGTAGTAATGTGGTACCACACTGAAACAGTCGATTAAACCCGGTTTCGATCAATATTTTAGAGGATAACGCATGTAAGGTCTAGGTTAGGTCTGGGATTTGCTGTCATCAGGCTCATTCTTTCGCATATTTCTCATACTTGATGGCTAAATCCTGGGTTTTTTCTGGTTTGGATCACGTAGTAATGTGGTACCACACTGAAACAGTCGACTAAACCTGGTTTCGATCAATATTTTAGAGGATAACGCAAGTTAAGTCTGGGAATGGTCTGGGATTTGACCTCATCAGGCTCTTACTTTCGCATATTTCTCATACTTGTTGAACGGATCCTGGGTTATTTCTGGTTTGGATCACGTAGTAATGTGGGACCACACTGAAACAGTCAATTAAACCTGGTTTCGATCAATATTTTAGAGAATAATTCATGTTAGGTCTATGTTAGGTCTGGGATTTGCTCTCATCAGGCTCATTCTTTCGCATATTTCTCATACTTGATGGCTAGCTCCTGGGCTTTTTCTGGATTGCATCACGTAGTAATGAAGTACAACACTGAAACAGTCAATTAAACCTGGTTTCCATCAATATCTTAGAGGACAACGCAAGTTAGGTCTGGAATATGTCTGGGATTTGCCCTCATTAGGCTCATACATTCGCGTTGTTCACACACTTGTTGAACAGATCCTGGGCTTTTTCTGGTTTGGATCACGTAGTAGTGTGGTACCACTCTGAAACAGTCCATTAAACCTGGTTTGGATCAATATTTTAGAGGATAACGCATGTTAGGTCTAGGTAAGGGCTGAGATTTTCACTGATCAGACTCATACTTTCGCATTCTTCACATACTTGTTGAACGGATCCTGGGTTTTTTCTGGTTTGGTTCACGTAGTAATGTGGTACCACACTGAAACATTCAATTAAACCTTTTCTTGATAAATATTTTAGAGGATAACGCATGTTAGGTTTGGGTTAGGTCTAGGATTTGCCCTCATCAGGCTCATACTTTCGCATATTTCTCATACTTCATGGCTAGATACTGGGCTGTTTCTGGATTGTATCAGGTAGTAAAGTAGTACCACACTGAAACATTCAATGAAACCTGGTCTGGATAAATGTTTTAGAGGATAACGCATCTTAGGTCTGGGTTAGGTCTAAGATTTGCCCTCATCAGTCTCACAGTTTAGCGTTTTTCACATACTTCTTGAACAGATCCTGGGCTTTCTCTGGTTTGAATCACGAAGTAGTGTGGTACCACACTGAAACATTCACTGAAACCTGGTTTCGATCAATATTTTAGAGGATAACGCATGTTAGGTCTATGTTAGGCCTGGGATTTTCACTCATCAGACTCATACTTTCGCATTCTTCACATACTTGTTGAACGGATCCTGGGTTTTTTCTGGTTTTGATCACGTAGTAATGAGGTACCACAATGAAACATTCAATTAAACCTGGTCTTGATAAAAATTTTACAGAATAACGCATGTTAGGTCTGGGTTAGGTCTAGGATTTGCCCTCATCAGGCTCATACTTTCGCATATTTCTCATACTTCATGGCTAGATCGTGGGCTATTTCTGGATTGGAACACGTAGTAATGTGGTACCACACTGAAACAGTCAATTAATCCTGGATTTGATCAATATTTTAGAGAATAATTCATGTTAGGTCTAGGTTAGGTCAGGGATTTGCTCTCATCAGGCTCATTCTTTCGCATATTTCTCATACTTGATGGCTAGATCCTGGGCTTTTTCTGGATTGCATCACGTAGTAATGAAGTACAACACTGAAACAGTCAATTAAACCTGGTTTCGATCAATATTTTAGAGAATAATTCATGTTAGGTCTAGGTTAGGTCTGGGATTTGCTCTCATCAGGCTCATTCTTTCGCATATTTCTCATACTGGATGGCTAGATCCTGGGCTTTTTCTGGATTGCATCACGTAGTAATGAAGTACAACACTGTAACAGTCAATTAAACCTGGTTTCCGTCAATATTTTAGAGGACAACGCATGTTAGGTCTAGGTTAGGCCAGGGATTTACCCTCATCAGGGTCATACTGTCGCAGTTTTAACATACTTGTTGAACGGATCCTGGGTTTTTTCTGGTTTGGTTCACGTAGTAATGTGGTACCACACTGTAACATTCAATTAAACCTGGTCTTGATAAATATTTTAGAGGATAACGCATGTTAGGTTTGGGTTAGGTCTAGGATTTGCCCTCATGAGGCTCATACTTTCGCATATATCTCATACTTCATGGCTAGATCCTGGGCTGTTTCTGGATTGTATCACGTAGTAATGTGGTACCACGCTGAAACAGTCGATTAAACCTGGTTTGGATCAATATTTTAGAGGACAACGCAAGTTAAGTCTGGGATAGGTCTGGGATTTGACCTCATCAGACTCATTCTTTCGCATTCTTCACATACTTGTTGAACGGATCCTGGGTTTTTTCTGGTTTGGATCACATAGTAATCTGGGACCACTCTGAAACAGTCGACTAAACCTGGTTTCGATCAATATTTTAGAGGATAACGCATGTTAGGTCTAGGTTAGGCCTGGGATTTTCCCTCATCAGACTCATACTTTCGCATTCTTCACATACTCGTTGAACGGATTCTGGTTTTTTTCTGGTTTGGATCACGTAGTAATGTGGGACCACACTGAAACAGTCAATTAAACCTGGTTTCGATCAATATTTTAGAGAATAATTCATGTTAGGTCTATGTTAGGTCTGGGATTTGCTCTCATCAGGCTCATTCTTTCGCATATTTCTCATACTTGATGGCTAGATCCTGGGTTTTTTCTGGTTTGGATCACGTAGTAATGTGGTACCACACTGAAACAGTCGATTAAACCCGGTTTCGATCAATATTTTAGAGGATAACGCATGTAAGGTCTAGGTTAGGTCTGGGATTTGCTGTCATCAGGCTCATTCTTTCGCATATTTCTCATACTTGATGGCTAGATCCTGGGTTTTTTCTGGTTTGGATCACGTAGTAATGTGGTACCACACTGAAACAGTCGACTAAACCTGGTTTCGATCAATATTTTAGAGGATAACGCAAGTTAAGTCTGGGAATGGTCTGGGATTTGACCTCATCAGGCTCTTACTTTCGCATATTTCTCATACTTGTTGAACGGATCCTGGGTTATTTCTGGTTTGGATCACGTAGTAATGTGGGACCACACTGAAACAGTCAATTAAACCTGGTTTCGATCAATATTTTAGAGAATAATTCATGTTAGGTCTATGTTAGGTCTGGGATTTGCTCTCATCAGGCTCATTCTTTCGCATATTTCTCATACTTGATGGCTAGCTCCTGGGCTTTTTCTGGATTGCATCACGTAGTAATGAAGTACAACACTGAAACAGTCAATTAAACCTGGTTTCCATCAATATCTTAGAGGACAACGCAAGTTAGGTCTGGAATATGTCTGGGATTTGCCCTCATTAGGCTCATACTTTCGCGTTGTTCACACACTTGTTGAACAGATCCTGGGCTTTTTCTGGTTTGGATCACGTAGTAGTGTGGTACCACTCTGAAACAGTCCATTAAACCTGGTTTGGATCAATATTTTAGAGGATAACGCATGTTAGGTCTAGGTTAGGTCTGGGATTTTCACTCATCAGACTCATACTATCGCATTCTTCACATACTTGTTGAACGTATCCTGGGTTTACTCTGGTTTGGATCACGTAGTAATGTGGTACCACACTGAAACAGTCGATTAAACCTGGTTTCGATCAATATTTTAGAGGATAACGCAAGTTAGGTCTGGGATAGGTCTGGGATTTGACCTCATCAGACTCATACTTTCGCACACTTCACATACTTGTTGAACGGGTCCTGGGTTTTTTCTGGTTTGGATCACGTAGTAATGTGGGACCACACTGAAACAGCCAAGTAAACCTGGTTTCAATCAATATTTTAGAGAATAATTCATGTTAGGTCTAGGATAGGTCTGGGATTTGCTCTCATCAGGCTCATTCTTTCGCATATTTCTCATACATGTTGAACAGATCCTGGGTTTTTTCGGGTTTGGATCACGTAGTAATGAAGTACAACACTGAAACAGTCCATTAAACCTGGTTTCCATCAATATCTTAGAGGACAACGCAAGTTAGGTCTGGGATAGGTCTGGGATTTGCCCTCATCAGGCTCATACATTCGCATATTTCTTCATGGCTAGATCCTGGGCTGTTTCTGGATTGTATCACGTAGTAATGTGGTACCACGCTGAAACAGTCGATTAGACCTGGTTTCGATCAATATTTTAGAGGAAAACGCAAGTTAAGTCTCGGATAGGTCTGGGATTTCACCTCATCAGACTCATACTTTCGCATTCTTCACATACTTGTTGAACGGATCCTGGGTTTTTTCTGGTTTGGATCACGTAGTAATGTGGGACCACACTGAAACAGTCAATTAAACCTGGTTTCGATCAATATTTTAGAGAATAATTCATGTTAGGTCTATGTTAGGTCTGGGATTTGCTCTCATCAGGCTCATTCTTTCGCATATTTCTCATACTTGATGGCTAGATCCTGGGTTTTTTCTGGTTTGGATCACGTAGTAATGTGGTACCACACTGAAACAGTCGATTAAACCCGGTTTCGATCAATATTTTAGAGGATAACGCATGTAAGGTCTAGGTTAGGTCTGGGATTTGCTGTCATCAGGCTCATTCTTTCGCATATTTCTCATACTTGATGGCTAGATCCTGGGTTTTTTCTGGTTTGGATCACGTAGTAATGTGGTACCACACTGAAACAGTCGACTAAACCTGGTTTCGATCAATATTTTAGAGGATAACGCAAGTTAAGTCTGGGAATGGTCTGGGATTTGACCTCATCAGGCTCTTACTTTCGCATATTTCTCATACTTGTTGAACGGATCCTGGGTTATTTCTGGTTTGGATCACGTAGTAATGTGGGACCACACCGAAACAGTCAATTAAACCTGGTTTCGATCAATATTTTAGAGAATAATTCATGTTAGGTCTATGTTAGTTCTGGGATTTGCTCTCATCAGGCTCATTCTTTCGCATATTTCTCATACTTGATGGCTAGCTCCTGGGCTTTTTCTGGATTGCATCACGTAGTAATGAAGTACAACACTGTAACAGTCAATTAAACCTGGTTTCCGTCAATATTTTAGAGGACAACGCATGTTAGGTCTAGGTTAGGCCAGGGATTTACCCTCATCAGGGTCATACTGTCGCAGTTTTAACATACTTGTTGAACGGATCCTGGGTTTTTTCTGGTTTGGTTCACGTAGTAATGTGGTACCACACTGTAACATTCAATTAAACCTGGTCTTGATAAATATTTTAGAGGATAACGCATGTTAGGTTTGGGTTAGGTCTAGGATTTGCCCTCATGAGGCTCATACTTTCGCATATATCTCATACTTCATGGCTAGATCCTGGGCTGTTTCTGGATTGTATCACGTAGTAATGTGGTACCACGCTGAAACAGTCGATTAAACCTGGTTTGGATCAATATTTTAGAGGACAACGCAAGTTAAGTCTGGGATAGGTCTGGGATTTGACCTCATCAGACTCATTCTTTCGCATTCTTCACATACTTGTTGAACGGATCCTGGGTTTTTTCTGGTTTGGATCACATAGTAATCTGGGACCACTCTGAAACAGTCGACTAAACCTGGTTTCGATCAATATTTTAGAGGATAACGCATGTTAGGTCTAGGTTAGGCCTGGGATTTTCCCTCATCAGACTCATACTTTCGCATTCTTCACATACTCGTTGAACGGATTCTGGTTTTTTTCTGGTTTGGATCACGTAGTAATGTGGAACCACACTGAAACAGTCAATTAAACCTGGCTTCGATCTATATTTTAGAGAATAATTCATGTTAGGTCTAAGTTAGGTCTGGGATTTGCTCTCATCAGGCTCATTCTTTCGCATATTTCTCATACTTGATGGCTAGATCCTGGGCTTTTTCTAGATTGCATCACGTAGTAATGAAGTACAACACCGAAACAGTCAATGAAACCTGGTTTCCATCAAAATTTTAGAGGCGAACGCATGTTAGGTCTAGGTAAGGCCTGAGATTTGCTCTCATCAGGCACATTCTTTCGCATATTACTCAAACTTGATGGCTAGATCCTGGGCTTTTTCTGGATTGCATCACGTAGTAATGTGGTACCACACTGAAACTTTCAATTAAACCAGGTCTTGATAAATATTTTAGAGGCTAACGCATGTTAGGTCTGGGTTAGGTCTAGGATTTGCCCTCATCAGGCTCATACTTTCGCATATTTCTCATACTTCATGGCTAGATCCTGGGCTTTTTCTGGATTGCCTCACGTAGTAAAGTGGTACCACACTGAAACATTCAATGAAACCTGGTTTCGATCAATATTTTAGAGGATAACGCATGTTAGGTCTAGGTTAGGCCTGGGATTTTCACTCATCAGACTCATTCTTTCGCATATTTCTCATACTTCATGGCTAGATCCTGGGTTTTTTCTAACTTGGATCACGTAGTAATGTGGGGCCACACTGAAACATTCAATGAAACCTGGTCTGGATAAATATTTTAGAGGATAACGCATCTTAGGTCTGGGTTAGGTCTAAGATTTGCCCTCATCAGGCTCACAGTTTAACGTTTTTCACATACTTGTTGAACAGATCCTGGGTTTCTTCTGGTTTGGATCACGAAGTGGTGTGGTACCACACTGAAACAGTCCATTAAACCTGGTTTCGCTCAATATTTTAGAGGACAACGCATGTTAGGTCTAGGTTAGGCCTGGGATTTACCCTCATCAGGGTCATACTGTCGCAGTTTTAACATACTCGTTGAACGGATCCTGGGTTTTTTCTGGTTTGGTTCACGTAGTAATGTGGTACCACACTGTAACATTCAATTAAACCTGGTCTTGATAAATATTTTAGAGGATAACGCATGTTAGGTTTGGGTTAGGTCTAAGATTTGCCCTCATCAGGCTCATACTTTCGCATATTTCTCATACTTCATGGCTAGATCCTGGGCTGTTTCTGGATTGTATCACGTAGTAATGTGGTACCACGCTGAAACAGTCGATTAGACCTGGTTTCGATCAATATTTTAGAGGAAAACGCAAGTTAAGTCTCGGATAGGTCTGGGATTTCACCTCATCAGACTCATACTTTCGCATTCTTCACATACTTGTTGAACGGATCCTGGGTTTTTTCTGGTTTGGATCACGTAGTAATGTGGGACCACACTGAAACAGTCAATTAAACCTGGTTTCGATCAATATTTTAGAGAATAATTCATGTTAGGTCTATGTTAGGTCTGGGATTTGCTCTCATCAGGCTCATTCTTTCGCATATTTCTCATACTTGATGGCTAGATCCTGGGTTTTTTCTGGTTTGGATCACGTAGTAATGTGGTACCACACTGAAACAGTCGATTAAACCCGGTTTCGATCAATATTTTAGAGGATAACGCATGTAAGGTCTAGGTTAGGTCTGGGATTTGCTGTCATCAGGCTCATTCTTTCGCATATTTCTCATACTTGATGGCTAGATCCTGGGTTTTTTCTGGTTTGGATCACGTAGTAATGTGGTACCACACTGAAACAGTCGACTAAACCTGGTTTCGATCAATATTTTAGAGGATAACGCAAGTTAAGTCTGGGAATGGTCTGGGATTTGACCTCATCAGGCTCTTACTTTCGCATATTTCTCATACTTGTTGAACGGATCCTGGGTTATTTCTGGTTTGGATCACGTAGTAATGTGGGACCACACTGAAACAGTCAATTAAACCTGGTTTCGATCAATATTTTAGAGAATAATTCATGTTAGGTCTATGTTAGGTCTGGGATTTGCTCTCATCAGGCTCATTCTTTCGCATATTTCTCATACTTGATGGCTAGCTCCTGGGCTTTTTCTGGATTGCATCACGTAGTAATGAAGTACAACACTGAAACAGTCAATTAAACCTGGTTTCCATCAATATCTTAGAGGACAACGCAAGTTAGGTCTGGAATATGTCTGGGATTTGCCCTCATTAGGCTCATACTTTCGCGTTGTTCACACACTTGTTGAACAGATCCTGGGCTTTTTCTGGTTTGGATCACGTAGTAGTGTGGTACCACTCTGAAACAGTCCATTAAACCTGGTTTGGATCAATATTTTAGAGGATAACGCATGTTAGGTCTAGGTTAGGTCTGGGATTTTCACTCATCAGACTCATACTATCGCATTCTTCACATACTTGTTGAACGTATCCTGGGTTTACTCTGGTTTGGATCACGTAGTAATGTGGTACCACACTGAAACAGTCGATTAAACCTGGTTTCGATCAATATTTTAGAGGATAACGCAAGTTAGGTCTGGGATAGGTCAGGGATTTGACCTCATCAGACTCATACTTTCGCACACTTCACATACTTGTTGAACGGGTCCTGGGTTTTTTCTGGTTTGGATCACGTAGTAATGTGGGACCACACTGAAACAGCCAAGTAAACCTGGTTTCAATCAATATTTTAGAGAATAATTCATGTTAGGTCTAGGATAGGTCTGGGATTTGCTCTCATCAGGCTCATTCTTTCGCATATTTCTCATACATGTTGAACAGATCCTGGGTTTTTTCGGGTTTGGATCACGTAGTAATGAAGTACAACACTGAAACAGTCCATTAAACCTGGTTTCCATCAATATCTTAGAGGACAACGCAAGTTAGGTCTGGGATAGGTCTGGGATTTGCCCTCATCAGGCTCATACATTCGCATATTTCTTCATGGCTAGATCCTGGGCTGTTTCTGGATTGTATCACGTAGTAATGTGGTACCACGCTGAAACAGTCGATTAGACCTGGTTTCGATCAATATTTTAGAGGAAAACGCAAGTTAAGTCTCGGATAGGTCTGGGATTTCACCTCATCAGACTCATACTTTCGCATTCTTCACATACTTGTTGAACGGATCCTGGGTTTTTTCTGGTTTGGATCACGTAGTAATGTGGGACCACACTGAAACAGTCAATTAAACCTGGTTTCGATCAATATTTTAGAGAATAATTCATGTTAGGTCTATGTTAGGTCTGGGATTTGCTCTCATCAGGCTCATTCTTTCGCATATTTCTCATACTTGATGGCTAGATCCTGGGTTTTTTCTGGTTTGGATCACGTAGTAATGTGGTACCACACTGAAACAGTCGATTAAACCCGGTTTCGATCAATATTTTAGAGGATAACGCATGTAAGGTCTAGGTTAGGTCTGGGATTTGCTGTCATCAGGCTCATTCTTTCGCATATTTCTCATACTTGATGGCTAGATCCTGGGTTTTTTCTGGTTTGGATCACGTAGTAATGTGGTACCACACTGAAACAGTCGACTAAACCTGGTTTCGATCAATATTTTAGAGGATAACGCAAGTTAAGTCTGGGAATGGTCTGGGATTTGACCTCATCAGGCTCTTACTTTCGCATATTTCTCATACTTGTTGAACGGATCCTGGGTTATTTCTGGTTTGGATCACGTAGTAATGTGGGACCACACCGAAACAGTCAATTAAACCTGGTTTCGATCAATATTTTAGAGAATAATTCATGTTAGGTCTATGTTAGGTCTGGGATTTGCTCTCATCAGGCTCATTCTTTCGCATATTTCTCATACTTGATGGCTAGCTCCTGGGCCTTTTCTGGATTGCATCACGTAGTAATGAAGTACAACACTGTAACAGTCAATTAAACCTGGTTTCCGTCAATATTTTAGAGGACAACGCATGTTAGGTCTAGGTTAGGCCAGGGATTTACCCTCATCAGGGTCATACTGTCGCAGTTTTAACATACTTGTTGAACGGATCCTGGGTTTTTTCTGGTTTGGTTCACGTAGTAATGTGGTACCACACTGTAACATTCAATTAAACCTGGTCTTGATAAATATTTTAGAGGATAATTCATGTTAGGTCTATGTTAGGTCTGGGATTTGCTCTCATCAGGCTCATTCTTTCGCATATTTCTCATACTTGATGGCTAGATCCTGGGTTTTTTCTAGTTTGGATCACGTAGTAATGTGGTACCACACTGAAACAGTCGAATAAACCTGGCTTCGATCAATATTTTAGAGGATAACGCATGTAAGGTCTAGGTTAGGTCTGGGATTTGCTCTCATCAGGCTCATTCTTTCGCATATTTCTGATACTTGATGGCTAGATCCTGGGTTTTTTCTGGTTTGGATCATGTAGTAATGTGGTACCACTCTGAAACAGTCGATTAAACCTGGTTTCGATCAATATTTTAGAGGATAACGCAAGTTAAGTCTGGGAATGGTCTGGGATTTGACCTCATCAGACTCATACTTTCGCATTCTTCACATACTTGTTGAACGGATCCTGGGTTTTTTCTGGTTTGGATCACGTAGTAATGTGGGACCACACTGAAACAGTCAATTAAACCTGGTTTCGATCAATATTTTAGAGAATAATTCATGTTAGGTCTAGGTTAGGCCTGGGATTTGCTCTCATCAGGCTCATTCTTTCGCATATTTCTCATACTTGATGGCTAGCTCCTGGGCTTTTTCTGGATCGCATCACGTAGTAATGAAGTACAACACTGAAACAGTCAATTAAACCTGGTTTCCATCAATATCTTAGAGGACAACGCAAGTTAGGTCTGGGATATGTCTGGGATTTGCCCTCATCAGGCTCATACTTTCGCGTTTTTCACACACTTGTTGAACAGATCCTGGGTTTTTTCTGGTTTGGATCACGTAGTAGTGTGGTACCACGCTGAAACAGTCCATTAAACCTGGTTTGGATCAATATTTTAGAGGATAACGCATGTTAGGTCTAGGTTAGGTCTGGGATTTTCACTCATCAGACTCATACTATCGCATTCTTCACATACTTGTTGAACGGATCCTGGGTTTTTTCTGGTTTGGATCACGTAGTAATGTGGTACCACACTGAAACAGTCGATTAAACCTGGTTTCTATCAATATTTTAGAGGATAACGCATGTTAGGTCTAGGTTAGGCCTGGGATTTTCACCCATCAGACTCATACTTTCGCATTCTTCACATACTTGTTGAACGGATCCTGGGTTTTTTCTGGTTTGGATCACGTAGTAATGTGGGACCACACTGAAACTGTCAAGTAAACCTGTTTCCGATCAATATTTTAGTGAATAATTCATGTTAGGTCTAGGATAGCTCTGGGATTTGCTCTCATCAGGCTCATTCTTTCGCATATTTCTCATACATGTTGAACAGATCCTGGGTTTTCTCAGGTTTGGATCACGTAGTAATGAAGTACAACACTGAAACAGTCAATTAAACCTGGTTTCCATCAGTATCTTAGAGGACAACGCAAGTTAGGTCTGGGATAGGTCTGGGATTTGCCCTCATCAGGCTCATACTTTCGCATATTTCTTCATGGCTAGATCCTGGGCTATTTCTGGATTGGATCACGTAGTAAAGTGGTACCACACTGAAACATTCAATGAAACCTGGTCTGGATAAATATTTTAGAGGATAACGCATCTTAGGTCTGGGTTAGGTCTAAGATTTGCCCTCATCAGGCTCACAGTTTAGCTTTTTTCACATACTTGTTGAACAGATCCTGGGTTTTTTCTGGTTTGGACCACGAAATAGTGTGGTACCACACTGAAACAGTCCATTAAACCTGGTTTCGCTCAAAATTTTAGAGGATAACGCATGTTAGGTCTAGGTTAGGTCTGGGATTTTCACTCATCAGACTCATACTTTCGCATTCTTCACATACTTGATGAACGGATCCTGGGTTTTTTCTGGTTTTGATCACGTAGTAATGAGGTACCACAATGAAACATTCAATTAAACCTGGTCTTGATAAAAATTTTACAGAATAACGCATGTTAGGTCTGGGTTAGGTCTAGGATTTGCCCTCATCAGGCTCATACTTTCGCATATTTCTCATACTTCATGGCTAGAGCCTTGGCTATTTCTGGATTGGATCACGTAGTAATGTGGTACCACACTGAAACAGTCAATTAAACCTGGTTTTGACCAATATTTTAGAGAATAATTCATATTAGGTCTAGGTTAGGTCAGGGATTTGCTCTCATCAGGCTCATTCTTTCGCATATTTCTCATACTTGATGGCTAGATCCTGGGCTTTTTCTGGATTGCATCACGTAGTAATGAAGTACAACACCGAAACAGTCAATTAAACCTGGTTTCGATCAATATTTTAGAGAATAATTCATGTTAGGTCTAGGTTAGGTCTGGGATTTGCTCTCATCAGGCTCATTCTTTCGCATATTTCTCATACTTGATGGCTAGATCCTGGGCTTTTTCTAGATTGCATCACGTAGTAATGAAGTACAACACTGAAACAGTCAATGAAACCTGGTTTCCATCAATATCTGAGAGGACAACGCAAGTTAGGTCTGGGATATGTCTGGGATTTGCCCTCATCAGGCTCATACTTTCGCGTTTTTCACATACTTGTTGAACAGATCCTGGGTTTTTTCTGGTTTGGATCACGTAGTAGTGTGGTACCACGCTGAAACAGTCCATTAAACCTGGTTTGGATCAATATTTTAGAGGATAACGCATGTTAGGTCTAGGTTAGGCCTGGGATTTTCACTCATCAGACTCATACTTTCCCATTCTTTACATACTTGTTGAACGGATCCTGGGTTATTTCTGGTTTGGATCACGTAGTAATGTGGGACCACACTGAAACAGTCAATTAAACCTGGTTTCGATCAATATTTTAGAGAATAATTCATGTTAGGTCTATGTTAGGTCTGGGATTTGCTCTCATCAGGCTCATTCTTTCGCATATTTCTCATACTTGATGGCTAGATCCTGGGTTTTTTCTGGTTTGGATCACGTAGTAATGTGGTACCACACTGAAACAGTCGATTAAACCCGGTTTCGATCAATATTTTAGAGGATAACGCATGTAAGGTCTAGGTTAGGTCTGGGATTTGCTGTCATCAGGCTCATTCTTTCGCATATTTCTCATACTTGATGGCTAGATCCTGGGTTTTTTCTGGTTTGGATCACGTAGTAATGTGGTACCACACTGAAACAGTCGACTAAACCTGGTTTCGATCAATATTTTAGAGGATAACGCAAGTTAAGTCTGGGAATGGTCTGGGATTTGACCTCATCAGGCTCTTACTTTCGCATATTTCTCATACTTGTTGAACGGATCCTGGGTTATTTCTGGTTTGGATCACTTAGTAATGTGGGACCACACTGAAACAGTCAATTAAACCCGGTTTCGATCAATATTTTAGAGGATAACGCATGTAAGGTCTAGGTTAGGTCTGGGATTTGCTGTCATCAGGCTCATTCTTTCGCATATTTCTCATACTTGATGGCTAGATCCTGGGTTTTTTCTGGTTTGGATCACGTAGTAGTGTGGTACCACTCTGAAACAGTCCATTAAACCTGGTTTGGATCAATATTTTAGAGGATAACGCATGTTAGGTCTAGGTTAGGTCTGGGATTTTCACTCATCAGACTCATACTATCGCATTCTTCACATACTTGTTGAACGGATCCTGGGTTTACTCTGGTTTGGATCACGTAGTAATGTGGTACCACGCTGAAACAGTCGATTAAACCTGGTTTCGATCAATATTTTAGAGGACAACGCAAGTTAAGTCTGGGATAGGTCTGGGATTTGACCTCATCAGACTCATACTTTCGCATTCTTCACATACATGTTGAACGGATCCTGGGTTTTTTCTGGTTTGGATCACGTAGTATTGTGGGACCACACTGAAGCAGTCAAGTAAACCTGGTTTCGATCACTATTTTAGAGAATAATTCATGTTAGGTCTAGATTAGGTCTGGGATTTGCTCTCATCAGGCTCATTCTTTCGCATATTTCTCATACATGTTGAACGGAACCTGGGTTTTTTCTGGTTTGGTTCACGTAGTAATATGGCACCACACTGAAACATTCAATTATACCTTTTCTTGATAAATATTTTAGAGGATAACGCATGTTAGGTTTGGGTTGAGTCTAGGATTTGCCCTCATCAGGCTCATACTTTCGCATATTTCCCATACTTCATGGCTAGATCCTGGGCTGTTTCTGGATTGTATCAGGTAGTAAAGTGGCACCACACTGAAACATTCAATGAAACCTGGTCTGGATATATATTTTAGAGGATAACGCATCTTAGGTCTGGGTTAGGTCTAGGATTTGCCCTCATCAGGCTCATACTTTCGCATATTTCTCATACTTCATGGCTAGATCCTGGGCTATTTCTGGATTGGATCACGTAGTAATGTGGTACCACACTGAAACAGTCAAATAAACCTGGTTTTGATCAATATTTTAGAGAATAATTCATGTTAGGTCTAGGTTAGGTCAGGGATTTGCTCCCATCGGACTCATTCTTTCGCATATTTCTCATACTTGATGGCTAGATCCTGGGCTTTTTCTGGATTGCATCACGTAGTAATGAAGTACAACACCGAAACAGTCAATTAAACCTGGTTTCGATCAATATTTTAGAGAATAATTCATGTTAGGTCTAGGTTAGGTCTGGGATTTGCTCTCATCAGGCTCATTCTTTCGCATATTTCTCATACTTGATGGCTAGATCCTGGGCTTTTTCTAGATTGCATCACGTAGTAATGAAGTACAACACTGAAACAGTCAATGAAACCTGGTTTCCATCAATATCTGAGAGGACAACGCAAGTTAGGTCTGGGATATGTCTGGGATTTGCCCTCATCAGGCTCATACTTTCGCGTTTTTCACATACTTGTTGAACAGATCCTGGGTTTTTTCTGGTTTGGATCACGTAGTAGTGTGGTACCACGCTGAAACAGTCCATTAAACCTGGTTTGGATCAATATTTTAGAGGATAACGCATGTTAGGTCTAGGTTAGGCCTGGGATTTTCACTCATCAGACTCATACTTTCCCATTCTTTACATACTTGTTGAACGGATCCTGGGTTATTTCTGGTTTGGATCACGTAGTAATGTGGGACCACACTGAAACAGTCAATTAAACCTGGTTTCGATCAATATTTTAGAGAATAATTCATGTTAGGTCTATGTTAGGTCTGGGATTTGCTCTCATCAGGCTCATTCTTTCGCATATTTCTCATACTTGATGGCTAGATCCTGGGTTTTTTCTGGTTTGGATCACGTAGTAATGTGGTACCACACTGAAACAGTCGATTAAACCCGGTTTCGATCAATATTTTAGAGGATAACGCATGTAAGGTCTAGGTTAGGTCTGGGATTTGCTGTCATCAGGCTCATTCTTTCGCATATTTCTCATACTTGATGGCTAGATCCTGGGTTTTTTCTGGTTTGGATCACGTAGTAATGTGGTACCACACTGAAACAGTCGACTAAACCTGGTTTCGATCAATATTTTAGAGGATAACGCAAGTTAAGTCTGGGAATGGTCTGGGATTTGACCTCATCAGGCTCTTACTTTCGCATATTTCTCATACTTGCTGAACGGATCCTGGGTTATTTCTGGTTTGGATCACTTAGTAATGTGGGACCACACTGAAACAGTCAATTAAACCCGGTTTCGATCAATATTTTAGAGGATAACGCATGTAAGGTCTAGGTTAGGTCTGGGATTTGCTGTCATCAGGCTCATTCTTTCGCATATTTCACATACTTGATGGCTAGATCCTGGGTTTTTTCTGGTTTGGATCACGTAGTAGTGTGGTACCACTCTGAAACAGTCCATTAAACCTGGTTTGGATCAATATTTTAGAGGATAACGCATGTTAGGTCTAGGTTAGGTCTGGGATTTTCACTCATCAGACTCATGCTATCGCATTCTTCACATACTTGTTGAACGGATCCTGGGTTTACTCTGGTTTGGATCACGTAGTAATGTGGTACCACGCTGAAACAGTCGATTAAACCTGGTTTCGATCAATATTTTAGAGGACAACGCAAGTTAAGTCTGGGATAGGTCTGGGATTTGACCTCATCAGACTCATACTTTCGCATTCTTCACATACATGTTGAACGGATCCTGGGTTTTTTCTGGTTTGGATCACGTAGTATTGTGGGACCACACTGAAGCAGTCAAGTAAACCTGGTTTCGATCACTATTTTAGAGAATAATTCATGTTAGGTCTAGATTAGGTCTGGGATTTGCTCTCATCAGGCTCATTCTTTCGCATATTTCTCATACATGTTGAACGGAACCTGGGTTTTTTCTGGTTTGGTTCACGTAGTAATATGGCACCACACTGAAACATTCAATTATACCTTTTCTTGATAAATATTTTAGAGGATAACGCATGTTAGGTTTGGGTTGAGTCTAGGATTTGCCCTCATCAGGCTCATACTTTCGCATATTTCCCATACTTCATGGCTAGATCCTGGGCTGTTTCTGGATTGTATCAGGTAGTAAAGTGGCACCACACTGAAACATTCAATGAAACCTGGTCTGGATATATATTTTAGAGGATAACGCATCTTAGGTCTGGGTTAGGTCTAGGATTTGCCCTCATCAGGCTCATACTTTCGCATATTTCTCATACTTCATGGCTAGATCCTGGGCTGTTTCTGGATTGGATCACGTAGTAATGTGGTACCACACTGAAACAGTCAAATAAACCTGGTTTTGATCAATATTTTAGAGAATAATTCATGTTAGGTCTAGGTTAGGTCAGGGATTTGCTCCCATCGGACTCATTCTTTCGCATATTTCTCATACTTGATGGCTAGATCCTGGGCTTTTTCTGGATTGCATCACGTAGTAATGAAGTACAACACTGAAACAGTCAATTAAACCTGGTTTCGATCAACATTTTAGAGAATAATTCATGTTAGGTCTAGGTTAGTTCAGGGATTTGCTCTCATCAGGCTCATTCTTTCGCATATTTCTCATACTTGATGGCTAGATCCTGGGCTTTTTCTGGATTGCATCACGTAGTAATGAAGTACAACACTGAAACAGTCAATTAAACCTGGTTTCGATCAATATTTTAGAGAATAATTCATGTTAGGTCTAGGCTAGGTCTAGGATTTGCCCTCATCAGGCTCATACTTTCGCATATTTCTCATACTTCATGGCTAGATCCTGGGCTGTTTCTGGATTGTATCACGTAGTAATGTGGCACCACGCTGAAACAGTCGATTAAACCTGGCTTCGATCAATATTTTAGAGGATAACGCAAGTTATGTCTGGGATAGGTCTGGGATTTGACCTCATCAGACTCATACTTTCGCGTTTTTCACATACTTGTTGAACAGATCCTGGGTTTTTTCTGGTTTGTATCACGTAGTAATGTGGTACCACACTGAAACAGTCAAGTAAACCTGGTTTCGATCAATATTTTAGAGAATAATTCATGTTAGGTCTAGGTTAGGTCTGGGATTTGCTCTCATCAGGCTCATTCTTTCGCATATTTCTCATACACGTTGAACAGATCCTGGGTTTTTTCTGGTTTGGATCACGTAGTAATGTCGGACCACACTGAAACAATCAATTAAACCTGATCTAGATAAATATTTTAGAAGATAACGCATGTTAGGTCCGGGTTAGGTCTAGGATTTGCCCTCATCAGGCTCATACTTTCGCATATTTCTCATACTTCATGGCTAGATCCTGGGCTGTTTCTGGATTGGATCACGTAGTAATGTGTTACCACGCTGAAACAGTCAATTAAACCTGGTTTCGATCAATATTTTAGAGGATAACGCAAGTTAGGTCTGGGTTAGGTCTAGGATTTGCCCTCATCAGGCTCTTACTTTCGCATATTTCTCATACTTCATGGCTAGATCCTGGGCTATTTCTGGATTGGATCACGTAGTATAGTGGTACCACACTGAAACATTCAATGAAACCTGGTCTGGATAAATATTTTAGAGGATAACGCATCTTATGTCTGGGTTAGGTCTAAGATTTGCCCTCATCAGGCTCACAGTTTAGCGTTTTTCACATACTTGTTGAACAGATCCTGGGCTTTTTCTGGTTTGGATCACGAAGTAGTGTGGTACCTCACTGAAACAGTCCATTAAACCTGGTTTCGCTCAATATTTTAGAGGATAACGCATGTTAGGTCTAGGTTAGGTCAGGGATTTGCTCTCATCAGGCTCATTCTTTCGCATATTTCTCATACTTGATGGCTAGATCCTGGGCTTTTTCTGGATTGCATCACGTAGTAATGTAGTACCACACTGAAACAGCCCATTAAACCTGGTTTCGCTCAATATTTTAGAGGATAACGCATGTAAGGTCTAGGTTAGGTCTGGGATTTGCTCTCATCAGGCTCATTCTTTCGCATATTTCTCATACTTGATGGCTAGATCCTGGGTTTTTTCTGGTTTGGATCACGTAGTAGTGTGGTACCACACTGAAACAGTCGATTAAACCTGGTTTCGATCAATATTTTAGAGGATAACGCAATTTAAGTCTGGGATTGGGCTGGGATTTGTCCACATCAGACTCATACTTTCGCATTCTTCACATACTTGTTGAACGGATCCTGGTTTTTTTCTGGTTTGGATCACGTAGTAATGTGGGACCACACTGAAACAGTCGATTAAACCTGGTTTCGGTCAATATTTTAGAAAATAATTCATGTTAGGTCTAGGTTAGGTCTGCGATTTGCTCTCATCAGGCACATTCTTTCGCATATTTCTCAAACTTGATGGCTAGATCCTGGGCTTTTTCTGGATTGCATCACGTTGTAATGTGGTACCACACTGAAACTTTCAATTAAACCAGGTCTTGATAAATATTTTAGAGGCTAACGCATGTTAGGTCTGGGTCAGGTCTAGGATGTGCCCTCATCAGGCTCATACTTTCGCATATTTCTCAAACTTGATGGCTAGATCCTGGGCTTTTTCTGGATTGCATCACGTAGTAATGTGGTACCACACTGAAACTTTCAATTAAACCAGGTCTTGATAAATATTTTAGAGGCTAACGCATGTTAGGTCTGGGTTAGGTCTCGGATTTGACCTCATCAGACTCATACTTTCGCAACACTTCACATACTCCTTGAACAGATCCTGGGTTATTTTCTGGTTTGGATAACATAGTAATGTGGTACCGCACTGAAACAGTCAATTAAACCTGGTTTCGATCAATATATTACAGAATAATTCATGTTAGGTCTAGGTTAGGTCTGGGATTTGCTCTCATCTGGCTCATTCTTTCGCATTTTTCTCATACTTCAAGGCTAGATCCTGGGCTGTTTCTGGATTGGATCACGTAGTATAGTGGTACCGCACTGAAACATTCAATGAAACCTGGTCTGGATAAATATTTTAGAGGATACCGCATCTTAGGTCTCGGTTAGGTCTAAGATTTGCCCTCATCAGGCTCACAGTTTAGCGTTTTTCACATACTTGTTGAACAGATCCTCGGTGTTTTCTGGTTTGGATCACGATGTGGTGTGGTACCACATTGAAACAGTCCATTAAACCTGGTTTCGCTCAATATTTTAGAGGATAACGCATGTTAGGTCTAGGTGAGGTCTGGGATTTGCTCTCATCAGGCTCATTCTTTCGCATATTTCTCATACTTGATGGCTAGATCCAGGGCTTTTTCTGGATTGCATCACGTAGTAATGTAGTACCACACTGAAACAGTCAATGAAACCTGGTTTCCATCAATATTTTAGAGGACAACGGAAGTTAGGTCTAGGTAAGGCCTGAGATTTTCACTGATCAGACTCATACTTTCGCATTCTTCACATACTTGTTGAACGGATCCTGGGTTTTTTCTGGTTTGGTTCTCGTAGTAATGTGGCACCACACTGAAACATTCAATTAAACCTGGCCTTGGTAAATATTTTAGAGGATAACGCATGTATGGTTTGGGTTAGGTCTAGTATTTGCCCTCATCTGGCTAATACTTTCGCGTTTTTCACATACTTGTTGAACAGATCCTGGGTTATTTTCTGGTTTGGATCACATAGTAATGTGGTACCACACTGAAACAGTTGATTAAACCAGGTTTCGATCAATATTTTTGAGGATAACGCATGTTAGGTCTAGGTTAGGCCTGGGATTTTAACTCATCGGACTCATACTTTCGCATTCTTCACATACTTGTTGAACGGATCCTGGTTTTTTTCTGGTTTGGATCACGTAGTAATGTGGGACCACACTGAAACAGTCAATTAAACCTGGTCTTGATAAATATTTTAGAGGATAACGCATGTTAGGTCTAGGTTAGGCCTGGGATTTTCACTCATCAGACTCATACTTTCGCATTCTTCACATACTTGTTGAACGGATCCTGGGTTATTTCTGGTTTAGATCACATAGTAATGTGGGACCACACTGAAACAGTCTATTAAACCTGGTTTCGATCAATATTTTAGAGAGTAATTCATGTTAGGTCTATGTTAGGTCTGGGATTTGCTCTCATCAGGCTCATTCTTTCGCATATTTCTCATACATGTTGAACAGATCCTGGGTTTTTTCTGGTTTGGATCACGTAGTAATGTGGGACCACACTGAAACAATCAATTAAACCTGGTCTTGATAAATATTTTAGAGGATAACGCATGTTAGGTCTGGGTTAGGTCTAGGATTTGCCCTCATCAGGCTCATACTTTCGCATATTTCTCATACTTCAAGGCTAGATCCTGGGCTGTTTCTGGATTGTATCACGTAGTAATGTGGTACCGCGCTGAAACAGTCAATAAAACCTGGTTTCGATCAATATTTTAGAGAATAATTCATGTTAGGTCTAGGTTAGGTCTGGGATTTGCTCTCATCAGGCTCATTCTTTCGCATATTTCTCATACACGTTGAACAGATCCTGGGTTTTTTCTGGATTGGATCACGTAGTAAAGTGGTACCACACTGAAACATTCAATGAAACCTGGTCTGGATAAATATTTTAGAGGTTAACGCATCTTAGGTCTGGGTTAGGTCTAAGATTTGCCCTCATCAGGCTCACAGTTTAGCGTTTTTCACATACTAGTTCAACAGATCCTGGGTTTTTTCTGGTTTGGATCACGAAGTAGTGTGGTACCACACTGAAACAGTCCATTAAACCTGGTTTCGCTCAATATTTTAGAGGATAACGCATGTAAGGTCTAGGTTAGGTCTGGGATTTGCTCTCATCAGGCTCATTCTTTCGCATATTTCTCATACTTGATGGCTAGATCCTGGGTTTTTTCTGGTTTGGATCACGTAATAGTGTGGTACCACACTGAAACAGTCGATTAAACCTGGTTTCGATCAATATTTTAGAGGATAACGCAGTTTAAGTCTGGGATTGGTCTGGGATTTGACCTCATCAGACTCATACTTTCGCGTTTTTCACATACTTGTTGAACAGATCCTGGGTTATTTTCTGGTTTGGATCACATAGTAATGTGGTACCACTCTGAAACAGTTGATTAAACCAGGTTTCGATCAATATTTTTGAGGATAACGCATGTTAGGTCTAGGTTAGGCCTGGGATTTTCACTCATCGGACTCATACTTTCGCATTCTTCACATACTTGTTGAACGGATCCTGGTTTTTTTCTGGTTTGGATCACGTAGTAATGTGGGACCACACTGAAACAGTCAATTAAACCTGGTTTCGGTCAATATTTTAGAGAATAATTCATGTTAGGTCTAGGTTAGGTCTGCGATTTGCTCTCATCAGGCACATTCTTTCGCATATTTCTCAAACTTGATGGCTAGATCCTGGGCTTTTTCTGGATTGCATCACGTAGTAATGTGGTACCACACTGAAACTTTCAATTAAACCAGGTCTTGATAAATATTTTAGAGGCTAACGCATGTTAGGTCTTGGTTAGGTCTAGGATGTGCCCTCATCAGGCTCATACTTTCGCATATTTCTCATACTTCATGGCTAGATCCTGGGCTTTTCCTGGATTGCATCACGTAGTAAAGTGGTACCACACTGAAACAGTCCATTAAACCTGGTTTCGCTCAATATTTTAGAGGATAACGCATGGTAGGTCTAGGTTAGGTCTGGGATTTGCTCTCATCAGGCTCATTCTTTCGCATATTTCTCATACTTGATGGCTAGATCCTGGGCTTTTCCTGGATTGCATCACGTAGTAAAGTGATACCACACTGAAACAGTCCATTAAACCTGGTTTCGCTCAATATTTTAGAGGATAACGCATGGTAGGTCTAGGTTAGGTCTGGGATTTGCTCTCATCAGGCTCATTCTTTCGCATATTTCTCATACTTGATGGCTAGATCCTGGGCTTTTTCTGGATTGCATCACGTAGTAATGTGGTACCACACTGAAACTTTCAATTAAACCTGGTCTGGATAAATATTTTAGAGGTTAACGCATCTTAGGTCTGGGTTAGGTCTACGATTTGCCCTCATCAGGCTCACAGTTTAGCGTTTTTCACATACTTGTTGAACAGATCCTGGGTTTTTTCTGGTTTGGATCACGTAGTAATGTGGGACCACACTGAAACAGTCAATTAAACCTGGTTTCGGTCAATATTTTAGAGAACAATTCATGTTAGGTCTAGGTTAGGTCTGGGATTTGCTCTCATCAGGCACATTCTTTCGCATATTTCTCAAACTTGATGGCTAGATCCTGGGCTTTTTCTGGATTGCATCACGTAGTAATGTGGTACCACACTGAAACTTTCAATTAAACCAGTTCTTGATAAATATTTTAGAGGCTAACGCATGTTAGGTCTGGGTTAGGTCTCGGATTTGACCTCATCAGACTCATACTTTCGCAACACTTCACATACTCCTTGAACAGATCCTGGGTTATTTTCTGGTTTGGATAACATAGTAATGTGGTACCACACTGAAACAGTCGATTAAACCAGGTTTCGATCAATATTTTAGATGATAACGCATGTTAGGTCTAGGTTAGGCCTGAGATTTTCACTCATCAGACTCATACTTTCGCATTCTTCACATTCTTGTTGAACGGATCCTGGGTTTTTTCTCGTTTGGATCACGTAGTAATGTGGGACCACACTGAAACAGTCAATTAAACCTGGTTTCGATTAATATATTACAGAATAATTCATGTTAGGTCTAGGTTAGGTCTAGGATTTGCTCTCATCTGGCTCATTCTTTCGCATGTTTCTCATACTGCATGGCTAGTTCCTGGGCTGTTTCTGGATTGGATCACGTAGTAAAGTGGTACCACACTGAAACATTCAATGAAACCTGGTCTGGATAAATATTTTAGAGGATACCGCATCTTAGGTCTCGGTTAGGTCTAAGATTTGCCCTCATCAGGCTCACAGTTTAGCGTTTTTCACATACTTGTTGAACAGATCCTCGGTTTTTTCTGGTTTGGATCACGTAGCAATGTGGTACCACACTGAAACAGTCAATGAAACCTGGTTTCCGTCAATATTTTAGAGGACTACGCAAGTTAGGTCTAGGTAAGGCCTGAGATTTTCACTGATCGGACTCATACTTTCGCATTCTTCACATACTTGTTGAACTGATCCTGGGTTTTTTCTGGTTTGGATCACGTAGTAATGTGGTACCGCACTGATACAGTCGATTAAACCTGGTTTCGATCAATATTTTAGAGGATAACGCAAGTTATGTCTGGGATAGGTCTGGGATTTGACCTCATCAGACTCATACTTTCTCACACTCCACATACTCCTTGAACAGATCCTGGGTTATTTTCAGGTTTGGATCACATAGTAATGTGGTACCACACTGAAACAGTCGATTAAACCTGGTTTCGATCAATATTTTAGAGGATAACGCAAGTTAGGTCTGGGATTTGACCTCATCAGACTCATACTTTCGCACACTTCACATATTCCTTGAACAGATCCTGGGTTATTTTCTGGTTTGGATCACATAGTAATGTGGTACCACACTGAAACAGTCGATTAAACCTGGTTTCGATCAATATTTTAGAGGATAACGCATGTTCAGCCTAGGTTAGGTCTGGGATTTTCACTCATCAGACTCATACTTTCGCATTCTTCACATACTTGTTGAACGGATCCTGGGTTTTTTCTGGTTTGGATCAGATAGTAATGTGGTACCACGCTGAAACAGTCAATTAAACCTGGTTTCGATCAATATTTTAGAGGATAACGCAAGTTAGGTCTGGGATAGGTCTGGGATTTGACCTCATCGGACTCATACTTTCTCACACTTCACATACTCCTTGAACAGATCCTGGGTTATTTTCAGGTTTGGATCACATAGTAATGTGGTACCACACTGAAACAGTCGATTAAACCTGGTTTCGATCAATATTTTAGTGGATAACGCAAGTTACGTCTGGGATTTGACCTCATCAGACTCATACTTTCGCACACTTCACATATTCCTTGAACAGATCCTGGGTTATTTTCTGGTTTGGATCACATAGTAATGTGGTACCACACTGAAACAGTCGATTATACCTGGTTTCGATCAATATTTTAGAGGATAACGCATGTTCAGCCTAGGTTAGGTCTGGGATTTTCACTCATCAGACTCATACTTTCGCATTCTTCACATACTTGTTGAACGGATCCTGGGTTTTTTCTGGTTTGGATCAGGTAGTAATGTGGTACCACGCTGAAACAGTCAATTTAACCTGGTTTCGATCAATATTTTAGAGGATAACGCAAGTTAGGTCTGGGATAGGTCTAGGATTTGCCCTCATCAGGCTCTTACTTTCGCATATTTCTCATACTTCATGGCTAGATCCTGGGCTATTTCTGGATTGGATCACGTAGTAAAGTGGTACCACACTGGAACATTCAATGAAACCTGGTCTGGATAAATATTTTAGAGGATACCGCATCTTAGGTCTCGGTTAGGTCTAAGATTTGCCCTCATCAGGCTCACACTTTAGCGTTTTTCACCTACTTGTTGAACTGATCCTGGGTTTTTTCTGGTTTGGATCACGTAGTATTGTGGTACCACACTGAAACAGTCAATGAAACCTGGTTTCCATCAATATTTTAGAGGGCAACGCATGTTAGGTTTAGGTTAGGCCTGGGATTTTCACTCATCAGACTCATACTTTCGCATTCTTCACATACTTGTTCAACGGATCCTGGGTTTTTTCTGGTTTGGATCACGTAGTAATGTGGTATCACACTGAAACAGTCAATTAAACCTGGTTTCCGTCAATAGTTTAGAGGACAATGCAAGTTAGGTCTGGGATAGGTCTAGGATTTGCCCTCATCAGGCTCTTACTTTCGCATATTTCTCATACTTCATAGCTAGATCCTGGGCTATTCCTGGATTGGATCACGTAGTAAAGTGGTACCACACTGGAACATTCAATGAAACCTGGTCTGGATAAATATTTTAGAGGATACCGCATCTTAGGTCTCGGTTAGGTCTAAGATTTGCCCTCATCAGGCTCACAGTTTAGCGTTTTTCACATACTTGTTGAACTGATGCTGGGTTTTTTCTGGTTTGGATCACGAAGTATTGTGGTACCACACTGAAACAGTCAATGAAACCTGGCTTCCATCAATATTTTAGAGGGCAACGCATGTTAGGTTTAGGTTAGGCCTGGGATTTTCACTCATCAGACTCATTCGTTCGCATTCCTCACATACCTGTTGAACGGATCCTGGGTTTTTTCTGGTTTAGATCACGTAGTAATGTGGTACCACACTGAAACATTCAATTAAACCTGGTCTTGATAAATATTTTAGAGAATAACGCATGTTAGGTCTGGGTTAGGTCTAGGGTTTGCCCTCATCGGGCTCATACTTTCGCATATTTCTCATACTTCATGGCTAGATCCTGGGCTATTTCTGGATTGGATCACGTAGTAAAGTGGTACCACACTGAAACATTCAATGAAACCTGGTCTGGATAAATATTTTAGAGGATAACGCATGTTAGGTCAAGGTTAGGTCTAAGATTTGCCCTCATCAGGCTCACAGTTTCGCGTTTTTCACATACTTGTTGAACAGATCCTGGGTTTTTTCTGGTTTGGATCACGTAGCAATGTGGTACCACACTGAAACGTTCAATTAAACCTGGTCTTGATAAATATTTTAGAGGATAACGCATGTTAGGTCTGGGTTAGGTCTGTCATTTGCCCTCATCAGGGTCATACTGCCGCACACTTGACATACTCGTTGATCAGATCCTGGTTTTTTTTCTGGTTTGGATCACGTAGTTATGTGGTACCACACTGAAACAGTCGATTAAACCTGGTTTCGATCAATATTATTGAAGATAACGCATGTCAGGTCTACGTTAGACCTGGGATTTTCACTCATCAGACTCATACTTTCGCATTCTTCACATACTTGTTGAACGGATCCTGGGTTTTTTCTTGTTTGGATCACGTAGTAATGTGGGACCACACTGAAACAGTCAATTAAACCTGGTTTCGATCAATATTTTAGAAGACAACGCAAGTTAGGTCTAGGTAAGGCCTGAGATTTTCACTGATCAGACTCATTCGTTCGCATTCCTCACATACCTGTTGAACGGATCCTGGGTTTTTTCTGGTTTAGATCACGTAGTAATGTGGTACCACACTGAAACATTCAATTAAACCTGGTCTTGATAAATATTTTAGAGAATAACGCATGTTAGGTCTGGGTTAGGTCTAGGGTTTGCCCTCATCGGGCTCATACTTTCGCATATTTCTCATACTTCATGGCTAGATCCTGGGCTATTTCTGGATTGGATCACGTAGTAAAGTGGTACCACACTGAAACATTCAATGAAACCTGGTCTGGATAAATATTTTAGAGGATAACGCATGTTAGGTCAAGGTTAGGTCTAAGATTTGCCCTCATCAGGCTCACAGTTTCGCGTTTTTCACATACTTGTTGAACAGATCCTGGGTTTTTTCTGGTTTGGATCACGTAGCAATGTGGTACCACACTGAAACGTTCAATTAAACCTGGTCTTGATAAATATTTTAGAGGATAACGCATGTTAGGTCTGGGTTAGGTCTGTCATTTGCCCTCATCAGGGTCATACTGCCGCACACTTGACATACTCGTTGATCAGATCCTGGTTTTTTTTCTGGTTTGGATCACGTAGTTATGTGGTACCACACTGAAACAGTCGATTAAACCTGGTTTCGATCAATATTATTGAGGATAACGCATGTCAGGTCTACGTTAGACCTGGGATTTTCACTCATCAGACTCATACTTTCGCATTCTTCACATACTTGTTGAACGGATCTTGGGTTTTTTCTTGTTTGGATCACGTAGTAATGTGGGACCACACTGAAACAGTCAATTAAACCTGGTTTCGATCAATATTTTAGAGAATAATTCATGTTAGGTCTAGGCTACGTCTGGGATTTACTCTCATCAGGCTCATTCTTTCGCATATTACTCATACTTGATGGCTAGATCCTGGGCTTTTTCTGGATTGGATCACGTAGTAATGTGGGACTACACTGAAACAATCAATTAAACCTGGTCTTGATAAATATTTTAGAGGATAGCGCATGTTAGGTCTGGGATAGGTATGGGATTTGCCCTCATCAGACTCATACTTTCGCACACTTCACATACTTGTTGAACGGATCCTGGGTTTTTTCTGGTTTGGATCACGTAGTAATGTGGGACCACACTGAAACAATCAATTAAACCTGGTTTCAATCAATATTTTAGAGAATTATTCATGTTAGGTCCAGGTTAGGTCTGGGATTTGCCCTCATCAGGCTCATTCTTTCGCATATTTCTCAAACTTGATGGCTAGATCCTGGGCTTTTTCTGGACTGCATCACGTAGTAATGAAGTACAACACTGAAACAGTCAATTAAACCTGGTTTCCATCAACATCTTAGAGGACAACGCAAGTTAGGTCTGGGATAGGTCTTGGATTTGCCCTCATCAGGCTCATACTTTCGCGTTTTTCACATACTTGTTGAACAGATCCTGGGTTTTTTCTGTTTTGGATCACGTAGTAATGAAGTACAACACTGAAACAGTCAATTAAACCTGGCTTCCATCAATATTTTACAGAATAACGCATGTTAGGTCTGGGTTAGGTCTAGGATATGCCCTCATCAGGCTCATACTTTCGCATATTTCTCATACTTCATGGCTAGATCCTGGGCTATTTCTGGATTGGATCACGTAGTAAAGTGGTATCACACTGAAACATTCAATGAAACCTGGTCTGGATAAATATTTTAGAGGATAACGCATGTTAGGTCAAGGTTAGGTCTAAGATTTGCCCTCATCAGGCTCACAGTTTCGCGTTTTTCACATACTTGTTGAACAGATCCTGGGTTTTTTCTGGTTTGGATCACGTAGCAATGTGGTACCACACTGAAACGTTCAATTAAACCTGGTCTTGATAAATATTTTAGAGGATAACGCATGTTAGGTCTGGGTTAGGTCTGTGATTTGCCCTCATCAGGGTCATACTGCCGCACACTTGACATACTCGTTGATCAGATCCTGGTTTTTTTTCTGGTTTGGATCACGTAGTTATGTGGTACCACACTGAAACAGTCGATTAAACCTGGTTTCGATCAATATTATTGAGGATAACGCATGTCAGGTCTACGTTAGACCTGGGATTTTCACTCATCAGACTCATACTTTCGCATTCTTCACATACTTGTTGAACGGATCTTGGGTTTTTTCTTGTTTGGATCACGTAGTAATGTGGGACCACACTGAAACAGTCAATTAAACCTGGTTTCGATCAATATTTTAGAGAATAATTCATGTTAGGTCTAGGCTACGTCTGGGATTTACTCTCATCAGGCTCATTCTTTCGCATATTACTCATACTTGATGGCTAGATCCTGGGCTTTTTCTGGATTGGATCACGTAGTAATGTGGGACTACACTGAAACAATCAATTAAACCTGGTCTTGATAAATATTTTAGAGGATAGCGCATGTTAGGTCTGGGATAGGTATGGGATTTGCCCTCATCAGACTCATACTTTCGCACACTTCACATACTTGTTGAACGGATCCTGGGTTTTTTCTTGTTTGGATCACGTAGTAATGTGGGACCACACTGAAACAGTCAATTAAACCTGGTTTCGATCAATATTTTAGAAGACAACGCAAGTTAGGTCTAGGTAAGGCCTGAGATTTTCACTGATCAGACTCATTCGTTCGCATTCCTCACATACCTGTTGAACGGATCCTGGGTTTTTTCTGGTTTAGATCACGTAGTAATGTGGTACCACACTGAAACATTCAATTAAACCTGGTCTTGATAAATATTTTAGAGAATAACGCATGTTAGGTCTGGGTTAGGTCTAGGGTTTGCCCTCATCGGGCTCATACTTTCGCATATTTCTCATACTTCATGGCTAGATCCTGGGCTATTTCTGGATTGGATCACGTAGTAAAGTGGTACCACACTGAAACATTCAATGAAACCTGGTCTGGATAAATATTTTAGAGGATAACGCATGTTAGGTCAAGGTTAGGTCTAAGATTTGCCCTCATCTGGCTCACAGTTTCGCGTTTTTCACATACTTGTTGAACAGATCCTGGGTTTTTTCTGGTTTGGATCACGTAGCAATGTGGTACCACACTGAAACGTTCAATTAAACCTGGTCTTGATAAATATTTTAGAGGATAACGCATGTTAGGTCTGGGTTAGGTCTGTGATTTGCCCCCATCAGGGTCATACTGCCGCACACTTGACATACTCGTTGATCAGATCCTGGTTTTTTTTCTGGTATGGATCACGTAGTTATGTGGTACCACACTGAAACAGTCGATTAAACCTGGTTTCGATCAATATTATTGAGGATAACGCATGTCAGGTCTACGTTAGACCTGGGATTTTCACTCATCAGACTCATACTTTCGCATTCTTCACATACTTGTTGAACGGATCTTGGGTTTTTTCTTGTTTGGATCACGTAGTAATGTGGGACCACACTGAAACAGTCAATTAAACCTGGTTTCGATCAATATTTTAGAGAATAATTCATGTTAGGTCTAGGCTACGTCTGGGATTTACTCTCATCAGGCTCATTCTTTCGCATATTACTCATACTTGATGGCTAGATCCTGGGCTTTTTCTGGATTGGATCACGTAGTAATGTGGGACTACACTGAAACAATCAATTAAACCTGGTCTTGATAAATATTTTAGAGGATAGCGCATGTTAGGTCTGGGATAGGTATGGGATTTGCCCTCATCAGACTCATACTTTCGCACACTTCACATACTTGTTGAACGGATCCTGGGTTTTTTCTTGTTTGGATCACGTAGTAATGTGGGACCACACTGAAACAGTCAATTAAACCTGGTTTCCATCAATATTTTAGAGAATAATTCATGTTAGGTCTAGGCTACGTCTGGGATTTACTCTCATCAGGCTCATTCTTTCGCATATTACTCATACTTGATGGCTAGATTCTGGGCTTTTTCTGGATTGCATAACGTAGTAATGAAGTACAACACTGAAACAATCAATTAAACCTGGTTTCCATCAATATTTTAGAGGACAACGCATATTAGGTCTAGGTTAGGCCTGGGATTTGCCCCCACCAGGCTCATACTTTCGCAGTTTTAACATACTTCATGGCTAGATCCTGGGCTATTTCTCGATTGGATCACGTAGTAAAGTGGTACCACACTGAAACATTCAATGAAACCTGGTCTGGATAAATATTTTAGAGGTTAACGCATCTTAAGTCTGGGTTAGGTCTAAGATTTGCCCTCATCAGGCTCACAGTTTAGCGTTCTTCACATACTTGTTGAACAGATCCTGGGTTTTATCTGGTTTGGATCACATAGTAATGTGGTACCACACTGAAACAGTCGATTAAACCAGGTTTCGATCAATATTTTCGAGGATAACGCATGTTAGGTCTAGGTTAGGCCTGGGATTTTCACTCATCAGACTCATACTTTCGCATTCTTCACATACTTGTTGAACGGATCCTGGGTTTTTTCTGGTTTGGATCACGTAGTAATGTGGGACCACACTGAAACAGTCAATTAAACCTGGTTTCAATCAATATTTTAGAGAATTATTAATGTTAGGTCTAGGTTAGGTCTGGGATTTGCCCTCATCAGGCTCATTCTTTCGCATATTTCTCAAACTTGATGGCTAGATCCTGGGCTTTTTCTGGATTGCATCACGTAGTAATGAAGTACAACACTGAAACAGTCCATTATACCTGGTTTGGATCAATATATTAGAGGATAACGCATGTTAGGTCTAGGTTAGGCCTGGGATTTTCACTCATCAGACTCATACTTTCGCATTCTTCACATACTTGTTGAACGGATCCTGGTTTTTTTCTGGTTTGGATCACGTAGTAATGTGGGACCACACTGAAACAGTCAATTAAACCTTGCTTCGATCAATATTTTAGAGAATAATTCATGTTAGGTCTAGGTTAGGTCTGGGATTTGCTCTCATCAGGCTCATTCTTTCGCATATTTCTCATACTTGATGGCTAGATCCTGGGCTTTTTCTAGATTGCATCACGTAGTAATGAAGTACAACACTGAAACAGTCAATGAAACCTGGTTTCCATCAATATTTTAGAGGATAACGCAAGTTAGGTCTGGGATAGGTCTAGGATTTGCCCTCATCAGGCTCACAGTTTAGCGTTTTTCACGTACTTGTTGAACAGATCCCGGGTTTTTTCTGGTTTGGATCACGTAGCAATGTGGTACCACACTGAAACGTTCAATTAAACCTGGTCTTGATAAATATTTTAGAGGACAACGCAAGTTAGGTCTGGGATATGTCTGGGATTTGCCCTCATCAGGCTCACAGTTTAGCGTTTTTCACATACTTGTTGAACAGATCCTGGGTTTTTTCTGGTTTGGATCACGTAGTAGTGTGGTACCACGCTGAAACAGTCCATTAAACCTGGTTTGGATCAATATTTCAGAGGATAACGCATGTTAGGTCTAGGTTAGGCCTGGGATTTCACTCATCAGACTCATACTTTCGCATTCTTCACATACTTCAAGGCTAGATCCTGGGCTGTTTCTGGATTGTATCACGTAGTAATGTGGTACCACGCTGAAACAGTCAATTAAACCTGGTTTCGATCAATATTTTAGAGGATAACGCAAGTTAGGTCTGGGATAGGTCTAGGATTTGCCCTCATCAGGCTCACAGTTTAGCGTTTTTCACATACTTGTTGAACAGATCCCGGGTTTTTTCTGGTTTGGATCACGTAGCAATGTGGTACCACACTGAAACGTTCAATTAAACCTGGTCTTGATAAATATTTTAGAGGATAACGCATGTTAGGTCTGGGTTAGGTCTGTGATTTGCCCTCATCAGGGTCATACTGCCGCACACTTGACATACTCGTTGATCAGATCCTGGTTTTTTTTCTGGTTTGGATCACGTAGTTATGTGGTACCACACTGAAACAGTCGATTAAACCTGGTTTCGATCAATATTATTGAGGATAACGCATGTCAGGTCTACGTTAGACCTGGGATTTTCACTCATCAGACTCATACTTTCGCATTCTTCACATACTTGTTGAACGGATCTTGGGTTTTTTCTTGTTTGGATCACGTAGTAATGTGGGACCACACTGAAACAGTCAATTAAACCTGGTTTCGATCAATATTTTAGAGAATAATTCATGTTAGGTCTAGGCTACGTCTGGGATTTACTCTCATCAGGCTCATTCTTTCGCATATTACTCATACTTGATGGCTAGATCCTGGGCTTTTTCTGGATTGGATCACGTAGTAATGTGGGACTACACTGAAACAATCAATTAAACCTGGTCTTGATAAATATTTTAGAGGATAGCGCATGTTAGGTCTGGGATAGGTATGGGATTTGCCCTCATCAGACTCATACTTTCGCACACTTCACATACTTGTTGAACGGATCCTGGGTTTTTTGTGGTTTGGATCACGTAGTAATGTGGGACCACACTGAAACAGTCAATTAAACCTGGTTTCAATCAATATCTTAGAGAATAATTCATGTCAGGTCTAGGTTAGGTCTGGGATTTGCTCTTATCAGGCTCATTCTTTCGCATATTTCTCATACTTGATGGCTAGATTCTGGGCTTTTTCTGGATTGCATAACGTAGTAATGAAGTACAACACTGAAACAATCAATTAAACCTGGTTTCCATCAATATTTTAGAGGACAACGCATATTAGGTCTAGGTTAGGCCTGGGATTTGCCCCCACCAGGCTCATACTTTCGCAGTTTTAACATACTTCATGGCTAGATCCTGGGCTATTTCTCGATTGGATCACGTAGTAAAGTGGTACCACACTGAAACATTCAATGAAACCTGGTCTGGATAAATATTTTAGAGGTTAACGCATCTTAAGTCTGGGTTAGGTCTAAGATTTGCCCTCATCAGGCTCACAGTTAAGCGTTCTTCACATACTTGTTGAACAGATCCTGGGTTTTATCTGGTTTGGATCACATAGTAATGTGGTACCACACTGAAACAGTCGATTAAACCAGGTTTCGATCAATATTTTCGAGGATAACGCATGTTAGGTCTAGGTTAGGCCTGGGATTTTCACTCATCAGACTCATACTTTCGCATTCTTCACATACTTGTTGAACGGATCCTGGGTTTTTTCTGGTTTGGATCACGTAGTAATGTGGGACCACACTGAAACAGTCAATTAAACCTGGTTTCAATCAATATTTTAGAGAATTATTAATGTTAGGTCTAGGTTAGGTCTGGGATTTGCCCTCATCAGGCTCATTCTTTCGCATATTTCTCAAACTTGATGGCTAGATCCTGGGCTTTTTCTGGATTGCATCACGTAGTAATGAAGTACAACACTGAAACAGTCCATTATACCTGGTTTGGATCAATATATTAGAGGATAACGCATGTTAGGTCTAGGTTAGGCCTGGGATTTTCACTCATCAGACTCATACTTTCGCATTCTTCACATACTTGTTGAACGGATCCTGGTTTTTTTCTGGTTTGGATCACGTAGTAATGTGGGACCACACTGAAACAGTCAATTAAACCTTGCTTCGATCAATATTTTAGAGAATAATTCATGTTAGGTCTAGGTTAGGTCTGGGATTTGCTCTCATCAGGCTCATTCTTTCGCATATTTCTCATACTTGATGGCTAGATCCTGGGCTTTTTCTAGATTGCATCACGTAGTAATGAAGTACAACACTGAAACAGTCAATTAAACCTGGTTTCGATCAATATTTTAGAGGATAACGCAAGTTAGGTCTGGGATATGTCTGGGATTTGCCCTCATCAGGCTCACAGTTTAGCGTTTTTCACATACTTGTTGAACAGATCCTGGGTTTTTTCTGGTTTGGATCACGTAGTAGTGTGGTACCACGCTGAAACAGTCCATTAAACCTGGTTTGGATCAATATTTCAGAGGATAACGCATGTTAGGTCTAGGTTAGGCCTGGGATTTCACTCATCAGACTCATACTTTCGCATTCTTCACATACTTCAAGGCTAGATCCTGGGCTGTTTCTGGATTGTATCACGTAGTAATGTGGTACCACGCTGAAGCAGTCAATTAAACCTGGTTTCGATCAATATTTTAGAGGATAACGCAAGTTAGGTCTGGGATAGGTCTAGGATTTGCCCTCATCAGGCTCACAGTTTAGCGTTTTTCACATACTTGTTGAACAGATCCTGGGTTTTTTCTGGTTTGGATCACGAAGTAGTGTGGTACCACACTGAAACAGTCCATTAAACCTGGTTTCGCTCAATATTTTAGAGGATAACGCATGTAAGATCTAGGTTAGGTCTGGGATTTGCTCTCATCAGGCTCATTCTTTCGCATATTTCTCATACTTGATGGCTAGATCCTGGGTTTTTTCTGGTTTGGATCACGTAGTAGTGTGGTACCACACTGAAACAGTCGATTAAACCTGGTTTCGGTCAATATTTTAGAGAATAATTCATGTTAGGTCTAGGTTAGGTCTCGGATTTGCTCTCATCTGGCTCATTCTTTCCCATGTTTCTCATACTTCATGGCTAGATGCTGGGCTGTTTCTGGATTGTATCACGTAGTAATGTGGGACCACACTGAAACAGTCAATTAAATCTGGTTTCGGTCAATATATTAGAGAATAATTCATGTTAGGTCTAGGTTAGGTCTGGGATTTGCTCTCATCTGGCTCATTCTTTCGCATATTTCTCATACTTGATGGCTAGATCCTGGGCTGTTTCTGGATTGTATCACGTAGTAATGTGGTACCACGCTGAAGCAGTCAATTAAACCTGGTTTCGATCAATATTTTAGAGGATAACGCAATTTAAGTCCGGGATTGGTCTGGGATTTGACCTCATCAGACTCATACTTTCGCGTTTTTCACATACTTGTTGTACAGATCCTGGGTTATTTTCTGGTTTGGATCACATAGTAATATGGTACCACACTGAAACAGTAGATTAAACCAGGTTTCGATCAATATTTTAGTGGATAACGCATGTTAGGACTAGGTTAGGCCTGAGATTTTCACTCATCAGACTCATACTTTCGCATTCTTCACATTCTTGTTGAACGGATCCTGTGTTTTTTCTCGTTTGGATCACGTAGTAATGTGGGACCACACTGAAACAGTCAATTAAACCTGGTTTCGATCAATATATTAGAGAATAATTCATGTTAGGTCTAGGTTAGGTCTGGAATTTGCTCTCATCTGGCTCATTCTTTCCCATGTTTCTCATACTTCATGGCTAGATGCTGGGCTGTTTCTGGAATGTATCACGTAGTAATGTGGGACCACACTGAAACAGTCAATTAAACCTGGTTTCGGTCAATATTTTAGAGAATAATTCATGTTAGGTCTAGGTTAGGTCTGGGATTTGCTCTCATCAGGCACATTCCTTCGCATATTTCTCAAACTTGATGGCTAGATCCTGGGCGTTTTCTGGATTGCATCACGTAGTAATGTGGTACCACACTGAAACTTTCAATTAAACCAGGTCTTGATAAATATTTTAGAGGCTAACGCATGTTAGGTCTGGGTTAGGTCTCGGATTTGACCTCATCAGACTCATACTTTCGCAACACTTCACATACTCCTTGAACAGATCCTGGGTTATTTTCTGGTTTGGATAACATAGTAATGTGGTACCACACTGAAACAGTCGATTAAACCAGGTTTCGATCAATATTTTAGTGGATAACGCATGTTAGGTCCAGGTTAGGCCTGAGATTTTCACTCATCAGACTCATACTTTCGCATTCTTCACATTCTTGTTGAACGGATCCTGGGTTTTTTCTCGTTTGGATCACGTAGTAATGTGGGACCACACTGAAACAGTCAATTAAACCTGGTTTCGATCAATATATTAGAGAATAATTCATGTTAGGTCTTGGTTAGGTCTGGGATTTGCTCTCATCTGGCTCATTCTTTCGCATGTTTCTCATACTTCATGGCTAGATGCTGGGCTGTTTCTGGATTGTATCACGTAGTAATGTGGTACCACGCTGAAACAGTCAATTAAACCTGGTTTCGATCAATATTTTAGAGGATAACGCAAGTTAGGTCTGGGATAGGTCTAGGATTTGCCCTCATCAGGCTCTTACTTTCGCATATTTCTCATACTTCATGGCTAGATCCTGGGCTATTTCTGGATTGGATCACGTAGTAAAGTGGTACCACACTGAAACATTCAATGAAACCTGGTCTGGATAAATATTTTAGAGGATACCGCATCTTAGGTCTCGGTTAGGTCTAAGATTTGCCCTCATCAGACTCACAGTTTAGCGTTTTTCACATACTTGTTGAACAGATCCTCGGTTTTTTCTGGTTTGGATCACGATGTAGTGTGGTACCACATTGAAACAGTCCATTAAACCTGGTTTCGCTCAATATTTTAGAGGGTAACGCATGTTAGGTCTAGGTTAGGTCTGGGATTTGCTCTCATCAGGCTCATTCTTTCGCATATTTCTCATACTTGATGGCTAGATCCTGGGCTTTTTCTGGATTGCATCACGTAGTAATGTAGTACCACACTGAAACAGTCAATGAAACCTGGTTTCCATCAATATTTTAGAGGACAACGCATGTTAGGTCTAGATTAGCCCTGGGAATTACACTCATCAGACTCATACTTTCGCGTTTTTCACATACTTGTTGAACAGATCCTGGGTTTTTTCTGGTTTGGGTCATGTAGTAGTGTGATACCACACTGAAACAGTCGATTAAACCTGGTTTTGATCAAAATTTTAGAGGGTAACGCATGTTAGGTCTAGGTCAGCCCTGGGAATTACACTCATCAGTCTCATACTTTCGCATTCTTCACATACTTGTTGAACTGATCCTGGGTTTTTTCTGGTTTGGATCACGTAGTAATGAGGTACCGCACTGAAACAGTCGATTAAACCTGGTTTCGATCAATATTTTAGAGGATAACGCAAGTTAGGTCTGGGATAGGTCTGGGATTTGACCTCATCAGACTCATACTTTCGCACACTTCACATACTCCTTGAACGGATCCTGGGTTTTTTCTGGTTTGGATCACATAGTAATGTGGTACCACACTGAAACAGTCGATTAAACCAGGTTTCGAACAATATTTTTGAGGATAACGCATGTTAGGTCTAGGTTAGGCCTGGGATTTTCACTCATCAGACTCATACTTTCGCATTCTTCACATACTTGTTGAACGGATCCAGGGTTTTTTCTGGTTTGGATCACGTAGTAATGTGGGACCACACTGAAACAGTCAATTAAACCTGGTTTCAATGAATATTTTAGAGAATTATTCATGGTAGGTCTAGGTTAGGTCTGGGATTTGCCCTCATCAGGCTCATTCTTTCGCATATTTCTCAAACTTGATGGCTAGATCCTGGGCTTTTTCTGGATTGCATCACGTAGTAATGAAGTACAACACTGAAACAGTCAATTAAACCTGGTTTCCATCAATATCTTAGAGGACAACGCAAGTTAGGTCTGGGATAGGTCTTGGATTTGCCCTCATCAGGCTCATACTTTCGCGTTTTTCACATACTTGTTGAACAGATCCTGGGTTTTTTCTGGTTTGGATCACGTAGTAGTGTGGTACCACACTGAAACAGTCCATTATACCTGGTTTGGATCAATATTTTAGAGGATAACGCATGTTAGGTCTAGGTTAGGTCTCGGATTTTCACTCATCAGGCTCATACTTTCGCAGTCTTCACATACCTGTTGAACGGATCCTGGGTTTTTTCTGGCTTGGATCACGTAGTAATGTGGTACCACACTGAAACAGTCGATTAAACCTGGTTTCGATCAATATTTTAGAGGATAACGCAAGTTAAGTCTGGGTTTGGTCTGGGATTTGACCTCATCAGACTCATACTTTCGCACACTTCACATGCTCGTTGAACAGATCCTGGGTTATTTTCTGGTTTGGATCACAGAGTAATGTGGTACCACACTGAAACAGACGATTAAACCAGGTTTCGATCAATATTTTTGAGGATAACGCATGTTAGGTCTAGGTCAGGTCTGGGATTTGCTCTCATCAGGCTCATTCTTTCGCATATTTCTCATACTCGTTGAGCAGATCCTGGGTTTTTTCTGGATTGCATCACGTAGTAATGAAGTACAACACTGAAACAGTCAATTAAACCTGGTTTCCATCAATTTCTTAGAGGACAACACAAGTTAGGTCTGGGATATGTCTGGGATTTGCCCTCATCAGGCTCATACTTTCGCGTTTTTCACATACTTGTTGAACAGATCCTGGGTTTTTTCTGGTTTGGATCACGTAGTAGTGAGGTACCACGCTGAAACAGTCCATTAAACCTGGTTTGGATCAATATTTTAGAGGATAACGCATGTAAGGTCTAGGTTGGGCCTGGGATTTTCACTCATCAGACTCATACTTTCGCATTCTTCACATACTTGTTGAACGGATCCTGGGCTATTTCTGGATTGGATCACGTAGAAAAGTGGTGCCACACTGAAACATTCAATGAAACCTGGTCTGGATAAATATATTAGAGGATAACGCATCTTAGGTCTGGGTTAGGTCTAAGATTTGCCCTCATCAGGCTCACAGTTTAGCGTTTTTCACATACTTGTTGAACAGATCCTGGGTTATTTCTGGTTTGGATCACGTAGTAATGTGGGACCACACTGAAACAGTCCATTATACCTGGTTTGGATCAATATTTTAGAGGATAACGCATGTTAGGTCTAGGTTAGGTCTCGGATTTTCACTCATCAGGCTCATACTTTCGCAGTCTTCACATACCTGTTGAACGGATCCTGGGTTATTTTCTGGTTTGGATCACAGAGTAATGTGGTACCACACTGAAACAGACGATTAAACCAGGTTTCGATCAATATTTTTGAGGATAACGCATGTTAGGTCTAGGTCAGGTCTGGGATTTGCTCTCATCAGGCTCATTCTTTCGCATATTTCTCATACTCGTTGAACAGATCCTGGGTTAGTGCGGCGGCAGTGGTGCGGGGCACCGCGGGCCCCTCCACCCGCACTCCGTCCGTGAAGAAGTCCCCGTCCTCCTCAGAAGACGATCTTCTGAGGAGGATTGGGGACATGATTGATGGCAAGCTGGCCGCCTTCCGGGAGGAGCTCCTTGCCGGAAGAGCGGTCAGCAGGAAGGCGGTGCCTCCCCGACCTGTTCCGGTACAGTCGGGGAAGGCAAAGAAGGGCGGAGTGAAGGCTCCGCCCAGTGTTGCGGCACCAGGGCCCCGGGTCGCGACCCCCAAGGGGGGTGGTGTACCCGTGGTCGCGGTGGTCGCGTCCTCCACAGCACCCTCCCAAGGGGGGGTGGCGTGGAGTGAGGTTGTGGGGCGGAAGGCGAAGCGGGCGGCGAGGAAGGCCTCGCAACCGCAGCCTCCGCCTCCGCCGCCGGCGGCCAAGGTAAAGGCCGCGAAGGTCGGGAAGGCACGACCAGGTCGTCCCCCAAAAACGGCAGCGGTGACGCTGACCGTTGCGCAGGGGGGCGACCTGACCCCCGCGGAGGCGATGCGGCTCGCCAGGGAGAATATCTCCCTGGAAGAGCTGGGCATCGCCTCCGTGAGGGCGAAGAGGGCCGTGACCGGGGGTCTCTTGCTGGAGATCCCCGGTGCAGAAGGCGGCGCGAAGGCGGATCGTCTCGCCCAGAGGCTCCGGGAGCAGCTGGGCGAGCGAGGTGTCCGGGTCGCCCGGCCCACGAAGCGCACGGAGATGCGTGTTTGTGGGCTAGACGACTCGGTCAGCGCACAGGATGTGTCCCGTGCCCTTGCGAGGGCGGGGGACTGTCCTGTGGAGGACCTGCGGATCGGAGAGATCCGCAGGTCGCCCTCCGGCCTCGGGTCGGTGTGGGCCCGGTGCCCCCTCTCCGCCGCCCGTAAGGTGGCGGAATCCGGGAGGGTGTTGGTGGGGTGGGTTTCGGCGCGAGTGGAAATCCTCGCGCCGCGTCCGCTCCAGTGTCACCGTTGCCTCGAATTGGGGCACGTGAGGCAGTGGTGCACCTCGCCGGTGGACCGCAGCGGTCAGTGATACCGCTGCGGTGCCAAAGAGCACCGTGCGAGCCAGTGCTCGGCGGCCCCCCACTGCCCGCTGTGTGCGGACATGGGGAGGCCAGCCGATCACAGGGTGGGGAGCAAGAAGTGCTCCTCCCCCTCCCGGAAGGAGAGGAAGAGGCGGGCTGCACCGGCTCCGGTGCCGAGGGCGGTGGCATCGTCCTCCATGGAGGTGGACGGTGCTACGGGGACGGACGGCCGGGAGGAGGCTGGCGCGGCCATTAATTAATGCCGCCCCGCCTCCTCCTCCAGGCCAACCTCAACCACTGCCGCGCGGCACAGGACTTGATGTCCCAAGTCCTCGCGGAGTGGGGGGTTGGCCTGGCGGTCGCCGCCGAGCCGTACCGCGTCCCTGATCACCCTCATTGGGTGGGCGACGCGGACGGCTTGGTGGCGACGGTATGGGGAGGGGGCGACGGGTCCCCACCGTTCTCCTTGTTGGAGCGCGGTCGGGGATTCGTCGCCGCGGACTGGGGGGGAGTCGCTGTGGTGGGGTGCTACATTTCGCCCCGTAGCGGTCACGCTGCGTTCGAGCTGTACTTGGCCGAGGTCGCGGCATGCGTGCAGCGCTACGCGGCCCGGCCGGTGCTGGTCCTGGGGGATTTTAATGCCAAGTCGGTGGCTTGGGGATCCCCCAGGACCTCCGTTCGCGGCGGGATCCTGGGCGATTGGGCGGCGGGGCTCGACCTCCGGGTATTGAACCGGGGGTCGGAGCACACATGCGTGCGGCGATATGGGGGGTCCACCGTGGATGTTGGATTCGCGACCCCCAACGCCGTGCGCATGGTGTCGGGTTGGCACGTGGTCGCGGGGGCAGAGACACTCTCCGATCACCGGTACATCCGGATGGAGGTCTCTGCCGCCGCGAGTGCATCCCGACACGGCCGCCTGCGTGGCACCCCACCACGCCGCTGGGCGCTTCGGCGCCTGGACAAGGACGCCCTGATGGCAGCTGCCCTCGCTGCAACTTGGCCGCAGGGAGCGGCCGAGTTGCCGAGCATAGAGGAGGAGGTCGCCCGGCTCGGAGCATTGGTCGCGGGTATTTGCGACGCGGCGATGCCTCGGGTCGGGCGGGCTTCTCCTCGCCGGGCGGTGTACTGGTGGTCGGACGCGATCGCGGAGTTGCGAGTCGCGACTGTCCGCGCCCGACGCCAGTACACCCGCGCGCGCCGTCGTCAACGTACAGGCGACGGCGTGGCGCGAGCGAGGGCAGCTGATGACCTGTATGGAGCATACCGCGTGGCGCGGGTTGCTCTGCAGGTCGCCATCAAACGGGCCAAGACCCAGGCATGGAAGGAGCTCCTCCAGACCCTTGATGACGATCCATGGGGGCGCCCATATAAGGTGGTGCTGAATAAGCTCCGCCCGTGGGCGCCCCCCGTCACCGAGGGTCTTGACCCCCGGCTGCTGGAGGACGTGGTCAATACACTCTTCCCAATTGGGGACAGGGGACCGCGTCCTCCGGCGGCGGCGGCTGTCCCAGTGGAGTGGACGGCCGAGCTGGGGGTCACGCAGGAGGAGCTGGCAGCGGCCATCAGACGGCTCGGGGTTCGTAACACGGCCCCGGGTCCGGATGGTGTGCCCGGCCGGGTTTGGGTCTTGACCCAGGGCGTCCTTGGGGCCGACCTCAGGCGGTTGTTCGACCGCTGCCTGAGGGACGGGCGATTCCCCCCCAGTTGGAAGGTGGCGAGGATGGTCCTCCTCCGGAAGGAGGGTCGGCCCGCGGAGTCTCCCTCCGCATACCGGCCCATTTGTCTCCTCGACGAGGTGGGCAAGCTCTTCGAGCGTGTGATTGCTGCCCGCCTCGTCGAGCACCTGTCGCGGGGTGATCCCGGTCTGGCCGACTGCCAGTTCGGTTTCCGGGGGGGCCGATCGACTATCGACGCGATAGGTCGTGTGAGGGCCCTCTCGGAGGCGGCCGTCTCCCGGGGAGGGGTGGCATTGGCAATATCCTTGGATATTGCCAATGCCTTTAACACCCTCCCCTGGGAAGAGATAAGGAGGGGGCTCGAATATCATCGAGTCCCCCCTTGTCTCAGGGCGGTCGTCGGGGATTATCTCCGCGGCAGGTGGATCGAGTATCCGGGCCGGGATGGTGATATGCGGAGGGAGGTGTACTGCGGTGTTCCGCAGGGGTCGGTCCTCGGGCCACTCCTGTGGAACATCGCGTACGACTCGGTGTTGCGGGCCGGCCTCCCCGACGGCGTCAGCACGGTGTGTTATGCGGATGACACACTGGTGCTGGCCGTCGGGCGCACTGGGGGAGGGCCATGCGTCGCGCGGAGGAGGGGTCGCAACGCGTCGTCGACCGGATCAGGGGGATGGGGATGACGGTGGCGGTCCATAAGACCGAGGTGATTGCGTTTCATTCACCTCGGCAGGATCCGCCACCCCCTCTGATTCGGGTGGGTGGGGCTGACATCGAGGTGAAGCCCCAGATCAGGTATCTGGGGCTGATCCTCGATAGCCACTGGCGTTTCGAGAAGCATTTCCGCTGCCTGGTCCCCCGGTTGGAAAGGATGGTTGCGGCTCTGGGCCGGATCCTGCCCAACCTGGGGGGCCCGGCGGGCCGAGTTCGTCGCCTCTATGTGGCAATGGTCCAGTCGGTGGCCCTATACGGGGCCCCCGTCTGGGCGGACGACCTGGCTGCCTCCCGGCGCAGCATGACTATGCTGCGTCGGGTGCAGAGGCGCATGGCGCTCAGGGTCGTCCGCGGGTATCGGACCATGTCACATGAGGCGGCGACGGTTCTAGCGGGGATGCCGCCCATGGACCTGCTCGCGCGGTCGCACGCGGTGATGTACCGGCACCGCGTCGACCGTCGCGCGGGGGTGGGGGCGGTCCCGGGCGGGCAGGAACCTGCTTGGGGCGATTTGAAGCGCCAGGCCCGGCAGTCCGTGTTGCTCGCGTGGCAGGAGCGGCTGGCTCTGCCAACCGCGGGGCACCGGACTGTCGGGGCTGTTCGGCCACTCCTGAAGGAGTGGCTGGACAGAGACCATGGCAGCCTCACCTACCGGCTGGCACAGGTATTTTCCGGGCATGGCAGCTTCGGAAGATACCTGTGCCGGATAGGGAAGGAGCCGACGGCGCGTTGCTGCCACTGCGACGCTGAGCAGGACACGGCGGATAATACCCTGGAGGTATGCCCCGCGTGGGAGGGGGAGCGCCGTGTCCTGGTCGGCGTCGTCGGGCGGGATGTCTCGCTGCCGGGCGTGGTGCGCGCCACGCTCGGCAGCGAGGAGAAGTGGAGGGCCGTGGCCTCCTTCTGCGAGAACGTAATGTTGCAGAAGGAGGCCGCGGGGAGGGAGCGCGAGCTACAGCGGCGCGCTGAAGCTCGCGCTCGTGCGGTGGCCCGAGGTCGTCGCCCGGTCGCGAGGCGTCGCGGGCGGCCGCCTCGGCGTGGCGGATGACCTAGGCTGGGAGGGGGGTCCTGAGGGGACCCTCCTCCCGCCAGGCGGCGCCGGGTCGGACCGGTTGGGGGTAGGAGTGCCTCCCCCTACCGGTCCGACGCAAGGGGAGGCACCCTCGGCGGTCTGGTGCGGCCATGAACGCCCGGCCGCCGAGGGGTGGAAACGGGATCGCGGGCGGTTGCGAGTTGGGGCTCGCAGCCGCCACTAAACGCGGCCCCGGGACGGATAGCGGCGGGATGGAGTGGCCCCGTCCCGCCGCTATGAGGCTGTGTGTCTACTGGGGGGACCGATTGTCCCCCCGGGGGATGGGCGCGAAAGCGCGGGCACGGGGAGGATACCGGAAGAATGCTTCGAGCGATTCCCGGTATCCTCCCAAAGCGTGCCGAAGGGTCACCGTGGGGTTTTTAGTGGGTAGGTCCCGCGCCTGTCGTTGTACGGGCGCGGGGAATCCCACACACCCCTCCCACCTCTCCCCAAGGAGGTGGGAGGGAGTCTTTCGAAGATTTTCCCCACGACAAAAAAAAAAAAAAAAAAAAAAAAAAGTTAGGTCTGGCATAGGTCTGGGATTCGCCCTCATCAGGCTCATACTTTCGCGTTTTTCACATACTTGTTAAACAGATCCTGGGTTTTTTCTGGTTTGCATCACGAAGTAGTGTGGTACCACACTGAAACAGTCCATTAAACCTGGTTTGGATCAATATTTTAGAGGATAACGCATGTTAGGTCTAGGTAAGGTCTGGGATTTTCGCTCATGAGACTAATACTTTCGCATTCTTCACATACTTGTTGAACGGATCCTGGGTTTTTTCTGGTTTGGTTCAGGTAGTAATGTGGTACCACACTGAAACATTCAATTAAACCTGGTCTTGATAAATATTTTAGAGGATAACGCATAGTTAGGTTTGGGATTGGTCTGGGATTTGACCTCATCAGACTCATACTTTCGCACACTTCACATACTCGTTGAACAGATCCTGTGTTATTTTCTGATTTGGATCACATAGTAATGTGGTACCACACTGAAACAGTCGATTAAACCCGGTTTCGATCAATATTTTAGAGAATAATTCATGTTAGGTCTAGGTTAGGTCTGGGATTTGCTCTCGTCAGGCTCATTCTTTCGCATATTTCTCATACTTGATGGCTAGATCCTGGGATGTTTCTGGATTGTATGACGTAGTAATGTGGTACCACGCTGAAACAGCGAATTAAACCTGGTTTCGATCAATATTTTAGAGGATAACGTAAGTTAGGTCTAGGTTAGGCCTGGGATTTTCACTCATCAGACTCATACTTTCGCATTCTTCACATACTTGTTGAACGGATCCTGGGTTTTTTCTGGTTTGGATCACGTAGTAACGTGGACCACACTGAAACAGTCAATTAAACCTGGTTTCGCTCAATATTTTAGAGAATAATTCATGTTAGGTCTAGGTTAGGTCAAGGATTTGCTCTCATCAGGCTCGTTCTTTCGCATATTTCTCATACTTGATGGCTAGATCTTGGGCTTTTTCTGGATTGCATCACGTAGTAATGAAGTACAACACTGAAACAGTCAATTAAACCTGGATTCCATCAATATCTTAGAGCACAACGCAAGTTAGGTCTGGGATTGGTCTGGGATTTGCCCTCATCAGGCTCATACTTTCGCGTTTTTCACATACTTGTTGAACAGATCCTGGGTTTTTTCTGGTTTGTCTCACGTAGTAGTGTGGTACCACACTGAAACAGTCCATTAAACCTGGTTTGGATCAATTGTTTAGAGGATAACGCATGTTAGGTCTAGGTTAGGTCTGGGATTTTCGCTCATGAGACTCATACTTTCGCATTCTTCACATACTTGTTGAACGGATACTGGGTTTTTTCTGGTTTGGTTCAGGTAGTAATGTGGTACCACACTGAAACATTCAATTAAACCTGGTCTTGATAAATATTTTAGAAGATAACGCATGTTAGGTTTGGGTTAGGTCTAGGATTTGCCTTCAGCAGGCTCATACTTTCGCATATTTCTGATACTTCATGGCTAGATCCTGGGCTGTTTCTGGTTTGTATCACGTAGTAATGTGGTACCACGCTGAAACAGTCAATTAAACCTGGTTTCGATCAATATTTTAGAGGATAACGCAAGTTAGGTCTGGCATAGGTCTGGGATTCGCCCTCATCAGGCTCATACTTTCGCGTTTTTCACATACTTGTTGATCAGATCCTGGGTTTTTTCTGGTTTGTATCACGTAGTAGTGTGGTACCACACTGAAACAGTCCATTAAACCTGGTTTGGATCAATTCTTTAGAGGATAACGCAAGTTAAGTCTGGGATTGGTCTGGGATTTGACCTCATCAGACTCATACCTTCGCACACTTCACATACTCGTTGAACAGATCCTGGGTTATTTTCTGGTTTGGATCACATAGTAATGTGGTACCACACTGAAACAGTCGTTTAAACCAGGTTTATCAATATTTTTGAGGATAACGCATGTTAGGTCTAGGTTAGGCCTGGGATTTTCACTCTTCAGACTCATGCTTTCGCATTCTTCACATACTTGTTGAACGGGTCCTGGGTTTTTTCTGGTTTGGATCACGTAGTAATGTGGTACCACACTGAAACAGTCGATTAAACCAGGTTTCGATCAATATTTTTGAGGATAACGCATGTTAGGTCTAGGTTAGACCTGGGATTTTCACTCATCAGACTCATACTTTCGCATTCTTCACATACTTGTTGAACTGATCCTGGGTTTTTCCTGGTTTGGATCACGTAGTAATGTGGTACCACACTGAAACAGTCGATTAAACCTGGTTTATCAATATTTTTGAGGATAACGCATGTTAGGTCTAGGTTAGGCCTGGGATTTTCACTCTTCAGACTCATGCTTTCGCACCCTTCACATACTCGTTGAACAGATCCTGGGTTATTTTCTGGTTTGGATCACATAGTAATATGGTACCACACTGAAACAGTCGATTAAACCAGGTTTCGATCAATATTTTAGAGGATAACGCAAGTTAGGTCTGGGAGAGGTCTAGGATTTGCCCTCATCAGGCTCTTACTTTCGCATATTTCTCATACTTCATGGCTAGATCCTGGGCTATTTCTGGATTGGATCACGTAGTAAAGTGGTAGCACACTGAAACATTCAATGAAACCTGGTCTGGATAAATATTTTAGAGGATAACGCATGTTAGGTCAAGGTTAGGTCTAAGATTTGCCCCCATCAGGCTCACAGTTTCGCGTTTTTCACACACTTGTTGAACAGATCCTGGGTTTTTTCTGGTTTGGATCACGTAGTAATGTGGTACCACACTGAAACAGTCCATTAAACCTGGTTTCGCTCAATATTTTAGAGGATAACGCATGTTAGGTCTAGGTTAGGTCTGGGATTTGCTGTCATCAGGCTCATTCTTTCGCATATTTCTCATACTTGATGGCTAGATCCTGGGCTTTTTCTAGATTGCATCACGTAGTAATGTAGTACCACACTGAAACAGTCAATGAAACCAGGTTTCCATCAATATTTTAGAAGACAACGCAAGTTAGGTCTAGGTAAGGCCTGAGATTTTCACTGATCAGACTCATACTTTCGCATTCTTCACATACTGGTTGTACGGATCCTCGGCTTTTTCTGGTTTGGATCACGTAGTAATGTGGTACCACATTGAAACATTCAATTAAACCTGGTCTTGAGAAATATTTTAGAGAATAACGCATGTTAGGACTGGGCTAGGTCTAGGATTTGCCCTCATCGGGCTCACACTTTCGCATATTTATCATACTTAATGGCTAGATCCTGGGCTATTTCTGGATTGGATCACGTAGTAAAGTGGTACCACACTGAAGCATTCAATGAAACCTGGTCTGGATAAATATTTTAGAGGATAACGCATGTTAGGTCAAGGTTAGGTCTAAGATTTGCCCTCATCAGGCTCACAGTTTCGCGTTTTTCATATACTTGTTGAACAGATCCAGGGTTTTTTCTGGTTTGGATCACGTAGTAATGTGGTACCACACTGAAACATTAAATTAAACCTGGTCTTGATAAATATTTTAGAGGATAACGCATGTTAGGTCTGGGTTAGGTCTGTGATTTGCCCTCATCAGGGTCATACTTTCGCAGTTTTAACATGCATGTCGACCTGATCGAGGGTTTCTTTTGCTTTGGATCACGTAGTAAAGTGGTACCACACTAAAACAGTCAATTAAACCTGGTTTCGATCAATATTTTAGAGGATAACGCATGTTAGGTCAAGGTTAGGTCTAAGATTTGCCCTCATCAGGCTCACAGTTTCGCGTTTTTCACATACTTGTTGAACAGATCCAGGGTTTTTTCTGGTTTGGATCACGTAGTAATGTGGTACCACACTGAAGCATTCAATGAAACCTGGTCTGGATAAATATTTTAGAGGATAACGCATGTTAGGTCAAGGTTAGGTCTAAGATTTGCCCTCATCAGGCTCACAGTTTCGCGTTTTTCACATACTTGTTGAACAGATCCAGGGTTTTTTCTGGTTTGGATCACGTAGTAATGTGGTACCACACTGAAACATTAAATTAAACCTGGTCTTGATAAATATTTTAGAGGATAACGCATGTTAGGTCTGGGTTAGGTCTGTGATTTGCCCTCATCAGGGTCATACTTTCGCAGTTTTAACATGCATGTTGACCTGATGGAGGGTTTTTTTTGCTTTTGGTCACGTAGTAAAGTGGTACCACACTAAAGCAGTCAATTAAACCTGGTTTCGATCAATATTTTAGAGGATAACGCATGTTAGGTCTGGGATAGGTCTGGGATTAGCTCTCATGAGGGCCATACTGTCGCACACTTGACATACTCGTTGATCAGATCCGGGGTTTTTTTCAAGTTTGGATCACGTAGTAATGTTGTACCACACTGAAACAGTCGATTAAACCTGGTTTCGATCAATATTATTGAGGATAACGCATGTTAAGTCTAGGTTAGGCCTGGGATTTTCACTCATCAGACTCATACTTTCGCATATTTCTCATACTTCATGGCTAGATCCTGGGTTTTTTCTGGTTTGGATCACGTAGTAATGTGGGACCACACTGAAACAGTCAATTAAACCTGGTTTCGATCAATATTTTAGAGAATAATTCATGTTAGGTCTAGGTTAGGTCTGGGATTTACTCTCATCAGACTCATTCTTTCGCATATTACTCATACTTGATGGCTAGATCCTGGGCTTTTTCTGGATTGGATCACGTAGTAATGTGGGACCACACTGAAACAATCAATTAAACCTGGTCTTGATAAATATTTTAGAGGATAGCGCATGTTAGGTCTGGGATAGGTCTGGGATTTGCCCTCATCAGACTCATACTTTCGCACACTTCACATACTCGTTGAACAGATCCTGGGTTATTTTCTAGTTTGGTTCACGTAGTAATGTGGTACCACGCTGAAACATTCAATTAAACCTGGTTTCGATCAATATTTTAGAGAATAATTCATGTTAGGTCTAGGTTAGGTCTGGGATTTGCTCTTATCAGGCTCATTCTTTCGCATATTTCTCATACTTGATGGCTAGATTCTGGGCTTTTTCTGGATTGGATCACGTAGTAATGTGGGACCACACTGAAACAATCAATTAAACCTGGTCTTGATAAATATTTTAGAGGATAACGCATGTTAGGTTTGGGTTAGGCCTAGGATTTGCCCTCATCAGACTCATACTGTCGCAGTTTTAACATACTTCTTGAACGGTTCCTGGGTGTTTTCTGGTTTGGATCACGTAGTAATGTGGGACCACACTGGAACAGTCAATTAAACCTGGTTTCGATCAATATTTTAGAGAATAATTCATGTTAGGTCTAGGTTAGGTCTGGGATTTGCTCTTATCAGGCTCATTCTTTCGCATATTTCTCATACTTGATGGCTAGATTCTGGGCTTTTTCTGGATTGCATAACGTAGTAATGAAGTACAACACTGAAACAGTCAATTAAACCTGGTTTCCATCAATATTTTAGAGGATAACGCAAGTTAAGTCTGGGATTGGTCTGGGATTTGACCTCATCAGACTCATACTTTCTCACACTTCACATACTCGTTGAACAGATCCTGGGTTATTTTCTGGTTTGGAACACATGGTAATGTGGTACCACACTGAAACAGTCGATTAAACCAGGTTTCGATCAATATTTTTGAAGAGAACACATGTTAGGTCTAGGTTAGGCCTGGGATTTTCCCTCATCAGACTCATACTTTCGCATTCTTCACATACTTGTTGAACGGATCCTGGGTTTTTTCTGGTTTGGATCACGTAGTAACGTGGACCACACTGAAACAGTCAATTAAACCTGGTTTCGCTCAATATTTTAGAGAATAATTCATGTTAGGTCTAGGTTAGGTCAAGGATTTGCTCTCATCAGGCTCGTTCTTTCGCATATTTCTCATACTTGATGGCTAGATCTTGGGCTTTTTCTGGATTGCATCACGTAGTAATGAAGTACAACACTGAAACAGTCAATTAAACCTGGTTTCCATCAATATCTTAGAGGACAACGCAAGTTAGGTCTGGGATTGGTCTGGGATTTGCCCTCATCAGGCTCATACTTTCGCGTTTTTCACATACTTGTTGAACAGATCCTGGGTTTTTTCTGGTTTGTCTCACGTAGTAGTGTGGTACCACACTGAAACAGTCCATTAAACCTGGTTTGGATCAATTGTTTAGAGGATAACGCATGTTAGGTCTAGGTTAGGTCTGGGATTTTCGCTCATGAGACTCATACTTTCGCATTCTTCACATACTTATTGAACGGATACTGGGTTTTTTCTGGTTTGGTTCAGGTAGTAATGTGGTACCACACTGAAACATTCAATTAAACCTGGTCTTGATAAATATTTTAGAAGATAACGCATGTTAGGTTTGGGTTAGGTCTAGGATTTGCCTTCAGCAGGCTCATACTTTCGCATATTTCTGATACTTCATGGCTAGATCCTGGGCTGTTTCTGGTTTGTATCACGTAGTAATGTGGTACCACGCTGAAACAGTCAATTAAACCTGGTTTCGATCAATATTTTAGAGGATAACGCAAGTTAGGTCTGGCATAGGTCTGGGATTCGCCCTCATCAGGCTCATACTTTCGCGTTTTTCACATACTTGTTGATCAGATCCTGGGTTTTTTCTGGTTTGTATCACGTAGTAGTGTGGTACCACACTGAAACAGTCCATTAAACCTGGTTTGGATCAATTCTTTAGAGGATAACGCAAGTTAAGTCTGGGATTGGTCTGGGATTTGACCTCATCAGACTCATACTTTCGCACACTTCACATACTCGTTGAACAGATCCTGGGTTATTTTCTGGTTTGGATCACATAGTAATGTGGTACCACACTGAAACATTCGTTTAAACCAGGTTTATCAATATTTTTGAGGATAACGCATGTTAGGTCTAGGTTAGGCCTGGGATTTTCACTCTTCAGACTCATGCTTTCGCATTCTTCACATACTTGTTGAACGGGTCCTGGGTTTTTTCTGGTTTGGATCACGTAGTAATGTGGTACCACACTGAAACAGTCGATTAAACCAGGTTTCGATCAATATTTTTGAGGATAACGCATGTTAGGTCTAGGTTAGACCTGGGATTTTCACTCATCAGACTCATACTTTCGCATTCTTCACATACTTGTTGAACTGATCCTGGGTTTTTCCTGGTTTGGATCACGTAGTAATGTGGTACCACACTGAAACAGTCGATTAAACCTGGTCTCGATCAATATTTTAGAGGATAACGCAAGTTAGGTCTAGGATAGGTCTGGGATTTGACCTCGTCAGACTCATACTTTCGCACCCTTCACATACTCGTTGAACAGATCCTGGGTTATTTTCTGGTTTGGATCACATAGTAATATGGTACCACACTGAAACAGTCGATTAAACCAGGTTTCGATCAATATTTTAGAGGATAACGCAAGTTAGGTCTGGGAGAGGTCTAGGATTTGCCCTCATCAGGCTCTTACTTTCGCATATTTCTCATACTTCATGGCTAGATCCTGGGCTATTTCTGGATTGGATCACGTAGTAAAGTGGTAGCACACTGAAACATTCAATGAAACCTGGTCTGGATAAATATTTTAGAGGATAGCGCATGTTAGGTCAAGGTTAGGTCTAAGATTTGCCCCCATCAGGCTCACAGTTTCGCGTTTTTCACATACTTGTTGAACAGATCCTGGGTTTTTTCTGGTTTGGATCACGTAGTAATGTGGTACCACACTGAAACAGTCCATTAAACCTGGTTTCGCTCAATATTTTAGAGGATAACGCATGTTAGGTCTAGGTTAGGTCTGGGATTTGCTGTCATCAGGCTCATTCTTTCGCATATTTCTCATACTTGATGGCTAGATCCTGGGCTTTTTCTAGATTGCATCACGTAGTAATGTAGTACCACACTGAAACAGTCAATGAAACCAGGTTTCCATCAATATTTTAGAAGACAACGCAAGTTAGGTCTAGGTAAGGCCTGAGATTTTCACTGATCAGACTCATACTTTCGCATTCTTCACATACTGGTTGTACGGATCCTCGGCTTTTTCTGGTTTGGATCACGTAGTAATGTGGTACCACATTGAAACATTCAATTAAACCTGGTCTTGAGAAATATTTTAGAGAATAACGCATGTTAGGACTGGGCTAGGTCTAGGATTTGCCCTCATCGGGCTCACACTTTCGCATATTTATCATACTTAATGGCTAGATCCTGGGCTATTTCTGGATTGGATCACGTAGTAAAGTGGTACCACACTGAAGCATTCAATGAAACCTGGTCTGGATAAATATTTTAGAGGATAACGCATGTTAGGTCAAGGTTAGGTCTAAGATTTGCCCTCATCAGGCTCACAGTTTCGCGTTTTTCATATACTTGTTGAACAGATCCAGGGTTTTTTCTGGTTTGGATCACGTAGTAATGTGGTACCACACTGAAACATTAAATTAAACCTGGTCTTGATAAATATTTTAGAGGATAACGCATGTTAGGTCTGGGTTAGGTCTGTGATTTGCCCTCATCAGGGTCATACTTTCGCAGTTTTAACATGCATGTCGACCTGATCGAGGGTTTCTTTTGCTTTGGATCACGTAGTAAAGTGGTACCACACTAAAACAGTCAATTAAACCTGGTTTCGATCAATATTTTAGAGGATAACGCATGTTAGGTCAAGGTTAGGTCTAAGATTTGCCCTCATCAGGCTCACAGTTTCGCGTTTTTCACATACTTGTTGAACAGATCCAGGGTTTTTTCTGGTTTGGATCACGTAGTAATGTGGTACCACACTGAAGCATTCAATGAAACCTGGTCTGGATAAATATTTTAGAGGATAACGCATGTTAGGTCAAGGTTAGGTCTAAGATTTGCCCTCATCAGGCTCACAGTTTCGCGTTTTTCACATACTTGTTGAACAGATCCAGGGTTTTTTCTGGTTTGGATCACGTAGTAATGTGGTACCACACTGAAACATTAAATTAAACCTGGTCTTGATAAATATTTTAGAGGATAACGCATGTTAGGTCTGGGTTAGGTCTGTGATTTGCCCTCATCAGGGTCATACTTTCGCAGTTTTAACATGCATGTTGACCTGATGGAGGGTTTTTTTTGCTTTTGGTCACGTAGTAAAGTGGTACCACACTAAAGCAGTCAATTAAACCTGGTTTCGATCAATATTTTAGAGGATAACGCATGTTAGGTCTGGGATAGGTCTGGGATTAGCTCTCATAAGGGTCATACTGTCGCACACTTGACATACTCGTTGATCAGATCCGGGGTTTTTTTCAAGTTTGGATCACGTAGTAATGTTGTACCACACTGAAACAGTCGATTAAACCTGGTTTCGATCAATATTATTGAGGGTAACGCATGTTAAGTCTAGGTTAGGCCTGGGATTTTCACTCATCAGACTCATACTTTTGCATATTTCTCATACTTCATGGCTAGATCCTGGGTTTTTTCTGGTTTGGATCACGTAGTAATGTGGGACCACACTGAAACAGTCAATTAAACCTGGTTTCGATCAATATTTTAGAGAATAATTCATGTTAGGTCTAGGTTAGGTCTGGGATTTACTCTCGTCAGACTCATTCTTTCGCATATTACTCATACTTGATGGCTAGATCCTGGGCTTTTTCTGGATTGGATCACGTAGTAATGTGGGACCACACTGAAACAATCAATTAAACCTGGTCTTGATAAATATTTTAGAGGATAGCGCATGTTAGGTCTGGGTTAGGTCTGTGATTTGCCCTCATCAGGGTCATACTTTCGCAGTTTTAACATGCATGTCGACCTGATCGATGGTTTCTTTTGCTTTGGATCACTTAGTAAAGTGGTACCACACTAAAACAGTCAATTAAACCTGGTTTCGATCAATATTTTAGAGGATAACGCATGTTAGGTCAAGGTTAGGTCTAAGATTTGCCCTCATCAGGCTCACAGTTTCGCGTTTTTCACATACTTGTTGAACAGATCCAGGGTTTTTTCTGGTTTGGATCACGTAGTAATGTGGTACCACACTGAAGCATTCAATGAAACCTGGTCTGGATAAATATTTTAGAGGATAACGCATGTTAGGTCAAGGTTAGGTCTAAGATTTGCCCTCATCAGGCTCACAGTTTCGCGTTTTTCACATACTTGTTGAACAGATCCAGGGTTTTTTCTGGTTTGGATCACGTAGTAATGTGGTACCACACTGAAACATTAAATTAAACCTGGTCTTGATAAATATTTTAGAGGATAACGCATGTTAGGTCTGGGTTAGGTCTGTTATTTGCCCTCATCAGGGTCATACTTTCGCAGTTTTAACATGCATGTTGACCTGATGGAGGGTTTTTTTTGCTTTTGGTCACGTAGTAAAGTGGTACCACACTAAAGCAGTCAATTAAACCTGGTTTCGATCAATATTTTAGAGGATAACGCATGTTAGGTCTGGGATAGGTCTGGGATTAGCTCTCATAAGGGTCATACTGTCGCACACTTGACATACTCGTTGATCAGATCCGGGGTTTTTTTCAAGTTTGGATCACGTAGTAATGTTGTACCACACTGAAACAGTCGATTAAACCTGGTTTCGATCAATATTATTGAGGATAACGCATGTTAAGTCCAGGTTAGGCCTGGGATTTTCACTCATCAGACTCATACTTTCGCATATTTCTCATACTTCATGGCTAGATCCTGGGTTTTTTCTGGTTTGGATCACGTAGTAATGTGGGACCACACTGAAACAGTCAATTAAACCTGGTTTCGATCAATATTTTAGAGAATAATTCATGTTAGGTCTAGGTTAGGTCTGGGATTTACTCTCATCAGACTCATTCTTTCGCATATTACTCATACTTGATGGCTAGATCCTGGGCTTTTTCTGGATTGGATCACGTAGTAATGTGGGACCACACTGAAACAATCAATTAAACCTGGTCTTGATAAATATTTTAGAGGATAGCGCATGTTAGGTCTGGGATAGGTCTGGGATTTGCCCTCATCAGACTCATACTTTCGCACACTTCACATACTCGTTGAACAGATCCTGGGTTATTTTCTAGTTTGGTTCACGTAGTAATGTGGTACCACACTGAAACATTCAATTAAACCTGGTCTTGATAAATATTTTAGAGGATAACGCATGTTAGGTTTGGGTTAGGCCTAGGATTTGCCCTCATCAGGCTCATACTGTCGCAGTTTTAACATACTTCTTGAACGGTTCCTGGGTTTTTTCTGGTTTGGATCACGTAGTAATGTGGGACCACACTGAAACAGTCAATTAAACCTGGTCTTGATAAATATTTTAGAGGATAACGCATGTTAGGTCTGGGTTATGTCTAGGATTTGCCCTCATCAGGCTCATACTTTCGCATATTGCTCATACTTCATGGCTAGATCCTGGGCTGTTTCTGGATTGTATCACGTAGTAATGTGGTACCACGCTGAAACAGTCAATTAAACCTGATTTCGATCAATATTTTAGAGGATAACGCAAGTTAGGTCTGGGATAGGTCTAGGATTTGCCCTCATCAGGCTCTTACTTTCGCATATTTCTCATACTTCATGGCTAGATCCTGGTCTATTTCTGGATTGGATCACGTAGTAAAGTGGTACCACACTGAAACATTCAATGAAACCTGGTCTGGATAAATATTTTAGAGGATAACGCATGTTAGGTCAAGGTTAGGTCTAAGATTTGTCCCCATCAGGCTCACAGTTTCGCGTTTTTCACATACTTGTTGAACAGATCCTGGGTTTTTTCTGGTTTGGATCACGTAGTAAAGTGGTACCACACTGAAGCATTCAATGAAACCTGGTCTGGATAAATATTTTAGAGGATAACGCATGTTAGGTCAAGGTTAGGTCTAAGATTTGCCCCCATCAGGCTCACAGTTTCGCGTTTTTCACATACATGTTGAACAGATCCTGGGTTTTTTCTGGTTTGGATCACGTAGTAATGTGGTACCACACTGAAACAGTCCATTAAACCTGGTTTCGCTCAATATTTTAGAGGATAACGCATGTTAGGTCTAGGTTAGGTCTGGGATTTGAACTCATCAGACTCATACTTTCGCGTTTTTCACATACTTGTTGAACAGATCCTGGGCTGTTTCTGGATTGTATCACGTAGTAATGTGGTACCACGCTGAAACAGTCAATTAAACCTGATTTCGATGAATATTTTAGAGGATAACGCATGTTAGGTTTGGGTTTGGCCTAGGATTTGCCCTCATCAGGCTCATACTTTCGCATATTTCTCATACTTGATGGCTAGATCCTGGGCTTTTTCTAGATTGCATCACGTAGTAATGTAGTACCACACTGAAACAGTCAATGAAACCAGGTTTCCATCAATATTTTAGAAGACAACGCAAGTTAGGTCTAGGTAAGGCCTGAGATTTTCACTGATCAGACTCATACTTTCGCATTCTTCACATACTGGTTGTACGGATCCTCGGTTTTTTCTGGTTTGGATCACGTAGTAATGTGGCACCACACTGAAACATTCAATTAAACCTGGTCTTGATAGATATTTTAGAGGATAACGCATGTTAGGTTTGGGTTTGGCCTAGGATTTGCCCTCATCAGGCTCATACTTTCGCATATTTCTCATACTTCATGGCTAAATCCAGGGCTGTTTCTGGATTATATCACGTAGTAATGTGATACCACGCTGAAACAGTCGATTAAACCTGGTTTCGATCAATATTTTAGAGGATAACGCAAGTTAGGTCTGGGATAGGTCTAGGATTTGCCCTCATCAGGCTCTTACTTTCGCATATTTCTCATACTTCATGGCTAGATCCTGGGCTATTTCTGGATTGGATCACGTAGTAAAGTGGTACCACACTGAAACATTCAATGAAACCTGGTCTGGATAAATATTTTAGAGGATAACGCATGTTAGGTCAAGGTTAGGTCTAAGATTTGCCCCCATCAGACTCACAGTTTCGCGTTTTTCACATACTTGTTGAACAGATCCTGGGTTTTTTCTGGTTTGGATCACGTATTAATGTGGTACCACACTGGAACAGTCCATTAAACCTGGTTTCGCTCAATATTTTAGAGGATAACGCATGTTAGGTCTAGGTTAGGTCTGGGATTTGCTGTCATCAGGCTCATTCTTTCGCATATTTCTCATACTTGATGGCTAGATCCTGGGCTTTTTCTAGATTGCATCACGTAGTAATGTAGTACCACACTGAAACAGTCAATGAAACCAGGTTTCCATCAATATTTTAGAAGACAACGCAAGTTAGGTCTAGGTAAGGCCTAAGATTTTCACTGATCAGACTCATACTTTCGCATTCTTCACATACTTGTTGAACTGATCCTTGTTTTTTTCTGGTTTGTTTCACGTAGTAATGTGGTACCACACTGAAACATTCAATTAAACCTGGTCTTGATAAATATTTTAGAGGGTAACGCATGTTAGGTTTGGGTTAGGTCTAGGATTTGCCCTCATCAGGCTCATACTTTCGCATATTTCTCATACTTCATGGCTAGATCCTGGGCTGTTTCTGGATTGTATCAGGTAGTAATGTGGTACCACGCTGAAACAGTCAATTAAACCTGGTTTCGATCAATATTTTAGAGGATAACGCATGTTAGGTCAAGGTTAGGTCTAAGATTTGCCCTCATCAGGCTCACAGTTTCGCGTTTTTCACATACTTGTTGAACAGATCCAGGGTTTTTTCTGGTTTGGATCACGTAGTAATGTGGTACCACACTGAAACATTAAATTAAACCTGGTCATGATAAATATTTTAGAGGATAACGCATGTTAGGTCTGGGTTAGGTCTGTGATTTGCCCTCATCAGGGTCATACTTTCGCACACTTCACATACTCGTTGAACAGATCCTGGGTTATTTTCTGGTTTGGATCACATAGTAATGTGGTACCACACTGAAACAGTCGATTAAACCTGGTTTCGCTCAATATTTTAGAGGATAACGCATGTTAGGTCTAGGTCAGGCCTGGGATTTTCACTCATCGGACTCATACTTTCGCATTCTTCACATACTTCTTGAACGGATCCTGGGTTTTTTCTGGTTTGGATCACGTAGTAATGTGGTACCACACTGAAACATTCAATTAAACCTGGTCTTGATAAATATTTTAGAGGATAACACATGTTAGGTCTGGGTTAGGTCTAGGATTTGCCCTCATCAGGCTCATACTTTCGCATATTTCTCATACTTCATGGCTAGATCCTTGGCTATTTCTGGATTGGATCACGTAGTTAAGTGGTACCACACTGAAACAGTCGATTAAACCAGGTTTCGATCAATATTTTTGAGGATAACGCATGTTAGGTCTAGGTTAGGCCTGGGATTTTCACTCATCAGACTCATACTTTCGCATTCTTCACATACTTGTTGAACGGATCCTGGGTTTTTTCTGGTTTGGATCACGTAGCAATGTGGGACCACACTGAAACAGTCAATTAAACCTGGTTTCGACCAATATTTTAGAGAATAATTCATGTTAGGTCTAGGTTAGGTCTGGGATTTGCTCTCATCAGGCTCATTCTTTCGCATATTTCTCATACTTGATGGCTAGATCCTGGGCTTTTTCTGGATTGCATTACGTAGTAATGAAGTACAACACTGAAACAGTCAATTAAACCTGGTTTCGCTCAATATTTTAGAGGATAACGCATGTTAGGTCTAGGTCAGGCCTGGTTTTTTCACTCATCAGACTCATACTTTCGCATTCTTCACATACTTGTTGAACGGATCCTGGGTTTTTTCTGGTTTGGATCACGTAGTAATATGGGTCCACACTGATACAATCAACTAAACCTGGTCTTGATAAATATTTTAGAGGATAACGCATGTTAGGTCTGGGTTAGGTCTAAGATTTGCCCTCATCAGGCTCACAGTTTCGCGTTTTTCACATACTTGTTGAACAGATCCTGGGTTTTTTCTGGTTTGGATCACGAAGTAGTGTGGTACCACACTGAAATAGTCCATTAAACCTGGTTTCGCTCAATATTTTAGAGGATAACGCATGTTAGGTCTAGGTTAGGTCTGGGATTTGCTCTCATCAGGCTCATTCTTTCGCATATTTCTCATACTTGATGGCTAGATCCTGGGCTTTTTCTGGATTGCATCACGTACTAATGTAGTACCACACTGAAACAGTCAATGAAACCTGGTTTCCATCAATATTTTAGAGGACAACGCAAGTTAGGTCTTGGTAAGGCCACAGATTTTCACTGATCAGACTCATACATTCGCATTCTTCACATACTTGTTGAACGGATCCTGGGTTTTTTCTGGTTTGGATCACGTAGTAATGTGGTACCACACTGAAACATTCTATTAAACCTGGTCTTGATAAATATTTTAGAGGATAACGCATGTTAGGTCTGGGTTACGTCTAGGATTTGCCCTCATCAGGCTCATACTTTCGCATATTTCTCATACTTCATGGCTAGATCCTGGGCTGTTTCTGCATTGTATCACGTAGTAATGTGGTACCACACTAAAACAGTCAATTAAACCTGGTTTCGATCAATATTTTAGAGGATAACGCAATCTAGGTCTGGGATAGGTCTGGGATTAGCCCTCATCAGACTCATACTTTCGCACACTTCACATACTCGTTGACAAGATCCTGGGTTTTTTTCTGGTTTGGATCACGTAGTAATGAGGTACCACACTGAAACATTCGATTAAACCTGGTTTCGATCAATATTTTAGAGGATAACGCAAGTTAGGTCTGGGATAGGTCTTGGATTTGCCCTCATCAGGCTCATACTTTCGCGTTTTTCGCATACTAGTTGAACAGATCCTGGGTTTTTTCTGGTTTGGATCCCGTAGTAGTGTGGTACCACACTGAAACAGTCCATTAAACCTGGTTTCGCTCAATATTTTAGATAATAACGCATGTTAGGTCTAGGTCAGGCCTGGTTTTTTCACTCATCAGACTCATACTTTCGCATTCTTCACATACTTGTTGAACGGATCCTGGGTTTTTTCTGTTTTGGATCACGTAGTAATGTGGGACCACACTGAAACATTCAATTAAACCTGGTCTTGATAAATATTTTAGAGGATAACGCATGTTAGGTCTGGGTTAAGTCTAGGATTTGCCCTCATCAGGCTCATACTTTCGCGTTTTGCACATACTTGTTGAACAGATCCTGGGTTTTTTCTGGTTTGGATCCCGTAGTAGTGTGGTACCACACTGAAACAGTCCATTAAACCTGGTTTCGCTCAATATTTTAGAGGATAACTCATGTTAGGTCTAGGTCAGGCCTGGTTTTTTCACTCATCAGACTCATACTTTCGCATTCTTCACATACTTGTTGAACGGATCCTGGGTTTTTTGTGGTTTGGATCACGTAGTTATGTGGGTCCACACTGAAACAATCAATTAAACCTGGTCTTGATAAATATTTTAGAGGATAACGCATGTTAGGTCTGGGATAGGTCTGGGATTTGCCCTCATCAGACTCATACATTCGCACACTTCACATACTCGTTGAACAGATCCTGGGCTATTTTCTGGTTTGGATCACATAGTAATGTGGTACTACACTGAAACAGTCGATTAAACCAGGTTTCGATCAATATTTTTGAGGATAACGCATGTTAGGTCTAGGTTAGGCCTGGGATTTTCACTCATCAGACTCATACTTTCGCATTCTTCACATACTTGTTGAACGGATCGTGGGTTTTTTCTGGTTTGGATCACGTAGTAATGTGGGTCCACACTGAAACAATCAATTAAACCTGGTCTTGATAAATATTTTAGAGGATAACGCATGTTAGGTCTGGGATAGGACTGGGATTTGCCCTCATCAGACTCATACTTTCGCACACTTCACATACTCGTTGAACAGATCCTGGGTTATTTGCTGGTTTGGATCACATAGTAATGTGGTACCACACTGAAACAGTCGATTAAACCAGGTTTCGATCAATATTTTTCAGGATAACGCATGTTAGGTCTAGGTTAGGCCTGGGATTTTCACTCATCAGACTCATACTTTCGCATTCTTCACATACTTGTTGAACGGATCCTGGGTTTTTTCTGGTTTGGATCACGTAGCAATGTGGGACCACACTGAAACAGTCAATTAAACCTGGTTTCGACCAATATTTTAGAGAATAATTCATGTTAGGTCTAGGTTAGGTCTGGGATTTGCTCTCATCAGGCTCATTCTTTCGCATATTTCTCATACTTGATGGCTAGATCCTGGGCTTTTTCTGGATTGCATTACGTAGTAATGAAGTACAACACTGAAACAGTCAATTAAACCTGGTTTCGCTCAATATTTTAGAGGATAACGCATGTTAGGTCTAGGTCAGGCCTGGTTTTTTCACTCATCAGACTCATACTTTCGCATTCTTCACATACTTGTTGAACGGATCCTGGGTTTTTTCTGGTTTGGATCACGTAGTAATATGGGTCCACACTGATACAATCAACTAAACCTGGTCTTGATAAATATTTTAGAGGATAACGCATGTTAGGTCTGGGATAGGTCTGGGATTTGCCCTCATCAGACTCATACTTTCGCACACTTCACATACTCGTTGAACAGATCCTGGGTTATTGTCTGGTTTGGATCACACAGTAATGTGGTACCACACTGAAACAGTCGATTAAACCAGGTTTCGATCAATATTTTTGAGGATAACGCATGTTAGGTCTAGGTTACGCATGGGATTTTCACTCGTCAGACTCATACTTTCGCATTCTTCACATACTTGTTGAACGGATCCTGGGCTATTTCTGGATTGGATCACGTAGTAAGGTGGTACCACACTGAAACATTCAATGAAACCTGGTCTGGATAAATATTTTAGAGGATAACGCATCTTAGGTCTGGGTTAGGTCTAAGATTTGCCCTCATCAGGCTCACAGTTTCGCGTTTTTCACATACTTGTTGAACAGATCCTGGGTTTTTTCTGGTTTGGATCACGAAGTAGTGTGGTACCACACTGAAATAGTCCATTAAACCTGGTTTCGCTCAATATTTTAGAGGATAACGCATGTTAGGTCTAGGTTAGGTCTGGGATTTGCTCTCATCAGGCTCATTCTTTCGCATATTTCTCATACTTGATGGCTAGATCCTGGGCTTTTTCTGGATTGCATCACGTACTAATGTAGTACCACACTGAAACAGTCAATGAAACCTGGTTTCCATCAATATTTTAGAGGACAACGCAAGTTAGGTCTTGGTAAGGCCACAGATTTTCACTGATCAGACTCATACATTCGCATTCTTCACATACTTGTTGAACGGATCCTGGGTTTTTTCTGGTTTGGATCACGTAGTAATGTGGTTCCACACTGAAACATTCGATTAAACCTGGTTTCGATCAATATTTTAGAGGATAACGCAAGTTAGGTCTGGGATAGGTCTTGGATTTGCCCTCATCAGGCTCATACTTTCGCGTTTTTCGCATACTAGTTGAACAGATCCTGGGTTTTTTCTGGTTTGGATCCCGTAGTAGTGTGGTACCACACTGAAACAGTCCATTAAACCTGGTTTCGCTCAATATTTTAGATAATAACGCATGTTAGGTCTAGGTCAGGCCTGGTTTTTTCACTCATCAGACTCATACTTTCGCATTCTTCACATACTTGTTGAACGGATCCTGGGTTTTTTCTGTTTTGGATCACGTAGTAATGTGGGACCACACTGAAACATTCAATTAAACCTGGTCTTGATAAATATTTTAGAGGATAACGCATGTTAGGTCTGGGTTAGGTCTAGGATTTGCCCTCATCAGGCTCATACTTTCGCGTTTTGCACATACTTGTTGAACAGATCCTGGGTTTTTTCTGGTTTGGATCCCGTAGTAGTGTGGTACCACACTGAAACAGTCCATTAAACCTGGTTTCGCTCAATATTTTAGAGGATAACTCATGTTAGGTCTAGGTCAGGCCTGGTTTTTTCACTCATCAGACTCATACTTTCGCATTCTTCACATACTTGTTGAACGGATCCTGGGTTTTTTGTGGTTTGGATCACGTAGTTATGTGGGTCCACACTGAAACAATCAATTAAACCTGGTCTTGATAAATATTTTAGAGGATAACGCATGTTAGGTCTGGGATAGGTCTGGGATTTGCCCTCATCAGACTCATACATTCGCACACTTCACATACTCGTTGAACAGATCCTGGGCTATTTTCTGGTTTGGATCACATAGTAATGTGGTACCACACTGAAACAGTCGATTAAACCAGGTTTCGATCAATATTTTTGAGGATAACGCATGTTAGGTCTAGGTTAGGCCTGGGATTTTCACTCATCAGACTCATACTTTCGCATTCTTCACATACTTGTTGAACGGATCCTGGGTTTTTTCTGGGTTGGATCACGTAGTAATGTGAGTCCACACTGAAACAATCAATTAAACCTGGTCTTGATAAATATTTTAGAGGATAACGCATGTTAGGTCTGGGATAGGTCTGGGATTTGCCCTCATCAGACTCATACTTTCGCACACTTCACATACTCGTTGAACAGATCCTGGGTTATTTTCTGGTTTGGATCACATAGTAATGTGGTACCACACTGAAACAGTCGATTAAACCAGGTTTCGATCAATATTTTTGAGGACAACGCATGTTAGGTCTAGGTTAGGCCTGGGATTTTCACTCATCAGACTCATACTTTCGCATTCTTCACATACTTGTTGAACTGATCCTGGGTTTTTTCTGGTTTGGATCACGTAGTAATGTGGTTCCCCACTGAAACAGTCGGTTAAACCTGGTTTCGATCAATATTTTAGAGGATAACGCAAGTTAGGTCTGGGTTAGGTCTGGGATTTGCCCTCATCAGACTCATACCTACGCACACTTCACATACTCGTTGAACAGATCCTGGGTTATTTTCTGGTTTGGATCCCATAGTAATGTGGTACCAAACTGAAACAGTCGATTAAACCAGGTTTCGATCAATATTTTTGAGGATAACGCATGTTAGGTCTAGGTTAGGCCTGGGATTTTCACTCATCAGACTCATACATTCGCATTCCTCACATACTTGTTGAACGGATCCTGGGTTTTTTCTGGCTTGTATCACGTAGTAATGTGGTACCACACTGAAACAGTCCATTAAACCTGGTTTGGATCAATATTTTAGAGGATAACGCAAGTTAAGTCTGGGATTGGTCTGGGATTTGACCCCATCAGACTCATACTTTCGCATTCTTCACATACTTGTAGAACGGATCCTGCGTTTTTACTGGTTTGGATCACGTAGTAATGTGGTACCACACTGAAACAATCAATTAAACCTGGTTTCGATCAATATTTTAGAGGATAACGCATGTTAGGTCTAGGTTAGCCCTGGGATTTTCACTCATCAGACTCATACTTTCGCATTCTTCTTATACTTGTTGAACTAATCCTGGGTTTTTTCTGGTTTGGATCACGTAGTAATGTGGTACCACACTGAAACAGTCGATTAAAGCTGGTTTCGATCAATATTTTAGAGGATAACGCAAGTTAAGTCTGGGATTGGTCTGGGATTTGACCTCATCAGACTCATACTTTCGCACACTTCACATACTCGTTGAACAGATCCTGGGTTATTTTCTGGTTTGGATCACATAGCAATGTGGTACTACACTGAAACAGTCGATTAAACCAGGTTTCGATCAATATTTTTGAGGATAACGCATGTTAGGTCTAGGTTAGGCCTGGGATTTTCACTCATCAGACTCATACTTTCGCATTCTTCACATACTTGTTGAACGGATCGTGGGTTTTTTCTGGTTTGGATCACGTAGTAATGTGGGTCCACACTGAAACAATCAATTAAACCTGGTCTTGATAAATATTTTAGAGGATAGCGCATGTTAGGTCTGGGATAGGACTGGGATTTGCCCTCATCAGACTCATACTTTCGCACACTTCACATACTCGTTGAACAGATCCTGGGTTATTTGCTGGTTTGGATCACATAGTAATGTGGTACCACACTGAAACAGTCGATTAAACCAGGTTTCGATCAATATTTTTCAGGATAACGCATGTTAGGTCTAGGTTAGGCCTGGGATTTTCACTCATCAGACTCATACTTTCGCATTCTTCACATACTTGTAGAACGGATCCTGGGTTTTTACTGGTTTGGATCACGTAGTAATGTGGTACCACACTGAAACATTCAACTAAACCTGGTTTCGATCAATATTTTAGAGGATAACGCATGTTAGGTCTGGGTTAGGTCTAGGATTTGCCCTCATCAGGCTCATTCTTTCGCATATTTCTCATACTTGATGGCTAGATCCTGGGCTTTTTCTGGATTGCATCACGTAGTAATGAAGTACAACACTGAAACAGTCAATTAAACCTGGTTTCGATCAATATTTTAGAGAATAATTCACGTTAGGTCTAGATTAGGTCTGGGATTTGCTCTCATCAGGCACATTCTTTCGCATATTTCTCATACCGGATGGCTAGATCCTGGGCTGTTTCTGGATTGTATGACGTAGTAATGTGGTACCACACTGAAACAGTCAATTAAACCTGGTTTCGATCAATATTTTAGAGGATAACGCAAGTTAGGTCTAGGTTAGGCCTGGGATTTGCCCTCATCAGGGTCATACTTTCGCAGTTTTAACATACATGTTGACCTGATCGAGGGTTTTTTCTGCTTTGGATCACGTAGTAAAGTGGTACCACACTGAAACATTCAATCAAACCTGGTCTTGATAAATATTTTAGAGGATAACGCATGTTAGGTCTAGGTTAGGTCTGGGATTTGCACTCATCAGGCTCATTCTTTCGCATATTTCTCATACTTGATGGCTATATCCTGGGCTTTTTCTGGACTGCATCACATAGTAATGAAGTACAACATTGAAACAGTCAATTAAACCTGGTTTCCATCAATATCTTGGAGGACAACGCAAGTTAGGTCTGGCATAGGTCTGCGATTCGCCCTCATCAGGCTCATACTTTCGCGTTTTTCACATATTTGTTGAACAGATCCTGGGTTTTTTCTGGTTTGTATCACGTAGTAATGAAGTACAACACTGAAACAGTCAATTAAACCTGGTTTCCATCAATATCTTAGAGGACAACGCAAGTTAGGTCTGGCATAGGTCTGGGATTCGCCCTCATCAGGCTCATACTTTCGCGTTTTTCACATACTTGTTGAACAGATCCTGGGTTTTTTCTGGTTTGTATCACGTAGTAGTGTGGTACCACACTGAAACAGTCCATTAAACCTGGTTTGGATCAATATTTTAGAGGATAACGCATGTTAGGTCTAGGTTAGCCCCGGGATTTCCACTCATCAGACTCATACTTTCGCATTCTTCTCATACTTGCTGAACTGATCCTGGGTTTTTTCTGGTTTGGATCACGTAGTAATGTGGTACCACACTGAAACAGTCGATTAAACCTGGTTTCGATCAATATCTTAGAGGATAACGCAAGTTAAGTCTGGGATTGGTCTGGGATTTGACCTCATCAGACTCATACTTTCGCACACTTCACATACTCGTTGAACGGATCCTGGGTTTTTTCTGGTTTGTATCACGTAGTAATGTGGTACCACACTGAAACAGTCCATTAAACCTGGTTTGGATCAATATTTTAGAGGATAACGCATGTTAGGTCTAGGTTAGCCCTGGGATTTTCACTCATCAGACTCATACTTTCGCATTCTTCTTATACTTGTTGAACTGATCCTGGGTTTTTTCTGGTTTGGATCACGTAGTAATGTGGTACCACACTGAAACAGTCGATTAAAGCTGGTTTCGATCAATATTTTAGAGGATAACGCAAGTTAAGTCTGGGATTGGTCTGGGATTTGACCTCATCAGACTCATACTTTCGCACACTTCACATACTCGTTGAACAGATCCTGGGTTATTTTCTGGTTTGGATCACATAGTAATGTGGTACCACACTGAAACAGTCGATTAAACCAGGTTTCGATCAATATTTTTGAGTATAACGCATGTTAGGTCTAGGTTAGGCCTGGGATTTACACTCATCAGACTCATACTTTCGCATTCTTCACATACTTGTCGAACGGATCCTGGGTTTTTTCTGGTTTGGGTCACGTAGTAGTGTGATACTACACTGAAACATTCAATTAAACCTGGTCTTGATAAACATTTTAGAGGATAACGCATGTTAGGTCTGGGTTAGGTCTAGGATTTGCCCTCATCAGGCTCATTCTTTCGCATATTTCTCATACTTCATGGCTAGATCCTGGGCTTTTTCTGGATTGCATCACATAGTAATGTGGTACCACACTGAAACAGTCGATTAAACCAGGTTTCGATCAATATTTTTGAGGATAACGCATGTTAGGTCTGGGTCAGGCCTGGGATTTTCACTCATCGGACTCATACTTTCGCATTCTTCACATACTTCTTGAACGGATCCTGGGTTTTTTCTGGTTTGGATCACGTAGTAATGAGGTACCACACTAAAACTGTCAATTAAACCTGGTCTTGATAAATATATTAGAGGATAACGCATGTTAGGTCTGGGATAGGTCTGCGATTTGCCCCCATGAGACTCATACTTTCGCACACTTCACATACTCGTTGAACAGATCCTGGGTTATTTTCTGGTTTGGATCACATAGTAATGTGGTACCACACTGAAACAGTCGATTAAACCTGGTTTCGCTCAATATTTTAGAGGATAACGCATGTTAGGTCTAGGTCAGGCCTGGGATTTTCACTCATCGGACTCATACTTTCGCATTCTTCACATACTTCTTGAACGGATCCTGGGTTTTTTCTGGTTTGGATCACGTAGTAATGTGGTACCACACTGAAACATTCAATTAAACCTGGTCTTGATAAATATTTTAGAGGATAACACATGTTAGGTCTGGGTTAGGTCTAGGATTTGCCCACATCAGGCTCATACTTTCGCATATTTCTCATACTTCATGGCTAGATCCTTGGCTATTTCTGGATTGGATCACGTAGTTAAGTGGTACCACACTGAAACAGTCGATTAAACCAGGTTTCGATCAATATTTTTGAGGATAACGCATGTTAGGTCTAGGTTAGGCCTGGGATTTTCACTCATCAGACTCATACTTTCGCATTCTTCACATACTTGTTGAACGGATCCTGGGTTTTTTCTGGTTTGGATCACGTAGCAATGTGGGACCACACTGAAACAGTCAATTAAACCTGGTTTCGACCAATATTTTAGAGAATAATTCATGTTAGGTCTAGGTTAGGTCTGGGATTTGCTCTCATCAGGCTCATTCTTTCGCATATTTCTCATACTTGATGGCTAGATCCTGGGCTTTTTCTGGATTGCATTACGTAGTAATGAAGTACAACACTGAAACAGTCAATTAAACCTGGTTTCGCTCAATATTTTAGAGGATAACGCATGTTAGGTCTAGGTCAGGCCTGGTTTTTTCACTCATCAGATTCATACTTTCGCATTCTTCACATACTTGTTGAACGGATCCTGGGTTTTTTCTGGTTTGGGTCACGTTCTAATGTGGGACCACTCTGAAACAGTCAATTAAACCTGGTTTCGACCAATATTTTAGAGAATAATTCATGTTAGGTCTAGGTTAGGTCTTGGATTTGCTCTCATCAGGCTCATACTTTCGCACACTTCACATACTTGTTGAACGGATCCTGGGTTTTTTCTGGTTTGGATCACGTAGTAGTGTGGTACCACACTGAAACAGTCCATTAAACCTGGTTTCGCTCAATATTTTAGAGGATAACGCATGTTAGGTCTAGGTCAGGCCTGGGATTTTCACTCATCAGACTCATACTTTCGCATTCTTCACATACTTGTAGAACGGATCCTGGGTTTTTACTGGTTTGGATCACGTAGTAATGTGGTACCACACTGAAACATACAATGAAACCTGGTCTGGATAAATATTTTAGAGGATAACGCATCTTAGGTCTGGGTTAGGTCTAAGATTTGCCCTCATCAGGCTCACAGTTTCGCGTTTTTCACATACTTGTTGAACAGATCCTGGGTTTTTTCTGGTTTGGATCACGAAGTAGTGTGGTACCACACTGAAATAGTCCATTAAACCTGGTTTCGCTCAATATTTTAGAGGATAACGCATGTTAGGTCTAGGTTAGGTCTGGGATTTGCTCTCATCAGGCTCATTCTTTCGCATATTTCTCATACTTGATGGCTAGATCCTTGGCTTTTTCTGGATTGCATCACGTACTAATGTAGTACCACAATGAAACAGTCAATGAAACCTGGTTTCCATCAATATTTTAGAGGACAACGCAAGTTAGGTCTTGGTAAGGCCAGAGATTTTCACTGATCAGACTCATACATTCGCATTCTTCACATACTTGTTGAACGGATCCTGGGTTTTTTCTGGTTTGCATCACGTAGTAATGTGGTACCACACTGAAACATTCTATTAAACCTGGTCTTGATAAATATTTTAGAGGATAACGCATGTTAGGTCTGGCATAGGTCTGGGATTCGCCCTCATCAGGCTCATACTTTCGCATATTTCTCATACTTCATGGCTAGATCCTGGGCTGTTTCTGTATTGTATCACGTAGTAATGTGGTACCACGCTGAAACAGTCAGTTAAACCTGGTTTCGATCAATATTTTAGAGGATAACGCAAGTTAGGTCTGGGATAGGTCTAGGATTTGCCCTCATCAGGCTCGCAGTTTCGCGTCTTTCACCTACTTGTTAAACAGATCCAGGGTTTTTTCTGGTTTGGATCTCGTAGTAATGTGGTACCACACTAAAACAGTCAATTAAACCTGGTTTCGATCAATATTTTAGAGGATAACGCAAGCTAGGTCTGGGATAGGTCTGGGATTAGCCCTCATCAGACTCATACTTTCGCACACTTCACATACTCGTTGACAAGATCCTGGGTTTTTTTCTGGTTTGGATCACGTAGTAATGTGGTTCCACACTGAAACAGTCGATTAAACCTGGTTTCGATCAATATTTCAGAGGATAACGCAAGTTAGGTCTGGGATAGGTCTTGGATTTGCCCTCATCAGGCTCATACTTTCGCGTTTTGCACATACTTGTTGAACAGATCCTGGGTTTTTTCTGGTTTGGATCCCGTAGTAGTGTGGTACCACACTGAAACAGTCCATTAAACCTGGTTTCGCTCAATATTTTTGAGGATAACTCATGTTAGGTCTAGGTCAGGCCTGGTTTTTTCACTCATCAGACTCATACTTTCGCATTCTTCACATACTTGTTGAACGGATCCTGGGTTTTTTCTGGTTTGGGTCACGTACTAATGTGGGACCACACTGAAACAGTCAATTAAACCTGGTTTCGACCAATATTTTAGAGAATAATTCATGTTAGGTCTAGGTTAGGTCTTGGATTTGCTCTCATCAGGCTCATACTTTCGCACACTTCACATACTTGTTGAACGGATCCTGGGTTTTTTCTGGTTTGGATCACGTAGTAGTGTGGTACCACACTGAAACAGTCCATTAAACCTGGTTTCGCTCAATATTTTAGAGGATAACGCATGTTAGGTCTAGGTCAGGCCTGGGATTTTCACTCATCAGACTCATACTTTCGCATTCTTCACATACTTGTTGAACGGATCCTGGGTTTTTTCTGGGTTGGATCACGTAGTAATGTGGGTCCACACTGAAACAATCAATTAAACCTGGTCTTGATAAATATTTTAGAGGATAACGCATGTTAGGTCTGGGATAGGTCTGGGATTTGCCCTCATCAGGCATATTTCATCATACTTTCGCACACTTCACATACTCGTTGAACAGATCCTGCGTTATTTTCTGGTTTGGATCACATAGTTATGTAGTACCACACTGAAACAGTCGATTAAACCAGGTTTCGATCAATATTTTTCAGGATAACGCATGTTAGGTCTAGGTTAGGCCTGGGATTTTCACTCATCAGACTCATACTTTCGCATTCTTCACATACTTGTAGAACGGATCCTGGGTTTTTACTGGTTTGGATCACGTAGTAATGTGGTACCACACTGAAACACTCAATTAAACCTGGTTTCCATCAATATTTTAGAGGACAACGCAAGTTAGGTCTGGGATAGGTCTGGGATTTGCCCTCATCAGGCTCATACTGTCGCGTTTTGCACATACTTGTTGAACAGATCCTGGGTTTTTTCTGGTTTGGATCCCGTAGTAGTGTGGTACCACACTGAAACAGTCCATTAAACCTGGTTTCGCTCAATATTTTAGAGGATAACTCATGTTAGGTCTAGGTCAGGCCTGGTTTTTTCACTCATCAGACTCATACTTTCGCATTCTTCACATACTTGTTGAACTGATCCTGGGTTTTTTCTGGTTTGGATCACGTAGTAATGTGGTTCCACACTGAAACAGTCGGTTAAACCTGGTTTCGATCAATATTTTTGAGGATAACGCATGTTAGGTCTAGGTTAGGCCTGGGATTTTCACTCATCAGACTCAACCATTCGCATTCCTCACATACTTGTTGAACGGATCCTGGGTTTTTTCTGGTTTGGATCACGTAGTAATGTGGGTCCACACTGAAACAATCAATTAAACCTGGTCTTGATAAATATTTTAGAGGATAACGCATGTTAGGTCTGGGATAGGTCTGGGATTTGCCCTCATCAGACTCATACTTACCGCACACTTCACATACTCGTTGAACAGATCCTGGGTTATTTTCTGGTTTGGATCACATAGTAATGTGGTACCACACTGAAACAGTCGATTAAACCAGGTTTCGATCAATATTTTTGAGGACAACGCATGTTAGGTCTAGGTTAGGCCTGGGATTTTCACTCATCAGACTCATACTTTCGCATTCTTCACATACTTGTTGAACTGATCCTGGGTTTTTTCTGGTTTGGATCACGTAGTAATGTGGTTCCACACTGAAACAGTCGGTTAAACCCGGTTTCGATCAATATTTTAGAGGATAACGCAAGTTAGGTCTGGGATAGGTCTGGGATTTGCCCTCATCAGACTCATACCTACGCCCACTTCACATACTCGTTGAACAGATCCTGGGTTATTTTCTGGTTTGGATCACATAGTAATGTGGTACCAAACTGAAACAGTCGATTAAACCAGGTTTCGATCAATATTTTTGAGGATAACGCATGTTAGGTCTAGGTTAGGCCTGGGATTTTCACTCATCAGGCTCGCAGTTTCGCGTTTTTCACCTACTTGTTAAACAGATCCTGGGTTTTTTCTGGTTTGGATCACGTAGTAATGTGGTACCACACTAAAACAGTCAATTAAACCTGGTTTCGATCAATATTTTAGAGGATAACGCAAGCTAGGTCTGGGATAGGTCTGGGATTAGCCCTCATCAGACTCATACTTTCGCACACTTCACATACTCGTTGACAATATCCTGGGTTTTTTTCTGGTTTGGATTACGTAGTAATGTGGTTCCACACTGAAACAGTCGATTAAACCTGGTTTCGATCAATATTTTAGAGGATAACGCAAGTTAGGTCTGGGATAGGTCTGGGATTTGCCCTCATCAGGCTCATACTTTCGCGTTTTTCACATACTAGTTGAACAGATCCTGGGTTTTTTCTGGTTTGGATCCCGTAGTAGTGTGGTACCACACTGAAACAGTCCATTAAACCTGGTTTCGCTCAATATTTTAGATAATAACGCATGTTAGGTCTAGGTCAGGCCTGGTTTTTTCACTCATCAGGCTCATACTTTCGCACACTTCACATACTTGTTGAACGGATCCTGGGTTTTTTCTGGTTTGGATCACGTAGTAGTGTGGTACCACACTGAAACAGTCCATTAAACCTGGTTTCGCTCAATATTTTAGAGGATAACGCATGTTAGGTCTAGGTCAGGCCTGGGATTTTCACTCATCAGACTCATACTTTCGCATTCTTCACATACTTGTTGAACGGATCCTGGGTTTTTTCTGGTTTGGATCACGTAGTAATGTGGGTCCACACTGAAACAATCAATTAAACACGGTCTTGATAAATATTTTAGAGGATAACGCATGTTAGGTCTGGGATAGGTCTGGGATTTGCCCTCATCAGGCATATTTCATCATACTTTCGCACACTTCACATACTCGTTGAACAGTTCCTGCGTTATTTTCTGGTTTGGATCACATTGTTATGTGGTACCACACTGAAACATTCAATTAAACCTGGTCTTGTTAAATATTTTAGAGGATAACGCATGTTAGGTCTGGGTTAGGTCTAGGATTAGCCCTCATCAGACTGATACTTTCGCACACTTCACATACTCGTTGACAAGATCCTGGGTATTTTTCTGGATTGCATCACGTAGTAATGAAGTACAACACTGAAACAGTCAGTTAAACCTGGTTTCCATCAATATTTTAGAGGACAACGCAAGTTAGGTCTGGGATAGGTCTGGGATTTGCCCTCATCAGGCTCATACTGTCGCGTTTTGCACATACTTGTTGAACAGATCCTGGGTTTTTTCTGGTTTGGATCCCGTAGTAGTGTGGTACCACACTGAAACAGTCCATTAAACCTGGTTTCGCTCAATATTTTAGATAATAACGCATGTTAGGTCTAGGTCAGGCCTGGTTTTTTCACTCATCAGGCTCATACTTTCGCACACTTCACATACTTGTTGAACGGATCCTGGGTTTTTTCTGGTTTGGATTACGTAGTAATGTGGTTCCACACTGAAACAGTCGATTAAACCTGGTTTCGATCAATATTTTAGAGGATAACGCAAGTTAGGTCTGGGATAGGTCTGGGATTTGCCCTCATCAGGCTCATACTGTCGCGTTTTGCACATACTTGTTGAACAGATCCTGGGTTTTTTCTGGTTTGGATCCCGTAGTAGTGTGGTACCACACTGAAACAGTCCATTAAACCTGGTTTCGCTCAATATTTTAGAGGATAACTCATGTTAGGTCTAGGTCAGGCCTGGTTTTTTCACTCATCAGACTCATACTTTCGCATTCTTCACATACTTGTTGAACGGATCCTGGGTTTTTTGTGGTTTGGATTACGTAGTTATGTGGGTCCACACTGAAACATTCAATTAAACCTGGTCTTGTTAAATATTTTAGAGGATAACGCATGTTAGGTCTGGGTTAGGTCTAGGATTAGCCCTCATCAGACTGATACTTTCGCACACTTCACATACTCGTTGACAAGATCCTGGGTATTTTTCTGGATTGCATCACGTAGTAATGAAGTACAACACTGAAACAGTCAGTTAAACCTGGTTTCCATCAATATTTTAGAGGACAACGCAAGTTAGGTCTGGGATAGGTCTGGGATTTGCCCTCATCAGGCTCATACTGTCGCGTTTTGCACATACTTGTTGAACAGATCCTGGGTTTTTTCTGGTTTGGATCCCGTAGTAGTGTGGTACCACACTGAAACAGTCCATTAAACCTGGTTTCGCTCAATATTTTAGAGGATAACTCATGTTAGGTCTAGGTCAGGCCTGGGATTTTCACTCATCAGACTCATACTTTCGCATTCTTCACATACTTGTTGAACTGATCCTGGGTTTTTTCTGGTTTGGATCACGTAGTAATGTGGTTCCACACTGAAACAGTCGGATAAACCTGGTTTCGATCAATATTTTAGAGGATAACGCAAGTTAGGTCTGGGATAGGTCTGGGATTTGCCCTCATCAGACTCATACCTACGCACACGTCACATACTCGTTGAACAGATCCTGGGTTATTTTCTGGTTTGGATCACATAGTAATGTGGTACCAAACTGAAACAGTCGATTAAACCAGGTTTCGATCAATATTTTAGAGGATAACGCAAGTTAAGTCTGGGATTGGTCTGGGATTTGACCTCATCAGACTCATACTTTCGCACACTTCACATACTCGTTGAACAGATCCTGGGTTATTTTCTAGTTTGGATCACATAGTAATGTGCTACAACACTGAAACAGTCGATTAAACCAGGTTTCGATCAATATTTTTGAGGATAACGCATGTTAGGTCTAGGTTAGGCCTGGGATTTTCACTCATCAGACTCATACATTCGCATTCCTCACATACTTGTTGAACGGATCCTGGGTTTTTTCTGGTTTGTATCACGTAGTAATGTGGTACCACACTGAAGCAGTCCATTAAACCTGGTTTGGATCAATATTTTAGAGGATAACGCATGTTAGGTCTAGGTTAGCCCTGGGATTTTCACTCATCAGACTCATACTTTCGCATTCTTCTTATACTTGTTGAACTGATCCTGGGTTTTTTCTGGTTTGGATCACGTAGTAATGTGGTACCACACTGAAACAGTCGATTAAACCTGGTTTCGATCAATATTTTAGAGGATAACGCAAGTTAAGTCTGGGATTGGTCTGGGATTTGACCTCATCAGACTCATACTTTCGCACACTTCACATACTCGTTGAACAGATCCTGGGTTATTTTCTGGTTTGGATCACATAGTAATGTGCTACCACACTGAAACAGTCGATTAAACCAGGTTTCGATCAATATTTTTGAGGATAACGCATGTTAGGTCTAGGTTAGGCCTGGGATTTTCACTCATCAGACTCATACTTTCGCATTCTTCACATACTTGTTGAACGGATCCTGGGTTTTTTCTGGTTTGGATCACGTAGTAATGTGTGTCCACACTGAAACAATCAATTAAACCTGGTCTTGATAAATATTTTAGAGGATAACGCATGTTAGGTCTGGGATAGGTCTGGGATTTGCCCTCATCAGACTCATACTTTCGCACACTTCACATACTCGTTGAACAGATCCTGGGTTATTTGCTGGTTTGGATCACATAGTAATGTGGTACCACACTGAAACAGTCGATTAAACCAGGTTTCGATCAATATTTTTCAGGATAACGCATGTTAGGTCTAGGTTAGGCCTGGGATTTCCCTCATGAGACCTCTACTATCGCATTCTTCACATACTTGTAGAACGGATCCTGGGTTTTTACTGGTTTGGATCACGTAGTAGTGTGGTACCACACTGAAACATTCAATTAAACCTGGTTTCGATCAATATTTTAGAGGATAACGCAAGTTAGGTCTGCGATAGGTCCGGGATTTGCACTCATCAGGCTCATACTTTCGCGTTTTTCACATACTTGATGGCTAGATCCTGGGCTTTTTCTGGATTGCATCACGTAGTAATGAAGTACAACACTGAAACAGTCAATTAAACCTGGTTTCGATCAATATTTTAGAGAATAATTCACGTTAGGTCTAGGTTAGGTCTGGGATTTGCTCTCATCAGGCACATTCTTTCGCATATTTCTCATGCTTGATGGCTAGATCCTGTGCTGTTTCTGGATTGTATGACGTAGTAATGTGGTACCACACTGAAACAGTCAATTAAACCTTGTTTCGATCAATATTTTAGGGGATAACGCAAGTTAGGTCTAGGTTAGGCCTGGGATTTGCCCTCATCAGGGTCATACTTTCGCAGTTTTAACATACATGTTGACCTGATCGAGGGTTTTTTCTGCTTTGGATCACGTAGTAAAGTGGTACCACACTGAAACATTCAATTAAACCTGGTCTTGATAAATATTTTAGAGGATAACGCATGTTAGGTCTAGGTTAGGTCTGGGATTTGCTCTCATCAGGCTCATTCTTTAGCATATTTCTCATACTTGATGGCTGTATCCTGGGCTTTTTCTGGACTGCATCACGTAGTAATGAAGTACAACATTGAAACAGTCAATTAAACCTGGTTTCCATCAATATCTTGGAGGACAACGCAAGTTAGGTCTGGCATAGGTCTGGGATTCGCCCTCATCAGGCTCATACTTTCGCGTTTTTCACATATTTGTTGTACAGATCCTGGGTTTTTTCTGGTTTGTATCACGTAGTAATGAAGTACAACACTGAAACAGTCAATTAAACCAGGTTTCCATCAATATCTTAGAGGACAACGCAAGTTAGGTCTGTCATAGGTCTGGGATTCGCCCTCATCAGGCTCATACTTTCGGGTTTTTCACATACTTGTTCAACAGATCCTGGGTTTTTTCTGGTTTGTATCACGTAGTAGTGTGGTACCACACTGAAACAGTCCATTAAACCTGGTTTGGATCAATATTTTAGAGGATAACGCATGTTAGGTCTAGGTTAGCCCCGGGATTTCCACTCATCAGACTCATACTTTCGCATTCTTCTCATACTTGCTGAACTGATTCTGGGTTTTTTCTGGTTTGGATCACGTAGTAATGTGGTACCACACTGAAACAGTCGATTAAACCTGGTTTCGATCAATATCTTAGAGGATAACGCAAGTTAAGTCTGGGATTGGTCTGGGATTTGACCTCATCAGACTCATACTTTCGCACACTTCACATACTCGTTGAACAGATCCTGGGTTATTTTCTGGTTTGGATCACATGGTAATGTGGTACCACACTGAAACAGTCGATTAAACCATGTTTCCATCAATATTTTAGAGGACAACGCAAGTTAGGTCTGGGATTGGTCTGGGATTTGACCTCATCAGACTCATACTTTCGCACACTTCACATACTCGTTGAACAGATCCTGGGTTATTTTCTGGTTTGGATCACATAGTAATGTGGTACCACACTGAAACAGTCGATTAAACCAGGTTTCGATCAATATTTTTGAGGATAACGCATGTTAGGTCTAGGTTAGGCCTGGGATTTTCACTCATCAGACTCATACTTTCGCATTCTTCACATACTTGTTGAACTGATCCTGGGTTTTTTCTGGTTTGGATCACGTAGTAATGTGGTACCACACTGAAACAGTCGATTAAACCTGGTTTCGATCAATATTTTAGAGGATAACGCAAGTTAAGTCTGGGATTGGTCTGGGATTTGACCTCATCAGACTCATACTTTCGCACACTTCACATACTCGTTGAACAGATCCTGGGTTATTTTCTGGTTTGGATCACATAGTAATGTGGTACCACACTGAAACAGTCGATTAAACCAGGTTTCGATCAATATTTTTGAGGATAACGCATGTTAGGTCTAGGTTAGGCCTGGGATTTTCACTCATCAGACTCATACTTTCGCATTCTTCACATACTTGTTGAACGGATCCTGGGTTTTTTCTGGTTTGGATCACGTAGTAATGTGGGTCCACACTGAAACAATCAATTAAACCTGGTCTTGATAAATATTTTAGAGGATCACGCATGTTAGGTCTGGGATAGGTCTGGGATTTGCCCTCATCAGACTCATACTTTCGCACACTTCACATACTCGTTGAACAGATCCTGGGTTATTTGCTGGTTTGGATCACATAGTAATGTGGTACCACACTGAAACAGTCGATTAAACCAGGTTTCGATCAATATTTTTCAGTATAACGCATGTTAGGTCTAGGTTAGGCCTGGGATTTTCACTCATCAGACTCATACTTTCGCATTCTTCACATACTTGTAGAACGGATCCTGGGTTTTTACTGGTTTGGATCACGTAGTAATGTGGTACCACACTGAAACATTCAATTAAACCTGGTTTCGATCAATATTTTAGAGGATAACGCAAGTTAGGTCTGGGATAGGTCCGGGATTTGCCCTCATCAGGCTCATACTTTCGCGTTTTTCACATACTTGTTGAACAGATCCTGGGTTTTTTCTGGTTTGGGTCACGTAGTAGTGTGATACTACCCTGAAACATTCAATTAAACCTGGTCTTGATAAACATTTTAGAGGATAACGCATGTTAGGTCTGGGTTAGGTCTAGGATTTGCCCTCATCAGGCTCATTCTTTCGCATATTTCTCATACTTGATGGCTAGATCCTGGGCTTCTTCTGGATTGCATCACGTAGTAATGTAGTACGACACTGAAACAGTCAACTAAACCTGGTTTCGATCAATATTTTAGAGAATAATTCACGTTAGGTCTAGGTTAGGTCTGGGATTTGCTCTCATCAGGCTCATTCTTTCGCATATTTCTCATACTTGATGGCTATATCCTGGGCTTTTTCTGGACTGCATCACGTAGTAATGAAGTACAACACTGAAACAGTCAATTAAACCTGGTTTCCATCAATATCTTAGAGGATAACGCAAGTTAAGTCTGGGATTGGTCTGGGATTTGACCTCTTCAGACTCATACTTTCGCACACTTCACATACTCGTTGAACAGATCCTGGGTTATTTTCTGGTTTGTATCACGTAGTAGTGTGGTACCACACTGAAACAGTCCATTAAACCTGGTTTCCATCAATATCTTAGAGGACAACGCAAGTTAGGTCTGGCATAGGTCTGGGATTCGCCCTCATCAGGCTCATACTTTCGCATTCTCCACATACTTGTTGAACGGATCCTGGGTTTTTTCTGGTTTGGATCACGTAGTAATGTGGGTCCACACTGAAACAATCAATTAAACCTGGTCTTGATAAATATTTTAGAGGATAACGCAAGTTAGGTCTGGGATAGGTCCGGGATTTGCCCTCATCAGGCTCATACTTTCGCGTTTTTCACATACTTGTTGAACAGATCCTGGGTTTTTTTCTGTTTTGGGTCACGTAGTAGTGTGATACTACACTGAAACATTGAATTAAACCTGGTCTTGATAAACATTTTAGAGGATAACGCATGTTAGGTCTGGGTTAGGTCTAGGATTTGCCCTCATCAGGCTCATTCTTTCGCACATTTCTCATACTTGATGGCTAGATCCTGGGCTTTTTCTGGATTGCATCACGTAGTAATGAAGTACAACACTGAAACAGTCAATTTAACCTGGTTTCCATCAATATTTTAGAGGACAACGCAAGTTAGGTCTGGGATAGGTCTGGGATTTGCCCTCATCGGGCTCATACTGTCGCGTTTTACACATACTTGTTGAACAGATCCTGGGTTTTTTCTGGTTTGGATCCCGTAGTAGTGTGGTACCACACTGAAACAGTCGATTAAACCTGGTTTCGATCAATATTTTAGAGGATAACGCAAGTTAAGTCTGGGATTGGTCTGGGATTTGACCTCATCAGACTCATACTTTCGCACACTTCACATACTCGTTGAACAGATCCTGGGTTATTTTCTGGTTTGGATCACATAGTAATGTGGTACCACACTGAAACAGTCGATTAAACCAGGTTTCGATCAATATTTTTGAGGATAACGCATGTTAGGTCTAGGTTAGGCCTGGGATTTTCACTCATCAGACTCATACTTTCGCATTCTTCACATACTTGTTGAACGGATCCTGGGTTTTTTCTGGTTTGGATCACGTAGTAATGTGGGTCCACACTGAAACAATCAATTAAACCTGGTCTTGATAAATATTTTAGAGGATAACGCATGTTAGGTCTGGGATAAGTCTGGGATTTGCCCTCATCAGACTCATACTTTCGCATTCTTCACATACTTGTTGAACAGATCCTGGGTTTTCTCTGGTCTGTATCACGTAGTAATGAAGTACAACACTGAAACAGTCAATTAAACCTGGTTTCCATCAATATCTTAGAGGACAACGCAAGTTAGGTCTGGCATAGGTCTGGGATTCGCCCTCATCAGGCTCATACTTTCGCGTTTTCACATACTTGTTGAACAGATCCTGGGTTTTTTCTGGTTTGTATCACGTAGTAGTGTGGTACCACACTGAAACAGTCCATTTAACCTGGTTTGGATCAATATTTTAGAGGATAACGCATGTTAGGTCTGGGTTAGCCCCGGGATTTCCACTCATCAGACTCATACTTTCGCATTCTTCTCATACTTGCTGAACTGATCCTGGGTTTTTTCTGGTTTGGATCACGTAGTAATGTGGTACTACACTGAAACAGTCGATTAAACCTGGTTTCGATCAATATCTTAGAGGATAACGCAAGTTAAGTCTGGGATTGGTCTGGGATTTGACCTCATCAGACTCATACTTTCGCACACTTCACATACTCGTTGAACAGATCCTGGGTTATTTTCTGGTTTGGATCACATGGTAATGTGGTACCACACTGAAACAGTCGATTAAACCAGGTTTCCATCAATATTTTAGAGGACAACGCAAGTTAGGTCTGGGTAAGGCCTGAGATTTTCACTCAACAGACTCATACATTCGCATTCCTCACATACTTGTTGAACGGATCCTGGGTTTTTTCTGGTTTGTATCACGTAGTAATGTGGTACCACACTGAAACAGTCCATTAAACCTGGTTTGGATCAATATTTTAGAGGATAACGCATGTTAGGTCTAGGTTAGCCCTGGGATTTTCACTCATCAGACTCATACTTTCGCGTTTTTCACATATTTGTTGAACAGATCCTGGGTTTTTTCTGGTTTGTATCTCGTAGTAATGAAGTTCAACACTGAAACAGTCAATTAAACCTGGTTTCCATCAATATCTTAGAGGACAACGCAAGTTAGGTCTGGCATAGGTCTGGGATTCGCCCTCATCAGGCTCATACTTTCGCATTCTCCACATACTTGTTGAACGGATCCTGGGTTTTTTCTGGTTTGGATCACGTAGTAATGTGGGTCCACACTGAAACAATCAATTAAACCTGGTCTTGATAAATATTTTAGAGGATAACGCAAGTTAGGTCTGGGATAGGTCCGGGATTTGCCCTCATCAGGCTCATACTTTCGCGTTTTTCACATACCTGTTGAACAGATCCTGGGTTTTTTTCTGTTTTGGGTCACGTAGTAGTGTGATACTACACTGAAACATTGAATTAAACCTGGTCTTGATAAACATTTTAGAGGATAACGCATGTTAGGTCTGGGTTAGGTCTAGGATTTGCCCTCATCAGGCTCATTCTTTCGCACATTTCTCATACTTGATGGCTAGATCCTGGGCTTTTTCTGGATTGCATCACGTAGTAATGAAGTACAACACTGAAACAGTCAATTAAACCTGGTTTCCATCAATATTTTAGAGGACAACGCAAGTTAGGTCTGGGATAGGTCTGGGATTTGCCCTCATCGGGCTCACACTGTCGCGTTTTTCACATACTTGTTGAACAGATCCTGGGTTTTTTCTGGTTTGGATCCCGTAGTAGTGTGGTACCACACTGAAACTGTCCATTAAACCTGGTTTCGCTCAATATTTTAGAGGATAACGCATGTTAGGTCTAGGTCAGGCCTGGTTTTTTCACTCATCAGACTCATACTTTCGCATTCTTCACATACTTGTTGAACGAATCCTGGGTTTTTTCTGGTTTGGATCACGTAGTTATGTGGGTCCACACTGAAACAATCAATTAAACCTGGTCTTGATAAATATTTTAGAGGATAACGCATATTAGGTCTGGGATTTGCCCTCATCAGACACATACTTTCGCACACTTCACATACTCGTTGAACAGATCCTGGGTTATTTTCTGGTTTGGGTCACGTAGTAGTGTGATACTACACTGAAACATTCAATTAAACCTGGTCTTGATAAACATTGTAGAGGATAACGCATGTTCGGTCTGGGTTAGGTCTAGGATTTGCCCTCATCAGTCTCATTCTTTCGCATATTTCTCATACTTGATGGCTAGATCCTGGGCTTTTTCTGGATTGCATCACGTAGTAATGAAGTACAACACTGAAACAGTCAATTAAACCTGGTTTCCATCAATATTTTAGAGGACAACGCAAGTTAGGTCTGGGATAGGTCTGGGATTTGCCCTCATCAGACTCATACTTTCGCATTCTTCACATACTTGTTGAACGGATCCTGGGTTTTTTCTGGTTTGGATCACGTAGTTATGTGGGTCCACACTGAAACAATCAATTAAACCTGGTCTTGATAAATATTTTAGAAGATAACGCATGTTAGGTCTGGGATAGGTCTGGGATTTGCCCTCATCAGACACATACTTTCGCACACTTCACATACTCGTTGAACAGATCCTGGGTTATTTTCTGGTTTGGATCACATAGTAATGTGGTACCACACTGAAACAGTCGATTAAACCAGGTTTCGATCAATATTTTTGAGGACAACGCATGTTAGGTCTAGGTTAGGCCTGGGATTTTCACTCATCAGACTCATACTTTCACATTCTTCACATACTTGTTGAACTGATCCAGGGTTTTTTCTGGTTTGGATCACGTAGTAATGTGGTTCCACACTGAAACAGTCGGTTAAACCTGGTTTCGATCAATATTTTAAAGGATAATGCAAGTTAGGTCTGGGATAGGTCTGGGATTTGCCCTCATCAGACTCATACCTACGCACACTTCACATACTCGTTGAACAGATCCTGGGTTATTTTCTGGTTTGGATCACATAGTAATGTGGTACCAATCTGAAACAGTCGATTAAACCAGGTTTCGATCAATATTTTTGAGGATAGCGCATGTTAGGTCTAGGTTAGGCCTGGAATTTTCAGTCATCAGACTCATACTTTCGCATTCTTCACATACTTGTAGAACGGATCCTGGGTTTTTTCTGGTTTGGATCACGTAGTAATGTGGGGCCACACTGAAACAGTCAATTAAACCTGGTCTTGATAAATATTTTAGAGGATACCGCATGTTAGGTCTGGGTCAGGTCTAGAATTTGCCCTCATCATGCTCATACTTTCGCATCTTCCTCATACATCATGGCTAGATCCTGGGCTATTTCTGGATTGTATCACGTAGTAATGTGGTACCACGCTGGAACAGTCGACTAAACCTGGTTCCGATCAATATTTTAGAGGATAACGCAAGTTAAGTCTGGGATTGGTCCGGGATTTGACCTCATCAGACTCATACTTTCGCACACTTCACATACTCCTTGAACAGATCCTAGGTTTTTTCTGGTTTGGATCACGTAGTAATGTGGGTCCACACTGAAACAATCAATTACACCTGGTCTTGATAAATATTTTAGAGGATAACGCATGTTAGGTCTAGGTTAGGCCTGGGATTTTCACTCATCAGACTCATACTTTCGCATTCTTCACATACTTGTAGAACGGATCCTGCGTTTTTACTGGTTTGGATCACGTAGCAATGTGGTACCACACTGAAACATTCAATTAAACCTGGTTTCGATCAATATTTTAGAGGATAACGCAAGTTAGGTCAGGGACAGTTCCGGGATTTGCCATCATCAGACTCATACTTTCGCGTTTTTCACATACTTGTTGAACAGATCCTGGGTTTTTTCTGGTTAGGGTCACGTAGTAGTGTGATACTACACTGAAACATTCAATTAAACCTGGTCTTGATAAACATTTTAGAGGATAACGCATGTTAGGTCTGGGTTAGGTCTAGGATTTGCCCTCATCAGGCTCCTTCTTTCGCATATTTCTCATACTTGATGGCTAGATCCTGGGCTTTTTCTGGATTGCATCACGTAGTAATGTAGTACAACACTGAAACAGTCAATTAAACCTGGTTTCGATCAATATTTTAGAGAATAATTCACGTTAGGTCTAGGTTAGGTCTGGGATTTGCTCTCATCAGGCACATTCTTTCGCATATTTCTCATGCTTGATGGCTAGATCCTGGGCTGTTTCTGGATTGTATGACGTAGTAATGTGGTACCACACTGAAACAGTCAATTAAACCTTGTTTCGATCAATATTTTAGGGGATAACGCAAGTTAGGTCTAGGTTAGGCCTGGGATTTGCCCTCATCAGGGTCATACTTTCGCAGTTTTAACATACATGTTGACCTGATCGAGGGTTTTTTCTGCTTTGGATCACGTAGTAAAGTGGTACCACACTGAAACATTCAATTAAACCTGGTCTTGATAAATATTTTAGAGGATAACGCATGTTAGGTCTAGGTTAGGTCTGGGATTTGCTCTCATCAGGCTCATTCTTTCGCATATTTCTCATAATTGATGGCTGTATCCTGGGCTTTTTCTGGACTGCATCACGTAGTAATGAAGTACAACACTGAAACAGTCAATTAAACCTGGTTTCCATCAATATCTTAGAGGACAACGCAAGTTAGGTCTGGCATAGGTCTGGGATTCGCCCTCATCAGGCTCATACTTTCGCGTTTTTCACATATTTGTTGAACAGATCCTGGGTTTTTTCTGGTTTGTATCACGTAGTAATGAAGTACAACACTGAAACAGTCAATTAAATCTGGTTTCCATCAATATCTTAGAGGACAACGCAAGTTAGGACTGGCATAGGTCTGGGATTCGCCCTCATCAGGCTCATACTTTCGCGTTTTTCACATACTTGTTGAACAGATCCTGGGTTTTTTCTGGTTTGTATCACGTAGTAATGTGGTACCACACTGAAACATTCAATTAAACCTGGTCTTGATAAATATTTTAGAGAATAACGCATGTTAGGTTTGGGTTAGGTCTAGGATTTACCCTCAGCAGGCTCATACTTTCGCATATTTCTCATACTTCATGGCTAGATCCTGGGCTGTTTCTGGATTGTATCACGTAGTAATGTGGTACCACGCTGAAACAGTCAATTAAACCTGGTTTCGATCAATATTTTAGAGGATAACGCAAGTTAGGTCTGGCATAGGTCTGGGATTTGACCTCATCAGACTCATACTTTCGCACACTTCACATACTCGTTGAACAGATCCTGGGTTATTTTCTGGTTTGGATCACATAGTAATGTGGTACCACACTGAAACAGTCGATTAAACCTGGTTTCGATCAATATTTTAGAGAATAATTCATGTTAGGTCTAGGTTAGGTCTGGGATTTGCTCTCATCAGGCTCGTTCTTTCGCATATTTCTCATACTTGATGGCTAGATCCTGGGCTTTTTCTGGATTGCATCACGTAGTAATGATGTACAACACTGAAACAGTCAATTAAACCTGGTTTCCATCAATATCTTAGAGGACAACGCAAGTTAGGTCTGGGATAGGTCTGGGATTTGCCCTCATCAGGCTCATACTTTCGCGTTTTTCACAAACTTGTTGAACAGATCCTGGGTTTTCTCTGGTTTGGATCACGTAGTAGTGTGGTACCACACTGAAACAGTCCATTAAACCTGGTTTGGATCAATATTTTCGAGGATAACGCATGTTAGGTCTAGGTTAGGTCTGGGATTTTCACTCTTCAGACTCATACTTTCGCATTCTTCACATACATGTTGAACGGGTTCCGGGTTTTTTCTGGTTTGGATCACGTAGTAGTGTGGTACCACACTGTAACAGTCGATTAAACCTGGTCTTGATAAATATTTTAGAGGATAACGCATGTTAGGTTTGGGTTAGTTCTAGGATTTGCCCTCATCAGGCACATACTTTCGCATATTTCTCATACTTCATGGCTAGATCCTGGGCTGATTCTGGATTGTATCACGTAGTAATGTGGTACCACGCTGAAACAGTCAATTAAACCTGGTTTCGATCAATATTTTAGAGGATAACGCAAGTTAGGTCTGGCATAGATCTGGGATTCTCCCTCATCAGGCTCATACTTTCGCGTTTTTCACATACTTGTTGAACAGATCCTGGGTTTTTTCTGGTCTGTATCACGTAGTAGTGTGGTACCACACTGAAACAGTCCATTAAACCTGGTTTGGATCAATATTTTACAGGATAACGCATGTTAGGTCTAGGTTAGCCCTGGGATTTTCACTCATCAGACTCATACTTTTGCATTCCTCTCATACTTGTTGAACTGATCCTGGGTTTTTTCTGGTTTGGATCACGTAGTAATGTGGTACCACACTGAAACAGTCGATTAAACCTGGTTTCGATCAATATTTTAGAGGATAACGCAAGTTAAGTCTGGGATTGGTCTGGGATTTGACCCCATCAGACTCATACTTTCGCATTCTTCACATACTTGTAGAACGGATCCTGCGTTTTTACTGGTTTGGATCACGTAGTAATGTGGTACCACACTGAAACAATCAATTAAACCTGGTTTCGATCAATATTTTAGAGGATAACGCAAGTTAGGTCTGGGATAGGTCCGGGATTTGCCCTCATCAGGCTCATACTTTCGCGTGTTTCACATACTTGTTGAACAGATCCTGGGTTTTTTCTGGTTTGGGTCACGTAGTAGTGTGATACTACACTGAAACATTCAATTAAACCTGGTCTTGATAAACATTTTAGAGGATAACGCATGTTAGGTCTGGGTTAGGTCTAGGATTTGCCCTCATCAGGCTCATTCTTTCGCATATTTCTCTTACTTGATGGCTAGATCCTGGGCTTTTTCTGGATTGCATCACGTAGTAATGAAGTACAACACTGAAACAGTCAATTAAACCTGGTTTCGATCAATATTTTAGAGAATAATTCATGTTAGGTCTAGGTTAGGTCTGGGATTTGCTCTCATCAGGCACATTCTTTCGCATATTTCTCATACTTGATGGCTAGATCCTGGGCTGTTTCTGGATTGTATGACGTAGTAATGTGGTACCACACTGAAACAGTCGATTAAACCAGGTTTCGATCAATATTTTTGAGGATAACGCATGTTAGGTCTAGGTTAGGCCTGGGATTTTCACTCATCAGACTCATAGTTTCGCATTCTTCACATACTTGTTGAACGGATCCTGGGTTTTTTCTGGTTTGTATCACGCAGTAGTGTGGTACCACACTGAAACAGTCCATTAAACCTGGTTTGGGTGAATATTTTAGAGGATAACGCATGTAAGGTCTAGGTTTGCCCTGGGATTTTCACTCATCAGACTCATACTTTCGCATTCTTCTCATACTCGTTGAACTGATCCTGGGTTTTTTCTGGTTTGGATCACGTAGTAATGTGGTACCACACTGAAACAGACGATTAAACCTGGTTTCGATCAATATCTTAGAGGATAACGAAAGTTAAGTCTGGGATTGGTCTGGGATTTGACCTCATCAGGCTCATACTTTCGCGTTTTTCACATACTTGTTGAACAGATTCTGGGTTTTTTCTGGTTTGGATCCCGTAGTAGTGTGGTACCACACTGAAACAGTCCATCAAACCTGGTTTCGCCCAATATTTTAGTGGATAACGCATGTTAGGTCAAGGTTAGGTCTAAGATTTGCCCTCATCAGGCTCACAGTTTCGAGTTTTTCACATACCTGTTAAACAGATCCTGGGTTTTTTCTGGTTTGCATCACGAAGTAGTGTGGTACCACACTGAAACAGTCCATTAAACCTGGTTTCGCTCAATATTTTAGAGAATAGCGCATGTTAGGTCTAGGTCAGGCCTGGGATTTTCACTCATCAGACTCATACTTTCGCATTCTTCACATACTTGTTGAACGGATCCTGGGTTTTTTCTGGTTTGGATCACGTAGTAATATGGGTCCACACTGAAACAATCAATTAAACCTGGTCTTGATAAATATTTTAGAGGATAACGCATGTTAGGTCTGGGATAGGTCTGGGATTTGCCCTCATCAGACTCATACTTTCGCACACTTCACATACTCGTTGAACAGATCCTGGGTTATTTTCTGGTTTGGATCACATAGTAATGTGGTACCACACTGAAACAGTCGATTAAACCAGGTTTCGATCAATATTTTTCAGGATAACGCATGTTAGGCCTAGGTTAGGCCTGGGATTTTCACTCATCAGACTCATACTTTCGCATTCTTCACATACTTGTAGAACGGATCCTGCGTTTTTACTGGTTTGGATCACGTAGTAATGTGGTACCACACTGAAACAATCAATTAAACCTGGTTTCGATCAATATTTTAGAGGATAACGCAAGTTAGGTCTGGGATAGGTCCGGGATTTGCCCTCATCAGGCTCATACTTTCGCGTGTTTCACATACTTGTTGAACAGATCCTGGGTTTTTTCTGGTTTGGGTCACGTAGTAGTGTGATACTACACTGAAACATTCAATTAAACCTGGTCTTGATAAACATTTTAGAGGATAACGCATGTTAGGTCTGGGTTAGGTCTAGGATTTGCCCTCATCAGGCTCATTCTTTCGCATATTTCTCTTACTTGATGGCTAGATCCTGGGCTTTTTCTGGATTGCATCACGTAGTAATGAAGTACAACACTGAAACAGTCAATTAAACCTGGTTTCGATCAATATTTTAGAGAATAATTCATGTTAGGTCTAGGTTAGGTCTGGGATTTGCTCTCATCAGGCACATTCTTTCGCATATTTCTCATACTTGATGGCTAGACCCTGGGCTGTTTCTGGATTGTATGACGTAGTAATGTGGTACCACACTGAAACAGTCAATTAAACCTGTTTTCGATCATTATTTTAGAGGATAACGCAAGTTAGGTCTAGGTTAGGCCTGGGATTTGCCCTCATCAGGGTCATACTTCCGCAGTTTTAACATACATGTTGGCCTGATCGAGGGTTTTTTCTGGTTTGGATCACGTAGTAAAGTGGTACCACACTGAAACATTCAATTAAACCTGGTCTTGATAAATATTTTAGAGCATAACGCATGTTAGGTCTAGGTTAGGTCTGGGATTTGCTCTCATCAGGCTCATTCTTTCGCATGTTTCTCATACTTGATGGCTATATCCTGGGCTTTTTCTGGATTGCATCACGTAGTAATGAAGTACAACACTGAAACAGTCAATTAAACCTGGTTTCCATCAATATCTTAGAGGACAACGCAAGTTTGGTCTGGCATAGGTCTGGGATTCGCCCTCATCAGGCTCATACTTTCGCGTTTTTCACATATTTGTTGAACAGATCCTGGGTTTTTTCTGGGTTGTATCACGTAGTAATGAAGTACAACACTGAAACAGTCAATTAAACCTGGCTTCCATCAATATCTTAGAGGACAACGCAAGTTAGGTCTGGCATAGGTCTGGGATTCGCCCTCATCAGGCTCATACTTTCGCGTTTTTCACATACTTGTTGATCAGATCCTGGGTTTTTTCTGGTTTGTATCACGTAGTAGTGTGGTACCACACTGAAACAGTACATTAAACCTGGTTTGGATCAATATTTTAGAGGATAACGCATGTTAGGTCTAGGTTAGCCCTGGGATTTACACTCATCAGACTCATACTTTCACATTCTTCTCATACTTGTTGAACTGATCCTGGGTTTTTTCTGGTTTGGATCACGTAGTAATGTGGTACCACACTGAAACAGTCGATTAAACCTGGTTTCGATCAATATTTTAGAGGATAACGCATGTTAGGTCTAGGTTAGGCCTGGGATTTTCACTCATGAGACTCATACTTTCGCATTCTTCACATACTTGTTGAACGGATCCTGGGTTTTTTCTGGTTTGGTTCAGGTAGTAATGTGGTACCACACTGAAACATTCAATTAAACCTGGTCTTGATAAATATTTTAGAGGATAACGCATGTTAGGTTTGGGTTAGGTCTAGGATTTACCCTCAGCAGGCTCATACTTTCGCATATTTCTCATACTTCATGGCTAGATCCTGGACTGTTTCTGGTTTGTATCACGTAGTAATGTGGTACCACGCTGAAACAGTCAATTAAATCTGGTTTCGATCAATATTTTAGAGGATAACGCAAGTTAGGTCTGGCATAGGTCTGGGATTCGCCCTCATCAGCCTCATACTTTCGCAATCTTCACATACTTGTTGAACGGATCCTGGGTTTTTTCTGGTTTTGATCACGTAGTAATGTGGTACCACACTGAAACAGTCGATTAAACCTGGTTTTGATCAATATTTTAGAGGATAACGCATAGTTAGGTATGGGATAGGTCTGGGATTTGACCTCATCAGACTCATACTTTCGCACACTTCACATACTCGTTGAACAGATCCTGGGTTATTTTCTGGTTTGGATCACATAGTAATGTGGTACGACACTGAAACAGTCGATTAAACCTGGTTTCGATCATTATTTTAGAGAATAATTCATGTTAGGTCTAGGTTAGGTCTGGGATTTGCTCTCATCAGGCTCGTTCTTTCGCATATTTCTCATACTTGATGGCTAGATCCTGGGCTTTTTCTGGATTGCATCACGTAGTAATGAAGTACAACACTGAAACAGTCAATTAAACCTGGTTTCCATCAATATCTTAGAGGACAACGCAAGTTAGGTCTGGGATAGGTCTGGGATTTGCCCTCATCAGGCTCATACTTTCGCGTTTTTCACATACTTGTTGAACAGATCCTGGGTTTTCTCTGGTTTGGATCACGTAGTAGTGTGGTACCACACTGAAACAGACGTTTAAACCAGGTTTCGATCAATATTTTTGAGGATAACGCATGTTAGGTCTAGGTTAGGTCTGGGATTTTCACTCTTCAGACTCAAACTTTCGCATTCTTCAGATACTTGTTGAACGGGTCCTGGGTTTTTTCTGGTTTGGATCACGTAGTAATGTGGTACCACGCTGAAACAGTCGACTAAACCTGGTTCCGATCAATATTTTAGAGGATAACGCAAGTTAAGTCTGGGATTGGTCTGGGATTTGACCTCATCAGACTCATACATTCGCACACTTCACATACTCGTTGAACAGATCCTGGGTTATTTTCTGGTTTGGATCACGTAGTAATGTGGTACCACACTGAAACAGTCGATTAAACCTGGTCTCGATCAATATCTTAGAGGATAACGCAAGTTAAGTCTGGGATTGGTCTGGGATTTGACTTCATCAGACTCATACTTTCGCACACTTCACATACTCGTTGAACAGATCCTGGGTTATTTTCTGGTTTGGAACACATGGTAATGTGGTACCACACTGAAACAGTCGATTAAACCAGGTTTCGATCAATATTTTTGAAGATAACGCATGTTAGGTCTAGGTTAGGCCTGGGATTTTCACTCATCAGACTCATACTTTCGCATTCTTCACATACTTGTTGAACGGATCCTGGGTTTTTTCTGGTTGGGATCACGTAGTAACGTGGGACCACACTGAAACTGTCAATTAAACCTGGTTTCGATCAATATTTTAGAGAATAATTCATGTTAGGTCTAGGTTAGGTCTGGGATTTGCTCTCATCAGGCTTGTTCTTTCGCATATTTCTCATACTTGATGGCTAGATCCTGGGTTTTTTCTGGTTTGTATCACGTAGTCGTGTGGTACCACACTGAAACAGTCCATTAAACCTGGTTTGGATCAATTGTTTAGAGGATAGCGCAAGTTAAGTCTGGGATTGGTCTGGGATTTGACCTCATCAGACTCATACTTTCGCACACTTCACATACTCGTTGAACAGATCCTGGGTTATTTTCTGGTTTGGATCACATAGTAATGTGGTACCACACTGAAACAGTCGTTTAAACCAGGTTTCGATCAATATTTTTGAGGATAACGCATGTTAGGTCTAGGTTAGGCCTGGGATTTTCACTCTTCAGACTCATACTTTCGCATTCTTCACATACTTGTTGAACGGGTCCTGGGTTTTTTCTGGTTTGGATCACGTAGTAATGTGGTACCACACTGAAACAGTCGATTAAACCTGGTTTTGAACAATATTTTAGAGGATAACGCATAGTTAGGTATGGGATAGGTCGGGGATTTGCTCTCATCAGGCTCATTCTTTCGCATAATTCTCATACTTGATGGCTAGATCCTGGGCTGTTTCTGGATTGTATGACGTAGTAATGTGGTACCACGCTGAAACAGCGAATTAAACCTGGTTTCGATCAATATTTTAGAGGATAACGCAAGTTAGGTCTAGGTTAGGCCAGGGATTTGCCCTCATCAGGGTCATACTTTCGCAGTTTTAACATACATGTTGACCTGATCGAGGGTTTTTTCTGCATTGTATCACGTAGTAAAGTGGTACCACACTGAAACATTCAATTAAACCTGGTCTTGATAAATATTTTAGAGGATAACGCAAGTTAGGTCTGGCATAGGTCTGGGATTCGCCCTCATCAGGCTCATACTTTCTCGTTTTTCACATACTTGTTGAACAGATCCTGGGTTTTTTCTGGTTTGCATCACGACGTAGTGTGGTGCCACATTGAAACAGTCCATTAAACCTGGTTTCGCTCAATATTTTAGAGGATAACGCATGTTAAGTCTGGGTTAGGTCTAGGATTCGCCCTCATCAGGCTCATACTTTCGCATATTTCTCATACTTCATGGCTAGATCCTGGGCTATTTCTGGATTGGATCACGTAGTAAAGTGGTACCACACTGAAACATTCAATGTAACCTGGTCTGGATAAAAATTTTAGAGGATAACGCATGTTAGGTCAAGGTTAGGTCTAAGATTTGCCCTCATCAGGCTCACAGTTTCGCGTTTTCCACATACTTGTTGAACAGATCCTGGGTTTTTTCTGGTTTGTATCACGCAGTAGTGTGGTACCACACTGAAACAGTCCATTAAACCTGGTTTGGATGAATATTTTAGAGGATAACGCATGTAAGGTCTAGGTTAGCCCTGGGATTTTCACTCATCAGACTCATACTTTCGCATTTTTCTGATACTTGATGGCCAGATCCTGGGCTCTTTCTGGATTGCATCACGTAGTAATGAAGTACAACACTGAAACAGTCAATTAAACCTGGTTTCCATCAATATCTTAGAGGACAACGCAAGTTAGGTCTGGGATTGGTCTGGGCTTTGCTCTCATTAGGCTCATACTTTCGCATTCTTCTCATACATCATGGCTAGATCCTGGGCTATTTCTGGATTGTATCACGTAGTAATGTGGTACCACGCTGAAACAGTCGATTAAACCTGGTTCCGATCAATATTTTAGAGGATAACGCAAGTTAAGTCTGGGATTGGTCTGGGATTTGACCTCATCAGACTCATACTTTCGCACACTTCACATTCTTGTTGAACAGATCCTGGGTTTTTTCTGGTTTGGATCCCGTAGTAGTGTGGTACCACACTGAAACAGTCCATTAAACCTGGTTTCGCTCAATATTTTAGAGAATAACGCATGTTAGGTCTAGGTCAGGCCTGGGATTTTCACTCATCAGACTCATACTTTCGCATTCTTCACATACTTGTTGAACGGATCCTGGGTTTCTTCTGGTTTGGATCACGTTGTAGTGTGGGACCACACTGAAACAATCAATTAAACCTGGTCTTGATAAATATTTTAGAGGATAACCCATGTTAGGTTTGGGTTAGGTCTAGGATTTGCCCTCAGCAGGCTCATACTTTCGCATATCTCTCATACTTCATGGCTATATCCTGGGCTGTTTCTGGATTGTATCACGTAGTAATGTGGTACCACGCTGAAACAGTCAATTAAACCTGGTTTCGATCAATATCTTAGAGGATAACGAAAGTTAAGTGTGGGATTGGTCTGGGATTTGACCTCATCTGGCTCATACTTTCGCATTTTTCACATACTTGTTGAACAGATCCTGGGTTTTTTCTGGTTTGTATCACGCAGTAGTGTGGTACCACACTGAAACAGTCCATTAAACCTGGTTTGGACGAATATTTTAGAGGATAACGCATGTAAGGTCTAGGTTAGCCCTGGGACTTTCACTCATCAGACTCATACATTCGCATTCTCCTCATACTTGATGGCTAGATCCTGGGCTTTTTCTGGATTGCATCACGTAGTAATGATGTACAACACTGAAACAGTCAATTAAACCTGGTTTCCATCAATATCTTAGAGGACAACGCAAGTTAGGTCTGGGATTGGTCTGGGATTTGCCCTCATCACGCTCATACTTTCGCGTTTTTCACATACTTGTTGAACAGATCCTGGGTTTTTTCTTGTTTGGATCACGTAGTAGTGTGGTACCACACTGAAACAGTCCATTAAACCTGGTTTGGATCAGTATTTTAGAGGATAACGCATGTTAAGTCTGGGTTAGGTCTAGGATTCGCCCTCATCAGGCTCATACTTTCGCATATTTCTCATACTTCATGGCTAGATCCTGGGCTATTTCTGGATTGGATCACGTAGTAAAGTGGTACCACACTGAAACATTCAATGTAACCTGGTCTGGATAAAAATTTTAGAGGATAACGCATGTTAGGTCAAGGTTAGGTCTAAGATTTGCCCTCATCAGGCTCACAGTTTCGCGTTTTCCACATACTTGTTGAACAGATCCTGGGTTTTTTCTGGTTTGTATCACGCAGTAGTGTGGTACCACACTGAAACAGTCCATTAAACCTGGTTTGGATGAATATTTTAGAGGATAACGCATGTAAGGTCTAGGTTAGCCCTGGGATTTTCACTCATCAGACTCATACTTTCGCATTTTTCTGATACTTGATGGCCAGATCCTGGGCTCTTTCTGGATTGCATCACGTAGTAATGAAGTACAACACTGAAACAGTCAATTAAACCTGGTTTCCATCAATATCTTAGAGGACAACGCAAGTTAGGTCTGGGATTGGTCTGGGCTTTGCTCTCATTAGGCTCATACTTTCGCATTCTTCTCATACATCATGGCTAGATCCTGGGCTATTTCTGGATTGTATCACGTAGTAATGTGGTACCACGCTGAAACAGTCGATTAAACCTGGTTCCGATCAATATTTTAGAGGATAACGCAAGTTAAGTCTGGGATTGGTCTGGGATTTGACCTCATCAGACTCATACTTTCGCACACTTCACATTCTTGTTGAACAGATCCTGGGTTTTTTCTGGTTTGGATCCCGTAGTAGTGTGGTACCACACTGAAACAGTCCATTAAACCTGGTTTCGCTCAATATTTTAGAGAATAACGCATGTTAGGTCTAGGTCAGGCCTGGGATTTTCACTCATCAGACTCATACTTTCGCATTCTTCACATACTTGTTGAACGGATCCTGGGTTTCTTCTGGTTTGGATCACGTTGTAGTGTGGGACCACACTGAAACAATCAATTAAACCTGGTCTTGATAAATATTTTAGAGGATAACCCATGTTAGGTTTGGGTTAGGTCTAGGATTTGCCCTCAGCAGGCTCATACTTTCGCATATCTCTCATACTTCATGGCTATATCCTGGGCTGTTTCTGGATTGTATCACGTAGTAATGTGGTACCACGCTGAAACAGTCAATTAAACCTGGTTTCGATCAATATCTTAGAGGATAACGAAAGTTAAGTGTGGGATTGATCTGGGATTTGACCTCATCTGGCTCATACTTTCGCATTTTTCACATACTTGTGGAACAGATCCTGGGTTTTTTCTGGTTTGTATCACGCAGTAGTGTGGTACCACACTGAAACAGTCCATTAAACCTGGTTTGGACGAATATTTTAGAGGATAACGCATGTAAGGTCTAGGTTAGCCCTGGGACTTTCACTCATCAGACTCATACATTCGCATTCTCCTCATACTTGATGGCTAGATCCTGGGCTTTTTCTGGATTGCATCACGTAGTAATGATGTACAACACTGAAACAGTCAATTAAACCTGGTTTCCATCAATATCTTAGAGGACAACGCAAGTTAGGTCTGGGATTGGTCTGGGATTTGCCCTCATCACGCTCATACTTTCGAGTTTTTCACATACTTGTTGAACAGATCCTGGGTTTTTTCTTGTTTGGATCACGTAGTAGTGTGGTACCACACTGAAACAGTCCATTAAACCTGGTTTGGATCAATATTTTAGAGGATAACGCATGTTAGGTCTAGGTTAGGTCTGGGATTTTCGCTCATGAGACTCATACTTTCGCATTCTTCACATACTTGTTGAACGGATCCTGGGTTTTTTCTGGTTTGGTTCAGGTAGTAATGTGGTACCACACTGAAACATTCAATTAAACCTGGTCTTGATAAATATTTTAGAGGATAACGCATGTGAGGTTTGGGTTAGTTCTAGGATTTGCCCTGAGCAGGCTCGTACTTTCGCATATTTCTCATACTTCATGGCTAGGTCCTGGGCTGTTACTGGTTTGTATCACGTAGTAATGTGGTACCACGCTGAAACAGTCAATTAAACCTGGTTTCGATCAATATTTTAGAGGATAACGCAAGTTAGGTCTGGCATAGGTCTGGGATTCGCCCTCATCAGGCTCATACTTTCGCGTTTTTCACATACTTGTTGAACAGATCCTGGGTTTTTTCTGGTTTGTATCACGCAGTAGTGTGGTACCACACTGAAACAGTCCATTAAACCTGGTTTGGATGAATATTTTAGAGGATAACGCATGTAAGGTCTAGGTTAGCCCTGGGATTTTCACTCATCAGACTCATACTTTCGCATTCTTCTCATACTTGTTGAACTGATCCTGGGTTTCTTCTGGCTTGGATCACGTAGTAATGTGGTACCACACTGAAACAGACGATTAAACCTGGTTTCGATCAATATCTTAGAGGATAACGAAAGTTAAGTCTGGGATTGGTCTGGGATTTGACCTCATCAGGCTCATACTTTCGCGTTTTTCACATACTTGTTGAACAGATCCTGGGTTTTTTCTGGTTTGGATCCCGTAGTAGTGTGGTACCACACTGAAACAGTCCATCAAACCTGGTTTCGCTCAATATTTTAGAGGATAACGCATGTAAGGTCTAGGTTAGCCCTGGGATTTTCGCTCATGAGACTCATACTTTCGCATTTTTCACATACTTGTTGAACGGATCCTGGGTTTTTTCTGGTTTGGTTCAGGTAGTAATGTGGTACCACACTGAAACATTCAAATAAACCTGGTCTTGATAAATATTTTAGAGGATAACGCATGTGAGGTTTGGGTTAGGTCTAGGATTTGCCCTCAGCAGGCTCATACTTTCGCATATTTCTCATACTTCATGGCTAGATCCTGGGCTGTTACTGGTTTGTATCACGTAGTAATGTGGTACCACACTGAAACAGTCGATTAAACCTGGTTTCGATCAATATCTTAGAGAATAACGCAAGTTAAGTCTGGGATTGGTCTGGGATTCGACCTCATCAGACTCTTACTTTCGCACACTTCACATACTCGTAGAACAGATCCTGGGTTATTTTCTGGTTTGGATCACATAGTAATGTGGTACCACACTGAAACAGTCGATTAAACCAGGTTTCGATCAATATTTTTGAGGATAATTCATGTTAGGTCTAGGTTAGGTCTGGGATTTGCTCTCATCAGGCTCGTTCTTTCGCATATTTCTCATACTTGTTGAACAGATCCTGGGTTTTCTCTGGTTTGGATCACGTAGTAGTGTGGTACCACACTGAAACAGTCCATTAAACCTGGTTTGGATCAATATTTTAGAGGATAACGCATGTTAGGTCTGGGATAGGTCTGGGATTTGCCCTCATCAGGCTCATACTTTCGCGTTTTTCACATACTTGTTGAACAGATCCTGGGTTTTCTCTGGTTTGGATCACGTAGTAGTGTGGTACCACACTGAAACAGTCCATTAAACCTGGTTTGGATGAATATTTTAGAGGATAACGCATGTAAGGTCTGGGTTAGCCCTGGGATTTTCACTCATCAGACTCATACTTTCGCATTCTTCTCATACTTGTTGAACTGATCCTGGGTTTCTTCTGGCTTGGATCACGTAGTAATGTGGTACCACACTGAAACAGTCGATTAAACCTGGTTTCGATCAATATTTTAGAGAATAATTCATGTTAGGTCTAGGTTAGGTCTGGGATTTGCTCTCATCAGGCTCATTCTTTCGCATATTTCTCATACTTGATGGCTAGATCCTGGGCTGTTCCTGGATTGTATGACGTAGTAATGTGGTACCACGCTCAAACAGCGAATTAAACCTGGTTTCGATCAATATTTTAGAGGATAACGCAAGTTGGGTCTAGGTTAGGTCTGGGATTTGCTCTCATGAGGCTCATTCTTTCGCATATTTCTCATACTTGATGGCTAGATCCTGGGCTGTTCCTGGATTGTATGACGTAGTAATGTGGTACCACGCTCAAACAGCAAATTAAACCTGGTTTCGATCAATATTTTAGAGGATAACGCAAGTTGGGTCTAGGTTAGGCCTGGGATTTGCCCTCATCAGGGTCATACTTTCGCATATTTCTCATACTTCATGGCTAGATCCTGGACTGTTTCTGGATTGTATCACGTAGTAATGTGGTACCACGCTGAAACAGTCAATTAAACCGGGTTTCGATCAATATTTTAGAGGATAACGCAAGTTAGGTCTGGCATAGGTCTGGGATTCGCCCTCATCAGGCTCATACTTTCGCGTTTTTCACATACTTGTTGAACAGATCCTGGGTTTTTTCTGGTTTGTATCACGCAGTAGTGTGGTACCACACTGAAACAGTCCATTAAACCTGGTTTGGATGAATATTTTAGAGGATAACGCATGTAAGGCCTGGGTTAGCCCTGGGATTTTCACTCATCAGACTCATACTTTCGCATTCTTCTCATACTTGTTGAACTGATCCTGGGTTTCTTCTGGCTTGGATCACGTAGTAGTGTGGTACCACACTGAAACAGTCCATCAAACCTGGTTTCGCTCAATATTTTAGAGGATAACGCATGTTAGGTCAAGGTTAGGTCTAAGATTTGCCCTCATCAGGCTCACAGTTTCGAGTTTTTCACATACTTGTTGAACAGATCCTGGGTTTTTTCTGGTTTGTATCACGCAGTAGTGTCGTACCACACTGAAACAGTCCATTAAACCTGGTTTGGATGAATATTTTAGAGGATAACGCATGTAAGGTCTAGGTTAGCCCTGGGACTTTCACTCATCAGACTCATACTTTCGCATTCTTCTCATACTTGATGGCTAGATCCTGGGCTTTTTCTGGATTGCATCACGTTGTAATGAGGTACAACACTGAAACAGTCAATTAAACCTGGTTTCCATCAATATCTTAGAGGACAACGCAAGTTAGGTCTGGGATTGGTCTGGGATTTGCCCTCATCAGGCTCATACTTTCGCGTTTTTCACATACTTGTTGAACAGATCCTGGGTTTTTTCTTGTTTGGATCACGTAGTAGTGTGGTACCACACTGAAACAGTCCATTAAACCTGGTTTGGATGAATATTTTAGAGGATAACGCATGTTAGGTCTAGGTTAGTTCTGGGATTTTCGCTCATGAGACTCATACTTTCGCATTTTTCACATACTTGTTGAACGGATCCTGGGTTTTTTCTGGTTTGGTTCAGGTAGTTATGTGGTACCACACTGAAACATTCAATTAAACCTGGTCTTGATAAATATTTTAGAGGATAACGCATGTGAGGTTTGGGTTAGGTCTAGGATTTGCCCTCAGTAGGCTCATACTTTCGCATATTTCTCATACTTCATGGCTAGATCCTGGGCTGTTACTGGTTTGTATCACGTAGTAATGTGGTACCACGCTGAAACAGTCAATTAAACCTGGTTTCGATCAATATTTTAGAGGATAACGCAAGTTAGGTCTGGCATAGGTCTGGGATTCGCCCTCATCAGGCTCATACTTTCGCGTTTTTCACATACTTGTTGAACAGATCCTGGGTTTTTTCTGGTTTGTATCACGTAGTATTGTGGTACCACACTGAAACAGTCCATTAAACCTGGTTTGGCTCAATTGTTTAGAGGATAACGCATGTTAGGTCTAGGTTAGCCCTGGGATTTTCACTCATCAGACTCATACTTTCGCATTCTTCTCATACTTGTTGAACTGATCCTGGGTTTTTTCTGGTTTGGATCACGTAGTAATGTGGTACCACACTGAAACAGTCGATTAAACGTGGTTTCGATCAATATCTTAGAGAATAACGCAAGTTAAGTCTGGGATTGGTCTGGGATTTGACCTCATCAGACTCATACTTTCGCACACTTCACATACTCGTTGAACAGATCCTGGGTTATTTTCTGGTTTGGATCACATAGTAATGTGGTACCACACTGAAACAGTCGATTAAACCAGGTTTCGATCAATATTTTTGAGGATACTTCATGTTAGGTCTAGGATAGGTCTGGGATTTGCTCTCATCAGGCTTGTTCTTTCGCATATTTCTCATACTTGATGGCTAGATCCTGGGCTTTTTCTGGATTGCATCACGTAGTAATGAAGTACAACACTGAAACAGTCAATTAAACCTGGTTTCCATCAATATCTTAGAGGACAACGCAAGTTAGGTCTGGGATAGGTCTGGGATTTGCCCTCATCAGGCTCATACTTTCGCGTTTTTCACATACTTGTTGAACAGATCCTGGGTTTTCTCTGGTTTGGATCACGTAGTAGTGTGGTACCACACTGAAACAGTCGATTAAACCAGGTTTCGATCAATATTTTTGAGGATAACGCATGTTAGGTCTAGGTTAGGCCTGGGATTTTCACTCATCAGACTCATACTTTCGCATTCTTCACATACTTGTTGAACGGATCCTGGGTTCTTTTCTGATTTGGATCACGTTGTAGTGTGGGACCACACTAAAGCAATCAATTAAACCTGGTCTTGATAAATATTTTAGAGGATAACGCATGTTAGGTTTGGGTTAGGTCTAGGATTTGCCCTCAGCAGGCTCATACTTTCGCATGTCTCTCATACTTCATGGCTAGATCCTGGGCTGTTTCTGGATTGTATCACGTAGTATTGTGGTACCACACTGAAACAGTCCATTAAACCTGGTTTGGCTCAATTGTTTAGAGGATAACGCATGTTAGGTCTAGGTTAGCCCTGGGATTTTCACTCATCAGACTCATACTTTCGCATTCTTCTCATACTTGTTGAACTGATCCTGGGTTTTTTCTGGTTTGGATCACGTAGTAATGTGGTACCACACTGAAACAGTCGATTAAACCAGGTTTCGATCAATATTTTAGAGGACAACGCAAGTTAGGTCTAGGTAAGGCCTGGGATTTTCACTCATCAGACTCATACTTTCGCGTTTTTCACATACTTCTTGAACGGATCCTGGGTTTTTTCTGGTTTTGTTCAGGTAGTAATGTGGTACCACACTGAAACATTCAATTAAACCTGGTCTTGATAAATATTTTAGAGGATAACGCATGTTAGGTTTGGGTTAGGTCTAGGATTTGCCCTCAGCAGGCTCATACTTTCGCATATCTCTCATACTTCATGGCTAGATCCTGGGCTGTTTCTGGATTGTATCACGTAGTAATGTGGTACCACGCTGAAACAGTCAATTAAACCTGGTTTCGATGAATATTTTAGAGGATAACGCAAGTTAGGTCTGGCATAGGTCTGGGATTCGCCCTCATCAGGCTCATACTTTCGCGTTTTTCACATACTTGTTGAACAGATCCTGGGTTTTTTCTGGTTTGGATCACGTAGTAATGTGGTACCACACTGAAACAGTCGATTAAACCAGGTTTCGATCAATATTTTTGAGGATAACGCATGTTAGATCTAGGTTAGGCCTGGGATTTTCACTCATCAGCCTCATACTTTCGCATTCTTCACATACTTGTTGACCGGATCCTGGGTTTTTTCTGGTTTGGATCACGTAATAATGTGGTGCCACACTGAAACAGTCGATTAAACCTGGTTTTGATCAATATTTTAGAGGATAACGCAAGTTAGGTCTGGCATAGGTCTGGGATTCGCCCTCATCAGGCTCATACTTTCGCGTTTTTCACATACTTATTGAACAGATCCTGGGTTATTTTCTGGTTTGGATCACATAGTAATGTGGTACCACACTGAAACAGTCGATTAAACCTGGTTTCGATCAATGTTTTAGAGAATAATTCATGTTAGGTCTAGGTTAGGTCTGGGATTTGCTCTCATCAGGCTCATTCTTTCGCATATTTCTCATACTTGATGGCTAGATCCTGGGCTGTTCCTGGATTGTATGACGTAGTAATGTGGTACCACGCTGAAACAGCGAATTAAACCTGGTTTCGATCAATATTTTAGAGGATAACGCAAGTTAGGTCTAGGTTAGGCCTGGGATTTGCCCTCATCAGGGTCATACTTTCGCAGTTTTAACATACATGTTGACCTGATCGAGGGTTTTTTCTGCTTTGGATCACGTAGTAAAGTGGTACCACACTGAAACATTCAATTGAACCTGGTCTTGATAAATATTTTAGAGGATAACGCATGTTAGGTCTGGCATAGGTCTGGGATTCGCCCTCATCAGGCTCATACTTTCGCGTTTTTCTCATACTTGTTGAACAGATCCTGGGTTTTTTCTGGTTTGTATCACGTAGTAGTGTGGTACCACACTGAAACAGTCCATTAAACCTGGTCTGGATCAATATATTAGAGGATAACGCATGTTAGGTCTAGGTTAGCCCCGGGATTTTCACTCATCAGACTCATACTTTCGCATTCTTCTCATACTTGTTGAACTGATCCTGGGTTTTTTCTGTTTTGGATCACGTAGTAATGTGGTACCACACTGAAACAGTCGATTAAACCTGGTTTCGATCAATATTTTAGAGGATAACGCAAGTTAAGTCTGGGATTGGTCTGGGATTTGACCTCATCAGACTCATACTTTCGCACACTTCACATACTCGTTGAACAGATCCTGGGTTATTTTCTGGTTTGGATCACATAGTAATGTGGTACCACACTGAAACAGTCGATTAAACCTGGTTTCGATCAATATTTTAGAGAATAATTCATGTTAGGTCTAGGTTAGGTCTGGGATTTGCTCTCATCAGGCTCGTTCTTTCGCATATTTCTCATACTTGATGGCTAGATTCTGGGCTTTTTCTGGATTGCATCAAAATGAACTAAAATGAACTAATGAAGGACAACACTGAAACAGTCAATTAAACCTGGTTTCCATCAATATCTTAGAGGACAACGCAAGTTAGGTCTGGGATAGGTCTGGGATTTGCCCTCATCAGGCTCATACTTTCGCGTTTTTCACATACTTGTTGAACAGATCCTGGGTTTTCTCTGGTTTGGATCACGTAGTAGTGTGGTACCACATTGAAACAGTCCATTAAACCTGGTTTGGATCAATATTTTAGAGGATAACGCATGTTAGGTCTAGGTTAGGTCTGGGATTTTCGCTCATGAGACTCATACTTTCGCATTTTTCACATACTTGTTGAACGGATCCTGGGTTTTTTCTGGTTTGGTTCAGGTAGTAATGTGGTACCACACTGAAACATTCAATTAAACCTGGTCTTGATAAATATTTTAGAGGATAACGCATGTTAGGTTTGGGTTAGGTCTAGGATTTGCCCTCAGCAGGCTCATACTTTCGCATATCTCTCATACTTCATGGATAGATCCTGGGCTGTTTCTGGATTGTATCACGTAGTAATGTGGTACCACGCTGAAACAGTCAATTAAACCTGGTTTCGATCAATATTTTAGAGGATAACGCAAGTTAGGTCTGGCATAGGTCTGGGATTCGCCCTCATCAGGCTCATACTTTCGCGTTTTTCACATAGTTGTTGAACAGATCCTGGGTTTTTTTCTGGTTTGTATCACGTAGTAGTGTGGTACCACACTGGAACAGTCCATTAAACCTGGTTTGGATCAATTGTTTAGAGGATAACGCATGTTAGGTCTAGGTTAGCCCTGGGATTTTCACTCATCAGACTCATACTTTCGCATTCTTCTCATACTTGTTGAACTGATCCTGGGTTTTTTCTGGTTTGGATCACGTAGTAATGTGGTACCACACTGAAACAGTCGATTAAACCTGGTTTCGATCAATATCTTAGAGGATAACGCAAGTTAAGTCTGGGATTGGTCTGGGATTTGACCTCATCAGACTCATACTTTCGCACACTTCACATACTCGTTGAACAGATCCTGGGTTATTTTCTGGTTTGGATCACATAGTAATGTGGTACCACACTGAAACAGTCGATTAAACCAGGTTTCGATCAATATTTTTGAGGATAACGCATGTTAGGTCTAGGTTATGCCTGGGATTTTCACTCATCAGCCTCATACTTTCACATTCTTCACATACTTGTTGAACGGATCCTGGGTTTTTTCTGGTTTGGATCACGTAGTAATGTGGTGCTACACTGAAACAGTCGATTAAACCTGGTTTTGATCAATATTTTAGAGAATAATTCATGTTAGGTCTAGGTTAGGTCTGGGATTTGCTCTCATCAGGCTCGTTCTTTCGCATATTTCTCATACTTGATGGCTAGATCCTGGGCTTTTTCTGGATTGCATCACGTAGTAATGAAGTACAACACTGAAACAGTCAATTAATCCTGGTTTCCATCAATATCTTAGAGGACAACGCAAGTTAGGTCTGGGATAGGTCTGGGATTTGCCCTCATCAGGGTCATACTTTCGCGTTTTTCACATACTTGTTGAACAGATCCTGGGTTTTCTCTGTTTTGAATCATGTAGTAGTGTCGTACCACACTGAAACAGTCCATTAAACCTGGTTTGGATCAATATTTTAGAGGATCACGCATGTTAGGTCTAGGTTAGGTCTGGGATTTTCACTCTTCAGACTCATACTTTCGCATTCTTCACATACTTGTTGAACGGATCCTGGGTTTTTTCTGGTTTGGATCACGTAGTAATGTGGTACCACACAGAAACAGTCGATTAAACCTGGTTTCGATCAATATTTTAGAGAATAATTCATGTTAGCTCTAGGTTAGGCCTGGGATATTCACTCATCAGCCTCATACTTTCGCATTCTTCACATACTTGTTCAACGGATCCTGGGTTTTTTCTGATTTGGATCACGTAGTAATGTGGTACCACACTGAAACAGTCGATTAAACCTGGTTTTGATCAATATTTTAGAGGATAACGCATGTTAGGTCTAGGTTAGGTCTGGGATTTTCACTCTTCAGACTCATACTTTCGCATTCTTCACATACTTGTTGAACGGATCCTGGGTTTTTTCTGGTTTGGATCACGTAGTAATGTGGTACCACACAGAAACAGTCGATTAAACCTGGTTTTGATCAATATTTTTGAGGATAACGCATGTTAGGTCTAGGTTAGGCCTGGGATTTTCACTCATCAGACTCATACTTTCGCATTCTTCTCATACTTGTTGAACTGATCCTGGGTTTTTTCTGGTTTGGATCACATAGTAATGTGGTACCACACTGAAACAGTCGATTAAACCAGCTTTCGATCAATATTTTTGAGGATAACGCATGTTAGGTCTAGGTTAGGCCTGGGATTTTCACTCATCAGACTCATACTTTCGCATTCTTCACATACTTGTAGAACGGATCCTGGGTTTTTTCTGGTTTGGATCACGTAGTAATGTGGGGCCACACTGAAACAGTCAATTAAACCTGGTTTCGATCAATATCTTAGAGGATAACGCAAGTTAAGTCAGGGATTGGTCTGGGATTTGACCTCATCAGACTCATACTATCGCACACTTCACATACTCGTTGAACAGATCCTGGGTTATTTTCTGGTTTGGATCACATAGTAATGTGGTACCACACTGAAACAGTCGATTAAACCAGGTTTCGATCAATATTTTTGAGGATAACGCATGTTAGGTCTAGGTTAGGCCTGGGATTTTCACTCATCAGCCTCATACTTTCGCATTCTTCACATACTTGTTGAACGGATCCTGGGTTTTTTCTGGTTTGGATCACGTAGTAATGTGGTGCTACACTGAAACAGTCGATTAAACCTGGTTTTGATCAATATTTTAGAGAATAATTCATGTTAGGTCTAGGTTAGGTCTGGGATTTGCTCTCATCAGGCTCGTTCTTTCGCATATTTCTCATACTTGATGGCTAGATCCTGGGCTTTTTCTGGATTGCATCACGTAGTAATGAAGTACAACACTGAAACAGTCAATTAATCCTGGTTTCCATCAATATCTTAGAGGACAACGCAAGTTAGGTCTGGGATAGGTCTGAGATTTGCCCTCATCAGGGTCATACTTTCGCGTTTTTCACATACTTGTTGAACAGATCCTGGGTTTTCTCTGTTTTGAATCATGTAGTAGTGTGGTACCACACTGAAACAGTCCATTAAACCTGGTTTGGATCAATATTTTAGAGGATAACGCATGTTAGGTCTAGGTTAGGTCTGGGATTTTCACTCTTCAGACTCATACTTTCGCATTCTTCACATACTTGTTGAACGGATCCTGGGTTTTTTCTGGTTTGGATCACGTAGTAATGTGGTACCACACAGAAACAGTCGATTAAACCTGGTTTCGATCAATATTTTAGAGAATAATTCATGTTAGCTCTAGGTTAGGCCTGGGATTTTCACTCATCAGCCTCATACTTTCGCATTCTTCACATACTTGTTGAACGGATCCTGGGTTTTTTCTGGTTTGGATCACGTAGTAATGTGGTACCACACTGAAACAGTCGATTAAACCTGGTTTTGATCAATATTTTAGAGGATAACGCATGTTAGGTCTAGGTTAGGTCTGGGATTTTCACTCTTCAGACTCATACTTTCGCATTCTTCACATACTTGTTGAACGGATCCTGGGTTTTTTCTGGTTTGGATCACGTAGTAATGTGGTACCACACAGAAACAGTCGATTAAACCTGGTTTTGATCAATATTTTAGAGTATAACGCATAGTTAGGTTTGGGATAGGTCTGGGATTTGACCTCATCAGACTCATACTTTCGCACACTTCACATACTCGTTGAACAGATCCTGGGTTACTTTCTGGTTTGGATCACATAGTAATGTGGTACCACACAGAAACAGTCGATTAAACCAGGTTTCGATCAATATTTTTGAGGATAACGCATGTTAGGTCTAGGTTAGGCCTGGGATTTTCACTCATCAGACTCATACTTTCGCATTCTTCACATACTTGTAGAACGGATCCTGGGTTTTTTCTGGTTTGGATCACGTAGTAATGTGGGGCCACACTGAAACAGTCAATTAAACCTGGTCTTGATAAATATTTTAGAGGATAACGCATGTTAGGTCTGGGTCAGGTCTAGAATTTGCCCTCATCATGCTCATACTTTCGCATCTTTCTCATACATCATGGCTAGATCCTGGGCTATATCTGGATTGTATCACGTAGTAATGTGGTACCACGCTGAAACAGTCGATTAAACCTGGTTCCGATCAATATTTTAGAGGATAACGCAAGTTAAGTCTGGGATTGGTCTGGGATTTGACCTCATCAGACTCATACTTTCGCACACTTCACATTCTTGTTGCACACATCCTGGGTTTTTTCTGGTTTGGATCCCGTAGTAGTGTGGTACCACACTGAAACAGTCCATTAAACCTGGTTTCGCTCAATATTTTAGAGAATAACGCATGTTAGGTCTAGGTTAGGTCTGGGATTTTCGCTCATGAGACTCATACTTTCGCACACTTCACATACTTGTTGAACAGATCCTGGGTTTTTTCTGGTTTGTATCACGTAGTAGTGTGGTACCACACTGAAACAGTCCATTAAACCTGGTTTGGATCAATATTGTTAGGGGGAGGAGGTTTGAAAATACCTCGCCTAACGGGGGTCCGGATCTCGGGGGAAAGAACAGACGGAAAATAAGCGGTACAATTATAATTTTATTTTCGCTTGATCGCCTTATGCGACTAAGCCGTTTATTTCGTTAAATTTGACTCTTAAATACAGACGATAGAAGAAATTGGGAAAAAAACTCAGACGTCTGGCTGACGTCTAGAAAAACCCTCGCGTCGATCGGTCTGATGGCTCGCGTCGCGCTGTTATGGAATAGAAAGAGAGAGACGAATTTAGGCGTTAAATACCTGACAACGCTAGTCACGTTGTGTGTCTTACTCTTTTCTGCACGCTCCTGGTTTGTGCTTGTCGCACTCAGGAGCGGGAATCTCAGCCGCCGCGATACGCAGCTAAGCGAGTGGACTGTATATGTGAGCGTTCCCTTTAAATCGGGAATCGCTCTGTTATTGTTACGAGATCGGGGTTTGTATCCAGCTTCCTCCGCAGCCTTAAGAGAGCGGAGAGTTTTCTCCGGTCTCGGGTAATTAAGAGGCGGCCGAATTTAAAAACGTCCCGTTATCTAGTGAGATTTAATCTCATTACTTTGACGACTGCAACTCTTGATTGTCGCAGGAGAGGGTGAATAGAGGGAGGTTGTAAGGCTCCAACCGTCACCCGGTCCTCGGTCCCTTACCGTCTTCGTATGTGCGTACGGAACACAGTGTGGTGCAGTCTTTCAACGGCGTATTTGACGACTTACGTTGAGACTATCACACCACGGCGCTTTGTGAGTCGCGTTCTACGCACAGTAGCCGTACAGGACTGGCGGTCAGTGAACAGCGCTCTAGCAGGTCGCCGGAAGCTGGGCTTGGAATAACTCGTCCCAAGCTCCGACTGGAAGACGGCAAGTCCACCCAGGGTATACACGCCACGAAGGCCCCTATAGGTGGGAGCAAGACCGTTCGAAAATCAAGGGAGGATCGAGTTTTAATCTCGATGCCTCTCGCACGACCGCTGTTTGCAGCAATACGTGGAAAATTCGGGAACTCGATGATATCAACGAGTTTCCCGCAGTCTTTTAACCGGGTCGTACTCACGACCGAATCGATTAACTAGCTGATTCGACAAACGGAATTACACGTAGGTTACTGGTATGAATTTGCTTACGCAATCTAACCAGTAAAGCTACGGCTATACGTCGCTTGTCCGCTTAACGAAAGTTCGAATAACTCGAACTATTCGAATCTGCGATAGAATCAGCCGATGTGTCACAAAATGTTTCCTCAACGAAAGCTCGAATAACTCGAAGCGATTCGGAGATTTTGGGAATTCTGCGGAGCGTGATCGTTTACCGATGTGCTCAAGGCAGGATCCTGATTAAGAGTGACGGACGAGCACGAGCTGCCAAAAGTTACGCGTGAGAGGGGGAATCCTCCGACACGCGGCGCTGTCGCCGTGTCTTTCGTCCGTCTTTTTCTAACTTGTAAACATACCTATTCTCTGTACTCGTACGTTGAACTAATTGTTCGAACTCGTACGTTACTTGGTCGATCGCGTGACTTTCAGAAAAAACCCGAAAATTACGGTTTTTCTAGTCTATATTGTGTCGCGTAACGGACGCCGCGACCGAGAGTCCTCTGGTCGGTTACGTACCTCGAAATCAACACTGTTTAACGAATTTTATGTTATGTTCAAATACCTCGAATTAATGCGATATTTAAACAAATATATTAGAGGATAACGCATGTTAGGTCTAGGTTAGCCCTGGGATTTTCACTCATCAGACTCATACTTTCGCATTCTTCTCATACTTGTTGAACTGATCCTGGGTTTTTTCTGGTTTGGATCACGTAGTAATGTGGTACCACACCGAAACAGTCGATTAAACCTGGTTTCGATCAATATTTTAGAGGATAACGCAAGTTAAGTCTGGGATTGGTCTGGGATTTGACCTCATCAGACTCATACTTTCGCACGCTTCACATACTCGTTGAACAGATCCTGGGTTACTTTCTGGTTTGGATCACATAGTAATGTGGTACCACACTGAAACAGTCGATTAAACCAGGTTTCGATCAATATTTTTGAGGATAACGCATGTTAGGTCTAGGTTAGGCCTGGGATTTTCACTCATCAGACTCATACTTTCGCATTCTTCACATACTTGTTGAACGGATCCTGGGTTTTTTCTGGTTTGGATCACGTTGCAGTGTGGGACCACACTGAAACAATCAATTAAACCTGGTCTTGATAAATATTTTAGAGGATAACGCATGCTAGGTTTGGGTTAGGTCTACGATTTGCCCTCAGCAGGCTCATACTTTCGCATCTTTCTCATACATCATGGCTAGATCCTGGGCTATTTCTGGATTGTATCACGTAGTAATGTGGTACCACGCTGAAACAGTCGATTAAACCTGGCTCCGATCAATATTTTAGAGGATAACGCAAGTTAAGTCTGGGATTGGTCTGGGATTTGACCTCATCAGACTCATACTTTCGCACACTTCACATACTCGTTGAACAGATCCTGGGTTATTTTCTGGTTTGGATCGCATAGTAATGTGGTACCACACTGAAACAGTCGATTAAACCAGGTTTCGATCAATATTTTTGAGGATAACGCATGTTAGGTCTAGGTTAGGCCTGGGTTTTTCACTCATCAGACTCATAGTTTCGCATTCTTCAAATACTTGTTAAACGGATCCTGGGTTTTTTCTGGTTTGGATCACGTTGTAGTGTGGGACCACACTGAAACAATCAATTAAACCTGGTCTTGATAACTATTTTAGAGGATAACGCATGTTAGGTTTGGGTTAGGTCTAGGATTTGCCCTCAGCAGGCTCATACTTTCGCATATCTCTCATACTTCATGGCTAGATCCCGGGCTGTTTCTGGATTGTATCACGCAGTAATGTGGAACCACGCTGAAACAGTCAATTAAACCTGGTTTCGATCAATATTTTAGAGGATAACGCAAGTTAGGTCTGGCATAGGTCTGGGATTCGCCCTCATCAGGCTCATACTTTCGCGTTTTTCACATACTTGTTGAACAGATCCTGGGTTTTTTCTGGTTTGTATCACGCAGTAGTGTGGTACCACACTGAAACAGTCCACTAAACCTGGTTTGGATGAACATTTTAGAGGATAACGCATGTAAGGTCTAGGTTAGCCCTGGGATTTTCAGTCATCAGACTCATACTTTCGCATTCTTCTCATACTTGTTGAACTGATCCTGGGTTTTTTCTGGTTTGGATCACGTAGTAATGTGGTACCACACTGAAACAGACGATTAAACCTGGTTTCGATCAATATTTTAGAGAATAATTCATGTTAGGTCTAGGTTAGGTCTGGGATTTGCTCTCATCAGGCTCGTTCTTTCGCATATTTATCATACTTCATGGCTAGATCCTGGGCTTTTTCTGGATTGCATCACGTAGTAATGAAGTACAACACTGAAACAGTCAGTTAAACTGGTTTCCATCAATATCTTAGAGGACAACGCAAGTTAGGTCTGGGAATGGTCTGGGATTTGCCCTCATCAGGCTCATACATTCGCGTTCTTCACATACTTGTTGAACAGATCCTGGGTTTTTTCTGGTTTGGATCACGTAGTAGTGTGGTACCACACTGAAACAGTCCATTAAACCTGGTTTGGATCAATATTTTAGAGGATAACGCATGTTAGGTCTAGGTTAGGTCTGGGATTTTCGCTCATGACACTCATACTTTCGCACTTTTCACATACTTGTTGAACGGATCCTGGGTTTTTTCTGGTTTGGTTCAGGTAGTAATGTGGTACCACACTGAAACATTCAATTAAACCTGGTCTTGGTAAATATTTTAGAGGATAACGCATGTTAGGTTTGGGTTAGGTCTAGGATTTGCCCTCAGCAGGCTCATACTTTCGCATATCTCTCATACTTCATGGCTAGATCCTGGGCTGTTTCTGGATTGTATCACGTAGTATTGTGGTACCACGCTGAAACAGTCAATTAAACCTGGTTTCGATCAGTATTTTAGAGGCTAACGCAAGTTAGGTCTGTCATAGGTCTGGGATTCGCCCTCATCAGGCTCATACTTTCGCGTTTTTCACATACTTGTTGAACAGATCCTGGGTTTTTTCTGGTTTGTATCACGCAGTACTGTGGTACCACACTGAAACAGTCCATTAAACCTGGTTTGGATGAATATTTTAGAGGATAACGCATGTAAGGCCTAGGTTTGCCCTGGGATTTTCACTCATCAGACTCATACTTTCGCATTCTTCTCATACTTGTTGAACTGATCCTGGGTTTCTTCTGGTTTGGATCACGTAGTAATGTGGTACCACACTGAAACAGACGATTAAACCTGGTTTCGTTCAATATCTTAGAGGATAACGAAAGTTAAGTCTGGGATTGGTCTGGGATTTGTCCTCATCAGGTTCATACTTTCGCGTTTTTCACATACTTGTTGAACAGATCCTGGGTTTTTTCTGGTTTGGATCCCGTAGTAGTGTGGTACCACACTGAGACAGTCCATCAAACCTGGTTTCGCTCAATGTTTTAGAGGATAACGCATGTTAGGTTAAGGTTAGGTCTAAGATTTGCCCTCATCAGGCTCACAGTTTCGAGTTTTTCACATACCTGTTAAACAGATCCTGGGTTTTTTCTGGTTTGGATCACGAAGTAGTGTGGTACCACTCTGAAACAGTCCATTAAACCTGGTTGCGCTCAATATTTTAGAGGATAACGCATGTTAGGTCTAGGTTAGGTCTGGGATTTGCTCTCATTAGGCTCATTCTTTCGCATATTTCTCATACTTGATGGCTAGATCATGGGCTTTTTCTGGATTGCATCACGTAGTAATGTAGTACCACACTGAAACAGTGAATGAAACCTGGTTTCCATCAATATTTTAGAGGACAACGCAAGTTAGGTCTAGGTAAGGCCTGAGATTTTCACTGATCAGACTCATAATTTCGCCTTCTTCACATACTTGTTGCACGGATCCTGGGTTTTTTCTGGTTTGGAACACGTAGTAATGTGGTACCACACTGAAACATTCAATTAAACCTGGTCTTGATAAATATTTTAGAGAATAACGCATGTTAGGTCTGGGTTAGGTCTAGGATTTGCCCTCATCAGGCTCATACTTTCGCATATTTCTCATACTTCATGGCTAGATCCTGGGCTATTTCTGGATTGGATCACGTAGTAAAGTGGTACCACACTGAAACATTCAATGAAACCTGGTCTGGATAAAAATTTTAGAGGATAACGCATAGTTAGGTTTGGGATAGGTCTGGGATTTGACCTCATCAGACTCATATTTTCGCACACTTCACATACTCGTTGAACAGATCCTGGGTTACTTTCTGGTTTGGATCACATAGTAATGTGGTACCACACTGAAACAGTCGATTAAACCTGGTTTCGATCAATATTTTAGAGAATAATTCATGTTAGGTCTAGGTTAGATCTGGGATTTGCTCTCATCAGGCTCGTTCTTTCGCATATTTCTCATACTTGATGGCTAGATTCTGGGCTTTTTCTGGATTGCATCAAAATGAACTAAAATGAACTAATGAAGTACAACACTGAAACAGTCAATTAAACCTGGTTTCCATCAATATCTTAGAGGACAACGCAAGTTAGGTCTGGGATAGGTCTGGGATTTGCCCTCATCAGGCTCATACTTTCGCGTTTTTCACCTACTTGTTGAACAGATCCTGGGTTTTCTCTGGTTTGGATCTCGTAGTAGTGTGGTACCACACTGAAGCAGTCCATTAAACCTTGTTTGGATCAATATTTTAGAGGATAACGCATGTTAGGTCTAGGTTAGGCCTGGGATTTTCACTCATCAGACTCATACTTTCGCATTCTTCCCATACTTGTAGAACGGATCCTGGGTTTTTTCTGGTTTGGATCACGTAGTAATGTGGGACCACACTGAAACAGTCAATTAAACCTGGTCTTGATAAATATTTTAGAGGATAACGCATGTTAGGTCTGGGTCAGGTCTAGAATTTGCCCTCATCATGCTCATACTTTCGCATCTTTCTCATACATCATGGCTAGATCCTGGGCTATTTCTGGATTGTATCACGTAGTAATGTGGTACCACGCTGAAACAGTCGATTAAACCTGGCTCCGATCAATATTTTAGAGGATAACGCAAGTTAAGTCTGGGATTGGTCTGGGATTTGACCTCATCAGACTCATACTTTCGCACGCGTCACATACTCGTTGAACAGATCCTGGGTTACTTTCTGGTTTGGATCACATAGTAATGTGGTACCACACTGAAACAGTCGATTAAACCAGGTTTCGATCAATATTTTTGAGGATAACGCATGTTAGGTCTAGGTTAGGCCTGGGATTTTCACTCATCAGACTCATACTTTCGCATTCTTCCCATACTTGTAGAACGGATCCTGGGTTTTTTCTGGTTTGGATCACGTAGTAATGTGGGTCCACACTGAAACAATCAATTAAACCTGGTCTTGATAAATATTTTAGAGGATAACGCATGTTAGGTCTGGGATAGGTCTGGGATTTGCTCTCATCAGACTCATACTTTCGCACACTTCACATACTTGTTGTACGGATCCTGGGTTTTTTCTGGTTTGGATCACGTAGTAGTGTGGTACCACACTGAAACACTCCATTAAACCTGGTTTCGCTCAATATTTTAGAGGACAGCGCATGTTAGGTCTGGGTTAGGTCTGGGATTAGCCCTCATCAGACTCATACTTTCGCACACTTCACATACTCGTTGACAGATCCTGGGTTTTTTCTGGTTTGGATCACGAAGTAGTGTGGTACCACACTGAAACAGTCCATTAAACCTGGTTTCGCTCAATATTTTAGAGGACAGCGCATGTTAGGTCTGGGTTAGGTCTGGGATTAGCCCTCATCAGAGTCATACTTTCGCACACTTCACATACACGTTGACAAGATCCTGGGTTTTTTTCTGGCTTGGATCACGTAGTAATGTGGTTCCATACTGAAATAGTCGATTAAACTTGGCTTCGATCAATATTTTAGAGGATAACGCAAGTTAAGTGTAGGATTGGTCTGGGATTTGACCTCATCAGACTCATACTTTCGCAGTTTTAACATACATGTTGACCTGATCGAGGGTTTTTTCTGCTTTGGATCACGTAGTAAAGTGGTACCACACTGAAACAGTCCATTAAACCTGGTTTGGATCAATATTTTAGAGGATAACGCATGTTAGGTCTAGGTTAGGTCTGGGATTTTCGCTCATGAGACTCATACTTTCGCATTCTTCACATACTTGTTGAACGGATCCTGGGTTTTTTCTGGTTTGTTTCATGTAGTAATGTGGTACCACACTGAAACATTCAATTAAACCTGGTCTTGATAAATATTTCAGAGGATAACGCATGTTAGGTTTGGCTTAGGTCTAGGATTTGCCCTCAGCAGGCACATACTTTCGCATATTTCTCATACTTCATGGCTAGATCCTGGGCTGTTTCTGGTTTGTATCACGTAGTAATGTGGTACCACGCTGAAACAGTCAATTAAACCTGGTTTCGATCAATATTTTAGAGGATAACGCAAGTTAGGTCTGGCATAGGTCTGGGATTCGCCCTCATCAGGCTCATACTTTCGCGTTTTTCACATACTTGTTGGACAGATCGTGGGTTTTTTCTGGTTTGGATCACGTAGTAGTGTGGTACCACACTGAAACAGTCCATTAAACCTGGTTTCGCTCAATATATTAGAGGATAACGCATGTTAGGTCTAGGTCAGTCCTGGGATTTTCACTCATCAGACTCATACTTTCGGATTCTTCACATACTTGTTGAACGGATCCTGGGTTTTTTCTGGTTTGGATCACGTAGTAATGTGGATCCACACTGAAACAATCAATTAAACCTGGTCTTGATAAATATTTTAGAGGATAACGCATGTTAGGTCTGGGATAGGTCTGGGATTTGCCCTCATCAGACTCATACTTTCGCACACTTCACATACTCGTTGAACGGATCCTGGGTTTTTTCTGGTTTGGAACACGTAGTAATGTGGTACCACACTGAAACATTCAATTAAACCTGGTCTTGATAAATATTTTAGAGAATAACGCATGTTAGGTCTGGGTTAGGTCTAGGATTTGCCCTCATCAGGCTCATACTTTCGCATATTTCTCATACTTCATGGCTAGATCCTGGGCTATTTCTGGCTTGGATCACGTAGTAATGTGGTTCCACACTGAAACAGTCGATTAAACTTGGCTTCGATCAATATTTTAGAGGATAACGCAAGTTAGGTCTGAGATAGGTCTGGGATTTGCCCTCATCAGGCTCATACTTTCGCGTTTTTCACGTTCTTGTTGAACGGATCCTGGGTTTTTTCTGGATTGGGTCACGTAGTAATGTGGGACCACACTGAAGCAGTCAATTAAACCTGGTCTTGATAAATATTTCAGAGAATAACGCATGTTAGGTCTGGGTTAGGTCTAGGATTTGCCCTCATCAGGCTCATACTTTCGCATATTTCTCCTACTTCATGGCTAGATCCTGGGCTATTTCTGGATTGGATCACGTAGTAAAGTGGTACCACACTGAAACATTCAATGAAACCTGGTCTGGATAAAAATTCTAGAGGATAACGCATGTTAGGTCAAGGTTAGGTCTAAGATTTCCCCTCATCAGGCTCACAGTTTCACGTTTTTCACATACTTGTCGAACAGATCCTGGGTTTTTTGTGGTTTGGATCACGTAGTAATGTGGTACCACACTGAAACATTCAATTAAACCTGGTTTCGATCAATATTTTAGAGGATAACGCAAGTTAGGTCTGGCATAGGTCTGGGATTCGCCCTCATCAGGCTCATACTTTCGCGTTTTTCACATACTTGTTGGACAGATCGTGGGTTTTTACTGGTTTGTATCACGTAGTAGTGTGGTACCACACTGAAACAGTCCATTAAACCTGGTTATGATCAATATTTTAGAGGATAACGCATAGTTTGGTTTGGGATAGGTCTGGGATTTGACCTCATCAGACTCATACTTTCGCACACTTCACATACTCGTTGAACAGATCCTGGGTTATTTTCTGGTTTGGATCACATAGTAATTGTGGTACCACACTGAAACAGTCGATTAAACGTGGTTTCGATCAATATTTTAGAGAATAATTCATGTTAGGTCTAGGTTAGGTCTGGAATTTGCTCTCATCAGGCTCGTTCTTTCGCATATTTCTCATACTTGATGGCTAGATCCTGGGCTTTTTCTGGATTGCAACACGTAGTAATGAAGTACAACACTGAAACAGTCAATTAAACCTGGTTTCCATCAATATCCTAGAGGACAACGCAAGTTATGTCTGGGATAGGTCTGGGATTTGACCTCATCAGACTCATACTTTCGCACACTTCACATACTCGTTGAACAGATCCTGGGTTATTTTCTGGTTTGGATCACATAGTAATGTGGTACCACACTGATACAGTCGATTAAACCTGGTTTCGATTCATATTTTAGAGAATAATTCATGTTAGGTCTAGGTTAGGTCTGGGATTTGCTCTCATCAGGCTCATTCTTTTGCATATTTCTCATACTTGATGGCTAGATCCTGGGCTGTTTCTGGATTGTATGACGTAGTAATGTGGTACCACGCTGAAACAGCGAATTAAACCTGGTTTCGATCAATATTTTAGAGGATAACGCAAGTTATGGTCTAGGTTAGGCCTGGGATTTTCACTCATCAGACTCATACTTTCGCATTCTTCACATACTTGTTGAACGGATCCTGGGTTTTTTCTGGTTTGGAACACGTAGTAATGTGGTACCACACTGAAACATTCAATTAAACCTGGTCTTGATAAATATTTTAGAGAATAACGCATGTTAGGTCTGGGTTAGGTCTAGGATTTGACCTGATCAGGCTCATACTTTCGCGTTTTTCACATACTTGTTGAACAGATCCTGGGTTTTTTCTGGTTTGGATCCCGTAGTAGTGTGGTACCACATTGAAACAGTCCATCAAACCTGGTTTCGCTCAATATTTTAGAGGATAACGCATGTTAGGTCAAGGTTAGGTCTAAGATTTGCCCTCATCAGACTCACAGTTTCGAGTTTTTCACATACTTGTTCAACAGATCCTGGGTTTTTTCTGGTTTGGATCACGAAGTAGTGTGGTACCGCACTGAAACAGTCCATTAAACCTGGTTTCGCTCAATATTTTAGAGGATAACGCATGTTAGGTCTAGGTTAGGTCTGGGATTTGCTCTCATTAGGCTCATTCTTTCGCATATTGTTCATACTTGATGGCTAGATCATGGGCTTTTTCTGGATTGCATCACGTAGTAATGTAGTACCACACTGAAACAGTCAATGAAACCTGTTCTGGATAAATATTTTAGAGGATAACGCATCTTAGGTCTGGGTTAGGTCTAAGATTTGCCCTCATCAGGCTCACAGTTTCGCGTTTTTCACATACTTGTTAAACAGATCCTGTGTTTTTTCTGGTTTGGATCAGGTAGTAATGTGGTACCACACTAAAACAGTCAATTAAACCTGGTTTCGATCAATATTTTAGAGGATCACGCAAGCTAGTTCTGGGATAGGTCTGGGATTAGCCATCATCAGACTCATATTTTCGCACACTTCACATACTCGCTGACAAGATTCTGGGTTTTTTTCTGGCTTGGATCACGTAGTAATGTGGTTCCACACTGAAACAGTCGATTAAACTTGGCTTCGATCAATATTTTAGAGGATAACGCAAGTTAGGTCTGGGATAGGTCTGGGATTTGCCCTCATCAGGCTCATACTTTCGCGTTTTTCACATACTTGTTCAACAGATCCTGGGTTTTTTCTGGTTTGGATCACGAAGTAGTGTGGTACCACACTGAAACAGTCCATTAAACCTGGTTTCGCTCAATATTTTAGAGGATAACGCATGTTAGGTCTAGGTTAGGCCCGGGATTTGCTCTCATTAGGCTCATTCTTTCGCATATTTCTCATACTTGATGGCTAGACCATGGGCTTTTTCTGGATTGCATCACGTAGTAATGTAGTACCACACTGAAACAGTCAATGAAACCTGTTCTGGATAAATATTTTAGAGGATAACGCATCTTAGGTCTGGGTTAGGTCTAAGATTTGCCCTCATCAGGCTCACAGTTTCGCGTTTTTCACATACTTGTTAAACAGATCCTGTGTTTTTTCTGGTTTGGATCACGTAGTAATGTGGTACCACACTAAAACAGTCAATTAAACCTGGTTTCGATCAATATTTTAGAGGATCACGCAAGCTAGGTCTGGGATAGGTCTGGGATTAGCCCTCATCAGACTCATACTTTCGCACACTTCACATACTCGTTGACAAGATTCTGGGTTTTTTTCTGGCTTGGATCACGTAGTAATGTGGTTCCACACTGAAACAGTCGATTAAACTTGGCTTCGATCAATATTTTAGAGGATAACGCAAGTTAGGTCTGGGATAGGTCTGGGATTTGCCCTCATCAGGCTCATACTTTCGCGTTTTTCACATACTTGTTGAACGGATCCAGGGTTTTTTCTGGTTTGGGTCACGTAGTAATGTGGGACCACACTGAAACAGTCAATTAAACCTGGTTTCGACCAATATTTTAGAGAATCATTCATGTTAGGTCTAGGTTAGGTCTGGGATTTGCTCTCATCAGGCTCATACTTTCGCACACTTCACATACTTGTTGAACGGATCCTGGGTCTTTTCTGGTTTGGATCACGTAGTAGTGTGGTACCACACTGAAACAGTCCATTAAACCTGGTTTCGCTCAATATATTAGACGATAACGCATGTTAGGTCTACGTCAGTCCTGGGATTTTCACTCATCAGACTCATACTTTCGCGTTTTTCACGTTCTTGTTGAACGGAGCCTGGGCTTTTTCTGGTTTGGATAACGTAGTAATGTGGTACCACACTGAAACATTCAATTAAACCTGGTCTTGATAAATATTTTAGAGAATAACGAATGTTAGGTCTGGGTTAGGTCTAGGATTTGCCCTCATCAGGCTCATACTTTCGCATATTTCTCATACTTCATGGCTAGATCCTGGGCTGTTTCTGCATTGTATCACGTAGTAATGTGGTACCACGCTGAAGAAGTCAATCAAACCTGGTTTCGATCAATATTTTAGACGATAACACAATTTAGGTCTGGGATAGGTCTAGGATTTGCCATCATCAGACTCTTACTATCGCATATTTCTCATACTTCAAGGTTAGATCCTGGGCTTTTTCTGGATTGCATCACGTAGTAATGAAGTACAACACTGAAACAGTCAATTAAACCTGGTTTCCATCAATATCTTAGAGGACAACGCAAGTTAGATCTGGGATTGGTCTGGGATTTGCCCTCATCAGGCTCATACATTCGCATTCTTCACATACTTGTTGAACAGATCCTGGGTTTTTTCTGGATTGGGTCACGTAGTAATGTAGTACCACACTGAAACAGTCAATGAAACCTGGTTTCCATCAATATTTTAGAGGACAACGCAAGTTAGGTCTAGGTAAGGCCTGAGATTTTCACTGATCAGACTCATACATTCGCATTCTTCACATACTTGTTGAACGGATCCTGGGTTTTTTCTGGTTTGGATCACGTAGTAATGTGGTACCACACTGAAACATTCAATTAAACCTGGTCTTGATAAATATTTTAGAGAATAACGCATGTTAGGTCTGGGTTAGGTCTAGGATTTGCCCTCATCAGGCTCATATTTTCGCATATTTCTCGTACTTCATGGCTAGATCCTGGGCTATTTCTGGATTGGATCACGTAGTAAAGTAGTACCACACTGAAACATTCAATGAAACCTGGTCTGGACAAAAATTCTAGAGGATATCGCATGTTAGGTCAAGGTTAGGTCTAAGATTTGCCCTCATCAGGCTCACAGTTTCGCGTTTTTCACATACTTGTCGAACAGATCCTGGGTTTTTTGTGGTTTGGATCACGTAGTAATGTGGTACCACACTGAAACATTCAATTAAACCTGGTCTTGATAAATTTTTTAGAGGATAACGCATGTTAGGTCTGGGATAGGTCTGGAATTAGCCCTCATCAGACTCATACTTTCGCACACTTCACATACTCGTTGACGAGATCCTGGTTTTTTTTCTAGTTTGGATCACGCAGTAATGTGGTACCACACTGAAACAGTCGACTAAACCTGGTTTCGATCAATATTTTTGAGGATAACGCATGTTAGGTCTGGGATAGGTCTGGGATTAGCCCTCATCAGACTCATACTTTCGCTTTCTTCACATGCTTGTTGAACGGATCCTGGGCTTTTTCTGGATTGCATTACGTAGTAATGTAGTACCACACTGAAACAGTCGATTAAACCTGGTTTCGATCAATATTTTTGAGGATAACGCATGTTAGGTCTGGGATAGGTCTGGGATTAGCCCTCATCAGACTCATACTTTCGCTTTCTTCACATACTTGTTGAACGGATCCTGGGCTTTTTCTGGTTTGGATCACGTAGTAATGTGGTACCACACTGAAACATTCAATTAATCCTGGTCTTGATAAATATTTTAGAGGATAACGCATGTTAGGTCTGGGTTACGTCTAGGATTTGCCCACATCAGGCTCATACTTTCGCATATTTCTCATACTTCATGGCTAGATCCTGGGCTGTTTCTGCATTGTATCACGTAGTAATGTGGTACCACGCTGAAACAGGCGATTAAACCTGGTTTCGATCAATATTTTTGAGGATAACGCATGTTAGGTCTGGGATTGGTCTGGGATTTGCCCTCATCAGGCTCATACATTCGCATTCTTCACATACTTGTTGAACAGATCCTGGGTTTTTTCTGGATTGGGTCACGTAGTAATGTGGTGCCACACTGAAACATTCAATTAATCCTGGTCTTGATAAATATTTTAGAGGATAACGCATGTTAGGTCTAGGTCAGTCCTGGGATTTTCACTCATCAGACTCATACTTTCGCACACTTCACATACTCGTTGAACGGATCCTGGGTTTTTTCTGGTTTGGAACACGTAGTAATGTGGTACCACACTGAAACATTCAATTAAACCTGGTCTTGATAAATATTTTAGAGGATAACGCATGTTAGGTCTGGGATAGGTCTGGGATTAGCCCTCATCAGACTCATACTTTCGCTTTCTTCACATACTTGTTGAACGGATCCTGGGCTTTTTCTGGTTTGGATCACGTAGTAATGTGGTACCACACTGAAACATTCAATTAATCCTGGTCTTGATAAATATTTTAGAGGATAACGCATGTTAGGTCTGGGTTACGTCTAGGATTTGCCCTCATCAGGCTCATACTTTCGCATATTTCTCATACTTCATGGCTAGATCCTGGGCTGTTTCTGCATTGTATCACGTAGTAATGTGGTACCACGCTGAAACAGGCGATTAAACCTGGTTTCGATCAATATTTTTGAGGATAACGCATGTTAGGTCTGGGATTGGTCTGGGATTTGCCCTCATCAGGCTCATACATTCGCATTCTTCACATACTTGTTGAACGGATCCTGGGTTTTTTCTGGTTTGGATCACGTAGTAATGTGGTACCACACTGAAACATTCGATTAAACCTGGTCTTGATAAATATTTTAGAGAATAACGCATGTTAGGTCTGGGTTAGGTCTAGGATTTGCCCTCATCAGGCTCATACTTTTGCATATTTCTCGTACTTCATGGCTAGATCCTGGGCTATTTCTGGATTGGATCACGTAGTAAAGTAGTACCACACTGAAACATTCAATGAAACCTGGTCTGGACAAAAATTCTAGAGGATATCGCATTTTAGGTCAAGGTTAGGTCTGAGATTTGCCCTCATCAGGCTCACAGTTTCGCGTTTTTCACATACTTGTCGAACAGATCCTGGGTTTTTTGTGGTTTGGATCACGTAGTAATGTGGTACCACACTGAAACATTCAATTAAACCTGGTCTTGATAAATATTTTAGAGGATAACGCATGTTAGGTCTGGGATAGGTCTGGAATTAGCCCTCATCAGACTCATACTTTCGCACACTTCACATACTCGTTGACGAGATCCTGGTTTTTTTTCTAGTTTGGATCACGCAGTAATGTGGTACCACACTGAAACAGTCGATTAAACCTGGTTTCGATCAATATTTTTGAGGATAACGCATGTTAGGTCTGGGATAGGTCTAGGATTTGCCCTCATCAGACTCTTACTATCGCATATTTCTCATACTTCATGGCTAGATCCTGGGCTTTTTCTGGATTGCATCACGTAGTAATGAAGTACAACACTGAAACAGTCAATTAAACCTGGTTTCCATCAATATCTTAGAGGACAACGCAAGTTAGATCTGGGATTGGTCTGGGATTTGCCCTCATCAGGCTCATACTTTCGCGTTTTTCACATACTTGTTGAACAGATCCTGGGTTTTTTCTGGATTGGGTCACGTAGTAATGAGGGACCACACTAAACAGTCAATTAAACCTGGTCTTGATAAATATTTTAGAGAATAACGCATGTTAGGTCTGGGTTAGGTCTAGGATTTGCCCCCATCAGGCTCATACTTTCGCATATTTCTCGTACTTCATGGCTAGATCCTGGGCTATTTGTGGATTGGATCACGTAGTAAAGTGGTACCACACTGAAACATTCAATGAAACCTGGTCTGGATAAAAATTCTAGAGGATAACGCATGTTAGGTCAAGGTTAGGTCTAAGATTTGCCCTCATCAGGCTCACAGTTTCGCGTTTTTCACATACTTGTCGAACAGATCCTGGGTTTATTGTGGTTTGAATCACGTAGTAATGTGGTACCACACTGAAACAGTCGATTAAACCTGGTTTCGATCAATATTTTTGGGGATAACGCATGTTAGGTCTGGGATAGGTCTGGGATTAGCCCTCATCAGGCTCACAGTTTCGCGTTTTTCACATACTTGTCGAACAGATCCTGGGTTTTTTGTGGTTTGGATCACGTAGTAATGTGGTACCACACTGAAACATTCAATTAAACCTGGTCTTGATAAATATTTTAGAGGATAACGCATGTTAGGTCTGGGATAGGTCTGGGATTAGCCCTCATCAGACTCATACTTTCCCTTTCTTCACATACTTGTTGAACGGATCCTGGGCTTTTTCTGGATTGCATCACGTAGTAATGTAGTACCACACTGAAACAGTCGATTAAACCTGGTTTCGATCAATATTTTTGAGGATAACGCATGTTAGGTCTGGGATAGGTCTGGGATTAGCCCTCATCAGACTCATACTTTCGCTTTCTTCACATACTTGATGAACGGATCCTGGGCTTTTTCAGGATTGCATCACGTAGTAATGTAGTACCACACTGAAACAGTCGATTAAACCTGGTTTCGATCAATATTTTTGAGGATAACGCATGTTAGGTCTGGGATAGGTCTGGGATTAGCCCTCATCAGACTCATACTTTCGCTTTCTTCACATACTTGTTGAACGGATCCTGGGCTTTTTCTGGTTTGGATCACGTAGTAATGTGGTACCACACTGAAACATTCAATTAATCCTGGTCTTGATAAATATTTTAGAGGATAACGCATGTTAGGTCTGGGTTACGTCTAGGATTTGCCCTCATCAGGCTCATACTTTCGCATATTTCTCATACTTCATGGCTAGATCCTGGGCTGTTTCTGCATTGTATCACGTAGTAATGTGGTACCACGCTGAAACAGTCGATTAAACCTGGTTTCGATCAATATTTTTGAGGATAACGCATGTTAGGTCTGGGATAGGTCTGGGATTCGCCCTCATCAGGCTCATACTTTCGCGTTTTTCACATACTTGTTGAACAGATCCTGGGTTATTTTCTGGTTTGGATCACATAGTAATGTGGTACCACACTGAAACATTCAATTAAACCTGGTCTTGATAAATATTTTAGAGGATAACGCATGTTAGGTCTGGGATAGGTCTGGGATTAGCCCTCATCAGACTCATACTTTCGCACACTTGACATACTCGCTGACAAGATCCTGGGTTTTTTCTGGCTTGGATCACGTAGTAATGTGGTTCCACACTGAAACAGGCGATTAAACTTGGCTTCGATCAATGTTTTAGAGGATAACGCAAGTTAGGTCTGGGATAGGTCTGGGATTTGCCCTCATCAGGCTCATACTTTCGCGTTTTTCACGTTCTTGTTGAACGGATCCTGGGTTTTTTCTGGATTGGGTCACGTAGTAATGTGGGACCACACTGAAACAGTCAATCAAACCTGGTCTTGATAAATATTTTAGAGAATAACGCATGTTAGGTCTGGGTTAGGTCTAGGATTTGCCCTCATCAGGCTCATACTTTCGCATATTTCTCGTACTTCATGGCTAGATCCTGGGCTATTTCTGGATTGGATCACGTAGTAAAGTGGTACCACACTGAAACATTCAATGAAACCTGGTCTGGATAAGAATTCTTGAGGATAACGCATGTTAGGTCAAGGTTAGGTCTAAGATTTGCCCTCATCAGGCTCACAGTTTCGCGTTTTTCACATACTTGTCGAACAGATCCTGGGTTTTTTGTGGTTTGGATCACGTAGTAATGTGGTACCACACTGAAACATTCAATTAAACCTGGTCTTGATAAATATTTTACAGGATAACGCATGTTAGGTCTGGGATAGGTCTGGGATTAGCCCTCATCAGACTCATACTTTCGCACACTTCGCATACTCGTTGACGAGATCCTGGGTTTTTTTCTAGTTTGGATCAGGCAGTAATGTGGTACCACACTGAAGCAGTCGATTAAACCTGGTTTCGATCAATATTTTTGAGGATAACGCATGTTAGGTCTGGGATAGGTCTGGGATTAGCCCTCATCAGACACATACTTTCGCTTTCTTCACATACTTGTTGAACGGATCCTGGGCTTTTTCTGGATTGCATCACGTAGTAATGTAGTACCACACTGAAACAGTCAATGAAACCTGGTTTCCATCAATATTTTAGAGGACAACGCAAGTTAGGTCTAGGTAAGGCCTGAGATTTTCACTGATCAGACTCATACAATCGCATTCTTAACATACTTGTTGAACGGATCCTGGGTTTTTTCTGGTTTGGATCACGTAGTAATGTGGTACCACGCTGAAACATTCAATTAAACCTGGTTTCGATCAATATTTTAGAGGATAACGCAAGTTAGGTCTGGGATAGGTCTAGGATTTGCCCTCATCAGGCTCTTACTATCGCATATTTCTCATACTTCATGGCTAGATCCTGGGCTATTTCTGGATTGGATCACGTAGTAAAGTGGTACCACACTGAAACATTCAATGAAACCTGTTCTGGATAAATATTTTAGAGGATAACGCATCTTAGGTCTAGGTCAGTCCTGGGATTTTCACTCATCAGACTCATACTTTCGGATTCTTCACATACTTGTTGAACTGTTCCTGGGTTTTTGATGGTTTGGATCACGTAGTAATGTGGTACCACACTGAAACAGTCGATTAAACCTGGTTTCGATCAATATCTTAGAGGATAACGCAAGTTAAGTCTGGGATTGGTCTGGGATTTGACCTCATCAGACTCATACTTTCGCACACTTCACATACTCGTTGAACAGATCCTGGGTTATTTTCTGGTATGGATCACATAGGAATGTGGCACCACACTGAAACACTCCATTAAACCTGGTTTCGCTCAATATTTTAGAGGATAACGCATGTTAGGTCTAGGTCAGTCCTGGGATTTTCACTCATCAGACTCATACTTTCGCATTCTTCTTATACTTGTTAAACTGATCCTGGGTTTTTTCTGGTTTGGATCACGTAGTAATGTGGTACCACACTGAAACAGTCGATTAAACCTGGTTTCGATCAATATTTTAGAGGATAACGCAAGTTAAGTCTGGGATTGGTCTGGGATTTGACCTCATCAGACTCATACTTTCGCACACTTCACATACTCGTTGAACAGATCCTGGGTTATTTTCTGGTATGGATCACATAGGAATGTGGCACCACACTGAAACAGTCGATTAAACCACGTTTCGATGAATATTTTTGAGGATAACGCATGTTAGGTCTAGGTTAGGTCTGGGATTTTCTCTCATCAGGCTCATTCTTTCGCATATTTCTCATACTTGATGGGTAGATCCTGGGCATTTTCTGGATTGGATCACGTAGTAATGAAGTACAACACTGAAACAGTCAATTAAACCTGGTTTCCATCAATATTTTAGAGGACAGCGCATGTTAGCTCTAGGTTTGGCTTGGGATTTGCCCTGATCAGGGTCATACTTTCGCAGTTTTAACATACATGTTGACCTGATCGAGGGTTTTTTCTGCATTGGATCACGTAGTAAAGTGGTACCACATTGAAACAGTCCATTAAACCTGGTTTGGATCAATTGTTTAGAGGATAACGCATGTTAGGTCTAGGTTAGCCCTGGGATTTTCAATCATCAGACTCATACTTTCGCATTCTTCACATACTTGTTGAACTGTTCCTGGGTTTTTGATGGTTTGGATCACGTAGTAGTGTGGTACCACACTGAAACAGTCGATTAAACCTGGTTTCGATCAATATCTTAGAGGATAACGCAAGTTAAGTCTGGGATTGGTCTGGGATTTGACCTCATCAGACTCATACTTTCGCACACTTCACATACTCGTTGAACAGATCCTGGGTTATTTTCTGGTATGGATCACATAGGAATGTGGCACCACACTGAAACAGTCGATTAAACCACGTTTCGATCAATATTTTTGAGGATAACGCATGTTAGGTCTAGGTTAGGTCTGGGATTTTCTCTCATCAGGCTCATTCTTTCGCATATTTCTCATACTTGATGGGTAGATCCCGGGCATTTTCTGGATTGGATCACGTAGCAATGAAGTACAACACTGAAACAGTCAATTAAACCTGGTTTCCATCAATATTTTAGAGGACAGCGCATGTTAGCTCTAGGTTAGGCTTGGGATTTGCCCTGATCAGGGTCATACTTTCGCAGTTTTAACATACATGTTGACCTGATCGAGGGTTTTTTCTGCATTGGATCACGTAGTAAAGTGGTACCACACTGAAACAGTCCATTAAACCTGGTTTGGATCAATTGTTTAGAGGATAACGCATGTTAGGTCTAGGTTAGCCCTGGGATTTTCACTCATCAGACTCATACTTTCGCATTCTTCACATACTTGTTGAACTGTTCCTGGGTTTTTGATGGTTTGGATCACGTAGTAATGTGGTACCACACTGAAACAGTCGATTAAACCTGGTTTCGATCAATATCTTAGAGGATAACGCAAGTTAAGTCTGGGATTGGTCTGGGATTTGACCTCATCAGACTCATACTTTCGCACACTTCACATACTCGTTGAACAGATCCTGGGTTATTTTCTGGTTTGGATCACATAGTAATGTGGTACCACACTGAAACAGTCGATTAAACCTGGTCTTGATAAATATTTTAGAGAATAACGCATGTTAGGTCTGGGTTAGGTCTAGGATTTGCCCTCATCAGGCTCATACTTTCGCATATTTCTCGTACTTCATGGCTAGATCCTGGGCTATTTCTGGATTGGATCACGTAGTAAAGTGGTACCACACTGAAACATTCAATGAAACCTGGTCTGGATAAAAATTCTAGAGGATAACGCATGTTAGGTCAACGTTAGGTCTAAGATTTGCCCTCATCAGGCTCACAGTTTCGCGTTTTTCACATACTTGTCGAACAGATCCTGGGTTTTTTGTGGTTTGGATCACGTAGTAATGTGGTACCACACTGAAACATTCAATTAAACCTGGTCTTGATAAATATTTTAGAGGATAACGCATGTTAGGTCTGGGATAGGTCTGGGATTAGCCCTCATCAGACTCATACTTTCGCACACTTCACATACTTGTAGAACGGATCCTGGGTTTTTTCTGGTTTGGATCACGTAGTAGTGTGGTACCACACTGAAACAGTCCATTAAACCTGGTTTCGCTCAATATTTTAGAGGATAACGCATGTTAGGTCTAGGTCAGTCCTGGGATTTTCACTCATCAGACTCATACTTTCGGATTCTTCACATACTCGTTGAACGGATCCTGGGTTTTTCCTGGTTTGGAACACGTGGTAATGTGGTACCACACTGAAACATTCAATTAAACCTGGTCTTGATAAATATTTTAGAGAATAACGCATGTTAGGTCTGGGTTACGTCTAGGATTTGCCCTCGTCAGGCTCATACTTTCGCATATTTCTCATACTTCATGGCTAGATCCTGGGCTGTTTCTGCATTGTATCACGTAGTAATGTGGTACCACACTGAAACAGTCGATTAAACCTGGTTTCGATCAATATTTTAGAGGATAACGCAAGTTAAGTCTGTGATTGGTCTGGGATTTGACCTCATCAGACTCATACTTTCGCACACTTCACATACTCGTTGAACAGATCCTGGGTTATTTTCTGGTTTGGATCACATAGGAATGTGGCACCACACTGAAACAGTCGATTAAGCCACGTTTCGATCAATATTTTTGAGGATAACGCATGTTACGTCTAGGTTAGGTCTGGGATTTTCTCTCATCAGGCTCATTCTTTCGCATATTTCTCATACTTGATGGGTAGATCCTGGGCTTTTTCTGGATTGGATCACGTAGTAATGAAGTACAACACTGAAACAGTCAATTAAACCTGGTTTCCATCAATATTTTAGAGGACAGCGCATGTTAGCTCTAGGTTAGGCCTGGGATTTGCCCTGATCAGGGTCATACTTTCGCAGTTTTAACATACATGTTGACCTGATCGAGGGTTTTTTCTGCTTTGGATCACGTAGTAAAGTGGTACCACACTGAAACAGTCCATTAAACCTGGTTTGGATCAATTGTTTAGAGGATAACGCATGTTAGGTCTAGGTTAGCCCTGGGATTTTCACCCATCAGACTCATACTTTCGCATTCTTCTCATACTTGTTGAACTGATCCTGGGTTTTTTCTGGTTTGGATCACGTAGTAATGTGGTACCACACTGAAACAGTAGATTAAACCTGGTTTCGCTCAATATTTTAGAGGATAACGCATGTCAGGTCTAGGTCAGTCCTGGGATTTTCACTCATCAGACTCATACTTTCGGATTCTTCACATACTCGTTGAACGGATCCTGGGTTTTTTCTGGTTTGGAACACGTGGTAATGTGGTACCACACTGAAACATTCAATTAAACCTGGTCTTGATAAATATTTTAGAGAATAACGCATGTTAGGTCAGGGTTACGTCTAGGATTTGCCCTCATCAGGCTCATACTTTCGCATATTTCTCATACTTCATGGCTAGATCCTGGGCTGTTTCTGCATTGTATCACGTAGTAATGTGGTACCACACTGAAACAGTCGATTAAACCTGGTCTTGATAAATATTTTAGAGAATAACGCATGTTAGGTCTGGGTTAGGTCTAGGATTTGCCCTCATCAGGCTCATACTTTCGCATATTTCTCGTACTTCATGGCTAGATCCTGGGCTATTTCTGGATTGGATCACGTAGTAATGTGGTACCACACTGAAACAGTAGATTAAACCTGGTTTCGCTCAATATTTTAGAGGATAACGCATGTTAGGTCTAGGTCAGTCCTGGGATTTTCACTCATCAGACTCATACTTTCGGATTCTTCACATACTCGTTGAACGGATCCTGGGTTTTTTCTGGTTTGGAACACGTGGTAATGTGGTACCACACTGAAACATTCAATTAAACCTGGTCTTGATAAATATTTTAGAGAATAACGCATGTTAGGTCTGGGATAGGTCTAGGATTTGCCCTCATCAGGCTCTTACTATCGCATATTTCTCATACTTCATGGCTAGATCCTGGGCTATTTCTGGATTGGATCACGTAGTAAAGTGGTACCACACTGAAACATTCAATGAAACCTGTTCTGGATAAATATTTTAGAGGATAACGCATCTTAGGTCTGGGTTAGGTCTAAGATTTGCCCTCATCAGGCTCACAGTTTCGCGTTTTTCACATACTTGTTAAACAGATCCTGTGTTTTTTCTGGTTTGGATCACGTAGTAATGTGGTACCACACTAAAACAGTCAATTAAACCTGGTTTCGATGAATATTTTAGAGGATCACGCAAGCTAGGTCTGGGATAGGTCTGGGATTAGCCCTCATCAGACTCATACTTTCGCACACTTCACATCCTCGTTGACAAGATTCTGGGTTTTTTTCTGGCTTGGATCACGTAGTAATGTGGTTCCACACTGAAGCAGTCGATAAAACTTGGCTTCGATCAATATTTTAGAGGATAACGCAAGTTAGGTCTGGGATAGGTCTGGGATTTGCCCTCATCAGGCTCATACTTTCGCGTTTTTCACATACTTGTTGAACGGATCCTGGGTTTTTTCTGGTTTGGGTCACGTAGTAATGTGGGACCACACTGAAACAGTCAATTAAACCTGGTTTCGACCAATATTTTAGAGAATAATTCATGTTAGGTCTAGGTTAGGTCTGGGATTTGCTCTCATCTGGCTCATACTTTCGCACACTTCACATACTTGTAGAACGGATCCTGGGTTTTTTCTGGTTTGGATCACGTAGTAATGTGGTACCACACTGAAACAGTCCATTAAACCTGGTTTCGCTCAATATTTTAGAGGATAACGCATGTTAGGTCTAGGTCAGTCCTGGGATTTTCACTCATCAGACTCATACTTTCGGATTCTTCACATACTCGTTGAACGGATCCTGGGTTTTTTCTGGTTTGGAACACGTGGTAATGTGGTACCACACTGAAACATTCAATTAAACCTGGTCTTGATAAATATTTTAGAGAATAACGCATGTTAGGTCTGGGTTAGGTCTAGGATTTGCCCTCATCAGGCTCATACTTTCGCATATTTCTCATACTTCATGGCTAGATCCTGGGCTATTTCTGGATTGGATCACGTAGTAAAATGGTACCACACTGAAACATTCAATGAAACCTGGTCTGGATAAAAATTTTGGAGGATAACGCATGTTAGGTCAAGGTTAGGTCAAAGATTTGCCCTCATCAGGCTCACAGTTTCGCGTTTTTCACATACTTGTCGAACAGATCCTGGGTTTTTTGTGGTTTGTACCACGTAGTAATGTGGTACCACACTGAAACATTCAATTAAACCTGGTCTTGATAAATATTTTAGAGGATAACTCATGTTAGGTCTGGGATAGGTCTGGGATTAGCCCTCATCAGACTCATACTTTCGCACACTTCACATACTCGTTGACGAGATCCTGGGTTTTTTTCTAGTTTCGATCACGCAGTATTGTGGTACCACACTGAAACAGTCGATTAAACCTGGTTTCGATCAATATTTTTGGGGATAACGCATGTTAGGTCTGGGATAGGTCTGGGATTAGCCCTCATCAGACTCATACTTTCGCTTTCTTCATACTTGTTGAACGGATCCTGGGCTTTTTCTGGATTGCATCACGTAGTAATGTAGTACCACACTGAAACAGTCAATGAAACCTGGTTTCCATCAATATTTTAGAGGACAACGCAAGTTAGGTCTAGGTAAGGCCTGAGATTTTCACTGATCAGACTCATACATTCGCATTCTTCACATACTTGTTGAACGGATCCTGGGTTTTTTCTGGTTTGGAGCACGTAGTAATGTGGTACCACACTGAAACATTCAATTAAACCTGGTCTTGATAAATATTTTAGAGGATAACGCATGTTAGGTCTGGGTTACGTCTAGGATTTGCCCTCATCAGGCTCATACTTTCGCATATTTCTCATACTTCATGGCTAGATCCTGGGCTGTTTCTGCATTGTATCACGTAGTAATGTGGTACCACGCTGAAACAGTCAATCAAACCTGGTTTCGATCAATATTTTAGAGGATAACGCATCTTAGGTCTGTGTTAGGTCTAAGATTTGCCCTCATCAGGCTCATACTTTCGCACACTTCACATACTCGTTGACAAGATCCTGGGTTTTTTTCTGGTTTGGATCACGTAGTAATGTGGTTCCACACTAAAACAGTCAATTAAACCTGGTTTCGATCAATATTTTAGAGGATCACGCATGTTAGGTCTAGGTTAGGTCTGGAATTTGCTCTCATCAGGCTCATACTTTCGCATTCTTCACATACTTGTTGAACGGATCCTGGGTTTTTTCTGGTTTGGATCACGTAGTAATGTGGTACCACACTGAAACATTCAATTAAACCTGGTCTTGATAAATATTTTAGAGGATAACGCATGTTAGGTCTGGGTTACGTCTAGGATTTGCCCTCATCAGGCTCATACTTTCGCATATTTCTCATACTTCATGGCTAGATCCTGGGCTGTTTCTGCATTGTATCACGTAGTAATGTGGTACCACGCTGAAACAGTCAATCAAACCTGGTTTCGATCAATATTTTAGAGGATAACGCATCTTAGGTCTGGGTTAGGTCTAAGATTTGCCCTCATCAGGCTCATACTTTCGCACACTTCACATACTCCTTGAACAGATCCTGGGTTATTTTCTGGTTTGGATCACGTAGTAGTGTGGTACCACACTGAAACACACCATTAAACCTTGTTTCGCTCAATATTTTAGAGGATAACGCATGTTAGGTCTAGGTCAGTCCTGGGATTTTCACTCATCAGACTCATACTTTCGCATTCTTCTTATACTTGTTTAACTGATCCTGTGTTTTTTCTGGTTTGGATCACGTAGTAATGTGGGACCACACTGAATCAGTCAATTAAACCTGGTTTCGACCAATATTTTAGAGAATAATTCATGTTAGGTCTAGGTTAGGTCTGGGATTTTCTCCCATCAGGCTCATTCATTCGCATATTTCTCATACTTGATGGCTAGATCCTGGACTTTTTCTGGATTGGATCACGTAGTAATGAAGTACAACACTGAAACAGTCAATTAAACCTGGTTTCCATCAATATTTTAGAGGACAGCGCATGTTAGGTCTAGGTTAGGCCAGGGATTTGCCCTGATCAGGGTCATACTTTCGCAGTTTTAACATACATGTTGACCTGATCGAGGGTTTTTTCTGCTTTGGATCACGTAGTAAAGTGGTACCACACTGAAACAGTCCATTAAACCTGGTTTGGATCAATATTTTAGAGGATAACGCATGTTAGGTCTGGGATAGGTCTGGGATTAGCCCTCATCAGACTCATACTTTCGCACACTTCACATACTTGTAGAACGGACCCTGGGTTTTTTCTGGTTTGGATCACGTAGTAGTGTGGTACCACACTGAAACAGTCCATTAAACCTGGTTTCGCTCAATATTTTAGAGGATAACGCATGTTAGGTCTAGGTCAGTCCTGGGATTTTCACTCATCAGACTCATACTTTCGGATTCTTCACATACTCGTTGAACGGATCCTGGGTTTTTTCTGGTTTGGAACACGTGGTAATGTGGTACCACACTGAAACATTCAATTAAACCTGGTCTTGATAAATATTTTAGAGAATAACGCATGTTAGGTCTGGGTTACGTCTAGGATTTGCCCTCATCAGGCTCATACTTTCGCATATTTCTCATACTTCATGGCTAGATCCTGGGCTGTTTCTGCATTGTATCACGTAGTAATGTGGTACCACACTGAAACAGTCGATTAAACCTGGTCTTGATAAATATTTTAGAGAATAACGCATGTTAGGTCTGGGTTAGGTCTGGGATTTGCCCTCATCAGGCTCATACTTTCGCATATTTCTCGTACTTCATGGCTAGATCCTGGGCTATTTCTGGATTGGATCACGTAGTAATGTGGTACCACGCTGAAACAGTCAATTAAACCTGGTTTCGATCAATATTTTAGAGGATAACGCATGTTAGGTCTAGGTCAGTCCTGGGATTTTCACTCATCAGACTCATACTTTCGGATTCTTCACATACTCGTTGAACGGATCCTGGGTTTTTCCTGGTTTGGAACACGTGGTAATGTGGTACCACACTGAAACATTCAATTAAACCTGGTCTTGATAAATATTTTAGAGAATAACGCATGTTAGGTCTGGGTTACGTCTAGGATTTGCCCTCGTCAGGCTCATACTTTCGCATATTTCTCATACTTCATGGCTAGATCCTGGGCTGTTTCTGCATTGTATCACGTAGTAATGTGGTACCACACTGAAACAGTCGATTAAACCTGGTTTTGATCAATATTTTTGGGGATAACGCATGTTAGGTCTGGGATAGGTCTGGGATTAGCCCTCATCAGACTCATACTTTCGCTTTCTTCATACTTGTTGAACGGATCCTGGGCTTTTTCTGGATTGCATCACGTAGTAATGTAGTACCACACTGAAACAGTCAATGAAACCTGGTTTCCATCAATATTTTAGAGGACAACGCAAGTTAGGTCTAGGTAAGGCCTGAGATTTTCACTGATCAGACTCATAGATTCGCATTCTTCACATACTTGTTGAACGGATCCCGGGTTTTTTCTGGTTTGGATCACGTAGTAATGTGGTACCACACTGAAACATTCAATTAAACCTGGTCTTGATAAATATTTTAGAGGATAACGCATGTTAGGTCTGGGTTACGTCTAGGATTTGCCCTCATCAGGCTCATACTTTCGCATATTTCTCATACTTCATGGCTAGATCCTGGGCTGTTTCTGCATTGTATCACGTAGTAATGTGGTACCACGCTGAAACAGTCAATCAAACCTGGTTTCGATCAATATTCTAGAGGATAACGCATCTTAGGTCTGGGTTAGGTCTAAGATTTGCCCTCATCAGGCTCATACTTTCGCACACTTCACATACTCGTTGAACAGATCCTGGGTTATTTTCTGGTTTGGATCACGTAGTAGTGTGGTACCACACTGAAACACACCATTAAACCTGGTTTCGCTCAATATTTTAGAGGATAACGCATGTTAGGTCTAGGTCAGTCCTGGGATTTTCACTCATCAGACTCATACTTTCGCATTCTTCTTATACTTGTTGAACAGATCCTGGGTTATTTTCTGGTTTGGATCACATAGTAATGTGGTACCACACTGAAACAGTCGATTAAACCTGGTCTTGATAAATATTTTAGAGAATAACGCATGTTAGGTCTGGGTTAGGTCTAGAATTTGCCCTCATCAGGCTCATACTTTCGCATATTTCTCGTACTTCATGGCTAGATCCTGGGCTATTTCTGGATTGGATCACGTAGTAATGTGGTACCACGCCGAAACAGTCAATTAAACCTGGTTTCGATCAATATTTTAGAGGATATCGCAAGTTAGGTCTGGCATAGGTCTGGGATTCGCCCTCATCAGGCTCATACTTTCGCGTTTTTCACATACTTGTTGAACAGATCGTGGGTTTTTTCTGGTTTGTATCACGTAGTAGTCTGGTACCACACTGAAACAGTCCATTAAACCTGGTTTGGATCAATTGTTTAGAGGATAACGCATGTTAGGTCTAGGTTAGCCCTGGGATTTTCACTCATCAAACTCATACTTTCGCATTCTTCTCATACTTGTTGAACTGATCCTGGGTTTTTTCTGGTTTGGATCACGTAGTAATGTGGTGCCACACTGAAACAGTCGATTAAACCTGGTTTCGATCAATATCTTAGAGGATAACGCAAGTTAAGTCTGGGATTGGTCTGGGATTTGACCTCATCAGACTCATACTTTCGCATTCTTCACATACTTGTTGAACTGATCCTGGGTTTTTTCTGGCTTGGATCACGTAGTAATGTGGTACCACACTGAAACAGTCGATTAAACCTGGTTTCGATCAATATTTTAGAGGATAACGCAAGTTAAGTCTGGGATTGGTCTGGGATTTGACCTCATCAGACTCATACTTTCGCACACTTCACATACTCGTTGAACAGATCCTGGGTTACTTTCTGGTTTGGAGCACATAGTAATGTGGTACCACACCGAAACGGTCGATTAAACCAGGTTTCGATCAATATTTTTGAGGATAACGCATGTTAGGTCTAGGTTAGGCTTGGGATTTTCACTCATCAGACTCATACTTTCGCATTCTTCACATACTTGTAGAACGGATCCTGGGTTTTTTCTGGTTAGGATCACGTAGTAATGTGGGACCACACTGAAACAGTCATTTAAACCTGGTCTTGATAAATATTTTAGAGGATAACGCATGTTAGGTCTGGGTCAGGTCTAGAGTTTGCCCTCATCATGCTCATACTTTCGCACACTTCACATACTCGTTGACAAGATCCTGGGTTTTTTTCTGGCTTGGATCACGTAGTAATGTGGGTCCACACTGAAACAGTCGATTAAACCTGGCTTCGATCAATATTTTAGAGGATAACGCAAGTTAGGTCTGGGATAGGTCTGGGATTTGCCCTCATCAGGCTCATACTTTCGCGTTTTTCACGTACTTGTTGAACGGATCCTGGGTTTTTTCTGGTTTGGGTCACGTAGTAATGTGGGACCACATTGAAACAGTCAATTAAACCTGGTTTCGACCAATATTTTAGAGAATAATTCATGTTAGGTCTAGGTTAGGTCTGGGATTTGCTCTCATCAGGCTCATACTTTCGCACACTTCACATACTTGTTGAACGGATCCTGGGTTTTTTCTGGTTTGGATCACGTAGTAGTGTGGTACCACACTGAAACACTCCATTAAACCTGGTTTCGCTCAATATTTTAGAGGATAACGCATGTTAGGTCCAGGTCAGTCCTGGGATTTTCACTCATCAGACTCATACTTTCGCATTCTTCTTATACTTGTTAAACTGATCCTGGGTTTTTTCTGGTTTGGATCACGTAGTAATGTGGTACCACACTGAAACAGTCGATTAAGCCTGGTTTCGATCAATATTTTAGAGAATAATTCATGTTAGGTCTAGGTTAGGTCTGGGATTTGCTCTCATCAGGCGCGTTCTTTCGCATATTTCTCATACTTGATGGCTAGATCCTGGGCTTTTTCTGGATTGCATCACGTAGTAATGAAGTACAACACTGAAACAGTCAATTAAACCTGGTTTCCATCAATATCTTAGAGGACAACGCAAGTTAAGTCTGGGATTGGTCTGGGATTTGACCTCATCAGACTCATACTTTCGCACACTTCACATACTCGTTGAACAGATCCTGGGTTACTTTCTGGTTTGGAGCACATAGTAATGTGGTACCACACCGAAACAGTCGATTAAACCAGGTTTCGATCAATATTTTTGAGGATAACGCATGTTAGGTCTAGGTTAGGCCTGGGATTTTCACTCATCAGACTCATACTTTCGCATTCTTCACATACTTGTAGAACGGATCCTGGGTTTTTTCTGGTTAGGATCACGTAGTAATGTGGGACCACACTGAAACAGTCAATTAAACCTGGTCTTGATAAATATTTTAGAGGATAACGCATGTTAGGTCTGGGTCAGGTCTAGAATTTGCCCTCATCATGCTCATACTTTCGCACACTTCACATACTCGTTGACAAGATCCTGGGTTTTTTTCTGGCTTGGATCACGTGGTAATGTGGTTCCACACTGAAACAGTCGATTAAACTTGGCTTCGATCAATATTTTAGAGGATAACGCAAGTTAGGTCTGGGATAGGTCTGGGATTTGCCCTCATCAGGCTCATACTTTCGCACACTTCACATACTCGTTGAACAGATCCTGGGTTATTTTCTGGTTTGGATCACATAGGATTGTGGCACCACACTGAAACAGTCGATTAAACCAGGTTTCGATCAATATTTTTGAGGATAACGCATGTTAGGTCTAGGTTAGGCCTCGGATTTTCACTCATCAGACTCATACTTTCGCACACTTCACATACTCGTTGAACAGATCCTGGGTTTTTTCTGGTTTGGATCACATAGTAACGTGGTACCACACTGAAACAGTCGATTAAACCTGGTTTCGATCAATATTTTAGAGAATAATTCATGTTAGGTCTAGGTTAGGTCTGGGATTTGCTCTCATCAGGCGCGTTCTTTCGCATATTTCTCATACTTGATGGCTAGATCCTGGGCTTTTTCTGGATTGCATCACGTAGTAATGAAGTACAACACTGAAACAGTCAATTAAACCTGGTTTCCGTCAATATCTTAGAGGACAACGAAAGTTAGGTCTGGGATAGGTCTGGGATTTGACCTCATCAGACTCATACTTTCGCACACTTCACATACTCGTTGAACAGATCCTGGGTTATTTTCTGGTTTGGATCACATAGTAATGTGGTACCACACTGAAACATTCAATTAAACCTGGTCTTGATAAATATTTTAGAGGATAACGCATGTTAGGTTTGGGTTAGGTCTAGGATTTGCCCTCATCAGGCTCATACTTTCGCATATTTCTCATACTTCATGGCTAGATCCTGGGCTGTTTCTGGATTGTATCACGTAGTAATGTGGTACCACGCTGAAACAGTCAATTAAACCTGGTTTCGATCAATATTTTAGAGGATAACGCAAGTTAGGTCTGGCATAGGTCTGGGATTCGCCCTCATCAGGCTCATACTTCCGCGTTTTTCACATACTTGTTGAACAGATCGTGGGTTTTTTCTGGTTTGGAGCAGATAGTAATGTGGTACCACACCGAAACAGTCGATTAAGCCTGGTTTCGATCAATATTTTAGAGAATAATTCATGTTAGGTCTAGGTTAGGTCTGGGATTTGCTCTCATCAGGCGCGTTCTTTCGCATATTTCTCATACTTGATGGCTAGATCCTGGGCTTTTTCTGGATTGCATCACGTAGTAATGAAGTACAACACTGAAACAGTCAATTAAACCTGGTTTCCATCAATATCTTAGAGGACAACGCAAGTTAAGTCTGGGATTGGTCTGGGATTTGACCTCATCAGACTCATACTTTCGCACACTTCACATACTCGTTGAACAGATCCTGGGTTACTTTCTGGTTTGGAGCACATAGTAATGTGGTACCACACCGAAACAGTCGATTAAACCAGGTTTCGATCAATATTTTTGAGGATAACGCATGTTAGGTCTAGGTTAGGCCTGCGATTTTCACTCATCAGACTCATACTTTCGCATTCTTCACATACTTGTAGAACGGATCCTGGGTTTTTTCTGGTTAGGATCACGTAGTAATGTGGGATCACACTGAAACAGTCAATTAAACCTGGTCTTGATAAATATTTTAGAGGATAACGCATGTTAGGTCTGGGTCAGGTCTAGAATTTGCCCTCATCATGCTCATACTTTCGCACACTTCACATACTCGTTACAAGATCCTGGGTTTTTTTCTGGCTTGGATCACGTAGTAATGTGGTTCCACACTGAAACAGTCGATTAAACTTGGCTTCGATCAATATTTTAGAGGATAACGCAAGTTAGGTCTGGGATAGGTCTGGGATTTACCCTCATCAGGCTCATACTTTCGCGTTTTTCACGTACTTGTTGAACGGATCCTGGGTTTTTTCTGGTTTGGGTCACGTAGTAATGTGGGACCACACTGAAACAGTCAATTAAACCTGGTTTCGACCAATATTTTAGAGAATAATTCATGTTAGGTCTAGGTTAGGTCTGGGATTTGCTCTCATCAGGCTCATACTTTCGCACACTTCACATACTTGTTGAACGGATCCTGGGTTTTTTCTGGTTTGGATCACGTAGTAGTGTGGTACCACACTGAAACACTCCATTAAACCTGGTTTCGATCAATATTTTAGAGGATAACGCATGTTATGTCTGGGATTGGTCTGGGATTTGACCTCATCAGACTCATACTTTCGCACACTTCACATACTCGTTGGACAGATCCTGGGATATTTTCTGGTTTGGATCACATAGGAATGTGGCACCACACTGAAACAGTCGATTAAACCACGTTTCGATCAATATTATTGAGGATAACGCATGTTAGGTCTAGGTTAGGCCTGGGATTTTCACTCATCAGACTCATACATTCGCATTCTTCACATACTTGTTGAACGGATCCTGGGTTTTTTCTGGTTTGGATCACGTAGTAATGTGGGACCACACTGAATCAGTCAATTAAACCTGGTTTCGACCAATATTTTAGAGAATAATTCATGTTAGGTCTAGGTTAGGTCTGGGATTTTCTCTCATCAGGCTCATTCTTTCGCATATTTCTCATACTTGATGGCTAGATCCTGGGCTTTTTCTGGATTGGATCACGTAGTAATGAAGTACAACACTCAAACCGTCAATTAAACCTGGTTTCCATCAATATTTTAGAGGACAGCGCATGTTAGGTCTAGGTTAGGCCTGGGATTTGCCCTGATCAGGGTCATACTTTCGCAGTTTTAACATACATGTTGACCTGATCGAGGGTTTTTTCTGCTTTGGATCACGTAGTAAGCTGGTACCACACTGAAACAGTCCATTAAACCTGGTTTGGATCAATATTTTAGAGGATAACGCATGTTAGGTCTAGGTTAGGTCCGGGATTTTCGCTCATGAGACTCATACTTTCGCATTCTTCACATACTTGTTGAACGGCTCCAGGGTTTTTTCTGGTTTGGTTCATGTAGTAATGTGGTACCACACTGAAACATTCAATCAAACCTGGTCTTGATAAATATTTCAGAGGATAACGCATGTTAGGTTTGGCTTAGGTCTAGGATTTGCCCTCAGCAGGCTCATACTTTCGCATATTTCTCATACTTCATGGCTAGATCCTGGGCTGTTTCTGGTTTGTATCACGTAGTAATGTGGTACCACGCTGAAACAGTCAATTAAACCTGGTTTCGATCAATATTTTAGAGGATAACGCAAGTTAGGTCTGGCATAGGTCTGGGATTCGCCCTCATCAGGCTCATACTTTCGCGTTTTTCACATACTTGTTGAACAGATCGTGGGTTTTTTCAGGTTTGTATCACGTAGTAATGTGGTACCACACTGAAACAGTCGATTAAACCTGGTTTCGATCAATATTTTAGAGGATAACGCAAGTTAAGTCTGGGATTGGTCTGGGATTTGACCTCATCAGACTCATACTTTCGCACACTTCACATACTCGTTGAACAGATCCTGGGTTACTTTCTGGTTTGGAGCACATAGTAATGTGGTACCACACCGAAACAGTCGATTAAACCAGGTTTCGATCAATATCTTTGAGGATAACGCATGTTAGGTCTAGGTTAGGCCTGGGATTTTCACTCATCAGACTCATACTTTCGCATTCTTCACATACTTGTAGAACGGATCCCGGGTTTTTTCTGGTTAGGATCACGTAGTAATGTGGGACCACACTGAAACAGTCAATTAAACCAGGTCTTGATAAATATTTTAGAGGATAACGCATGTTAGGTCTGGGTCAGGTCTAGAATTTGCCCTCATCATGCTCATACTTTCGCACACTTCACATACTCGTTGACAAGATCCTGGGTTTTTTTCTGGCTTGGATCACGTAGTAATGTGGTTCCACACTGAAACTGTCGATTAAACTTGGCTTCGATCAATATTTTAGAGGATAACGCAAGTTAGGTCTGGGATAGGTCTGGGATTTGCCCCCATCAGGCTCATACTTTCGCGTTTTTCACGTACTTGTTGAACGGATCCTGGGTTTTTTCTGGTTTGGATCACGTAGTAATGTGGTACCACACTGAAACAGTCGATTAAACCTGGTTTCGATCAATATTTTAGAGGATAACGCAAGTTATGTCTGGGACTGGTCTGTGATTTGACCTCATCAGACTCATACTTTCGCACACTTCACATACTCGTCGAACAGATCCTGGGTTATTTTCTGGTTTGGATCACATAGGAATGTGGCACCACACTGAAACAGTCGATTAAACCACGTTTCGATCAATATTTTTGAGGATAACGCACGTTAGGTCTAGGTTAGGCCTGGGATTTTCACTCATCAGACTCATACTTTCGCATTCTTCACATACTTGTTGAACGGATCCTGGGTTTTTTCTGGTTTGTATCACGTAGTAGTGTGGTACCACACTGAAACAGTCGATTAAACCTGGTTTCGATCAATATTTTAGAGGATAACGCAAGTTAAGTCTGGGATTGGTCTGGGATTTGACCTCATCAGACTCATACTTTCGCACACTTCACATACTCGTTGAACAGATCCTGGGTTACTTTCTGGTTTGGAGCACATAGTAATGTGGTACCACACCGAAACAGTCGATTAAACCAGGTTTCGATCAATATCTTTGAGGATAACGCATGTTAGGTCTAGGTTAGGCCTGGGATTTTCACTCATCAGACTCATACTTTCGTATTCTTCACATACTTGTAGAACGGATCCTGGGTTTTTTCTGGTTAGGATCACGTAGTAATGTGGGACCACACTGAAACAGTCAATTAAACCAGGTCTTGATAAATATTTTAGAGGATAACGCATGTTAGGTCTGGGTCAGGTCTAGAATTTGCCCTCATCATGCTCATACTTTCGCACACTTCACATACTCGTTGACAAGATCCTGGGTTTTTTTCTGGCTTGGATCACGTAGTAATGTGGTTCCACACTGAAACAGTCGATTAAACTTGGCTTCGATCAATATTTTAGAGGATAACGCAAGTTAGGTCTGGGATAGGTCTGGGATTTGCCCCCATCAGGCTCATACTTTCGCGTTTTTCACGTACTTGTTGAACGGATCCTGGGTTTTTTCTGGTTTGGATCACGTAGTAATGAAGTACAACACTGAAACAGTCAATTAAACCTGGTTTCCATCAATATTTTAGAGGACAGCGCATGTTAGGTCTAGGTTAGGCCTGGGATTTGCTCTGATCAGGGTCATACTTTCGCAGTTTTAACATACATGTTAACCTGATCGAGGGTTTTTTCTGCTTTGGATCACGTAGTATAGTGGTACCACACTGAAACAGTCCATTAAACCTGGTTTGGATCAATATTTTAGAGGATAACGCATGTTAGGTCTAGGTTAGCCCTGGGATTTTCACTCATCAGACTCATACTTTCGCATTCTTCTCATACTTGTTGAACTGATCCTGGGTTTTTTCTGGTTTGGATCACGTAGTAATGTGGTACCACACTGAAACAGTCGATTAAACCTGGTTATGATCAGTATTTTAGAGGATAACGCATAGTTAGGTTTGGGATAGGTCTGGGATTTGACCTCATCAGACTCATACTTTCGCACACTTCACATACTTGTTGAACAGATCCTGGGTTATTTTCTGGTTTGGATCACATAGTAATGTGGTACCACACTGAAACAGTCGATTAAACCTGGTTTCGATCAATATTTTAGAGAATAATTCATGTTAGGTCTAGGTTAGGTCTGGGATTTGCTCTCATCAGGCGCGTTCCTTCGCATATTTCTCATACTTGATGGCTAGATCCTGGGCTTTTTCTGGATTGCATCACGTAGTAATGAAGTACAACACCGAAACAGTCAATTAAACCTGGTTTCCGTCAATATCTTAGAGGACAACGAAAGTTAGGTCTGGGATAGGTCTGGGATTTGACCTCATCAGACTCATACTTTCGCACACTTCACATACTCGTTGAACAGATCCTGGGTTATTTTCTGGTTTGGATCACATAGTAATGTGGTACCACACTGAAACAGTCGATTAAACCTGGTTTCGATCAATATTTTAGAGAATAATTAATGATAGGTCTAGGTTAGGTCTGGGATTTGCTCTCATCAGGCTCATTATTTCGCATATTTCTCATACTTGATGGCTAGATCCTGGGCTGTTTCTGGATTGTATGACGTAGTAATGTGGTACCACGCTGAAACAGCGAATTAAACCTGGTTTCGATCAATAATTTAGAGAATAACGCAAGTTAGGTCTGGCATAGGTCTGGGATTTGCCCTCATCAGGGTCATACTTTCGCAGTTTTAACATTCATGTTGACCTGATCGACGGTTTTTTCTGCTTTGGATCACGTAGTAAAGTGGTACCACACTGAAACATTCAATTAAACCTGGTCTTGATAAATATTTTAGAGGATAACGCATGTTAGGTTTGGGTTAGGTCTACGATTTGCCCTCATCAGGCTCATACTTTCGCATATTTCTCATACTTCATGGCTAGATCCTGGGCTGTTTCTGGATTGTATCACGTAGTAATGTGGTACCACGCTGAAACAGTCAATTAAACCTGGTTTCGATCAATATTTTAGAGGATAACGCAAGTTAGGTCTGCCATAGGTCTGGGATTCGCCCTCATCAGGCTCATACTTCCGCGTTTTTCACATACTTGTTGAACAGATCCTGGGTTTTTTCTGGTTTGTATCACGTAGTAGTGTGGTACCACACTGAAACACTCCATTAAACCTGGTTTGGATGAATATTTTATAGGATAACGCATGTTAGGTCTAGGTTAGCCCTGGGATTTTCACTCATCAGACTCATACTTTCGCATTCTTCTCGTACTTGTTGAACTGATCCTGGGTTTTTTCTGGCTTGGATCACGTAGTAATGTGGTACCACACTGAAACAGTCGATTAAACCTGGTTTCGATCAATATTTTAGAGGATAACGCAAGTTAAGTCTGGGATTGGTCTGGGATTTGACCTCACCAGACTCATACTTTCGCACACTTCACATACTCGTTGAACAGATCCTGGGTTACTTTCTGGTTTGGAGCACATAGTAATGTGGTACCACACCGAAACAGTCGATTAAACCAGGTTTTGATCAATATTTTTGAGGATAACGCATGTTAGGTCTAGGTTAGGCCTGGGATTTTCACTCATCAGACTCATACTTTCGCATTCTTCACATACTTGTAGAACGGATCCTGGGTTTTTTTTGTTTAGGATCACGTAGTAATGTGGGACCACACTGAAACAGTCAATTAAACCTGGTCTTGATAAATATTTTAGAGGATAACGCATGTTAGGTCTGGGTCAGGTCTAGAATTTGCCCTCATCATGCTCATACTTTCGCACACTTCACATACTCGTTGACAAGATCCTGGGTTTTTTTCTGGCTTGGATCACGTAGTAATGTGGTTCCACACTGGAACAGTCGATTAAACTTGGCTTCGATCAATATTTTAGAGGATAACGCAAGTTAGGTCTGGGATAGGTCTGGGATTTGCCCTCATCAGGCTCATACTTTCGCGTTTTTCACGTACTTGTTGAACGGATCCTGGGTTTTTTCTGGTTTGGGTCACGTAGTAATGTGGGACCACACTGAAACAGTCAATTAAACCAGGTTTCGACCAATATTTTAGAGAATAATTCATGTTAGGTCTAGGTTAGGTCTGGGATTTGCTCTCATCAGGCTCATACTTTCGCACACCTCACATACTTGTTGAACGGATCCTGGGTTTTTTCTGGTTTGGATCACGTAGTAGTGTGGTACCACACTGAAACACTCCATTAAACCTGGTTTCGCTCAATATTTTAGAGGATAACGCGTGTTAGGTTTGCGTTAGGTCTAGGATTTGCCCTCATCAGGCTCATACTTTCGCATATTTCTCATACTTCATGGCTAGATCCTGGGCTGTTTCTGGATTGTATCACGTAGTAATGTGGTACCACGCTGAAACAGTCAATTAAACCAGGTTTCGATCAATATTTTAGAGGATAACGCAAGTTAGGTCTGCCATAGGTCTGGGATTCGCCCTCATCAGGCTCATACTTCCGCGTTTTTCACATACTTGTTGAACAGATCCTGGGTTTTTTCTGGTTTGTATCACGTAGTAGTGAGGTACCACACTGAAACACTCCATTAAACCTGGTTTGGATCAATATTTTATAGGATAACGCATGTTAGGTCTAGGTTAGCCCTGGGATTTTCACTCATCAGACTCATACTTTCGCATTCTTCTCGTACTTGTTGAACTGATCCTGGGTTTTTTCTGGCTTGGATCACGTAGTAATGTGGTTCCACACTGGAACAGTCGATTAAACTTGGCTTCGATCAATATTTTAGAGGATAACGCAAGTTAGGTCTGGGATAGGTCTGGGATTCGCCCTCATCAGGCTCATACTTTCGCGTTTTTCACATACTTGTTGAACAGATCGTGGGTTTTTTCTGGTTTGTATCACGTAGTAGTGTGGTACCACACTGAAACACTCCATTAAACCTGGTTTCGCTCAATATTTTAGAGGATAACGCATGTTAGGTCTAGGTCAGTCCTGGGATTTTCACTCATCAGACTCATACTTTCGCATTCTTCTTATACTTGTTTAACTGATCCTGGGCTGTTTCTGGATTGTATGACGTAGTAATGTGTTACCACGCTGAAACAGCGAATTAAACCTGGTTTCGATCAATAATTTAGAGGATAACGCAAGTTAGGTCTGGCATAGGTCTGGGATTTGCCCTCATCAGGGTCATACTTTCGCAGTTTTAACATTCATGTTGACCAGATCGACGGTTTTTTCTGCTTTGGATCACGTAGTAAAGTGGTACCACACTGAAACATTCAATTAAACCTGGTCTTGATAAATATTTTAGAGGATAACGCATGTTAGGTTTGGGTTAGGTCTAGGATTTGCCCTCATCAGGCTCATACTTTCGCATATTTCTCATACTTCATGGCTAGATCCTGGGCTGTTTCTGGATTGTATCACGTAGTAATGTGGTACCACGCTGAAACAGTCAATTAAACCTGGTTTCGATCAATATTTTAGAGGATAACGCAAGTTAGGTCTGGCATAGGTCTGGGATTCGCCCTCATCAGGCTCATACTTCCGCGTTTTTCACATACTTGTTGAACAGATCGTGGGTTTTTTCTGGTTTGGAGCAGATAGTAATGTGGTACCACACCGAAACAGTCGATTAAGCCTGGTTTCGATCAATATTTTAGAGAATAATTCATGTTAGGTCTAGGTTAGGTCTGGGATTTGCTCTCATCAGGCGCGTTCTTTCGCATATTTCTCATACTTGATGGCTAGATCCTGGGTTACTTTCTGGTTTGGAGCACATAGTAATGTGGTACCACACCGAAACAGTCGATTAAACCAGGTTTCGATCAATATTTTTGAGGATAACGCATGTTAGGTCTAGGTTAGGCCTGGGATTTTCACTCATCAGACTCATACTTTCGCATTCTTCACATACTTGTAGAACGGATCCTGGGTTTTTTCTGGTTAGGATCACGTAGTAATGTGGGACCACACTGAAACAGTCAATTAAACCTGGTCTTGATAAATATTTTAGAGGATAACGCATGTTAGGTCTGGGTCAGGTCTAGAATTTGCCCTCATCATGCTCATACTTTCGCACACTTCACATACTCGTTGACAAGATCCTGGGTTTTTTTCTGGCTTGGATCACGTGGTAATGTGGTTCCACACTGAAACAGTCGATTAAACTTGGCTTCGATCAATATTTTAGAGGATAACGCAAGTTAGGTCTGGGATAGGTCTGGGATTTGCCCTCATCAGGCTCATACTTTCGCACACTTCACATACTCGTTGAACAGATCCTGGGTTATTTTCTGGTTTGGATCACATAGGATTGTGGCACCACACTGAAACAGTCGATTAAACCAGGTTTCGATCAATATTTTTGAGGATAACGCATGTTAGGTCTAGGTTAGGCCTCGGATTTTCACTCATCAGACTCATACTTTCGCACACTTCACATACTCGTTGAACAGATCCTGGGTTTTTTCTGGTTTGGATCACATAGTAACGTGGTACCACACTGAAACAGTCGATTAAACCTGGTTTCGATCAATATTTTAGAGAATAATTCATGTTAGGTCTAGGTTAGGTCTGGGATTTGCTCTCATCAGGCGCGTTCTTTCGCATATTTCTCATACTTGATGGCTAGATCCTGGGCTTTTTCTGGATTGCATCACGTAGTAATGAAGTACAACACTGAAACAGTCAATTAAACCTGGTTTCCGTCAATATCTTAGAGGACAACGAAAGTTAGGTCTGGGATAGGTCTGGGATTTGACCTCATCAGACTCATACTTTCGCACACTTCACATACTCGTTGAACAGATCCTGGGTTATTTTCTGGTTTGGATCACATAGTAATGTGGTACCACACTGAAACAGTAGATTAAACCTGGTTTCGATCAATATTTTAGAGAATAATTAATGTTAGGTCTAGGTTAGGTCTGGGATTTGCTCTCATCAGGCGCGTTCTTTCGCATATTTCTCATACTTGATGGCTAGATCCTGGGCTTTTTCTGGATTGCATCACGTAGTAATGAAGTACAACACTGAAACAGTCAATTAAACCTGGTTTCCGTCAATATTTTAGAGGATAACGCAAGTTAGGTCTGGCATAGGTCTGGGATTCGCCCTCATCAGGCTCATACTTCCGCGTTTTTCACATACTTGTTGAACAGATCGTGGGTTTTTTCTGGTTTGGAGCAGATAGTAATGTGGTACCACACCGAAACAGTCGATTAAACCAGGTTTCGATCAATATTTTTGAGGATATCGCATGTTAGGTCTAGGTTAGGCCTGGGATTTTCACTCATCAGACTCATACTTTCGCATTCTTCACATACTTGTAGAACGGATCCTGGGTTTTTTCTGGTTAGGATCACGTAGTAATGTGGGATCACACTGAAACAGTCAATTAAACCTGGTCTTGATAAATATTTTAGAGGATAACGCATGTTAGGTCTGGGTCAGGTCTAGAATTTGCCCTCATCATGCTCATACTTTCGCACACTTCACATACTCGTTACAAGATCCTGGGTTTTTTTCTGGCTTGGATCACGTAGTAATGTGGTTCCACACTGAAACAGTCGATTAAACTTGGCTTCGATCAATATTTTAGAGGATAACGCAAGTTAGGTCTGGGATAGGTCTGGGATTTACCCTCATCAGGCTCATACTTTCGCGTTTTTCACGTACTTGTTGAACGGATCCTGGGTTTTTTCTGGTTTGGGTCACGTAGTAATGTGGGACCACACTGAAACAGTCAATTAAACCTGGTTTCGACCAATATTTTAGAGAATAATTCATGTTAGGTCTAGGTTAGGTCTGGGATTTGCTCTCATCAGGCTCATACTTTCGCACACTTCACATACTTGTTGAACGGATCCTGGGTTTTTTCTGGTTTGGATCACGTAGTAGTGTGGTACCACACTGAAACACTCCATTAAACCTGGTTTCGATCAATATTTTAGAGGATAACGCATGTTATGTCTGGGATTGGTCTGGGATTTGACCTCATCAGACTCATACTTTCGCACACTTCACATACTCGTTGGACAGATCCTGGGATATTTTCTGGTTTGGATCACATAGGAATGTGGCACCACACTGAAACAGTCGATTAAACCACGTTTCGATCAATATTATTGAGGATAACGCATGTTAGGTCTAGGTTAGGCCTGGGATTTTCACTCATCAGACTCATACATTCGCATTCTTCACATACTTGTTGAACGGATCCTGGGTTTTTTCTGGTTTGGATCACGTAGTAATGTGGGACCACACTGAATCAGTCAATTAAACCTGGTTTCGACCAATATTTTAGAGAATAATTCATGTTAGGTCTAGGTTAGGTCTGGGATTTTCTCTCATCAGGCTCATTCTTTCGCATATTTCTCATACTTGATGGCTAGATCCTGGGCTTTTTCTGGATTGGATCACGTAGTAATGAAGTACAACACTGAAACAGTCAATTAAACCTGGTTTCCATCAATATTTTAGAGGACAGCGCATGTTAGGTCTAGGTTAGGCCTGGGATTTGCCCTGATCAGGGTCATACTTTCGCAGTTTTAACATACATGTTGACCTGATCGAGGGTTTTTTCTGCTTTGGATCACGTAGTAAGCTGGTACCACACTGAAACAGTCCATTAAACCTGGTTTGGATCAATATTTTAGAGGATAACGCATGTTAGGTCTAGGTTAGGTCCGGGATTTTCGCTCATGAGACTCATACTTTCGCATTCTTCACATACTTGTTGAACGGCTCCTGGGTTTTTTCTGGTTTGGTTCATGTAGTAATGTGGTACCACACTGAAACATTCAATCAAACCTGGTCTTGATAAATATTTCAGAGGATAACGCATGTTAGGTTTGGCTTAGGTCTAGGATTTGCCCTCAGCAGGCTCATACTTTCGCATATTTCTCATACTTCATGGCTAGATCCTGGGCTGTTTCTGGTTTGTATCACGTAGTAATGTGGTACCACGCTGAAACAGTCAATTAAACCTGGTTTCGATCAATATTTTAGAGGATAACGCAAGTTAGGTCTGGCATAGGTCTGGGATTCGCCCTCATCAGGCTCATACTTTCGCGTTTTTCACATACTTGTTGAACAGATCGTGGGTTTTTTCAGGTTTGTATCACGTAGTAATGTGGTACCACACTGAAACAGTCGATTAAACCTTGTTTCGATCAATATTTTAGAGGATAACGCAAGTTAAGTCTGGGATTGGTCTGGGATTTGACCTCATCAGACTCATACTTTCGCACACTTCACATACTCGTTGAACAGATCCTGGGTTACTTTCTGGTTTGGAGCACATAGTAATGTGGTACCACACCGAAACAGTCGATTAAACCAGGTTTCGATCAATATCTTTGAGGATAACGCATGTTAGGTCTAGGTTAGGCCTGGGATTTTCACTCATCAGACTCATACTTTCGCATTCTTCACATACTTGTAGAACGGATCCCGGGTTTTTTCTGGTTAGGATCACGTAGTAATGTGGGACCACACTGAAACAGTCAATTAAACCAGGTCTTGATAAATATTTTAGAGGATAACGCATGTTAGGTCTGGGTCAGGTCTAGAATTTGCCCTCATCATGCTCATACTTTCGCACACTTCACATACTCGTTGACAAGATCCTGGGTTTTTTTCTGGCTTGGATCACGTAGTAATGTGGTTCCACACTGAAACTGTCGATTAAACTTGGCTTCGATCAATATTTTAGAGGATAACGCAAGTTAGGTCTGGGATAGGTCTGGGATTTGCCCCCATCAGGCTCATACTTTCGCGTTTTTCACGTACTTGTTGAACGGATCCTGGGTTTTTTCTGGTTTGGATCACGTAGTAATGTGGTACCACACTGAAACAGTCGATTAAACCTGGTTTCGATCAATATTTTAGAGGATAACGCAAGTTATGTCTGGGACTGGTCTGGGATTTGACCTCATCAGACTCATACTTTCGCACACTTCACATACTCGTCGAACAGATCCTGGGTTATTTTCTGGTTTGGATCACATAGGAATGTGGCACCACACTGAAACAGTCGATTAAACCACGTTTCGATCAATATTTTTGAGGATAACGCACGTTAGGTCTAGGTTAGGCCTGGGATTTTCACTCATCAGACTCATACTTTCGCATTCTTCACATACTTGTTGAACGGATCCTGGGTTTTTTCTGGTTTGTATCACGTAGTAGTGTGGTACCACACTGAAACAGTCGATTAAACCTGGTTTCGATCAATATTTTAGAGGATAACGCAAGTTAAGTCTGGGATTGGTCTGGGATTTGACCTCATCAGACTCATACTTTCGCACACTTCACATACTCGTTGAACAGATCCTGGGTTACTTTCTGGTTTGGAGCACATAGTAATGTGGTACCACACCGAAACAGTCGATTAAACCAGGTTTCGATCAATATCTTTGAGGATAACGCATGTTAGGTCTAGGTTAGGCCTGGGATTTTCACTCATCAGACTCATACTTTCGTATTCTTCACATACTTGTAGAACGGATCCTGGGTTTTTTCTGGTTAGGATCACGTAGTAATGTGGGACCACACTGAAACAGTCAATTAAACCAGGTCTTGATAAATATTTTAGAGGATAACGCATGTTAGGTCTGGGTCAGGTCTAGAATTTGCCCTCATCATGCTCATACTTTCGCACACTTCACATACTCGTTGACAAGATCCTGGGTTTTTTTCTGGCTTGGATCACGTAGTAATGTGGTTCCACACTGAAACAGTCGATTAAACTTGGCTTCGATCAATATTTTAGAGGATAACGCAAGTTAGGTCTGGGATAGGTCTGGGATTTGCCCCCATCAGGCTCATACTTTCGCGTTTTTCACGTACTTGTTGAACGGATCCTGGGTTTTTTCTGGTTTGGATCACGTAGTAATGAAGTACAACACTGAAACAGTCAATTAAACCTGGTTTCCATCAATATTTTAGAGGACAGCGCATGTTAGGTCTAGGTTAGGCCTGGGATTTGCTCTGATCAGGGTCATACTTTCGCAGTTTTAACATACATGTTAACCTGATCGAGGGTTTTTTCTGCTTTGGATCACGTAGTATAGTGGTACCACACTGAAACAGTCCATTAAACCTGGTTTGGATCAATATTTTAGAGGATAACGCATGTTAGGTCTAGGTTAGCCCTGGGATTTTCACTCATCAGACTCATACTTTCGCATTCTTCTCATACTTGTTGAACTGATCCTGGGTTTTTTCTGGTTTGGATCACGTAGTAATGTGGTACCACACTGAAACAGTCGATTAAACCTGGTTATGATCAGTATTTTAGAGGATAACGCATAGTTAGGTTTGGGATAGGTCTGGGATTTGACCTCATCAGACTCATACTTTCGCACACTTCACATACTTGTTGAACAGATCCTGGGTTATTTTCTGGTTTGGATCACATAGTAATGTGGTACCACACTGAAACAGTCGATTAAACCTGGTTTCGATCAATATTTTAGAGAATAATTCATGTTAGGTCTAGGTTAGGTCTGGGATTTGCTCTCATCAGGCGCGTTCCTTCGCATATTTCTCATACTTGATGGCTAGATCCTGGGCTTTTTCTGGATTGCATCACGTAGTAATGAAGTACAACACCGAAACAGTCAATTAAACCTGGTTTCCGTCAATATCTTAGAGGACAACGAAAGTTAGGTCTGGGATAGGTCTGGGATTTGACCTCATCAGACTCATACTTTCGCACACTTCACATACTCGTTGAACAGATCCTGGGTTATTTTCTGGTTTGGATCACATAGTAATGTGGTACCACACTGAAACAGTCGATTAAACCTGGTTTCGATCAATATTTTAGAGAATAATTAATGATAGGTCTAGGTTAGGTCTGGGATTTGCTCTCATCAGGCTCATTATTTCGCATATTTCTCATACTTGATGGCTAGATCCTGGGCTGTTTCTGGATTGTATGACGTAGTAATGTGGTACCACGCTGAAACAGCGAATTAAACCTGGTTTCGATCAATAATTTAGAGGATAACGCAAGTTAGGTCTGGCATAGGTCTGGGATTTGCCCTCATCAGGGTCATACTTTCGCAGTTTTAACATTCATGTTGACCTGATCGACGGTTTTTTCTGCTTTGGATCACGTAGTAAAGTGGTACCACACTGAAACATTCAATTAAACCTGGTCTTGATAAATATTTTAGAGGATAACGCATGTTAGGTTTGGGTTAGGTCTACGATTTGCCCTCATCAGGCTCATACTTTCGCATATTTCTCATACTTCATGGCTAGATCCTGGGCTGTTTCTGGATTGTATCACGTAGTAATGTGGTACCACGCTGAAACAGTCAATTAAACCTGGTTTCGATCAATATTTTAGAGGATAACGCAAGTTAGGTCTGCCATAGGTCTGGGATTCGCCCTCATCAGGCTCATACTTCCGCGTTTTTCACATACTTGTTGAACAGATCCTGGGTTTTTTCTGGTTTGTATCACGTAGTAGTGTGGTACCACACTGAAACACTCCATTAAACCTGGTTTGGATGAATATTTTATAGGATAACGCATGTTAGGTCTAGGTTAGCCCTGGGATTTTCACTCATCAGACTCATACTTTCGCATTCTTCTCGTACTTGTTGAACTGATCCTGGGTTTTTTCTGGCTTGGATCACGTAGTAATGTGGTACCACACTGAAACAGTCGATTAAACCTGGTTTCGATCAATATTTTAGAGGATAACGCAAGTTAAGTCTGGGATTGGTCTGGGATTTGACCTCACCAGACTCATACTTTCGCACACTTCACATACTCGTTGAACAGATCCTGGGTTACTTTCTGGTTTGGAGCACATAGTAATGTGGTACCACACCGAAACAGTCGATTAAACCAGGTTTTGATCAATATTTTTGAGGATAACGCATGTTAGGTCTAGGTTAGGCCTGGGATTTTCACTCATCAGACTCATACTTTCGCATTCTTCACATACTTGTAGAACGGATCCTGGGTTTTTTTTGTTTAGGATCACGTAGTAATGTGGGACCACACTGAAACAGTCAATTAAACCTGGTCTTGATAAATATTTTAGAGGATAACGCATGTTAGGTCTGGGTCAGGTCTAGAATTTGCCCTCATCATGCTCATACTTTCGCACACTTCACATACTCGTTGACAAGATCCTGGGTTTTTTTCTGGCTTGGATCACGTAGTAATGTGGTTCCACACTGGAACAGTCGACTAAACTTGGCTTCGATCAATATTTTAGAGGATAACGCAAGTTAGGTCTGGGATAGGTCTGGGATTTGCCCTCATCAGGCTCATACTTTCGCGTTTTTCACGTACTTGTTGAACGGATCCTGGGTTTTTTCTGGTTTGGGTCACGTAGTAATGTGGGACCACACTGAAACAGTCAATTAAACCAGGTTTCGACCAATATTTTAGAGAATAATTCATGTTAGGTCTAGGTTAGGTCTGGGATTTGCTCTCATCAGGCTCATACTTTCGCACACCTCACATACTTGTTGAACGGATCCTGGGTTTTTTCTGGTTTGGATCACGTAGTAGTGTGGTACCACACTGAAACACTCCATTAAACCTGGTTTCGCTCAATATTTTAGAGGATAACGCGTGTTAGGTTTGGGTTAGGTCTAGGATTTGCCCTCATCAGGCTCATACTTTCGCATATTTCTCATACTTCATGGCTAGATCCTGGGCTGTTTCTGGATTGTATCACGTAGTAATGTGGTACCACGCTGAAACAGTCAATTAAACCAGGTTTCGATCAATATTTTAGAGGATAACGCAAGTTAGGTCTGCCATAGGTCTGGGATTCGCCCTCATCAGGCTCATACTTCCGCGTTTTTCACATACTTGTTGAACAGATCCTGGGTTTTTTCTGGTTTGTATCACGTAGTAGTGAGGTACCACACTGAAACACTCCATTAAACCTGGTTTGGATCAATATTTTATAGGATAACGCATGTTAGGTCTAGGTTAGCCCTGGGATTTTCACTCATCAGACTCATACTTTCGCATTCTTCTCGTACTTGTTGAACTGATCCTGGGTTTTTTCTGGCTTGGATCACGTAGTAATGTGGTTCCACACTGGAACAGTCGATTAAACTTGGCTTCGATCAATATTTTAGAGGATAACGCAAGTTAGGTCTGGGATAGGTCTGGGATTCGCCCTCATCAGGCTCATACTTTCGCGTTTTTCACATACTTGTTGAACAGATCGTGGGTTTTTTCTGGTTTGTATCACGTAGTAGTGTGGTACCACACTGAAACACTCCATTAAACCTGGTTTCGCTCAATATTTTAGAGGATAACGCATGTTAGGTCTAGGTCAGTCCTGGGATTTTCACTCATCAGACTCATACTTTCGCATTCTTCTTATACTTGTTTAACTGATCCTGGGTTTTTTCTGGTTTGGATCACGTAGTAATGTGGTACCACACTGAAACAGTCGATTAAACCTGGTTTCGATCAATATTTTAGAGGATAACGCAAAGTATGTCTGGGATTGGTCTGGGATTTGACCTCATCAGAATCATACTTTCGCACACTTCACATACTCGTTGAACAGATCCTGGGATATTTTCTGGTTTGGATCACATAGGAATGTGGCACCACACTGAAACAGTCGATTAAACCACGTTTCGATCAATATTTTTGAGGATAACGCATGTTAGGTCTAGGTTAGGTCTGGGATTTTCGCTCATGAGACTCATACTTTCGCATTCTTCACATACTTGTTGAACGGATCCTGGATTTTTTCTGGTTTGGTTCATGTAGTAATGTGGTACCACACTGAAACATTCAATTAAACCTGGTCTTGATAAATATTTCAGAGGATAACGCATGTTAGGTTTGGCTTAGGTCTAGGATTTGCCCTCAGCAGGCTCATACTTTCGCATATTTCTCATACTTCATGGCTAGATCCTGGGCTGTTTCTGGTTTGTATCACGTAGTAATGTGGTACCACGCTGAAACAGTCAATTAAACCTGGTTTCGATCAATATTTTAGAGGATAACGCAAGTTAGGTCTGGCATAGGTCTGGGATTCGCCCTCATCAGGCTCATACTTTCGCGTTTTTCACATACTTGTTGAACAGATCGTGGGTTTTTTCTGGTTTGTATCACGTAGTAGTGTGGTACCACACTGAAACAGTCCATTAAACATGGTTTGGATCAATTGTTTAGAGGATAACGCATGTTAGGTCTAGGTTAGCCCTGGGATTTTCACTCATCAGACTCATACTTTCGCATTCTTCTCATACTCGTTGAACAGATCCTGGGTTATTTTCTGGTTTGGATCACATAGTAATGTGGTACCACACTGAAACAGTCGATTAAACCAGGTTTCGATCAATATTTTTGAGGATAACGCATGTTAGGTCTAGGTTAGGCCTGGGATTTTCACTCATCAGACTCATACTTTCGCATTCTTCACATACTTGTTGAACGGATCCTGGGTTTTTTCTGGTTTGGATCACGTAGTAATGCGGTACCACACTGAAACAGTCGATTAAACCTGGTTATGATCTATACTTTAGAGGATAACGCATAGTTAGGTTTGGGATAGGTCTGGGATTTGACCTCATCAGACTCATACTTTCGCACACTTCACATACTCGTTGAACAGATCCTGGGTTATTTTCTGGTTTGGATCACATAGTAATGTGGTACCACACTGAAACAGTCGATTAAACCTGGTTTCGATCAATATTTTAGAGAATAATTCATGTTAGGTCTAGGTTAGGTCTGGGATTTTCTCTCATCAGGCGCGTTCTTTCGCATATTTCTCATACTTGATGGCTAGATCCTGGGCTTTTTCTGGATTGCATCACGTAGTAATGAAGTACAACACTGAAACAGTCAATTAAACCTGGTTTCCATCAATATCTTAGAGGACAACGCAAGTTAGGTCTGGGATAGGTCTGGGATTTGACCTCATCAGACTCATACTTTCGCACACTTCACATACTCGTTGAACAGATCCTGGGATATTTTCTGGTTTGGATCACATAGGAATGTGGCACCACACTGAAACAGTCGATTAAACCACGTTTCGGTCAATATGTTTGAGGATAACGCATGTTAGGTCTAGGTTAGGCCTGGGATTTTCACTCATCAGACTCATACTTTCGCATTCTTCTCATACTTGTTGAACTGATCCTGGGTTTTTTCTGGTTTGGTTCATGTAGTAATGTGGTACCACACTGAAACATTCAATTAAACCCGGTCTTGATAAATATTTCAGAGGATAACGCATGTTAGGTTTGGCTTAGGTCTAGGATTTGCCCTCAGCAGGCTCATACTTTCGCATTCTTAACATACTTGTTGAACGGATCCTGGGTTTTTTCTGGTTTGGTTCATGTAGTAATGTGGTACCACACCGATACATTCAATTATACCTGGTCTTGATAAATATTCCAGAGGATAACGCATGTTAGGTTTGGCTTAGGTCTAGGATTTGCCCTCAGCAGGCTCATACTTTCGCATATTTCTCATACTTCATGGCTAGATCCTGGGCTGTTTCTGGTTTGTATCACGTAGTAATGTGGTACCACGCTGAAACAGTCAATTAAACCTGGTTTCGATCAATATTTTAGAGGATAACGCAAGTTAGGTCTGGCATAGGTCTGGGATTCGTCCTCATCAGGCTCATACTTTCGCGTCTTTCACATACTTGTTGAACAGATCGTGGGTTTTTTCTGGTTTGTATCACGTAGTAGTGTGGTACCACACTGAAACAGTCCATTAAACCTGGTTTGGATCAATTGTTTAGAGGATAACGCATGTTAGGTCTAGGTTAGCCCTGGGATTTTCACTCATCAGACTCATACTTTCGCATTCTTCTCATACTTGTTGAACTGATCCTGGGTTTTTTCTGGTTTTGATCACGTAGTAATGTGGTACCACACTGAAACAGTCGATTAAACCTGGTTTCGATCAATATCTTAGAGGATAACGCAAGTTAAGTCTGGGATTGGTCTGGGATTTGACCTCATCAGACTCATACTTTCGCACACTTCACATACTCGTTGAACAGATCCTGGGTTATTTTCTGGTTTGAATCACATAGTAATGTGGTACCACACTGAAACAGTCGATTAAACCAGGTTTCGATCAATATTTTTGAGGATAACGCATGTTAGGTCTAGGTTAGGCCTGGGATTTTCCCTCATCAGACTCATACTTTCGCATTCTTCACATACTTGTTGAACGGATCCTGGGTTTTTTCTGGTTTGGATCACGTAGTAATGCGGTACCACATTGAAACAGTCGATTAAACCTGGTTATGATCAATATTTTAGAGGATAACACATAGTTAGGTTTGGGATAGGTCTGGGATTTGACCTCATCAGACTCATACTTTCGCACACTTCACATACTCGTTGATCAGATCCTGGGTTATTTTCTGGTTTGGATCACATAGTAATGTGGTACCACACTGAAACAGTCGATTAAACCTGGTTTCGATCAATATTTTAGAGAATAATTCATGTTAGGTCTAGGTTAGGTCTGGGATTTGCGCTCATCAGGCTCGTTCTTTCGCATATTTCTCATACTTGATGGCTAGATCCTGGGCTTTTTCTGGATTGCATCACGTAGGAATGAAGTACAACACTGAAACTGTCAATTAAACCTGGTTTCCATCAATATCTTAGAGGACAACGCAAGTTAGGTCTGGGATAGGTCTGGGATTTGACCTCATCAGAATCATACTTTCGCACACTTCACATACTCGTTGAACAGATCCTGGGTTATTTTCTGGTTTGGATCACATAGTAATGTGGTACCACACTGAAACAGTCGATTATACCTGGTTTCGATCAATATTTTAGAGAATAATTCATGTTAGGTCTAGGTTAGGTCTGGGATTTGCTCTCATCAGGCTCATTCTTTCGCATATTTCTCATACTTGATGGCTAGATCCTGGGCTGTTTCTGGATTGTATGACGTAGTAATGTGGTACCACGCTGAAACAGCGAATTAAACCTGGTTTCGATCAATATTTTAGAGGATAACGCAAGTTAGGTCTGGCATAGGTCTGGGATTTGCCCTCATCAGGGTCATACTTTCGCAGTTTTAACATACATGTTGACCTGATCGACGGTTTTTTCTGCTTTGGATCACGTAGTAAAGTGGTACCACACTGAAACATTCAATTAAACCTGGTCTTGATAAATATTTTAGAGGATAACGCATGTTAGGTTTGGGTTAGGTCTAGGATTTGCCCTCATCAGGCTCATACTTTCGCATATTTCTCATACTTCATGGCTAGATCCTGGGCTGTTTCTGGATTGTATCACGTAGTAATGTGGTACAACGCTGAAACAGTCAATTAGACCTGGTTTCGATCAATATTTTAGAGGATAACGCAAGTTAGGTCTGGCATAGGTCTGGGATTCGCCCTCATCAGGCTCATACTTTCGCGTTTTTCACATACTTGTTGAACAGATCCTGGGTTTTTTCTGGTTTGTATCACGTAGTAGTGTGGTGCCACACTGAAACAGTCCATTAAACCTGGCTTGGATCAATATTTTAGAGGATAACGCATGTTAGGTCTAGGTTAGCACTGGGATTTTCACTCATCAGACTCATACTTTCGCATTCTTCTCATACTTGTTGAACTGATCCTGGGTTTTTTCTGGCTTGGATCACATAGTAATGTGGTACCACACCGAAACAGTCGATTAAACCTGGTTTCGATCAATATTTTTGAGGATAACGCATGTTAGGTCTAGGTTAGGCCTGGGATTTTCACTCATCAGACTCATACTTTCGCATTCTTCACATACTTGTTGAACGGATGCTGGGTTTTTTCTGGTTTGGATCACGTAGTAATGTGGGTCCACACTGAAACAATCAATTAAACCTGGTCTTGATAAATATTTTAGAGGATAACGCATGTTAGGTCTGGGATAGGTATGGGATTTGCCCTCATCAGACTCATACTTTCGCACACTTCACATACTCGTTGAACAGATCCTGGGTTATTTTCTGGTTTGGATCACATAGTAATGTGGTACCACACTGAAACAGTCGATTAAACCAGGTTTCGAACAATATTTTAGCGGATAACGCATGTTAGGTCTAGGTTAGGCCTGGGATTTTCACTCATCAGACTCATACTTTCGCATTCTTCTCATACTTGTTGAACTAATCCTGGGTTTTTTCTGGTTTGGATCACGCAGTAATGTGGTACCACACTGAAACAATCAATTAAACCTGGTCTTGATAAATATTTTAGAGGATAACGCATGTTAGGCTTGGGTTAGGTCTAGGATTTGCCCTCAGCAGGCTCATACTTTCGCAGTGCTAACATACATGTTGACCTGATCGAGGGTTTTTTCTGCTTTGGATCACGTAGTAAAGTGGTACCACACTGAAACAGTCCACTAAACCTGGTTTGGATCAATATTTTAGAGGATAATGCAAGTTAAGTCTGGGAATGGTCTGGGATTTGACCTCATCAGACTCATACTTTCGCACACTTCACATACTCGTTGATCAGATCCTGGGTTATTTTCTGGTTTGGATCACATAGTAATGTGGTACCACACTGAAACAGTCGATTAAACCTGGTTTCGATCAATATTTTAGAGAATAATTCATGTTAGGTCTAGGTTAGGTCTGGGATTTGCGCTCATCAGGCTCGTTCTTTCGCATATTTCTCATACTTGATGGCTAGATCCTGGGCTTTTTCTGGATTGCATCACGTTGTAATGAAGTACAACACTGAAACAGTCAATTAAACCTGGTTTCCATCAATATCTTAGAGGACGACGCAAGTTAGGTCTGGGATAGGTCTGGGATTTGACCTCATCAGACTCATACTTTCGCAAACTTCACATACTCGTTGAACAGATCCTGGGTTATTTTCTGGTTTGGATCACAGAGTAATGTGGTACCACACTGAAACAGTCGATTAAACCTGGTTTCGATCAATATTTTAGAGAATAATTCATGTTAGGTCTAGGTTAGGTCTGGGATTTGCTCTCATGAGGCGCGTTCTTTCGCATATTTCTCATACTTGATGGCTAGATCCTGGGCTTTTTCTGGATTGCATCACGTAGTAATGAAGTACATCACTGAAACAGTCAATTAAACCTGGTTTCCATCAATATCTTAGAGGACGACGCAAGTTAGGTCTGGGATAGGTCTGGGATTTGACCTCATCAGACTCATACTTTCGCACACTTCACATACTCGTTGAACAGATCCTGGGTTATTTTCTGGTTTGGATCACATAGTAATGTAGTACCACACTGAAACAGTCGATTAAACCTGGTTTCGATCAATATTTTAGAGAATAATTCATGTTAGGGCTAGGTTAGGTCTGGGATTTGCTCTCATCAGGCTCATTCTTTCGCATATTTGTCATACCTGATGGCTAGATCCTGGGCTGTTTCTGGATTGTATGACGTAGTAATGTGGTACCACGCTGAAACAGCGAATTAAACCTGGTTTCGATCAATAATTTAGAGGATAATGCAAGTTAGGTCTGGCATAGATCTGGGATTTGCCCTCATCAGGGTCATACTTTCGCAGTTTTAACATACATGTTGACCTGATCGACGGTTTTTTCTGCTTTGGATCACGTAGTAAAGTGGTACCGCACTGAACACATTCAATTAAACCTGGTCTTGATAAATATTTTAGAGGATAACGCATGTTAGGTTTGGGTTAGGTCTAGGATTTGCCCTCATCATGCTCATACTTTCGCACACTTCACATACTCGTTGACAAGATCCTGGGTTTTTTCTGGCTTGAATCACGTGGTAATGTGGTTCCACACTGAAACAGTCGATTAAACTTGGCTTCGATCAATATTTTAGAGGATAACGCAAGTTTGGTCTGGGATAGGTCTGGGATTTGCCCTCATCAGGCTCATACTTTCGCGTTTTTCACGTACTTGTTGAACGGATCCTGTGTTTTTTCTGGTTTGGGTCACGTAGTAATGTGGGACCACACTGAAACAGTCAATTAAATCTGGTTTCGACCAATATTTTAGAGAATAATTCATGTTAGGTCTAGGTTAGGTCTGGGATTTGCTCTCATCAGGCTCATACTTTCGCACACTTCACATACCTGTTGAACGGATCCTGGGTTTTTTCTGGTTTGTATCACGTAGTAGTGTGGTACCACACTGAAACAGTCCATTAAACCTGGTTTGGATCAATTGTTTAGAGGATAACGCATGTTAGGTCTAGGTTAGCCCTGGGATTTTCACTCATCAGACTCATACTTTCGCATTCTTCTCATACTTGTTGAACGGATCCTGGGTTTTTTCTGGATTGGATCACGTAGTAATGTGGTACCACACTGAAACAGTCGATTAAACCTGGTTTCGATCAATATCTTAGAGGATAACGCAAGTTAAGTCTGGGATTGGTCTGGGATTTGACCTCATCAGACTCATACTTTCGCACACTTCACATACTCGTTGAACAGATCCTGGGTTATTTTCTGGTTTGGATCACATAGGAATGTGGCACCACACTGAAACAGTCGATTAAACCACGTTACGATCAATATCTTTGAGGATAACGCATGTTAGGTCTAGGTTAGGCCTGGGATTTGCCCTCATCAGGCTCATACTTTCGCGTTTTTCACGTACTTGTTGACCGGATCCTGGGTTTTTTCTGGTTTGGATCACGTAGTAATGTGGGACCACACTGAATCAGTCAATTAAACCTGGTTTCGATCAATATTTTAGAGAATAATTCATGTTAGGTCTAGGTTAGGTCTGGGATTTGCTCTCATCAGGCGCGTTCTTTCGCATATTTCTCATACTTGATGGCTAGATCCTGGGCTTTTTCTGGATTGCATCACGTAGGAATGAAGTACAACACTGAAACTGTCAATTAAACCTGGTTTCCATCAATATCTTAGAGGACAACGCAAGTTAGGTCTGGGATAGGTCTGGGATTTGACCTCATCAGAATCATACTTTCGCACACTTCACATACTCGTTGAACAGATCCTGGGTTATTTTCTGGTTTGGATCACATAGTAATGTGGTACCACACTGAAACAGTCGATTATACCTGGTTTCGATCAATATTTTAGAGAATAATTCATGTTAGGTCTAGGTTAGGTCTGGGATTTGCTCTCATCAGGCTCATTCTTTCGCATATTTCTCATACTTGATGGCTAGATCCTGGGCTGTTTCTGGATTGTATGACGTAGTAATGTGGTACCACGCTGAAACAGCGAATTAAACCTGGTTTCGATCAATATTTTAGAGGATAACGCAAGTTAGGTCTGGCATAGGTCTGGGATTTGCCCTCATCAGGGTCATACTTTCGCAGTTTTAACATACATGTTGACCTGATCGACGGTTTTTTCTGCTTTGGATCACGTAGTAAAGTGGTACCACACTGAAACATTCAATTAAACCTGGTCTTGATAAATATTTTAGAGGATAACGCATGTTAGGTTTGGGTTAGGTCTAGGATTTGCCCTCATCAGGCTCATACTTTCGCATATTTCTCATACTTCATGGCTAGATCCTGGGCTGTTTCTGGATTGTATCACGTAGTAATGTGGTACAACGCTGAAACAGTCAATTAGACCTGGTTTCGATCAATATTTTAGAGGATAACGCAAGTTAGGTCTGGCATAGGTCTGGGATTCGCCCTCATCAGGCTCATACTTTCGCGTTTTTCACATACTTGTTGAACAGATCCTGGGTTTTTTCTGGTTTGTATCACGTAGTAGTGTGGTGCCACACTGAAACAGTCCATTAAACCTGGCTTGGATCAATATTTTAGAGGATAACGCATGTTAGGTCTAGGTTAGCACTGGGATTTTCACTCATCAGACTCATACTTTCGCATTCTTCTCATACTTGTTGAACTGATCCTGGGTTTTTTCTGGCTTGGATCACATAGTAATGTGGTACCACACCGAAACAGTCGATTAAACCTGGTTTCGATCAATATTTTTGAGGATAACGCATGTTAGGTCTAGGTTAGGCCTGGGATTTTCACTCATCAGACTCATACTTTCGCATTCTTCACATACTTGTTGAACGGATGCTGGGTTTTTTCTGGTTTGGATCACGTAGTAATGTGGGTCCACACTGAAACAATCAATTAAACCTGGTCTTGATAAATATTTTAGAGAATAACGCATGTTAGGTCTGGGATAGGTATGGGATTTGCCCTCATCAGACTCATACTTTCGCACACTTCACATACTCGTTGAACAGATCCTGGGTTATTTTCTGGTTTGGATCACATAGTAATGTGGTACCACACTGAAACAGTCGATTAAACCAGGTTTCGAACAATATTTTAGCGGATAACGCATGTTAGGTCTAGGTTAGGCCTGGGATTTTCACTCATCAGACTCATACTTTCGCATTCTTCTCATACTTGTTGAACTAATCCTGGGTTTTTTCTGGTTTGGATCACGCAGTAATGTGGTACCACACTGAAACAATCAATTAAACCTGGTCTTGATAAATATTTTAGAGGATAACGCATGTTAGGCTTGGGTTAGGTCTAGGATTTGCCCTCAGCAGGCTCATACTTTCGCAGTGCTAACATACATGTTGACCTGATCGAGGGTTTTTTCTGCTTTGGATCACGTAGTAAAGTGGTACCACACTGAAACAGTCCACTAAACCTGGTTTGGATCAATATTTTAGAGGATAATGCAAGTTAAGTCTGGGAATGGTCTGGGATTTGACCTCATCAGACTCATACTTTCGCACACTTCACATACTCGTTGAACAGATCCTGGGTTATTTTCTGGTTTGGATCACATAGCAATGTGGTACCACACTGAAACAGTCGATTAAACCAGGTTTCGATCAATATTTTAGAGGATAACGCATGTTAGGTCTAGGTTAGGCCTGGGATTTTCACTCACCAGACTCATACTTTCGCATTCTTCACACACTTGTTGAACGGATGCTGGGTTTTTTCTGGTTTGGATCACGTTGTAATGTGGGACCACACTGAAACTGTCAATTAAACCTGGTTTCGATCAATATTGTAGAGAATAATTCATGTTAGGTCTAGGCTAGGTCTGGGATTTGCTCTCATCAGACTCATACTTTCGCATTCTTCACATACTTGTTGAACGGATCCTGGGTTTTTTCTGGATTGGATCACGTAGTAATTTGGTACCACACTGAAACATTCAATGAAACCTGGTCTGGATAAATATTTTAGAGGATAACGCAAGTTAGGTCTGGGGTAGGTCTGGGATTAGCCCTCATCAGACTCATACTTTCGCACACTTCACATATTCGTTGAATAGATCCCGGGTTTTTTTCTGGTTTGGATCACGTAGTAATGTGGTAACACACTGAAACAGTCGATTAAACCTGGTTTCGATCAATATTATTGAGGATAACGCATGTTAGGCCTAGGTCAGGTCTAGGATTTGCCCCCATCAGGCTCATACTTTCTCATATTTCTCATACTTCATGGCTGGATCCTGGGCTATTTCTGGATTGGATCACGTAGTAATGTGGTACCACACTGAAACAGTCAATTAAACCTGGTTTCGATTATTATTTTAGAGAATAATTCATGTTAGGTCTGGGTTAGGTCTGGGATTTGCTCTCATCAGGCTCATTCTTTCGCATATTTCTCATACTTGAACGCTAGATCCTGGGCTTTTTCTGGATTGCATCACGTAGTAATGAAGTACAACACTGAAACAGTCAATTAAACCTGGTTTCCATCAATATTTTAGAGGACAACGCAAGTTAGGTCTAGGTTAGGCCTGGGATTTGCCCTCATCAGGATCATACTTTCGCAGTTTTAACATACATGTTCACCTGATCGAGGGTTTTTTCTGCTTTGGATCACGTAGTAAAGTGGTACCACACTGAAACAGTCCATTAAACCTGGTTTCGATCAATATTATTGAGGATAACGCATGTTAGGCCTAGGTCAGGTCTAGGATTTGCCCACATCAGGCTCATACTTTCTCATATTTCTCATACTCCATGGCTGGATCCTGGGCTATTTCTGGATTGGATCACGTAGTAATGTGGTACCACACTGAAACAGTCGATTAAACCAGGTTTCGAACAATATTTTAGCGGATAACGCATGTTAGGTCTAGGTTAGGCCTGGGATTTTCACTCATCAGACTCATACTTTCGCATTCTTCACACACTTGTTGAACGGATGCTGGGTTTTTTCTGGTTTGGATCACGTTGTAATGTGGGACCACACTGAAACAATCAATTAAACCTGGTCTTGATAAATATTTTAGAGGATAACGCATGTTAGGCTTGGGTTAGGTCTAGGATTTGCCCTCAGCAGGCTCATACTTTCGCATATCTCTCATACTTCATGGCTAGATCCTGGGCTATTTCTGGATTGTATCACGTAGTAATGTGGTACCACGCTGAAACAGTCAATTAAACCTGGTTTCGATCAATATTTTAGAGGATAACGCAAGTTAGGTCTGGCATAGGTCTGGGATTCGCCCTCATCAGGCTCATTCTTTCGCGTTTTTCACATACTTGTAGAACAGATCCTGGGTTTTTTCTGGTTTGTATCACGTAGTAGTGTGGTACCACACTCAAAACAGTCCATTAAACCTGGTTTGGATGAATATTTTAGAGGATAACGCATGTAAGGTCTAGGTTAGCCCTGGGATTTCCACTCATCAGACTCATACTTTCGCAATCTTCTCATACTTGTTGAACTGATCCTGGGTTTTTTCTGGCTTGGATCACGTAGTAATGTGGTACCACACTGAAACAGACGATTAAACCTGGTTTCGATCAATATCTTAGAGGATAACGCAAGTTAAGTCTGGGAATGGTCTGGGATTTGACCTCATCAGACTCATACTTTCGCACACTTCACATACTCGTTGAACAGATCCTGGGTTATTTTCTGGTTTGGATCACATAGCAATGTGGTACCACACTGAAACAGTCGATTAAACCAGGTTTCGATCAATATTTTAGAGGATAACGCATGTTAGGTCTAGGTTAGGCCTGGGATTTGCTCTCATCAGACTCATACTTTCGCATTCTTCACATACTTGTTGAACGGATCCTGGGTTTTTTTTGGATTGGATCACGTAGTAATTTGGTACCACACTGAAACATTCAATGAAACCTGGTCTTGATAAATATTTTAGAGGATAACGCATGTTAGGCTTGGGTTAGGTCTAGGATTTGCCCTCAGCAGGCTCATACTTTCGCAGTGCTAACATACATGTTGACCTGATCGAGGGTTTTTTCTGCTTTGGATCACGTAGTAAAGTGGTACCACACTGAAACAGTCCACTAAACCTGGTTTGGATCAATATTTTAGAGGATAATGCAAGTTAAGTCTGGGAATGGTCTGGGATTTGACCTCATCAGACTCATACTTTCGCACACTTCACATACTCGTTGAACAGATCCTGGGTTATTTTCTGGTTTGGATCACATAGCAATGTGGTACCACACTGAAACAGTCGATTAAACCAGGTTTCGATCAATATTTTAGAGGATAACGCATGTTAGGTCTAGGTTAGGCCTGGGATTTTCACTCACCAGACTCATACTTTCGCATTCTTCACATACTTGTTGAACGGATCCTGGGTTTTTTCTGGTTTGGATCACGTAGTAATGTGGGACCACACTGAAACTGTCAATTAAACCTGGTTTCGATCAATATTGTAGAGAATAATTCATGTTAGGTCTAGGCTAGGTCTGGGATTTGCTCTCATCAGACTCATACTTTCGCATTCTTCACATACTTGTTGAACGGATCCTGGGTTTTTTTTGGATTGGATCACGTAGTAATTTGGTACCACACTGAAACATTCAATGAAACCTGGTCTGGATAAATATTTTAGAGGATAACGCAAGTTAGGTCTGGGGTAGGTCTGGGATTAGCCCTCATCAGACTCATACTTTCGCACACTTCACATATTCGTTGAACAGATCCCGGGTTTTTTTCTGGTTTGGATCACGTAGTAATGTGGTAACACACTGAAACAGTCGATTAAACCTGGTTTCGATCAATATTATTGAGGATAACGCATGTTAGGCCTAGGTCAGGTCTAGGATTTGCCCCCATCAGGCTCATACTTTCTCATATTTCTCATACTTCATGGCTGGATCCTGGGCTATTTCTGGATTGGATCACGTAGTAATGTGGTACCACACTGAAACAGTCAATTAAACCTGGTTTCGATTAATATTTTAGAGAATAATTCATGTTAGGTCTTGGTTAGGTCTGGGATTTGCTCTCATCAGGCTCATTCTTTCGCATATTTCTCATACTTGAACGCTAGATCCTGGGCTTTTTCTGGATTGCATCACGTAGTAATGAAGTACAACACTGAAACAGTCAATTAAACCTGGTTTCCATCAATATTTTAGAGGACAACGCAAGTTAGGTCTAGGTTAGGCCTGGGATTTGCCCTCATCAGGATCATACTTTCGCAGCTTTAACATACATGTTCACCTGATCGAGGGTTTTTTCTGCTTTGGATCACGTAGTAAAGTGGTACCACACTGAAACAGTCCATTAAATCTGGTTTCGATCAATATTATTGAGGATAACGCATGTTAGGCCTAGGTCAGGTCTAGGATTTGCCCACATCAGGCTCATACTTTCTCATATTTCTCATACTTCATGGCTGGATCCTGGGCTATTTCTGGATTGGATCACGTAGTAATGTGGTACCACACTGAAACAGTCGATTAAACCAGGTTTCGAACAATATTTTAGCGGATAACGCATGTTAGGTCTAGGTTAGGCCTGGGATTTTCACTCATCAGACTCATACTTTCGCATTCTTCACACACTTGTTGAACGGATGCTGGGTTTTTTCTGGTTTGGATCACGTTGTAATGTGGGACCACACTGAAACAATCAATTAAACCTGGTCTTGATAAATATTTTAGAGGATAACGCATGTTAGGCTTGGGTTAGGTCTAGGATTTGCCCTCAGCAGGCTCATACTTTCGCATATCTCTCATACTTCATGGCTAGATCCTGGGCTATTTCTGGATTGTATCACGTAGTAATGTGGTACCACGCTGAAACAGTCAATTAAACCTGGTTTCGATCAATATTTTAGAGGATAACGCAAGTTAGGTCTGGCATAGGTCTGGGATTCGCCCTCATCAGGCTCATTCTTTCGCGTTTTTCACATACTTGTAGAACAGATCCTGGGTTTTTTCTGGTTTGTATCACGTAGTAGTGTGGTACCACACTCAAAACAGTCCATTAAACCTGGTTTGGATGAATATTTTAGAGGATAACGCATGTAAGGTCTAGGTTAGCCCTGGGATTTCCACTCATCAGACTCATACTTTCGCAATCTTCTCATACTTGTTGAACTGATCCTGGGTTTTTTCTGGTTTGGATCACGTAGTAATGTGGTACCACACTGAAACAGACGATTAAACCTGGTTTCGATCAATATCTTAGAGGATAACGCAAGTTAAGTCTGGGAATGGTCTGGGATTTGACCTCATCAGACTCATACTTTCGCACACTTCACATACTCGTTGAACAGATCCTGGGTTATTTTCTGGTTTGGATCACATAGCAATGTGGTACCACACTGAAACAGTCGATTAAACCAGGTTTCGATCAATATTTTAGAGGATAACGCATGTTAGGTCTAGGTTAGGCCTGGGATTTGCTCTCATCAGACTCATACTTTCGCATTCTTCACATACTTGTTGAACGGATCCCGGGTTTTTTTCTGGTTTGGATCACGTAGTAATGTGGTAACACACTGAAACAGTCGATTAAACCTGGTTTCGATCAATATTATTGAGGGTAACGCATGTTAGGCCTAGGTCAGGTCTAGGATTTGCCCCCATCAGGCTCATACTTTCTCATATTTCTCATACTTCATGGCTGGATCCTGGGCTATTTCTGGATTGGATCACGTAGTAATGTGGTACCACACTGAAACAGTCAATTAAACCTGGTTTCGATTAATACTTTAGAGAATAATTCATGTTAGGTCTGGGTTAGGTCTGGGATTTGCTCTCATCAGGCTCATTCTTTCGCATATTTCTCATACTTGAACGCTAGATCCTGGGCTATTTCTGGATTGCATCACGTAGTAATGAAGTACAACACTGAAACAGTCAATTAAACCTGGTTTCCATCAATATTTTAGAGGACAACGCAAGTTAGGTCTAGGTTAGGCCTGGGATTTGCCCTCATCAGGATCATACTTTCGCAGTTTTAACATACATGTTCACCTGATCGAGGGTTTTTTCTGCTTTGGATCACGTAGTAAAGTGGTACCACAACTAAAACAGTCAATTAAACCTGGTTTCGATCACTATTTTAGAGGATAACGCAAGTTAGGTCTGGATTAGCCCTCATCAGACTCATACTTTCGCATATTTCTCATACTTGATGACTAGATCCTGGGCTTTTTCTGGATTGCATCACGTAGTAATGAAGTACAACACTGAAACAGTCAATTAAACCTGGTTTCCATCAATATTTTAGAGGACAACGCATGTTAGGTCTAGGTTAGGCATGGGATTTGCCCTCATCAGGGTCATACTTTCGCAGATTTAACATACATGTTGACGTGATCGAGGGTTTTTTCTGCTTTGGATCACGTAGTAAAGTGGTACCATACTGGAACAGTCCATTAAACCTTGTTTGGATCAATATTTTTGAGGATAACGCATGTTAGGTCTAGGATGGGCCTGGGATTTTCACTCATCAGACTCATACTTTCGCATTCTTCACATACTTGTTGAACGGATCCTGGGTTTTTTCTGGTTTGGATCACGTAGTAATGTGGGGCCACACTGAAACAGTCAATTAAACCTGGTCTTGATAAATATTTTAGATGACAACGCAAGTTAGGTCTGGGATAGGTCTGGGATTTTCACTCATCAGACTCATACTTTCGCATTCTTCACATACTTGTTGAACGGATGCTGGGTTTTTTCTGGTTTGGATCACGTTGTAATGTGGGACCACACTGAAACAATCAATTAAACCTGGTCTTGATAAATATTTTAGAGGATAACGCATGTTAGGCTTGGGTTAGGTCTAGGATTTGCCCTCAGCAGGCTCATACTTTCGCAGTGCTAACATACATGTTGACCTGATCGAGGGTTTTTTCTGCTTTGGATCACGTAGTAAAGTGGTACCACACTGAAACAGTCCACTAAACCTGGTTTGGATCAATATTTTAGAGGATAATGCAAGTTAAGTCTGGGAATGGTCTGGGATTTGACCTCATCAGACTCATACTTTCGCACACTTCACATACTCGTTGAACAGATCCTGGGTTATTTTCTGGTTTGGATCACATAGCAATGTGGTACCACACTGAAACAGTCGATTAAACCAGGTTTCGATCAATATTTTAGAGGATAACGCATGTTAGGTCTAGGTTAGGCCTGGGATTTTCACTCACCAGACTCATACTTTCGCATTCTTCACATACTTGTTGAACGGATCCTGGGTTTTTTCTGGTTTGGATCACGTAGTAATGTGGGACCACACTGAAACTGTCAATTAAACCTGGTTTCGATCAATATTGTAGAGAATAATTCATGTTAGGTCTAGGCTAGGTCTGGGATTTGCTCTCATCAGACTCATACTTTCGCATTCTTCACATACTTGTTGAACGGATCCTGGGTTTTTTTTGGATTGGATCACGTAGTAATTTGGTACCACACTGAAACATTCAATGAAACCTGGTCTGGATAAATATTTTAGAGGATAACGCAAGTTAGGTCTGGGGTAGGTCTGGGATTAGCCCTCATCAGACTCATACTTTCGCACACTTCACATATTCGTTGAACAGATCCCGGGTTTTTTTCTGGTTTGGATCACGTAGTAATGTGGTAACACACGGAAACAGTCGATTAAACCTGGTTTCGATCAATATTATTGAGGATAACGCATGTTAGGCCTAGGTCAGGTCTAGGATTTGCCCCCATCAGGCTCATACTTTCTCATATTTCTCATACTTCATGGCTGGATCCTGGGCTATTTCTGGATTGGATCACGTAGTAATGTGGTACCACACTGAAACAGTCAATTAAACCTGGTTTCGATTAATATTTTAGAGAATAATTCATGTTAGGTCTGGGTTAGGTCTGGGATTTGCTCTCATCAGGCTCATTCTTTCGCATATTTCTCATACTTGAACGCTAGATCCTGGGCTTTCTCTGGATTGCGTCACGTAGTAATGAAGTACAACACTGAAACAGTCAATTAAACCTGGTTTCCATCAATATTTTAGAGGACAACGCAAGTTAGGTCTAGGTTAGGCCTGGGATTTGCCCTCATCAGGATCATACTTTCGCAGTTTTAACATACATGTTCACCTGATCGAGGGTTTTTTCTGCTTTGGATCACGTAGTAAAGTGGTACCACACTGAAACAGTCCATTAAATCTGGTTTCGATCAATATTATTGAGGATAACGCATGTTAGGCCTAGGTCAGGTCTAGGATTTGCCCACATCAGGCTCATACTTTCTCATATTTCTCATACTTCATGGCTGGATCCTGGGCTATTTCTGGATTGGATCACGTAGTAATGTGGTACCACACTGAAACAGTCGATTAAACCAGGTTTCGAACAATATTTTAGCGGATAACGCATGTTAGGTCTAGGTTAGGCCTGGGATTTTCACTCATCAGACTCATACTTTCGCATTCTTCACACACTTGTTGAACGGATGCTGGGTTTTTTCTGGTTTGGATCACGTTGTAATGTGGGACCACACTGAAACAATCAATTAAACCTGGTCTTGATAAATATTTTAGAGGATAACGCATGTTAGGCTTGGGTTAGGTCTAGGATTTGCCCTCAGCAGGCTCATACTTTCGCATATCTCTCATACTTCATGGCTAGATCCTGGGCTATTTCTGGATTGTATCACGTAGTAATGTGGTACCACGCTGAAACAGTCAATTAAACCTGGTTTCGATCAATATTTTAGAGGATAACGCAAGTTAGGTCTGGCATAGGTCTGGGATTCGCCCTCATCAGGCTCATTCTTTCGCGTTTTTCACATACTTGTAGAACAGATCCTGGGTTTTTTCTGGTTTGTATCACGTAGTAGTGTGGTACCACACTCAAAACAGTCCATTAAACCTGGTTTGGATGAATATTTTAGAGGATAACGCATGTAAGGTCTAGGTTAGCCCTGGGATTTGCCCTCATCAGACTCATACTTTCGCACACTTCACATACTCGTTGAACAGATCCTGGGTTAGTTTCTGGTTTGGATCACATAGCAATGTGGTACCACACTGAAACAGTCGATTAAACCAGGTTTCGATCAATATTTTAGAGGATAACGCATGTTAGGTCTAGGTTAGGCCTGGGATTTGCTCTCATCAGACTCATACTTTCGCATTCTTCACATACTTGTTGAACGGATCCCGGGTTTTTTTCTGGTTTGGATCACGTAGTAATGTGGTAACACACTGAAACAGTCGATTAAACCTGGTTTCGATCAATATTATTGAGGGTAACGCATGTTAGGCCTAGGTCAGGTCTAGGATTTGCCCCCATCAGGCTCATACTTTCTCATATTTCTCATACTTCATGGCTGGATCCTGGGCTATTTCTGGATTGGATCACGTAGTAATGTGGTACCACACTGAAACAGTCAATTAAACCTGGTTTCGATTAATACTTTAGAGAATAATTCATGTTAGGTCTGGGTTAGGTCTGGGATTTGCTCTCATCAGGCTCATTCTTTCGCATATTTCTCATACTTGAACGCTAGATCCTGGGCTTTTTCTGGATTGCATCACGTAGTAATGAAGTACAACACTGAAACAGTCAATTAAACCTGGTTTCCATCAATATTTTAGAGGACAACGCAAGTTAGGTCTAGGTTAGGCCTGGGATTTGCCCTCATCAGGATCATACTTTCGCAGTTTTAACATACATGTTCACCTGATCGAGGGTTTTTCTGCTTTGGATCACGTAGTAAAGTGGTACCACACTGAAACAGTCCATTAAACCTGGTTTGCATCAATATTTTAGAGGATAACGCATGTTAGGTCTAGGTTAGCCCCGAGATATTCACTCATCAGACTCATACTTTCGCATTCTTCACATACTTGTTGAACGGATCCTGGGTTTTTTCTGGTTTGGATCACGTAGTAATGTGGGACCACACTGAAACAATCAATTAAACCTGGTCTTGATAAATATTTTAGAGGACAACGTATGTTAGGTCTGGGTTAGGTCTAGGATTTGCCCTCATCAGGCTCATACTTTCGCATATTTCTCATACTTCATGGCTAGATCCTGGGCTTTTTCTGGATTGCATCACGTAGTAATGAAGTACAACACTGAAACAGTCAATTAAACCTGGTTTCCATCAATATTTTAGAGGACAACGCATGTTAGGTCTAGGTTAGGCATGGGATTTGCCCTCATCAGGGTCATACTTTCGCAGATTTAACATACATGTTGACGTGATCGAGGTTTTTTTCTGCTTTGGATCACGTAGTAAAGTGGTACCATACTGGAACAGTCCATTAAACCTTGTTTGGATCAATATTTTTGAGGATAACGCATGTTAGGTCTAGGTTGGGCCTGGGATTTTCACTCATCAGACTCATACTTTCGCATTCTTCACATACTTGTTGAACGGATCCTGGGTTTTTTCTGGTTTGGATCACGTAGTAATGTGGGGCCACACTGAAACAGTCAATTAAACCTGGTCTTGATAAATATTTTAGATGACAACGCAAGTTAGGTCTGGGATAGGTCTGGGATTTTCACTCATCAGACTCATACTTTCGCATTCTTCACATACTTGTTGAACGGATCCTGGGATTTTTTCTGGTTTGGATCACGTAGTAATGTGGAACCACACTGAAACAATCAATTAAACATGGTCTTGATAAATATTTTAGAGGACAACGTATGTTAGGTCTGGGTTAGGTCTGGGATTATCCCTCATCAGACTCATACTTTCGCAGTTTTAACATGCATGTTGACCTGATCGAGGGTTTTTTCTGCCTTGGATCACGTAGTAATGAAGTGCAACACTGAAACAGTCAATTAAACCTGGTTTCCATCAATAGTTTAGAGGACAACGCATGTTAGGTCTAGGTTAGGCCTGGGATTTGCCCACATCAGGGTCATACTTTCGCAGTTTTAACATACATGTTGACCTGATCGAGGGTTTTTTCTGCTTTGGATCACGCAGTAAAGTGGTACCACACTGAAAAGTCCATTAAACCTGGTTTGGATCAATATTTTTGAGGATAACGCATGATAGGTCTAGGTTAGCCCTGGGACTTTCACTCATCAGACTCATACTTTCGCATTCTTCACATACTTGTTGAACAGATACAGGGTTTTTTCTGGTTTGGTTCACGTAGTAATGTGGTACCACACTGAAACTGTCGATTAATCCTGGTTTCGATTAATATTTTAGAGGATAACGCATGTTAGGTCTAGGTTAGGCCTGGGATTTTCACTCATCAGACTCATACTTTCGCACACTTCACATACTCGTTGACAAGATCCTGGGTTTTTTTCTGGTTTGGATCACGTAGTAATGTGGTACCACACTGAAACATTCAATTAAACCTGGTCTTGATAAATATTTTAGAGGTTAACGCATGTTAGGTTTGGGTTAGGTCTTGGATTTGCCCTCATCAGTCTCATACTTTCTCATATCTCTCATACTTCATGGCTAGACCCTGGGCTGTTTCTGGATTGTATCACGTAGTAATGTGGTACCACGCTGAAACAGTCAATTAAACCTGATTTCGATCAATATTTTTTAGGATAACGCATGTTAGGTCTAGGTTAGGCCGGGGATTTTCACTCATCAAACTCATACTTTCGCATTCTTCACATACTTGATGGCTAGGTCCTGGGCTGTTTCTGGATTGTATCACGTAGTAGTGTGGTGCCACACAGAAACAGTCCATTAAACCTGGCTTGGATCAATATTTTAGAGGATAACGCATGTTAGGTCTAGGTTAGCCCTGGGATTTTCACTCATCAGACTCATACTTTCGCATTCTTCTCATACTTGTTGAACTGATCCTGGGTTTTTTCTGGCTTGGATCACGTAGTAATGTGGTACCACACTGAAACAGTCGATTAAACCTGGTTTCGATCAATATTTTAGAGGATAACGCAAGTTAAGTCTGGGATTGGTCTGGGATTTGACCTCATTAGACTCATACTTTCGCACACTTCACATACTCGTTGAACAGATCCTGGGTTACTTTCTGGTTTGGAGCACATAGTAATGTGGTACCACACCGAAACAGTCGATTAAACCAGGTTTCGATCAATATTTTTGAGGATAACGCATGTTAGGTCTAGGTTAGTCCTGGGATTTTCACTCATCAAACTCATACTTTCGCATTCTTCACATACTTGTGGAACGGATCCTGGGTTTTTTCTGGTTAGGATCACGTAGTAATGTGGGACCACACTGAAACAGTCAATTAAACCTGGTCTTGATAAATATTTTAGAGGATAACGCATGTTAGGTCTGGGTCAGGTCTAGAATTTGCCCTCATCATGCTCATACTTTCGCATCTTTCTCATACATCATGGCTAGATCCTGGGCTATTTCTGGATTGTATCACGTAGTAATGTGGTACCACGCTGAAACAGTCGATTAAACCTGGTTTCGATCAATATTTTAGAGGATAACGCAAGTTAAGTCTGGGATTGGTCTGGGATTTGACCTCATCACACTCATACTTTCACACACTTCACATACTTGTTGAACAGATCATGGGTTTTTTCTGGTTTGGATCCCGTAGTAGCGTGGTACCACACTGAAACAGTCCATTAAACCTGGTTTCGCTCAATATTTTAGAGGATAACGCATGTTAGGTCTAGGTCAGGCCTGGGATTTTCACTCATCAGACTCATACTTTCGCATTCTTCACATACTTGTTGAGCGGATGCCGGGTTTTTTCTGGTATGGTTCACGTAGTAATGTGGTACCATACTGAAACATTCAGTTAAACCTGGTCTTGATAAACGTTTTTGAGGATAACGCATGTTAGGTCTGGGTTAGGCCTGGGATTTGCCCTCATCAGGCTCATACTTTCGCATATTTCTTATACTTCATGTATAGATCCTGGGCTATTTTCTGGTTTGGATCACATAGTAATGTGGTACCACAATGAAACAGTCGATTAAACCAGGTTTCGATCAATATTTTTTCGGATAACGCAATTTAGGTCTAGGTTTGGTCGAGGATTTTCACTCATCAGTCTCATACTTTCGCATTCATCAGATACTTGTTGAACGGATCCTGGGTTTTTTCTGGTATGGTTCACGTACTAATGTGGTACCACACTGAAACAGTCGATTAAACCAGGTTTCGATCAATATTTTTGAGGATAACGCATGTTAGGTCTGGGTTAGGTCTAGGATTTGCCCTCGTCAGGCTCATACTTTCGCATATTTCTTATACTTCATGGATAGATCCTGGGCTATTTTCTGGTTTGGATCACATAGTAATATGGTATCACACTGAAACAGTCGATTAAACCAGGTTTTGATCAATATTTTTGAGGATAACGCATGTTAGGTCTAGGTTAGGCCTGGGATTTTCACTCATCAGACTCATTCTTTTGCATTCTTCACATACTTGTTGAACGGATCCTGGGTTTTTTCTGGTTTGGATCACGTAGTAATGTGGGACCACACTGAAACAATCAATTAAACCTGGTCTTGATAAATATTTTAGAGGATAACACATGTTAGGTCTGGGTTAGGCCTGGGATTTGCCCTCATCAGGGTCATACTTTCGCAGTTCTAACATACATGTTGACCTGATCGAGGGATTTTTCTGCTTTGGATCACGTAGTAAAGTGGTACCACACTGAAACAGACCACTAAACCTGGTTTGGATCAATATTTTAGAGGATAATGCATGTTAGGTTTAGGTTAGCCCTGAGATTTTCACTCATCAGACTCATACTTTCGCATTCTTCAGATACCTGTTGAACGGATCCTGGGTTTTTTCTGGTATGGTTCACGTAGTAATGTGGTACCATACTGAAACATTCAGTTAAACCTGGTCTTGATAAATAATTTTGAGGATAACGCATGTTAGGTCTGGGTTAGGCCTGGGATTTGCCCTCATCAGGGTCATACTTTCGCAGTTCTAACATACATGTTGACCTGATCGAGGGTTTTTTCTGCTCTGGATCACGTAGTAAAGTGGTACCACACTGAAACGGTCCACTAAACCTGGTTTGGATCAATATTTTAGAGGACAATGCAAGTTAGGTTTGGGATAGGTCTGGGATTTGCCCTCATCAGTGTCATACTTTCGCATTTTTCACATACTTGTTGAACAGATCCTGGGTTTTTTCTGGTTTGGATCGCGCAGTAATGTGGTACCACACTGAAACAGCCCACTAAACCTGGTTTCGATCAATATTTTAGAGGATAACGAAAGTTATGTCTAGGTTAGGCCTGGGATTTGCCCTCATCAGACTCATGCTTTCGCATTTTTCACATACTTGTTGAACAGATCCTGGGTTTTTCCTGGTATGGATCACGTAGTAATGTGGGACCACACTGAAACATTCAGTTAAACCTGGTCTTGATAAATATTTTTGAGGACAACGCATGTTAGGTCTGGGATAGGTCTGGGATTTGCCCTCATCAGACTCATACTTTCGCACACTTCACATACTCGTTGAACAGATCCTGGGTTAGTTTCTGGTTTGGATCACATAGTAATGAGGCACCACACTCAAACAGTCGATTAAACCAGGTTTCGATCAATATTTTTGAGGATAACGCATGTTAGGTCTAGGTTAGGCCTGGGATTTTCACTCATCAGACTCATACTTTCGCATACTTCTCATACTTGTTGAACGGATCCTGGGCTATTTCTGGATTGGATCACGTAGTAATGTGGTACCACACTGAAACAGTCAATTAAACCTGGTTTTGATGAATATTTTAGAGAATAATTCATGTTAGGTCTAGGTTAGGTCTAGGATTTGCTCTCATCAGGCTCATTCTTTCGCATATTTCTCATACTTGATGGCTAGATCCTGGGCTTTCTCTGGATTGCATCACGTAGTAATGAAGTACAACACTGAAACACTCAATTAAACCTGGTTTCGATCAATATTATTGAGGATAACGCATGTTAGGTCTGGGTTAGGTCTAGGATTTGCCCTCATCAGGCTCATACTTTCGCATATTTCTTATACTTCATGGATAGATCCTGGGCTATTTTCTGGTTTGGATCACATAGTAATGTGGTACCACACTGAAACAGTCGATTAAACCAGGTTTCGATCAATATTCTTGAGGATAACGCATGTTAGGTCTAGGTAAGTCCTGGGATTTTCACTCATCAGACTCATTCTTTCGCATTCTTCACATACCTGTTGAACGGATCCTGGGATTTTTCTGGTATGGTTCACGTAGTAATGTGGTACCACACTGAAACAATCAATTAAACCTGGTCTTGGTAAATATTTTAGATGATAACGCATGTTAGGTCTGGGTTAGGTCTAGGATTTGCCCTCATCAGGCTCATACTTTCGCATATTTCTTATACTTCATGGATAGATCCTGCGCTATTTTCTGGTTTGGATCACATAGTAATGTGGAACCACACTGAAACAGTCGATTAAACCAGGTTTCGATCAATATTCTTGAGGATAACGCATGTTAGGTCTAGGTAAGTCCTGGGATTTTCACTCATCAGACTCATTCTTTCGCATTCTTCACATACCTGTTGAACGGATCCTGGGTTTTTTCTGGTTTGGATCACGTAGTAATGTGGGACCACACTGAAGCAATCAATTAAACCTGGTCTTGATAAATATTTTAGAGGATAACGCATGCTAGGTCTGGGTTAGGTCTAGGATTTGCTCTCGTCAGGCTCATACTTTCGCATATTTCTCATACTTGATGGCTAGATCCTGGGCTTTTTCTGGATTGCATCACGTAGTAATGAAGTACAACACTGAAACACTCAATTAAACCTGGTTTCGATCAATATTATTGAGGATAACGCATGTTAGGTCTAGGTTAGGCCTGGGATTTGCTCTCATCAGGTTCATACTGTCGCAGTTTTAACTTACTTGTTGAACGGATCCTGGGTTTTTTCTGGTTGGTTCACGTAGTAATGTGGTACCACACTGAAACATTCAATTAAACCTGGTCTTGATAAATATTTTAGAGGACAACGCATGTTAGGTTTGGGTTAGATCTAGGATTTGCCCTCATCAGGCTCATACTTTCGCATATTTCTTATACTTCATGGATAGATCCTGCGCTATTTTCTGGTTTGGATCACATAGTAATGTGGAACCACACTGAAACAGTCGATTCAACCTGGTTTCGATCAATATTTTAGAGGATAACGCAAGTTAAGTCTGGGAAAGGTCTGGGATATGCCCTCATCAGGCTCATACTTTCGCATATTTCTCATACTTCATGGCAAGATCCTGGGCTTTTTCTGGATTGCATCACGTAGTAATGAAGTACAACACTGAAACAGTCAATTAAACCTGGTTTCCATCAATATTTTAGAGGACAACGCATGTTAGGTCTAGGTTAGGCCTGGGATTTGCCCTCATCAGGGTCATACTTTCACAGTTTTAACATACATGTTGACCTGATCGAGGGGTTTTTCCGCTTTGAATCACGTAGTAAAGTGGTACCACACTGAAGCAGTCCATTAAACCCGGTTTGGATCAATATTTTAGAGGATAACGCATGTTAGGTTTAGGTTAGGTCTAGGATTTGCCCTCATCAGGCTCATACTTTCGCATATTTCTCATACTTCATGGCTAGATCCTGGGCTTTTTCTGGATTGTATCACGTAGTAATGTGGTACCACGCTGAAACAGTCAATTAAACCTGGTTTCGATCAATATTTTAGAGGATAACGCACGTTAGGTCTGGGATAGGTCTGGGATTCGCCCTCATCAGGCTCATACTTTCGCGTTTTTCACATACTTGTTGAAATGATCCTGGGTTTTTTCTGGTTTGGATCACGTAATGATGTGGTACCACACTGAAACATTCAAATAAACCTGGTCTTGATAAATATTTTAGAGGATAACGCATGTTAGGTTTGGGTTAGGTCTAGGATTTGCCCTCATCAGGCTCATACTTTCGCATATTTCTCATACTTCATGGCTAGATCCTGGGCTATATCTGGATTGGATCACGTAGTAATGTGGTACCACACTGAAATAGTCAATTAAACCTGGTTTCGATCAATATTTTAGAGAATAATTCATGCTAGGTCTGGGTTAGGTCTGGGATTTGCTCCCATCAGGCTCATTCTTTCGCATATTTCTCGTACCTGATGGCTAGATCCTGGGCTTTTTCTGGATTGCATCTCGTAGTAATGAAGTACAACACTGAAACAGTCAATTAAACCTGGTTTCCATCAATATCTTAGAGGACAACGCAAGTTAGGTCTGGGATAGGTCTGGGATTTGCCCTCATCAGACTCATACGTTCGCGTTTTTCACATACTTGTTGAACAGATCCTGGGTTTTTTCAGGTTTGGATCACGTAGTAATGTGGTACCACACTGAAGCAGTCCATTAAACCAGGTCTTGATAAATATTTTAGAGGATAACGCATGTTAGGTTTGGGTTAGGTCTAGGATTTGCCCACATCAGGCTCATACTTTCGCATATTTCTCATACTTCATGGCTAGATCCTGGGCTTTTTCTGGATTGTATCACGTAGTAATGTGGTACCACGCTGAAACAGTCAATTAAACCTGGTTACGATCAATACTTTAGAGGATAACGCACGTTAGGTCTGGGATAGGTCTGGCATTCGCCCTCATCAGGCTCATACTTTCGCGTTTTTCACATACTTGTTGAAATGATCCTGGGTTTTTTCTGGTTTGGATCACGTAGTAATGTGGTACCACACTGAAACATTCAAATAAACCTGGTCTTGATAAATATTTTAGAGGATAACGCATGTTAGGTCTCGGTTAGGTCTAGGATTTGCCCTCATCAGGCTCATACTTTCGCATATTTCTCATACTTCATGGCTGGATCCTGGGCTATTACTGGTTTGGATCACGTAGTAATGTGGTACCACACTGAAACAGTCAATTAAACCTGGTTTCGATCAATATTTTAGAGAATAATTCATGTTAGGTCTGGGTTAGGTCTGGGATTTGCTCTCATCAGGCTCATTCTTTCGCATATTTCTCGTACCTGATGGCTAGATCCTGGGCTTTTTCTGGATTGCATCACGTAGTAATGAAGTACAACACTGAAACATTCAATTAAACCTGGTTTCGATAAATATTTTAGAGAATAATTCATGTTAGGTCTTGGTTAGGCCTGGGATTTGCCCTCATCAGGGTCATACTTTCACATATTTCTTATACTTCATGGATAGATCCTGGGCTATTTTCTGGTTTGGATCACATAGTAATGTGGTACCACACTGAAACATTCAGTTAAACCTGGTCTTGATCAATATTTTAGAGGATAACGCATGTTAGGTTTGGGTTAGGTCTAGGATTTGCCCTCATCAGGCTCATACTTTCGCATTTTTCACATACTTGTTGAACAGATCCTGGCTTTTTCTGGTTTGGATCGCGCAGTAATGTGGCACCACACTGAAACAGCCCACTAAACCTGGTTTCGATCAATATTTTAGAGGGTAACGAAAGTTATGTCTAGGTTAGGCCTGGGATTTGCCCTCATCAGACTCATGCTTTCGCATTTTCCACATACTTGTTGAACAGATCCTGGGTTTTTTCTGGTATGGATCACGTAGTAATGTGGTACCAAACTGAAACATTCAGTTAAACCTGGTCTTGATAAATATTTTTGAGGATAACGCATGTTAGGTCTGGGATAGGTCTGGGATTAGCCCTCATCAGGCTCATACTTTCGCACACTTCACAGACTCGTTTAACAGATCCTGGGTTTTTTCTGGTTTGGTTCACGTAGTAATGTGGTACCACACTGAAACATTCAGTTAAACCTGGTCTTGATCAATATTTTAGGGTATAACGCATGTTAGGTTTGGGTTAGGTCTAGGATTTGCCCTCATCAGGCTCATACTTTCGCATTTTTCACATACTTGTTGAACAGATCCTGGCTTTTTCTGGTTTGGATCGCGCAGTAATGTGGTACCACACTGAAACATTCAGTTAAACCTGGTCTTGATAAATATTTTTGAGGATAACGCATGTTACGTCTGGGTTAGGTCTAGGATTTGCCCTCATCAGGCTCATACTTTCGCATATTTCTTATACTTCATGGATAGATCCTGCGCTATTTTCTGGTTTGAATCACATAGTAATGTGGTACCACACTGGAACAGTCGATTAAACCAGGTTTCGATCAATATTTTTGAGGATAACGCATGTTAGGTCTATCTTAGGCCTGGGATTTGCCCTCATCAGACTCATGCTTTCGCATTTTTCACATACTTGTTGAACAGATCCTGGGTTTTTTCTGGTATGGATCACGTAGTAATGTGGTACCAAACTGAAACATTCAGTTAAACCTGGTTTCGATCAATATTTTAGAGGATAACGAAAGTTATGTCTAGGTTAGGCCTGGGATTTGCCCGCATCAGACTCATGCTTTCGCATTTTTCACATACCTGTTGAACAGATCCTGGGTTTTTTCTGGTATGGATCACGTAGTAATGTGGTACCATACTGAAACATTCAGTTAAACCTGGTCTTGATAAATATTTTTGAGGATAACGCATGTAACGTCTGGGTTAGGTCTAGGATTTGCCCTCATCAGGCTCATACTTTCGCATATTTCTTATACTTCATGGATAGATCCTGGGCTATTTTCTGCTTTGGATCACATAGTAATGTGGTACCACACTGAAACAGTCGATTAAACCAGGTTTCGATCAATATTTTTGAGGATAACGCATGTTAGGTCTAGGTTAGGCCTGGGATTTTCACTCATCAGACTCATTCTTTCGCATTCTTCACATACTTGTTGAACGGATCCTGGGCTTTTTCTGGTTTGGATCACGTAGTAATGTGGGACCACACTGAAACAGTCAATTAAACCTGGTTTCGATCAATATTTTAGAGAATAATTCATGCTAGGTCTGGGTTAGGTCTGGGATTTGCTCCCATCAGGCTCATTCTTTCGCATATTTCTCGTACCTGATGGCTAGATCCTGCGCTTTTTCTGGATTGCATCTCGTAGTAATGAAGTACAACACTGAAACAGTCAATTAAACCTGGTTTCCATCAATATCTTAGAGGGCAACGCAAGTTAGGTCTGGGATAGGTCTGGGATTTGCCCTCATCAGACTCATACGTTCGCGTTTTTCACATACTTGTTGAACGGATCCTGGGTTTTTTCAGGTTTGGATCACGTAGTAATGTGGTACCACACTGAAACATTCAAATAAACCAGGTCTTGATAAATATTTTAGAGGATAACGCATGTTAGGTTTGGGTTAGGTCTAGGATTTGCCCACATCAGGCTCATACTTCCGCATATTTCTCATACTTCATGGCTAGATCCTGGGCTGTTTCTGGATTGTATCACGTAGTAATGTGGTACCACGCTGAAACAGTCAATTAAACCTTGTTTCGATCAATATTTTAGAGGATAACGCAAGTTAGGTCTGGGATAGGTCTGGGATTCGCCCTCATCAGGCTCATACTTTCGCACACTTCACAGACTTGTTTAACAGATCCTGGGTTTTTTCTGGTTTGGTTCACGTAGTAATGTGGTACCACACTGAAACATTCAGTTAAACCTGGTCTTGATATATGTTTTTGAGGATAACGCATGTTAGGTCTGGGTTAGGTCTAGGATTTGCCCTCATCAGGCTCATACTTTCGCATATTTCTTATACTTCATGGATAGATCCTGGGCTATTTTCTGGTTTGGATCACATAGTAATGTGGTACCACACTGAAACGTTCAGTTAAACCTGGTCTTGATCAATATTTTAGAGGATAACGCATGTTAGGTTTGGGTTAGGTCTGGGATTTGCCCTCATCAGGTTCATACTTTCGCATTCTTCACATACTTGTTGAACGGATCCTGGGTTTTTTCTGGTTTGGATCACGTAGTAATGTGGGACCACACTGAAACAATCAATTAAACCTGGTCTTGATAAATATTTTAGAGGATAACACATGTTAGGTCTGGGTTAGGCCTGGGATTTGCCCTCATCAGGGTCATACTTTCGCAGTTCTAACATACATGTTGTCCTGATCGAGGGTTTTTTCTGCTCTGGATCACGTAGTAAAGTGGTACCACACTGAAACAGTCCACTAAACCTGGTTTGGATCAATATTTTAGAGGACAATGCAAGTTAGGTCTGGGATAGGTCTGGGATTTGCCCTCATCAGTGTCATACTTTCGCATTTTTCACATACTTGTTGAACAGATCCTGGGTTTTTTCTGGTTTGGATCGCGCAGTAATGTGGTTCCACACTGAAACAGCCCACTAAACCTGGTTTCGATCAATATTTTAGAGGATAACGAAAGTTATGTCTAGGTTAGGCCTGGGATTTGCCCTCATCAGACTCATGCTTTCGCATTTTTCACATACTTGTTGAACAGATCCTGGGTTTTTTCTGGTATGGATCACGTAGTAATGTGGGACCACACTGAAACATTCAGTTAAACCTGGTCTTGATAAATATTTTTGAGGATAACGCATGTTAGGTCTGGGATAGGTCTGGGATTTGCCCTCATCAGACTCATACTTTCGCACACTTCACATACTCGTTGAACAGATCCTGGGTTATTTTCTGGTTTGGATCACATAGTAATGAGGTACCACACTCAAACAGTCGATTAAACCAGGTTTCGATCAATATTTTTGAGGATAACGCATGTTAGGTCTAGGTTAGGCCTGGGATTTTCACTCATCAGACTCATAATTTCGCATACTTCTCATACTTGTTGAACGGATCCTGGGCTATTTCTGGATTGGATCACGTAGTAATGTGGTACCACACTGAAACAGTCAACTAAACCTGGTTTTGATGAATATTTTAGAGAATAATTCATGTTAGGTCTAGGTTAGGTCTCGGATTTGCTCTTATCAGGCTCATTCTTTCGCATATTTCTCATACTTGATGGCTAGATCCTGGGCTTTCTCTGGATTGCATCACGTAGTAATGAAGTACAACACTGAAACACTCAATTAAACCTGGTTTCGATCAATATTATTGAGGATAACGCATGTTAGGTCTAGGTTAGGCCTGGGATTTACTCTCATCAGGGTCATACTTTCGCAGTTTTAACATACATGTTGACCTGATCGAGGGTTTTTTCTGCTTTGGATCACGTAGTAATGTGGTACCACACTGAAACATTCAATTAAACCTGGTCTTGATAAATATTTTAGAGGATAACGCATGTTAGGTCTGGGTTAGGTCTAGGATTTGCCCTCATCAGGCTCACACTTTCGCATATTTCTCATACTTCATGGCTGGATCCTGGGCTATTTCTGGATTGGATCACATAGTAATGTGGTACCACACTGAAACAGTCAATAAAACTTGGTTTTGATCAATATTTTAGAGAATAATTCATGTTAGGTCTAGGTTAGGTCAGGGATTTGCTCTCATCAGGCTCATTCTTTCGCATATTTCTCATACTTGATGGCGAGATCCTGGGCTTTTTCTGGATTGCATCACGTAGTAATGAAGTGCAACACTGAAACAGTCAATTAAACCTGGTTTCCATCAATATTTTAGAGGACAACGCATGTGAGGTCTAGGTTAGGTCTGGGATTTGCTCTCATCAGGTTCATACTGTCGCAGTTTTAACTTACTTGTTGAACGGATCCTGGGTTTTTTCTGGTTTGGTTCACGTAGTAATGTGGTACCACACTGAAACATTCAATTAAACCAGGTCTTGATAAATATTTTAGAGGACAACGCATGTTAGGTTTGGGTTAGATCTAGGATTTGCCCTCATCAGGCTCACACTTTCGCATATTTCTCATACTTCATGGCTAGATCCTGGGCTGTTTCTGGATTGTATCACATAGTAATGTGGTGCCACGCTGACACAGTCGATTCAACCTGGTTTCGATCAATATTTTAGAGGATAACGCAAGTTAAGTCTGGGAAAGGTCTGGGATTTGCTCTCATCAGGCTCATACTTTCGCATATTTCTCATACTTCATGGCTAGATCCTGGGCTTTTTCTGGATTGCATCACGTAGTAATGAAGTACAACACTGAAACAGTCAATTAAACCTGGTTTCCCTCAATATTTTAGAGGACAACGCATGTTAGGTCTAGGTTAGGCCTGGGATTTGCCCTCATCAGGTTCATACTTTCACAGTTTTAACATACATGTTGACCTGATCGAGGGTTTTTTCCGCTTTGAATCACGTAGTAAAGTGGTACCACACTGAAGCAGTCCATTAAACCCGGTTTGGATCAATATTTTAGAGGATAACGCATGTTAGGTTTAGGTTAGGTCTAGGATTTGCCCTCATCAGGCTCATACTTTCGCATATTTCTTATACTTCATGGCTAGATCCTGGGCTTTTTCTGGATTGTATCACGTAGTAATGTGGTACCACGCTGAAACAGTCAATTAAACCTGGATTCGATCAATATTTTAGAGGATAACGCACGTTAGGTCTGGGATAGGTCTGGGATTCGCCCTCATCAGGCTCATACTTTCGCGTTTTTCACATACTTGTTGAAATGATCCTGGGTTTTTTCTGGTTTGGATCACGTAGTAATGTGGTACCACACTGAAACATTCAAATAAACCTGGTCTTGATAAATATTTTAGAGGATAACGCATGTTAGGTCTGGGTTAGGCCTGGGATTTGCCCTCATCAGGCTCATACTTTCGCATATTTCTTATACTTCATGTATAGATCCTGGGCTATTTTCTGGTTTGGATCACATAGTAATGTGGTACCACAATGAAACAGTCGATTAAACCAGGTTTCGATCAATATTTTTGCGGATAACGCAATTTAGGTCTAGGTTTGGTCGAGGATTTTCACTCATCAGTCTCATACTTTCGCATTCATCAGATACTTGTTGAACGGATCCTGGGTTTTTTCTGGTATGGTTCACGTAGTAATGTGGTACCACACTGAAACAGTCGATTAAACCAGGTTTCGATCAATATTTTTGAGGATAACGCATGTTAGGTCTGGGTTAGGTCTAGGATTTGCCCTCGTCAGGCTCATACTTTCGCATATTTCTTATACTTCATGGATAGATCCTGGGCTATTTTCTGGTTTGGATCACATAGTAATATGGTACCACACTGAAACAGTCGATTAAACCAGGTTTTGATCAATATTTTTGAGGATAACGCATGTTAGGTCTAGGTTAGGCCTGGGATTTTCACTCATCAGACTCATTCTTTTGCATTCTTCACATACTTGTTGAACGGATCCTGGGTTTTTTCTGGTTTGGATCACGTAGTAATGTGGGACCACACTGAAACAATCAATTAAACCTGGTCTTGATAAATATTTTAGAGGATAACACATGTTAGGTCTGGGTTAGGCCTGGGATTTGCCCTCATAAGGGTCATACTTTCGCAGTTCTAACATACATGTTGACCTGATCGAGGGATTTTTCTGCTTTGGATCACGTAGTAAAGTGGTACCACACTGAAACAGACCACTAAACCTGGTTTGGACCAATATTTTAGAGGATAATGCATGTTAGGTTTAGGTTAGCCCTGAGATTTTCACTCATCAGACTCATACTTTCGCATTCTTCAGATACCTGTTGAACGGATCCTGGGTTTTTTCTGGTATGGTTCACGTAGTAATGTGGTACCATACTGAAACATTCAGTTAAACCTGGTCTTGATAAATAATTTTGAGGATAACGCATGTTAGGTCTGGGTTAGGCCTGGGATTTGCCCTCATCAGGGTCATACTTTCGCAGTTCTAACATACATGTTGACCTGATCGAGGGTTTTTTCTGCTCTGGATCACGTAGTAAAGTGGTACCACACTGAAACGGTCCACTAAACCTGGTTTGGATCAATATTTTAGAGGACAATGCAAGTTAGGTTTGGGATAGGTCTGGGATTTGCCCTCATCAGTGTCATACTTTCGCATTTTTCACATACTTGTTGAACAGATCCTGGGTTTTTTCTGGTTTGGATCGCGCAGTAATGTGGTACCACACTGAAACAGCCCACTAAACCTGGTTTCGATCAATATTTTAGAGGATAACGAAAGTTATGTCTAGGTTAGGCCTGGGATTTGCCCTCATCAGACTCATGCTTTCGCATTTTTCACATACTTGTTGAACAGATCCTGGGTTTTTCCTGGTATGGATCACGTAGTAATGTGGGACCACACTGAAACATTCAGTTAAACCTGGTCTTGGTAAATATTTTTGAGGACAACGCATGTTAGGTCTGGGATAGGTCTGGGATTTGCCCTCATCAGACTCATACTTTCGCACACTTCACATACTCGTTGAACAGATCCTGGGTTATTTTCTGGTTTGGATCACATAGTAATGAGGCACCACACTCAAACAGTCGATTAAACCAGGTTTCGATCAATATTTTTGAGGATAACGCATGTTAGGTCTAGGTTAGGCCTGGGATTTTCACTCATCAGACTCATACTTTCGCAGTTTTAACATACATGTTGACCTGATCGAGGGTTTTTTCTGCTTTGGATCACGTAGTAATGTGGTACCACACTGAAACATTCAATTAAATCTGGTCTTGATAAATATTTTAGAGGATAACGCATGTTAGTTCTGGGTTAGGTCTAGGATTTGCCCACATCAGGCTCACACTTTCGCATATTTCTCATACTTCATGGCTGGATCCTGGGCTATTTCTGGATTGGATCACATAGTAATGTGGTACCACACTGAAACAGTCAATTAAACCTGGTTTTGATGAATATTTTAGAGAATAATTCATGTTAGGTCTAGGTTAGGTCTAGGATTTGCTCTCATCAGGCTCATTCTTTCGCATATTTCTCATACTTGATGGCTAGATCCTGGGCTTTCTCTGGATTGCATCACGTAGTAATGAAGTACAACACTGAAACACTCAATTAAACCTGGTTTCGATCAATATTATTGAGGATAACGCATGTTAGGTCTAGGTTAGGCCTGGGATTTACTCTCATCAGGGTCATACTTTCGCAGTTTTAACATACATGTTGACCTGATCGAGGGTTTTTTCTGCTTTGGATCACGTAGTAATGTGGTACCACACTGAAACATTCAATTAAATCTGGTCTTGATAAATATTTTAGAGGATAACGCATGTTAGTTCTGGGTTAGGTCTAGGATTTGCCCACATCAGGCTCACACTTTCGCATATTTCTCATACTTCATGGCTGGATCCTGGGCTATTTCTGGATTGGATCACATAGTAATGTGGTACCACACTGAAACAGTCAATAAAACCTGGTTTCCATCAATATTTTAGAGGACAACGCATGTTAGGTCTAGGTTAGGCCTGGGATTTGCCCTCATCAGGGTCATACTTTCGCATATTTCTCATACTTGATGGCTAGATCCTGGGCTTTTTCTGGATTGCATCACGTAGTAATGAAGTGCAACACTGAAACAGTCAATTAAACCTGGTTTCCATCAATATTTTAGAGGACAACGCATGTCAGGTCTAGGTTAGGTCTGGGATTTGCTCTCATCAGGTTCATACTGTCGCAGTTTTAACTTACTTGTTGAACGGATCCTGGGTTTTTTCTGGTTGGTTCACGTAGTAATGTGGTACCACACTGAAACATTCAATCAAACCTGGTCTTGATAAATATTTTAGAGTACAACGCATGTTAGGTTTGGGTTAGATCTAGGATTTGCCCTCATCAGGCTCAAACTTTCGCACATTTCTCATACTTCATGGCTAGATCCTGGGCTGTTTCTGGATTGTATCACATAGTAATGTGGTACCACGCTGAAACAGTCGATTCAACCTGGTTTCGATCAATATTTTAGAGGATAACGCAAGTTAAGTCTGGGAAAGGTCTGGGATTTGCCCTCATCAGGCTCATACTTTCGCATATTTCTCATACTTCATGGCTAGATCCTGGGCTTTTTCTGGATTGCATCACGTAGTAATGAAGTACAACACTGAAACAGTCAATTAAACCTGGTTTCCATCAATATTTTAGAGGACAACGCATGTTAGGTCTAGGTTAGGCCTGGGATTTGCCCTCATCAGGGTCATACTTTCACAGTTTTAACATACATGTTGACCTGATCGAGGGTTTTTTCCGCTTTGGATCACGTAGTAAAGTGGTACCACACTGAAACAGTCCACTAAACCTAGTTTGGATCAATATTTTAGAGGATAATGCATGTTTGGTCTAGGTTAGCCCTGAGATTTTCACTCATCAGACTCATTCTTTCGCATTCTTCACATACCTGTTGAACGGATCCTGGGATTTTTCTGGTATGGTTCACGTAGTAATGTGGTACCACACTGAAACAATCAATTAAACCAGGTCTTGGTAAATATTTTAGATGATAACGCATGTTAGGTCTGGGTTAGGTCTAGGATTTGCCCTCATCAGGCTCATACTTTCGCATATTTCTTATACTTCATGGATAGATCCTGGGCTATTTTCTGGTTTGGATCACATAGTAATGTGGTACCACACTGAAACAGTCGATTAAACCAGGTTTCGATCAATATTCTTGAGGATAACGCATGTTAGGTCTAGGTAAGTCCTGGGATTTTCACTCATCAGACTCATTCTTTCGCATTCTTCACATACCTGTTGAACGGATCCTGGGATTTTTCTGGTATGGTTCACGTAGTAATGTGGTACCACACTGAAACAATCAATTAAACCTGGTCTTGGTAAATATTTTAGATGATAACGCATGTTAGGTCTGGGTTAGGTCTAGGATTTGCCCTCATCAGGCTCATACTTTCGCATATTTCTTATACTTCATGGATAGATCCTGGGCTATTTTCGGGTTTGGATCACATAGTAATGTGGAACCACACTGAAACAGTCGATTAAACCAGGTTTCGATCAATATTCTTGAGGATAACGCATGTTAGGTCTAGGTAAGTCCTGGGATTTTCACTCATCAGACTCATTCTTTCGCATTCTTCACATACCTGTTGAACGGATCCTGGGTTTTTTCTGGTTTGGATCACGTAGTAATGTGGGACCACACTGAAGCAATCAATTAAACCTGGTCTTGATAAATATTTTAGAGGATAACGCATGCTAGGTCTGGGTTAGGTCTAGGATTTGCTCTCGTCAGGCTCATACTTTCACATATTTCTCATACTTGATGGCTAGATCCTGGGCTTTTTCTGGATTGCATCACGTAGTAATGAAGTACAACACTGAAACACTCAATTAAACCTGGTTTCGATCAATATTATTGAGGATAACGCATGTTAGGTCTAGGTTAGGCCTGGGATTTAATCTCATCAGGGTCATACTTTCGCAGTTTTAACATACATGTTGACCTGATCGAGGGTTTTTTCTGCTTTGGATCACGTAGTAATGTGGTACCACACTGAAACATTCAATTAAATCTGGTCTTGATAAATATTTCAGAGGATAACGCATGTTAGGTTTGGCTTAGGTCTAGGATTTGCCCTCATCAGGCTCACACTTTCGCATATTTCTCATACTTCATGGGTGGATCCTGGGCTATTTCTGGATTGGATCACACAGTAATGTGGTACCACACTGAAACAGTCAATAAAACTTGGTTTCGATCAATATTTTAGAGGACAACGCATGTCAGGTCTAGGTTAGGTCTGGAATTTGCTCTCATCAGGTTCATACTGTCGCAGTTTTAACTTACTTGTTGAACGGATCCTGGGTTTTTTCTGGTTGGTTCACGTAGTAATGTGGTACCACACTGAAACATTCAATTAAACCTGGTCTTGATAAATATTTTAGAGGACAACGCATGTTAGGTTTGGGTTAGATCTAGGATTTGCCCTCATCAGGCTCACACTTTCGCACATTTCTCATACTTCATGGCCAGATCCTGGGCTGTTTCTGGATTGTATCACATAGTAATGTGGTACCACGCTGAAACAGTCGATTCAACCTGGTTTCGATCAATATTTTAGAGGATAACGCAAGTTAAGTCTGGGAAAGGTCTGGGATATGCCCTCATCAGGCTCATACTTTCGCATATTTCTCATACTTCATGGCAAGATCCTGGGCTTTTTCTGGATTGCATCACGTAGTAATGAAGTACAACACTGAAACAGTCAATTAAACCTGGTTTCCATCAATATTTTAGAGGACAACGCATGTTAGGTCTAGGTTAGGCCTGGGATTTGCCCTCATCAGGGTCATACTTTCACAGTTTTAACATACATGTTGACCTGATCGAGGGGTTTTTCCGCTTTGAATCACGTAGTAAAGTGGTACCACACTGAAGCAGTCCATTAAACCCGGTTTGGATCAATATTTTAGAGGATAACGCATGTTAGGTTTAGGTTAGGTCTAGGATTTGCCCTCATCAGGCTCATACTTTCGCATATTTCTCATACTTCATGGCTAGATCCTGGGCTTTTTCTGGATTGTATCACGTAGTAATGTGGTACCACGCTGAAACAGTCAATTAAACCTGGTTTCGATCAATATTTTAGAGGATAACGCACGTTAGGTCTGGGATAGGTCTGGGATTCGCCCTCATCAGGCTCATACTTTCGCGTTTTTCACATACTTGTTGAAATGATCCTGGGTTTTTTCTGGTTTGGATCACGTAATGATGTGGTACCACACTGAAACATTCAAATAAACCTGGTCTTGATAAATATTTTAGAGGATAACGCATGTTAGGTTTGGGTTAGGTCTAGGATTTGCCCTCATCAGGCTCATTCTTTCGCATATTTCTCATACTTCATGGCTAGATCCTGGGCTTTTTCTGGATTGTATCACGTAGTAATGTGGTACCGCACTGAAACAGTCGATTAAACCAGGTTTCGATCAATATTTTTGAGGATAACGCATGTTAGGTCTAGGTTAGGCCTGGGATTTTCACTCATCAGACTCATTCTTTCGCATTCTTCACATACTTGTTGAACGGATCCTGGGTTTTTTCTAGTTTGGATCACGTAGTAATGTGGGACCACACTGAAACAATCAATTAAACCTGGTCTTGATAAATGTTTTAGAGGATAACACATGTTAGGTTTGGGTTAGGCCTGGGATTTGCCCTCATCAGGGTCGTACTTTCGCAGTTCTAACATACATGTTGACCTGATCGAGGGATTTTTCTGCTTTGGATCACGTAGTAAAGTGGTACCACACTGAAACAGACCACTAAACCTGGTTTGGATCAATATTTTAGAGGATAATGCATGTTAGGTTTAGGTTAGCCCTGAGATTTTCACTCATCAGACTCATACTTTCGCATTCTTCAGATACCTGTTGAACGGATCCTGGGTTTTTTCTGGTATGGTTCACGTAGTAATGTGGTACCACACTGAAACAATCAATTAAACCAGGTCTTGATAAATATTTTAGATGATAACGCATGTTAGGTCTGGGTTAGGTCTAGGATTTGCCCTCATCAGGCTCATACTTTCGCATATTTCTCATACTTCATGGCTAGATCCTGGGCTATATCTGGATTGGATCACGTAGTAATGTGGTACCACACTGAAATAGTCAATTAAACCTGGTTTCGATCAATATTTTAGAGAATAATTCATGCTAGGTCTGGGTTAGGACTGGGATTTGCTCCCATCAGGCTCATTCTTTCGCATATTTCTCGTACCTGATGGCTAGATCCTGGGCTTTTTCTGGATTGCATCTCGTAGTAATGAAGTACAACACTGAAACAGTCAATTAAACCTGGTTTCCATCAATATCTTAGAGGAGAACGCAAGTTAGGTCTGGGATAGGTCTGGGATTTGCCCTCATCAGACTCATACGTTCGCGTTTTTCACATACTTGTTGAACAGATCCTGGGTTTTTTCAGGTTTGGATCACGTAGTAATGTGGTACCACACTGAAGCAGTCCATTAAACCAGGTCTTGATAAATATTTTAGAGGATAACGCATGTTAGGTTTGGGTTAGGTCTAGGATTTGCCCACATCAGGCTCATACTTTCGCATATTTCTCATACTTCATGGCTAGATCCTGGGCTTTTTCTGGATTGTATCACGTAGTAATGTGGTACCACGCTGAAACAGTCAATTAAACCTGGTTACGATCAATACTTTAGAGGATAACGCACGTTAGGTCTGGGATAGGTCTGGCATTCGCCCTCATCAGGCTCATACTTTCGCGTTTTTCACATACTTGTTGAAATGATCCTGGGTTTTTTCTGGTTTGGATCACGTAGTAATGAAGTACAACACTGAAACATTCAATTAAACCTGGTTTCGATAAATATTTTAGAGAATAATTCATGTTAGGTCTTGGTTAGGCCTGGGATTTGCCCTCATCAGGGTCATACTTTCACATATTTCTTATACTTCATGGATAGATCCTGGGCTATTTTCTGGTTTGGATCACGTAGTAATGTGGTACCAAACTGAAACATTCAGTTAAACCTGGTCTTGATAAATATTTTTGAGGATAACGCATGTTAGGTCTGGGATAGGTCTGGGATTAGCCCTCATCAGGCTCATACTTTCGCACACTTCACAGACTCGTTTAACAGATCCTGGGTTTTTTCTGGTTTGGTTCACGTAGTAATGTGGTACCACACTGAAACATTCAGTTAAACCTGGTCTTGATCAATATTTTAGGGTATAACGCATGTTAGGTTTGGGTTAGGTCTAGGATTTGCCCTCATCAGGCTCATACTTTCGCATTTTTCACATACTTGTTGAACAGATCCTGGCTTTTTCTGGTTTGGATCGCGCAGTAATGTGGTACCACACTGAAACATTCAGTTAAACCTGGTCTTGATAAATATTTTTGAGGATAACGCATGTTACGTCTGGGTTATGTCTAGGATTTGCCCTCATCAGGCTCATACTTTCGCATATTTCTTATACTTCATGGATAGATCCTGCGCTATTTTCTGGTTTGAATCACATAGTAATGTGGTACCACACTGGAACAGTCGATTAAACCAGGTTTCGATCAATATTTTTGAGGATAACGCATGTTAGGTCTATGTTAGGCCTGGGATTTGCCCTCATCAGACTCATGCTTTCGCATTTTTCACATACTTGTTGAACAGATCCTGGGTTTTTTCTGGTATGGATCACGTAGTAATGTGGTACCAAACTGAAACATTCAGTTAAACCTGGTTTCGATCAATATTTTAGAGGATAACGAAAGTTATGTCTAGGTTAGGCCTGGGATTTGCCCGCATCAGACTCATGCTTTCGCATTTTTCACATACCTGTTGAACAGATCCTGGGTTTTTTCTGGTATGGATCACGTAGTAATGTGGTACCATACTGAAACATTCAGTTAAACCTGGTCTTGATAAATATTTTTGAGGATAACGCATGTAACGTCTGGGTTAGGTCTAGGATTTGCCCTCATCAGGCTCATACTTTCGCATATTTCTTATACTTCATGGATAGATCCTGGGCTATTTTCTGCTTTGGATCACATAGTAATGTGGTACCACACTGAAACAGTCGATTAAACCAGGTTTCGATCAATATTTTTGAGGATAACGCATGTTAGGTCTAGGTTAGGCCTGGGATTTTCACTCATCAGACTCATTCTTTCGCATTCTTCACATACTTGTTGAACGGATCCTGGGCTTTTTCTGGTTTGGATCACGTAGTAATGTGGGACCACACTGAAACTGTCAATTAAACCTGGTTTCGATCAATATTTTAGAGAATAATTCATGCTAGGTCTGGGTTAGGTCTGGGATTTGCTCCCATCAGGCTCATTCTTTCGCATATTTCTCGTACCTGATGGCTAGATCCTGGGCTTTTTCTGGATTGCATCTCGTAGTAATGAAGTACAACACTGAAACAGTCAATTAAACCTGGTTTCCATCAATATCTTAGAGGACAACGCAAGTTAGGTCTGGGATAGGTCTGGGATTTGCCCTCATCAGACTCATACGTTCGCGTTTTTCACATACTTGTTGAACGGATCCTGGGTTTTTTCAGGTTTGGATCACGTAGTAATGTGGTACCACACTGAAACATTCAAATAAACCAGGTCTTGATAAATATTTTAGAGGATAACGCATGTTAGGTTTGGGTTAGGTCTAGGATTTGCCCACATCAGGCTCATACTTCCGCATATTTCTCATACTTCATGGCTAGATCCTGGGCTGTTTCTGGATTGTATCACGTAGTAATGTGGTACCACGCTGAAACAGTCAATTAAACCTTGTTTCGATCAATATTTTAGAGGATAACGCAAGTTAGGTCTGGGATAGGTCTGGGATTCGCCCTCATCAGGCTCATACTTTCGCACACTTCACAGACTTGTTTAACAGATCCTGGGTTTTTTCTGGTTTGGTTCACGTAGTAATGTGGTACCACACTGAAACATTCAGTTAAACCTGGTCTTGATATATGTTTTTGAGGATAACGCATGTTAGGTCTGGGTTAGGTCTAGGATTTGCCCTCATCAGGCTCATACTTTCGCATATTTCTTATACTTCATGGATAGATCCTGGGCTATTTTCTGGTTTGGATCACATAGTAATGTGGTACCACACTGAAACGTTCAGTTAAACCTGGTCTTGATCAATATTTTAGAGGATAACGCATGTTAGGTTTGGGTTAGGTCTGGGATTTGCCCTCATCAGGTTCATACTTTCGCATTCTTCACATACTTGTTGAACGGATCCTGGGTTTTTTCTGGTTTGGATCACGTAGTAATGTGGGACCACACTGAAACAATCAATTAAACCTGGTCTTGATAAATATTTTAGAGGATAACACATGTTAGGTCTGGGTTAGGCCTGGGATTTGCCCTCATCAGGGTCATACTTTCGCAGTTCTAACATACATGTTGACCTGATCGAGGGTTTTTTCTGCTCTGGATCACGTAGTAAAGTGGTACCACACTGAAACAGTCCACTAAACCTGGTTTGGATCAATATTTTAGAGGACAATGCAAGTTAGGTCTGGGATAGGTCTGGGATTTGCCCTCATCAGTGTCATACTTTCGCATTTTTCACATACTTGTTGAACAGATCCTGGGTTTTTTCTGGTTTGGATCGCGCAGTAATGTGGTTCCACACTGAAACAGCCCACTAAACCTGGTTTCGATCAATATTTTAGAGGATAACGAAAGTTATGTCTAGGTTAGGCCTGGGATTAGCCCTCATCAGACTCATGCTTTCGCATTTTTCACATACTTGTTGAACAGATCCTGGGTTTTTTCTGGTATGGATCACGTAGTAATGTGGGACCACACTGAAACATTCAGTTAAACCTGGTCTTGATAAATATTTTTGAGGATAACGCATGTTAGGTCTGGGATAGGTCTGGGATTTGCCCTCATCAGACTCATACTTTCGCACACTTCACATACTCGTTGAACAGATCCTGGGTTATTTTCTGGTTTGGATCACATAGTAATGAGGTACCACACTCAAACAGTCGATTAAACCAGGTTTCGATCAATATTTTTGAGGATAACGCATGTTAGGTCTAGGTTAGGCCTGGGATTTTCACTCATCAGACTCATAATTTCGCATACTTCTCATACTTGTTGAACGGATCCTGGGCTATTTCTGGATTGGATCACGTAGTAATGTGGTACCACACTGAAACAGTCAACTAAACCTGGTTTTGATGAATATTTTAGAGAATAATTCATGTTAGGTCTAGGTTAGGTCTCGGATTTGCTCTTATCAGGCTCATTCTTTCGCATATTTCTCATACTTGATGGCTAGATCCTGGGCTTTCTCTGGATTGCATCACGTAGTAATGAAGTACAACACTGAAACACTCAATTAAACCTGGTTTCGATCAATATTATTGAGGATAACGCATGTTAGGTCTAGGTTAGGCCTGGGATTTACTCTCATCAGGGTCATACTTTCGCAGTTTTAACATACATGTTGACCTGATCGAGGGTTTTTTCTGGTTTGGTTCACGTAGTAATGTGGTACCACACTGAAACATTCAATTAAACCAGGTCTTGATAAATATTTTAGAGGACAACGCATGTTAGGTTTGGGTTAGATCTAGGATTTGCCCTCATCAGGCTCACACTTTCGCATATTTCTCATACTTCATGGCTAGATCCTGGGCTGTTTCTGGATTGTATCACATAGTAATGTGGTGCCACGCTGACACAGTCGATTCAACCTGGTTTCGATCAATATTTTAGAGGATAACGCAAGTTAAGTCTGGGAAAGGTCTGGGATTTGCTCTCATCAGGCTCATACTTTCGCATATTTCTCATACTTCATGGCTAGATCCTGGGCTTTTTCTGGATTGCATCACGTAGTAATGAAGTACAACACTGAAACAGTCAATTAAACCTGGTTTCCCTCAATATTTTAGAGGACAACGCATGTTAGGTGTAGGTTAGGCCTGGGATTTGCCCTCATCAGGGTCATACTTTCACAGTTTTAACATACATGTTGACCTGATCGAGGGTTTTTTCCGCTTTGAATCACGTAGTAAAGTGGTACCACACTGAAGCAGTCCATTAAACCCGGTTTGGATCAATATTTTAGAGGATAACGCATGTTAGGTTTAGGTTAGGTCTAGGATTTGCCCTCATCAGGCTCATACTTTCGCACATTTCTTATACTTCATGGCTAGATCCTGGGCTTTTTCTGGATTGTATCACGTAGTAATGTGGTACCACGCTGAAACAGTCAATTAAACCTGGATTCGATCAATATTTTAGAGGATAACGCACGTTAGGTCTGGGATAGGTCTGGGATTCGCCCTCATCAGGCTCATACTTTCGCGTTTTTCACATACTTGTTGAAATGATCCTGGGTTTTTTCTGGTTTGGATCACGTAGTAATGTGGTACCACACTGAAACATTCAAATAAACCTGGTCTTGATAAATATTTTAGAGGATAACGCATGTTAGGTTTGGGTTAGGTCTAGGATTTGCCCTCATCAGGCTCATACTTTCGCATATTTCTCATACTTCATGGCTAGATCCTGGGCTTTTTCTGGATTGTATCACGTAGTAATGTGGTACCGCACTGAAACAGTCGATTAAACCAGGTTTCGATCAATATTTTTGAGGATAACGCATGTTAGGTCTAGGTTAGGCCTGGGATTTTCACTCATCAGACTCATACTTTCGCATTCTTCACATACTTGATGAACGGATCTTGGGTTTTTTCTGGTGTGGATCACGTAGTAATGTGGTAACACACTGATACAATCAATTAAACCTGGTCTTGATAAATATTTTAGAGGATAACGCATGTTAGGTCTCGGTTAGGTCTAGGATTTGCCCTCATCAGGCTCATACTTTCGCATATTTCTCATACTTCATGGCTGGATCCTGGGCTATTACTGGTTTGGATCACGTAGTAATGTGGTACCACACTGAAACAGTCAATTAAACCTGGTTTCCATCAATATCTTACAGGACAACGCAAGTTAGGTCTGGGATAGGTCTGGGATTTGCCCTCATCAGACTCATACGTTCGCGTTTTTCACATACTTGTTGAACGGATCCTGGGTTTTTTTCTTGTTTGGAACACGTAGTAATGTGGTACCACACTGAAACATTCAAATAAACCAGGTCTTGATAAATATTTTAGAGGATAACGCATGCTAGGTCTGGGTTAGGTCTAGGATTTGCTCTCGTGAGGCTCATACTTTCGCATATTTCTCATACTTGATGGCTAGATCCTGGTCTTTTTCTGGATTGCATCACGTAGTAATGAAGTACAACACTGAAATAATCAATTACACCTGGTTTCCATCAATATCTTGCAGGACAACGCAAGTTAGGTTTGGGATAGGTCTGGGATTTGCCCTCATCAGACTCATACGTTCGCGTTTTTCACATACTTGTTGAACGGATCCTGGGTTTTTTTCTGGTTTGGATCACGTAGTAATGTGGTACCACACTGAAACATTCAAATAAACCAGGTCTTGATAAATATTTTAGATGATAACGCATGTTAGATCTGGGTTAGGTCTAGGATTTGCCCTCATCAGGCTCATACTTTCGCATATTTCTCATACTTCATGGCTAGATCCTGGGCTATTTCTGGATTGGATCACGTAGTAATGTGGCACCACACTGAAACAGTCACTTAAACCTGGTTTCGATCAATATTTTAGAGGACAATGCAAGTTAGGCCTGGGATAGGTCTGGCATTTGCCCACATCAGGGTCATACTTTCGCATTTTTCACATACTTGTTGAACAGATCCTGGGTTTTTTCTGGTATGGATCACGCAGTAATGTGGTACCACACTGAAACATTCAGTTAAACCTGGTCTTGATAAATATTTTTGAGGATAACGCATGCTAGGTCTGGGTTAGGTCTAGGATTTGCCCTCATCAGGCTCATACTTTCGCTTATTTCTGATACTTCACGGATAGATCCTGGGCTATTTTCTTGTTTGGATCACATAGTAATGTGGTACCACACTGAAACAGTCGATTAAACCAGGTTTCGATCAATATTCTTGAGGATAACGCATGTTAGGTCTGGGTAAGGCCTGGGATTTTCACTCATCAGACTCATTCTTTCGCATTCTTCACATACGTGTTGAACGGATCCTGGGTTTTTTCTGGTTTGGATCACGTAGTAATGTGGGACCACACTGAAACAATCAATTAAACCTGGTCTTGATAAATATTTTAGAGGATAACGCATGTTAGGTCTGGGTTAGGTCTAGGATTTGCTCTCGTCAGGCTCATACTTTCGCATATTTCTCATACTTGATGGCTAGATCCTGGGCTTTTTCTGGATTGCATCTCGTAGTAATAAAGTACAACACTGAAACAGTCAATTAAACCTGGTTTCCATCAATATCTTAGAGGACAACGCAAGTTAGGTCTGGGATAGGTCTGGGATTTGCCCTCATCAGACTCATACGTTCGCGTTTTTCACATACTTGTTGAACGGATCCTGGGTTTTTTCAGGTTTGGATCACGTAGTAATGTGGTACCACACTGAAACATTCAAATAAACCAGGTCTTGATAAATATTTTAGAGGATAACGCATGTTAGGTTTGGGTTAGGTCTAGGATTTGCCCACATCAGGCTTATACTTTCGCATATTTCTCATACTTCATGGCTAGATCCTGGACTGTTTCTGGATTGCATCACGTAGTAATGTGGTACCACGCTGAAACAGTCAATTAAACCTTGTTTCGATCAATATTTTAGAGGATAACGCAAGTTAGGTCTGGGATAGGTCTGGGATTTGCCCTCATCAGGCTCATACTTTCGCGTTTTTCCCATACTTGTTGAACAGATCCTGGGTTTTTTCCGGTTTGGGTCACGTAGTAAAGTGGTACCATACTGAAACAGTCGATTAAACCTTGTTTGGATCAGTATTTTTTAGGATAACGCATGTTAGGTCTAGGTTAGGCCGGGGATTTTCACTCATCAAACTCATACTTTCGCATTCTTCACATACTTGTTGAACGGATCCTGGGTTTTTACTGGTTTGGATCACGTAGTAATGTGGTACCACACTGAAACATTCAATTAAACCTGGTCTTGATAAATATTTTAGAGGATAACGCATGTTAGGTCTGGGATAGGTCTGGGATTTGCCCTCATCAGACTCATACTTTCGCACACCTCACATACTCGTTGAACAGATCCTGGGTTATTTTCTGGTTTGGATTACATAGTAATGTGGTACCACACTGAAACAGTCGATTAAACCAGGTTTCGATCAATATTTTTGAGGATAACGCAAGTGAGGTCTGGGATAGGTCTGGGATTTGCCCTCATCAGGCTCATACTTTCGCGTTTTTCACATACTTGTTTAACAGAACCTGGGGTTCTCCGGTTTGGGTCACGTAGTAGTGTGGTACCACACTGAAACAGTCGACTAAACCAGGTTTCGATCAATATTTTTGAGGATATCGCAAGTTAGGTCTGGGATAGGTCTGGGATTTGCCCTCGTCAGGCTCATACTTTCGCGTTTTTCACATACTTTAACAGATCCTGGGGTTCTCCGGTTTGGGTCACGTAGTAGTGTGGTGCCACACTGAAACAGTCGATTAAACCTGGTTTCGATCAATATTTTTGAGGATAACGCATGTTAGGTCTAGGTTAGCCCTGGGATTTTCACTCATCAGACTCATACTTTCGCATTCTTCACATACTTGTTGAACGGATCCTGGGTTTTTCCTGGTTTGGATCGCGTAGCAATGTGGTACCACACTGAAACAGTCCATTAAACCTGGTTTCGATCAATATTTTTGAGGATAACGCATGTTAGGTCTAGGTTAGGCCGGGGATTTTCACTCAGCAGACTCGTACTTTCGCATTCTTCACATACTTGTTGAACGGATCCTGGGTATTTACTGGTTTGGATCACATAGTAATGTGGTACCACACTGAAACATTCAATTAAACCTGGTGTTGATAAATAATTTAGAGGATAACGCATGTTAGGTCTGGGTTAGGTCTAGGATTTGCCCCCATCAGGCTCATACTTTCGCATATTTCTCATACTTCACGGCTGGATCCTGGGCTATTTCTGGATTGGATCACGTAGTAATGTGGTACCACACTGAAACAGTCAATTAAACCTGGTTTTGATTAATATTTTAGAGAATAATTCATGACAGGTCAAGGTTAGGTCTGGGATTTGCTCTCATCAGGCTCATTCTTTCGCATATTTCTCATACTTCATGGCTAGATCCTGGGCTGTTTCTGGATTGTATCACGTAGTAATGTGGTACCACGCTGAAACAGTCAATTAAACCTGGTTTCGTTCAATATTTTTGCGGATAACGCAATTTAGGTCTAGGTTTGGTCGAGGATTTTCACTCATCAGTCTCATACTTTCGCATTCATCAGATACTTGTTGAACGGATCCTGGGTTTTTTCTGGTATGGTTCACGTAGTAATGTGGTACCACACTGAAACAGTCGATTAAACCAGGTTTCGATCAATATTTTTGAGGATAACGCATGTTAGGTCCGGGTTAGGTCTAGGATTTGCCCTCGTCAGGCTCATACTTTCGCATATTTCTTATACTTCATGGATAGATCCTGGGCTATTTTCTGGTTTGGATCACATAGTAATATGGTACCACACTGAAACAGTCGATTAAACCAGGTTTTGATCAATATTTTTGAGGATAACGCATGTTAGGTCTAGGTTAGGCCTGGGATTTACTCTCATCAGGGTCATACTTTCGCAGTTTTAACATACATGTTGACCTGATCGAGGGTTTTTTCTGCTTTGGATCACGTAGTAATGTGGTACCACACTGAAACATTCAATTAAATCTGGTCTTGATAAATATTTTAGAGGATAACGCATGTTAGTTCTGGGTTAGGTCTAGGATTTGCCCTCATCAGGCTCACACTTTCGCATATTTCTCATACTTCATGGCTGGATCCTGGGCTATTTCTGGATTGGATCACATAGTAATGTGGTACCACACTGAAACAGTCAATAAAACTTGGTTTTGATCAATATTTTAGAGAATAATTCATGTTAGGTCTAGGTTAGGTCAGGGATTTGCTCTCATCAGGCTCATTCTTTCGCATATTTCTCATACTTGATGGCGAGATCCTGGGCTTTTTCTGGATTGCATCACGTAGTAATGAAGTGCAACACTGAAACAGTCAATTAAACCTGGTTTCCATCAATATTTTAGAGGACAACGCATGTGAGGTCTAGGTTAGGCCTGGGATTTTCACTCATCAGACTCATTCTTTTGCATTCTTCACATACTTGTTGAACGGATCCTGGGTTTTTTCTGGTTTGGATTACATAGTAATGTGGTACCACACTGAAACAGTCGACTAAACCAGGTTTCGATCAATATTTTTGAGGATATCGCAAGTTAGGTCTGGGATAGGTCTGGGATTTGCCCTCGTCAGGCTCATACTTTCGCGTTTTTCACATACTTTAACAGATCCTGGGGTTCTCCGGTTTGGGTCACGTAGTAATGTGGTACCACACTGAAACAGTCGATTAAACCAGGTTTTGATCAATATTTTTGAGGATAACGCATGTTAGGTCTAGGTTAGGCCTGGGATTTTCACTCATCAGACTCATTCTTTTGCATTCTTCACATACTTGTTGAACGGATCCTGGGTTTTTTCTGGTTTGGATCACGTAGTAATGTGGGACCACACTGAAACAATCAATTAAACCTGGTCTTGATAAATATTTTAGAGGATAACACATGTTAGGTCTGGGTTAGGCCTGGGATTTGCCCTCATCAGGGTCATACTTTCGCAGTTCTAACATACATGTTGACCTGATCGAGGGATTTTTCTGCTTTGGATCACGTAGTAAAGTGGTACCACACTGAAACAGACCACTAAACCTGGTTTGGATCAATATTTTAGAGGATAATGCATGTTAGGTTTAGGTTAGCCCTGAGATTTTCACTCATCAGACTCATACTTTCGCATTCTTCAGATACCTGTTGAACGGATCCTGGGTTTTTTCTGGTATGGTTCACGTAGTAATGTGGTACCATACTGAAACATTCAGTTAAACCTGGTCTTGATAAATAATTTTGAGGATAACGCATGTTAGGTCTGGGTTAGGCCTGGGATTTGCCCTCATCAGGGTCATACTTTCGCAGTTCTAACATACATGTTGACCTGATCGAGGGTTTTTTCTGCTCTGGATCACGTAGTAAAGTGGTACCACACTGAAACGGTCCACTAAACCTGGTTTGGATCAATATTTTAGAGGACAATGCAAGTTAGGTTTGGGATAGGTCTGGGATTTGCCCTCATCAGTGTCATACTTTCGCATTTTTCACATACTTGTTGAACAGATCCTGGGTTTTTTCTGGTTTGGATCGCGCAGTAATGTGGTACCACACTGAAACAGCCCACTAAACCTGGTTTCGATCAATATTTTAGAGGATAACGAAAGTTATGTCTAGGTTAGGCCTGGGATTTGCCCTCATCAGACTCATGCATTCGCATTTTTCACATACTTGTTGAACAGATCCTGGGTTTTTCCTGGTATGGATCACGTAGTAATGTGGGACCACACTGAAACATTCAGTTAAACCTGGTCTTGATAAATATTTTTGAGGACAACGCATGTTAGGTCTGGGATAGGTCTGGGATTTGCCCTCATCAGACTCATACTTTCGCACACTTCACATACTCGTTGAACAGATCCTGGGTTATTTTCTGGTTTGGATCACATAGTAATGAGGCACCACACTCAAACAGTCGATTAAACCAGGTTTCGATCAATATTTTTGAGGATAACGCATGTTAGGTCTAGGTTAGGCCTGGGATTTTCACTCATCAGACTCATACTTTCGCATACTTCTCATACTTGTTGAACGGATCCTGGGCTATTTCTGGATTGGATCACGTAGTAATGTGGTACCACACTGAAACAGTCAATTAAACCTGGTTTTGATGAATATTTTAGAGAATAATTCATGTTAGGTCTAGGTTAGGTCTAGGATTTGCTCTCATCAGGCTCATTCTTTCGCATATTTCTCATACTTGATGGCTAGATCCTGGGCTTTCTCTGGATTACATCACGTAGTAATGAAGTACAACACTGAAACACTCAATTAAACCTGGTTTCGATCAATATTATTGAGGATAACGCATGTTAGGTCTAGGTTAGGCCTGGGATTTACTCTCATCAGGGTCATACTTTCGCAGTTTTAACATACATGTTGACCTGATCGAGGGTTTTTTCTGCTTTGGATCACGTAGTAATGTGGTACCACACTGAAACATTCAATTAAATCTGGTCTTGATAAATATTTTAGAGGATAACGCATGTTAGTTCTGGGTTAGGTCTAGGATTTGCCCTCATCAGGCTCACACTTTCGCATATTTCTCATACTTCATGGCTGGATCCTGGGCTATTTCTGGATTGGATCACATAGTAATGTGGTACCACACTGAAACAGTCAATAAAACTTGGTTTTGATCAATATTTTAGAGAATAATTCATGTTAGGTCTAGGTTAGGTCAGGGATCTGGCCGTCGGGGCGCACTGGGGGAGGGCCATGCGTCGCGCGGAGGAGGGGTCGCAACGCGTCGTCGACCGGATCAGGGGGATGGGGATGACGGTGGCGGTCCATAAGACCGAGGTGATTGCGTTTCATTCACCTCGGCAGGATCCGCCACCCCTTCTGATTCGGGTGGGTGGGGCTGACATCGAGGTGAAGCCCCAGATCAGGTATCTGGGGCTGATCCTCGATAGCCACTGGCGTTTCGAGAAGCATTTCCGCTGCCTGGTCCCCCGGTTGGAAAGGATGGTTGCGGCTCTGGGCCGGATCCTGCCCAACCTGGGGGGCCCGGCGGGCCGAGTTCGTCGCCTCTATGTGGCAATGGTCCAGTCGGTGGCCTTATACGGGGCCCCCGTCTGGGCGGACGACCTGGCTGCCTCCCGGCGCAGCATGACTATGCTGCGTCGGGTGCAGAGGCGCATGGCGCTCAGGGTCGTCCGCGGGTATCGGACCATGTCACATGAGGCGGCGACGGTTCTAGCGGGGATGCCGCCCATGGACCTGCTCGCGCGGTCGCACGCGGTGATGTACCGGCACCGGGTCGACCGTCGCGCGGGGGTGGGGGCGGTCCCGGGCGGGCAGGAACCTGCTTGGGGCGATTTGAAGCGCCAGGCCCGGCAGTCCGTGTTGCTCGCGTGGCAGGAGCGGCTGGCTCTGCCAACCGCGGGGCACCGGACTGTCGGGGCTGTTCGGCCACTCCTGAAGGAGTGGCTGGACAGAGGCCATGGCAGCCTCACCTACCGGCTGGCACAGGTATTTTCCGGGCATGGCAGCTTCGGAAGATACCTGTGCCGGATAGGGAAGGAGCCGACGGCGCGTTGCTGCCACTGCGACGCTGAGCAGGACACGGCGGATCATACCCTGGAGGTATGCCCCGCGTGGGAGGGGGAGCGCCGTGTCCTGGTCGGCGTCGTCGGGCGGGATGTCTCGCTGCCGGGCGTGGTGCGCGCCATGCTCGGCAGCGAGGAGAAGTGGAGGGCCGTGGCCTCCTTCTGCGAGAACGTAATGTTGCAGAAGGAGGCCGCGGGGAGGGAGCGCGAGCTTCAGCGGCGCGCTGAAGCTCGCGCTCGTGCGGTGGCCCGAGATCGTCGCCCGGTCGTGAGGCGTCGCGGGCGGCCGCCTCGGCGTGGCGGATGATCTAGGCTGGGAGGGGGGTCCTGAGGGGACCCTCCTCCCGCCAGGCGGCGCCGGGTCGGACCGGTTGGGGGTAGGAGTGCCTCCCTCTACCGGTCCGACGCAAGGGGAGGCACCCTGGGTGGTCTGGTGCGGCCATGAACGCCCGGCCGCCGAGGGGTGGAAACGGGGTCGCCGGCGGTTGCGAGTTGGGGCTCGCAGCCGCCTCTAAACGCGGCCCCGGGACGGATAGCGGCGGGATGGAGTGGCCCCGTCCCACCGCTATGAGGCAGTGTGTCTACTGGGGGGACCGATTGTCCCCCCGGGGGATGGGCGCGAAAGCGCGGGCACGGGGAGGATACCGGAAGAATGCTTCGAGCGATTCCCGGTATCCTCCCGAAGCGTGCCGAAGGGTCACCGTGGGGTTTTTAGTGGGTAGGTCCCGCGCCTGTCGTTGTACGGGCGCGGGGAATCCCACACACCCCTCCCACCTCTCCCCAAGGAGGTGGGAGGGAGTCTTTCGAAGATTTTCCCCACGACAAAAAAAAAAAAAAAAAAAAGAAAAAAGGTTAGGTCAGGGATTTGCTCTCATCAGGCTCATTCTTTCGCATATTTCTCATACTTGATGGCTAGATCCTGGGCTTTTTCTGGATTGCATCACGTAGTAATGAAGTGCAACACTGAAACAGTCAATTAAACCTGGTTTCCATCAATATTTTAGAGGACAACGCATGTCAGGTCTAGGTTAGGTCTGGGATTTGCTCTCATCAGGTTCATACTGTCGCAGTTTTAACTTACTTGTTGAACGGATCCTGGGTTTTTTCTGGTTGGTTCACGTAGTAATGTGGTACCACACTGAAACATTCAATCAAACCTGGTCTTGATAAATATTTTAGAGGACAACGCATGTTAGGTTTGGGTTAGATCTAGGATTTGCCCTCATCAGGCTCACACTTTCGCACATTTCTCATACTTCATGGCTAGATCCTGGGCTGTTTCTGGATTGTATCACATAGTAATGTGGTACCACGCTGAAACAGTCGATTCAACCTGGTTTCGATCAATATTTTAGAGGATAACGCAAGTTAAGTCTGGGAAAGGTCTGGGATTTGCCCTCATCAGGCTCATACTTTCGCATATTTCTCATACTTCATGGCTAGATCCTGGGCTTTTTCTGGATTGCATCACGTAGTAATGAAGTACAACACTGAAACAGTCAATTAAACCTGGTTTCCATCAATATTTTAGAGGACAACGCATGTTAGGTCTAGGTTAGGCCTGGGATTTGCCCTCATCAGGGTCATACTTTCACAGTTTTAACATACATGTTGACCTGATCGAGGGTTTTTTCCGCTTTGGATCACGTAGTAAAGTGGTACCACACTGAAACAGTCCACTAAACCTAGTTTGGATCAATATTTTAGAGGATAATGCATGTTTGGTCTAGGTTAGCCCTGAGATTTTCACTCATCAGACTCATTCTTTCGCATTCTTCACATACCTGTTGAACGGATCCTGGGATTTTTCTGGTATGGTTCACGTAGTAATGTGGTACCACACTGAAACAATCAATTAAACCAGGTCTTGGTAAATATTTTAGATGATAACGCATGTTAGGTCTGGGTTAGGTCTAGGATTTGCCCTCATCAGGCTCATACTTTCGCATATTTCTTATACTTCATGGATAGATCCTGGGCTATTTTCTGGTTTGGATCACATAGTAATGTGGAACCACACTGAAACAGTCGATTAAACCAGGTTTCGATCAATATTCTTGAGGATAACGCATGTTAGGTCTAGGTAAGTCCTGGGATTTTCACTCATCAGACTCATTCTTTCGCATTCTTCACATACCTGTTGAACGGATCCTGGGTTTTTTCTGGTTTGGATCACGTAGTAATGTGGGACCACACTGAAGCAATCAATTAAACCTGGTCTTGATAAATATTTTAGAGGATAACGCATGCTAGGTCTGGGTTAGGTCTAGGATTTGCTCTCGTCAGCCTCATACTTTCGCCTATTTCTCATACTTGATGGCTAGATCCTGGGCTTTTTCTGGATTGCATCACGTAGTAATGAAGTACAACACTGAAACACTCAATTAAACCTGGTTTCGATCAATATTATTGAGGATAACGCATGTTAGGTCTAGGTTAGGCCTGGGATTTACTCTCATCAGGGTCATACTTTCGCAGTTTTAACATACATGTTGACCTGATCGAGGGTTTTTTCTGCTTTGGATCACGTAGTAATGTGGTACCACACTGAAACATTCAATTAAATCTGGTCTTGATAAATATTTTACAGGATAACGCATGTTAGTTCTGGGTTAGGTCTAGGATTTGCCCTCATCAGGCTCACACTTTCGCATATTTCTCATACTTCATGGGTGGATCCTGGGCTATTTCTGGATTGGATCACACAGTAATGTGGTACCACACTGAAACAGTCAATAAAACTTGCTTTCGATCAATATTTTAGAGGACATCGCATGTCAGGTCTAGGTTAGGTCTGGAATTTGCTCTCGTCAGGTTCATACTGTCGCAGTTTTAACTTACTTGTTGAACGGATCAGGGGTTTTTTCTGGTTGGTTCACGTAGTAATGTGGTACCACACTGAAACATTCAATTAAACCTGGTCTTGATAAATATTTTAGAGGACAACGCATGTTAGGTTTGGGTTAGATCTAGGATTTGCCCTCATCAGGCTCACACATTCGCACATTTCTCATACTTCATGGCTAGATTCTGGGCTGTTTCTGGATTGTATCACATAGTAATGTGGTACCACGCTGAAACAGTCGATTCAACCTGGTTTCGATCAATATTTTAGAGGATAACGCAAGTTAAGTCTGGGAAAGGTCTGGGATATGCCCTCATCAGGCTCATACTTTCGCATATTACTCATACTTCATGGCAAGATCCTGGGCTTTTTCTGGATTGCATCACGTAGTAATGAAGTACAACACTGAAACAGTCAATTAAACCTGGTTTCCATCAATATTTTAGAGGACAACGCATGTTAGGTCTAGGTTAGGCCTGGGATTTGCCCTCATCAGGGTCATACTTTCACAGTTTTAACATACATGTTGACCTGATCGAGGGGTTTTTCCGCTTTGAATCACGTAGTAAAGTGGTACCACACTGAAGCAGTCCATTAAACCCGGTTTGGATCAATATTTTAGAGGATAACGCATGTTAGGTTTAGGTTAGGTCTAGGATTTGCCCTCATCAGGCTCATACTTTCGCATATTTCTCATACTTCATGGCTAGATCCTGCGCTTTTTCTGGATTGTATCACGTAGTAATGTGGTACCACGCTGAAACAGTCAATTAAACCTGGTTTCGATCAATATTTTAGAGGATAACGCACGTTAGGTCTGGGATAGGTCTGGGATTCGCCCTCATCAGGCTCATACTTTCGCGTTTTTCACATACTTGTTGAAATGATCCTGGGTTTTTTCTGGTTTGGATCACGTAATGATGTGGTACCACACTGAAACATTCAAATAAACCTGGTCTTGATAAATATTTTAGAGGATAACGCATGTTAGGTTTGGGTTAGGTCTAGGATTTGCCCTCATCAGGCTCATTCTTTCGCATATTTCTCATACTTCATGGCTAGATCCTGGGCTTTTTCTGGATTGTATCACGTAGTAATGTGGTACCGCACTGAAACAGTCGATTAAACCAGGTTTCGATCAATATTTTTGAGGATAACGCATGTTAGGTCTAGGTTAGGCCTGGGATTTTCACTCATCAGACTCATTCTTTCGCATTCTTCACATACTTGTTGAACGGATCCTGGGTTTTTTTCTGGTTTGGATCACGTAGTAATGTGGGACCACACTGAAACAATCAATTAAACCTGGTCTTGATAAATGTTTTAGAGGATAACACATGTTAGGTTTGGGTTAGGCCTGGGATTTGCCCTCATCAGGGTCGTACTTTCGCAGTTCTAACATACATGTTGACCTGATCGTGGGATTTTTCTGCTTTGGATCACGTAGTAAAGTGGTACCACACTGAAACAGACCACTAAACCTGGTTTGGATCAATATTTTAGAGGATAATGCATGTTAGGTTTAGGTTAGCCCTGAGATTTTCACTCATCAGACTCATACTTTCGCATTCTTCAGATACCTGTTGAACGGATCCTGGGTTTTTTCTGGTATGGTTCACGTAGTAATGTGGTACCACACTGAAACAATCAATTAAACCAGGTCTTGATAAATATTTTAGATGATAACGCATGTTAGGTCTGGGTTAGGTCTAGGATTTGCCCTCATCAGGCTCATACTTTCGCATATTTCTCATACTTCATGGCTAGATCCTGGGCTATATCTGGATTGGATCACGTAGTAATGTGGTACCACACTGAAACAGTCAATTAAACCTGGTTTCGATCAATATTTTAGAGGACAATGCAAGTTAGGTCTGGGATAGGTCTGGGATCTGCCCGCATCAGGGTCATACTTTCGCATTTTTCACATACTTGTTGAACAGATCCTCGGTTTTTTCTGGTTTGGATCGCGCAGTAATGTGGTACCACACTGAAGCAGCCCACTAAACCTGGTTTCGATCAATATTTTAGAGGATAACGAAAGTTATGTCTAGGTTAGGCCTGGGACTTGCCCTCATCAGACTCATGCTTTCGCATTTTTCACATACTTGTTGAACAGATCCTGGGTTTTTTCTGGTATGGATCACGTAGTAATGTGGGACCACACTGAAGCAGTCCATTAAACCCGGTTTGGATCAATATTTTAGAGGATAACGCATGTTAGGTTTAGGTTAGGTCTAGGATTTGCCCTCATCAGGCTCATACTTTCGCATATTTCTCATACTTCATGGCTAGATCCTGGGCTTTTTCTGGATTGTATCACGTAGTAATGTGGTACCACGCTGAAACAGTCAATTAAACCTGGTTACGATCAATACTTTAGAGGATAACGCACGATAGGTCTGGGATAGGTCTGGCATTCGCCCTCATCAGGCTCATACTTTCGCGTTTTTCACATACTTGTTGAAATGCTCCTGGGTTTTTTCTGGTTTGGATCACGTAGTAATGTGGTACCACACTGAAACATTCAAATAAACCTGGTCTTGATAAATATTTTAGAGGATAACGCATGTTAGGTCTCGGTTAGGTCTAGGATTTGCCCTCATCAGGCTCATACTTTCGCATATTTCTCATACTTCATGGCTGGATCCTGGGCTATTACTGGTTTGGATCACGTAGTAATGTGGTACCACACTGAAACAGTCAATTAAACCTGGTTTCGATCAATATTTTAGAGAATAATTCATGTTAGGTCTGGGTTAGGTCTGGGATTTGCTCTCATCAGGCTCATTCTTTCGCATATTTCTCGTACCTGATGGCTAGATCCTGGGCTTTTTCTGGATTGCATCACGTAGTAATGAAGTACAACACTGAAACAGTCAATTAAACCTGGTTTCGATAAATATTTTAGAGAATAATTCATGTTAGGTCTTGGTTAGGCCTGGGATTTGCCCTCATCAGGGTCATACTTTCACAGATCTAACATACATGTTGACCTGATCGAGGTTTTTTTCTGCTTTAGATCACGTAGAAAAGTGGTACCACACTGAAACAGTCCACTAAACCTAGTTTGGATCAATATTTTAGAGGATAATGCATGTTAGGTCTAGGTTAGCCCTGAGATTTTCACTCATCAGACTCATGCTTTCGCATTTTTCACATACTTGTTGAACGGATCCTGGGATTTTTCTGGTATGGTTCACGTAGTAATGTGGTACCACACTGAAACAATCAATTAAACCAGGTCCTGATATATATTTTTTAGGATAACGCATGTTAGGCCTGGGTTAGGTCTAGGATTTGCCCTCATCAGGCTCATACTTTCGCATATTTCTTATACTTCATGGATAGATCCTGGGCTATTTTCTGGTTTGGATCACATAGTAATGTGGTACCACACTGAAACATTCAGTTAAACCTGGTCTTGATCAATATTTTAGAGGATAACGCATGTTAGGTTTGGGTTAGGTCTAGGATTTGCCCTCATCAGGCTCATACTTTCGCATTTTTCACATACTTGTTGAACAGATCCTGGCTTTTTCTGGTTTGGATCGCGCAGTAATGTGGTACCACACTGAAACAGCCCACTAAACCTGGTTTCGATCAATATTTTCGAGGATAACGAAAGTTATGTCTAGGTTAGGCCTGGGATTTGCCCTCATCAGACTCATGCTTTCGCATTTTCCACATACTTGTTGAACAGATCCTGGGTTTTTTCTGGTATGGATCACGTAGTAGTGTGGTACCAAACTGAAACATTCAGTTAAACCTGGTCTTGATAAATATTTTTGAGGATAACGCATGTTAGGTCTGGGATAGGTCTGGGATTAGCCCTCATCAGGCTCATACTTTCGCACACTTCACAGACTCGTTTAACAGATCCTGGGTTTTTTCTCGTTTGGTTCACGTAGTAATGTGGTACCACACTGAAACATTCAGTTAAACCTGGTCTTGATCAATATTTTAGTGTATAACGCATGTTAGGTTTGGGTTAGGTCTAGGATTTGCCCTCATCAGGCTCATACTTTCGCATTTTTCACATACTTGTTGAACAGATCCTGGCTTTTTCTGGTTTGGATCGCGCAGTAATGTGGTACCACACTGAAACATTCAGTTAAACCTGGTCTTGATAAATATTTTTGAGGATAACGCATGTTAGGTCTGGGTTAGGTCTAGGATTTGCCCTCATCAGGCTCATACTTTCGCATATTTCTTATACTTCATGGATAGATCCTGGGCTATTTTCTGGTTTGGATCACATAGTAATGTGGAACCACACTGAAACAGTCGATTAAACCAGGTTTCGATCAATATTCTTGAGGATAACGCATGTTAGGTCTAGGTAAGTCCTGGGATTTTCACTCATCAGACTCATTCTTTCGCATTCTTCACATACCTGTTGAACGGATCCTGGGTTTTTTCTGGTTTGGATCACGTAGTAATGTGGGACCACACTGAAGCAATCAATTAAACCTGGTCTTGATAAATATTTTAGAGGATAACGCATGCTAGGTCTGGGTTAGGTCTAGGATTTGCTCTCGTCAGCCTCATACTTTCGCCTATTTCTCATACTTGATGGCTAGATCCTGGGCTTTTTCTGGATTGCATCACGTAGTAATGAAGTACAACACTGAAACACTTAATTAAACCTGGTTTCGATCAATATTATTGAGGATAACGCATGTTAGGTCTAGGTTAGGCCTGGGATTTACTCTCATCAGGGTCATACTTTCGCAGTTTTAACATACATGTTGACCTGATCGAGGGTTTTTTCTGCTTTGGATCACGTAGTAATGTGGTACCACACTGAAACATTCAATTAAATCTGGTCTTGATAAATATTTTACAGGATAACGCATGTTAGTTCTGGGTTAGGTCTAGGATTTGCCCTCATCAGGCTCACACTTTCGCATATTTCTCATACTTCATGGGTGGATCCTGGGCTATTTCTGGATTGGATCACACAGTAATGTGGTACCACACTGAAACAGTCAATAAAACTTGCTTTCGATCAATATTTTAGAGGACATCGCATGTCAGGTCTAGGTTAGGTCTGGAATTTGCTCTCGTCAGGTTCATACTGTCGCAGTTTTAACTTACTTGTTGAACGGATCAGGGGTTTTTTCTGGTTGGTTCACGTAGTAATGTGGTACCACACTGAAACATTCAATTAAACCTGGTCTTGATAAATATTTTAGAGGACAACGCATGTTAGGTTTGGGTTAGATCTAGGATTTGCCCACATCAGGCTCACACATTCGCACATTTCTCATACTTCATGGCTAGATTCTGGGCTGTTTCTGGATTGTATCACATAGTAATGTGGTACCACGCTGAAACAGTCGATTCAACCTGGTTTCGATCAATATTTTAGAGGATAACGCAAGTTAAGTCTGGGAAAGGTCTGGGATATGCCCTCATCAGGCTCATACTTTCGCATATTACTCATACTTCATGGCAAGATCCTGGGCTTTTTCTGGATTGCATCACGTAGTAATGAAGTACAACACTGAAACAGTCAATTAAACCTGGTTTCCATCAATATTTTAGAGGACAACGCATGTTAGGTCTAGGTTAGGCCTGGGATTTGCCCTCATCAGGGTCATACTTTCACAGTTTTAACATACATGTTGACCTGATCGAGGGGTTTTTCCGCTTTGAATCACGTAGTAAAGTGGTACCACACTGAAGCAGTCCATTAAACCCGGTTTGGATCAATATTTTAGAGGATAACGCATGTTAGGTTTAGGTTAGGTCTAGGATTTGCCCTCATCAGGCTCATACTTTCGCATATTTCTCATACTTCATGGCTAGATCCTGCGCTTTTTCTGGATTGTATCACGTAGTAATGTGGTACCACGCTGAAACAGTCAATTAAACCTGGTTTCGATCAATATTTTAGTGTATAACGCATGTTAGGTTTGGGTTAGGTCTAGGATTTGCCCTCATCAGGCTCATACTTTCGCATTTTTCACATACTTGTTGAACAGATCCTGGCTTTTTCTGGTTTGGATCGCGCAGTAATGTGGTACCACACTGAAACATTCAGTTAAACCTGGTCTTGATAAATATTTTTGAGGATAACGCATGTTAGGTCTGGGTTAGGTCTAGGATTTGCCCTCATCAGGCTCATACTTTCGCATATTTCTTATACTTCATGGATAGATCCTGGGCTATTTTCTGGTTTGGATCACATAGTAATGTGGAACCACACTGAAACAGTCGATTAAACCAGGTTTCGATCAATATTCTTGAGGATAACGCATGTTAGGTCTAGGTAAGTCCTGGGATTTTCACTCATCCGACTCATTCTTTCGCATTCTTCACATACCTGTTGAACGGATCCTGGGTTTTTTCTGGTTTGGATCACGTAGTAATGTGGGACCACACTGAAGCAATCAATTAAACCTGGTCTTGATAAATATTTTAGAGGATAACGCATGCTAGGTCTGGGTTAGGTCTAGGATTTGCTCTCGTCAGCCTCATACTTTCGCCTATTTCTCATACTTGATGGCTAGATCCTGGGCTTTTTCTGGATTGCATCACGTAGTAATGAAGTACAACACTGAAACACTCAATTAAACCTGGTTTCGATCAATATTATTGAGGATAACGCATGTTAGGTCTAGGTTAGGCCTGGGATTTACTCTCATCAGGGTCATACTTTCGCAGTTTTAACATACATGTTGACCTGATCGAGGGTTTTTTCTGCTTTGGATCACGTAGTAATGTGGTACCACACTGAAACATTCAATTAAATCTGGTCTTGATAAATATTTTACAGGATAACGCATGTTAGTTCTGGGTTAGGTCTAGGATTTGCCCTCATCAGGCTCACACTTTCGCATATTTCTCATACTTCATGGGTGGATCCTGGGCTATTTCTGGATTGGATCACACAGTAATGTGGTACCACACTGAAACAGTCAATAAAACTTGCTTTCGATCAATATTTTAGAGGACATCGCATGTCAGGTCTAGGTTAGGTCTGGAATTTGCTCTCGTCAGGTTCATACTGTCGCAGTTTTAACTTACTTGTTGAACGGATCAGGGGTTTTTTCTGGTTGGTTCACGTAGTAATGTGGTACCACACTGAAACATTCAATTAAATCTGGTCTTGATAAATATTTTACAGGATAACGCATGTTAGTTCTGGGTTAGATCTAGGATTTGCCCTCATCAGGCTCACACTTTCGCACATTTCTCATACTTCATGGCTAGATTCTGGGCTGTTTCTGGATTGTATCACATAGTAATGTGGTACCACGCTGAAACAGTCGATTCAACCTGGTTTCGATCAATATTTTAGAGGATAACGCAAGTTAAGTCTGGGAAAGGTCTGGGATATGCCCTCATCAGGCTCATACTTTCGCATATTACTCATACTTCATGGCAAGATCCTGGGCTTTTTCTGGATTGCATCACGTAGTAATGAAGTACAACACTGAAACAGTCAATTAAACCTGGTTTCCATCAATATTTTAGAGGACAACGCATGTTAGGTCTAGGTTAGGCCTGGGATTTGCCCTCATCAGGGTCATACTTTCACAGTTTTAACATACATGTTGACCTGATCGAGGGGTTTTTCCGCTTTGAATCACGTAGTAAAGTGGTACCACACTGAAGCAGTCAATTAAACCCGGTTTGGATCAATATTTTAGAGGATAACGCATGTTAGGTTTAGGTTAGGTCTAGGATTTGCCCTCATCAGGCTCATACTTTCGCATATTTCTCATACTTCATGGCTAGATCCTGCGCTTTTTCTGGATTGTATCACGTAGTAATGTGGTACCACGCTGAAACAGTCAATTAAACCTGGTTTCGATCAATATTTTAGAGGATAACGCACGTTAGGTCTGGGATAGGTCTGGGATTCGCCCTCATCAGGCTCGTACTTTCGCCTTTTTGCACATACTTGTTGAAATGATCCTGGGTTTTTTCTGGTTTGGATCACGTAATGATGTGGTACCACACTGAAACATTCAAATAAACCTGGTCTTGATAAATATTTTAGAGGATAACGCATGTTAGGTTTGGGTTAGGTCTAGGATTTGCCCTCATCAGGCTCATTCTTTCGCATATTTCTCATACTTCATGGCTAGATCCTGGGCTTTTTCTGGATTGTATCACGTAGTAATGTGGTACCGCACTGAAACAGTCGATTAAACCAGGTTTCGATCAATATTTTTGAGGATAACGCATGTTAGGTCTAGGTTAGGCCTGGGATTTTCACTCATCAGACTCATTCTTTCGCATTCTTCACATACTTGTTGAACGGATCCTGGGTTTTTTTCTGGTTTGGATCACGTAGTAATGTGGGACCACACTGAAACAATCAATTAAACCTGGTCTTGATAAATGTTTTAGAGGATAACACATGTTAGGTTTGGGTTAGGCCTGGGATTTGCCCTCATCAGGGTCGTACTTTCGCAGTTCTAACATACATGTTGACCTGATCGAGGGATTTTTCTGCTTTGGATCACGTAGTAAAGTGGTACCACACTGAAACAGACCACTAAACCTGGTTTGGATCAATATTTTAGAGGATAATGCATGTTAGGTTTAGGTTAGCCCTGAGATTTTCACTCATCAGACTCATACTTTCGCATTCTTCAGATACCTGTTGAACGGATCCTGGGTTTTTTCTGGTATGGTTCACGTAGTAATGTGGTACCACACTGAAACAATCAATTAAACCAGGTCTTGATAAATATTTTAGATGATAACGCATGTTAGGTCTGGGTTAGGTCTAGGATTTGCCCTCATCAGGCTCATACTTTCGCATATTTCTCATACTTCATGGCTAGATCCTGGGCTATATCTGGATTGGATCACGTAGTAATGTGGTACCACACTGAAACAGTCAATTAAACCTGGTTTCGATCAATATTTTAGAGGACAATGCAAGTTAGGTCTGGGACAGGTCTGGGATCTGCCCGCATCAGGGTCATACTTTCGCATTTTTCACATACTTGTTGAACAGATCCTCGGTTTTTTCTGGTTTGGATCGCGCAGTAATGTGGTACCACACTGAAGCAGCCCACTAAACCTGGTTTCGATCAATATTTTAGAGGATAACGAAAGTTATGTCTAGGTTAGGCCTGGGACTTGCCCTCATCAGACTCATGCTTTCGCATTTTTCACATACTTGTTGAACAGATCCTGGGTTTTTTCTGGTATGGATCACGTAGTAATGTGGGACCACACTGAAGCAGTCCATTAAACCCGGTTTGGATCAATATTTTAGAGGATAACGCATGTTAGGTTTAGGTTAGGTCTAGGATTTGCCCTCATCAGGCTCATACTTTCGCATATTTCTCATACTTCATGGCTAGATCCTGGGCTTTTTCTGGATTGTATCACGTAGTAATGTGGTACCACGCTGAAACAGTCAATTAAACCTGGTTACGATCAATACTTTAGAGGATAACGCACGATAGGTCTGGGATAGGTCTGGCATTCGCCCTCATCAGGCTCATACTTTCGCGTTTTTCACATACTTGTTGAAATGCTCCTGGGTTTTTTCTGGTTTGGATCACGTAGTAATGTGGTACCACACTGAAACATTCAAATAAACCTGGTCTTGATAAATATTTTAGAGGATAACGCATGTTAGGTCTCGGTTAGGTCTAGGATTTGCCCTCATCAGGCTCATACTTTCGCATATTTCTCATACTTCATGGCTGGATCCTGGGCTATTACTGGTTTGGATCACGTAGTAATGTGGTACCACACTGAAACAGTCAATTAAACCTGGTTTCGATCAATATTTTAGAGAATAATTCATGTTAGGTCTGGGTTAGGTCTGGGATTTGCTCTCATCAGGCTCATTCTTTCGCATATTTCTCGTACCTGATGGCTAGATCCTGGGCTTTTTCTGGATTGCATCACGTAGTAATGAAGTACAACACTGAAACAGTCAATTAAACCTGGTTTCGATAAATATTTTAGAGAATAATTCATGTTAGGTCTTGGTTAGGCCTGGGATTTGCCCTCATCAGGGTCATACTTTCACAGATCTAACATACATGTTGACCTGATCGAGGTTTTTTTCTGCTTTAGATCACGTAGAAAAGTGGTACCACACTGAAACAGTCCACTAAACCTAGTTTGGATCAATATTTTAGAGGATAATGCATGTTAGGTCTAGGTTAGCCCTGAGATTTTCACTCATCAGACTCATGCTTTCGCATTTTTCACATACTTGTTGAACGGATCCTGGGATTTTTCTGGTATGGTTCACGTAGTAATGTGGTACCACACTGAAACAATCAATTAAACCAGGTCCTGATATATATTTTTTAGGATAACGCATGTTAGGCCTGGGTTAGGTCTAGGATTTGCCCTCATCAGGCTCATACTTTCGCATATTTCTTATACTTCATGGATAGATCCTGGGCTATTTTCTGGTTTGGATCACATAGTAATGTGGTACCACACTGAAACATTCAGTTAAACCTGGTCTTGATCAATATTTTAGAGGATAACGCATGTTAGGTTTGGGTTAGGTCTAGGATTTGCCCTCATCAGGCTCATACTTTCGCATTTTTCACATACTTGTTGAACAGATCCTGGCTTTTTCTGGTTTGGATCGCGCAGTAATGTGGTACCACACTGAAACAGCCCACTAAACCTGGTTTCGATCAATATTTTCGAGGATAACGAAAGTTATGTCTAGGTTAGGCCTGGGATTTGCCCTCATCAGACTCATGCTTTCGCATTTTCCACATACTTGTTGAACAGATCCTGGGTTTTTTCTGGTATGGATCACGTAGTAATGTGGTACCAAACTGAAACATTCAGTTAAACCTGGTCTTGATAAATATTTTTGAGGATAACGCATGTTAGGTCTGGGATAGGTCTGGGATTAGCCCTCATCAGGCTCATACTTTCGCACACTTCACAGACTCGTTTAACAGATCCTGGGTTTTTTCTCGTTTGGTTCACGTAGTAATGTGGTACCACACTGAAACATTCAGTTAAACCTGGTCTTGATCAATATTTTAGTGTATAACGCATGTTAGGTTTGGGTTAGGTCTAGGATTTGCCCTCATCAGGCTCATACTTTCGCATTTTTCACATACTTGTTGAACAGATCCTGGCTTTTTCTGGTTTGGATCGCGCAGTAATGTGGTACCGCACTGAAACAGTCGATTAAACCAGGTTTCGATCAATATTTTTGAGGATAACGCATGTTAGGTCTAGGTTAGGCCTGAGATTTTCACTCATCAGACTCATACTTTCGCATTCTTCAGATACCTGTTGAACGGATCCTGAGTTTTTTCTGGTATGGTTCACGTAGTAATGTGGTGCCACACTGAAACAATCAATTAAACCAGGTCTTGATAAATATTTTAGATGATAACGCATGTTAGGTCTGGGTTAGGTCTAGGATTTGCCCTCATCAGGCTCATACTTTCGCATATTTCTCATACTTCATGGCTAGATCCTGGGCTATATCTGGATTGGATCACGTAGTAATGTGGTACCACACTGAAACAGTCAATTAAACCTGGTTTCGATCAATATTTTAGAGGACAATGCAAGTTAGGTCTGGGATAGGTCTGGGATCTGCCCGCATCAGGGTCATACTTTCGCATTTTTCACATACTTGTTGAACAGATCCTCGGTTTTTTCTGGTTTGGATCGCGCAGTAATGTGGTACCACACTGAAGCAGCCCACTAAACCTGGTTTCGATCAATATTTTAGAGGATAACGAAAGTTATGTCTAGGTTAGGCCTGGGACTTGCCCTCATCAGACTCATGCTTTCGCATTTTTCACATACTTGTTGAACAGATCCTGGGTTTTTTCTGGTATGGATCACGTAGTAATGTGGGACCACACTGAAGCAGTCCATTAAACCCGGTTTGGATCAATATTTTAGAGGATAACGCATGTTAGGTTTAGGTTAGGTCTAGGATTTGCCCTCATCAGGCTCATACTTTCGCATATTTCTCATACTTCATGGCTAGATCCTGGGCTTTTTCTGGATTGTATCACGTAGTAATGTGGTACCACGCTGAAACAGTCAATTAAACCTGGTTACGATCAATACTTTAGAGGATAACGCACGTTAGGTCTGGGATAGGTCTGGCATTCGCCCTCATCAGGCTCATACTTTCGCGTTTTTCACATACTTGTTGAAATGATCCTGGGTTTTTTCTGGTATGGTTCACGTAGTAATGTGGTGCCACACTGAAACAATCAATTAAACCAGGTCTTGATAAATATTTTTGAGGATAACGCATGTTACGTCTGGGTTAGGTCTAGGATTTGCCCTCATCAGGCTCATACTTTCGCATATTTCTTATACTTCATGGATAGATCCTGCGCTATTTTCTGGTTCGGATCACATAGTAATGTGGTACCACACTGGAACAGTCGATTAAACCAGGTTTCGATCAATATTTTTGAGGATAACGCATGTTAGGTCTATGTTAGGCCTGGGATTTGCCCTCATCAGACTCATGCTTTCGCATTTTTCACATACTTGTTGAACAGATCCTGGGTTTTTTCTGGTATGGATCACGTAGTAATGTGGTACCAAACTGAAACATTCAGTTAAACCTGGTTTCGATCAATATTTTAGTGGATAACGAAAGTTATGTCTAGGTTAGGCCTGGGATTTGCCCGCATCAGACTCATGCTTTCGCATTTTTCACATACCTGTTGAACAGATCCTGGGTTTTTTCTGGTATGGATCACGTAGTAATGTGGTACCATACTGAAACATTCAGTTAAACCTGGTCTTGATAAATATTTTTGAGGATAACGCATGTAACGTCTGGGTTAGGTCTAGGATTTGCCCTCATCAGGCTCATTCTTTCGCATATTTCTCGTACCTGATGGCTAGATCCTGGGCTTTTTCTGGATTGCATCTCGTAGTAATGAAGTACAACACTGAAACAGTCAATTAAACCTGGTTTCCATCAATATCTTAGAGGACAACGCAAGTTAGGTCTGGGATAGGTCTGGGATTTGCCCTCATCAGACTCATACGTTCGCGTTTTTCACATACTTGTTGAACGGATCCTGGGTTTTTTCAGGTTTGGATCACGTAGTAATGTGGTACCACACTGAAACATTCAAATAAACCAGGTCTTGATAAATATTTTAGAGGATAACGCATGTTAGGTTTGGGTTAGGTCTAGGATTTGCCCACATCAGGCTCATACTTCCGCATATTTCTCATACTTCATGGCTAGATCCTGGGCTGTTTCTGGATTGTATCACGTAGTAATGTGGTACCACGCTGAAACAGTCAATTAAACCTTGTTTCGATCAATATTTTAGAGGATAACGCAAGTTAGGTCTGGGATAGGTCTGGGATTCGCCCTCATCAGGCTCATACTTTCGCACACTTCACAGACTTGTTTAACAGATCCTGGGTTTTTTCTGGTTTCGTTCACGTAGTAATGTGGTACCACACTGAAACATTCAGTTAAACCTGGTCTTGATATATGTTTTTGAGGATAACGCATGTTAGGTCTGGGTTAGGTCTAGGATTTGCCCTCATCAGGCTCATACTTTCGCATATTTCTTATACTTCATGGATAGATCCTGGGCTATTTTCTGGTTTGGATCACATAGTAATGTGGTACCACACTGAAACATTCAGTTAAACCTGGTCTTGATCAATATTTTAGAGGATAACGCATGTTAGGTTTGGGTTAGGTCTGGGATTTGCCCTCATCAGGTTCATACTTTCGCATTCTTCACATACTTGTTGAACGGATCCTGGGTTTTTTCTGGTTTGGATCACGTAGTAATGTGGGACCACACTGAAACAATCAATTAAACCTGGTCTTGATAAATATTTTAGAGGATAACACATGTTAGGTCTGGGTTAGGCCTGGGATTTGCCCTCATCAGGGTCATACTTTCGCAGTTCTAACATACATGTTGACCTGATCGAGGGTTTTTTCTGCTCTGGATCACGTAGTAAAGTGGTACCACACTGAAACAGTCCAGTAAACCTGGTTTGGATCAATATTTTAGAGGACAATGCAAGTTAGGTCTGGGATAGGTCTGGGATTTGCCCTCATCAGTGTCATACTTTCGCATTTTTCACATACTTGTTGAACAGATCCTGGGTTTTTTCTGGTTTGGATCGCGCAGTAATGTGGTACCACACTGAAACAGCCCACTAAACCTGGTTTCGATCAATATTTTAGAGGATAACGAAAGTTATGTCTAGGTTAGGCCTGGGATTTGCCCTCATCAGACTCATGCTTTCGCATTTTTCACATACTTGTTGAACAGATCCTGGGTTTTTTCTGGTATGGATCACGTAGTAATGTGGGACCACACTGAAACATTCAGTTAAACCTGGTCTTGATAAATATTTTTGAGGATAACGCATGTTAGGTCTGGGATAGGTCTGGGATTTGTCCTCATCAGACTCATACTTTCGCACACTTCACATACTCGTTGAACAGATCCTGGGTTATTTTCTGGTTTGGATCACATAGTAATGAGGTACCACACTCAAACAGTCGATTAAACCAGGTTTCGATCAATATTTTTGAGGATAACGCATGTTAGGTCTAGGTTAGGCCTGGGATTTTCACTCATCAGACTCATAATTTCGCATACTTCTCATACTTGTTGAACGGATCCTGGGCTATTTCTGGATTGGACCACGTAGTAATGTGGTACCACACTGAAGCAGTCCATTAAACCCGGTTTGGATCAATATTTTAGAGGATAACGCATGTTAGGTTTAGGTTAGGTCTAGGATTTGCCCTCATCAGGCTCATACTTTCGCATATTTCTTATACTTCATGGCTAGATCCTGGGCTTTTTCTGGATTGTATCACGTAGTAATGTGGTACCACGCTGAAACAGTCAATTAAACCTGGTTTCGATCAATATTTTAGAGGATAACGCACGTTAGGTCTGGGATAGGTCTGGGATTCGCCCTCATCAGGGTCATACTTTCGCAGTTTTAACATACATGTTGACCTGATCGTGGGTTTTTTCTGGTTTGGATCACGTAGTAATGTGGTACCACACTGAAACATTCAAATAAACCTGGTCTTGATAAATATTTTAGAGGATAACGCATGTTAGGTTTGGGTTAGGTCTAGGATTTGCCCTCATCAGGCTCATACTTTCGCATATTTCTCATACTTCATGGCTAGATCCTGGGCTTTTTCTGGATTGTATCACGTAGTAATGTGGTACCGCACTGAAACAGTCGATTCAACCTGGTTTCGATCAATATTTTAGAGGATAACGCAAGTTAAGTCTGGGAAAGGTCTGGGATTTGCTCTCATCAGGCTCATACTTTCGCATATTTCTCATACTTCATGGCTAGGTCCTGGGCTTTTTCTGGATTGCATCACGTAGTAATGAAGTACAACACTGAAACAGTCAATTAAACCTGGTTTCCCTCAATATTTTAGAGGACAACGCATGTTAGGTCTAGGTTAGGCCTGGGATTTGCCCTCATCAGGGTCATACTTTCACAGTTTTAACATACATGTTGACCTGATCGAGGGTTTTTTCCGCTTTGAATCACGTAGTAAAGTGGTACCACACTGAAGCAGTCCATTAAACCCGGTTTGGATCAATATTTTAGAGGATAACGCATGTTAGGTTTAGGTTAGGTCTAGGATTTGCCCTCATCAGGCTCATACTTTCGCATATTTCTTATACTTCATGGCTAGATCCTGGGCTTTTTCTGGATTGTATCACGTAGTAATGTGGTACCACGCTGAAACAGTCAATTAAACCTGGTTTCGATCAATATTTTAGAGGATAACGCACGTTAGGTCTGGGATAGGTCTGGGATTCGCCCTCATCAGGCTCATACTTTCGCGTTTTTCACATACTTGTTGAAATGATCCTGGGTTTTTTCTGGTTTGGATCACGTAGTAATGTGGTACCACACTGAAACATTCAAATAAACCTGGTCTTGATAAATATTTTAGAGGATAACGCATGTTAGGTTTGGGTTAGGTCTAGGATTTGCCCTCATCAGGCTCATACTTTCGCATATTTCTCATACTTCATGGCTAGATCCTGGGCTTTTTCTGGATTGTATCACGTAGTAATGTGGTACCGCACTGAAACAGTCGATTAAACCAGGTTTCGATCAATATTTTTGAGGATAACGCATGTTAGGTCTAGGTTAGGCCTGGGATTTTCACTCATCAGACTCATACTTTCGCATTCTTCACATACTTGATGAACGGATCTTGGGTTTTTTCTGGTGTGGATCACGTAGTAATGTGGTAACACACTGATACAATCAATTAAACCTGGTCTTGATAAATATTTTAGAGGATAACGCATGTTAGGTCTCGGTTAGGTCTAGGATTTGCTCTCGTCAGGCTCATACTTTCGCATATTTCTCATACTTGATGGCTAGATCCTGGGCTTTTTCTGGATTGCATCACGTAGTAATGAAGTACAACACTGAAATAATCAATTAAACCTGGTTTCCATCAATATCTTACAGGACAACGCAAGTTAGGTCTGGGATAGGTCTGGGATTTGCCCTCATCAGACTCATACGTTCGCGTTTTTCACATACTTGTTGAACGGATCCTGGGTTTTTTTCTTGTTTGGAACACGTAGTAATGTGGTACCACACTGAAACATTCAAATAAACCAGGTCTTGATAAATATTTTAGATGATAACGCATGTTAGATCTGGGTTAGGTCTAGGATTTGCCCTCATCAGGCTCATACTTTCGCATATTTCTCATACTTCATGGCTAGATCCTGGGCTATTTCTGGATTGGATCACGTAGTAATGTGGCACCACACTGAAACAGTCACTTAAACCTGGTTTCGATCAATATTTTAGAGGACAATGCAAGTTAGGCCTGGGATAGGTCTGGCATTTGCCCACATCAGGGTCATACTTTCGCATTTTTCACATACTTGTTGAACAGATCCTGGGTTTTTTCTGGTATGGATCACGCAGTAATGTGGTACCACACTGAAACATTCAGTTAAACCTGGTCTTGATAAATATTTTTGAGGATAACGCATGCTAGGTCTGGGTTAGGTCTAGGATTTGCCCTCATCAGGCTCATACTTTCGCTTATTTCTGATACTTCACGGATAGATCCTGGGCTATTTCCTTGTTTGGATCACATAGTAATGTGGTACCACACTGAAACAGTCGATTAAACCAGGTTTCGATCAATATTCTTGAGGATAACGCATGTTAGGTCTAGGTAAGGCCTGGGATTTTCACTCATCAGACTCATTCTTTCGCATTCTTCACATACGTGTTGAACGGATCCTGGGTTTTTTCTGGTTTGGATCACGTAGTAATGTGGGACCACACTGAAACAATCAATTAAACCTGGTCTTGATAAATATTTTAGAGGATAACGCATGTTAGGTCTGGGTTAGGTCTAGGATTTGCTCTCGTCAGGCTCATACTTTCGCATATTTCTCATACTTGATGGCTAGATCCTGGGCTTTTTCTGGATTGCATCTCGTAGTAATGAAGTACAACACTGAAACAGTCAATTAAACCTGGTTTCCATCAATATCTTAGAGGACAACGCAAGTTAGGTCTGGAATAGGTCTGGGATTTGCCCTCATCAGACTCATACGTTCGCGTTTTTCACATACTTGTTGAACGGATCCTGGGTTTTTTCAAGTTTGGATCACGTAGTAATGTGGTACCACACTGAAACATTCAAATAAACCAGGTCTTGATAAATATTTTAGAGGATAACGCATGTTAGGTTTGGGTTAGGTCTAGGATTTGCCCACATCAGGCTTATACTTTCGCATATTTCTCATACTTCATGGCTAGATCCTGGACTGTTTCTGGATTGTATCACGTAGTAATGTGGTACCACGCTGAAACAGTCAATTAAACCTTGTTTCGATCAATATTTTAGAGGATAACGCAAGTTAGGTCTGGGATAGGTCTGGGATCTGCCCGCATCAGGGTCATACTTTCGCATTTTTCACATACTTGTTGAACAGATCCTCGGTTTTTTCTGGTTTGGATCGCGCAGTAATGTGGTACCACACTGAAGCAGCCCACTAAACCTGGTTTCGATCAATATTTTAGAGGATAACGAAAGTTATGTCTAGGTTAGGCCTGGGACTTGCCCTCATCAGACTCATGCTTTCGCATTTTTCACATACTTGTTGAACAGATCCTGGGTTTTTTCTGGTATGGATCACGTAGTAATGTGGGACCACACTGAAGCAGTCCATTAAACCCGGTTTGGATCAATATTTTAGAGGATAACGCATGTTGGGTTTAGGTTAGGTCTAGGATTTGCCCTCATCAGGCTCATACTTTCGCATACTTCTCATACTTCATGGCTTGATCCTGGGCTTTTTCTGGATTGTATCACGTAGTAATGTGGTACCACGCTGAAACAGTCAATTAAACCTGGTTACGATCAATACTTTAGAGGATAACGCACGTTATGTCTGGGATAGGTCTGGGATTCGCCCTCATCAGGCTCATACTTTCGCGTTTTTCACATACTTGTTGAAATGATCCTGGGTTTTTTCTGGTTTGGATCACGTAGTAATGTGGTACCACACTGAAACATTCAAATAAACCTGGTCTTGATAAATATTTTAGAGGATAACGCATGTTAGGTTTGGGTTAGGTCTAGGATTTGCCCTCATCAGGCTCATACTTTCGCATATTTCTCATACTTCATGGCTAGATCCTGGGCTTTTTCTGGATTGTATCACGTAGTAATGTGGTACCGCACTGAAACAGTCGATTAAACCAGGTTTCGATCAATATTTTTGAGGATAACGCATGTTAGGTCTAGGTTAGGCCTGGGATTTTCACTCATCAGACTCATACTTTCGCATTCTTCACATACTTGATGAACGGATCTTGGGTTTTTTCTGGTGTGGATCACGTAGTAATGTGGTAACACACTGATACAATCAATTAAACCTGGTCTTGATAAATATTTTAGAGGATAACGCATGTTAGGTCTCGGTTAGGTCTAGGATTTGCTCTCGTCAGGCTCATACTTTCGCATATTTCTCATACTTGATGGCTAGATCCTGGGCTTTTTCTGGATTGCACCACGTAGTAATGAAGTACAACACTGAAATAATCAATTAAACCTGGTTTCCATCAATATCTTACAGGACAACGCAAGTTAGGTCTGGGATAGGTCTGGGATTTGCCCTCATCAGACTCATACGTTCGCGTTTTTCACATACTTGTTGAACGGATCCTGGGTTTTTTTCTTGTTTGGAACACGTAGTAATGTGGTACCACACTGAAACATTCAAATAAACCAGGTCTTGATAAATATTTTAGAGGATAACGCATGCTAGGTCTGGGTTAGGTCTAGGATTTGCTCTCGTGAGGCTCATACTTTCGCATATTTCTCATACTTGATGGCTAGATCCTGATCTTTTTCTGGATTGCATCACGTAGTAATGAAGTACAACACTGAAATAATCAATTAAACCTGGTTTCCATCAATATCTTGCAGGACAACGCAAGTTAGGTCTGGGATAGGTCTGGGATTTGCCCTCATCAGACTCATACGTTCGCGTTTTTCACATACTTGTTGAACAGATCCTGGCTTTTTCTGGTTTGGATCCCGCAGTAATGTGGTACCACACTGAAACATTCAGTTAAACCTGGTCTTGATAAATATTTTTGAGGATAACGCATGTTACGTCTGGGTTAGGTCTAGGATTTGCCCTCATCAGGCTCATACTTTCGCATATTTCTTATACTTCATGGATAGATCCTGCGCTATTTTCTGGTTTGGATCACATAGTAATGTGGTACCACACTGGAACAGTCGATTAAACCAGGTTTCGATCAATATTTTTGAGGATAACGCATGTTAGGTCTATGTTAGGCCTGGGATTTGCCCTCATCAGACTCATGCTTTCGCATTTTTCACATGCTTGTTGAACAGATCCTGGGTTTTTTCTGGTATGGATCACGTAGTAATGTGGTACCAAACTGAAACATTCAGTTAAACCTGGTTTCGATCAATATTTTAGAGGATAACGAAAGTTTTGTCTAGGTTAGGCCTGGGATTTGCCCGCATCAGACTCATGCTTTCGCATTTTTCACATACCTGTTGAACAGATCCTGGGTTTTTTCTGGTATGGATCACGTAGTAATGTGGTACCATACTGAAACATTCAGTTAAACCTGGTCTTGATAAATATTTTTGAGGATAACGCATGTAACGTCTGGGTTAGGTCTAGGATTTGCCCTCATCAGGCTCATACTTTCGCATATTTCTTATACTTCATGGATAGATCCTGGGCTATTTTCTGCTTTGGATCACATAGTAATGTGGTACCACACTGAAACAGTCGATTAAACCAGGTTTCGATCAATATTTTTGAGGATAACGCATGTTAGGTCTAGGTTAGGCCTGGGATTTTCACTCATCAGACTCATTCTTTCGCATTCTTCACATACTTGTTGAACGGATCCTGGGTTTTTTCTGGTTTGGATCAGGTAGTAATGTGGGACCACACTGAAACAGTCAACTAAACCTGGTTTCGATCAATATTTTAGAGAATAATTCATGCTAGGTCTGGGTTAGGTCTGGGATTTGCTCCCATCAGGCTCATTCTTTCGCATATTTCTCGTACCTGATGGCTAGATCCTGGGCTTTTTCTGGATTGCATCTCGTAGTAATGAAGTACAACACTGAAACAGTCAATTAAACCTGGTTTCCATCAATATCTTAGAGGACAACGCAAGTTAGGTCTGGGATAGGTCTGGGATTTGCCCTCATCAGACTCATACGTTCGCGTTTTTCACATACTTGTTGAACGGATCCTGGGTTTTTTCAGGTTTGGATCACGTAGTAATGTGGTACCACACTGAAACATTCAAATAAACCAGGTCTTGATAAATATTTTAGAGGATAACGCATGTTAGGTTTGGGTTAGGTCTAGGATTTGCCCTCATCAGGCTCATACTTTCGCATATTTCTTATACTTCATGGATAGATCCTGGGCTATTTTCTGGTTTGGATCACATAGTAATGTGGTACCACACTGAAACATTCAGTTAAACCTGGTCTTGATCAATATTTTAGAGGATAACGCATGTTAGGTCTGGGATAGGTCTGGGATTCGCCCTCATCAGGCTCATACTTTCGCACACTTCACAGACTTGTTGAACGGATCCTGGGTTTTTTCTGGTTTGGATCACGTAGTAATGTGGGACCACACTGAAACAATCGATTAAACCAGGTTTCGATCAATATTTTTGAGGATAACGCATGTTAGGTCTGGGATAGGTCTGGGATTTGCCCTCATCAGACTCATACTTTCGCACACTTCACATACTTGTTGAACGGATCCTGGGCTATTTCTGGATTGGACCACGTAGTAATGTGGTACCACACTGAAACAGTCAACTAAACCTGGTTTTGATGAATATTTTAGAGAATAATTCATGTTAGGTCTAGGTTAGGTCTCGGATTTGCTCTTATCAGGCTCATTCTTTCGCATATTTCTCATACTTGATGGCTAGATCCTGGGCTTTCTCTGGATTGCATCACGTAGTAATGAAGTACAACACTGAAACACTCAATTAAACCTGGTTTCGATCAATATTATTGAGGATAACGCATGTTAGGTCTAGGTTAGGCCTGGGATTTACTCTCATCAGGGTCATACTTTCGCAGTTTTAACATACATGTTGACCTGATCGTGGGTTTTTTCTGCTTTGGATCACGTAGTAATGTGGTACCACACTGAAACATTCAATTAAACCTGGTCTTGATAAATATTTTAGAGGATAACGCATGTTAGGTCTGGGTTAGGTCTAGGATTTGCCCTCATCAGGCTCACACTTTCGCATATTTCTCATACTTCATGGCTGGATCCTGGGCTATTTCTGGATTGGATCACATAGTAATGTGGTACCACACTGAAACAGTCAATAAAACTTGGTTTTGATCAATATTTTAGAGAATAATTCATGTTAGGTCTAGGTTAGGTCAGGGATTTGCTCTCATCAGGCTCATTCTTTCGCATATTTCTCATACTTGATGGCGAGATCCTGGGCTTTTTCTGGATTGCATCACGTAGTAATGAAGTGCAACACTGAAACAGTCAATTAAACCTGGTTTCCATCAATATTTTAGAGGACAACGCATGTGAGGTCTAGGTTAGGTCTGGGATTTGCTCTCATCAGGTTCATACTGTCGCAGTTTTAACTTACTTGTTGAACGGATCCTGGGTTTTTTCTGGTTTGGTTCACGTAGTAATGTGATACCACACTGAAACATTCAATTAAACCAGGTCTTGATAAATATTTTAGAGGACAACGCATGTTAGGTTTGGGTTAGATCTAGGATTTGCCCTCATCAGGCTCACACTTTCGCATATTTCTCATACTTCATGGCCAGATCCTGGGCTGTTTCTGGATTGTATCACATAGTAATGTGGTGCCACGCTGACACAGTCGATTCAACCTGGTTTCGATCAATATTTTAGAGGATAACGCAAGTTAAGTCTGGGAAAGGTCTGGGATTTGCTCTCATCAGGCTCATACTTTCGCATATTTCTCATACTTCATGGCTAGATCCTGGGCTTTTTCTGGATTGCATCACGTAGTAATGAAGTACAACACTGAAACAGTCAATTAAACCTGGTTTCCCTCAATATTTTAGAGGACAACGCATGTTAGGTCTAGGTTAGGCCTGGGATTTGCCCTCATCAGGGTCATACTTTCACAGTTTTAACATACATGTTGACCTGATCGAGGGTTTTTTCCGCTTTGAATCACGTAGTAAAGTGGTACCACACTGAAGCAGTCCATTAAACCTGGTCTTGATAAATATTTTAGAGGATAACGCATGTTAGGTCTCGGTTAGGTCTAGGATTTGCTCTCGTCAGGCTCATACTTTCGCATATTTCTCATACTTGATGGCTAGATCCTGGGCTTTTTCTGGATTGCATCACGTAGTAATGAAGTACAACACTGAAATAATCAATTAAACCTGGTTTCCATCAATATCTTACAGGACAACGCAAGTTAGGTCTGGGATAGGTCTGGGATTTGCCCTCATCAGACTCATACGTTCGCGTTTTTCACATACTTGTTGAACGGATCCTGGGTTTTTTTCTTCTTTGGAACACGTAGTAATGTGGTACCACACTGAAACATTCAAATAAACCAGGTCTTGATAAATATTTTAGAGGATAACGCATGCTAGGTCTGGGTTAGGTCTAGGATTTGCCCTCATCAGGCTCATACTTTCGCATATTTCTCATACTTCATGGCTAGATCCTGGGCTATTTCTGGATTGGATCACGTAGTAATGTGGCACCACACTGAAACAGTCACTTAAACCTGGTTTCGATCAATATTTTAGAGGACAATGCAAGTTAGGCCTGGGATAGGTCTGGCATTTGCCCACATCAGGGTCATACTTTCGCATTTTTCACATACTTGTTGAACAGATCCTGGGTTTTTTCTGGTATGGATCACGCAGTAATGTGGTACCACACTGAAACATTCAGTTAAACCTGGTCTTGATAAATATTTTTGAGGATAACGCATGCTAGGTCTGGGTTAGGTCTAGGATTTGCCCTCATCAGGCTCATACTTTCGCTTATTTCTGATACTTCACGGATAGATCCTGGGCTATTTTCTTGTTTGGATCACATAGTAATGTGGTACCACACTGAAAGAGTCGATTAAACCGGGTTTCGATCAATATTTTTGAGGATAACGCATGTTAGGTCTAGGCTAGGCCTGGGATTTTCACCCATCAGACTCATTCTTTCGCATTCTTCACATACTTGTTGAACGGATCCTGGGTTTTTTCTGGTTTGGATCACGTAGTAATGTGGGACCACACTGAAACAATCAATTAAACCTGGTCTTGATAAATGTTTTAGAGGATAACGCATGCTAGGTCTGGGTTAGGTCTAGGATTTGCCCTCATCAGGCTCATACTTTCGCTTATTTCTGATACTTCACGGATAGATCCTGGGCTATTTTCTTGTTTGGATCACATAGTAATGTGGTACCACACTGAAAGAGTCGATTAAACCGGGTTTCGATCAATATTTTAGAGGATAATGCATGTTAGGTTTAGGTTAGCCCTGAGATTTTCACTCATCAGACTCATACTTTCGCAATCTTCAGATACCCGTTGAACGGATCCTGGGTTTTTTCTGGTATGGTTCACGTAGTAATGTGGTACCACACTGAAACAATCAATTAAACCAGGTCTTGATAAATATTTTAGATGATAACGCATGTTAGGTCTGGGTTAGGTCTAGGATTTGCCCTCATCAGGCTCATACTTTCGCATATTTCTCATACTTCATGGCTAGATCCTGGGCTATATCTGGATTGGATCACGTAGTAATGTGGTACCACACTGAAACAGTCAATTAAACCTGGTTTCGATCAATATTTTAGAGGACAATGCAAGTTAGGTCTGGGATAGGTCTGGGATCTGCCCGCATCAGGGTCATACTTTCGTATTTTTCACATACTTGTTGAACAGATCCTCGGTTTTTTCTGGTTTGGATCGCGCAGTAATGTGGTACCACACTGAAGCAGCCCACTAAACCTGGTTTCGATCAATATTTTAGAGGATAACGAAAGTTATGTCTAGGTTAGGCCTGGGACTTGCCCTCATCAGACTCATGCTTTCGCATTTTTCACATACTTGTTGAACAGATCCTGGGTTTTTTCTGGTATGGATCACGTAGTAATGTGGGACCACACTGAAGCAGTCCATTAAACCCGGTTTGGATCAATATTTTAGAGGATAACGCATGTTAGGTTTAGGTTAGGTCTAGGATTTGCCCTCATCAGGCTCATACTTTCGCATACTTCTCATACTTCATGGCTTGATCCTGGGCTTTTTCTGGATTGTATCACGTAGTAATGTGGTACCACGCTGAAACAGTCAATTAAACCTGGTTACGATCAATACTTTAGAGGATAACGCACGTTAGGTCTGGGATAGGTCTGGAATTCGCCCTCATCAGGCTCATACTTTCGCGTTTTTCACATACTTGTTGAAATGATCCTGGGTTTTTTCTAGTTTGGATCACGTAGTAATGTGGTACCACACAGAAACATTCAAATAAACCTGGTCTTGATAAATATTTTAGAGGATAACGCATGTTAGGTTTGGGTTAGGTCTAGGATTTGCCCTCATCAGGCTCATACTTTCGCATATTTCTCATACTTCATGGCTAGATCCTGGGCTTTTTCTGGATTGTATCACGTAGTAATGTGGTACCGCACTGAAACAGTCGATTAAACCAGGTTTCGATCAATATTTTTGAGGATAACGCATGTTAGGTCTAGGTTAGGCCTGGGATTTTCACTCATCAGACTCATACTTTCGCATTCTTCACATACTTGATGAACGGATCTTGGGTTTTTTCTGGTGTGGATCACGTAGTAATGTGGTAACACACTGATACAATCAATTAAACCTGGTCTTGATAAATATTTTAGAGGATAACGCATGTTAGGTCTCGGTTAGGTCTAGGATTTGCTCTCGTCAGGCTCATACTTTCGCATATTTCTCATACTTGATGGCTAGATCCTGGGCTTTTTCTGGATTGCATCACGTAGTAATGAAGTACAACACTGAAATAATCAATTAAACCTGGTTTCCATCAATATCTTACAGGACAACGCAAGTTAGGTCTGGGATAGGTCTGGGATTTGCCCTCATCAGACTCATACGTTCGCGTTTTTCACATACTTGTTGAACGGATCCTGGGTTTTTTTCTTGTTTGGAACACGTAGTAATGTGGTACCACACTGAAACATTCAAATAAACCAGGTCTTGATAAATATTTTAGAGGATAACGCATGCTAGGTCTGGGTTAGGTCTAGGATTTGCTCTCGTGAGGCTCATACTTTCGCATATTTCTCATACTTGATGGCTAGATCCTGGTCTTTTTCTGGATTGCATCACGTAGTAATGAAGTACAACACTGAAATAATCAATTAAACCTGGTTTCCATCAATATCTTGCAGGACAACGCAAGTTAGGTCTGGGATAGGTCTGGGATTTGCCCTCATCAGACTCATACGTTCGCGTTTTTCACATACTTGTTGAACGGATCCTGGGTTTTTTTCTGGTTTGGATCACGTAGTAATGTGGTACCACACTGAAACATTCAAATAAACCAGGTCTTGATAAATATTTTAGATGATAACGCATGTTAGATCTGGGTTAGGTCTAGGATTTGCCCTCATCAGGCTCATACTTTCGCATATTTCTCATACTTCATGGCTAGATCCTGGGCTATTTCTGGATTGGATCACGTAGTAATGTGGCACCACACTGAAACAGTCACTTAAACCTGGTTTCGATCAATATTTTAGAGGACAATGCAAGTTAGGCCTGGGATAGGTCTGGCATTTGCCCACATCAGGGTCATACTTTCGCATTTTTCACATACTTGTTGAACAGATCCTGGACTGTTTCTGGATTGTATCACGTAGTAATGTGGTACCACGCTGAAACAGTCAATTAAACCTTGTTTCGATCAATATTTTAGAGGATAACGCAAGTTAGGTCTGGGATAGGTCTGGGATTTGCCCTCATCAGGCTCATACTTTCGCGTTTTTCACATACTTGTTGAACAGATCCTGGGTTTTTTCCGGTTTGGGTCACGTAGTAAAGTGGTACCATACTGAAACAGTCGATTAAACCTTGTTTGGATCAGTATTTTTTAGGATAACGCATGTTAGGTCTAGGTTAGGCCGGGGATTTTCACTCATCAAACTCATACTTTCGCATTCTTCACATACTTGTTGAACGGATCCTGGGTTTTTACTGGTTTGGATCACGTAGTAATGTGGTACCACACTGAAACATTCAATTAAACCTGGTCTTGATAAATATTTTAGAGGATAACGCATGTTAGCTCTGGGATAGGTCTGGGATTAACCCTCATCAGGCTCATACTTTCGCACACTTCACAGACTCGTTTAACAGATCCTGGGTTTTTTCCGGTTTGGTTCACGTAGTAATGTGGTACCACACTGAAACATTCAGTTAAACCTGGTCTTGATCAATATTTTAGGGTATAACGCATGTTAGGTTTGGGTTAGGTCTAGGATTTGCCCTCATCAGGCTCATACTTTCGCATTTTTCACATACTTGTTGAACAGATCCTGGCTTTTTCTGGTTTGGATCGCGCAGTAATGTGGTACCGCACTGAAACAGTCGATTAAACCAGGTTTCGATCAATATTTTTGAGGATAACGCATGTTAGGTCTAGGTTAGGCCTGGGATTTTCACTCATCAGACTCATTCTTTCGCATTCTTCACATACTTGTTGAACGGATCCTGGGTTTTTTCTGGTTTGGATCACGTAGTAATGTGGGACCACACTGAAACAATCAATTAAACCTGGTCTTGATTAAATGTTTTAGAGGATAACACATGTTAGGTTTGGGTTAGGCCTGGGATTTGCCCTCATCAGGGTCGTACTTTCGCAGTTCTAACATACATGTTGACCTGATCGAGGGATTTTTCTGCTTTGGATCACGTAGTAAAGTGGTACCACACTGAAACAGACCACTAAACCTGGTTTGGATCAATATTTTAGAGGATAATGCATGTTAGGTTTAGGTTAGCCCTGAGATTTTCACTCATCAGACTCATACTTTCGCATTCTTCAGATACCTGTTGAACGGATCCTGGGTTTTTTCTGGTATGGTTCACGTAGTAATGTGGTACCACACTGAAACAATCATTTAAACCAGGTCTTGATAAATATTTTAGATGATAACGCATGTTAGGTCTGGGTTAGGTCTAGGATTTGCCCTCATCAGGCTCATACTTTCGCATATTTCTCATACTTCATGGCTAGATCCTGGGCTATATCTGGATTGGATCACGTAGTAATGTGGTACCACACTGAAACAGTCAATTAAACCTGGTTTCGATCAATATTTTAGAGGACAATGCAAGTTAGGTCTGGGATAGGTCTGGGATCTGCCCGCATCAGGGTCATACTTTCGCATTTTTCACATACTTGTTGAACAGATCCTCGGTTTTTTCTGGTTTGGATCGCGCAGTAATGTGGTACCACACTGAAGCAGCCCACTAAACCTGGTTTCGATCAATATTTTAGAGGATAACGAAAGTTATGTCTAGGTTAGGCCTGGGACTTGCCCTCATCAGACTCATGCTTTCGCATTTTTCACATACTTGTTGAACAGATCCTGGGTTTTTTCTGGTATGGATCACGTAGTAATGTGGGACCACACTGAAGCAGTCCATTAAACCCGGTTTGGATCAATATTTTAGAGGATAACGCATGTTAGGTTTAGGTTAGGTCTAGGATTTGCCCTCATCAGGCTCATACTTTCGCATATTTCTCATACTTCATGGCTAGATCCTGGGCTTTTTCTGGATTGTATCACGTAGTAATGTGGTACCACACTGAAACAGTCAATTAAACCTGGTTTCGATCAATATTTTAGAGGACAATGCAAGTTAGGTCTGGGATAGGTCTGGGATCTGCCCTCATCAGACTCATGCTTTCGCATTTTTCACATACTTGTTGAACAGATCCTCGGTTTTTTCTGGTTTGGATCGCGCAGTAATGTGGTACCACACTGAAGCAGCCCACTAAACCTGGTTTCGATCAATATTTTAGAGGATAACGAAAGTTATGTCTAGGTTAGGCCTGGGACTTGCCCTCATCAGACTCATGCTTTCGCATTTTTCACATACTTGTTGAACAGATCCTGGGCTATTTTCTGGTTTGGATCACATAGTAATGTGGTACCACACTGAAACATTCAGTTAAACCTGGTCTTGATCAATATTTTAGAGGATAACGCATGTTAGGTTTGGGTTAGGTCTAGGATTTGCCCTCATCAGGCTCATACTTTCGCATTTTTCACATACTTGTTGAACAGATCCTGGCTTTTTCTGGTTTGGATCGCGCAGTAATGTGGTACCACACTGAAACAGCCCACTAAACCTGGTTTCGATCAATATTTTAGAGGATAACGAAAGTTATGTCTAGGTTAGGCCTGTGATTTGCCCTCATCAGACTCATGCTTTCGCATTTTCCACATACTTGTTGAACAGATCCTGGGTTTTTTCTGGTATGGATCACGTAGTAATGTGGTACCAAACTGAAACATTCAGTTAAACCTGGTCTTGATAAATATTTTTGAGGATAACGCATGTTAGGTCTGGGATAGGTCTGGGATTAGCCCTCATCAGGCTCATACTTTCGCACACTTCACAGACTCGTTTAACAGATCCTGGGTTTTTTCTGGTTTGGTTCACGTAGTAATGTGGTACCATACTGAAACATTCAGTTAAACCTGGTCTTGATCAATATTTTAGGGTATAACGCATGTTAGGTTTGGGTTAGGTCTAGGATTTGCCCTCATCAGGCTCATACTTTCGCATTTTTCACATACTTGTTGAACAGATCCTGGCTTTTTCTGGTTTGGATCGCGCAGTAATGTGGTACCACACTGAAACATTCAGTTAAACCTGGTCTTGATAAATATTTTTGAGGATAACGCATGTTACGTCTGGGTTAGGTCTAGCATTTGCCCTCATCAGGCTCATACTTTCGCATATTTCTTATACTTCATGGATAGATACTGCGCTATTTTCTGGTTTGGATCACATAGTAATGTGGTACCACACTGGAACAGTCGATTAAACCAGGTTTCGATCAATATTTTTGAGGATAACGCATGTTAGGTCTATGTTAGGCCTGGGATTTGCCCTCATCAGACTCATGCTTTCGCATTTTTCACATGCTTGTTGAACAGATCCTGGGTTTTTTCTGGTATGGATCACGTAGTAATGTGGTACCAAACTGAAACATTCAGTTAAACCTGGTTTCGATCAAGATTTTAGAGGATAACGAAAGTTATGTCTAGGTTAGGCCTGGGATTTGCCCGCATCAGACTCATGCTTTCGCATTTTTCACATACCTGTTGAACGGATCCTGGGATTTTTCTGGTATGGTTCACGTAGTAATGTGGTACCACACTGAAACAATCAATTAAACCAGGTCCTGATATATATTTTTTAGGATAACGCATGTTAGGCCTGGGTTAGGTCTAGGATTTGCCCTCATCAGGCTCATACTTTCGCATATTTCTTATACTTCATGGATAGATCCTGGGCTATTTTCTGGTTTGGATCACATAGTAATGTGGTACCACACTGAAACATTCAGTTAAACCTGGTCTTGATCAATATTTTAGAGGATAACGCATGTTAGGTTTGGGTTAGGTCTAGGATTTGCCCTCATCAGGCTCATACTTTCGCATTTTTCACATACTTGTTGAACAGATCCTGGCTTTTTCTGGTTTGGATCGCGCAGTAATGTGGTACCACACTGAAACAGCCCACTAGACCTGGTTTCGATCAATATTTTCGAGGATAACGAAAGTTATGTCTAGGTTAGGCCTGGGATTTGCCCTCATCAGACTCATGCTTTCGCATTTTCCACATACTTGTTGAACAGATCCTGGGTTTTTTCTGGTATGGATCACGTAGTAATGTGGTACCAAACTGAAACATTCAGTTAAACCTGGTCTTGATAAATATTTTTGAGGATAACGCATGTTAGGTCTGGGATAGGTCTGGGATTAGCCCTCATCAGGCTCATACTTTCGCACACTTCACAGACTCGTTTAACAGATCCTGGGTTTTTTCTCGTTTGGTTCACGTAGTAATGTGGTACCACACTGAAACATTCAGTTAAACCTGGTCTTGATCAATATTTTAGTGTATAACGCATGTTAGGTTTGGGTTAGGTCTAGGATTTGCCCTCATCAGGCTCATACTTTCGCATTTTTCACATACTTGTTGAACAGATCCTGGCTTTTTCTGGTTTGGATCGCGCAGTAATGTGGTACCACACTGAAACATTCAGTTAAACCTGGTCTTGATAAATATTTTTGAGGATAACGCATGTTACGTCTGGGTTAGGTCTAGGATTTGCCCTCATCAGGCTCATACTTTCGCATATTTCTTATACTTCATGGATAGATCCTGCGCTATTTTCTGGTTTGGATCACATAGTAATGTGGTACCACACTGGAACAGTCGATTAAACCAGGTTTCGATCAATATTTTTGAGGATAACGCATGTTAGGTCTATGTTAGGCCTGGGATTTGCCCTCATCAGACTCATGCTTTCGCATTTTTCACATACTTGTTGAACAGATCCTGGCTTTTTCTGGTTTGGATCGCGCAGTAATGTGGTACCGCACTGAAACAGTCGATTAAACCAGGTTTCGATCAATATTTTTGAGGATAACGCATGTTAGGTCTAGGTTAGGCCTGAGATTTTCACTCATCAGACTCATACTTTCGCATTCTTCAGATACCTGTTGAACGGATCCTGAGTTTTTTCTGGTATGGTTCACGTAGTAATGTGGTGCCACACTGAAACAATCAATTAAACCAGGTCTTGATAAATATTTTAGATGATAACGCATGTTAGGTCTGGGTTAGGTCTAGGATTTGCCCTCATCAGGCTCATACTTTCGCATATTTCTCATACTTCATGGCTAGATCCTGGGCTATATCTGGATTGGATCACGTAGTAATGTGGTACCACACTGAAACAGTCAATTAAACCTGGTTTCGATCAATATTTTAGAGGACAATGCAAGTTAGGTCTGGGATAGGTCTGGGATCTGCCCGCATCAGGGTCATACTTTCGCATTTTTCACATACTTGTTGAACAGATCCTCGGTTTTTTCTGGTTTGGATCGCGCAGTAATGTGGTACCACACTGAAGCAGCCCACTAAACCTGGTTTCGATCAATATTTTAGAGGATAACGAAAGTTATGTCTAGGTTAGGCCTGGGACTTGCCCTCATCAGACTCATGCTTTCGCATTTTTCACATACTTGTTGAACAGATCCTGGGTTTTTTCTGGTATGGATCACGTAGTAATGTGGGACCACACTGAAGCAGTCCATTAAACCCGGTTTGGATCAATATTTTAGAGGATAACGCATGTTAGGTTTAGGTTAGGTCTAGGATTTGCCCTCATCAGGCTCATACTTTCGCATATTTCTCATACTTCATGGCTAGATCCTGGGCTTTTTCTGGATTGTATCACGTAGTAATGTGGTACCACGCTGAAACAGTCAATTAAACCTGGTTACGATCAATACTTTAGAGGATAACGCACGTTAGGTCTGGGATAGGTCTGGCATTCGCCCTCATCAGGCTCATACTTTCGCGTTTTTCACATACTTGTTGAAATGATCCTGGGTTTTTTCTGGTATGGTTCACGTAGTAATGTGGTGCCACACTGAAACAATCAATTAAACCAGGTCTTGATAAATATTTTTGAGGATAACGCATGTTACGTCTGGGTTAGGTCTAGGATTTGCCCTCATCAGGCTCATACTTTCGCATATTTCTTATACTTCATGGATAGATCCTGCGCTATTTTCTGGTTCGGATCACATAGTAATGTGGTACCACACTGGAACAGTCGATTAAACCAGGTTTCGATCAATATTTTTGAGGATAACGCATGTTAGGTCTATGTTAGGCCTGGGATTTGCCCTCATCAGACTCATGCTTTCGCATTTTTCACATACTTGTTGAACAGATCCTGGGTTTTTTCTGGTATGGATCACGTAGTAATGTGGTACCAAACTGAAACATTCAGTTAAACCTGGTTTCGATCAATATTTTAGTGGATAACGAAAGTTATGTCTAGGTTAGGCCTGGGATTTGCCCGCATCAGACTCATGCTTTCGCATTTTTCACATACCTGTTGAACAGATCCTGGGTTTTTTCTGGTATGCATCACGTAGTAATGTGGTACCATACTGAAACATTCAGTTAAACCTGGTCTTGATAAATATTTTTGAGGATAACGCATGTAACGTCTGGGTTAGGTCTAGGATTTGCCCTCATCAGGCTCATTCTTTCGCATATTTCTCGTACCTGATGGCTAGATCCTGGGCTTTTTCTGGATTGCATCTCGTAGTAATGAAGTACAACACTGAAACAGTCAATTAAACCTGGTTTCCATCAATATCTTAGAGGACAACGCAAGTTAGGTCTGGGATAGGTCTGGGATTTGCCCTCATCAGACTCATACGTTCGCGTTTTTCACATACTTGTTGAACGGATCCTGGGTTTTTTCAGGTTTGGATCACGTAGTAATGTGGTACCACACTGAAACATTCAAATAAACCAGGTCTTGATAAATATTTTAGAGGATAACGCATGTTAGGTTTGGGTTAGGTCTAGGATTTGCCCACATTAGGCTCATACTTCCGCATATTTCTCATACTTCATGGCTAGATCCTGGGCTGTTTCTGGACTGTATCACGTAGTAATGTGGTACCACGCTGAAACAGTCAATTAAACCTTGTTTCGATCAATATTTTAGAGGATAACGCAAGTTAGGTCTGGGATAGGTCTGGGATTTGCCCTCATCAGGTTCATACTTTCGCATTCTTCACATACTTGTTGAACGGATCCTGGGTTTTTTCTGGTTTGGATCACGTAGTAATGTGGGACCACACTGAAACAATCAATTAAACCTGGTCTTGATAAATATTTTAGAGGATAACACATGTTAGGTCTGGGTTAGGCCTGGGATTTGCCCTCATCAGGGTCATACTTTCGCAGTTCTAACATACATGTTGACCTGATCGAGGGTTTTTTCTGCTCTGGATCACGTAGTAAAGTGGTACCACACTGAAACAGTCCAGTAAACCTGGTTTGGATCAATATTTTAGAGGACAATGCAAGTTAGGTCTGGGATAGGTCTGGGATTTGCCCTCATCAGTGTCATACTTTTTTTTTTTTTTTTTTTTTTTTTTTTTTTTTTTTTGTCGTGGGGAAAATCTTCGAAAGACTCCCTCCCACCTCCTTGGGGAGAGGTGGGAGGGGTGTGTGGGATTCCCCGCGCCCGTACAAGGACAGGCGCGGGACCTACCCACTAAAAACCCCACGGTGACCCTTCGGCACGCTTTGGGAGGATACCGGGAATCGCTCGAAGCATTCTTCCGGTATCCTCCCCGTGCCCGCGCTTTCGCGCCCATCCCCTGGGGGGACAATCGGTCCCCCCAGTAGACACACTGCCTCATAGCGGCGGGACGGGGCCACTCCATCCCGCCGCTATCCGTCCCGGGGCCGCGTTTAGTGGCGGCTGCGAGCCCCAACTCGCAACCGCCCGCGACCCCGTTTCCACCCCTCGGCGGCCGGGCGTTCATGGCCGCACCAGACCGCCGAGGGTGCCTCCCCTTGCGTCGGACCGGTAGGGGGAGGCACTCCTACCCCCAACCGGTCCGACCCGGCGCCGCCTGGCGGGAGGAGGGTCCCCTCAGGATCCCCCTCCCAGCCTAGGTCATCCGCCACGCCGAGGCGGCCGCCCGCGACGCCTCGCGACCGGGCGACGACCTCGGGCCACCGCACGAGCGCGAGCTTCAGCGCGCCGCTGAAGCTCGCGCTCCCTCCCCGCGGCCTCCTTCTGCAACATTACGTTCTCGCAGAAGGAGGCCACGGCCCTCCACTTCTCCTCGCTGCCGAGCATGGCGCGCACCACGCCCGGCAGCGAGACATCCCGCCCGACGACGCCGACCAGGACACGACGCTCCCCCTCCCACGCGGGGCATACCTCCAGGGTATGATCCGCCGTGTCCTGCTCAGCGTCGCAGTGGCAGCAACGCGCCGTCGGCTCCTTCCCTATCCGGCACAGGTATCTTCCGAAGCTGCCATGCCCGGAAAATACCTGTGCCATCCGGTAGGTGAGGCTGCCATGGCCTCTGTCCAGCCACTCCTTCAGGAGTGGCCGAACCGCCCCGACAGTCCGGTGCCCCGCGGTTGGCAGAGCCAGCCGCTCCTGCCACGCGAGCAACACGGACTGCCGGGCCTGGCGCTTCAAATCGCCCCAAGCAGGTTCCTGCCCGCCCGGGACCGCCCCCACCCCCGCGCGACCGTCGACGCGGTGCCGGTACATCACCGCGTGCGACCGCGCGAGCAGGTCCATGGGCGGCATCCCCGCTAGAACCGTCGCCGCCTCATGTGACATGGTCCGATACCCGCGGACGACCCTGAGCGCCATGCGCCTCTGCACCCGACGCAGCATAGTCATGCCGCGCCGGGAGGCAGCCAGGTCGTCCGCCCAGACGGGGGCCCCGTATAGGGCCACCGACTGGACCATTGCCACATAGAGGCGACGAACTCGGCCTACCGGGCCCCCCAGGTTGGGCAGGATCCGACCCAGAGCCGCAACCATCCTTTCCAACCGGGGGACCAGGCAGCGGAAATGCTCCTCGAAACGCCAGTGGCTATCGAGGATCAGCCCTAGATACCTGATCTGGGGCTTCACCTCGATGTCAGCCCCACCCACCCGGATCAGAGGGGGTGGCGGATCCTGCCGAGGTGAATGAAACGCAATCACCTCGGTCTTATGGACCGCCACCGTCATCCCCATCCCCCTGATCCGGTCGACGACGCGTTGCGACCCCTCCTCCGCGCGACGCATGGCCCTCCCCCAGTGCGCCCCGACGGCCAGCACCAGTGTGTCATCCGCATAACACACCGTGCTGACGCCGTCGGGGAGGCCGGCCCGCAACACCGAGTCGTACGCGATGTTCCACAGGAGTGGCCCGAGGACCGACCCCTGCGGAACACCGCAGTACACCTCCCTCCGCATATCACCATCCCGGCCCGGATACTCGATCCACCTGCCGCGGAGATAATCTCCGACGACCGCCCTGAGACAAGGGGGGACTCGATGATATTCGAGTCCCCTCCTTATCTCTTCCCAGGGGAGGGTGTTAAAGGCATTAGCAATATCCAAGGATATTGCCAATGCCACCCCTCCCCGGGAGACGGCCGCCTCCGAGAGGGCCCTCACACGACCTATCGCGTCGATAGTCGATCGGCCCCCCCGGAAACCGAACTGGCAGTCGGCCAGACCGGGATCACCCCGCGACAGGTGCTCGACGAGGCGGGCAGCAATCACACGCTCGAAGAGCTTGCCCACCTCGTCGAGGAGACAAATGGGCCGGTATGCGGAGGGAGACTCCGCGGGCCGACCCTCCTTCCGGAGGAGGACCATCCTCGCCACCTTCCAACTGGGGGGGAATCGCCCGTCCCTCAGGCAGCGGTCGAACAACCGCCTGAGGTCGGCCCCAAGGACGCCCTGGGTCAAGACCCAAACCCGGCCGGGCACACCATCCGGACCCGGGGCCGTGTTACGAACCCCGAGCCGTCTGATGGCCGCTGCCAGCTCCTCCTGCGTGACCCCCAGCTCGGCCGTCCACTCCACTGGGACAGCCGCCGCCGCCTGAGGACGCGGTCCCCTCTCCCCAATTGGGAAGAGTGTATTGACCACGTCCTCCAGCAGCCGGGGGTCAAGACCCTCGGTGACGGGGGGCGCCCACGGGCGGAGCTTATTCAGCACCACCTTATATGGGCGCCCCCATGGATCGTCATCAAGGGTCTGGAGGAGCTCCTTCCATGCCTGGGTCTTGGCCCGTTTGACGGCGACCTGCAGAGCAACCCGGGCCACGCGGTATGCTCCATACAGGTCATCAGCTGCCCTCGCTCGCGCCACGCCGTCGCCTGTACGTTGACGACGGCGCGCGCGGGTGTACTGGCGTCGGGCGCGGACAGTCGCGACTCGCAACTCCGCGATCGCGTCCGACCACCAGTACACCGCCCGGCGAGGAGAAGCCCGCCCGACCCGAGGCATCGCCGCGTCGCAAATACCCGCGACCAATGCCCCGAGCCGGGCGACCTCCTCCTCTATGCTCGGCAACTCGGCCGCTCCCTGCGGCCAAGTTGCAGCGAGGGCAGCTGCCATCAGGGCGTCCTTGTCCAGGCGCCGAAGCGCCCAGCGGCGTGGTGGGGTGCCACGCAGGCGGCCGTGTCGGGATGCACTCGCGGCGGCAGAGACCTCCATCCGGATGTACCGGTGATCGGAGAGTGTCTCTGCCCCCGCGACCACGTGCCAACCCGACACCATGCGCACGGCGTTGGGGGTCGCGAATCCAACATCCACGATGGACCCCCCATATCGCCGCACGCATGTGTGCTCCGACCCCCGGTTCAATACCCGGAGGTCGAGCCCCGCCGCCCAATCGCCCAGGATCCCGCCGCGAACGGAGGTCCTGGGGGATCCCCAAGCCACCGACTTGGCATTAAAATCCCCCAGGACCAGCACCGGCCGGGCCGCGTAGCGCTGCACGCATGCCGCGACCTCGGCCAAGTACAGCTCGAACGCAGCGTGACCGCTACGGGGCGAAATGTAGCACCCCACCACAGCGACTCCCCCCCAGTCCACGGCGACGAATCCCCGACCGCGCTCCAACAAGGAGAACGGTGGGGACCCGTCGCCCCCTCCCCATACCGTCGCCACCAAGCCGTCCGCGTCGCCCACCCAATGTGGGTGATCAGGGACGCGGTACGGCTCGGCGGCGACCGCCAGGCCAACCCCCCACTCCGCGAGGACTTGGGACATCAAGTCCTGTGCCGCGCGGCAGTGGTTGAGGTTGGCCTGGAGGAGGAGGCGGGGCGGCATTAATTAATGGCCGCGCCAGCCTCCTCCCGGCCGTCCGTCCCTGTAGCACCGTCCACCTCCATGGAGGACGATGCCACCGCCCTCGGCACCGGAGCCGGTGCAGCCCGCCTCTTCCTCTCCTTCCGGGAGGGGGGGGGAGCACTTCTTGCTCCCCACCCTGTGATCGGCTGGCCTCCCCATGTCCGCACACAGCGGGCAGTGGGGGGCCGCCGAGCACTGGCTCGCACGGTGCTCTTTGGCACCGCAGCGGTAACACTGACCGCTGCGGTCCACCGGCGAGGTGCACCACTGCCTCACGTGCCCCAATTCGAGGCAGCGGTGACACTGGAGCGGGCGCGGCGCGAGGATTTCCACTCGCGCCGAAACCCACCCCACCAACACCCTCCCGGATTCCGCCACCTTACGGGCGGCGGAGAGGGGGCACCGGGCCCACACCGACCCGAGGCCGGAGGGCGACCTGCGGATCTCTCCGATCCGCAGGTCCTCCACAGGACAGTCCCCCGCCCTCGCAAGGGCACGGGACACATCCTGTGCGCTGACCGAGTCGTCCAGCCCACAAACGCGCATCTCCGTGCGCTTCGTGGGCCGGGCGACCCGGACACCTCGCTCGCCCAGCTGCTCCCGGAGCCTCTGGGCGAGACGATCCGCCTTCGCGCCGCCTTCTGCACCGGGGATCTCCAGCAAGAGACCCCCGGTCACGGCCCTCTTCGCCCTCACGGAGGCGATGCCCAGCTCTTCCAGGGAGATATTCTCCCTGGCGAGCCGCATCGCCTCCGCGAGGGTCAGGTCGCCACCCTGCGCAACGGTCAGCGTCACCGCTGCCGTTTTTGGGGGACGACCTGGTCGTGCCTTCCCGACCTTCGCGGCCTTTACCTTGGCCGCCGGCGGCGGAGGCGGAGGCTGCGGTTGCGAGGCCTTCCTCGCCGCCCGCTTCGCCTTCCGCCCCACCACCTCACTCCACGCCACCCCCCCTTGGGAGGGTGCTGTGGAGGACGCGACCACCGCGACCACGGGTACACCACCCCCCTTGGGGGTCGCGACCCGGGGCCCTGGTGCCGCAACGCTGGGCGGAGCCTTCACTCCGCCCTTCTTTGCCTTCCCCGACTGTACCGGAACAGGTCGGGGAGGCACCGCCTTCCTGCTGACCGCTCTTCCGGCGAGGAGCTCCTCCCGGAAGGCGGCCAGCTTGCCATCAATCATGTCCCCAATCCTCCTCAGAAGATCGTCTTCTGAGGAGGACGGGGACTTCTTCACGGGCGGAGTGCGGGTGGAGGGGCCCGCGGTGCCCCGCACCACTGCCGCCGCACTCCGCTTATTTACCTCCGCCGAGGGACGCGGCGGTGGAGGAGGAGGGAGGATGGGAGGGAGGGCCGCGCTGTTCCACAGCGCCTCTGCCCTCCTCCTCCCCTGTCGCTCCTCCTCCAACAGGAGCTGCAGACGGGCGTTCCGCCCTCTGAGCTCCCGCGCCGCCTCCCTCATTTCCTCCGCCGCGGCCTTCAGGGCCTCCGCGCCACCGCTTTTCTGCCCCTTAAAGGCGCAGGCAGCGGCGACTTTCTCCACCCGCCTCAGGGACGAGGAGATCCTCTCCGATATCTCCTCGGTCACCTCGTCCCTGAGGCAACTCAGCCTCACCGACGGGCTCATCGCCCCGCCCACCTCGACGACGGCCTGCCCCGCCCTCTTCCTCTTAGAGCCTATGAGGCTCCTGCTGGAGGAGAAGGACGAGACTGACGCAGTCTCGTCGTCCTCCTCCACCTTCCACGAAGCCGGGCCAGGCGCTGGAGGCGGCGCGAGCGCCGTCACTCCAGTCCCAACACCGCCTTCGTCCTCCCCCTCTGACTTACCCCGTCCCATCCCCGTTTTAATATTAAACTCCATAATATTCCCACGAGCAGGTCGGAAGAAAAGGTCCGCCCGGGCAGAGCCGCCTTACCCGGGTAAGCCTATATACTCCGGGGGTTCGGCAGGTTCCCCGGAGGTGGTCGCTTGGGATTGGGCCTTCTCCCCCAACCATGCATCCCATCGCCGCGCACCATAGCTTAGGATTGGAGGGCGATTTTATAGAGTCGCCATACTCGTGGCCCAGGCGGTTAAGCCAAGACCCCCGTTCCTCCTGCCGTCACGTACCATTCACAAAACCAATAGGGAATTGTGAATGGGTCGTTGTGACGACCAACAGGAGGCTTACGGTGTGTGTATGACTCGGGTACCCCGGGTTCGTTAAGCCCGTACTGCAGCTGAAAGGCTGGCAGCCCCTGAGGGGATCAGTGTCATACTTTCGCATTTTTCACATACTTGTTGAACAGATCCTGGGTTTTTTCTGGTTTGGATCGCGCAGTAATGTGGTACCACACTGAAACAGCCCACTAAACCTGGTTTCGATCAATATTTTAGAGGATAACGAAAGTTATGTCTAGGTTAGGCCTGGGATTTGCCCTCATCAGACTCATGCTTTCGCATTTTTCACATACTTGTTGAACAGATCCTGGGTTTTTTCTGGTATGGATCACGTAGTAATGTGGGACCACACTGAAACATTCAGTTAAACCTGGTCTTGATAAATATTTTTGAGGATAACGCATGTTAGGTCTGGGATAGGTCTGGGATTTGTCCTCATCAGACTCATACTTTCGCACACTTCACATACTCGTTGAACAGATCCTGGGTTATTTTCTGGTTTGGATCACATAGTAATGAGGTACCACACTCAAACAGTCGATTAAACCAGGTTTCGATCAATATTTTTGAGGATAACGCATGTTAGGTCTAGGTTAGGCCTGGGATTTTCACTCATCAGACTCATAATTTCGCATACTTCTCATACTTGTTGAACGGATCCTGGGCTATTGCTGGATTGGACCACGTAGTAATGTGGTACCACACTGAAACAGTCAACTAAACCTGGTTTTGATGAATATTTTAGAGAATAATTCATGTTAGGTCTAGGTTAGGTCTCGGATTTGCTCTTATCAGGCTCATTCTTTCGCATATTTCTCATACTTGATGGCTAGATCCTGGGCTTTCTCTGGATTGCATCACGTAGTAATGAAGTACAACACTGAAACACTCAATTAAACCTGGTTTCGATCAATATTATTGAGGATAACGCAAGTTAGGTCTGGAATAGGTCTGGGATTTGCCCTCATCAGACTCATACGTTCGCGTTTTTCACATACTTGTTGAACGGATCCTGGGTTTTTTCAGGTTTGGATCACGTAGTAATGTGGTACCACACTGAAACATTCAAATAAACCAGGTCTTGATAAATATTTTAGAGGATAACGCATGTTAGGTTTGGGTTAGGTCTAGGATTTGCCCACATCAGGCTTATACTTTCGCATATTTCTCATACTTCATGGCTAGATCCTGGACTGTTTCTGGATTGTATCACGTAGTAATGTGGTACCACGCTGAAACAGTCAATTAAACCTTGTTTCGATCAATATTTTAGAGGATAACGCAAGTTAGGTCTGGGATAGGTCTGGGATCTGCCCGCATCAGGGTCATACTTTCGCATTTTTCACATACTTGTTGAACAGATCCTCGGTTTTTTCTGGTTTGGATCGCGCAGTAATGTGGTACCACACTGAAGCAGCCCACTAAACCTGGTTTCGATCAATATTTTAGAGGATAACGAAAGTTATGTCTAGGTTAGGCCTGGGACTTGCCCTCATCAGACTCATGCTTTCGCATTTTTCACATACTTGTTGAACAGATCCTGGGTTTTTTCTGGTATGGATCACGTAGTAATGTGGGACCACACTGAAGCAGTCCATTAAACCCGGTTTGGATCAATATTTTAGAGGATAACGCATGTTGGGTTTAGGTTAGGTCTAGGATTTGCCCTCATCAGGCTCATACTTTCGCATACTTCTCATACTTCATGGCTTGATCCTGGGCTTTTTCTGGATTGTATCACGTAGTAATGTGGTACCACGCTGAAACAGTCAATTAAACCTGGTTACGATCAATACTTTAGAGGATAACGCACGTTATGTCTGGGATAGGTCTGGGATTCGCCCTCATCAGGCTCATACTTTCGCGTTTTTCACATACTTGTTGAAATGATCCTGGGTTTTTTCTGGTTTGGATCACGTAGTAATGTGGTACCACACTGAAACATTCAAATAAACCTGGTCTTGATAAATATTTTAGAGGATAACGCATGTTAGGTTTGGGTTAGGTCTAGGATTTGCCCTCATCAGGCTCATACTTTCGCATATTTCTCATACTTCATGGCTAGATCCTGGGCTTTTTCTGGATTGTATCACGTAGTAATGTGGTACCGCACTGAAACAGTCGATTAAACCAGGTTTCGATCAATATTTTTGAGGATAACGCATGTTAGGTCTAGGTTAGGCCTGGGATTTTCACTCATCAGACTCATACTTTCGCATTCTTCACATACTTGATGAACGGATCTTGGGTTTTTTCTGGTGTGGATCACGTAGTAATGTGGTAACACACTGATATAATCAATTAAACCTGGTCTTGATAAATATTTTAGAGGATAACGCATGTTAGGTCTCGGTTAGGTCTAGGATTTGCTCTCGTCAGGCTCATACTTTCGCATATTTCTCATACTTGATGGCTAGATCCTGGGCTTTTTCTGGATTGCACCACGTAGTAATGAAGTACAACACTGAAATAATCAATTAAACCTGGTTTCCATCAATATCTTACAGGACAACGCAAGTTAGGTCTGGGATAGGTCTGGGATTTGCCCTCATCAGACTCATACGTTCGCGTTTTTCACATACTTGTTGAACGGATCCTGGGTTTTTTTCTTGTTTGGAACACGTAGTAATGTGGTACCACACTGAAACATTCAAATAAACCAGGTCTTGATAAATATTTTAGAGGATAACGCATGCTAGGTCTGGGTTAGGTCTAGGATTTGCTCTCGTGAGGCTCATACTTTCGCATATTTCTCATACTTGATGGCTAGATCCTGATCTTTTTCTGGATTGCATCACGTAGTAATGAAGTACAACACTGAAATAATCAATTAAACCTGGTTTCCATCAATATCTTGCAGGACAACGCAAGTTAGGTCTGGGATAGGTCTGGGATTTGCCCTCATCAGACTCATACGTTCGCGTTTTTCACATACTTGTTGAACAGATCCTGGCTTTTTCTGGTTTGGATCCCGCAGTAATGTGGTACCACACTGAAACATTCAGTTAAACCTGGTCTTGATAAATATTTTTGAGGATAACGCATGTTACGTCTGGGTTAGGTCTAGGATTTGCCCTCATCAGGCTCATACTTTCGCATATTTCTTATACTTCATGGATAGATCCTGCGCTATTTTCTGGTTTGGATCACATAGTAATGTGGTACCACACTGGAACAGTCGATTAAACCAGGTTTCGATCAATATTTTTGAGGATAACGCATGTTAGGTCTATGTTAGGCCTGGGATTTGCCCTCATCAGACTCATGCTTTCGCATTTTTCACATGCTTGTTGAACAGATCCTGGGTTTTTTCTGGTATGGATCACGTAGTAATGTGGTACCAAACTGAAACATTCAGTTAAACCTGGTTTCGATCAATATTTTAGAGGATAACGAAAGTTTTGTCTAGGTTAGGCCTGGGATTTGCCCGCATCAGACTCATGCTTTCGCATTTTTCACATACCTGTTGAACAGATCCTGGGTTTTTTCTGGTATGGATCACGTAGTAATGTGGTACCATACTGAAACATTCAGTTAAACCTGGTCTTGATAAATATTTTTGAGGATAACGCATGTAACGTCTGGGTTAGGTCTAGGATTTGCCCTCATCAGGCTCATACTTTCGCATATTTCTTATACTTCATGGATAGATCCTGGGCTATTTTCTGCTTTGGATCACATAGTAATGTGGTACCACACTGAAACAGTCGATTAAACCAGGTTTCGATCAATATTTTTGAGGATAACGCATGTTAGGTCTAGGTTAGGCCTGGGATTTTCACTCATCAGACTCATTCTTTCGCATTCTTCACATACTTGTTGAACGGATCCTGGGTTTTTTCTGGTTTGGATCAGGTAGTAATGTGGGACCACACTGAAACAGTCAATTAAACCTGGTTTCGATCAATATTTTAGAGAATAATTCATGCTAGGTCTGGGTTAGGTCTGGGATTTGCTCCCATCAGGCTCATTCTTTCGCATATTTCTCGTACCTGATGGCTAGATCCTGGGCTTTTTCTGGATTGCATCTCGTAGTAATGAAGTACAACACTGAAACAGTCAATTAAACCTGGTTTCCATCAATATCTTAGAGGACAACGCAAGTTAGGTCTGGGATAGGTCTGGGATTTGCCCTCATCAGACTCATACGTTCGCGTTTTTCACATACTTGTTGAACGGATCCTGGGTTTTTTCAGGTTTGGATCACGTAGTAATGTGGTACCACACTGAAACATTCAAATAAACCAGGTCTTGATAAATATTTTAGAGGATAACGCATGTTAGGTTTGGGTTAGGTCTAGGATTTGCCCTCATCAGGCTCATACTTTCGCATATTTCTTATACTTCATGGATAGATCCTGGGCTATTTTCTGGTTTGGATCACATAGTAATGTGGTACCACACTGAAACATTCAGTTAAACCTGGTCTTGATCAATATTTTAGAGGATAACGCATGTTAGGTCTGGGATAGGTCTGGGATTCGCCCTCATCAGGCTCATACTTTCGCACACTTCACAGACTTGTTGAACGGATCCTGGGTTTTTTCTGGTTTGGATCACGTAGTAATGTGGGACCACACTGAAACAATCGATTAAACCAGGTTTCGATCAATATTTTTGAGGATAACGCATGTTAGGTCTGGGATAGGTCTGGGATTTGCCCTCATCAGACTCATACTTTCGCACACTTCACATACTTGTTGAACGGATCCTGGGCTATTTCTGGATTGGACCACGTAGTAATGTGGTACCACACTGAAACAGTCAACTAAACCTGGTTTTGATGAATATTTTAGAGAATAATTCATGTTAGGTCTAGGTTAGGTCTCGGATTTGCTCTTATCAGGCTCATTCTTTCGCATATTTCTCATACTTGATGGCTAGATCCTGGGCTTTCTCTGGATTGCATCACGTAGTAATGAAGTACAACACTGAAACACTCAATTAAACCTGGTTTCGATCAATATTATTGAGGATAACGCATGTTAGGTCTAGGTTAGGCCTGGGATTTACTCTCATCAGGGTCATACTTTCGCAGTTTTAACATACATGTTGACCTGATCGTGGGTTTTTTCTGCTTTGGATCACGTAGTAATGTGGTACCACACTGAAACATTCAATTAAACCTGGTCTTGATAAATATTTTAGAGGATAACGCATGTTAGGTCTGGGTTAGGTCTAGGATTTGCCCTCATCAGGCTCACACTTTCGCATATTTCTCATACATCATGGCTGGATCCTGGGCTATTTCTGGATTGGATCACATAGTAATGTGGTACCACACTGAAACAGTCAATAAAACTTGGTTTTGATCAATATTTTAGAGAATAATTCATGTTAGGTCTAGGTTAGGTCAGGGATTTGCTCTCATCAGGCTCATTCTTTCGCATATTTCTCATACTTGATGGCGAGATCCTGGGCTTTTTCTGGATTGCATCACGTAGTAATGAAGTGCAACACTGAAACAGTCAATTAAACCTGGTTTCCATCAATATTTTAGAGGACAACGCATGTGAGGTCTAGGTTAGGTCTGGGATTTGCTCTCATCAGGTTCATACTGTCGCAGTTTTAACTTACTTGTTGAACGGAACCTGGGTTTTTTCTGGTTTGGTTCACGTAGTAATGTGGTACCACACTGAAACATTCAATTAAACCAGGTCTTGATAAATATTTTAGAGGACAACGCATGTTAGGTTTGGGTTAGATCTAGGATTTGCCCTCATCAGGCTCACACTTTCGCATATTTCTCATACTTCATGGCCAGATTCTGGGCTGTTTCTGGATTGTATCACATAGTAATGTGGTGCCACGCTGACACAGTCGATTCAACCTGGTTTCGATCAATATTTTAGAGGATAACGCAAGTTAAGTCTGGGAAAGGTCTGGGATTTGCTCTCATCAGGCTCATACTTTCGCATATTTCTCATACTTCATGGCTAGATCCTGGGCTTTTTCTGGATTGCATCACGTAGTAATGAAGTACAACACTGAAACAGTCAATTAAACCTGGTTTCCCTCAATATTTTAGAGGACAACGCATGTTAGGTCTAGGTTAGGCCTGGGATTTGCCCTCATCAGGGTCATACTTTCACAGTTTTAACATACATGTTGACCTGATCGAGGGTTTTTTCCGCTTTGAATCACGTAGTAAAGTGGTACCACACTGAAGCAGTCCATTAAACCTGGTCTTGATAAATATTTTAGAGGATAACGCATGTTAGGTCTCGGTTAGGTCTAGGATTTGCTCTCGTCAGGCTCATACTTTCGCATATTTCTCATACTTGATGGCTAGATCCTGGGCTTTTTCTGGATTGCATCACGTAGTAATGAAGTACAACACTGAAATAATCAATTAAACCTGGTTTCCATCAATATCTTACAGGACAACGCAAGTTAGGTCTGGGATAGGTCTGGGATTTGCCCTCATCAGACTCATACGTTCGCGTTTTTCACATACTTGTTGAACGGATCCTGGGTTTTTTTCTTCTTTGGAACACGTAGTAATGTGGTACCACACTGAAACATTCAAATAAACCAGGTCTTGATAAATATTTTAGAGGATAACGCATGCTAGGTCTGGGTTAGGTCTAGGATTTGCCCTCATCAGGCTCATACTTTCGCATATTTCTCATACTTCATGGCTAGATCCTGGGCTATTTCTGGATTGGATCACGTAGTAATGTGGCACCACACTGAAACAGTCACTTAAACCTGGTTTCGATCAATATTTTAGAGGACAATGCAAGTTAGGCCTGGGATAGGTCTGGCATTTGCCCACATCAGGGTCATACTTTCGCATTTTTCACATACTTGTTGAACAGATCCTGGGTTTTTTCTGGTACGGATCACGCAGTAATGTGGTACCACACTGAAACATTCAGTTAAACCTGGTCTTGATAAATATTTTTGAGGATAACGCATGCTAGGTCTGGGTTAGGTCTAGGATTTGCCCTCATCAGGCTCATACTTTCGCTTATTTCTGATACTTCACGGATAGATCCTGGGCTATTTTCTTGTTTGGATCACATAGTAATGTGGTACCACACTGAAAGAGTCGATTAAACCGGGTTTCGATCAATATTTTTGAGGATAACGCATGTTAGGTCTAGGCTAGGCCTGGGATTTTCACCCATCAGACTCATTCTTTCGCATTCTTCACATACTTGTTGAACGGATCCTGGGTTTTTTCTGGTTTGGATCACGTAGTAATGTGGGACCACACTGAAACAATCAATTAAACCTGGTCTTGATAAATGTTTTAGAGGATAACACATGTTAGGTTTGGGTTAGGCCTGGGATTTGCCCTCATCAGGGTCGTACTTTCGCAGTTCTAACATACATGTTGACCTGATCGAGGGATTTTTCTGCTTTGGATCACGTAGTAAAGTGGTACCACACTGAAACAGACCACTAAACCTGGTTTGGATCAATATTTTAGAGGATAATGCATGTTAGGTTTAGGTTAGCCCTGAGATTTTCACTCATCAGACTCATACTTTCGCAATCTTCAGATACCTGTTGAACGGATCCTGGGTTTTTTCTGGTATGGTTCACGTAGTAATGTGGTACCACACTGAAACAATCAATTAAACCAGGTCTTGATAAATATTTTAGATGATAACGCATGTTAGGTCTGGGTTAGGTCTAGGATTTGCCGTCATCAGGCTCATACTTTCGCATATTTCTCATACTTAATGGCTAGATCCTGGGCTATATCTGGATTGGATCACGTAGTAATGTGGTACCACACTGAAACAGTCAATTAAACCTGGTTTCGATCAATATTTTAGAGGACAATGCAAGTTAGGTCTGGGATAGGTCTGGGATCTGCCCGCATCAGGGTCATACTTTCGCATTTTTCACATACTTGTTGAACAGATCCTCGGTTTTTTCTGGTTTGGATCGCGCAGTAATGTGGTACCACACTGAAGCAGCTCACTAAACCTGGTTTCGATCAATATTTTAGAGGATAACGAAAGTTATGTCTAGGTTAGGCCTGGGACTTGCCCTCATCAGACTCATGCTTTCGCATTTTTCACATACTTGTTGAACAGATCCTGGGTTTTTTCTGGTATGGATCACGTAGTAATGTGGGACCACACTGAAGCAGTCCATTAAACCCGGTTTGGATCAATATTTTAGAGGATAACGCATGTTAGGTTTAGGTTAGGTCTAGGATTTGCCCTCATCAGGCTCATACTTTCGCATACTTCTCATACTTCATGGCTTGATCCTGGGCTTTTTCTGGATTGTATCACGTAGTAATGTGGTACCACGCTGAAACAGTCAATTAAACCTGGTTACGATCAATACTTTAGAGGATAACGCACGTTAGGTCTGGGATAGGTCTGGGATTCGCCCTCATCAGGCCCATACTTTCGCGTTTTTCACATACTTGTTGAAATGATCCTGGGTTTTTTCTGGTTTGGATCACGTAGTAATGTGGTACCACACTGAAACATTCAAATAAACCTGGTCTTGATAAATATTTTAGAGGATAACGCATGTTAGGTTTGGGTTAGGTCTAGGATTTGCCCTCATCAGGCTCATACTTTCGCATATTTCTCATACTTCATGGCTAGATCCTGGGCTTTTTCTGGATTGTATCACGTAGTAATGTGGTACCGCACTGAAACAGTCGATTAAACCAGGTTTCGATCAATATTTTTGAGGATAACGCATGTTAGGTCTAGGTTAGGCCTGGGATTTTCACTCATCAGACTCATACTTTCGCATTCTTCACATACTTGATGAACGGATCTTGGGTTTTTTCTGGTGTGGATCACGTAGTAATGTGGTAACACACTGATACAATCAATTAAACCTGGTCTTGATAAATATTTTAGAGGATAACGCATGTTAGGTCTCGGTTAGGTCTAGGATTTGCTCTCGTCAGGCTCATACTTTCGCATATTTCTCATACTTGATGGCTAGATCCTGGGCTTTTTCTGGATTGCATCACGTAGTAATGAAGTACAACACTGAAATAATCAATTAAACCTGGTTTCCATCAATATCTTACAGGACAACGCAAGTTAGGTCTGGGATAGGTCTGGGATTTGCCCTCATCAGACTCATACGTTCGCGTTTTTCACATACTTGTTGAACGGATCCTGGGTTTTTTTCTTGTTTGGAACACGTAGTAATGTGGTACCACACTGAAACATTCAAATAAACCAGGTCTTGATAAATATTTTAGAGGATAACGCATGCTAGGTCTGGGTTAGGTCTAGGATTTGCTCTCGTGAGGCTCATACTTTCGCATATTTCTCATACTTGATGGCTAGATCCTGGTCTTTTTCTGGATTGCATCACGTAGTAATGAAGTACAACACTGAAATAATCAATTAAACCTGGTTTCCATCAATATCTTGCAGGACAACGCAAGTTAGGTCTGGGATAGGTCTGGGATTTGCCCTCATCAGACTCATACGTTCGCGTTTTTCACATACTTGTTGAACAGATCCTGGCTTTTTCTGGTTTGGATCCCGCAGTAATGTGGTACCACACTGAAACATTCAGTTAAACCTGGTCTTGATAAATATTTTTGAGGATAACGCATGTTACGTCTGGGTTAGGTCTAGGATTTGCCCTCATCAGGCTCATACTTTCGCATATTTCTTATACTTCATGGATAGATCCTGCGCTATTTTCTGGTTTGGATCACATAGTAATGTGGTACCACACTGGAACAGTCGATTAAACCAGGTTTCGATCAATATTTTTGAGGATAACGCATGTTAGGTCTATGTTAGGCCTGGGATTTGCCCTCATCAGACTCATGCTTTCGCATTTTTCACATGCTTGTTGAACAGATCCTGGGTTTTTTCTGGTATGGATCACGTAGTAATGTGGTACCAAACTGAAACATTCAGTTAAACCTGGTTTCGATCAATATTTTAGAGGATAACGAAAGTTTTGTCTAGGTTAGGCCTGGGATTTGCCCGCATCAGACTCATGCTTTCGCATTTTTCACATACCTGTTGAACAGATCCTGGGTTTTTTCTGGTATGGATCACGTAGTAATGTGGTACCATACTGAAACATTCAGTTAAACCTGGTCTTGATAAATATTTTTGAGGATAACGCATGTAACGTCTGGGTTAGGTCTAGGATTTGCCCTCATCAGGCTCATACTTTCGCATATTTCTTATACTTCATGGATAGATCCTGGGCTATTTTCTGCTTTGGATCACATAGTAATGTGGTACCACACTGAAACAGTCGATTAAACCAGGTTTCGATCAATATTTTTGAGGATAACGCATGTTAGGTCTAGGTTAGGCCTGGGATTTTCACTCATCAGACTCATTCTTTCGCATTCTTCACATACTTGTTGAACGGATCCTGGGTTTTTTCTGGTTTGGATCAGGTAGTAATGTGGGACCACACTGAAACAGTCAATTAAACCTGGTTTCGATCAATATTTTAGAGAATAATTCATGCTAGGTCTGGGTTAGGTCTGGGATTTGCTCCCATCAGGCTCATTCTTTCGCATATTTCTCGTACCTGATGGCTAGATCCTGGGCTTTTTCTGGATTGCATCTCGTAGTAATGAAGTACAACACTGAAACAGTCAATTAAACCTGGTTTCCATCAATATCTTAGAGGACAACGCAAGTTAGGTCTGGGATAGGTCTGGGATTTGCCCTCATCAGACTCATACGTTCGCGTTTTTCACATACTTGTTGAACGGATCCTGGGTTTTTTCAGGTTTGGATCACGTAGTAATGTGGTACCACACTGAAACATTCAAATAAACCAGGTCTTGATAAATATTTTAGAGGATAACGCATGTTAGGTTTGGGTTAGGTCTAGGATTTGCCCTCATCAGGCTCATACTTTCGCATATTTCTTATACTTCATGGATAGATCCTGGGCTATTTTCTGGTTTGGATCACATAGTAATGTGGTACCACACTGAAACATTCAGTTAAACCTGGTCTTGATCAATATTTTAGAGGATAACGCATGTTAGGTCTGGGATAGGTCTGGGATTCGCCCTCATCAGGCTCATACTTTCGCACACTTCACAGACTTGTTGAACGGATCCTGGGTTTTTTCTGGTTTGGATCACGTAGTAATGTGGGACCACACTGAAACAATCGATTAAACCAGGTTTCGATCAATATTTTTGAGGATAACGCATGTTAGGTCTGGGATAGGTCTGGGATTTGCCCTCATCAGACTCATACTTTCGCACACTTCACATACTTGTTGAACGGATCCTGGGCTATTTCTGGATTGGACCACGTAGTAATGTGGTACCACACTGAAACAGTCAACTAAACCTGGTTTTGATGAATATTTTAGAGAATAATTCATGTTAGGTCTAGGTTAGGTCTCGGATTTGCTCTTATCAGGCTCATTCTTTCGCATATTTCTCATACTTGATGGCTAGATCCTGGGCTTTCTCTGGATTGCATCACGTAGTAATGAAGTACAACACTGAAACACTCAATTAAACCTGGTTTCGATCAATATTATTGAGGATAACGCATGTTAGGTCTAGGTTAGGCCTGGGATTTACTCTCATCAGGGTCATACTTTCGCAGTTTTAACATACATGTTGACCTGATCGTGGGTTTTTTCTGCTTTGGATCACGTAGTAATGTGGTACCACACTGAAACATTCAATTAAACCTGGTCTTGATAAATATTTTAGAGGATAACGCATGTTAGGTCTGGGTTAGGTCTAGGATTTGCCCTCATCAGGCTCACACTTTCGCATATTTCTCATACTTCATGGCTGGATCCTGGGCTATTTCTGGATTGGATCACATAGTAATGTGGTACCACACTGAAACAGTCAATAAAACTTGGTTTTGATCAATATTTTAGAGAATAATTCATGTTAGGTCTAGGTTAGGTCAGGGATTTGCTCTCATCAGGCTCATTCTTTCGCATATTTCTCATACTTGATGGCGAGATCCTGGGCTTTTTCTGGATTGCATCACGTAGTAATGAAGTGCAACACTGAAACAGTCAATTAAACCTGGTTTCCATCAATATTTTAGAGGACAACGCATGTGAGGTCTAGGTTAGGTCTGGGATTTGCTCTCATCAGGTTCATACTGTCGCAGTTTTAACTTACTTGTTGAACGGATCCTGGGTTTTTTCTGGTTTGGTTCACGTAGTAATGTGGTACCACACTGAAACATTCAATTAAACCAGGTCTTGATAAATATTTTAGAGGACAACGCATGTTAGGTTTGGGTTAGATCTAGGATTTGCCCTCATCAGGCTCACACTTTCGCATATTTCTCATACTTCATGGCCAGATCCTGGGCTGTTTCTGGATTGTATCACATAGTAATGTGGTGCCACGCTGACACAGTCGATTCAACCTGGTTTCGATCAATATTTTAGAGGATAACGCAAGTTAAGTCTGGGAAAGGTCTGGGATTTGCTCTCATCAGGCTCATACTTTCGCATATTTCTCATACTTCATGGCTAGATCCTGGGCTTTTTCTGGATTGCATCACGTAGTAATGAAGTACAACACTGAAACAGTCAATTAAACCTGGTTTCCCTCAATATTTTAGAGGACAACGCATGTTAGGTCTAGGTTAGGCCTGGGATTTGCCCTCATCAGGGTCATACTTTCACAGTTTTAACATACATGTTGACCTGATCGAGGGTTTTTTCCGCTTTGAATCACGTAGTAAAGTGGTACCACACTGAAGCAGTCCATTAAACCTGGTCTTGATAAATATTTTAGAGGATAACGCATGTTAGGTCTCGGTTAGGTCTAGGATTTGCTCTCGTCAGGCTCATACTTTCGCATATTTCTCATACTTGATGGCTAGATCCTGGGCTTTTTCTGGATTGCATCACGTAGTAATGAAGTACAACACTGAAATAATCAATTAAACCTGGTTTCCATCAATATCTTACAGGACAACGCAAGTTAGGTCTGGGATAGGTCTGGGATTTGCCCTCATCAGACTCATACGTTCGCGTTTTTCACATACTTGTTGAACGGATCCTGGGTTTTTTTCTTCTTTGGAACACGTAGTAATGTGGTACCACACTGAAACATTCAAATAAACCAGGTCTTGATAAATATTTTAGAGGATAACGCATGCTAGGTCTGGGTTAGGTCTAGGATTTGCCCTCATCAGGCTCATACTTTCGCATATTTCTCATACTTCATGGCTAGATCCTGGGCTATTTCTGGATTGGATCACGTAGTAATGTGGCACCACACTGAAACAGTCACTTAAACCTGGTTTCGATCAATATTTTAGTGGACAATGCAAGTTAGGCCTGGGATAGGTCTGGCATTTGCCCACATCAGGGTCATACTTTCGCATTTTTCACATACTTGTTGAACAGATCCTGGGTTTTTTCTGGTATGGATCACGCAGTAATGTGGTACCACACTGAAACATTCAGTTAAACCTGGTTTCGATCAATATTTTAGAGGATAACGAAAGTTTTGTCTAGGTTAGGCCTGGGATTTGCCCTCATCAGACTCATGCTTTCGCATTTTTCACATGCTTGTTGAACAGATCCTGGGTTTTTTCTGGTATGGATCACGTAGTAATGTGGTACCAAACTGAAACATTCAGTTAAACCTGGTTTCGATCAATATTTTAGAGGATAACGAAAGTTTTGTCTAGGTTAGGCCTGGGATTTGCCCGCATCAGACTCATGCTTTCGCATTTTTCACATACCTGTTGAACAGATCCTGGGTTTTTTCTGGTATGGATCACGTAGTAATGTGGTACCATACTGAAACATTCAGTTAAACCTGGTCTTGATAAATATTTTTGAGGATAACGCATGTAACGTCTGGGTTAGGTCTAGGATTTGCCCTCATCAGGCTCATACTTTCGCATATTTCTTATACTTCATGGATAGATCCTGGGCTATTTTCTGCTTTGGATCACATAGTAATGTGGTACCACACTGAAACAGTCGATTAAACCAGGTTTCGATCAATATTTTTGAGGATAACGCATGTTAGGTCTAGGTTAGGCCTGGGATTTTCACTCATCAGACTCATTCTTTCGCATTCTTCACATACTTGTTGAACGGATCCTGGGTTTTTTCTGGTTTGGATCAGGTAGTAATGTGGGACCACACTGAAACAGTCAATTAAACCTGGTTTCGATCAATATTTTAGAGAATAATTCATGCTAGGTCTGGGTTAGGTCTGGGATTTGCTCCCATCAGGCTCATTCTTTCGCATATTTCTCGTACCTGATGGCTAGATCCTGGGCTTTTTCTGGATTGCATCTCGTAGTAATGAAGTACAACACTGAAACAGTCAATTAAACCTGGTTTCCATCAATATCTTAGAGGACAACGCAAGTTAGGTCTGGGATAGGTCTGGGATTTGCCCTCATCAGACTCATACGTTCGCGTTTTTCACATACTTGTTGAACGGATCCTGGGTTTTTTCAGGTTTGGATCACGTAGTAATGTGGTACCACACTGAAACATTCAAATAAACCAGGTCTTGATAAATATTTTAGAGGATAACGCATGTTAGGTTTGGGTTAGGTCTAGGATTTGCCCTCATCAGGCTCATACTTTCGCATATTTCTTATACTTCATGGATAGATCCTGGGCTATTTTCTGGTTTGGATCACATAGTAATGTGGTACCACACTGAAACATTCAGTTAAACCTGGTCTTGATCAATATTTTAGAGGATAACGCATGTTAGGTCTGGGATAGGTCTGGGATTCGCCCTCATCAGGCTCATACTTTCGCACACTTCACAGACTTGTTGAACGGATCCTGGGTTTTTTCTGGTTTGGATCACGTAGTAATGTGGGACCACACTGAAACAATCGATTAAACCAGGTTTCGATCAATATTTTTGAGGATAACGCATGTTAGGTCTGGGATAGGTCTGGGATTTGCCCTCATCAGACTCATACTTTCGCACACTTCACATACTTGTTGAACGGATCCTGGGCTATTTCTGGATTGGACCACGTAGTAATGTGGTACCACACTGAAACAGTCAACTAAACCTGGTTTTGATGAATATTTTAGAGAATAATTCATGTTAGGTCTAGGTTAGGTCTCGGATTTGCTCTTATCAGGCTCATTCTTTCGCATATTTCTCATACTTGATGGCTAGATCCTGGGCTTTCTCTGGATTGCATCACGTAGTAATGAAGTACAACACTGAAACACTCAATTAAACCTGGTTTCGATCAATATTATTGAGGATAACGCATGTTAGGTCTAGGTTAGGCCTGGGATTTACTCTCATCAGGGTCATACTTTCGCAGTTTTAACATACATGTTGACCTGATCGTGGGTTTTTTCTGCTTTGGATCACGTAGTAATGTGGTACCACACTGAAACATTCAATTAAACCTGGTCTTGATAAATATTTTAGAGGATAACGCATGTTAGGTCTGGGTTAGGTCTAGGATTTGCCCTCATCAGGCTCACACTTTCGCATATTTCTCATACTTCATGGCTGGATCCTGGGCTATTTCTGGATTGGATCACATAGTAATGTGGTACCACACTGAAACAGTCAATAAAACTTGGTTTTGATCAATATTTTAGAGAATAATTCATGTTAGGTCTAGGTTAGGTCAGGGATTTGCTCTCATCAGGCTCATTCTTTCGCATATTTCTCATACTTGATGGCGAGATCCTGGGCTTTTTCTGGATTGCATCACGTAGTAATGAAGTGCAACACTGAAACAGTCAATTAAACCTGGTTTCCATCAATATTTTAGAGGACAACGCATGTGAGGTCTAGGTTAGGTCTGGGATTTGCTCTCATCAGGTTCATACTGTCGCAGTTTTAACTTACTTGTTGAACGGATCCTGGGTTTTTTCTGGTTTGGTTCACGTAGTAATGTGGTACCACACTGAAACATTCAATTAAACCAGGTCTTGATAAATATTTTAGAGGACAACGCATGTTAGGTTTGGGTTAGATCTAGGATTTGCCCTCATCAGGCTCACACTTTCGCATATTTCTCATACTTCATGGCCAGATCCTGGGCTGTTTCTGGATTGTATCACATAGTAATGTGGTGCCACGCTGACACAGTCGATTCAACCTGGTTTCGATCAATATTTTAGAGGATAACGCAAGTTAAGTCTGGGAAAGGTCTGGGATTTGCTCTCATCAGGCTCATACTTTCGCATATTTCTCATACTTCATGGCTAGATCCTGGGCTTTTTCTGGATTGCATCACGTAGTAATGAAGTACAACACTGAAACAGTCAATTAAACCTGGTTTCCCTCAATATTTTAGAGGACAACGCATGTTAGGTCTAGGTTAGGCCTGGGATTTGCCCTCATCAGGGTCATACTTTCACAGTTTTAACATACATGTTGACCTGATCGAGGGTTTTTTCCGCTTTGAATCACGTAGTAAAGTGGTACCACACTGAAGCAGTCCATTAAACCTGGTCTTGATAAATATTTTAGAGGATAACGCATGTTAGGTCTCGGTTAGGTCTAGGATTTGCTCTCGTCAGGCTCATACTTTCGCATATTTCTCATACTTGATGGCTAGATCCTGGGCTTTTTCTGGATTGCATCACGTAGTAATGAAGTACAACACTGAAATAATCAATTAAACCTGGTTTCCATCAATATCTTACAGGACAACGCAAGTTAGGTCTGGGATAGGTCTGGGATTTGCCCTCATCAGACTCATACGTTCGCGTTTTTCACATACTTGTTGAACGGATCCTGGGTTTTTTTCTTCTTTGGAACACGTAGTAATGTGGTACCACACTGAAACATTCAAATAAACCAGGTCTTGATAAATATTTTAGAGGATAACGCATGCTAGGTCTGGGTTAGGTCTAGGATTTGCCCTCATCAGGCTCATACTTTCGCATATTTCTCATACTTCATGGCTAGATCCTGGGCTATTTCTGGATTGGATCACGTAGTAATGTGGCACCACACTGAAACAGTCACTTAAACCTGGTTTCGATCAATATTTTAGTGGACAATGCAAGTTAGGCCTGGGATAGGTCTGGCATTTGCCCACATCAGGGTCATACTTTCGCATTTTTCACATACTTGTTGAACAGATCCTGGGTTTTTTCTGGTATGGATCACGCAGTAATGTGGTACCACACTGAAACATTCAGTTAAACCTGGTCTTGATAAATATTTTTGAGGATAACGCATGCTAGGTCTGGGTTAGGTCTAGGATTTGCCCTCATCAGGCTCATACTTTCGCTTATTTCTGATACTTCACGGATAGATCCTGGGCTATTTTCTTGTTTGGATCACATAGTAATGTGGTACCACGCTGAAAGAGTCGATTAAACCGGGTTTCGATCAATATTTTTGAGGATAACGCATGTTAGGTCTAGGCTAGGCCTGGGATTTTCACCCATCAGACTCATTCTTTCGCATTCTTCACATACTTGTTGAACGGATCCTGGGTTTTTTCTGGTTTGGATCACGTAGTAATGTGGGACCACACTGAAACAATCAATTAAACCTGGTCTTGATAAATGTTTTAGAGGATAACACATGTTAGGTTTGGGTTAGGCCTGGGATTTGCCCTCATCAGGGTCGTACTTTCGCAGTTCTAACATACATGTTGACCTGATCGAGGGATTTTTCTGCTTTGGATCACGTAGTAAAGTGGTACCACACTGAAACAGACCACTAAACCTGGTTTGGATCAATATTTTAGAGGATAATGCATGTTAGGTTTAGGTTAGCCCTGAGATTTTCACTCATCAGACTCATACTTTCGCAATCTTCAGATACCTGTTGAACGGATCCTGGGTTTTTTCTGGTATGGTTCACGTAGTAATGTGGTACCACACTGAAACAATCAATTAAACCAGGTCTTGATAAATATTTTAGATGATAACGCATGTTAGGTCTGGGTTAGGTCTAGGATTTGCCGTCATCAGGCTCATACTTTCGCATATTTCTCATACTTAATGGCTAGATCCTGGGCTATATCTGGATTGGATCACGTAGTAATGTGGTACCACACTGAAACAGTCAATTAAACCTGGTTTCGATCAATATTTTAGAGGACAATGCAAGTTAGGTCTGGGATAGGTCTGGGATCTGCCCGCATCAGGGTCATACTTTCGCATTTTTCACATACTTGTTGAACAGATCCTCGGTTTTTTCTGGTTTGGATCGCGCAGTAATGTGGTACCACACTGAAGCAGCCCACTAAACCTGGTTTCGATCAATATTTTAGAGGATAACGAAAGTTATGTCTAGGTTAGGCCTGGGACTTGCCCTCATCAGACTCATGCTTTCGCATTTTTCACATACTTGTTGAACAGATCCTGGGTTTTTTCTGGTATGGATCACGTAGTAATGTGGGACCACACTGAAGCAGTCCATTAAACCCGGTTTGGATCAATATTTTAGAGGATAACGCATGTTAGGTTTAGGTTAGGTCTAGGATTTGCCCTCATCAGGCTCATACTTTCGCATACTTCTCATACTTCATGGCTTGATCCTGGGCTTTTTCTGGATTCTATCACGTAGTAATGTGGTACCACGCTGAAACAGTCAATTAAACCTGGTTACGATCAATACTTTAGAGGATAACGCACGTTAGGTCTGGGATAGGTCTGGGATTCGCCCTCATCAGGCTCATACTTTCGCGTTTTTCACATACTTGTTGAAATGATCCTGGGTTTTTTCTGGTTTGGATCACGTAGTAATGTGGTACCACACTGAAACATTCAAATAAACCTGGTCTTGATAAATATTTTAGAGGATAACGCATGTTAGGTTTGGGTTAGGTCTAGGATTTGCCCTCATCAGGCTCATACTTTCGCATATTTCTCATACTTCATGGCTAGATCCTGGGCTTTTTCTGGATTGGATCACGTAGTAATGTGGCACCACACTGAAACAGTCACTTAAACCTGGTTTCGATCAATATTTTAGAGGACAATGCAAGTTAGGCCTGGGATAGGTCTGGCATTTGCCCACATCAGGGTCATACTTTCGCATTTTTCACATACTTGTTGAACAGATCCTGGACTGTTTCTGGATTGTATCACGTAGTAATGTGGTACCACGCTGAAACAGTCAATTAAACCTTGTTTCGATCAATATTTTAGAGGATAACGCAAGTTAGGTCTGGGATAGGTCTGGGATTTGCCCTCATCAGGCTCATACTTTCGCGTTTTTCACATACTTGTTGAACAGATCCTGGGTTTTTTCCGGTTTGGGTCACGTAGTAAAGTGGTACCATACTGAAACAGTCGATTAAACCTTGTTTGGATCAGTATTTTTTAGGATAACGCATGTTAGGTCTAGGTTAGGCCGGGGATTTTCACTCATCAAACTCATACTTTCGCATTCTTCACATACTTGTTGAACGGATCCTGGGTTTTTACTGGTTTGGATCACGTAGTAATGTGGTACCACACTGAAACATTCAATTAAACCTGGTCTTGATAAATATTTTAGAGGATAACGCATGTTAGCTCTGGGATAGGTCTGGGATTAACCCTCATCAGGCTCATACTTTCGCACACTTCACAGACTCGTTTAACAGATCCTGGGTTTTTTCCGGTTTGGTTCACGTAGTAATGTGGTACCACACTGAAACATTCAGTTAAACCTGGTCTTGATCAATATTTTAGGGTATAACGCATGTTAGGTTTGGGTTAGGTCTAGGATTTGCCCTCATCAGGCTCATACTTTCGCATTTTTCACATACTTGTTGAACAGATCCTGGCTTTTTCTGGTTTGGATCGCGCAGTAATGTGGTACCGCACTGAAACAGTCGATTAAACCAGGTTTCGATCAATATTTTTGAGGATAACGCATGTTAGGTCTAGGTTAGGCCTGGGATTTTCACTCATCAGACTCATTCTTTCGCATTCTTCACATACTTGTTGAACGGATCCTGGGTTTTTTCTGGTTTGGATCACGTAGTAATGTGGGACCACACTGAAACAATCAATTAAACCTGGTCTTGATAAATGTTTTAGAGGATAACACATGTTAGGTTTGGGTTAGGCCTGGGATTTGCCCTCATCAGGGTCGTACTTTCGCAGTTCTAACATACATGTTGACCTGATCGAGGGATTTTTCTGCTTTGGATCACGTAGTAAAGTGGTACCACACTGAAACAGACCACTAAACCTGGTTTGGATCAATATTTTAGAGGATAATGCATGTTAGGTTTAGGTTAGCCCTGAGATTTTCACTCATCAGACTCATACTTTCGCATTCTTCAGATACCTGTTGAACGGATCCTGGGTTTTTTCTGGTATGGTTCACGTAGTAATGTGGTACCACACTGAAACAATCATTTAAACCAGGTCTTGATAAATATTTTAGATGATAACGCATGTTAGGTCTGGGTTAGGTCTAGGATTTGCCCTCATCAGGCTCATACTTTCGCATATTTCTCATACTTCATGGCTAGATCCTGGGCTATATCTGGATTGGATCACGTAGTAATGTGGTACCACACTGAAACAGTCAATTAAACCTGGTTTCGATCAATATTTTAGAGGACAATGCAAGTTAGGTCTGGGATAGGTCTGGGATCTGCCCGCATCAGGGTCATACTTTCGCATTTTTCACATACTTGTTGAACAGATCCTCGGTTTTTTCTGGTTTGGATCGCGCAGTAATGTGGTACCACACTGAAGCAGCCCACTAAACCTGGTTTCGATCAATATTTTAGAGGATAACGAAAGTTATGTCTAGGTTAGGCCTGGGACTTGCCCTCATCAGACTCATGCTTTCGCATTTTTCACATACTTGTTGAACAGATCCTGGGTTTTTTCTGGTATGGATCACGTAGTAATGTGGGACCACACTGAAGCAGTCCATTAAACCCGGTCTGGATCAATATTTTAGAGGATAACGCATGTTAGGTTTAGGTTAGGTCTAGGATTTGCCCTCATCAGGCTCATACTTTCGCATATTTCTCATACTTCATGGCTAGATCCTGGGCTTTTTCTGGATTGTATCACGTAGTAATGTGGTACCACGCTGAAACAGTCAATTAAACCTGGTTACGATCAATACTTTAGAGGATAACGCACGTTAGGTCTTGGATAGGTCTGGCATTCGCCCTCATCAGGCTCATACTTTCGCGTTTTTCACATACTTGTTGAAATGATCCTGGGTTTTTTCTGGTTTGGATCACGTAGTAGTGTGGTACCACACTGAAACATTCAAATAAACCTGGTCTTGATAAATATTTTAGAGGATAACGCATGTTAGGTCTCGGTTAGGTCTAGGATTTGCCCTCATCAGGCTCATACTTTCGCATATTTCTCATACTTCATGGCTGGATCCTGGGCTATTACTGGTTTGGATCACGTAGTAATGTGGTACCACACTGAAACAGTCAATTAAACCTGGTTTCGATCAATATTTTAGAGAATAATTCATGTTAGGTCTGGGTTAGGTCTGGGATTTGCTCTCATCAGGCTCATTCTTTCGCATATTTCTCGTACCTGATGGCTAGATCCTGGGCTTTTTCTGGATTGCATCACGTAGTAATGAAGTACAACACTGGAACAGTCAATTAAACCTGGTTTCGATAAATATTTTAGAGAATAATTCATGTTAGGTCTTGGTTAGGCCTGGGATTTGCCCTCATCAGGGTCATACTTTCACAGATCTAACATACATGTTGACCTGATCGAGGTTTTTTTCTGCTTTAGATCACGTAGAAAAGTGGTACCACACTGAAACAGTCCACTAAACCTAGTTTGGATCAATATTTTAGAGGATAATGCATGTTAGGTCTAGGTTAGCCCTGAGATTTTCACTCATCAGACTCATGCTTTCGCATTTTTCACATACTTGTTGAACGGATCCTGGGATTTTTCTGGTATGGTTCACGTAGTAATGTGGTACCACACTGAAACAATCAATTAAACCAGGTCTTGATATATATTTTTGAGGATAACGCATGTTAGGTCTGGGTTAGGTCTAGGATTTGCCCTCATCAGGCTCATACTTTCGCATATTTCTTATACTTCATGGATAGATCCTGGGCTATTTTCTGGTTTGGATCACATAGTAATGTGGTACCACACTGAAACATTCAGTTAAACCTGGTCTTGATCAATATTTTAGAGGATAACGCATGTTAGGTTTGGGTTAGGTCTAGGATTTGCCCTCATCAGGCTCATACTTTCGCATTTTTCACATACTTGTTGAACAGATCCTGGCTTTTTCTGGTTTGGATCGCGCAGTAATGTGGTACCACACTGAAACAGCCCACTAAACCTGGTTTCGATCAATATTTTAGAGGATAACGAAAGTTATGTCTAGGTTAGGCCTGTGATTTGCCCTCATCAGACTCATGCTTTCGCATTTTCCACATACTTGTTGAACAGATCCTGGGTTTTTTCTGGTATGGATCACGTAGTAATGTGGTACCAAACTGAAACATTCAGTTAAACCTGGTCTTGATAAATATTTTTGAGGATAACGCATGTTAGGTCTGGGATAGGTCTGGGATTAGCCCTCATCAGGCTCATACTTTCGCACACTTCACAGACTCGTTTAACAGATCCTGGGTTTTTTCTGGTTTGGTTCACGTAGTAATGTGGTACCATACTGAAACATTCAGTTAAACCTGGTCTTGATCAATATTTTAGGGTATAACGCATGTTAGGTTTGGGTTAGGTCTAGGATTTGCCCTCATCAGGCTCATACTTTCGCATTTTTCACATACTTGTTGAACAGATCCTGGCTTTTTCTGGTTTGGATCGCGCAGTAATGTGGTACCACACTGAAACATTCAGTTAAACCTGGTCTTGATAAATATTTTTGAGGATAACGCATGTTACGTCTGGGTTAGGTCTAGGATTTGCCCTCATCAGGCTCATACTTTCGCATATTTCTTATACTTCATGGATAGATACTGCGCTATTTTCTGGTTTGGATCACATAGTAATGTGGTACCACACTGGAACAGTCGATTAAACCAGGTTTCGATCAATATTTTTGAGGATAACGCATGTTAGGTCTATGTTAGGCCTGGGATTTGCCCTCATCAGACTCATGCTTTCGCATTTTTCACATGCTTGTTGAACAGATCCTGGGTTTTTTCTGGTATGGATCACGTAGTAATGTGGTACCAAACTGAAACATTCAGTTAAACCTGGTTTCGATCAAGATTTTAGAGGATAACGAAAGTTATGTCTAGGTTAGGCCTGGGATTTGCCCGCATCAGACTCATGCTTTCGCATTTTTCACATACCTGTTGAACAGATCCTGGGTTTTTTCTGGTATGGATCACGTAGTAATGTGGTACCATACTGAAACATTCAGTTAAACCTGGTCTTGATAAATATTTTTGAGGATAACGCATGTAACGTCTGGGTTAGGTCTAGGATTTGCCCTCATCAGGCTCATACTTTCGCATATTTCTTATACTTCATGGATAGATCCTGGGCTATTTTCTGCTTTGGATCACATAGTAATGTGGTACCACACTGAAACAGTCGATTAAACCAGGTTTCGATCAATATTTTTGAGGATAACGCATGTTAGGTCTAGGTTAGGCCTGGGATTTTCACTCATCAGACTCATTCTTTCGCATTCTTCACATACTTGTTGAACGGATCCTGGGCTATTTCTGGATTGGATCACGTAGTAATGTGGTACCACACTGAAACAGTCAACTAAACCTGGTTTTGATGAATATTTTAGAGAATAATTCATGTTAGGTCTAGGTTAGGTCTCGGATTTGCTCTTATCAGGCTCATTCTTTCGCATATTTCTCATACTTGATGGCTAGATCCTGGGCTTTCTCTGGATTGCATCACGTAGTAATGAAGTACAACACTGAAACACTCAATTAAACCTGGTTTCGATCAATATTATTGAGGATAACGCATGTTAGGTCTAGGTTAGGCCTGGGATTTACTCTCATCAGGGTCATACTTTCGCAGTTTTAACATACATGTTGACCTGATCGAGGGTTTTTTCTGCTTTGGATCACGTAGTAATGTGGTACCACACTGAAACATTCAATTAAACCTGGTCTTGATAAATATTTTAGAGGATAACGCATGTTAGGTCTGGGTTAGGTCTAGGATTTGCCCTCATCAGGCTCACACTTTCGCATATTTCTCATACTTCATGGCTGGATCCTGGGCTATTTCTGGATTGGATCACATAGTAATGTGGTACCACACTGAAACAGTCAATAAAACTTGGTTTTGATCAATATTTTAGAGAATAATTCATGTTAGGTCAATGTTAGGTCAGGGATTTGCTCTCATCAGGCTCATTCTTTCGCATATTTCTCATACTTGATGACGAGATCCTGGGCTTTTTCTGGATTGCATCACGTAGTAATGAAGTGCAACACTGAAACAGTCAATTAAACCTGGTTTCTATCAATATTTTAGAGGACAACGCATGTGAGGTCTAGGTTAGGTCTGGGATTTGCTCTCATCAGGTTCATACTGTCGCAGTTTTAACTTACTTGTTGAACGGATCCTGGATTTTTTCTGGTTTGGTTCACGTAGTAATGTGGTACCACACTGAAACATTCAATTAAACCAGGTCTTGATAAATATTTTAGAGGACAACGCATGTTAGGTTTGGGTTAGATCTAGGATTTGCCCTCATCAGGCTCACACTTTCGCATATTTCTCATACTTCATGGCTAGATCCTGGGCTGTTTCTGGATTGTATCACATAGTAATGTGGTGCCACGCTGACACAGTCGATTCAACCTGGTTTCGATCAATATTTTAGAGGATAACGCAAGTTATGTCTGGGAAAGGTCTGGGATTTGCTCTCATCAGGCTCATACTTTCGCATATTTCTCATACTTCATGGCTAGATCCTGGGCTTTTTCTGGATTGCATCACGTAGTAATGAAGTACAACACTGAAACAGTCAATTAAACCTGGTTTCCCTCAATATTTTAGAGGACAACGCATGTTAGGTCTAGGTTAGGCCTGGGATTTGCCCTCATCAGGGTCATACTTTCACAGTTTTAACATACATGTTGACCTGATCGAGGGTTTTTTCCGCTTTGAATCACGTAGTAAAGTGGTACCACACTGAAGCAGTCCATTAAACCCGGTTTGGATCAATATTTTAGAGGATAACGCATGTTAGGTTTAGGTTAGGTCTAGGATGTGCCCTCATCAGGCTCATACTTTCGCATATTTCTTATACTTCATGGCTAGATCCTGGGCTTTTTCCGGATTGTATCACGTAGTAATGTGGTACCACGCTGAAACAGTCAATTAAACCTGGTTTCGATCAATATTTTAGAGGATAACGCACGTTAGGTCTGGGATAGGTCTGGGATTCGCCCTCATCAGGCTCATACTTTCGCGTTTTTCACATACTTGTTGAAATGATCCTGGGTTTTTTCTGGTTTGGATCACGTAGTAATGTGGTACCACACTGAAACATTCAAATAAACCTGGTCTTGATAAATATTTTAGAGGACAACGCATGTTAGGTTTGGGTTAGATCTAGGATTTGCCCTCATCGGGCTCATACTTTCGCATATTTCTTATACTTCATGGCTAGATCCTGGGCTTTTTCTGGATTGTATCACGTAGTAATGTGGTACCACGCTGAAACAGTCAATTAAACCTGGTTTCGATCAATATTTTAGAGGATAACGCAAGTTATGTCTGGGAAAGGTCTGTGATTTGCTCTCATCAGGCTCATACTTTCGCATATTTCTCATACTTCATGGCTAGATCCTGGGCTTTTTCTGGATTGTATCACGTAGTAATGTGGTACCGCACTGAAACAGTCGATTAAACCAGGTTTCGACCAATATTTTTGAGGATAACGCATGTTAGGTCTAGGTTAGGCCTGGGATTTTCACTCATCAGACTCATACTTTCGCATTCTTCACATACTTGATGAACGGATCTTGGGTTTTTTCTGGTGTGGATCACGTAGTAATGTGGTAACACACTGATACAATCAATTAAACCTGGTCTTGATAAATATTTTAGAGGACAACGCATGTTAGGTCTCGGTTAGGTCTAGGATTTGCTCTCGTCAGGCTCATACTTTCGCATATTTCTCATACTTGATGGCTAGATCCTGGGCTTTTTCTGGATTGCATCTCGTAGTAATGAAGTACAACACTGAAACAGTCAATTAAACCTGGTTTCCATCAATATCTTACAGGACAACGCAAGTTAGGTCTGGGATAGGTCTGGGATTTGCCCTCATCAGACTCATACGTTCGCGTTTTTCACATACTTGTTGAACGGATCCTGGGTTTTTTTCTTGTTTGGAACACGTGGTAATGTGGTACCACACTGAAACATTCAAATAAACCAGGTCTTGATAAATATTTTAGAGGATAACGCATGCTAGGTCTGGGTTAGGTCTAGGATTTGCTCTCGTGAGGCTCATACTTTCGCATATTTCTCATACTTGATGGCTAGATCCTGGTCTTTTTCTGGATTGCATCACGTAGTAATGAAGTACAACACTGAAATAATCAATTAAACCTGGTTTCCATCAATATCTAGCAGGACAACGCAAGTTAGGTCTGGGATAGGTCTGGGATTTGCCCTCATCAGGCTCATACTTTCGCGTTTTTCACATACTTGTTGAACAGATCCTGGGTTTTTTCCGGTTTGGGTCACGTAGTAAAGTGGTACCATACTGAAACAGTCGATTAAACCTTGTTTGGATTAGTATTTTTTAGGATAACGCATGTTAGGTCTAGGTTAGGCCGGGGATTTTCACTCGTCAAACTCATACTTTCGCATTCTTCACATACTTGTTGAACGGATCCTGGGTTTTTACTGGTTTGGATCTCGTAGTAATGTGGTACCACACTGAAACATTCAATTAAACCTGGTCTTGATAAATATTTTAGAGGATAACGCATGTTAGGTCTGGGATAGGTCTGGGATTTGCCCTCATCAGACTCATACTTTCGCACACCTCACATACTCGTTGAACAGATCCTGGGTTATTTTCTGGTTTGCATTACATAGTAATGTGGTACCACACTGAAACAGTCGATTAAACCAGGTTTCGATCAATATTTTTGAGGATAACGCAAGTTAGGTCTGGGATAGGTCTGGGATTTGCCCTCATCAGGCTCATACTTTCGCGTTTTTCACATACTTGTTGAACGGATCCTGGGTATTTACTGGTTTGGATCACATAGTAATGTGGTACCACACTGAAACATTCAATTAAACCCGGTCTTGATAAATAATTTAGAGGATAACGCATGTTAGGTCTGGGTTAGGTCTAGGATTTGCCCCCATCAGGCTCATACTTTCGCATATTTCTCATACTTCACGGCTGGATCCTGGGCTATTTCTGGATTGGATCACGTAGTAATGTGGTGCCACACTGAAACAGTCAATTAAACCTGGTTTTGATCAATATTTTAGAGAATAATTCATGACAGGTCAAGGTTAGGTCTGGGATTTGCTCTCATCAGGCTCATTCTTTCGCATATTTCTCATACTTCATGGCTAGATCCTGGGCTGTTTCTGGATTGTATCACGTAGTAATGTGGTACCACGCTGAAACAGTCAATTAAACCTGGTTTCGTTCAATATTTTAGAGGATAACGCAAGTTAGGTCTGGGATAGGTCTGGGATTTGCCCTCATCAGGCTCATACTTTCGCGTTTTTCACATACTTGTTGAACAGATCCTGGGTTTTTTCTGGTTTGGATCACGTAGTAGTGTGGTACCACACTGAAACAGACCATTAAACCAGGTTTCGATCAATATTTTTGAGGATAACGCATGTTAGGTTTGGGATAGGTCTGGGATTTGCCCTCATCAGACTCATACTTTCGCACACTTCACATACTCGTTGAACAGATCCTGTGTTATTTTCTGGTTTGGATCACATAGTAATGTGGTACCACACTGAAACAGTCGATTAAACCAGGTTGCGATCAATATTTTTGAGGATAACGCATATTAGGTCTAGGTTAGGCCTGGGAATTTCACTCATCAGACTCATACTTTCGCATTCTTCACATACTTGTTGAACGGATCCTGGGTTTTTTATGGTTTGGAACACGTATTAATGTGGGACCACACTGAAACAATCAATTAAGCCTGGTTTTGATCAATAATTTAGAGAATAATTCATGTTAGGTCCAGGTTAGGTCTGGGATTTGCTCTCATCAGGCTCATTCTTTCGCATATTTCTCATACTTGATGGCTAGATCCTGGGCTTTTTCCGGATTGCATCACGTAGTAATGAAGTACAACACTGAAACAGTCAATTCAACATGGTTTCCATCAATATTTTAGAGGATAACGCATGTTAGGTCTAGGTTAGGCCTGGGATTTGCCCTCATCAGGGTCTTACTTTCGCAGTTTTAACATACATGTTGACGTGATCGAGGGTTTTTTCTGCTTTGGATCACGTAGTAAAGTGGTACCACACTGAAACAGTCCATTAAACCTGGTCGGGATCAATATTTTAGAGGATAACGCATGTTAGGTCTAGGTTAGCCCTGGGATTTTCACTCATCAGACTCATACTTTCGCATTCTTCACATACTTCTTGAACGGATCCTGGGTTTTTTCTGGTTTGGTTCACGTAGTAATGTGGTACCACACTGGAACATTCTATTAAACCTGGTCTTGATAAATATTTTAGAGGATAACGCATGTTAGGTTTGGGTTAGGTCTAGGATTTGCCCTCATCAGGCTCATACTTTCGCATATTTCTCATACTTCATGGCTAGATCCTGGGCTGTTTCTGGATTGTATCACGTAGTAATGTGGTACCACGCTGAAACAGTCCATTAAACCTGGTTTCGTTCAATATTTTAGAGGATAACGCAAGTTAGGTCTGGGATAGGTCTGGGATTTGCCCTCATCAGGCTCATACTTTCGCGTTTTTCACATACTTGTTGAACAGATCCTGGGTTTTTTCTGGTTTGGATCACGTAGTAGTGTGGTACCACACTGAAACAGACCATTAAACCAGGTTTCGATCAATATTTTTGAGGATAACGCATGTTAGGTCTGGGATAGGTCTGGGATTTGCCCTCATCAGACTCATACTTTCGCACACTTCACATACTCGTTGAACAGATCCTGTGTTATTTTCTGGTTTGGATCACATAGTAATGTGGTACCACACTGAAACAGTCGATTAAACCAGGTTGCGATCAATATTTTTGAGGGTAACGCATGTTAGGTCTAGGTTAGGCCTGGGATTTTCACTCATCAGACTCATACCTTCGCAATCTTTGCATACTTGTTGAACGGATCCTGGGTTTTTTCTGGCTTGGATTACGTATTAATGTGGGACCACACTGAAACAGTCAAATAAACCTGGTCTTGATAAATATTTTAGAGGATAACGCATGTCAGGTCTGCGTTAGGTCTAGGATTTGCCCTCGTCAGGCTCATACTTTCGCATACTTCTCATACTTCATGGCTAGATCCTGGGCTATTTCTGGATTGGCTCACGTAGTAATGTGATACCACACTGAAACAGTCGATTAAACCAGGTTTCGATCAATATTTTTGAGGATAACGCAAGTTAGGTCTGGGATAGGTCTGGGATTTGCCCTCATCAGGCTCATACTTTCGCATTCTTCACATACTTGTTGAACGGATCCTGGGTTTTTTCTGGTTTGGTTCACGTAGTAATGTGGTACCACACTGAAACATTCAATTAAACCTGGTCTTGATAAATATTTTAGAGGATAACGCATGTTAGGTTTGGGTTAGGTCTAGGATTTGCCCTCATCAGGCTCATACACTCGCATATTTCTCATACTTCATGGCTAGATCCTGGGCTTTTTCTGGATTGTATCACGTAGTAATGTGGTACCACGCTGAAACAGTCAATTAAACCTGGTTTCGATCAATATTTTAGAGGATAACGCAAGTTAGGTCTGGGATAGGTCTGGGATTCGCCCTCATCAGGCTCATACTTTCGCGTTTTTCACATACTTGTTGAACTGATCCTGGGTTTTTTCTGGTTTCGATCACGTAGTAATGTGGGACCACACTGAATCAGTCAATTAAACCTGGCTTCGATCAATATTTTAGTAAATAATTCATGTTTGGTCTAGGTTAGGTCTGGGATTTGCTCTCATCAGGCTCATTCTTTCGCATATTTCTCATACTTGATGGCTAGATCCTGGGCTTTTTCTGGATTGCATCACGTAGTAATGAAGTACAACACTGAAACAGTCAATTAAACCTGGTTTCCATCAATATCTTAGAGGACAACGCAAGTTAGGTCTGGGATAGGTCTGGGATTTGACCTCATCAGGGTCATACTTTCGCAGTTCTCACATACATGTTTCCTGATGGAGTGTTTTTTCTGCTTTGGATCACGTTGTAAAGTGGTACCACACTGAAACAGTCCATTAAACCTGGTTTGGATCAATATTTTAGAGGATAACGCATGTTAGGTCTAGGTTAGGTCTGGGATTTTCACTCATCAGGCTCATACTTTCGCATTCTTCACATACTTGTTGAACGGATCCTGGGTTTTTTCTGGTTTGGAACACGTAGTAATGTGGTACCACACTGAAACAGTCGATTAAACCTGGTTTGGACCAATATTTTAGAGGATAACGCATGTTAGGTCTGGGATAGGTCTGGGATTTGCCCTCATCAGACTCATACTTTCGCACACTTCACATACTCGTTGAACAGATCCTGGGTTATTTTCTGGTTTGGATCACATAGTAATGTGGTACCACACTGAAACAGTCGATTAAACCAGGTTTCGATCAATATTTTTGAGGATAACGCATGTTAGGTCTAGGTTAGGCCTGGGATTTTCACTCATCAGACTCATACTTTCGTATTCTTCACATACTTGTTGAACGGATCCTGGGTTTTTTCTGGTTTGGATTACGTAGTAATGAGGGACCACACTGAAACAATCAAATAAACGTGGTCTTGATAAATATTTTAGAGGATAACGCATGTTAGGTCTGCGTTAGGTCTAGGATTTGCCCTCGTCAGGCTCATACTTTCGCATATTTCTCATACTTCATGGCTAGATCCTGGGCTATTTCTGGATTGGATCACGTAGTAATGTGGTACCACACTGAAACAGTCGATTAAACCAGGTTTCGATCAATATTTTTAAGGATAACGCAAGTTAGGTCTGGGATAGGTCTGGGATTTGCCCTCGTCAGGCTCATACTTTCGCGTTTTTCACATACTTGTTTAACAGATCCTGGGTTTTTCCGGGTTGGGTCACGTAGTAGTGTGGTACCACACTGAAACAGTGGATTAAACCTGGTTTCGATCAATATTTTTGAGGATAACGCATGTTAGGTCTAGGTTAGGCCGGGGATTTTCACTCAGCAGACTCGTACTTTCGCATTCTTCACATACTTGTTGAACGGATCCTGGGTATTTACTGGTTTGGATCACATAGTAATGTGGTACCACACTGAAACATTCAGTTAAACCTGGTCTTGATAAATATTTTAGAGGATAACGCATGTTAGGTCTGGGTTAGGTCTAGGATTTGCCCCCATCAGGCTCATACTTTCGCATATTTCTCATACTTCATGGCTGGATCCTGGGCTATTTCTGGATTGGATCACGTAGTAATGAGGTACCACACTGAAACAGTCAATTAAACCTGGTTTTGATCAATATTTTAGAGAATAATTCATGTCAGGTCTAGGTTAGGTCTGGGATTTGCTCTCATCAGGCTCATTCTTTCGCATATTTCTCATACTTGATGGCTAGATCCTGGGCTTTTTCCGGATTGCATCACGTAGTAATGAAGTACAACACTGAAACAGTCAATTCAACCTGGTTTCCATCAATATTTTAGAGGACAACGCATGTTAGGTCTAGGTTAGGCCTGGGATTTGCCCTCATCAGGCTCATACTTTCGCGTTTTTCACATACTTGTTGAACTGATCCTGGGTTTTTTCTGGTTTGGATCACGTAGTAATGTGGTACCACACTGAAACAGACCATTAAACCAGGTTTCGATCAATATCTTTGAGGATAGCGCATGTTAGGTCTGGGATAGGTCTGGGATTTGCCCTCATCAGACTCATACTTTCGCACACTTCACATACTCGTTGAACAGATCCTGTGTTATTTTCAGGTTTGGATCACATAGTAATGTGGTACCACAATGAAACAGTCGATTAAACCAGGTTGCGATCAATATTTTTGAGGATAACGCAAGTTAGGTCTGGGATAGGTCTGGGATTTGCCCTCATCAGGCTCATTCTTTCGCATATTTCTCATACTTGATGGCTAGATCCTGGGCTTTTTCTGGATTGAATCACGTAGTAATGAAGTACAACACTGAAACTGTCAATTCAACCTGGTATCCATCACTATTTTGGAAGACAACGCATGTTAGGTCTAGGTTAGGCCTGGGATTTGCCCTCATCAGGGTCATACTTTCGCAGTTTTAACATACATGTTGACGTGATCGAGGGTTTTTTCTGCTTTGGATCACGTAGTAAAGTGGTACCACACTGAAACAGCCCATTAAACCTGGTTTCGATCCACATTTTAGAGGATAACGCATGTAAGGTCTAGGTTAGCCCAGGGATATTCACTCATCAGACTCATACATTCGCATTCTTCACATACTTGTTGAAGGGATCCTGGGTTTTTTCTGGTTTGGAACACGTAGTAATGTGGTACCACACTGAAACAGTAGATTAAACCAGGTTTCGATCAATATTTTTGAGGATAACGCATGTTAGGTCTAGGTTAGGCCTGGGATTTTCACTCATCAGACTCATACTTTCGCATTCTTCACATACTACTTGAACGGATCCTGGGTTTTTTCTGGTTTGGATCACGTAGTAATGTGGGACCACACTGAAACAGTCAATTAAACCTGGTTTCGATCAATATTTTAGAGAATAATTCATGTTTGGTCTAGGTTAGGTCTGGGATTTGCTCTCATCGGGCTCATTCTTTCGCATATTTCTCATACTTGATGGCTAGATCCTGGGCTTTTTCTGGATTGCATCACGTAGTAATGAAGTACAACACTGAAACAGTCAATTAAACCTGGTTTCCATCAATATCATAGAGGACAACGCAAGTTAGGTCTGGGATAGGTCTGGGATTTGCCCACATCAGGGTCATACTTTCGCAGTTCGCACATACATGTTGACCTGATCGAGTGTTTTTCTGCTTTGAATCACGTTGTAAAGTGGTACCACACCGAAACAATCAATTAAACCTGGTCTTGATAAATATTTTAGAGGATAACGCATGTCAGGTCTGGGATAGGTCTGGGATTTGACCTCATCAGGGTCATACTTTCGCAGTTTTAACATGCATGTTGACCTCATCGAGGGTTTTTTCTGCTTTGTATCACGTAGTAAAGTGGTACCACATCTAAAACAGTCAATTAAACCTGGTTTCGATCATTATTTTAGAGGATAACGCAAGTTAGGTCTGGGAAAAGTCTGGGATTGGCCCTCATCAGACTCATACTTTCGCATTCTTCACATACTTGCTGAACGGATCCTGTGTTTTTTCTGGTTTGGAACACGTAGTAATGTGGGACCACACTGAAACAGTCGATTAAACCTGGTTTCGATCAATATTTTAGAGGATAACGCAAGTTTGTTCTGGGATAGGTCTGGGATTTGCCCTCATCAGGCTCATACTTTCGCGTTTTTCACATACTTGTTGAACAGATCCTGGGTTTTTTCTGGTTTGGGTCACGTAGTAATGTGGTACTACACTGAAACAGTCGATTAAACCAGGTTTCGATCATATATTTTAGAGGATAACGCAAGTTTGTTCTGGGATAGGTCTGGGATTTGCCCTCATCAGGCTCATACTTTCGCGTTTTTCACATACTTGTTGAACAGATCCTGGGTTTTTTCTGGTTTGGGTCACGTAGTAATGTGGTACCACACTGAAACAGTCGATTAAACCAGGTTTCGTTCAATATTTTTGAGGATAACGCATGTTAGGTCTGGGTTAGGCCTGGGATTTTCACGCATCAGACTCATACTTTCGCATTCTTCACATACTTGTTGAACGGATCCTGGGTTTTTTCTGGTTTGGATCACGTAGTAATGTGGGACCACACTGAAACAGTCGATTAAACCTGGTTTTGATCAATATTTTAGAGGATAACGCAAGTTTGGTCTGGGATAGGTCTGGGATTTGCCCTCATCAGGCTCATACTTTCGCGTTTTTCACATACTTGTTGAACAGATCCTGGGTTTTTTCTGCTTTGGGTCACGTAGTAATGTCGTACCACACTGAAACAGTCGATTAAACCAGGTTTCGATCAATATTTTTGAGGATAACGCATGTTAGGTCTAGGTTAGGTCTAGGATTTGCCCTAATCAGGCTCATACTTTCGCATATTTCTCATACTTCACGGCTAGATCCTGGGTTTTTTCTGGTTTGGATCACGTAGTAATGTGGGACCACACTGAAACAGTCAATTAAACCTGGTTTCGATCAATATTTTAGAGAATAATTCATGTTTGGTCTAGGTTAGGTCTGGGATTTGCTCTCATCGGGCTCATTCTTTCGCAAATTTCTCATACTTGATGGCTAGATCCTGGGCTTTTTCTGGATTGCATCACGTAGTAATGAAGTACAACACTGAAACAGACAATTAAACCTGGTTTCCATCAATATCATAGAGGACAACGCAAGTTAGGTCTGGGATAGGTCTGGGATTTGCCCTCATCAGGGTCATACTTTCGCAGTTCTCACATACATGTTGACCTGATCGAGTGTTCTTTCTGCTTTGGATCACGTTGTAAAGTGGTACCACACTGAAACAGTCCATTAAACCTGGTTTGGATCAATATTTTAGAGGATAACGCATGTTAGTTCTAGGTTAGGTCTGGGATTTTCACTCATCAGGCTCATACTTTCGCATTCATCACATACTTGTTGAACGGATCCTGGGTTTTTTCTGGTTTGGATCACGTAGTAATGTGGGACCACACCGAAACAATCAATTAAACCTGGTCTTGATAAATATTTTAGAGGATAACGCATGTCAGGTCTGGGATAGGTCTGGGATTTGACCTCATCAGGGTCATACTTCCGCAGTTTTAACATGCATGTTGACCTCATCGAGGGTTTTTTCTGCTTTGTATCACGTAGTAAAGTGGTACCACATCTAAAACAGTCAATTAAACCTGGTTTCGATCATTATTTTAGAGGATAACGCAAGTTAGGTCTGGGAAAAGTCTGGGATTGGCCCTCATCAGACTCATACTTTCGCATTCTTCACATACTTGCTGAACGGATCCTGTGTTTTTTCTGGTTTGGAACACGTAGTAATGTGGGACCACACTGAAACAGTCGATTATACCTGGTTTCGATCAATATTTTAGAGGATAACGCAAGTTTGTTCTGGGATAGGTCTGGGATTTGCCCTCATCAGGCTCATACTTTCGCGTTTTTCACATACTTGTTGAACAGATCCTGGGCTTTTTCTGGTTTGGGTCACGTAGTAATGTGGTACTACACTGAAACAGTCGATTAAACCAGGTTTCGATCATATATTTTAGAGGATAACGCAAGTTTGTTCTGGGATAGGTCTGGGATTTGCCCTCATCAGGCTCATACTTTCGCGTTTTTCACATACTTGTTGAACAGATCCTGGGTTTTTTCTGGTTTGGGTCACGTAGTAATGTGGTACCACACTGAAACAGTCGATTAAACCAGGTTTCGTTCAATATTTTTGAGGATAACGCATGTTAGGTCTGGGTTAGGCCTGGGATTTTCACGCATCAGACTCATACTTTCGCATTCTTCACATACTTGTTGAACGGATCCTGGGTTTTTTCTGGTTTGGATCACGTAGTAATGTGGGACCACACTGAAACAGTCGATTAAACCTGGTTTTGATCAATATTTTAGAGGATAACGCAAGTTTGGTCTGGGATAGGTCTGGGATTTGCCCTCATCAGGCTCATACTTTCGCGTTTTTCACATACTTGTTGAACAGATCCTGGGTTTTTTCTGCTTTGGGTCACGTAGTAATGTCGTACCACACTGAAACAGTCGATGAAACCAGGTTTCGATCAATATTTTTGAGGATAACGCATGTTAGGTCTAGGTTAGGTCTAGGATTTGCCCTAATCAGGCTCATACTTTCGCATATTTCTCATACTTCACGGCTAGATCCTGGGCTTTTTCTTGATTGTATCACGTAGTAATGTGGTGCCACGCTGAAACAGTGAATTAAACCTGGTTTCGATCAATATTTTAGAGGATAACGCATGTCAGGTCTAGGTTAGGCCTGGGATTTTCACGCATCAGACTCATACTTTCGCATTCTTCACATACTTGTTGAACGGATCCTGGGTTTTTTCTGATTTGGATCACGTAGTAATGTGGGACCACACTGAAACAGTCGATTAAACCTGGTTTCGATCATATATTTTAGAGGATAACGCAAGTTTGGTCTGGGATAGGTCTGGGATTTGCCCTCATCAGGCTCATACTTTCGCGTTTTTCACATACTTGTTGAACAGATCCTGAGTTTTTTCTGGTTTGGGTCACGTAGTAATGTGGTACCACACTGAAACAGTCGATTAAACCAGGTTTCGTTCAATATTTTTGAGGATAACGCATATTAGGTCTAGGTTAGGCCTGGGATTTTCACGCATCAGACTCATACTTTCGCATTCTTCACATACTTGTTGAACGGATCCTGGGTTTTTTCTGGTTTGGATCACGTAGTAATGTGGGACCACACTGAAACAGTCGATTAAACCTGGTTTTGATCAATATTTTAGAGGATAACGCAAGTTTGGTCTTGGATAGGTCTGGGATTTGCCCTCATCAGGCTCATACTTTCGCATTCTTCACATACTTGTTGAACGGATCCTGGGTTTTTTCTGGTTTGGATCACGTACTAATGTGGAACCACACTGAAACAGTCGATTAAACCTGGTCTTGATAAATATTTTAGAGGACAACGCATGCTAGGTCTGGGTTAGGTCTGGGATTTGACCTCATCAGGGTCATACTTTCGCATATTTCTCATACTTCATTGCTAGATCCTGGGTTTTTTCTGGTTTGGGTCACGTAGTAATGTCGTACCACACTGAAACAGTCAATTAAACCTGGTTTCGATCAATATTTTAGAGAATAATTCATGTTTGGTCTAGGTTAGGTCTGGGATTTGCTCTCATCGGGCTCATTCTTTCGCATATTTCTCATACTTGATGGCTAGATCCTGGGCTTTTTCTGGATTGCATCACGTAGTAATGAAGTACAACACTGAAACAGTCAATTAAACCTGGTTTCCATCAATATCATAGAGGACAACGCATGTTAGGTCTGGGATAGGTCTGGGATTTGCCCTCATGAGGGTCATACTTTCGCAGTTCTCACATACATGTTGACCTGATCGAGTGTTTTTTCTGCTTTGGAACACGTAGTAATGTGGGACCACACTGAAACAGTCGATTAAACCAGGTTTCGATCAATATTTTTGAGGATAACGCATGTTAGGTCTAGGTTAGGCCTGGGATTTTCACTCATCAGACTCATACTTTCGCATTCTTCACATACTTGTTGAACGGATCCTGGGTTTTTTCTGGTTTGGATCACGTAGTAATGTGGGACCACACTGAAACAGTCCATTAAACCTGGTTTGGATCAATATTTTAGAGGATAACGCATGTTAGGTCTAGGTTAGGTCTGGGATTTTCACTCATCAGACTCATACTTTCGCATTCATCACATACTTTTTGAACGGATCCTGGGTTTTTTCTGGTTTGGATCACGTAGTAATGTGGGACCACACCGAAACAATCAATTAAACCTGGTCTTGATAAATATTTTAGAGGATAACGCATGTCAGGTCTGGGATAGGTCTGGGATTTGACCTCATCAGGGACATACTTTCGCAGTTTTAACATGCATGTTTACCTCATCGAGGGTTTTTTCTGCTTTGGATCACGTAGTAAAGTGGTACCACATCTAAAACAGTCAATTAAACCTGGTTTCGATCATTATTTTAGAGGATAACGCAAGTTAGGTCTGGGATAGGTCTGCGATTAGCCCTCATCAGACTCATACTTTCGCATTCTTCACATACTTGCTGAACGGATCCTGTGTTTTTTCTGGTTTGGAACACGTAGTAATCTGGGACCACACTGAAACAGTCGATTAAACCAGGTTTCGATCAATATTTTTGAGGATAACGCATGTTAGGTCTAGGTTAGGCCTGGGATTTTCACTCATCAGACTCATACTTTCGCATTCTTCACATACTTGTTGAACGGATCCTGGGTTTTTTCTGGTTTGGATCACGTAGTAATGTGGGACCACACTGAAACAGTCAATTAAACCTGGTTTCGATCAATATTTTAGAGAATAATTCATGTTTGGTCTAGGTTAGGTCTGGGATTTGCTCTCATCGGGCTCATTCTTTCGCATATTTCTCATACTTGATGGCTAGATCCTGGGCTTTTTCTGGATTGCATCACGTAGTAATGAAGTACAACACTGAAACAGTCAATTAAACCTGGTTTCCATCAATATCATAGAGGACAACGCAATTTAGGTCTGGGATAGGTCTGGGATTTGCCCTCATCAGGGTCATACTTTCGCAGTTCTCACATACATGTTGACCTGATCGAGTGTTTTTTATGCTTTGGATCACGTTGTAAAGTGGTACCACACTGAAACAGTCCATTAAACCTGGTTTGGATCAATATTTTAGAGGATAACGCATGTTAGGTCTAGGTTAGGTCTGGGATTTTCACTCATCAGACTCATACTTTCGCATTCATCACATACTTGTTGAACGGATCCTGGGTTTTTTCTGGTTTGGATCACGTAGTAATGTGGGACCACACCGAAACAATCAATTAAACCTGGTCTTGATAAATATTTTAGAGGATAACGCATGTCAGGTCTGGGATAGGCCTGGGATTTGACCTCATCAGGGTCATACTTTCGCAGTTTTAACATGCATGTTGACCTCATCGAGAGTTTTTTCTGCTTTGGATCACGTAGTAAAGTGGTACCTCATCTAAAACAGTCAATTAAACCTGGTTTCGATCATTATTTTAGAGGATAACGCAAGTTAGGTCTGGGATAGGTCTGGGATTAGCCCTCATCAGACTCATACTTTCGCATTCTTCACATACTTGCTGAACGGATCCTGTGTTTTTTCTGGTTTGGAACACGTAGTAATGTGGGACCACACTGAAACAGTCGATTAAACCTGGTTTCGATCAATATTTTAGAGGATAACGCAAGTTTGTTCTGGGATAGGTCTGGGATTTGCCCTCATCAGGCTCATACTTTCGCGTTTTTCACATACTTGTTGAACAGATCCTGGGTTTTTTCTGGTTTGGGTCACGTAGTAATGTGGTACCACACTGAAACAGTCGATTAAACCAGGTTTCGATCATATATTTTAGAGGATAACGCAAGTTTGGTCTGGGATAGGTCTGGGATTTGCCCTCATCAGGCTCATACTTTCGCGTTTTTCACATACTTGTTGAACAGATCCTGGATTTTTTCTGGTTTGGGTCACGTAGTAATGTGGTACCACACTGAAACAGTCGATTAAACCAGGTTTCGTTCAATATTTTTGAGGATAGCGCATGTTAGGTCTAGGTTAGGCCTGGGATTTTCACGCATCAGACTCATACTTTCGCATTCTTCACATACTTGCTGAACGGATCCTGGGTTTTTTCTGGTTTGGATCACGTAGTAATGTGGGACCACACTGAAACAGTCGATTAAACCTGGTTTTGATCAATATTTTAGAGGATAACGCAAGTTTGGTCTGGGATAGGTCTGGGATTTGCCCTCATCAGGCTCATACTTTCGCGTTTTTCACATACTTGTTGAACAGATCCTGGGTTTTTTCTGCTTTGGGTCACGTAGTAATGTGGTACCACACTGAAACAGTCGATTAAACCAGGTTTCGATCAATATTTTTGAGGATAACGCATGTTAGGTCTAGGTTAGGTCTAGGATTTGCCCTAATCAGGCTCATACTTTCGCATTCTTCACATACTTGTTGAACGGATCCTGGGTTTTTTCTGATTTGGATCACGTAATAATGTGGGACCACACTGAAACAGTCGATTAAACCTGGTTTCGATCATATATTTTAGAGGATAACGCAAGTTTGGTCTGGGATAGGTCTGGGATTTGCCCTCATCAGGCTCATACTTTCGCGTTTTTCACATACTTGTTGAACAGATCCTGGGTTTTTTCTGGTTTGGGTCACGTAGTAATGTGGTACCACACTGAAACAGTCGATTAAACCAGGTTTCGTTCAATATTTTTGAGGATAACGCATGTTAGGTCTAGGTTAGGCCTGGGATTTTCACGCATCAGACTCATACTTTCGCATTCTTCACATACTTGTTGAACGGATCCTGGGTTTTTTCTGGTTTGGATCACGTAGTAATGTGGGACCACACTGAAACAGTCGATTAAACCTGGTTTTGATCAATATTTTAGAGGATAACGCAAGTTTGGTCTGGGATAGGTCTGGGATTTGCCCTCATCAGGCTCATACTTTCGCGTTTTTCACATACTTGTTGAACAGATCCTGGGTTTTTTCTGCTTTGGGTCACGTAGTAATGTGGTACCACACTGAAACAGTCGATTAAACCAGGTTTCGATCAATATTTTTGAGGATAACGCATGTTAGGTCTAGGTTAGGCCTGGGATTTTCATGCATCAGACTCATACTTTCGCATTCTTCACATACTTGTTGAACGGATCCTGGGTTTTTTCTGGTTTGGATCACGTAGTAATGTGGAACCACACTGAAACAGTCCATTAAACCTGGTCTTGATAAATATTTTAGAGGACAACGCATGCTAGGTCTGGGTTAGGTCTGGGATTTGACCTCATCAGGGTCATACTTTCGCATATTTCTCATACTTCATGGCTAGATCCTGGGCTTTTTCTGGATTGTATCACGTAGCAATGTGGTACCACGCTGAAACAGTCAGTTAAACCCGGTTTCGATCAATATTTTAGAGGATAACGCAAGATAGGTACTAGGTTAGCCATGGGATTTGCCCTCATCAGGGTCATACTTTCGCAGTTTTAACATGCATGTTGACCTGATCGGGGGTTTTTTCAACTTTGGATCACGTAATAAAGTGGTGCCGCAACTAAAACAGTCAATTAAACCTGGTTTCGATCATTATTTTAGAGGATAACGCAACTTAGGTCTGGGATAGGTCTGGGATTAGCCCTCATCAGACTCATACTTTCGCACACTTCACATACTCGTTGGCAAGATCCTGGGTTTTTTTCTGGTTTGGATCACGTAGTAATGTGGTACCACACTGAAACAGTCGATTAAACCTGGTTTCGATTAATATTTTTGAGGATAACGCATGTTAGGTCTGGGATAGGTCTGGGATTTGCCCTCATCAGGCTCATACTTTCGCAGTTTTAACATGCATGTTGACCTGATCGAGGGTTTTTTCTGCTTTGGATCACGTAGTAAAGTGGTACCACACTAAAACAGTCAATTAAACCTGGTTTCGATCAATATTTGAGAGGATAACGAAAGTTATGTCTAGTTTAGGCCTGGGATTTGCCCTCATCAGACTCATACTTTCGCATACTTCACATACTTGTTGAACAGATCCTGGGTTTTTTTCTGGTTTGGATCACGTAGTAATGTGGTACCACACTGAAACAGTCGATTAAACCTGGTTTCGATCAATATTTTTGAGGATAACGCATGTTAGGTCTAGGTTAGGCCGAGGATTTTCACTCATCAGACTCATACTTTCGCATTCTTCACATACTTGTTGAACGGATCCTGGGTTTTTATTGGTTTGGATCACGTAGTAATGTGGTACCACACTGAAACAGTCAATTGCACCTGGTTTCGATCAATATTTTAGAGAATAATTCATGTTAGTTCTAGGTTAGGTCTGGGATTTGCTCTCATCAGGCTCATTCTTTCGCATATTTCTCATACTTGATGTCTAGATCCTGGGCTTTTTCTGGATTGCATCACGTAGTAATGAAGTACAACACTGAAACAGTCAATTAAACCTGGTTTCCATCAATATTTTACAGGACAACGCATGCTAGGTCTAGGTTAGGCCTGGGATTTTCACGCATCAGACTCATACTTTCGCATTCTTCACATACTTGTTGAACGGATCCGGGGTTTTTTCTGGTTTGGATCACGTAGTAATGTGGAACCACACTGAAACAGTCGATTAAACCTGGTCTTGATAAATATTTTAGAGGACAACGCATGCTAGGTCTGGGTTAGGTCTGGGATTTGACCTCATCAGGGTCATACTTTCGCATATTTCTCATACTTCATGGCTAGATCCTGGGCTTTTTCTGGATTGTATCACGTAGTAATGTGGTACCACGCTGAAACAGTCAGTTAAACCTGGTTTCGATCAATATTTTAGAGGATAACGCAAGTTAGGTACTAGGTTACCCCATGGGATTTGCCCTCATCAGGGTCATACTTTCGCAGTTTTAACATGCATGTTGACCTGATCGGGGGTTTTTTCAACTTTGGATCACGTAATAAAGTGGTGCCGCAACTAAAACAGTCAATTAAACCTGGTTTCGATCATTATTTTAGAGGATAACGCAAGTTAGGTCTGGGATAGGTCTGGGATTAGCCCCCATCAGACTCATACTTTCGCACACTTCACATACTCGTTGACAAGATCCTGGTTTTTTTTCTGGTTTGGATCACGTAGTAATGTGGTACCACACTGAAACAGTCGATTAAACCTGGTTTCGATTAATATTTTTGAGGATAACGCATGTTAGGTCTGGGATAGGTCTGGGATTTGCCCTCATAAGGCTCATACTTTCGCAGTTTCAACATGCATGTTGACCTGATCGAGGGTTTTTTCTGCTTTGGATCACGTAGTAAAGTGGTACCACACTAAAACAGTCAATTAAACCTGGTTTCGATCAATATTTGAGAGGATAACGAAAGTTATGTCTAGTTTAGGCCTGGGATTTGCCCTCATCAGACTCATACTTTCGCATACTTCACATACTTGTTGAACAGATCCTGGGTTTTTTTCTGGTTTGGATCACGTAGTAATGTGGTACCACACTGAAACAGTCGATTAAACCTGGTTTCGATCAATATTTTTGAGGATAACGCATGTTAGGTCTAGGTTAGGCCGAGGATTTTCACGCATCAGACTCATACTTTCGCATTCTTCACATACTTGTTGAACGGATCCTGGGTTTTTAATGGTTTGGATCACGTAGTAATGTGGGACCACACTGAAACAGTCGATTAAACCTGGTTTTGATCAATATTTTAGAGGATAACGCAAGTTTGGTCTGGGATAGGTCTGGGATTTGCCCTCATCAGGCTCATACTTTCGCGTTTTTCACATACTTGTTGAACAGATCCTGGGTTTTTTCTGCTTTGGGACACGTAGTAATGTGGTACCACACTGAAACAGTCGATTAAACCAGGTTTCGATCAATATTTTTGAGGATAACGCATGTTAGGTCTAGGTTAGGTCTAGGATTTGCCCTAATCAGGCTCATACTTTCGCATATTTCTCATACTTCATGGCTAGATCCTGGGCTTTTTCTGGATTGTATCACGTAGTAATGTGGTGCCACGCTGAAACAGTCAATTAAACCTGGTTTCGATCAATATTTTAGAGGATAACGCATGTCAGGTCTAGGTTAGGCCTGGGATTTTCACGCATCAGACTCATACTTTCGCATTCTTCACATACTTGTTGAACGGATCCTGGGTTTTTTCTGATTTGGATCACGTAGTAATGTGGGACCACACTGAAACAGTCGATTAAACCTGGTTTCGATCATATATTTTAGAGGATAACGCAAGTTTGGTCTGGGATAGGTCTGGGATTTGCCCTCATCAGGCTCATACTTTCGCGTTTTTCACATACTTGTTGAACAGATCCTGGGTTTTTTCTGGTTTGGGTCACGTAGTAATGTGGTACCACACTGAAACAGTCGATTAAACCAGGTTTCGTTCAATATTTTTGAGGATAACGCATGTTAGGTCTAGGTTAGGCCTGGGATTTTCACGCATCAGACTCATACTTTCGCATTCTTCACATACTTGTTGAACGGATCCTGGGTTTTTTCTGGTTTGGATCACGTAGTAATGTGGGACCACACTGAAACAGTCGATTAAACCTGGTTTTGATCAATATTTTAGAGGATAACGCAAGTTTGGTCTGGGATAGGTCTGGGATTTGCCCTCATCAGGCTCATACTTTCGCGTTTTTCACATACTTGTTGAACAGATCCTGGGTTTTTTCTGCTTTGGGTCACGTAGTAATGTGGTACCACACTGAAACAGTCGATTAAACCAGGTTTCGATCAATATTTTTGAGGATAACGCATGTTAGGTCTAGGTTAGGCCTGGGATTTTCATGCATCAGACTCATACTTTCGCATTCTTCACATACTTGTTGAACGGATCCTGGGTTTTTTCTGGTTTGGATCACGTAGTAATGTGGAACCACACTGAAACAGCCCATTAAACCTGGTCTTGATAAATATTTTAGAGGACAACGCATGCTAGGTCTGGGTTAGGTCTGGGATTTGACCTCATCAGGGTCATACTTTCGCATATTTCTCATACTTCATGGCTAGATCCTGGGCTTTTTCTGGATTGTATCACGTAGCAATGTGGTACCACGCTGAAACAGTCAGTTAAACCCGGTTTCGATCAATATTTTAGAGGATAACGCAAGATAGGTACTAGGTTAGCCATGGGATTTGCCCTCATCAGGGTCATACTTTCGCAGTTTTAACATGCATGTTGACCTGATCGGGGGTTTTTTCAACTTTGGATCACGTAATAAAGTGGTGCCGCAACAAAAACAGTCAATTAAACCTGGTTTCGATCATTATTTTAGAGGATAACGCAACTTAGGTCTGGGATAGGTCTGGGATTAGCCCTCATCAGACTCATACTTTCGCACACTTCACATACTCGTTGGCAAGATCCTGGGTTTTTTTCTGGTTTGGATCACGTAGTAATGTGGTACCACACTGAAACAGTCGATTAAACCTGGTTTCGATTAATATTTTTGAGGATAACGCATGTTAGGTCTGGGATAGGTCTGGGATTTGCCCTCATCAGGCTCATACTTTCGCAGTTTTAACATGCATGTTGACCTGATCGAGGGTTTTTTCTGCTTTGGATCACGTAGTAAAGTGGTACCACACTAAAACAGTCAATTAAACCTGGTTTCGATCAATATTTGAGAGGATAACGAAAGTTATGTCTAGTTTAGGCCTGCGATTTGCCCTCATCAGACTCATACTTTCGCATACTTCACATACTTGTTGAACAGATCCTGGGTTTTTTTCTGGTTTGGATCACGTAGTAATGTGGTACCACACTGAAACAGTCGATTAAACCTGGTTTCGATCAATATTTTTGAGGATAACGCATGTTAGGTCTAGGTTAGGCTGAGGATTTTCACTCATCAGACTCATACTTTCGCATTCTTCACATACTTGTTGAACGGTTCCTGGGTTTTTATTGGTTTGGATCACGTAGTAATGTGGTACCACACTGAAACAGTCAATTGATCCTGGTTTCGATCAATATTTTAGAGAATAATTCATGTTAGTTCTAGGTTAGGTCTGGGATTTGCTCTCATCAGGCTCATTCTTTCGCATATTTCTCATACTTGATGTCTAGATCCTGGGCTTTTTCTGGATTGCATCACGTAGTAATGAAGTACAACACTGAAACAGTCAATTAAACCTGGTTTCCATCAATATTTTACAGGACAACGCATGCTAGGTCTAGGTTAGGCCTGGGATTTTCACGCATCAGACTCATACTTTCGCATTCTTCACATACTTGTTGAACGGATCCTAGGTTTTTTCTGGTTTGGATCACGTAGTAATGTGGAACCACACTGAAACAGTCGATTAAACCTGGTCTTGATAAATATTTTAGAGGACAACGCATGCTAGGTCTGGGTTAGGTCTGGGATTTGACCTCATCAGGGTCATACTTTCGCATATTTCTCATACTTCATGGCTAGATCCTGGGCTTTTTCTGGATTGTATCACGTAGTAATGTGGTACCACGCTGAAACAGTCAGTTAAACCTGGTTTCGATCAATATTTTAGAGGATAACGCAAGTTAGGTACTAGGTTACCCCATGGGATTTGCCCTCATCAGGGTCATACTTTCGCAGTTTTAACATGCATGTTGACCTGATCGGGGGTTTTTTCAACTTTGGATCACGTAATAAAGTGGTGCCGCAACTAAAACAGTCAATTAAACCTGGTTTCGATCATTATTTTAGAGGATAACGCAAGTTAGGTCTGGGATAGGTCTGGGATTAGCCCCCATCAGACTCATACTTTCGCACACTTCACATACTCGTTGACAAGATCCTGGGTTTTTTTCTGGTTTGGATCACGTAGTAATGTGGTACCACACTGAAACAGTCGATTAAACCTGGTTTCGATTAATATTTTTGAGGATAACGCATGTTAGGTCTGGGATAGGTCTGGGATTTGCCCTCATAAGGCTCATACTTTCGCAGTTTTAACATGCATGTTGACCTGATCGAGGGTTTTTTCTGCTTTGGATCACGTAGTAAAGTGGTACCACACTAAAACAGTCAATTAAACCTGGTTTCGATCAATATTTGAGAGGATAACGAAAGTTATGTCTAGTTTAGGCCTGGGATTTGCCCTCATCAGACTCATACTTTCGCATACTTCACATACTTGTTGAACAGATCCTGGGTTTTTTTCTGGTTTGGATCACGTAGTAATGTGGTACCACAATGAAACAGTCGATTAAACCTGGTTTCGATCAATATTTTTGAGGATAACGCATGTTAGGTCTAGGTTAGGCCGAGGATTTTCACGCATCAGACTCATACTTTCGCATTCTTCACATACTTGTTGAACGGATCCTGGGTTTTTATTGGGTTGGATCACGTAGTAATGTGGTACCACACTGAAACAGTCAATTGAACCTGGTTTCGATCAATATTTTAGAGAATAATTCATGTTAGTTCTAGGTTAGGTCTGGGATTTGCTCTCATCAGGCTCATTCTTTCGCATATTTCTCATACTTGATGTCTAGATCCTGGGATTTTTCTGGATTGCATCACGTAGTAATGAAGTACAACACTGAAACAGTCAATTAAACCTGGTTTCCATCAATATTTTACAGGACAACGCATGCTAGGTCTAGGTTAGGCCTGGGATTTTCACGCATCAGACTCATACTTTCGCATTCTTCACATACTTGTTGAACGGATCCTGGGTTTTTTCTGGTTTGGATCACGTAGTAATGTGGAACCACACTGAAACAGTCGATTAAACCTGGTCTTGATAAATATTTTAGAGGACAACGCATGCTAGGTCTGGGTTAGGTCTGGGATTTGACCTCATCAGGGTCATACTTTCGCATATTTCTCATACTTCATGGCTAGATCCTGGGCTTTTTCTGGATTGTATCACGTAGTAATGTGGTACCACGCTGAAACAGTCAGTTAAACCTGGTTTCGATCAATATTTTAGAGGATAACGCAAGTTAGGTACTAGGTTAGCCATGGGATTTGCCCTCATCAGGGTCATACTTTCGCAGTTTTAACATGCATGTTGACCTGATCGGGGGTTTTTTCATCTTTGGATCACGTAATAAAGTGGTGCCGCAACTAAAACAGTCAATTAAACCTGGTTTCGATCATTATTTTAGAGGATAACGCAAGTTAGGTCTGGGATAGGTCTGGGATTAGCCCCCATCCGACTCATACTTTCGCACACTTCACATACTCGTTGACAAGATCCTGGGTTTTTTTCTGGTTTGGATCACGTAGTAATGTGGTACCACACTGTAACAGTCGATTAAACCTGGTTTCGATTAATATTTTTGAGGATAACGCATGTTAGGTCTGGGATAGGTCTGGGATTTGCCCTCATCAGGCTCATACTTTCGCAGTTTTAACATGCATGTTGACCTGATCGAGGGTTTTTTCTGCTTTGGATCACGTAGTAAAGTGGTACCACACTAAAACAGTCAATTAAACCTGGTTTCGATCAATATTTGAGAGGATAACGAAAGTTATGTCTAGTTTAGGCCTGGGATTTGCCCTCATCAGACTCATACTTTCGCATACTTCACATACTTGTTGAACAGATCCTGGGTTTTTTTCTGGTTTGGATCACGTAGTAATGTGGTACCACACTGAAACAGTCGATTAAACCTGGTTTCGATCAATATTTTTGAGGATAACGCATGTTAGGTCTAGGTTAGGCCGAGGATTTTCACTCATCAGACTCATACTTTCGCATTCTTCACATACTTGTTGAACGGATCCTGGGTTTTTATTGGTTTGGATCACGTAGTAATGTGGTACCACACTGAAACAGTCAATTGAACCTGGTTTCGATCAATATTTTAGAGAATAATTCATGTTATTTCTAGGTTAGGTCTGGGATTTGCTCTCATCAGGCTCATTCTTTCGCATATTTCTCATACTTGATGTCTAGATCCTGGGCTTTTTCTGGATTGCATCACGTAGTAATGAAGTACAACACTGAAACAGTCAATTAAACCTGATTTCCATCAATATTTTACAGGACAACGCATGCTAGGTCTAGGTTAGGCCTGGGATTTTCACGCATCAGACTCATACTTTCGCATTCTTCACATACTTGTTGAACGGATCCTGGGTTTTTTCTGGTTTGGATCACGTAGTAATGTGGAACCACACTGAAACAGTCGATTAAACCTGGTCTTGATAAATATTTTAGAGGACAACGCATGCTAGGTCTGGGTTAGGTCTGGGATTTGACCTCATCAGGGTCATACTTTCGCATATTTCTCATACTTCATGGCTAGATCCTGGGCTTTTCCTGGATTGTATCACGTAGTAATGTGGTACCACGCTGAAACAGTCAGTTAAACCTGGTTTCGATCAATATTTTAGAGGATAACGCAAGTTAGGTACTAGGTTAGCCATGGGATTTGCCCTCATCAGGGTCATACTTTCGCAGTTTTAACATGCATGTTGACCAGATCGGGGGTTTTTTCAACTTTGGATCACGTAATAAAGTGGTGCCGCAACTAAAACAGTCAATTAAACCTGGTTTCGATCATTATTTTAGAGGATAACGCAAGTTAGGTCTGGGATAGGTCTGGGATTAGCCCCCATCAGACTCATACTTTCGCACACTTCACATACTCGTTGACAAGATCCTGGGTTTTTTTCTGGTTTGGATCACGTAGTAATGTGGTACCACACTGAAACAGTCGATTAAACCTGGTTTCGATTAATATTTTTGAGGATAACGCATGTTAGGTCTGGGATAGGTCTGGGATGTGCCCTCATCAGGCTCATACTTTCGCAGTTTTAACATGCATGTTGACCTGATCGAGGGTTTTTTCTGCTTTGGATCACATAGTAATGTGGTACCACACTGAAACAGTTGATTAAACCAGGTTTCGATCAATATTCTTGCGGATAACGCATGTTAGGTCTAGGTTAGGCCGAGGATTTTCACTCATCAGACTCATACTTTCGCATTCTTCACATACTTGTTGAACGGATCCTGGGTTTTTATTGGTTTGGATCACGTAGTAATGTGGTACCACACTGAAACAGTCAATTGAACCTGGTTTCGATCAATATTTTAGAGAATAATTCATGTTAGTTCTAGGTTAGGTCTGGGATTTGCTCTCATCAGGCTCATTCTTTCGCATATTTCTCATACTTGATGTCTAGTTCCTGGGCTTTTTCTGGATTGCATCACGTAGTAATGAAGTACAACACTGAAACAGTCAATTAAACCTGGTTTCCATCAATATTTTACAGGACAACGCATGCTAGGTCTAGGTTAGGCCTGGGATTTTCACGCATCAGACTCATACTTTCGCATTCTTCACATACTTGTTGAACGGATCCTGGGTTTTTTCTGGTTTGGATCACGTAGTAATGTGGAACCATACTGAAACAGTCGATTAAACCTGGTCTTGATAAATATTTTAGAGGACAACGCATGCTAGGTCTGGGTTAGGTCTGGGATTTGACCTCATCAGGGTCATACTTTCGCATATTTCTCATACTTCATGGCTAGATCCTGGGCTTTTCCTGGATTGTATCACGTAGTAATGAAGTACAACACTGAAACAGTCAATTAAACCTGGTTTCCATCAATATTTTACAGGACAACGCATGCTAGGTCTAGGTTAGGCCTGGGATTTTCACGCATCAGACTCATACTTTCGCATTCTTCACATACTTGTTGAACAGATCCTGGGTTTTTTCTGGTTTGGATCGCGCAGTAATGTGGTACCACACTGAAACAGCCCACTAAACCTGGTTTCGATCAATATTTTAGAGGATAACGAAAGTTATGTCTAGGTTAGGCCTGGGATTTGCTCTCATCAGACTCATGCTTTCGCATTTTTCACATACTTGTTGAACAGATCCTGGGTTTTTTCTGGTATGGATCACGCAGTAATGTGGTACCACACTGAAACATTCAGTTAAACCTGGTCTTGATAAATATTTTTGAGGATAACGCTTGTTAGGTCTGGGTTAGGTCTAGGATTTGCCCTCACCAGGCTCATACTTTCGCATATTTCTTATACTTCATGGATAGATCCTGGGCAATTTTCTGGTTTGGATCACATAGTAATGTGGTACCACACTGAAACAGTTGATTAAACCAGGTTTCGATCAATATTCTTGCGGATAACGCATGTTAGGTCTAGGTAAGGCCTGGGATTTTCACTAATCAGACTCATTCTTTCGCATTCTTCACATACCTGTTGAACGGATCCTGGGTTTTTTCTGGTTTGGATCACGTAGTAATGTGGGACCACTCTGAAACAATCAATTAAACCTGGTCTTGATAAATATTTTAGAGGATAACGCAAGTTAGGTACTAGGTTACCCCATGGGATTTGCCCTCATCAGGGTCATACTTTCGCAGTTTTAACATGCATGTTGACCTGATCGGGGGCTTTTTCAACTTTGGATCACGTAATAAAGTGGTGCCGCAACTAAAACAGTCAATTAAACCTGGTTTCGATCATTATTTTAGAGGATAACGCAAGTTAGGTCTGGGATAGGTCTGGGATTAGCCCCCATCAGACTCATACTTTCGCACACTTCACATACTCGTTGACAAGATCCTGGGTTTTTTTCTGGTTTGGATCACGTAGTAATGTGGTACCACACTGAAACAGTCGATTAAACCTGGTTTCGATTAATATTTTTGAGGATAACGCATGTTAGGTCTGGGATAGGTCTGGGATTTGCCCTCATAAGGCTCATACTTTCGCAGTTTTAACATGCATGTTGACCTGATCGAGGGTTTTTTCTGCTTTGGATCACGTAGTAAAGTGGTACCACACTAAAACAGTCAATTAAACCTGGTTTCGATCAATATTTGAGAGGATAACGAAAGTTATGTCTAGTTTAGGCCTGGGATTTGCCCTCATCAGACTCATACTTTCGCATACTTCACATACTTGTTGGACAGATCCTGGGTTTTTTTCTGGTTTGGATCACGTAGTAATGTGGTACCACACTGAAACAGTCGATTAAACCTGGTTTCGATCAATATTTTTGAGGATAACGCATGTTAGGTCTAGGTTAGGCCGAGGATTTTCACGCATCAGACTCATACTTTCGCATTCTTCACATACTTGTTGAACGGATCCTGGGTTTTTATTGGTTTGGATCACGTAGTAATGTGGTACCACACTGAAACAGTCAATTGAACCTGGTTTCGATCAATATTTTAGAGAATAATTCATGTTAGTTCTAGGTTAGGTCTGGGATTTGCTCTCATCAGGCTCATTCTTTCGCATATTTCTCATACTTGATGTCTAGATCCTGGGCTTTTTCTGGATTGCATCACGTAGTAATGAAGTACAACACTGAAACAGTCAATTAAACCTGGTTTCCATCAATATTTTACAGGACAACGCATGCTAGGTCTAGGTTAGGCCTGGGATTTTCACGCATCAGACTCATACTTTCGCATTCTTCACATACTTGTTGAACGGATCCTGGGTTTTTTCTGGTTTGGATCACGTAGTAATGTGGAACCACACTGAAACAGTCGATTAAACCTGGTCTTGATAAATATTTTAGAGGACAACGCATGCTAGGTCTGGGTTAGGTCTGGGATTTGACCTCATCAGGGTCATACTTTCGCATATTTCTCATACTTCATGGCTAGATCCTGGGCTTTTTCTGGATTGTATCACGTAGTAATGTGGTACCACGCTGAAACAGTCAGTTAAACCTGGTTTCGATCAATATTTTAGAGGATAACGCAAGTTAGGTACTAGGTTAGCCATGGGATTTGCCCTCATCAGGGTCATACTTTCGCAGTTTTAACATGCATGTTGACCTGATCGGGGGTTTTTTCAACTTTGGATCACGTAATAAAGTGGTGCCGCAACTAAAACAGTCAATTAAACCTGGTTTCGATCATTATTTTAGAGGATAACGCAAGTTAGGTCTGGGATAGGTCTGGGATTAGCCCCCATCAGACTCATACTTTCGCACACTTCACATACTCGTTGACAAGATCCTGGGTTTTTTTCTGGTTTGGATCACGTAGTAATGTGGTACCACACTGTAACAGTCGATTAAACCTGGTTTCGATTAATATTTTTGAGGATAACGCATGTTAGGTCTGGGATAGGTCTGGGATTTGCCCTCATCAGGCTCATACTTTCGCAGTTTTAACATGCATGTTGACCTGATCGAGGGTTTTTTCTGCTTTGGATCACGAAGTAAAGTGGTACCACACTAAAACAGTCAATTAAACCTGGTTTCGATCAATATTTGAGAGGATAACGAAAGTTATGTCTAGTTTAGGCCTGGGATTTGCCCTCATCAGACTCATACTTTCGCATACTTCACATACTTGTTGAACAGATCCTGGGTTTTTTTCTGGTTTGGATCACGTAGTAATGTGGTACCACACTGAAACAGTCGATTAAACCTGGTTTCGATTAATATTTTTGAGGATAACGCATGTTAGGTCTAGGTTAGGCCGAGGATTTTCACTCATCAGACTCATACTTTCGCATTCTTCACATACTTGTTGAACGGATCCTGGGTTTTTATTGGTTTGGATCACGTAGTAATGTGGTACCACACTGAAACAGTCAATTGAACCTGGTTTCGATCAATATTTTAGAGAATAATTCATGTTAGTTCTAGGTTAGGTCTGGAATTTGCTCTCATCAGGCTCATTCTTTCGCATATTTCTCATACTTGATGTCTAGTTCCTGGGCTTTTTCTGGATTGCATCACGTAGTAATGAAGTACAACACTGAAACAGTCAATTAAACCTGGTTTCCATCAATATTTTACAGGACAACGCATGCTAGGTCTAGGTTAGGCCTGGGATTTTCACGCATCAGACTCATACTTTCGCATTCTTCACATACTTGTTGAACGGATCCTGGGTTTTTTCTGGTTTGGATCACGTAGTAATGTGGAACCACACTGAAACAGTCGATTAAACCTGGTCTTGATAAATATTTTAGAGGACAACGCATGCTAGGTCTGGGTTAGGTCTGGGATTTGACCTCATCAGGGTCATACTTTCGCATATTTCTCATACTTCATGGCTAGATCCTGGGCTTTTCCTGGATTGTATCACGTAGTAATGAAGTAGAACACTGAAACAGTCAATTAAACCTGGTTTCCATCAATATTTTACAGGACAACGCATGCTAGGTCTAGGTTAGGCCTGGGATTTTCACGCATCAGACTCATACTTTCGCATTCTTCACATACTTGTTGAACGGATCCTGGGTTTTTTCTGGTTTGGATCACGTAGTAATGTGGAACCACACTGAAACAGTCGATTAAACCTGGTCTTGATAAATATTTTAGAGGACAACGCATGCTAGGTCTGGGTTAGGTCTGGGATTTGACCTCATCAGGGTCATACTTTCGCATATTTCTCATACTTCATGGCTAGATCCTGGGCTTTTCCTGGATTGTATCACGTAGTAATGTGGTACCACGCTGAAACAGTCAGTTAAACCTGGTTTCGATCAATATTTTAGAGGATAACGCTTGTTAGGTCTGGGTTAGGTCTAGGATTTGCCCTCACCAGGCTCATACTTTCGCATATTTCTTATACTTCATGGATAGATCCTGGGCTATTTTCTGGTTTGGATCACATAGTAATGTGGTACCACACTGAAACAGTTGATTAAACCAGGTTTCGATCAATATTCTTGCGGATAACGCATGTTAGGTCTAGGTAAGGCCTGGGATTTTCACTAATCAGACTCATTCTTTCGCATTCTTCACATACCTGTTGAACGGATCCTGGGTTTTTTCTGGTTTGGATCACGTAGTAATGTGGGACCAAACTGAAACAATCAATTAAACCTGGTCTTGATAAATATTTTAGAGGATAACGCATGTTAGGTCTGGGTTATGTCTAGGATTTGCTCTCGTCAGGCTCATACTTTCGCATATATCTCATACTTTATGGCTAGATCCTGGGCTTTTTCTGGATTGCATCACGTAGTAATGAAGTACAACACTGAAACAGTCAATTAAACCTGGTTTCCATCAATATCTTAGAGGACAACGCAAGTTAGGTCTGGGATAGGTCTGGGATTTGCCCTCATCAGGCTCATACTTTCGCGTTTCTCACATACTTGTTGAACAGATCCTGGGTTTTTTCTGGTTTGGGTCACGTAGTAATGTGGTACCACACTCAAACAGTCGATTAAACCAGGTTTCGATCAATATTTTTGAGGATAACGCATGTTAGGTCTAGGTTAGGCCTGGGATTTTCACGCATCAGACTCATACTTTCGCATTCTTCACATACTTGTTGAACGGATCCTGGGTTTTTTCTGGTTTGGATCACGTAGTAATGTGGGACCACACTGAAACAGTTGATTAAACCTGGTCATGATAAATATTTTAGAGGACAACGCATGTTAGGTCTGGGTTAGGTCTGGGATTTGGCCTCATCAGGGTCATACTTTCGCATATTTCTCATACTTCATGGCTAGATCCCGGGCTTTTTCTGGATTGTATCACGTAGTAATGTGGTACCACGCTGAAACAGTCAATTAAACCTGGTTTCGATTAATATTTTAGAGGATAACGCATGTTAGGTCTAGGTTAGGCCTGGGATTTGCCCTCATCAGACTCATACTTTCGCATATTTCACATACTTGTTGAACAGATCCTTGGTTTTTTTCTGGTTTGGATCACGTAGTAATGTGGTACCACACTGAAACAGTCGATTAAACCTGGTTTCGATCAATATTTTTGAGGATAACGCATGTTAGGTCTAGGTTAGGCCGAGGATTTTCACTCATCAGACTCATACTTTCGCATTCTTCACATACTTGTTGAGCGGATCCTGGGTTTTTACTGGTTTGGATCACGTAGTAATGTGGTACCACACTGAAACAGTCAATTAAGCCTGGTTTCGATCAATATTTTAGAGAATAATTCATGTTTGGTCTAGGTAAGGTCTGGGATTTGCTCTCATCAGGCTCATTCTTTCGCATATTTCTCATACTTGATGTCTAGATCCTGGGCTTTTTCTGGATTGCATCACGTAGTAATGAAGTACAACACTGAAACAGTCAAATAAACCTGGTTTCCATCAATATTTTAGAGGACAACGCATGTTAGGTCTAGGTTAGGCCTGGGATTTGCCCTCATCAGGGTCATACTTTCGCAGTTTTAACATACATGTTGACCTGATCGAGGGTTTTTTCCGCTTTGGATCACGTAGTAAAGTGGTACCACACTGAAGCAGTCCATTAAACCCAGTTTGGATCAATATTTTAGAGGATAACGCATGTTAGGTTTGGGTTAGGTCTAGGATTTGCCCTCATCAGGCTCATACTTTCGCATATTTCTCATACTTCATGGCTAGATCCTGGGCTTTTTCTGGATTGTATCACGTAGTAATGTGGTACCACGCTGAAACAGTCAATTAAACCTGGTTTCGATCAATATTTTAGAGGATAACGCAAGTCAGGTCTGGGATAGGTCTGGGATTCGCCCTCATCAGGCTCATACTTTCGCGTTTTTCACATACTTGTTGAACTGATCCTGGGCTTTTTCTGGATTGCATCACGCAGTAATGAAGTACAACACTGAAACAGTCAATTAAACCTGGTTTCCATCAATATCTTAGAGGACAACGCAAGTTAGGTCTGGGATAGGTCTGGGATTTGCCCTCATCAGACTCATACGTTCGCGTTTTTCAGATACTTGTTGAACGGATCCTGGGTTTTTTCTGGTTTGGATCACGTAGTAATGTGGTACCACACTGAAACATTCAAATAAACCAGGTCTTGATAAATATTTTAGATGATAACGCATGTTAGGTCTGGGTTAGGTCTAGGATTTGCCCTCATCAGGCTCATACTTTCGCATATTTCTCATACTTCATGGCTAGATCCTGGGCTATTTCTGGATTGGATCACGTAGTAATGTGGTACCACACCGAAACAGTCAATTAAACCTGGTTTCGATCAATATTTTAGAGGACAATGCAAGATAGGTCTGGGATAGGTCTGGGATTTGCCCACATCAGGGTCATACTTTCGCATTTTTCACATACTTGTTGAACAGATCCTGGGTTTTTTCTGGTTTGGATCGCGCAGTAATGTGGTACCACACTGAAACAGCCCACTAAACCTGGTTTCGATCAATATTTTAGAGGATAACGAAAGTTATGTCTAGGTTAGGCCTGGGATTTGCTCTCATCAGACTCATGCTTTCGCATTTTTCACATACTTGTTGAACAGATCCTGGGTTTTTTCTGGTATGGATCACGCAGTAATGTGGTACCACACTGAAACATTCAGTTAAACCTGGTCTTGATAAATATTTTTGAGGTTAACGCATGTTAGGTCTGGGTTAGGTCTAGGATTTGCCCTCACCAGGCTCATACTTTCGCATATTTCTTATACTTCATGGATAGATCCTGGGCTATTTTCTGGTTTGGATCACATAGTAATGTGGTACCACACTGAAACAGTCGATTAAACTAGGTTTCGATCAATATTCTTGCGGATAACGCATGTTAGGTCTAGGTAAGGCCTGGGATTTTCACTCATCAGACTCATTCTTTCGCATTCTTCACATACCTGTTGAACGGATCCTGGGTTTTTTCTGGTTTGGATCACGTAGTAATGTGGGACCACACTGAAACAATCAATTAAACCTGGTCTTGATAAATATTTTAGAGGATAACGCATGTTAGGTCTGGGTTAGGTCTAGGATTTGCTCTCGTCAGGCTCATACTTTCGCATATTTCTCATACTTGATGGCTAGATCCTGGGCTTTTTCTGGATTGAATCACGTAGTAATGAAGTACAACACTGAAACAGTCAATTAAACCTGGTTTCCATCAATATCTTAGAGGACAACGCAAGTTAGGTCTGGGATAGGTCTGGGATTTGCCCTCATCAGACTCATACGTTCGCGTTTTTCACATACTTGTTGAACGGATCCTGGGTTTTTTCTGGTTTGGGTCACGTAGTAATGTGGTACCACACTGAAACAGTCGATTAAACCAGGTTTCGACCAATATTTTTGAGGATAACGCATGTTAGGTCTAGGTTAGGCCTGGGATTTTCACGCATCAGACTCATACTTTCGCATTCTTCACATACTTGTTGAACGGATCCTGGGTTTTTTCTGGTTTGGATCACGTAGTAATGTGGGACCACACTGAAACAGTCGATTATACCTGGTCTTGATAAATATTTTAGAGGACAACGCATGTTAGGTCTGGGTTAGGTCTAGGATTTGCCCTCATCAGGCTCATACTTTCGCATATTTCTCATACTTCATGGCTAGATCCTGGGCTTTTTCTGGATTGTATCACGTAGTAATGTGGTACCACACAGAAACAGTCGATTAAACCTGGTTTCGATTAATATTTTTGAGGATAACGCATGTTAGGTCTGGGATAGGTCTGGGATTTGCCCTCATCAGGCTCATACTTTCGCAGTTTTAACATGCATGTTGACCTGATCGAGGGTTTTTTCTGCTTTGGATCACGTAGCAAAGTGGTACCACACTAAAACAGTCAATTAAACCTGGTTTCGATCAATATTTTAGAGGATAACGAAAGTTATGTCTAGTTTAGGCCTGGGATTTGCCCTCATCAGACTCATACTTTCGCATATTTCACATACTTGTTGAACAGATCCTGGGTTTTTTTCTGGTTTGTATCACGTAGTAATGGGGTACCACACTGAAACAGTCGATTAAACCTGGTTTCGATCAATATTTTTGAGGATAACGCATGTTAGGTCTAGGTTAGGCCGAGGATTTTCACTCATCAGACTCATACTTTCGCATTCTTCACATACTTGTTGAACGGATCCTGGGTTTTTACTGGTTTGGATCACGTAGTAATGTGGTACCACACAGAAACAGCCAATTAAACCTGGTTTCGATCAATATTTTAGAGAATAATTCATGTTAGGTCTAGGTAAGGTCTGGGATTTGCTCTCATCAGGCTCATTCTTTCGCATATTTCTCATACTTGATGTCTAGATCCTGGGCTTTTTCTGGATTGCATCACGTAGTAATGAAGTGCAACACTGAGACAGTCAATTAAACCTGGTTTCCATCAATATTTTACAGGACACCGCATGCTAGGTCTAGGTTAGGCCTGGGATTTGCCCTCATCAGGGTCATACTTTCGCAGTTTTAACATACATGTTGACCTGATCGAGGGTTTTTTCCGCTTTGGATCACGTAGTAAAGTGGTACCACACTGAAGCAGTCCATTAAACCCTGTTTGGATCAATATTTTAGAGGATAACGCATGTTAGGTTTGGGTTAGGTCTAGGATTTGCCCTCATCATGCTCATACTTTCGCATATTTCTCATACTTCATGGCTAGATCCTGGGCTTTTTCTGGATTGTATCACGTAGTAATGTGGTACCACACAGAAACAGTCGATTAAACCTGGTTTCGATTAATATTTTTGAGGATAACGCATGTTAGGTCTGGGATAGGTCTGGGATTTGCCCTCATCAGGCTCATACTTTCGCAGTTTTAACATGCATGTTGACCTGATCGAGGGTTTTTTCTGCTTTGGACCACGTAGCAAAGTGGTACCACACTAAAACAGTCAATTAAACCTGGTTTCGATCAATATTTTAGAGGATAACGAAAGTTATGTCTAGTTTAGGCCTGGGATTTGCCCTCATCAGACTCATACTTTCGCATATTTCACATACTTGTTGAACAGATCCTGGGTCTTTTTCTGGTTTGTATCACGTAGTAATGTGGTACCACACTGAAACAGTCGATTAAACCTGGTTTCGATCAATATTTTTGAGGATAACGCATGTTAGGTCTAGGTTAGGCCGAGGATTTTCACTCATCAGACTCATACTTTCGCATTCTTCACATACTTGTTGAACGGATCCTGGGTTTTTACTGGTTTGGATCACGTAGTAATGTGGTACCACACTGAAACAGCCAATTAAACCTGGTTTCGATCAATATTTTAGAGAATAATTCATGTTAGGTCTAGGTAAGGTCTGGGATTTGCTCTCATCAGGCTCATTCTTTCGCATATTTCTCATACTTGATGTCTAGATCCTGGGCTTTTTCTGGATTGCATCACGTAGTAATGAAGTGCAACACTGAGACAGTCAATTAAACCTGGTTTCCATCAATATTTTACAGGACACCGCATGCTAGGTCTAGGTTAGGCCTGGGATTTGCCCTCATCAGGGTCATACTTTCGCAGTTTTAACATACATGTTGACCTGATCGAGGGTTTTTTCCGCTTTGGATCACGTAGTAAAGTGGTACCACACTGAAGCAGTCCATTAAACCCGGTTTGGATCAATATTTTAGAGGATAACGCATGTTAGGTTTGGGTTAGGTCTAGGATTTGCCCTCATCATGCTCATACTTTCGCATATTTCTCATACTTCATGGCTAGATCCTGGGCTTTTTCTGGATTGTATCACGTAGTAATGTGGTACCACACAGAAACAGTCGATTAAACCTGGTTTCGATTAATATTTTTGAGGATAACGCACGTTAGGTCTGGGATAGGTCTGGGATTTGCCCTCATCAGGCTCATACTTTCGCAGTTTTAACATGCATGTTGACCTGATCGAGGGTTTTTTCTGCTTTGGATCACGTAGCAAAGTGGTACCACACTAAAACAGTCAATTAAACCTGGTTTCGATCAATATTTTAGAGGATAACGAAAGTTATGTCTAGTTTAGGCCTGGGATTTGCCCTCATCAGACTCATACTTTCGCATATTTCACATACTTGTTGAACAGATCCCGGGTTTTTTTCTGGTTTGTATCACGTAGTAATGTGGTACCACACTGAAACAGTCGATTAAACCTGGTTTCGATCAATATTTTTGAGGATAACGCATGTTCGGTCTAGGTTAGGCCGAGGATTTTCACTCATCAGACTCATACTTTCGCATTCTTCACATACTTGTTGAACGGATCCTGGGTTTTTACTGGTTTGGATCACGTAGTAATGTGGTACCACACTGAAACAGCCAATTAAACCTGGTTTCGATCAATATTTTAGAGAATAATTCATGTTAGGTCTAGGTAAGGTCTGGGATTTGCTCTCATCAGGCTCATTCTTTCGCATATTTCTCATACTTGATGTCTAGATCCTGGGCTTTTTCTGGATTGCATCACGTAGTAATGAAGTGCAACACTGAGACAGTCAATTAAACCTGGTTTCCATCAATATTTTACAGGACACCGCATGCTAGGTCTAGGTTAGGCCTGGGATTTGCCCTCATCAGGGTCATACTTTCGCAGTTTTAACATACATGTTGACCTGATCGAGGGTTTTTTCCGCTTTGGATCACGTAGTAAAGTGGTACCACACTGAAGCAGTCCATTAAACCCGGTTTGGATCAATATTTTAGAGGATAACGCATGTTAGGTTTGGGTTAGGTCTAGGATTTGCCCTCATCATGCTCATACTTTCGCATATTTCTCATACTTCATGGCTAGATCCTGGGCTTTTTCTGGATTGCATCACGTAGTAATGAAGTACAACATTGAAACAGTCAAATAAACCTGGTTTCCATCAATATTTTAGAGGACAACGCATGTTAGGTCTAGGTTAGGCCTGGGATTTGCCCTCATCAGGGTCATACTTTCGCAGTTTTAACAGACATGTTGACCTGATCGAGGGTTTTTTCCGCTTTGGATCACGTAGTAAAGTGGTACCACACTGAAGCAGTCCATTAAACCCGGTTTGGATCAATATTTTAGAGGATAACGCATGTTAGGTCTGGGTTAGGACTAGGATTTGCCCTCATCAGGCTCATACTTTCGCATATTTCTCATACTTCATGGCTAGATCCTGGGCTATTTCTGGACTGGATCACGTAGTAATGTGGTACCACACCGAAACAGTCAATTAAACCTGGTTTCGATCAATATTTTAGAGGACAATGCAAGATAGGTCTGGGATAGGTCTGGTATTTGCCCACATCAGGGTCATACTTTCGCATTTTTCACATACTTGTTGAACAGATCCTGGGTTTTTTCTGTTTTGGATCGGGCAGTAATGTGGTACCACACTGAAACAGCCCACTAAACCTGGTTTCGATCAATATTTTAGAGGATAACGAAAGTTATGTCTAGGTTAGGCCTGGGATTTGCTCTCATCAGACTCATGCTTTCGCATTTTTCACATACTTGTTGAACAGATCCTGGGTTTTTTCTGGTATGGATCACGTAGTAATGTGGTACCACACTGAAACATTCAGTTAAACCTGGTCATGATAAATATTTTTGAGGATAACGCATGTCAGGTCTGGGTTAGGTCTTGGATTTGCCCTCATCAGGCTCATACTTTCGCATATTTCTTATACTTCATGGATAGATCCTCGGCTATTTTCTGGTTTGGATCACATAGAAATGTGGTACCACACTGAAACAGTCGATTAAACCAGGTTTCGATCAATATTCTTGGGGATAACGCATGTTAGGTCTAGGTAAGGCCTGGGATTTTCACTCATCAGACTCATTCTTTCGCATTCTTCACATACCTGTTGAACGGATCCTGGGTTTTTTCTGGTTTGGTTCACGTAGTAAAGTGGGACCACACTGAAACAGTCGATTATACCTGGTCTTGATAAATATTTTAGAGGACAACGCATGTTAGGTCTGGGTTAGGTCTAGGATTTGCCCTCATCAGGCTCATACTTTCGCATATTTCTCATACTTCATGGCTAGATCCTGGGCTTTTTCTGGATTGTATCACGTAGTAATGTGGTACCACACAGAAACAGTCGATTAAACCTGGTTTCGATTAATATTTTTGAGGATAACGCATGTTAGGTCTGGGATAGGTCTGGGATTTGCCCTCATCAGGCTCATACTTTCGCAGTTTTAACATGCATGTTGACCTGATCGAGGGTTTTTTCTGCTTTGGATCACGTAGCAAAGTGGTACCACACTAAAACAGTCAATTAAACCTGGTTTCGATCAATATTTTAGAGGATAACGAAAGTTATGTCTAGTTTAGGCCTGGGATTTGCCCTCATCAGACTCATACTTTCGCATATTTCACATACTTGTTGAACAGATCCTGGGTTTTTTTCTGGTTTGTATCACGTAGTAATGTGGTACCACACTGAAACAGTCGATTAAACCTGGTTTCGATCAATATTTTTGAGGATAACGCATGTTAGGTCTAGGTTAGGCCGAGGATTTTCACTCATCAGACTCATACTTTCGCATTCTTCACATACTTGTTGAACGGATCCTGGGTTTTTACTGGTTTGGATCACGTAGTAATGTGGTACCACACTGAAACAGCCAATTAAACCTGGTTTCGATCAATATTTTAGAGAATAATTCATGTTAGGTCTAGGTAAGGTCTGGGATTTGCTCTCATCAGGCTCATTCTTTCGCATATTTCTCATACTTGATGTCTAGATCCTGGGCTTTTTCTGGATTGCATCACGTAGTAATGAAGTGCAACACTGAGACAGTCAATTAAACCTGGTTTCCATCAATATTTTACAGGACACCGCATGCTAGGTCTAGGTTAGGCCTGGGATTTGCCCTCATCAGGGTCATACTTTCGCAGTTTTAACATACATGTTGACCTGATCGAGGGTTTTTTCCGCTTTGGATCACGTAGTAAAGTGGTACCACACTGAAGCAGTCCATTAAACCCGGTTTGGATCAATATTTTAGAGGATAACGCATGTTAGGTTTGGGTTAGGTCTAGGATTTGCCCTCATCATGCTCATACTTTCGCATATTTCTCATACTTCATGGCTAGATCCTGGGCTTTTTCTGGATTGCATCACGTAGTAATGAAGTACAACATTGAAACAGTCAAATAAACCTGGTTTCCATCAATATTTTAGAGGACAACGCATGTTAGGTCTAGGTTAGGCCTGGGATTTGCCCTCATCAGGGTCATACTTTCGCAGTTTTAACATACATGTTGACCTGATCGAGAGTTTTTTCCGCTTTGGATCACGTAGTAAAGTGGTACCACACTGAAGCAGTCCATTAAACCCGGTTTGGATCAATATTTTAGAGGATAACGCATGTTAGGTTTGGGTTAGGTCTAGGATTTGCCCTCATCAGGCTCATACTTTCGCATATTTCTCATACTTCATGACTAGATCCTGGGCTTTTTCTGGATTGTATCACGTAGTAATGTGGTACCACGCTGAAACAGTCAATTAAACCTGGTTTCGATCAATATTTTAGAGGATAACGCAAGTTAGGTCTGGGATAGGTCTGGGATTCGCCCTCATCAGGCTCATACTTTCGCGTTTTTCACATACTTGTTGAACTGATCCTGGGCTTTTTCTGGATTGCATCACGCAGTAATGAAGTACAACACTGAAACAGTCAATTAAACCTCGTTTCCATCAATATCTTAGAGGACAACGCAAGTTATGTCTGGGATAGGTCTGGGATTTGCCCTCATCAGACTCATACGTTCGCGTTTTTCACATACTTGTTGAACGGATCCTGGGTTTTTTCTGGTTTGGATCACGTAGTAATGTGGTACCACACTGAAACATTCAAATAAACCAGGTCTTGATAAATATTTTAGATGATAACGCATGTTAGGTCTGGGTTAGGACTAGGATTTGCCCTCATCAGGCTCATACTTTCGCATATTTCTCATACTTCATGGCTAGATCCTGGGCTATTTCTGGACTGGATCACGTAGTAATGTGGTACCACACCGAAACAGTCAATTAAACCTGGTTTCGATCAATATTTTAGAGGACAATGCAAGATAGGTCTGGGATAGGTCTGGTATTTGCCCACATCAGGGTCATACTTTCGCATTTTTCACACACTTGTTGAACAGATCCTGGGTTTTTTCTGTTTTGGATCGGGCAGTAATGTGGTACCACACTGAAACAGCCCACTAAACCTGGTTTCGATCAATATTTTAGAGGATAACGAAAGTTATGTCTAGGTTAGGCCTGGGATTTGCTCTCATCAGACTCATGCTTTCGCATTTTTCACATACTTGTTGAACAGATCCTGGGTTTTTTCTGGTATGGATCACGTAGTAATGTGGTACCACACTGAAACATTCAGTTAAACCTGGTCATGATAAATATTTTTGAGGATAACGCATGTTAGGTCTGGGTTAGGTCTTGGATTTGCCCTCATCAGGCTCATACTTTCGCATATTTCTTATACTTCATGGATAGATCCTCGGCTATTTTCTGGTTTGGATCACATAGAAATGTGGTACCACACTGAAACAGTCGATTAAACCAGGTTTCGATCAATATTCTTGGGGATAACGCATGTTAGGTCTAGGTAAGGCCTGGGAATTTCACTCATCAGACTCATTCTTTCGCATTCTTCACATACTTGTTGAACAGATCCTGGGTTTTTTTCTGGTTTGTATCACGTAGTAATGTGGTACCACACTGAAACAGTCGATTAAACCTGGTTTCGATCAATATTTTTGAGGATAACGCATGTTAGGTCTAGGTTAGGCCGAGGATTTTCACTCATCAGACTCATACTTTCGCATTCTTCACATACTTGTTGAACGGATCCTGGGTTTTTACTGGTTTGGATCACGTAGTAATGTGGTACCACACTGAAACAGCCAATTAAACCTGGTTTCGATCAATATTTTAGAGAATAATTCATGTTAGGTCTAGGTAAGGTCTGGGATTTGCTCTCATCAGGCTCATTCTTTCGCATATTTCTCATACTTGATGTCTAGATCCTGGGCTTTTTCTGGATTGCATCACGTAGTAATGAAGTGCAACACTGAGACAGTCAATTAAACCTGGTTTCCATCAATATTTTACAGGACACCGCATGCTAGGTCTAGGTTAGGCCTGGGATTTGCCCTCATCAGGGTCATACTTTCGCAGTTTTAACATACATGTTGACCTGATCGAGGGTTTTTTCCGCTTTGGATCACGTAGTAAAGTGGTACCACACTGAAGCAGTCCATTAAACCCGGTTTGGATCAATATTTTAGAGGATAACGCATGTTAGGTTTGGGTTAGGTCTAGGATTTGCCCTCATCATGCTCATACTTTCGCATATTTCTCATACTTCATGGCTAGATCCTGGGCTTTTTCTGGATTGTATCACGTAGTAATGTGGTACCACACAGAAACAGTCGATTAAACCTGGTTTCGATTAATATTTTTGAGGATAACGCATGTTAGGTCTGGGATAGGTCTGGGATTTGCCCTCATCAGGCTCATACTTTCGCAGTTTTAACATGCATGTTGACCTGATCGAGGGTTTTTTCTGCTTTGGATCACGTAGCAAAGTGGTACCACACTAAAACAGTCAATTAAACCTGGTTTCGATCAATATTTTAGAGGATAACGAAAGTTATGTCTAGTTTAGGCCTGGGATTTGCCCTCATCAGACTCATACTTTCGCATATTTCACATACTTGTTGAACAGATCCTGGGTTTTTTTCTGGTTTGTATCACGTAGTAATGTGGTACCACACTGAAACAGTCGATTAAACCTGGTTTCGATCAATATTTTTGAGGGTAACGCATGTTAGGTCTAGGTTAGGCCGAGGATTTTCACTCATCAGACTCATACTTTCGCATTCTTCACATACTTGTTGAACGGATCCTGGGTTTTTACTGGTTTGGATCACGTAGTAATGTGGTACCACACTGAAACAGCCAATTAAACCTGGTTTCGATCAATATTTTAGAGAATAATTCATGTTAGGTCTAGGTAAGGTCTGGGATTTGCTCTCATCAGGCTCATTCTTTCGCATATTTCTCATACTTGATGTCTAGATCCTGGGCTTTTTCTGGATTGCATCACGTAGTAAAGAAGTGCAACACTGAGACAGTCAATTAAACCTGGTTTCCATCAATATTTTACAGGACACCGCATGCTAGGTCTAGGTTAGGCCTGGGATTTGCCCTCATCAGGGTCATACTTTCGCAGTTTTAACATACATGTTGACCTGATCGAGGGTTTTTTCCGCTTTGGATCACGTAGTAAAGTGGTACCACACTGAAGCAGTCCATTAAACCCGGTTTGGATCAATATTTTAGAGGATAACGCATGTTAGGTTTGGGTTAGGTCTAGGATTTGCCCTCATCATGCTCATACTTTCGCATATTTCTCATACTTCATGGCTAGATCCTGGGCTTTTTCTGGATTGCATCACGTAGTAATGAAGTACAACATTGAAACAGTCAAATAAACCTGGTTTCCATCAATATTTTAGAGGACAACGCATGTTAGGTCTAGGTTAGGCCTGGGATTTGCCCTCATCAGGGTCATACTTTCGCAGTTTTAACAGACATGTTGACCTGATCGAGGGTTTTTTCCGCTTTGGATCACGTAGTAAAGTGGTACCACACTGAAGCAGTCCATTAAACCCGGTTTGGATCAATATTTTAGAGGATAACGCATGTTAGGTTTGGGTTAGGTCTAGGATTTGCCCTCATCAGGCTCATACTTTCGCATATTTCTCATACTTCATGACTAGATCCTGGGCTTTTTCTGGATTGTATCACGTAGTAATGTGGTACCACGCTGAAACAGTCAATTAAACCTGGTTTCGATCAATATTTTAGAGGATAACGCAAGTTAGGTCTGGGATAGGTCTGGGATTCGCCCTCATCAGGCTCATACTTTCGCGTTTTTCATATACTTGTTGAACTGATCCTGGGCTTTTTCTGGATTGCATCACGCAGTAATGAAGTACAACACTGAAACAGTCAATTAAACCTCGTTTCCATCAATATCTTAGAGGACAACGCAAGTTATGTCTGGGATAGGTCTGGGATTTGCCCTCATCAGACTCATACGTTCGCGTTTTTCACATACTTGTTGAACGGATCCTGGGTTTTTTCTGGTTTGGATCACGTAGTAATGTGGTACCACACTGAAACATTCAAATAAACCAGGTCTTGATAAATATTTTAGATGATAACGCATGTTAGGTCTGGGTTAGGACTAGGATTTGCCCTCATCAGGCTCATACTTTCGCATATTTCTCATACTTCATGGCTAGATCCTGGGCTATTTCTGGACTGGATCACGTAGTAATGTGGTACCACACCGAAACAGTCAATTAAACCTGGTTTCGATCAATATTTTAGAGGACAATGCAAGATAGGTCTGGGATAGGTCTGGGATTTGCCCACATCAGGGTCATACTTTCGCATTTTTCACATACTTGTTGAACAGATCCTGGGTTTTTTCTGGTTTGGATCGCGCAGTAATGTGGTACCACACTGAAACAGCCCACTAAACCTGGTTTCGATCAATATTTTAGAGGATAACGAAAGTTATGTCTAGGTTAGGCCTGGGATTTGCTCTCATCAGACTCATGCTTTCGCATTTTTCACATACTTGTTGAACAGATCCTGGGTTTTTTCTGGTATGGATCACGCAGTAATGTGGTACCACACTGAATCATTCAGTTAAACCTGGTCTTGATAAATATTTTTGAGGATAACGCATGTTAGGTCTGGGTTAGGTCTAGGATTTGCTCTCGTCAGGCTCATACTTTCGCATATTTCTCATACTTGATGGCTAGATCCTGGGCTTTTTCTGGATTGCATCACGTAGTAGTGAAGTACAACACTGAAACAGTCAATTAAACCTGGTTTCCATCAATATCTTAGAGGACAACGCAAGTTAGGTCTGGGTTAGGTCTAGGATTTGCCCTCACCAGGCTCATACTTTCGCATATTTCTTATACTTCATGGATAGATCCTGGTCTATTTTCTGGTTTGGATCACATAGTAATGTGGTACCACACTGAAACAGTCGATTAAACTAGGTTTCGATCAATATTCTTGCGGATAACGCATGTTAGGTCTAGGTAAGGCCTGGGATTTTCACTCATCAGACTCATTCTTTCGCATTCTTCACATACCTGTTGAACGGATCCTGGGTTTTTTCTGGTTTGGTTCACGTAGTAATGTGGGACCACACTGAAACAATCAATTAAACCTTGTCTTGATAAATATTTTAGAGGATAACGCATGTTAGGTCTGGGTTAGGTCTAGGATTTGCTCTCGTCAGGCTCATACTTTCGCATATTTCTCATACTTGATGGCTAGATCCTGGGCTTTTTCTGGATTGCATCACGTAGTAATGAAGTACAACACTGAAACAGTCAATTAAACCTGGTTTCCATCAATATCTTAGAGGACAACGCAAGTTAGGTCTGGGATAGGTCTGGGATTTGCCCTCATCAGACTCATACGTTCGCGTTTTTCACATACTTGCTGAACGGATCCTGGGTTTTTTCTGGTTTGGATCACGTAGTAATGTGGGACCACACTGAAACATTCAAATAAACCAGGTCTTGATAAATATCTTAGAGGATAACGCATGTTAGGTCTGGGTTAGGTCTAGGATTTGCTCTCGTCACGCTCATACTATCGCATATTTCTCATACTTGATGGCTAGATCCTGGGCTTTTTCTGGATTGCATCACGTAGTAATGAAGTACAACACTGAAACAGTCAATTAAACCTGGTTTCCATCAATATCTTAGAGGACAACGCAAGTTAGGTCTGGGATAGGTCTGGGATTTGCCCTCATCAGACTCATACGTTCGCGTTTTTCACATACTTGTTGAACGGACCCTGGGTTTTTTCTGGTTTGGATCACGTAGTAATGTGGTACCACACTGAAACATTCAAATAAACCTGGTCTTGATAAATATTTTAGAGGATAACGCATGTTAGGTTTGGGTTAGGTCTAGGATTTGCCCACATCAGGCTCATACTTTCGCATATTTCTCATACTTCCTGGGCTGTTTCTGGATTGTATCACGTAGTAATGTGGTACCACGCTGAAACAGTCAATTAAACCTTGTTTCGATCAATATTTTAGAGGATAACGCAAGTTAGGTCTGGGATAGGTCTGGGATTCGCCCTCATCAGGCTCATACTTTCGCACACTTCACAGACTCGTTTAACAGATCCTGGGTTTTTTCTGGTTTGGTTCACGTAGTAATGTGGTATCACACTGAAACATTCAATAAAACCTGGTCTTGATCAATATTTTAGAGGATAACGCACGTTAGGTTTGGGTTAGGTCTAGGATTTGCCCACATCAGGCTCGTACTTTCGCATTTTACACATACTTGTAGAACAGATCCTGGGCTATTTTCTGGTTCGGATCACATAGTAATGTGGTACCACACTGAAACAGTCGATTAAACCAGGTTTCGATCAATATTTTTGAGGATAACGCATGTTAGGTCTAGGTTAGGCCTGGGATTTTCACTCATCAGACTCATTCTTTCGCATTCTTCACATACTTGTTGAACGGATCCTGGGTTTTTTCTGGTTTGGATCACGTAGTAATGTGGCACCACACTGAAACAATCAATTAAACCTGGTCTTGATAAATATTTTAGAGGATAACGCATGTTAGGTCTGGGTTAGGCCTGGGATTTGCCCTCATCAGGGTCATACTTTCGCGTTTTTCACATACTTGTTGAACTGATCCTGGGTTTTTTCTGGTTTGGATCACGTAGTAATGTTGTACCACACTGAAGCAGTCCATTAAACCTGGTTTGGATCAATATTTTAGAGGATAACGCAAGTTAGGTCTGGGATAGGTCTGGGATTTGCCCTCGTCAGGCTCATACTTTCGCATATTTCTCATACTTCATGGCTAGATCCTGGGCTATTTCAGGATTGTATCACGTAGTAATGTGGTACCACGCTGAAACAGTCTATTAAACCTGGTTTCAATCAATATTTTTGAGGATAACGCATGTTAGGTCTAGTTAAGGCCTGGGATTTTCACTCATCAGACTCATTCTTTCGCATTCTTCACATACCTGTTGAACGGATCCTGGGTTTTTTCTGGTTTGGATCACGTAGTAATGTGGGACCACACTGAACCAATCAATTAAACCTGGTGTTGATAAATATTTTAGAGGATAACGCATGTTAGGTCTGGGTTAGGTCTAGGATTTGCCCACATCAGGCTCATACTTTCGCATATTTCTCATACTTCATGGCTAGATCCTGGGCTGTTTCTGGATTGTATCACGTAGTAATGTGGTACCACGCTGAAACAGTCAATTAAACCTTGTTTCGATCAATATTTCAGAGGATAACGCAAGTTAGGGCTGGGATAGGTCTGGGATTTGCCCTCATCAGACTCATTCTTTCGCATTTTTCACATACTTGTTGAACAGATCCTGGGTTTTTTCTGGTATGGATCACGTAGTAATGTGGTACCATACTGAAACATTCAGTTAAACCTGGTCTTGATAAATATTTTTGAGGATAACGCACGTTAGGTTTGGGTTAGGTCTAGGATTTGCCCACATCAGGCTCGTACTTTCGCATTTTACACATACTTGTAGAACAGATCCTGGGCTATTTTCTGGTTCGGATCACATAGTAATGTGGTACCACACTGAAACAGTCGATTAAACCAGGTTTCGATCAATATTTTTGAGGATAACGCATGTTAGGTCTAGGTTAGGCCTGGGATTTTCACTCATCAGACTCATTCTTTCGCATTCTTCACATACTTGTTGAACGGATCCTGGGTTTTTTCTGGTTTGGATCACGTAGTAATGTGGGACCACACTGAAACAATCAAATAAACCTGGTCTTGATAAATATTTTAGAGGATAACGCATGTTAGGTCTGGGTTAGGCCTGGCATTTGCCCTCATCAGGGTCATACATTCGCAGTTCTAACATACATGTTGACCTGATCGAGGGTTTTTTCTGCTATGGATCACGTAGTAAAGTGGTACCACACTGATTCATTCAGTTAAACCTGGTCTTGATAAATATTTTTGAGGATAACGCATGTTAGGTCTGGGTTAGGTCTAGGATTTGCCCTCATCAGGCTCATACTTTCGCATATTTCTTATACTTCATGTATAGATCCTGGGCTATTTTCTGGTTTGGATCACATAGTAATGTGGTACCACAATGAAACAGTCGATTAAACCTGGTTTCGATCAATATTTTAGAGGATAACGAAAGTTATGTCTAGGTTAGGCCTGGGATATGCCCTCATCAGACTCATGCTTTCGCATTTTTCACATACTTGTTGAACAGATCCTGGGTTTTTTCTGGTATGGATCACGTAGTAATGTGGGACCACACTGAAACATTCAGTTAAACCTGGTCTTGATAAATATTTTTGAGGATAACGCATGTTAGGTCTGGGATAGGCCTGGGATTTGCCCTCATCAGACTCATACTTTCGCACACTTCACATACTCGTTGAACAGATCCTGGGTTATTTTCTGGTTTGGATCACATAGTAATGTGGTACCACACCGAAACAGTCGATTAAACCAGGTTTCGATCAATATTCTTGAGGATAACGCATGTTAGGTCTAGGTAAGGCCTGGGATTTTCACACATCAGACTCATTCTTTCGCAGTCTTCACATACCTGTTGAACGGATCCTGGGTTTTTTCTGGTTTGGATCACGTAGTAATGTGGGACCACACTGAACCAATCAATTAAACCTGGTCTTGATAAATATTTTAGAGGATAACGCATGTTAGGTCTGGGTTAGGTCTAGGATTTGCCCACATCAGGCTCATACTTTCGCATATTTCTCATACTTCATGGCTAGATCCTGGGCTGTTTCTGGATTGTATCACGTTGTAATGTGGTACCACGCTGAAACAGTCAATTAAACCTTGTTTCGATAAATATTTTAGAGGATAACGCAAGTTAGGTCTGGGATAGGTCTGGGATTTGCCCTCATCAGACTCATGCTTTCGCATTTTTCACATACTTGTTGAACAGATCCTGGGTTTTTTCTGGTATGGATCACGTAGTAATGTGGTACCATACTGAAACATTCAGTTAAACCTGGTCTTGATAAATATTTTTGAGGATAACGCATGTTAGGTCTGGGTTAGGTCTAGGATTTGCCCTCGTCAGGCTCATACTTTCGCATATTTCTTATACTTCATGGATAGATCCTGGGCTATTTTCTGGTTTGGATCACATAGTAATGTGGTACCACACTGAAACAGTCGATTAAACCAGGTTTCGATCAATATTTTTGAGGATAACGCATGTTAGGTCTAGGTTAGGCCTGGGATTTTCACTCATCAGACTCATTCTTTCGCATTCTTCACATACTTGTTGAACGGATCCTGGGTTTTTTCTGGTTTGGATCACGTAGTAATGTGGGACCACACTGAAACAATCAATTAAACCTGGTCTTGATAAATATTTTAGAGGATAACGCATGTTAGGTCTGGGTTAGGCCTGGGATTTGCCCTCATCAGGGTCATACTTTCGCAGTTCTAACATACATGTTGACCTGATCGAGGGTTCTTTCTGCTTTGGATCACGTAGTAAAGTGGTACGACACTGAAACAGTCCACTAAACCTGGTTTGGATCAATATCTTAGAGGATAATGCATGTTAGGTCTAGGTTAGCCCTGAGATTTTCACTCATCAGACACATACTTTCGCATTCTTCAGATACCTGTTGAACGGATCCTGGGTTTTTTCTGGTATGGTTCACGTAGTAATGTGGTACCATACTGAAACATTCAGTTAAACCTGGTCTTGACAAATATTTTTGAGGATAACGCATGTTAGGTCTGGTTTAGGTCTAGGATTTGCCCTCATCAGGCTCATACTTTCGCATATTTCTTATACTTCATGTATAGATCCTGGGCTATTTTCTGGTTTGGATCACATAGTAATGTGGTACCACAATGAAACAGTCGATTAAACCTGGTTTCGATCAATATTTTAGAGGATAACGAAAGTTATGTCTAGGTTAGGCCTGGGATTTGCCCTCATCAGACTCATGCTTTCGCATTTTTCACATACTTGCGGAACAGATCCTGGGTTTTTTCTGGTTTGGATCACGTAGTAATGTGGTACCACACTGAAACATTCAAATAAACCTGGTCTTGATAAATATTTTAGAGGATAACGCATGTTAGGTTTGGGTTAGGTCTAGGATTTGCCCACATCAGGCTCATACTTTCGCATATTTCTCATACATCCTCGGCTGTTTCTGGATTGTATCACGTAGTAATGTGGTACCACGCTGAAACAGTCAATTAAACCTTGTTTCGATCAATATTTTAGAGGATAACGCAAGTTAGGTCTGGGATAGGTCTGGGATTCGCCCTCATCAGGCTCATACTTTCGCACACTTCACAGACTCGTTTAACAGATCCTGGGTTTTTTCTGGTTTGGTTCACGTAGTAATGTGGTACCACACTGAAACATTCAATAAAACCTGGTCTTGATCAATATTTTAGAGGATAACGCACGTTAGGTTTGGGTTAGGTCTAGGATTTGCCCACATCAGGCTCATACTTTCGCATTTTACACATACTTGTTGAACAGATCCTGGGCTATTTTCTGGTTCGGATCACATAGTAATGTGGTACCACACTGAAACAGTCGATTAAACCAGGTTTCGATCAATATTTTTGAGGATAACGCATGTTAGGACTAGGTTAGGCCTGGGATTTTCACTCATCAGACTCATACTTTCGCATTCTTCAGATACCTGTTGAACGGATCCTGGGTTTTTTCTGGTATGGTTCACGTAGTAATGTGGTACCATACTGAAACAGTCAGTTAAACCTGATCTTGATAAATATTTTTGAGGATAACGCATGTTAGGTCTGGGTTAGGCCTAGGATTAGCCCTCATCAGTGTCATACTTTCGCAGTTCTAACATACATGTTGACCTGATCGAGGGTTTTTCTGCTTTGGATCACGTAGTAAAGTGGTACCACACTGAAACAGTCCACTAAACCTGGTTTGGATCAATATTTTAGAGGATAATGCATGTTAGGTCTAGGTTAGCCCTGAGATTTCCACTCATCAGACTCATACTTTCGAATTCTTCAGATACCTGTTGAACGGATCCTGGGTTTTTTCTGGTATGGTTCACGTAGTAATGTGGTACCACACTGAAACAATCAATTAAACCAGGTCTTGATAAATATTTTAGATGATAACCCATGTTAGGTCTGGGTTAGGTCTAGGATTTGCCCTCATCAGGCTCATACTTTCGCATATCTCTCATACTTCATGGCTAGATCCTGGGATATTTCTGGATTGGATCACGTAGTAATGTGGTACCACACTGAAACAGTCAATTAAACCTGGTTTCGATCAATATTTTAGAGGACAATGCAAGTTAGGTCTGGGATAGGTCTGGGATTTGCCCACATCAGGGTTATACTTTCGCATTTTTCACATACTTGTTGAACAGATCCTGGGTTTTTTCTGGTATGGATCACGTAGTAATGTGGGACCACACTGAAACATTCAGTTAAACCTGGTCTTGATAAATATTTTTGAGGATAACGCATGTTAGGTCTGGGTTAGGTCTAGGATTTGCCCTCATCAGGCTCATACTTTCGCATATTTCTTATACTTCATGTATAGATCCTGGGCTATTTTCTGGTTTGGATCACATAGTAATGTGGTACCACAATGAAACAGTCGATTAAACCTGGTTTCGATCAATATTTTAGAGGATAACGAAAGTTATGTCTAGGTTAGGCCTGGGATTTGCCCTCATCAGACTCACGCTTTCGCAATTTTCACATACTTGTTGAACAGATCCTGGGTTTTTTCTGGTATGGATCACGTAGTAATGTGGGACCACACTGAAACATTCAGTTAAACCTGGTCTTGATAAATATTTTTGAGGATAACGCATGTTAGGTCTGGGATAGGTCTGGGATTTGCCCTCATCAGTCTCATACTTTCGCACACTTCACATACTCGTTGAACAGATCCTGGGTTATTTTCTGGTTTGGATCACATAGTAATGTGGTACCACACTGAAACAGTCGATTAAACCAGGTTTCGATCAATATTCTTGAGGATAACGCGTGTTAGGTCTAGGTAAGGCCTGGGATTTTCACACATCAGACTCATTCTTTCGCATTCTTCACATACCTGTTGAACGGATCCTGGGTTTTTTCTGGTTTGGATCACGTAGTAATGTTGGACCACACTGAAACAATCAATTAAACCTGGTCATGATAAATATTTTAGAGGATAACGCATGTTAGGTTTGGGTTAGGTCTAGGATTTGCCCTCGTCAGGCTCATACTTTCGCATATTTCTCATACTTCATGGGTAGATCCTGGGCTGTTTCAGGATTGTATCACGTAGTAATGTGGTACCACGCTGAAACAGTCTATTAAACCTGGTTTCAATCAATATTTTTGAGGATAACGCATGTTAGGTCTAGGTAAGGTCTGGGATTTTCACTCATCAGACTTATTCTTTCGCATTCTTCACATACCTTTTGAACGGATCCTGGGTTTTTTCTGGTTTGGATCACGTAGTAATGTGGGACCACACTGAACCAATCAATTAAACCTGGTCTTGATAAATATTTTAGAGGATAACGCATGTTAGGTCTGGGTTAGGTCTAGGATTTGCCCACATCAGGCTCATACTTTCGCATATTTCTCATACTTCATGGCTAGATCCTGGGCTGTTTCTGGATTGTATCACGTAGTAATGTTGTACCACGCTGAAACAGTCAATTAAACCTTGTTTCGATCAATATTTTACAGGATAACGCAAGTTAGGTCTGGGATAGGTCTGGGATTTGCCCTCATCAGACTCATGCTTTCGCATTTTTCACATACTTGTTAAACAGATCCTGGGTTTTTTCTGGTATGGATCACGTAGTAATGTGGTACCATACTGAAACATTCAGTTAAACCTGGTCTTGATAAATATTTTTGAGGATAACGCATGTTAGGTCTGGGTTAGGTCTAGGATTTGCCCTCGTCAGGCTCATACTTTCGCATATTTCTTATACTTCATGGATAGATCCTGGGCTATTTTCTGGTTTGGATCACATAGTAATGTGGTACCACACTGAAACAGTCGATTAAACCAGGTTTCGATCAATATTCTTGAGGATAACGCATGTTAGGTCTAGGTAAGGCCTGGGATTTTCACACATCAGACTCATTCTTTCGCATTCTTCACATACCTGTTGAACGGATCCTGGGTTTTTTCTGGTTTGGATCACGTAGTAATGTGGGACCACACTGAAACAATCAATTAAACCTGGTCTTGATAAATATTTTAGAGGATAACGCATGTTAGGTCTGGGTTAGGCCTGGGATTTGCCCTCATCAGGGTCATACTTTCGCAGTTCTAACATACATGTTGACCTGATCGAGGGTTTTTTCTGCTTTGGATCACGTAGTAAAGTGGTACGACACTGAAACAATCAATTAAACCTGGTCTTGATAAATATTTTAGAGGATAACGCATGTTAGGTCTGGGTTAGGCCTGGGATTTGCCCTCATCAGGGTCATACTTTCGCAGTTCTAACATACATGTTGACCTGATCGAGGGTTTTTTTCTGCTATGGATCACGTAGTAAAGTGGTACCACACTGAATCATTCAGTTAAACCTGGTCTTGATAAATATTTTTGAGGATAACGCATGTTAGGTCTGGGTTAGGTCTAGGATTTGCCCTCATCAGGCTCATACTTTCGCATATTTCTTATACTTCATGTATAGATCCTGGGCTATTTTCTGGTTTGGATCACATAGTAATGTGGTACCACAATGAAACAGTCGATTAAACCTGGTTTCGATCAATATTTTAGAGGATAACGAAAGTTATGTCTAGGTTAGGCCTGGGATTTGCCCTCATCAGACTCATGCTTTCGCATTTTTCACATACTTGTTGAACAGATCCTGGGTTTTTTCTGGTATGGATCACGTAGTAATGTGGGACCACACTGAAACATTCAGTTAAACCTGGTCTTGATAAATATTTTTGAGGATAACGCATGTTAGGTCTGGGATAGGTCTGGGATTTGCCCTCATCAGACTCATACTTTCGCACACTTCACATACTCGTTGAACAGATCCTGGGTTATTTTCTGGTTTGGATCACATAGTAATGAGGTACCACACTCAAACAGTCGATTAAACCAGGTTTCGATCAATATTTTTGAGGATAACGCATGTTAGGTCTAGGTTAGGCCTGGGATTTTCACTCATCAGGGTCATACATTCGCAGTTCTAACATACATGTTGACCTGATCGAGGGTTTTTTCTGCTATGGATCACGTAGTAAAGTGGTACCACACTGAATCATTCAGATAAACCTGGTCTTGATAAATATTTTTGAGGATAACGCATGTTAGGTCTGGGTTAGGTCTAGGATTTGCCCTCATCAGGCTCATACTTTCGCATATTTCTTATACTTCATGTATAGATCCTGGGCTATTTTCTGGTTTGGATCACATAGTAATGTGGTACCACAATGAAACAGTCGATTAAACCTGGTTTCGATCAATATTTTAGAGGATAACGAAAGTTATGTCTAGGTTAGGCCTGGGATTTGCCCTCATCAGACTCATGCTTTCGCAGTTTTAACATACATGTTGACCTGATCGAGGGTTTTTTCTGCTTTGGATCACGTAGTAATGTGGTACCACACTGAAACATTCAATTAAACCTGGTCTTGATAAATATTTTAGAGGATAACGCATGTTAGGTCTGGGTTAGGTCTAGGATTTGCTCTCGTCAGGCTCATACTTTCGCATATTTCTCATACTTGATGGCTAGATCCTGGGCTTTTTCTGGATTGCATCACGTAGTAATGAAGTACAACACTGAAACAACCAATTAAACCTGGTTTCCATCAATATCTTAGAGGACAACGCAAGTTAGGTCTGGGATAGGTCTGGGATTTGCCCTCATCAGACTCATACGTTCGCGTTTTTCACATACTTGTTGAACGGATCCTGGGTTTTTTCTGGTTTGGATCACGTAGTAATGTGGTACCACACTGAAACATTCAAATAAACCAGGTCTTGATAAATATTTTAGATGATAACGCATGTTAGGTCTGGGTTAGGTCTAGGATTTGCCCTCATCAGGCGCATACTTTCGCATATTTCTCATACTTCATGGCTAGATCCACGGCTATTTCTGGATTGGATCACGTAGTAATGTGGTACCACACTGAAACAGTCACTTAAACCTGGTTTCGATCAATATTTTAGAGGACAATGCAAGTTAGGTCTGGGATAGGTCTGGGATTTGCCCACATCAGGGTTATACTTTCGCATTTTACACATACTTGTTGAACAGATCCTGGGTTTTTTCTGGTTTGGATAGCGCAGTAATGTGGTACCACACTGAAACAGCCCACTAAACCTGGTTTCGATCAATATTTTACAGGATAACGAAAGGTATGTCTAGGTTAGGCTTGGGATTTGCCCTCATCAGACTCATGCTTTCGCATTTTTCACATACTTGTTGAACAGATCCTGGGTTTTTTCTGGTATGGATCACGTAGTAATGTGGGACCACACTGAAACATTCAGTTAAACCTGGTCTTGATAAATATTGTTGAGGATAACGCATGTTAGGTCTGGGTTAGGTCTAGGATTTGCCCTCATCAGGCTCATACTTTCGCATATTTCTTATACTTCATGTATAGATCCTGGGCTATTTTCTGGTTTGGATCACATAGTAATGTGGTACCACAATGAAACAGTCGATTAAACCTGGTTTCGATCAATATTTTAGAGGATAACGAAAGTTATGTCTAGGTTAGGCCTGGGATTTGCCCTCATCAGACTCATGCTTTCGCATTTTTCACATACTTGTTGAACAGATCCTGGGTTTTTTCTGGTATGGATCACGTAGTAATGTGGGACCACACTGAAACATTCAGTTAAACCTGGTCTTGATAAATATTTTTGAGGATAACGCATGTTAGGTCTGGGATAGGTCTGGGATTTGCCCTCATCAGACTCATACTTTCGCACACTTCACATACTCGTTGAACAGATCCTGGGTTATTTTCTGGTTTGGATCACATAGTAATGTGGTACCACACTGAAACAGTCGATTAAACCAGGTTTCGATCAATATTTTTGAGGATAACGCATGTTAGGTCTAGGTTAGGCCTGGGATTTTCACTCATCAGACTCATTCTTTCGCATTCTTCACATACCTGTTGAACGGATCCTGGGTTTTTTCTGGTTTGGATCACGTAGTAATGTGGGACCACACTGAACCAATCAGTTAAACCTGGTCTTGATAAATATTTTAGAGGATAACGCATGTTAGGTCTGGGTTAGGTCTAGGATTTGCCCACATCAGGCTCATACTTTCGCATATTTCTCATACTTCATGGCTAGATCCTGGGCTGCTTCTGGATTGTATCACGTAGTAATGTGGTACCATGCTGAAACAGTCAATTAAACCTTGTTTCGATCAATATTTTAGAGGATAACGCAAGTTAGGTCTGGGATAGGTCTGGGATTTGCCCTCATCAGACTCATGCTTTCGCATTTTTCACATACTTGTTGAACAGATCCTGGGTTTTTTCTGGTATGGATCACGTAGTAATGTGGTACCATACTGAAACATTCAGTTAAACCTGGTCTTGATTAATATTTTTGAGGATAACGCATGTTAGGTCTGGGTTAGGTCTAGGGTTTGCCCTCGTCAGGCTCATACTTTCGCATATTTCTTATACTTCATGGATAGATCCTGGGCTATTTTCTGGTTTGGATCACATAGTAATGTGGTACCACACTGAAACAGTCGATTAAACCAGGTTCGATCAATATTTTTGAGGATAACGCATGTTAGGTCTAGGTTAGGCCTGGGATTTTCACTCATCCGACTCATTCTTTCGCATTCTTCACATACTTGTTGAACGGATCCTGGGTTTTTTCTGGTTTGGATCACGTAGTAATGTGGTACCATACTGAAACATTCAGTTAAACCTGGTCTTGACAAATATTTTTGAGGATAACGCATGTTAGGTCTGGGTTAGGCCTGGGGTTTGCCCTCATCAGGGTCATACATTCGCAGTTCTAACATACATGTTGACCTGATCGAGGGTTTTTTCTGCTATGGATCACGTAGTAAAGTGGTACCACACTGAATCATTCAGTTAAACCTGGTCTTGATAAATATTTTTGAGGATAACGCATGTTAGGTCTGGGTTAGGTCTAGGATTTGCCCTCATCAGGCTCATACTTTCGCATATTTCTTATACTTCATGTATAGATCCTGGGCCATTTTCTGGTTTGGATCACATAGTAATGTGGTACCACAATGAAACAGTCGATTAAACCTGGTTTCGATCAATATTTTAGGGGATAACGAAAGTTATGTCTAGGTTAGGCCTGGGATTTGCCCTCATCAGACTCATGCTTTCGCATTTTTCACATACTTGTTGAACAGATCCTGGGTTTTTTCTGGTTTGGATCACATAGTAATGAGGTACCACACTCAAACTGTCGATTAAACCAGGTTTCGATCAATATCTTTGAGGATAACGCATGTTAGGTCTGGGTTAGGTCTAGGATTTGCCCTCATCAGGCTCACACTTTCGCATATTTCTCATACTTCATGGCTAGATCCTGGGCTGTTTCTGGATTGTATCACATAGTAACGTGGTACCACGCTGAAACAGTCAATTAAACCTGGTTTCCATCAATATTTTAGAGGACAACGCATGTTAGGTCTAGGTTAGGCCTGGGATTTGCCCTCACCAAGGTCATACTTTCACAGTTTTAACATACATGTTGACCTGATCGAGGGTTTTTTCCGCTTTGAATCACGTAGTAAAGTGGTACCACACTGAAACAGTCGATTAAACCAGGTTTCGATCAATATTTTAGAGGACAACGCATGTTAGGTCTAGGTTAGGCCTGGGATTTGCCCTCATCAAGGTCATACTTTCACAGTTTTAACATACATGTTGACCTGATCGAGGGTTTTTTCCGCTTTGAATCACGTAATAAAGTGGTACCACACTGAAACAGTCGATTAAACCAGGTTTCGATCAATATTTTAGAGGACAACGCATGTTAGGTCTAGGTTAGGCCTGGGATTTGCCCTCATCAAGGTCATACTTTCACAGTTTTAACATACATGTTGACCTGATCGAGGGTTTTTTCCGCTTTGAATCACGTAGTAAAGTGGTACCACACTGAAACAGTCGATTAAACCAGGTTTCGATCAATATTTTAGAGGACAACGCATGTTAGGTCTAGGTTAGGCCTGGGATTTGCCCTCATCAAGGTCATACTTTCACAGTTTTAACATGCATGTTGACCTGATCGAGGGTTTTTTCTGCTTTGGATCACGTAGTAATGTGGTACCACACTGAAACATTCAATTAAACCTGGTCTTGATAAATATTTTAGAGGATAACGCATGTTAGGTCTGGGTTAGGTCTAGGATTTGCTCTCGTCAGGCTCATACTTTCGCATATTTCTCATACTTGATGGCTAGATCCTGGGCTTTTTCTGGATTGCATCACGTAGTAATGAAGTACAACACTGAAACAACCAATTAAACCTGGTTTCCATCAATATCTTAGAGGACAACGCAAGTTAGGTCTGGGATAGGTCTGGGATTTGCCCTCATCAGACTCATACGTTCGCGTTTTTCACATACTTGTTGAACGGATCCTGGGTTTTTTCTGGTTTGGATCACGTAGTAATGTGGTACCACACTGAAACATTCAAATAAACCAGGTCTTGATAAATATTTTAGATGATAACGCATGTTAGGTCTGGGTTAGGTCTAGGATTTGCCCTCATCAGGCGCATACTTTCGCATATTTCTCATACTTCATGGCTAGATCCACGGCTATTTCTGGATTGGATCACGTAGTAATGTGGTACCACACTGAAACAGTCACTTAAACCTGGTTTCGATCAATATTTTAGAGGACAATGCAAGTTAGGTCTGGGATAGGTCTGGGATTTGCCCACATCAGGGTTATACTTTCGCATTTTACACATACTTGTTGAACAGATCCTGGGTTTTTTCTGGTTTGGATAGCGCAGTAATGTGGTACCACACTGAAACAGCCCACTAAACCTGGTTTCGATCAATATTTTACAGGATAACGAAAGGTATGTCTAGGTTAGGCTTGGGATTTGCCCTCATCAGACTCATGCTTTCGCATTTTTCACATACTTGTTGAACAGATCCTGGGTTTTTTCTGGTATGGATCACGTAGTAATGTGGGACCACACTGAAACATTCAGTTAAACCTGGTCTTGATAAATATTGTTGAGGATAACGCATGTTAGGTCTGGGTTAGGTCTAGGATTTGCCCTCATCAGGCTCATACTTTCGCATATTTCTTATACTTCATGTATAGATCCTGGGCTATTTTCTGGTTTGGATCACATAGTAATGTGGTACCACAATGAAACAGTCGATTAAACCTGGTTTCGATCAATATTTTAGAGGATAACGAAAGTTATGTCTAGGTTAGGCCTGGGATTTGCCCTCATCAGACTCATGCTTTCGCATTTTTCACATACTTGTTGAACAGATCCTGGGTTTTTTCTGGTATGGATCACGTAGTAATGTGGGACCACACTGAAACATTCAGTTAAACCTGGTCTTGATAAATATTTTTGAGGATAACGCATGTTAGGTCTGGGATAGGTCTGGGATTTGCCCTCATCAGACTCATACTTTCGCACACTTCACATACTCGTTGAACAGATCCTGGGTTATTTTCTGGTTTGGATCACATAGTAATGTGGTACCACACTGAAACAGTCGATTAAACCAGGTTTCGATCAATATTTTTGAGGATAACGCATGTTAGGTCTAGGTTAGGCCTGGGATTTTCACTCATCAGACTCATTCTTTCGCATTCTTCACATACCTGTTGAACGGATCCTGGGTTTTTTCTGGTTTGGATCACGTAGTAATGTGGGACCACACTGAACCAATCAGTTAAACCTGGTCTTGATAAATATTTTAGAGGATAACGCATGTTAGGTCTGGGTTAGGTCTAGGATTTGCCCACATCAGGCTCATACTTTCGCATATTTCTCATACTTCATGGCTAGATCCTGGGCTGCTTCTGGATTGTATCACGTAGTAATGTGGTACCATGCTGAAACAGTCAATTAAACCTTGTTTCGATCAATATTTTAGAGGATAACGCAAGTTAGGTCTGGGATAGGTCTGGGATTTGCCCTCATCAGACTCATGCTTTCGCATTTTTCACATACTTGTTGAACAGATCCTGGGTTTTTTCTGGTATGGATCACGTAGTAATGTGGTACCATACTGAAACATTCAGTTAAACCTGGTCTTGATTAATATTTTTGAGGATAACGCATGTTAGGTCTGGGTTAGGTCTAGGGTTTGCCCTCGTCAGGCTCATACTTTCGCATATTTCTTATACTTCATGGATAGATCCTGGGCTATTTTCTGGTTTGGATCACATAGTAATGTGGTACCACACTGAAACAGTCGATTAAACCAGGTTCGATCAATATTTTTGAGGATAACGCATGTTAGGTCTAGGTTAGGCCTGGGATTTTCACTCATCCGACTCATTCTTTCGCATTCTTCACATACTTGTTGAACGGATCCTGGGTTTTTTCTGGTTTGGATCACGTAGTAATGTGGTACCATACTGAAACATTCAGTTAAACCTGGTCTTGACAAATATTTTTGAGGATAACGCATGTTAGGTCTGGGTTAGGCCTGGGGTTTGCCCTCATCAGGGTCATACATTCGCAGTTCTAACATACATGTTGACCTGATCGAGGGTTTTTTCTGCTATGGATCACGTAGTAAAGTGGTACCACACTGAATCATTCAGTTAAACCTGGTCTTGATAAATATTTTTGAGGATAACGCATGTTAGGTCTGGGTTAGGTCTAGGATTTGCCCTCATCAGGCTCATACTTTCGCATATTTCTTATACTTCATGTATAGATCCTGGGCCATTTTCTGGTTTGGATCACATAGTAATGTGGTACCACAATGAAACAGTCGATTAAACCTGGTTTCGATCAATATTTTAGGGGATAACGAAAGTTATGTCTAGGTTAGGCCTGGGATTTGCCCTCATCAGACTCATGCTTTCGCATTTTTCACATACTTGTTGAACAGATCCTGGGTTTTTTCTGGTTTGGATCACATAGTAATGAGGTACCACACTCAAACTGTCGATTAAACCAGGTTTCGATCAATATCTTTGAGGATAACGCATGTTAGGTCTGGGTTAGGTCTAGGATTTGCCCTCATCAGGCTCACACTTTCGCATATTTCTCATACTTCATGGCTAGATCCTGGGCTGTTTCTGGATTGTATCACATAGTAACGTGGTACCACGCTGAAACAGTCAATTAAACCTGGTTTCCATCAATATTTTAGAGGACAACGCATGTTAGGTCTAGGTTAGGCCTGGGATTTGCCCCCACCAAGGTCATACTTTCACAGTTTTAACATACATGTTGACCTGATCGAGGGTTTTTTCCGCTTTGAATCACGTAGTAAAGTGGTACCACACTGAAACAGTCGATTAAACCAGGTTTCGATCAATATTTTAGAGGACAACGCATGTTAGGTCTAGGTTAGGCCTGGGATTTGCCCTCATCAAGGTCATACTTTCACAGTTTTAACATACATGTTGACCTGATCGAGGGTTTTTTCCGCTTTGAATCACGTAATAAAGTGGTACCACACTGAAACAGTCGATTAAACCAGGTTTCGATCAATATTTTAGAGGACAACGCATGTTAGGTCTAGGTTAGGCCTGGGATTTGCCCTCATCAAGGTCATACTTTCACAGTTTTAACATACATGTTGACCTGATCGAGGGTTTTTTCCGCTTTGAATCACGTAGTAAAGTGGTACCACACTGAAACAGTCGATTAAACCAGGTTTCGATCAATATTTTAGAGGACAACGCATGTTAGGTCTAGGTTAGGCCTGGGATTTGCCCTCATCAAGGTCATACTTTCACAGTTTTAACATGCATGTTGACCTGATCGAGGGTTTTTTCCGCTTTGAATCACGTAGTAAAGTGGTACCACGCTGAAACAGTCAATTAAACCTGGTTTCGATCAATATTTTAGAGGATAACGCACGTTAGGTCTGGGATAGGTCTGGGATTTGCCCGCATCAGGCTCATACTTTCGCATATTTCTCATACTTCATGGCTGGATCCTGGGCTATTACTGGTTTGGATCACGTAGTAATGTGGTCCCACACTGAAACAGTCAATTAAACCTGGTTTCGATCAATATTTTAGAGAATAATTCATGTTAGGTCTGGGTTAGGTCTGGGATTTGCTCTCATCAGGCTCATTCTTTCGCATATTTCTCGTACCTGATGGCTAGATCCTGGGCTTTTTCTGGATTGCATCACGTAGTAATGAAGTACAACACTGAAACAGTCAATTAAACCTGGTTTCGATAAATATTTTAGAGAATAATTCATGTTAGGTCTAGGTTAGGCCTGGGATTTGCCCTCATCAGGGTCATACTTTCACAGTTCTAACATACATGTTGACCTGATCGAGGGTTTTTTCTGCTTTGGATCACGTAGTAAAGTGGTACCACACTGAAACAGTCCACTAAACCTAGTTTGGATCAATATTTTAGAGGATAATGCATGTTAGGTCTAGGCTAGCCCTGAGATTTTCACTCATCAGACTCATGCTTTCGCATTTTTCACATACTTGTTGAACGGATCCTGGGATTTTTCTGGTATGGTTCACGTAGTAATGTGGTACCACACTGAAACAATCAATTAAACCAGGTCTTGTTAAAAATTTTAGATGATAACGCATGTTAGGTCTGGGTTAGGTCTAGGATTTGCCCTCATCAGGCTCATACTTTCGCATATTTCTGATACTTCACGGATAGATCCTGGGCTATTTTCTGGTTTGGATCACATAGTAATGTGGTACCACACTGAAACAGTCGATTAAACCAGGTTTCGATCAATATTCTTGAGGATAACGCATGTCAGGTCGAGGTAAGGCCTGGGATTTTCACTCATCAGACAAATTCTTTCGCATTCTTCACATACGTGTTGAACGGATCCTGGGTTTTTTCTGGTTTGGATCACGCAGTAATGTGGGACCACACTGAAACAATCAATTAAACCTGGTCTTGATAAATATTTTAGAGGATAACGCATGTTAGGTCTGGGTTAGGTCTAGGATTTGCTCTCGTCAGGCTCATACTTTCGCATATTTCTCATACTTGATGGCTAGATCCTGGGCTTTTTCTGGATTGCATCTCGTAGTAATGAAGTACAACACTGAAACAGTCAATTAAACCTGGTTTCCATCAATATCTTAGAGGACAACGCAAGTTAGGTCTGGGATAGGTCTGGGATTTGCCCTCATCACACTCATACGTTCGCGTTTTTCACAGACTTGTTTAACAGATCCTGGGTTTTTTCTGGTTTGGTTCACGTAGTAATGTGTTACCACACCGAAACATTCAGTTAAACCTGGTCTTGATATATAATTTTGAGGATAACGCATGTTAGGTCTGGGTTAGGTCTAGGATTTGCCCTCATCAGGCTCATACTTTCGCATATTTCTTATACTTCATGGATAGATCCTGGGCTATTTTCTGGTTTGGATCACATAGTAATGTGGTACCACACTGAAACATTCAGTTAAACCTGGTCTTGATAAATATTTTTGAGGATAACGCATGTTAGGTTTGGGTTAGGTCTAGGATTTGCCCTCATCAGGCTCATACTTTCGCATTTTTCACATACTTGTTGAACAGATCCTGGCTTTTTCTGGTGTGGATCGCGCAGTAATGTGGTACCACACTGAAACAGCCCACTAAACCTGGTTTCGATCAATATTTTAGAGGATAACGAAAGTTATATCTAGGTTAGGCCTGGGATTTGCCCTCATCAGACTCATACGTTCGCGTTTTTCACATACTTTTTGAACGGATCCTGGGTTTTTTCTGGTTTGGATCACGTAGTAATGTGGTACCACACTGAAACATTCAAATAAACCAGGTCTTGATAAATATTTTAGATGATAACGCATGTTAGGTCTGGGATAGCTCTGGGATTCGCCCTCACCAGGCTCATACTTTCGCACACTTTACAGACTCGTTTAACAGATCCTGGGTTTTTTCTGGTTTGGTTCACGTAGTAATGTGGTACCACACTGAAACATTCAGATAAACCTGGTCTTGATCAATATTTTAGAGGATAACGCATGTTAGGTTTGGGTTAGGTCTAGGATTTGCCCTCATCAGGCTCATACTTTCGCATTTTTCACATACTTGTTGAACAGATCCTGGCTTTTTCTAGTGTGGATCGCGCAGTAATGTGGTACCACACTGAAACAGCCCACTAAACCTGGTTTCGATCAATATTTTAGAGGATAACGAAAGTTATGTCTAGGTTAGGCCTGGGATTTGCCCGCATCAGACTCATGCTTTCGCATTTTTCACATACTTGTTGAAAAGATCCTGGGTTTTTTCTGGTATGGATCACGTAGTAATGTGGTACCATACTGAAACATTCAGTTAAACCTGGTCTTGATAATTATTTTTGAGGATAACGCATGTTACGTCTGGGTTAGGTCTAGGATTTGCCCTCATCAGGCTCATACTTTCGCATATTTCTTATACTTCATGGATAGATCCTGGGCTATTTTCTGGTTTGGATCACATAGTAATGTGGTACCACACTGAAACAGTCGATTAAACCAGGTTTCGATCAATATTTTTGAGGATAACGCATGTCAGGTCTAGGTTAGGCCTGGGATTTTCACTCATCAGACTCATTCTTTCGCATTCTTCACATACTTGTTGAACGGATCCTGGGTTTTTTCTGGTTTGGATCACGTAGTAATGTGGGACCACACTGAAACAATCAATTAAACCTGGTCTTGATAAATATTTTAGAGGATATCGCATGTTAGGTCTGGGTTAGGTCTAGGATTTGCCCTCATCAGGCTCATACTTTCGCATATTTCTCATACTTGATGGCTAGATCCTGGGCTTTTTCTGGATTGCATCACGTAGTAATGAAGTACAACACTGAAACAATCAATTAAACCTGAATTCCATCAATATCTTAGAGGACAACGCAAGTTAGGTCTGGGATAGGTCTGGGATTTGCCCTCATGAGACTCATACTTTCGCACACTTCACATACTCGTTGAACAGATCCTGGGTTATTTTCTGGTTTGGATCACATAGTAATGAGGTACCACACTCAAACAGTCGATTAAACCAGGTTTCGATCAATATTTTTGAGGATAACGCATGTTAGGTCTGGGTTAGGTCTAGGATTTGCCCTCATCAGGCTCACACTTTCGCATATTTCTCATACTTCATGGCTAGATCCTGGGCTGTTTCTGGATTGTATCACATAGTAATGTGGTACCACGCTGAAACAGTCGATTCAACCTGGTTTCGATCAATATTTTAGAGGATAACGCATGTTAGGTCTAGGTTAGGCCTGGGATTTGCCCTCATCAAGGTCATACTTTCACAGTTTTAACATACATGTTGACCTGATCGAGGGTTTTTTCCGCTTTGAATCACGTAGTAAAGTGGTACCACACTGAAACAGTCGATTAAACCAGGTTTCGATCAATATTTTAGAGGACAACGCATGTTAGGTCTAGGTTAGGCCTGGGATTTGCCCTCATCAAGGTCATACTTTCACAGTTTTAACATGCATGTTGACCTGATCGAGGGTTTTTTCCGCTTTGAATCACGTAGTAAAGTGGTACCACGCTGAAACAGTCAATTAAACCTGGTTTCGATCAATATTTTAGAGGATAACGCACGTTAGGTCTGGGATAGGTCTGGGATTCGCCCTCATCAGGCTCATACTTTCGCATTCTTCACATACTTGTTGAACGGATCTTGGGTTTTTTCTGGTGTGGATCAATATACAATCAGTTAAACCTGGACTTGATAAATATTTTAGAGGATAACGCATGTTAGGTCTCGGTTAGGTCTAGGATTTGCCCTCATCAGGCTCATACTTTCGCATATTTCTCATACTTCATGGCTGGATCCTGGGCTATTACTGGTTTGGATCACGTAGTAATGTGGTCCCACACTGAAACAGTCAATTAAACCTGGTTTCGATCAATATTTTAGAGAATAATTCATGTTAGGTCTGGGTTAGGTCTGGGATTTGCTCTCATCAGGCTCATTCTTTCGCATATTTCTCGTACCTGATGGCTAGATCCTGGGCTTTTTCTGGATTGCATCACGTAGTAATGAAGTACAACACTGAAACAGTCAATTAAACCTGGTTTCGATAAATATTTTAGAGAATAATTCATGTTAGGTCTAGGTTAGGCCTGGGATTTGCCCTCATCAGGGTCATACTTTCACAGTTCTAACATACATGTTGACCTGATCGAGGGTTTTTTCTGCTTTGGATCACGTAGTAAAGTGGTACCACACTGAAACAGTCCACTAAACCTAGTTTGGATCAATATTTTAGAGGATAATGCATGTTAGGTCTAGGCTAGCCCTGAGATTTTCACTCATCAGACTCATGCTTTCGCATTTTTCACATACTTGTTGAACTGATCCTGGGATTTTTCTGGTATGGTTCACGTAGTAATGTGGTACCACACTGAAACAATCAATTAAACCAGGTCTTGTTAAAAATTTTAGATGATAACGCATGTTAGGTCTGGGTTAGGTCTAGGATTTGCCCTCATCAGGCTCATACTTTCGCATATTTCTTATACTTGATGGCTAGATCCTGGGCTTTTTCTGGATTGCATCACGTAGTAATGAAGTACAACACTGAAACAATCAATTAAACCTGGTTTCCATCAATATCTTAGAGGACAACGCAAGTTAGGTGTGGGATAGGTCTGGGATTTGCCCTCATCAGACTCATACGTTCGCGTTTTTCACATACTTGTTGAACGGATCCTGGGTTTTTTCTGGTTTGGATCACGTAGTAATGTGGTACCACACTGAAACATTCAAATAAACCAGGTCTTGATAAATATTTTAGATGATAACGCATGTTAGGTCTGGGTTAGGTCTAGGATTTGCCCTCATCAGGCTCATACTTTCGCATATTTCTCATACTTCATGGCTAGATCCTGGGCTTTTTCTGGATTGTATCACGTAGTAATGTGGTACCACACTGAAACAGTCACTTAAACCTGGTTTCGATCAATATTTTAGAGGACAATGCAAGTTAGGTCTGGGATAGGTCTGGGATTTGCCCACATCAGGGTCATACTTTCGCATTTTTCACATACTTGTTGAACAGATCCTGGGTTTTTTCTGGTATGGATCACGCAGTAATGTGGTACCACACTGAAACATTCAGTTAAACCTGGTCTTGATAAATATTTTTGAGGATAACGCATGCTAGGTCTGGGTTAGGTCTAGGATTTGCCCTCATCAGGCTCATACTTTCGCATATTTCTGATACTTCACGGATAGATCCTGGGCTATTTTCTGGTTTGGATCACATAGTAATGTGGTACCACACTGAAACAGTCGATTAAACCAGGTTTCGATCAATATTCTTGAGGATAACGCATGTCAGGTCTAGGTAAGGCCTGGGATTTTCACTCATCAGACAAATTCTTTCGCATTCTTCACATACGTGTTGAACGGATCCTGGGTTTTTTCTGGTTTGGATCACGCAGTAATGTGGGACCACACTGAAACAATCAATTAAACCTGGTCTTGATAAATATTTTAGAGGATAACGCATGTTAGGTCTGGGTTAGGTCTAGGATTTGCTCTCGTCAGGCTCATACTTTCGCATATTTCTCATACTTGATGGCTAGATCCTGGGCTTTTTCTGGATTGCATCTCGTAGTAATAAAGTACAACACTGAAACAGTCAATTAAACCTGGTTTCCATCAATATCTTAGAGGACAACGCAAGTTAGGTCTAGGATAGGTCTGGGATTTGCCCTCATCAGACTCATACGTTCGCGTTTTTCACAAACTTGTTGAACGGATCCTGGGTTTTTTCCGGTTTGGATCAGGTAGTAATGTGGTACCACACTGAAACATTCAAATAAACCAGGTCTTGATAAATATTTTAGAGGATAACGCATGTTAGGTTTGGGTTAGGTCTAGGATTTGCCCACATCAGGCTCATACTTTCGCGTATTTCTCATACTTCATGGCTAGATCCTGGGCTGTTTCTGGATTGTATCATGTAGTAATGTGGTACCACGCTGAAACAGTCAATTAAACCTTGTTTCGATCAATATTTTAGAGGATAACGCAAGTTAGGTCTGGCATAGGTCTGGTATTCGCCCTCATCAGGCTCATACTTTCGCACACTTCACAGACTTGTTTAACAGATCCTGGGTTTTTTCTGGTTTGGTTCACGTAGTAATGTGTTACCACATTGAAACATTCAGTTAAACCTGGTCTTGATATATAATTTTGAGGATAACGCATGTTAGGTCTGGGTTAGGTCTAGGATTTGCCCTCATCAGGCTCATACTTTCGCATATTTCTTATACTTCATGGATAGATCCTGGGCTATTTTCTGGTTTGGATCACATAGTAATGTGGTACCACACTGAAACATTCAGTTAAACCTGGTCTTGATAAATATTTTTGAGGATAACGCATGTTAGGTTTGGGTTAGGTCTAGGATTTGCCCTCATCAGGCTCATACTTTCGCATTTTTCACATACTTGTTGAACAGATCCTGGCTTTTTCTGGTGTGGATCGCGCAGTAATGTGGTACCACACTGAAACAGCCCACTAAACCTGGTTTCGATCAATATTTTAGAGGATAACGAAAGTTATGTCTAGGTTAGGCCTGGGATTTGCCCTCATCAGACTCATACGTTCGCGTTTTTCACATACTTTTTGAACGGATCCTGGGTTTTTTCTGGTTTGGATCACGTAGTAATGTGGTACCACACTGAAACATTCAAATAAACCAGGTCTTGATAAATATTTTAGATGATAACGCATGTTAGGTCTGGGATAGCTCTGGGATTCGCCCTCACCAGGCTCATACTTTCGCACACTTTACAGACTCGTTTAACAGATCCTGGGTTTTTTCTGGTTTGGTTCACGTAGTAATGTGGTACCACACTGAAACATTCAGATAAACCTGGTCTTGATCAATATTTTAGAGGATAACGCATGTTAGGTTTGGGTTAGGTCTAGGATTTGCCCTCATCAGGCTCATACTTTCGCATTTTTCACATACTTGTTGAACAGATCCTGGCTTTTTCTGGTGTGGATCGCGCAGTAATGTGGTACCACACTGAAACAGCCCACTAAACCTGGTTTCGATCAATATTTTAGAGGATAACGAAAGTTATGTCTAGGTTAGGCCTGGGATTTGCCCGCATCAGACTCATGCTTTCGCATTTTTCACATACTTGTTGAACAGATCCTGGGTTTTTTCTGGTATGGATCACGTAGTAATGTGGTACCATACTGAAACATTCAGTTAAACCTGGTCTTGATAATTATTTTTGAGGATAACGCATGTTACGTCTGGGTTAGGTCTAGGATTTGCCCTCATCAGGCTCATACTTTCGCATATTTCTTATACTTCATGGATAGATCCTGGGCTATTTTCTGGTTTGGATCACATAGTAATGTGGTACCACACTGAAACAGTCGATTAAACCAGGTTTCGATCAATATTTTTGAGGATAACGCATGTCAGGTCTAGGTTAGGCCTGGGATTTTCACTCATCAGACTCATTCTTTCGCATTCTTCACATACTTGTTGAACGGATCCTGGGTTTTTTCTGGTTTGGATCACGTAGTAATGTGGGACCACACTGAAACAATCAATTAAACCTGGTCTTGATAAATATTTTAGAGGATATCGCATGTTAGGTCTGGGTTAGGTCTAGGATTTGCCCTCATCAGGCTCATACTTTCGCATATTTCTCATACTTGATGGCTAGATCCTGGGCTTTTTCTGGATTGCATCACGAAGTAATGAAGTACAACACTGAAACAATCAATTAAACCTGAATTCCATCAATATCTTAGAGGACAACGCAAGTTAGGTCTGGGATAGGTCTGGGATTTGCCCTCATGAGACTCATACTTTCGCACACTTCACATACTCGTTGAACAGATCCTGGGTTATTTTCTGGTTTGGATCACTTAGTAATGAGGTACGACACTCAAACAGTCGATTAAACCAGGTTTCGATCAATATTTTTGAGGATAACGCATGTTAGGTCTGGGTTAGGTCTAGGATTTGCCCTCATCAGGCTCACACTGTCGCATATTTCTCATACTTCATGGCTAGATCCTGGGCTGTTTCTGGATTGTATCACATAGTAATGTGGTACCACGCTGAAACAGTCGATTCAACCTGGTTTCGATCAATATTTTAGAGGATAACGCAAGTTAAGTCTGGGAAAGTTCTGGGATTTGCCCTCATCAGGCTCATACTTTCGCATATTTCTCATACTTCATGGCTAGACCCTGGGCTTTTTCTGGATTGCATCACGTAGTAATGAAGTACAACACTGAAACAGTCAATTAAACCTGGTTTCCATCAATATTTTAGAGGACAACGCATGTTAGGTCTAGGATAGGTCTGGGATTTGCCCTCATCAGACTCATACGTTCGCGTTTTTCACAAACTTGTTGAACGGATCCTGGGTTTTTTCCGGTTTGGATCAGGTAGTAATGTGGTACCACACTGAAACATTCAAATAAACCAGGTCTTGATAAATATTTTAGAGGATAACGCATGTTAGGTTTGGGTTAGGTCTAGGATTTGCCCACATCAGGCTCATACTTTCGCATATTTCTCATACTTCATGGCTAGATCCTGGGCTGTTTCTGGATTGTATCATGTAGTAATGTGGTACCACGCTGAAACAGTCAATTAAACCTTGATTCGATCAATATTTTAGAGGATAACGCAAGTTAGGTCTGGCATAGGTCTGGTATTCGCCCTCATCAGGCTCATACTTTCGCACACTTCACAGACTTGTTTAACAGATCCTGGGTTTTTTCTGGTTTGGTTCACGTAGTAATGTGTTACCACATTGAAACATTCAGTTAAACCTGGTCTTGATATATAATTTTGAGGATAACGCATGTTAGGTCTGGGTTAGGTCTAGGATTTGCCCTCATCAGGCTCATACTTTCGCATATTTCTTATACTTCATGGATAGATCCTGGGCTATTTTCTGGTTTGGATCACATAGTAATGTGGTACCACACTGAAACATTCAGTTAAACCTGGTCTTGATAAATATTTTTGAGGATAACGCATGTTAGGTTTGGGTTAGGTCTAGGATTTGCCCTCATCAGGCTCATACTTTCGCATTTTTCACATACTTGTTGAACAGATCCTGGCTTTTTCTGGTGTGGATCGCGCAGTAATGTGGTACCACACTGAAACAGCCCACTAAACCTGGTTTCGATCAATATTTTAGAGGATAACGAAAGTTATGTCTAGGTTAGGCCTGGGATTTGCCCTCATCAGACTCATACGTTCGCGTTTTTCACATACTTTTTGAACGGATCCTCGGTTTTTTCTGGTTTGGATCACGTAGTAATGTGGTACCACACTGAAACATTCAAATAAACCAGGTCTTGATAAATATTTTAGATGATAACGCATGTTAGGTCTGGGATAGCTCTGGGATTCGCCCTCACCAGGCTCATACTTTCGCACACTTTACAGACTCGTTTAACAGATCCTGGGTTTTTTCTGGTTTGGTTCACGTAGTAATGTGGTACCACACTGAAACATTCAGATAAACCTGGTCTTGATCAATATTTTAGAGGATAACGCATGTTAGGTTTGGGTTAGGTCTAGGATTTGCCCTCATCAGGCTCATACTTTCGCATTTTTCACATACTTGTTGAACAGATCCTGGCTTTTTCTGGTGTGGATCGCGCAGTAATGTGGTACCACACTGAAACAGCCCACTAAACCTGGTTTCGATCAATATTTTAGAGGATAACGAAAGTTATGTCTAGGTTAGGCCTGGGATTTGCCCGCATCAGACTCATGCTTTCGCATTCTTCACATACTTGTTGAACGGATCCTGGGTTTTTTCTGGTTTGGATCACGTAGTAATGTGGGACCACACTGAAACAATCAATTAAACCTGGTCTTGATAAATATTTTAGAGGATATCGCATGTTAGGTCTGGGTTAGGTCTAGGATTTGCCCTCATCAGGCTCATACTTTCGCATATTTCTCATACTTGATGGCTAGATCCTGGGCTTTTTCTGGATTGCATCACGAAGTAATGAAGTACAACACTGAAACAATCAATTAAACCTGAATTCCATCAATATCTTAGAGGACAACGCAAGTTAGGTCTGGGATAGGTCTGGGATTTGCCCTCATGAGACTCATACTTTCGCACACTTCACATACTCGTTGAACAGATCCTGGGTTATTTTCTGGTTTGGATCACATAGTAATGAGGTACGACACTCAAACAGTCGATTAAACCAGGTTTCGATCAATATTTTTGAGGATAACGCATGTTAGGTCTGGGTTAGGTCTAGGATTTGCCCTCATCAGGCTCACACTGTCGCATATTTCTCATACTTCATGGCTAGATCCTGGGCTGTTTCTGGATTGTATCACATAGTAATGTGGTACCACGCTGAAACAGTCGATTCAACCTGGTTTCGATCAATATTTTAGAGGATAACGCAAGTTAAGTCTGGGAAAGTTCTGGGATTTGCCCTCATCAGGCTCATACTTTCGCATATTTCTCATACTTCATGGCTAGACCCTGGGCTTTTTCTGGATTGCATCACGTAGTAATGAAGTACAACACTGAAACAGTCAATTAAACCTGGTTTCCATCAATATTTTAGAGGACAACGCATGTTAGGTCTAGGTTAGGCCTGGGATTTGCCCTCATCAAGGTCATACTTTCACAGTTTTAACATACATGTTGACCTGATCGAGGGTTTTTTCCGCTTTGAATCACGTAGTAAAGTGGTACCACACTGAAACAGTCGATTAAACCAGGTTTCGATCAATATTTTTGAGGATAACGCATGTTAGGTCTAGGTTAGGCCTGGGATTATCACTCATCAGACTCATACTTTCGCATTCTTCACATACTTGTTGAACGGATCTTGGGTTTTTTCTGGTGTGGATCACGTAGTAATGTGGTACCACACTGATACAATCAATTAAACCTGGTTTCCATCAATATTTTAGAGGACAACGCATGTTAGGTCTAGGTTAGGCCTGGGATTTGCCCTCATCAAGGTCATACTTTCACAGTTTTAACATACATGTTGACCTGATCGAGGGTTTTTTCCGCTTTGGATCACGTAGTAAAGTGGTACGACACTGAAACAGTCCACTAAACCTGGTTTGGATCAATATTTTAGAGGATAATGCATGTTAGGTCTAGGTTAGCCCTGAGATTTTCACTCATCACACTCATACTTTCGCATTCTTCAGATACCTGTTGAACGGATCCTGGGTTTTTTCTGGTATGGTTCACGTAGTAATGTGGTACCATACTGAAACATTCAGTTAAACCTGGTCTTGACAAATATTTTTGAGGATAACGCATGTTAGGTCTGGGTTAGGCCTGGGATTTGCCCTCATCAGGGTCATACATTCGCAGTTCTAACATACATGTTGACCTGATCGAGGGTTTTTTCTGCTATGGATCACGTATTAAAGTGGTACCACACTGAATCATTCAGTTAAACCTGGTCTTGATAAATATTTTTGAGGATAACGCATGTTAGGTCTGGGTTAGGTCTAGGATTTGCCCTCATCAGGCTCATACTTTCGAATATTTCTTATACTTCATGTATAGATCCTGGGCTATTTTCTGGTTTGGAGCACATAGTAATGTGGTGCCACAATGAAACAGTCGATTAAACCTGGTTTCGATCAATATTTTAGAGGATAATGAAAGTTATGTCTAGGTTAGGCCTGGGATTTGCCCTCATCAGACTCATACTTTCGCACACTTCACATACTCGTTGAACAGATCCTGGGTTATTTCCTGGTTTGGATCACATAGTAATGAGGTACCACACTCAAACAGTCGATTAAACCAGGTTTCGATCAATATTTTTGAGGATAACGCATGTTAGGTCTGGGTTAGGTCTAGGATTTGCCCTCATCAGGCTCACCCTTTCGCATATTTCTCATACTTCATGGCTAGATCCTGGGCTGTTTCTGGATTGTATCACATAGTAATGTGGTACCACGCTGAAACAGTCGATTCAACCTGGTCTTGATAAATATTTTTGAGGATAACGCATGTTAGGTCTGGGTTAGGTCTAGGATTTGCCCTCATCAGGCTCATACTTTCGCATATTTCTTATACTTCATGTATAGATCCTGGGCTATTTTCTGGTTTGGATCACATAGTAATGTGGTACCACAATGAAACAGTCGATTAAACCTGGTTTCGATCAATATTTTAGAGGATAATGAAAGTTATGTCTAGGTTAGGCCTGGGATTTGCCCTCATCAGACTCATACTTTCGCACACTTCACATACTCGTTGAACAGATCCTGGGTTATTTCCTGGTTTGGATCACATAGTAATGTGGTACCACACTGAAACAGTCGATTAAACCAGGTTTCGATCAATATTCTTGAGGATAACGCATGTTAGGTCTAGGTAAGTCCTGGGATTTTCACTCATCAGACTCATTCTTTCGCATTCTTCACATACCTGTTGAACGGATCCTGGGTTTTTTCTGGTTTGGATCACGTAGTAATGTGGGACCACACTGAAGCAATCAATTAAACCTGGTCTTGATAAATATTTTAGAGGGTAACGCATGCTAGGTCTGGGTTAGGTCTAGGATTTGCTCTCGTCAGGCTCATACTTTCGCATATTTCTCATACTTGATGGCTAGATCCTGGGCTTTTTCTGGATTGCATCACGTAGTAATGAAGTACAACACTGAAACAATCAATTAAACCTGGTTTCCATCAATATCTTAGAGGACAACGCAAGTTAGGTCTGGGATAGGTCTGGGATTTGCCCTCATCAGACTCATACGCTCGCGTTTTTCACATACTTGTTGAACGGATCCTGGGTTTTTTCTGGTTTGGATCACGTAGTAATGTGGTACCACACTGAAACATTCAAATAAACCAGGTCTTGATAAATATTTTAGATGATAACGCATGTTAGGTCTGGGTTAGGTCTAGGATTTGCCCTCATCAGGCTCATACTTTCGCATATTTCTCATACTTCATGGCTAGATCCTGGGCTATTTTCTGGTTTGGATCACATAGTAATGTGGTACCACACTGAAACAGTCGATTAAACCCAGGTTTCGATCAATATTCTTGAGGATAACGCATGTTAGGTCTAGGTAAGGCCTGGGATTTTCACACATCAGACTCATTCTTTCGCATTCTTCACATACCTGTTGAACGGATCCTGGGTTTTTTCTGGTTTGGATCACGTAGTAATGTGGGACCACACTGAAACAATCAATTAAACCTGGTCTTGATAAATATTTTAGAGGATAACGCATGTTAGGTCTGGGTTAGGTCTAGGATTTGCTCTCGTCAGGCTCATACTTTCGCATATTTCTCATACTTGATGGCTAGATCCTGGGCTTTTTCTGGATTGCATCACGTAGTAATGACGTACAACACTGAAACAGTCAATTAAACCTGGTTTCCATCAGTATCTTAGAGGACAACGCAAGTTAGGTCTGGGATAGGTCTGGGATTTGCCCTCATCAGACTCATACGTTCGCGTTTTTCACATACTTGTTGAACGGATCCTGGGTTTTTTCTGGTTTGGATCACATAGTAATGTGGTACCACACTGAAACAGTCGATTAAACCAGGTTTCGATCAATATTCTTGAGGATAACGCATGTTAGGTCTAGGTAAGGCCTGGGATTTTCACTCATCAGACAAATTCTTTCGCATTCTTCACATACGTGTTGAACGGATCCTGGGTTTTTTCTGGTTTGGATCACGTTGTAATGTGAGACCACACTGAAACAATCAATTAAACCTGGTCTTGATAAATATTTTAGAGGATAACGCATGTTAGGTCTGGGTTAGGTCTAGGATTTGCTCTCGTCAGGCTCATACTTTCGCATATTTCTCATACTTGATGGCTAGATCCTGGGCTTTTTCTGGATTGCATCTCGTAGTAATGAAGTACAACACTGAAACAGTCAATTAAACCTGGTTTCCACCAATATCTTAGAGGACAACGCAAGTTAGGTCTGGGATAGGTCTGGGATTTGCCCTCATCAGTCTCATACGTTCGCGTTTTTCACATACTTGTTGAACGGATCCTGGGTTTTCTCAGGTTTGGATCACGTAGTAATGTGGTACCACACTGAAACATTCAAATAAACCAGGTCTTGATAAATATTTTAGAAGATAACGCATGTTAGGTTTGGGTTAGGTCTAGGATTTGCCCACATCAGGCTCATACTTTCGCATATTTCTCATACTTCATGGCTAGATCCTGGGCTGTTTCTGGATTGTATCACGTAGTAATGTGGTACCACGCTGAAACAGTCAATTAAACCTTGTTTCGATCAATATTTTAGAGGATAACGCAAGTTAGGTCTGGGATAGGACTGGTATTCGCCCTCATCAGGCTCATACTTTCGCACACTTCACAGACTTGTTTAACAGATCCTGGGTTTTTTCTGGTTTGGTTCACGTAGTAATGTGGTACCACACTGAAACATTCAGTTAAACCTGGTCTTGATATATATTTTTGAGGATAACGCATGTTAGGTCTGGGTTAGGTCTAGGATTTGCCCTCATCAGGCTCATACTTTCGCATATTTCTTATACTTCATGGATAGATCCTGGGCTATTTTCTGGTTTGGATCACATAGTAATGTGGTACCACACTGAATCATTCAGTAAAACCTGGTCTTGATAAATATTTTTGAGGATAACGCATGTTAGGTCTGGGATAGGTCTAGGATTCGCCCTCATCAGGCTCGTACTTTCGCACACTTCACAGACTCGTTTAACAGATCCTGGGTTTTTTCTGGTTTGGTTCACGTAGTAATGTGGTACCACACTGAAACATTCAGTTAAACCTGGTCTTGATCAATATTTTAGGGTATAACGCATGTTAGGCTTGGGTTAGGTCTAGGATTTGCCCTCATCAGGCTCATACTTTCGCATTTTTCACATACTTGTTGAACAGATCCTGGCTTTTTCTGGTTTGGATCGCGCAGTAATGTGGTACCACACTGAAACAGCCCACTAAACCTGGTTTCGATCAATATTTTAGAGGATAACGAAAGTTATGTCTAGGTTAGGCCTGGGATTTGCCCTCATCAGACTCATACGTTCGCGTTTTTCACATATTTGTTGAACGGATCCTGGGTTTTTTCTGGTTTGGATCACGTAGTAATGTGGTACCACACTGAAACATTCAAATAAACCAGGTCTTGATAAATATTTCAGATGATAACGCATGTTAGGTCTGGGATAGCTCTGGGATTCGCCCTCACCAGGCTCATACTTTCGCACGCTTTACAGACTCGTTTAACAGATCCTGGGTTTTTTCTGGTTTGGTTCACGTAGTAATGTGGTACCACACTGAAACATTCAGATAAACCTGGTCTTGATCAATATTTTAGAGGATAACGCATGTTAGGTTTGGGTTAGGTCTAGGATTTGCCCTCATCAGGCTCATACTTTCGCATTTTTCACATACTTGTTGAACAGATCCTGGCTTTTTCTGGTGTGGATCGCGCAGTAATGTGGTACCACACTGAAACAGCCCACTAAACCTGGTTTCGATCAATATTTTAGAGGATGACGAAAGTTATGTCTAGGTTAGGCCTGGGATTTGCCCTCATCAGGCTCATACTTTCGCATATTTCTTATACTTCATGGATAGATCCTGGGCTATTTTCTGGTTTGGATCACATAGTAATGTGGTACCACACTGAAACAGTCGATTAAACCAGGTTTCGATCAATATTTTTGAGGATAATGCATGTTAGGTCTAGGTTAGGCCTGGGATTTTCACTCATCAGACTCATTCTTTCGCATTCTTCACATACTTGTTGAACGGATCCTGGGTTTTTTCTGGTTTGGATCACGTAGTAATGTGGGACCACACTGAAACAATCAATTAAACCTGGTCTTGATAAATATTTTAGAGGATATCGCATGTTAGGTCTGGGTTAGGTCTAGGATTTGCCCTCATCAGGCTCATACTTTCGCATATTTCTCATACTTGATGGCTAGATCCTGGACTATTTTCTGGTTTGGTTCACGTAGTAATGTGGTACCACACTGAAACATTCAGATAAACCTGGTCTTGATCAATATTTTAGAGGATAACGCATGTTAGGTTTGGGTTAGGTCTAGGATTTGCCCTCATCAGGCTCATACTTTCGCATTCTTCACATACTTGTTGAACGGATCCTGGGTTTTTTCTGGTTTGGATCACGTAGTAATGTGGGACCACACTGAAACAATCAATTAAACCTGGTCTTGATAAATATTTTAGAGGACAACGCAAGTTAGGTCTGGGATAGGTCTGGGATTTGCCCTCATCAGACTCATACGTTCGCGTTTTTCACATACTTGTTGAACGGATCCTGGGTTTTTTCTGGTTTGGGTCACGTAGTAATGTGGTGCCACACTGAAACAGTCCACTCAACCTGGTTTCGATCAATATTTTAGAGGATAACTAAAGTTATGTCTAGGTTAGGCCTGGGATTTGCCCTCATCAGACTCATGCTTTCGCATTTTTCACATACTTGTTGAGCGGATCCTGGGTTTTTTCTGGTTTGGATCACGTAGTAATGTGGGACCACACTGAAACAGTCGATTATACCTGGTCTTGATAAATATTTTAGAGGACAACGCATGTTAGGTCTGGGTTAGGTCTAGGATTTGCCCTCATCAGGGTCATACTTTCGCATTTTTCACATACTTGTTGAACAGATCCTGGGTTTTTTCTGGTTTGGATCACGTAGTAATGTGGGACCACACTGAAACAATCAGTTAAACCTGGTCTTGATAAATATTTTAGAGGATATCGCATGTTAGGTCTGGGTTAGGTCTAGGATTTGCCCTCATCAGGCTCATACTTTCGCATATTTCTCATACTTGATGGCTAGATCCTGGGCTATTTTCTGGTTTGGATCACATAGTAATGTGGTACCACACTGAAACAGTCGATTAAACCAGGTTTCGACCAATATTTTTGAGGATAACGCATGTTAGGTCTAGGTTAGGCCTGGGATTTTCACGCATCAGACTCATACTTTTTTTTTTTTTTTTTTTTTTTTGTCGTGGGGAAAATCTTCGAAAGACTCCCTCCCACCTCCTTGGGGAGAGGTGGGAGGGGTGTGTGGGATTCCCCGCGCCCGTACAACGACAGGCGCGGGACCTACCCACTAAAAACCCCACGGTGACCCTTCGGCACGCTTTGGGAGGATACCGGGAATCGCTCGAAGCATTCTTCCGGTATCCTCCCCGTGCCCGCGCTTTCGCGCCCATCCCCCAGTAGACACACTGCCTCATAGCGGCGGGACGGGGCCACTCTATCCCGCCGCTATCCGTCCCGGGGCCGATCAGACTCATACTTTCGCATTCTTCACATACTTGTTGAACGGATCCTGGGTTTTTTCTGGTTTGGATCACGTAGTAATGTGGGACCACACTGAAACAGTCGATTATACCTGGTCTTGATAAATATTTTAGAGGACAACGCATGTTAGGTCTGGGTTAGGTCTAGGATTTGCCCTCATCAGGGTCATACTTTCGCATTTTTCACATACTTGTTGAACAGATCCTGGGTTTTTTCTGGTATGGATCACGCAGTAATGTGGTACCACACTGAAACACTCAGTTAAACCTGGTCTTGATAAATATTTTTGAGGATAACGCATGTTAGGTCTGGGTTAGGTCTAGGAATTGCCCTAATCAGGCTCATACTTTCGCATATTTCTTATACTTCATGGATAGATCCTGGGCTATTTTCTGGATTGCATCACGTAGTAATGAAGTACAACACTGAAACAGTCAATTAAACCCGGTTTCGATAAATATTTTAGAGAATAATTCATGTTAGGTCTAGGTTAGGCCTGGGATTTGCCCTCATCAGGGTCATACTTTCGCAGTTCTAACATACGTGTTGACCTGATCGAGGGTTTTTTCTGCTTTGGATCACGTAGTAAAGTGGTACCACACTGAAACAGTACACTAAACCTGGTTTCGATCAATATTTTAGAGGATAACTAAAGTTATGTCTAGGTTAGGCCTGGGATTTGCCCTCATCAGACTCATGCTTTCGCATTTTTCACATACTTGTTGAGCGGATCCTGGGTTTTTTCTGGTTTGGATCACGTAGTAATGTGGGACCACACTGAAACAATCAATTAAACCTGGTCTTGATAAATATTTTAGAGGATATCGCATGTTAGGTCTGGGTTAGGTCTAGGATTTGCCCTCATCAGCCTCATACTTTCGCATATTTCTCATACTTCATGGCTAGATCCTGGGCTTCTTCTGGATTGCATCACGTAGTAATGAAGTACAACACTGAAACAGTCAATTAAACCTGGTTTCGATAAATATTTTACAGAATAATTCATGTTAGGTCTAGGTTAGGCCTGGGATTTGCCCTCATCAGGGTCATACTTTCGCAGTTCTAACATACGTGTTGACCTGATCGAGGGTTTTTTCTGGTTTGAGTCACGTAGTAATGTGGTACCACACTGAAAGAGTCGATTAAACCAGGTTTCGATCAATATTTTTGAGGATAACGCATGTTAGGTCCATGTTAGGCCTGGGATTTTCACTCATCAGACTCATACTTTCGCATTCTTCAGATACTTGTTGAACGGATCCTGGGTTTTTTTCTAGTATGGTTCACGTAGTAATGTGGTACCACACTGAAACAATCAATTAAACCAGGTCTTGATAAATATTTTAGATGATAACGCATGTTAGGTCTGGGTTAGGTCTAGGATTTGCCCTCATCAGGCCCCTACTTTCGCATATTTCTCATACTTCATGGCTAGATCCTGGGCTTTTTCTGGATTGCATCACGTAGTAATGAAGTACAACACTGAAACAGTCAATTAAACCTGGTTTCGATAAATATTTTAGAGAATAATTCATGTTATGTCTAGGTTAGGCCTGGGATTTGCTCTCATCAGACTCATGCTTTTTTTTTTTTTTTTTTTTTTTTTGTCGTGGGGAAAATCTTCGAAAGACTCCCTCCCACCTCCTTGGGGAGAGGTGGGAGGGGTGTGTGGGATTCCCCGCGCCCGTACAACGACAGGCGCGGGACCTACCCACTAAAAACCCCACGGTGACCCTTTGGCACGCTTTGGGAGGATACCGGGAATCGCTCGAATCATTCTTCCGGTATCCTCCCCGTGCCCGCGCTTTCGCGCCCATCCCCCGGGGGGACAATCGGTCCCCCCAGTAGACACACTGCCTCATAGCGGCGGGACGGGGCCACTCCATCCCGCCGCTATCCGTCCCGGGGCCGCGTTTAGTGGCGGCTGCGAGCCCCAACTCGCAACCGCCCGCGACCCCGTTTCCACCCCTCGGCGGCCGGGCGTTCATGGCCGCACCAGACCGCCGAGGGTGCCTCCCCTTGCGTCGGACCGGTAGGGGGAGGCACTCCTACCCCCAACCGGTCCGACCCGGCGCCGCCTGGCGGGAGGAGGGTCCCCTCAGGACCCCCCTCCCAGCCTAGGTCATCCGCCACGCCGAGGCATCAGACTCATGCTTTCGCATTTTTCACATACATGTTGAACAGATCCTGGGTTTTTTCTGGTATGGATCACGTAGTAATGTGGTACCACACTGAAACATTCAGTTAAACCTGGTCTTGATAAATATTTTTGAGGATAACGCATGTTAGGTCTGGGTTAGGTCTAGGATTTGCCCTCATCAGGCTCATACTTTCGCATATTTCTCATACTTCATGGCTAGATCCTGGGCTATTTCTGGATTGGATCACGTAGTAATGTGGTACCACACTGAAACAGTCAATTAAACCTGGTTTCGATCAATATTTTAGAGGACAATGCAAGTTAGGTCTGGGATAGGTCTGGGATTTGCCCACATTAGGGTCATACTTTCGCATTTTTCACATACTTATTGAACAGATCCTGGGTTTTTTCTGGTATGGATCACGCAGTAATGTGGTACCACACTGAAACATTCAGTTAAACCTGGTCTTGATAAATATTTTTGAGGATAACGCATGTTAGGTCTGGGTTAGGTCTAGGAATTGCCCTAATCAGGCTCATACTTTCGCATATTTCTTATACTTCATGGATAGATCCTGGGCTATTTTCTGGATTGCATCACGTAGTAATGAAGTACAACACTGAAACAGTCAATTAAACCCGGTTTCGATAAATATTTTAGAGAATAATTCATGTTAGGTCTAGGTTAGGCCTGGGATTTGCCCTCATCAGGGTCATACTTTCGCAGTTCTAACATACGTGTTGACCTGATCGAGGGTTTTTTCTGCTTTGGATCACGTAGTAAAGTGGTACCACACTGAAACAGTACACTAAACCTGGTTTCGATCAATATTTTAGAGGATAACTAAAGTTATGTCTAGGTTAGGCCTGGGATTTGCCCTCATCAGACTCATGCTTTCGCATTTTTCACATACTTGTTGAGCGGATCCTGGGTTTTTTCTGGTTTGGATCACGTAGTAATGTGGGGCCACACTGAAACAATCAATTAAACCTGGTCTTGATAAATATTTTAGAGGATATCGCATGTTAGGTCTGGGTTAGGTCTAGGATTTGCCCTCATCAGCCTCATACTTTCGCATATTTCTCATACTTCATGGCTAGATCCTGGGCTTCTTCTGGATTGCATCACGTAGTAATGAAGTACAACACTGAAACAGTCAATTAAACCTGGTTTCGATAAATATTTTACAGAATAATTCATGTTAGGTCTAGGTTAGGCCTGGGATTTGCCCTCATCAGGGTCATACTTTCGCAGTTCTAACATACGTGTTGACCTGATCGAGGGTTTTTTCTGCTATGGATCACGTAGTAAAGTGGTACCACACTGAAACAGTACACTAAACCTGGTTTCGATCAATATTTTAGAGGATAACGAAAGTTATGTCTAGGTTAGGCCTGGGATTTGCCCTCATCAGACTCATGCTTTCGCATTTTTCACATACTTGTTGAACGGATCCTGGGTTTTTTTCTAGTATGGTTCACGTAGTAATGTGGTACCACACTGAAACAATCAATTAAACCAGGTCTTGATAAATATTTTAGATGATAACGCATGTTAGGTCTGGGTTAGGTCTAGGATTTGCCCTCATCAGGCCCCTACTTTCGCATATTTCTCATACTTCATGGCTAGATCCTGGGCTTTTTCTGGATTGCATCACGTAGTAATGAAGTACAACACTGAAACAGTCAATTAAACCTGGTTTCGATAAATATTTTAGAGAATAATTCATGTTATGTCTAGGTTAGGCCTGGGATTTGCTCTCATCAGACTCATGCTTTTTTTTTTTTTTTTTTTTTTTTTGTCGTGGGGAAAATCTTCGAAAGACTCCCTCCCACCTCCTTGGGGAGAGGTGGGAGGGGTGTGTGGGATTCCCCGCGCCCGTACAACGACAGGCGCGGGACCTACCCACTAAAAACCCCACGGTGACCCTTTGGCACGCTTTGGGAGGATACCGGGAATCGCTCGAAGCATTCTTCCGGTATCCTCCCCGTGCCCGCGCTTTCGCGCCCATCCCCCGGGGGGACAATCGGTCCCCCCAGTAGACACATTGCCTCATAGCGGCGGGACGGGGCCACTCCATCCCGCCGCTATCCGTCCCGGGGCCGCGTTTAGTGGCGGCTGCGAGCCCCAACTCGCAACCGCCCGCGACCCCGTTTCCACCCCTCGGCGGCCGGGCGTTCATGGCCGCACCAGACCGCCGAGGGTGCCTCCCCTTGCGACGGACCGGTAGGGGGAGGCACTCCTACCCCCAACCGGTCCGACCCGGCGCCGCCTGGCGGGAGGAGGGTCCCCTCAGGACCCCCCTCCCAGCCTAGGTCATCCGCCACGCCGAGGCATCAGACTCATGCTTTCGCATTTTTCACATACATGTTGAACAGATCCTGGGTTTTTTCTGGTATGGATCACGTAGTAATGTGGTACCACACTGAAACATTCAGTTAAACCTGGTCTTGATAAATATTTTTGAGGATAACGCATGTTAGGTCTGGGTTAGGTCTAGGATTTGCCCTCATCAGGCTCATACTTTCGCATATTTCTCATACTTCATGGCTAGATCCTGGGCTATTTCTGGATTGGATCACGTAGTAATGTGGTACCACACTGAAACAGTCAATTAAACCTGGTTTCAATCAATATTTTAGAGGACAATGCAAGTTAGGTCTGGGATAGGTCTGGGATTTGCCCACATTAGGGTCATACTTTCGCATTTTTCACATACTTATTGAACAGATCCTGGGTTTCTTCTGGTATGGATCACGCAGTAATGTGGTACCACACTGAAACATTCAGTTAAACCTGGTCTTGATAAATATTTTTGAGGATAACGCATGTTAGGTCTGGGTTAGGTCTAGGATTTGCCCTAATCAGGCTCATACTTTCGCATATTTCTTATACTTCATGGATAGATCCTGGGCTATTTTCTGGTTTGGATCACATAGTAATGTGGTACCACACTGAAACAGTCGATTAAACCAGGTTTCGATCAATATTCTTGAGGATAACGCATGTTAGGTCTAGGTAAGGCCTGGGATTTTCACACATCAGACTCATTCTTTCGCATTCTTCACATACCTGTTGAACGGATCCTGGGTTTTTTCTGGTTTGGATCACGTAGTAATGTGGGACCACACTGAAACAATCAATTAAACCTGGTCTTGATAAATATTTTAGAGGATAACGCATGTTAGGTCTGGGTTAGGTCTAGGATTTGCTCTCGTCAGGCTCATACTTTCGCATATTTCTCATACTTGATGGCTAGATCCTGGGCTTTTTCTGGATTGCATCACGCAGTAATGACGTACAACACTGAAACAGTCAATTAAACCTGGTTTCCATCAGTATCTTAGAGGACAACGCAAGTTAGGTCTGGGATAGGTCTGGGATTTGCCCTCATCAGACTCATACGTTCGCATTTTTCACATACTTGTTGAACAGATCCTGGCTTTTTCTGGTTTGGATCGCGCAGTAATGTGGTACCACACTGAAACAGCCCACTAAACCTGGTTTCGATCAATATTTTAGAGGATAACGAAAGTTATGTCTAGGTTAGGCCTGGGATTTGCCCTCATCAGACTCATGCTTTCGCATTTTTCACATACTTGTTGAACAGATCCTGGGTTTTTTCTGGTATGGATCACGTAGTAATGTGGTACCATACTGAAACATTCAGTTAAACCTGGTCTTGATAAATATTTTTGAGGATAACGCATCTTAGGTCTGGGATAGGTCTGGGATTCCCCCTCATCAGGCTCATACTTTCGCACACTTCACAGACTCGTTTAACAGATCCTGGGTTTTTTCTGGTTTGGTTCACGTAGTAATGTGGTACCACACTGAAACATTCAGTTAAACCTGGTCTTGATCAATATTTTAGAGGATAACGCATGTTAGGTTTGGGTTAGGTCTAGGATTTGCCCTCATCAGCCTCATACTTTCGCATTTTTCACATACTTGTTGAACAGATCCTGGCTTTTTCTGGTTTGGATCGCGCAGTAATGTGGTACCACACTGAAACAGCCCACTAAACCTGGTTTCGATCAATATTTTAGAGGATAACGAAAGTTATGTCTAGGTTAGGCCTGGGATTTGCCCTCATCAGACTCATACGTACGCGTTTTTCACATACTTGTTGAACGCATCCTGGGTTTTTTCTGGTTTGGATCACGTAGCAATGTGGTACCACACTGAAACATTCAAATAAACCAGGTCTTGATAAATATTTTAGATGATAACGCATGTTAGGTCTGAGATAGGTCTGGGATTCGCCCTCATCAGGCTCATACTTTCGCACACTTCACAGACTCGTTTAACAGATCCTGGGTTTTTTCTGGTTTGGTTCAAGTAGTAATGTGGTACCACACTGAAACATTCAGTTAAACCTGGTCTTGATCAATATTTTAGAGGATAACGCATGTTAGGTTTGGGTTAGGTCTAGGATTTGCCCTCATCAGGCTCATACTTTCGCATTTTTCGCATACTTGTTGAACAGATCCTGGCTTTTTCTGGTTTGGATCGCGCAGTAATGTGGTACCACACTGAAACAGCCCACTAAACCTGGTTTCGATCAATATTTTAGAGGATAACGAAAGTTATGTCTAGGTTAGGCCTGGGATTTGCCCTCATCAGACTCATGCTTTCGCATTCTTCACATACTTGTTGAGCGGATCCTGGGCTTTTTCTGGTTTGGATCACGTAGTAATGTGGGACCACACTGAAACAATCAATTAAACCTGGTCTTGATAAATATTTTAGAGGATATCGCATGTTAGGTCTGGGTTAGGTCTAGGATTTGCCCTCATCAGGCCCCTACTTTCGCATATTTCTCATACTTCATGGCTAGATCCTGGGCTTTTTCTGGATTGCATCACGTAGTAATGAAGTACAACACTGAAACAGTCAATTAAACCTGGTTTCGATAAATATTTTACAGAATAATTCATGTTAGGTCTAGGTTAGGCCTGGGATTTGCCCTCATCAAGGTCATACATTCGCAGTTCTAACATACGTGTTGACCTGATCGAGGGTTTTTTCTGCTTTGGATCACGTAGTAAAGTGGTACCACACTGAAACAGTACACTAAACCTGGTTTCGATCAATATTTTAGAGGATAATGCATGTTAGGTCTAGGTTAGCCCTGAGATTTTCACTCATCAGACTCATACTTTCGCATTCTTCAGATACTTGTTGAACGGATCCTGGGCTTTTTCTGGATTGCATCACGTAGTAATGAAGTACAACACTGAAACAGTCAATTAAACCTGGTTTCGATAAATATTTTAGAGAATAATTCATGTTAGGCCTAGGGTAGGCCTGGGATTTGCCCTCATCAGGGTCATACTTTCGCAGTTCTTACATACGTGTTGACCTGGTCGAGGGTTTTTTCTGCTTTGGATCACGTAGTAAAGTGGTACCACACTGAAACAGTACACTAAACCTGGTTTGGATCAATATCTTAGAGGATAATGCATGTTAGGTCTAGGTTAGCCCTGAGATTTTCACTCATCAGACTCATACTTTCGCATTCTTCAGATACTTGTTGAACGGATCCTGGGTTCTTTTCTAGTATGGTTCACGTAGTAATGTGGTACCACACTGAAACAATCAATTAAACCAGGTCTTGATAAATATTTTAGAGGATAACGCATGTTAGGTCTGGGTTAGGTGTAGGATTTGCCCTCATCAGGCTCATACTTTCGCATATTTCTCATACTTCATGGCTAGATCCTGGGCTGTTTCTGGATTGTATCACGTAGTAATGTGGTACCACGCTGAAACAGTCAATTAAACCTGGTTTCGATCAATATTTTAGAGGATAACGCAAGTTCGGTCTGGGATAGGTCTGGGATTCGCCCTCATCAGGCTCATACTTTCGCGTTTTTCACATACTTGTTGAACTGATCCTGGGTTTTTTCTGGTTTGGATCACGTAGCAATTTGGTACAACACTGAAACAGTCGATTAAACCTGGTTTCGATCAATATTTTAGAGGAGAACGCAAGTTTGGTCTGGGATAGGTCTGGGATTTGCCCTCATCAGGCTCATACTTTCGCGTTTTTCACATACTTGTTGAACAGATCCTGGGTTTTTTCCGGTTTGAGTCACGTAGTAATGTGGTGCCACACTGAAAGAGTCGATTAAACCAGGTTTCGATCAATATTTTTGAGGATAACGCATGTTAGGTCCTGGTTAGGCCTGGGATTTTCACTCATCAGACTCATACTTTCGCATTCTTCACATACTTGTTGAACGGATCCTGGGCTTTTTCTGGATTGCATCACGTAGTAATGAAGTACAACACTGAAACAGTCAATTAAACCTGGTTTCGATAAATATTTTAGAGAATAATTCATGTTAGGCCTAGGGTAGGCCTGGGATTTGCCCTCATCAGGGTCATACTTTCGCAGTTCTTACATACGTGTTGACCTGATCGAGGGTTTTTTCTGCTTTGGATCACGTAGTAAAGTGGTACCACACTGAAACAGTACACTAAACCTGGTTTGGATCAATATTTTAGAGGATAATGCATGTTAGGTCTAGGTTAGCCCTGAGATTTTCACTCATCAGACTCATACTTTCGCATTCTTCAGATACTTGTTGAACGGATCCTGGGTTTTTTTCTAGTATGGTTCACGTAGTAATGTGGTACCACACTGAAACAATCAATTAAACCAGGTCTTGATAAATATTTTAGATGATAACGCATGTTAGGTCTGGGTTAGGTCTAGGATTTGCCCTCATCAGGCCCCTACTTTCGCATATTTCTCATACTTCATGGCTAGATCCTGGGCTTTTTCTGGATTGCATCACGTAGTAATGAAGTACAACACTGAAACAGTCAATTAAACCTGGTTTCGATAAATATTTTAGAGAATAATTCATGTTATGTCTAGGTTAGGCCTGGGATTTGCTCTCATCAGACTCATGCTTTTTTTTTTTTTTTTTTTTTTTTTGTCGTGGGGAAAATCTTCGAAAGACTCCCTCCCACCTCCTTGGGGAGAGGTGGGAGGGGTGTGTGGGATTCCCCGCGCCCGTACAACGACAGGCGCGGGACCTACCCACTAAAAACCCCACGGTGACCCTTTGGCACGCTTTGGGAGGATACCGGGAATCGCTCGAAGCATTCTTCCGGTATCCTCCCCGTGCCCGCGCTTTCGCGCCCATCCCCCGGGGGGACAATCGGTCCCCCCAGTAGACACATTGCCTCATAGCGGCGGGACGGGGCCACTCCATCCCGCCGCTATCCGTCCCGGGGCCGCGTTTAGTGGCGGCTGCGAGCCCCAACTCGCAACCGCCCGCGACCCCGTTTCCACCCCTCGGCGGCCGGGCGTTCATGGCCGCACCAGACCGCCGAGGGTGCCTCCCCTTGCGACGGACCGGTAGGGGGAGGCACTCCTACCCCCAACCGGTCCGACCCGGCGCCGCCTGGCGGGAGGAGGGTCCCCTCAGGACCCCCCTCCCAGCCTAGGTCATCCGCCACGCCGAGGCATCAGACTCATGCTTTCGCATTTTTCACATACATGTTGAACAGATCCTGGGTTTTTTCTGGTATGGATCACGTAGTAATGTGGTACCACACTGAAACATTCAGTTAAACCTGGTCTTGATAAATATTTTTGAGGATAACGCATGTTAGGTCTGGGTTAGGTCTAGGATTTGCCCTCATCAGGCTCATACTTTCGCATATTTCTCATACTTCATGGCTAGATCCTGGGCTATTTCTGGATTGGATCACGTAGTAATGTGGTACCACACTGAAACAGTCAATTAAACCTGGTTTCGATCAATATTTTAGAGGACAATGCAAGTTAGGTCTGGGATAGGTCTGGGATTTGCCCACATTAGGGTCATACTTTCGCATTTTTCACAGACTTATTGAACAGATCCTGGGTTTTTTCTGGTATGGATCACGCAGTAATGTGGTACCACACTGAAACATTCAGTTAAACCTGGTCTTGATAAATATTTTTGAGGATAACGCATGTTAGGTCTGGGTTAGGTCTAGGATTTGCCCTAATCAGGCTCATACTTTCGCATATTTCTTATACTTCATGGATAGATCCTGGGCTATTTTCTGGTTTGGATCACATAGTAATGTGGTACCACACTGAAACAGTCGATTAAACCAGGTTTCGATCAATATTCTTGAGGATAACGCATGTTAGGTCTAGGTAAGGCCTGGGATTTTCACACATCAGACTCATTCTTTCGCATTCTTCACATACCTGTTGAACGGATCCTGGGTTTTTTCTGGTTTGGATCACGTAGTAATGTGGGACCACACTGAAACAATCAATTAAACCTGGTCTTGATAAATATTTTAGAGGATAACGCATGTTAGGTCTGGGTTAGGTCTAGGATTTGCTCTCGTCAGGCTCATACTTTCGCATATTTCTCATACTTGATGGCTAGATCCTGGGCTTTTTCTGGATTGCATCACGTAGTAATGACGTACAACACTGAAACAGTCAATTAAACCTGGTTTCCATCAGTATCTTAGAGGACAACGCAAGTTAGGTCTGGGATAGGTCTGGGATTTGCCCTCATCAGACTCATACGTTCGCATTTTTCACATACTTGTTGAACAGATCCTGGCTTTTTCTGGTTTGGATCGCGCAGTAATGTGGTACCACACTGAAACAGCCCACTAAACCTGGTTTCGATCAATATTTTAGAGGATAACGAAAGTTATGTCTAGGTTAGGCCTGGGATTTGCCCTCATCAGACTCATGCTTTCGCATTTTTCACATACTTGTTGAACAGATCCTGGGTTTTTTCTGGTATGGATCACGTAGTAATGTGGTACCATACTGAAACATTCAGTTAAACCTGGTCTTGATAAATATTTTTGAGGATAACGCATCTTAGGTCTGGGATAGGTCTGGGATTCCCCCTCATCAGGCTCATACTTTCGCACACTTCACAGACTCGTTTAACAGATCCTGGGTTTTTTCTGGTTTGGTTCACGTAGTAATGTGGTACCACACTGAAACATTCAGTTAAACCTGGTCTTGATCAATATTTTAGAGGATAACGCATGTTAGGTTTGGGTTAGGTCTAGGATTTGCCCTCATCAGCCTCATACTTTCGCATTTTTCACATACTTGTTGAACAGATCCTGGCTTTTTCTGGTTTGGATCGCGCAGTAATGTGGTACCACACTGAAACAGCCCACTAAACCTGGTTTCGATCAATATTTTAGAGGATAACGAAAGTTATGTCAAGGTTAGGCCTGGGATTTGCCCTCATCAGACTCATACGTACGCGTTTTTCACATACTTGTTGAACGCATCCTGGGTTTTTTCTGGTTTGGATCACGTAGCAATGTGGTACCACACTGAAACATTCAAATAAACCAGGTCTTGATAAATATTTTAGATGATAACGCATGTTAGGTCTGAGATAGGTCTGGGATTCGCCCTCATCAGGCTCATACTTTCGCACACTTCACAGACTCGTTTAACAGATCCTGGGTTTTTTCTGGTTTGGTTCAAGTAGTAATGTGGTACCACACTGAAACATTCAGTTAAACCTGGTCTTGATCAATATTTTAGAGGATAACGCATGTTAGGTTTGGGTTAGGTCTAGGATTTGCCCTCATGAGGCTCATACTTTCGCATTCTTCACATACTTGTTGAGCGGATCCTGGGCTTTTTCTGGTTTGGATCACGTAGTAATGTGGGACCACACTGAAACAATCAATTAAACCTGGTCTTGATAAATATTTTTGAGGATATCGCATGTTAGGTCTGGGTTAGGTCTAGGATTTGCCCTCATCAGGCCCCTACTTTCGCATATTTCTCATACTTCATGGCTAGATCCTGGGCTTTTTCTGGATTGCATCACGTAGTAATGAAGTACAACACTGAAACAGTCAATTAAACCTGGTTTCGATAAATATTATACAGAATAATTCATGTTAGGTCTAGGTTAGGCCTGGGATTTGCCCTCATCAAGGTCATACATTCGCAGTTCTAACATACGTGTTGACCTGATCGAGGGTTTTTTCTGCTTTGGATCACGTAGTAAAGTGGTACCACACTGAAACAGTACACTAAACCTGGTTTCGATCAATATTTTAGAGGATAATGCATGTTAGGTCTAGGTTAGCCCTGAGATTTTCACTCATCAGACTCATACTTTCGCATTCTTCAGATACTTGTTGAACGGATCCTGGGCTTTTTCTGGATTGCATCACGTAGTAATGAAGTACAACACTGAAACAGTCAATTAAACCTGGTTTCGATAAATATTTTAGAGAATAATTCATGTTAGGCCTAGGGTAGGCCTGGGATTTGCCCTCATCAGGGTCATACTTTCGCAGTTCTTACATACGTGTTGACCTGGTCGAGGGTTTTTTCTGCTTTGGATCACGTAGTAAAGTGGTACCACACTGAAACAGTACACTAAACCTGGTTTGGATCAATATTTTAGAGGATAATGCATGTTAGGTCTAGGTTAGCCCTGAGATTTTCACTCATCAGACTCATACTTTCGCATTCTTCAGATACTTGTTGAACGGATCCTGGGTTCTTTTCTAGTATGGTTCACGTAGTAATGTGGTACCACACTGAGACAATCAATTAAACCAGGTCTTGATAAATATTTTAGAGGATAACGCATGTTAGGTCTGGGTTAGGTGTAGGATTTGCCCTCATCAGGCTCATACTTTCGCATATTTCTCATACTTCATGGCTAGATCCTGGGCTGTTTCTGGATTGTATCACGTAGTAATGTGGTACCACGCTGAAACAGTCAATTAAACCTGGTTTCGATCAATATTTTAGAGGATAACGCAAGTTCGGTCTGGGATAGGTCTGGGATTCGCCCTCATCAGGCTCATACTTTCGCGTTTTTCACATACTTGTTGAACTGATCCTGGGTTTTTTCTGGTTTGGATCACGTAGCAATTTGGTACAACACTGAAACAGTCGATTAAACCTGGTTTCGATCAATATTTTAGAGGAGAACGCAAGTTTGGTCTGGGATAGGTCTGGGATTTGCCCTCATCAGGCTCATACTTTCGCGTTTTTCACATACTTGTTGAACAGATCCTGGGTTTTTTCCGGTTTGAGTCACGTAGTAATGTGGTGCCACACTGAAAGAGTCGATTAAACCAGGTTTCGATCAATATTTTTGAGGATAACGCATGTTAGGTCCTGGTTAGGCCTGGGATTTTCACTCATCAGACTCATACTTTCGCATTCTTCACATACTTGTTGAACGGATCCTGGGCTTTTTCTGGATTGCATCACGTAGTAATGAAGTACAACACTGAAACAGTCAATTAAACCTGGTTTCGATAAATATTTTAGAGAATAATTCATGTTAGGCCTAGGGTAGGCCTGGGATTTGCCCTCATCAGGGTCATACTTTCGCAGTTCTTACATACGTGTTGACCTGATCGAGGGTTTTTTCTGCTTTGGATCACGTAGTAAAGTGGTACCACACTGAAACAGTACACTAAACCTGGTTTGGATCAATATTTTAGAGGATAATGCATGTTAGGTCTAGGTTAGCCCTGAGATTTTCACTCATCAGACTCATACTTTCGCATTCTTCAGATACTTGTTGAACGGATCCTGGGTTTTTTTCTAGTATGGTTCACGTAGTAATGTGGTACCACACTGAAACAATCAATTAAACCATGTCTTGATAAATATTTTAGAGGATAACGCATGTTAGGTCTGGGTTAGGTGTAGGATTTGCCCTCATCAGGCTCATACTTTCGCATATTTCTCATACTTCATGGCTAGATCCTGGGCAATTTCTGGATTGGATCACGTAGTAATGTGGTACCACACTGAAACAGTCAATTAAACCTGGTTTCGATCAATATTTTAGAGGATAACGAAAGTTGTGTCTAGGTTAGGCCAGGGATTTGCTCTCATCAGACTCATGCTTACGCATTTTTCACATACTTGTTGAACAGATCCTGGGTTTTTTCTGGTTTGGTTCACGTAGTAATGTGGTACCACACTGAAACATTCAATTAAACCAGGTCTTGATAAATATTTTAGATGATAACGCATGTTAGGTCTGGGTTAGGTCTAGGATTTGCCCTCATCAGGCTCATACTTACGCATATTTCTCATACTTCATGGCTAGATCCTGTGCAATTTCTGGATTGGATCACGTAGTAATGTGGTACCACACTGAAACAGTCAATTAAACCTGGTTTCGATCAATATTTTAGAGGATAACGCAAGTTAGGTCTGGGATAGGTCTGGGATTCGCCCTCATCAGGCTCATACTTTCGCGTTTTTCACATACTTGTTGAACTGATCCTGGGTTGTTTCTGGTATGGATCACGTAGTAATGTGGTACCATACTGAAACATTCAAATAAACCTGGTCTTGATAAATATTTTAGAGGATAACGCATGTTAGGTTTGGGTTAGGTCTAGGATTTGCCCACATCAGGCTCATACTTTCGCATATTTCTCATACTTCATGGCTAGATCCTCGGCTGTTTCTGGATTGTATCACGTAGTAATGTGGTACCACGCTGAAACAGTCAATTAAACCTGGTTTCGATCAATATTTTAGAGGATAACGCAAGTTCGGTCTGGGATATGTCTGGGATTCGCCCTCATCAGGCTCATACTTTCGCGTTTTTCACATACTTGTTGAACTGATCCTGGGTTTTTTCTGGTTTGGATCACGTAGTAATGTGGTACCACACTGAAACATTCAAATAAACCAGGTCTTGATAAATATTTTAGATGATAACGCATGTTAGGTCTGGGTTAGGTCTAGGATTTGCCCTCATCAGGCGCATACTTTCGCATATTTCTCATACTTCATGGCTAGATCCTGGGCTATTTCTGGATTGGATCACGTAGTAATGTGGTACCACACTGAAACAGTCACTTAAACCTGGTTTCGATCAATATTTTAGAGGACAATGCAAGTTAGGTCTGGGATAGGTCTGGGATTTGCCCACATCAGGGTCATACTTTCGCATTTTTCACATACTTGTTGAACAGATCCTGGGTTTTTTCTGGTATGGATCACGCAGTAATGTGGTACCACACTGAAACATTCAGTTAAACCTGGTCTTGATAAATATTTTTGAGGATAACGCATGCTAGGTCTGGGTTAGGTCTAGGATTTGCCCTCATCAGGCTCATACTTTCGCATATTTCTGATACTTCACGGATAGATCCTGGGCTATTTTCTGGTTTGGATCACATAGTAATGTGGTACCACACTGAAACAGTCGATTAAACCAGGTTTCGATCAATATTCTTGAGGATAACGCAAGTTAGGTCTGGGATAGGTCTGGGATTTGCCCTCATCAGTCTCATACGTTCGCGTTTTTCACATACTTGTTGAACGGATCCTGGGTTTTCTCAGGTTTGGATCACGTAGTAATGTGGTACCACACTGAAACATTCAAATAAACCAGGTCTTGATAAATATTTTAGAGGATAACGCATGTTAGGTTTGGGTTAGGTCTAGGATTTGCCCACATCAGGCTCATACTTTCGCATATTTCTCATACTTCATGGCTAGATCCTGGGCTGTTTCTGGATTGTATCACGTAGTAATGTGGTACCACGCTGAAACAGTCAATTAAACCTTGTTTCGATCAATATTTTAGAGGATAACGCAAGTTAGGTCTGGGATAGGTCTGGTATTCGCCCTCATCAGGCTCATACTTGCGCACACTTCACAGACTTGTTTAACAGATCCTGGGTTTTTTCTGGTTTGGTTCACGTAGTAATGTGGTACCACACTGAAACATTCAGTTAAATCTGGTCTTGATATATATTTTTGAGGATAACGCATGTTAGGTCTGGGTTAGGTCTAGGATTTGCCCTCATCAGGCTCATACTTTCGCATATTTCTTATACTTCATGGATAGATCCTGGGCTATTTTCTGGTTTGGATCACATAGTAATGTGGTACCACACTGAAACATTCAGTGAAACCTGGTCTTGATAAATATTTTTGAGGATAATGCATGTTAGGTCTGGGATAGGTCTGGGATTCGCCCTCATCAGGCTCGTACTTTCGCACACTTCACAGACTCGTTTAACAGATCCTGGGTTTTTTCTGGTTTGGTTCACGTAGTAATGTGGTACCACACTGAAACATTCAGTTAAACCTGGTCTTGATGAATATTTTAGAGGATAACGCATGTTAGGTTTGGGTTAGGTCTAGGATTTGCCCTCATCAGGCTCATACTTTCGCATTTTTCGCATACTTGTTGAACAGATCCTGGCTTTTTCTGGTTTGGATCGCGCAGTAATGTGGTACCACACTGAAACAGCCCACTAAACCTGGTTTCGATCAATATTTTAGAGGATAACGAAAGTTATGTCTAGGTTAGGCCTGGGATTTGCCCTCATCAGACTCATGCTTTCGCATTCTTCACATACTTGTTGAGCGGATCCTGGGCTTTTTCTGGTTTGGATCACGTAGTAATGTGGGACCACACTGAAACAATCAATTAAACCCGGTCTTGATAAATATTTTAGAGGATATCGCATGTTAGGTCTGGGTTAGGTCTAGGATTTGCCCTCATCAGGCCCCTACTTTCGCATATTTCTCATACTTCATGGCTAGATCCTGGGCTTTTTCTGGATTGCATCACGTAGTAATGAAGTACAACACTGAAACAGTCAATTAAACCTGGTTTCGATAAATATTTTACAGAATAATTCATGTTAGGTCTAGGTTAGGCCTGGGATTTGCCCTCATCAGGGTCATACTTTCGCAGTTCTAACATACGTGATGACCTGATCGAGGGTTTTTTCTGCTTTGGATCACGTAGTAAAGTGGTACCACACTGAAACAGTACACTAAACCTGGTTTCGATCAATATTTTAGAGGATAATGCATGTTAGGTCTAGGTTAGCCCTGAGATTTTCACTCATCAGACTCATACTTTCGCATTCTTCAGATACTTGTTGAACGGATCCTGGGTTTTTTTCTGGTATGGTTCACGTAGTAATGTGGTACCACACTGAAACAATCAATTAAACCAGGTCTTGATAAATATTTTAGATGATAACGCATGTTAGGTCTGGGTTAGGTCTAGGATTTGCCCTCATCAGGCTCATACTTACGCATATTTCTCATACTTCATGGCTAGATCCTGGGCTGTTTCTGGATTGGATCACGTAGTAATGTGGTACCACACTGAAACAGTCAATTAAACCTGGTTTCGATCAATATTTTAGAGGATAACGCAAGTTAGGTCTGGGATAGGTCTGGGATTCGCCCTCATCAGGCTCATACTTTCGCGTTTTTCACATACTTGTTGAACTGATCCTGGGTTTTTTCTGGTTTGGATCACGTAGCAATTTGGTACAACACTGAAACAGTCGATTAAACCTGGTTTCGATCAATATTTTAGAGGATAGCGCAAGTTTGGTCTGGGATAGGTCTGGGATTTGCCCTCATCAGGCTCATACTTTCGCGTTTTTCACATACTTGTTGAACAGATCCTGGGTTTTTTCCGGTTTGAGTCCCGTAGTAATGTGGTACCACACTGAAAGAGTCGATTAAACCAGGTTTCGATCAATATTTTTGAGGATAACGCATGTTAGGTCCTGGTTAGGCCTGGGATTTTCACTCATCAGACTCATACTTTCGCATTCTTCACATACTTGTTGAACGGATCCTGGGCTTTTTCTGGATTGCATCACGTAGTAATGAAGTACAACACTGAAACAGTCAATTAAACCTGGTTTCGATAAATATTTTAGAGAATAATTCATGTTAGGCCTAGGGTAGGCCTGGGATTTGCCCTCATCAGGGTCATACTTTCGCAGTTCTTACACACGTGTTGACCTGATCGAGGGTTTTTTCTGCTTTGGATCACGTAGTAAAGTGGTACCACACTGAAACAGTACACTAAACCTGGTTTGGCTCAATATTTTAGAGGATAATGCATGTTAGGTCTAGGTTAGCCCTGAGTTTTTCACTCATCAGACTCATACTTTCGCATTCTTCAGATACTTGTTGAACGATTCCTGGGTTCTTTTCTAGTATGGTTCACGTAGTAATGTGCTACCACACTGAAACAATCAATTAAACCAGGTCTTGATAAATATTTTAGAGGAGAACGCATGTTAGGTCTGGGTTAGGTGTAGGATTTGCCCTCATCAGGCTCATACTTTCGCATATTTCTCATACTTCATGGCTAGATCCTGGGCTTTTTCTGGATTGCATCACGTAGTAATGAAGTACAACACTGAAACAGTCAATTAAACCTGGTTTCGATAAATATTTTACAGAGTAATTCATGTTAGGTCTAGGTTAGGCCTGGGATTTGCCCTCATCAGGGTCATACTTTCGCAGTTCTAACATACGTGTTGACCTGATCGAGGGTTTTTTCTGCTATGGATCACGTAGTAAAGTGGTACCACACTGAAACAGTACACTAAACCTGGTTTCGATCAATATTTTAGAGGATAACGCAAGTTAGGTCTGGGATAGGTCTGGGATTCGCCCTCATCAGGCTCATACTTTCGCGTTTTTCACATACTTGTTGAACTGATCCTGGGTTGTTTCTGGTATGGATCACGTAGTAATGTGGTACCATACTGAAACATTCAAATAAACCTGGTCTTGATAAATATTTTAGAGGATAACGCATGTTAGGTTTGGGTTAGGTCTAGGATTTGCCCACATCAGGCTCATACTTTCGCATATTTCTCATACTTCATGGCTAGATCCTGGGCTGTTTCTGCATTGTATCACGTAGTAATGTGGTACCACGCTGAAACAGTACACTAAACCTGGTTTCGATCAATATTTTAGAGGATAACGCAAGTTAGGTCTGGGATAGGTCTGGGATTCGCCCTCATCAGGCTCATACTTTCGCGTTTTTCACATACTTGTTGAACTGATCCTGGGTTTTTTCTGGTCTGGATCACGTAGCAATTTGGTACAACACTGAAACAGTCGATTAAACCTGGTTTCGATCAATATTTTAGAGGAGAACGCAAGTTTGGTCTGGGATAGGTCTGGGATTTGCCCTCATCAGGCTCATACTTTCGCGTTTTTCACATACTTGTTGAACAGATCCTGGGTTTTTTCCGGTTTGAGTCACGTAGTAATGTGGTACCACACTGAAAGAGTCGATTAAACCAGGTTTCGATCAATATTTTTGAGGATAACGCATGTTAGGTCCTGGTTAGGCCTGGGATTTTCACTCATCAGACTCATACTTTCGCATTCTTCACATACTTGTTGAACGGATCCTGGGCTTTTTCTGGATTGCATCACGTAGTAATGAAGTACAACACTGAAACAGTCAATTAAACCTGGTTTCGGTAAATATTTTAGAGAATAATTCATGTTAGGCCTAGGGTAGGCCTGGGATTTGCCCTCATCAGGGTCATACTTTCGCAGTTCTTACATACGTGTTGACCTGATCGAGGGTTTTTTCAGCTTTGAATCACGTAGTAAAGTGGTACCACACTGAAACAGTACACTAAACCTGGTTTGGATCAATATTTTAGAGGATAATGCATGTTAGGTCTAGGTTAGCCCTGAGATTTTCACTCATCAGACTCATGCTTTCGCATTTTTCACATACTTGTTGAACAGATCCTGGGTTGTTTCTGATATGGATCACGTAGTAATGTGGTACCATACTGAAACATTCAAATAAACCTGGTCTTGATAAATATTTTAGAGGATGACGCATGTTAGGTTTGGGTTAGGTCTAGGATTTGCCCACATCAGGCTCATACTTTCGCATATTTCTCATACTTCATGGCTAGATCCTCGGCTGTTTCTGGATTGTATCACGTAGTAATGTGGTACCACGCTGAAACAGTCAATTAAACCTGGTTTCGATCAATATTTTAGAGGATAACGCAAGTTCGGTCTGGGATAGGTCTGGGATTCGCCCTCATCAGGTTCATACTTTCGCGTTTTTCACATACTTGTTGAACTGATCCTGGGTTTTTTCTGGTTTGGATCACGTAGCAATTTGGTACAACACTGAAACAGTCGATTAAACCTGGTTTCGATCAATATTTTAGAGGAGAACGCAAGTTTGGTCTGGGATAGGTCTGGGATTTGCCCTCATCAGGCTCATACTTTCGCGTTTTTCACATACTTGTTGAACAGATCCTGGGTTTTTTCCGGTTTGAGTCACGTAGTAATGTGGTACCACACTGAAAGAGTCGATTAAACCAGGTTTCGATCAATATTTTTGAGGATAACGCATGTTAGGTCCTGGTTAGGCCTGGGATTTTCACTCATCAGACTCATACTGTCGCATTCTTCACATACTTGTTGAACGGATCCTGGGCTTTTTCTGGATTGCATCACGTAGTAATGAAGTACAACACTGAAACAGTCAATTAAACCTGGTTTCGATAAATATTTTAGAGAATAATTCATGTTAGGCCTAGGGTAGGCCTGGGATTTGCCCTCATCAGGGTCATACTTTCGCAGTTCTTACATACGTGTTGACCTGATCGAGGGTTTTTTCTGCTTTGGATCACGTAGTAAAGTGGTACCACACTGAAACAGTACACTAAACCTGGTTTGGATCAATATTTTAGAGGATAATGCATGTTAGGTCTAGGTTAGCCCTGAGATTTTCACTCATCAGACTCATACTTTCGCATTCTTCAGATACTTGTTGAACGGATCCTGGGTTTTTTTCTAGTATGGTTCACGTAGTAATGTGGTACCACACTGAAACAATCAATTAAACCAGGTCTTGATAAATATTTTAGAGGATAACGCATGTTAGGTCTGGGTTAGGTGTAGGATTTGCCCTCATCAGGCTCATACTTTCGCATATTTCTCATACTTCATGGCTAGATCCTGGGCAATGTCTGGATTGGATCACGTAGTAATGTGGTACCACACTGAAACAGTCAATTAAACCTGGTTTCGATCAATATTTTAGAGGATAACGAAAGTTATGTCTAGGTTAGGCCTGGGATTTGCTCTCATCAGACTCATGCTTACGCATTTTTCACATACTTGTTGAACAGATCCTGGGTTTTTTCTGGTTTGGTTCACGTAGTAATGTGGTACCACACTGATACATTCAGTTAAACCTGGTCTTGATCAATATTTTAGAGGATAACGCATGTTAGGTTTGGGTTAGGTCTAGGATTTGCCCTCATCAGGCTCATACTTTCGCATTTTTCACATACTAGTTGAACAGATCCTGGCTTTTTCTGGTTTGGATCGCGCAGTAATGTGGTACCACACTGAAACAGCCCACTAAACCTGGTTTCGATCAATATTTTAGAGGATAACGAAAGTTATGTCTAGGTTAGGCCTGGGATTTGCCCTCATCAGTCTCATGCTTTCGCATTTTTCACATACTTGTTGAACAGATCCAGGGTTTTTTCTGGTATGGATCACGTAGTAATGTGGTACCATACTGAAACATTCAATTAAACCTGGTCTTGATAAATATTTTAGAGGATATCGCATGTTAGGTCTGGGTTAGGTCTAGGATTAGCCCTCATCAGGCTCATACTTTCGCATATTTCTCATACTTCATGGCTAGATCCTGGGCTCTTTCTGGATTGCATCACGTAGTAATGAAGTACAACACTGAAACAGTCAATTAAACCTGGTTTCGATAAATGTTTTACAGAATAATTCATGTTAGCTCTAGGTTAGGCCTGGGATTTGCCCTCATCAGCGTCATACTTTCGCAGTTCTAACATACGTGTTGACCTGATCGAGGGTTTTTTCTGCTTTGGATCACGTAGTAAAGTGGTACCACACTGAAACAGTACACTAAACCTGGTTTGGATCAATATTTTAGAGGATAATGCATGTTAGGTCTAGGTTAGCCCTGAGATTTTCACTCATCAGACTCATACTTTCGCATTCTTCAGATACTTGTTGAACGGATCCTGGGTTTTTTTCTGGTATGGTTCACGTAGTAATGTGGTACCACACTGAAACAATCAATTAAACCAGGTCTTGATAAATATTTTAGATGATAACGCATGTTAGGTCTGGGTTAGGTCTAGGATTTGCCCTCATCAGGCTCATACTTTCGCATATTTCTCATACTTCATGGCTAGATCCTGGGCAATTTCTGGATTGGATCACGTAGTAATGTGGTACCACACTGAAACAGTCAATTAAACCTGGTTTCGATCAATATTTTAGAGGATAACGAAAGTTATGTCTAGGTTAGGCCTGGGATTTGCTCTCATCAGACTCATTCTTTCGCATTCTTAACATACTTGTTGAGCGGATCCTGGGTTTTTTCTGGTTTGGATCCCGTACTAATGTGGTTCCACACCGAAACAGTCAATTAAACCTGGTTGCGATTAATATTTAAGAGGATAACGCCGGTTATGTCTGTGTTAGGTTTGGTATTTGCCCTCATCATGCTCGTACTCTCGCATTTTTCGCATACTTTTTGGCCAGATCCTGGGCTATTTTCTGGTTTGGATCACATAGTAATGTGGTACCACACTGAAACAGTCGATTAAACCAGGTTTCGATCAATATTCTTGAGGATAACGCATGTTAGGTCTAGGTAAGGCCTGGGATTTTCACTCATCAGGCTCATTCTTTCGCATTCTTCACATACTTGTTGAACGGATCCTGGGTTTTTTCTGGTTTGGATCACGTAGTAATGTGGGACCACACTGAAACGGTCGATTAAACCTGGTTTCGATCATAATTTTAGAGGACAACGCAAGTTTGGTCTGGGATAGGGCTGGGATTTGCCCTCATCAGGCTCATACTTTCGCATTTTTCACATACTTGTTGAACAGATCCTGGGTTTTTTCTGGTTTGAGTCACGTAGTAATGTGGTACCACACTGAAACATTCAAATAAACCTGGTCTTGATAAATATTTTAGAGGATAACGCATGTTAGGTTTGGGTTAGGTCTAGGATTTGCCCACATCAGGCTCATACTTTCGCATATTTCTCATACTTCATGGCTAGATCCTGGGCTGTTTCTGGATTGTATCACGTAGTAATGTGGTACCACGCTGAAACAGTCAATTAAACCTGGTTTCGATCAATATTTGAGAGGATAACGCAAGTTAGGTCTGGGATAGGTCTGGGATTCGCCCTCATCAGGCTCGTACTTTCGCGTTTTTCTCATACTTGTTGAACTGTTCCTGGGTTTTTTCTGGTTTGGATCACGCAGTAGTGTGGTACCACACTGAAACAGTCCACTCAACCTGGTTTCGATCAATATTTTAGAGGATAACGCATGTTATGTCTAGGTGAGACCTGGGATTAGCCCTCATCAGACTCATACTTTCGCATATTTCTCATACTTCATGGCTAGATCCTGGGCTATCTCTGGATTGCATCACGTAGTAATGTGGTACCACACTGAAACAGTCCATTAAACCTGGTTTCGATCAATATTTTAGAGGATAACGCATGTTAGGTCTGGGATAGGTCTAGAATTTGCCCTCATCAGGCTCATACTATCGCATATTTTTCATACTTGATGGCTAGATCCTGGGCTTTTTCAAGATTGGATCACGTAGTAATGTAGTACGACACTGATACAGTCGATTAACCCTGGTTTCGATCAATATTTTAGAGGATAACGCATGTTAGGTCTGGGTTAGGCCTGGGATATGCCCTCGTCAGGGTCATACTTTCGCAGTTTTAACATACATGTTGACCTCATCGAGGGTTTTTTCTGCTTTGGATCACGTAGTAAAGTGGTGCCACACTAAAACTGTCAATTAAACCTGGTTTCTATCAATATTTTAGAGGATAACGCAAGTTATGTCTGGGATAAGTCTGGGGATTTGCCCTCATCAGGCACATACTGTCGCGTTTGTCACACTCGAGTTGAACAGATCCTGGGTATTTTCTGGCTTGGATCACCTAGTAATGTGGTACCACACTGAGACAGTCCATTAAACCTGGTTTCGATCAATATTTTAGAGAATAATTCATGGTAGGTCTAGGTTAGTTCTGGGATTTGCTCCCATCAGGCTCATACTTTCGCATATTTCTCATACTTGATGGGCAGATTCTGGGCTTTTTCTGGTTTGGATCACGTAGTAATATGGTACCACACTGAAACAGTCCATTAAACCTGGTTTCGATCGATATTTTAGAAGATAACGCATGTTATGTCTAGGTGAGACCTGGGATTAGCCCTCATCAGACTCATACTTTCGCATATTTCTCATACTTCATGGCTAGATCCTGGGCTATTTCTGGATTGCATCACGTAGTAATATAGTACCACACTGAAACAGTCAATTAAACATGGTTTCCATCAATATTTTAGCGGATAACGCAAGTTATGTCTAGGATAGGTCTGGGATATGCCCTCATCAGGCTCATACTTTCGCGTTTTTCACATACTTCTTGAACAGATCCTGGGTTTTTTCTGATTCGGATCACGTAGTAATGTGGTACCACACTGAAACAGTCCATTAAACCTGGTTTCCATCAATATCTTTGAGGATAACGCATGTTAGGTCTGGGTTAGGTCTAGGATTTGCCCTCATCAGGCTCATACTTTCGCATATTTCTCATACTTCATGGCTAGATCCTGGGCTATTTCTGGATTGCATCACGTAGTAATGTAGTACCACACTGAAACAGTCAATTAAACCTGGTTTCCATCAATATTTTAGAGGATAACGCAAGTTAGGTCTGGGACAGGTCTGGGATTTGCCCTCATCAGACTCATACTTTCGCACACTTCACATACTCGTTGACAAGATCCTGGGTTTTTTTCTGGTTTGGATCACGTAGTAATGTGGTACCACACTGAAACAGCCCATTAAACCTGGTTTCGATGAATATTTTAGAGGATAACGCATGTTAGGTCTGGGATAGGTCTAGGATTTGCCCTCATCAGGCTCATACTTTCGCATATTTTTCATACTTCATGGCTAGATCCTGGGCTTTTTCTGGTTTGGATCATGTAGTAATGTGGTACCACACGGAAACAGTCCATTAAACCAGGTTTCGATCAATATTTTAGAGGATAACGCAAGTTAGGTCTGGGATAGGTCTGGGATTTGCCCTCATCAGGCTCATACTTTCGCGTTTTTCACAAACTTGTTGAACAGATCCTGGGTCTTTTCTGGTTTGGATCACGTAGTAATGTGGTACCACACTGAAACAGCCCATTAAACCCGGTTTCGATGAATATTTTAGAGGATAACGCATGTTATGTCTGGGATAGGTCTAGGATTTGCCCTCATCAGGCTCATACTTTCTCATATTTTTCATACTTCATGGCTAGATCCTGGGCTTTTTCTGGTTTGCATCACGTAGTAATATAGTACCACACTGAAACAGTCAATTAAACCTCGTTTCCATCAATATTTTAGCGGATAACGCAAGTTATGTCTAGGATAGGTCTGGGATTTTCACTCATCAGACTCATTCTTTCGCATTTTTCACATACTTGCTGAACAGATCCTGGGTTTTTTCTGGTTTGGATCACGCAGTAGTGTGGTACCACACTGAAACAGTCCACTCAACCTGGTTTCGATCAATATTTTAGAGGATAACGCATGTTATATCTAGGTGAGACCTGGGATTAGCCCTCATCAGACTCATACTTTCGCATACTTCACATACTTGTTGAACAGATACTGGGTTTTTTTCTGGTTGGGATCACGTAGTAATGTGGCACCACACTGAAACAGTCGATTAAACCTGGTTTCGATCGATATCTTTGAGGATAACGCATGTTAGGTCTGGGTTAGGTCTAGGATTAGCCCTCATCAGACCCATACTTTCGCATATTTCTCATACTTCATGGCTAGATCCTGGGCTATTTCTGGATTGCATCACGAGGTAATATAGTACCACACTGAAACAGTCAATTAAACCTGGTTTCCATCAATATTTTAGCGGATAACGCAAGTTATGTCTAGGATAGGTCTGGGATATGCCCTCATCAGGCTCATACTTTCGCGTTTTTCACATACTTGTTGAACAGATCCTGGGTTTTTTCTGATTCGGCTCACGTAGTAATGTGGTACCACACTGAAACAGTCCATTAAACCTGGTTTCGATCAATATCTTTGAGGATAACGCATGTTAGGTCTGGGTTAGGTCTAGGATTTGCCCTCATCAGGCTCATACTTTCGCATATTTCTCATACTTCATGGCTAGATCCTGGGCTATTTCTGGATTGCATCACGTAGTAATGTAGTACCACACTGAAACAGTCAATTAAACCTGGTTTCCATCAATATTTTAGAGGATAACGCATGTTATGTCTAGGTGAGACCTGGGATTAACCCTCATCAGACTCATACTTTCGCATATTTCTCATACTTCATGGCTAGATCCTGGGCTATTTCTGGATTGCATCACGTAGTAATATAGTACCACACTGAAACAGTCAATTAAACCTGGTTTCCATGAATATTTTAGCGGATAACGCAAAGTTATGTCTAGGATAGGTCTGGGATATGCCCTCATCAGGCTCATACTTTCGCGTTTTTCACATACTTGTTGAACAGATCCTGGGTTTTTTCTGATTCGGATCACGTAGTAATGTGGTACCACACTGAAACAATCCATGAAACCTGGTTTCGATCAATATCTTTGAGGATAACGCATGTTAGGTCTGGGTTACGTCTAGGATTTGCCCTCATCAGGCTCATACTTTCGCATATTTCTCATACTTCATGGCTAGATCCTCGGCTATTTCTGGATTGCATCACGTAGTAATGTAGTACCACACTGACACAGTCAATTAAACCTGGTTTCCATCAATATTTTAGAGGATAACGCAAGTTAGGTCTGGGACAGGTCTGGGATTTGCCCTCCTCAGACTCATACTTTCGCACACTTCACATACTCGTTGACAAGATCCTGGGTTTTTTTCTGGTTTGGATCACGTAGTAATGTGGTACCACACTGAAACAGCCCATTAAACCTGGTTTCTATCAATATTTTAGAGGATAACGCAAGTTATGTCTGGGATAGGTCTGGCGATTTGCCCTCATCAGGCTCATACTGCCGCGTTTTTCACATTCGAGTTGAACAGATCCTGGGTTTTTTCTGGCTTGGATCACCTAGTAATGTGGTACCACACTGAGACAGTCCATTAAACCTGGTTTCGATCAATATTTTAGAGAATAATTCATGTTAGGTCTAGGTTAGTTCTGGGATTTGCTCTCATCAGGCTCATACTTTCGCATATTTCTCATACTTGATGGAAAGATTCTGGGCTTTTTCTGGTTTGGATCACGTAGTAATATGGTACCACACTGAAACAGTCCATTAAACCTGCTTTCGATCGATATTTTAGAGGACAACGCAAGTTAGGTCTGCGATAGGTCTGGGATTTTCACTCATCAGACTCATACTTTCGCATTTTTCACATACTTACTGAACAGATCCTGGGTTTTTTCTGGTTTGGATCACGCAGTAGTGTGGTACCACACTGAAACAGTCCACTCAACCTGGTTTCGATCAATATTTTAGAGGATAACGCATGTTATGTCTAGGTGAGACCTGGGATTAACCCTCATCAGACTCATACTTTCGCATATTTCTCATACTTCATGGCTAGATCCTGGGCTATTTCTGGATTGCATCACGTAGTAAAATAGTACCACACTGAAACAGTCAATTAAACCTGGTTTCCATCAATATTTTAGCGGATAACGCAAGTTATGTCTAGGATAGGTCTGGGATATGCCCTCATCAGGCTCATACTTTCGCGTTTTTCACATACTTGTTGAACAGATCCTGGGTTTTTTCTGATTCGGATCACGTAGTAATGTGGTACCACACTGAAACAATCCATGAAACCTGGTTTCGATCAATATCTTTGAGGATAACGCATGTTAGGTCTGGGTTAGGTCTAGGATTTGCCCTCATCAGGCTCATACTTTCGCATATTTCTCATACTTCATGGCTAGATCCTCGGCTATTTCTGGATTGCATCACGTAGTAATGTAGTACCACACTGAAACAGTCAATTAAACCTGGTTTCCATCAATATTTTAGAGGATAACGCAAGTTAGGTCTGGGACAGGTCTGGGATTTGCCCTCATCAGACTCATACTTTCGCACACTTCACATACTCGTTGACAAGATCCTGGGTTTTTTTCTGGTTTGGATCACGTAGTAATGTGGTACCACACTGAAACAGCCCATTAAACCTGGTTTCTATCAATATTTTAGAGGATAACGCAAGTTATGTCTGGGATAGGTCTGGCGATTTGCCCTCATCAGGCTCATACTGCCGCGTTTTTCACATTCGAGTTGAACAGATCCTGGGTTTTTTCTGGCTTGGATCACCTAGTAATGTGGTACCACACTGAGACAGTCCATTAAACCTGGTTTCGATCAATATTTTAGAGAATAATTCATGTTAGGTCTAGGTTAGTTCTGGGATTTGCTCTCATCAGGCTCATACTTTCGCATATTTCTCATACTTGATGGAAAGATTCTGGGCTTTTTCTGGTTTGGATCACGTAGTAATATGGTACCACACTGAAACAGTCCACTAAACCTGCTTTCGATCGATATTTTAGAAGATAACGCATGTTAGGACTAGGTTAGGCCTGGGATTCGCCCTCATCAGACACATACTTTCGCATTCTTTACGTACTTGCTGAACAGCTCCTGGGTTTTTTTCTGGTTTGGATCACATTGTAATGTGGTACCACACTGAAACAGTCGATTAAACCTGGTTTCGATCAATATTTTAGAGGATAATGCAAATTAGGTCTAGGTTAGGCTTGGGATTTGCCCTCATCAGGGTCATACTTACGCAGTTTTAACATACATGTTGACCTGATCGAGCGTTTTTTCTGCTTTGGATCACGTAGTAAAGTGGTACCACACTGAAACAGTCCATGAAACCTGGTTTAGATCAATATTTTAGAGGATAACGCAATTTAGGTCTGGGTTAGGTCTGGGATTCGCCCTCATCAGGCTCATACTTTCGCGTTTTTCACATACTTCTTGAACAGATCCTGGGTTTTTTCTGGTTTGGAACACATAGTAATGTGGTACCACACTGAAACAGTCCATTAAACCTGGTTTCGATCAATATTTTAGAGGATAATGCAAATTAGGTCTAGGTTAGGCCTGGGATTTGCCCTCATCAGGGTCATACTTTCGCATATTTCTCATAATTCATGGCTAGATCCTGGGCTATTCCTGGATTGCATCACGTAGTAATGTAGTACCACACTGAAACAGTCAATTAAACCTGGTTTCCATCAATATTTTAGAGGACAACGCAAGTTAGGTCTGCGATAGGTCGGGGATTTTCACTCATCAGACTCATACTTTCGCATTTTTCACATACTTGCTGAACAGATCCTGGGTTTTTTCTGGTTTGGATCACGCAGTAGTGTGGTACCACACTGAAACAGTCCACTCAACCTGGTTTCGATCAATATTTTAGAGGATAACGCATGTTATGTCTAGGTGAGACCTGGGATTAACCCTCATCAGACTCATACTTTCGCATATTTCTCATACTTCATGGCTAGATCCTGGGCTATTTCTGGATTGCATCACGTAGTAATATAGTACCACACTGAAACAGTCAATTAAACCTGGTTTCCATCAATATTTTAGCGGATAACGCAAGTTATGTCTAGGATAGGTCTGGGATATGCCCTCATCAGGCTCATACTTTCGCGTTTTTCACATACTTGTTGAACAGATCCTGGGTTTTTTCTGATTCGGATCACGTAGTAATGTGGTACCACACTGAAACAGCCCATTAAACCTGGTTTCGATGAATATTTTAGAGGATAACGCATGTTAGGTCTGGGATAGGTCTAGGATTTGCCCTCATCAGGCTCATACTTTCGCGTTTTTCACATACTTGTTGAACAGATCCTGGGTTTTTTCTGATTCGGATCACGTAGTAATGTGGTACCACACTGAAACAGCCCATTAAACCTGGTTTCGATGAATATTTTAGGGGATAACGCATGTTATGTCTGGGATAGGTCTAGGATTTGCCCTCATCAGGCTCATACTTTCGCATATTTTTCATACTTCATGGCTAGATCCTGGGCTTTTTCTGGTTTGGATCACGTAGTAATGTGGTACCACACGGAAACAGTCCATTAAACCTGGTTTCGATTGATATTTTTGAAGATATCGCATGTTAGGTCTAGGATAGGCCTGGGATTTGCCCTCATCAGACACATACTTTCGCATTCTTTACGTACTTGTTGAACAGATCCTCGGTTTTTTTCTGGTTTGGATCACGTAGTAATGTGGTACCACACTGAAACAGTTGATTAAACCTGGTTTCGATCAATATTTTTGAGGATAACGCATGTTAGGGCTAGGTTAGGCCAGGGATTTGCCCTCATCAGGGTCATACTTTCGCAGTTTTAACATACATGTTGACCTGATCGAGGGTTTTTTCTGCTTTGGATCACGTAGTAAAGTGGTACCACACTGAAACAGTCCATTAAACCTGGTTTCGATCAATATTTTAGAGGATAACGCAATTTAGGTCTGGGATAGGTCTGGGATTCGCCCTCATCAGGCTCATACTTTCGCGCTTTTCACATACTTCTTGAACAGATCCTGGGTTTTTTCTGGTTTGGAACACATAGTAATGTGGTACCACACTGAAACAGTCCATTAAACCTGGTTTCGATAAATATTTTAGAGGATAATGCATGTTAGGTCTAGGTTAGGCCTGGGATTTGCCCTCATCAGGGTCATACTTTCGCATATTTTTCATACTTCATGGCTAGATCCTGGGCTTTTTCTGGTTTGGATCACGTAGTAATGTGGTACCACACGGAAACAGTCCATTAAACCTGGTTTCGATCGATATTTTAGAAGATAACGCATGTTAGGTCTAGGATAGGCCTGGGATTTGCCCTCATCAGACACATACTTTCGCATTCTTTACGTACTTGTTGAACAGCTCCTGGGTTTTTTTCTGGTTTGGATCACGTAGTAATGTGGTACCACACTGAAACAGTTGATGAAACCTGGTTTCGATCAATATTTTTGAGGATAACGCATGTTAGGACTAGGTTAGGCCTGGGATTTGCCCTCATCAGGGTCATACTTTCGCAGTTTTAACATACATGTTGACCTGATCGAGGGTTTTTTCTGCTTTGGATCACGTAGTAAAGTGGTACCACACTGAAACAGTCCATTAAACCTGGTTTCGATCAATATTTTAGAGGATAACGCAATTTAGGTCTGGGATAGGTCTGGGATTCGCCCTCATCAGGCTCATACTTTCGCGCTTTTCACATACTTCTTGAACAGATCCTGGGTTTTTTCTGGTTTGGAACACATAGTAATGTGGTACCACACTGAAACAGTCCATTAAACCTGGTTTCGCTCAATATTTTAGAGGATAATGCATGTTAGGTCTAAGTTAGGCCTGGGATTTGCCCTCTTCAGGGTCATACTTTCGCGTTTTTCACATACTTGTTGGACAGATACTGGGTTTTTTTCTGGTTTGGATCACGTAGTAATGTGGTACCACACTGAAACAGACGATTAAACCTGGTTTCGATCAATATTTTTGAGGATAACGCATGTTAGGTCTAGGTTAGGCCTGGGATTTTCACTGATCAGACTCATACTTTCGCATTTTTCACATACTTGTTGAACAGATCCTGGGTTTTTTCTGGTTTGGATCACGCAGTAGTGTGGTACCATACTGAAACATTCAATTAAACCTGGTTTTGATAAATATTTTAGAGGATAACGCATGTTACGTCAGGGTAAGGTCTAGGACTTGCCCTCATCAGGCTCATACTTTCTCATATTTCTAATACTTCATTGCTAGATCCTGGGCTATTTCTGGATTGCATCACGTAGTAATGTAGTACCTCACTGAAACAGTCGATTAACCCTGGTTTCGATCAATATTTTAGAGGATAACGCATGTTAGGTCTAGGTTAGGCCTGGGATATGCCCTCATCAGGGTCATACTTTCGCGTTTTTCATATACCTGTTGAACAGATACTGGGTTTATTTCTGGTTTGGATCACGTAGTAATGTGGTACCACACGGAAACAGTCCATTAAACCTGGTTTCGATCAATATTTTAGAAGATAACGCATGTTAGGTCTAGCTTAGGCCTCTGATATGCCCTCATCAGACACATACTTTCGCATTCTTCTCGTACTTGTTGAACAGCTCCTGGGTTTTTTTCTGGTTTGGATCACGTAGTAGTGTGGTACCGCACTGAAACAGTCAATTAAACCAGGTTTCGATCAATATTTTAGAGGATAACGCAAGTTAGGTCTGGGACAGGTCTGGGATTTGCCCTCATCAGACTCATACTTTCGCACACTTCACATACTCGTTGACAAGATCCTGGGTTTTTTTCTGGTTTGGATCACGTAGTAATGTGGTACCACACTGAAACAGCCCATTAAACCTGGTTTCGATGAATATTTTAGAGGATAACGCATGTTAGGTCTGGGATAGGTCTGGGATTTGCCCTCATCAGGCTCATACTTTCGCATATTTTTCATACTTCATGGCTAGATCCTGGGCTTTTTCTGGTTTGGATCACGTAGTAATGTGGTACCACACGGAAACAGTCCATTAAACCTGGTTTCGATGAATATTTTAGAGGATAACGCATGTTAGGTCTGGGATAGGTCTAGGATTTGCCCTCATCAGGCTCATACTTTCGCGTTTTTCACATACTTGTTGAACAGATCCTCGGTTTTTTTCTGGTTTGGATCACGTAGTAGTGTGTTACCGCACTGAAACAGTCAATTAAACCAGGTTTCGATCAATATTTTAGAGGATAACGCAAGTTAGGTCTGGGATAGGTCTGGGATTTGCCCTCATCAGGCTCATACTTTCGCGTTTTTCACAAACTTGTTGAACAGATCCTGGGTCTTTTCTGGTTTGGATCACGTAGTAATGCGGTACCACACTGAAACGGCCCATTAAACCTGGTTTCGATGAATATTTTAGAGGATAACGCATGTTATGTCTGGGATAGGTCTAGGATTTGCCCTCATCAGGCTCATACTTTCGCATATTTTTCATACTTCATGGCTAGATCCTGGGCTTTTTCTGGTTTGGATCACGTAGTAATGTGGTACCACACGGAAACAGTCCATTAAACCTGGTTTCGATCGATATTTTAGAAGATAACGCATGTTAGGTCTAGGATAGGCCTGGGATTTGCCCTCATCAGACACATACTTTCGCATTCTTTACGTACTTGTTGAACAGCTCCTGGGTTTTTTTCTGGTTTGGATCACGTAGTAATGTGGTAGCACACTGAAACAGTTGATTAAACCTGGTTTCGATCAATATTTTTGAGGATAACGCATGTTAGGACTAGGTTAGGCCTGGGATTTGCCCTCATCAGGGTCATACTTTCGCAGTTTTAACATACATGTTGACCTGATCGAGGGTTTTTTCTGCTTTGGATCACGTAGTAAAGTGGTACCACACTGAAACAGTCCATTAAACCTGGTTTCGATCAATATTTTAGAGGATAACGCAATTTAGGTCTGGGATAGGTCTGGGATTCGCCCTCATCAGGCTCATACTTTCGCGCTTTTCACATACTTCTTGAACAGATCCTGGGTTTTTTCTGGTTTGGAACACATAGTAATGTGGTACCACAATGAAACAGTCCATTAAACCTGGTTTCGCTCAATATTTTAGAGGATAATGCATGTTAGGTCTAGTTTAGGCCTGGGATTTGCCCTCTTCAGGGTCATACTTTCGCGTTTTTCACATACTTGTTGAACAGATACTGGGTTTTTTTCTGGTTTGGATCACGTACTAATGTGGTACCACACTGAAACAGACGATTAAACCTGGTTTCGATCAATATTTTTGAGGATAACGCATGTTAGGTCTAGGTAGGCCTGGGATTTTCACTGATCAGACTCATACTTTCGCATATTTCACATACTTGTTGAACAGATCCTGGGTTTTTTCTGGTTTGGATCACGCAGTAGTGTGGTACCATACTGAAACATTCAATTAAACCTGGTCTTGATAAATATTTTAGAGGATAACGCATGTTACGTCAGGGTAAGGTCTAGGACTTGCCCTCATCAGGCTCATACTTTCGCATATTTCTAATACTTCATTGCTAGATCCTGGGCTATTTCTGGATTGCATCACGTAGTAATGTAGTACCTCACTGAAACAGTCGATTAACCCTGGTTTCGATCAATATTTTAGAGGATAACGCATGTTAGGTCTAGGTTAGGCCTGGGATATGCCCTCATCAGGGTCATACTTTCGCGTTTTTCATATACATGTTGAACAGATACTGGGTTTATTTCTGGTTTGGATCACGTAGTAATGTGGTACCACACTGAAACAGTCGATTAAACCAGGTTTCGATCAATACTTTTGAGGATAACGCATGTTAGGTCTGGGTTAGGTCTAGGATTTGCCTTCATCAGGCTCATACTTTCGCATATTTCTTATACTTCATGGCTAGATCCTGGGCTATTTCTGGATTGCATCACGTAGTAATGTAGTACCACACTGAAACAGTCCATTAAACCTGGTTTCGATCAATATTTTAGAAGATAACGCATGTTAGGTCTAGGTTAGGCCTCTGATATGCCCTCATCAGACACATACTTTCGCATTCTTCACGTACTTGTTGAACAGCTCCTGGGTTTTTTTCTGGTTTGGATCACGTAGTAGTGTGGTACCGCACTGAAACAGTCAATTAAACCAGGTTTCGATCAATATTTTAGAGGATAACGCAAGTTAGGTCTGGGACAGGTCTGGGATTTGCCCTCATCAGACTCATACTTTCGCACACTTCACATACTCGTTGACAAGATCCTGGGTTTTTTTCTGGTTTGCATCACGTAGTAATGTGGTACCACACTGAAACAGCCCATTAAACCTGGTTTCGATGAATATTTTAGAGGATAACGCATGTTAGGTCTGGGATAGGTCTAGGATTTGCCCTCATCAGGCTCATACTTTCGCATATTTTTCATACTTCATGGCTAGATCCTGGGCTTTTTCTGGTTTGGATCACGTAGTAATGTGGTACCACACGGAAACAGTCCATTAAACTTGGTTTCGATGAATATTTTAGAGGATAACGCATGTTAGGTCTGGGACAGGTCTGGGATTTGCCCTCATCAGGCTCATACTTTCGCGTTTTTCACAAACTTGTTGAACAGATACTGGGTTTTTTTCTGGTTTGGATCACGTAGTAATGTGGTACCACACTGAAACAGCCCATTAAACCTGGTTTCGATGAATATGTCAGAGGATAACGCATGTTATGTCTGGGATAGGTCTAGGATTTGCCCTCATCAGACTCATACTTTCGCATATTTCTCATTCTTCATGACTAGATCCTGGGCTATTTCTGGATTGCATCACATAGTAATATAGTACCACACTGAAACAGTCAATTAAACCTGGTTTCCATCAATATTTTAGCGGATAACGCAAGTTATGTCTAGGATAGGTCTGGGATATGCCCTCATCAGGCTCATACTTTCGCGTTTTTCACATACTTGTTGAACAGATCCTGGGTTTTTTCTGATTCGGATCACGTAGTAATGTGGTACCACACTGAAACAGTCCATTATACCTGGTTTCGATCAATATATTTGAGGATAACGCATGTTAGGTCTGGGTTAGGTCTAGGATTTGCCCTCATCAGGCTCATACTTTCGCATATTTCTCATACTTCATGGCTAGATCCTGGGCTATTTCTGGATTGCATCACGTAGTAAGGTAGTACCACACTGAAACAGTCAATTAAACCTGGTTTCCATCAATATTTTAGAGGATAACGCAAGTTAGGTCTGGGACAGGTCTGGGATTTGCCCTCATCAGACTCATACTTTCGCACACTTCACATACTCGTTGACAAGATCCTGGGTTTTTTTCAGGTTTGGATCACGTAGTAATGTGGTACCACACTGAAACAGCCCATTAAACCTGGTTTCGATGAATATTTTAGAGGATAACGCATGTTAGGTCTGGGATAGGTCTAGGATTTGCCCTCATCAGGCTCATACTTTCGCATATTTTTCATACTTCATGGCTAGATCCTGGGCTTTTTCTGGTTTGGTTCACGTAGTAATGTGGTACCACACGGAAACAGTCCATTAAACCTGGTTTCGATGAATATTTTAGAGGATAACGCATGTTAGGTCTGGGATAGGTCTAGGATTTGCCCTCATCAGGCTCATACTTTCGCATATTTTTCATACTTCATGGCTAGATCCTGGGCTTTTTCTGGTTTGGATCACGTAGTAATGTGGTACCACACGGAAACAGTCCATTAAACCTGGTTTCGATCGATATTTTAGAAGATAACGTATGTTAGGTCTAGGATAGGCCTGGGATTTGCCCTCACCAGACACATACTTTCGCATTCTTTACGTACTTGTTGAACAGCTCCTGGGTTTCTTTCTGGTTTGGATCACGTAGTAATGTGGTACCACACTGAAACAGTTGATTAAACCTGGTTTCGATCAATATTTTCGAGGATAACGCATGTTAGGACTAGGTTAGGCCTGGGATTTGCCCTCATCAGGGTCATACTTTCGCAGTTTTAACATACATGTTGACCTGATCGAGGGTTTTTTCTCCTTTGGATCACGTAGTAATGTGGTACCACACTGAAACAGCCCATTAAACCTGGTTTCGATGAATATTTTAGAGGATAACGCATGTTAGGTCTGGGATAGGTCTGGGATTTGCCCTCATCAGGCTCATACTTTCGCATATTTTTCATACTTCATGGCTAGATCCTGGGCTTTTTCTGGTTTGGATCACGTAGTAATGTGGTACCACACGGAAACAGTCCATTAAACCTGGTTTCGATGAATATTTTAGAGGATAACGCATGTTAGGTCTGGGATAGGTCTAGGATTTGCCCTCATCAGGCTCATACTTTCGCGTTTTTCACATACTTGTTGAACAGACCCTCGGTTTTTTTCTGGTTTGGATCACGTAGTAGTGTGTTACCGCACTGAAACAGTCAATTAAACCAGGTTTCGATCAATATTTTAGAGGATAACGCAAGTTAGGTCTGGGATAGGTCTGGGATTTGCCCTCATCAGGCTCATACTTTCGCGTTTTTCACAAACTTGTTGAACAGATCCTGGGTCTTTTCTGGTTTGGATCACGTAGTAATGTGGTACCACACTGAAACGGCCCATTAAACCTGGTTTCGATGAATATTTTAGAGGATAACGCATGTTATGTCTGAGATAGGTCTAGGATTTGCCCTCATCAGGCTCATACTTTCGCATATTTTTCATACTTCATGGCTAGATCCTGGGCTTTTTCTGGTTTGGATCACGTAGTAATGTGGTACCACACGGAAACAGTCCATTAAACCTGGTTTCGATCGATATTTTAGAAGATAACGCATGTTAGGTCTAGGATAGGCCTGGGATTTGCCCTCATCAGACACATACTTTCGCATTCTTTACGTACTTGTTGAACAGCTCCTGGGTTTTTTTCTGGTTTGGATCACGTAGTAATGTGGTACCACACTGAAACAGTTGATTAAACCTGGTTTCGATCAATATTTTTGAGGATAACGCATGTTAGGTCTGGGTTAGGTCTAGGATTTGCCTTCATCAGGCTCATACTTTCGCATATTTCTTATACTTCATGGCTAGATCCTGGGCTATTTCTGGATTGCATCACGTAGTAATGTAGTACCACACTGATACAGTCCATTAAACCTGGTTTCGATCAATATTTTAGAAGATAACGCATGTTAGGTCTAGGTTAGGCCTCTGATATGCCCTCATCAGACACATACTTTCGCATTCTTCACGTACTTGTTGAACAGCTCCTGGGTTTTTTTCTGGTTTGGATCACGTAGTAGTGTGGTACCGCACTGAAACAGTCAATTAAACCAGGTTTCGATCAATATTTTAGAGGATAACGCAAGTTAGGTCTGGGACAGGTCTGGGATTTGCCCTCATCAGACTCATACTTTCGCACACTTCACATACTCGTTGACAAGATCCTGGGTTTTTTTCTGGTTTGGATCACGTAGTAATGTGGTACCACACTGAAACAGCCCATTAAACCTGGTTTCGATGAATATTTTAGAGGATAACGCATGTTAGGTCTGGGATAGGTCTAGGATTTGCCCTCATCAGGCTCATACTTTCGCATATTTTTCATACTTCATGGCTAGATCCTGGGCTTTTTCTGGTTTGGATCACGTAGTAATGTGGTACCACACGGAAACAGTCCATTAAACCTGGTTTCGATGAATATTTTAGAGGATAACGCATGTTAGGTCTGGGATAGGTCTGGGATTTGCCCTCATCAGGCTCATACTTTCGCGTTTTTCACAAACTTGTTGAACAGATACTGGGTTTTTTTCTGGTTTGGATCACGTAGTAATGTGGTACCACACTGAAACAGCCCATTAAACCTGGTTTCGATGAATATGTCAGAGGATAACGCATGTTATGTCTGGGATAGGTCTAGGATTTGCCCTCATCAGACTCATACTTTCGCATATTTCTCATACTTCATGGCTAGATCCTGGGCTATTTCTGGATTGCATCACATAGTAATATAGTACCACACTGAAACAGTCAATTAAACCTGGTTTCCATCAATATTTTAGCGGATAACGCAAGTTATGTCTAGGATAGGTCTGGGATATGCCCTCATCAGGCTCATACTTTCGCGTTTTTCACATACTTGTTGAACAGATCCTGGGTTTTTTCTGATTCGGATCACGTAGTAATGTGGTACCACACTGAAACAGTCCATTAAACCTGGTTTCGATCAATATATTTGAGGATAACGCATGTTAGGTCTGGGTTAGGTCTAGGATTTGCCCTCATCAGGCTCATACTTTCGCATATTTCTCATACTTCATGGCTAGATCCTGGGCTATTTCTGGATTGCATCATGTAGTAAGGTAGTACCACACTGAAACAGTCAATTAAACCTGGTTTCCATCAATATTTTAGAGGATAACGCAAGTTAGGTCTGGGACAGGTCTGGGATTTGCCCTCATCAGACTCATACTTTCGCACACTTCACATACTCGTTGACAAGATCCTGGGTTTTTTTCAGGTTTGGATCACGTAGTAATGTGGTACCACACTGAAACAGCCCATTAAACCTGGTTTCGATGAATATTTTAGAGGATAACGCATGTTAGGTCTGGGATAGGTCTAGGATTTGCCCTCATCAGGCTCATACTTTCGCATATTTTTCATACTTCATGGCTAGATCCTGGGCTTTTTCTGGTTTGGATCACGTAGTAATGTGGTACCACACGGAAACAGTCCATTAAACCTGGTTTCGATGAATATTTTAGAGGATATCGCATGTTAGGTCTGGGATAGGTCTAGGATTTGCCCTCATCAGGCTCATACTTTCGCATATTTTTCATACTTCATGGCTAGATCCTGGGCTTTTTCTGGTTTGGATCACGTAGTAATGTGGTACCACACGGAAACAGTCCATTAAACCTGGTTTCGATCGATATTTTAGAAGATAACGTATGTTAGGTCTAGGATAGGCCTGGGATTTGCCCTCACCAGACACATACTTTCGCATTCTTTACGTACTTGTTGAACAGCTCCTGGGTTTCTTTCTGGTTTGGATCACGTAGTAATGTGGTACCACACTGAAACAGTTGATTAAACCTGGTTTCGATCAATATTTTCGAGGATAACGCATGTTAGGACTAGGTTAGGCCTGGGATTTGCCCTCATCAGGGTCATACTTTCGCAGTTTTAACATACATGTTGACCTGATCGAGGGTTTTTTCTCCTTTGGATCACGTAGTAAAGTGGTACCACACTGAAACAGTCCATTAAACCTGGTTTCGATCAATATTTTAGAGGATAACGTAATTTAGGTCTGGGATAGGTCTGGGATTCGCCCTCATCAGGCTCATACTTTCGCGCTTTTCACATACTTCTTGAACAGATCCTGGGTTTTTTTCTGGTTTGGAACACATAGTAATGTGGTACCACACTGAAACAGTCCATTAAACCTGGTTTCGATCAATATTTTAGAGGATAATGCATGTTAGGTCTAGGTTAGGCCTGGGATTTGCCCTCATCAGGGTCATACTTTCGCGTTTTTCACATACTTGTTGAACAGATACTGGTTTTTTTTCTGGATTGGATTACGTAGTAATGTGGTACCACACTGAAACAGACGATTAAACCTGGTTTCCATCAATATTTTTGAGGATAACGCATGTTAGGTCTAGGTTAGACCTGGGATTTTCACTGATCAGACTCATACTTTCGCATTTTTCACATACTTGTTGAACAGATCCTGGGTTTTTTCTGGTTTGGATCACGCTGTAGTGTGGTACCATACTGAAACATTCAATTAAACCTGGTCTTGATAAATATTTTAGAGGATAACGCATGTTACGTCAGGGTAAGGTCTAGGACTTGCCCTCATCAGGCTCATACTTTCGCATATTTCTAATACTTCATTGCTAGATCCTGGGCTATTTCTGGATTGCATCACGGTGTAATGTGGTACCACACTGAAACAGTCGATTAAACCTGGTTTCGATCAATATTTTTGAGGATAACGCATGTTAGGACTAGGTTAGGCCTGGGATTTTCGCTCATCAGACTCATACTTTCGCATTCTTCACATACTTGTTGAACAGATCCTTGGTTTTTTCTAGTTTGGATCACGTAGTAATGTGGTACCACACTGAAACAGTCCATTAAACCTGGTTTCGATCAATATATTAGAAGATAACGCATGTTAGGTCTAGGTTAGGCCTGTGATATGCCCTCATCAGACACATACTTTCGCATTCTTCACGTACTTGTTGAACAGCTCCTGGGTTTTTTTCTGGATTGTATCACGTAGTAATGTGGTACCACGCTGAAACAGTCAATTAAACCTGGTTTCGATCAATATTTTAGAGGATAACGCAAGTTGGGTCTGAGATAGGTCTGGGATTCGCCCTCATCAGGCTCATACTTTCGCATTTTTCACATACTTGTTCAACAGTTCCTGGGCTTTTTCTGGATTGGATCACGAAGTAATGTGGTACCACACCGAAACAGTCAATTAAACCTGGTTTCGATCAATATTTTAGAGGATAATGCAAGTTATGTCTGGTATAGGTCTGGGATTTGCTCTCATCAGGCTCATTCTTTCGCATATTTCTCATACTTCATGGCTAGATCCTGACCTATTTCTGGATTGTATCACGTAGTAATGTGGTACCATGCTGAAACAGTCAATTAAACCTGGTTTCGATCAATATTTTAGAGGATAACGCAAGTTGGGTCTGAGATAGGTCTGGGATTCGCCCTCATCAGGCTCATACTGGTTTCGATCAATATTTTTGAGGACAACGCAAGTTAGGTCTGGGATAGGTCTGGGATTTGCCCTCATCAGGGTCATACTTTCGCATATTTCTCATACTTCATGGCTAGATCCTGGGCTATTTCTGGATTGGATCACGTAGTAACGTGTTACCACACTGAAACAGTCAATTAAACCTGGTTTCAATCAATATTTTATAGGATAACGGAAGTTAGGTCTGGGATAGGTCTGGGATATGCCCTCATCAGGCTCATACTTTCGCGTTTTTCACATACTTGTTGAACAGATCCTGGGTTTTTTCTGGTTTGGATCACGTAGTAGTGTGGTACCACACTGAAACAGTCCATTAAACCTGGTTTCGATCAATATTTTAGAGGATATCGCATGTTAGGCCTGGGTTAGGTCTAGGATTTGCCCTCATCAGGCTCATACTTTCGCGTTTTTCACATACTTGTTGAACAGATCCTGGGTTTTTTCTGGTTTGGATCACGTAGTAATGTGGTACCACACTGAAACAGTCCATTAAACCTGGTTACGATCAATATTTTAGAGAATAATTCATGTTAGGTCTAGGGTAGGTCTGGGATTTGCTCTGATCAGGCTCATTCTTTCGCATATTTCTCATACTTGATGGCTAGATCCTGGTCTTTTTCTGGATTGCATCACGAAGTAATGTGGTACCACACGGAAACAGTCCATTAAACCTGGTTTCGATCAAGATTTTAGAGGACAACGCAAGTTAGGTCTGGGATAGGTCTGGGATTTGCCCTCATCAGGATCATACTTTCGCATTTTTCACATACTTGTTGAACAGATCCTGGGCTTTTTCTGGATTGGATCACGTAGTAATGTGGTACCACACCGAAACAGTCAATTAAACCTGGTTTCGATCAATATTTTAGAGGATAACGCAAGTTAGGTCTGAGATAGGTCTGGGATTCGCCCTCATCAGGCTCATACTGGTTTCGATCAATATTTTAGAGGATAATGCAAGTTATGTCTGGTATAGGTCTGGGATTTGCTCTCACCAGGCTCATTCTTTCGCATATTTCTCATACATGATGGCTAGATCCAGGGCTTTTTCTGGATTGCATCATGTAGTAATGAAGTACGACACTGAAACAGTCAATTAAACCTGGTTTCCATCAATATTTGAGAGGACAACGCATGTTAGGTATAAGTTAGGCCAGGGATTTGCCCTCATCAGGGTCATACTTTCGCAGTTTTAACATACATGTTGACCTGATCGAGGGTCTTTTCTGCTTTGGATCACGTAGTGAAGTGGTACCACACTGAAACAGTCCATTAAACCTGGTTTCGATCAATATGTTAGAGGATAACGCATGTTAGGTCTAGGTTAGGCCTGGGATTTTCACCGATCAGACTCATACTTTCGCATTTTTCACATACTTGTTGAACGGATCCTGGGTTTTTTCCGGTTTGGTTCACGTAGTAATGTGGTACCACACTGAAACATTCAATTAAACCTGGTCTTGATAAATATTTTAGAGGATAACGTATGTTAGATCTGGGTTACGTCTAGGATTTGCCCTCATCAGGCTCATACTTTCGCATATTTCTCATACTTCATGGCTAGATCCTGGGCTATTTCTGGATTGTATCACGTAGTCATGTGGTACCACGCTGAAACAGTCAATTAAACCTGGTTTCGATCAATATTTTAGAGGATAACGCAAGTTAGGTCTGAGATAGGTCTGGGATTCGCCCTCATCAGGCTCATACTGGTTTCGATGAATATTTTAGAGGATAACGCAAGTTAGGTCTGGGATAGGTCTGGGATTTGTCCTCATCAGGGTCATACTTTCGCATATTTCTCATACTTCATGGCTAGATCCTGTGTTTTTCCTGGTTTGGATCACGAAGTAGTGTGGTACTACACTGAAACAGTCCATTGAACCTTGTCAGGCTCAATATTTTAGAAGATAACGCATGTTAGGTCTAGGTTAGGCCTGGGATTTGCCCTCATCAGGGTCATACTTTCGCAGTTTTAACATACATGTTGACCTGATCGAGGGTTTTTTCTTTTTTGGATCACGTAGTAAAGTGGTACCACAAATAAAACAGTCAATCAAACCTGGTTTCGATCAATATTTTAGAGGATAACGCAAGTTAGCTCTGGGATAGATCTGGGATTAGCCCTCATCAGACTCATACTTTCGCACATTTCACATACTCGTTGACAAGATCCTGGGTCTTTTTCTGGTTTGGATCACGTAGTAATGTGGTACCACACTGAAACAGTCGATTAAACCTGGTTTCGTTTAATATTTTTGAGGATAACGCATGTTAGGTCTGGGATAGGTCTGGGATTTGCCCTCATCAGGCTCATATTTTCGCAGTATTAAAATGCATGTTGACCTGATCGATGGTTTTTTCTGCTTTGGATCACGTAGTAAAGTGGTACCACACTAAAACAGTCAATTAAACCTGGTTTCGATCAATATTTTAGAGGATAACGCAAGTTAGGTCCGGGATAGGTCAGAGATTTGCCCTCATCAGACTTATACTTTCGCACACTTCACATACTCGTTGAACAGATCCTGGATTTTTTTCTGGTTTGGATCACGGAGTAATGTGGTACCACTCTGAAACTGTCGATTAAACCTGGTTTCGATCAATATTATTGAGGATAACGCATGTTAGGTCCAGGTTAGGCCTGGGATTTTCACTCATCAGACTCATACCTTCGCATTCTTCACATACTTGTTGAACGGATCCTGCGTTTTTTCTGGTTCGGATCACGTAGTAGTGTGGTACCACACCGAAACAGTCAATTAAACCTGGTTTCGATCAATATTTTAGAGGACAACGCAAGTTAGGTCTGGGATAGGTCTGGGATTTGCCCTCATCAGGCTCATACTTTCGCAGTTTTAACATGCACGTTGACCTGATCGAGGGTTTTTTCTGCTTTGGATCACGTAGTAAAGTGGTACCACACTAAAACAGTCAATTAAACCTGGCTTCGATCAATATTTTAGAGGACAACGCAAGTTAGGTCCGGGATAGGTCAGAGATTTGCCCTCATCAGACTCATACTTTCGCACACTTCACATACTCGCTGAACAGATCCTGGATTTTTTTCAGGTTTGGATCACGTAGTAATGTGGTACCACACTGAAACTGTCGATTAAACCTGGTTTCGATCAATATTATTGAGGATAACGCATGTTAGGTCTAGGTTAGGCCTGGGATTTTCACTCATCAGACTCATACTTACGCATTCTTCACATACTTGGTGAACGGATCCTGGGTCTTTTCTGGTTCGGATCACGTAGTAGTGTGGTACCACACTGAAACAGTCCATTAAACCTGGTTTCGATCAATATTTTAGAGGACAACGCAAGTTAGGTCTGGGGTAGGTCTGGGATATGCCCTAATCAGGGTCATACTTTCGCAGTTTTAACATACATGTTGACCTGATCGAGGGTTTTTTCTACTTTGGATCACGTAGTAAAGTGGTAACACACTGAAACAGTCAATTAAACCTGGTTTCGATCAATATTTTAGAGGATAACGCATGTTAGGTCTAGGTTAGCCCTGAGATTTTCACTGATCAGACTCATACTTTCGCATTCTTCACATAATTGTTGAACGGATCCTGGGCTTTTTCTGGATTGGATCACGTAGTAATGTGGCACCACACCGAAACAGTCAATTAAACCTGGTTTCGATCAATATTTTAGAGGATAACGTAAGTTATGTCTGGTATAGGTCTGGGATTTGCTCTCATCAGGCTCATTCTTTCGCATATTTCTCATACTTGATGGCTAGATCCAGGGCTTTTTCTGGATTGCATCACGTAGTAATGAAGTACGACACTGAAACAGTCAATTAAACCTGGTTTCCATCAATATTTTAGAGGACAACGCATGTTAGGTATAGGTTAGGCCTGGGATTGGCCCTCATCAGGGTCATACTTTCGCAGTTTTAACATACATGTTGACCTGATCGAGGGTTTTTTCTGCTTTGAATCACGTAGTAAAGTGGTACCACACTGAAACAGTCTATTAAACCTGGTTTCGATCAATATTTTAGAGGATTACGCATGTTAGGTCTAGGTTAGGCCTGGGATTTTCACTGATCAGACTCATACTTTCGCATTCTTCACATACTTGTTGAACGGATCCTGGATTTTTTTCTGGTTTGGATCACGTAGTAATGTGGTACCACGTTGAAACAGTCAATTAAACCTAGTTTCGATCAATATTTTAGAGGATAACGCAAGTTAGGTCTGAGATAGGTCTGGGATTCGCCCTCATCAGGCTCATTCTTTCGCATATTTCTCATACTTGATGGCTAGATCCTGGGCTATTTCTGGATTGTATCACGTAGTAATGTGGTACCACGCTGAAACAGTCAATTAAACCCAGTTTCGATCAATATTTTAGAGGATAACGCAAGTTAGGTCTGAGATAGGTCTGGGATTCGCCCTCATCAGGCTCATACTTTCGCATTCTTCACATACTTCATGTATAGATCGTGGGCTATTTCTGGATTGGAACACGTAGTAATGTGGTACCACACCGAAACAGTCAATTAAATCTGGTTTCGATCAATATTTTAGAGGATAACGCAAGTTATGTCTGGTATAGGCCTGGGATTTGCCCTCATCAGGGTCATACTTTCGCAGTTTTAACATACATGTTGACCTGATCGAGGGTTTTTTCAGCTTTGGATCACGTAGTAAAGTGGTACCACACTGAAAACAGTCGATTAAACCTGGTTTCGATCAATATTTTAGAGGATAACGCAAGTTAGGTCTGGGATAGGTCTGGGATTTGCCCTCATCAGGATCATACTTTCGCATTTTTCACATACTTGTTGAACAGATCCTGGGTTTTTTCTGTAATGGATCACGTAGTAATGTGGTGCCACACTGAAACATTCAATTAAACCTGGTCTTGATAAATATTTTTGAGGCTAACGCATGTTAGGTCTGGGTTAGGTCAAGGATTTGCCCTCATCAGGCTCATACTTTCGCATATTTCTCATACTTCATGGATAGATCCAGGGCTTTTTCTGAATTGCATCACGTAGTAATGAAGTACGACACTGAAACAGTCAATTAAACCTGGTTTCCATCAATATTTTAGAGGACAACGCAAGTTAGGTATACGTTAGGCCTGGGGCTTGCCTTCATCAGGGTCATACTTTCGCAGTTTTAACATACATGTTGACCTGATCGAGGGTTTCTTCTACTTTGGATCACGTAGTAAAGCGATAACACACTGAAACAGTCAATTAAACCTGGTTTCGATCAATATTTTAGAGGATAACGAATGTTAAGTCTGGGTTATGTCTAGGATTTGCCCTCATCAGGCTCATTCTTTCGCATATTTCTCATACTTGATGGCTAGATCCGGGTCTTTTTCTGGATTGCATCACGTAGTAATGAAGTACGACACTGAAATAGAAGATTAAACCTGGTTCCCATCAATATCTTAGAGGACAACGCAGGTTAGGTCTTGGATAGGTCTGGGATTTGCCCTCATCAGGCTCATACTTTCGCGATTTTCACATACTTGTTGAACAGATCCTGGGTTTTTTCTGGTTTGGATCACGTAGTAGTGTGGTACCACACTGAAACAGTCCATTAAACCTGGTTTGGATCAATATTTTAGAGGACAACGCATGCTAGGTCTAGGTTAGGTCTGTGATTTTCACTCATCAGACTCATACTTTCGCATTCTTCACATACTTGTTGAACGGATCCTGGCTTTTTTCTGGTTTGGATCACGTAGTAATGTGGGACCACACTGAAACAATCAATTAAACCTGGTCTTGATAAATGTTTTAGAGGATAACGCATGTTAGTTCTGGGATAGGTCTGGGATTTGCCCTCATCAGACTCATACTTTCGCACACTTCACATACTCGTTGAACAGATCCTGGGTTATTTTCTGGTTTGGATCACATAGTAATGTGGTACCACACTGAAACAGACGATTAAACCAGGTTTCGATAAATATTTTTGAGGATAACGCATGTTAGGTCTAGGTTAGGCCGGGGTTTTTCACTCATCGCACTCATACTTTCGCATTCTTCACATACTTGTTGAACGGATCCTGGGTTTTTACTGGTTTGGATCACGTAGTAATGAAGCGCAACACTGAAACAGTCAATTAAACCTGGTTGCCATCAATATTTTAGAGGACAACGCATGTTAGGTCTAGGATAGGCCTGGGATTTGCCCACATCAGGGTCATACTTTCGCAGTTTTAACTTACACGTTGACCATATCGAGGGTTTTTTCTGCTTTGGATCACGCAGTAAAGTGGTACCACACTGAAACTGTCGATTAATCCTGGTTTCGATCAATATTATTGACGATAAGGCATGTTAGGTCTAGGTTAGGCCTGGGATTTTCACTCATCAGGCTCATTCTTTCGCATATTTCTCATACTTGATGGCTAGATCCTGGGCTATTTCTGGATTGTATCACGTAGTAATGTGGTACCACGCTGAAACAGTCAATTAAACCTAGTTTCGATCAATATTTTAGAGGATAACGCAAGTTAGGTCTGAGATAGGTCTGGGATTCGCCCTCATCAGGCTCATACTTTCGCATATTTCTCATACTTCATGGCTAGATCCTGGGCTATTTCTGGATTGTATCACGTAGTAATGTGGTACCACGCTGAAACAGTCAATTAAACCCAGTTTCGATCAATATTTTAGAGGATAACGCAAGTTAGGTCTGAGATAGGTCTGGGATTCTCCCTCATCAGGCTCATACTTTCGCATTCTTCACATACTTCATGTATAGATCGTGGGCTATTTCTGGATTGGATCACGTAGTAATGTGGTACCACACCGAAAGAGTCAATTAAATCTGGTTTCGATCAATATTTTAGAGGATAACGCAAGTTAGGTCTGAGATAGGTCTGGGATTCGCCCTCATCAGGCTCATACATTCGCATATTTCTCATACTTCATGGCTAGATCCTGCGCTATTTCTGGATTGTATCACGTAGTAATGTGGTACCACGCTGAAACAGTTAATTAAACCTGGTTTGGATCAATATTTTAGAGGATAACGCATGTTAGGTCTAGGTTAGCCCTGGGATTTTCACTCATCAGACTCATACTTTCGCATATTTCTCATACTTCATGGCTAGACCCTGCGCTGTTTCTGGATTGTATCACGTAGTAATGTGGTACCACGCTGAAACAGTCAATTAAACCTGATTTCGATCAATATTTTAGAGGATAACGCATGTTAGGCCTGGGATAGGTCTGGGATTCGCCCTCATCAGGCTCATACTTTCGCGTTTTTCACATAGTTGTTGAACAGATCCTGGGTTTTTTTCTGGTTTGGATCACGTAGCAATGTGGTACCACACTGAGACCGTCAATTAAACCTGGTTTCGATCAATATTTTAGAGAATAATTCATGTTAGGTCTAGGTTAGGTCTGGGATTTGCTCTCATCAGGCTCATTCTTTCGCATTCTTCACATACTTGTTGAACGGATCCTGGGTTTTTACTGGTTAGGATCACGTAGGAATGTGGTACCACACTGAAACATTCAATTATACCTGGTCTTGATAAATATTTTAGAGGATTACGCATGTTAGCTCTGGGATAGGTCTGGGATTTGCCCTCATCAGACTCATACTTTCGCATTCTTCACATACTTGTTGAACGGATCCTGGGTTTTTTCTGGTTTGGATCACGTAGTAATGTGGGACCACACTGAAACAATCAATTAAACCTGGTCTTGATAAATATTTTAGAGGATAACGCATGTTAGGTCTAGGTTAGCCCTGGGATTTTCACTCATCAGACTCATACTTTCGCATATTTCTCATACTTCATGGCTAGACCCTGCGCTGTGTCTGGATTGTATCACGTAGTAATGTGGGACCACGCTGTAACAGTCAATTAAACCTGGTTTCCATCAATATCTTAGAGGACAACGCAAGTTAGGTCTGGGATAGGTCTGGGATTTGCCCTCATCAGGCTCATACTTTCGCGTTTTTCACATACTTGTTGAACAGATCCTGGGTTTTTTCTGGTTTGGATCACGTAGTAGTGTGGTACCACACTGAAACAGTCCATTAAACCTGGTTTGGATCAATATTTTAGAGGATAACGCATGTTAGGTCTAGGTTAGGTCTGGGATTTTCACTCATCAGACTCATACTTTCGCATTCTTCAGATACTTTTTGAACGGATCCTGGGTTTTTACTGGTTTGGATCACGTAGTAATGTGGTACCACACTGAAACATTCAATTAAACCTGGTCTTGATAAATATTTTAGAGGATGACGCATGTTAGGTCTGGGTTAGGTCTAGGATTTGCCCCCATCGGGCTCATACTTTCGCATATCTCTAATACTTCATGGCTGGACCCTGGGCTATTTCTGGATTGGATCACGTAGTAATGTGGTACCACACTGAAACAGTCAATTAAACCTGGTTTCGATCAATATTTTAGAGGATAACGCAAGTTAGGTCTGAGATAGGTCTGGGATTCGCCCTCATCAGGCTCATACTGGTTTCGATCAATATTTTAGAGGATAACGCAAGTTAGGTCTGGGATAGGTCTGGGATTTGTCCTCATCAGGGTCATACTTTCGCATATTTCTCATACTTCATGGCTAGATCCTGTGTTTTTCCTGGTTTGGATCACGAAGTAGTGTGGTACTACACTGAAACAGTCCATTGAACCTTGTCAGGCTCAATATTTTAGAAGATAACGCATGTTAGGTCTAGGTTAGGCCTGGGATTTGCCCTCATCAGGGTCATACTTTCGCAGTTTTAACATACATGTTGACCTGATCGAGGGTTTTTTCTTTTTTGGATCACGTAGTAAAGTGGTACCACAAATAAAACAGTCAATTAAACCTGGTTTCGATCAATATTTTAGAGGATAACGCAAGTTAGCTCTGGGATAGATCTGGGATTAGCCCTCATGAGACTCATACTTTCGCACACTTCACATACTCGTTGACAAGATCCTGGGTTTTTTTCTGGTTTGGATCACGTAGTAATGTGGTACCACACTGAAACAGTCGATTAAACCTGGTTTCGTTTAATATTTTTGAGGATAACGCATGTTAGGTCTGGGATAGGTCTGGGATTTGCCCTCATCAGGCTCATACTTTCGCAGTATTAAAATGCATGTTGACCTGATCGATGGTTTTTTCTGCTTTGGATCACGTAGTAAAGTTGTACCACACTTAAACAGTCAATTAAACCTGGTTTCGATCAATATTTTAGAGGATAACGCAAGTTAGGTCCGGGATAGGTCAGAGATTTGCCCTCATCAGACTCATACTTTCGCACACTTCACATACTCGTTGAACAGATCCTGGATTTTTTTCTGGTTTGGATCACGGAGTAATGTGGTACCACACTGAAACTGTCGATTAAACCTGGTTTCGATCAATATTATTGAGGATAACGCATGTTAGGTCCAGGTTAGGCCTGGGATTTTCACTCATCAGACTCATACCTTCGCATTCTTCACATACTTGTTGAACGGATCCTGCGTTTTCCCTGGTTCGGATCACGTAGTAGTGTGGTACCACACCGAAACAGTCAATTAAACCTGGTTTCGATCAATATTTTAGAGGACAACGCATGTTAGGTCTAGGTTAGGCCTGGGATTTGCCCACATCAGGGTCATACTTTCGCAGTTTTAACTTACATGTTGACCTGATCGAGGGTTTTTTCTGCTTTGGATCACGCAGTAAAGTGGTACCACACTGAAACAGTCCATTAAACCTGGTTTGGATCAATATTTTAGAGGATAACGCATGTTAGGTCTAGGTTAGCCCTGGGATTTTCACTCATCAGACTCATACTTTCGCATATTTCTCATACTTCATGGCTAGACCCTGCGCTGTTTCTGGATTGTATCACGTAGTAATGTGGTACCACGCTGAAACAGTCAATTAAACCTGATTTCTATCAATATTTTAGAGGATAACGCATGTTAGGCCTGGGATAGGTCTGGGATTCGCCCTCATCAGGCTCATACTTTCGCGTTTTTCACATAGTTGTTGAACAGATCCTGGGTTTTTTTCTGGTTTGGATCACGTAGCAATGTGGTACCACACTGAGACCGTCAATTAAACCTGGTTTCGATCAATATTTTAGAGAATAATTCATGTTAGGTCTAGGTTAGGTCTGGGATTTGCTCTCATCAGGCTCATTCTTTCGCATTCTTCACATACTTGTTGAACGGATCCTGGGTTTTTACTGGTTAGGATCACGTAGGAATGTGGTACCACACTGAAACATTCAATTATACCTGGCCTTGATAAATATTTTAGAGGATAACGCATGTTAGCTCTGGGATAGGTCTGGGATTTGCCCTCATCAGACTCATACTTTCGCGTTTTTCACATACTTGTTGAACAGATCCTGGGTTTTTTCTGGTTTGGATCACGTAGTAGTGTGGTACCACACTGAAACAGTCCATTAAACCTGGTTTGGATCATTATTTTAGAGGATAACGCATGTTAGGTCTAGGTTAGGTCTGGGATTTTCACTCATCAGACTCATACTTTCGCATTCTTCAGATACTTTTTGAACGGATCCTGGGTTTTTACTGGTTTGGATCACGTAGTAATGTGGTACCACACTGAAACATTCAATTAAACCTGGTCTTGATAAATATTTTAGAGGATGACGCATGTTAGGTCTGGGTTAGGTCTAGGATTTGCCCCCATCGGGCTCATACTTTCGCATATTTCTCATACTTCATGGCTGGATCCTGGGCTATTTCTGGATTGGATCACGTAGTAATGTGGTACAACACTGAAACAGTCAATTAAACCTGGTTTTGATCAATATTTTAGAGAACAATTCATGTTAGGTCTACGTTAGGTCTGGGATTTGCCCTCATCAGGGTCATACTTCCGCAGTTCTAACATACATGTTGACCTGATCGAGGGTTTTTTCTGCTTTGGATCACGTAGTAAAGTGGTACCACACTAAAACAGTCAATTAAACCTGGTTTCGATCAATATTTTAGGGGATAACGAAAGTTATGTCTAGTTTAGGCCTGGGATTAGCCCTCATCAGACTCATACTTTCGCACACTACACATACTCGTTGACAAGATCCTGGGTTTTTTTCTTGTTTGGATCACGTAATAATGTGGTACCACACTGAAACAGTCGATTAAACCTGGTTTCGATTAATATTTTTGAGGATAACGCATGTTAGGTCTGGGTTAGGTCTAGGATTTGGCCCCATCAGGCTCATACTTTCGCATATTTCTCATACTTCATAGCTGGATCCTGGGCTATTTCTGGATTGCATCACGTAGTAATGTGGTACCACACTGAAACAGTCGATTAAACCTGGTTTCTATCAATATTTTAGAGGGTAACGAAAGTTATGTCTAGTTTAGGCCTGGGATTTGCCCTCATCAGACCCATACTTTCGCATACATCACATACTTGTTGAACAGATCCTGGGTTTTTTTCTGGTTTGGATCACGTAGTAATGTGGTACCACACTGAAACAGTCGATTAAACCTGGTTTCGATCAATATTTTTGAGGATAACGCATGTTAGGTCTAGGTCTAGGTTAGGTCTAGGTTAGGCCGAGGATTTTCACTCATCAGACTCATACTTTCGCATTCTTCACATACTTGTTGAACGGATCCTGGGTTTTTACTGGTTTGGATCACGTAGTAATGTGGTGCCACACTGAAACAGTCAATTAAACCTGGTTTCGATCAATATTTTAGAGAATAATTCATGTTAGGTCTAGGTTAGGTCTGGAATTAGCCCTCACCAGACTCATACTTTCGCACACTTCACATACTCGTTGACAAGATCCTGGGTTTTTTTCTTGTTTGGATCACGTAATAATGTGGTACCACACTGAAACAGTCGATTAAACCTGGTTTCGATTAATATTTTTGAGGATAACGCATGATAGGTCTGGGTTAGGTCTAGGATTTGCCCCCATCAGGCTCATACTTTCGCATATTTCTCATACTTCATGGCTGGATCCTGGGCTATTTCTGGATTGCATCACGTAGTAATGTGGTACCACACTGAAACAGTCGATTAAACCTGGTTTCGATCAATATTTTTGAGGATAACGCATGTTAGGTCTAGGTTAGGCTGAGGATTTTCACTCATCAGACTCATACTTTCGCATTCTTCACATACTTGTTGAACGGATCCTGGGTTTTTTTGGTTTGGATCACGTAGTAGTGTGGTACCACACTGAAACAGTCCATTAAACCTGGTTTGGATCAATATTTTAGAGGATAACGCATGTTATGTCTAGGTTAGGTCTGGGATTTTCACTCATCAGACTCATACTTTCGCATTCTTCACATACTTTTTGAACGGATCCTGGGTTTTTTCAGGTTTGCATCACGTAGTAATGTGGGACCACACTGAAACAATCAATTAAACCTGGTATTGATAATTATTTTAGAGGACAACGCATGTTAGGTCTGGGATAGGTCTGGGATTTTCACTCATCAGACTCATACTTTCGCATTCTTCACATACTTGTTGAACGGATCCTGGGTTATTCTGGTTTGCATCACGTAGTAATGTGGGACCACACTGAAACAATCAATTAAACCTGGTCTTGATAAATATTTTAGAGGATAACGCATGTTTGGTCTAGGTTAGGTCTAGGATTTGCCCTCGTCAGGCTCATACTTTCGCATATTTCTCATACTTCATGGCTGGATCCTGGGCTATTTCTGGATTGCGTCACGTAGTAATGTGGTACCACACTGAAACAGTCGATTAAACCAGGTTTCGATCAATATTTTTGAGGATAACGCAAGTTACGTCTGGGATAGTACTGGGATTTGCCCTCATCAGGCTCATACTTTCGCGTTTTTCACATACTTGTTGAACAGATCCTGGGTTTTTTCCGGTTTGGGTTACGTAGTAGTGTGGTACCACACTGAAACAGTCGATTAAACCTGGTTTCGATCAATATTTTTGAGGATAACGCATGTTAGGTCTAGGTTAGGCCGGGGATTTTCACTCATCAGACTCATACTTTCGCACACTACACATACTCGTTGACAAGATCCTGGGTTTTTTTCTTGTTTGGATCACGTAATAATGTGGTACCACACTGAAACAGTCGATTAAACCTGGTTTCGATTAATATTTTTGAGGATAACGCATGTTAGGTCTGGGTTAGGTCTAGGATTTGCCCCCATCAGGCTCATACTTTCGCATATTTCTCATACTTCATGGCTGGATCCTGGGCTATTTCTGGATTGCATCACGTAGTAATGTGGTACCACACTGAAACAGTCGATTAAACCTGGTTTCGATCAATATTTTTGAGGATAACGCATGTTAGGTCTGGGATAGGTCTGGGATTAGCCCTCATCAGACTCATACTTTCGCACACTTCACATACTCGTTGACAAGATCCTGGGTTTTTTTCTGGTTTGGATCACGTAGTAATGTGGTACCACACTGAAACAGTCGATTAAACCTGGTTTCGATTAATATTTTTGAGGATAACGCATGTTAGGTGTGGGATAGGTCTGGGATTTGCCCTCATCAGGCCCATACTTTCGCAGTTTTAACATGCATGTTGATCTGATCGAGGGTTTTTTCTGCGTTGGATCACGTAGTAAAGTGGTACCACACTAAAACAGTTAATTAAACCTGGTTTCGATCAATATTTTAGAGGATAACGAAAGTTATGTCTAGTTTAGGCCTGGGATTTGCCCTCATCAGACCCATACTTTCGCATACTTCACATACTTGTTGAACAGATCCTGGGTTTTTTTCTGGTTTGGATCACGTAGTAATGTGGTACCACACTGAAACAGTCGATTAAACCTGGTTTCGATCAATATTTTAGAGAATAATTCATGTTAGGTCTAGGTTAGGTCTGGAATTAGCCCTCATCAGACTCATACTTTCGCACACTTCACATACTCGTTGACAAGATCCTGGGTTTTTTTCTTGTTTGGATCACGTAATAATGTGGTACCACACTGAAACAGTCGCTTAAACCTGGTTTCGATTAATATTTTTGAGGATAACGCATGTTAGGTCTGGGATAGGTCTGGGATTCGCCCTCATCAGGCTCATACTTTCGCATATTTCTCATACTTGATGGCTAGATCCTGGGCTTTTTCTGGATTGCATCACGTAGTAATGAAGTACAACACTGAAACAGTCAATTAAACCTGGTTTCCATCAATATCTTAGAGGACAACGCAAGTTAGGTCTGGGATAGTTCTGGGATTTGCCCTCATCAGGCTCATACTTTCGCGTTTTTCACATACTTGTTGAACAGATCCTGGGTTTTTTCTGGTTTGGATCACGTAGTAGTGTGGTACCACACTGAAACAGTCCATTAAACCCGGTTTGGATCAATATTTTAGAGGATAACGCATGTTAGGTCTAGGTTAGGTCTGGGATTTTCACTCATCAGACTCATACTTTCGCATTCTTCAGATACTTTTTGAACGGATCCTGGGTTTTTACTGGTTTGGATCACGTAGTAATGTGGTACCACACTGAAACATTCAATTAAACCTGGTCTTGATAAATATTTTAGAGGATGACGCATGTTAGGTCTGGGTTAGCCCTGGGATTTTCACTCATCAGACTCATACTTTCGCATATTTCTCATACTTCATGGCTAGACCCTGCGCTGTTTCTGGATTGTATCACGTAGTAATGTGGTACCACGCTGAAACAGTCAATTAAACCTGATTTCGATCAATATTTTAGAGGATAACGCATGTTAGGCCTGGGATAGGTCTGGGATTCGCCCTCATCAGGCTCATACTTTCGCGTTTTTCACATAGTTGTTGAACAGATTCTGGGTTTTTTTCTGGTTTGGATCACGTAGCAATGTGGTACCACACTGAGACCGTCAATTAAACCTGGTTTCGATCAATATTTTAGAGAATAATTCATGTTAGGTCTAGGTTAGGTCTGGGATTTGCTCTCATCAGGCTCATTCTTTCGCATTCTTCACATACTTGTTGAACGGATCCTGGGTTTTTACTGGTTAGGATCACGTAGGAATGTGGTACCACACTGAAACATTCAATTATACCTGGCCTTGATAAATATTTTAGAGGATAACGCATGTTAGCTCTGGGATAGGTCTGGGATTTGCCCTCATCAGACTCATACTTTCGCGTTTTTCACATACTTGTTGAACAGATCCTGGGTTTTTTCTGGTTTGGATCACGTAGTAGTGTGGTACCACACTGAAACAGTCCATTAAACCTGGTTTGGATCAATATTTTAGAGGATAACGCATGTTAGGTCTAGGTTAGGTCTGGGATTTTCACTCATCAGACTCATACTTTCGCATTCTTCAGATACTTTTTGAACGGATCCTGGGTTTTTACTGGTTTGGATCACGTAGTAATGTGGTACCACACTGAAACATTCAATTAAACCTGGTCTTGATAAATATTTTAGAGGATGACGCATGTTAGGTCTGGGTTAGGTCTAGGATTTGCCCCCATCGGGCTCATACTTTCGCATATTGCTCATACTTCATGGCTGGATGCTGGGCTATTTCTGGATTGGATCACGTAGTAATGTGGTACCACACTGAAACAGTCAATTAAACCTGGTTTTGATCAATATTTTAGAGAACAATTCATGTTAGGTCTACGTTAGGTCTGGGATTTGCCCTCATCAGGGTCATACTTCCGCAGTTCTAACATACATGTTGACCTGATCGAGGGTTTTTTCTGCTTTGGATCACGTAGTAAAGTGGTACCACACTAAAACAGTCAATTAAACCTGGTTTCGATCAATATTTTAGGGGATAACGAAAGTTATGTCTAGTTTAGGCCTGGGATTAGCCCTCATCAGACTCATACTTTCGCACACTACACATACTCGTTGACAAGATCCTGGGTTTTTTTCTTGTTTGGATCACGTAATAATGTGGTACCACACTGAAACAGTCGACTAAACCTGGTTTCGATTAATATTTTTGAGGATAACGCATGTTAGGTCTGGGTTAGGTCTAGGATTTGCCCCCATCAGGCTCATACTTTCGCATATTTCTCATACTTCATGGCTGGATCCTGGGCTATTTCTGGATTGCATCACGTAGTAATGTGGTACCACACTGAAACAGTCGATTAAACCTGGTTTCGATTAATATTTTTGAGGATAACGCATGTTAGGTCTGGGATAGGTCTGGGATTTGCTCTCATCAGGCTCATACTTTCGCAGTTTTAACATGCATGTTGACCTGATCGAGGGTTTTTTCTGCGTTGGATCACGTAGTAAAGTGGTACCACACTAAAACAGTCAATTAAACCTGGTTTCTATCAATATTTTAGAGGGTAACGAAAGTTATGTCTAGTTTAGGCCTGGGATTTGCCCTCATCAGACCCATACTTTCGCATACATCACATACTTGTTGAACAGATCCTGGGTTTTTTTCTGGTTTGGATCACGTAGTAATGTGGTACCACACTGAAACAGTCGATTAAACCTGGTTTCGATCAATATTTTTGAGGATAACGCATGTTAGGTCTAGGTAAGGCCGAGGATTTTCACTCATCAGACTCATACTTTCACATTCTTCACATACTTGTTGAACGGATCCTGGGTTTTTACTGGTTTGGATCACGTAGTAATGTGGTGCCACACTGAAACAGTCAATTAAACCTGGTTTCGATCACTATTTTAGAGAATAATTCATGTTAGGTCTAGGTTAGGTCTGGAATTAGCCCTCATCAGACTCATACTTTCGCACACTTCACATACTCGTTGACAAGATCCTGGGTTTTTTTCTTGTTTGGATCACGTAATAATGTGGTACCACACTGAAACAGTCGATTAAACCTGGTTTCGATTAATATTTTTGAGGATAACGCATGTTAGGTCTGGAATAGGTATGGGATTCGCCCTCATCAGGCTCATACTTTCGCATATTTCTCATACTTGATGGCTAGATCCTGGGCTTTTTCTGGATTGCATCACGTAGTAATGAAGTACAACACTGAAACAGTCAATTAAACCTGGTTTCCATCAATATCTTAGAGGACAACGCAAGTTAGGTCTGGGATAGGTCTGGGATTTGCCCTCATCAGGCTCATACTTTCGCGTTTTTCACATACTTGTTGAACAGATCCTGGGTTTTTTCTGGTTTGGATCACGTAGTAGTGTGGTACCACACTAAAACAGTCAATTAAACCTGGTTTCGATTAATATTTTAGGGGATAACGAAAGTTATGTCTAGTTTAGGCCTGGGATTAGCCCTCATCAGACTCATACTTTCGCACACTACGCATACTCGTTGACAAGATCCTGGGTTTTTTTCTTGTTTGGATCACGTAATAATGTGGTACCACACTGAAACAGTCGATTAAACCTGGTTTCGATTAATATTTTTGAGGATAACGCATGATAGGTCTGGGTTAGGTCTAGGATTTGCCCCCATCAGGCTCATACTTTCGCATATTTCTCATACTTCATGGCTGGATCCTGGGCTATTTCTGGATTGCATCACGTAGTAATGTGGTACCACACTGAAACAGTCGATTAAACCTGGTTTCGATCAATATTTTTGAGGATAACGCATGTTAGGTCTAGGTTAGGCTGAGGATTTTCACTCATCAGACTCATACTTTCGCATTCTTCACATACTTGTTGAACGGATCCTGGGTTTTTTTGGTTTGGATCACGTAGTAGTGTGGTACCACACTGAAACAGTCCATTAAACCTGGTTTGGATCAATATTTTAGAGGATAACGCATGTTATGTCTAGGTTAGGTCTGGGATTTTCACTCATCAGACTCATATTTTCGCATTCTTCACATACTTTTTGAACGGATCCTGGGTTTTTTCAGGTTTGGATCACGTAGTAATGTGGGACCACACTGAAACAATCAATTAAACCTGGTATTGATAATTATTTTAGAGGATAACGCATGTTAGGTCTGGGATAGGTCTGGGATTTTCACTCATCAGACTCATACTTTCGCATTCTTCACATACTTGTTGAACGGATCCTGGGTTATTCTGGTTTGCATCACGTAGTAATGTGGGACCACACTGAAACAATCAATTAAACCTGGTCTTGATAAATATTTTAGAGGATAACGCATGTTTGGTCTGGGTTAGGTCTAGGATTTGCCCTCGTCAGGCTCATACTTTCGCATATTTCTCATACTTCATGGCTACATCCTGGGCTATTTCTGGATTGGATCACGAAGTAATGTGGTACCACACTGAAACAGACGATTAAACCAGGTTTCGATCAAAATTTTTGTGGATAACGCATGTTAGGTCTAGGTTAGGCCGGGGTTCTTCACTCATCACACTCATACTTTCACATTCTTCACATACTTGTTGAACGGATCCTGGGTTTTTACTGGTTTGGATCACGTAGTAATGAAGTGCAACACTGAAACAGTCAATTAAACCTGGTCTTGAAAAATATTTTAGAGGATAACGCAAGTTAGGTTTGGGTTAGGTCTGGGATTTGCCCTCATCAGGCTCATACTTTCGCATATTTCTCATACTTCATGGCTAGATCCTGGGCTGTTTCTGGATTGTATCACGTAGTAATGTGGGACCACACTGAAACAATCAATTAAACCTGGTCTTGATAAATATTATAGAGGATAATGCATGTAAGGTCTGGGATAGGTCTGGGATTTGCCCTCATCAGACTCATACTTTCGCACACTTCACATACTCGTTGAACAGATCCCGGGTTATTTTCTGGTTTGGATCACATAGTAATGTGGTACCACACTGAAACAGACGATTAAACCAGGTTTCGATCAATATTTTCGAGGATAACGCATGGTCTAGGTTAGGCCGGGGATTTTCACTCATCACACTCATACTTTCACATTCTTCACATACTTGTTGAACGGATCCTGGGTTTTTACTGGTTTCGATCACGTAGTAATGAAGTGCAACACTGAAACAGTCAATTAAACCTGGTTTCCATCAATATTTTAGAGGACAACGCATGTTGGGTCTAGGTGAGGCCTGGGATTTGCCCACATCAGGGTCATACTTTCGCAGTTTTAACATACATGTTGACCTGATCGAGGGTTTTTACTGGTTTGGATCACGTACTAATGTGGTACCACACTGAAACAGTCGATCAAACCTGGTTTCCATCAATATTTTTGAGGATAACGCATGTTAGGTCTAGGTTAGGCCGAGGATTTTCACTCATCAAACTCATACTTTCGCATTCTCCACATACTTGTTGAACGGATCCTGGGTTTTTACTGGTTTGGATCACGTAGTAATGTGGTACCACACTGAAACATTCAATTAAACCTGGTCTTGAAAAATATTTTAGAGGATAACGCAAGTTAGGTTTGGGTTAGGTCTGGGATTTGCCCTCATCAGGCTCATACTTTCGCATATTTCTCATACTTCATGGCTAGATCCTGGGCTGTTTCTGGATTGTATCACGTAGTAATGTGGGACCACACTGAAACAATCAATTAAACCTGGTCTTGATAAATATTATAGAGGATAATGCATGTAAGGTCTGGGATAGGTCTGGGATTTGCCCTCATCAGACTCATACTTTCGCACACTTCACATACTCGTTGAACAGATCCCGGGTTATTTTCTGGTTTGGATCACATAGTAATGTGGTACCACACTGAAACATTCAATTAAACCTGGTCTTGATAAATATTTTAGAGGATAACGCATGTTAGGTCTGGGATAGGTCTGGGATTTTCACTCGTCAGACTCATACTTTCGCATTCTTCACATACTTGTTGAACGGATCCTGGGTTATTCTGGTTTGGATCACGTAGTAATGTGGGACCACACTGAAACAATCAATTAAACCTGGTCTTGATAAATATTTTAGAGGATAACGCATGTTTGGTCTAGGTTAGGTCTAGGATTTGCCCTCGTCAGGCTCATACTTTCGCATATTTCTCATACTTCATGGCTGGATCCTGGGCTATTTCTGGATTGCGTCACGTAGTAATGTGGTACCACACTGAAACAGTCGATTAAACCAGGTTTCGATCAATATTTTTGAGGATAACGCAAGTTACGTCTGGGATACTACTGGGATTTGCCCTCATCAGGCTCATACTTTCGCGTTTTTCACATACTTGTTGAACAGATCCTGGGTTTTTTCCGGTTTGGGTTACGTAGTAGTGTGGTACCACACTGAAACAGTCGATTAAACCTGGTTTCGATCAATATTTTTGAGGATAACGCATGTTAGGTCTAGGTTAGGCCGGGGATTTTCACTCATCAGACTCATACTTTCGCACACTACACATACTCGTTGACAAGATCCTGGGTTTTTTTCTTGTTTGGATCACGTAATAATGTGGTACCACACTGAAACAGTCGATTAAACCTGGTTTCGATTAATATTTTTGAGGATAACGCATGTTAGGTCTGGGTTAGGTCTAGGATTTGCCCCCATCAGGCTCATACTTTCGCATATTTCTCATACTTCATGGCTGGATCCTGGGCTATTTCTGGATTGCATCACGTAGTAATGTGGTACCACACTGAAACAGTCGATTAAACCTGGTTTCGATCAATATTTTTGAGGATAACGCATGTTAGGTCTGGGATAGGTCTGGGATTAGCCCTCATCAGACTCATACTTTCGCACACTTCACATACTCGTTGACAAGATCCTGGGTTTTTTTCTGGTTTGGATCACGTAGTAATGTGGTACCACACTGAAACAGTCGATTAAACCTGGTTTCGATTAATATTTTTGAGGATAACGCATGTTAGGTGTGGGATAGGTCTGGGATTTGCCCTCATCAGGCTCATACTTTCGCAGTTTTAACATGCATGTTGATCTGATCGAGGGTTTTTTCTGCGTTGGATCACGTAGTAAAGTGGTACCACACTAAAACAGTTAATTAAACCTGGTTTCGATCAATATTTTAGAGGATAACGAAAGTTATGTCTAGTTTAGGCCTGGGATTTGCCCTCATCAGACCCATACTTTCGCATACTTCACATACTTGTTGAACAGATCCTGGGTTTTTTTCTGGTTTGGATCACGTAGTAATGTGGTACCACACTGAAACAGTCGATTAAACCTGGTTTCGATCAATATTTTTGAGGATAACGCATGTTAGGTCTAGGTTAGGCCGAGGATTTTCACTCATCAGACTCATACTTTCGCATTCTTCACATACTTGTTGAACGGATCCTGGGTTTTTACTGGTTTGGATCACGTAGTAATGTGGTGCCAGACTGAAACAGTCAATTAAACCTGGTTTCGATCAATATTTTAGAGAATAATTCAGGTTAGGTCTAGGTTAGGTCTGGAATTAGCCCTCATCAGACTCATACTTTCGCACACTTCACATACTCGTTGACAAGATCCTGGGTTTTTTTCTTGTTTGGATCACGTAATAATGTGGTACCACACTGAAACAGTCGCTTAAACCTGGTTTCGATTAATATTTTTGAGGATAACGCATGTTAGGTCTGGGATAGGTCTGGGATTCGCCCTCATCAGGCTCATACTTTCGCATATTTCTCATACTTGATGGCTAGATCCTGGGCTTTTTCTGGATTGCATCACGTAGTAATGAAGTACAACACTGAAACAGTCAATTAAACCTGGTTTCCATCAATATCTTTGAGGACAACGCAAGTTAGGTCTGGGATAGGTCTGGGATTTGCCCTCATCAGGCTCATACTGTCGCGTTTTTCACATACTTGTTGAACAGATCCTGGGTTTTTTCTGGTTTGGATCACGTAGTAGTGTGGTACCACACTGAAACAGTCCATTAAACCCGGTTTGGATCAATATTTTAGAGGATAACGCATGTTAGGTCTAGGTTAGGTCTGGGATTTTCACTCATCAGACTCATACATTCGCATTCTTCAGATACTTTTTGAACGGATCCTGGGTTTTTACTGGTTTGGATCACGTAGTAATGTGGTACCACACTGAAACATTCAATTAAACCTGGTCTTGATAAATATTTTAGAGGATGACGCATGTTAGGTCTGGGTTAGCCCTGGGATTTTCACTCATCAGACTCATACTTTCGCATATTTCTCATACTTCATGGCTAGACCCTGCGCTGTTTCTGGATTGTATCACGTAGTAATGTGGTACCACGCTGAAACAGTCAATTAAACCTGATTTCGATCAATATTTTAGAGGATAACGCATGTTAGGCCTGGGATAGGTCTGGGATTCGCCCTCATCAGGCTCATACTTTCGCGTTTTTCACATAGTTGTTGAACAGATCCTGGGTTTTTTTCTGGTTTGGATCACGTAGCAATGTGGTACCACACTGAGACCGTCAATTAAACCTGGTTTCGATCAATATTTTAGAGAATAATTCATGTTAGGTCTAGGTTAGGTCTGGGATTTGCTCTCGTCAGGCTCATTCTTTCGCATTCTTCACATACTTGTTGAACGGATCCTGGGTTTTTACTGGTTAGGATCACGTAGGAATGTGGTACCACACTGAAACATTCAATTATACCTGGCCTTGATAATTATTTTAGAGGATAACGCATGTTAGCTCTGGGATAGGTCTGGGATTTGCCCTCATCAGACTCATACTTTCGAGTTTTTCACATACTTGTTGAACAGATCCTGGGTTTTTTCTGGTTTGGATCACGTAGTAGTGTGGTACCACACTGAAACAGTCCATTAAACCTGGTTTGGATCAATATTTTAGAGGATAACGCATGTTAGGTCTAGGTTAGGTCTGGGATTTTCACTCATCAGACTCATACTTTCGCATTCTTCAGATACTTTTTGAACGGATCCTGGGTTTTTACTGGTTTGGATCACGTAGTAATGTGGTACCACACTGAAACATTCAATTAAACCTGGTCTTGATAAATATTTTAGAGGATGACGCATGTTAGGTCTGGGTTAGGTCTAGGATTTGCCCCCATCGGGCTCATACTTTCGCATATTGCTCATACTTCATGGCTGGATCCTGGGCTATTTCTGGATTGGATCACGTAGTAATGTGGTACCACACTGAAACAGTCAATTAAACCTGGTTTTGATCAATATTTTAGAGAACAATTCATGTTAGGTCTACGTTAGGTCTGGGATTTGCCCTCATCAGGGTCATACTTCCGCAGTTCTAACATACATGTTGACCTGATCGAGGGTTTTTTCTGGATTGCATCACGTAGTAATGTGGTACCACACTGAAACAGTCGATTAAACCTGGTTTCGATTAATATTTTTGAGGATAACGCATGTTAGGTCTGGGATAGGTCTGGGATTTGCTCTCATCAGGCTCATACTTTCGCAGTTTTAACATGCATGTTGACCTGATCGAGGGTTTTTTCTGCGTTGGATCACGTAGTAAGGTGGTACCACACTAAAACAGTCAATTAAACCTGGTTTCTATCAATATTTTAGAGGGTAACGAAAGTTATGTCTAGTTTAGGCCTGGGATTTGCCCTCATCAGACCCATACTTTCGCATACTTCACATACTTGTTGAACAGATCCTGGGTTTTTTTCTGGTTTGGATCACGTAGTAATGTGGTACCACACTGAAACAGTCGATTAAACCTGGTTTCGATCAATATTTTTGAGGATAACGCATGTTAGGTCTAGGTTAGGCCGAGGATTTTCACTCATCAGACTCATACTTTCGCATTCTTCACATACTTGTTGAACGGATCCTGGGTTTTTACTGGTTTGGATCACGTAGTAATGTGGTGCCACACTGAAACAGTCAATTAAACCTGGTTTCGATCAATATTTTAGAGAATAATTCATGTTAGGTCTAGGTTAGGTCTGGAATTAGCCCTCATCAGACTCATACTTTCGCACACTTCACATACTCGTTGACAAGATCCTGGGTTTTTTTCTTGTTTGGATCACGTAATAATGTGGTACCACACTGAAACAGTCGATTAAACCTGGTTTCGATTAATATTTTTGAGGATAACGCATGTTAGGTCTGGGATAGGTATGGGATTCGCCCTCATCAGGCTCATACTTTCGCATATTTCTCATACTTGATGGCTAGATCCTGGGCTTTTTCTGGATTGCATCACGTAGTAGTGAAGTACAACACTGAAACAGTCAATTAAACCTGGTTTCCATCAATATCTTAGAGGACAACGCAAGTTAGGTCTGGGATAGGTCTGGGATTTGCCCTCATCAGGCTCATACTTTCGCGTTTTTCACATACTTGTTGAACAGATCCTGGGTTTTTTCAGGTTTGGATCACGTAGTAGTGTGGTACCACACTGAAACAGTCCATTAAACCCGGTTTGGATCAATATTTTAGAGGATAACGCATGTTAGGTCTAGGTTAGGTCTGGGATTTTCACTCATCAGACTCATACTTTCGCATTCTTCAGATACTTTTTGAACGGATCCTGGGTTTTTACTGGTTTGGATCACGTAGTAATGTGGTACCACACTGAAACATTCAATTAAACCTGGTCTTGATAAATATTTTAGAGGATGACGCATGTTAGGTCTGGGTTAGGTCTAGGATTTGCCCCCATCGGGCTCATACTTTCGCATATTTCTCATACTTCATGGCTGGATCCTGGGCTATTTCTGGGTTGGATCACATAGTAATGTGGTACCACAACTAAAACAGTCACTAAAACCTGGTTTCGATCACTATTTTAGAGGATAACGCAAGTTAGGTCTGGGATAGGTCTGGGATTAGCCCTCATCAGACTCATACTTTCGCACACTTCACATACTCGTTGAAAAGATCCTGGGTTTTTTTCTGGTTTGGATCACGTAGTAATGTGGTACCACACTGAAACAGTCGATTAAACCTGGTTTCGATTAATATTTTTGAGGATAACGCATGTTAGGTCTGGGATAGGTCTGGGATTTGCCCTCATCAGGCTCATACTTTCGCAGTTTTAACATGCATGTTGACCCGATCGAGGGTTTTTTCTGCGTTGGATCACGTAGTAAAGTGGTACCACACTAAAACAGTCAATTAATCCTGGTTTCGATCAATATTTTAGAGGATAACGAAAGTTAGGTCTAGTTTAGGCCTGGGATTTGCCCTCATCAGACCCATACTTTCGCATACTTCACATACTTGTTGAACAGATCCTGGGTTTTTTTCTGGTTTGGATCACGTAGTAATGTGGTACCACACTGAAACAGTCGATTAAACCTGGTTTCGATCAATATTTTTGAGGATAACGCATGTTAGGTCTAGGTTAGGCCGAGGATTTTCACTCATCAAACTCATACTTTCGCATTCTCCACATACTTGTTGAACGGATCCTGGGTTTTTACTGGTTTGGATCACGTAGTAATGTGGTACCACACTGAAACAGACGATTAAACCATGTTTCGATCAATATTTTCGAGGATAACGCATGTTAGGTCTGGGATAGGTCTGGGATTTTCACTCATCAGACTCATACTTTCGCATTCTTCACATACTTGTTGAACGGATCCTGGGTTATTCTGGTTTGGATCACGTAGTAATGTGGGACCACACTGAAACAATCAATTAAACCTGGTCTTGATAAATATTTTAGAGGATAACGCATGTTTGGTCTGGGTTGGGTCTAGGATTTGCCCTCGTCAGGCTCATACTTTCGCATATTTCTCATACTCCATGGCTACATCCTGGGCTATTTCTGGATTGGATCACGTAGTAATGTGGTACCACACTGAAACAGACGATTAAACCAAGTTTCGATCAATATTTTAGAGGATAACGCAAGTTAGGTTTGGGTTAGGTCTGGGATTTGCCCTCATCAGGCTCATACTTTCGCATATTTCTCATACTTCATGGCTAGATCCTGACCTGTTTCTGGATTGTATCACGTAGTAATGTGGGACCACACTGAAACAATCAATTAAACCTGGTCTTGATAAATATTATAGAGGATAATGCATGTAAGGTCTGGGATAGGTCTGCGATTTGCCCTCATCAGACTCATACTTTCGCACACTTCACATACTCGTTGAACAGATCCTGGGTTATTTTCTGGCTTGGATCACATAGTAATGTGGTACCACACTGAAACAGACGATTAAACCAGGTTTCGATCAATATTTTCGAGGATAACGCATGTTAGGTCTAGGTTAGGCCGGGGATTTTCACTCATCACACTCATACTTTCACATTCTTCACATACTTGTTGAACGGATCCTGGGTTTTTACTGGTTTGGATCACGTAGTAATGAAGTGCAACACTGAAACAGTCAATTAAACCTGGTTTCCATCAATATTTTAGAGGACAACGCATGTTAGGTCTAGGTTAGGCCTGGGATTTGCCCACATCAGGGTCATACTTTCGCAGTTTTAACATACATGTTGACCTGATCGAGGGTTTTTTCTGCTTTGGATCACGCAGTATAGTGGTACCACACTGAAACAGTCGATTAAACCTGGTTTCGATCAATAGTTTTGGGGATAACGCATGTTAGGTCTGGGATAGGTCTGGGATTTGCCCTCATCAGGCTCATACTTTCACATTCTTCACATACTTGTTGAACGGATCCTGGGTATTTACTGGTTTGGATCACGTAGTAATGAAGTGCAACACTGAAACAGTCAATTGACCCTGGTTTCCATCAATATTTTAGAGGACAACGCATGTTAGGTCTAGGTTAGGCCTGGGATTTGCCCACATCAGGGTCATACTTTCGCAGTTTTAACATACATGTTGACCTGATCGAGGGTTTTTTCTGCTTTGGATCACGCAGTAAAGTGGTACCACACTGAAACAGTCGATTAAACCTGGTTTCGATCAATATTTTTGAGGATAACGCATGTTAGGTCTGGGATAGGTCTGGGATTTGCCGTCATCAGGCTCATACTTTCACATTCTTCACATACTTGTTGAACGGATCCTGGGTTTTTACTGGTTTGGATCACGTAGTAATGAAGTGCAACACTGAAACAGTCAATTAAACCTGGTTTCCATCAATATTTTAGAGGACAACGCATGTTAGGTCTAGGTTAGGCCTGGGATTTGCCCTCATCAGACTCATACTTTCGCACACTTCACATACTTGTTGAACGTATCCTGGGTTTTTACTGGTTTGGATCACGTAGTAATGTGGTACCACACTGAAACATTCAATTAAACCTGGTCTTGATAAATATTTTAGAGGATAACGCATGTTAGGTTTGGGTTAGGTCTAGGATTTGCTCTCATCAGGCTCATACTTTCGCATATTTCTCATACTTCATGGCTAGATCCTGGGCTGTTTCTGGATTGTATCATGTAGTAATGTGGGACCACACTGAAACAATCAATTAAACCTGGTTTTGATCAATATTTTAGAGAACAATTCATGTTAGGTCTACGTTAGGTCTGGGATTTGCCCTCATCAGGGTCATACTTCCGCAGTTCTAACATACATGTTGACCTGATCGAGGGTTTTTTCTGCTTTGGATCACGTAGTAAAGTGGTACCACACTAAAACAGTCAATTAAACCTGGTTTCGATCAATATTTTAGGGGATAACGAAAGTTATGTCTAGTTTAGGCCTGGGATTAGCCCTCATCAGACTCATACTTTCGCACACTACACATACTCGTTGACAAGATCCTGGGTTTTTTTCTTGTTTGGATCACGTAATAATGTGGTACCACACTGAAACAGTCGATTAAACCTGGTTTCGATTAATATTTTTGAGGATAACGCATGTTAGGTCTGGGTTAGGTCTAGGATTTGCCCCCATCAGGCTCATACTTTCGCATATTTCTCATACTTCATAGCTGGATCCTGGGCTATTTCTGGATTGCATCACGTAGTAATGTGGTACCACACTGAAACAGTCGATTAAACCTGGTTTCGATTAATATTTTTGAGGATAACGCATGTTAGGTCTGGGATAGGTCTGGGATTTGCTCTCATCAGGCTCATACTTTCGCAGTTTTAACATGCATGTTGACCTGATCGAGGGTTTTTTCTGCGTTGGATCACGTAGTAAGGTGGTACCACACTAAAACAGTCAATTAAACCTGGTTTCTATCAATATTTTAGAGGGTAACGAAAGTTATGTCTAGTTTAGGCCTGGGATTTGCCCTCATCAGACCCATACTTTCGCATACTTCACATACTTGTTGAACAGATCCTGGGTTTTTTTCTGGTTTGGATCACGTAGTAATGTGGTACCACACTGAAACAGTCGATTAAACCTGGTTTCGATCAATATTTTTGAGGATAACGCATGTTAGGTCTAGGTTAGGCCGAGGATTTTCACTCATCAGACTCATACTTTCGCATTCTTCACATACTTGTTGAACGGATCCTGGGTTTTTACTGGTTTGGATCACGTAGTAATGTGGTGCCACACTGAAACAGTCAATTAAACCTGGTTTCGATCAATATTTTAGAGAATAATTCATGTTAGGTCTAGGTTAGGTCTGGAATTAGCCCTCATCAGACTCATACTTTCGCACACTTCACATACTCGTTGACAAGATCCTGGGTTTTTTTCTTGTTTGGATCACGTAATAATGTGGTACCACACTGAAACAGTCGATTAAACCTGGTTTCGATTAATATTTTTGAGGATAACGCATGTTAGGTCTGGGATAGGTATGGGATTCGCCCTCATCAGGCTCATACTTTCGCATATTTCTCATACTTGATGGCTAGATCCTGGGCTTTTTCTGGATTGCATCACGTAGTAGTGAAGTACAACACTGAAACAGTCAATTAAACCTGGTTTCCATCAATATCTTAGAGGACAACGCAAGTTAGGTCTGGGATAGGTCTGGGATTTGCCCTCATCAGGCTCATACTTTCGCGTTTTTCACATACTTGTTGAACAGATCCTGGGTTTTTTCAGGTTTGGATCACGTAGTAGTGTGGTACCACACTGAAACAGTCCATTAAACCCGGTTTGGATCAATATTTTAGAGGATAACGCATGTTAGGTCTAGGTTAGGTCTGGGATTTTCACTCATCAGACTCATACTTTCGCATTCTTCAGATACTTTTTGAACGGATCCTGGGTTTTTACTGGTTTGGATCACGTAGTAATGTGGTACCACACTGAAACATTCAATTAAACCTGGTCTTGATAAATATTTTAGAGGATGACGCATGTTAGGTCTGGGTTAGGTCTAGGATTTGCCCCCATCGGGCTCATACTTTCGCATATTTCTCATACTTCATGGCTGGATCCTGGGCTATTTCTGGGTTGGATCACATAGTAATGTGGTACCACAACTAAAACAGTCACTAAAACCTGGTTTCGATCACTATTTTAGAGGATAACGCAAGTTAGGTCTGGGATAGGTCTGGGATTAGCCCTCATCAGACTCATACTTTCGCACACTTCACATACTCGTTGAAAAGATCCTGGGTTTTTTTCTGGTTTGGATCACGTAGTAATGTGGTACCACACTGAAACAGTCGATTAAACCTGGTTTCGATTAATATTTTTGAGGATAACGCATGTTAGGTCTGGGATAGGTCTGGGATTTGCCCTCATCAGGCTCATACTTTCGCAGTTTTAACATGCATGTTGACCCGATCGAGGGTTTTTTCTGCGTTGGATCACGTAGTAAAGTGGTACCACACTAAAACAGTCAATTAATCCTGGTTTCGATCAATATTTTAGAGGATAACGAAAGTTAGGTCTAGTTTAGGCCTGGGATTTGCCCTAATCAGACCCATACTTTCGCATACTTCACATACTTGTTGAACAGATCCTGGGTTTTTTTCTGGTTTGGATCACGTAGTAATGTGGTACCACACTGAAACAGTCGATTAAACCTGGTTTCGATCAATATTTTTGAGGATAACGCATGTTAGGTCTAGGTTAGGCCGAGGATTTTCACTCATCAAACTCATACTTTCGCATTCTCCACATACTTGTTGAACGGATCCTGGGTTTTTACTGGTTTGGATCACGTAGTAATGTGGTACCACACTGAAACAGACGATTAAACCATGTTTCGATCAATATTTTCGAGGATAACGCATGTTAGGTCTGGGATAGGTCTGGGATTTTCACTCATCAGACTCATACTTTCGCATTCTTCACATACTTGTTGAACGGATCCTGGGTTATTCTGGTTTGGATCACGTAGTAATGTGGTACCACACTGAAACAATCAATTAAACCTGGTCTTGATAAATATTTTAGAGGATAACGCATGTTTGGTCTGGGTTGGGTCTAGGATTTGCCCTCGTCAGGCTCATACTTTCGCATATTTCTCATACTCCATGGCTACATCCTGGGCTATTTCTGGATTGGATCACGTAGTAATGTGGTACCACACTGAAACAGACGATTAAACCAAGTTTCGATCAATATTTTAGAGGATAACGCAAGTTAGGTTTGGGTTAGGTCTGGGATTTGCCCTCATCAGGCTCATACTTTCGCATATTTCTCATACTTCATGGCTAGATCCTGACCTGTTTCTGGATTGTATCACGTAGTAATGTGGGACCACACTGAAACAATCAATTAAACCTGGTCTTGATAAATATTATAGAGGATAATGCATGTAAGGTCTGGGATAGGTCTGCGATTTGCCCTCATCAGACTCATACTTTCGCACACTTCACATACTCGTTGAACAGATCCTGGGTTATTTTCTGGCTTGGATCACATAGTAATGTGGTACCACACTGAAACAGACGATTAAACCAGGTTTCGATCAATATTTTCGAGGATAACGCATGTTAGGTCTAGGTTAGGCCGGGGATTTTCACTCATCACACTCATACTTTCACATTCTTCACATACTTGTTGAACGGATCCTGGGTTTTTACTGGTTTGGATCACGTAGTAATGAAGTGCAACACTGAAACAGTCAATTAAACCTGGTTTCCATCAATATTTTAGAGGACAACGCATGTTAGGTCTAGGTTAGGCCTGGGATTTGCCCACATCAGGGTCATACTTTCGCAGTTTTAACATACATGTTGACCTGATCGAGGGTTTTTTCTGCTTTGGATCACGCAGTATAGTGGTACCACACTGAAACAGTCGATTAAACCTGGTTTCGATCAATAGTTTTGGGGATAACGCATGTTAGGTCTGGGATAGGTCTGGGATTTGCCCTCATCAGGCTCATACTTTCACATTCTTCACATACTTGTTGAACGGATCCTGGGTATTTACTGGTTTGGATCACGTAGTAATGAAGTGCAACACTGAAACAGTCAATTGACCCTGGTTTCCATCAATATTTTAGAGGACAACGCATGTTAGGTCTAGGTTAGGCCTGGGATTTGCCCACATCAGGGTCATACTTTCGCAGTTTTAACATACATGTTGACCTGATCGAGGGTTTTTTCTGCTTTGGATCACGCAGTAAAGTGGAACCACACTGAAACAGTCGATTAAACCTGGTTTCGATCAATATTTTTGAGGATAACGCATGTTAGGTCTGGGATAGGTCTGGGATTTGCCGTCATCAGGCTCATACTTTCACATTCTTCACATACTTGTTGAACGGATCCTGGGTTTTTACTGGTTTGGATCACGTAGTAATGAAGTGCAACACTGAAACAGTCAATTAAACCTGGTTTCCATCAATATTTTAGAGGACAACGCATGTTAGGTCTAGGTTAGGCCTGGGATTTGCCCTCATCAGACTCATACTTTCGCACACTTCACATACTTGTTGAACGTATCCTGGGTTTTTACTGGTTTGGATCACGTAGTAATGTGGTACCACACTGAAACATTCAATTAAACCTGGTCTTGATAAATATTTTAGAGGATAACGCATGTTAGGTTTGGGTTAGGTCTAGGATTTGCTCTCATCAGGCTCATACTTTCGCATATTTCTCATACTTCATGGCTAGATCCTGGGCTGTTTCTGGATTGTATCATGTAGTAATGTGGGACCACACTGAAACAATCAATTAAACCTGGTCTTGATAAATATTATAGAGGATAATGCATGTTAGGTCTAGGTTAGGCCTTGGATTTTCACACATCAGACTCATACTTTCGCATTCTTCACATACTTGTTGAACAGATACAGGGTTTTTTCTGGTTTGGTTCACGTAGTAATGTGGTACCACACTGGAACATTCAATTAAACCTGGTCTTGATAAATATTTTAGAGGATAACGCATGTTAGGTCTGGGATAGGTCTGCGATTTGCCCTCATCAGACTCATACTTTCGCACACTTCACATACTCGTTGAACAGATCCTGGGTTATTTTCTGGCTTGGATCACATAGTAATGTTGTACCACACTGAAACAGACGATTAAACCAGGTTTCGATCAATATTTTCGAGGATAACGCATGTTAGGTCTAGGTTAGGCCGGGGATTTTCACTCATCACACTCATACTTTCACATTCTTCACATACTTGTTGAACGGATCCTGGGTTTTTACTGGTTTGGATCACGTAGTAATGAAGTGCAACACTGAAACAGTCAATTAAACCTGGTTTCCATCAATATTTTAGAGGACAACGCATGTTAGGTCTAGGTTAGGCCTGGGATTTGCCCACATCAGGGTCATACTTTCGCAGTTTTAACATACATGTTGACCTGATCGAGGGTTTTTTCTGCTTTGGATCACGCAGTATAGTGGTACCACACTGAAACAGTCGATTAAACCTGGTTTCGATCAATAGTTTTGGGGATAACGCATGTTAGGTCTGGGATAGGCCTGGGATTTGCCCTCATCAGACTCATACTTTCGCACACTTCACATACTTGTTGAACGGATCCTGGGTTTTTACTGGTTTGGATCACGTAGTAATGTGGTACCACACTGAAACATTCAATTAAACCTGGTCTTGATAAATATTTTAGAGGATAACGCATGTTAGGTTTGGGTTAGGTCTAGGATTTGCCCCCATCAGGCTCATACTTTCGCATATTTCCCATACTTCATGGCTGGATCCTGGGCTATTTCTGGATTGGATCACGTAGAAATGTGGTACCACATTGAAACAGTCAATTAAACCTGGTTTTGATCAATATTTTAGAGAATAATTCATGTTAGGTCTAGGTTAGGTCTGGGATTTGCTCTCATCAGGCTCATTCTTTCGCATATTTCTCATACTTGATGGCTAGATCCTGGGCTTTTTCTGGTTTGGATCACGTAGTAGTGTGGTACCACACTGAAACAGTCCATTAAACCTGGTTTGGATCAATATTTTAGAGGATAACGCATGTTAGGTCTAGGTTAGGTCTGGGATTTTCACTCATCAGACTCATACTTTCGCATTCTTCAGACACTTTTTGAACGGATCCTTGGTTTTTACTGGTTTGGATCACGTAGTAATGTGGTACCACACTGAAACATTCTATTAAACCTGGTCTTGATAAATATTTTAGAGGATGACGCATGTTAGGTCTGGGTTAGGTCTAGGATTTGCCCCCATCAGGCTCATACTTTCGCATATTTCTCATACTTCATGGCTGGATCCTGGGCTATTTCTGGATTGGGTCACGTAGTAATGTGGTACATCACTGAAACAATCAATTAAACCTGGTCATGATAAATATTTTAGAGAATAATTCAAGTTAGGTCTAGGTTAGGTCTGGGATTTGCTCTCATCAGGCTCATACTTTCGCATATTTCTCATACTTCATGGCTGGATCCTGGGCTATTTCTGGATTGGATCACGTAGTAATGTGGTACCACACTGAAACAGTCAATTAAACCTGGTTTTGATCAATATTTTAGAGAACAATTCATGTTAGGTCTACGTTAGGTCTGGGATTTGCCCTCATCAGGGTCATACTTCCGCAGTTTAAACATACATGTTGACCTGATCGAGGGTTTTTTCTGCTTTGGATCACGTAGTAAAGTGGTACCACACTAAAACAGTCAATTAAACCTGGTTTCGATCAATATTTTAGAGGATAACGAAAGTTATATCTAGTTTAGGCCTGGGATTAGCCCTCATCAGACTCATACTTTCGCACACTACACATACTCGTTGACAAGATCCTGGGTTTTTTTCTTGTTTGGATCACGTAATAATGTGGTACCACACTGAAACAGTCGATTAAACCTGGTCTTGATAAATATTTTAGAGGATGACGCATGTTAGGTCTGGGTTAGGTCTAGGATTTGCCCCCATCAGGCTCATACTTTCGCATATTTCTCATACTTCATGGCTGGATCCTGGGCTATTTCTGGATTGGATCACGTAGTAATGTGGTACCGCACTGAAACAGTCAATTAAACCTGGTCGCGATAAATATTTTAGAGGACAATGCATCTTAGGTCTGGGATAGGTCGGGGATTTGCCCTCATCAGACTCATACTTTCGCACACTTCACTTACTCGTTGAACAGATCATGGGTTATTTTCTGGTTTGGATCACATAGTAATGTGGTACCACACTGAAACAGACGATTAAACCAGGTTTCGATCAATATTTTTGAGGATAACGCATGTTAGGTCTAGGTTAGGCTGAGGATTTTCACTCATCAGACTCATACATTCGCATTCTTCACATACTTGTTGAACGGATCCTGGGTTTTTTCTAGTTTGGATCACGTAGTAGTGTGGTACCACACTGAAACAGTCCATTAAACCTGGTTTGGATCAATATTTTAGAGGATAACGCATGTTAGGTTTGGGTTAGGTCTAGGATTTGCCCTCATCAGGCTCATACTTTCGCATTCTTCACATACTTTTTGAACGGATCCTGGGTTTTTTCTGGTTTGGATCACGTAGTAATGTGGGACCACACTGAAACAATCAATTAAACCTGGTATTGATAATTATTTTAGAGGATAACGCATGTTAGGTCTGGGATAGGTCTGGGATTTGCCCTCATCAGACTCATACTTTCGCACACTTCACATACTCGTTGAACAGATCCTGGGTTTTTACTGGTTTGGATCACGTAGTAATGTGGTACCACACTGAAACAGTCAATTAAACCTGGTCGTGATAAATATTTTAGAGGACAATGCATCTTAGGTCTGGGATAGGTCGGGGATTTGCCCTCATCAGACTCATACTTTCGCACACTTCACATACTCGTTGAACAGATCCCGGGTTATTTTCTGGTTTGGATCACATAGTAATGTGGTACCACACTGAAACAGACGATTAAACCAGGTTTCGATCAATATTTTCGAGGATTACGCATGTTAGGTCTAGGTTAGGCCGGGGATTTTCACTCATCACACTCATACTTTCACATTCTTCACATACTTGTTGAACGGATCCTGGGTTTTTACTGGTTTGGATCACGTAGTAATGAAGTGCGACACTGAAACAGTCAATTAAACCTGGTTTCCATCAATATTTTAGAGGACAACGCATGTTAGGTCTAGGTTAGGCCTGGGATTTGCCGACATCAGGGTCATACTTTCGCAGTTTTAACATACATGTTGACATGATCGAGGGTTTTTTCTGCTTTGGATCACGCAGTAGAGTGGTACCACACTGAAACAGTCGATTAAACCTGGTTTCGATCAATAGTTTTGAGGATAACGCATGTTAGGTCTGGGTTAGGTCTGGGATTTGCCCTCATCAGGCTCATACTTTCACATTCTTCACATACTTGTTGAACGGATCCTGGGTTTTTACTGGTTTGGATCACGTAGTAATGAAGTGCAACACTGAAACAGTCAATTAAACCTGGTTTCCATCAATATTTTAGAGGACAACGCATGTTAGGTCTAGGTTAGGCCTGGGATTTGCCCTCATCAGGCTCATACTTTCACATTCTTCACATACTTGTTGAACGGATCCTGGGTTTTTACTGGTTTGGATCACGTAGTAATGAAGTGCAACACTGAAACAGTCAATAAAACCTGGTTTCCATCAATATTTTAGAGGACAACGCATGTTAGGTCTAGGTTAGGCCTGGGATTTGCCCTCATCAGACTCATACTTTCGCACACTTCACATACTCGTTGAACAGATCCTGGGTTTTTACTGGTTTGGATCACGTACTAATGTGGTACCACACTGAAACAGTCGATCAAACCTGGTTTCGATCAATATTTTTGAGGATAACGCATGTTAGGTCTAGGTTAGGCCGAGGATTTTCACTCATCAAACTCATACTTTCGCATTCTCCACATACTTGTTGAACGGATCCTGGGTTTTTACTGGTTTGGATCACGTAGTAATGTGGCACCACACTGAAACATTCAATTAAACCTGGTCTTGATAAATATTTTAGAGGATAACGCATGTTAGGTTTGGGTTAGGTCTAGGATTTGCCCTCATCAGGCTCATACTTTCGCATATTTCTCATACTTCATGGCTAGATCCTGGGCTGTTTCTGGATTGTATCATGTAGTAATGTGGGACCACACTGAAACAATCAATGAAACCTGGTCTTGATAAATATTATAGAGGATAATGCATGTTAGGTCTAGGTTAGGCCTGGGATTTTCACACATCAGACTCATACTTTCGCATTCTTCACATACTTGTTGAACAGATACAGGGTTTTTTCTGGTTTGGTTCACGTAGTAATGTGGTACCACACTGGAACATTCAATTAAACCTGGTCTTGATAAATATTTTAGAGGATAACGCATGTTAGGTCTGGGATAGGTCTGGGATTTTCACTCATCAGACTCATACTTTCGCATTCTTCACATACTTGTTGAACGGATCCTGGGTTATTCTGGTTTGGATCACGTAGTAATGTGGGACCACACTGAAACAATCAATTAAACCTGGTCTTGATAAATATTTTAGAGGATAACGCATCTTTGGTCTGGGTTAGGTCTAGGATTTGCCCTCATCAGGCTCATACTTTCGCGTTTTTCACATACTCGTTGAACAGATCCTGGGTTTTTTCCGGTTTGGGTCACGTAGTAGTGTGGTACCACACTGAAACAGTCGATTAAACCTGGTTTCGATCAATATTTTTGAGGATAACGCATGTTAGGTCTAGGTTAGGCCGGGGATTTTCACTCATCAGACTCTTGCTTTCGCACTCTTCACATACTTGTTGAACGGATCCTGGGTTTTTACAGGTTTGGATCGCGTAGTAATGTCGTACCACACTGAAACATTCAATTAAACCTGGTCTTGATAAATATTTTAGAGGATAACGCATGTTAGGTCTGGGTTAGGTCTAGGATTTGCCCCCATCAGGCTCATACTTTCGCATATTTCCCATACTTCATGGCTGGATCCTGGGCTATTTCTGGATTGGATCACGTAGAAATGTGATACCACATTGAAACAGTCAATTAAACCTGGTTTTCATCAATATTTTAGAGAATAATTCATGTTAGGTCTATGTTAGGTCTGGGATTTGCTCTCATCAGGCTCATTCTTTCGCATATTTCTCATACTTGATGGCTAAATCCTGGGCTTTTTCTGGTTTGGATCACGTAGTAGTGTGGTACCACACTGAAACAGAACATTAAACCTGGTTTGGATCAATGTTTTAGAGGATAACGCATGTTAGGTCTAGGTTAGGTCTGGGATTTTCACTCATCAGACTCATACTTTCGCATTCTTCAGACACTTTTTGAACGGATCCTGGGTTTTTACTGGTTTGGATCACGTAGTAATGTGGTACCACACTGAAACATTCTATTAAACCTGGTCTTGATAAATATTTTAGAGGATGACGCATGTTAGGTCTGGGTTAGGTCTAGGATTTGCCCCCATCAGGCTCATACTTTCGCATATTTCTCATACTTCATGGCTGGATCCTGGGCTATTTCTGGATTGGGTCACGTAGTAATGTGGTACATCACTGAAACAATCAATTAAACCTGGTCATGATAAATATTTTAGAGAATAATTCATGTTAGGTCTAGGTTAGGTCTGGGATTTGCTCTCATCAGGCTCATACTTTCGCATATTTCTCATACTTCATGGCTGGATCCTGGGCTATTTCTGGATTGGATAACGTAGTAATGTGGTACCACACTGAAACAGTCAATTAAACCTGGTTTTGATCAATATTTTAGAGAACAATTCATGTTAGGTCTACGTTAGGTCTGGGATTTGCCCTCATCAGGGTCATACTTCCGCAGTTTTAACATACAGGTTGACCTGATCGAGGGTTTTTTCTGCTTTGGATCAGGTAGTAAAGTGGTACCACACTAAAACAGTCAATTAAACCTGGTTTCGATCAATATTTTAGAGGATAACGAAAGTTATGTCTAGTTTAGGCCTGGGATTAGCCCTCATCAGACTCATACTTTAGCACACTACACATACTCGTTGACAAGATCCTGGGATTTTTTCTTGCTTGGATCACGTAATAATGTGGTACCACACTGAAACGGTCGATTAAACCTGGTTTCGATTAATATTTTTGAGGATAACGCATGTTAGGTCTAGGTTAGGTCTGGGATTTGCTCTCATCAGGCTCATACTTTCGCATATTTCTCATACTTCATGGCTGGATCCTGGGCTATTTCTGGATTGGATCACGTAGTAATGTGGTACCACACTGAAACAGTCGATTAAACCAGGTTTCGATCAATATTTTTGAGGATAACGCATGTTAGGTCTAGGTTAGGTCTGTGATTTTCACTCATCAGACTCATACTTTCGCATTCTTCACATACTTGTTGAACGGATCCTGGGTTTTTACTGGTTTGGATCACGTAGTAATGTGGTACCACACTGAAACATTCTATTAAACCTGGTCTTGATAAATATTTTAGAGGATGACGCATGTTAGGTCTGGGTTAGGTCTAGGATTTGCCCCCATCAGGCTCATACTTCCGCATATTTCTCATACTTCATGGCTGGATCCTGGGCTATTTCTGGATTGGATCACGTAGTAATGTGGTACCACACTGAAACAGTCGATTAAACCAGGTTTCGATCAATATTTTTGAGGATAACGCATCTTAGGTCTGGGATAGGTCGGGGATTTGCCCTCATCAGACTCATACTTTCGCACACTTCACTTACTCGTTGAACAGATCATGGGTTATTCTCTGGTTTGGTTCACATAGTAATGTGGTACCACCCTGAAACAGACGATTAAACCAGGTTTCGATCAATATTTTTGAGGATAACGCATGTTAGGTCTAGGTTAGGTCTGTGATTTTCACTCATCAGACTCATACTTTCGCATTCTTCACATACTTGTTGAACGGATCCTGGGTTTTTTCTGGTTTGGTTCACGTAGTAATGTGGTACCACACTGAAACATTCAAGTAAACCTGGTCTTGATAAATATTTTAAAGGATAACGCATGTTAGGTTTGGGTTAGGTCTAGGATTTGCCCTCATCAGGCTCATACTTTCGCATATTTCTCATACTTCATGGCTAGATCCTGGGCTGTTTCTGGATTGTATCACGTAGTAATGAGGTACCACGCTGAAACAGTCAATTAAACCTGGTTTCGTTCAATATTTTAGAAGATAACGCAAGTTAGGTCTGGGATAGGTCTGGGAGTTGCCCTCATCAGGCTCATACTTTCGCGTTTTTCACATACTTGTTGAACAGATCCTGGGTTTCTTCTGGTTTGGGTCACGTAGTAATGCGGTACCACACTGAAACAGTCGATTAAACCAGGTTTCGATCAATATTTTTGAGGATAACGCATGTTAGGTCTAGGTTAGGCCTGGGATTTTCACTCATCAGACACATACTTTCGCGTTTTTCACATACTTGTTGAACAGATCCAGGGTTGTTTTCTGGTTTGGATCACGTAGTAGTGTGGTACCGGTCTGAAACAGTCCATTAAACCTGGTTTGGATCAATATTTTATAGGATAACGCATGTTAGGTCTAGGTTAAGTCTGGGATTTTCACTCATCAGACTCATACTTTCGCATTCTTCACATACTTGTTGAACGGATCCTGGGTTTTTTTCTGGTTTGGATCACGTAGTAATGTGGCACCACACTGAAACAATCAATTAAACATGGTCTTGTTAAATATTTTAGAGGATAACGCATGTTAGGTCTGGGATAGGTCTGGGATTTGCCCTCATCGGACTCATACTTTCGCACACTTCACATACTCGTTGAACAGATCCTGGGTTATTTTCTGGTTTGGATCACATAGTAATGTGGTACCACACTGAAACAGTCGATTAAACCAGGTTTCGATCAATATTTTTGAGGATAACGCATGTTAGGTCTAGGTTAGGCCTGGGATTTTCACTCATCAGACTCATACTTTCGCATTCTTCACATACTTGTTGAACGGATCCTGGGTTTTTTCTGGTTTGGATCACGTAGTAATGTGGGACCACACTGAAACAATCAATTAAACCTGGTCTTGATAAATATTTTAGGGGACAACGTATGTTAGGTCTGGGTTAGGTGTAGGATTTGCCCTCATCAGGCTCATACTTTCGCATATTTCTCATACTTCATGGCTAGATCCTGGGCTAATTCTGGATTGGATCACGTAGTAATGTGGTACCACACTGAAACAGTCAATTAAACCTGGTTTCGCTCAATATATTAGAAGATAACGCATGTTAGGCCTAGGTTAGGCCTGGGATCTGCCCTCATCAGGTTCATATTTTCGCGTTCTTCACATACTTGTTGAACAGATCCCTGGCTTTTTCTGCTTTGGATCACATAGAAATGTGGTACCACACTGAAACAGTCGATTAAACGTGGTTTCGATCAATATTTTAGAGAATAATTCATGTTAGGTCTGGGTTAGGTCTGGGATATGCTCTCATCAGGCTCATTCTTTCGCATATTTCTCATACTTGATGGCTAGATCCTGCGCTTTTTCTGGATTGCATCACGTAGTAATGAAGTACAACACTGAAACAGTCGATTAAACCTGGTTTCCATCAATATCTTAGAGTACAACGCAAGTTAGGTCTTGGATAGGTCTGGGATTTGCCCTCATCAGGCTCATACTTTCGCGATTTTCACATACTTGTTGAACAGATCCTGGGTTTTTTCTGGTTTGGATCACGTAGTAGTGTGGTACCACACTGAAACAGTCCATTAAACCTGGTTTGGATCAATATTTTAGAGGATAACGCATGTTAGGTCTAGGTCAGGTCTGTGATTTTCACTCATCAGACTCATACTTTCGCATTCTTCACATACTTGTTGAACGGATCCTGGGTTTTTTCTGGTTTGGATCACGTAGTAATGTGGGACCACACTGAAACAATCAATTAAACCTGGTCTTGATAAATATTTTAGAGGATAACGCATGTTAGTTCTGGGATAGGTCTGGGATTTGCCCTCATCAGACTCATACTTTCGCACACTTCACATGCTCGTTGAACAGATCCTGGGTTATTTTCTGGTTTGGATCACATAGTAATGTGGTACCACACTGAAACAGACGATTAAACCAGGTTTCGATAAATATTTTTGAGGATAACGCATGTTAGGTCTAGGTTAGGCCGGGGTTTTTCACTCATCACACTCATACTTTCGCATTCTTCACATACTTGTTGAACAGATCCAGGGTTGTTTTCTGGTTTGGATCACGTAGTAGTGTGGTACCGGTCTGAAACAGGCCATTAAACCTGGTTTGGATCAATATTTTATAGGATAACGCATGTTAGGTCTAGGTTAAGTCTGGGATTTTCACTCATCAGACTCATACTTTCGCATTCTTCACATACTTGTTGAACGGATCCAGGGTTTTTTTCTGGTTTGGATCACGTAGTAATGTGGCACCACACTGAAACAATCAATTAAACATGGTCTTGTTAAATATTTTAGAGGATAACGCATGTTAGGTCTGGGATAGGTCTGGGATTTGCCCTCATCGGACTCATACTTTCGCACACTTCACATACTCGTTGAACAGATCCTGGGTTATTTTCTGGTTTGGATCACATAGTAATGTGGTACCACACTGAAACAGTCGATTAAACCAGGTTTCGATCAATATTTTTGAGGATAACGCATGTTAGGTCTAGGTTAGGTCTGTGATTTTCACTCATCAGACTCATACTTTCGCATACTTCACATACTTGTTGAACGGATCCTGGGTTTTTTCTGGTTTGGTTCACGTAGTAATGTGGTACCACACTGAAACATTCAAGTAAACCTGGTCTTGATAAATATTTTAAAGGATAACGCATGTTAGGTTTGGGTTAGGTCTAGGATTTGCCCTCATCAGGCTCATACTTTCGCATATTTCTCATACTTCATGGCTAGATCCTGGGCTGTTTCTGGATTGTATCACGTAGTAATGAGGTACCACGCTGAAACAGTCAATTAAACCTGATTTCGTTCAATATTTTAGAAGATAACGCAAGTTAGGTCTGGGATAGGTCTGGGAGTTGCCCTCATCAGGCTCATACTTTCGCGTTTTTCACATACTTGTTGAACAGATCCTGGGTTTCTTCTGGTTTGGGTCACGTAGTAATGCGGTACCACACTGAAACAGTCGATTAAACCAGGTTTCGATCAATATTTTTGAGGATAACGCATGTTAGGTCTAGGTTAGGCCTGGGATTTTCACTCATCAGACTCATACTTTCGCATTCTTCACATACTTGTTGAACGGATCCTGGGTTTTTTCTGGTTTGGATCACGTAGTAATGTGGGACCACACTGAAACAATCAATTAAACCTGGTCTTGATAAATATTTTAGGGGACAACGTATGTTAGGTCTGGGTTAGGTGTAGGATTTGCCCTCATCAGGCTCATACTTTCGCATATTTCTCTTACTTCATGGCTAGATCCTGGGCTAATTCTGGATTGGATCACGTAGTAATGTGGTACCACACTGAAACAGTCAATTAAACCTGGTTTCGCTCAATATATTAGAAGATAACGCATGTTAGGCCTAGGTTAGGCCTGGGATCTGCCCTCATCAGGTTCATATTTTCGCGTTCTTCACATACTTGTTGAACAGATCCCTGGCTTTTTCTGCTTTGGATCACATAGAAATGTGGTACCACACTGAAACAGTCGATTAAACGTGGTTTCGATCAATATTTTAGAGAATAATTCATGTTAGGTCTGGGTTAGGGCTGGGATATGCTCTCATCAGGCTCATTCTTTCGCATATTTCTCATACTTGATGACTAGATCCTGCGCTTTTTCTGGATTGCATCACGTAGTAATGAAGTACAACACTGAAACAGTCGATTAAACCTGGTTTCCATCAATATCTTAGAGTACAACGCAAGTTAGGTCTTGGATAGGTCTGGGATTTGCCCTCATCAGGCTCATACTTTCGCGATTTTCACATACTTGTTGAACAGATCCTGGGTTATTTTCTGGTTTGGATCACATAGTAATGTGGTACCACACTGAAACAGTCGATTAAACCAGGTTTCGATCAATATTTTTGAGGATAACGCATGTTAGGTCTAGGTTAGGCCTGGGATTTTCACTCATCAGACTCATACTTTCGCATTCTTCACATACTTGTTGAACGGATCCTGGGTTTTTTCTGGTTTGGATCACGTAGTAATGTGGGACCACACTGAAACAATCAATTAAACCTGGTCTTGATAAATATTTTAGGGGACAACGTATGTTAGGTCTGGGTTAGGTGTAGGATTTGCCCTCATCAGGCTCATACTTTCGCATATTTCTCATACTTCATGGCTAGATCCTGGGCTAATTCTGGATTGGATCACGTAGTAATGTGGTACCACACTGAAACAGTCAATTAAACCTGGTTTCGCTCAATATATTAGAAGATAACGCATGTTAGGCCTAGGTTAGGCCTGGGATCTGCCCTCATCAGGTTCATATTTTCGCGTTCTTCACATACTTGTTGAACAGATCCCTGGCTTTTTCTGCTTTGGATCACATAGAAATGTGGTACCACACTGAAACAGTCGATTAAACGTGGTTTCGATCAATATTTTAGAGAATAATTCATGTTAGGTCTGGGTTAGGTCTGGGATATGCTCTCATCAGGCTCATTCTTTCGCATATTTCTCATACTTGATGGCTAGATCCTGCGCTTTTTCTGGATTGCATCACGTAGTAATGAAGTACAACACTGAAACAGTCGATTAAACCTGGTTTCCATCAATATCTTAGAGTACAACGCAAGTTAGGTCTTGGATAGGTCTGGGATTTGCCCTCATCAGGCTCATACTTTCGCGATTTTCACATACTTGTTGAACAGATCCTGGGTTTTTTCTGGTTTGGATCACGTAGTAGTGTGGTACCACACTGAAACAGTCCATTAAACCTGGTTTGGATCAATATTTTAGAGGATAACGCATGTTAGGTCTAGGTCAGGTCTGTGATTTTCACTCATCAGACTCATACTTTCGCATTCTTCACATACTTGTTGAACGGATCCTGGGTTTTTTCTGGTTTGGATCACGTAGTAATGTGGGACCACACTGAAACAATCAATTAAACCTGGTCTTGATAAATATTTTAGAGGATAACGCATGTTAGTTCTGGGATAGGTCTGGGATTTGCCCTCATCAGACTCATACTTTCGCACACTTCACATGCTCGTTGAACAGATCCTGGGTTATTTTCTGGTTTGGATCACATAGTAATGTGGTACCACACTGAAACAGACGATTAAACCAGGTTTCGATAAATATTTTTGAGGATAACGCATGTTAGGTCTAGGTTAGGCCGGGGTTTTTCACTCATCACACTCATACTTTCGCATTCTTCACATACTTGTTGAACGGATCCTGGGTTTTTACTGGTTTGGATCACGTAGTAATGAAGCGCAACACTGAAACAGTCAATTAAACCTGGTTTCGTTCAATATTTTAGAAGATAACGCAAGTTAGGTCTGGGATAGGTCTGGGAGTTGCCCTCATCAGGCTCATACTTTCGCGTTTTTCACATACTTGTTGAACAGATCCTGGGTTTCTTCTGGTTTGGGTCACGTAGTAATGCGGTACCACACTGAAACAGTCGATTAAACCAGGTTTCGATCAATATTTTTGAGGATAACGCATGTTAGGTCTAGGTTAGGCCTGGGATTTTCACTCATCAGACACATACTTTCGCGTTTTTCACATACTTGTTGAACAGATCCAGGGTTGTTTTCTGGTTTGGATCACGTAGTAGTGTGGTACCGGTCTGAAACAGGCCATTAAACCTGGTTTGGATCAATATTTTATAGGATAACGCATGTTAGGTCTAGGTTAAGTCTGGGATTTTCACTCATCAGACTCATACTTTCGCATTCTTCACATACTTGTTGAACGGATCCAGGGTTTTTTTCTGGTTTGGATCACGTAGTAATGTGGCACCACACTGAAACAATCAATTAAACATGGTCTTGTTAAATATTTTAGAGGATAACGCATGTTAGGTCTGGGATAGGTCTGGGATTTGCCCTCATCGGACTCATACTTTCGCACACTTCACATACTCGTTGAACAGATCCTGGGTTATTTTCTGGTTTGGATCACATAGTAATGTGGTACCACACTGAAACAGTCGATTAAACCAGGTTTCGATCAATATTTTTGAGGATAACGCATGTTAGGTCTAGGTTAGGTCTGTGATTTTCACTCATCAGACTCATACTTTCGCATACTTCACATACTTGTTGAACGGATCCTGGGTTTTTTCTGGTTTGGTTCACGTAGTAATGTGGTACCACACTGAAACATTCAAGTAAACCTGGTCTTGATAAATATTTTAAAGGATAACGCATGTTAGGTTTGGGTTAGGTCTAGGATTTGCCCTCATCAGGCTCATACTTTCGCATATTTCTCATACTTCATGGCTAGATCCTGGGCTGTTTCTGGATTGTATCACGTAGTAATGAGGTACCACGCTGAAACAGTCAATTAAACCTGATTTCGTTCAATATTTTAGAAGATAACGCAAGTTAGGTCTGGGATAGGTCTGGGAGTTGCCCTCATCAGGCTCATACTTTCGCGTTTTTCACATACTTGTTGAACAGATCCTGGGTTTCTTCTGGTTTGGGTCACGTAGTAATGCGGTACCACACTGAAACAGTCGATTAAACCAGGTTTCGATCAATATTTTTGAGGATAACGCATGTTAGGTCTAGGTTAGGCCTGGGATTTTCACTCATCAGACTCATACTTTCGCATTCTTCACATACTTGTTGAACGGATCCTGGGTTTTTTCTGGTTTGGATCACGTAGTAATGTGGGACCACACTGAAACAATCAATTAAACCTGGTCTTGATAAATATTTTAGGGGACAACGTATGTTAGGTCTGGGTTAGGTGTAGGATTTGCCCTCATCAGGCTCATACTTTCGCATATTTCTCTTACTTCATGGCTAGATCCTGGGCTAATTCTGGATTGGATCACGTAGTAATGTGGTACCACACTGAAACAGTCAATTAAACCTGGTTTCGCTCAATATATTAGAAGATAACGCATGTTAGGCCTAGGTTAGGCCTGGGATCTGCCCTCATCAGGTTCATATTTTCGCGTTCTTCACATACTTGTTGAACAGATCCCTGGCTTTTTCTGCTTTGGATCACATAGAAATGTGGTACCACACTGAAACAGTCGATTAAACGTGGTTTCGATCAATATTTTAGAGAATAATTCATGTTAGGTCTGGGTTAGGGCTGGGATATGCTCTCATCAGGCTCATTCTTTCGCATATTTCTCATACTTGATGACTAGATCCTGCGCTTTTTCTGGATTGCATCACGTAGTAATGAAGTACAACACTGAAACAGTCGATTAAACCTGGTTTCCATCAATATCTTAGAGTACAACGCAAGTTAGGTCTTGGATAGGTCTGGGATTTGCCCTCATCAGGCTCATACTTTCGCGATTTTCACATACTTGTTGAACAGATCCTGGGTTTTTTCTGGTTTGGATCACGTAGTAGTGTGGTACCACACTGAAACAGTCCATTAAACCTGGTTTGGATCAATATTTTAGAGGATAACGCATGTTAGGTCTAGGTCAGGTCCGTGATTTTCACTCATCACACTCATACTTTCGCATTCTTCACATACTTGTTGAACGGATCCTGGGTTTTTTCTGGTTTGGATCACGTAGTAATGTGGGACCACACTGAAACAATCAATTAAACCTGGTCTTGATAAATATTTTAGAGGATAACGCATGTTAGTTCTGGGATAGGTCTGGGATTTGCCCTCATCAGACTCATACTTTCGCACACTTCACATGCTCGTTGAACAGATCCTGGGTTATTTTCTGGTTTGGATCACATAGTAATGTGGTACCACACTGAAACAGACGATTAAACCAGGTTTCGATAAATATTTTTGAGGATAACGCATGTTAGGTCTAGGTTAGGCCGGGGTTTTTCACTCATCACACTCATACTTTCGCATTCTTCACATACTTGTTGAACGGATCCTGGGTTTTTACTGGTTTGGATCACGTAGTAATGAAGCGCAACAGTGAAACAGTCAATTAAACCTGGTTTCCATCAATATTTTAGAGGACAACGCATGTTAGGTCTAGGTTAGGCCTGGGATTTGCCCACATCAGGGTCATACTTTCGCAGTTTTAACATACATGTAGACCTGATCGAGGGTTTTTTCTGCTTTGGATCACGCAGTAAAGTGGTACCACACTGAAACAGTCCATTAAACCTGGTTTGGATCAATATTTTAGAGGATAACGCATGCTAGGTCTAGGTTAGCCCTGGAATTTTCACTCATCAGACTCATACTTTAGCATTCTTCACATACTTGTTGAACAGATACAGGGTTTTTTCTGGTTTGGTTCACGTAGTAATGTGGTACCACACTGAAACATTCAATTAAACCTGGTCTTGATAAATATTTTAGAGGATAACGCATGTTAGGTTTGGGTTAGGTCTTGGATTTGCCCTCATCAGGCTCATACTTTCGCATATTTCTCATACTTCATGGCTAGACCCTGGGCTGTTTCTGGATTGTATCACGTAGTAATGTGGTACCACGCTGAAACAGACAATTAAACCTGATTTCGATCAATATTTTAGAGGATAACGCAAGTTAGGTCTGGGATAGGTCTGGGATTCGCCCTCATCGGGCTCATACTTGCGCATATTTCTCATACTTGATGGCTAGATCCTGGGTTTTATCCGGTTTGGGTCACGTAGTAGTGGGGTACCACACTGAAACAGTCGATTAAACCTGGTTTCGAACAATATTTTTTAGGATAACGCATGTTAGGTCTAGGTTAGGCCGGGGATTTTCACTCATCAGACTCATACTTTCGCATTCTTCACATACTTGTTGAACGGATCCTGGGTTCTTACTGGTTAGGATCACGTAGTAATGTGGGACCACACTGAAACAATCAATTAAACCTGGTCTTGATAAATATTTTAGAGGATAACGCATGTTAGCTCTGGGATAGGTCTGGGATTTGCCCTCATCAGACGCATACTTTCGCACACTTCACATACTCGTTGAACAGATCCTGGGTTATTTTCTGGTTTGGATCACATAGTAATGTGGTACCACACTGAAACAGTCGATTAAACCAGGTTTCGATCAATATTTTTGAGGATAACGCATGTTAGGCCTAGGTTAGGCCTGGGATTTTCACTCATCAGACTCATACTTTCGCATTCTTCACATACTTGTTGAACGGATCCTGGGTTTTTTCTGGTTTGGATCACGTAGTAATGTGGGACCACACTGAAACAATCAATTAAACCTGGTCTTGATAAATATTTTAGAGGATAACGCATGTTAGGTCTGGGTTAGGTCTAGGAATTGCCCTCGTCAGGCTCATACTTTCGCATATTTCTCATACTTCATGGATAGATCCTGGGCTATTTCTGGATTGGATCTCGTAGTAATGTGGTACCACACTGAAACAGTCGATTAAACCAGGTTTCTATCAATATTATTGAGGATAACGCAAGTTAGGTCTGGGATAGGTCTGGGGTTTGCCCTCATCAGGCTCATACTTTCGCGTTTTTCACATACTTGTTAAACAGATCCTGGGTTTTTTTCTGGTTTGGATCACGTAGCAATGTGGTACCACACTGAGACCGTCAATTAAACCTGGTTTCGATCATTATTTTAGAGAATAATTCATGTTAGGTCTAGGTTAGGTCTGGGATTTGCTCTCATCAGGCTCATTCTTTCGCATATTTCTCATACTTGATGGCTAGATCCTGGGCTTTTTCTGGATTGCATCACGTAGTAATGAAGTACAACACTGAAACAGTCGATTAAACCTGGTTTCCATCAATATCTTAGAGGACAACGCAAGTTAGGTCTAGGTTAGGCCTGGGATTTCCACTCATCAGACACATACTTTCGCATTCTTCACATACTTGTTGAACGGATCCTGGGTTTTTACTGGTTTGGATCACGTAGTAATGTGGTACCACGCTGAAACAGTCAATTAAAACTGGTTTCGATCAATATTTTAGAGGATAACGCAAGTTAGGTCTGGGATATGTCTGGGATTCGCCCTCATCAGGCTCATACATTCGCATATTTCTCATACTTGATGGCTAGATCCTGGGTTTTTTCCGGTTTGGGTCACGTAGTAATGTGGTACCACACTGAAACAGTCGATTAAACCAGGTTTCGATCAATATTTTTGAGGATAACGCATGTTAGGTCTAGGTTAGGTCTGTGATTTTCACTCATCAGACTCATACTTTCGCATTCTTCACATACTTGTTGAACGGATCCTGGGTTTTTTCTGGTTTCGTTCACGTAGTAATGTGGTACCACACTGAAACATTCAATTAAACCTGGTCTTGATAAATATTTTAAAGGATAACGCATGTTAGGTTTGGGTTAGGTCTAGGATTTGCCCTCATCAGGCTCTTACTTTCGCATATTTCTCATACTTCATGGCTAGATCCTGGGCTGTTTCTGGATTGTATCACGTAGTAATGTGGTACCACGCTGAAACAGTCAATTATACCTGATTTCGATCAATATTTTAGAGGATAACGCAAGTTAGGTCTGGGATAGGTCTGGGATTCGCCCTCATCAGGCTCATACATTCGCATATTTCTCATACTTGATGGCTAGATCCTGGGTTTTTTCCGGTTTGGGTCACGTAGTAATGTGGTACCACACTGAAACAGTCGATTAAACCAGGTTTCGATCAATATTTTTGAGGATAACGCATGTTAGGTCTAGGTTAGGCCTGGGATTTCCACTCATCAGACACATACTTTCGCATTCTTCACATACTTGTTGAACGCATCCTGGGTTTTTTCTGGTTTCGTTCACGTAGTAATGTGGTACCACACTGAAACATTCAATTAAACCTGGTCTTGATAAATATTTTAGAGGATAACGCATGTTAGGTTTGGGTTAGGTCTTGGATTTGCCCTCATCAGGCTCATACTTTCGCATATTTCTCATACTTCATGGCTAGACCCTGGGCTGTTTCTGGATTGTATCACGTAGTAATGTGGTACCACGCTGAAACAGACAATTAAACCTGATTTCGATCAATATTTTAGAGGATAACGCAAGTTAGGTCTGGGATAGGTCTGGGATTCGCCCTCATCGGGCTCATACTTGCGCATATTTCTCATACTTGATGGCTAGATCCTGGGTTTTATCCGGTTTGGGTCACGTAGTAGTGGGGTACCACACTGAAACAGTCGATTAAACCTGGTTTCGAACAATATTTTTTAGGATAACGCATGTTAGGTCTAGGTTAGGCCGGGGATTTTCACTCATCAGACTCATACTTTCGCATTCTTCACATACTTGTTGAACGGATCCTGGGTTCTTACTGGTTAGGATCACGTAGTAATGTGGGACCACACTGAAACAATCAATTAAACCTGGTCTTGATAAATATTTTAGAGGATAACGCATGTTAGCTCTGGGATAGGTCTGGGATTTGCCCTCATCAGACGCATACTTTCGCACACTTCACATACTCGTTGAACAGATCCTGGGTTATTTTCTGGTTTGGATCACATAGTAATGTGGTACCACACTGAAACAGTCGATTAAACCAGGTTTCGATCAATATTTTTGAGGATAACGCATGTTAGGCCTAGGTTAGGCCTGGGATTTTCACTCATCAGACTCATACTTTCGCATTCTTCACATACTTGTTGAACGGATCCTGGGTTTTTTCTGGTTTGGATCACGTAGTAATGTGGGACCACACTGAAACAATCAATTAAACCTGGTCTTGATAAATATTTTAGAGGATAACGCATGTTAGGTCTGGGTTAGGTCTAGGAATTGCCCTCGTCAGGCTCATACTTTCGCATATTTCTCATACTTCATGGATAGATCCTGGGCTATTTCTGGATTGGATCTCGTAGTAATGTGGTACCACACTGAAACAGTCGATTAAACCAGGTTTCTATCAATATTATTGAGGATAACGCAAGTTAGGTCTGGGATAGGTCTGGGGTTTGCCCTCATCAGGCTCATACTTTCGCGTTTTTCACATACTTGTTAAACAGATCCTGGGTTTTTTTCTGGTTTGGATCACGTAGCAATGTGGTACCACACTGAGACCGTCAATTAAACCTGGTTTCGATCATTATTTTAGAGAATAATTCATGTTAGGTCTAGGTTAGGTCTGGGATTTGCTCTCATCAGGCTCATTCTTTCGCATATTTCTCATACTTGATGGCTAGATCCTGGGCTTTTTCTGGATTGCATCACGTAGTAATGAAGTACAACACTGAAACAGTCGATTAAACCTGGTTTCCATCAATATCTTAGAGGACAACGCAAGTTAGGTCTAGGTTAGGCCTGGGATTTCCACTCATCAGACACATACTTTCGCATTCTTCACATACTTGTTGAACGGATCCTGGGTTTTTACTGGTTTGGATCACGTAGTAATGTGGTACCACGCTGAAACAGTCAATTAAAACTGGTTTCGATCAATATTTTAGAGGATAACGCAAGTTAGGTCTGGGATATGTCTGGGATTCGCCCTCATCAGGCTCATACATTCGCATATTTCTCATACTTGATGGCTAGATCCTGGGTTTTTTCCGGTTTGGGTCACGTAGTAATGTGGTACCACACTGAAACAGTCGATTAAACCAGGTTTCGATCAATATTTTTGAGGATAACGCATGTTAGGTCTAGGTTAGGTCTGTGATTTTCACTCATCAGACTCATACTTTCGCATTCTTCACATACTTGTTGAACGGATCCTGGGTTTTTTCTGGTTTCGTTCACGTAGTAATGTGGTACCACACTGAAACATTCAATTAAACCTGGTCTTGATAAATATTTTAAAGGATAACGCATGTTAGGTTTGGGTTAGGTCTAGGATTTGCCCTCATCAGGCTCTTACTTTCGCATATTTCTCATACTTCATGGCTAGATCCTGGGCTGTTTCTGGATTGTATCACGTAGTAATGTGGTACCACGCTGAAACAGTCAATTATACCTGATTTCGATCAATATTTTAGAGGATAACGCAAGTTAGGTCTGGGATAGGTCTGGGATTCGCCCTCATCAGGCTCATACATTCGCATATTTCTCATACTTGATGGCTAGATCCTGGGTTTTTTCCGGTTTGGGTCACGTAGTAATGTGGTACCACACTGAAACAGTCGATTAAACCAGGTTTCGATCAATATTTTTGAGGATAACGCATGTTAGGTCTAGGTTAGGCCTGGGATTTCCACTCATCAGACACATACTTTTGCATTCTTCACATACTTGTTGAACGGATCCTGGGTTTTTACTGGTTTGGATCACGTAGTAATGTGGTACCACGCTGAAACAGTCAATTAAAACTGGTTTCGATCAATATCTTAGAGGATAACGCAAGTTTGGTCTGGGATCGGTCTGGGATTTGCCCTCATCAGGCTCATACTTTCGCGTTGTTCACATACTGGTTGAACAGATCCTGGGTTTTTTTCTGGTTTGGATCACGTAGTAGTGTGGTACCACACTGAAACTGTCCATTAAACCTGGTTTCGATCAATATTTTTGAGGATAACGCATGTTAGGTCTAGGTTAGGCCGGGGTTTTTCACTCATCAGACTCATACTTTCGCATTCTTCACATACTTGTTGAACGGATCCTGGGTTTTTTTCTGGTTTGGATCACGTAGTAATGTGGCACCACACTGAAACAATCAATTAAACATGGTCTTGTTAAATATTTTAGAGGATAACGTATGTTAGGTCTGGGTTAGGTGTAGGATTTGCCCTCATCAGGCTCATACTTTCGCATATTTCTCATACTTCATGGCTAGATCCTGGGCTAATTCTGGATTGGATCACGTAGTAATGTGGTACCACACTGAAACAGTCAATTAAACCTGGTTTCGCTCAATATATTAGAAGATAACGCATGTTAGGCCTAGGTTAGGCCTGGGATCTGCCCTCATCAGGTTCATATTTTCGCGTTCTTCACATACTTGTTGAACAGATCCCTGGCTTTTTCTGCTTTGGATCACATAGAAATGTGGTACCACACTGAAACAGTCGATTAAACGTGGTTTCGATCAATATTTTAGAGAATAATTCATGTTAGGTCTGGGTTAGGTCTGGGATATGCTCTCATCAGGCTCATTCTTTCGCATATTTCTCATACTTGATGGCTAGATCCTGCGCTTTTTCTGGATTGCATCACGTAGTAATGAAGTACAACACTGAAACAGTCGATTAAACCTGGTTTCCATCAATATCTTAGAGTACAACGCAAGTTAGGTCTTGGATAGGTCTGGGATTTGCCCTCATCAGGCTCATACTTTCGCGATTTTCACATACTTGTTGAACGGATCCTGGGTTTTTTCTGGTTTGGATCACGTAGTAATGTGGGACCACACTGAAAAAATCAATTAAACCTGGTCTTGATAAATATTTTAGAGGATAACGCATGTTAGTTCTGGGATAGGTCTGGGATTTGCCCTCATCAGACTCATACTTTCGCACACTTCACATGCTCGTTGAACAGATCCTGGGTTATTTTCTGGTTTGGATCACATAGTAATGTGGTACCACACTGAAACAGACGATTGAACCAGGTTTCGATAAATATTTTTGAGGACAACGCATGTTAGGTCTAGGTTAGGCCGGGGTTTTTCACTCATCACACTCATACTTTCGCATTCTTCACATACTTGTTGAACGGATCCTGGGTTTTTACTGGTTTGGATCACGTAGTAATGAAGCGCAACACTGAAACAGTCAATTAAACCTGGTTTCCATCAATATTTTAGAGGACAACGCATGTTAGGTCTAGGTTAGGCCTGGGATTTGCCCACATCAGGGTCATACTTTCGCAGTTTTAACATACATGTAGACCTGATCGAGGGTTTTTTCTGCTTTGGATCACGCAGTAAAGTGGTACCACACTGAAACAGTCCATTAAACCTGGTATGGATCAATATTTTAGAGGATAACGCATGTTAGGTCTAGGTTAGCCCTGGAATTTTCACTCATCAGACTCATACTTTAGCATTCTTCACATACTTGTTGAACAGATACAGGGTTTTTTCTGGTTTGGTTCACGTAGTAATGTGGTACCACACTGAAACATTCAATTAAACCTGGTCTTGATAAATATTTTAGAGGATAACGCATGTTAGGTTTGGGTTTGGTCTTGGATTTGCCCTCATCAGGCTCATACTTTCGCATATTTCTCATACTTCATGGCTAGACCCTGGGCTGTTTCTGGATTGTATCACGTAGTAATGTGGTACCACGCTGAAACAGACAATTAAACCTGATTTCGATCAATATTTTAGAGGATAACGCAAGTTAGGTCTGGGATAGGTCTGGGATTCGCCCTCATCGGGCTCATACTTTCGCATATTTCTCATACTTGATGGCTAGATCCTGGGTTTTATCCGGTTTGGGTCACGTAGTAGTGGGGTACCACACTGAAACAGTCGATTAAACCTGGTTTCGAACAATATTTTTTAGGATAACGCATGTTAGGTCTAGGTTAGGCCGGGGATTTTCACTCATCAGACTCATACTTTCGCATTCTTCACATACTTGTTGAACGGATCCTGGGTTCTTACTGGTTAGGATCACGTAGTAATGTGGGACCACACTGAAACAATCAATTAAACCTGGTCTTGATAAATATTTTAGAGGATAACGCATGTTAGCTCTGGGATAGGTCTGGGATTTGCCCTCATCAGACTCATACTTTCGCACACTTCACATACTCGTTGAACAGATCCTGGGTTATTTTCTGGTTTGGATCACATAGTAATGTGGTACCACACTGAAACAGTCGATTAAACCAGGTTTCGATCAATATTTTTGAGGATAACGCATGTTAGGCCTAGGTTAGGCCTGGGATTTTCACTCATCAGACTCATACTTTCGCATTCTTCACATACTTGTTGAACGGATCCTGGGTTTTTTCTGGTTTGGATCACGTAGTAATGTGGGACCACACTGAAACAATCAATTAAACCTGGTCTTGATAAATATTTTAGAGGATAACGCATGTTAGGTCTGGGTTAGGTCTAGGATTTGCCCTCGTCAGGCTCATACTTTCGCATATTTCTCATACTTCATGGATAGATCCTGGGCTATTTCTGGATTGGATCTCGTAGTAATGTGGTACCACACTGAAACAGTCGATTAAACCAGGTTTCTATCAATATTATTGAGGATAACGCAAGTTAGGTCTGGGATAGGTCTGGGGTTTGCCCTCATCAGGCTCATACTTTCGCGTTTTTCACATACTTGTTAAACAGATCCTGGGTTTTTTTCTGGTTTGGATCACGTAGCAATGTGGTACCACACTGAGACCGTCAATTAAACCTGGTTTCGATCATTATTTTAGAGAATAATTCATGTTAGGTCTAGGTTAGGTCTGGGATTCGCTCTCATCAGGCTCATTCTTTCGCATATTTCTCATACTTGATGGCTAGATCCTGGGCTTTTTCTGGATTGCATCACGTAGTAATGAAGTACAACACTGAAACAGTCGATTAAACCTGGTTTCCATCAATATCTTAGAGGACAACGCAAGTTAGGTCTTGGATAGGTCTGGGATTTGCCCCCATCAGGCTCATACTTTCGCGTTTTTCACATACTTGTTGAACAGATCCTGGGTTTTTTCTGGTTTGGATCACGTAGTAGTGTGGTACCACACTGAAACAGTCCATTAAACCTGGTTTGGATCAATATTTTAGAGGATAACGCATGTTAGGTCTAGGTTAGGTCTGTGATTTTCACTCATCAGACTCATACTTTCGCATTCTTCACATACTTGTTGAACGGATCCTGGGTTTTTTCTGGCTTGGATCACGTAGTAATGTGGGACCACAATGAAACAGTCAATTAAACCTGGTTTCGATCAATATTTTAGAGGATAACGCAAGTTAGGTCTGGGATAGGTCTGGGATTCGCCCTCATCAGGCTCATACATTCGCATATTTCTCATACTTGATGGCTAGATCCTGGGTTTTTTCCGGTTTGGGTCACGTAGTAATGTGGTACCACACTGAAACAGTCGATTAAACCAGGTTTCGATCAATATTTTTGAGGATAACGCATGTTAGGTCTAGGTTAGGTCTGTGATTTTCACTCATCAGACTCATACTTTCGCATTCTTCACATACTTGTTGAACGGATCCTGGGTTTTTTCTGGTTTCGTTCACGTAGTAATGTGGTACCACACTGAAACATTCAATTAAACCTGGTCTTGATAAATATTTTAAAGGATAACGCATGTTAGGTTTGGGTTAGGTCTAGGATTTGCCCTCATCAGGCTCTTACTTTCGCATATTTCTCATACTTCATGGCTAGATCCTGGGCTGTTTCTGGATTGTATCACGTAGTAATGTGGTACCACGCTGAAACAGTCAATTATACCTGATTTCGATCAATATTTTAGAGGATAACGCAAGTTAGGTCTGGGATAGGTCTGGGATTCGCCCTCATCAGGCTCATACATTCGCATATTTCTCATACTTGATGGCTAGATCCTGGGTTTTTTCCGGTTTGGGTCACGTAGTAATGTGGTACCACACTGAAACAGTCGATTAAACCAGGTTTCGATCAATATTTTTGAGGATAACGCATGTTAGGTCTAGGTTAGGCCTGGGATTTCCACTCATCAGACACATACTTTCGCATTCTTCACATACTTGTTGAACGGATCCTGGGTTTTTACTGGTTTGGATCACGTAGTAATGTGGTACCACGCTGAAACAGTCAATTAAAACTGGTTTCGATCAATATCTTAGAGGATAACGCAAGTTTGGTCTGGGATCGGTCTGGGATTTGCCCTCATCAGGCTCATACTTTCGCGTTGTTCACATACTGGTTGAACAGATCCTGGGTTTTTTTCTGGTTTGGATCACGTAGTAGTGTGGTACCACACTGAAACTGTCCATTAAACCTGGTTTCGATCAATATTTTTGAGGATAACGCATGTTAGGTCTAGGTTAGGCCGGGGTTTTTCACTCATCAGACTCATACTTTCGCATTCTTCACATACTTGTTGAACGGATCCTGGGTTTTTTTCTGGTTTGGATCACGTAGTAATGTGGCACCACACTGAAACAATCAATTAAACATGGTCTTGTTAAATATTTTAGAGGATAACGCATGTTAGGTCTGGGATAGGTCTGGGATTTGCCCTCATCGGACTCATACTTTCGCACACTTCACATACTCGTTGAACAGATCCTGGGTTATTTTCTGGTTTGGATCACATAGTAATGTGGTACCACACTGAAACAGTCGATTAAACCAGGTTTCGATCAATATTTTTGAGGATAACGCATGTTAGGTCTAGGTTAGGCCTGGGATTTTCACTCATCAGACTCATACTTTCGCATTCTTCACATACTTGTTGAACGGATCCTGGGTTTTTTCTGGTTTGGATCACGTAGTAATGTGGGACCACACTGAAACAATCAATTAAACCTGGTCTTGATAAATATTTTAGGGGACAACGTATGTTAGGTCTGGGTTAGGTGTAGGATTTGCCCTCATCAGGCTCATACTTTCGCATATTTCTCATACTTCATGGCTAGATCCTGGGCTAATTCTGGATTGGATCACGTAGTAATGTGGTACCACACTGAAACAGTCAATTAAACCTGGTTTCGCTCAATATATTAGAAGATAACGCATGTTAGGCCTAGGTTAGGCCTGGGATCTGCCCTCATCAGGTTCATATTTTCGCGTTCTTCACATACTTGTTGAACAGATCCCTGGCTTTTTCTGCTTTGGATCACATAGAAATGTGGTACCACACTGAAACAGTCGATTAAACGTGGTTTCGATCAATATTTTAGAGAATAATTCATGTTAGGTCTGGGTTAGGTCTGGGATATGCTCTCATCAGGCTCATTCTTTCGCATATTTCTCATACTTGATGGCTAGATCCTGCGCTTTTTCTGGATTGCATCACGTAGTAATGAAGTACAACACTGAAACAGTCGATTAAACCTGGTTTCCATCAATATCTTAGAGTACAACGCAAGTTAGTTCTTGGATAGGTCTGGGATTTGCCCTCATCAGGCTCATACTTTCGCGATTTTCACATACTTGTTGAACGGATCCTGGGTTTTTTCTGGTTTGGATCACGTAGTAATGTGGGACCACACTGAAAAAATCAATTAAACCTGGTCTTGATAAATATTTTAGAGGATAACGCATGTTAGGTTTGGGTTTGGTCTTGGATTTGCCCTCATCAGGCTCATACTTTCGCATATTTCTCATACTTCATGGCTAGACCCTGGGCTGTTTCTGGATTGTATCACGTAGTAATGTGGTACCACGCTGAAACAGACAATTAAACCTGATTTCGATCAATATTTTAGAGGATAACGCAAGTTAGGTCTGGGATAGGTCTGGGATTCGCCCTCATCGGGCTCATACTTTCGCATATTTCTCATACTTGATGGCTAGATCCTGGGTTTTATCCGGTTTGGGTCACGTAGTAGTGGGGTACCACACTGAAACAGTCGATTAAACCTGGTTTCGAACAATATTTTTTAGGATAACGCATGTTAGGTCTAGGTTAGGCCGGGGATTTTCACTCATCAGACTCATACTTTCGCATTCTTCACATACTTGTTGAACGGATCCTGGGTTCTTACTGGTTAGGATCACGTAGTAATGTGGGACCACACTGAAACAATCAATTAAACCTGGTCTTGATAAATATTTTAGAGGATAACGCATGTTAGCTCTGGGATAGGTCTGGGATTTGCCCTCATCAGACTCATACTTTCGCACACTTCACATACTCGTTGAACAGATCCTGGGTTATTTTCTGGTTTGGATCACATAGTAATGTGGTACCACACTGAAACAGTCGATTAAACCAGGTTTCGATCAATATTTTTGAGGATAACGCATGTTAGGCCTAGGTTAGGCCTGGGATTTTCACTCATCAGACTCATACTTTCGCATTCTTCACATACTTGTTGAACGGATCCTGGGTTTTTTCTGGTTTGGATCACGTAGTAATGTGGGACCACACTGAAACAATCAATTAAACCTGGTCTTGATAAATATTTTAGAGGATAACGCATGTTAGGTCTGGGTTAGGTCTAGGATTTGCCCTCGTCAGGCTCATACTTTCGCATATTTCTCATACTTCATGGATAGATCCTGGGCTATTTCTGGATTGGATCTCGTAGTAATGTGGTACCACACTGAAACAGTCGATTAAACCAGGTTTCTATCAATATTATTGAGGATAACGCAAGTTAGGTCTGGGATAGGTCTGGGGTTTGCCCTCATCAGGCTCATACTTTCGCGTTTTTCACATACTTGTTAAACAGATCCTGGGTTTTTTTCTGGTTTGGATCACGTAGCAATGTGGTACCACACTGAGACCGTCAATTAAACCTGGTTTCGATCATTATTTTAGAGAATAATTCATGTTAGGTCTAGGTTAGGTCTGGGATTCGCTCTCATCAGGCTCATTCTTTCGCATATTTCTCATACTTGATGGCTAGATCCTGGGCTTTTTCTGGATTGCATCACGTAGTAATGAAGTACAACACTGAAACAGTCGATTAAACCTGGTTTCCATCAATATCTTAGAGGACAACGCAAGTTAGGTCTTGGATAGGTCTGGGATTTGCCCCCATCAGGCTCATACTTTCGCGTTTTTCACATACTTGTTGAACAGATCCTGGGTTTTTTCTGGTTTGGATCACGTAGTAGTGTGGTACCACACTGAAACAGTCCATTAAACCTGGTTTGGATCAATATTTTAGAGGATAACGCATGTTAGGTCTAGGTTAGGTCTGTGATTTTCACTCATCAGACTCATACTTTCGCATTCTTCACATACTTGTTGAACGGATCCTGGGTTTTTTCTGGCTTGGATCACGTAGTAATGTGGGACCACAATGAAACAGTCAATTAAACCTGGTTTCGATCAATATTTTAGAGGATAACGCAAGTTAGGTCTGGGATAGGTCTGGGATTCGCCCTCATCAGGCTCATACATTCGCATATTTCTCATACTTGATGGCTAGATCCTGGGTTTTTTCCGGTTTGGGTCACGTAGTAATGTGGTACCACACTGAAACAGTCGATTAAACCAGGTTTCGATCAATATTTTTGAGGATAACGCATGTTAGGTCTAGGTTAGGTCTGTGATTTTCACTCATCAGACTCATACTTTCGCATTCTTCACATACTTGTTGAACGGATCCTGGGTTTTTTCTGGTTTCGTTCACGTAGTAATGTGGTACCACACTGAAACATTCAATTAAACCTGGTCTTGATAAATATTTTAAAGGATAACGCATGTTAGGTTTGGGTTAGGTCTAGGATTTGCCCTCATCAGGCTCTTACTTTCGCATATTTCTCATACTTCATGGCTAGATCCTGGGCTGTTTCTGGATTGTATCACGTAGTAATGTGGTACCACGCTGAAACAGTCAATTATACCTGATTTCGATCAATATTTTAGAGGATAACGCAAGTTAGGTCTGGGATAGGTCTGGGATTCGCCCTCATCAGGCTCATACATTCGCATATTTCTCATACTTGATGGCTAGATCCTGGGTTTTTTCCGGTTTGGGTCACGTAGTAATGTGGTACCACACTGAAACAGTCGATTAAACCAGGTTTCGATCAATATTTTTGAGGATAACGCATGTTAGGTCTAGGTTAGGCCTGGGATTTCCACTCATCAGACACATACTTTCGCATTCTTCACATACTTGTTGAACGGATCCTGGGTTTTTACTGGTTTGGATCACGTAGTAATGTGGTACCACGCTGAAACAGTCAATTAAAACTGGTTTCGATCAATATCTTAGAGGATAACGCAAGTTTGGTCTGGGATCGGTCTGGGATTTGCCCTCATCAGGCTCATACTTTCGCGTTGTTCACATACTGGTTGAACAGATCCTGGGTTTTTTTCTGGTTTGGATCACGTAGTAGTGTGGTACCACACTGAAACTGTCCATTAAACCTGGTTTCGATCAATATTTTTGAGGATAACGCATGTTAGGTCTAGGTTAGGCCGGGGTTTTTCACTCATCAGACTCATACTTTCGCATTCTTCACATACTTGTTGAACGGATCCTGGGTTTTTTTCTGGTTTGGATCACGTAGTAATGTGGCACCACACTGAAACAATCAATTAAACATGGTCTTGTTAAATATTTTAGAGGATAACGCATGTTAGGTCTGGGATAGGTCTGGGATTTGCCCTCATCGGACTCATACTTTCGCACACTTCACATACTCGTTGAACAGATCCTGGGTTATTTTCTGGTTTGGATCACATAGTAATGTGGTACCACACTGAAACAGTCGATTAAACCAGGTTTCGATCAATATTTTTGAGGATAACGCATGTTAGGTCTAGGTTAGGCCTGGGATTTTCACTCATCAGACTCATACTTTCGCATTCTTCACATACTTGTTGAACGGATCCTGGGTTTTTTCTGGTTTGGATCACGTAGTAATGTGGGACCACACTGAAACAATCAATTAAACCTGGTCTTGATAAATATTTTAGGGGACAACGTATGTTAGGTCTGGGTTAGGTGTAGGATTTGCCCTCATCAGGCTCATACTTTCGCATATTTCTCATACTTCATGGCTAGATCCTGGGCTAATTCTGGATTGGATCACGTAGTAATGTGGTACCACACTGAAACAGTCAATTAAACCTGGTTTCGCTCAATATATTAGAAGATAACGCATGTTAGGCCTAGGTTAGGCCTGGGATCTGCCCTCATCAGGTTCATATTTTCGCGTTCTTCACATACTTGTTGAACAGATCCCTGGCTTTTTCTGCTTTGGATCACATAGAAATGTGGTACCACACTGAAACAGTCGATTAAACGTGGTTTCGATCAATATTTTAGAGAATAATTCATGTTAGGTCTGGGTTAGGTCTGGGATATGCTCTCATCAGGCTCATTCTTTCGCATATTTCTCATACTTGATGGCTAGATCCTGCGCTTTTTCTGGATTGCATCACGTAGTAATGAAGTACAACACTGAAACAGTCGATTAAACCTGGTTTCCATCAATATCTTAGAGTACAACGCAAGTTAGTTCTTGGATAGGTCTGGGATTTGCCCTCATCAGGCTCATACTTTCGCGATTTTCACATACTTGTTGAACGGATCCTGGGTTTTTTCTGGTTTGGATCACGTAGTAATGTGGGACCACACTGAAAAAATCAATTAAACCTGGTCTTGATAAATATTTTAGAGGATAACGCATGTTAGTTCTGGGATAGGTCTGGGATTTGCCCTCATCAGACTCATACTTTCGCACACTTCACATGCTCGTTGAACAGATCCTGGGTTATTTTCTGGTTTGGATCACATAGTAATGTGGTACCACACTGAAACAGACGATTAAACCAGGTTTCGATAAATATTTTTGAGGATAACGCATGTTAGGTCTAGGTTAGGCCGGGGTTTTTCACTCATCACACTCATACTTTCGCATTCTTCACATACTTGTTGAACGGATCCTGGGTTTTTACTGGTTTGGATCACGTAGTAATGAAGCGCAACACTGAAACAGTCAATTAAACCTGGTTTCCATCAATATTTTAGAGGACAACGCATGTTAGGTCTAGGTTAGGCCTGGGATTTGCCCACATCAGGGTCATACTTTCGCAGTTTTAACATACATGTAGACCTGATCGAGGGTTTTTTCTGCTTTGGATCACGCAGTAAAGTGGTACCACACTGAAACAGTCCATTAAACCTGGTATGGATCAATATTTTAGAGGATAACGCATGTTAGGTCTAGGTTAGCCCTGGAATTTTCACTCATCAGACTCATACTTTAGCATTCTTCACATACTTGTTGAACAGATACAGGGTTTTTTCTGGTTTGGTTCACGTAGTAATGTGGTACCACACTGAAACATTCAATTAAACCTGGTCTTGATAAATATTTTAGAGGATAACGCATGTTAGGTTTGGGTTAGGTCTTGGATTTGCCCTCATCAGGCTCATACTTTCGCATATTTCTCATACTTCATGGCTAGACCCTGGGCTGTTTCTGGATTGTATCACGTAGTAATGTGGTACCACGCTGAAACAGACAATTAAACCTGATTTCGATCAATATTTTAGAGGATAACGCAAGTTAGGTCTGGGATAGGTCTGGGATTCGCCCTCATCGGGCTCATACTTTCGCATATTTCTCATACTTGATGGCTAGATCCTGGGTTTTATCCGGTTTGGGTCACGTAGTAGTGGGGTACCACACTGAAACAGTCGATTAAACCTGGTTTCGAACAATATTTTTTAGGATAACGCATGTTAGGTCTAGGTTAGGCCGGGGATTTTCACTCATCAGACTCATACTTTCGCATTCTTCACATACTTGTTGAACGGATCCTGGGTTCTTACTGGTTAGGATCACGTAGTAATGTGGGACCACACTGAAACAATCAATTAAACCTGGTCTTGATAAATATTTTAGAGGATAACGCATGTTAGCTCTGGGATAGGTCTGGGATTTGCCCGCATCAGACTCATACTTTCGCACACTTCACATACTCGTTGAACAGATCCTGGGTTATTTTCTGGTTTGGATCACATAGTAATGTGGTACCACACTGAAACAGTCGATTAAACCAGGTTTCGATCAATATTTTTGTGGATAACGCATGTTAGGCCTAGGTTAGGCCCATGATTTGCCCACATCAGGGTCATACTTTCGCAGTTTTAACATACATGTAGACCTGATCGAGGGTTTTTTCTGCTTTGGATCACGCAGTAAAGTGGTACCACACTGAAACAGTCCATTAAACCTGGTTTGGATCAATATTTTAGAGGATAACGCATGTTAGGTCTAGGTTAGCCCTGGAATTTTCACTCATCAGACTCATACTTTAGCATTCTTCACATACTTGTTGAACAGATACAGGGTTTTTTCTGGTTTGGTTCACGTAGTAATGTGGTACCACACTGAAACATTCAATTAAACCTGGTCTTGATAAATATTTTAGAGGATAACGCATGTTAGGTTTGGGTTAGGTCTTGGATTTGCCCTCATCAGGCTCATACTTTCGCATATTTCTCATACTTCATGGCTAGACCCTGGGCTGTTTCTGGATTGTATCACGTAGTAATGTGGTACCACGCTGAAACAGACAATTAAACCTGATTTCGATCAATATTTTAGAGGATAACGCAAGTTAGGTCTGGGATAGGTCTGGGATTCGCCCTCATCGGGCTCATACTTTCGCATATTTCTCATACTTGATGGCTAGATCCTGGGTTTTATCCGGTTTGGGTCACGGTGTAGTGGGGTACCACACTGAAACAGTCGATTAAACCTGGTTTCGAACAATATTTTTTAGGATAACGCATGTTAGGTCTAGGTTAGGCCGGGGATTTTCACTCATCAGACTCATACTTTCGCATTCTTCACATACTTGTTAAACGGATCCTGGGTTCTTACTGGTTAGGATCACGTAGTAATGTGGGACCACACTGAAACAATCAATTAAACCTGGTCTTGATAAATATTTTAGAGGATAGCGCATGTTAGCTCTGGGATCGGTCTGGGATTTGCCCGCATCAGACTCATACTTTCGCACACTTCACATACTCGTTGAACAGATCCTGGGTTATTTTCTGGTTTGGATCACGTAGCAATGTGGTACCACACTGAGACCGTCAATTAAACCTGGTTTCGATCATTATTTTAGAGAATAATTCATGTTAGGTCTAGGTTAGGTCTGGGATTTGCTCTCATCAGGCTCATTCTTTCGCATATTTCTCATACTTGATGGCTAGATCCTGGGCTTTTTCTGGATTGCATCACGTAGTAATGAAGTACAACACTGAAACAGTCGATTAAACCTGGTTTCCATCAATATCTTAGAGGACAACGCAAGTTAGGTCTTGGATAGGTCTGGGATTTGCCCCCATCAGGCTCATACTTTCGCGTTTTTCACATACTTGTTGAACAGATCCTGGGTTTTTTCTGGTTTGGATCACGTAGTAGTGTGGTACCACACTGAAACAGTCGATTAAACCAGGTTTCGATCAATATTTTTGAGGATAACGCATGTTAGGCCTAGGTTAGGTCTGGGATTTTCACTCATCAGACTCATACTTTCGCATTCTTCACATACTTGTTGAACGGATCCTGGGTTTTTTCTGGTTTGGATCACGTAGTAATGTGGGACCACACTGAAACAATCAATTAAACCTGGTCTTGATAAATATTTTAGAGGATAACGCATGTTAGGTCTGGGTTATGTCTAGGATTTGCCCTCGTCAGGCTCATACTTTCGCATATTTCTCATACTTCATGGATAGATCCTGGGCTATTTCTGGATTGGATCTCGTAGTAATGTGGTACCACACTGAAACAGTCGATTAAACCAGGTTTCTATCAATATTATTGAGGATAACGCAAGTTAGGTCTGGGATAGGTCTGGGGTTTGCCCTCATCAGGCTCATACTTTCGCGTTTTTCACATACTTGTTAAACAGATCCTGGGTTTTTTTCTGGTTTGGATCACGTAGCAATGTGGTACCACACTGAGACCGTCAATTAAACCTGGTTTCGATCATTATTTTAGAGAATAATTCATGTTAGGTCTAGGTTAGGTCTGGGATTTGCTCTCATCAGGCTCATTCTTTCGCATATTTCTCATACTTGATGGCTAGATCCTGGGTTTTTTCTGGATTGCATCACGTAGTAATGAAGTACAACACTGAAACAGTCGATTAAACCTGGTTTCCATCAATATCTTAGAGGACAACGCAAGTTAGGTCTTGGATAGGTCTGGGATTTGCCCCCATCAGGCTCATACTTTCGCGTTTTTCACATACTTGTTGAACAGATCCTGGGTTTTTTCTGGTTTGGATCACGTAGTAGTGTGGTACCACACTGAAACAGTCCATTAAACCTGGTTTGGATCAATATTTTAGAGGATAACGCATGTTAGGTCTAGGTTAGGTCTGTGATTTTCACTCATCAGACTCATACTTTCGCATTCTTCACATACTTGTTGAACGGATCCTGGGTTTTTTCTGGCTTGGATCACGTAGTAATGTGGGACCACACTGAAACATTCAATTAAACCTGGTCTTGATAAATATTTTAAAGGATAACGCATGTTAGGTTTGGGTTAGGTCTAGGATTTGCCCTCATCGGGCTCTTACTTTCGCATATTTCTCATACTTCATGGCTAGATCCTGGGTTTTTTCTGGTTTGGATCACGTAGTAGTGTGGTACCACACTGAAACAGTCCATTAAACCTGGTTTCGATCAATATTTTAGAGGATAACGCAAGTTAGGTCTGGGATAGGTCTGGGATTCGCCCTCATCAGGCTCATACATTCGCATATTTCTCATACTTGATGGCTAGATCCTGGGTTTTTTCCGGTTTGGGTCACGTAGTAATGTGGTACCACACTGAAACAGTCGATTAAACCAGGTTTCGATCAATATTTTTGAGGATAACGCATGTTAGGTCTAGGTTAGGTCTGTGATTTTCATTCATCAGACTCATACTTTCGCATTCTTCACATACTTGTTGAACGGATCCTGGGTTTTTTCTGGTTTCGTTCACGTAGTAATGTGGTACCACACTGAAACATTCAATTAAACCTGGTCTTGATAAATATTTTAAAGGATAACGCATGTTAGGTTTGGGTTAGGTCTAGGATTTGCCCTCATCGGGCTCTTACTTTCGCATATTTCTCATACTTCATGGCTAGATCCTGGGCTGTTTCTGGATTGTATCACGTAGTAATGTGGTACCACGCTGAAACAGTCAATTAAACCTGATTTCGATCAATATTTTTGAGGATAACGCATGTTAGGTCTAGGTTAGGCCTGGGATTTTCACTCATCAGACACATACTTTCGCATTCTTCACATACTTGTTGAACGGATCCTGGGTTTTTACTGGTTTGGATCACGTAGTAATGTGGTACCACGCTGAAACAGTCAATTAAAACTGGTTGCGATCAATATCTTAGAGGATAACGCAAGTTTGGTCTGGGATCGGTCTGGGATTTGCCCTCATCAGGCTCATACTTTCGCGTTGTTCACATACTGGTTGAACAGATCCTGGGTTTTTTTCTGGTTTGGATCACGTAGTAGTGTGGTACCACACTGAAACTGTCCATTAAACCTGGTTTCGATCAATATTTTTGAGGATAACACATGTTAGGTCTAGGTTAGGCCGGGGTTTTTCACTCATCAGACTCATACTTTCGCATTCTTCACATACTTGTTGAACGGATCCTGGGTTTTTACTGGTTTGGATCACGTAGTAATGTGGTACCACGCTGAAACAGTCAATTAAAACTGGTTTCGATCAATATTTTAGAGGATAACGCAAGTTTGGTCTGGGATAGGTCTGGGATTCGCCCTCATCAGGCTCATACTTTCGCGTTTTTCACATACTTGTTGAACAGATCCTGGGTTTTTTCTGGTTTGGATCACGTAGTAATGTGGGTCCACACTGAAACAATCAATTAAACCTGGTATTGATAAATATTTTAGAGGATAACGCATGTTAGGTCTGGGTTAGGTCTAGGGTTTGCCCTCATCAGGCTCATACTTTCGCATATTTCTCATACTTCATGGCTGGATCCTGGGCTATTTCTGGATTGGATCACGTAGTAATGTGGGTCCACACTGAAACAATCAATTAAACCTGGTATTGATAAATATTTTAGAGGATAACGCATGGTAGGTCTGGGTTAGGTATAGGGTTTGCCCTCATCAGGCTCATACTTTCGCATATTTCTCATACTTCATGGCTGGATCCTGGGCTATTTCTGGATTGGATCACGTAGTAAAGTGGTACCACACTGAAACAGTCCATTAAACCTGGTTTGGATCAATATTTTAGAGGATAACGCATGTTAGGTCTGGGTTAGCCCTGGGATTTTCACTCATCAGGTTCATATTTTCGCGTTCTTCACATACTTGTTGACCGTATCCTGGGTTTTTTCTGGTTTGGATCACGTAGTAATGTGGGACCACACTGAAACAATCAATTAAACCTGGTCTTGATAAATATTTTAGGGGACAACGTATGTTAGGTCTGGGTTAGGTGTAGGATTTGCCCTCATCAGGCTCATACTTTCGCATATTTCTCATACTTCATGGCTAGATCCTGGGCTAATTCTGGATTGGATCACGTAGTAATGTGGTACCACACTGAAACTGTCAATTAAACCTGGTTTCGCTCAATATATTAGAAGATAACGCATGTTAGGCCTAGGTTAGGCCTGGGATCTGCCCTCATCAGGTTCATATTTTCGCGTTCTTCACATACTTGTTGAACAGATCCCTGGCTTTTTCTGCTTTGGATCACATAGTAATGTGGTACCACACTGAAACAGTCGATTGAACGTGGTTTCGATCAATATTTTAGAGAATAATTCATGTTAGGTCTGGGTTAGGTCTGGGATATGCTCTCATCAGGCTCATTCTTTCGCATATTTCTCATACTTGATGGCTAGATCCTGCGCATTTTCTGGATTACATCACGAAGTAATGAAGTACAACACTGAAACAGTCGATTAAACCTGGTTTCCATCAATATCTTAGAGTACAACGCAAGTTAGGTCTTGGATAGGTCTGGGATTTGCCCTCATCAGGCTCATACTTTCGCGATTTTCACATACTTGTTGAACAGATCCTGGGTTTTTTCTGGTTTGGATCACGTAGTAGTGTGGTACCACACTGAAACAGTCCATTAAACCTGGTTTGGATCAATATTTTAGAGGATAACGCATGTTAGGTCTAGGTCAGGTCTGTGATTTTCACTCATCAGACTCATACTTTCGCATTCTTCACATACTTTTTGAATGGATCCTGGGTTTTTTCTGGTTTGGATCACGTAGTAATGTGGGACCACACTGAAACAATCAATTAAACCTGGTATTGATAAATATTTTAGAGGACAACGCATGTTAGGTCTGGGAAAGGTCTGGGATTTGCCCTCATCAGACTCATACTTTCGCACACTTCACATACTCGTTGAACAGATCCTGGGTTATTTTCTGGTTTGGATCACATAGTAATGTGGTACCACACTGAAACAGTCGATTAAACCTGGTTTCGATCAATATCTTTGAGGATAACGCAGGTTAGGTCTAGGTTAGGCCGGGGTTTTTCACTCATCAGACTCATACTTTCGCATTCTTCACATACTTGTTGAACAGATCCTGGGTTTTTTCTGGTTTGGATCACGTAGTAATGTGGGACCACACTGAAACAATCAATTAAACCTGGTATTGATAAATATTTTAGAGGATAACGCATGTTAGGTCTGGGTTAGGTCTAAGATTTGCCCTCATCAGGCTCATTCTTTCGCATATTTCTCATACTTCATGGCTAGACCCTGGGCTGTTTCTGGATTGTATCACGTAGTAATGTGGTACCACGCTGAAACAGACAATTAAACCTGATTTCGATCAATATTTTAGAGGATAACGCAAGTTAGGTCTGGGATAGGTCTGGGATTCGCCCTCATCGGGCTCATACTTTCGCATATTTCTCATACTTGATGGCTAGATCCTGGGTTTTATCCGGTTTGGGTCACGTAGTAGTGGGGTACCACACTGAAACAGTCGATTAAACCTGGTTTCGAACAATATTTTTTAGGATAACGCATGTTAGGTCTAGGTTAGGTCTGGGATTTGCTCTCATCAGGCTCATTCTTTCGCATATTTCTCATACTTGATGGCTAGATCCTGGGCTTTTTCTGGATTGCATCACGTAGTAATGAAGTACAACACTGAAACAGTCGATTAAACCTGGTTTCCATCAATATCTTAGAGGACAACGCAAGTTAGGTCTTGGATAGGTCTGGGATTTGCCCCCATCAGGCTCATACTTTCGCGTTTTTCACATACTTGTTGAACAGATCCTGGGTTTTTTCTGGTTTGGATCACATAGTAGTGTGGTACCACACTGAAACAGTCCATTAAACCTGGTTTCGATCAATATTTTTGAGGATAACGCATGTTAGGCCTAGGTTAGGCCTGGGATTTTCACTCATCAGACTCATACTTTCGCATTCTTCACATACTTGTTGAACGGATCCTGGGTTTTTTCTGGTTTGGATCACGTAGTAATGTGGGACCACACTGAAACAATCAATTAAACCTGGTCTTGATAAATATTTTAGAGGATAACGCATGCTAGGTCTGGGTTAGGTCTAGGATTTGCCCTCGTCAGGCTCATACTTTCGCATATTTCTCATACTTCATGGATAGATCCTGGGCTATTTCTGGACTGGATCTCGTAGTAATGTGGTACCACACTGAAACAGTCGATTAAACCAGGTTTCTATCAATATTATTGAGGATAACGCATGTTAGGTCTGGGATAGGTCTGGGGTTTGCCCTCATCAGGCTCATACTTTCGCGTTTTTCACATACTTGTTAAACAGATCCTGGGTTTTTTTCTGGTTTGGATCACGTAGCAATGTGGTACCACACTGAGACCGTCAATTAAACCTGGTTTCGATCATTATTTTAGAGAATAATTCATGTTAGGTCTAGGTTAGGTCTGGGATTTGCTCTCATCAGGCTCATTCTTTCGCATATTTCTCATACTTGATGGCTAGATCCTGGGCTTTTTCTGGATTGCATCACGTAGTAATGAAGTGCAACACTGAAACAGTCGATTAAACCTGGTTTCCATCAATATCTTAGAGGACAACGCAAGTTAGGTCTTGGATAGGTCTGGGATTTGCCCCCATCAGGCTCATACTTTCGCGTTTTTCACATACTTGTTGAACAGATCCTGGGTTTTTTCTGGTTTGGATCACGTAGTAGTGTGGTACCACACTGAAACAGTCCATTAAACCTGGTTTGGATCAATATTTTAGAGGATAACGCATGTTAGGTCTAGGTTAGGTCTGTGATTTTCACTCATCAGACTCATACTTTCGCATTCTTCACATACTTGTTGAACGGATCCTGGGTTTTTTCTGGCTTGGATCACGTAGTAATGTGGGACCACACTGAAACAGTCCATTAAACCTGGTTTCGATCAATATTTTAGAGGATAACGCAAGTTAGGTCTGGGATAGGTCTGGGATTCGCCCTCATCAGGCTCATACATTCGCATATTTCTCATACTTGATGGCTAGATCCTGGGTTTTTTCCGGTTTGGGTCACGTAGTAATGTGGTACCACACTGAAACAGTCGATTAAACCAGGTTTCGATCAATATTTTTGAGGATAACGCATGTTAGGTCTAGGTTAGGTCTGTGATTTTCACTCATCAGACTCATACTTTCGCATTCTTCACATACTTGTTGAACGGATCCTGGGTTTTTTCTGGTTTCGTTCACGTAGTAATGTGGTACCACACTGAAACATTCAATTAAACCTGGTCTTGATAAATATTTTAAAGGATAACGCATGTTAGGTTTGGGTTAGGTCTAGGATTTGCCCTCATCAGGCTCTTACTTTCGCATATTTCTCATACTTCATGGCTAGATCCTGGGCTGTTTCTGGATTGTATCACGTAGTAATGTGGTACCACGCTGAAACAGTCAATTAAACCTGATTTCGATCAATATTTTAGAGGATAACGCAAGTTAGGTCTGGGATAGGTCTGGGATTCGCCCTCATCAGGCTCATACATTCGCATATTTCTCATACTTGATGGCTAGATCCTGGGTTTTTTCCGGTTTGGGTCACGTAGTAATGTGGTACCACACTGAAACAGTCGATTAAACCAGGTTTCGATCAATATTTTTGAGGATAACGCATGTTAGGTCTAGGTTAGGCCTGGGATTTTCACTCATCAGACTCATACTTTCGCATTCTTCACATACTTGTTGAACGGATCCTGGGTTTTTACTGGTTTGGATCACGTAGTAATGTGGTTCCACGCTGAAACAGTCAATTAAAGCTGGTTTCGATCAATATCTTAGAGGATAACGCAAGTTTGGTCTGGGATCGGTCTGGGATTTGCCCTCATCAGGCTCATACTTTCGCGTTGTTCACATACTGGTTGAACAGATCCTGGGTTTTTTTCTGGTTTGGATCACGTAGTAGTGTGGTACCACACTGAAACTGTCCATTAAACCTGGTTTCGATCAATATTTTTGAGGATAACGCATGTTAGGCCTAGGTTAGGCCGGGGTTTTTCACTCATCAGACTCATACTTTCGCATTCTTCACATACTTGTTGAACGGATCCTGGGTTTTTACTGGTTTGGATCACGTAGTAATGTGGTACCACGCTGAAACAGTCAATTAAAACTGGTTTCGATCAATATTTTAGAGGATAACGCAAGTTTGGTCTGGGATAGGTCTGGGATTCGCCCTCATCAGGCTCATACTTTCGCGTTTTTCACATACTTGTTGAACAGATCCTGGGTTTTTTCTGGTTTGGATCACGTAGTAATGTGGGTCCTCACTGAAACAATCAATTAAATCTGGTATTGATTAATATTTTAGAGGATAACGCATGTTAGGTCTGGGTTAGGTCTAGGGTTTGCCCTCATCAGGCTCATACTTTCGCATATTTCTCATACTTCATGGCTGGATCCTGGGCTATTTCTGGATTGGATCACGTAGTAATGTGGGTCCACACTGAAACAATCAATTAAACCTGGTATTGATAAATATTTTAGAGGATAACGCATGTTAGGTCTGGGTTAGGTCTAGGGTTTGCCCTCATCAGGCTCATACTTTCGCATATTTCTCATACTTCATGGCTGGATCCTGGGCTATTTCTGGATTGGATCACGTAGTAAAGTGGTACCACACTGAAACAGTCCATTAAACCTGGTTTGGATCAATATTTTAGAGGATAACGCATGTTAGGTCTGGGTTAGCCCTGGGATTTTCACTCATCAGGTTCATATTTTCGCGTTCTTCACATACTTGTTGACCGTATCCTGGGTTTTTTCTGGTTTGGATCACGTAGTAATGTGGGACCACACTGAAACAATCAATTAAACCTGGTCTTGATAACTATTTTAGAGGATAATGCATGTTAGGTTTGGGTTAGGTCTAGGATTTGCCCTCATCAGGCTCATACTTTCGCATATTTCTCATACTTCATGGCTAGATCCTGGGCTGTTTCTGGATTGTATCACGTAGTAATGTGGTACCACGCTGAAACAGTCAATTAAGCCTGATTTCGATCAATATTTTAGAGGATAACGCAAGTTAGGTCTGGGATAGGTCTGGGATTCGCCCACATCAGGCTCATACTTTCGCATATTTCTCATACTTGATGGATAGATCTTGGGCTTTTTCTGGATTGCATCACGTAGTAATGAAGTACAACACTGAAACAGTCAATTAAACCTGGTTTCCATCAATATCTTAGAGGACAACGCAAGTTAGGTCTGGGATAGGTCTGGGATTTGCCCTCATCAGGCTCATACTTTCGCGTTTTTCACACACTTGTTGAACAGATCCTGGGTTTTTTCCGGTTTTGGTCACGTAGTAGTGTGGTACCACACTGAAACAGTCGATTAAGTCTGGTTTCGATCAATAGTTTTGAGGATGACGCATGTTAGGTCTAGGTTAGGTCTGGAATTTTCACTCATCAGACTCATACCTTCGCATTCTTCACATACTTTTTGAATGGATCCTGGGTTTTTTCTGGTTTGGATCACGTAGTAATGTGGGACCACACTGAAACAATCAATTAAACCTGGTATTGATAAATATTTTAGAGGACAACGCATGTTAGGTCTGGGATAGGTCTGGGATTTGCCCCCATCAGACTCATACTTTCGCACACTTCACATACTCGTTGAACAGATCCTGGGTTATTTTCTGGTTTGGATCACATAGTAATGTGGTACCACACTGAAACAGTCGATTAAACCAGGTTTCGATCAATATCTTTGAGGATAACGCAGGTTAGGTCTAGGTTAGCCCGGGGTTTTTCACTCATCAGACTCATACTTTCGCAATCTTCACATACTTGTTGAACGGATCCTGGGATTTTACTGGTTTGGATCACGTAGTAATGTGGTACCACGCTGAAACTGTCAATTAAAACTGGTTTCGATCAATATTTTAGAGGCTAACGCAAGTTTGGTCTGGGATAGGTCTGGGACTCGCCCTCATCAGGCTCATACTTTCGCGTTTTTCACATACTTGTTGAACTGATCCTGGGTTTCTTCTGGTTTGGATCACGTAGCAATGTGGTACCACACTGAAACAGTCGATTAAACCTGGTTTCGATCAATATTTTAGAGGATAACGCAAGTTTGGTCTGGGATAGGTCTGGGATTTGTCCTCATCAGGCTCATACTTTCGCGTTTTTCACATACTTGTTGAACAGATCCTGGGTTTTTTCTGGTTTGGATCACGTAGTAATGTGGGACCACACTGAAACAATCAATTAAACCTGGTATTGATAAATATTTTAGAGGATAACGCATGTTAGGTCTCGGTTAGGTCTAGGATTTGTCCTCATCAGGCTCATTCTTTCGCATATTTCTCATACTTGATGGCTATATCCTGGGCTTTTTCTGGACTGCATCACGTAGTAATGAAGTACAACACTGACACAGTCAACTAAACCTGGTTTCCATCAATATTTTAGAGGACAACTCATGTTAGGTCTAGGTTAGGCCTGGGATTTGCCCTCATCAGGCTCATACTTTCGCATATTTCTCATACTTCATGGCTAGATCCTGGGCTGTTTCTGGATTGTATCACGTAGTAATGTGGTACCACGCTGAAACAGTCAATTAAGCCTGATTTCGATCAATATTTTAGAGGATAACGCAAGTTAGGTCTGGGATAGGTCTGGGATTCGCCCACATCAGGCTCATACTTTCGCATATTTCTCATACTTGATGGATAGATCTTGGGCTTTTTCTGGATTGCATCACGTAGTAATGAAGTACAACACTGAAACAGTCAATTAAACCTGGTTTCCATCAATATCTTAGAGGACAACGCAAGTTAGGTCTGGGATAGGTCTGGGATTTGCCCTCATCAGGCTCATACTTTCGCGATTTTCACATACTTGTTGAACAGATCCTGGGTTTTTTCTGGTTTGGATCACGTAGTAGTGTGGTACCACACTGAAACTGTCCATTAAACCTGGTTTGGATCAATATTTTAGAGGATAACGCATGTTAGGTCTAGGTCAGGTCTGTGATTTTCACTCATCAGACTCATACTTTCGCATTCTTCACATACTTGTTGAACGGATCCTGGGTTTTTTCTGGTTTGGATCACGTAGTAATGTGGGACCACACTGAAACAATCAATTAAACCTGGTCTTGATAAATATTTTAGAGGATAACGCATGTTAGTTCTGGGATAGGTCTGGGATTTGCCCTCATCAGACTCATACTTTCGCACACTTCACATGCTCGTTGAACAGATCCTGGGTTATTTTCTGGTTTGGATCACATAGTAATGTGGTACCACACTGAAACAGACGATTAAACCAGGTTTCGATAAATATTTTTGAGGATAACGCATGTTAGGTCTAGGTTAGGCCGGGGTTTTTCACTCATCACACTCATACTTTCGCATTCTTCACATACTTGTTGAACGGATCCTGGGTTTTTACTGGTTTGGATCACGTAGTAATGAAGCGCAACACTGAAACAGTCAATTAAACCTGGTTTCGTTCAATATTTTAGAAGATAACGCAAGTTAGGTCTGGGATAGGTCTGGGAGTTGCCCTCATCAGGCTCATACTTTCGCGTTTTTCACATACTTGTTGAACAGATCCTGGGTTTCTTCTGGTTTGGGTCACGTAGTAATGCGGTACCACACTGAAACAGTCGATTAAACCAGGTTTCGATCAATATTTTTGAGGATAACGCATGTTAGGTCTAGGTTAGGCCTGGGATTTTCACTCATCAGACACATACTTTCGCGTTTTTCACATACTTGTTGAACAGATCCAGGGTTGTTTTCTGGTTTGGATCACGTAGTAGTGTGGTACCGGTCTGAAACAGGCCATTAAACCTGGTTTGGATCAATATTTTATAGGATAACGCATGTTAGGTCTAGGTTAAGTCTGGGATTTTCACTCATCAGACTCATACTTTCGCATTCTTCACATACTTGTTGAACGGATCCAGGGTTTTTTTCTGGTTTGGATCACGTAGTAATGTGGCACCACACTGAAACAATCAATTAAACATGGTCTTGTTAAATATTTTAGAGGATAACGCATGTTAGGTCTGGGATAGGTCTGGGATTTGCCCTCATCGGACTCATACTTTCGCACACTTCACATACTCGTTGAACAGATCCTGGGTTATTTTCTGGTTTGGATCACATAGTAATGTGGTACCACACTGAAACAGTCGATTAAACCAGGTTTCGATCAATATTTTTGAGGATAACGCATGTTAGGTCTAGGTTAGGTCTGTGATTTTCACTCATCAGACTCATACTTTCGCATACTTCACATACTTGTTGAACGGATCCTGGGTTTTTTCTGGTTTGGTTCACGTAGTAATGTGGTACCACACTGAAACATTCAAGTAAACCTGGTCTTGATAAATATTTTAAAGGATAACGCATGTTAGGTTTGGGTTAGGTCTAGGATTTGCCCTCATCAGGCTCATACTTTCGCATATTTCTCATACTTCATGGCTAGATCCTGGGCTGTTTCTGGATTGTATCACGTAGTAATGAGGTACCACGCTGAAACAGTCAATTAAACCTGATTTCGTTCAATATTTTAGAAGATAACGCAAGTTAGGTCTGGGATAGGTCTGGGAGTTGCCCTCATCAGGCTCATACTTTCGCGTTTTTCACATACTTGTTGAACAGATCCTGGGTTTCTTCTGGTTTGGGTCACGTAGTAATGCGGTACCACACTGAAACAGTCGATTAAACCAGGTTTCGATCAATATTTTTGAGGATAACGCATGTTAGGTCTAGGTTAGGCCTGGGATTTTCACTCATCAGACTCATACTTTCGCATTCTTCACATACTTGTTGAACGGATCCTGGGTTTTTTCTGGTTTGGATCACGTAGTAATGTGGGACCACACTGAAACAATCAATTAAACCTGGTCTTGATAAATATTTTAGGGGACAACGTATGTTAGGTCTGGGTTAGGTGTAGGATTTGCCCTCATCAGGCTCATACTTTCGCATATTTCTCTTACTTCATGGCTAGATCCTGGGCTAATTCTGGATTGGATCACGTAGTAATGTGGTACCACACTGAAACAGTCAATTAAACCTGGTTTCGCTCAATATATTAGAAGATAACGCATGTTAGGCCTAGGTTAGGCCTGGGATCTGCCCTCATCAGGTTCATATTTTCGCGTTCTTCACATACTTGTTGAACAGATCCCTGGCTTTTTCTGCTTTGGATCACATAGAAATGTGGTACCACACTGAAACAGTCGATTAAACGTGGTTTCGATCAATATTTTAGAGAATAATTCATGTTAGGTCTGGGTTAGGGCTGGGATATGCTCTCATCAGGCTCATTCTTTCGCATATTTCTCATACTTGATGACTAGATCCTGCGCTTTTTCTGGATTGCATCACGTAGTAATGAAGTACAACACTGAAACAGTCGATTAAACCTGGTTTCCATCAATATCTTAGAGTACAACGCAAGTTAGGTCTTGGATAGGTCTGGGATTTGCCCTCATCAGGCTCATACTTTCGCGATTTTCACATACTTGTTGAACAGATCCTGGGTTTTTTCTGGTTTGGATCACGTAGTAGTGTGGTACCACACTGAAACAGTCCATTAAACCTGGTTTGGATCAATATTTTAGAGGATAACGCATGTTAGGTCTAGGTCAGGTCCGTGATTTTCACTCATCACACTCATACTTTCGCATTCTTCACATACTTGTTGAACGGATCCTGGGTTTTTTCTGGTTTGGATCACGTAGTAATGTGGGACCACACTGAAACAATCAATTAAACCTGGTCTTGATAAATATTTTAGAGGATAACGCATGTTAGTTCTGGGATAGGTCTGGGATTTGCCCTCATCAGACTCATACTTTCGCACACTTCACATGCTCGTTGAACAGATCCTGGGTTATTTTCTGGTTTGGATCACATAGTAATGTGGTACCACACTGAAACAGACGATTAAACCAGGTTTCGATAAATATTTTTGAGGATAACGCATGTTAGGTCTAGGTTAGGCCGGGGTTTTTCACTCATCACACTCATACTTTCGCATTCTTCACATACTTGTTGAACGGATCCTGGGTTTTTACTGGTTTGGATCACGTAGTAATGAAGCGCAACAGTGAAACAGTCAATTAAACCTGGTTTCCATCAATATTTTAGAGGACAACGCATGTTAGGTCTAGGTTAGGCCTGGGATTTGCCCACATCAGGGTCATACTTTCGCAGTTTTAACATACATGTAGACCTGATCGAGGGTTTTTTCTGCTTTGGATCACGCAGTAAAGTGGTACCACACTGAAACAGTCCATTAAACCTGGTTTGGATCAATATTTTAGAGGATAACGCATGCTAGGTCTAGGTTAGCCCTGGAATTTTCACTCATCAGACTCATACTTTAGCATTCTTCACATACTTGTTGAACAGATACAGGGTTTTTTCTGGTTTGGTTCACGTAGTAATGTGGTACCACACTGAAACATTCAATTAAACCTGGTCTTGATAAATATTTTAGAGGATAACGCATGTTAGGTTTGGGTTAGGTCTTGGATTTGCCCTCATCAGGCTCATACTTTCGCATATTTCTCATACTTCATGGCTAGACCCTGGGCTGTTTCTGGATTGTATCACGTAGTAATGTGGTACCACGCTGAAACAGACAATTAAACCTGATTTCGATCAATATTTTAGAGGATAACGCAAGTTAGGTCTGGGATAGGTCTGGGATTCGCCCTCATCGGGCTCATACTTGCGCATATTTCTCATACTTGATGGCTAGATCCTGGGTTTTATCCGGTTTGGGTCACGTAGTAGTGGGGTACCACACTGAAACAGTCGATTAAACCTGGTTTCGAACAATATTTTTTAGGATAACGCATGTTAGGTCTAGGTTAGGCCGGGGATTTTCACTCATCAGACTCATACTTTCGCATTCTTCACATACTTGTTGAACGGATCCTGGGTTCTTACTGGTTAGGATCACGTAGTAATGTGGGACCACACTGAAACAATCAATTAAACCTGGTCTTGATAAATATTTTAGAGGATAACGCATGTTAGCTCTGGGATAGGTCTGGGATTTGCCCTCATCAGACGCATACTTTCGCACACTTCACATACTCGTTGAACAGATCCTGGGTTATTTTCTGGTTTGGATCACATAGTAATGTGGTACCACACTGAAACAGTCGATTAAACCAGGTTTCTATCAATATTATTGAGGATAACGCAAGTTAGGTCTGGGATAGGTCTGGGGTTTGCCCTCATCAGGCTCATACTTTCGCGTTTTTCACATACTTGTTAAACAGATCCTGGGTTTTTTTCTGGTTTGGATCACGTAGCAATGTGGTACCACACTGAGACCGTCAATTAAACCTGGTTTCGATCATTATTTTAGAGAATAATTCATGTTAGGTCTAGGTTAGGTCTGGGATTTGCTCTCATCAGGCTCATTCTTTCGCATATTTCTCATACTTGATGGCTAGATCCTGGGCTTTTTCTGGATTGCATCACGTAGTAATGAAGTACAACACTGAAACAGTCGATTAAACCTGGTTTCCATCAATATCTTAGAGGACAACGCAAGTTAGGTCTAGGTTAGGCCTGGGATTTCCACTCATCAGACACATACTTTCGCATTCTTCACATACTTGTTGAACGGATCCTGGGTTTTTACTGGTTTGGATCACGTAGTAATGTGGTACCACGCTGAAACAGTCAATTAAAACTGGTTTCGATCAATATTTTAGAGGATAACGCAAGTTAGGTCTGGGATATGTCTGGGATTCGCCCTCATCAGGCTCATACATTCGCATATTTCTCATACTTGATGGCTAGATCCTGGGTTTTTTCCGGTTTGGGTCACGTAGTAATGTGGTACCACACTGAAACAGTCGATTAAACCAGGTTTCGATCAATATTTTTGAGGATAACGCATGTTAGGTCTAGGTTAGGTCTGTGATTTTCACTCATCAGACTCATACTTTCGCATTCTTCACATACTTGTTGAACGGATCCTGGGTTTTTTCTGGTTTCGTTCACGTAGTAATGTGGTACCACACTGAAACATTCAATTAAACCTGGTCTTGATAAATATTTTAAAGGATAACGCATGTTAGGTTTGGGTTAGGTCTAGGATTTGCCCTCATCAGGCTCTTACTTTCGCATATTTCTCATACTTCATGGCTAGATCCTGGGCTGTTTCTGGATTGTATCACGTAGTAATGTGGTACCACGCTGAAACAGTCAATTATACCTGATTTCGATCAATATTTTAGAGGATAACGCAAGTTAGGTCTGGGATAGGTCTGGGATTCGCCCTCATCAGGCTCATACATTCGCATATTTCTCATACTTGATGGCTAGATCCTGGGTTTTTTCCGGTTTGGGTCACGTAGTAATGTGGTACCACACTGAAACAGTCGATTAAACCAGGTTTCGATCAATATTTTTGAGGATAACGCATGTTAGGTCTAGGTTAGGCCTGGGATTTCCACTCATCAGACACATACTTTCGCATTCTTCACATACTTGTTGAACGGATCCTGGGTTTTTACTGGTTTGGATCACGTAGTAATGTGGTACCACGCTGAAACAGTCAATTAAAACTGGTTTCGATCAATATCTTAGAGGATAACGCAAGTTTGGTCTGGGATCGGTCTGGGATTTGCCCTCATCAGGCTCATACTTTCGCGTTGTTCACATACTGGTTGAACAGATCCTGGGTTTTTTTCTGGTTTGGATCACGTAGTAGTGTGGTACCACACTGAAACTGTCCATTAAACCTGGTTTCGATCAATATTTTTGAGGATAACGCATGTTAGGTCTAGGTTAGGCTGGGGTTTTTCACTCATCAGACTCATACTTTCGCATTCTTCACATACTTGTTGAACGGATCCTGGGTTTTTTTCTGGTTTGGATCACGTAGTAATGTGGCACCACACTGAAACAATCAATTAAACATGGTCTTGTTAAATATTTTAGAGGATAACGTATGTTAGGTCTGGGTTAGGTGTAGGATTTGCCCTCATCAGGCTCATACTTTCGCATATTTCTCATACTTCATGGCTAGATCCTGGGCTAATTCTGGATTGGATCACGTAGTAATGTGGTACCACACTGAAACAGTCAATTAAACCTGGTTTCGCTCAATATATTAGAAGATAACGCATGTTAGGCCTAGGTTAGGCCTGGGATCTGCCCTCATCAGGTTCATATTTTCGCGTTCTTCACATACTTGTTGAACAGATCCCTGGCTTTTTCTGCTTTGGATCACATAGAAATGTGGTACCACACTGAAACAGTCGATTAAACGTGGTTTCGATCAATATTTTAGAGAATAATTCATGTTAGGTCTGGGTTAGGTCTGGGATATGCTCTCATCAGGCTCATTCTTTCGCATATTTCTCATACTTGATGGCTAGATCCTGCGCTTTTTCTGGATTGCATCACGTAGTAATGAAGTACAACACTGAAACAGTCGATTAAACCTGGTTTCCATCAATATCTTAGAGTACAACGCAAGTTAGGTCTTGGATAGGTCTGGGATTTGCCCTCATCAGGCTCATACTTTCGCGATTTTCACATACTTGTTGAACGGATCCTGGGTTTTTTCTGGTTTGGATCACGTAGTAATGTGGGACCACACTGAAAAAATCAATTAAACCTGGTCTTGATAAATATTTTAGAGGATAACGCATGTTAGTTCTGGGATAGGTCTGGGATTTGCCCTCATCAGACTCATACTTTCGCACACTTCACATGCTCGTTGAACAGATCCTGGGTTATTTTCTGGTTTGGATCACATAGTAATGTGGTACCACACTGAAACAGACGATTAAACCAGGTTTCGATAAATATTTTTGAGGATAACGCATGTTAGGTCTAGGTTAGGCCGGGGTTTTTCACTCATCACACTCATACTTTCGCATTCTTCACATACTTGTTGAACGGATCCTGGGTTTTTACTGGTTTGGATCACGTAGTAATGAAGCGCAACACTGAAACAGTCAATTAAACCTGGTTTCCATCAATATTTTAGAGGACAACGCATGTTAGGTCTAGGTTAGGCCTGGGATTTGCCCACATCAGGGTCATACTTTCGCAGTTTTAACATACATGTAGACCTGATCGAGGGTTTTTTCTGCTTTGGATCACGCAGTAAAGTGGTACCACACTGAAACAGTCCATTAAACCTGGTATGGATCAATATTTTAGAGGATAACGCATGTTAGGTCTAGGTTAGCCCTGGAATTTTCACTCATCAGACTCATACTTTAGCATTCTTCACATACTTGTTGAACGGATCCTGGGTTTTTTCTGGTTTGGTTCACGTAGTAATGTGGTACCACACTGAAACATTCAATTAAACCTGGTCTTGATAAATATTTTAGAGGATAACGCATGTTAGGTTTGGGTTAGGTCTTGGATTTGCCCTCATCAGGCTCATACTTTCGCATATTTCTCATACTTCATGGCTAGACCCTGGGCTGTTTCTGGATTGTATCACGTAGTAATGTGGTACCACGCTGAAACAGACAATTAAACCTGATTTCGATCAATATTTTAGAGGATAACGCAAGTTAGGTCTGGGATAGGTCTGGGATTCGCCCTCATCGGGCTCATACTTGCGCATATTTCTCATACTTGATGGCTAGATCCTGGGTTTTATCCGGTTTGGGTCACGTAGTAGTGGGGTACCACACTGAAACAGTCGATTAAACCTGGTTTCGAACAATATTTTTTAGGATAACGCATGTTAGGTCTAGGTTAGGCCGGGGATTTTCACTCATCAGACTCATACTTTCGCATTCTTCACATACTTGTTGAACGGATCCTGGGTTCTTACTGGTTAGGATCACGTAGTAATGTGGGACCACACTGAAACAATCAATTAAACCTGGTCTTGATAAATATTTTAGAGGATAACGCATGTTAGCTCTGGGATAGGTCTGGGATTTGCCCTCATCAGACGCATACTTTCGCACACTTCACATACTCGTTGAACAGATCCTGGGTTATTTTCTGGTTTGGATCACATAGTAATGTGGTACCACACTGAAACAGTCGATTAAACCAGGTTTCGATCAATATTTTTGAGGATAACGCATGTTAGGCCTAGGTTAGGCCTGGGATTTTCACTCATCAGACTCATACTTTCGCATTCTTCACATACTTGTTGAACGGATCCTGGGTTTTTTCTGGTTTGGATCACGTAGTAATGTGGGACCACACTGAAACAATCAATTAAACCTGGTCTTGATAAATATTTTAGAGGATAACGCATGTTAGGTCTGGGTTAGGTCTAGGAATTGCCCTCGTCAGGCTCATACTTTCGCATATTTCTCATACTTCATGGATAGATCCTGGGCTATTTCTGGATTGGATCTCGTAGTAATGTGGTACCACACTGAAACAGTCGATTAAACCAGGTTTCTATCAATATTATTGAGGATAACGCAAGTTAGGTCTGGGATAGGTCTGGGGTTTGCCCTCATCAGGCTCATACTTTCGCGTTTTTCACATACTTGTTAAACAGATCCTGGGTTTTTTTCTGGTTTGGATCACGTAGCAATGTGGTACCACACTGAGACCGTCAATTAAACCTGGTTTCGATCATTATTTTAGAGAATAATTCATGTTAGGTCTAGGTTAGGTCTGGGATTTGCTCTCATCAGGCTCATTCTTTCGCATATTTCTCATACTTGATGGCTAGATCCTGGGCTTTTTCTGGATTGCATCACGTAGTAATGAAGTACAACACTGAAACAGTCGATTAAACCTGGTTTCCATCAATATCTTAGAGGACAACGCAAGTTAGGTCTAGGTTAGGCCTGGGATTTCCACTCATCAGACACATACTTTCGCATTCTTCACATACTTGTTGAACGGATCCTGGGTTTTTACTGGTTTGGATCACGTAGTAATGTGGTACCACGCTGAAACAGTCAATTAAAACTGGTTTCGATCAATATTTTAGAGGATAACGCAAGTTAGGTCTGGGATATGTCTGGGATTCGCCCTCATCAGGCTCATACATTCGCATATTTCTCATACTTGATGGCTAGATCCTGGGTTTTTTCCGGTTTGGGTCACGTAGTAATGTGGTACCACACTGAAACAGTCGATTAAACCAGGTTTCGATCAATATTTTTGAGGATAACGCATGTTAGGTCTAGGTTAGGTCTGTGATTTTCACTCATCAGACTCATACTTTCGCATTCTTCACATACTTGTTGAACGGATCCTGGGTTTTTTCTGGTTTCGTTCACGTAGTAATGTGGTACCACACTGAAACATTCAATTAAACCTGGTCTTGATAAATATTTTAAAGGATAACGCATGTTAGGTTTGGGTTAGGTCTAGGATTTGCCCTCATCAGGCTCTTACTTTCGCATATTTCTCATACTTCATGGCTAGATCCTGGGCTGTTTCTGGATTGTATCACGTAGTAATGTGGTACCACGCTGAAACAGTCGATTAAACCAGGTTTCGATCAATATTTTTGAGGATAACGCATGTTAGGTCTAGGTTAGGCCTGGGATTTCCACTCATCAGACACATACTTTCGCATTCTTCACATACTTGTTGAACGGATCCTGGGTTTTTACTGGTTTGGATCACGTAGTAATGTGGTACCACGCTGAAACAGTCAATTAAAACTGGTTTCGATCAATATCTTAGAGGATAACGCAAGTTTGGTCTGGGATCGGTCTGGGATTTGCCCTCATCAGGCTCATACTTTCGCGTTGTTCACATACTGGTTGAACAGATCCTGGGTTTTTTTCTGGTTTGGATCACGTAGTAGTGTGGTACCACACTGAAACTGTCCATTAAACCTGGTTTCGATCAATATTTTTGAGGATAACGCATGTTAGGTCTAGGTTAGGCCGGGGTTTTTCACTCATCAGACTCATACTTTCGCATTCTTCACATACTTGTTGAACGGATCCTGGGTTTTTTTCTGGTTTGGATCACGTAGTAATGTGGCACCACACTGAAACAATCAATTAAACATGGTCTTGTTAAATATTTTAGAGGATAACGTATGTTAGGTCTGGGTTAGGTGTAGGATTTGCCCTCATCAGGCTCATACTTTCGCATATTTCTCATACTTCATGGCTAGATCCTGGGCTAATTCTGGATTGGATCACGTAGTAATGTGGTACCACACTGAAACAGTCAATTAAACCTGGTTTCGCTCAATATATTAGAAGATAACGCATGTTAGGCCTAGGTTAGGCCTGGGATCTGCCCTCATCAGGTTCATATTTTCGCGTTCTTCACATACTTGTTGAACAGATCCCTGGCTTTTTCTGCTTTGGATCACATAGAAATGTGGTACCACACTGAAACAGTCGATTAAACGTGGTTTCGATCAATATTTTAGAGAATAATTCATGTTAGGTCTGGGTTAGGTCTGGGATATGCTCTCATCAGGCTCATTCTTTCGCATATTTCTCATACTTGATGGCTAGATCCTGCGCTTTTTCTGGATTGCATCACGTAGTAATGAAGTACAACACTGAAACAGTCGATTAAACCTGGTTTCCATCAATATCTTAGAGTACAACGCAAGTTAGGTCTTGGATAGGTCTGGGATTTGCCCTCATCAGGCTCATACTTTCGCGATTTTCACATACTTGTTGAACGGATCCTGGGTTTTTTCTGGTTTGGATCACGTAGTAATGTGGGACCACACTGAAAAAATCAATTAAACCTGGTCTTGATAAATATTTTAGAGGATAACGCATGTTAGTTCTGGGATAGGTCTGGGATTTGCCCTCATCAGACTCATACTTTCGCACACTTCACATGCTCGTTGAACAGATCCTGGGTTATTTTCTGGTTTGGATCACATAGTAATGTGGTACCACACTGAAACAGACGATTAAACCAGGTTTCGATAAATATTTTTGAGGATAACGCATGTTAGGTCTAGGTTAGGCCGGGGTTTTTCACTCATCACACTCATACTTTCGCATTCTTCACATACTTGTTGAACGGATCCTGGGTTTTTACTGGTTTGGATCACGTAGTAATGAAGCGCAACACTGAAACAGTCAATTAAACCTGGTTTCCATCAATATTTTAGAGGACAACGCATGTTAGGTCTAGGTTAGGCCTGGGATTTGCCCACATCAGGGTCATACTTTCGCAGTTTTAACATACATGTAGACCTGATCGAGGGTTTTTTCTGCTTTGGATCACGCAGTAAAGTGGTACCACACTGAAACAGTCCATTAAACCTGGTATGGATCAATATTTTAGAGGATAACGCATGTTAGGTCTAGGTTAGCCCTGGAATTTTCACTCATCAGACTCATACTTTAGCATTCTTCACATACTTGTTGAACAGATACAGGGTTTTTTCTGGTTTGGTTCACGTAGTAATGTGGTACCACACTGAAACATTCAATTAAACCTGGTCTTGATAAATATTTTAGAGGATAACGCATGTTAGGTTTGGGTTTGGTCTTGGATTTGCCCTCACCAGGCTCATACTTTCGCATATTTCTCATACTTCATGGCTAGACCCTGGGCTGTTTCTGGATTGTATCACGTAGTAATGTGGTACCACGCTGAAACAGACAATTAAACCTGATTTCGATCAATATTTTAGAGGATAACGCAAGTTAGGTCTGGGATAGGTCTGGGATTCGCCCTCATCGGGCTCATACTTTCGCATATTTCTCATACTTGATGGCTAGATCCTGGGTTTTATCCGGTTTGGGTCACGTAGTAGTGGGGTACCACACTGAAACAGTCGATTAAACCTGGTTTCGAACAATATTTTTTAGGATAACGCATGTTAGGTCTAGGTTAGGCCGGGGATTTTCACTCATCAGACTCATACTTTCGCATTCTTCACATACTTGTTGAACGGATCCTGGGTTCTTACTGGTTAGGATCACGTAGTAATGTGGGACCACACTGAAACAATCAATTAAACCTGGTCTTGATAAATATTTTAGAGGATAACGCATGTTAGCTCTGGGATAGGTCTGGGATTTGCCCTCATCAGACTCATACTTTCGCACACTTCACATACTCGTTGAACAGATCCTGGGTTATTTTCTGGTTTGGATCACATAGTAATGTGGTACCACACTGAAACAGTCGATTAAACCAGGTTTCGATCAATATTTTTGAGGATAACGCATGTTAGGCCTAGGTTAGGCCTGGGATTTTCACTCATCAGACTCATACTTTCGCATTCTTCACATACTTGTTGAACGGATCCTGGGTTTTTTCTGGTTTGGATCACGTAGTAATGTGGGACCACACTGAAACAATCAATTAAACCTGGTCTTGATAAATATTTTAGAGGATAACGCATGTTAGGTCTGGGTTAGGTCTAGGATTTGCCCTCGTCAGGCTCATACTTTCGCATATTTCTCATACTTCATGGATAGATCCTGGGCTATTTCTGGATTGGATCTCGTAGTAATGTGGTACCACACTGAAACAGTCGATTAAACCTGATTTCGATCAATATTTTAGAGGATAACGCAAGTTAGGTCTGGGATAGGTCTGGGATTCGCCCTCATCAGGCTCATACATTCGCATATTTCTCATACTTGATGGCTAGATCCTGGGTTTTTTCCGGTTTGGGTCACGTAGTAATGTGGTACCACACTGAAACAGTCGATTAAACCAGGTTTCGATCAATATTTTTGAGGATAACGCATGTTAGGTCTAGGTTAGGCCTGGGATTTCCACTCATCAGACACATACTTTCGCATTCTTCACATACTTGTTGAACGGATCCTGGGTTTTTACTGGTTTGGATCACGTAGTAATGTGGTACCACGCTGAAACAGTCAATTAAAACTGGTTTCGATCAATATCTTAGAGGATAACGCAAGTTTGGTCTGGGATCGGTCTGGGATTTGCCCTCATCAGGCTCATACTTTCGCGTTGTTCACATACTGGTTGAACAGATCCTGGGTTTTTTTCTGGTTTGGATCACGTAGTAGTGTGGTACCACACTGAAACTGTCCATTAAACCTGGTTTCGATCAATATTTTTGAGGATAACGCATGTTAGGTCTAGGTTAGGCCGGGGTTTTTCACTCATCAGACTCATACTTTCGCATTCTTCACATACTTGTTGAACGGATCCTGGGTTTTTTTCTGGTTTGGATCACGTAGTAATGTGGCACCACACTGAAACAATCAATTAAACATGGTCTTGTTAAATATTTTAGAGGATAACGTATGTTAGGTCTGGGTTAGGTGTAGGATTTGCCCTCATCAGGCTCATACTTTCGCATATTTCTCATACTTCATGGCTAGATCCTGGGCTAATTCTGGATTGGATCACGTAGTAATGTGGTACCACACTGAAACAGTCAATTAAACCTGGTTTCGCTCAATATATTAGAAGATAACGCATGTTAGGCCTAGGTTAGGCCTGGGATCTGCCCTCATCAGGTTCATATTTTCGCGTTCTTCACATACTTGTTGAACAGATCCCTGGCTTTTTCTGCTTTGGATCACATAGAAATGTGGTACCACACTGAAACAGTCGATTAAACGTGGTTTCGATCAATATTTTAGAGAATAATTCATGTTAGGTCTGGGTTAGGTCTGGGATATGCTCTCATCAGGCTCATTCTTTCGCATATTTCTCATACTTGATGGCTAGATCCTGCGCTTTTTCTGGATTGCATCACGTAGTAATGAAGTACAACACTGAAACAGTCGATTAAACCTGGTTTCCATCAATATCTTAGAGTACAACGCAAGTTAGGTCTTGGATAGGTCTGGGATTTGCCCTCATCAGGCTCATACTTTCGCGATTTTCACATACTTGTTGAACGGATCCTGGGTTTTTTCTGGTTTGGATCACGTAGTAATGTGGGACCACACTGAAAAAATCAATTAAACCTGGTCTTGATAAATATTTTAGAGGATAACGCATGTTAGTTCTGGGATAGGTCTGGGATTTGCCCTCATCAGACTCATACTTTCGCACACTTCACATGCTCGTTGAACAGATCCTGGGTTATTTTCTGGTTTGGATCACATAGTAATGTGGTACCACACTGAAACAGACGATTAAACCAGGTTTCGATAAATATTTTTGAGGATAACGCATGTTAGGTCTAGGTTAGGCCGGGGTTTTTCACTCATCACACTCATACTTTCGCATTCTTCACATACTTGTTGAACGGATCCTGGGTTTTTACTGGTTTGGATCACGTAGTAATGAAGCGCAACACTGAAACAGTCAATTAAACCTGGTTTCCATCAATATTTTAGAGGACAACGCATGTTAGGTCTAGGTTAGGCCTGGGATTTGCCCACATCAGGGTCATACTTTCGCAGTTTTAACATACATGTAGACCTGATCGAGGGTTTTTTCTGCTTTGGATCACGCAGTAAAGTGGTACCACACTGAAACAGTCCATTAAACCTGGTATGGATCAATATTTTAGAGGATAACGCATGTTAGGTCTAGGTTAGCCCTGGAATTTTCACTCATCAGACTCATACTTTAGCATTCTTCACATACTTGTTGAACAGATACAGGGTTTTTTCTGGTTTGGTTCACGTAGTAATGTGGTACCACACTGAAACATTCAATTAAACCTGGTCTTGATAAATATTTTAGAGGATAACGCATGTTAGGTTTGGGTTTGGTCTTGGATTTGCCCTCACCAGGCTCATACTTTCGCATATTTCTCATACTTCATGGCTAGACCCTGGGCTGTTTCTGGATTGTATCACGTAGTAATGTGGTACCACGCTGAAACAGACAATTAAACCTGATTTCGATCAATATTTTAGAGGATAACGCAAGTTAGGTCTGGGATAGGTCTGGGATTCGCCCTCATCGGGCTCATACTTTCGCATATTTCTCATACTTGATGGCTAGATCCTGGGTTTTATCCGGTTTGGGTCACGTAGTAGTGGGGTACCACACTGAAACAGTCGATTAAACCTGGTTTCGAACAATATTTTTTAGGATAACGCATGTTAGGTCTAGGTTAGGCCGGGGATTTTCACTCATCAGACTCATACTTTCGCATTCTTCACATACTTGTTGAACGGATCCTGGGTTCTTACTGGTTAGGATCACGTAGTAATGTGGGACCACACTGAAACAATCAATTAAACCTGGTCTTGATAAATATTTTAGAGGATAACGCATGTTAGCTCTGGGATAGGTCTGGGATTTGCCCTCATCAGACTCATACTTTCGCACACTTCACATACTCGTTGAACAGATCCTGGGTTATTTTCTGGTTTGGATCACATAGTAATGTGGTACCACACTGAAACAGTCGATTAAACCAGGTTTCGATCAATATTTTTGAGGATAACGCATGTTAGGCCTAGGTTAGGCCTGGGATTTTCACTCATCAGACTCATACTTTCGCATTCTTCACATACTTGTTGAACGGATCCTGGGTTTTTTCTGGTTTGGATCACGTAGTAATGTGGGACCACACTGAAACAATCAATTAAACCTGGTCTTGATAAATATTTTAGAGGATAACGCATGTTAGGTCTGGGTTAGGTCTAGGATTTGCCCTCGTCAGGCTCATACTTTCGCATATTTCTCATACTTCATGGATAGATCCTGGGCTATTTCTGGATTGGATCTCGTAGTAATGTGGTACCACACTGAAACAGTCGATTAAACCAGGTTTCGATCAATATTTTTGAGGATAACGCATGTTAGGTCTAGGTTAGGTCTGTGATTTTCACTCATCAGACTCATACTTTCGCATTCTTCACATACTTGTTGAACGGATCCTGGGTTTTTTCTGGTTTCGTTCACGTAGTAATGTGGTACCACACTGAAACATTCAATTAAACCTGGTCTTGATAAATATTTTAAAGGATAACGCATGTTAGGTTTGGGTTAGGTCTAGGATTTGCCCTCATCAGGCTCTTACTTTCGCATATTTCTCATACTTCATGGCTAGATCCTGGGCTTTTTCTGGATTGCATCACGTAGTAATGAAGTACAACACTGAAACAGTCGATTAAACCTGGTTTCCATCAATATCTTAGAGGACAACGCAAGTTAGGTCTTGGATAGGTCTGGGATTTGCCCCCATCAGGCTCATACTTTCGCGTTTTTCACATACTTGTTGAACAGATCCTGGGTTTTTTCTGGTTTGGATCACGTAGTAGTGTGGTACCACACTGAAACAGTCCATTAAACCTGGTTTGGATCAATATTTTAGAGGATAACGCATGTTAGGTCTAGGTTAGGTCTGTGATTTTCACTCATCAGACTCATACTTTCGCATTCTTCACATACTTGTTGAACGGATCCTGGGTTTTTTCTGGCTTGGATCACGTAGTAATGTGGGACCACAATGAAACAGTCAATTAAACCTGGTTTCGATCAATATTTTAGAGGATAACGCAAGTTAGGTCTGGGATAGGTCTGGGATTCGCCCTCATCAGGCTCATACATTCGCATATTTCTCATACTTGATGGCTAGATCCTGGGTTTTTTCCGGTTTGGGTCACGTAGTAATGTGGTACCACACTGAAACAGTCGATTAAACCAGGTTTCGATCAATATTTTTGAGGATAACGCATGTTAGGTCTAGGTTAGGTCTGTGATTTTCACTCATCAGACTCATACTTTCGCATTCTTCACATACTTGTTGAACGGATCCTGGGTTTTTTCTGGTTTCGTTCACGTAGTAATGTGGTACCACACTGAAACATTCAATTAAACCTGGTCTTGATAAATATTTTAAAGGATAACGCATGTTAGGTTTGGGTTAGGTCTAGGATTTGCCCTCATCAGGCTCTTACTTTCGCATATTTCTCATACTTCATGGCTAGATCCTGGGCTGTTTCTGGATTGTATCACGTAGTAATGTGGTACCACGCTGAAACAGTCAATTATACCTGATTTCGATCAATATTTTAGAGGATAACGCAAGTTAGGTCTGGGATAGGTCTGGGATTCGCCCTCATCAGGCTCATACATTCGCATATTTCTCATACTTGATGGCTAGATCCTGGGTTTTTTCCGGTTTGGGTCACGTAGTAATGTGGTACCACACTGAAACAGTCGATTAAACCAGGTTTCGATCAATATTTTTGAGGATAACGCATGTTAGGTCTAGGTTAGGCCTGGGATTTCCACTCATCAGACACATACTTTCGCATTCTTCACATACTTGTTGAACGGATCCTGGGTTTTTACTGGTTTGGATCACGTAGTAATGTGGTACCACGCTGAAACAGTCAATTAAAACTGGTTTCGATCAATATCTTAGAGGATAACGCAAGTTTGGTCTGGGATCGGTCTGGGATTTGCCCTCATCAGGCTCATACTTTCGCGTTGTTCACATACTGGTTGAACAGATCCTGGGTTTTTTTCTGGTTTGGATCACGTAGTAGTGTGGTACCACACTGAAACTGTCCATTAAACCTGGTTTCGATCAATATTTTTGAGGATAACGCATGTTAGGTCTAGGTTAGGCCGGGGTTTTTCACTCATCAGACTCATACTTTCGCATTCTTCACATACTTGTTGAACGGATCCTGGGTTTTTTTCTGGTTTGGATCACGTAGTAATGTGGCACCACACTGAAACAATCAATTAAACATGGTCTTGTTAAATATTTTAGAGGATAACGCATGTTAGGTCTGGGATAGGTCTGGGATTTGCCCTCATCGGACTCATACTTTCGCACACTTCACATACTCGTTGAACAGATCCTGGGTTATTTTCTGGTCTGGATCACATAGTAATGTGGTACCACACTGAAACAGTCGATTAAACCAGGTTTCGATCAATATTTTTGAGGATAACGCATGTTAGGTCTAGGTTAGGCCTGGGATTTTCACTCATCAGACTCATACTTTCGCATTCTTCACATACTTGTTGAACGGATCCTGGGTTTTTTCTGGTTTGGATCACGTAGTAATGTGGGACCACACTGAAACAATCAATTAAACCTGGTCTTGATAAATATTTTAGGGGACAACGTATGTTAGGTCTGGGTTAGGTGTAGGATTTGCCCTCATCAGGCTCATACTTTCGCATATTTCTCATACTTCATGGCTAGATCCTGGGCTAATTCTGGATTGGATCACGTAGTAATGTGGTACCACACTGAAACAGTCAATTAAACCTGGTTTCGCTCAATATATTAGAAGATAACGCATGTTAGGCCTAGGTTAGGCCTGGGATCTGCCCTCATCAGGTTCATATTTTCGCGTTCTTCACATACTTGTTGAACAGATCCCTGGCTTTTTCTGCTTTGGATCACATAGAAATGTGGTACCACACTGAAACAGTCGATTAAACGTGGTTTCGATCAATATTTTAGAGAATAATTCATGTTAGGTCTGGGTTAGGTCTGGGATATGCTCTCATCAGGCTCATTCTTTCGCATATTTCTCATACTTGATGGCTAGATCCTGCGCTTTTTCTGGATTGCATCACGTAGTAATGAAGTACAACACTGAAACAGTCGATTAAACCTGGTTTCCATCAATATCTTAGAGTACAACGCAAGTTAGTTCTTGGATAGGTCTGGGATTTGCCCTCATCAGGCTCATACTTTCGCGATTTTCACATACTTGTTGAACGGATCCTGGGTTTTTTCTGGTTTGGATCACGTAGTAATGTGGGACCACACTGAAAAAATCAATTAAACCTGGTCTTGATAAATATTTTAGAGGATAACGCATGTTAGTTCTGGGATAGGTCTGGGATTTGCCCTCATCAGACTCATACTTTCGCACACTTCACATGCTCGTTGAACAGATCCTGGGTTATTTTCTGGTTTGGATCACATAGTAATGTGGTACCACACTGAAACAGACGATTAAACCAGGTTTCGATAAATATTTTTGAGGATAACGCATGTTAGGTCTAGGTTAGGCCGGGGTTTTTCACTCATCACACTCATACTTTCGCATTCTTCACATACTTGTTGAACGGATCCTGGGTTTTTACTGGTTTGGATCACGTAGTAATGAAGCGCAACACTGAAACAGTCAATTAAACCTGGTTTCCATCAATATTTTAGAGGACAACGCATGTTAGGTCTAGGTTAGGCCTGGGATTTGCCCACATCAGGGTCATACTTTCGCAGTTTTAGCATACATGTAGACCTGATCGAGGGTTTTTTCTGCTTTGGATCACGCAGTAAAGTGGTACCACACTGAAACAGTCCATTAAACCTGGTATGGATCAATATTTTAGAGGATAACGCATGTTAGGTCTAGGTTAGCCCTGGAATTTTCACTCATCAGACTCATACTTTAGCATTCTTCACATACTTGTTGAACAGATACAGGGTTTTTTCTGGTTTGGTTCACGTAGTAATGTGGTACCACACTGAAACATTCAATTAAACCTGGTCTTGATAAATATTTTAGAGGATAACGCATGTTAGGTTTGGGTTAGGTCTTGGATTTGCCCTCATCAGGCTCATACTTTCGCATATTTCTCATACTTCATGGCTAGACCCTGGGCTGTTTCTGGATTGTATCACGTAGTAATGTGGTACCACGCTGAAACAGACAATTAAACCTGATTTCGATCAATATTTTAGAGGATAACGCAAGTTAGGTCTGGGGTAGGTCTGGGATTCGCCCTCATCGGGCTCATACTTTCGCATATTTCTCATACTTGATGGCTAGATCCTGGGTTTTATCCGGTTTGGGTCACGTAGTAGTGGGGTACCACACTGAAACAGTCGATTAAACCTGGTTTCGAACAATATTTTTTAGGATAACGCATGTTAGGTCTAGGTTAGGCCGGGGATTTTCACTCATCAGACTCATACTTTCGCATTCTTCACATACTTGTTGAACGGATCCTGGGTTCTTACTGGTTAGGATCACGTAGTAATGTGGGACCACACTGAAACAATCAATTAAACCTGGTCTTGATAAATATTTTAGAGGATAACGCATGTTAGCTCTGGGATAGGTCTGGGATTTGCCCGCATCAGACTCATACTTTCGCACACTTCACATACTCGTTGAACAGATCCTGGGTTATTTTCTGGTTTGGATCACATAGTAATGTGGTACCACACTGAAACAGTCGATTAAACCAGGTTTCGATCAATATTTTTGTGGATAACGCATGTTAGGCCTAGGTTAGGCCCATGATTTGCCCACATCAGGGTCATACTTTCGCAGTTTTAACATACATGTAGACCTGATCGAGGGTTTTTTCTGCTTTGGATCACGCAGTAAAGTGGTACCACACTGAAACAGTCCATTAAACCTGGTTTGGATCAATATTTTAGAGGATAACGCATGTTAGGTCTAGGTTAGCCCTGGAATTTTCACTCATCAGACTCATACTTTAGCATTCTTCACATACTTGTTGAACAGATACAGGGTTTTTTCTGGTTTGGTTCACGTAGTAATGTGGTACCACACTGAAACATTCAATTAAACCTGGTCTTGATAAATATTTTAGAGGATAACGCATGTTAGGTTTGGGTTAGGTCTTGGATTTGCCCTCATCAGGCTCATACTTTCGCATATTTCTCATACTTCATGGCTAGACCCTGGGCTGTTTCTGGATTGTATCACGTAGTAATGTGGTACCACGCTGAAACAGACAATTAAACCTGATTTCGATCAATATTTTAGAGGATAACGCAAGTTAGGTCTGGGATAGGTCTGGGATTCGCCCTCATCGGGCTCATACTTTCGCATATTTCTCATACTTGATGGCTAGATCCTGGGTTTTATCCGGTTTGGGTCACGGTGTAGTGGGGTACCACACTGAAACAGTCGATTAAACCTGGTTTCGAACAATATTTTTTAGGATAACGCATGTTAGGTCTAGGTTAGGCCGGGGATTTTCACTCATCAGACTCATACTTTCGCATTCTTCACATACTTGTTAAACGGATCCTGGGTTCTTACTGGTTAGGATCACGTAGTAATGTGGGACCACACTGAAACAATCAATTAAACCTGGTCTTGATAAATATTTTAGAGGATAGCGCATGTTAGCTCTGGGATCGGTCTGGGATTTGCCCGCATCAGACTCATACTTTCGCACACTTCACATACTCGTTGAACAGATCCTGGGTTATTTTCTGGTTTGGATCACGTAGCAATGTGGTACCACACTGAGACCGTCAATTAAACCTGGTTTCGATCATTATTTTAGAGAATAATTCATGTTAGGTCTAGGTTAGGTCTGGGATTTGCTTTCATCAGGCTCATTCTTTCGCATATTTCTCATACTTGATGGCTAGATCCTGGGCTTTTTCTGGATTGCATCACGTAGTAATGAAGTACAACACTGAAACAGTCGATTAAACCTGGTTTCCATCAATATCTTAGAGGACAACGCAAGTTAGGTCTTGGATAGGTCTGGGATTTGCCCCCATCAGGCTCATACTTTCGCGTTTTTCACATACTTGTTGAACAGATCCTGGGTTTTTTCTGGTTTGGATCACGTAGTAGTGTGGTACCACACTGAAACAGTCGATTAAACCAGGTTTCGATCAATATTTTTGAGGATAACGCATGTTAGGCCTAGGTTAGGTCTGGGATTTTCACTCATCAGACTCATACTTTCGCATTCTTCACATACTTGTTGAACGGATCCTGGGTTTTTTCTGGTTTGGATCACGTAGTAATGTGGGACCACACTGAAACAATCAATTAAACCTGGTCTTGATAAATATTTTAGAGGATAACGCATGTTAGGTCTGGGTTATGTCTAGGATTTGCCCTCGTCAGGCTCATACTTTCGCATATTTCTCATACTTCATGGATAGATCCTGGGCTATTTCTGGATTGGATCTCGTAGTAATGTGGTACCACACTGAAACAGTCGATTAAACCAGGTTTCTATCAATATTATTGAGGATAACGCAAGTTAGGTCTGGGATAGGTCTGGGGTTTGCCCTCATCAGGCTCATACTTTCGCGTTTTTCACATACTTGTTAAACAGATCCTGGGTTTTTTTCTGGTTTGGATCACGTAGCAATGTGGTACCACACTGAGACCGTCAATTAAACCTGGTTTCGATCATTATTTTAAAGAATAATTCATGTTAGGTCTAGGTTAGGTCTGGGATTTGCTCTCATCAGGCTCATTCTTTCGCATATTTCTCATACTTGATGGCTAGATCCTGGGTTTTTTCTGGATTGCATCACGTAGTAATGAAGTACAACACTGAAACAGTCGATTAAACCTGGTTTCCATCAATATCTTAGAGGACAACGCAAGTTAGGTCTTGGATAGGTCTGGGATTTGCCCCCATCAGGCTCATACTTTCGCGTTTTTCACATACTTGTTGAACAGATCCTGGGTTTTTTCTGGTTTGGATCACGTAGTAGTGTGGTACCACACTGAAACAGTCCATTAAACCTGGTTTGGATCAATATTTTAGAGGATAACGCATGTTAGGTCTAGGTTAGGTCTGTGATTTTCACTCATCAGACTCATACTTTCGCATTCTTCACATACTTGTTGAACGGATCCTGGGTTTTTTCTGGTTTGGATCACGTAGTAATGTGGGACCACACTGAAACATTCAATTAAACCTGGTCTTGATAAATATTTTAAAGGATAACGCATGTTAGGTTTGGGTTAGGTCTAGGATTTGCCCTCATCGGGCTCTTACTTTCGCATATTTCTCATACTTCATGGCTAGATCCTGGGTTTTTTCTGGTTTGGATCACGTAGTAGTGTGGTACCACACTGAAACAGTCCATTAAACCTGGTTTCGATCAATATTTTAGAGGATAACGCAAGTTAGGTCTGGGTTAGGTCTGGGATTCGCCCTCATCAGGCTCATACATTCGCATATTTCTCATACTTGATGGCTAGATCCTGGGTTTTTTCCGGTTTGGGTCACGTAGTAATGTGGTACCACACTGAAACAGTCGATTAAACCAGGTTTCGATCAATATTTTTGAGGATAACGCATGTTAGGTCTAGGTTAGGTCTGTGATTTTCATTCATCAGACTCATACTTTCGCATTCTTCACATACTTGTTGAACGGATCCTGGGTTTTTTCTGGTTTCGTTCACGTAGTAATGTGGTACCACACTGAAACATTCAATTAAACCTGGTCTTGATAAATATTTTAAAGGATAACGCATGTTAGGTTTGGGTTAGGTCTAGGATTTGCCCTCATCGGGCTCTTACTTTCGCATATTTCTCATACTTCATGGCTAGATCCTGGGCTGTTTCTGGATTGTATCACGTAGTAATGTGGTACCACGCTGAAACAGTCAATTAAACCTGATTTCGATCAATATTTTTGAGGATAACGCATGTTAGGTCTAGGTTAGGCCTGGGATTTTCACTCATCAGACACATACTTTCGCATTCTTCACATACTTGTTGAACGGATCCTGGGTTTTTACTGGTTTGGATCACGTAGTAATGTGGTACCACGCTGAAACAGTCAATTAAAACTGGTTGCGATCAATATCTTAGAGGATAACGCAAGTTTGGTCTGGGATAGGTCTGGGATTTGCCCTCATCAGGCTCATACTTTCGCGTTGTTCACATACTGGTTGAACAGATCCTGGGTTTTTTTCTGGTTTGGATCACGTAGTAATGTGGGTCCACACTGAAACAATCAATAAAACCTGGTATTGATAAATATTTTAGAGGATAACGCATGTTAGGTCTGGGTTAGGTCTAGGGTTTGCCCTCATCAGGCTCATACTTTCGCATATTTCTCATACTTCATGGCTGGATCCTGGGCTATTTCTGGATTGGATCACGTAGTAATGTGGGTCCACACTGAAACAATCAATTAAACCTGGTATTGATAAATATTTTAGAGGATAACGCATGGTAGGTCTGGGTTAGGTATAGGGTTTGCCCTCATCAGGCTCATACTTTCGCATATTTCTCATACTTCATGGCTGGATCCTGGGCTATTTCTGGATTGGATCACGTAGTAAAGTGGTACCACACTGAAACAGTCCATTAAACCTGGTTTGGATCAATATTTTAGAGGATAACGCATGTTAGGTCTGGGTTAGCCCTGGGATTTTCACTCATCAGGTTCATATTTTCGCGTTCTTCACATACTTGTTGACCGTATCCTGGGTTTTTTCTGGTTTGGATCACGTAGTAATGTGGGACCACACTGAAACAATCAATTAAACCTGGTCTTGATAAATATTTTAGGGGACAACGTATGTTAGGTCTGGGTTAGGTGTAGGATTTGCCCTCATCAGGCTCATACTTTCGCATATTTCTCATACTTCATGGCTAGATCCTGGGCTAATTCTGGATTGGATCACGTAGTAATGTGGTACCACACTGAAACTGTCAATTAAACCTGGTTTGGATCAATATTTTAGAGGATAACGCATGTTAGGTCTAGGTTAGCCCTGGAATTTTCACTCATCAGACTCATACTTTAGCATTCTTCACATACTTGTTGAACAGATACAGGGTTTTTTCTGGTTTGGTTCACGTAGTAATGTGGTACCACACTGAAACATTCAATTAAACCTGGTCTTGATAAATATTTTAGAGGATAACGCATGTTAGGTTTGGGTTAGGTCTTGGATTTGCCCTCATCAGGCTCATACTTTCGCATATTTCTCATACTTCATGGCTAGACCCTGGGCTGTTTCTGGATTGTATCACGTAGTAATGTGGTACCACGCTGAAACAGACAATTAAACCTGATTTCGATCAATATTTTAGAGGATAACGCAAGTTAGGTCTGGGGTAGGTCTGGGATTCGCCCTCATCGGGCTCATACTTTCGCATATTTCTCATACTTGATGGCTAGATCCTGGGTTTTATCCGGTTTGGGTCACGTAGTAGTGGGGTACCACACTGAAACAGTCGATTAAACCTGGTTTCGAACAATATTTTTTAGGATAACGCATGTTAGGTCTAGGTTAGGCCGGGGATTTTCACTCATCAGACTCATACTTTCGCATTCTTCACATACTTGTTGAACGGATCCTGGGTTCTTACTGGTTAGGATCACGTAGTAATGTGGGACCACACTGAAACAATCAATTAAACCTGGTCTTGATAAATATTTTAGAGGATAACGCATGTTAGCTCTGGGATAGGTCTGGGATTTGCCCGCATCAGACTCATACTTTCGCACACTTCACATACTCGTTGAACAGATCCTGGGTTATTTTCTGGTTTGGATCACATAGTAATGTGGTACCACACTGAAACAGTCGATTAAACCAGGTTTCGATCAATATTTTTGTGGATAACGCATGTTAGGCCTAGGTTAGGCCCATGATTTGCCCACATCAGGGTCATACTTTCGCAGTTTTAACATACATGTAGACCTGATCGAGGGTTTTTTCTGCTTTGGATCACGCAGTAAAGTGGTACCACACTGAAACAGTCCATTAAACCTGGTTTGGATCAATATTTTAGAGGATAACGCATGTTAGGTCTAGGTTAGCCCTGGAATTTTCACTCATCAGACTCATACTTTAGCATTCTTCACATACTTGTTGAACAGATACAGGGTTTTTTCTGGTTTGGTTCACGTAGTAATGTGGTACCACACTGAAACATTCAATTAAACCTGGTCTTGATAAATATTTTAGAGGATAACGCATGTTAGGTTTGGGTTAGGTCTTGGATTTGCCCTCATCAGGCTCATACTTTCGCATATTTCTCATACTTCATGGCTAGACCCTGGGCTGTTTCTGGATTGTATCACGTAGTAATGTGGTACCACGCTGAAACAGACAATTAAACCTGATTTCGATCAATATTTTAGAGGATAACGCAAGTTAGGTCTGGGATAGGTCTGGGATTCGCCCTCATCGGGCTCATACTTTCGCATATTTCTCATACTTGATGGCTAGATCCTGGGTTTTATCCGGTTTGGGTCACGGTGTAGTGGGGTACCACACTGAAACAGTCGATTAAACCTGGTTTCGAACAATATTTTTTAGGATAACGCATGTTAGGTCTAGGTTAGGCCGGGGATTTTCACTCATCAGACTCATACTTTCGCATTCTTCACATACTTGTTAAACGGATCCTGGGTTCTTACTGGTTAGGATCACGTAGTAATGTGGGACCACACTGAAACAATCAATTAAACCTGGTCTTGATAAATATTTTAGAGGATAGCGCATGTTAGCTCTGGGATCGGTCTGGGATTTGCCCGCATCAGACTCATACTTTCGCACACTTCACATACTCGTTGAACAGATCCTGGGTTATTTTCTGGTTTGGATCACGTAGCAATGTGGTACCACACTGAGACCGTCAATTAAACCTGGTTTCGATCATTATTTTAGAGAATAATTCATGTTAGGTCTAGGTTAGGTCTGGGATTTGCTTTCATCAGGCTCATTCTTTCGCATATTTCTCATACTTGATGGCTAGATCCTGGGCTTTTTCTGGATTGCATCACGTAGTAATGAAGTACAACACTGAAACAGTCGATTAAACCTGGTTTCCATCAATATCTTAGAGGACAACGCAAGTTAGGTCTTGGATAGGTCTGGGATTTGCCCCCATCAGGCTCATACTTTCGCGTTTTTCACATACTTGTTGAACAGATCCTGGGTTTTTTCTGGTTTGGATCACGTAGTAGTGTGGTACCACACTGAAACAGTCGATTAAACCAGGTTTCGATCAATATTTTTGAGGATAACGCATGTTAGGCCTAGGTTAGGTCTGGGATTTTCACTCATCAGACTCATACTTTCGCATTCTTCACATACTTGTTGAACGGATCCTGGGTTTTTTCTGGTTTGGATCACGTAGTAATGTGGGACCACACTGAAACAATCAATTAAACCTGGTCTTGATAAATATTTTAGAGGATAACGCATGTTAGGTCTGGGTTATGTCTAGGATTTGCCCTCGTCAGGCTCATACTTTCGCATATTTCTCATACTTCATGGATAGATCCTGGGCTATTTCTGGATTGGATCTCGTAGTAATGTGGTACCACACTGAAACAGTCGATTAAACCAGGTTTCTATCAATATTATTGAGGATAACGCAAGTTAGGTCTGGGATAGGTCTGGGGTTTGCCCTCATCAGGCTCATACTTTCGCGTTTTTCACATACTTGTTAAACAGATCCTGGGTTTTTTTCTGGTTTGGATCACGTAGCAATGTGGTACCACACTGAGACCGTCAATTAAACCTGGTTTCGATCATTATTTTAGAGAATAATTCATGTTAGGTCTAGGTTAGGTCTGGGATTTGCTCTCATCAGGCTCATTCTTTCGCATATTTCTCATACTTGATGGCTAGATCCTGGGTTTTTTCTGGATTGCATCACGTAGTAATGAAGTACAACACTGAAACAGTCGATTAAACCTGGTTTCCATCAATATCTTAGAGGACAACGCAAGTTAGGTCTTGGATAGGTCTGGGATTTGCCCCCATCAGGCTCATACTTTCGCGTTTTTCACATACTTGTTGAACAGATCCTGGGTTTTTTCTGGTTTGGATCACGTAGTAGTGTGGTACCACACTGAAACAGTCCATTAAACCTGGTTTGGATCAATATTTTAGAGGATAACGCATGTTAGGTCTAGGTTAGGTCTGTGATTTTCACTCATCAGACTCATACTTTCGCATTCTTCACATACTTGTTGAACGGATCCTGGGTTTTTTCTGGCTTGGATCACGTAGTAATGTGGGACCACACTGAAACATTCAATTAAACCTGGTCTTGATAAATATTTTAAAGGATAACGCATGTTAGGTTTGGGTTAGGTCTAGGATTTGCCCTCATCGGGCTCTTACTTTCGCATATTTCTCATACTTCATGGCTAGATCCTGGGTTTTTTCTGGTTTGGATCACGTAGTAGTGTGGTACCACACTGAAACAGTCCATTAAACCTGGTTTCGATCAATATTTTAGAGGATAACGCAAGTTAGGTCTGGGTTAGGTCTGGGATTCGCCCTCATCAGGCTCATACATTCGCATATTTCTCATACTTGATGGCTAGATCCTGGGTTTTTTCCGGTTTGGGTCACGTAGTAATGTGGTACCACACTGAAACAGTCGATTAAACCAGGTTTCGATCAATATTTTTGAGGATAACGCATGTTAGGTCTAGGTTAGGTCTGTGATTTTCATTCATCAGACTCATACTTTCGCATTCTTCACATACTTGTTGAACGGATCCTGGGTTTTTTCTGGTTTCGTTCACGTAGTAATGTGGTACCACACTGAAACATTCAATTAAACCTGGTCTTGATAAATATTTTAAAGGATAACGCATGTTAGGTTTGGGTTAGGTCTAGGATTTGCCCTCATCGGGCTCTTACTTTCGCATATTTCTCATACTTCATGGCTAGATCCTGGGCTGTTTCTGGATTGTATCACGTAGTAATGTGGTACCACGCTGAAACAGTCAATTAAACCTGATTTCGATCAATATTTTTGAGGATAACGCATGTTAGGTCTAGGTTAGGCCTGGGATTTTCACTCATCAGACACATACTTTCGCATTCTTCACATACTTGTTGAACGGATCCTGGGTTTTTACTGGTTTGGATCACGTAGTAATGTGGTACCACGCTGAAACAGTCAATTAAAACTGGTTGCGATCAATATCTTAGAGGATAACGCAAGTTTGGTCTGGGATAGGTCTGGGATTTGCCCTCATCAGGCTCATACTTTCGCGTTGTTCACATACTGGTTGAACAGATCCTGGGTTTTTTTCTGGTTTGGATCACGTAGTAATGTGGGTCCACACTGAAACAATCAATTAAACCTGGTATTGATAAATATTTTAGAGGATAACGCATGTTAGGTCTGGGTTAGGTCTAGGGTTTGCCCTCATCAGGCTCATACTTTCGCATATTTCTCATACTTCATGGCTGGATCCTGGGCTATTTCTGGATTGGATCACGTAGTAATGTGGGTCCACACTGAAACAATCAATTAAACCTGGTATTGATAAATATTTTAGAGGATAACGCATGGTAGGTCTGGGTTAGGTATAGGGTTTGCCCTCATCAGGCTCATACTTTCGCATATTTCTCATACTTCATGGCTGGATCCTGGGCTATTTCTGGATTGGATCACGTAGTAAAGTGGTACCACACTGAAACAGTCCATTAAACCTGGTTTGGATCAATATTTTAGAGGATAACGCATGTTAGGTCTGGGTTAGCCCTGGGATTTTCACTCATCAGGTTCATATTTTCGCGTTCTTCACATACTTGTTGACCGTATCCTGGGTTTTTTCTGGTTTGGATCACGTAGTAATGTGGGACCACACTGAAACAATCAATTAAACCTGGTCTTGATAAATATTTTAGGGGACAACGTATGTTAGGTCTGGGTTAGGTGTAGGATTTGCCCTCATCAGGCTCATACTTTCGCATATTTCTCATACTTCATGGCTAGATCCTGGGCTAATTCTGGATTGGATCACGTAGTAATGTGGTACCACACTGAAACTGTCAATTAAACCTGGTTTCGCTCAATATATTAGAAGATAACGCATGTTAGGCCTAGGTTAGGCCTGGGATCTGCCCTCATCAGGTTCATATTTTCGCGTTCTTCACATACTTGTTGAACAGATCCCTGGCTTTTTCTGCTTTGGATCACATAGTAATGTGGTACCACACTGAAACAGTCGATTGAACGTGGTTTCGATCAATATTTTAGAGAATAATTCATGTTAGGTCTGGGTTAGGTCTGGGATATGCTCTCATCAGGCTCATTCTTTCGCATATTTCTCATACTTGATGGCTAGATCCTGCGCTTTTTCTGGATTGCATCACGAAGTAATGAAGTACAACACTGAAACAGTCGATTAAACCTGGTTTCCATCAATATCTTAGAGTACAACGCAAGTTAGGTCTTGGATAGGTCTGGGATTTGCCCTCATCAGGCTCATACTTTCGCGATTTTCACATACTTGTTGAACAGATCCTGGGTTTTTTCTGGTTTGGATCACGTAGTAGTGTGGTACCACACTGAAACAGTCCATTAAACCTGGTTTGGATCAATATTTTAGAGGATAACGCATGTTAGGTCTAGGTCAGGTCTGTGATTTTCACTCATCAGACTCATACTTTCGCATTCTTCACATACTTTTTGAATGGATCCTGGGTTTTTTCTGGTTTGGATCACGTAGTAATGTGGGACCACACTGAAACAATCAATTAAACCTGGTATTGATAAATATTTTAGAGGACAACGCATGTTAGGTCTGGGAAAGGTCTGGGATTTGCCCTCATCAGACTCATACTTTCGCACACTTCACATACTCGTTGAACAGATCCTGGGTTATTTTCTGGTTTGGATCACATAGTAATGTGGTACCACACTGAAACAGTCGATTAAACCAGGTTTCGATCAATATCTTTGAGGATAACGCAGGTTAGGTCTAGGTTAGGCCGGGGTTTTTCACTCATCAGACTCATACTTTCGCATTCTTCACATACTTGTTGAACGGATCCTGGGTTTTTACTGGTTTGGATCACGTAGTAATGTGGTACCACGCTGAAACTGTCAATTAAAACTGGTTTCGATCAATATTTTAGAGGCTAACGCAAGTTTGGTCTGGGATAGGTCTGGGACTCGCCCTCATCAGGCTCATACTTTCGCGTTTTTCACATACTTGTTGAACTGATCCTGGGTTTCTTCTGGTTTGGATCACGTAGCAATGTGGAACCACACTGAAACAGTCGATTAAACCTGGTTTCGATCAATATTTTAGAGGATAACGCAAGTTTGGTCTGGGATAGGTCTGGGATTTGTCCTCATCAGGCTCATACTTTCGCGTTTTTCACATACTTGTTGAACAGATCCTGGGTTTTTTCTGGTTTGGATCACGTAGTAATGTGGGACCACACTGAAACAATCAATTAAACCTGGTATTGATAAATATTTTAGAGGATAACGCATGTTAGGTCTGGGTTAGGTCTAAGATTTGCCCTCATCAGGCTCATTCTTTCGCATATTTCTCATACTTCATGGCTAGACCCTGGGCTGTTTCTGGATTGTATCACGTAGTAATGTGGTACCACGCTGAAACAGACAATTAAACCTGATTTCGATCAATATTTTAGAGGATAACGCAAGTTAGGTCTGGGATAGGTCTGGGATTCGCCCTCATCGGGCTCATACTTTCGCATATTTCTCATACTTGATGGCTAGATCCTGGGTTTTATCCGGCTTGGGTCACGTAGTAGTGGGGTACCACACTGAAACAGTCGATTAAACCTGGTTTCGAACAATATTTTTTAGGATAACGCATGTTAGGTCTAGGTTAGGTCTGGGATTTGCTCTCATCAGGCTCATTCTTTCGCATATTTCTCATACTTGATGGCTAGATCCTGGGCTTTTTCTGGATTGCATCACGTAGTAATGAAGTACAACACTGAAACAGTCGATTAAACCTGGTTTCCATCAATATCTTAGAGGACAACGCAAGTTAGGTCTTGGATAGGTCTGGGATTTGCCCCCATCAGGCTCATACTTTCGCGTTTTTCACATAGTTGTTGAACAGATCCTGGGTTTTTTCTGGTTTGGATCACATAGTAGTGTGGTACCACACTGAAACAGTCCATTAAACCTGGTTTCGATCAATATTTTTGAGGATAACGCATGTTAGGCCTAGGTTAGGCCTGGGATTTTCACTCATCAGACTCATACTTTCGCATTCTTCACATACTTGTTGAACGGATCCTGGGTTTTTTCTGGTTTGGATCACGTAGTAATGTGGGACCACACTGAAACAATCAATTAAACCTGGTCTTGATAAATATTTTAGAGGATAACGCATGCTAGGTCTGGGTTAGGTCTAGGATTTGCCCTCGTCAGGCTCATACTTTCGCATATTTCTCATACTTCATGGATGGATCCTGGGCTATTTCTGGACTGGATCTCGTAGTAATGTGGTACCACACTGAAACAGTCGATTAAACCAGGTTTCTATCAATATTATTGAGGATAACGCATGTTAGGTCTGGGATAGGTCTGGGGTTTGCCCTCATCAGGCTCATACTTTCGCGTTTTTCACATACTTGTTAAACAGATCCTGGGTTTTTTTCTGGTTTGGATCACGTAGCAATGTGGTACCACACTGAGACCGTCAATTAAACCTGGTTTCGATCATTATTTTAGAGAATAATTCATGTTAGGTCTAGGTTAGGTCTGGGATTTGCTCTCATCAGGCTCATTCTTTCGCATATTTCTCATACTTGATGGCTAGATCCTGGGCTTTTTCTGGATTGCATCACGTAGTAATGAAGTACAACACTGAAACAGTCGATTAAACCTGGTTTCCATCAATATCTTAGAGGACAACGCAAGTTAGGTCTTGGATAGGTCTGGGATTTGCCCCCATCAGGCTCATACTTTCGCGTTTTTCACATACTTGTTGAACAGATCCTGGGTTTTTTCTGGTTTGGATCACGTAGTAGTGTGGTACCACACTGAAACAGTCCATTAAACCTGGTTTGGATCAATATTTTAGAGGATAACGCATGTTAGGTCTAGGTTAGGTCTGTGATTTTCACTCATCAGACTCATACTTTCGCATTCTTCACATACTTGTTGAACGGATCCTGGGTTTTTTCTGGCTTGGATCACGTAGTAATGTGGGACCACACTGAAACAGTCCATTAAACCTGGTTTCGATCAATATTTTAGAGGATAACGCAAGTTAGGTCTGGGATAGGTCTGGGATTCGCCCTCATCAGGCTCATACATTCGCATATTTCTCATACTTGATGGCTAGATCCTGGGTTTTTTCCGGTTTGGGTCACGTAGTAATGTGGTACCACACTGAAACAGTCGATTAAACCAGGTTTCGATCAATATTTTTGAGGATAACGCATGTTAGGTCTAGGTTAGGTCTGTGATTTTCACTCATCAGACTCATACTTTCGCATTCTTCACATACTTGTTGAACGGATCCTGGGTTTTTTCTGGTTTCGTTCACGTAGTAATATGGTACCACACTGAAACATTCAATTAAACCTGGTCTTGATAAATATTTTAAAGGATAACGCATGTTAGGTTTGGGTTAGGTCTAGGATTTGCCCTCATCAGGCTCTTACTTTCGCATATTTCTCATACTTCATGGCTAGATCCTGGGCTGTTTCTGGATTGTATCACGTAGTAATGTGGTACCACGCTGAAACAGTCAATTAAACCTGATTTCGATCAATATTTTAGAGGATAACGCAAGTTAGGTCTGGGATAGGTCTGGGATTCGCCCTCATCAGGCTCATACATTCGCATATTTCTCATACTTGATGGCTAGATCCTGGGTTTTTTCCGGTTTGGGTCACGTAGTAATGTGGTACCACACTGAAACAGTCGATTAAACCAGGTTTCGATCAATATTTTTGAGGATAACGCATGTTAGGTCTAGGTTAGGCCTGGGATTTTCACTCATCAGACTCATAGTTTCGCATTCTTCACATACTTGTTGAACGGATCCTGGGTTTTTACTGGTTTGGATCACGTAGTAATGTGGTTCCACGCTGAAACAGTCAATTAAAACTGGTTTCGATCAATATCTTAGAGGATAACGCAAGTTTGGTCTGGGATCGGTCTGGGATTTGCCCTCATCAGGCTCATACTTTCGCGTTGTTCACATACTGGTTGAACAGATCCTGGGTTTTTTTCTGGTTTGGATCACGTAGTAGTGTGGTACCACACTGAAACTGTCCATTAAACCTGGTTTCGATCAATATTTTTGAGGATAACGCATGTTAGGCCTAGGTTAGGCCGGGGTTTTTCACTCATCAGACTCATACTTTCGCATTCTTCACATACTTGTTGAACGGATCCTGGGTTTTTACTGGTTTGGATCACGTAGTAATGTGGTACCACGCTGAAACAGTCAATTAAAACTGGTTTCGATCAATATTTTAGAGGATAACGCAAGTTTGGTCTGGGATAGGTCTGGGATTCGCCCTCATCAGGCTCATACTTTCGCGTTTTTCACATACTTGTTGAACAGATCCTGGGTTTTTTCTGGTTTGGATCACGTAGTAATGTGGGTCCTCACTGAAACAATCAATTAAATCTGGTATTGATTAATATTTTAGAGGATAACGCATGTTAGGTCTGGGTTAGGTCTAGGGTTTGCCCTCATCAGGCTCATACTTTCGCATATTTCTCATACTTCATGGCTGGATCCTGGGCTATTTCTGGATTGGATCACGTAGTAATGTGGGTCCACACTGAAACAATCAATTAAACCTGGTATTGATAAATATTTTAGAGGATAACGCATGTTAGGTCTGGGTTAGGTCTAGGGTTTGCCCTCATCAGGCTCATACTTTCGCATATTTCTCATACTTCATGGCTGGATCCTGGGCTATTTCTGGATTGGATCACGTAGTAAAGTGGTACCACACTGAAACAGTCCATTAAACCTGGTTTGGATCAATATTTTAGAGGATAACGCATGTTAGGTCTGGGTTAGCCCTGGGATTTTCTCTCATCAGGTTCATATTTTCGCGTTCTTCACATACTTGTTGACCGTATCCTGGGTTTTTTCTGGTTTGGATCACGTAGTAATGTGGGACCACACTGAAACAATCAATTAAACCTGGTCTTGATAACTATTTTAGAGGATAATGCATGTTAGGTTTGGGTTAGGTCTAGGATTTGCCCTCATCAGGCTCATACTTTCGCATATTTCTCATACTTCATGGCTAGATCCTGGGCTGTTTCTGGATTGTATCACGTAGTAATGTGGTACCACGCTGAAACAGTCAATTAAGCCTGATTTCGATCAATATTTTAGAGGATAACGCAAGTTAGGTCTGGGATAGGTCTGGGATTCGCCCACATCAGGCTCATACTTTCGCATATTTCTCATACTTGATGGATAGATCTTGGGCTTTTTCTGGATTGCATCACGTAGTAATGAAGTACAACACTGAAACAGTCAATTAAACCTGGTTTCCATCAATATCTTAGAGGACAACGCAAGTTAGGTCTGGGATAGGTCTGGGATTTGCCCTCATCAGGCTCATACTTTCGCGTTTTTCACACACTTGTTGAACAGATCCTGGGTTTTTTCCGGTTTTGGTCACGTAGTAGTGTGGTACCACACTGAAACAGTCGATTAAGTCTGGTTTCGATCAATAGTTTTGAGGATGACGCATGTTAGGTCTAGGTTAGGTCTGGAATTTTCACTCATCAGACTCATACCTTCGCATTCTTCACATACTTTTTGAATGGATCCTGGGTTTTTTCTGGTTTGGATCACGTAGTAATGTGGGACCACACTGAAACAATCAATTAAACCTGGTATTGATAAATATTTTAGAGGACAACGCATGTTAGGTCTGGGATAGGTCTGGGATTTGCCCCCATCAGACTCATACTTTCGCACACTTCACATACTCGTTGAACAGATCCTGGGTTATTTTCTGGTTTGGATCACATAGTAATGTGGTACCACACTGAAACAGTCGATTAAACCAGGTTTCGATCAATATCTTTGAGGATAACGCAGGTTAGGTCTAGGTTAGCCCGGGGTTTTTCACTCATCAGACTCATACTTTCGCAATCTTCACATACTTGTTGAACGGATCCTGGGATTTTACTGGTTTGGATCACGTAGTAATGTGGTACCACGCTGAAACTGTCAATTAAAACTGGTTTCGATCAATATTTTAGAGGCTAACGCAAGTTTGGTCTGGGATAGGTCTGGGACTCGCCCTCATCAGGCTCATACTTTCGCGTTTTTCACATACTTGTTGAACTGATCCTGGGTTTCTTCTGGTTTGGATCACGTAGCAATGTGGTACCACACTGAAACAGTCGATTAAACCTGGTTTCGATCAATATTTTAGAGGATAACGCAAGTTTGGTCTGGGATAGGTCTGGGATTTGTCCTCATCAGGCTCATACTTTCGCGTTTTTCACATACTTGTTGAACAGATCCTGGGTTTTTTCTGGTTTGGATCACGTAGTAATGTGGGACCACACTGAAACAATCAATTAAACCTGGTATTGATAAATATTTTAGAGGATAACGCATGTTAGGTCTCGGTTAGGTCTAGGATTTGTCCTCATCAGGCTCATTCTTTCGCATATTTCTCATACTTGATGGCTATATCCTGGGCTTTTTCTGGACTGCATCACGTAGTAATGAAGTACAACACTGACACAGTCAACTAAACCTGGTTTCCATCAATATTTTAGAGGACAACTCATGTTAGGTCTAGGTTAGGCCTGGGATTTGCCCTCATCAGGCTCATACTTTCGCATATTTCTCATACTTCATGGCTAGATCCTGGGCTGTTTCTGGATTGTATCACGTAGTAATGTGGTACCACGCTGAAACAGTCAATTAAGCCTGATTTCGATCAATATTTTTTAGGATAACGCATGTTAGGTCTAGGTTAGGTCTGGGATTTGCTCTCATCAGGCTCATTCTTTCGCATATTTCTCATACTTGATGGCTAGATCCTGGGCTTTTTCTGGATTGCATCACGTAGTAATGAAGTACAACACTGAAACAGTCGATTAAACCTGGTTTCCATCAATATCTTAGAGGACAACGCAAGTTAGGTCTTGGATAGGTCTGGGATTTGCCCCCATCAGGCTCATACTTTCGCGTTTTTCACATACTTGTTGAACAGATCCTGGGTTTTTTCTGGTTTGGATCACATAGTAGTGTGGTACCACACTGAAACAGTCCATTAAACCTGGTTTCGATCAATATTTTTGAGGATAACGCATGTTAGGCCTAGGTTAGGCCTGGGATTTTCACTCATCAGACTCATACTTTCGCATTCTTCACATACTTGTTGAACGGATCCTGGGTTTTTTCTGGTTTGGATCACGTAGTAATGTGGGACCACACTGAAACAATCAATTAAACCTGGTCTTGATAAATATTTTAGAGGATAACGCATGCTAGGTCTGGGTTAGGTCTGGGATTTGCCCTCGTCAGGCTCATACTTTCGCATATTTCTCATACTTCATGGATAGATCCTGGGCTATTTCTGGACTGGATCTCGTAGTAATGTGGTACCACACTGAAACAGTCGATTAAACCAGGTTTCTATCAATATTATTGAGGATAACGCATGTTAGGTCTGGGATAGGTCTGGGGTTTGCCCTCATCAGGCTCATACTTTCGCGTTTTTCACATACTTGTTAAACAGATCCTGGGTTTTTTTCTGGTTTGGATCACGTAGCAATGTGGTACCACACTGAGACCGTCAATTAAACCTGGTTTCGATCATTATTTTAGAGAATAATTCATGTTAGGTCTAGGTTAGGTCTGGGATTTGCTCTCATCAGGCTCATTCTTTCGCATATTTCTCATACTTGATGGCTAGATCCTGGGCTTTTTCTGGATTGCATCACGTAGTAATGAAGTACAACACTGAAACAGTCGATTAAACCTGGTTTCCATCAATATCTTAGAGGACAACGCAAGTTAGGTCTTGGATAGGTCTGGGATTTGCCCCCATCAGGCTCATACTTTCGCGTTTTTCACATACTTGTTGAACAGATCCTGGGTTTTTTCTGGTTTGGATCACGTAGTAGTGTGGTACCACACTGAAACAGTCCATTAAACCTGGTTTGGATCAATATTTTAGAGGATAACGCATGTTAGGTCTAGGTTAGGTCTGTGATTTTCACTCATCAGACTCATACTTTCGCATTCTTCACATACTTGTTGAACGGATCCTGGGTTTTTTCTGGCTTGGATCACGTAGTAATGTGGGACCACACTGAAACAGTCCATTAAACCTGGTTTCGATCAATATTTTAGAGGATAACGCAAGTTAGGTCTGGGATAGGTCTGGGATTCGCCCTCATCAGGCTCATACATTCGCATATTTCTCATACTTGATGGCTAGATCCTGGGTTTTTTCCGGTTTGGGTCACGTAGTAATGTGGTACCACACTGAAACAGTCGATTAAACCAGGTTTCGATCAATATTTTTGAGGATAACGCATGTTAGGTCTAGGTTAGGTCTGTGATTTTCACTCATCAGACTCATACTTTCGCATTCTTCACATACTTGTTGAACGGATCCTGGGTTTTTTCTGGTTTCGTTCACGTAGTAATGTGGTACCACACTGAAACATTCAATTAAACCTGGTCTTGATAAATATTTTAAAGGATAACGCATGTTAGGTTTGGGTTAGGTCTAGGATTTGCCCTCATCAGGCTCTTACTTTCGCATATTTCTCATACTTCATGGCTAGATCCTGGGCTGTTTCTGGATTGTATCACGTAGTAATGTGGTACCACGCTGAAACAGTCAATTAAACCTGATTTCGATCAATATTTTAGAGGATAACGCAAGTTAGGTCTGGGATAGGTCTGGGATTCGCCCTCATCAGGCTCATACATTCGCATATTTCTCATACTTGATGGCTAGATCCTGGGTTTTTTCCGGTTTGGGTCACGTAGTAATGTGGTACCACACTGAAACAGTCGATTAAACCAGGTTTCGATCAATATTTTTGAGGATAACGCATGTTAGGTCTAGGTTAGGCCTGGGATTTTCACTCATCAGACTCATACTTTCGCATTCTTCACATACTTGTTGAACGGATCCTGGGTTTTTACTGGTTTGGATCACGTAGTAATGTGGTTCCACGCTGAAACAGTCAATTAAAACTGGTTTCGATCAATATCTTAGAGGATAACGCAAGTTTGGTCTGGGATCGGTCTGGGATTTGCCCTCATCAGGCTCATACTTTCGCGTTGTTCACATACTGGTTGAACAGATCCTGGGTTTTTTTCTGGTTTGGATCACGTAGTAGTGTGGTACCACACTGAAACTGTCCATTAAACCTGGTTTCGATCAATATTTTTGAGGATAACGCATGTTAGGCCTAGGTTAGGCCGGGGTTTTTCACTCATCAGACTCATACTTTCGCATTCTTCACATACTTGTTGAACGGATCCTGGGTTTTTACTGGTTTGGATCACGTAGTAATGTGGTACCACGCTGAAACAGTCAATTAAAACTGGTTTCGATCAATATTTTAGAGGATAACGCAAGTTTGGTCTGGGATAGGTCTGGGATTCGCCCTCATCAGGCTCATACTTTCGCGTTTTTCACATACTTGTTGAACAGATCCTGGGTTTTTTCTGGTTTGGATCACGTAGTAATGTGGGTCCTCACTGAAACAATCAATTAAATCTGGTATTGATTAATATTTTAGAGGATAACGCATGTTAGGTCTGGGTTAGGTCTAGGGTTTGCCCTCATCAGGCTCATACTTTCGCATATTTCTCATACTTCATGGCTGGATCCTGGGCTATTTCTGGATTGGATCACGTAGTAATGTGGGTCCACACTGAAACAATCAATTAAACCTGGTATTGATAAATATTTTAGAGGATAACGCATGTTAGGTCTGGGTTAGGTCTAGGGTTTGCCCTCATCAGGCTCATACTTTCGCATATTTCTCATACTTCATGGCTGGATCCTGGGCTATTTCTGGATTGGATCACGTAGTAAAGTGGTACCACACTGAAACAGTCCATTAAACCTGGTTTGGATCAATATTTTAGAGGATAACGCATGTTAGGTCTCGGTTAGCCCTGGGATTTTCACTCATCAGGTTCATATTTTCGCGTTCTTCACATACTTGTTGACCGTATCCTGGGTTTTTTCTGGTTTGGATCACGTAGTAATGTGGGACCACACTGAAACAATCAATTAAACCTGGTCTTGATAACTATTTTAGAGGATAATGCATGTTAGGTTTGGGTTAGGTCTAGGATTTGCCCTCATCAGGCTCATACTTTCGCATATTTCTCATACTTCATGGCTAGATCCTGGGCTGTTTCTGGATTGTATCACGTAGTAATGTGGTACCACGCTGAAACAGTCAATTAAGCCTGATTTCGATCAATATTTTAGAGGATAACGCAAGTTAGGTCTGGGATAGGTCTGGGATTCGCCCACATCAGGCTCATACTTTCGCATATTTCTCATACTTGATGGATAGATCTTGGGCTTTTTCTGGATTGCATCACGTAGTAATGAAGTACAACACTGAAACAGTCAATTAAACCTGGTTTCCATCAATATCTTAGAGGACAACGCAAGTTAGGTCTGGGATAGGTCTGGGATTTGCCCTCATCAGGCTCATACTTTCGCCTTTTTCACACACTTGTTGAACAGATCCTGGGTTTTTTCCGGTTTTGGTCACGTAGTAGTGTGGTACCACACTGAAACAGTCGATTAAGTCTGGTTTCGATCAATAGTTTTGAGGATGACGCATGTTAGGTCTAGGTTAGGTCTGGAATTTTCACTCATCAGACTCATACCTTCGCATTCTTCACATACTTTTTGAATGGATCCTGGGTTTTTTCTGGTTTGGATCACGTAGTAATGTGGGACCACACTGAAACAATCAATTAAACCTGGTATTGATAAATATTTTAGAGGACAACGCATGTTAGGTCTGGGATAGGTCTGGGATTTGCCCCCATCAGACTCATACTTTCGCACACTTCACATACTCGTTGAACAGATCCTGGGTTATTTTCTGGTTTGGATCACATAGTAATGTGGTACCACACTGAAACAGTCGATTAAACCAGGTTTCGATCAATATCTTTGAGGATAACGCAGGTTAGGTCTAGGTTAGCCCGGGGTTTTTCACTCATCAGACTCATACTTTCGCAATCTTCACATACTTGTTGAACGGATCCTGGGATTTTACTGGTTTGGATCACGTAGTAATGTGGTACCACGCTGAAACTGTCAATTAAAACTGGTTTCGATCAATATTTTAGAGGCTAACGCAAGTTTGGTCTGGGATAGGTCTGGGACTCGCCCTCATCAGGCTCATACTTTCGCGTTTTTCACATACTTGTTGAACTGATCCTGGGTTTCTTCTGGTTTGGATCACGTAGCAATGTGGTACCACACTGAAACAGTCGATTAAACCTGGTTTCGATCAATATTTTAGAGGATAACGCAAGTTTGGTCTGGGATAGGTCTGGGATTTGTCCTCATCAGGCTCATACTTTCGCGTTTTTCACATACTTGTTGAACAGATCCTGGGTTTTTTCTGGTTTGGATCACGTAGTAATGTGGGACCACACTGAAACAATCAATTAAACCTGGTATTGATAAATATTTTAGAGGATAACGCATGTTAGGTCTCGGTTAGGTCTAGGATTTGTCCTCATCAGGCTCATTCTTTCGCATATTTCTCATACTTGATGGCTATATCCTGGGCTTTTTCTGGACTGCATCACGTAGTAATGAAGTACAACACTGACACAGTCAACTAAACCTGGTTTCCATCAATATTTTAGAGGACAACTCATGTTAGGTCTAGGTTAGGCCTGGGATTTGCCCTCATCAGGCTCATACTTTCGCATATTTCTCATACTTCATGGCTAGATCCTGGGCTGTTTCTGGATTGTATCACGTAGTAATGTGGTACCACGCTGAAACAGTCAATTAAGCCTGATTTCGATCAATATTTTAGAGGATAACGCAAGTTAGGTCTGGGATAGGTCTGGGATTCGCCCATATCAGGCTCATACTTTCGCATATTTCTCATACTTGATGGATAGATCTTGGGCTTTTTCTGGATTGCATCACGTAGTAATGAAGTACAACACTGAAACAGTCAATTAAACCTGGTTTCCATCAATATCTTAGAGGACAACGCAAGTTAGGTCTGGGATAGGTCTGGGATTTGCCCTCATCAGGCTCATACTTTCGCGTTTTTCACACACTTGTTGAACAGATCCTGGATTTTTTCCGGTTTTGGTCACGTAGTAGTGTGGTACCACACTGAAACAGTCGATTAAGTCTGGTTTCGATCAATAGTTTTGAGGATGACGCATGTTAGGTCTAGGTTAGGTCTGGAATTTTCACTCATCAGACTCATACCTTCGCATTCTTCACATACTTTTTGAATGGATCCTGGGTTTTTTCTGGTTTGGATCACGTAGTAATGTGGGACCACACTGAAACAATCAATTAAACCTGGTATTGATAAATATTTTAGAGGACAACGCATGTTAGGTCTGGGATAGGTCTGGGATTTGCCCCCATCAGACTCACACTTTCGCACACTTCACATACTCGTTGAACAGATCCTGGGTTATTTTCTGGTTTGGATCACATAGTAATGTGGTACCACACTGAAACAGTCGATTAAACCAGGTTTCGATCAATATCTTTGAGGATAACGCAGGTTAGGTCTAGGTTAGGCCGGGGTTTTTCACTCATCAGACTCATACTTTCGCAATCTTCACATACTTGTTGAACGGATCCTGGGATTTTACTGGTTTGGATCACGTAGTAATGTGGTACCACGCTGAAACTGTCAATTAAAACTGGTTTCGATCAATATTTTAGAGGCTAACGCAAGTTTGGTCTGGGAAAGGTCTGGGACTCGCCCTCATCAGGCTCATACTTTCGCGTTTTTCACATACTTGTTGAACTGATCCTGGGTTTCTTCTGGTTTGGATCACGTAGCAATGTGGTACCACACTGAAACAGTCGATTAAACCTGGTTTCGATCAATATTTTAGAGGATAACGCAAGTTTGGTCTGGGATAGGTCTGGGATTTGTCCTCATCAGGCTCATACTTTCGCGTTTTTCACATACTTGTTGAACAGATCCTGGGTTTTTTCTGGTTTGGATCACGTAGTAATGTGGGACCACACTGAAACAATCAATTAAACCTGGTATTGATAAATATTTTAGAGGATAACGCATGTTAGGTCTGGGTTAGGTCTAGGATTTGTCCTCATCAGGCTCATTCTTTCGCATATTTCTCATACTTGATGGCTATATCCTGGGCTTTTTCTGGACTGCATCACGTAGTAATGAAGTACAACTCTGACACAGTCAACTAAACCTGGTTTCCATCAATATTTTAGAGGACAACTCATGTTAGGTCTAGGTTAGGCCTGGGATTTGCCCTCATCAGGGTCATACTTCCGCAGTTTTAACATACATGTTGACCTGATCGAGGGTCTTTTCTGCTTTGGATCACGTAGTAAAGTGGTACCACACTGAAACAGTCCATTTAACCTGGTTTGGATCAATATTTTAGAGGATAACGCATGTTAGGTCTGGGTTAGCCCTGGGATTTTCACTCATCAGACTCATACTTTAGCATTCTTCACATACTTGTTGAACAGATACAGGGTTTTTTATGGTTTGGTTCACGTAGTAATGTGGTACCACACTGAAACATTCAATTAAACCTGGTCTTGATAAATATTTTAGAGGATAACGCATGTTAGGTCTGGGTTAGGACTAGGATTTGCACCCATCAGGCTCATACTTTCGCATATTTCTCATACTTCATGGCTGGATCCTGGGCTATTTCTGGATTGGATCACGTAGTAATGTGGTACCACACTGAAACTGTCAATTAAACCTGGTTTTGATCAATATTTTAGAGAATAATTCATGTTATGTCTAGGTTAGGTCTGGGATTTGCTCTCATCAGGCTCATTCTTTCGCATATTTCTCATACTTGATGGCTTGATCCTGGGCTTTTTCTGGATTGCATCACGTAGTAATGAAGTACAACACTGAAACAGTCAATTAAACCTGGTTTCCATCAATACCTTAGAGGACAACGCAAGTTAGGTCTGGGATAGGTCTGGGATTTGCCCGCATCAGACTCATACTTTCGCACACTTCACATACTCGTTGAACAGATCCTGGGTTATTTTCTGGTTTGGATCCCATAGTAATGTGGTACCACACTGAAACTGTCGATTAAACCAGGTTTCGATCAATATTTTTGAGGATAACGCATGTTAGGTCTAGGTTAGGCCTGGGATTTTCACTCATCAGACTCATACTTTCGCGTTTTCCACATACTTGTTGAACAGATCCTGGGTTTTTTATGGTTTGGTTCACGTAGTAATGTGGTACCACACTGAAACATTCAATTAAACCTGGTCTTGATAAATATTTTAGAGGATAACGCATGTTAGGTCTGGGTTAGGACTAGGATTTGCCCCCATCAGGCTCATACTTTCGCATATTTCTCATACTGCAGGGCTGGATCCTGGGCTATTTCTGGATTGGATCACGTAGTAATGTGGTACCACACTGAAATTATCAATTAATCCTGGTTTTGTTCAATATTTTAGGGAATAACGCATGTTAGGTCTGGGTTAGGTCTAGGATTTGCCCTCATCAGGCTCATACTATCGCGTTTTTCACATACTTGTTGAACAGATCCTGGGTTTTTTCTGGTTTCGATCACGTAGTAATGTGGGACCACACTGAAACAATCAATTAAACCTGGTATTGATAAATATTTTAGAGGATAACGCATGTTAGGTCTGGGTTAGGTCTAGGATTTGCCCTCATCAGGCTCATACTATCGCATATTTCTCATACTTCATGGCTAGATCCTGGGCTGTTTCTGGTTTGGATCACATAGTAATGTGGTACCACACTGAAATTGTCAATTAAACCTGGTTTTGATCAATATTTTAGAGAATAATTCATGTTATGTCTACGTTAGGTCTGGGATTAGTCTCATCAGGCTCATTCTTTCGCATATTTCTCATACTTGATGGCTAGATCCTGGGCTTTTTCTGGATTGCATCACGTAGTAATGTGGGACCACACTGAAACAATCAATTAAACCTGGTTTCCATCAATATCTTAGAGGACAACGCAAGTTAGGTCTGGGATAGGTCTGGGATTTGCCCTCATCAGGCTCATACTTTCGCGTTTTTCACATACTTGTTGAACAGATCCTGGGTTTTTCCGGTTTGGGTCACGTAGTAGTGTGGTACCACACTGAAACAGTCGATTAAACCTGGTTTCGATCAATAGTTTTGAGGATGACGCATGTTAGGTCTAGGTTAGGCCGGGGATTTTCACTCATCAGGCTCATACTTTCGCATTCTTCACATACTTGTTGAACGGATCCTGGGATTTTTCTGGTTTGGATCACGTAGTAATGTGGTACCACTCTGAAACACTCAATTAAAACTGGTTTCGATCAATATTTTAGAGGATAACGCAAGTTTGGTCTGGGATAGGTCTGGGATTTGCCCTCATCAGGCTCATACTTTCGCGTTTTTCACATACTTGTTAAACAGATCCTGGGTTTTTTCTGGTTTGGATCACGTAGTAATGTGGTACCACACTGAAACAATCAATTAAACCTGGTATTGATAAATATTTTAGAGGATAACGCATGTTAGGTCTGGGTTAGGTCTAGGATTTGCCCTCATCAGACTCACACTTTCGCACACTTCACATACTCGTTGAACAGATCCTGGGTTATTTTCTGGTTTGGATCACATAGTAATGTGGTACCACACTGAAACAGTCGATTAAACCAGGTTTCGATCAATATTTTTGAGGATTACGCATGTTAGGTCTAGGTTAGGCCGGGGGTTTTCACTCATCAGACTCATACTTTCGCATTCTTTACATACTTGTTGAACGGATCCTGGGTTTTTACTGGTTTGGATCACGTAGTAATGTGGTACCACGCTGAAACAGTCAATTAAAACTGGTTTCGATCAATATTTTAGAGGATAACGCATGTTAGGTCTGGGATAGGTCTGGGATTTGCCCTCATCAGGCTCATACTTTCGCGTTTTTCACATACTTGTTGAACAGATCCTGGGTTTTTTCTGGTTTCGATCACGTAGTAATGTGGGACCACACTGAAACAATCAATTAAACCTGGTATTGATAAATATTTTAGAGGATAACGCATGTTAGGTCTGGGTTAGGTCTAGGATTTGCCCTCATCAGGCTCATACTATCGCATATTTCTCATACTTCATGGCTAGATCCTGGGCTGTTTCTGGTTTGGATCACATAGTAATGTGGTACCACACTGAAACAGTCGATTAAACCTGGTCTTGATAAATATTTTAGAGGATAACGCATGTTAGGTCTGGGTTAGGACTAGGATTTGCACCCATCAGGCTCATACTTTCGCATATTTCTCATACTTCATGGCTGGATCCTGGGCTATTTCTGGATTGGATCACGTAGTAATGTGGTACCACACTGAAACTGTCAATTAAACCTGGTTTTGATCAATATTTTAGAGAATAATTCATGTTATGTCTAGGTTAGGTCTGGGATTTGCTCTCATCAGGCTCATTCTTTCGCATATTTCTCATACTTGATCGCTAGATCCTGGGCTTTTTCTGGATTGCATCACGTAGTAATGAAGTACAACACTGAAACAGTCAATTAAACCTGGTTTCCATCAATATCTTAGAGGACAACGCAAGTTAGCTCTGGGATAGGTCTGGGATTTGCCCTCATCAGGCTCATACTTTCGCGTTTTTCACATACTTGTTGAACAGATCCTGGGTTTTTCCGGTTTGGGTCACGTAGTAGTGTGGTACCACACTGAAACAGTCGATTAAACCTGGTTTCGATCAATAGTTTTGAGGATGACGCATGTTAGGTCTAGGTTAGGCCGGGGATGTTCACTCATCAGGCTCATACTTTCGCATTCTTCACATACTTGTTGAACGGATCCTGGGATTTTTCTGGTTTGGATCACGTAGTAATGTGGTACCACGCTGAAACAGTCAATTAAAACTGGTTTCGATCAATATTTTAGAGGATAACGCAAGTTTGGTCTGGTATAGGTCTGGGATTTGCCCTCATCAGGCTCATACTTTCGCGTTTTTCACATACTTGTTGAACAGATCCTGGGTTTTTCCGGTTTGGGTCACGTAGTAGTGTGGTACCACACTGAAACAGTCGATTAAACCAGGTTTCGATCAATATTTTTGAGGATAACGCATGTTAGGTCTAGGTTAGGCCGGGGTTTTTCACTCATCAGACTCATACTTTCGCATTCTTCACATACTTGTTGAACGGATCCTGGGTTTTTACTGGTTTGGATCACGTAGTAATGTGGTACCACGCTGAAACAGTCAATTAAAACTGGTTTCGATCAATATTTTAGAGGATAACGCAAGTTTGGTCTGGGATAGGTCTGGGATTTGCCCTCATCAGGCTCATACTTTCGCGTTTTTCACATACTTGTTGAACAGATCCTGGGTTTTTTCTGGTTTCGATCACGTAGTAATGTGGGACCACACTGAAACAATCAATTAAACCTGGTATTGATAAATATTTTAGAGGATAACGCATGTTAGGTCTGGGTTAGGTCTAGGATTTGCCCTCATCAGGCTCATACTATCGCATATTTCTCATACTTCATGGCTAGATCCTGGGCTGTTTCTGGATTGTATCACGTAGTAATGTGGTACCATGCTGAAACAGTCAATTAAGCCTGATTTCGATCAATATTTTAGAGGATAACGCAAGTTAGGTCTGGGATAGGTCTGGGATTCGCCCTCATCAGGCTCATTCTCTCGCATATTTCTCATACTTGATGGCTATATCCTGGGCTTTTTCTGGATTGCATCACGTAGTAATGAAGTACAACACTGAAACAGTCAATTAAACCCGGTTTCCATCAATATCTTAGAGGACAACGCAAGTTAGGTCTGGGATAGGTCTGGGATTTGCCCTCATCAGGCTCATACTTTCGCGTTTTTCACATACTTGATGAACAGATCCTGGGTTTTTTCTGGTTTGGAACACGTAGTAGTGTGGTACCACACTGAAACAGTCCATTAAACCTGGTTTGGATCAATATTTTAGAGGATAACGCATGTTAGGTCTGGGATAGGTCTGGGATTTGCCCTCATCAGACTCATACTTTCGCACACTTCACATACTCGTTGAACAGATCCTGGGTTTTTTATGGTTTGGTTCACGTAGTAATGTGGTACCACACTGAAACATTCAATTAAACCTGGTCTTGATAAATATTTTAGAGGATAACGCATGTTAGGTCAGGGTTAGGACTAGGATTTGCCCCCATCGGGCTCATACTTTCGCATATTTCTCATACTTCATGGCTGGATTCTGGGCTATTTCTGGATTGGATCACGTAGTAATGTGGTACCACACTGAAATTGTCAATTAAACCTGGTTTTGATCAATATTTTAGAGAATAATTCATGTTACGTCTTGGTTAGGTCTGGGATTTGCTCTCATCAGGCTCATTCTTTCGCATATTTCTCATACTTGATGGCTAGATCCTGAGCTTTTTCTGGATTGCATCACGTAGTAATGAAGTACAACACTGAAACAGTCAATTAAACCTGGTTTCCATCAATATTTTAGAGGACAACGCATGTTAGGTCTAGGTTAGGCCTGGGATTTGCCCTCATCAGGGTCATACTTCCGCAGTTTTAACATACATGTTGACCTGATCGAGGGTTGTTTCTGCTTTGGATCACGTAGTAAAGAGGTACCACACTGAAACTGTCCATTAAACCTGGTTTGATCCATATTTTAGAGGATAACGCATGTTAGGTCTAGGTTAGCCCTGGGATTTTCACTCATCAGACTCATACTTTCGCATTCTTCACATACTTGTTGACCGGATCCTGGGTTTTTTCTGGTTTGGATCACGTAGTAGTGTGGTACCACACTGAAACAGTCCATTAAACCTGGTTTGGATCAATATTTTAGAGGATAACGCATGTTAGGTCTAGGTTAGGTCTAGGATTTTCACTCATCAGACTCATACTTTCGCATTCTTCACATACTTGTTGAACGGATCCTGAGATTTTTCTGGTTTGGATCACGTAGTAATGTGGTACCACGCTGAAACAGTCAATTAAAACTGGCTTCGATCAATATTTTAGAGGATAACGCATGTTAGGTCTGGGATTTTCACTCATCAGACTCATACTTTCGCATTCTTCACACACTTTTTGAACGGATCCTGGGTTTTTTCTGGTTTGGATCAGGTAGTAATGTGGTACCACACTGAAACAATCAATTAAACCTGGGTATTGATAAATATTTTAGAGGATAACGCATGTTAGGTCTGGGATAGGTCTGGGATTTGCCCGCATCAGACTCATACTTTCGCACACGTCACATACTCGTTGAACAGATCCTGGGTTATTTTCTGGTTTGGATCACATAGTAATGTGGAACCACACTGAAACTGTCGATTAAACCAGGTTTCGATCAATATTTTTGAGGATAACGCATGTTAGGTCTAGGTTTGGCCGGGGTTTTTCACTCATCAGACTCATACTTTCGCATTCTTCACATACTTGTTGAACGGATCCTGGGTTTTACTGGTTTGGATCACATAGTAATGTGGTACCACGCTGAAACAGTCAATTAAAACTGGTTTCGATCAATATTTTAGAGGATAACGCAAGTTTGGTCTGGGATAGGTCTGGGATTTGCCCTCATCAGGCTCATACTTTCGCGTTTTTCACATACTTGTTGAACAGATCCTGGGTTTTTCCGGTTTGGGTCACGTAGCAGTGTGGTACCACACTGAAACAGTCGATTAAACCAGGTTTCGATCAATATTTTTGAGGATAACGCATGTTAGGTCTAGGTTAGGCCGGGGTTTTTCACTCATCAGACTCATACTTTCGCATTCTTCACATACTTGTTGAAAGGATCCTGGGTTTTTACTGGTTTGGATCACGCAGTAATGTGGTACCACGCTGAAACAGTCAATTAAAACTGGTTTCGATCAATATTTTAGAGGATAACGCATGTTAGGTCTAAGTTAGGTGTGGGATTTTCACTCATCAGACTCATACTTTCGCATTCTTCACATACTTTTTGAACGGATCCTGGGTTTTTTCTGGTTTGGATCACGTAGTAATGTGGGACCACACTGAAACAATCAATTAAACCTGGTATTGATAAATATTTTAGAGGATAACGCATGTTAGGTTTGGGTTAGGTCTAGGATTTGCCCTCATCAGGCTCTTACTTTCGCATATTTCTCATACTTCATGGCTAGATCCTGGGCTGTTTCTGGATTGTATCACGTAGTAATGTGGTACCACGGTGAAACAGTCGATTAAACCTGGTTTCCATCAATATTTTAGAGGACAACTTATGTTAGGTCTAGGTTAGGCCTGGGATTTGCCCTCATCAGGGTCATACTTCCGCAGTTTTAACATACATGTTGACCTGATCGAGGGTCTTTTCTGCTTTGGATCACGTAGTAAAGAGGTACCACACTGAAACAGTCCATTTAACCTGGTTTGGATCAATATTTTAGAGGATAACGCATGTTAGGTCTGGGTTAGCCCTGGGATTTTCACTCATCAGACCCATACTTTAGCATTCTTCACATACTTGTTGAACAGATACAGGGTTTTTTATGGTTTGGTTCACGTAGTAATGTGGTACCACACTGAAACATTCAATTAAACCTGGTCTTGATAAATATTTTAGAGGATAACGCATGTTAGGTCTGGGTTAGGACTAGGATTTGCACCCATCAGGCTCATACTTTCGCATATTTCTCATACTTCATGGCTGGATCCTGGGCTATTTCTGGATTGGATCACGTAGTAATGTGGTACCACACTGAAACTGTCAATTAAACCTGGTTTTGATCAATATTTTAGAGAATAATTCATGTTATGTCTAGGTTAGGTCTGGGATTTGCTCTCATCAGGCTCATTCTTTCGCATATTTCTCATACTTGATGGCTTGATCCTGGGCTTTTTCTGGATTGCATCACGTAGTAATGAAGTACAACACTGAAACAGTCAATTAAACCTGCTTTCCATCAATATCTTAGAGGACAACGCAAGTTAGGTCTGGGATAGGTCTGGGATTTGCCCTCATCAGGCTCATACTTTCGCGTTTTTCACATACTTGTTGAACAGATCCTGGGTTTTTCCGGTTTGGGTCACGTAGTAGAGTGGTACCACACTGAAACAGTCGATTAAACCTGGTTTCGATCAATAGTTTTGAGGATGACGCATGTTAGGTCTAGGTTAGGCCGGGGATTTTCACTCATCAGGCTCATACTTTCGCATTCTTCACATACTTGTTGAACGGATCCTGGGATTTTTCTGGTTTGGATCACGTAGTAATGTGGTACCACGCTGAAACAGTCAATTAAAACTGGTTTCGATCAATATTTTAGAGGATAACGCATGTTAGGTCTGGGATTTTCACTCATCAGACTCATACTTTCGCATTCTTCACATACTTTTTGAACGGATCCTGGGTTTTTTCTGGTTTGGATCAGGTAGTAATGTGGTACCACACTGAAACAATCAATTAAACCTGGGTATTGATAAATATTTTAGAGGATAACGCATGTTAGGTCTGGGATATGTCTGGGATTTGCCCGCATCAGACTCATACTTTCGCACACTTCACATACTCGTTGAACAGATCCTGGGTTTTTTTCTGGTTTGGATCACATAGTAATGTGGTACCACACTGAAACTGTCGATTAAACCAGGTTTCGATCAATATTTTTGAGGATAACGCATGTTAGGTCTAGGTTAGGCCGGGGTTTTTCACTCATCAGACTCATACTTTCGCATTCTTCACATACTTGTTGAACGGATCCTGGGTTTTTACTGGTTTGGATCATGTAGTAATGTGGTACCACGCTGAAACAGTCAATTAAAACTGGTTTCGATCAATATTTTAGAGGATAACGCAAGTTTGGTCTGGGATAGGTCTGGGATTTGCCCTCATCAGGCTCATACTTTCGCGTTTTTCACATACTAGTTGAACAGATCCTGGGTTTTTTCTGGTTTGGATCAGGTAGTAATGTGGTACCACACTGAAACAATCAATTAAACCTGGGTATTGATAAATATTTTAGAGGATAACGCATGTTAGGTCTGGGATAGGTCTGGGATTTGCCCTCATCAGACTCATACTTTCGCACACTTCACATACTCGTTGAACAGATCCTGGGTTTTTTATGGTTTGGTTCACGTAGTAATGTGGTACCACACTGAAACATTCAATTAAACCTGGCCTTAATAAATATTTTAGAGGATAACGCATGTTAGGTCAGGGTTAGGACTAGGATTTGCCCCCTTCAGGCTCATACTTTCGCATATTTCTCATACTTCATGGCTGGATTCTGGGCTATTTCTGGATTGGATCACGTAGTAATGTGGTACCACACTGAAATTGTCAATTAAACCTGGTTTTCATCAATATTTTAGAGAATAATTCATGTTATGTCTAGGTTAGGTCTGGGATTTGCTCTCATCAGGCTCATTCTTTCGCATATTTCTCATACTTGATGGCTAGATCCTGGGCTTTTTCTGGATTGCATCACGTAGTAATGAAGTACAACACTGAAACAGTCAATTAAACCTGGTTTCCATCAATATTTTAGAGGACAACGCATGTTAGGTCTAGGTTAGGCCTGGGATTTGCCCTCATCAGGGTCATACTTCCGCAGTTTTAACATACATGTTGACCTGATCGAAGGTTTTTTCTGCTTTGGATCACGTAGTAAAGTGGTACCACACTGAAACTGTCCATTAAACCTGGTTTGATCCATATTTTAGAGGATAACGCATGTTAGGTCTAGGTTAGCCCTGGGATTTTCACTCATCAGACTCATACTTTCGCATTCTTCACATACTTGTTGACCGGATCCTGGGTTTTTTCTGGTTTGGATCACGTAGTAATGTGGGACCACACTGAAACAATCAATTCAACCTGGTTTCCATCAATATCTTAGAGGACAACGCAAGTTAGGTCTGGGATAGGTCTGGGATTTGCTCTCATCAGGCTCATACTTTCGCGTTTTTCACATACTTGTAGAACAGATCCTGGGTTTTTTCTGGTATGGGTCACGTAGTAGTGTGGTACCACACTGAAACAGTCCATTAAACCTGGTTTGGATCAATATTTTAGAGGATAACGCATGTTAGGTCTAGGTTAGGTCTAGGATTTTCACTCATCAGACTCATACTTTCGCATTCTTCACATACTTTTTGAACGGATCCTGGGTTTTTTCTGGTTTGGATCACGTAGTAATGTGGTACCACACTGAAACAATCAATTAAACCTGGTATTGATAAATATTTTAGAGGATAACATATGTTAGGTCTGGGATAGATCTGGGATTTGCCCACATCACACTCATACTTTCGCACACTTCACATACTCGTTGAACAGATCCTGGGTCATTTTCTGGTTTGGATCACACAGTAATGTGGTACCACACTGAAACAGTCGATTAAACCAGGTTTCGATCAATATTTTTGAGGATAACGCATGTTAGGTCTAGGTTTGGCCGGGGTTTTTCACTGATCAGACTCATACTTTCGCATTCTTCACATACTTGTTGAACGGATCCTGGGTTTTACTGGTATGGATCACGTAGTAATGTGGTACCACGCTGAAACAGTCAATTAAAACTGGTTTCGATCAATATTTTAGAGGATAACGCAAGTTTGGTCTGGGATAGGTCTGGGATTTGCCCTCATCAGGCTCATACTTTCGCGTTTTTCACATACTTGTTGAACAGATCCTGGGTTTTTTCTGGTTTGGATCACGTAGTAATGTGGTACCACGCTGAAACAGTCGATTAAACCTTGTTTCGATCAATAGTTTTGAGGATGACGCATGTTAGGTCTAGGTTAGGCCTGGGATTTTCACTCATCAGACTCATACTTTCGCGTTTTCCACATACTTGTTGAACAGATCCTGGGTTTTTTATGGTTTGGTTCACGTAGTAATGTGGTACCACACTGAAACATTCAATTAAACCTGGTCTTGATAAATATTTTAGAGGATAACGCATGTTAGGTCTGGGTTAGGACCAGGATTAGCCCCCATCAGGCTCATACTTTCGCATATTTCTCATACTGCAGGGCTGGATCCTGGGCTATTTCTGGATTGGAACACGTAGTAATGTGGTACCACACTGAAATTATCAATTAAACCTGGTTTTGATCAATATTTTAGAGAATAACGCATGTTAGGTCTGGGTTAGGTCTAGGATTTGCCCTCATCAGGCTCATACTATCGCGTTTTTCACATACTTGTTGAACAAATCCTGGGTTTTTTCTGGTTTCGATCACGTAGTAATGTGGGACCGCACTGAAACAATCAATTAAACCTGGTATTGATAAATATTTTAGAGGATAACGCATGTTAGGTCTGGGTTAGGTCTAGGATTTGCCCTCATCAGGCTCATACTATCGCATATTTCTCATACTTCATGGCTAGATCCTGGGCTGTTTCTGGTTTGGATCACATAGTAATGTGGTACCACACTGAAATTGTCAATTAAACCTGGTTTTGATCAATATTTTAGAGAATAATTCATGTTATGTCTAGGTTAGGTCTGGGATTAGTCTCATCAGGCTCATTCTTTCGCATATTTCTCATACTTCATGGCTAGATCCTGGGCTTTTTCTGGATTGCATCACGTAGTAATGTGGGACCACACTGAAACAATCAATTAAACCTGGTTTCCATCAATATCTTAGAGGACAACGCAAGTTAGGTCTGGGATAGGTCTGGGATTTGCCCTCATCAGGCTCATACTTTCGCGTTTTTCACATACTTGTTGAACAGATCCTGGGTTTTTCCGGTTTGGGTCACGTAGTAGGGTGGTACCACACTGAAACAGTCGATTAAACCTGGTTTCGATCAATAGTTTTGAGGATGACGCATGTTAGGTCTAGGTTAGGCCGGGGATATTCACTCATCAGGCTCATACTTTCGCATTCTTCACATACTTGTTGAACGGATCCTGGGTTTTACTGGTTTGGATCACATAGTAATGTGGTACCACGCTGAAACAGTCAATTAAAACTGGTTTCGATCAATATTTTAGAGGATAACGCAAGTTTGGTCTGGGATAGGTCTGGGATTTGCCCTCATCAGGCTCATACTTTCGCGTTTTTCACATACTTGTTAAACAGATCCTGGGTTTTTTCTGGTTTGGATCACGTAGTAATGTGGTACCACACTGAAACAATCAATTAAACCTGGTATTGATAAATATTTTAGAGGATAACGCATGTTAGGTCTGGGTTAGGTCTAGGATTTGCCCTCATCAGACTCACACTTTCGCACACTTCACATACTCGTTGAACAGATCCTGGGTTATTTTCTGGTTTGGATCACATAGTAATGTGGTACCACACTGAAACAGTCGATTAAACCAGGTTTCGATCAATATTTTTGAGGATTACGCATGTTAGGTCTAGGTTAGGCCGGGGTTTTTCACTCATCAGACTCATACTTTCGCATTCTTCACATACTTGTTGAACGGATCCTGGGTTTTTACTGGTTTGGATCACGCAGTAATGTGGTACCACGCTGAAACAGTCAATTAAAACTGGTTTCGATCAATATTTTAGAGGATAACGCATGTTAGGTCTGGGATTTTCACTCATCAGACTCATACTTTCGCATTCTTCACATACTTTTTGAACGGATCCTGGGTTTTTACTGGTTTGGATCACGCAGTAATGTGGTACCACGCTGAAACAGTCAATTAAAACTGGTTTCGATCAATATTTTAGAGGATAACGCAAGTTTGGTCTGGGATAGGTCTGGGATTTGCCCTCATCAGGCTCATACTTTCGCGTTTTTCACATACTTGTTGAACAGATCCTGGGTTGTTTCTGGTTTCGATCACGTAGTAATGTGGGACCACACTGAAACAATCAATTAAACCTGGTATTGATAAATATTTTAGAGGATAACGCATGTTAGGTCTGGGTTAGGTCTAGGATTTGCCCTCATCAGGCTCATACTTTCGCATTCTTCACATACTTGTTGAACGGATCCTGGGATTTTTCTGGTTTGGATCACGTAGTAATGTGGTACCACGCTGAAACAGTCAATTAAAACTGGTTTCGATCAATATTTTAGAGGATAACGCAAGTTTGGTCTGGGATAGGTCTGGGATTTGCCCTCATCAGGCTCATACTTTCGCGTTTTTCACATACTTGTTGAACAGATCCTGGGTTTTTCCGGTTTGGGTCACGTAGCAGTGTGGTACCACACTGAAACAGTCGATTAAACCAGGTTTCGATCAATATTTTTGAGGATAACGCATGTTAGGTCTAGGTTAGGCCGGGGTTTTTCACTCATCAGACTCATACTTTCGCATTCTTCACATACTTGTTGAACGGATCCTGGGTTTTTACTGGTTTGGATCACGCAGTAATGTGGTACCACGCTGAAACAGTCAATTAAAACTGGTTTCGATCAATATTTTAGAGGATAACGCAAGTTTGGTCTGGGATAGGTCTGGGATTTGCCCTCATCAGGCTCATACTTTCGCGTTTTTCACATACTTGTTGAACAGATCCTGGGTTGTTTCTGGTTTCGATCACGTAGTAATGTGGGACCACACTGAAACAATCAATTAAACCTGGTATTGATAAATATTTTAGAGGATAACGCATGTTATGTCTTGGTTAGGTCTGTGATTTGCGCTCATCAGGCTCATTCTTTCGCATATTTCTCATACTTGATGGCTAGATCCTGAGCTTTTTCTGGATTGCATCACGTAGTAATGAAGTACAACACTGAAACAGTCAATTAAACCTGGTTTCCATCAATATTTTAGAGGACAACGCATGTTAGGTCTAGGTTAGGCCTGGGATTTGCCCTCATCAGGGTCATACTTCCGCAGTTTTAACATACATGTTGACCTGATCGAGGGTTGTTTCTGCTTTGGATCACGTAGTAAAGTGGTACCACACTGAAACTGTCCATTAAACCTGGTTTGATCCATATTTTAGAGGATAACGCATGTTAGGTCTAGGTTAGCCCAGGGATTTTCACTCATCAGACTCATACTTTCGCATTCTTCACATACTTGTTGACCGGATCCTGGGTTTTTTCTGGTTTGGATCACGTAGTAGTGTGGTACCACACTGAAACAGTCCATTAAACCTGGTTTGGATCAATATTTTAGAGGATAACGCATGTTAGGTCTAGGTTAGGTCTAGGATTTTCACTCATCAGACTCATACTTTCGCATTCTTCACATACTTGTTGAACGGATCCTGAGATTTTTCTGGTTTGGATCACGTAGTAATGTGGTACCACGCTGAAACAGTCAATTAAAACTTGTTTCGATCAATATTTTAGAGGATAACGCATGTTAGGTCTGGGATTTTCACTCATCAGACTCATACTTTCGCATTCTTCACATACTTTTTGAACGGATCCTGGGTTTTTTCTGGTTTGGATCAGGTAGTAATGTGGTACCACACTGAAACAATCAATTAAACCTGGGTATTGATAAATATTTTAGAGGATAACGCATGTTAGGTCTGGGATAGGTCTGGGATTTGCCCGCATCAGACTCATACTTTCGCACACGTCACATACTCGTTGAACAGATCCTGGGTTATTTTCTGGTTTGGATCACATAGTAATGTGGAACCACACTGAAACTGTCGATTAAACCAGGTTTCGATCAATATTTTTGAGGATAACGCATGTTAGGTCTAGGTTTGGCCGGGGTTTTTCACTCATCAGACTCATACTTTCGCATTCTTCACATACTTGTTGAACGGATCCTGGGTTTTACTGGTTTGGATCACATAGTAATGTGGTACCACGCTGAAACAGTCAATTAAAACTGGTTTCGATCAATATTTTAGAGGATAACGCAAGTTTGGTCTGGGATAGGTCTGGGATTTGCCCTCATCAGGCTCATACTTTCGCGTTTTTCACATACTTGTTGAACAGATCCTGGGTTTTTTCTGGTTTGGATCACGTAGTAATGTGGTACCACACTGAAACAATCAATTAAACCTGGTATTGATAAATATTTTAGAGGATAACGCATGTTAGGTCTGGGTTAGGTCTAGGATTTGCCCTCATCAGACTCATACTTTCGCATTCTTCACATACTTGTTGAACGGATCCTGGGTTTTTACTGGTTTGGATCACGTTGTAATGTGGTACCACGCTGAAACAGTCAATTAAAACTGGTTTCGATCATTATTTTAGAGGATAACGCATGTTAGGTCTAAGTTAGGTCTGGGATTTTCACTCATCAGACTCATACTTTCGCATTCTTCACATACTTTTTGAACGGATCCTGGGTTTTTTCTGGTTTGGATCACGTAGTAATGTGGGACCACACTGAAACAATCAATTAAACCTGGTATTGATAATTATTTTAGAGGATAACGCATGTTAGGTCTGGGATAGGTCTGGGATTCGCCCTCATCAGACTCATACTTTCGCATACTTCACATACTCGTTGAACAGATCCTGGGTTATTCTCTGGTTTGGATCACATAGTAATGTGGTACCACACTGAAACAGTCCATTAAACCTGGTTTGGATCAATATTTTAGAGGATAACGCATGTTAGGTCTGGGATAGGTCTGGGATTTGCCCTCATCAGACGCATACTTTCGCACACTTCACATACTCGTTGAACAGATCCTGGGTTATTTTCTGGTTTGGATTACGTAGCAATGTGGTACCACACTGAAACAGTCGATTAAACCAGGTTTCGATCAATATTTTTGAGGATAACGCATGTTAGGTCTAGGTTAGGCCTGGGATTTTCACTCATCAGACTCATACTTTCGCACACTTCACATACTCGTTGAACAGATCCTGGGTTATTCTCTGGTTTGGATCACATAGTAATGTGGTACCACACTGAAACAGTCCATTAAACCTGGTTTGGATCAATATTTTAGAGGATAACGCATGTTAGGTCTGGGATAGGTCTGGGATTTGCCCTCATCAGACTCATACTTTCGCACACTTCACATACTCGTTGAACAGATCCTGGGTTATTCTCTGGTTTGGATCACATAGTAATGTGGTACAACACTGAAACAGTCCATTAAATCTGGTTTGGATCAATATTTTAGAGGATAACGCATGTTAGGTCTGGGATAGGTCTGGGATTTGCCCTCATCAGACTCATACTTTCGCACACTTCACATACTCGTTGAACAGATCCTGGGTTATTCTCTGGTTTGGATCACATAGTAATGTGGTACAACACTGAAACAGTCCATTAAATCTGGTTTGGATCAATATTTTAGAGGATAACGCATGTTAGGTCTGGGATAGGTCTGGGATTTGCCCTCATCAGACTCATACTTTCGCACACTTCACATACTCGTTGAACAGATCCTGGGTTATTTTCTGGTTTGGATTACGTAGCAATGTGGTACCACACTGAAACAGTCGATTAAACCAGGTTTCGATCAATATTTTTGAGGATAACGCATGTTAGGTCTAGGTTAGGCCGGGGTTTTTCACTCATCAGACTCATACTTTCGCATTCTTCACATACTTGTTGAACGGATCCTGGGTTTTTACTGGTTTGGATCACGTAGTAATGTGGTACCACGCTGAAACAGTCAATTAAAACTGGTTTCGATCAATATTTTAGAGGATAACGCAAGTTTGGTCTGGGATAGGTCTGGCATTTGCTCTCATCAGGCTCATACTTTCACGTTTTTCACATACTTGTAGAACAGATCCTGGGTTTTTTCTGGTTTGGATCACGTAGTAGTGTGGTACCACACTGAAACAGTCCATTAAACCTGGTTTGGATCAATATTTTAGAGGATAACGCATGTTAGGTCTAGGTTAGGCCGGGGTTTTTCACTCATCAGACTCATACTTTCGCATTCTTCACATACTTGTTGAACGGATCCTGGGTTTTTACTGGTTTGGATCACGTAGTAATGTGGTACCACGCTGAAACAGTCAATTAAAACTTGTTTCGATCAATATTTTAGAGGATAACGCAAGTTTGGTCTGGGATAGGTCTGGGATTTGCCCTCATCAGACTCATACTTTCGCGTTTTTCACATACTTGTTGAACAGATCCTGGGTTTTTTCTGCTTTCGATCACGTAGTAATGTGGGACCACACTGAAACAATCAATTAAACCTGGTATTGATAAATATTTTAGAGGATAACGCATGTTAGGTCTGGGTTAGGTCTAGGATTTGCCCTCATCAGGCTCATACTATCGCATATTTCTCATACTTCATGGCTAGATCCTGGGCTGTTTCTGGATTGCATCACGTAGTAATGAAGTACAACACTGAAACAGTCAATTAAACCCGGTTTCCATCAATATCTTAGAGGACAACGCAAGTTAGGTCTGGGATAGGTCTGGGATTTGCCCTCATCAGGCTCATACTTTCGCGTTTTTCACATACTTGTTGAACAGATCCTGGGTTTTTTCTGGTTTGGATCACGTAGTAGTGTGGTACCACACTGAAACAGTCCATTAAACCTGGTTTGGATCAATATTTTAGAGGATAACGCATGTTAGGTCTAGGTTAGGTCTAGGATTTTCACTCATCAGACTCATACTTTCGCATTCTTCACATACTTGTTGAACGGATCCTGGGATTTTTCTGGTTTGGATCACGTAGTAATGTGGTACCACGCTGAAACAGTCAATTAAAACTGGTTTCGATCAATATTTTAGAGGATAACGCATGTTAGGTCTGGGATTTTCACTCATCAGACTCATACTTTCGCATTCTTCACATACTTTTTGAACGGATCCTGGGTTTTTTCTGGTTTGGATCAGGTAGTAATGTGGTACCACACTGAAACAATCAATTAAACCTGGGTATTGATAAATATTTTAGAGGATAACGCATGTTAGGTCTGGGATAGGTCTGGGATTTGCCCGCATCAGACTCATACTTTCGCACACGTCACATACTCGTTGAACAGATCCTGGGTTATTTTCTGGTTTGGATCACATAGTAATGTGGTACCACACTGAAACTGACGATTAAACCAGGTTTCGATCAATATTTTTGAGGATAACGCATGTCAGGTCTAGGTTTGGCCGGGGTTTTTCACTCATCAGACTCATACTTTCGCATTCTTCACATACTTGTTGAACGGATCCTGGGTTTTTTCTGGTTTGGATCACGTAGTAATGTGGTACCACACTGAAACAATCAATTAAACCTGGTATTGTTAAATATTTTAGAGGATAACGCATGTTAGGTCTGGGTTAGGTCTAGGATTTGCCCTCATCAGACTCATACTTTCGCATTCTTCACATACTTGTTGAACGGATCCTGGGTTTTTACTGGTTTGGATCACGTAGTAATGTGGTACCACGCTGAAACAGTCAATTAAAACTGGTTTCGATCAATATTTTAGAGGATAACGCATGTTAGGTCTAAGTTAGGTCTGGGATTTTCACTCATCAGACTCATACTTTCGCATTCTTCAGATACTTTTTGAACGGATCCTGGGTTTTTTCTGGTTTGGATCACGTAGTAATGTGGGACCACACTGAAACAATCAATTAAACCTGGTATTGATAAATATTTTAGAGGATAACGCATGTTAGGTCTGGGATAGGTCTGGGATTCGCCCTCATCAGACTCATACTTTCGCACACTTCACATACTCGTTGAACAGATCCTGGGTTATTCTCTGGTTTGGATCACATAGTAATGTGGTACCACACTGAAACAGTCCATTAAACCAGGTTTGGATCAATATTTTAGAGGATAACGCATGTTAGGTCTGGGATAGGTCTGGGATTTGCCCTCATCAGACTCATACTTTCGCACACTTCACATACTCGTTGAACAGATCCTGGGTTATTTTCTGACTTGGATTACGTAGCAATGTGGTACCACACTGAAACAGTCGATTAAACCAGGTTTCGATCAATATTTTTGAGGATAACGCATGTTAGGTCTAGGTTAGGCCTGGGATTTTCACTCATCAGACTCATACTTTCGCGTTCTCCACATACCTGTTGAACAGATCCTGGGTTTTTTATGGTTTGGTTCACGTAGTAATGTGGTACCACACTGAAACATTCAATTAAACCTGGTCTTGATAAATATTTTAGAGGATAACGCATGTTAGGTCTGGGTTAGGACTAGGATTTGCCCCCATCAGGCTCATACTTTCGCATATTTCTCATACTGCAGGGCTGGATCCTGGGCTATTTCTGGATTGGATCACGTAGTAATGTGGTACCACACTGAAATTGTCAATTAAACCTGGTTTTGATCAATATTTTAGAGAATAATTCATGTTATGTCTAGGTTAGGTCTGGGATTTGCTCTCATCAGGCTCATTCTTTCGCATATTTCTCATACTTGATGGCTAGATCCTGGGCTTTTTCTGGATTGCATCACGTAGTAATGTGGGACCACACTGAAACAATCAATTAAACCTGGTTTCCATCAATATCTTAGAGGACAACGCAAGTTAGGTCTGGGATAGGTCTGGGATTTGCTCTCATCTGGCTCATACTTTCGCGTTTTTCACATACTTGTAGAACGAATCCTGGGTTTTTTCTGGTTTGGATCACGTAGTAGTGTGGTACCACACTGAAACAGTCCATTAAACCTGGTTTGGATCAATATTTTAGAGGATAACGCATGTTAGGTCTAGGTTAGGTCTGGGATTTTCACTCATCAGACACATACTTTCGCATTCTTCATATACTTTTTGAACGGATCCTGGGTTTTTTCTGGTTTGGATCACGTAGTAATGTGGTACCACACTGAAACAATCAATTAAACCTGGTATTGATAAATATTTTAGAGGATAACGCATGTTAGGTCTGGGATAGGTCTGGGATTTGCCCTCATCAGACTCATACTTTCGCACACTTCACATACTCGTTGAACAGATCCTGGGTTATTTTCTGGTTTGGATCACATAGTAATGTGGTACCACACTGAAACAGTCGATTAAACCAGGTTTCGATCAATATTTTTGAGGATAACGCATGTTAGGTCTAGGTTAGGCCGGGGTTTTTCGCTCATCAGACTCATACTTTCGCATTCTTCACATACTTGTTGAACGGATCCTGGGTTTTTACTGGTTTGGATCATGTAGTAATGTGGTACCACGCTGATACAGTCAATGAAAACTGGTTTCGATCAATATTTTAGAGGATAACGCAAGTTTGGTCTGGGATAGGTCTGGGATTTGCCCTCATCAGGCTCATACTTTCGCGTTTTTCACATACTTGTTGAACAGATCCTGGGTTTTTTCTGGTTTGGATCACGTAGTAATGTGGGACCACACCGAATCAATCAATTAAACCTGGTATTGATAAATATTTTAGAGGATAACGCAAGTTAGGTCTGGGTTAGGTCTAGGATTTGCCCTCATCAGGCTCATACTTTCGCATATTTCTCATACTTCACGGCTAGATCCTGGGCTGATTCTGGATTGTATCACGTAGTGATGTGGTACCACGCTGAAACAGTCAATAAAACCTGGTTTCGTTCAATATTTTAGAGGATAACGCAAGTTAGGTCTGGGATAGGTCTGGGATTTGCCCTCATCAGGCTCATACTTTCGCATATTTCTCATACTTCATGGCTAGATCCTGGGCTATTTCTGGATTGTATCACGTAGTATCGTGGTACCACGCTGGAACAGTCAATTAAACCTGGTTTCGATCAATATTTTATAGGATAACGCAAGTTAGGTCTAGGTTAGTCCTAGGATTTCACTCATCAGACTCATACTTTCGCCTTCTTCACATACTTGTTGAACGGATCCTGGGAATTTTCTGGATTGGTACACGTAGTAATGTGGTACCACACTGAGACATTCAATTAAACCACGTCTTGATAAATATTTTAGAGGAAAACGCATGTTAGGTCTGGGTCAGGTCTAGAATTTGCCCTCATCAGGCTCATACTTTCGCATATTTCTCATACTTCATGGCTAGATCCTGGGCTATTTCTGGATTGTATCACGTAGTAACGTGGTACCACGCTGGAACAGTCAATTAAACCTGGTTTCGATCAATATTTTATAGGATAACGCAAGTTAGGTCTGGGATAGGTCTGGGATTTGCCCTCATCAGGCTCATACTTTCGCGTTTTTCACATACTTCTTGAAATGATCCTGGGTTTTTTCTGGTTTGGATCACGAAGCAATGTGGTACCACACTGAAACAGTCAATTAAACCTGGTCTTGATAAATATTTTAGTGGACAACGCATGTTAGGTCTGGGATAGGTCTAGGATTTGCCCTCATCAGACTCATACTTTCGCATATTTCTCATACTTGATGTCTAGATCCTGGGCTTTTTCTGGATTGCATCACGTAGTAATGGAGTACAACACTGAAACAGTCACTTAAACCTTGTTTCGATCAATATTTTAGAGGATAACGCAAGTTAGGTCTGGGATAGGTCTGGGATTCGCCCTCATCAGGCTCATACTTTCGCGTTTTTCACATACTTGTTGAACTGGTCCTGGGTTTTTTCTGGTTTGGATCACGTAGCAATGTGGAACCACACTGAAACAGTCGATTAAACCTGGTTTGGATCAATAATTTAGAGGATAACGCAAGTTTGGTCTGGGATAGGTCTGGGATTTGCCCTCATCAGGCTCATACTTTCGCGTTTTTCACATACTTGTTGAACAGATCCTGGGTTTTTTCTGGTTTGAGTCACGTAGTAATGTGGTACCACACTGAAACAGTCGATTAAACCTGGTTTCGTTCAATATTTTAGAAGATAACGCATGTTAGGTCTAGGTTAGGCCTGGGATTTGCCCTCATCAGGGTCATACTTTCGCAGTTTTAACATGCATGTTGACCTGATCGAGGGATTTTTCTGCTTTGGATCACGTAGTAAAGTGGTGCCACAACTAAAACAGTCAATTAAACCTGGTTTCGATCATTATTTTAGAGGATAACGCAAGTTAGGTCTGGGATAGGTCTGGGATTAGCCCTCATCTGACTCATACTTTCGCTCACTTCACATACTCGTTGACAAGATCCTGGGTTTTTTTCTGGTTTGGATCACGTAGTAATGTGGTACCACACTGAAACAGTCGATTAAACCTGGTTTCGATTAATATTTTTGAGGATAACGCATGTTAGGTCTGGGATAGGTCTGGGATTTGCCCTCATCAGGCTCATACTTTCGCAGTTTTAACATGCATGTTGACCTGATCGAGGGTTTTTTCTGCATTGGATCACGTAGTAAAGTGGTACCACACTAAAACAGTCAATTAAACCTGGTTTCGATCAACATTTTAGAGGATAACGAAAGTTATGTCTAGTTTAGGCCTGGGATTTTCCCTCATCAGACTCATACTTTCGCATACTTCACATACTTGTTGAACAGATCCTGGGTTTTTTTCTGGTTTGGATCACGTAGTAATGTGGTACCACACTGAAACAGTCGATTAAACCTGGTTTCGCTCAATATTTTAGAAGATAACGCATGTTAGGTCTAGGTTAGGCCTGGGATTTGCCCTCATCAGGGTCATACTTTCGCAGTTTTAACATGCATGTTGACCTGATCGAGGGATTTTTCTGCTTTGGATCACGTAGTAAAGTGGTGCCACAACTAAAACAGTCAATTAAACCTGGTTTCGATCATTATTTTAGAGAATAATTCATGTTAGTATAGGTTTGGTCTGGGATTTGCTCTCATCAGGCTCATTCTTTCGCATATTTCTCATACTTGATGTCTAGATCCTGAGCTTTTTCTGGATTGCATCATGTAGTAATGAAGTACAACACTGAAACAGTCAATTAAACCTGGTTTCCATCAATATTTTAGAGGACAACGCATGTTAGGTCTACGTTAGGCCTGGGATTTGCTCTCGTCAGGGTCATACTTTCGCAGTTTTAACATACATGTTGACCTGATCGAGGGTTTTTTCCGCTTTGGATCACGTAGTAAAGTGGTACCACACTGAAGCAGTCCATTAAACCCGGTTTGGATCAATATTTTAGAGGATAACGCATGTTAGGTTTGGGTTAGGTCTAGGATTTGCCCTCATCAGACTCACACTTTCGCACACTTCACATACTCGTTGAACAGATCCTGGGTTATTTTCTGGTTTGGATCACATAGTAATGTGGTACCACACTGAAACAGTCGATTAAACCAGGTTTCGATCAATATTTTTGAGGATTACGCATGTTAGGTCTAGGTTAGGCCGGGGTTTTTCACTCATCAGACTCATACTTTCGCATTCTTCACATACTTGTTGAACGGATCCTGGGTTTTTACTGGTTTGGATCACGCAGTAATGTGGTACCACGCTGAAACAGTCAATTAAAACTGGTTTCGATCAATATTTTAGAGGATAACGCATGTTAGGTCTGGGATTTTCACTCATCAGACTCATACTTTCGCATTCTTCACATACTTTTTGAACGGATCCTGGGTTTTTACTGGTTTGGATCACGCAGTAATGTGGTACCACGCTGAAACAGTCAATTAAAACTGGTTTCGATCAATATTTTAGAGGATAACGCAAGTTTGGTCTGGGATAGGTCTGGGATTTGCCCTCATCAGGCTCATACTTTCGCGTTTTTCACATACTTGTTGAACAGATCCTGGGTTGTTTCTGGTTTCGATCACGTAGTAATGTGGGACCACACTGAAACAATCAATTAAACCTGGTATTGATAAATATTTTAGAGGATAACGCATGTTAGGTCTGGGTTAGGTCTAGGATTTGCCCTCATCAGGCTCATACTTTCGCATTCTTCACATACTTGTTGAACGGATCCTGGGATTTTTCTGGTTTGGATCACGTAGTAATGTGGTACCACGCTGAAACAGTCAATTAAAACTGGTTTCGATCAATATTTTAGAGGATAACGCAAGTTTGGTCTGGGATAGGTCTGGGATTTGCCCTCATCAGGCTCATACTTTCGCGTTTTTCACATACTTGTTGAACAGATCCTGGGTTTTTCCGGTTTGGGTCACGTAGCAGTGTGGTACCACACTGAAACAGTCGATTAAACCAGGTTTCGATCAATATTTTTGAGGATAACGCATGTTAGGTCTAGGTTAGGCCGGGGTTTTTCACTCATCAGACTCATACTTTCGCATTCTTCACATACTTGTTGAACGGATCCTGGGTTTTTACTGGTTTGGATCACGCAGTAATGTGGTACCACGCTGAAACAGTCAATTAAAACTGGTTTCGATCAATATTTTAGAGGATAACGCAAGTTTGGTCTGGGATAGGTCTGGGATTTGCCCTCATCAGGCTCATACTTTCGCGTTTTTCACATACTTGTTGAACAGATCCTGGGTTGTTTCTGGTTTCGATCACGTAGTAATGTGGGACCACACTGAAACAATCAATTAAACCTGGTATTGATAAATATTTTAGAGGATAACGCATGTTATGTCTTGGTTAGGTCTGTGATTTGCGCTCATCAGGCTCATTCTTTCGCATATTTCTCATACTTGATGGCTAGATCCTGAGCTTTTTCTGGATTGCATCACGTAGTAATGAAGTACAACACTGAAACAGTCAATTAAACCTGGTTTCCATCAATATTTTAGAGGACAACGCATGTTAGGTCTAGGTTAGGCCTGGGATTTGCCCTCATCAGGGTCATACTTCCGCAGTTTTAACATACATGTTGACCTGATCGAGGGTTGTTTCTGCTTTGGATCACGTAGTAAAGTGGTACCACACTGAAACTGTCCATTAAACCTGGTTTGATCCATATTTTAGAGGATAACGCATGTTAGGTCTAGGTTAGCCCAGGGATTTTCACTCATCAGACTCATACTTTCGCATTCTTCACATACTTGTTGACCGGATCCTGGGTTTTTTCTGGTTTGGATCACGTAGTAGTGTGGTACCACACTGAAACAGTCCATTAAACCTGGTTTGGATCAATATTTTAGAGGATAACGCATGTTAGGTCTAGGTTAGGTCTAGGATTTTCACTCATCAGACTCATACTTTCGCATTCTTCACATACTTGTTGAACGGATCCTGAGATTTTTCTGGTTTGGATCACGTAGTAATGTGGTACCACGCTGAAACAGTCAATTAAAACTTGTTTCGATCAATATTTTAGAGGATAACGCATGTTAGGTCTGGGATTTTCACTCATCAGACTCATACTTTCGCATTCTTCACATACTTTTTGAACGGATCCTGGGTTTTTTCTGGTTTGGATCAGGTAGTAATGTGGTACCACACTGAAACAATCAATTAAACCTGGGTATTGATAAATATTTTAGAGGATAACGCATGTTAGGTCTGGGATAGGTCTGGGATTTGCCCGCATCAGACTCATACTTTCGCACACGTCACATACTCGTTGAACAGATCCTGGGTTATTTTCTGGTTTGGATCACATAGTAATGTGGAACCACACTGAAACTGTCGATTAAACCAGGTTTCGATCAATATTTTTGAGGATAACGCATGTTAGGTCTAGGTTTGGCCGGGGTTTTTCACTCATCAGACTCATACTTTCGCATTCTTCACATACTTGTTGAACGGATCCTGGGTTTTACTGGTTTGGATCACATAGTAATGTGGTACCACGCTGAAACAGTCAATTAAAACTGGTTTCGATCAATATTTTAGAGGATAACGCAAGTTTGGTCTGGGATAGGTCTGGGATTTGCCCTCATCAGGCTCATACTTTCGCGTTTTTCACATACTTGTTGAACAGATCCTGGGTTTTTTCTGGTTTGGATCACGTAGTAATGTGGTACCACACTGAAACAATCAATTAAACCTGGTATTGATAAATATTTTAGAGGATAACGCATGTTAGGTCTGGGTTAGGTCTAGGATTTGCCCTCATCAGACTCATACTTTCGCATTCTTCACATACTTGTTGAACGGATCCTGGGTTTTTACTGGTTTGGATCACGTTGTAATGTGGTACCACGCTGAAACAGTCAATTAAAACTGGTTTCGATCATTATTTTAGAGGATAACGCATGTTAGGTCTAAGTTAGGTCTGGGATTTTCACTCATCAGACTCATACTTTCGCATTCTTCACATACTTTTTGAACGGATCCTGGGTTTTTTCTGGTTTGGATCACGTAGTAATGTGGGACCACACTGAAACAATCAATTAAACCTGGTATTGATAATTATTTTAGAGGATAACGCATGTTAGGTCTGGGATAGGTCTGGGATTCGCCCTCATCAGACTCATACTTTCGCATACTTCACATACTCGTTGAACAGATCCTGGGTTATTCTCTGGTTTGGATCACATAGTAATGTGGTACCACACTGAAACAGTCCATTAAACCTGGTTTGGATCAATATTTTAGAGGATAACGCATGTTAGGTCTGGGATAGGTCTGGGATTTGCCCTCATCAGACGCATACTTTCGCACACTTCACATACTCGTTGAACAGATCCTGGGTTATTTTCTGGTTTGGATTACGTAGCAATGTGGTACCACACTGAAACAGTCGATTAAACCAGGTTTCGATCAATATTTTTGAGGATAACGCATGTTAGGTCTAGGTTAGGCCTGGGATTTTCACTCATCAGACTCATACTTTCGCACACTTCACATACTCGTTGAACAGATCCTGGGTTATTCTCTGGTTTGGATCACATAGTAATGTGGTACCACACTGAAACAGTCCATTAAACCTGGTTTGGATCAATATTTTAGAGGATAACGCATGTTAGGTCTGGGATAGGTCTGGGATTTGCCCTCATCAGACTCATACTTTCGCACACTTCACATACTCGTTGAACAGATCCTGGGTTATTCTCTGGTTTGGATCACATAGTAATGTGGTACAACACTGAAACAGTCCATTAAATCTGGTTTGGATCAATATTTTAGAGGATAACGCATGTTAGGTCTGGGATAGGTCTGGGATTTGCCCTCATCAGACTCATACTTTCGCACACTTCACATACTCGTTGAACAGATCCTGGGTTATTCTCTGGTTTGGATCACATAGTAATGTGGTACAACACTGAAACAGTCCATTAAATCTGGTTTGGATCAATATTTTAGAGGATAACGCATGTTAGGTCTGGGATAGGTCTGGGATTTGCCCTCATCAGACTCATACTTTCGCACACTTCACATACTCGTTGAACAGATCCTGGGTTATTTTCTGGTTTGGATTACGTAGCAATGTGGTACCACACTGAAACAGTCGATTAAACCAGGTTTCGATCAATATTTTTGAGGATAACGCATGTTAGGTCTAGGTTAGGCCGGGGTTTTTCACTCATCAGACTCATACTTTCGCATTCTTCACATACTTGTTGAACGGATCCTGGGTTTTTACTGGTTTGGATCACGTAGTAATGTGGTACCACGCTGAAACAGTCAATTAAAACTGGTTTCGATCAATATTTTAGAGGATAACGCAAGTTTGGTCTGGGATAGGTCTGGCATTTGCTCTCATCAGGCTCATACTTTCACGTTTTTCACATACTTGTAGAACAGATCCTGGGTTTTTTCTGGTTTGGATCACGTAGTAGTGTGGTACCACACTGAAACAGTCCATTAAACCTGGTTTGGATCAATATTTTAGAGGATAACGCATGTTAGGTCTAGGTTAGGCCGGGGTTTTTCACTCATCAGACTCATACTTTCGCATTCTTCACATACTTGTTGAACGGATCCTGGGTTTTTACTGGTTTGGATCACGTAGTAATGTGGTACCACGCTGAAACAGTCAATTAAAACTTGTTTCGATCAATATTTTAGAGGATAACGCAAGTTTGGTCTGGGATAGGTCTGGGATTTGCCCTCATCAGACTCATACTTTCGCGTTTTTCACATACTTGTTGAACAGATCCTGGGTTTTTTCTGCTTTCGATCACGTAGTAATGTGGGACCACACTGAAACAATCAATTAAACCTGGTATTGATAAATATTTTAGAGGATAACGCATGTTAGGTCTGGGTTAGGTCTAGGATTTGCCCTCATCAGGCTCATACTATCGCATATTTCTCATACTTCATGGCTAGATCCTGGGCTGTTTCTGGATTGCATCACGTAGTAATGAAGTACAACACTGAAACAGTCAATTAAACCCGGTTTCCATCAATATCTTAGAGGACAACGCAAGTTAGGTCTGGGATAGGTCTGGGATTTGCCCTCATCAGGCTCATACTTTCGCGTTTTTCACATACTTGTTGAACAGATCCTGGGTTTTTTCTGGTTTGGATCACGTAGTAGTGTGGTACCACACTGAAACAGTCCATTAAACCTGGTTTGGATCAATATTTTAGAGGATAACGCATGTTAGGTCTAGGTTAGGTCTAGGATTTTCACTCATCAGACTCATACTTTCGCATTCTTCACATACTTGTTGAACGGATCCTGGGATTTTTCTGGTTTGGATCACGTAGTAATGTGGTACCACGCTGAAACAGTCAATTAAAACTGGTTTCGATCAATATTTTAGAGGATAACGCATGTTAGGTCTGGGATTTTCACTCATCAGACTCATACTTTCGCATTCTTCACATACTTTTTGAACGGATCCTGGGTTTTTTCTGGTTTGGATCAGGTAGTAATGTGGTACCACACTGAAACAATCAATTAAACCTGGGTATTGATAAATATTTTAGAGGATAACGCATGTTAGGTCTGGGATAGGTCTGGGATTTGCCCGCATCAGACTCATACTTTCGCACACGTCACATACTCGTTGAACAGATCCTGGGTTATTTTCTGGTTTGGATCACATAGTAATGTGGTACCACACTGAAACTGACGATTAAACCAGGTTTCGATCAATATTTTTGAGGATAACGCATGTCAGGTCTAGGTTTGGCCGGGGTTTTTCACTCATCAGACTCATACTTTCGCATTCTTCACATACTTGTTGAACGGATCCTGGGTTTTTTCTGGTTTGGATCACGTAGTAATGTGGTACCACACTGAAACAATCAATTAAACCTGGTATTGTTAAATATTTTAGAGGATAACGCATGTTAGGTCTGGGTTAGGTCTAGGATTTGCCCTCATCAGACTCATACTTTCGCATTCTTCACATACTTGTTGAACGGATCCTGGGTTTTTACTGGTTTGGATCACGTAGTAATGTGGTACCACGCTGAAACAGTCAATTAAAACTGGTTTCGATCAATATTTTAGAGGATAACGCATGTTAGGTCTAAGTTAGGTCTGGGATTTTCACTCATCAGACTCATACTTTCGCATTCTTCAGATACTTTTTGAACGGATCCTGGGTTTTTTCTGGTTTGGATCACGTAGTAATGTGGGACCACACTGAAACAATCAATTAAACCTGGTATTGATAAATATTTTAGAGGATAACGCATGTTAGGTCTGGGATAGGTCTGGGATTCGCCCTCATCAGACTCATACTTTCGCACACTTCACATACTCGTTGAACAGATCCTGGGTTATTCTCTGGTTTGGATCACATAGTAATGTGGTACCACACTGAAACAGTCCATTAAACCAGGTTTGGATCAATATTTTAGAGGATAACGCATGTTAGGTCTGGGATAGGTCTGGGATTTGCCCTCATCAGACTCATACTTTCGCACACTTCACATACTCGTTGAACAGATCCTGGGTTATTTTCTGACTTGGATTACGTAGCAATGTGGTACCACACTGAAACAGTCGATTAAACCAGGTTTCGATCAATATTTTTGAGGATAACGCATGTTAGGTCTAGGTTAGGCCTGGGATTTTCACTCATCAGACTCATACTTTCGCGTTCTCCACATACCTGTTGAACAGATCCTGGGTTTTTTATGGTTTGGTTCACGTAGTAATGTGGTACCACACTGAAACATTCAATTAAACCTGGTCTTGATAAATATTTTAGAGGATAACGCATGTTAGGTCTGGGTTAGGACTAGGATTTGCCCCCATCAGGCTCATACTTTCGCATATTTCTCATACTGCAGGGCTGGATCCTGGGCTATTTCTGGATTGGATCACGTAGTAATGTGGTACCACACTGAAATTGTCAATTAAACCTGGTTTTGATCAATATTTTAGAGAATAATTCATGTTATGTCTAGGTTAGGTCTGGGATTTGCTCTCATCAGGCTCATTCTTTCGCATATTTCTCATACTTGATGGCTAGATCCTGGGCTTTTTCTGGATTGCATCACGTAGTAATGTGGGACCACACTGAAACAATCAATTAAACCTGGTTTCCATCAATATCTTAGAGGACAACGCAAGTTAGGTCTGGGATAGGTCTGGGATTTGCTCTCATCTGGCTCATACTTTCGCGTTTTTCACATACTTGTAGAACGAATCCTGGGTTTTTTCTGGTTTGGATCACGTAGTAGTGTGGTACCACACTGAAACAGTCCATTAAACCTGGTTTGGATCAATATTTTAGAGGATAACGCATGTTAGGTCTAGGTTAGGTCTGGGATTTTCACTCATCAGACACATACTTTCGCATTCTTCATATACTTTTTGAACGGATCCTGGGTTTTTTCTGGTTTGGATCACGTAGTAATGTGGTACCACACTGAAACAATCAATTAAACCTGGTATTGATAAATATTTTAGAGGATAACGCATGTTAGGTCTGGGATAGGTCTGGGATTTGCCCTCATCAGACTCATACTTTCGCACACTTCACATACTCGTTGAACAGATCCTGGGTTATTTTCTGGTTTGGATCACATAGTAATGTGGTACCACACTGAAACAGTCGATTAAACCAGGTTTCGATCAATATTTTTGAGGATAACGCATGTTAGGTCTAGGTTAGGCCGGGGTTTTTCGCTCATCAGACTCATACTTTCGCATTCTTCACATACTTGTTGAACGGATCCTGGGTTTTTACTGGTTTGGATCATGTAGTAATGTGGTACCACGCTGATACAGTCAATGAAAACTGGTTTCGATCAATATTTTAGAGGATAACGCAAGTTTGGTCTGGGATAGGTCTGGGATTTGCCCTCATCAGGCTCATACTTTCGCGTTTTTCACATACTTGTTGAACAGATCCTGGGTTTTTTCTGGTTTGGATCACGTAGTAATGTGGGACCACACCGAATCAATCAATTAAACCTGGTATTGATAAATATTTTAGAGGATAACGCAAGTTAGGTCTGGGTTAGGTCTAGGATTTGCCCTCATCAGGCTCATACTTTCGCATATTTCTCATACTTCACGGCTAGATCCTGGGCTGATTCTGGATTGTATCACGTAGTGATGTGGTACCACGCTGAAACAGTCAATAAAACCTGGTTTCGTTCAATATTTTAGAGGATAACGCAAGTTAGGTCTGGGATAGGTCTGGGATTTGCCCTCATCAGGCTCATACTTTCGCATATTTCTCATACTTCATGGCTAGATCCTGGGCTATTTCTGGATTGTATCACGTAGTATCGTGGTACCACGCTGGAACAGTCAATTAAACCTGGTTTCGATCAATATTTTATAGGATAACGCAAGTTAGGTCTAGGTTAGTCCTAGGATTTCACTCATCAGACTCATACTTTCGCCTTCTTCACATACTTGTTGAACGGATCCTGGGAATTTTCTGGATTGGTACACGTAGTAATGTGGTACCACACTGAGACATTCAATTAAACCACGTCTTGATAAATATTTTAGAGGAAAACGCATGTTAGGTCTGGGTCAGGTCTAGAATTTGCCCTCATCAGGCTCATACTTTCGCATATTTCTCATACTTCATGGCTAGATCCTGGGCTATTTCTGGATTGTATCACGTAGTAACGTGGTACCACGCTGGAACAGTCAATTAAACCTGGTTTCGATCAATATTTTATAGGATAACGCAAGTTAGGTCTGGGATAGGTCTGGGATTTGCCCTCATCAGGCTCATACTTTCGCGTTTTTCACATACTTCTTGAAATGATCCTGGGTTTTTTCTGGTTTGGATCACGAAGCAATGTGGTACCACACTGAAACAGTCAATTAAACCTGGTCTTGATAAATATTTTAGTGGACAACGCATGTTAGGTCTGGGATAGGTCTAGGATTTGCCCTCATCAGACTCATACTTTCGCATATTTCTCATACTTGATGTCTAGATCCTGGGCTTTTTCTGGATTGCATCACGTAGTAATGGAGTACAACACTGAAACAGTCACTTAAACCTTGTTTCGATCAATATTTTAGAGGATAACGCAAGTTAGGTCTGGGATAGGTCTGGGATTCGCCCTCATCAGGCTCATACTTTCGCGTTTTTCACATACTTGTTGAACTGGTCCTGGGTTTTTTCTGGTTTGGATCACGTAGCAATGTGGAACCACACTGAAACAGTCGATTAAACCTGGTTTGGATCAATAATTTAGAGGATAACGCAAGTTTGGTCTGGGATAGGTCTGGGATTTGCCCTCATCAGGCTCATACTTTCGCGTTTTTCACATACTTGTTGAACAGATCCTGGGTTTTTTCTGGTTTGAGTCACGTAGTAATGTGGTACCACACTGAAACAGTCGATTAAACCTGGTTTCGTTCAATATTTTAGAAGATAACGCATGTTAGGTCTAGGTTAGGCCTGGGATTTGCCCTCATCAGGGTCATACTTTCGCAGTTTTAACATGCATGTTGACCTGATCGAGGGATTTTTCTGCTTTGGATCACGTAGTAAAGTGGTGCCACAACTAAAACAGTCAATTAAACCTGGTTTCGATCATTATTTTAGAGGATAACGCAAGTTAGGTCTGGGATAGGTCTGGGATTAGCCCTCATCTGACTCATACTTTCGCTCACTTCACATACTCGTTGACAAGATCCTGGGTTTTTTTCTGGTTTGGATCACGTAGTAATGTGGTACCACACTGAAACAGTCGATTAAACCTGGTTTCGATTAATATTTTTGAGGATAACGCATGTTAGGTCTGGGATAGGTCTGGGATTTGCCCTCATCAGGCTCATACTTTCGCAGTTTTAACATGCATGTTGACCTGATCGAGGGTTTTTTCTGCATTGGATCACGTAGTAAAGTGGTACCACACTAAAACAGTCAATTAAACCTGGTTTCGATCAACATTTTAGAGGATAACGAAAGTTATGTCTAGTTTAGGCCTGGGATTTTCCCTCATCAGACTCATACTTTCGCATACTTCACATACTTGTTGAACAGATCCTGGGTTTTTTTCTGGTTTGGATCACGTAGTAATGTGGTACCACACTGAAACAGTCGATTAAACCTGGTTTCGCTCAATATTTTAGAAGATAACGCATGTTAGGTCTAGGTTAGGCCTGGGATTTGCCCTCATCAGGGTCATACTTTCGCAGTTTTAACATGCATGTTGACCTGATCGAGGGATTTTTCTGCTTTGGATCACGTAGTAAAGTGGTGCCACAACTAAAACAGTCAATTAAACCTGGTTTCGATCATTATTTTAGAGAATAATTCATGTTAGTATAGGTTTGGTCTGGGATTTGCTCTCATCAGGCTCATTCTTTCGCATATTTCTCATACTTGATGTCTAGATCCTGAGCTTTTTCTGGATTGCATCATGTAGTAATGAAGTACAACACTGAAACAGTCAATTAAACCTGGTTTCCATCAATATTTTAGAGGACAACGCATGTTAGGTCTACGTTAGGCCTGGGATTTGCTCTCGTCAGGGTCATACTTTCGCAGTTTTAACATACATGTTGACCTGATCGAGGGTTTTTTCCGCTTTGGATCACGTAGTAAAGTGGTACCACACTGAAGCAGTCCATTAAACCCGGTTTGGATCAATATTTTAGAGGATAACGCATGTTAGGTTTGGGTTAGGTCTAGGATTTGCCCTCATCAGGCTCATACTTTCGCATATTTCTCACACTTCATGGCTAGATCCCCGGCTGTTTCTGGATTGTATCACGTAGTAATGTGGTACCACGCTGAAACAGTCAATTAAACCTCGTTTCGATCAATATTTTAGAGGATAACGCAAGTTAGGTCTGGGATAGGTCTGGGATTCGCCCTCATCAGGCTCATACATTCGCATATTTCTCATACTTGATGGCTAGATCCTGGGCTTTTTCTGGATTGCATCACGTAGTAATGAAGTACAACACTGAAACAGTCAATTAAACCTGGTTTCCATCAATATCTTAGAGGACAACGCAAGTTAGGGCTGGGATAGGTCTGGGATTTGCTCTCATCAGGCTCATACTTTCGCGTTTTTCACATACTTGTTGAACAGATCCTGGGATTTTTCTGGTTTGGATCACGTAGTAGTGTGGTACCACACTGAAACAGTCGATTTAACCAGGTTTCGATCAATATTTTTGAGGATAACGCATGTTAGGTCTGGGATAGGTCTAGGATTTGCCCTCATCAGACTCATACTTTCGCACACTTCACATACTCGTTGAACAGATCCTGGGTTATTTTCTGGTTTTGATCACATAGTAATGTGGTACCACACTGAAACAGTCGATTAAACCAGGTTTCGATCAATATTTTTGAGGATAACGCATGTTAGGTCTGGGTTAGGTCTAGGATTTGCCCTCATCAGGCTCATACTTTCGCATATTTCTCATACTTCATGGCTAGATCCTGGGCTGTTTCTGGATTGTATCACGTAGTAGTGTGGTACCACCCTGAAACAGTCCATTAGACCTGGTTTGGATCAATATTTTAGAGGATAACGCATGTTAGGTCTGGGAAAGGTCTGGGATCTGCCCTCATCAGACTCATACTTTCGCACACTTCACATACTCGTTGAACAGATCCCGGGTTATTTTCTGGTTTGGATCACATAGTAATGTGGTACCACACTGAAACAGTCGATTAAACCAGGTTCCGATCAATATTTTTGAGGATAACGCATGTTAGGTCTAGGTTAGGCCGGGGATTTTCACTCAGCAGACTCATACTTTCGCATTCTTCACATACTTGTTGAACGGATCCTGGGTTTTTACTGGTTTGGATCACGTAGTAATGTGGTACCACACTGAAACATTCAATTAAACCTTGTCTTGATAAATATTTTAGAGGATAACGCATGTTAGGTCTGGGTTAGGTCTAGGGTTTGCCCTCATCAGGCTCATACCTTCGCATATTTCTCATACTTCATGGCTAGATCCTGGGCTGTTTCTGGATTGTATCACGTAGTAATGTGGTACCACGCTGAAACAGTCAATTAAACCTGGTTTCGTCCAATATTTTAGAGGATAACGCAAGTTAGGTCTGGGATAGGTCTGCGATTTGCCCTCATCAGGCTCATACTTTCGTGTTTTTCACATACTTGTTGAACAGATCCTGGGTTTTTTCTGGTTTGGGTTACGTAGTAATGTGCTACCACACTGAAACAGTCGATTAAACCAGGTTTCGATCAATGTTTTTGAGGATAACGCATGTTAGGTCTGGGATAGGTCTAGGATTTGCCCTCATCAGACTCATACTTTCGCACACTTCACATACTCGTTGAACAGATCCTGGGTTATTTTCTGGTTTTGATCACATAGTAATGTGGTACCACACTGAAACAGTCGATTAAACCAGGTTTCGATCAATATTTTTGAGGATAACGCATGTTAGGTCTGGGTTAGGTCTAGGATTTGCCCTCATCAGGCTCATACTTTCGCATATTTCTCATACTTCATGGCTAGATCCTGGGCTGTTTCTGGATTGTATCACGTAGTAATGTGGTACCACACTGAAACAGTCGAATAAACCAGGTTTCGATCAATATTTTTGAGGATAACGCATGTTAGGTATAGGTTAGGCCGGGGATTTTCACTCAGCAGACTCATACTTTCGCATTCTTCACATACTTGTTGAACGGATCCTGGGTTTTTACTGGTTTGGATCACGTAGTAATGTGGTACCACACTGAAACATTCAATTAAACCTTGTCTTGATAAATATTTTAGAGGATAACGCATGTTAGGTCTGGGTTAGGTCTAGGATTTGCCCTCATCAGGCTCATACCTTCGCATATTTCTCATACTTCATGGCTAGATCCTGGGCTGTTTCTGGATTGTATCACGTAGTAATGTGGTACCACGCTGAAACAGTCAATTAAACCTGGTTTCGTTCAATATTTTAGAGGATAACGCAAGTTAGGTCTGGGATAGGTCTGGGATTTCCCCACATCAGGCTCATACTTTCGCGTTTTTCACATACTTGTTGAAATGATCCTGGGTTTTTTCTGGTTTGGATCACGTAGCAATGTGGTACCACACTGAAACAGTCAATTAAACCTGGTCTTGATAAATATTTTAGAGGATAACGCATGTTAGGTCTGGGATAGGTCTAGGATTTGCCCCCATCAGACTCATACTTTCGCACACTTCACATACTCGTTGAACAGATCCTGGGTTATTTTCTGGTTTTGATCACATAGTAATGTGGTACCACACTGAAACAGTCGATTAAACCAGGTTTCGATCAATATTTTTGAGGATAACGCATGTTAGGTCTAGGTTAGGCCGAGGATTTTCACTCATCAGACTCATACTTTCGCATTCTTCACATACTTGTTGAATGGATCCTGGGTATTTACTGGTTTGGATCACATAGTAATGTGGTACTACACTGAAACAGTCAATTAAACCTGGTTTCGATCAATATTTTAGAGAATAATTCATGTTAGGTCTAGGTTTGGTCTGGGATTTGCTCTCATCAGGCTCATTCTTTCGCATATTTCTCATACTTGATGTCTAGATCCTGGGCTTTTTCTGCATTGCATCACGTAGTAATGAAGTACAACACTGAAACAGTCAATTAAACCTGGTTTCCATCAATATTTTAGAGGACAACGCATGTTAGGTCTGGGTTAGGCCTGGGATTTGCCCTCGTCAGGGTCATACTTTCGCAGTTTTAGCATACATGTTGACCCGATCGAGGGTTTTTTCCGCTTTGGGTCACGTAGTAAAGTGGTACCACACTGAAGCAGTCCATTAAACCCGGTTTGGATCAATATTTTAGAGGATAACGCATGTTAGGTTTGGGTTAGGTCTAGGATTTGCCCTCATCAGGCTCATACTTTCGCATATTTCTCATACTTCATGGCTAGATCCCGGGCTGTTTCTGGATTGTATCACGTAGTAATGTGGTACCACGCTGAAACAGTCAATTAAACCTGGTTTTGTTCAATACTTTAGAGGATAACGCAAGTTAGGTCTGGGATAGGTCTGGGATTTACCCTCATCAGGCTCATACTTTCGTGTTTTTCACATACTTGTTGAACAGATCCTGGGTTTTTTCTGGTTTGGGTTACGTAGTAATGTGCTACCACACTGAAACAGTCGATTAAACCAGGTTTCGATCAATATTTTTGAGGATAACGCATGTTAGGTCTAGGTTAGGCCGGGGTTTTTCACTCATCAGACTCATACTTTCGCATTCTTCACATACTTTTTGAACGGATCCTGGGTTTTTTCTGGTTTGGATCACGTAGTAATGTGGTACCACACTGAAACAATCAATTAAACCTGGTATTGATAGCTATTTTAGAGGATAACGCATGTTAGGTTTGGGTTAGGTCTAGGATTTGCCCTCATCAGGCTCATACGTTCGCATATTTCTCATACTTCATGGCTAGATCCTGGGCTGTTTCTGGTTTGGATGACGTAGTAATGTGCTACCACACTGAAACAGTCAATTAAACCTGGTCTTGATAAATATTTTAGAGGATAACGCATGTTAGGTCTGGGATAGGTCTAGGATTTGCCCCCATCAGACTCATACTTTCGCACACTTCACATACTCGTTGAACAGATCCTGGGTTATTTTCTGGTTTTGATCACATAGTAATGTGGTACCACACTGAAACAGTCGATTAAACCAGGTTTCGATCAATATTTTTGAGGATAACGCATGTTAGGTCTAGGTTAGGCCGAGGATTTTCACTCATCAGACTCATACTTTCGCATTCTTCACATACTTGTTGAATGGATCCTGGGTATTTACTGGTTTGGATCACATAGTAATGTGGTACTACACTGAAACAGACAATTAAACCTGGTTTCGATCAATATTTTAGAGAATAATTCATGTTAGGTCTAGGTTTGGTCTGGGATTTGCTCTCATCAGGCTCATTCTTTCGCATATTTCTCATACTTGATGTCTAGATCCTGGGCTTTTTCTGCATTGCATCACGTAGTAATGAAGTACAACACTGAAACAGTCAATTAAACCTGGTTTCCATCAATATTTTAGAGGACAACGCATGTTAGGTCTGGGTTAGGCCTGGGATTTGCCCTCGTCAGGGTCATACTTTCGCAGTTTTAGCATACATGTTGACCCGATCGAGGGTTTTTTCCGCTTTGGGTCACGTAGTAAAGTGGTACCACACTGAAGCAGTCCATTAAACCCGGTTTGGATCAATATTTTAGAGGATAACGCATGTTAGGTTTGGGTTAGGTCTAGGATTTGCCCTCATCAGGCTCATACTTTCGCATATTTCTCATACTTCATGGCTAGATCCCGGGCTGTTTCTGGATTGTATCACGTAGTAATGTGGTACCACGCTGAAACAGTCAATTAAACCTGGTTTTGTTCAATACTTTAGAGGATAACGCAAGTTAGGTCTGGGATAGGTCTGGGATTTACCCTCATCAGGCTCATACTTTCGTGTTTTTCACATACTTGTTGAACAGATCCTGGGTTTTTTCTGGTTTGGGTTACGTAGTAATGTGCTACCACACTGAAACAGTCGATTAAACCAGGTTTCGATCAATATTTTTGAGGATAACGCATGTTAGGTCTAGGTTAGGCCGGGGTTTTTCACTCATCAGACTCATACTTTCGCATTCTTCACATACTTTTTGAACGGATCCTGGGTTTTTTCTGGTTTGGATCACGTAGTAATGTGGTACCACACTGAAACAATCAATTAAACCTGGTATTGATAGTTATTTTAGAGGATAACGCATGTTAGGTTTGGGTTAGGTCTAGGATTTGCCCTCATCAGGCTCATACGTTCGCATATTTCTCATACTTCATGGCTAGATCCTGGGCTGTTTCTGGTTTGGATGACGTAGTAATGTGCTACCACACTGAAACAGTCGATTAAACCAGGTTTCGATCAATATTTTTGAGGATAACGCATGTTAGGTCTGGGATAGGTCTAGGATTTGCCCTCATCAGACTCATACTTTCGCACACATCACATACTCGTTGAACAGATCCTGGGTTATTTTCTGGTTTTGATCACATAGTAATGTGGTACCACACTGAAACAGTCGATTAAACCAGGTTTCGATCAATATTTTTGAGGATAACGCATGTTAGGTCTGGGTTAGGTCTAGGATTTGCCCTCATCGGGCTCATACTTTCGCATATTTCTCATACTTCATGGCTAGATCCTGGGCTGTTTCTGGATTGTATCACGTAGTAACGTGGTACCACGCTGAAACAGTCAATTAAACCAGGTTTCGATCAATATTTTTGAGGATAACGCATGTTGGGTCTGGGATAGGTCTAGGATTTGCCCTCATCAGACTCATACTTTCGCACACTTCACATACTTGTTGAACAGATCCTGGGTTTTTTCTGGTTTGGATCACGTAGTAGTGTGGTACCACACTGAAACAGTCGATTAAACCAGGTTTCGATCAATATTTTTGAGGATAACGCATGTTAGGTCTGGGATAGGTCTAGGATTTGCCCTCATCAGACTCATACTTTCGCACACTTCACATACTCGTTGAACAGATCCTGGGTTATTTTCTGGTTTTGATCACATAGTAATGTGGTACCACACTGAAACAGTCGATTAAACCTGGTTTCGATCAATATTTTTGAGGATAACGCATGTTAGGTCTGGGTTAGGTCTAGGATTTGCCCTCATCAGGCTCATACTTTCGCATATTTCTCATACTTCATGGCTAGATCCTGGGCTGTTTCTGGATTGTATCACGTAGTAGTGTGGCACCACACTGAAACAGTCCATTAGACCTGGTTTGGATCAATATTTTAGAGGATAACGCATGTTAGGTCTGGGATAGGTCTGGGATTTGCCCTCATCAGACTCATACTTTCGCACACTTCACATACTCGTTGAACAGATCCCGGGTTATTTTCTGGTTTGGATCACATAGTAATGTGGTACCACACTGAAACAGTCGATTAAACCAGGTTTCGATCAATATTTTTGAGGATAACGCATGTTAGGTCTAGGTTAGGCCGGGGATTTTCACTCAGCAGACTCATACTTTCGCATTCTTCACATACTTGTTGAACGGATCCTGGGTTTTTACTGGTTTGGATCACGTAGTAATGTGGTACCACACTGAAACATTCAATTAAACCTTGTCTTGATAAATATTTTAGAGGATAACGCATGTTAGGTCTGGGTTAGGTCTAGGATTTGCCCTCATCAGGCTCATACCTTCGCATATTTCTCATACTTCATGGCTAGATCCTGGGCTGTTTCTGGATTGTATCACGTAGTAATGTGGTACCACGCTGAAACAGTCAATTAAACCTGGTTTCGTTCAATATTTTAGAGGATAACGCAAGTTAGGTCTGGGATAGGTCTGGGATTTGCCCACATCAGGCTCATACTTTCGCGTTTTTCACATACTTGTTGAACAGATCCTGGGTTTTTTCTGGTTTGAGTCACGTAGTAATGTGGTACCACACTGAAACAGTCGATTAAACCTGGTTTCGCTCAATATTTTAGAAGATAACGCATGTTAGGTCTAGGTTAGGCCTGGGATTTGCCCACATCAGGGTCATACTTTCGCAGTTTTAACATGCATGTTGACCTGATCGAGGGATTTTTCTGCTTTGGATCACGTAGTAAAGTGGTGCCACAACTAAAACAGTCAATTAAACCTGGTTTCGATCATTATTTTAGAGGATAACGCAGGTTAGGTCTGGGATAGGTCTGGGATTAGCCCTCATCTGACTCATACTTTCGCACACTTCACATACTCGTTGACAAGATCCTGGGTTTTTTTCTGGTTTGAATCACGTAGTAATGTGGTACCACACTGAAACAGTCGATTAAACCTGGTTTGGATCAATATTTTAGAGGATAACGCATGTTAGGTCTAGGTTAGGTCTGGGATTTTCACTCATCAGACTCATACTTTCACATTCTTCACATACTTTTTGAACGGATCCTGGGTTTTTTCTGGTTTGGATCACGTAGTAATGTGGTACCACACTGAAACAATCAATTAAAACTGGTATTGATAAATATTTTAGAGGATAACGCATGTTAGGTCTGGGATAGGTCTGGGATTTGCCCTCATCAGACTCATACTTTCGGACACTTCACATACTCGTTGAACAGATCCTGGGTTATTTTCGGGTTTGGATCACATAGTAATGTTGTACCACACTGAAACAGTCGATTAAACCTGGTTTGGATCAATATTTTAGAGGATAACGCATGTTAGGTCTAGGTTAGGGGTGGGATTTTCACACATCAGACTCATACATTCGCATTCTTCACATACTTGTTGAACGGATCCTGGGTTTTTTCTGGTTTGGTTCACGTAGTAATGTGGGACCACACTGAAACAATCAATTAAACCTGGTTTGCATCAATATCTTAGAGGACAACGCAAGTTAGGTCTGGGATAGGTCTGGGATTTGCCCTCATCAGGGTCATACTTTCGCAGTTCTAACATACATGTTGACCTGATCGAGTGTTTTTTCTGCTTTGGATCACGTAGTAAAGTGGTACCACACTGAAACAGTCCATTAAACCTGGTTTGGATCAATATTTTAGAGGATAACGCATGTTAGGTCCAGGTTAGGGGTGGGATTTTCACACATCAGACACATACTTTCGCATTCTTCACATACTTGTTGAACGGATCATGGGTTTTTTCTGGTTTGGATCACGTAGTAGTGTGGTACCACACTGAAACTGTCCATTAAACCTGGTTTCGATCAATATTTTAGAGAGTAATACATGTTAGGTCTAGGTTTGGACTGGGATTTGCTCTCATCATGCTCATTCTTTCGCATATTTCTCATACTTGATGTCTAGATCCTGGGCTTTTTCTGGATTGCATCACGTAGTAATGAAATACAACACTGAAACAGTCAATTAAACCTGGTTTCCATCAATATTTTAGAGGACAACGCATCTTAGGTCTAGGTTAGGCCTGGGATTTGCCCTCGTCAGGGTCATACTTTCGCAGTTTTAACATACCTGTGACCCGATCGAGGGTTTTTTCCGCTTTGGATCACGTAGTAAAGTGGTACCACACTGAAGCAGTCCATTAAACCCGGTTTGGATCAATATTTTAGAGGATAACGCATTTTAGGTTTGGGTTAGGTCTAGGATTTGCCCTCATCAGGCTCATACTTTCGCATATTTCTCGTACTTCATGGCTATATCCCGGGCTGTTTCTGGATTGTATCACGTAGTAATGTGGTACCACGCTGAAACAGTCTCTTAAGCCTCGTTTCGATCAATATTTTAGAGGATAACGCAAGTTAGGTCTGGGATTCGCCCTCATCAGGCTCATACTTTCGCGTTTTTCACATACTTGTTGAACTGATCCTGGGTTTTTTTCTGGATTGGATCACGTAGCAATGTGGAACCACACTGAAACAGTCAATTAAACCTGGTTTCGATCATTATTTTAGAGGATAACGCAGGTTTGGTCTTGGATAGGTCTGGGATTAGCCCTCATCTGACTCATACTTTCGCACACTTCACATACTCGTTGAACGGAACCTGGGTTATTTTCTGGTTTGGATCACATAGTAATGTGGTACCACACTGAAACAGTCGATTAAACCAGGTTTCGATCAATATTCTTGAGGATATCGCATGTTAGGTCTAGGTTAGGCCGGGGTTTTTCACTCATCAGACTCATACTTTCGCATTCTTCACATACTTTTTGAACGGATCCTGGGTTTTTTCTGGTTTGGATCACGTAGTAATGTGGTACCACACTGAAACAATCAATTAAACCTGGTATTGATAGTTATTTTAGAGGATAACGCATGTTAAGTTTGGGTTAGGTCTAGGATTTGCCCTCATCAGGCTCATACGTTCGCATATTTCTCATACTTCATGGCTAGATCCTGGGCTGTTTCTGGTTTGGATGACGTAGTAGTGTGGTACCACACTGAAACAGTCCATTAGACCTGGTTTGGATCAATATTTTAGAGGATAACGCATGTTAGGTCTGGGATAGGTCTGGGATTTGCCCTCATCAGACTCATACTTTCGCACACTTCACATACTCGTTGAACAGATCCTGGGTTATTTTCTGGTTTGGATCACATAGTAATGTGGTACCACACTGAAACAGTCGATTAAACCAGGTTTCGATCAATATTTTTGAGGATAACGCATGTTAGGTCTGGGATAGGTCTAGGATTTGCCCTCATCAGACTCATACTTTCGCACACTTCACATACTTGTTGAACGGATCCTGGGTTTTTACTGGTGTGGATCACATAGTAATGTGGTACCACACTGAAACAGTCAATTAAATCTGGTTTCGATCAATATTTTAGAGAATAATTCATGTTAGGTCTAGGTTTGGTCTGGGATTTGCTCTCATCAGGCTCATTCTTTCGCATATTTCTCATACTTGATGTCTAGATCCTGGGCTTTTTCTGGATTGCATCACGTCGTAATGAAGTACAACACTGAAACAGTCAATTAAACCTGGTTTCCATCAATATTTTAGAGGACAACGCATGTTAGGTCTAGGTTAGGCCTGGGATTTGCCCTCGTCAGGGTCATACTTTCGCAGTTTTAGCATACATGTTGACCCGATCGAGGGTTTTTTCCGCTTTGGATCACGTAGTAAAGTGGTACCACACTGAAGCAGTCCATTAAACTCGGTTTGGATCAATATTTTAGAGGATAACGCATGTTAGGTTTGGGTCAGGTCTAGGACTTGCCCTCATCAGGCTCATACTTTCGCATATTTCTCATACTTCATGGCTAGATCCCGGGCTGTTTCTGGATTGTATCACGTAGTAATGTGGTACCACGCTGAAACAGTCACATAAACCTCGTTTCGATCAATATTTTAGAGGATAACGCAAGTTAGGTCTGGGATAGGTCTGGGATTCGCCCTCATCAGGCTCATACTTTCGCGTTTTTCACATACTTGTTGAACTGATCCTGGGTTTTTTCTGGTTTGGATCACGTAGCAATGTGGAAACACACTGAAACAGTCGATTAAACCTGGTTTCGATCAAAATTTTAGAGGATAACGCAAGTTTGGTCTGGGATAGGTCTGGGATTTGCCCTCATCAGGCTCATACTTTCGCGTTTTTCACATACTTGTTGAACAGATCCTGGGTTTTTTCTGGTTTGAGTCACGTAGTAATGTGGTACCACACTGAAACAGTCGATTAAACCTGGTTTCGCTCAATATTTTAGAAGATAACGCATGTTAGGTCTAGGTTAGGCCTGGGATTTGCCCACATCAGGGTCATACTTTCGCAGTTTTAACATGCATGTTGACCTGATCGAGGGATTTTTCTGCTTTGGATCACGTAGTAAAGTAGTGCCACAACTAAAACAGTCAATTAAACCTGGTTTCGATCATTATTTTAGAGGATAACGCAGGTTAGGTCTGGGATAGGTCTGGGATTAGCCCTCATCTGACTCATACTTTCGCACACTTCACATACTCGTTGACAAGATCCTGGGTTTTTTTCTGGTTTGGATCACGTAGTAATGTGGTACCACACTGAAACAGTCGATTAAACCTCGTTTGGATCAATATTTTAGAGGATAACGCATGTTAGGTCTAGGTTAGGGGTGGGATTTTCACACATCAGACTCATACATTCGCATTCTTCACATACTTGTTGAACGGATCTTGGGTTTTTTCTGGTTTGGATCACGTAGTAGTGTGGTACCACACTGAAACTGTCCATTAAACCTGGTTTCGATCAATATTTTAGAGAGTAATACATGTTAGGTCTAGGTTTGGACTGGGATTTGCTCTCATCATGCTCATTCTTTCGCATATTTCTCATACTTGATGGCTAGATCCTGGGCTTTTTCTGGATTGCATCACGTAGTAATGAAGTACAACACTGAAACAGTCAATTAAACCTGGTTTCCATCAATATTTTAGAGGACAACGCATCTTAGGTCTAGGTTAGGCCTGGGATTTGCCCTCGACAGGGTCATACTTTCGCAGTTTTAACATACCTGTTGACCCGATCGAGGGTTTTTTCCGCTTTGGATCACGTAGTAAAGTGTTACCACACTGAAGCAGTCCATTAAACCCGGTTTGGATCAATATTTTAGAGGATAACGCATTTTAGGTCTAGGTTAGGCCTGGGATTTTCACTCATCAGACACATACTTTCGCATTCTTCACATACTTGTTAAACGGATCCTGGGTTTTTTCTGGTTTGGATCACGTAGTAATGTGGGACCACACTGAAACAGTCAATTAAACCTGGTTTCGATCAATATTTTACAGAATAATGCATGTTAGGTCTAGCTTAGGTCTGGGATTTGTTCTCATCAGGCTCATTCTTTCGCATATTTCTCATACTTGATGGCTAGATCCTGGGCTTTTTCTGGATTGCATCACGTAGTAATGAAGTACAACACTGAAACAGTCAATTAAACCTGGTTTGCATCAATATCTTAGAGGACAACGCAAGTTAGGTCTGGGATAGGTCTGGGATTTGCCCTCATCAGGCTCATACTTTCGCAGTTCTAACATACATGTTGACCTGATCGAGTGTTTTTTCTGCTTTGGATCACGTAGTAAAGTGGTACCACACTGAAACAGTCGATTAAACCAGGTTTCGATCAATATTTTTGAGGATAACGCATGTTAGGTCTGGGTTAGGTCTAGGATTTGCTCTCGTCAGGCTCATACTTTCGCATATTTATTATACTTCATGGATAGATCCTGGGCTATTTTCTGGTTTGGATCACATAGTAATGTGGTACCACACTGAAACAGTCGATTAAACCAGGTTTCGATCAATATTTTTGAGGATAACGCATGTTAGGTCTAGGTTAGGCCTGGGATTTTCACTGATCAGACTCATTCTTTCGCATTCTTCACATACTTGTTGAACGGATCCTGGGTTTTTTCTGGTTTGGATCACGTAGTAATGTGGGACCACACTGAAACAATCAATTAAACCTGGTCTTGATAAATATTTTAGAGGATAACGCATGTTAGGTCTGGGTTAGGTCTAGGATTTGCTCCCGTCAGGCTCATACTTTCGCATATTTCTCATACCTCATGGCTAGATCCTGGGCTATTTCTGGATTGGATGACGTAGTAATGTGGTACCACACTGAAACAGTCAATTAAAGCTGGTTTCGATCAATATTTTAGAGGATAACGCAAGTTAGGTCTGGGATAGGTCTAGGATTTGCCCTCATCAGGCTCATTCTTTCGCATATTTCTCACACTTGAAGGCTAGATCCTGGGCTATTTCTGGATTGGTTCACGTAGTAATGTGGTACCACATTGAAACAGTCAATTAAACCTGGTTTCGATCAATATTTTAGAGGATAACGCAAGTTAGGTCTGGGATAGGTCTGGGATTTGCCCTCATCAGGCTCATACTTTCGCGTTTTTCACATACTTGTTGAACAGATCCTACGTTTTTTTCTGGTTTGGATCACGTAGTCGTGTGGTACCACACTGAAACTGTCCATGAAACCTGGTTTCGATCAATATTTTTGAGGATGACGCATGTTAGGTCTAGGTTAGGCCGAGGATTTTCACTCATCAGACTCATACTTTCGCATTCTTCACATACTTGTTGAACGGATCCTGGGGTTTTACTGGATTTGATCACGTAGCAATGTGGTACCACACTGAAACTGTCCATTAAACCTGGTTTCGATCAATATTTTTGAGGATAACGCATGTTAGGTCTAGTTTAGGCCTGGGATTTTCACTCATCAGACTCATACTTTCTCATTCTTCACATACATGTTGACCTGATCGAGTGTTTTTTCTGCTTTGGATCACGTAGAAAAGTGGTACCACACTGAAACAGTCCATTAAACCTGGTTTGGATCAATATTTAAGAGGATAACGCATGTTAGGTCTAGGTTAGGGGTGGGATTTTCACACATCAGACTCATACTTTCGCATTCTTCACATACTTGTTGAACGGATCCTGGGTTTTTTCTGGTTTGGTTCACGTAGTAATGTGGGACCACACTGAAACAATCAATTAAACCTGGTTTGCATCAATATCTTAGAGGACAACGCAAGTTAGGTCTGGGATAGGTCTGGGATTTGCCCTCATCAGGGTCATACTTTCGCAGTTCTAACATACATGTTGACCTGATCGAGTGTTTTTTCTGGTTTGGGTCACGTAGTAATGTGGTACCACACTGAAACAGTCGATTAAACCAGGTTTCGATCAATATTTTTGAGGATAACGCATGTTAGGTCTAGGGTAGGCCTGGGATTTTCACGCATCAGACTCATACTTTCGCATTCTTCACATACTTGTTGAACGGATCCTGGGTTTTTTCTGGTATGGATCACGTAGTAATGTGGTACCACACTGAAACATTCAGTTAGACCTGGTCTTGATAAATATTTTTGAGGATAACGCATGTTAGGTCTGGGTTAGGTCTAGGATTAGCCCTCATCAGGCTCATACTTTCGCATATTTATTATACTTCATGGATAGATCCTGGGCTATTTTCTGGTTTGGATCACATAGTAATGTGGTACCACACTGAAACAGTCGATTAAACCAGGTTTCGATCAATATTTTTGAGGATAACGCATGTTAGGTCTAGGTTAGGCCTGGGATTTTCACTCATCAGACTCATTCTTTCGCATTCTTCACATACTTGTTGAACGGATCCTGGGTTTTTTCTGGTTTGGATCACGTAGTAATGTGAGACCACACTGAAACAATCAATTAAACCTGGTCTTGATAAATATTTTAGAGGATAACGCATGTTAGGTCTGAGTTAGGTCTAGGATTTGCTCTCGTCAGGCTCATACTTTCGCATATTTCTCATACTTCATTGCTAGATCCTGGGCTATTTCTGGATTGGATCACGTAGTAATGTGGTACCACACTGAAACAGTCAATTAAAGCTGGTTTCGATCAATATTTTAGAGGATAACGCAAGTTAGGTCTGGGATAGGTCTAGGATTTGCCCTCATCAGGCTCATACTTTCGCATATTTCTCACACTTGAAGGCTAGATCCTGGGCTTTTTCTGGATTGCATCACGTAGTATTGTGGTACCACACTGAAACAGTCGATTAAACCAGGTTTCGATCAATATCTTTGAGGATAACGCATGTTAGGTCTAGTTTAGGCCTGGGATTTTCACTCATCAGACTCATACTTTCTCATTCTTCACATACTTGTTGAACGGATCTTGGGTTTTTTCTGGTGTGGATGACGTAGCAATGTGGTACCACACTGAAACAATCAATTAAACCTGGTCTTGATAAATATTTTAGAGGATAAGGCATGTTAGGTCTGGGTTAGGTCTAGGATTTGCTATCGTCAGGCTCATACTTTCGCATATTTCTCATACCTCATGGCTAGATCCTGGGCTTTTTCTGGATTGCATCACGTAGTATTGTGGTACCACACTGAAACAGTCAATTAAACCTGGTTTCGATCAATATTTTAGAGGATAACGCAAGTTAGGTCTGGGATAGGTCTGGGATTTGCCATCATCAGGCTCATACTTTCGCGGTTTTCACAGACTTGTTGAACAGATCCTGTGTTTTTTTCTGGTTTGGATCACGTAGTAGTGTGGTACCACACTGAAACTGTCCATTAAACCTGGTTTCGATAAATATTTTTGAGGATAACGCATGTTAGGACTAGGTTAGGCCGAAGATTTTCACTCATCAGACTCATACTTTCGCATTCTTCACATACTTGTTGAACGGATCCTGGGGTTTTACTGGATTTGATCACGTAGTAATGTGGTACCACACTGAAACAGTCAATTAAACCAGGTTTCGATCAATATTATAGAGGATAACGCAAGTTAGGTGTGGGTTAGGTCTGGGATTTGCCCACATCAGGGTCATACTTTCGCATTTTTCACATACTTGTTGAACAGATCCAGGGTTTTTTCTGTTATGGATCACATAGTAATGTGGTACCACACTGAAACAGTCGATTAAACCAGGTTTCGATCAATATTTTTGAGGATAACGCATGTTAGGTCTAGGTTAGGCCCGGGATTTGCCCACATCAGGCTCATACTTTCGCGTTTTTCGCATACTTCTTGAACAGATCCTGGGTTTTTTTCTGGTTTGGATCACGTAGTAGTGTGGTACCACACTGAAACTGTCCATTAAACCTGGTTTCGATCAATATTTTTGAGGATAACGCATGTTAGATCTAGGTTAGGCCGAGGATTTTCACTCATCAGACTCATACTTTCGCATTCTTCACATACTTGTGGAACGGATCCTGGGTTTTTTCTGGTATGGTTCACGCAGTAATGTGGTACCACTCTGAAACAGCCCACTAAACCTGGTTTCGATCAATACTTTAGAGGATAACGAAAGTTATATCTAGGTTAGTCCTGGGATTTGCCCTCATCAGACTCATGCTTTCGCATTTTTCACATACTTGTTGAACAGATCCTGGGTTTTTTCTGGTACGGATCACGTAGTAATGTGGTACCACAATGAAACATTCAGTTAAACCTGGTCTTGATAAATATTTTTGCGGATAACGCATGTTAGGTCTGGGTTAGGTCTAGGATTTGCCCTCATCCGGCTCATACTTTTGCATATTTATTATACTTCATGGATAGATCCTGGGCTATTTTCTGGTTTGGATCACATAGTAATGTGGTACCACACTTAAACAGTCGATTAAACCAGGTTTCGATCAATATTTTTGAGGATAACGCATGTTAGGTCTAGGTTAGGCCCGGGATTTGCCCTCAACAGCCTCATACTTTCGCATATTTCTCATACTTCATGCCTGGATCCTGGGCTATTACTGGATTGGATCACGTAGTAATGTGGTACCACACTGAAACAGTCAATTAAACCTGGTTTCGATCAATATTTTAGAGAATAATTCATGTTAGGTCTGGGTTAGGTCTGGGATTTGCTCTCATCAGGCTCATTCTTTCGCATATCTCTCATACTTGATGGCTAGATCCTGGGCTTTTTCTGGATTGCATCACGTAGTAATGAAGTACAACACTGAAACAGTCAATTAAACCTGGTTTCGATCAATATTTTCGAGAATAATTCATGTTAGGTCTAGGTTAGGCCTGGGATTTGCCCTCATCAGGGTCATACTTTCGCAGTTCTAACATACATGTTGACCTGATCGAGGGTTTTTTCTGCTTTGGATCACGTAGTAAAGTGGTATCACACTGAAACAGTCCACTAAACCTGGTTTGGATCAATATTTTAGAGGATAACGCATGTTAGGTCTAGGTTAGGGGTGGGATTTTCACACATCAGACTCATACTTTCGCATTCTTCACATACTTGTTGAACGGATCCTGGGTTTTTTCTGGTTTGGTTCACGTAGTAATGTGGGACCACACAGAAACAATCAATTAAACCTGGTTTGCATCAATATCTTAGAGGACAACGCAAGTTAGGTCTGGGATAGGTCTGGGATTTGCCCTCATCAGGGTCATACTTTCGCAGTTCTAACATACATGTTGACCTGATCGAGTGTTTTTTCTGGTTTGGGTCACGTAGTAATGTGGTACCACACTGAAACAGCCGATTAAACCAGGTTTCGATCAATATTTTTGAGGATAACGCATGTTAGGTCTAGGTTAGGCCTGGGATTTTCACGCATCAGACTCATACTTTCGCATTCTTCACATACTTGTTGAACGGATCCTGGGTTTTTTCTGGTATGGATCACGTAGTAATGTGGTACCACACTGAATCATTCAGTTAGACCTGGTCTTGATAAATATTTTTGAGGATAACGCATGTTAGGTCTGGGTTAGGTCTAGGATTTGCCCTCATCAGGCTCATACTTTCGCATATTTATTATACTTCATGGATAGATCCTGGGCTATTTTCTGGTTTGGATCACATAGTAATGTGGTACCACACTGAAACAGTCGATTAAACCAGGTTTCGATCAATATTTTTGAGGATAACGCATGTTAGGTCTAGGTTAGGCCTGGGATTTTCACTCATCAGACTCATTCTTTCGCATTCTTCACATACTTGTTGAACGGATCCTGGGTTTTTTCTGGTTTGGATCACGTAGTAATGTGGGACCAAACTGAAACAATCAATTAAACCTGGTCTTGATAAATATTTTAGAGGATAACGCATGTTAGGTCTGGGTTAGGTCTAGGATTTGCTCTCGTCAGGCTCATACTTTCGCATATTTCTCATACCTCATTGCTAGATCCAGGGCTATTTCTGGATTGGATCACGTAGTAATGTGGTACCACACTGAAACAGTCAATTAAAGCTGGTTTCGATCAATATTTTAGAGGATAACGCAAGTTAGGTCTGGGATAGGTCTAAGATTTGCCCTCATCAGACTCATACTTTCGCATCTTTCTCACACTTGAAGGCTAGATCCTGGGCTTTTTCTGGATTGCATCACGTAGTATTGTGGTACCACACTGAAACAGTCGATTAAACCAGGTTTCGATCAATATCTTTGAGGATAACGCATGTTAGGTCTAGTTTAGGCCTGGGATTTTCACTCATCAGCCTCATACTTTCTCATTCTTCACATACTTGTTGAACGGATCTTGGGTTTTTTCTGGTGTGGATGACGTAGTAATGTGGTACCACACTGAAACAATCAATTAAACCTGGTCTTGATAAATATTTTAGAGGATAACGCATGTTAGGTCTGGGTTAGGTCTAGGATTTGCTTTCGTCAGGCTCATACTTTCGCATATTTCTCATACCTCATGGCTAGATCCTGGGCTATTTCTGGATTGGATCACGTAGTAGTGTGGTACCACACTGAAACTGTCCATTAAACCTGGTTTCGATCAATATTTTTGAGGATAACGCATGTTAGGTCTACGTTAGGCCGAGGATTTTCACTCATCAGACTCATGCTTTCGCATTCTTCACATACTTGTTGAACGGATCTTGGGTTTTTTCTGGTGTGGATGACGTAGTAATGTGGTACCACACTGAAACAATCAATTAAACCTGGTCTTGATAAATATTTTAGAGGATAACGCATGTTAGGTCTGGGTTAGGTCTAGGATTTGCTTTCGTCAGGCTCATACTTTCGCATATTTCTCATACCTCATGGCTAGATCCTGTGTTTTTTTCTGGTTTGGATCACGTAGTAGTGTGGTACCACACTGAAACTGACCATTAAACCTGGTTACGATCAATATTTTTGAGGATAACGCATGTTAGGACTAGGTTAGGCCGAGGATTTTCACTCATAAGACTCATACTTTCGCATTCATCACATACTTGTTGAACGGATCCTTGGGTTTTACTGGATTTGATCACATAGTATTGTGGTACCACACTGAAACAGTCAATTAAACCAGGTTTCGATCAATATTTTAGAGGATAACGCAAGTTAGGTCTGGGTTAGGTCTGGGATTTGCCCACATCAGTGTCATACTTTCGCATTTTTCACATACTTGTTGAACAGATCCAGGGTTTTTTCTGGTATGGATTACATAGTAATGTGGTACCACACTGAAACAGTCGATTAAACCAGGTTTCGATCAATATTTTTGAGGATAACGCATGTTAGGTCTAGGTTAGGCCCGGGATTTGCCCACATCAGGCTCATACTTTCGCGTTTTTCGCATACTTGTTGAACAGATCCTGGGTTTTTTCTGGTATGAATCACGTAGTAATGTGGTACCACACTGAAACATTCAGTTAAACGTGGTCTTGATAAATATTTTTGCGGATAACGCATGTTAGGTCTGGGTTAGGTCTAGGATTTGCCCTCATCAGGCTCATACTTTCGCATATTTATTATACTTCATGGATAGATCCTGGGCTATTTTCTGGTTTGGATCACATAGTAATGTGGTACCACACTGAAACAGTCGATTAAACCAGGTTTCGATCAATATTTTTGAGGATAACGCATGTTAGGTCTAGGTTAGGCCTGGGATTTGCCCTCATCAGGCTCATACTTTCGCATATTTCTCATACTTCATGGCTGGATCCTGGGCTATTACTGGATTGGATCACGTAGTAATGTGGTACCACACTGAAACAGTCCATTAAACCTGGTTTGGATCAATATTTTAGAGGATAACGCATGTTAGGTCTAGGTTAGGGGTGGGATTTTCACACATCAGACTCATACTTTCGCATTCTTCACATACTTGTTGAACGGATCCTGGGTTTTTTCTGGTTTGGTTCACGTAGTAATGTGGGACCACACTGAAACAATCAATTAAACCTGGTTTGCATCAATATCTTAGAGGACAACGCAAGTTAGGTCTGGGGTAGGTCTGGGATTTGCCCTCATCAGGGTCATACTTTCGCAGTTCTAACATACATGTTGACCTGATCGAGTGTTTTTTCTGGTTTGGGTCACGTAGTAATGTGGTACCACACTGAAACAGTCGATTAAACCAGGTTTCGATCAATATTTTTGAGGATAACGCATGTTAGGTCTAGGTTAGGCCTGGGATTTTCACGCATCAGACTCATACTTTCGCATTCTTCACATACTTGTTGAACGGATCCTGGGTTTTTTCTGGTATGGATCACGTAGTAATGTGGTACCACACTGAAACATTCAGTTAGACCTGGTCTTGATAAATATTTTTGAGGATAACGCATGTTAGGTCTGGGTTAGGTCTAGGATTTGCCCTCATCAGGCTCATACTTTCGCATATTTATTATACTTCATGGATAGATCCTGGGCTATTTTCTGGTTTGGATCACATAGTAATGTGGTACCACACTGAAACAGTCGATTAAACAAGGTTTCGATCAATATTTTTGAGGATAACGCATGTTATGTCTGGGTTAGGCCTGGGATTTGCCCTCATCAGGCTCATACTTTCGCATATTTCTCATACTTCATGGCTGGATCCTGGGCTATTACTGGATTGGATCACGTAGTAATGTGGTACCACACTGAAACATTCAGTTAGACCTGGTCTTGATAAATATTTTTGAGGATAACGCATGTTAGGTCTGGGTTAGGTCTAGGATTTGCCCTCATCAGGCTCATACTTTCGCATATTTATTATACTTCATGGATAGATCCTGGGCTATTTTCTGGTTTGGATCACATAGTAATGTGGTACCACACTGAAACAGTCGATTAAACCAGGTTTCGATCAATATTTTTGAGGATAATGCATGTTAGGTCTAGGTTAGCCCTGAAATTTTCACTCATCAGACTCATACTTTCGCGTTTTTCACATACTCGTTGAACAGATCCTGGGTTTTTTCTGGTACGGATCACGTAGTAATGTGGTACCACAATGAAACATTCAGTTAAACCTGGTCTTGATAAATATTTTTGCGGATAACGCATGTTAGGTCTGGGTTAGGTCTAGGATTTGCCCTCATCAGGCTCATTCTTTCGCATATTTCTCAAACTTGATGTCTAGATCCTGGGCTTTTTCTGGATTGCATCACGTAGTAATGTGGTACCACACTGAAACATTCAATTAAACCTGGTCTTGATAAATATTTTAGAGGATAACGCATGTTAGGTCTGGGATAGGTCTGGGATTTGCCCTCATCAGACTCATACTTTCGTATTCTTCACATACTTGTTGAACGGATCCTGGGTTTTTTCTGGTTTGGATCACGTAGTAATGTGGGTCCACACTGAAACAATCAATTAAACCAGGTCTTGATAAATATTTTAGAGGATAACGCATGTTAGGTCTGGGATAGGTCTGGGATTTGCCCTCATCAGACGCATACTTTCGCACACTTCACATACTCGTTGAACAGATCCTGGGTTATTTTCTGGTTTGGATCGCATAGTAATGTGGTACCACACTGAAACAGTCGATTAAGCCAGGTTTCTATCAATATTTTTGAGGATAACGCATGTTATGTCTAGGTTAGGCCTGGGATTTTCACTCATCAGGCTCATACTTTCGCATTCATCACATACTTGTTGAACGGATCCTGGGTTTTTTCTGGTTTGGATCACGTAGTAATGTGGGACCACACTGAAACAGTCAATTAAACCTGGTTTCGATCAATATTTTAGAGAATAATTCATGTTAGGTCTAGGTTAGGTCTGGGATTTGCTCTCATCAGGCTCATTCTTTCGCATATTTCTCATACTTGATGGCTAGATCCTGGGCTTTTTCTGGATTGCATCACGTAGTAATGAAGTACAACACTGAAACAGTCAATTAAACCTGGTTTCCATCAATACTTTAGAGGACAACGCATGTTAGGTCTAGGTTAGGCCTGGGATTTGCCCACATCAGGGTCATACTTTCGCAGTTTTATCATACATGTTGACGTGATCGAGGGTTTTTTCTGCTTTGGATCACGTAGTAAAGTGGTACCACACTGAAACAGTCGATTAAACCAGGTTTCGATCAATATTTTTGAGGATAACGCATGATAGGTCTAGGTTAGGCCTGGGATGTGCCCTCATCAGGGTCATACTTTCGCAGTTCTAACATACATGTTGACCTGATCGAGTGCTTTTTCTGCTTTGGATCACGTAGTAAAGTGGTACCACACTGAAACAGTCCATTAAACCTGGTTTGGATCAATATTTTAGAGGATAACGCATGTTAGGTCTAGGTTAGGTCTGGGATTTTCACTCATCAGGCTCATACTTTTTTTTTTTTTTTTTTTTTTTTTTTTTTTTTTTTTTGTCGTGGGGAAAATCTTCGAAAGACTCCCTCCCACCTCCTTGGGGAGAGGTGGGAGGGGTGTGTGGGATTCCCCGCGCCCGTACAACGACAGGCGCGGGACCTACCCACTAAAAACCCCACGGTGACCCTTCGGCACGCTTTGGGAGGATACCGGGAATCGCTCGAAGCATTCTTCCGGTATCCTCCCCGTGCCCGCGCTTTCGCGCCCATCCCCCGGGAGGACAATCGGTCCCCCCAGTAGACACACTGCCTCATAGCGGCGGGACGGGGCCACTCCATCCCGCCGCTATCCGTCCCGGGGCCGCATTTAGTGGCGGCTGCGAGCCCCAACTCGCAACCGCCCGCGACCCCGTTTCCACCCCTCGGCAGCCGGGCGTTCATGGCCGCACCAGACCACCGAGGGTGCCTCCCCTTGCGTCGGACCGGTAGGTGGAGGCACTCCTACCCCCAACCGGTCCGACCCGGCGCCGCCTGGCGGGAGGAGGGTCCCCTCAGGACCCCCCTCCCAGCCTAGGTCATCCGCCACGCCGAGGCGGCCGCCCGCGACGCCTCGCGACCGGGCGACGACCTCGGGCCACCGCACGAGCGCGAGCTTCAGCGCGCCGCTGAAGCTCGCGCTCCCTCCCCGCGGCCTCCTTCTGCAACATTACATTCTCGCAGAAGGAGGCCACGGCCCTCCACTTCTCCTCGCTGCCGAGCATGGCGCGCACCACGCCCGGCAGCGAGACATCCCGCCCGACGACGCCGACCAGGACACGGCGCTCCCCCTCCCACGCGGGGCATACCTCCAGGGTATGATCCGCCGTGTCCTGCTCAGCGTCGCAGTGGCAGCAACGCGCCGTCGGCTCCTTCCCTATCCGGCACAGGTATCTTCCGAAGCTGCCATGCCCGGAAAATACCTGTGCCAGCCGGTAGGTGAGGCTGCCATGGCCTCTGTCCAGCCACTCCTTCAGGAGTGGCCGAACAGCCCCGACAGTCCGGTGCCCCGCGGTTGGCAGAGCCAGCCGCTCCTGCCACGCGAGCAACACGGACTGCCGGGCCTGGCGCTTCAAATCGCCCCAAGCAGGTTCCTGCCCGCCCGGGACCGCCCCCACCCCCGCGCGACGGTCGACGCGGTGTCGGTACATCAACGCGTGCGACCGCGCGAGCAGGTCCATGGGCGGCATCCCCGCTAGAACCGTCGCCGCCTCATGTGACATGGTCCGATACCCGCGGACGACCCTGAGCGCCATGCGCCTCTGCACCCGACGCAGCATAGTCATGCTGCGCCGGGAGGCAGCCAGGTCGTCCGCCCAGACGGGGGCCCCGTATAGGGCCACCGACTGGACCATTGCCACATAGAGGCGACGAACTCGGCCCGCCGGGCCCCCCAGGTTGGGCAGGATCCGGCCCAGAGCCGCAACCATCCTTTCCAACCGGGGGACCAGGCAGCGGAAATGCTTCTCGAAACGCCAGTGGCTATCGAGGATCAGCCCCAGATACCTGATCTGGGGCTTCACCTCGATGTCAGCCCCACCCACCCGAATCAGAGGGGGTGGCGGATCCTGCCGAGGTGAATGAAACGCAATCACCTCGGTCTTATGGACCGCCACCGTCATCCCCATCCCCCTGATCCGGTCGACGACGCGTTGCGACCCCTCCTCCGCGCGACGCATGGCCCTCCCCCAGTGCGCCCCGACGGCCAGCACCAGTGTGTCATCCGCATAACACACCGTGCTGACGCCGTCGGGGAGGCCGGCCCGCAACACCGAGTCGTACGCGATGTTCCACAGGAGTGGCCCGAGGACCGACCCCTGCGGAACACCGCAGTACACCTCCCTCCGCATATCACCATCCCGGCCCGGATACTCGATCCACCTGCCGCGGAGATAATCCCCGACGACCGCCCTGAGACAAGGGGGGACTCGATGATATTCGAGCCCCCTCCTTATCTCTTCCCAGGGGAGGGTGTTAAAGGCATTGGCAATATCCAAGGATATTGCCAATGCCACCCCTCCCCGGGAGACGGCCGCCTCCGAGAGGGCCCTCACACGACCTATCGCGTCGATAGTCGATCGGCCCCCCCGGAAACCGAACTGGCAGTCGGCCAGACCGGGATCACCCCGCGACAGGTGCTCGACGAGGCGGGCAGCAATCACACGCTCGAAGAGCTTGCCCACCTCGTCGAGGAGACAAATGGGCCGGTATGCGGAGGGAGACTCCGCGGGCCGACCCTCCTTCCGGAGGAGGACCATCCTCGCCACCTTCCAACTGGGGGGGAATCGCCCGTCCCTCAGGCAGCGGTCGAACAACCGCCTGAGGTCGGCCCCAAGGACGCCCTGGGTCAAGACCCAAACCCGGCCGGGCACACCATCCGGACCCGGGGCCGTGTTACGAACCCCGAGCCGTCTGATGGCCGCTGCCAGCTCCTCCTGCGTGACCCCCATCTCGGCCGTCCACTCCACTGGGACAGCCGCCGCCGCCGGAGGACGCGGTCCCCTCTCCCCAATTGGGAAGAGTGTATTGACCACGTCCTCCAGCAGCCGGGGGTCAAGACCCTCGGTGAGGGGGGGCGCCCACGGGCGGAGCTTATTCAGCACCACCTTATATGGGCGCCCCCATGGATCGTCATCAAGGGTCTGGAGGAGCTCCTTCCATGCCTGGGTCTTGGCCCGTTTGATGGCGACCTGCAGAGCAACCCGCGCCACGCGGTATGCTCCATACAGGTCATCAGCTGCCCTCGCTCGCGCCACGCCGTCGCCTGGACGTTGACGACGGCGCGCGCGGGTGTACTGGCGTCGGGCGCGGACAGTCGCGACTCGCAACTCCGCGATCGCGTCCGACCACCAGTACACCGCCCGGCGAGGAGAAGCCCGCCCGACCCGAGGCATCGCCGCGTCGCAAATACCCGCGACCAATGCTCCGAGCCGGGCGACCTCCTCCTCTATGCTCGGCAACTCGGCCGCTCCCTGCGGCCAAGTTGCAGCGAGGGCAGCTGCCATCAGGGCGTCCTTGTCCAGGCGCCGAAGCGCCCAGCGGCGTGGTGGGGTGCCACGCAGGCGGCCGTGTCGGGATGCACTCGCGGCGGCAGAGACCTCCATCCGGATGTACCGGTGATCGGAGAGTGTCTCTGCCCACGCGACCACGTGCCAACCCGACACCATGCGCACGGCGTTGGGGGTCGCGAATCCAACATCCACGATGGACCCCCCATATCGCCGCACGCATGTGTGCTCCGACCCCCGGTTCAATACCCGGAGGTCGAGCCCCGCCGCCCAATCGCCCAGGATCCCGCCGCGAACGGAGGTCCTGGGGGATCCCCAAGCCACCGACTTGGCATTAAAATCCCCCAGGACCAGCACCGGCCGGGCCGCGTAGCGCTGCACGCATGCCGCGACCTCGGCCAAGTACAGCTCGAACGCAGCGTGACCGCTACGGGGCGAAATGTAGCATCCCACCACAGCAACTCCCCCCCAGTCCACGGCGACGAATCCCCGACCGCGCTCCAACAAGGAGAACGGTGGGGACCCGTCGCCCCCTCCCCATACCGTCGCCACCAAGCCGTCCGCGTCGCCCACCCAATGAGGGTGATCAGGGACGCGGTACGGCTCGGCGGCGACCGCCAGGCCAACCCCCCACTCCGCGAGGACTTGGGACATCAAGTCCTGTGCCGCGCGGCAGTGGTTGAGGTTGGCCTGGAGATCAGGCTCATACTTTCGCATTCTTCACATACTTGTTGAACGGATCCTGGGTTTTTTCTGGTTTGGATCACGTAGGAATGTGGGACCACACCGAAACAATCAATTAAACCTGGTCTTGATAAACATTTTAGAGGATAACGCATGTCAGGTCTGGGATAGGTCTGGGATTTGACCTCATCAGGGTCATACTTTCGCAGTTTTAACATGCATGTTGACCTGATCGAGGGTTTTTTCTGCTTTGGATCACGTAGTAAAGTGGTACCACAACTAAAACAGTCAATTAATCCTGGTTTCGATCATTATTTTAGAGGATAACGCAAGTTAGGTCTGGGATAAGTCTGGGATTAGCCCTCATCAGACTCATACTTTCGCATTCTTCACATACTTGTTGAACGGATCCTGGGTTTTTTCTGGTTTGGTTCACGTAGTAATGTGGTACCACACTGAAACATTCAATTAAACCTGGTCTTGATAAATATTTTGGAGGATAACGCATGTTAGGTTTGGGTTAGGTCTAGGATTTGTCCTCATCAGGCTGATACAATCGCATATTTCTCATACTTCATGGCTAGATCCTGGGCTGTTTCTGGATTGTATCACGTAGTAATGTGGTACCACGCTGAAACAGTCAATTAAACCTGGTTTCGATCAATATTTCAGAGGATAACGCAAGTTAGGTCTGGGATAGGTCAGGGATTCGCCCTGATCAGGCTCATACTTTCGCGTTTTTCACATACTTGTTGAACGGATCCTGGGTTTTTTCTGGTTTGGATCACGTAGTAATGTGGTGCCACACTGAAACAGTCGATTAAACCCGGCCTCGATCAATATTTTAGAGGATAACGAAAGTTAAGTCTGGGATAGGTCTGGGATTTGACCTCATCAGACTCATACTTTCGCACACTTCACATACTCGTTGAACAGATACTGGGTTATTTTCTGGTTTGGATCACATAGTAATGAGGTACCACACTGAAACAGTAGATTAAACCAGGTTTCGATCAATATTTTAGAGAATAATTCATGTTAGGTCTAGGTTAGGCCTGGGATTTTCACTCATCAGACTCATACTTTCGCATTCTTCACATACTTGTTGAACGGATCCTGGGTTTTTTCTGGTTTGGATCATGTAGTAATGTGGGACCACACTGAAACAGTCAATTAAACCTGTTTTCGATCAATATTTTAGAGAATAATTCATGTTAGGTCTAGGTTAGGTCTGGGATTTGCTCTCATCAGGCTCATTCTTTCACATATTTCTCATACTTGATGGCTAGATCCTGGGCTTTTTCTGGATTGCATCGCGTAGTAATGAAGTACAACACTGAAACAGTTAATTAAACCTGGTTTCCATCAATATCTTGGAGGACAACGCAAGTTAGGTCTGGGATAGGTCTGGGATTTGCCCTCATCAGGGTCATACTTTCGCAGTTCTAACATACATGTTGACCTGATCGAGGGTTTTTTCTGCTTTGGATCACGTAGTAAAGTGGTACCACAACTAAAACAGTCAATTAAACCTGGTTTCGATCATTATTTTAGAGGATAACGCAAGTTAGGTCTGGGATAGGTCTGGGATTAGCCCTCATCAGACTCATACTTTCGCATTCTTCATATACTTGTTGAACGGATCCTGGGTTTTGTCTGCTTTGGATCACGTAGTAAAGTGGTACCACACTGAAACCGTCCATTAAACCTGGTTTGGATCAATATTTTAGAGGATAACGCATGTTAGGTCTAGGTCAGGTCTGGGATATTCACTCATCAGACTCATACTTTCGCATTCTTCACATACTTGTTGAACGGATCCTGGGTTTTTTCTGGTTTGGATCACGTAATAATGTGGGACCACACCGAAACAATCAATTAAACCTGGTCTTGATAAATATTTTAGAGGATAACGCATGTCAGGTCTGGGATAGGTCTGGGATTTGACCTCATCAGGGTCATACTTTCGCAGTTTTAACATGCATGTTGACCTGATCCAGGGTTTTTTCTGCTTTGGATCACGTAGTAAAGTGGTACCACAACTAAAACAGTCAATTAAACCTGGTTTCGATCATTATTTTAGAGGATAACGCAAGTTAGGTCTGGGATTAGCCCTCATCAGACTCATACTTTCGCATTCTTCACATACTTGTTGAACGGATCCTGGGTTTTTTCTGGTTTGGATCACGTAGTAATGTGGTACCACAACTAAAACAGTCAATTAAACCTGTTTTCGATCATTATTTTAGAGGATAACGCAAGTTAGGTCTGGGATAGGTCTGGGATTTGCCCTCATCAGGCTCATACTTTCGCATATTTCTCATACTCCATGGCTAGATCCTGGGCTATTTCTGGATTGTATCACGTAGTAACGTGGTACCACGCTGAAACAGTCAATTAAACCTGGTTTCGATCAATATTTTAGAGGATAACGCAAGTTAGCTCTGGGATAGGTCTGGGATTTGCCCTCATCAGGCTCATACTTTCGCGTTTTTCACATACTTGTTGAACTGATCCAGGGTTTTTTCTGGTTTGGATCACGTAGCAATGTGGTACCACACTGAAACAGTCAATTAAACCTGGTCTTGATAAACATTATAGAGGATGACGCATGTTAGGTCTGGGATAGGTCTAGGATTTGCCCTCATGAGACTCATACTTTCGCACACTTCACATAGTCGTTGAACAGATCCTGGGTTATTTTCTGGTTTGGATCACATAGTAATGTGGTACCACACTGAAACAGTCGATTAAACCAGGTTTCGATCAATATTTTTGAGGATAACGCATGTTAGGTCTCGGTTAGGCCTGGGATTTTCACTCAGCAGACTCATACTTTCGCATTCTTCACATACTTGTTGAACGGATCCAGGGTTTTTTCTGGTTTGGATCACGTAGTAATGTCGGACCACACTGAAACAATCAATTAAACCCGGTCTTGATAAATATTTTAGAGGATAACGCATGTTAGGTCTGGGTTAGGTCTAGGATTTGCCCTCGTCAGGCTCATACTTTCGCAGTTTTAACATACATGTTGACGTGATCGAGGGTTTTTTCTGTTTTTTGAGCACGTAGTAAAGTGGTACCAAACTGAAACAGTCCATTAAACCTGGTTTGGATCAATATTTTAGAGGATAACGCATGTTAGGTCTAGGTTAACCCTGGGATTTTCACTCATCAGACTCATACTTTCGCATTCTTCACATACTTGTTGAACGGATCCTGGGTTTTTTCTGGTTTGGATCACGTAGTAATGTGGGACCACACTGAAACAGTCGATTAAGCCTGGTTTCGATTAATATTTTTGAGGATAACGCATGTTAGGTCTGGGATAGGTCTGGGATTTGCCCTCATCAGGCTCATACTTTCGCAGTTTTAACATGCATGTTGACCTGATCGAGGGTTTTTTCTGCATTGGATCACGTAGTAAAGTGGTACCACACTAAAACAGTCAATTAAACCTGGTTTCGATCAACATTTTAGAGGATAACGAAAGTTATGTCTAGTTTAGGCCTGGGATTTGCCCTCATCAGACTCATACTTTCGCATACTTCAGATACTTGTTGAACAGATCCTGGGTTTTTTTCTGGATTGGATCTCATAGTAATGTGGTACCACACTGAAACAGACGATTAAACCTGGTTTCGATCAATATTTTAGAGGATAACGCAAGTTAGGTATGGGATAGGTCTGGGATTCGCCCTCATCAGGCTCATACTTTCGCATTCTTCACATACTTGTTGAACGGATCCCGGGTTTTTTCTTGTTTGGATCACGTAGTAATGTGGGACCACACTGAAACAGTCGATTAAACCTGGTCTTGATAAATATTTTAGAGGACAACGCATGTTAGGTCTGGGTTAGGTCTAGGATTTGCCCTCATCAGGCTCATACTTTCGCATATTTCTCATACTCGTTGAACAGATACTGGGTTATTTTCTGGTTTGGATCACATAGTAATGAGGTACCACACTGAAACAGTAGATTAAACCAGGTTTCGATCAATATTTTAGAGAATAATTCATGTTAGGTCTAGGTTAGGCCTGGGATTTTCACTCATCAGACTCATACTTTCGCATTCTTCACATACTTGTTGAACGGATCCTGGGTTTTTTCTGGTTTGGATCATGTAGTAATGTGGGACCACACTGAAACAGTCAATTAAACCTGTTTTCGATCAATATTTTAGAGAATAATTCATGTTAGGTCTAGGTTAGGTCTGGGATTTGCTCTCATCAGGCTCATTCTTTCACATATTTCTCATACTTGATGGCTAGATCCTGGGCTTTTTCTGGATTGCATCGCGTAGTAATGAAGTACAACACTGAAACAGTTAATTAAACCTGGTTTCCATCAATATCTTGGAGGACAACGCATGTTAGGTCTGGGATAGGTCTGGGATTTGCCCTCATCAGGGTCATACTTTCGCAGTTCTAACATACATGTTGACCTGATCGAGGGTTTTTTCTGCTTTGGATCACGTAGTAAAGTGGTACCACAACTAAAACAGTCAATTAAACCTGGTTTCGATCATTATTTTAGAGGATAACGCAAGTTAGGTCTGGGATAGGTCTGGGATTAGCCCTCATCAGACTCATACTTTCGCATTCTTCATATACTTGTTGAACGGATCCTGGGTTTTGTCTGCTTTGGATCACGTAGTAAAGTGGTACCACACTGAAACCGTCCATTAAACCTGGTTTGGATCAATATTTTAGAGGATAACGCATGTTAGGTCTAGGTCAGGTCTGGGATATTCACTCATCAGACTCATACTTTCGCATTCTTCACATACTTGTTGAACGGATCCTGGGTTTTTTCTGGTTTGGATCACGTAATAATGTGGGACCACACCGAAACAATCAATTAAACCTGGTCTTGATAAATATTTTAGAGGATAACGCATGTCAGGTCTGGGATAGGTCTGGGATTTGACCTCATCAGGGTCATACTTTCGCAGTTTTAACATGCATGTTGACCTGATCCAGGGTTTTTTCTGCTTTGGATCACGTAGTAAAGTGGTACCACAACTAAAACAGTCAATTAAACCTGGTTTCGATCATTATTTTAGAGGATAACGCAAGTTAGGTCTGGGATTAGCCCTCATCAGACTCATACTTTCGCATTCTTCACATACTTGTTGAACGGATCCTGGGTTTTTTCTGGTTTGGATCACGTAGTAATGTGGTACCACAACTAAAACAGTCAATTAAACCTGTTTTCGATCATTATTTTAGAGGATAACGCAAGTTAGGTCTGGGATAGGTCTGGAATTTGCCCTCATCAGGCTCATACTTTCGCATATTTCTCATACTCCATGGCTAGATCCTGGGCTATTTCTGGATTGTATCACGTAGTAACGTGGTACCACGCTGAAACAGTCAATTAAACCTGGTTTCGATCAATATTTTAGAGGATAACGCAAGTTAGCTCTGGGATAGGTCTGGGATTTGCCCTCATCAGGCTCATACTTTCGCGTTTTTCACATACTTGTTGAACTGATCCAGGGTTTTTTCTGGTTTGGATCACGTAGCAATGTGGTACCACACTGAAACAGTCAATTAAACCTGGTCTTGATAAACATTATAGAGGATGACGCATGTTAGGTCTGGGATAGGTCTAGGATTTGCCCTCATGAGACTCATACTTTCGCACACTTCACATAGTCGTTGAACAGATCCTGGGTTATTTTCTGGTTTGGATCACATAGTAATGTGGTACCACACTGAAACAGTCGATTAAACCAGGTTTCGATCAATATTTTTGATGATAACGCATGTTAGGTCTCGGTTAGGCCTGGGATTTTCACTCAGCAGACTCATACTTTCGCATTCTTCACATACTTGTTGAACGGATCCAGGGTTTTTTCTGGTTTGGATCACGTAGTAATGTCGGACCACACTGAAACAATCAATTAAACCCGGTCTTGATAAATATTTTAGAGGATAACGCAAGTTAGGTCTGGGTTAGGTCTAGGATTTGCCCTCGTCAGGCTCATACTTTCGCAGTTTTAACATACATGTTGACGTGATCGAGGGTTTTTTCTGTTTTTTGAGCACGTAGTAAAGTGGTACCAAACTGAAACAGTCCATTAAACCTGGTTTGGATCAATATTTTAGAGGATAACGCATGTTAGGTCTAGGTTAACCCTGGGATTTTCACTCATCAGGCTCATACTTTCGCATATTTCTCATACTTCATGGCTAGATCCTGGGCTATTTCTGGATTGGATCACGTAGTAATGTGGTACCACACTGAAACAGTCAATTAAACCTGGTTTCGCTCAATATTTTAGAAGATAACGCATGTTAGGTCTAGGTTAAGCCTGGGATTTGCCCTCATCAGGGTCATACTTTCGCAGTTTTAACATGCATGTAGACCTGATCGAGGGTTTTTTCTGCTTTGGATCACGTAGTAAAGTGGTGCCACAACTAAAACAATCAATTAAACCTGGTTTCGATCATTATTTTAGAGGATAACGCATGTTAGGATTGGGTTAGGTCTAGGATTTGCCCTCATCAGGCTCATACTTTCACATTGTTTCTCATACTTCATGGCTAGATCCCGGGCTGTTTCTGGATTGTATCACGTAGTAATGTGGTACCACGCTGAAACAGACAATTAAACCTCGTTTCGATCAATATTTTAGAGGATAACGCAAGTTAGGTCTGGGATAGCTCTGGGATTCGCCCACATCAGGCTCATACTTTCGCGTTTTTCACATACTTGTTGAACTGATCCTGGGTTTTTTCTGGTTTGGATCACGTAGCGATGTGGTACCACACTGAAACAGTCGATTAAACCTGGTTTCGATCAATATTTTAGAGGACAACGCAAGTTTGTTCTGGGATAGGTCTGGGATTTGCCCTCATCAGGCTCATACTTTCGCGTTTTTCAAATACCTGTTGAACAGATCCTGGGTTTTTTCTGGTTTGAGTCACGTAGTAATGTGGTACCACACTGAAACAGTGGATTAAACCAGGTTTCGATCAATATTTTTGAGGATAACGCATGTTAGGTCTAGGTTAGGCCTGGGATTTTCACTCATCAGACTCATACTTTCGCATTCTTCACATACTTGTTGAACGGATCCTGGGTTTTTTCTGGTTTGGATCACGTAGTAATGTGGGACCACACTGAAACAGTCGATTAAGCCTGGTTTCGATTAATATTTTTGAGGATAACGCATGTTATGTCTGGGATAGGTCTGGGATTTGCCCTCATCAGGCTCATACTTTCGCAGTTTTAACATGCATGTTGACCTGATCGAGGGTTTTTTCTGCATTGGATCACGTAGTAAAGTGGTACCACACTAAAACAGTCAATTAAACCTGGTTTCGATCAACATTTTAGAGGATAACGAAAGTTATGTCTAGTTTAGGCCTGGGATTTGCCCTCATCAGACTCATACTTTCGCATACTTCACATACTTGTTGAACAGATCCTGGGTTTTTTTCTGGTTTGGATCACATAGTAATGTGGTACCACACTGAAACAGACGATTAAACCTGGTTTCGATCAATATTTTAGAGGATAACGCAAGTTAGGTATGGGATAGGTCTGGGATTCGCCCTCATCAGGCTCATACTTTCGCGTTTTTCACATACTTGTTGAACTGATCCTGGGTTTTTTCTGGTTTGGTTCACGTAGTAATGTGGTACCACACTGAAACAGTCCATTAAACCTGGTTTCGCTCAATATTTTAGAAGACAACGCATGTTAGGTCTAGGTTAGGCCTGGGATTTGCCCTCATCAGGGTCATACTTTCGCAGTTTTAACATGCATGTTGACCTGATCGAGGGTTTTTTCTGCTTTGTATCACGTAGTAAAGTGGTACCACACTGAAACAGTCGACTAAACCAGGTTTCGATCAATATTATTGAGGATAACGCATGTTAGGTCTAGGTTAGGCCTGGGATTTTCACTCATCAGACTCATACTTTCGCATTCTTCACATACTTGTTGAATGGATCGTGGGTTTTTTCTGGTGTGGATCACGTAGTAATGTGGGACCACACTGAAACAATCAATTAAACCTGGTCTAGATAAATATTTTAGAGGATAACGCATGTTAGGTCTGGGTTAGGTCTAGGATTTGCCCTCATCAGGCTCATATTTTCGCATATTTCTCATACTTCATGGCTAGATCCTGGGCTATTTCTGGATTGGATCACGTAGTAATGTGGTACCACACTGGAACAGTCAATTAAACCTGGTTTCGATCAATATTTTAGAGGACAATGCAAGTTAGGTCTGGGTTAGGTCTGGGATTTGCCACATCAGGGTCATACTTTCGCATTTTTCACATACTTGTTGAACAGATCCTGGGTTTTTTCTGGTTTGGATTGCGCAGTAATGTGGTACCACACTGGAACAGCCCACGGAACCTGGTTTCGATCAATATTTTAGAGGATAACGAAAGTTATGTCTAGGTTAGGCCTGGGATTTGCCCTCAACAGACCCATGCTTTCGCATTTTTCACATACTTGTTGAACAGATCCTGGGTTTTTTCTGGTATGGATCACGTAGTAATGTGGTACCACACTGAAACATTCAGTTAAACCTGGTCTTGATAAATATTTTTGAGGATAACGCATGTTAGGTCTGGGTTAGGTCTAGGATTTGCGCTCATCAGGCTCATACTTTCGCATATTTCTCATACCTCATGGCTAGATCCTGGGCTATTTCTGGATTGGATCACGTAGTAATGTGGTACCACACTGAAACAGTCAATTAAACCTGGTTTCGATCAATATTTTAGAGGATAACGCAAGTTAGGTCTGGGATAGGTCTGGGATTTTCACTCGTCAGACTCATACTTTCGCATTCTTCACATACTTGTTGAACGGATCCTGGGTTTTTTCTGGTTTGGATCACGTAGTAATGTGGGACCACACTGAAACAGTCGATTAAACCTGGTTTCGATTAATATTTTTGAGGATAACGCATGTTAGGTCTGGGATAGGTCTGGGATTTGCCCTCATCAGGCTCATACTTTCGCAGTTTTAACATGCATGTTGACCTGATCGAGGTTTTTTTCTGCATTGGATCACGTAGTAAAGTGGTACCACACTAAAACAGTCAACTAAACCTGGTTTCGATCAACATTTTAGAGGATAACGAAAGTTATGTCTGGTTTAGGCCTGGGATTTGCCCTCATCAGACTCATACTTTCGCATACTTCACATACTTGTTGAACAGATCCTGGGTTTTTTTCTGGTTTGGATCACGTAGTAATGTGGTACCACACTGAAACAGTCAATTAAACCTGGTTTCGATCAATATTTTAGAGGATAACGCAAGTTAGGTCTGGGATAGGTCTGGGATTTGCCCTCATCAGGCTCATACTTTCGCGTATTTCACATACTTGTTGAACAGATCCTGGGTTTTTTTCTGGTTTGGATCACGTAGTAGTGTGGTACCACACTGAAACTGTCCACTAAACCTGGTTTCGATCAATATTTTAGAGAATAATTCATGTTAGGGCTAGGTTAGGTCTGGGATTTGCTCTCATCAGGCTCATTCTTTCGCCTATTTCTCATACTTGATGGCTAGATCCTGGGCTTTTTCTGGATTGCATCACGTAGTAATGAAGTACAACACTGAAGCAGTCCATTAAACCTGGTTTCGATTAATATTTTTGAGGATAACGCATGTTAGGTCTGGGATAGGTCTGGGATTTGCCCTCATCAGGCTCATACTTTCGCAGTTTTAACATGCATGTTGACCTGATCGAGGGTTTTTTCTGCATTGGATCACGTAGTAAAGTGGTACCACACTAAAACAGTCAATTAAACCTGGTTTCGATCAACATTTTAGAGGATAACGAAAGTTAGGTCTAGTTTAGGCCTGGGATTTGCCCTCATCAGACTCATACTTTCGCATACTTCACATACTTGTTGAACAGATCCTGGGTTTTTTTCTGGTTTGGATCACGTAGTAATGTGGTACCACACTGAAACAGACAATTAAACCTGGTTTCGATCAATATTTTAGAGGATAACGCAAGTTAGGTCTGGGATAGGTCTGGGATTTGCCCTCATCAGGCTCATACTTTCGCGTATTTCACATACTTGTTGAACAGATCCTGGGTTTTTTTCTGGTTTGGATCACGTAGTAGTGTGGTACCACACTGAAACTGTCCATTAAACCTGGTTTCGATCAATATTTTAGAGGATAGCGCATGTTAGGTCTAGGTTAGGCCGAGGATTTTCACTCATCAGACTCATACTTTCGCATTCTTCACATACTTGTTGAACGGATCCTGGGGTTTTACTGGTTTGGATCACGTAGTAATGTGGTACCACACTGAAACAGTCAATTAAACCTGGTTTCGATCAATATTTTAGAGAATAATTCATGTTAGGTCTAGGTTTGGTCTGGGATTTGCTCTCATCAGGCTCATTCATTCGCATATTTCTCATACTTGATGGCTAGATCCTGGGGTTTTTTGGATTGCATCACGTAGTAATGAAGTACAACACTGAAACAGTCAATTAAACCTGGTTTCCATCAATATTTTAGAGGACAACGCATGTTAGGACTAGGTTTGGCCTGGGATTTGCCCTCATCAGGGTCATACTGTCGCAGTTTTAACATACATGTTGTTCTGATCGAGGGTTTTTTCTGCTTAGGATCACGTAGTAAAGTGGTACCACACTGATGCAATCCATTAAACCAGGTTTGGATCAATATTTTAGAGGATAACACATGTTAGGTCTGGGTTTGGTCTAGGATTTGCCCTCATTAGGCTCATACTTTCGCATATTTCTTATACTTCGTGGATAGATCCTGGGCTATTTTCTGGTTTGGATCACACAGTAATGTGGTACCACACTGAAACAGTCGATTAAACCAGGTTTCGATCAATATTGTTGAGGATAACGCATGTTAGGTCTAGGTTAGGCCTGGGATTTTCACTCATCAGACTCATTCTTTCGCATTCTTCACATACTTGTTGAACGGATCCCGGGTTTTTTGTGGTTTGGATCAGGTAGTAATGTGGGACCACACTGAAACAATCAATTATACCTGGCCTTGATAAATATTTTAGAGGATAACGCATGTTAGGTCTGGGTTACGTCTAGGATTAGCTCTCGTCAGGCTCATACTTTCGCATATTTCTCATACCTCATGGCTAGATCCTGGGCTATTTCTGGATTGGATCACGTAGTAATGTGGTACCACACTGAAACAGTCAATTAAACCTGGTTTCGATCAATATTTTAGAGGATAACGCAAGTTAGGTCTGGGATCGGTCTGGGATTTGCCCTCATCAGGCTCATACTTTCGCAGTTTTAACATGCATGTTGACCTGATCGAGGGTTTTTTCTGCTTTGGATCACGTAGTAAAGTGGTATCACACTGAAGCTGTCCATTAAACCTGGTTTGGATCAATATTTTAGAGGATAACGCATCTTAGGTTTGGGTTAGGTCTAGGATTTGCCCTCGTCAGGCTCATACTTTCGCATATTTCTCATACTTCATGGCTAGATCCTGGGCTGTTTCAGGATTGTGTCACGTAGTAACGTGGTATCACGCTGAAACAGTCAATTAAACCTGGTTTCGATCAATATTTTAGAAGATAACGCATGTTAGGCCTAGGTTAGGCCTGGGATTTCCCCTCATCATGGTCATACTTTTGCAGTTTTAACATGCATGTTGACCTGATCGAGAGTTTTTTCTGCTTTGGATCACGTAGTAAAGTGGTACCACACTAAAACAGTCAATTAAACCTGGTTTCGCCCAATATTTTAGAGGATAACGCAAGTTAGGTCTGGGATAGGTCTAGAATTTGCCCTCATCAGGCTCATTCTTTCGCATATTTCTCATACTTGATGGCTAGATCCTGGGCTTCTTCTGGATTGCATCACGTAGTATTGTGGTACCACACTGAAACAGTCGATTAAACCAGGTTTCGATCAATATTTTTGAGGATAACGCATGTTAGGTCTACGCTAGGCCTGGGACTTTCACTCATCAGACTCACACTTTCGCATTCTTCACATACTTGTTGAACGGATCTTGGGTTTTTCTGGGGTGGATCACGTAGTAATGTGGTACCACACTGAAACAGTCGATTAAACCTGGTTTCGATTAATATTTTTGAGGATAACGCATGTTAGGTCTGGGTTAGGTCTAGGATTTGCCCTCGTCAGACTCATACTTTCGCATATTTCTCATACTTCATGGCTAGATCCTGGGCTGTTTCAGGATTGTGTCACGTAGTAACGTGGTATCACGCTGAAACAGTCAATTAAACCTGGTCTCGATAAATATTTTAGAGGATAACGCATGTTAGGTCTGGGTTAGGTCTAGTATTTGCCCTCATCAGGCTCATACTTTCGCATATTTCTCATACTTCATGGCTGGATCCTGGGCTATTACTGGATTGGATCACGTAGTAATGTGGTACGACACTGAAACAGTCAATTAAACCTGGTTTCGATCAATATTTTAGAGAATAATTCATGTTAGGTCTGGGTTAGGTCTGGGATTTGCTCTCATCAGGCTCATTCTTTCGCATATTTCTCATACTTGATGGCTAGATCCTGGGTTTTTTTGGATTGCATCACGTAGTAATGAAGTACAACACTCCAACAGTCAATTAAACCTGGTTTCCATCAATATTTTAGAGGACAACGCATGTTAGGTCTAGGTTTGGCCTGGGATTTGCCCTCATCAGGGTCATACTGTCGCAGTTTTAACATACATGTTGTTCTGATCGAGGGTTTTTTCTGCTTAGGATCACGTAGTAAAGTGGTACCACACTGAAGCAGTCAATTAAACCTGGTTTCGATCAATATTTTAGAAGATAACGCATGTTAGGTCTAGGTTAGGCCTGGGATTTCCCCTCATCATGGTCATACTTTTGCAGTTTTAACATGCATGTTGACCTGATCGAGGGTTTTTTCTGCTTTGGATCACGTAGTAAAGTGGTACCACACTAAAACAGTCAATTAAACCTGGTTTCGCCCAATATTTTAGAGGATAACGCAAGTTAGGTCTGGGATAGGTCTAGAATTTGCCCTCATCAGGCTCATTCTTTCGCATATTTCTCATACTTGATGGCTAGATCCTGGGCTTCTTCTGGATTGCATCACGTAGTATTGTGGTACCACACTGAAACAGTCGATTAAACCAGGTTTCGATCAATATTTTTGAGGATAACGCATGTTAGGTCTACGCTAGGCCTGGGATTTTCACTCATCAGACTCACACTTTCGCATTCTTCACATACTTGTTGAACGGATCTTGGGTTTTTCTGGGGTGGATCACGTAGTAATGTGGTACCACACTGAAACAGTCGATTAAACCTGGTTTCGATTAATATTTTTGAGGATAACGCATGTTAGGTCTGGGTTAGGTCTAGGATTTGCCCTCGTCGGGCTCATACTTTCGCATATTTCTCATACTTCATGGCTAGATCCTGGGCTGTTTCAGGATTGTGTCACGTAGTAACGTGGTATCACGCTGAAACAGTCAATTAAACCTGGTCTCGATAAATATTTTAGAGGATAACGCATGTTAGGTCTGGGTTAGGTCTAGGATTTGCCCTCATCAGGCTCATACTTTCGCATATTTCTCATACTTCATGGCTGGATCCTGGGCTATTACTGGATTGGATCATGTAGTAATGTGGTACGACACTGAAACAGTCAATTAAACCTGGTTTCGATCAATATTTTAGAGAATAATTCATGTTAGGTCTGGGTTAGGTCTGGGATTTGCTCTCATCAGACTCATTCTTTCGCATATTTCTCATACTTGATGGCTAGATCCGGGGTTTTTTCTGGATTGCGTCACGTAGTAATGAAGTACAACACTGAAACAGTCAATTAAACCTGGTTTCGATCAATTTTTTAGAGAATAATTCATGTTAGGTCTAGGTTAGGTCTGGGATTTTCACTCATCAGGGTCATACTGTCGCAGTTTTAACATACATGTTGTTCTGATCGAGGGTTTTTTCTGCTTAGGATCACGTAGTAAAGTGGTACCACACTGAAGCAGTCCATTAAACCTGGTTTGGATCAATATTTTAGAGGATAACACATGTTAGGTCTGGGTTAGGTCTAGGATTTGCCCTCATCAGGCTCATACTTTCGCATATTTCTTATACTTCATGGATAGATCCTGGGCTATTTTCTGGTTTGGATCACATAGTAATGTGGTACCACACTGAAACAGTCGATTAAACCAGGTTTCGATCAATATTGTTGAGGATAACGCATGTTAGGTCTAGGTTAGGCCTGGGATTTTCACTCATCAGACTCATACTTTCGCATTCTTCACATACTTGTTGAACGGATCTTGGGTTTTTTCTGGTGTGGATCACGTAGTAATGTGGTACCACACTGAAACAATCAATTAAACCCGCTCTTGATAAATATTTTAGAGGATAACGCATGTTAGGTCTGGGTTAGGTCTAGGATTTGCTCTCGTCAGGCTCATACTTTCGCATATTTCTCATACCTCATGGCTAGATCCTGGGCTATTTCTGGATTGGATCACGTAGTAAAGTGGTACCACACTAAAACAGTCAATTAAACCTGGTTTCCATCAATATTTTAGAGGACAACGCATGTTAGGTCTAGGTTAGGCCTGGGATTTGCCCTCATCAGGGTCATACTTTCGCAGTTTTAACATACATGTTGACCAGATCGAGGGTTTTTTCTGCTTTGGATCACGTAGTAAAGTGGTACCACACTGAAGCAGTCCATTAAACCTGGTTTGGATCAATATTTTAGAGGATAACGCACGTTAGGTTTGGGTTAGGTCTAGGATTTGCCCCCGTCAGGCTCAAACTTTCGCATATTTCTCATACTTCATGGCTAGATCCTGGGCTGTATCAGGAATGTATCACGTAGTAATGTGGTACCACACTGAGACATTCAGTTAAACCTGGTCTTGATAAATGTTTTTGAGGATAACGCATGTTAGGTCTGGGTTGGGTCTAGGATTTGCCCTCATCAGGCTCATACTTTCGCATATTTCTTATACTTCATGGATAGATCCTGGGCTATTTTCTGGTTTGGATCACATAGTAATGTGGTACCGCACTGAAACAGTCGATTAAACCAGGTTTCGATCAATATTTTTGAGGATAACGCATGTTAGGTCTAGGTTAGGCCTGGGATTTTCACTCATCAGACTCATTCTTTCGCATTCTTCACATACTTGTTGAACGGATCCTGGGTTTTTTCTGGTTTGGATCACGTAGTAATGTGGGACCACACTGAAACAATCAATTAAACCTGGTCTTGATAAATATTTTAGAGGATAACGCATGTTAGGTCTGGGATAGGTCAAGGATTTGCCATCATCAGGCTCATACTTTCGTATATTTCTCATACTTCATGGCTGGATCCTGGGCTATTACTGGATTGGATCACGTAGTAATGTGGTACCACACTGAAACAGTCAATTAAACCTGGTTTCAATCAATATTTCAGAGAATAATTCATGTTAGGTCTGGGTTAGGTCTGGGATTTGCTCTCATCAGGGTCATACCTTCGCAGTTCTAACATACATGTTGACCTGATCGAGGGTTTTTTCTGCTTTGGATCACGTAGCAAAGTGGTACTACACTGAAACAGTCCACTAAACCTGGTTTGGATCAATATTTTAGAGGATAGTGCATGTTAGGTCTAGGTTAGCCCTGAGATTTTCACTCATCAGACTCATACTTTCGCATTCTTCAGATACTTGTTGAACGGATCCTGGGTTTTTTCTGGTATGGTTCACGTAGTAATGTGGTACCACACTGAAACATTCAGTTAAACCTGGTCTTGATAAATGTTTTTGAGGATGACGCATGTTAGGTCTGGGTTGGGTCTAGGATTTGCCCTCATCAGGCTCATACTTTCGCATATTTCTTATACTTCATGGATAGATCCTGGGCTATTTTCTGGTTTGGATCACATAGTAATGTGGTACCACACTAAAACAGTCAACTAAACCTGGTTTCGATCAACATTTTTGAGGATAACGAAAGTTATGTCTAGTTTAGGCCTGGGATTTGCCCTCATCAGACTCATACTTTCGCATACTTCACATACTTGTTGAACAGATCCTGGGTTTTTTTCTGGTTTGGATCACGTAGTAATGTGGTACCACACTGAAACAGTCAATTAAACCTGGTTTCGATCAATATTTTAGAGGATAACGCAAGTTAGGTCTGGGATAGGTCTGGGATTTGCCCTCATCAGGCTCATACTTTCGCGTATTTCACATACTTGTTGAACAGATCCTGGGTTTTATTCTGGTTTGGATCACGTAGTAGTGTGGTACCACACTGAAACTGTCCATTAAACCTGGTTTCGATCAATATTTTTGAGGATAACGCATGTTAGGTCTAGGTTAGGCCGAGGATTTTCACTCATCAGGCTCATTCTTTCGCATATTTCTCATACTTGATGGCTAGATCCTGGGTTTCTTTGGATTGCATCACGTAGTAATGAAGTACAACACTCCAACAGTCAATTAACCCTGGTTTCCATCAATATTTTAGAGGACAACGCATGTTAGGTCTAGGTTTGGCCTGGGATTTGCCCTCATCAGGGTCATACTGTCGCAGTTTTACATACATGTTGTTCTGATCGAGGGTTTTTTCTGCTTAGGATCACGTAGTAAAGTGGTACCACACTGAAGCAGTCCATTAAACCTGGTTTGGATCAATATTTTAGAGGATAACACATGTTAGGTCTGGGTTAGGTCTAGGATTTGCCCTCATCAGGCTCATACTTTCGCATATTTCTTATACTTCATGGATAGATCCTGGGCTATTTTCTGGTTTGGATCACATAGTAATGTGGTACCACACTGAAACAGTCGATTAAACCAGGTTTCGATCAATATTGTTGAGGATAACGCATGTTAGGTCTAGGTTAGGCCTGGGATTTTCACTCATCAGACTCATTCTTTCGCATTCTTCACATACTTGTTGAACGGATCCTGGGTTTTTTGTGGTTTGGATCATGTAGTAATGTGGGACCACACTGAAACAATCAATTATACCTGGTCTTGATAAATATTTTGGAGGATAACGCATGTTAGGTCTGGGTTACGTCTAGGATTTGCTCTCGTCAGGCTCATACTTTCGCATATTTCTCATACCTCATGGCTAGATCCTGGGCTATTTCTGGATTGGATCACGTAGTAATGTGGTACCACACTGAAACAGTCAATTAAACCTGGTTTCGATCAATATTTTAGAGGATAACGCAAGTTAGGTCTGGGATCGGTCTGGGATTTGCCCTGATCAGGCTCATACTTTCGCGTTTTTCACATACTGGTTGAACAGATCCTGGGTTTTTTTCTGGTTTGGATCACGTAGTAGTGTGGTACCACACTGAAACTGTCCATTAAACCTGGTTTCGATCAATATTTTTGAGGATAACGCATGTTAGGTCTAGGTTAGGCCGAGGATTTTCACTCATCAGACTCATACTTTCTCATTCTTCACATACTTGTTGAACGGATCCTGGGGTTTTACTGGTTTGGATCACGTAGTAATGTGGTACCACACTGAAACAGTCAATTAAACTTGGTTTCGATCAATATTTTAGAGAATAATCCATGTTAGGTCTAGGTTAGGTCTGGGATTTGCTCTCATCAGGCTCATTCTTTCGCATATTTCTCATACTTGATGGCTAGATCCTGGGGTTTCTGGATTGCATCACGTAGTAATGAAGTACAACACTGAAACAGTCAATTAAACCAAGTTTCCATCAATATTTTAGAGGATAACGCATGTTAGGTTTGGGTTAGGTCTAGGATTTGCCCTCGTCAGGCTCATACTTTCGCATATTTCTCATACTTCATGGCTAGATCCTGGGCTGTTTCAGGATTGTGTCACGTAGTAACGTGGTACCACGCGGAAACAGTCAATTAAACCTGGTTTCGATCAATATTTTAGAGGATAACGCAAGTTAGGTCTGGGATAGGTCTGGGATTCGCCCTCATCAGGCTCATACTTTCGCGTTTTTCACATACTTGTTGAACTGATCCTGGGTTTTTTCTGGTTTGGTTCACGTAGTAAGGTGGTACCACACTGAAACAGTCCATTAAACCTGGTTTCGCTCAATATTTTAGAAGATAACGCATGTTAGGTCTAGGTAAGGCCTGGGATTTCCCCTCATCATGGTCATACTTTCGCATTTTTAACATGCATGTTGACCTGATCGCGGGTTTTTTCTGCTTTGGATCACGTAGTAAAGTGGTACCACACTAAAACAGTCAATTAAACCTGGTTTCGATCAATATTTTAGAGGATAACGCAAGTTAGGTCTGGGATAGGTCTAGAATTTGCCCTCATCAGGCTCATTCTTTCGCATATTTCTCTTACTTGATGGCTAGATCCTGGGCTTTTTCTGGATTGCATCACGTAGTATTGTGGTACCACACTGAAACAGTCGATTAAACCAGGTTTCGATCTATATTTTTGAGGATAACGCATGTTAGGTCTACGCTAGGCCTGGGATTTTCACTCATCAGACTCATACTTTCGCATTCTTCACATACTTGTTGAACGGATCTTGGGTTTTTTCTGGTGTGGATCACGTAGTAATGTGGTACCACACTGAAACAATCAATTAAACCCGGTCTTGATAAAGATTTTAGAGGATAACGCATGTTAGGTCTGGGTTAGGTCTAGGATTTGCTCTCGTCAGGCTCATACTTTCGCATATTTCTCTTACTTGATGGATAGATCCTGGGCTTTTTCTGGATTGCATCACGTAGTATTGTGGTACCACACTGAAACAGTCGATTAAACCAGGTTTCGATCTATATTTTTGAGGATAACGCATGTTAGGTCTACGCTAGGCCTGGGATTTTCACTCATCAGACTCATACTTTCGCATTCTTCACATACTTGTTGAACGGATCCTGGGTTTTTTTCTGGTTTGGATCACGTAGTAGTGTGGTACCACACTGAAACTGTCCATTAAACCTGGTTTCGATCAATATTTTTGAGGATAACGCATGTTAGGTCTAGGTTAGGCCGAGGATTTTCACTCATCAGACTCATACTTTCTCATTCTTCACATACTTGTTGAACGGATCCTGGGGTTTTACTGGTTTGGATCACGTAGTAATGTGGTACCACACTGAAACAGTCAATTAAACTTGGTTTCGATCAATATTTTAGAGAATAATCCATGCTAGGTCTAGGTTAGGTCTGGGATTTGCTCTCATCAGGCTCATTCTTTCGCATATTTCTCATACTTGATGGCTAGATCCTGGGGTTTCTGGATTGCATCACGTAGTAATGAAGTACAACACTGAAACAGTCAATTAAACCAAGTTTCCATCAATATTTTAGAGGACAACGCATGTTAGGTCTAGGTTAGGCCTGGGATTTGCCCTCATCAGGGTCATACTTTCGCAGTTTTAACATGCATGTTGACCTGATCGAGGGTTTTTTCTGCTTTGGATAACGTAGTAAAGTGGTATCACACTGAAGCTGTCCATTAAACCTGGTTTGGATCAATATTTTAGAGGATAACGCATGTTAGGTTTGGGTTAGGTCTAGGATTTGCCCTCGTCAGGCTCATACTTTCGCATATTTCTCATACTTCATGGCTAGATCCTGGGCTGTTTCAGGATTGTGCCACGTAGTAACGTGGTACCACGCTGAAACAGTCAATTAAACCTGGTTTCGATCAATATTTTAGAGGATAACGCAAGTTAGGTCTGGGATAGGTCTGGGATTCGCCCTCATCAGGCTCATACTTTCGCGTTTTTCACATACTTGTTGAACTGATCCTGGGTTTTTTCTGGTTTGGTTCACGTAGTAAGGTGGTACCACACTGAAACAGTCCATTAAACCTGGTTCCGCTCAATATTTTAGAAGATAACGCATGTTAGGTCTAGGTAAGGCCTGGGATTTCCCCTCATCAGGCTCATTCTTTCGCATATTTCTCTTACTTGATGGTTAGATCCTGGGCTTTTTCTGGATTGCATCACGTAGTATTGTGGTACCACACTGAAACAGTCGATTAAACCAGGTTTCGATCTATATTTTTGGGGATAACGCATGTTAGGTCTACGCTAGGCCTGGGATTTTCACTCATCAGACTCATACTTTCGCATTCTTCACATACTTGTTGAACGGATCGTGGGTTTTTTCTGGTGTGGATCACGTAGTAATGTGGTACCACACTGAAACAATCAATTAAACCCGGTCTTGATAAATATTTTAGAGGATAACGCATGTTAGGTCTGGGTTAGGTCTAGGATTTGCTCTCGTCAGGCTCATACTTTCGCATATTTCTCACACCTCATGGCTAGATCCTGAGCTATTTCTGGATTGGATCACGTAGTAAAGTGGTACCACACTGAAACAGTCGATTAAACCAGGTTTCGATCAATATTTTTGAGGATAACGCATGTTAGGTCTAGGTTAGGCCTGGGATTCGCCCTCATCAGGCTCATACTTTCGCGTTTTTCACATACTTGTTGAACTGATCCTGGGTTTTTTCTGGTTTGGTTCACGTAGTAAGGTGGTACCACACTGAAACAATCAATTAAACCTGGTATTGATAAATATTTTAGAGGATAACGCATGTTAGGTCTGGGATAGGTCTGGGATTTGCCCTCATCAGACTCATACTTTCGCACACTTCACATACTCGTTGAACAGATCCTGGGTTATTTTCTGGTTTGGATCACATAGCAATGTTGCACCACACTGAAACAGTCGATTAAACCAGGTTTCGATCAATATTTTTGAGGATAACGCATGTTAGGTCTAGGTTAGGCCGGGGATTTTCACTCAGCAGACTCATACTTTCGCATTCTTCACATACTTGTTGAACGGATCCTGGGTTTTTACTGGTTTGGATCACGTGGTATTGTGGTACCACACTGAAACATTCAATTAAACCTTGTCTTGATAAATATTTTAGAGGATAACGCATGTTAGGTCTGGGTTAGGTCTAGGATTTGCCCTCATCAGGCTCATACCTTCGCATATTTCTCATACTTCATGGCTAGATCCTGGGCTGTTTCTGGATTGTATTACGTAGTAATGTGGTACCACGCTGAAACAGTCAATTAAACCTGGTTTCGTTCAATATTTTAGAGGATAACGCAAGTTAGGTCTGGGATAGGTCTGGGATTTGCCCTCATCAGGCTCATACTTTCGTGTTTTTCACATACTTGTTGAACAGATCCTGGGTTTTTTCTGGTTTGGGTTACGTAGTAATGTGCTACCACACTGAAACAGTCGACTAAACCAGGTTTCGATCAATATTTTTGAGGATAACGCATGTTAGGTCTGGGATAGGTCTAGGATTTGCCCTCATCAGACTCATACTTTCGCACACTTCACATACTCGTTGAACAGATCCTGGGTTATTTTCTGGTTTTGATCACATGGTAATGTGGTACCACACCGAAACAGTCGATTAAACCAGGTTTCGATCAATATTTTTGAGGATAACGCATGTTATGTCTGGGTTAGGTCTAGGATTTGCCCTCATCAGGCTCATACTTTCGCATATTTCTCATACTTCATTGCTAGATCCTGGGCTGTTTCTGGATTGTATCACGTAGTAGTGTGGTACCACACTGAAACAGTCCATTAGACCTGGTTTGGATCAATATTTTAGAGGATAACGCATGTTAGGTCTGGGATAGGTCTGGGATTTGCCCTCATCAGACTCATACTTTCGCACACTTCACATACTCGTTGAACAGATCCTGGGTTATTTTCTGGTTTGGATCACATAGTAATGTGGTACCACACTGAAACAGTCGATTAAACCAGGTTTCGATCAATATTTTTGAGGATAACGCATGTTAGGTCTAGGTTAGGCAGGGGATTTTCACTCAGCAGACTCATACTTTCGCATTCTTCACATACTTGTTGAACGGATCCTGGGTTTTTACTGGTTTGGATCACGTAGTAATGTGGTACCACACTGAAACATTCAATTAAACCTTGTCTTGATAAATATTTTAGAGGATAACGCATGTTAGGTCTGGGTTAGGTCTAGGATTTGCCCTCATCAGGCTCATACCTTCGCATATTTCTCATACTTCATGGCTAGATCCTGGGCTGTTTCTGGTTTGGATGACGTAGTAGTGTGGTACCACACTGAAACAGTCGATTAAACCAGGTTTCGTTCAACACTTTAGAGGATAACGCAAGTTAGGTCTGGGATAGGTCTGGGATTTGCCCTCATCAGGCTCATACTTTCGCGTTTTTCACATACTTGTTGAAATGATCCTGGGTTTTCTCTGGTTTGGATCACGTAGCAATGTGGTACCACACTGAAACAGTCAATTAAACCTGGTCTTGATAAATATTTTAGAGGATAACGTTTGTTAGGTCTGGGATAGGTCTAGGATTTGCCCTCATCAGACTCATACTTTCGCACACTTCACATACTCGTTGAACAGATCCTGGGTTATTTTCTGGTTTTGATCACATAGTAATGTGGTACCATACTGAAACAGTCGATTAAACCAGGTTTCGATCAATATTTTTGAGGATAACGCATGTTAGGTCTAGGTTAGGCCGAGGATTTTCACTCATCAGACTCATACTTTCGCATTCTTCACATACTTGTTGAACGGATCCTGGGTTTTTACTGGTCTGGATCACATAGTAATGTGGTACCACACTGAAACAGTCAATTAAACCTGGTTTCGATCAATATTTTAGAGAATAATTCATGTTAGGTCTAGGTTTGGTCTGGGATTTGCTCTCATCAGGCTCATTCTTTCGCATATTTCTCATACTTGATGTCTAGATCCTGGGCTTTTTCTGGATTGCATCACGTAGTAATGAAGTACAACACTGAAACAGTCAATTAAACCTGGTTTCCATCAATATTTTAGAGGGCAACGCATGTTAGGTCTAGGTTAGGCCTGGGATATGCCCTCGTCAGGGTCATACTTTCGCAGTTATAGCATACATGTTGACCCGATCGAGGGTTTTTTCCGCTTTGGATCACGTAGTAAAGTGGTACCACACTGAAGCAGTCCATTAAACCCGGTTTGGATCAATATTTTAGAGGATAACGCATGTTAGGTTTGGGTTAGGTCTAGGATTTGCCCTCATCAGGCTCATACTTTCGCATATTTCTCATACTTCATTGCTAGATCCCGGGCTGTTTCTGGATTGTATCACGTAGTAATGTGGTACCACGCTGAAACAGTCAATTAAACCTGGTTTTGTTCAATATTTTAGAGGATAACGCAAGTTAGGTCTGGGATAGGTCTGGGATTTGCCCTCATCAGGCTCATACTTTCGTGTTTTTCACATACTTGTTGAGCAGATCCTGGGTTTTTTCTGGTTTGGGTTACGTAGTAATGTGCTACCACACTGAAACAGTCGATTAAACCAGGTTTCGATCAATATTTTAGAGGATAACGCAAGTTTGGTCTGGGATAGGTCTGGGATTTGCCCTCATCAGGCTCATACTTTCGCGTTTTTCACATACTTGTTGAACAGATCCTTGGTTTTTTCTGGTTTGAGTCACATAGTAATGTGGTACCACACTGAAACAGTCAATTAAACCTGGTTTCGATCAATATTTTAGAGAATAATTCATGTTAGGTCTAGGTTTGGTCTGGGATTTGCTCTCATCAGGCTCATTCTTTCGCATATTTCTCATACTTGATGTCTAGATCCTGGGCTTTTTCTGGATTGCATCACGTAGTAATGAAGTACAACACTGAAACAGTCAATTAAACCTGGTTTCCATCAATATTTTAGAGGACAACGCATGTTAGGTCTAGGTTAGGCCTGGGATTTGCCCACATCAGGGTCATACTTTCGCAGTTTTAACATGCATGTTGACCTGATCGAGGGATTTTTCTGCTTTGGATCACGTAGTAAAGTGGTGCCACAACTAAAACAGTCAATTAAACCTGGTTTCGATCATTATTTTAGAGGATAACGCAGGTTAGGTCTGGGATAGGTCTGGGATAAGCCCTCATCTGACTCATACTTTCGCACACTTCACATACTCGTTGACAAGATCCTGGGTTTTTTTCTGGTTTGGATCACGTAGTAATGTGGTACCACACTGAAACAGTCGATTAAACCTGGTTTCGATTAATATTTTTGAGGATAACGCATGTTAGGTCTGGGATAGGTCTGGGATTTGCCCTCATTAGGCTCATACTTTCGCAGTTTTAACATGCGTGTTGACCTGATCGAGGGTTTTTTCTGCATTGGATCACGTAGTAAAGTGGTACCACACTAAAACAGTCAATTAAACCTGGTTTCCATCAACATTTTAGAGGATAACGAAAGTTATGTCTAGTTTAGGCCTGGGATTTGCCCTCATCAGACTCATACTTTCGCATACTTCACATACTTGTTGAACAGATCCTGGGTTTTCTTCTGGTTTGGATCACGTAGTAATGTGGTACCACACTGAAACAGTCGATTAAACCTGGTTTCCATCAATATCTTAGAGGACAACGCAAGTTAGGTCTGGGATAGGTCTGGGATTTGCCCTCATCAGGCTCATACTTTCGCGTTTTTCACATACTTGTTGAACAGATCCTGTGTTTTTTTCTGGTTTGGATCACGTAGTAAAGTGGTACCACACTGAAACAGTCGATTAAACATGGTTTCGATCAATATTTTTGAGGATAACGCATGTTAGGTCTAGGTTAGGCCGAGGATTTTCACTCATCAGACTCATACTTTCGCATTCTTCACATACTTGTTGAACGGATCCTGGGTTTTTACTGGTTTGGATCACATAGTAATGTGGTACCACACTGAAACAGTCAACTAAACCTGGTTTCGATCAATATTTTAGAGAATAATTCATGTTAGGTCTAGGTTTGGTCTGGGATTTGCTCTCATCAGGCTCATTCTTTCGCATATTTCTCATACTTGATGTCTAGATCCTGGGCTTTTTCTGGATTGCATCATGTAGTAATGAAGTACAACACTGAAACAGTCAATTAAACCTGGTTTCCATCAATATTTTAGAGGACAACGCATGTTAGGTCTACGTTAGGCCTGGGATTTGCTCTCGTCAGGGTCATACTTTCGCAGTTTTAACGTACATGTTGACCTGATCGAGGGTTTTTTCCGCTTTGGATCACGTAGTAAAGTGGTACCACACTGAAGCAGTCCATTAAACCCGGTTTGGATCAATATTTTAGAGGATAACGCATGTTAGGTTTGGGTTAGGTCTAGGATTTGCCCTCATCAAGCTCATACTTTCGCATATTTCTCATACTTCATGGCTAGATCCCGGGCTGTTTCTGGATTGTATCACGTAGTACTGTGGTACCACGCTGAAACAGTCAATTAAACCTCGTTTCAATCAATATTTTAGAGGATAACGCAAGTTAGGTCTGGGATAGGTCTGGGATTCGCCCTCATCAGGCTCATACTTTCGCGTTTTTCACATACTGGTTGAACAGATCCTGGGTTTTTTTCTGGTTTGGATCACGTAGTAGTGTGGTACCACACTGAAACTGTCCATTAAACCTGGTTTCGATCAATATTTTTGAGGATAACGCATGTTAGGTCTAGGTTAGGCCGAGGATTTTCACTCATCAGACTCATACTTTCTCATTCTTCACATACTTTTTGAACGGATCCTGGGTTTTTTCTGGTTTGGATCACGTAGTAATGTGGTACCACACTGAAACAATCAATTAAACCTGATATTGATAACTATTTTAGAGGATAACGCATGTTAGGTTTGGGTTAGGTCTAGGATTTGCCCTCATCAGGCTCATACGATCGCATATTTCTCATACTTCATGGCTAGATCCTGGGCTGTTTCTGGTTTGGATGACGTAGTAGTGTGGTACCACACTATAAACAGTCCATTAGACCTGGTTTGGATCAATATTTTAGAGGATAACGCATGTTAGGTCTGGGATAGGTCTGGGATTTGCCCTCATCAGACTCATACTTTCGCACACTTCACATACTCGTTGAACAGATCCTGGGTTATTTTCTGGTTTGGATCACATAGTAATGTGGTACCACTCTGAAACAGTCGATTAAACCAGGTTTCGATCAATATTTTTGAGGATAACGCATGTTAGGTCTGGGATAGGTCTGGGATTTGCCCTCATCAGGCTCATACTTTCGCGTATTTCACATACTTGTTGAACAGATCCTGGGTTTTATTCTGGTTTGGATCACGTAGTAGTGTGGTACCACACTGAAACTGTCCATTAAACCTGGTTTCGATCAATATTTTTGAGGATAACGCATGTTAGGTCTAGGTTAGGCCGAGGATTTTCACTCATCAGGCTCATTCTTTCGCATATTTCTCATACTTGATGGCTAGATCCTGGGTTTCTTTGGATTGCATCACGTAGTAATGAAGTACAACACTCCAACAGTCAATTAACCCTGGTTTCCATCAATATTTTAGAGGACAACGCATGTTAGGTCTAGGTTTGGCCTGGGATTTGCCCTCATCAGGGTCATACTGTCGCAGTTTTACATACATGTTGTTCTGATCGAGGGTTTTTTCTGCTTAGGATCACGTAGTAAAGTGGTACCACACTGAAGCAGTCCATTAAACCTGGTTTGGATCAATATTTTAGAGGATAACACATGTTAGGTCTGGGTTAGGTCTAGGATTTGCCCTCATCAGGCTCATACTTTCGCATATTTCTTATACTTCATGGATAGATCCTGGGCTATTTTCTGGTTTGGATCACATAGTAATGTGGTACCACACTGAAACAGTCGATTAAACCAGGTTTCGATCAATATTGTTGAGGATAACGCATGTTAGGTCTAGGTTAGGCCTGGGATTTTCACTCATCAGACTCATTCTTTCGCATTCTTCACATACTTGTTGAACGGATCCTGGGTTTTTTGTGGTTTGGATCATGTAGTAATGTGGGACCACACTGAAACAATCAATTATACCTGGTCTTGATAAATATTTTGGAGGATAACGCATGTTAGGTCTGGGTTACGTCTAGGATTTGCTCTCGTCAGGCTCATACTTTCGCATATTTCTCATACCTCATGGCTAGATCCTGGGCTATTTCTGGATTGGATCACGTAGTAATGTGGTACCACACTGAAACAGTCAATTAAACCTGGTTTCGATCAATATTTTAGAGGATAACGCAAGTTAGGTCTGGGATCGGTCTGGGATTTGCCCTGATCAGGCTCATACTTTCGCGTTTTTCACATACTGGTTGAACAGATCCTGGGTTTTTTTCTGGTTTGGATCACGTAGTAGTGTGGTACCACACTGAAACTGTCCATTAAACCTGGTTTCGATCAATATTTTTGAGGATAACGCATGTTAGGTCTAGGTTAGGCCGAGGATTTTCACTCATCAGACTCATACTTTCTCATTCTTCACATACTTGTTGAACGGATCCTGGGGTTTTACTGGTTTGGATCACGTAGTAATGTGGTACCACACTGAAACAGTCAATTAAACTTGGTTTCGATCAATATTTTAGAGAATAATCCATGTTAGGTCTAGGTTAGGTCTGGGATTTGCTCTCATCAGGCTCATTCTTTCGCATATTTCTCATACTTGATGGCTAGATCCTGGGGTTTCTGGATTGCATCACGTAGTAATGAAGTACAACACTGAAACAGTCAATTAAACCAAGTTTCCATCAATATTTTAGAGGATAACGCATGTTAGGTTTGGGTTAGGTCTAGGATTTGCCCTCGTCAGGCTCATACTTTCGCATATTTCTCATACTTCATGGCTAGATCCTGGGCTGTTTCAGGATTGTGTCACGTAGTAACGTGGTACCACGCGGAAACAGTCAATTAAACCTGGTTTCGATCAATATTTTAGAGGATAACGCAAGTTAGGTCTGGGATAGGTCTGGGATTCGCCCTCATCAGGCTCATACTTTCGCGTTTTTCACATACTTGTTGAACTGATCCTGGGTTTTTTCTGGTTTGGTTCACGTAGTAAGGTGGTACCACACTGAAACAGTCCATTAAACCTGGTTTCGCTCAATATTTTAGAAGATAACGCATGTTAGGTCTAGGTAAGGCCTGGGATTTCCCCTCATCATGGTCATACTTTCGCATTTTTAACATGCATGTTGACCTGATCGCGGGTTTTTTCTGCTTTGGATCACGTAGTAAAGTGGTACCACACTAAAACAGTCAATTAAACCTGGTTTCGATCAATATTTTAGAGGATAACGCAAGTTAGGTCTGGGATAGGTCTAGAATTTGCCCTCATCAGGCTCATTCTTTCGCATATTTCTCTTACTTGATGGCTAGATCCTGGGCTTTTTCTGGATTGCATCACGTAGTATTGTGGTACCACACTGAAACAGTCGATTAAACCAGGTTTCGATCTATATTTTTGAGGATAACGCATGTTAGGTCTACGCTAGGCCTGGGATTTTCACTCATCAGACTCATACTTTCGCATTCTTCACATACTTGTTGAACGGATCTTGGGTTTTTTCTGGTGTGGATCACGTAGTAATGTGGTACCACACTGAAACAATCAATTAAACCCGGTCTTGATAAAGATTTTAGAGGATAACGCATGTTAGGTCTGGGTTAGGTCTAGGATTTGCTCTCGTCAGGCTCATACTTTCGCATATTTCTCTTACTTGATGGATAGATCCTGGGCTTTTTCTGGATTGCATCACGTAGTATTGTGGTACCACACTGAAACAGTCGATTAAACCAGGTTTCGATCTATATTTTTGAGGATAACGCATGTTAGGTCTACGCTAGGCCTGGGATTTTCACTCATCAGACTCATACTTTCGCATTCTTCACATACTTGTTGAACGGATCCTGGGTTTTTTTCTGGTTTGGATCACGTAGTAGTGTGGTACCACACTGAAACTGTCCATTAAACCTGGTTTCGATCAATATTTTTGAGGATAACGCATGTTAGGTCTAGGTTAGGCCGAGGATTTTCACTCATCAGACTCATACTTTCTCATTCTTCACATACTTGTTGAACGGATCCTGGGGTTTTACTGGTTTGGATCACGTAGTAATGTGGTACCACACTGAAACAGTCAATTAAACTTGGTTTCGATCAATATTTTAGAGAATAATCCATGCTAGGTCTAGGTTAGGTCTGGGATTTGCTCTCATCAGGCTCATTCTTTCGCATATTTCTCATACTTGATGGCTAGATCCTGGGGTTTCTGGATTGCATCACGTAGTAATGAAGTACAACACTGAAACAGTCAATTAAACCAAGTTTCCATCAATATTTTAGAGGACAACGCATGTTAGGTCTAGGTTAGGCCTGGGATTTGCCCTCATCAGGGTCATACTTTCGCAGTTTTAACATGCATGTTGACCTGATCGAGGGTTTTTTCTGCTTTGGATAACGTAGTAAAGTGGTATCACACTGAAGCTGTCCATTAAACCTGGTTTGGATCAATATTTTAGAGGATAACGCATGTTAGGTTTGGGTTAGGTCTAGGATTTGCCCTCGTCAGGCTCATACTTTCGCATATTTCTCATACTTCATGGCTAGATCCTGGGCTGTTTCAGGATTGTGCCACGTAGTAACGTGGTACCACGCTGAAACAGTCAATTAAACCTGGTTTCGATCAATATTTTAGAGGATAACGCAAGTTAGGTCTGGGATAGGTCTGGGATTCGCCCTCATCAGGCTCATACTTTCGCGTTTTTCACATACTTGTTGAACTGATCCTGGGTTTTTTCTGGTTTGGTTCACGTAGTAAGGTGGTACCACACTGAAACAGTCCATTAAACCTGGTTCCGCTCAATATTTTAGAAGATAACGCATGTTAGGTCTAGGTAAGGCCTGGGATTTCCCCTCATCAGGCTCATTCTTTCGCATATTTCTCTTACTTGATGGTTAGATCCTGGGCTTTTTCTGGATTGCATCACGTAGTATTGTGGTACCACACTGAAACAGTCGATTAAACCAGGTTTCGATCTATATTTTTGGGGATAACGCATGTTAGGTCTACGCTAGGCCTGGGATTTTCACTCATCAGACTCATACTTTCGCATTCTTCACATACTTGTTGAACGGATCGTGGGTTTTTTCTGGTGTGGATCACGTAGTAATGTGGTACCACACTGAAACAATCAATTAAACCCGGTCTTGATAAATATTTTAGAGGATAACGCATGTTAGGTCTGGGTTAGGTCTAGGATTTGCTCTCGTCAGGCTCATACTTTCGCATATTTCTCACACCTCATGGCTAGATCCTGAGCTATTTCTGGATTGGATCACGTAGTAAAGTGGTACCACACTGAAACAGTCGATTAAACCAGGTTTCGATCAATATTTTTGAGGATAACGCATGTTAGGTCTAGGTTAGGCCTGGGATTCGCCCTCATCAGGCTCATACTTTCGCGTTTTTCACATACTTGTTGAACTGATCCTGGGTTTTTTCTGGTTTGGTTCACGTAGTAAGGTGGTACCACACTGAAACAATCAATTAAACCTGGTATTGATAAATATTTTAGAGGATAACGCATGTTAGGTCTGGGATAGGTCTGGGATTTGCCCTCATCAGACTCATACTTTCGCACACTTCACATACTCGTTGAACAGATCCTGGGTTATTTTCTGGTTTGGATCACATAGCAATGTTGCACCACACTGAAACAGTCGATTAAACCAGGTTTCGATCAATATTTTTGAGGATAACGCATGTTAGGTCTAGGTTAGGCCGGGGATTTTCACTCAGCAGACTCATACTTTCGCATTCTTCACATACTTGTTGAACGGATCCTGGGTTTTTACTGGTTTGGATCACGTGGTATTGTGGTACCACACTGAAACATTCAATTAAACCTTGTCTTGATAAATATTTTAGAGGATAACGCATGTTAGGTCTGGGTTAGGTCTAGGATTTGCCCTCATCAGGCTCATACCTTCGCATATTTCTCATACTTCATGGCTAGATCCTGGGCTGTTTCTGGATTGTATTACGTAGTAATGTGGTACCACGCTGAAACAGTCAATTAAACCTGGTTTCGTTCAATATTTTAGAGGATAACGCAAGTTAGGTCTGGGATAGGTCTGGGATTTGCCCTCATCAGGCTCATACTTTCGTGTTTTTCACATACTTGTTGAACAGATCCTGGGTTTTTTCTGGTTTGGGTTACGTAGTAATGTGCTACCACACTGAAACAGTCGACTAAACCAGGTTTCGATCAATATTTTTGAGGATAACGCATGTTAGGTCTGGGATAGGTCTAGGATTTGCCCTCATCAGACTCATACTTTCGCACACTTCACATACTCGTTGAACAGATCCTGGGTTATTTTCTGGTTTTGATCACATGGTAATGTGGTACCACACCGAAACAGTCGATTAAACCAGGTTTCGATCAATATTTTTGAGGATAACGCATGTTATGTCTGGGTTAGGTCTAGGATTTGCCCTCATCAGGCTCATACTTTCGCATATTTCTCATACTTCATTGCTAGATCCTGGGCTGTTTCTGGATTGTATCACGTAGTAGTGTGGTACCACACTGAAACAGTCCATTAGACCTGGTTTGGATCAATATTTTAGAGGATAACGCATGTTAGGTCTGGGATAGGTCTGGGATTTGCCCTCATCAGACTCATACTTTCGCACACTTCACATACTCGTTGAACAGATCCTGGGTTATTTTCTGGTTTGGATCACATAGTAATGTGGTACCACACTGAAACAGTCGATTAAACCAGGTTTCGATCAATATTTTTGAGGATAACGCATGTTAGGTCTAGGTTAGGCAGGGGATTTTCACTCAGCAGACTCATACTTTCGCATTCTTCACATACTTGTTGAACGGATCCTGGGTTTTTACTGGTTTGGATCACGTAGTAATGTGGTACCACACTGAAACATTCAATTAAACCTTGTCTTGATAAATATTTTAGAGGATAACGCATGTTAGGTCTGGGTTAGGTCTAGGATTTGCCCTCATCAGGCTCATACCTTCGCATATTTCTCATACTTCATGGCTAGATCCTGGGCTGTTTCTGGTTTGGATGACGTAGTAGTGTGGTACCACACTGAAACAGTCGATTAAACCAGGTTTCGTTCAACACTTTAGAGGATAACGCAAGTTAGGTCTGGGATAGGTCTGGGATTTGCCCTCATCAGGCTCATACTTTCGCGTTTTTCACATACTTGTTGAAATGATCCTGGGTTTTCTCTGGTTTGGATCACGTAGCAATGTGGTACCACACTGAAACAGTCAATTAAACCTGGTCTTGATAAATATTTTAGAGGATAACGTTTGTTAGGTCTGGGATAGGTCTAGGATTTGCCCTCATCAGACTCATACTTTCGCACACTTCACATACTCGTTGAACAGATCCTGGGTTATTTTCTGGTTTTGATCACATAGTAATGTGGTACCATACTGAAACAGTCGATTAAACCAGGTTTCGATCAATATTTTTGAGGATAACGCATGTTAGGTCTAGGTTAGGCCGAGGATTTTCACTCATCAGACTCATACTTTCGCATTCTTCACATACTTGTTGAACGGATCCTGGGTTTTTACTGGTCTGGATCACATAGTAATGTGGTACCACACTGAAACAGTCAATTAAACCTGGTTTCGATCAATATTTTAGAGAATAATTCATGTTAGGTCTAGGTTTGGTCTGGGATTTGCTCTCATCAGGCTCATTCTTTCGCATATTTCTCATACTTGATGTCTAGATCCTGGGCTTTTTCTGGATTGCATCACGTAGTAATGAAGTACAACACTGAAACAGTCAATTAAACCTGGTTTCCATCAATATTTTAGAGGGCAACGCATGTTAGGTCTAGGTTAGGCCTGGGATATGCCCTCGTCAGGGTCATACTTTCGCAGTTATAGCATACATGTTGACCCGATCGAGGGTTTTTTCCGCTTTGGATCACGTAGTAAAGTGGTACCACACTGAAGCAGTCCATTAAACCCGGTTTGGATCAATATTTTAGAGGATAACGCATGTTAGGTTTGGGTTAGGTCTAGGATTTGCCCTCATCAGGCTCATACTTTCGCATATTTCTCATACTTCATTGCTAGATCCCGGGCTGTTTCTGGATTGTATCACGTAGTAATGTGGTACCACGCTGAAACAGTCAATTAAACCTGGTTTTGTTCAATATTTTAGAGGATAACGCAAGTTAGGTCTGGGATAGGTCTGGGATTTGCCCTCATCAGGCTCATACTTTCGTGTTTTTCACATACTTGTTGAGCAGATCCTGGGTTTTTTCTGGTTTGGGTTACGTAGTAATGTGCTACCACACTGAAACAGTCGATTAAACCAGGTTTCGATCAATATTTTAGAGGATAACGCAAGTTTGGTCTGGGATAGGTCTGGGATTTGCCCTCATCAGGCTCATACTTTCGCGTTTTTCACATACTTGTTGAACAGATCCTTGGTTTTTTCTGGTTTGAGTCACATAGTAATGTGGTACCACACTGAAACAGTCAATTAAACCTGGTTTCGATCAATATTTTAGAGAATAATTCATGTTAGGTCTAGGTTTGGTCTGGGATTTGCTCTCATCAGGCTCATTCTTTCGCATATTTCTCATACTTGATGTCTAGATCCTGGGCTTTTTCTGGATTGCATCACGTAGTAATGAAGTACAACACTGAAACAGTCAATTAAACCTGGTTTCCATCAATATTTTAGAGGACAACGCATGTTAGGTCTAGGTTAGGCCTGGGATTTGCCCACATCAGGGTCATACTTTCGCAGTTTTAACATGCATGTTGACCTGATCGAGGGATTTTTCTGCTTTGGATCACGTAGTAAAGTGGTGCCACAACTAAAACAGTCAATTAAACCTGGTTTCGATCATTATTTTAGAGGATAACGCAGGTTAGGTCTGGGATAGGTCTGGGATAAGCCCTCATCTGACTCATACTTTCGCACACTTCACATACTCGTTGACAAGATCCTGGGTTTTTTTCTGGTTTGGATCACGTAGTAATGTGGTACCACACTGAAACAGTCGATTAAACCTGGTTTCGATTAATATTTTTGAGGATAACGCATGTTAGGTCTGGGATAGGTCTGGGATTTGCCCTCATTAGGCTCATACTTTCGCAGTTTTAACATGCGTGTTGACCTGATCGAGGGTTTTTTCTGCATTGGATCACGTAGTAAAGTGGTACCACACTAAAACAGTCAATTAAACCTGGTTTCCATCAACATTTTAGAGGATAACGAAAGTTATGTCTAGTTTAGGCCTGGGATTTGCCCTCATCAGACTCATACTTTCGCATACTTCACATACTTGTTGAACAGATCCTGGGTTTTCTTCTGGTTTGGATCACGTAGTAATGTGGTACCACACTGAAACAGTCGATTAAACCTGGTTTCCATCAATATCTTAGAGGACAACGCAAGTTAGGTCTGGGATAGGTCTGGGATTTGCCCTCATCAGGCTCATACTTTCGCGTTTTTCACATACTTGTTGAACAGATCCTGTGTTTTTTTCTGGTTTGGATCACGTAGTAAAGTGGTACCACACTGAAACAGTCGATTAAACATGGTTTCGATCAATATTTTTGAGGATAACGCATGTTAGGTCTAGGTTAGGCCGAGGATTTTCACTCATCAGACTCATACTTTCGCATTCTTCACATACTTGTTGAACGGATCCTGGGTTTTTACTGGTTTGGATCACATAGTAATGTGGTACCACACTGAAACAGTCAACTAAACCTGGTTTCGATCAATATTTTAGAGAATAATTCATGTTAGGTCTAGGTTTGGTCTGGGATTTGCTCTCATCAGGCTCATTCTTTCGCATATTTCTCATACTTGATGTCTAGATCCTGGGCTTTTTCTGGATTGCATCATGTAGTAATGAAGTACAACACTGAAACAGTCAATTAAACCTGGTTTCCATCAATATTTTAGAGGACAACGCATGTTAGGTCTACGTTAGGCCTGGGATTTGCTCTCGTCAGGGTCATACTTTCGCAGTTTTAACGTACATGTTGACCTGATCGAGGGTTTTTTCCGCTTTGGATCACGTAGTAAAGTGGTACCACACTGAAGCAGTCCATTAAACCCGGTTTGGATCAATATTTTAGAGGATAACGCATGTTAGGTTTGGGTTAGGTCTAGGATTTGCCCTCATCAAGCTCATACTTTCGCATATTTCTCATACTTCATGGCTAGATCCCGGGCTGTTTCTGGATTGTATCACGTAGTACTGTGGTACCACGCTGAAACAGTCAATTAAACCTCGTTTCAATCAATATTTTAGAGGATAACGCAAGTTAGGTCTGGGATAGGTCTGGGATTCGCCCTCATCAGGCTCATACTTTCGCGTTTTTCACATACTGGTTGAACAGATCCTGGGTTTTTTTCTGGTTTGGATCACGTAGTAGTGTGGTACCACACTGAAACTGTCCATTAAACCTGGTTTCGATCAATATTTTTGAGGATAACGCATGTTAGGTCTAGGTTAGGCCGAGGATTTTCACTCATCAGACTCATACTTTCTCATTCTTCACATACTTTTTGAACGGATCCTGGGTTTTTTCTGGTTTGGATCACGTAGTAATGTGGTACCACACTGAAACAATCAATTAAACCTGATATTGATAACTATTTTAGAGGATAACGCATGTTAGGTTTGGGTTAGGTCTAGGATTTGCCCTCATCAGGCTCATACGATCGCATATTTCTCATACTTCATGGCTAGATCCTGGGCTGTTTCTGGTTTGGATGACGTAGTAGTGTGGTACCACACTATAAACAGTCCATTAGACCTGGTTTGGATCAATATTTTAGAGGATAACGCATGTTAGGTCTGGGATAGGTCTGGGATTTGCCCTCATCAGACTCATACTTTCGCACACTTCACATACTCGTTGAACAGATCCTGGGTTATTTTCTGGTTTGGATCACATAGTAATGTGGTACCACTCTGAAACAGTCGATTAAACCAGGTTTCGATCAATATTTTTGAGGATAACGCATGTTAGGTCTGGGATAGGACTAGGATTTGCCCTCATCAGGCTCATACTTTCGCATATTTCCCATACTTCATGGCTAGATCCTGGGCTGTTTCTGGACTGTATCACGTAGTAACGTGGTACCACGCTGAAACAGTCAATTAAACCTGGTTTCGTTCAATATTTTAGAGGATAACGCAAGTTAGGTACGGGATAGGTCTGGGATTTGCCCTCATCAGGCTCATACTTTCGTGTTTTTCACATACATGTTGAACAGATCCTGGGTTTTTTCTGGTTTGGGTTACGTAGTAATGTGCTACCACACTGAAACAGTCGATTAAACCAGGTTTCGATCAATATTTTTGAGGATAACGCATGTTAGGTCTGGGATAGGTCTAGGATTTGCCCTCATCTGACTCATACTTTCGCACACTTCACATACTCGTTGCACAGATCCTGGGTTATTTTCTGGTTTTGATCACATAGTATTGTGGTACCACACTGAAACAGTCGATTAAACCAGGTTTCGTTCAATATTTTAGAGGATAACGCAAGTTAGGTCTGGGATAGGTCTGGGATTTGCCCTCATCAGGCTCATACTTTCGCGTTTTTCACATACTTGTTGAAATGATCCTGGGTTTTTCTGGTTTGGATCACGTAGCAATGTGGTACCACACTGAAACAGTCAATTAATCCTGGTCTTGATAAATATTTTAGAGGATAACGCATGTTGGGTCTGGGATAGGTCTAGGATTTGCCCTCATCAGACTCATACTTTCGCACACTTCACATACTCGTTGAACAGATCCTGGGTTATTTTCTGGTTTTGATCACACAGTAATGTGGTACCACACTGAAACAGTCGATTAAACCAGGTTTCGATCAATATTTTTGAGGATAACGCATGTTAGGTCTGTGTTAGGCCGAGGATTTTCACTCATCAGACTCATACTTTCGCATTCTTCACATACTTGTTGAACGGATCCTGGGTTTTTACTGGTTTGGATCACATAGTAATGTGGTACCACACTGAAACAGTCAATTAAATCTGGTTTCGATCAATATTTTAGAGAATAATTCATGTTAGGTCTAGGTTTGGTCTGGGATTTGCTCTCATCAGGCTCATTCTTTCGCATATTTCTCATACTTGATGTCTAGATCCTGGGCTTTTTCTGGATTTGATCACGTAGTAATGTGGTACCACGCTGAAACAGTCAATTAAACCTGGTTTCGATCAATATTTTTGAGGATAACGCATGTTAGGACTAGGTTAGGCCGAGGATTTTCACTCATCAGACTCATACTTTCGCATTCTTCACATACTTGTTGAACGGATCCTGGGGTTTTACTGGATTTGATCACGTAGTAATGTGGTACCACACTGAAACAGTCAATTAAACCTGGTTTCGATCAATATTTTAGAGGATAACGCAAGTTAGGTCTGGGTTAGGTCTGGGATTTGCCCACATCAGGGTCATACCTTCGCATTTTTCAAATACTTGTTGAACAGATCCTGGGTTTTTTCTGGTATGGATCACATAGTAATGTGGTACCACACTGAAACAGTCGATTAAACCAGGTTTCGATCAATATTTTTGAGGATAACGCATGTTAGGTCTAGGTTAGGCCCGGGATTTGCCCACATCAGGCTCATACTTTCGCGTTTTTCGCATACTTGTTGAACAGATCCTGGGTTTTTTTCTGGATTGGATCACGTAGTAGTGTGGCACCACACTGAAACTGTCCATTAAACCTGGTTTCGATCAATATTTTTGAGGATAACGCATGTTAGATCTAGGTTAGGCCGAGGATTTTCACTCATCAGACTCATACTTTCGCATTCTTCACATACTTGTAGAACGGATCCTGGGGTTTTACTGGATTGGATCACGTAGTAGTGTAGTACCACGCTGAAACTGTCCATTAAACCTGGTTTCGATCAATATTTTTGAGGATAACGCATGTTAGGTCTAGGTTAGGCCCGGGATTTGCCCACATCAGGCTCATACTTTCGCGTTCTTCGCATACTTGTTGAACAGATCCTGGGTTTTCTCTGGTTTGGATCACGAAGTAGTGAGGTACCACACTGAAACAGTCCATTAAACCTGGTTTCGCTCAATATTTTAGAAGATAACGCATGTTAGGTCTGGGTTAGGACTAGGATTTGCCCTCGTCAGGCTCATACTTTCGCTTATTTCTCATACTTCATGGCTGGATCCTGGGCTATTACTGGATTGCATCACGTAGTAATGAAGTACAACACTGAAACAGTCAATTAAACCTGGTTTCGATCAATATTTTAGAGAATAATTCATGTTAGGTCTGGGTTAGGTCTGGGATTTGCTCTCATCAGGCTCATTCTTTCGCATATCTCTCATACTTGATGGCTAGATCCTGGGCTTTTTCTGGATTGCATCACGTAGTAATGAAGTACAACACTGAAACAGTCAATTAAACCTGGTTTCGATCAATATTTTCGAGAATAATTCATGTTAGGTCTAGGTTAGGCCTGGGATTTGCCCTCATCAGGGTCATACTTTCGCAGTTCTAACATACATGTTGACCTGATCGAGGGATTTTTCTGCTTTGGGTCACGTAGTAAAGTGGTACCACACTGAAACAGTCCACTAAACCTGGTTTGGTTGAATATTTTAGAGGATAATGCATGTTAGGTCTAGGTTAGCCCTGAGGTTTTCACTCATCAGACTCATACTTTCGCTTTCTTCAGATACTTGTTGAACGGATCCTGGGTTTTTTCTGGTATGGTTCACGTAGTAATGTGGTACCACACTGAAACAATCAATTAAACCAGGTCTTGATAAATACTTTAGATGATAGCGCATGTTAGGTCTGGGTTAGGTCTAGGATTTGCCCCCATCAGGCCCATACTTTCGCATATTTCTCATACTTCATGGCTAGATCCTGGGCTATTTCTGGATTGGATCACGTAGTAAAGTGGTATCACACTGAAACAGTCCACTAAACCTGGTTTGGATCAATATTTTAGAGGATAATGCATGCTAGGTCTAGGTTAGCCCTGAAATTTTCACTCATCAGACTCATACTTTCGCATTCTTCAGATACTCGTTGAACGGATCCTGGGTTTTTTCTGGTATGGTTCACGTAGTAATGTGGTACCACACTGAAACAGCCCACTAAACCTGGTTTCGATCAATATTTTAGAGGATAACGAAAGTTATATCTAGTTTAGGCCTGGGATTTGCCCTCATCAGACTCATGCTTTCGCATTTTTCCCATACTTGTTGAACAGATCCAGGGTTTTTTCTGGTATGGATCACGTAGTAATGTGGTACCACACTGAAACATTCAATTAAACCTGGTCTTGATAAATATTTGAGAGGATAACGCATGTTAGGTCTGGGTTAGGTCTAGGATTTGCCCTCATCAGGCTCATACCTTCGCATATTTCTCATACTTCATGGCTGGATCCAGGGCTATTACTGGATTGGATCACGTAGTAATGAAGTACAACACTGAAGCTGTCAATTAAACCTGGTTTCGATCAATATTTTAGAGAATAATTCATGTTAGGTCTAGGTTAGGCCTGGGATTTGCCCTCATCAGGGTCATACTTTCACAGTTCTAACATACATGTTGACCTGATCGAGGGTTTTTTCTGCTTTGGATCACGTAGTAAAGTGGTACCACACTGAAACAGTCCACTAAACCTGGTTTGGATCAATATTTTAGAGGATAATGCATGTGAGGTCTAGGTTAGCCCTGAGATTTTCACTCATCAGACTCATACTTTCGCATTCTTCAGATATTTGTTGAACGGATCCTGGGTTTTTTCTGGTATGGTTCACGTAGTAATGTGGTACCACACTGAAACAATCAATTAAACCAGGTCTTGATAAATACTTTAGATGATAGCGCATGTTAGGTCTGGGTTAGGTCTAGGATTTGCCCTCATCAGGCCCATACATTCGCATATTTCTCATACTTCATGGCTAGATCCTGGGCTATTTCTGGATTGGATCACGTAGTAATGTGGTACCACACTGAAACAGTCAATTAAACCTGGTTTCGATCAATATTTTAGAGGACAATGCAAGTTAGGTCTGGGATAGGTCTGGGATTTGCCCACATCAGGGTCATACTTTCGCATTTTTCACATACTTGTTGAACAGATCCTGGGTTTTTTCTGGTTTGGATCACGCAGTAATGTGGTACCACACTGAAACAGCCCACTAAACCTGGTTTCGATCAATATTTTAGAGGATAACGAAAGTTATGTCTAGGTTAGGCCTGGGATTTGCCCTCATCAGACTCATGCTTTCGCATTTTTCACATACTTGTTGAACAGATCCTGGGTTTTTTCTGGTATGGATCAGGTAGTAATGTGGTACCACACTGAAACATTCAGTTAAACCTGGTCTTGATAAATATTTTTGTGGATAACGCATGTTAGGTCTGGGATTTGCTCTCATCAGGCTCATTCTTTCGCATATCTCTCATACTTCATGGCTAGATCCTGGGCTTTTTCTGGATTGCATCACGTAGTAATGAAGTACAACACTGAAACAGTCAATTAAACCTGGTTTCGATCAATATTTTAGAGGACAATGCAAGTTAGGTCTAGGTTAGGCCTGGGATTTGCCCTCATCAGGGTCATACTTTCGCAGTTCTAACATACATGTTGACCTGATCGAGGGATTTTTCTGCTTTGGATCACGTAGTAACGTGGTACCACACTGAAACAGTCCACTAAACCTGGTTTGGTTGAAAATTTTAGAGGATAATGCATGTTAGGTCTAGGTTAGCCCTGAGATTTTCACTCATCAGACTCATACTTTCGCTTTCTTCAGATACTTGTTGAACGGATCCTGGGTTTTTTCTGGTATGGTTCACGTAGTAATGTGGTACCACACTGAAACAATCAATTAAACCAGGTCTTGATAAATACTTTAGATGATAGCGCATGTTAGGTCTGGGTTAGGTCTAGGATTTGCCCTCATCAGGCCCATACTTTCGCATATTTCTCATACTTCATGGCCAGATCCTGGGCTATTTCTGGATTGGATCACGTAGTAAAGTGGTATCACACTGAAACAGTCCACTAAACCTGGTTTGGATCAATATTTTAGAGGATAATGCATGCTAGGTCTAGGTTAGCCCTGAAATTTTCACTCATCAGACTCATACTTTCGCATTCTTCAGATACTTGTTGAACGGATCCTGGGTTTTTTCTGGTATGGTTCACGTAGTAATGTGGTACCACACTGAAACAGCCCACTAAACCTGGTTTCGATCAATATTTTAGAGGATAACGAAAGTTATATCTAGTTTAGGCCTGGGATGTGCCCTCATCAGACTCATGCTTTCGCATTTTTCGCATACTTGTTGAACAGATCCTGGGTTTTTTCTGGTATGGATCACGTAGTAATGTGGTACCACACTGAAACATTCAGTTAAACCTGGTCTTGATAAATATTTTTGCGGATAACGCATGTTAGGTCTGGGTTAGGTCTAGGATTTGCCCTCATCAGGCTCATACTTTCGCATATTTATTATACTTCATGGATAGATCCTGGGCTATTTTCAGGTTTGGATCACATAGTAATGTGGTACCACACTGAAACAGTCGATTAAACCAGGTTTCGATCAATATTTTTGAGGATAACGCATGTTAGGTCTAGGTTAGGCCTGGGATTTGCCCTCATCAGGCTCATACTTTCGCATATTTCTCATACTTCATGGCTGGATCCTGGCCTATTACTGGATTGGATCACGTAGTAATGTGGTACCACACTGAAACAGTCAATTAAACCTGGTTTCGATCAATATTTTAGAGAATAATTCATGTTAGGTCTGAGTTAGGTCTGGGATTTGCTCTCATCAGGCTCATTCTTTCGCATATCTCTCATACTTGATGGCTAGATCCTGGGCTTTTTCTGGATTGCATCACGTAGTAATGAAGTACAACACTGAAACAGTCAATTAAACCTGGTTTCGATCAATATTTTAGAGAATAATTCAAGTTAGGTCTAGGTTAGGCCTGGGGTTTGCCCTCATCAGGGTCATGCTTTCGCAGTTCTAACATACATGTTGACCTGATCGAGGGTTTTTTCTGCTTTGGATCACGTAGTAATGTGGTACCACACTGAAACAGTCGATTAAACCAGGTTTCGATCAATATTTTTAAGGATAACGCATGTTAGGTCTAGGTTAGGCCTGGGATTTGCCCTCATCAGGCTCATACTTTCGCATATTTCTCATACTTCATGGCTGGATCCTGGGCTATTACTGGATTGGATCACGTAGTAATGTGGTACCACACTGAAACAGTACACTAAACCTGGTTTGGATCAATATTTTAGAGGATAATGCATGTTAGGTCTAGGTTAGCCCTGAAATTTTCACTCATCAGACTCATACTTTCGCATTCTTCAGATACTTCTGGAACGGATCCTGGGGTTTTTCTGGTATGGTTCACGTAGTAATGTGGTACCACACTGAAACAGCCCACTAAACCTGGTTTCGATCAATATTTTACAGGATAACGAAAGTTATATCTAGGTTAGGCCTGGGATTGGCCCTCATCAGACTCAAGCTTTCGCATTTTTCACATACTTGTTGAACAGATCCTGGGTTTTTTCTGGTATGGATAACGTAGTAATTTGGTTCCACACTGAAACATTCAGTTAAACCCGGTTTCGATCAATATTTTAGAGGATAACGCAAGTTAGGACTGGGATAGGTCTGGGATTTGCCCTCATCAGGCTCATACTTTCGCGTTTTTCACATAGTTGTTGAACAGATCCTGCGTTTTTTTCTGGTTTGGATCACGTAGTAGTGTGGTGCCACACTGAAACTGTCCATTAAACCTGGTTTCGATCAATATTTTTGAAGATAACGCATGTTAGGTCTAGGTTAGGCCGAGGATTTTCACTCATCAGACTCATACTTTCGCATTCTTCACATACTTGTTGAACGGATCCTGGGATTTTACTGGATTTGATCACGTAGTAATGTGGTACCACACTGAAACAAACAATTAAACCAGGTCTTGATAAATATTTTAGATGATAACGCATGTTAGGTCTGGGTTAGGTCTAGGATTTGCCCTCATCAGGCTCATACTTTCGCATATTTCTCATACTTCATGGCTAGATCCTGGGCTATTTCTGGATTGGATCACGTAGTAATGTGGTACCACACTGGAACAGTCAATTAAACCTGGTTTCGATCAATATTTTAGAGGATAACGCAAGTTAGGTCTGGGATAGGTCTAGGATTTGCCCTCATCAGGCTCATTCTTTCGCATATTTCTCATACCTGATGGCTAGATCCTGGGCTTTTTCTGGATTGCATCACGTAGTATTGTGGTACCACACTGAAACAGTCGAATAAACCAGGTTTCGATCAATATTTTTGAGGATAACGCATGTTAGGTCTAGGTTAGGCCTGGGATTTTCACTCATCAGACTCATACTTTCGCATTCTTCACATACTTGTTGGATGGATCTTGGGTTTTTTCTGGTGTGGATCACGTAGTAATGTGGTACCACACTGAAACAATCAATTAAACCTGGTCTTGATAAATATTTTAGAGGATAACGCATGTTAGGTCTGGGTTAGGTCTAGGATTTGCCCTCATCAGGCTCATACCTTCGCATATTTCTCATACTTCATGGCTGGATCCTGGGCTATTACTGGATTGGATCACGTAGTAATGAAGTACAACACTGAAGCTGTCAATTAAACCTGGTTTCGATCAATATTTTAGAGAATAATTCATGTTAGGTCTAGGTTAGGCCTAGGATTTGCCCTCATCAGGGTCATACTTTCACAGTTCTAACATACATGTTGACCTGATCGAGGGTTTTTTCTGCTTTGGATCACGTAGTAAAGTGGTACCACACTGAAACAGTCCACTAAACCTGGTTTGGATCAATATTTTAGAGGATAATGCATGTGAGGTCTAGGTTAGCCCTGAGATTTTCACTCATCAGACTCATACTTTCGCATTCTTCAGATATTTGTTGAACGGATCCTGGGTTTTTTCTGGTATGGTTCACGTAGTAATGTGGTACCACACTGAAACAATCAATTAAACCAGGTCTTGATAAATACTTTAGATGATAGCGCATGTTAGGTCTGGGTTAGGTCTAGGATTTGCCCTCATCAGGCCCATACTTTCGCATATTTCTCATACTTCATGGCTAGATCCTGGGCTATTTCTGGATTGGATCACGTAGTAATGTGGTACCACACTGAAACAGTCAATTAAACCTGGTCTTGATAAATATTTAAGAGGACAACGCATGTTAGGTCTGGGTTAGGTCTAGGATTTGCCCTCATCAGGCTCATACTTTCGCATATTTCTCATACTTCATGGCTGGATCCTGGGCTATTTCTGGATTGGATCACGTATTAATGTGGTACCACACTGAAACAGTCAACTAAACCTGGTTTTGATGAATATTTTAGAGAATATTTCATGTTAGGTCTAGGTTAGGCCTGGGATTTGCTCTCATCAGGCTCATTCTTTCGCATATTTCTCATACTAGATGGCGAGATCCTGGGCTTTTTCTGAATTGCATCACGTAGTAATGAAGTACAACACTGAAATACTCAATTAAACCTGGTTTCGATCAATATTATTGAGGATTACGCATGTTAGGTTTAGGTTAGGCCTGGGATTTTCACTCACCAGACTCATACTTTCGCATTCTTCACATACTTGTTGAACGGATCCTGGGTTTTTTCTGGTTTGGATAACGTAGTAAAGTGGTACCACACTGAAACAGTCCATTAATCCTGGTTTGGATCAATATTTTAGAGAATAATTCATGTTAGGTCTAGGTTAGGTCTGGGATTTGCTCTCATCAGGCTCATTCTTTCCCATATTTCTCATACTTGATGGCTAGATCCTGGGTTTTTTCTGGTTTGGATCACGTAGTAGTGTGGTACCACCCTGAAACAGTCCATTAAACCTGGTTGCGATCAATATTTTAGAGGACAACGCAAGTTAGGTCTGGGATAGGTCTGGGATTTGCCCACATCAGGCTCATACTTTCGCGTTTTTCACATACTTGTTGAACAGATCCTGGGTTTTTTCTGGTTTGGATCACGTAGTAGTGTGGTACCACACTGAAACAGCCCATTAAGCCTGGTTTGGATCAACATTATAGAGGATAACGCATGTTAGGTCTAGGTTAGGTCTGGGATTTTCACTCATCAGACTCATACTTTCGCATTCTTCACATACTTGTTGAACGGATCCTGGGTTTTTTCTGGTTTGGATCACGTAGTAATGTGGGACCACACTGAAACAATCAATTACACCTGGTCTTGATAAATATTTTAGAGGATAACGCATGTCAGGTCTGCGATAGGTCTGGGATTTGCCCTCATCAGACTCATACTTTCGCACACTTCACATACTCGTTGAACAGATCCTGGGTTATTTTCTGGTTTGGATCACATAGTAACGTGGTACCACACTGAAACAGTCGATTAAACCAGGTTTCGATCAATATTTTTGAGGATAACGCATGTTAGGTCTAGGTTAGGCCTGGGATTTTCACTCATCAGACTCATACTTTCGCATTCTTCTCATACTTGTTGAACGGATCCTGGGTTTTTTCTGGTTTGGATCATGTAGTAATGTGGTACCACACTGAAACATTCAATTAAACCTGGTCTTGATAAATATTTTAGAGGATAACGCATGTTAGGTCTGGGTTAGGTCTAGGATTTGCCCTCATCAGGCTCATACTTTCGCATATTTCTCATACTTCATGGCTGGATCCTGGGCTATTTCTGGATTGGATCACGTAGTAATGTGGTACCACACTGAAACAGTCAATTAAACCTGGTTGTGATCAATATTATAGAGAATAATTCATCTTCGGTCTAGGTTAGGTCTGGGATTTGCTCTCATCAGGCTCATTCTTTCGCATATTTCTCATACTTGACGGCTAGATCCTGGGCTTTTTCTGGATTGCATCACGTAGTAATGAAGTACAACACTGAAACACTCAATTAAACCTGGTTTCGATCAATATTATTGAGGATAACGTATGTTAGGTCTAGGTTAGGCCTGGGATTTTCACTCATCAGACTCATACTTTCGCATTCTTCACATACTTGTTGAACGGATCTTGGGTTTTTTCTTGGGTGGATCACGTAGTAATGTGGTACCACACTGAAACAATCCATTAAACCTGATCTTGATAAATATTTTAGAGGATAACGCATGTTAGGTCTGGGTTAGGTCTAGGATTTGCCCTCATCAGGCCCATACTTTCGCATATTTCTCATACTTCATGGCTAGATCCTGGGCTATTTCTGGATTGGATCACGTAGTAATGTGGTACCACACTGAAACAGTCAATTAAACCTGGTCTTGATAAATATTTAAGAGGACAACGCATGTTAGGTCTGGGTTAGGTCTAGGATTTGCCCTCATCAGGCTCATACTTTCGCATATTTCTCATACTTCATGGCTGGATCCTGGGCTATTTCGGGATTGGATCACGTATTAATGTGGTACCACACTGAAACAGTCAATTAAACCTGGTTTTGATGAATATTTTAGAGAATATTTCATGTTAGGTCTAGGTTAGGCCTGGGATTTGCTCTCATCAGGCTCATTCTTTCGCATATCTCTCATACTAGATGGCTAGATCCTGGGCTTTTTCTGGATTGCATCACGTAGTAATGAAGTACAACACTGAAACACTCAATTAAACCTGGTTTCGATCAATATTATTGAGGATAACGTATGTTAGGTCTAGGTTAGGCCTGGGATTTTCACTCATCAGACTCATACTTTCGCATTCTTCACATACTTGTTGAACGGATCTTGGGTTTTTTCTTGGGTGGATCACGTAGTAATGTGGTACCACACTGAAACAATCCATTAACCCTGATCTTGATAAATATTTTAGAGGATAACGCATGTTAGGTCTGGGTTAGGTCTAGGATTTGCCCCCATCAGGCTCATACTTTCGCATATTTCTCATACTTCATGGCTGGATCCTGGGCTATTTCTGGATTGGATCACGTAGTAATGTGGTACCACACTGAAACAGTCAATTAAACCTGGTTGTAATCAATATTATAGAGAATAATTCATCTTCGGTCTAGGTTAGGTCTGGGATTTGCTCCATCAGGCTCATTCTTTCGCATATTTCTCATACTTGACGGCTAGATCCTGGGCTTTCTCTGGACCGCATCACGTAGTAATGAAGTACAACATTGAAACCGTCAATTAAACCTGGTTTCGATCAATATTTTAGAGAATAATTCATGTTAGGTCTAGGTTAGGTCTGGGACTTGCTCTCATCAGGCTCATTCTTTCGCATATTTCTCATACTTGATGGCTAGATCCTGGGCTTTCTCTGGATTGCATCACATAGTAATGTGGTACCACGCTGAAACAGTCGATTAAACCTGGTTTCGATCAATATTTTAGAGGATAACGCAAGTTAAGTCTGGGATAGGTCTGGGATTTGACCTCATCAGACTCATACTTTCGCGTTTTTCCCATACTTGTTGAACAGATCCTGGGTTTTTTTCTGGTTTGGATCACGTAGTAGTGTGGTACCACACTGAAACAGTCCATTAAACCTGGTTGCGATCAATATTTTAGAGGATCACGCATGTTAGGTCTGGGTTAGGTCTAGGATTTGCCCTCATCAGGCTCATACTTTCGCATATTTCTCATACTTCATGGCTGGATCCTGGGTTTTTTCTGGTTTGGGTCACGTAGTAATGTGGTTCCACACTGAAACTGTCAAGTAAACCTGTTTTCGATCAATATTTTAGACAATAATTCATGTTAGGTCTAGGATAGGTCTGGGATTTGCTCTCATCAGGCTCATTCTTACGCATATTTCTCATACATGTTGAACAGATCCTGGGTTTTTTCGGGTATGGATTACGTAGTAATGAAGTACAACACTGAAACAGTCAATTAAACCTGGTTTCCATCAATATCTTAGAGGACAACGCAAGTTAGGTCTGGGATAGGTCTGAGATTTGCCCTCATCAGGCTCATACTTTCGCATATTTCTTCATGGCTAGATCCTGGGCTGTTTCTGGATTGGATCACGTAGTAAAGTGGTACCACACAGAAACATTCAATGAAACCTGGTCTGGATAAATATTTTAGAGGATAACGCATGTTAGGTCTAGGTTAGGTCTGGGATTTGCTCTCATCAGGCTCATTCTTTCGCATATTTCTCATACTTGATGGCTAGATCCTGGGCTTTTTCTGGATTGCATCACGTAGTAATGTAGTACCACACTGAAACAGTCAATGAAACCTGGTTTCCATCAATATTTTAGAGGACAACGCAAGTTAGGTCTAGGTGAGGCCTGAGATTTTCACTGATCAAACTCATACTTTCGCATTCTTCACATACTTGTTGAACGGATCTTGGGTTTTTTCTGGTTTTGATCACGTAGTAATGTGGTACCACACTGAAACATTCAATTAAACCTGGTCTTGATAAATATTTTAGAGAATAACGCATGTTAGGTCTGGGTTAGGTCTAGGATTTGTCCTCATCAGGCTCATACTTTCACATATTTCTCATACTTCATGGCTAGATCCTGGGCTATTTCTGGATTGGATCACGTAGTAATGTGGCACCACACTGAAACAGTCAATCAAACCTGGTTTTGATCAATATTTTAGAGAATAATTCATGTTAGGTCTAGGTTAGGTCAGGGATTTGCTCTCATCAGGCTCATTCTTTCGCATATTTCTCTTACTTGATGGCTAGATCCTGGGCTTTTTCTGGATTCCATCACGTATTAATGAAGTACAACACTGAAACAGTCAATTAAACCTGGTTTCGATCAATATTTTAGAGAATAATTCATGTTAGGTCTAGGTTAGGTCTGGGATTTGCACTCATCACCCTCATTCTTTCGCATATTTCTCAAACTTGATGGCTAGATCCTGGGCTTTTTCTGGATTGCATCACGTAGTAATGAAGTACAACACTGAAACAGTCAATTAAACCTGGTTTCCATCAATATCTTAGAGGACAACGCAAGTTAGGTCTGGGATAGGTCTGGGATTTGCCCACATCAGGCTCATACTTTCGCGTTTTTCACATACTCGTTGAACAGATCCTGGGTTATTTTCTGGTTTGGATCACATAGTAATGTGGTACCACACTGAAACAGTCGATTAAACCAGGTTTCGATCAATATTTTTGAGGATAACGCATGTTAGGTCTAGGTTAGGCCTGGTATTTTCACTCATCAGATTCATACTTTCGCATTCTTCTCATACTTGTTGAACGGATCCTGAGTTTTTTCTGGTTTGGATCACGTAGTAGTGTGGGACCACACAGAAACAATCAATTAAACCTGGTCTTGATAAATATTTTAGAGGATAACGCATGTTAGGTCTGGGTTAGGTCTAGGATTTGCCCTCGTCAGGCTCATACTTTCGCATATTTCTCATACTTCATGGCTAGATCTTGGGCTATTTCAGGATTGTATCACGTAGTAATGAAGTACAACACTGAAACAGTCAATTAAACCTGGTTTCCATCAATATTTTAGAGGATAACGCAAGTTAGTTCTTGGATAGGTCTGGGATTTGCCCTCATCAGGCTCATACTTTCGCGTTTTTCACATACTTGTTGAACAGATGCTGGGTTTTTTCTGGATTGCGTCACGTAGTAGTGTGGTACCACGGGGAAACAGTCAATTAAACCTGGTTTCGATCAATATTTTAGAGGATAACGCAAGTTAGGTCTGGCATAGGTCTGAGATTCGCCCTCATCAGGCTCATACTTTCGCGTTTTTCACATACTTGTTGAACTGATCCTGGGCTTTTTCTGGTTTGGATCACGTACTAATGTGGTACCACACTGAAACAGTCAATTAAACCTGGTTTCGATGAATATTTTAGAGAATAATTCATGTTAGGTCTAGGTTAGGTCGGGGATTTTCACTCATCAGACTCATACTTTCGCATTCTTCACATACTTGTTGAACGGATCCTGTGTTTTTTCTGGTTTGGATCACGTATTAATGTGGTGCCACACTGAAACAGTCGATTAAACCTGGTTTCGATCAGTATTTTAGAGGATAACGCAACATAAGTCAGGGATAGGTCTGGGATTTGAACTCATCAGACTCATACTTTCGCGTTTTTCACATACTCGTTGAACAGATCCTGGGTTTTTTCTGGTTTGGATAACGTAGTAATGTGGAACCACACTGAAACAATCAATTAAACCTGGTCTTGATAAATATTTTAGAGGATAACGCATGTTAGGTCTGTGTTAGGTCTAGGATTTGCCCTCATCAGGCTCATTCTTTCGCATATTTCTCAAACTTGATGGCTAGATCCTGGGCTTTTTCTGGATTGCATCACGTAGTAATGTGGTACCACCCTGAAACATTCAATTAAACCTGGTCTAGATAAATATTTTAGAGGATAACGCATGTTAGGTCTGGGTTAGGTCTAGGATTTGCCCTCATCGGGCTCATACTTTCGCATATTTCTCATACTTCATGGCTAGATCCTGGGCTTTTTCTTGATTGCATCACGTAGTAATGAAGTACAACACTGAAACAGTCAATTAAACCTGGTTTCCATCAATATCTTAGAGGACAACGCAAGTTAGGTCTGGGATAGGTCTTGGACTTGCCCTCATCAGGCTCATACTTTCACGTTTTTTACATACTTGTTGAACGGATCCTGGGTTTTTTCTGGTTTGGATCACGTAGTAATGTGGGTCCACACTGAAACAATCAATTAAACCTGGTTTCGATCAATATTTTAGAGGATAACGCATGTTAGGTCTAGGTTAGGTCTGGGATTTTCACTTATCAGGCTCATACTTTCGCGTATTTCACATACTTGTTGAACGGATCCTGGGTTTTTACTGGTTTGGATCACGTAGTAATGTGGTACCACACTGAAACAGTCAATTAAAACTGGTTTTGATCAATATTCTAGAGAACAATTCATGTTAGGTCTAGGTTAGGTCTGGGATTTGCTCTCATCAGGCTCATTCTTTCGCATATTTCTCATACTTGATGGCTAGATCCTGGGCTTTTTCTGGATTGCATCACGTAGTAATGAAGTACAACACTGAGACAGTCAATTAAACCTGGTTTCCATCAATATCTTAGAGGACAACGCAAGTTAGGTCTGGGATAGGTCTGGGATTTGCCCTCATCAGGCTCATACTTTCGCGTTTTTCACATACTTATTGAACAGATCCTGGGTTTTTTCCGGTTTGGGTCACGTAGTAGTGTGGTACCACACTGAAACTGTCGATTAAACCTGGTTTCGATCAATATTTTTGAGGATAACGCATGTTAGGTCTGGGTTAGCCCTGGGATTTTCACTCATCAGACTCATACTTTCGCATTCTTCACATTCTTGTTGAACGGATCCTGGGTTTTTTCTGGTTTGCTTCACGTAGTAATGTGGTACCACACTGAAACATTCAATTAAACCTGGTCTTGATAAATATTTTGGAGGATAACGCATGTTAAGTTTGGGTTAGGTCTAGGATTTGTCCTCAGCTGATACAATCGCATATTTCTCATACTTCATGGCTAGATCCTGGGCTGCTTCTGGATTGTATCACGTAGTAATGTGGTACCACGCTGAAACAGTCAATTAAACCTGGTTTCGATCAATATTTCAGAGGATAACGCAAGTTAGGTCTGGGATAGGTCAGGGATTCGCCCTCATCAGGCTCATACTTTCGCGTTTTTCACATACTTGTTGAAATGATCCTGGGTTTTTTCTCGTTTGGATCACGTAGTAATGTGGTACCACACTGAAACAGTCGATTAAACCCGGCCTCGATCAATATTTTAGAGGATAACGAAAGTTAAGTCTGGGATAGGTCTGGGATTTGACCTCATCAGACTCATACTTTCGCACACTTCACATACTCGTTGAACAGATACTGGGTTATTTTCTGGTTTGGATCACATAGTAATGAGGTACCACACTGAAACAGTAGATTAAACCAGGTTTCGATCAATATTTTAGAGAATATTTCATGTTAGGTCTAGGTTAGGCCTGGGATTTTCACTCATCAGACTCATACTTTCGCATTCTTCACATACTTGTTGAACGGATCCTGGGATTTTTCTGGTTTGGATCATGTAGTAATGTGGGACCACACTGAAACAGTCAATTAAACCTGGTTTCGATCAATATTTTAGAGAATAATTCATGTTAGGTCTAGGTTAGGTCTGGGATTTGCTCTCATCAGGCTCATTCTTTCGCATATTTCTCATACTTGATGGCTAGATCCTGGGCTTTTTCTGGATTGCATCGCGTAGTAATGAAGTACAACACTGAAACAGTCAATTAAACCTGGTTTCCATCAATATCTTGGAGGTCAACGCTAGTTAGGTCTGGGATAGGTCTGGGATTTGCCCTCATCAGGGTCATACTTTCGCAGTTCTAACATACATGTTGACCTGATCGAGGGTTTTTTCTGCTTTGGATCACGTAGTAAAGTGGTACCACAACTAAAACAGTCAATTAAACCTGGTTTCGATCATTATTTTAGAGGATAACGCAAGTTAGGTCTGGGATAGGTCTGGGATTAGCCCTCATCAGACTCATACTTTCGCATTCTTCATATACTTGTTGAACGGATCCTGAGTTTTTTCTGCTTTGGATCACGTAGTAAAGTGGTACCACACTGAAACCGTCCATTAAACCTGGTTTGGATCAATATTTTAGAGGATACCGCATGTTAGGTCTAGGTCAGGTCTTGGATTTTCACTCATCAGACTCATTCTTTCGCATTCTTCACATACTTGTTGAACGGATCCTGGGTTTTTTCTGGTTTGGATCACGTAATAATGTGGGACCACACCGAAACAATCAATTAAACCTGGTCTTGATAAATATTTTAGAGGATAACGCATGTCAGGTCTGGGATAGGTCTGGGATTTGACCTCATCAGGGTCATAGTTTCGCAGTTTTAACATGCATGTTGACCTGATCGAGGGTTTTTTCTACTTTGGATCACGTAGTAAAGTGGTACCACACTGAAACCGTCCATTAAACCTGGTTTAGATCAATATTTTAGAGGATAACGCAAGTTTGTTCTGGGATAGGTCTGGGATTTGCCCTCATCAGGCTCATACTTTCGCGTTTTTCACATACCTGTTGAACAGATCCTGGGTTTTTTCTGGTTTGAGTCACGTAGTAATGTGGTACCACACTGAAACAGTCGATTAAACCAGGTTTCGATTAATATTTTTGAGGATAACGCATGTGAGGTCTAATTTAGGCCTGGGATTTTCACGCATCAGACTCATTCTTTCGCATTCTTCACATACTTGTTGAACGGATCCTGGGTTTTTTCTGGATTGCATCACGTAGTAATGAAGTACAACATTGAAACAGTCAATTAAACCTGGTTTCCATCAATATCTTAGAGGACAACGCATGTTAGGTCTGGGTTAGGCCTGGGATTTGCTCTCATCAGGGTCATACTTTCGCAGTTTTAACATGCATGTTGACCTGATCGAGGGTTTTTTCTGCTTTGGATCACGTAGTGAAGTGGTGCCACAACTAAAACAGTCAATTAAACCTGGTTTCGATCATTATTTTAGAGGATAACGCAAGTTAGGTCTGTGATAGGTCTGGGGTTAGCCCTCATCAGACTCATACTTTCGCATTCTTCACATACTTGTTGAACGGATCCTGGGTTTTTTCTGGTTTGGATCACGGAGTAATGTGGGACCACACTGAAACAATCAATTAAACCTGGTCATGATAAATATTTTAGAGGATAACGCATGTTATGTCTGGGTTAGGTCTAGGATTTGCCCTCGTCAGGCTCATACTTTCGCATATTTCTCATACTTCATGGCGAGATCCTGGGCTATTTCTGGATTGGATCACGTAGTAATGTGGTACCATACTGAAACAGTCAATTAAACCTGGTTTTGATCAAATTTTAGAGAATAATTCATGTTATGTCTAGGTTAGGTCTGGGATTTGCTCTCATCAGGCTCATTCTTTCGTATATTTCTCATACTTGATGGCTAGATCCTGGGCTTTTTCTGGATCGCATCACGTAGTAATGAAGTACAACACTGAAACAGTCAATTAAACCTGGTTTCCATCAATATTTTAGAGGACAACGCATGTTAGGTCTAGGTAAGGCCTGGGATTTGCCCTCATCAGGGTCATACTTTCGCAGTTCTAACATACATGTTGACCTGATCGAGTGTTTTTTCTGCTTTGGATCACGTAGTAAAGTGGTACCACACTGAAACAGTCCATTAAACCTGGTTTGGATCAATATTTTAGAGGATAACGCATGTTAGGCCTAGGTTAGCCCTGGGATTTTCACTCATCAGACTCATACTTTCGCATTCTTCACATACTTGTTGAACGGATCCTGGGTTTTCTCTGGTTTGGATCACGTAGTAATGTGGGACCACACTGAAACAGTCAATTAAACCTGGTTTCGATCAATATTTTAGAGAATAATTCATGTTAGGTCTAGGTTAGGTCTGGGATTTGCTCTCATCAGGCTCATTCTTTCGCATATTTCTCATACTTGATGGCTAGATCCTGGGCTTTTTCTGGATTGCATCACGTAGTAATGAAGTGCAACACTGAAACAGTCAATTAAACCTGGTTTTCATCAATATCTTAGAGGACAACGCAAGTTAGGTCTGGGTTAGGCCTGGGATTTGCTCTCATCAGGGTCATACTTTCGCAGTTTTAACATGCATGTTGACCTGATCGAGGGTTTTTTCTGCTTTGGATCACGTAGTGAAGTGGTGCCACAACTAAAACAGTCAATTAAACCTGGTTTCGATCATTATTTTAGAGGATAACGCAAGTTAGGTCTGTGATAGGTCTGGGGTTAGCCCTCATCAGACTCATACTTTCGCATTCTTCACATACTTGTTGAACGGATCCTGGGTTTTTTCTGGTTTGGATCACGTAGCAATGTGGTACCACACTGAAACAGTCAATTAAACCAGGTCTTGATAAACATTATAGAGGATGACGCATGTTAGGTCTGGGATAGGTCTAGGATTTGCCCTCATGAGACTCATACTTTCGCACACTTCACATAGTCGTTGAACAGATCCTGGGTTATTTTCTGGTTTGGATCACATAGTAATGTGGTACCACACTGAAACAGTCGATTAAACCAGGTTTCGATCAATATTTTTGAGGATAACGCATGTTAGGTCTCGGTTAGGCCTGGGATTTTCACTCAGCAGACTCATACTTTCGCATTCTTCACATACTTGTTGAACGGATCCTGGGCTTTTCTGGTTTGGATCACGTAGTAATGTCGGACCACACTGAAACAATCAATTAAACCCGGTCTTGATAAATAGTTTAGAGGATAACGCAAGTTAGGTCTGGGTTAGGTCTAGGATTTGCCCTCGTCAGGCTCATACTTTCGCAGTTTTAACATACATGTTGACGTGATCGAGGGTTTTTTCTGTTTTTTGATCACGTAGTAAAGTGGTACCACACTGAAACAGTCCATTAAACCTGGTTTGGATCAATATTTTAGAGGATAACGCATGTTAGGTCTAGGTTAACCCTGGGATTTTCACGCATCAGACTCATACTTTCGCATTCTTCACATACTTGTTGAACGGATCCTGGGTTTTTTCTGGTTTGGTTCACGTAGTAATGTGGTACCACACTGGAACATTCAATTAAACCTGGTCTTGATAAATATTTTAGAGGATAACGCATGTTAGGTTTGGGTTAGGTCTAGGATTTGCCCTCATCTGGCTCATACTTACGCACATTTCTCATACTTCATGGCTAGATCCTGGGCTGTTTCTGTATTGTATCACGTAGTAATGTGGTACCACGCTGAAACAGTCAATTAAACCCGGTTTCGTTCAATATTTTAGAGGATAACGCAAGTTAGGTCTGGGATAGGTCTGGGATTTGCCCTCATCAGGCTCATACTTTCGCCGTTTTTCACATACTTGTTGAACAGATCCTGGGTTTTTTCCGGTTTGGGTCACGTAGTAGTGTGGTACCACACAGAAACAGTCGGTTAAACCTGGTTTCGATCAATATTTTTGAGGATAACGCATGTTAGGTCTAGGTTAGGCCGGGGATTCTCACTCATCAGACTCATACTTTCGCATTCTTCACATACTTGTTGGACGGATCCTGGGTTTTTTCTGGTTTGGATCACGTAGAAATGTGGGACCACACTGAAACAATCAATTAAACCTGGTCATGATAAATATTTTAGAGGATGACGCATGTTAGGTCTGAGTTAGGTCTAGGATTTGCCCTCGTCAGGCTCATACTTTCGCATAATTCTCATACTTCATGGCTAGATCCTGGGCTCTTTCTGGATTGGATCACGTAGTAATGTGGTACCACACTGAAACAGTCAATTAAACCTGGTTTTGATCAATATTTTAGAGAATAATTCATGTTATGTCTTGGTTAGGTCTGGGATTTTCACTCATCAGACTCATACTTTCGCATTCTTCACATACTTGTTGAACGGATCCTGGGTTTTTTCTGGTTTGGATCACGTAGTAATGTGGGACCACACCGAAACAGTCGATTAAACCTGGTCTTGATAAATATTTTAGAGGACAACGCATGTTAGGTCTAGGTTAGGTCTAGGATTTGCCCTCATCAGGCTCATACTTTCGCATATTTCTCATACTTCATGGCTAGATCCTGGGCTATTTCTGGATTGGATCACGTAGTAATGTGGTACCACACTGAAACAGTCAATTAGACCTGGTTTCGCTCAATATTTTAGAATATAACGCATGTTAGGTCTAGGTTAGGCCTGGGATTTGCCCTCATCAGGCTCATACTTTCGCGTTTTTCACATACTTGTTGAACTGATCCTGGGTTTTTTCTGGTTTGGATCACGTAGCGATGTGGTACCACACTGAAACAGTCGATTAAACCTGGTTTCGATCAATATTTTAGAGGATAACGCAAGTTTGTTCTGGGATAGGTCTGGGATTTGGCCTCATCAGGCTCATACTTTCGCGTTTTTCACATACCTGTTGAACAGATCCTGGTTTTTTTCTGGTTTGGATCGCGCAGTAATGTGGTACCACACTGGAACAGCCCACGGAACCTGGTTTCGATCAATATTTTAGAGGATAACGAAAGTTATGTCTAGGTTAGGCCTGGGATTTGCCCTCAACAGACCCATGCTTTCGCATTTTTCACATACTTGTTGAACAGATCCTGGGTTTTTTCTGGTATGGATCACGTAGTAATGTGGTACCACACTGAAACATTCAGTTAAACCTGGTCTTGATAAATATTTTTGAGGATAACGCATGTTAGGTCTGGGTTAGGTCTAGGATTTGCCCTCATCAGGCTCATACTTTCGCATATTTCTCATACCTCATGGCTAGATCCTGGGCTCTTTCTGGATTGGATCCCGTAGTAATGTGGTACCACACTGAAACAGTCAATTAAACCTGGTTTTGATCAATATTTTAGAGAATAATTCATGTTATGTCTTGGTTAGGTCTGGGATTTTCACTCATCAGACTCATACTTTCGCATTCTTCACATACTTGTTGAACGGATCCTGGGTTTTTTCTGCTTTGGATCACGTAGTAAAGTGGTGCCACAACTAAAACAATCAATTAAACCTGGTTTCGATCATTATTTCAGAGGATAACGCATGTTAAGTTTGGGTTAGGTCTAGGATTTGCCCTCATCAGGCTCATACTTTCGCATTTTTTCTCATACTTCATGGCTAGATCCCGGGCTGTTTCTGGATTGTATCACGTAGTAATGTGGTACCACGCTGAAACAGACAATTAAACCTCGTTTCGATCAATATTTTAGAGGATAACGCAAGTTAGGTCTGGGATAGCTCTGGGATTCGCCCTCATCAGGCTCATACTTTCGCGTTTTTCACATACTTGTTGAACTGATCCTGGGTTTTTTCTGGTTTGGATCACGTAGCGATGTGGTACCACACTGAAACAGTCGATTAAACCTGGTTTCGATCAATATTTTAGAGGATAACGCAAGTTTGTTCTGGGATAGGTCTGGGATTTGGCCTCATCAGGCTCATACTTTCGCGTTTTTCACATACCTGTTGAACAGATCCTGGTTTTTTTCTGGTTTGGATCGCGCAGTAATGTGGTACCACACTGGAACAGCCCACGGAACCTGGTTTCGATCAATATTTTAGAGGATAACGAAAGTTATGTCTAGGTTAGGCCTGGGATTTGCCCTCAACAGACCCATGCTTTCGCATTTTTCACATACTTGTTGAACAGATCCTGGGTTTTTTCTGGTATGGATCACGTAGTAATGTGGTACCACACTGAAACATTCAGTTAAACCTGGTCTTGATAAATATTTTTGAGGATAACGCATGTTAGGTCTGGGTTAGGTCTAGGATTTGCCCTCATCAGGCTCATACTTTCGCATATTTCTCATACCTCATGGCTAGATCCTGGGCTATTTCTGGATTGGATCACGTAGTAATGTGGTACCACACTGAAACAGTCAATTAAACCTGGTTTCGATCAATATTTTAGAGGATAATGCAAGTTAGGTCTGGGATATGTCTGGGATTTTCACTCGCCAGACTCATACTTTCGCATTCTTCACATACTTGTTGAACGGATCCTGGGTTTTTTCTGGTTTGGATCACGTAGTAATGTGGGACCACACTGAAACAGTCGATTAAACCTGGTTTCGATTAATATTTTTGAGGATAACGCATGTTAGGTCTGGGATAGGTCTGGGGTTTGCCCTCATCAGGCTCATACTTTCGCAGTTTTAACATGCATGTTGACCTGATCGAGGGTTTTTTCTGCATTGGATCACGTAGTAAAGTGGTACCACACTACAACAGTCAACTAAACCAGGTTTCGATCAACATTTTAGAGGATAACGAAAGTTATGTCTGGTTTAGGCCTGGGATTTGCCCTCATCAGACTCATACTTTCGCAAACTTCACATACTTGTTGAACAGATCCTGGGTTTTTTTCTGGTTTGGATCACGTAGTAATGTGGTACCACACTGAAACAGTCAATTAAACCTGGTTTCGATCAATATTTTAGAGGATAACGCAAGTTAGGTCTGGGATAGGTCTGGGATTTGCCATCATCAGGCTCATACTTTCGCGTATTTCACATACTTGTTGAACAGATCCTGGGTTTTTTGCTGGTTTGGATCACGTAGTAGTGTGGTACCGCACTGAGACTGTCCATTAAACCTGGTTTCGATCAATATTTTAGAGAATAATTCATGTTAGGGCTAGGTTAGGTCTGGGATTTGCTCTCATCAGGCTCATTCTTTCGCATATTTCTCATACTTGATGGCTAGATCCTGGGCTTTTTCTGGATTGCATCACGTAGTAATGAAGTACAACACTGAAGCAGTCAATTAAACCTGGTTTCCATCAATATTTTAGAGGACAACGCATGTTAGGTCTAGTTTAGGCCTGGGATTTGCCCTCATCAGGGTCATACTGTCGCAGTTTTAACATACATGTTGACCTGATCGAGGGTTTTTTCTGCTTTGGATCACGTAGTAAAGTGGTACCACACTGAAGCAGTCCATTAAACCTGGTTTCGATTAATATTTTTGAGGATAACGCATGTTAGGTCTGGGATAGGTCTGGGATTTGCCCTCATCAGGCTCATACTTTCGCAGTTTTAACATGCATGTTGACCTGATCGAGGGTTTTTTCTGCATTTGATCACGTAGTAAAGTGGTACCACACTAAAAGAGTCAATTAAACCTGGTTTCGATCAACATTTTAGAGGATAACGTAAGTTATGTCTAGTTTAGGCCTGGGATTTGCCCTCATCAGACTCATACTTTCGCATACTTCACATACTTGTTGAACAGATCCTGGGTTTTTTTCTGGTTTGGATCACGTAGTAATGTGGTACCACACTGAAACAGTCAATTAAACCTGGTTTCGATCAATATTTTAGAGGATAACGCAAGTTAGGTCTGGGATAGGTCTGGGATTTGCCCTCATCAGGCTCATACTTTCGCGTATTTCACATACTTGTTGAACAGATCCTGGCTTTTTTTCCGGTTTGGATCACGTAGTAGTGTGGTACCACACTGAAACTGTCCATTAAACCTGGTTTCGATCAATATTTTTGAGGATAACGCATGTTAGGTCTACGTTAGGCCGAGGATTTTCACTCATCAGACTCATGCTTTCGCATTCTTCACATACTTGTTGAACGGATCCTGGGGTTTTACTGGTTTGGATCACGTAGTAGTGTGGTACCACACTGAAACAGTCAATTAAACCTGTTTTCGATCAATATTTTAGAGAATAATTCATGTTAGGTCTAGGTTAGGTCTGGGATTTGCTCTCATCAGGCTCATTCTTTCGCATATTTCTCATACTTGATGGCTAGATCCTGGGCTTTTTTTTGATTGCATCACGTAGTAATGAAGTACAACACTGAAACAGTCAATTAAACCTGGTTTCCATCAATATTTTAGAGGACAACGCATGTTAGGTCTAGGTTTGGCCTGGGATTTGCCCTCATCAGGGTCATACTGTCGCAGTTTTATCATACATGTTGTTCTGATCGAGGGTTTTTTCTGCTTAGGATCACGTAGTAAAGTGGTACCACACTGAAGCAGTCCATTAAACCTGGTTTGGATCAATATTTTAGAGGATAACACATGTTAGGTCTGGGTTAGGTCTAGGATTTGCCCTCATCAGGCTCATACTTTCGCATATTTCTTATACTTCGTGGATAGATCCTGGGCTAATTTCTGGTTTGGATCACATAGTAATGTGGTACCACACTGAAACAGTCGATTAAACCAGGTTTCGATCAATATTGTTGAGGATAACGCATGTTAGGTCTAGGTTAGGCCTGGGATTTTCACTCATCAGACTCATTCTTTCGCATTCTTCACATACTTGTTGAACGGATCCTGGGTTCTTTGTGGTTTGGATCAGGTAGTAATGTGGGACCACACTGAAACAATCAATTATACCTCGTCTTGATAAATATTTTAGAGGATAACGCATGTTAGGTCTGGGTTACGTCTAGGATTTGCTCTCGTCAGGCTCATACTTTCGCATATTTCTCATACCTCATGGCTAGATCCTGGGCTATTTCTGGATTGGATCACGTAGTAATGTGGTACCACACTGAAACAGTCAATTAAACCTGGTTTCGATCAATATTTTAGAGGATAACGCAAGTTAGGTCTGGGATCGGTCTGGGATTTGCCCTCATCAGGCTCATACTTTCGCGTTTTTCACATACTGGTTGAACAGATCCTGGGTTTTTTTCTGGTTTGGATCACGTAGTAGTGTGGTACCACACTGAAACTGTCCATTAAACCTGGTTTCGATCAATATTTTTGAGGATAACGCATGTTAGGTCTAGGTTAGGCCGAGGATTTTCACTCATCAGACTCATACTTTCGCATTCTTCACATACTTGTTGAACGGATCCTGGGTTCTTTGTGGTTTGGATCAGGTAGTAATGTGGGACCACACTGAAACAGTCGATTAAACCTGGTCTTGATAAATATTTTAGAGGACAACGCATGTTAGGTCTAGATTAGGTCTAGGATTTGCCCTCATCAGGCTCATACTTTCGCATATTTCTCATACTTCATGGCTAGATCCAGGGCTATTTCTGGATTGGATCACGTAGTAATGTGGTACCACACTGAAACAGTCAATTAGACCTGGTTTCGCTCAATATTTTAGAAGATAACGCATGTTAGGTCTAGGTTAGGCCTGGGATTTGCCCTCATCAGGGTCATACTTTCGCAGTTTTAACATGCATGTAGACCTGATCGAGGGTTTTTTCTGCTTTGGATCACGTAGTAAAGTGGTGCCACAACTAAAACAATCAATTAAACCTGGTTTCGATCATTATTTTAGAGGATAACGCATGTTAGGTTTGGGTTAGGTCTAGGATTTGCCCTCATCAGGCTCATACTTTCGCATTTTTTCTCATACTTCATGGCTAGATCCCGGGCTGTTTCTGGATTGTATCACGTAGTAATGTGGTACCACGCTGAAACAGACAATTAAACCTCGTTTCGATCAATATTTTAGAGGATAACGCAAGTTAGGTCTGGGATAGCTCTGGGATTCGCCCTCATCAGGCTCATACTTTCGCCTTTTTCACATACTTGTTGAACTGATCCTGGGTTTTTTCTGGTTTGGATCACGTAGCGATGTGGTACCACACTGAAACAGTCGATTAAACCTGGTTTCGATCAATATTTTAGAGGATAACGCAAGTTTGTTCTGGGATAGGTCTGGGATTTGGCCTCATCAGGCTCATACTTTCGCGTTTTTCACATACCTGTTGAACAGATCCTGGGTTTTTTCTGGTTTGGATCGCGCAGTAATGTGGTACCACACTGGAACAGCCCACGGAACCTGGTTTCGATCAATATTTTAGAGGATAACGAAAGTTATGTCTAGGTTAGGCCTGGGATTTGCCCTCAACAGACCCATGCTTTCGCATTTTTCACATACTTGTTGAACAGATCCTGGGTTTTTTCTGGTATGGATCACGTAGTAATGTGGTACCACACTGAAACATTCAGTTAAACCTGGTCTTGATAAATATTTTTGAGGATAACGCATGTTAGGTCTGGGTTAGGTCTAGGATTTGCCCTCATCAGGCTCATACTTTCGCATATTTCTCATACCTCATGGCTAGATCCTGGGCTATTTCTGGATTGGATCACGTAGTAATGTGGTACCACACTGAAACAGTCAATTAAACCTGGTTTCGATCAATATTTTAGAGGATAATGCAAGTTAGGTCTGGGATATGTCTGGGATTTTCACTCGCCAGACTCATACTTTCGCATTCTTCACATACTTGTTGAACGGATCCTGGGTTTTTTCTGCTTTGGATCACGTAGTAAAGTGGTACCACACTGAAACAGTCCATTAAACCTGGTTTGGATCAATATTTTAGAGGATAACGCATGTTAGGCCTAGGTTAGCCCTGGGATTTTCACTCATCAGACTCATACTTTCGCATTCTTCACATACTTGTTGAACGGATCCTGGGTTTTCTCTGGTTTGGATCACGTAGTAATGTGGGACCACACTGAAACAGTCAATTAAACCTGGTTTCGATCAATATTTTAGAGAATAATTCATGTTAGGTCTAGGTTAGGTCTGGGATTTGCTCTCATCAGGCTCATTCTTTCGCATATTTCTCATACTTGATGGCTAGATCCTGGGCTTTTTCTGGATTGCATCACGTAGTAATGAAGTGCAACACTGAAACAGTCAATTAAACCTGGTTTTCATCAATATCTTAGAGGACAACGCAAGTTAGGTCTGGGATAGGTCTGCGATTTGACCTCATCAGGGTCATACTTTCACAGTTTTAACATGCATGTTGACCTGATCGAGGGTTTTTTCTGCTTTGGACCATGTAGTAAAGTGGTACCACAACTAAAACAGTCAATTAAACCTGTTTTCGATCATTATTTTAGAGGATAACGCAAGTTAGGTCTGGGATAGGTCTGGGATTTGCCCTCATCAGGCTCATACTTTCGCATATTTCTCATACTTCATGGCTAGATCCTGGGCTAATTCTGGATTGTATCACGTAGTAACGTGGTACCACGCTGAAACAGTCAATTAAACCTGGTTTCGATCAATATTTTAGAGGATAACGCAAGTTAGGTCTGGGATAGGTCTGGGATTTGCCCTCATCAGGCTCATACTTTCGCGTTTTTCACATGCTTGTTGAACTGATCCAGGGTTTTTTCTGGTTTGGATCACGTAGCAATGTGGTACCACACTGAAACAGTCAATTAAACCAGGTCTTGATAAACATTATAGAGGATGACGCATGTTAGGTCTGGGATAGGTCTAGGATTTGCCCTCATGAGACTCATACTTTCGCACACTTCACATAGTCGTTGAACAGATCCTGGGTTATATCCTGGTTTGGATCACATAGTAATGTGGTACCACACTGAAACAGTCGATTAAACCAGGTTTCGATCAATATTTTTGAGGATAACGCATGTTAGGTCTCGGTTAGGCCTGGGATTTTCACTCAGCAGACTCATACTTTCGCATTCTTCACATACTTGTTGAACGGATCCTGGGCTTTTCTGGTTTGGATCACGTAGTAATGTCGGACCACACTGAAACAATCAATTAAACCCGGTCTTGATAAATATTTTAGAGGATAACGCAAGTTAGGTCTGGGTTAGGTCTAGGATTTGCCCTCGTCAGGCTCATACTTTCGCAGTTTTAACATACATGTTGACGTGATCGAGGGTTTTTTCTGTTTTTTGATCACGTAGTAAAGTGGTACCACACTGAAACAGTCCATTAAACCTGGTTTGGATCAATATTTTAGAGGATAACGCATGTTAGGTCTAGGTTAACCCTGGGATTTTCACGCATCAGACTCATACTTTCGCATTCTTCACATACTTGTTGAACGGATCCTGGGTTTTTTCTGGTTTGGTTCACGTAGTAATGTGGTACCACACTGGAACATTCAATTAAACCTGGTCTTGATAAATATTTTAGAGGATACGCATGTTAGGTTTGGGTTAGGTCTAGGATTTGCCCTCATCTGGCTCATACTTACGCACATTTCTCATACTTCATGGCTAGATCCTGGGCTGTTTCTGTATTGTATCACGTAGTAATGTGGTACCACGCTGAAACAGTCAATTAAACCCGGTTTCGTTCAATATTTTAGAGGATAACGCAAGTTAGGTCTGGGATAGGTCTGGGATTTGCCCTCATCAGGCTCATACTTTCGCCGTTTTTCACATACTTGTTGAACAGATCCTGGGTTTTTTCCGGTTTGGGTCACGTAGTAGTGTGGTACCACACAGAAACAGTCGGTTAAACCTGGTTTCGATCAATATTTTTGAGGATAACGCATGTTAGGTCTAGGTTAGGCCGGGGATTCTCACTCATCAGACTCATACTTTCGCATTCTTCACATACTTGTTGGACGGATCCTGGGTATTTTCTGGTTTGGATCACGTAGAAATGTGGGACCACACTGAAACAATCAATTAAACCTGGTCATGATAAATATTTTAGAGGATGACGCATGTTAGGTCTGAGTTAGGTCTAGGATTTGCCCTCGTCAGGCTCATACATTCGCATAATTCTCATACTTCATGGCTAGATCCTGGGCTCTTTCTGGATTGGATCACGTAGTAATGTGGTACCACACTGAAACAGTCAATTAAACCTGGTTATGATCAATATTTTAGAGAATAATTCATGTTATGTCTTGGTTAGGTCTGGGATTTGACCTCATCAGACTCATACTTTCGCATTCTTCACATACTTGTTGAACGGATCCTGGGTTTTTTCTGGTTTGGATCACGTAGTAATGTGGGACCACACCGAAACAATCAATTAAACCTGGTCTTGATAAATATTTTAGAGAATAACGCATGTCAGGTCTGGGATAGGTCTGGGATTTGACCTCATCAGGGTCATACTCTCGCAGTTTTAACATGCATGTTGACCTGATCGAGGGTTTCTTCTGCTTTGGATGACGCAGTAAAGTGGTACCACAACTAAAACAGTCAATTAAACCAGGTTTCGATCAATATTTTTGAGGATAACGCGTGTTAGGTCTAGGTTAGGCCTGGGATTTTCACGCATCAGACTCATACTTTCGCATTCTTCACATACTTGTTGAACGGATCCCGGGTTTTTTCTTGTTTGGATCACGTAGTAATGTGGGACCACACTGAAACAGTCGATTAAACCTGGTCTTGATAAATATTTTAGAGGACAACGCATGTTAGGTCTAGGTTAGGTCTAGGATTTGCCCTCATCAGGCTCATACTTTCGCATATTTCTCATACCTCATGGCTAGATCCTGGGCTATTTCTGGATTGGATCACGTAGTAATGTGGTACCACACTGAAACAGTCAATTAAACCTGGTTTCGATCAATATTTTAGAGGATAATGCAAGTTAGGTCTGGGATATGTCTGGGATTTTCACTCGCCAGACTCATACTTTCGCATTCTTCACATACTTGTTGAACGGATCCTGGGTTTTTTCTGGTTTGGATCACGTAGTAATGTGGGACCACACTGAAACAGTCGATTAAACCTGGTTTCGATTAATATTTTTGAGGATAACGCATGTTAGGTCTGGGATAGGTCTGGGATTTGCCCTCATCAGGCTCATACTTTCGCAGTTTTAACATGCATGTTGACCTGATCGAGGGTTTTTTCTGCATTGGATCACGTAGTAAAGTGGTACCACACTAAAACAGTCAACTAAACCAGGTTTCGATCAACATTTTAGAGGATAACGAAAGTTATGTCTGGTTTAGGCCTGGGATTTGCCCTCATCAGACTCATACTTTCGCAAACTTCACATACTTGTTGAAGAGATCCTGGGTTTTTTTCTGGTTTGGATCACGTAGTAATGTGGTACCACACTGAAACAGTCAATTAAACCTGGTTTCGATCAATATTTTAGAGGATAACGCAAGTTAGGTCTGGGATAGGTCTGGGATTTGCCATCATCAGGCTCATACTTTCGCGTATTTCACATACTTGTTGAACAGATCCTGGGTTTTTTTCTGGTTTGGATCACGTAGTAGTGTGGTACCGCACTGAAACAGCCCACGGAACCTGGTTTCGATCAATATTTTAGAGGATAACGAAAGTTATGTCTAGGTTAGGCCTGGGATTTGCCCTCAACAGACCCATGCTTTCGCATTTTTCACATACTTGTTGAACAGATCCTGGGTTTTTTCTGGTATGGATCACGTAGTAATGTGGTACCACACTGAAACATTCAGTTAAACCTGGTCTTGATAAATATTTTTGAGGATAACGCATGTTAGGTCTGGGTTAGGTCTAGGATTTGCCCTCATCAGGCTCATACTTTCGCATATTTCTCATACCTCATGGCTAGATCCTGGGCTATTTCTGGATTGGATCACGTAGTAATGTGGTACCACACTGAAACAGTCAATTAAACCTGGTTTCGATCAATATTTTAGAGGATAATGCAAGTTAGGTCTGGGATATGTCTGGGATTTTCACTCGCCAGACTCATACTTTCGCATTCTTCACATACTTGTTGAACGGATCCTGGGTTTTTTCTGCTTTGGATCACGTAGTAAAGTGGTACCACACTGAAACAGTCCATTAAACCTGGTTTGGATCAATATTTTAGAGGATAACGCATGTTAGGCCTAGGTTAGCCCTGGGATTTTCACTCATCAGACTCATACTTTCGCATTCTTCACATACTTGTTGAACGGATCCTGGGTTTTCTCTGGTTTGGATCACGTAGTAATGTGGGACCACACTGAAACAGTCAATTAAACCTGGTTTCGATCAATATTTTAGAGAATAATTCATGTTAGGTCTAGGTTAGGTCTGGGATTTGCTCTCATCAGGCTCATTCTTTCGCATATTTCTCATACTTGATGGCTAGATCCTGGGCTTTTTCTGGATTGCATCACGTAGTAATGAAGTGCAACACTGAAACAGTCAATTAAACCTGGTTTTCATCAATATCTTAGAGGACAACGCAAGTTAGGTCTGGGATAGGTCTGCGATTTGACCTCATCAGGGTCATACTTTCACAGTTTTAACATGCATGTTGACCTGATCGAGGGTTTTTTCTGCTTTGGACCATGTAGTAAAGTGGTACCACAACTAAAACAGTCAATTAAACCTGTTTTCGATCATTATTTTAGAGGATAACGCAAGTTAGGTCTGGGATAGGTCTGGGATTTGCCCTCATCAGGCTCATACTTTCGCATATTTCTCATACTTCATGGCTAGATCCTGGGCTAATTCTGGATTGTATCACGTAGTAACGTGGTACCACGCTGAAACAGTCAATTAAACCTGGTTTCGATCAATATTTTAGAGGATAACGCAAGTTAGGTCTGGGATAGGTCTGGGATTTGCCCTCATCAGGCTCATACTTTCGCGTTTTTCACATGCTTGTTGAACTGATCCAGGGTTTTTTCTGGTTTGGATCACGTAGCAATGTGGTACCACACTGAAACAGTCAATTAAACCAGGTCTTGATAAACATTATAGAGGATGACGCATGTTAGGTCTGGGATAGGTCTAGGATTTGCCCTCATGAGACTCATACTTTCGCACACTTCACATAGTCGTTGAACAGATCCTGGGTTATTTCCTGGTTTGGATCACATAGTAATGTGGTACCACACTGAAACAGTCGATTAAACCAGGTTTCGATCAATATTTTTGAGGATAACGCATGTTAGGTCTCGGTTAGGCCTGGGATTTTCACTCAGCAGACTCATACTTTCGCATTCTTCACATACTTGTTGAACGGATCCTGGGCTTTTCTGGTTTGGATCACGTAGTAATGTCGGACCACACTGAAACAATCAATTAAACCCGGTCTTGATAAATATTTTAGAGGATAACGCAAGTTAGGTCTGGGTTAGGTCTAGGATTTGCCCTCGTCAGGCTCATACTTTCGCAGTTTTAACATACATGTTGACGTGATCGAGGGTTTTTTCTGTTTTTTGATCACGTAGTAAAGTGGTACCACACTGAAACAGTCCATTAAACCTGGTTTGGATCAATATTTTAGAGGATAACGCATGTTAGGTCTAGGTTAACCCTGGGATTTTCACGCATCAGACTCATACTTTCGCATTCTTCACATACTTGTTGAACGGATCCTGGGTTTTTTCTGGTTTGGTTCACGTAGTAATGTGGTACCACACTGGAACATTCAATTAAACCTGGTCTTGATAAATATTTTAGAGGATACGCATGTTAGGTTTGGGTTAGGTCTAGGATTTGCCCTCATCTGGCTCATACTTACGCACATTTCTCATACTTCATGGCTAGATCCTGGGCTGTTTCTGTATTGTATCACGTAGTAATGTGGTACCACGCTGAAACAGTCAATTAAACCCGGTTTCGTTCAATATTTTAGAGGATAACGCAAGTTAGGTCTGGGATAGGTCTGGGATTTGCCCTCATCAGGCTCATACTTTCGCCGTTTTTCACATACTTGTTGAACAGATCCTGGGTTTTTTCCGGTTTGGGTCACGTAGTAGTGTGGTACCACACAGAAACAGTCGGTTAAACCTGGTTTCGATCAATATTTTTGAGGATAACGCATGTTAGGTCTAGGTTAGGCCGGGGATTCTCACTCATCAGACTCATACTTTCGCATTCTACACATACTTGTTGGACGGATCCTGGGTATTTTCTGGTTTGGATCACGTAGAAATGTGGGACCACACTGAAACAATCAATTAAACCTGGTCATGATAAATATTTTAGAGGATGACGCATGTTAGGTCTGAGTTAGGTCTAGGATTTGCCCTCGTCAGGCTCATACATTCGCATAATTCTCATACTTCATGGCTAGATCCTGGGCTCTTTCTGGATTGGATCACGTAGTAATGTGGTACCACACTGAAACAGTCAATTAAACCTGGTTATGATCAATATTTTAGAGAATAATTCATGTTATGTCTTGGTTAGGTCTGGGATTTGACCTCATCAGACTCATACTTTCGCATTCTTCACATACTTGTTGAACGGATCCTGGGTTTTTTCTGGTTTGGATCACGTAGTAATGTGGGACCACACCGAAACAATCAATTAAACCTGGTCTTGATAAATATTTTAGAGAATAACGCATGTCAGGTCTGGGATAGGTCTGGGATTTGACCTCATCAGGGTCATACTCTCGCAGTTTTAACATGCATGTTGACCTGATCGAGGGTTTCTTCTGCTTTGGATGACGTAGTAAAGTGGTACCACAACTAAAACAGTCAATTAAACCAGGTTTCGATCAATATTTTTGAGGATAACGCATGTTAGGTCTAGGTTAGGCCTGGGATTTTCACGCATCAGACTCATACTTTCGCATTCTTCACATACTTGTTGAACGGATCCCGGGTTTTTTCTTGTTTGGATCACGTAGTAATGTGGGACCACACTGAAACAGTCGATTAAACCTGGTCTTGATAAATATTTTAGAGGACAACGCATGTTAGGTCTAGGTTAGGTCTAGGATTTGCCCTCATCAGGCTCATACTTTCGCATATTTCTCATACCTCATGGCTAGATCCTGGGCTATTTCTGGATTGGATCACGTAGTAATGTGGTACCACACTGAAACAGTCAATTAAACCTGGTTTCGATCAATATTTTAGAGGATAATGCAAGTTAGGTCTGGGATATGTCTGGGATTTTCACTCGCCAGACTCATACTTTCGCATTCTTCACATACTTGTTGAACGGATCCTGGGTTTTTTCTGGTTTGGATCACGTAGTAATGTGGGACCACACTGAAACAGTCGATTAAACCTGGTTTCGATTAATATTTTTGAGGATAACGCATGTTAGGTCTGGGATAGGTCTGGGATTTGCCCTCATCAGGCTCATACTTTCGCAGTTTTAACATGCATGTTGACCTGATCGAGGGTTTTTTCTGCATTGGATCACGTAGTAAAGTGGTACCACACTAAAACAGTCAACTAAACCAGGTTTCGATCAACATTTTAGAGGATAACGAAAGTTATGTCTGGTTTAGGCCTGGGATTTGCCCTCATCAGACTCATACTTTCGCAAACTTCACATACTTGTTGAAGAGATCCTGGGTTTTTTTCTGGTTTGGATCACGTAGTAATGTGGTACCACACTGAAACAGTCAATTAAACCTGGTTTCGATCAATATTTTAGAGGATAACGCAAGTTAGGTCTGGGATAGGTCTGGGATTTGCCATCATCAGGCTCATACTTTCGCGTATTTCACATACTTGTTGAACAGATCCTGGGTTTTTTTCTGGTTTGGATCACGTAGTAGTGTGGTACCGCACTGAAACTGTCCATTAAACCTGGTTTCGATCAATAGTTTAGAGAATAATTCATGTTAGGGTTAGGTTAGGTCTGGGATTTGCTCTCATCAGGCTCATTCTTTCGCATATTTCTCATACTTGATGGCTAGATCCTGGGCTTTTTCTGGATTGCATCACGTAGTAATGAAGTACAACACTGAAGCAGTCAATTAAACCTGGTTTCCATCAATATTTTAGAGGACAACGCATGTTAGGTCTAGTTTAGGCCTGGGATTTGCCCTCATCAGGGTCATACTGTCGCAGTTTTAACATACATGTTGACCTGATCGAGGGTTTTTTCTGCTTTGGATCACGTAGTAAAGTGGTACCACACTGAAGCAGTCCATTAAACCTGGTTTCGATTAATATTTTTGAGGATAACGCATGTTAGGTCTGGGATAGGTCTGGGATTTGCCCTCATCAGGCTCATACTTTCGCAGTTTTAACATGCATGTTGACCTGATCGAGGGTTTTTTCTGCATTTGATCACGTAGTAAAGTGGTACCACACTAAAAGAGTCAATTAAACCTGGTTTCGATCAACATTTTAGAGGATAACGTAAGTTATGTCTACTTTAGGCCTGGGATTTGCCCTCATCAGACTCATACTTTCGCATACTTCACATACTTGTTGAACAGATCCTGGGTTTTTTTCTGGTTTGGATCACGTAGTAATGTGGTACCACACTGAAACAGTCAATTAAACCTGGTTTCGATCAATATTTTAGAGGATAACGCAAGTTAGGTCTGGGATAGGTCTGGGATTTGCCCTCATCAGGCTCATACTTTCGCGTATTTCACATACTTGTTGAACAGATCCTGGCTTTTTTTCTGGTTTGGATCACGTAGTAGTGTGGTACCACACTGAAACTGTCCATTAAACCTGGTTTCGATCAATATTTTTGAGGATAACGCATGTTAGGTCTACGTTAGGCCGAGGATTTTCACTCATCAGACTCATGCTTTCGCATTCTTCACATACTTGTTGAACGGATCCTGGGGTTTTACTGGTTTGGATCACGTAGTAGTGTGGTACCACACTGAAACAGTCAATTAAACCTGTTTTCGATCAATATTTTAGAGAATAATTCATGTTAGGTCTAGGTTAGGTCTGGGATTTGCTCTCATCAGGCTCATTCTTTCGCATATTTCTCATACTTGATGGCTAGATCCTGGGCTTTTTTTGGATTGCATCACGTAGTAATGAAGTACAACACTGAAACAGTCAATTAAACCTGGTTTCCATCAATATTTTAGAGGACAACGCATGTTAGGTCTAGGTTTGGCCTGGGATTTGCCCTCATCAGGGTCATACTGTCGCAGTTTTATCATACATGTTGTTCTGATCGAGGGTTTTTTCTGCTTAGGATCACGTAGTATAGTGGTACCACACTGAAGCAGTCCATTAAACCTGGTTTGGATCAATATTTTAGAGGATAACACATGTTAGGTCTGGGTTAGGTCTAGGATTTGCCCTCATCAGGCTCATACTTTCGCATATTTCTTATACTTCGTGGATAGATCCTGGGCTAATTTCTGGTTTGGATCACATAGTAATGTGGTACCACACTGAAACAGTCGATTAAACCAGGTTTCGATCAATATTGTTGAGGATAACGCATGTTAGGTCTAGGTTAGGCCTGGGATTTTCACTCATCAGACTCATTCTTTCGCATTCTTCACATACTTGTTGAACGGATCCTGGGTTCTTTGTGGTTTGGATCAGGTAGTAATGTGGGACCACACTGAAACAATCAATTATACCTCGTCTTGATAAATATTTTAGAGGATAACGCATGTTAGGTCTGGGTTACGTCTAGGATTTGCTCTCGTCAGGCTCATACTTTCGCATATTTCTCATACCTCATGGCTAGATCCTGGGCTATTTCTGGATTGGATCACGTAGTAATGTGGTACCACACTGAAACAGTCAATTAAACCTGGTTTCGATCAATATTTTAGAGGATAACGCAAGTTAGGTCTGGGATCGGTCTGGGATTTGCCCTCATCAGGCTCATACTTTCGCGTTTTTCACATACTGGTTGAACAGATCCTGGGTTTTTTTCTGGTTTGGATCACGTAGTAGTGTGGTACCACACTGAAACTGTCCATTAAACCTGGTTTCGATCAATATTTTTGAGGATAACGCATGTTAGGTCTAGGTTAGGCCGAGGATTTTCACTCATCAGACTCATACTTTCGCATTCTTCACATACTTGTTGAACGGATCCTGGGGTTTACTGGTTTGGATCACGTAGTAATGTGGTACCACACTGAAACAGTCAATTAAACCTGGTTTCGATCAATATTTTAGAGAATAATTCATGTTAGGTCTAGGTTAGGTCTGGGATTTGCTCTCATCAGGCTCATTCTTTCGCATATTTCTCATACTTGATGGCTAGATCCTGGGTTTTTTTGGATTGCATCACGTAGTAATTAAGTACAACACTGAAACAGTCAATTAAACCAAGTTTCCATCAATATTTTAGAGGACAACGCATGTTAGGTCTAGGTTAGGCCTGGGATTTGCCCTCATCAGGGTCATACTTTCGCAGTTTTAACATGCATGTTGACCTGATCGAGGGTTTTTTCTGCTTTGGATCACGTAGTAAAGTGGTACCACACTAAAACAGTCAATTAAACCTGGTTTCGATCAATATTTTAGAGGATAACGCAAGTTAGGTCTGGGATAGGTCTAGAATTTGCCCTCATCAGGCTCATTCTTTCGCATATGTCTCATACTTGATGGCTAGATCCTGGGCTTTTTCTGGATTGCATCACGTAGTATTGTGGTACCACAATGAAACAGTCGATTAAACCAGGTTTCGATCAATATTTTTGAGGATAACGCATGTTAGGTCTACGTTAGGCCGAGGATTTTCACTCGTCAGACTCATGCTTTCGCATTCTTCACATACTTGTTGAACGGATCCTGGGGTTTACTGGTTTGGATCACGTAGTAATGTGGTACCACACTGAAACAGTCAATTAAACCTGGTTTCGATCAATATTTTAGAGAATAATTCTTGTTAGGTCTAGGTTAGGTCTGGGATTTGCTCTCATCAGGCTCATTCTTTCGCATATTTCTCATACTTGATGGCTAGATCCTGGGTTTTTTTGGATTGCATCACGTAGTAATTAAGTACAACACTGAAACAGTCAATTAAACCAAGTTTCCATCAATATTTTAGAGGACAACGCATGTTAGGTCTAGGTTAGGCCTGGGATTTGCCCTCATCAGGGTCATACTTTCGCAGTTTTAACATGCATGTTGACCTGATCGAGGGTTTTTTCTGCTTTGGATCACGTAGTAAAGTGGTACCACACTAAAACAGTCAATTAAACCTGGTTTCGATCAATATTTTAGAGGATAACGCAAGTTAGGTCTGGGATAGGTCTAGAATTTGCCCTCATCAGGCTCATTCTTTCGCATATGTCTCATACTTGATGGCTAGATCCTGGGCTTTTTCTGGATTGCATCACGTAGTATTGTGGTACCACAATGAAACAGTCGATTAAACCAGGTTTCGATCAATATTTTTGAGGATAACGCATGTTAGGTCTACGTTAGGCCGAGGATTTTCACTCGTCAGACTCATGCTTTCGCATTCTTCACATACTTGTTGAACGGATCCTGGGGTTTTACTGGTTTGGATCACGTAGTAATGTGGTACCACACTGAAACAGTCAATTAAACCTGTTTTCGATCAATATTTTAGAGAATAATTCATGTTAGGTCTAGGTTAGGTCTGGGATTTGCTCTCATCAGGCTCATTCTTTCGCATATTTCTCATACTTGATGGCTAGATCCTGTGCTTTTTTTGGATTGCATCACGTAGTAATGAAGTACAACACTGAAACAGTCAACTAAACCTGGTTTCCATCAATATTTTAGAGGACAACGCATGTTAGGTCTAGGTTTGGCCTGGGAATTGCCCTCATCAGGGTCATACTGTCGCAGTTTTATCATACATGTTGTTCTGATCGAGGGTTTTTTCTGCTTAGGATCACGTAGTAAAGTGGTACCACAATGAAGCAGTCCATTAAACCTGGTTTGGATCAATATTTTAGAGGATAACACATGTTAGGTCTGGGTTAGGTCTAGGATTTGCCCTCATCAGGCTCATACTTTCGCATATTTCTTATACTTCGGGGATAGATCCTGGGCTAATTTCTGGTTTGGATCACATAGTAATGTGGTACCACACTGAAACAGTCGATTAAACCAGGTTTCGATCAATATTGTTGAGGATAACGCATGTTAGGTCTAGGTTAGGCCTGGGATTTTCACTCATCAGACTCATTCTTTCGCATTCTTCACATACTTGTTGAACGGATCCTGGGTTCTTTGTGGTTTGGATCAGGTAGTAATGTGGGACCACACTGAAACAATCAATTATACCTCGTCTTGATAAATATTTTAGAGGATAACGCATGTTAGGTCTGGGTTACGTCTAGGATTTGCTCTCGTCAGGCTCATACTTTCGCATATTTCTCATACCTCATGGCTAGATCCTGGGCTATTTCTGGATTGGATCACGTAGTAATGTGGTACCACACTGAAACAGTCAATTAAACCTGGTTTCGATCAATATTTTAGAGAATAATTCATGTTAGGTCTAGGTTAGGTCTGGGATTTGCTCTCATCAGGCTCATTCTTTCGCATATTTCTCATACTTGATGGCTAGATCCTGGGTTTTTTTGGATTGCATCACGTAGTAATTAAGTACAACACTGAAACAGTCAATTAAACCAAGTTTCGATCAATATTTTAGAGGACAACGCATGTTAGGTCTAGGTTAGGCCTGGGATTTGCCCTCATCAGGGTCATACTTTCGCAGTTTTAACATGCATGTTGACCTGATCGAGGGTTTTTTCTGCTTTGGATCACGTAGTAAAGTGGTACCACACTAAAACAGTCAATTAAACCTGGTTTCGATCAATATTTTAGAGGATAACGCAAGTTAGGTCTGGGATTGGTCTAGAATTTGCCCTCATCAGGCTCATTCTTTCGCATATGTCTCATACTTGATGGCTAGATCCTGGGCTTTTTCTGGATTGCATCACGTAGTATTGTGGTACCACAATGAAACAGTCGATTAAACCAGGTTTCGATCAATATTTTTGAGGATAACGCATGTTAGGTCTACGCTAGGCCTGGGATTTTCACTCATCAGACTCACACTTTCGCATTCTTCACATACTTGTTGAACGGATCCTGGGTTTTTTGTGGTTTGGATCAGGTAGTAATGTGGGGCCACACTGAAACAATCAATTATACCTGGTCTTGATAAATATTTTAGAGGATAACGCATGTTAGGTCTGGGTTACGTCTAGGATTTGCCCTCGCCAGGCTCATACTTTCGCATATTTCTCATACTTCATGGCTAGATCCTGGGCTGTTTCAGGATTGTGTCACGTAGTAACGTGGTACCACGCTGAAACTGTCAATTAAACCTGGTTTCGATCAATATTTTAGAAGATAGCGCATGTTAGGTCTAGGTTAGGCCTGGGATTTCCCCTCATCATGGTCATACTTTCGCAGTTTTAACATGCATGTTGACCTGATCGAGGGTTTTTTCTGCATTGGATCACGTAGTAAAGTGGTACCACACTAAAACAGTCAACTAAACCTGGTTTCGATCAACATTTTAGAGGATAACGAAAGTTATGTATAGTTTAGGCCTGGGGTTTGCCCTCATCAACTCATACTTTCGCATACTTCACATACTTGTTGAACAGATCCTGGGTTTTTTTCTGGTAAGGATCACGTAGTAATGTGGTACCACACTGAAACAGTCAATTAAACCTGGTTTCGATCAATATTTTAGAGGATAACGCAAGTTAGGTCTGGGATAGGTCTGGGATTTGCCCTCATCAGGCTCATACTTTCGCGTATTTCACATACTTGTTGAACAGATCCTGGGTTTTTTTCTGGTTTGGATCACGTAGTAGTGTGGTACCACACTGAAGCTGTCCATTAAACCTGGTTTCGATCAATATTTTTGAGGATAACGCATGTTAGGTCTAGGTTAGGCCGAGGATTTTCACTCATCAGACTCATACTTTCGCATTCTTCACATACTTGTTGAACGGATCCTGGGGTTTTACTGGTTTGGATCACGTAGTAATGTGGTACCACAATGAAACAGTCAATTAAACCTGGTTTGGATCAATATTTTAGAGGATAACACATGTTAGGTCTGGGTTAGGTCTAGGATTTGCCCTCATCAGGCTCATACTTTCGCATATTTCTTATACTTCGTGGATAGATCCTGGGCTATTTTCTGGTTTGGATCACATAGTAATGTGGTACCACACTGAAACAGTCGATTAAACAAGGTTTCGATCAATATTGTTGAGGATAACGCATGTTAGGTCTAGCTTAGGCCTGGGATTTTCACTCATCAGACTCATTCTTTCGCATTCTTCACATACTTGTTGAACGGATCCTGGGTTTTTTGTGGTTTGGATCAGGTAGTAATGTGGGACCACACTGAAACAATCAATTATACCTGGTCTTCATAAATATTTTAGAGGATAACGCATGTTAGGTCTGGGTTACGTCTAGGATTTGCTCTCGTCAGGCTCATACTTTCGCATATTTCTCATACCTCATGGCTAGATCCTGGGCTATTTCTGGATTGGATCACGTAGTAATGTGGTACCACACTGAAACAGTCAATTAAACCTGGTTTCGATCAATATTTTAGAGGATAACGCAAGTTAGGTCTGGGATCGGTCTGGGATTTGCCCTCATCAGGCTCATACTTTCGCGTTTTTCACATACTGGTTGAACAGATCCTGGGTTTTTTTCTGATTTGGATCACGTAGTAGTGTGGTACCACACTGAAACTGTCCATTAAAACTGGTTTCGATCAATATTTTTGAGGATAACGCATGTTAGGTCTAGGTTAGGCCGAGGATTTTCACTCATCAGACTCATACTTTCGCATTCTTCACATACTTGTTGAACGGATCCTGGGGTTTTACTGGTTTGGATCACGTAGTAATGTGGTACCACACTGAAACAGTCAATTAAAACTCGTTTCGATCAATATTTTAGAGAATAATCCATGTTAGGTCTAGGTTAGGTCTGGGATTTACTCTCATCAGGCTCATTCTTTCGCATATTTCTCATACTTGATGGCTAGATCCTGGGGTTTCTGGATTGCATCACGTAGTAATGAAGTACAACACTGAAACAGTCAATTAAACCAAGTTTCCATCAATATTTTAAAAGATAACGCATGTTAGGTCTAGGTTAGGCCTGGGATTTCCCCTCATCATGGTCATACTTTCGCAGTTTTAACATGCATGTTGACCTGATCGAGGGTTTTTTCTGCTTTGGATCAAGTAGTAAAGTGGTACCACACTAAAACAGTCAATTAAACCTGGTTTGGATCAATATTTTAGAGGATAACGCATGTTAGGTCTAGGTTAACCCTGGGATTTTCACTCATCAGACTCATACTTTCGCATTCTTCACATACTTGTTGAACAGATCCTGGGTTTTTTCTGGTTTGGATCACGTAGTAGTGTGGTACCACACCGAAACAGTCCATTAAACCTGGTCTTGATAAATATTTTAGAGGATAACGCATGTTAGGTCTGGGATAGGTCTGGGATTTGCCCTCATCAGACTCATACTTTCGCACACTTCACATACTCGTTGAACAGATCCTGGGTTTTTTCTGGTTTGGATCACGTAGTAATGTGGTACCACACTGAAACAGTCGATTAAACCTGGTTTCGATCAATATTTTAGAGGACAATGCAAGTTAGGTCTGTGTTAGGTCTGGGATTTGCCACATCAGGGTCATACTTTCGCATTTTTCACATACTTGTTGAACAGATCCTGGGTTTTTTCTGGTTTGGATCGCGCAGTAATGTGGTACCACACTGGAACAGCCCACGGAACCTGGTTTCGATCAATATTTTAGAGGATAACGATAGTTATGTCTAGGTTAGGCCTGGGATTTGCCCTCAACAGACCCATGCTTTCGCATTTTTCACATACTTGTCGAACAGATCCTGGGTTTTTTCTGGTTTGGATCACGTAGTAATGTGGTACCACACTGAAACAGTCGATTAAACCAGGTTTCGATCAATATTTTTGAGGATAACGCATGTTAGGTCTCGGTAAGGCCTGGGATTTTCACTCAGCAGACTCATACTTTCGCATTCTTCACATACTTGTTGAACGGATCCTGGGTTTTTTCTGGTGTGGATCACGTAGTAATGTCGGACCACACTGAAACAATCAATTAAACCCGGTCTTGATAAATATTTTAGAGGATAACGCAAGTTAGGTCTGGGTTAGGTCTAGGATTTGCCCTCGTCAGGCTCATACTTTCGCAGTTTTAACATACATGTTGACGTGATCGAGGGTTTTTTCTGTTTTTTGATCACGTAGTAAATTGGTACCACACTGAAACAGTCCATTAAACCTGGTTTGGATCAATATTTTAGAGGATAACGCATGTTAGGTCTAGGTTAACCCTGGGATTTTCACTCATCAGACTCATACTTTCGCATTCTTCACATACTTGTTGCACGGATCCTGGGTTTTTTCTGGTTTGGTTCACGTAGTAATGTGGTACCACACTGGAACATTCAATTAAACCTGGTCTTGATAAATATTTTAGAGGATAACGCATGTTAGGTTTGGGTTAGGTCTAGGATTTGCCCTCATCTGGCTCATACTTACGCATATTTCTCATACTTCATGGCTAGATCCTGGGCTGTTTCTGTATTGTATCACGTAGTAATGTGGTACCACGCTGAAACAGTCAATTAAACCCGGTTTCGTTCAATATTTTAGAGGATAACGCAAGTTAGGTCTGGGATAGGTCTGGGATTTGCCCTCATCAGGCTCATACTTTCGCCGTTTTTCACATACTTGTTGAACAGATCCTGGGTATTTTCCGGTTTGGGTCACGTAGTAGTGTGGTACCACACAGAAACAGTCGGTTAAACCTGGTTTCGATCAATATTTTTGAGGATAACGCATGTTAGGTCTAGGTTAGGCCGGGGATTTTCACTCATCAGACTCATACTTTCGCATTCTTCACATACTTGTTGGACGGATCCTGGGTTTTTTCTGGTTTGGATCACGTAGAAATGTGGGACCACACTGAAACAATCAATTAAACCTGGTCGTGATAAATATTTTAGAGGATGACGCATGTTAGGTCTGAGTTAGGTCTAGGATTTGCCCTCGTCAGGCTCATACTTTCGCATAATTCTCAAACTTCATGGCTAGATCCTGGGCTATTTCTGGATTGGATCACGTAGTAATGTGGTACCACACTGAAACAGTCAATTAAACCTGGTTTTGATCAATATTTTAGAGAATAATTCATGTTATGTCTTGGTTAGGTCTGGGATTTGCTGTCATCAGGTTCATTCTTTCGCATATTTCTCATACTTGATGGCTAGATCCTGGGCTTTTTCTGGATTGCATCACGTAGTAATGAAGTACAACACTGAAACAGTCAATTAAACCTGGTTTCCATCAATATTTTAGAGGACAACGCATGTTAGGTCTAGGTAAGGCCTGGGATTTGCCCTCATCAGGGTCATACTTTCGCAGTTTTAACATACATGTTGACCTGATCGAGGGTTCCTAATGCTTTGGATCACGTAGTAAAGTGGTACCACACTGAAACAGTCCATTAAACCAGGTTCGGATCAATATTTTAGAGGATAACGCATGTTAGGTCTAGGTTAGGTCTGGGATTTTCACTCATCAGACTCATACTTTCGCATTCTTCACATACTTGTTGAACGGATCCTGGGTTTTATCTGGTTTGGATCACGTAGTAATGTGGGACCACACCGAAACAATCAATTAAACCTGGTCTTGATAAATATTTTAGAGTATAACGCATGTCAGGTCTGGGATAGGTCTGGGATTTGACCTCATCAGGGTCATACTCTCGCAGTTTTAACATGCATGTTGACCTGATCGAGGGTTTCTTCTGCTTTGGATCACGTAGTAAAGTGGTACCACAACTAAAACAGTCAGTTAAACCAGGTTTCGATCAATATTTTTGAGGATAACGCATGTTAGGTCTAGGTTAGGCCTGGGATTTTCACGCATCAGACTCATACTTTCGCATTCTTCACATACTTGTTGAACGGATCCTGGGTTTTTTCTTGTTTGGATCACGTAGTAATGTGGGACCACACTGAAACAGTCGATTAAACCTGGTCTTGATAAATATTTAAGAGGACAACGCATGTTAGGTCTGGGTTAGGTCTAGGATTTGCTCTCATCAGGCTCATACTTTCGCATATTTCTCATACTTCATGGCTAGATCCTGGGCTATTTCTGGATTGGATCACGTAGTAATGTGGTACCACACTGAAACAGTCAATTAAACCTGGTTTCGCTCAATATTTTAGAAGATAACGCATGTTAGGTCTAGGTTAGGCCTGGGATTTGCCCTCATCAGGGTCATACTTTCGCAGTTTTAACATGCATGTAGACCTGATCGAGGGTTTTTTCTGCTATGGATCACGTAGTAAAGTGGTGCCACAACTAAAACAATCAATTAAACCTGGTTTCGATCATTATTTTAGAGGATAACGCATGTTAGGTTTGGGTTAGGTCTAGGATTTGCCCTCATCAGGCTCATACTTTCGCATTTTTTCTCATACTTCATGGCTAGATCCCGGGCTGTTTCTGGATTGTATCACGTAGTAATGTGGTACCACGCTGAAACAGACAATTAAACCTCGTTTCGATCAATATTTTAGAGGATAACGCAAGTTAGGTCTGGGATAGCTCTGGGATTCGCCCTCATCAGGCTCATACTTTCGCGTTTTTCACATACTTGTTGAACTGATCCTGGGTTTTTTCTGGTTTGGGTCACGTAGCGATGTGGTACCACACTGAAACAGGCGATTAAACCTGGTTTCGATCAATATTTTAGAGGATAACGCAAGTTTGTTCTGGGATAGGTCTGGGATTTGCCCTCATCAGGCTCATACTTTCGCGTTTTTCACATACCTGTTGAACAGATCCTGGGTTTTTTCTGGTTTGAGTCACGTAGTAATGTGGTACCACACTGAAACAGTCGATTAAACCAGGTTTCGATCAATATTTTTGAGGATAACGCATCTTAGGTCTAGGTTAGGCCTGGGATTTTCACTCATCAGACTCATACTTTCGCATTCTTCACATACTTGTTGAACGGATCCTGGGTTTTTTCTGGTTTGGATCACGTAGTAATGTGGGACCACACTGAAACAGTCGATTAAGCCTGGTTTCGATTAATATTTTAGAAGACAACGCATGTTAGGTCTAGGTTAGGCCTGGGATTTGCCCTCATCAGGGTCATACTTTTGCAGTTTTAACATGCATGTTGACCTGATCGAGGGTTTCTTCTGCTTTGTATCACGTAGTAAAGTGGTACCACACTGAAACAGTCGACTAAACCAGGTTTCGATCAATATTATTGAGGATAACGCATGTTAGGTCTAGGTTAGGCCTGGGATTTTCACTCATCAGACTCATACTTTCGCATTCTTCACATACTTGTTGAACGGATCTTGGGTTTTTTCTGGTGTGGATCACGTAGTAATGTGGTACCACACTGAAACAATCAATTAAACCTGGTCTTGATAAATATTTTAGAGGATGACGCATGTTAGGTCTGGGTTAGGTCTAGGATTTGCCCTCATCAGGCTCATACTTTCGCATATTTCTTATACTTCATGGATAGATCCTGGGCTATTTTCTGGTTTGGATCACATAGTAATGTGGTACCATACTGAAACAGTCGATTAAACCAGGTTTCGATCAATATTTTTGAGGATAACGCATGTTAGGTCTAGGTTAGGCCTGGGATTTTCACTCATCAGACTCATTCTTTCGCATTCTTCACATACTTGTTGAACGGATCCTGGGTTTTTTCTGGTTTGGATCACGTAGTAATGTGGGACCACACTGAAACAATCAATTAAACCTGGTCTAGATAAATATTTTAGAGGATTGCGCATGTTAGGTCTGGGTTAGGTCTAGGATTTGCTCTCGTCAGGCTGATACTTTCGCATATTTCTCATACTTCATGGCTAGATCCTGGGCTATTTCTGGATTGGATCACGTAGTAATGTGGTACCACACTGGAACAGTCAATTAAACCTGGTTTCGATCAATATTTTAGAGGACAATGCAAGTTAGGTCTGTGTTAGGTCTGGGATTTGCCACATCAGGGTCATACTTTCGCATTTTTCACATACTTGTTGAACAGATCCTGGGTTTTTTCTGGTTTGGATCGCGCAGTAATGTGGTACCACACTGGAACAGCCCACGGAACCTGGTTTCGATCAACATTTTAGAGGATAACGAAAGTTATGTCTAGTTTAGGCCTGGGATTTGCCCTCATCAACTCATACTTTCGCATACTTCACATACTTGTTGAACAGATCCTGGGTTTTTTTCCGGTTTGGATCACGTAGTAGTGTGGTACCACACTGAAACTGTCCATTAAACCTGGTTTCGATCAATATTTTAGAGAATAATTCATGTTAGGGCTAGGTTAGGTCTGGGATTTGCTCTCAACAGGCTCATTCTTTCGCATATTTCTCATACTTGATGGCTAGATCCTGGGCTTTTTCTGAATTGCATCACGTAGTAATGAAGTACAACACTGAAACAGTCAATTAAACCTGGTTTCCATCAATATTTTAGAGGACAACGCATGTTAGGCCTAGGTTAGGCCTGGGATTTGCCCTCATCAGGGTCATACTGTCGCAGTTTTAACATACATGTTGACCTGATCGAGGGTTTTTTCTGCTTTGGCTCACGTAGTAAAGTGGTACCACACTGAAGCAGTCCATTAAACCTGGATCGATTAATATTTTTGAGGATAACGCATGTTAGGTCTGGGATAGGTCTGGGATTTGCCCTCATCAGGCTCATACTTTCGCAGTTTCAACATGCATGTTGACCTGATCGAGGGTATTTTCTGCATTGGATCACGTAGTAAAGTGGTACCACACTAAAACAGTCAATTAAACCTGGTTTCGATCAACATTTTAGAGGATAACGTAAGTTATGTCTAGTTTAGTCCTGGGATTTGCCCTCATCAGACTCATACTTTCGCATACTTCACATACTTGTTGAACAGATCCTGGGTTTTTTTCTGGTTTGGATCACGTAGTAATGTGGTACCACACTGAAACAGTCAATTAAACCTGGTTTCGATCAATATTTTAGAGGATAACGCAAGTTAGGTCTGGGATAGGTCTGGGATTTGCTCTCATCAGGCTCATTCTTTCGCATATTTCTCATACTTGATGGCTAGATCCTGGGCTTTTTTTGGATTGCATCACGTAGTAATGAAGTACAACACTGAAACAGTCAATTAAACCTGGTTTCCATCAATATTTTAGAGGACAACGCATGTTAGGTCTAGGTTTGGCCTGGGATTTGCCCTCATCAGGGTCATACTGTCGCAGTTTTAACATACATGTTGTTCTGATCGAGGGTTTTTTCTGCTTAGGATCACGTAGTATAGTGGTACCACACTGAAGCAGTCCATTAAACCTGGATCGATTAATATTTTTGAGGATAACGCATGTTAGGTCTGGGATAGGTCTGGGATTTGCCCTCATCAGGGTCATACTGTCGCAGTTTTAACATACATGTTGACCTGATCGAGGGTTTTTTCTGCTTTGGCTCACGTTGTAAAGTGGTACCACACTGAAGCAGTCCATTAAACCTGGATCGATTAATATTTTTGAGGATAACGCATGTTAGGTCTGGGATAGGTCTGGGATTTGCCCTCATCAGGCTCATACTTTCGCAGTTTCAACATGCATGTTGACCTGATCGAGGGTATTTTCTGCATTGGATCACGTAGTAACGTGGTACCACACTAAAACAGTCAATTAAACCTGGTTTCGATCAACATTTTAGAGGATAACGTAAGTTATGTCTAGTTTAGTCCTGGGATTTGCCCTCATCAGACTCATACTTTCGCATACTTCACATACTTGTTGAACAGATCCTGGGTTTTTTTCTGGTTTGGATCACGTAGTAATGTGGTACCACACTGAAACAGTCAATTAAACCTGGTTTCGATCAATATTTTAGAGAATAATTCATGTTAGGTCTGGGTTAGGTCTGGGATTTGCTCTCATCAGGCTCATTCTTTCGCATATTTCTCATACTTGATGGCTAGATCCGGGGTTTTTTCTGGATTGCGTCACGTAGTAATGAAGTACAACACTGAAACAGTCAATTAAACCTGGTTTCGATCAATATTTTAGAGAATAATTCACGTTAGGTCTAGGTTAGGTCTGGGATTTTCACTCGTCAGACTCATACTTTCGCATTCTTCACATACTTGTTGAACGGATCCTGGGTTTTTTCTGGTTTGGATCACGTAGTAATGTGGGACCACACTGAAACAGTCGATTAAACCTGGTTTCGATTAATATTTTTGAGGATAACGCATGTTAGGTCTAGGTTAGGCCGAGGATTTTCACTCATCAGACTCATACTTTCGCATTCTTCACATACTTGTTGAACGGATCCTGGGGTTTTACTGGTTTGTATCACGTAGTAATGTGGTACCACACTGAAACAGTCAATTAAACCTGGTATCGATCAATATTTTAGAAGATAACGCATGTTAGGTCTTGGTTAGGCCTGGGATTTCCCCTCATCATGGTCATACTTTCGCAGTTTTAACATGCATGTTGACCTGATCGAGGGTTTTTTCTGCTTTGGATCACGTAGTAAAGTGGTATCACACTGAAGCTGTCCATTAAACCTGGTTTGGATCAATATTTTAGAGGATAACGCATGTTAGGTTTGGGTTAGGTCTAGGATTTGCCCTCGTCAGGCTCATACTTTCGCATATTTCTCATACTTCATGGCTAGATCCTGGGCTGTTTCAGGACTGTGTCACGTAGTAACGTGGTACCACGCTGAAACAGTCAATTAAACCTGGTTTCGATCAATATTTTAGAAGATAACGCATGTTAGGTCTTGGTTAGGCCTGGGATTTCCCCTCATCATGGTCATACTTTCGCAGTTTTAACATGCATGTTGACCTGATCGAGGGTTTTTTCTGCATTGGATCACGTAGTAAAGTGGTACCACACTAAAACAGTCAACTAAACCTGGTTTCGATCTACATTTTAGAGGATAACGAAAGTTATGTCTAGTTTAGGCCTGGGATTTGCCCTCATCAGACTCATACTTTCGCATACTTCACATACTTCTTGAACAGATCCTGGGTTTTTTTCTGGTTTGGATCACGTTGTAATGTGGTACCACACTGAAACAGTCAATTAAACCTGCTTTCGATCAATATTTTAGAGAATAATTCATGTTAGGTCTAGGTTAGGTCTGGGATTTGCTCTCATCAGGCTCATTCTTTCGCATAATTCTCATACTTGATGGCTAGATCCTGGGCTTTTTCTGGATTGCATCACGTAGTACTGAAGTACAACACTGAAACAGTCAATTAAACCTGGTTTCCATCAATATTTTAGAGGACAACGCATGTTAGGTCTAGGTTAGGCCTGGGATTTGCCCTCATCAGGGTCATACTTTCGCAGTTTTGACATACATGTTGACCAGATCGAGGGTTTTTTCTGCATTGGATCACGTAGTAAAGTGGTACCACACTGAAGCAGTCCATTAAACCTGGTTTGGATCAATATTTTAGAGGATTACGCATGTTAGGTTTGGGTTAGGTCTAGGATTTGCCCTCGTCAGGCTCATTCTTTCGCATATTTCTCATACTTGATGGCTAGATCCTGGGCTTTTTCTGGATTGCATCACGTAGTATTGTGGTACCACACTGAAACAATCGATTAAACCAGGTTTCGATCAATATTTTAGAGGATAACGCAAGTTAGGTCTGGGATAGGTCTGGGATTTGCCCTCATCTGGCTCATACTTTCGCGTTTTTCACATACTTGTTGAACAGATCCTGGGTTTTTTCTGGTATGGACCACGTGGTAATGTGGTACCACACTGAAACATTCAGTTAAACCTGGTCTTGATAAATATTTTTGAGGATAACGCATGTAAGGTCTGGGTTAGGTCTAGGATTTGCCCTCATCAGGCTCATACTTTCGCATATTTCTTATAGTTCATGGATAGATCCTGGGCTATTTTCTGGTTTGGATCACATAGTAATGTGGTACCACACTGAAACAGTCGATTAAACCAGGTTTCGACCAATGTTTTAGAGGATAACGCATGTTAGGTCTAGGTTAGACCTGGGATTTGCTCTCATCAGGCTCATTCTTTCGCATATTTCTCATACTTGATGGCTAGATCCGGGGCTTTTTCTGGATTGCATCACGTAGTAATGAAGTACGACACTGAAACAGTCAATTAAACATGGTATCGATCAATATTTCAGAGGATAACGCATGTTAGGTCTAGGTTAGGCCTGGGATTTTCACTCATCAGACTCATACTTTCGCATTCTTCACATACTTGTTGAGCGGATCCTGGGTTTTTTCCGGTTTGGTACTCGTAGTAATGTGGTACCACACAGAAACATTCAATTAAACCTGGTCTTGATAAATATTTTAGAGGATAACGTATGTTAGGTCCGGGTTACGTCTAGGATTCGCCGTCATCAGGCTCATACTTTCGCATATTTCTCATACTTCATGGCTAGATCCTGGGCTATCTCTGGATTGTGTCACGTAGTAATGTGGCACCACGCTGAAACAGCCAATTAAACCTGGTTTCGATCAATATTTTAGAGGATATCGCAAGTTAGGTCTGGGATAGGTCTGGGATTTGCCCTCATCAGACTCAAACTTTCGCACACTTCACATACTCGTTGAACAGATCCTGGGTTATTTTCTGGTTTGGATGACATAGTAATGTGGTACCACACTGAAACAGTCGATTAAACCAGGTTTCGATCAATATTTTTGAGGATAACGCATGTTAGGTATAGGTTAGGCCTGGGATTTTCACTCATCAGACTCATACTTTCGCATTCTTCACATACTTGTTGAACGGATCCTGTGTTTTTTCTGGTTTGGATCACGTAGTAATGTGGGACCACACTGAAACAAATAATTAAACCGGGTCTTGATAAATATTTTAGAGGATAAAGCATGTTAGGTCTGGGTTAGGTCTAGGATTTGCTCTCATCAGGCTCATACTTCCGCATATTTCTTATACTTCATGGATAGATCCTGGGCTATTTCTGGATTGGATCACGTAGTATTGTGGTACCACACTGAAACAGTCGATTAAACCTGGTTTCGATAAATATTTTAGAGGATAACGCAAGTTAGGTCTGGGATAGGTCAGGGTTCGCCCTCACCAGGCTCATACTATCGCATTCTTCACATACTTGTTGAACGGATCCTGGGTTTTTTCTGGTTTGGATCACGTAGTAATGTGAGACCACACTGAAACAGTCCATTAAACCTGGTTGCGATCAATATTTTACAGAATAACGCATGTTAGATCTGGGTTAGGTCTAGGATTTGCCCTCATCAGGCTCATACTTTCGCATATTTCTCATACTTCATGGCTGGATCCTGGGCTATTTCTGGATTGGATCACGTTGTAATGTGGTACCACACTGAAACAGTCAATTAAACCTGGTTCTGATCAATATTTTAGAGAATAATTCATGTTAGGTCTAGGTTAGGTCTGGGATTTGCTCTCATCAGGCTCATTCTTTCGCATATTTCTCATACTTGATGGCTAGATCCTGGGCTTTTTCTGGATTGCAGCACGTAGTAATGAAGTACAACACTGAAACATTCAAATAAACCTGGTTTCCATCAATATTTTAGAGGACAACGCATGTTCGGTCTAGGTTAGGCCTGGGATTTGCCCTCATCAGGGGCATTCTTTCGCAGTCTTAACATACATCTCGACCTGATCGAGGGTTTTTTCTGCTTTGGATCACGTAGTAAAGTGGTACCACACTGAAACAGTCCATTAAACCTGGTTTGGATCAATATTTTAGAGGATAACGCATGTTAGGTCTAGGTTAGCCCTGGGATTATCACTCATCAGACTCATACTTTCGCATTCTTCACATACTTGTTGAACGGATCCTGGGTTTTTTCTGGATTAGGTTCACGTAGTAATGTGGTACCACACAGAAACATTCAATTAAACCTGATCTTGATAAATATTTGAGAGCATAACGCATGTTAGGTTTGGGTTAAGTCTAGGATTTGCCCTCATCAGGCTCATACTTTCGCATATTTCTCATACTTCATGGCTGGATCCTGGGCTATTTCTGGATTGGATCACGTAGTAATGTGGTACCACACTGAAACAGTCAATTAAACCTGGTTTTGATCAATATTTTAGAGAATAATTCATGTTAGGTGTAGGTTAGGTCTGGGATTTGCTCTCATCAGGCTCATTCTTTCGCATATTTCTCATACTTGATGGCTAGATCCTGGGCTTTTTCTGGATTGCGTCACGTAGTAGTGAAGTACAACACTGAAACAGTCAATTAAACCTGGTTTCGATCAATATTTTAGAGAATAATTCATGTTAGGTCTAGGTTAGGTCTGGGATTTGCTCTCATCAGGCTCATTCTTTCGCATATTTCTCATACTTGATGGCTAGATCCTGGGCTTTTTCTGGATTGCAGCACGTAGTAATGAAGTACAACACTGAAACAGTCAATTAAACCTGGCTTCCATCAATATTTTAGAGGACAACGCATGTTAGGTCTAGGTTAGGCCTGGGATTTGCCCTCATCAGGGTCATACTTTCGCAGTTTTTTCATACATGTTGACCTGATCGAGGGTTTTTTCTGCTTTGGATCACGTAGTAAAGTGGTACCACACTAAAACAGTCCATTAAACCTGGTTTGGATCAATATTTTAGAGGATAACGCATGTTAGGTCTAGGTTAGTCCTGGGATTTTCAATCATCAGACTCATACTTTCGCATTCTTCACATACTTGTTGAACGGATCCTGGGTTTTTTCTGGTTTGGTTCACGTAGTAACGTGGTACCACACTGAAACATTCAATTAAACCTGATCTTGATAAATATTTTACAGGATAACGCATGTTAGGTTTGGGTTAAGTCTAGGATTTGCCCTCATCAGGCTTATACTTTCGCATATTTCTCATTCTTCATGGCTAGATCCTTGGCTGTTTCTGGATTATATCACGTAGTAATGTGGTACCACGCTGAAACTGTCAATTAAACCTGGTTTCGATCAATATTTTAGAGGATAACGCAAGTTAGGTCTGGCTTAGGTCTGGGATTCGCCCTGATCAGACTCATACTTTCGCGTTTTTCACATACTTGTTGAACAGATCCTCGGTTTTTTCTGGTTTGGATCACGTAGTAGTGTGGTACCACACTGAAACAGACCATTAAACCTGGTTGCGATCAATATTTTAGAGGATATCGCATGTTAGGTCTGGGTTAGGTCTAGGATTTGCCCTCATCAGGCTCATTCTTTCGCATATTTCTCATACTTGATGGCTAGATCCTGGGCTTTTTCTGGATTGCATCACGTAGTAATGAAGTGCAACACTGAAACAGTCAATTAAACCTGGTTTCCATCAATATTTTAGAGGGCAACGCATGTTCGGTCTAGGTTAGGCCTGGGATTTGCCCTCATCAGGGGCATTCTTTCGCAGTCTTAACATACATGTTGACCTGATCGAGGGTTTTTTCTGCTTTGGATCACGTAGTAAAGTGGTACCACACTGAAACAGTCCATTAAACCTGGTTTGGATCAATATTTTAGAGGATAACGCATGTTAGGTCTAGGTTAGCCCTGGGGTTATCACTCATCAGACTCATACTTTCGCATATATCTCATACTTCATGGCTAGATCCTGGGTTCTTTCTGGTTTGGATCACGTAGTAGTGTGGTACCACACTGAAACAGTCCATTAAACCTGGTTTGGATCAATATTTTAGAGGATAACGCATGTTAGGTCTAGGTTAGGTCTGGGATTCGCCCAGATCAGGCTCATACTTTCGCGTTTTTCACATACTTGTTGAACTGATCCTGGGCTTTTTCTGGTTTGGATCACGTAGTAATGTGGTACCACACTGAAACAGTCAATTAGACCTGGTTTCGATCAATATTTTAGAGGATAACGCATGTTAGGTCTGGGTTAGGTCTAGGATTTGCCCTCATCAGGCTCATTCTTTCGCATATTTCTCATACTTGATGGCTAGATCCTGGGCTTTTTCTGGATTGCATCACGTAGTAATGAAGTGCAACACTGAAACAGTCAATTAAACCTGGTTTCCATCAATATTTTAGAGGACAACGCATGTTCGGTCTAGTTTAGGCCTGGGATTTGCCCTCATCAGGGGCATTCTTTCGCAGTCTTAACATACATGTTGACCTGATCGAGGGTTTTTTCTGCTTTGGATCACGTAGTAAAGTGGTACCACACTGAAACAGTCCATTAAACCTGGTTTGGATCAATATTTTAGAGGTTAACGCATGTTAGGTCTAGGTTAGCCTTGGGATTATCACTCATCAGACTCATACTTTCGCATTCTTCACATACTTGTTGAACAGATCCTGGGTTTTTTTCTGGTTTGGATCACGTAGTAATGTGGTACCACACTGAAACAGTCGATTAAACCAGGTTTCGATCAATATTTTAGAGTATAACTCATGTCAGGTCTAGGTTAGACCTGGGATTTTCACTGATCAGACTCATACTTTCGCATTCTTCACATACTTGTAAACGGATCCTGGGTTTTTTCTGGTTTGGATCACGTAGTAATGTGGTACCACACTGAAACAGTCCATTAAACCTGGTTTCGATCAATATTTTAGAGTATAACTCATGTTAGGTCTAGGTTAGGCCCGGGATATTCACTCATCAGGCTCATACTTTCGCGTTTTTCACATACTTGTTGAACAGATCCTGGGTTTTTTCTGGTTTGCATCACGTAGTAATGTAGTACCAGACCGAAACAGTCAATGAAACCTGGTTTCCATCAATATTTTAGAGGGCAACGCAAGTTAGGTATAGGTTAGGTCTGGGATTTGCTCTCATCAGGCTCATTCTTTCGCATATTTCTCATACTTGATGGCTAGATCCTGGGCTTTTTCTGGATTGCATCACGTAGTAATGTAGTACCACACTGAAACAGTCAATGAAACCTGGTTTCCGTCAATATCTTAGAGGACAACGCAAGTTAGGTCTGGGATATGTCTGGGATTTGCCCTCATCAGGCTCATACTTTCGCGTTTTTCACATACTCGTTGAACAGATCCTGGGTTATTTTCTGGTTTGGATCACATAGTAATGTGGTGCCACACTGAAACAGTCGATTAAACCAGGTTTCGATCAATATTTTAGTGGATAACGCATGTTAGGTCTAGGTTAGCACTGGGATTTTCACTCATCAGACTCATACTTTCGCATTCTTCACATACTTGTTGAACTGATCCTGGGTTTTTTCTGGTTTGGATCACGTAGTAATGTGGTACCACACTGAAACAGTCGATTAAACCTGGTTTCCATCAATATTTTAGAAGACAACGCAAGTTAGGTCTAGGTAAGGCCTGAGATTTTCACTGATCAGACTCATACTTTCGCATCCTTCACATACTTGTTGAACGGATCCTGGGTTTTTTCTGGTTTGGATCACGTAGTAATGTGGTACCACACTGAAACGGTCAATTAAACCAGGTTTCGATCAATATTTTAGAGGATAACGCAAGTTAGGTCTGGGATAGGTCTGGGATTTGCCCTCATCAGGCTCATACTTTCGCGTTTTTCACATACTTGTTGAACAGATCATGGGTTTTTTCTGGTTTGGGTCACGTAGTAGTGTGATACCACACTGAAACAGTCGATTAAACCTGGCTTCGATCAATATTTTAGTGGATAACGCATGTTAGGTCTAGGTTAGCACTGGGATTTTCACTCATCAGACTCATACTTTCGCATTCTTCACATACTTGTTCAACTGATCCTGGGTTTTTTCTGGTTTGGATCACGTAGTAATGTGGTACCACACTGAAACAGTCGATTAAACCTGGTTTCGATCAATATTTTAGAGGATAACGCATGTTAGGTCTAGGTTAGCCCTGGGATTTTCACTCATCAGACTCATACTTTCGCATTCTTCACATACTTGTTGAACTGATCCTCGGTTTTTTCTGGTTTGGATCACGTAGTAATGTGGTACCACACTGAAACAGTCGATTAAACCAGGTTTCGATCAATATTTTTGAAAATAACGCATGTTAGGTCTAGGTTAGGCCTGGGATATTCACTCATCAGACTCATACTTTCGCATTCTTCACATGCTTGTTGAACGGATCCTGGGTTTTTTCTGGTTTGGATCACGTAGTAATGTGGGACCACACTGAAACAGTCAATTAAACCTGGTTTCGATCAATATTTTAGAGAATAATTCATGTTAGGTCTAGGTTAGGTTTGGGATTTGCTCTCATCAGGCTCATTCTTTCGCATATTTCTCATACTTGATGGCTAGATCCTGGGTTATTTTCTGGTTTGGATCACATAGTAATGTGGTACCACACTGAAACAGTCGATTAAACCAGGTTTCGATCAATATTTTAGAGTATAACTCATGTTAGGTCTAGGTTAGGCCTGGGATTTTCACTGATCAGACTCATACTTTCACATTCTTCACATACTTGTAAACGGATCCTGGGTTTTTTCTGGTTTGGATCACGTAGTAATGTGGTACCACACTGAAACAGTCGATTAAACCTGGTTTCGATCAATATTTTAGAGGATAACGCAAGTTAAGTCTGGGATTGGTCTGGGATTTGACCTCATCAGACTCATACTTTCGCACACTTCACATACTCGTTGAACAGATCCTGGGTTATTTTCTGGTTTGGATCACATAGTAATGTGGTACCACACTGAAACAGTCGATTAAACCAGGTTTCGATCAATATTTTTGAAAATAACGCATGTTAGGTCTAGGTTAGGCCTGGGATTTTCACTCATCAGACTCATACTTTCGCATTCTTCACATACTTGTTGAACGGATCCTGGGTTCTTTCTGGTTTGGATCACGTAGTAATGTGGGACCACACTGAAACAGTCAATTAAACCTGGTTTCGATCAATATTTTAGAGAATAATTCATGTTAGGTCTAGGTTAGGTCTGGGATTTGCTCTCATCAGGCTCTTTCTTTCGCATCTTTCTCATACATGTTGAACAGATCCTGGGATTTTTCTGGTATGGAACCCGTAGTAATGTGGGACCACACTGAAACAATCAATTAAACCTGGTCTTGATAAATATTTTAGAGGATAACGCATGTTAGGTCTGGGTTAGGTCTAGGATTTGCCCTCATCAGGCTCATACTTTCGCATATTTCTCATACTTCATGGCTAGATCCTGGGCTGTTTCTGGATTGTATCACGTAGTAATGTGGTACCACGCTGAAACAGTCAATTAAACCTGGTCTGGATAAATATTTCAGAGGATAACGCATCTTAGGTCTGGGTTAGGTCTAAGATTTGCCCTCATCAGGCTCACAGTTTCGCGTTTTTCACATACTTGTTGAAGAGATCCTGGGTTTTTTCTCGTTTGGATCACGAAGTAGTGTGGTACCACACTGAAACAGTTGATTAAACCTGGCTTCGATCAATATTTTTGAGGATAACGCATGTTAGGTCTACGTTAGCACTGGGATTTTCACTCATCAGGCTCACACTTTCGCATATTTCTCATACTTCATGGCTAGATCCTGGGCTGTTTCTGGAATGTATCTCGTAGTAATGTGGTACCACGCTGAAACAGTCAATTAAACCTGGTTTCGATCAATATTTTAGAGGATAACGCAAGTTAGGTCTGGGATAGGTCTAGGATTTGCCCTCATCAGGCTCTTACTTTCGCATATTTCTCATACATCATGGCTAGATCCTGGGCTATTTCTGGTTTGGATCACGTAGTAGTGTGGTACCACACTGAAACAGTCCATTAAACCTGCTTGCGATCAATATTTTAGAGGATAACGCATCTTAGGTCTGGGTTAGGTCTAAGATTTGCCCTCATCAGGCTCACAGTTTCGCGTTTTTCACATACTTGTTGAACAGATCCTGGGTTTTTTCTCGTTTGAATCACGAAGTAGTGTGGTACCACACTGAAACAGTCCATTAAACCTGGTTTCGCTCAATATTTTAGAGGATAACGCAAGTTAGGTCTGGGGTAGGTCTGGGATTTGCCCTCATCAGGCTCATACTTTCGCGTTTTTCACATACTTGTTGAACAGATCATGGGTTTTTTCTGGTTTGGATCACGTAGTAATGTGGTACCACACTGAAACAGTCGATTAAACCAGGTTTCGATCAATATTTTAGTGGATAACGCATGTTAGGTCTAGGTTAGCACTGGGATTTTCACTCATCAGACTCATACTTTCGCATTCTTCACATACTTGTTGAACTGATCCTGGGTTTTTTCTGGTTTGGATCACGTAGTAATGTGGTACCACACTGAAACAGTCGATTAAACCTGGTTTCCATCAATATTTTAGAAGACAACGCAAGTTAGGTCTAGGTAAGGCCTGAGATTTTCACTGATCAGACTCATACTTTCGCATCCTTCACATACTTGTTGAACGGATCCTGGGTTTTTTCTGGTTTGGATCACGTAGTAATGTGGTACCACACTGAAACGGTCAATTAAACCAGGTTTCGATCAATATTTTAGAGGATAACGCAAGTTAGGTCTGGGATAGGTCTGGGATTTGCCCTCATCAGGCTCATACTTTCGCGTTTTTCACATACTTGTTGAACAGATCATGGGTTTTTTCTGGTTTGGGTCACGTAGTAGTGTGATACCACACTGAAACAGTCGATTAAACCTGGCTTCGATCAATATTTTAGTGGATAACGCATGTTAGGTCTAGGTTAGCACTGGGATTTTCACTCATCAGACTCATACTTTCGCATTCTTCACATACTTGTTGAACTGATCCTGGGTTTTTTCTGGTTTGGATCACGTAGTAATGTGGTACCACACTGAATCAGTCGATTAAACCTGGCTTCGATCAATATTTTAGAGGATAACGCATGTTAGGTCTAGGTTAGCCCTGGGATTTTCACTCATCAGACTCATACTTTCGCATTCTTCACATACTTGTTGAACTGATCCTCGGTTTTTTCTGGTTTGGATCACGTAGTAATATGGTACCACACTGAAACAGTCGATAAAACCTGGTCTCGATCAATATTTTAGAGAATAATTCATGTTAGGTCTAGGGTAGGTCTGGGATTTGCTCTCATCAGTCTCATTCTTTCGCATATTTCTCATACTTGATGGCTAGATCCTGGGCTTTTTCTGGATTGCATCACGTAGTAATGAAGTACAACACTGAAACAGTCAATTAAACCTGGTTTCCGTCAATATCTTAGAGGACAACGCAAGTTAGGTCTGGGATATGTCTGGGATTTGCCATCATCAGGCTCATACCATCGCGTTTTTCACATACTCGTTGAACAGATCCTGGGTTATTTTCTGGTTTGGATCACATAGTAATGTGGTACCACACTGAAACAGTCGATTAAACCAGGTTTCGATCAATATTTTTGAGGATAACGCATGTTAGGTCTAGGTTAGGCCTGGGATATTCACTCATCAGACTCATACTTTCGCATTCTTCACATACTTGTTGAACGGATCCTGGGTTTTTTCTGGTTTGGATCACGTAGTAATGTGGGACCACACTGAAACAGTCAATTAAACCTGGTTTCGATCAATATTTTAGAGAATAATTCATGTTAGGTCTAGGTTAGGTTTTGGATGTGCTCTCATCAGGCTCATTCTTTCGCATATTTCTCATACTTGATGGCTAGATCCTGGGTTATTTTCTGGTTTGGATCACATAGTAATGTGGTACCACACTGAAACAGTCGATTAAACCAGGTTTCGATCAATATTTTTGAGGATAACGCATGTTAGGTCTAGGTTAGGCCTGGGATATTCACTCATCAGACTCATACTTTCGCATTCTTCACATACTTGTTGAACGGATCCTGGGTTTTTTCTGGTTTGGATCACGTAGTAATGTGGTACCACACTGAAACAGTCGATTAAACCTGGTTTCGATCAATATTTTAGAGGATAACGCAAGTTAGGTCTGGGATAGGTCTGGGATTTGCCCTCATCAGACTCATACTTTCGCATTCTTCACATACTTGTTGAACAGATCCTGGGTTTTTTCTGGTTTGGATCACGTAGTAATGTGGGACCACACTGAAACAATCAATTAAACCTGGTCTTGATAAATATTTTAGAGGATAACGCATGTTAGGTCTGGGTTAGGTCTAGGATTTGCCCTCATCAGGCTCACACTTTCGCATATTTCTCATACTTCATGGCTAGATCATGGGCTGTTTCTGGAATGTATCTCGTAGTAATGTGGTACCACGCTGAAACAGTCAATTAAACCTGGTTTCGATCAATATTTTAGAGGATAACACAAGTTAGGTCTGGGATAGGTCTATGATTTGCCCTCATCAGGCTCTTACTTTCGCATATTTCTCATACATCATGGCTAGATCCTGGGCTATTTCTGGTTTGGATCACGTAGTAGTGTGGTACCACACTGAAACAGTCCATTAAACCTGCTTGCGATCAATATTTTAGAGGATAACGCATCTTAGGTCTGGGTTAGGTCTAAGATTTGCCCTCATCAGGCTCACAGTTTCGCGTTTTTCACATACTTGTTGAACAGATCCTGGGTTTTTTCTCGTTTGGATCACGAAGTAGTGTGGTACCACACTGAAACAGTCCATTAAACCTGGCTTCGCTCAATATTTTAGAGGATAACTCATGTTAGGTCTAGGTTAGGCCCGGGATTTTCACTCATCAGGCTCATACTTTCGCGTTTTTCACATACTTGTTGAACAGATCCTGGGTTTTTTCTGGTTTGCATCACGTAGTAATGTAGTACCACACTGAAACAGTCAATGAAACCTGGTTTCCATCAATATTTTAGAGGGCAACGCAAGTTAGGTCTAGGTTAGGTCTGGGATTTGCTCTCATCAGGCTCATTCTTTCGCATATTTCTCATACTTGATGGCTAGATCCTGGGCTTTTTCTGGATTGCATCACGTAGTAATGTAGTACCACACTGAAACAGTCAATGAAACCTGGTTTCCGTCAATATCTTAGAGGACAACGCAAGTTAGGTCTGGGATATGTATGGGATTTGCCCTCATCAGGCTCATACTTTCGCGTTTTTCACATACTCGTTGAACAGATCCTGGGTTATTTTCTGGTTTGGATCACATAGTAATGTGGTACCACACTGAAACAGTCGATTAAACCAGGTTTCGATCAATATTTTAGTGGATAACGCATGTTAGGTCTAGGTTAGCACTGGGATTTTCACTCATCAGACTCATACTTTCGCATTCTTCACATACTTGTTGAACTGATCCTGGGTTTTTTCTGGTTTGGATCTCGTAGTAATGTGGTACCACACTGAAACAGTCGATTAAACCTGGTTTCCATCAATATTTTAGAAGATAACGCAAGTTAGGTCTAGGTAAGGCCTGAGATTTTCACTGATCAGACTCATACTTTCGCATCCTTCACATACTTGTTGAACGGATCCTGGGTTTTTTCTGGTTTGGATCACGTAGTAATGTGGTACCACACTGAAACGGTCAATTAAACCAGGTTTCGATCAATATTTTAGAGGATAACGCAAGTTAGGTCTGGGATAGGTCTGGGATTTGCCCTCATCAGGCTCATACTTTCGCGTTTTTCACATACTTGTTGAACAGATCATGGGTTTTTTCTGGTTTGGGTCACGTAGTAGTGTGATACCACACTGAAACAGTCGATTAAACCTGGCTTCGATCAATATTTTAGTGGATAACGCATGTTAGGTCTAGGTTAGCACTGGGATTTTCACTCATCAGACTCATACTTTCGCATTCTTCACATACTTGTTGAACTGATCCTGGGTTTTTTCTGGTTTGGATCACGTAGTAATGTGGTACCACACTGAAACAGTCGATTAAACCTGGTTTCGATCAATATTTTAGAGGATAACGCATGTTAGGTCTAGGTTAGCCCTGGGATTTTCACTCATCAGACTCATACTTTCGCATTCTTCACATACTTGTTGAACTGATCCTCGGTTTTTTCTGGTTTGGATCACGTAGTAATGTGGTACCACACTGAAACAGTCGATAAAACCTGGTCTCGATCAATATTTTAGAGAATAATTCATGTTAGGTCTAGGGTAGGTCTGGGATTTGCTCTCATCTGGCTCATTCTTTCGCATATTTCTCATACTTGATGGCTAGATCCTGGGCTTTTTCTGGATTGCATCACGTAGTAATGAAGTACAACACTGAAACAGTCAATTAAACCTGGTTTCCGTCAATATCTTAGAGGACAACGCAAGTTAGGTCTGGGATATGTCTGGGATTTGCCATCATCAGGCTCATACTATCGCGTTTTTCACATACTCGTTGAACAGATCCTGGGTTATTTTCTGGTTTGGATCACATAGTAATGTGGTACCACACTGAAGCAGTCGATTAAACCAGGTTTCGATCAATATTTTTGAGGATAACGCATGTTAGGTCTAGGTTAGGCCTGGGATATTCACTCATCAGACTCATACTTTCGCATTCTTCACATGCTTGTTGAACGGATCCTGGGTTTTTTCTGGTTTGGATAACGCAGTAATGTGGGACCACACTGAAACAGTCAATTAAACCTGGTTTCGATCAATATTTTAGAGAATAATTCATGTTAGGTCTAGGTTAGGTCTGAGATTTGCTCTCTTCAGGCTCTTTCTTTCGCATATTTCTCATACATGTTGAACAGATCCTGGGATTTTTCTGGTATGGAACCCGTAGTAATGTGGGACCACACTGAAACAATCAATTAAACCTGGTCTTGATAAATATTTTAGAGGATAACGCATGTTAGGTCTGGGTTAGGTCTAGGATTTGCCCTCATCAGGCTCATACTTTCGCATATTTCTCATACTTCATGGCTAGATCCTGGGCTGTTTCTGGATTGTATCACGTAGTAATGTGGTACCACGCTGAAACAGTCAATTAAACCTGGTCTTGATAAATATTTTAGAGGATAACGCATGTTAGGTCTGGGTTAGGTCTAGGATTTGCCCTCATCAGGCTCATACTTTCGCATATTTCTCATACTTCATGGCTAGATCCTGGGCTGTTTCTGGATTGTATCACGTAGTAATGTGGTACCACGCTGAAACAGTCAATTAAACCTGGTTTTGATCAATATTTTAGAGGATAACGCAAGTTAGGTCTGGGATAGGTCTGGGATTTGCCCTCATCAGGCTCATACTTTCGCGTTTTTCACATACTTGTTGAACAGATCATGGGATTTTTCTGGTTTGGGTTACGTAGTAATATGGTACCACACTGAAACAGTCGATTAAACCTGGTTTCGATCAATATTTTAGAGGATAACGCAAGCTAGGTCTATGTTAGGCCTGGGATTTTCACTGATCAGACTCATACTTTCGCATTCTTCACATACTTGTTGAACTGATCCAAGGTTATTTCTGGTTTGGATCACGTAGTAATGAGGTACCACACTGAAACGGTCAATTAAACCTGGTTTCGATCAATATTTTAGAGGATAACGCAAGTTAAGTCTGGGATTGGTCTGGGATTTAACCTCATCAGACTCATACTTTCGCACACTTCACATACTCGTTGAACAGATCCTGGGTTATTGTCTGGTTATTGTCTGGTACCACACTGAAACAGTCGATTAAACCAGGTTTCGATCAATATTTTAGAGTATAACTCATGTTAGGTCTAGGTTAGGCCCGGGATTTTCACTCATCAGGCTCATACTTTCGCGTTTTTCACATACTTGTTGAACAGATCCTGGGTTTTTCTGGTTTGGATCACGTGGTAGTGTGGTACCACACTGAAACAGTCCATTAAACCTTGTTTGGATCAATATTTTAGAGGATAACGCATGTTAGGTCTAGGTTAGGTCTGGGATTTTCACTCATCAGACCCATACTTTCGCATTCTTCACATACTTGTTGAACTGATCCAAGGTTTTTTCTGGTTTGGATCACGTAGTAATGTGGTACCACACTGAAACAGTCGATCAAACCTGGTCTCGATCAATATTTTAGAGTATAACTCATGTTAGGTCTAGGTTAGGCCTGGGATTTTCACTGATCAGACTCATACTTTCGCATTCTTCACATACATCTAAACGGATCCTGGGTTTTTTCTGGTTTGGATCACGTAGTAATGTGGTACCACACTGAAACAGTCGATTAAACCTGGTTTCGATCAATACTTCAGAGGATAACGCAAGTTAAGTCTGGGATTGGGCTGGGATTTGACCTCATCAGACTCATACTTTCGCACACTTCACATACTCGTTGAACAGATCCAGGGTTATTTTCTGGTTTGCATCACGTAGTAATGCAGTACCACACTGAAACAGTCAATGAAACCTGGTTTCCATCAATATTTTAGAGGGCAACGCAAGTTAGGTCTAGGTTAGTTCTAGGATTTGCTCTCATCAGGCTCATTCATTCGCATATTTCTCATACTTGATGGCTAGATCCTGGGCCTTTTCTGGATTGCATCACGTAGTAATGTAGTACCACACTGAAACAGTCAATGAAACCTGGTTTCCATCAATATTTTAGAGGGCAACGCAAGTTAGGTCTAGGTTAGTTCTAGGATTTGCTCTCATCAGGCTCATTCATTCGCGTATTTCTCATACTTGCTGGCTACATCCTGGGCTGTTTCTGGATTGTATCACGTAGTAATGTGGTACCACGCTGAAACAGTCAATTAAACCTGGTTTCGATCAATATTTTAGAGGATAACGCAAGTTAGGTATGGCATAGGTCTGGGATTCGCCCTCATCAGACTCATACTTTCGCGTTTTTCACATACTTGTTAACCTGATCGAGGGTCTTTTCTGCTTTGGATCACGTAGTAAAGTGGTACCACACTGAAACAGTCCATTAAACCTGGTTTGGATCAATATTTTAGAGGATAACGCATGTTAGGTCTAGGTTAGCCCTGGGATTATCACTCATCACACTCATATTTTCGCATTCTTCACATACTTGTTGAACGGATCCTGGGTTTTTTCTGGTTTGGATCACGTAGTAATGTGGTACCACACTGAAACAGTCGATCAAACCTGGTCTCGATCAATATTTTAGAGGATAACGCAAGTTAAGTCTGGGATTGGTCTGGGATTTGACCTCATCAGACTCATACTTTCGCACACTTCACATACTCGTTGAACAGATCCTGGGTTATTTTCTGGTTTGGATCACATTGTAATGTGGTACCACACTGAAACAGTCGATTAAACCAGGTTTCGATCAATATTTTGGAGGATAACGCATGTTAGGTCTAGGTTAGGTCTAGGATTTGCTCTCATCAGGCTCATTCTTTCGCATATTTCTCATACTTGATGGCTAGATCCTGGGCTTTTTCTGGATTGCATCACGTGGTAATGTAGTACCACACTGAAACAGTCAATGAAACCTGGTTTCCAGCACTATTTTAGAGGACAACGCAAGTTAGGTCTAGGTAAGTCCGGAGATTTTCACTGATCAGACTCATACTTTCGCATTCTTCACGTACTTGTTGAACGGATCCAGGGTTTTTTCTGGTTTGGATCACGTAGTAATGAGGTACCACACTGAAACGGTCAATTAAACCTGGTTTCGATCAATATTTTAGAGGATAACGCAAGTTAGGTCTGGGATAGGTCTGGGATTTGCCCTCATCAGGCTCATACTTTCGCGTTTTTCACATACTTGTTGAGCGGATCCTGGGTTTTTTCTGGTTTGGATCACGTGGTAATGTGGTACCACACTGAAACAGTCGATTAAACCTGGTTTCGATCAATATTTTAGAGGATAACGCTTGCTAGGTCAATGTTAGGCCTGGGATTTTCACTGATCAGACTCATACTTTCGCATTCTTCACATACTTGTTGAACTGATCCAAGGTTTTTTCTGGTTTGGATCACGTAGTAATGAGGTACCACACTGAAACGGTCAATTAAACCTGGTTTCGATCAATATTTGAGAGGATAACGCAAGTTAAGTCTGGGATTGGTCTGGGATTTGACCTCATCAGACTCATACTTTCGCACACTTCACATACTCGTTGAACAGATCCTGGGTTATTGTCTGGTTTGGATCACATAGTAACGTGGTACCACACTGAAACAGTCGATTAAACCAGGTTTCGATCAATATTTTAGAGTATAACTCATGTTAGGTCTAGGTTAGGCCCGGGATTTTCACTCATCAGGCTCATACTTTCGCGTTTTTCACATACTTGTTGAACAGATCCTGGGTTTTTTCTGGTTTGGATCACGTGGTAGTGTGGTACCACACTGAAACAGTCCATTAAACCTTGTTTGGATCAATATTTTAGAGGATAACGCATGTTAGGTCTAGGTTAGGTCTGGGATTTTCACTCATCAGACTCATACTTTCGCATTCTTCACATACTTGTTGAGCGGATCCTGGGTTTTTTCTGGTTTGGATCACGTAGTAATGTGGTACCACACTGAAACAGTCGATTAAACCAGGTTTCGATCAATATTTTAGAGGATAACGCATGTTAGGTCTAGGTTAGGCCTGGGATTTTCACTCATCAGACTCATACTTACGCATTCTTCACATACTTGTTGAACGGATCCTGGGTTTTTTCTGGTTTGCATCACGTAGTAGTGTGGTACCACACTGAAACAGTCCATTAAACATGGTTTGGATCAATATTTTAGGGGATAACGCATGTTAGGTCTAGGTTAGGTCTGGGATTTTCACTCATCAGACTCATACTTTCGCATTCTTCACATACTTGTTGAACTGATCCAAGGTTTTTTCTGGTTTGGATCACGTACTAATGTGGTACCACGCTGAAACAGTCAGTTAAACCTGGTTTCGATCAATATTTTAGAGGATAGCGCAAGTTAGGTCTGGGACAGGTCTAGGATTTGCCCTCATCAGGCTCTTACTTTCGCATACTTCTCATACTTCATGGCTAGATCCTGGGCTATTTCTGGATTGGATCACGTAGTAAAGTGGTACCACACTGAAACATTCAATGAAACCTGGTCTGGATAAATATTTTAGAGGATAACGCATCTTAGGTCTAGGTTAGGTCTAAGATTTGCCCTCATCAGGCTCACAGTTTCGCGTTTTTCACATTCTTGTTAACAGATCCTGGGTTTTGTCTGGTTTGGATCACGAAGTAGTGTGGTACCACACTGAAACAGTCAATGAAACCTGGTTTCCATCAATATTTTAGGGGATAACGCATGTTAGGTCTAGGTTAGGTCTGGGATTTTCACTCATCAGACTCATACTTTCGCATTCTTCACATACTTGTTGAACAGATCATGGGTTTTTTCTGGTTTGGGTCACGTAGTAATGTGGTACCACACTGAAACAGTCGATTAAACCTGGTTTCGATCAATATTTTAGAGGATAACGCAAGCTAGGTCTAGGTTAGGCCTGGGATTTTCACTGATCAGACTCATACTTTCGCATTCTTCACATACTTGTTGGACTGATCCTGGGTTTTTTCTGGTTTGGATCACGTAGTAATGTGGTACCACACTGAAACAGTCGATTAAACCTGGTTTCGATCAATATTTTAGAGGATAACGCATGTTAGGTCTAGGTTAGCCCTGGGATTTTCACTCATCAGACTCATACTTTCGCATTCATCACATACTTTTTTGAATGGATCCTGGGTTTTTTCTGGCTTGGAACACGTAGTAATGTGGGACCACACTGAAACAGTCAATTAAACCTGGTTTCGATCAATATTTTAAAGAATAATTCATGTTAGGTCTAGGTTAGTTCTAGGATTTGCTCTCATCAGGCTCATTCTTTCGCATATTTCTCATACTTCATGGCTAGATCCTGGGCTAGTTCTGGAGTGGATCACGTAGTAAAGTGGTACCACACTGAAACATTCAATGAAACCTGGTCTGGATAAATATTTTAGAGGATAACGCATCTTAGGTCTGGGTTAGGTCTAAGATTTGCCCTCATCAGGCTCACAGTTTCGCGTTTTTCACATACTTGTTGAACGGATCCTGGGTTTTTTCTGGTTTGGATCACGTAGTAATGAGGTACCACACTGAAACGGTCAATTAAACCTGGTTTCGATCAATATTTTAGAGGATAACGCAAGTTAGGTCTGGGATAGGTCTGGGATTTGCCCTCATCAGGCTCATACTTTCGCGTTTTTCAAATACTTGTTGAACAGATCATGGGTTTTTTCTGGTTTGGGTCACGTAGTAATGTGGTACCACACTGAAACAGACGATTAAACCTGGTTTCGATCAATATTTTAGACGAGAACGCATGTTAGGTCTAGGTTAGCCCTGGGATTTTCACTCATCAGACTCATACTTTCGCGTTTTACACATACTTGTTGAACAGATCATGGTTTTTTTCTGGTTTGGATCACGTAGTAATGTGGTACCACACTGAAACAGTCAATTACACCTGGTTTCCATCAATATCTTAGAGGACAACGCAAGTTAGGTCTGGGATATGTCTGGGATTTGCCCAAATCAGGCTCATACTTTCGCGTCTTTCACATACTTGTTGAACAGATCCTGGGTTTTTTCTGGTTTGGATCACGTAGTAGTGTGGTACCACACTGAAACAGTCCATTAAACCTGGTTTGGATCAATATTTTAGAGGATAACGCAAGTTAGGTCTGGGATAGGTCTGGGATCTGCCCTCATCAGGCTCATACTTTCGCGTTTTTCACATACTTGTTGAACAGATCATGGGTTTTTTCTGGTTTGGGTTACGTAGTAATGTGGTACCACACTGAAACAGTCGATTAAACCTGGTTTCGATCAATATTTTAGAGGATAACGCAAGCTAGGTCTATGTTAGGCCTGGGATTTTCACTGATTAGACTCATACTTTCGCATTCTTCACATACTTGTTGAACTGATCCAAGGTTTTTTCTGGTTTGGATCACGTAGTAATGTGGTACCACACTGAAACAGTCGATTAAACCAGGTTACGATCAATATTTTAGAGGATAACGCATGTTAGGTCTAGGTTAGGCCTGGGATTTTCACTCATCAGACTCATACTTTCGCATTCTTCACATACTTGTTGAACGGATCCTGGGATTTTTCTGGTATGGAACCCGTAGTAATGTGGGACCACACTGAAACAATCAATTAAACCTGGTCTTGATAAATATTTTAGAGGATAACGCATGTTAGGTCTGGGTTAGGTCTAGGATTTGCCCTCATCAGGCTCATACTTTCGCATATTTCTCATACTTCATGGCTAGATCCTGGGCTGTTTCTGGATTGTATCACGTAGTAATGTGGTACCACGCTGAAACAGTCAATTAAACCTGGTTTTGATCAATATTTTAGAGGATAACGCAAGTTAGGTCTGGGATAGGTCTAGGATTTGCCCTCATCAGGCTCTTACTTTTGCATATTTCTCATACTTCATGGCTAGATCCTGGGCTATTTCTGGATTGGATCACGTAGTAAAGTGGTACCACACTGAAACATTCAATGAAACCTGGTCTGGATAAATATTTTAGAGGATAACGCATCTTAGGTCTGGGTTAGGTGTAAGATTTGCCCTCATCAGGCTCACAGTTTCGCGTTTTTCACATTCTTGATGAACAGATCCTGGGTTTTGTCTGGTTTGGATCACGAAATAGTGTGGTACCACACTGAAACAGTCCATTAAACCTGGTTTCGCTCAATATTTTAGAGGATAACGCATGTTAGGTCTTGGTTAGGTCTGGGATATGCTCTCATCAGGCTCATTCTTTCGCATATTTCTCATACTTGATGGCTAGATCCTGGGCATTTTCTGGATTGCATCACGTAGTAATGAAGTACCACACTGAAACAGTCAATGAAACCTTGTTTCCATCACTATTTTAGAGGACAACGCAAGTTAGGTCTAGGTAAGGCCTGAGATTTTCACTGATCAGACTCATACTTTCGCATTCTTCACGTACTTGTTGAACGGATCCTGGGTTTTTTCTGGTTTGGATCACGTAGTAATGAGGTACCACACTGAAACGGTCAATTAAACCTGGTTTCGAACAATATTTTAGAGGATAACGCTAGTTAGGTCTGGGATAGGTCTGGGATTTGCCCTCATCAGGCTCATACTTTCGCGTTTTTCACATACTTGTTGAACAGATCATGGGTTTTTTCTGGTTTGGGTTACGTAGTAATGTGGTACCACACTGAAACAGTCGATTAAACCTGGTTTCGATCAATATTTTAGAGGATAACGCAAGCTAGGTCTATGTTAGGCCAGGGATTCTCACTGATCAGACTCATACTTTCGCATTCTTCACATACTTCTTGAACTGATCCAAGGTTTTTTCTGGTTTGGATCACGTAGTAATGAGGTACCACACTGAAACGGTCAATTAAACCTCGTTTCGATCAATATTTTAGAGGATAACGCAAGTTAGGTCTGGGATAGGTCTGGGATTTGCCCTCATCAGGCTCATACTTTCGCGTTTTTCACATACTTGTTGAACAGATCATGGGTTTTTTCTGGTTTGGGTTACGTAGTAATGTGGTACCACACTGAAACAGTCGATTAAACCTGGTTTCGATCAATATTTTAGAGGATAACGCAAGCTAGGTCTATGTTAGGCCTGGGATTTTCACTGATCAGACTCATACTTTCGCATTCTTCACATACTTGTTGAACTGATCCAAGGTTTTTTCTGGTTTGGATCACGTAGTAATGAGGTACCACACTGAAACGGTCAATTAAACCTGTTTTCGATCAATATTTTAGAGGATAACGCAAGTTAAGTCTGGGATTGGTCTGGGATTTGCCCTCATCAGGCTCATACTTTCGCGTTTTTCACATACTTGTGGAACAGATCATGGGTTTTTTCTTGTTTGGGTCACGTAGTAGTGTGATACCACACTGAAACAGTCGATTAAACCAGGTTTCGATCAATATTTTAGAGTATAACTCATGTTAGGTCTAGGTTAGGCCTGGGATTTTCACTGATCAGACTCATACTTTCGCATTCTTCACATACTTCTAAACGGATCCTGGGTTTTTTCTGGTTTGGATCACGTAGTAATGTGGTACCACACTGAAACAGTCGATTAAACCTGGTTTCGATCAATATTTTAGAGGATAACGCAAGTTAAGTCTGGGATTGGGCTGGGATTTGACCTCATCAGACTCATACTTTCGCACACTTCACATACTCGTTGAACAGATCCAGGGTTATTTTCTGGTTTGCATCACGTAGTAATGTAGTACCACACTGAAACAGTCAATGAAACCTGGTTTCCATCAATATTTTAGAGGGCAACGCAAGTTAGGTCTAGGTTACTTCTAGGATTTGCTCTCATCAGGCTCATTCTTTCGCATATTTCTCATACTTGATGGCTAGATCCTGGGCTTTTTCTGGATTGCATCACGTAGTAATGTAGTACCACACTGAAACAGTCAATGAAACCTGCATCAATATTTTACAGGATTACGCAAGTTAGGTCTTGGTAAGGCCTGAGATTTTCACTGATCAGACTCACACTTTCGCATCCTTCACATACTTGTTGAACAGATCCTGGGTTTTTTCTGGTTTGGATCACGTGGTAGTGCGGTACCACACTGAAACAGTCCATTAAACCTTGTTTGGATCAATATTTTAGAGGATAACGCATGTTAGGTCTAGGTTAGGTCTGGGATTTTCACTCATCAGACTCATACTTTCGCATTCTTCACATACTTGTTGAACGGATCCTGGGTTTTTTCTGGTTTGGATCACGTAGTAATGTGGTACCACACTGAAACAGTCGATTAAACCAGGTTTGGATCAATATTTTAGAGGATAACGCATGTTAGGTCTAGGTTAGGCCTGGGATTTTCACTCATCAGACTCATACTTTTGCATTCTTCACATACTTGTTGAACGGATCCTGGGTTTTTTCTGGTTTGAATCACGTAGTAATGAGGTACCACACTGAAACGGTCAATTAAACCTGGTTTCGATCAATATTTTAGAGGATAGCGCAAGTTAGGTCTGGGATAGGTCTAGGATTTGCCCTCATCAGGCTCTTACTATCGCATACTTCTCATACTTCATGGCTAGATCCTGGGCTATTTCTGGATTGGATCACGTAGTAAGGTGGTACCACACTGAAACAGTCAATTAAACCTGGTTTCGATCAATATTTTAGAGAATAATTCATGTTAGGTCTAGGTTAGGTCTGGGATTTGCTCTCATCAGGCTCTTTCTTTCGCATATTTCTCATACATGTTGAACAGATCCTGGGATTTTTCTGGTATGGAACCCGTAGTAATGTGGGACCACACTGAAACAATCAATTAAACCTGGTCTTGATAAATATTTTAGAGGATAACGCATGTTAGGTCTGGGTTAGGTCTAGGATTTGCCCTCATCAGGCTCATACTTTCGCATATTTCTCATACTTCATGGCTAGATCCTGGGCTGTTTCTGGATTGTTTCAGGTAGTAATGTGGTACCACGCTGAAACAGTCAATTAAACCTGGTTTTGATCAATATTTTAGAGGATAACGCAAGTTAGGTCTGGGATAGGTCTAGGATTTGCCCTCATCAGGCTCTTACTTTTGCATATTTCTCATACTTCATGGCTAGATCCTGGGCTATTTCTGGATTGGATCACGTAGTAAAGTGGTACCTCACTGAAACATTCAATGAAACCTGGTCTGGATAAATATTTTAGAGGATAACGCATCTTAGGTCTGGGTTAGGTGTAAGATTTGCCCTCATCAGGCTCACAGTTTCGCGTTTTTCACATTCTTGATGAACAGATCCTGGGTTTTGTCTGGTTTGGATCACGAAGTAGTGTGGTACCACACTGAAACAGTCCATTAAACCTGGTTTCGCTCAATATTTTAGAGGATAACGCATGTTAGGTCTTGGTTAGGTCTGGGATTTGCTCTCATCAGGCTCATTCTTTCGCATATTTCTCATACTTGATGGCTAGATCCTGGGCATTTTCTGGATTGCATCACGTAGTAATGTAGTACCACACTGAAACAGTCAATGAAACCTTGTTTCCATCACTATTTTAGAGGACAACGCAAGTTAGGTCTGGGATAGGTCTGGGATTTGCCCTCATCAGACTCATACTTTCGCATTCTTCACATACTTGTTGAACTGATCCAAGGTTTTTTCTGGTTTGGGTTACGTAGTAATGTGGTACCACACTGAAACAGTCGATTAAACCTGGTTTCGATCAATATTTTAGAGGATAACGCAAGCTAGGTCTGGGGTAGGTCTAGGATTTGCCCTCATCAGGCTCTTACTTTCGCATACTTCTCATACTTCATGGCTAGATCCTGGGCTATTTCTGGATTGGATCAAGTAGTAAAGTGGTACCACACTGAAACATTCAATGAAACCTGGTCTGGATAAATATTTTAGAGGATAACGCATCTCAGGTCTAGGTTAGGTCTAAGATTTGCCCTCATCAGGCTCATACTTTCGCATATTTCTCATACTTCATGGCTAGATCCTGGGCTTCCTCTGGATTGCATCACGTAGTAATGAAGTACAACACTGAAACAGTCAATTAAACCTGGTTTCCATCAATATCTTAGAGGACAACGCAAGTTAGGTCTGGGTAAGGCCGGAGATTTTCACTGATCAGACTCATACTTTCGCATTCTTCACGTACTTGTTGAACGGATCCAGGGTTTTTTCTGGTTTGGATCACGTTGTAATGAGGTACCACACTGAAACGGTCAATTAAACCTGGTTTCGATCAATATTTTAGAGGATAACGCAAGTTAGGTCTGGGATAGGTCTGGGATTTGCCCTCATCAGGCTCATACTTTCGCGTTTTTCACATACTTGTTGAACAGATCCTGGGTTTTTTCTGGTTTGGATCACGTGGTAGTGTGGTACCACACTGAAACAGTCCATTAAACCTTGTTTGGATCAATATTTTAGAGGATAACGCATGTTAGGTCTAGGTTAGGTCTGGGATTTTCACTCATCAGACTCATACTTTCGCATTCTTCACATACTTGTTGAGCGGATCCTGGGTTTTTTCTGGTTTGGATCACGTAGTAATGTGGTACCACACTGAAACAGTCGATTAAACCAGGTTTCGATCAATATTTTAGAGGATAACGCATGTTAGGTCTAGGTTAGGCCTGGGATTTTCACTCATCAGACTCATACTTTCGCATTCTTCACATACTTGTTGAACGGATCCTGGGTTTTTTCTGGTTTGGATCACGTAGTAGTGTGGTACCACACTGAAACAGTCCATTAAACCTGGTTTCGCTCAATATTTTAGAGGATAACGCAAGTTAGGTCTAGGTAAGGCCTGAGATTTTCACTGATCAGACTCATACTTTCGCATCCTTCACATACTTGTTGAACGGATCCTGGGTTTTTTCTGGTTTGGATCACGTAGTAATGTGGTACCACACTGAAACTGTCAATTAAACCTGATCTTGATAAATATTTGAGAGGATAACGCATGTTAGGTTTGGGTTAAGTCTAGGATTTGCCCTCATCAGGCTCATACTTTCGCATATTTCTCATACTTCATGGCTAGATCCTGGGCTTTCTCTGGATTGCATCACGTAGTAATGAAGTACAACACTGAAACAGTCAATTAAACCTGGTTTCCATCAATATCTTAGAGGACAACGCAAGTTAGGTCTGGGTAAGGCCGGAGATTTTCACTGATCAGACTCATACTTTCGCATTCTTCACGTACTTGTTGAACGGATCCAGGGCTTTTTCTGGTTTGGATCACGTAGTAATGAGGTACCACACTGAAACGGTCAATTAAACCTGGTTTCGATCAATATTTTAGAGGATAACGCAAGTTAGGTCTGGGATAGGTCTGGGATTTGCCCTCATCAGGCTCATACTTTCGCGTTTTTCACATACTTGTTGAACAGATCCTGGGTTTTTTCTGGTTTGGATCACGTGGTAGTGTGGTACCACACTGAAACAGTCCATTAAACCTTGTTTGGATCAATATTTTAGAGGATAACGCATGTTAGGTCTAGGTTAGGTCTGGGATTTTCACTCATCAGACTCATACTTTCGCATTCTTCACATACTTGTTGAACGGATCCTGGGTTTTTTCTGGTTTGGATCACGTAGTAATGTGGTACCACACTGAAACTGTCAATTAAACCTGATCTTGATAAATATTTGAGAGGATAACGCATGTTAGGTTTGGGTTAAGTCTAGGATTTGCCCTCATCAGGCTCATACTTTCGCATATTTCTCATACTTCATGGCTAGATCCTGGGCTTTCTCTGGATTGCATCACGTAGTAATGAAGTACAACACTGAAACAGTCAATTAAACCTGGTTTCCATCAATATCTTAGAGGACAACGAAAGTTAGGTCTGGGATAGGTCTGGGACTTGCCCTCATCAGGCTCATACTTTCTCGTTTTTCACATACTTGATGAACAGATCCTGGGTTTTTTTCTGGTTTGGATCACGTAGTAGTGTGGTACCACACTGAAACAGTCCATTAAACCTGCTTGCGATCAATATTTTAGAGGATAACGCATGTTAGGTCTGGGTTAGGTCTAGGATTTGCCCTCATCGGGCTCATTCTTTCGCATATTTCTCAAACTTGATGGCTAGATCCTGGGCTTTTTCTGGATTGCATCACGTAGTAACGTGGGACCACACTGATACATTCAATTAAACCTGGTCTTGATAAATATTTTAGAGGATAACGCATGTTAGGTCTGGGTTTGGTCTAGGATTTGCCCTCATCAGGCTCACACATTCGCATATTTCTCATACTTCATGGCTAGATCCTTTGCTTTTTCTGGATTGTATCACGTAGTAATGAAGTACAACACTGAAACAGTCAATTAAACCTGGTTTCCATCAATATCTTAGAGGACAACGCAAGCTAGGTCTGGGATAGGTCTTGGACTTGCCCTCACCAGGCTCATACTTTCGCGTTTTTCACATACTTGTTGAACAGATCCTGGGTTTTTTCTGGTTTGGATCAGGTAGTAGTGTGGTACCACACTGAAACAGTCCATTAAACCTGGTTTGGATCAATATTTTAGAGGATAACGCATGTTAGGTCTAGGTTAGGTCTGGGATTTTCACTCATCAGACTCATACTTTCGCACACTTCACATACTCGTTGAACAGATTCTGGGTTTTTTCTGGTTTGGATCACGTAGTAATGTGGTACCACACTGAAACAGTCGATTAAACCTGGTCTCGATCAATATTTTAGAGGATAACGCATGTTAGGTCTAGGTTAGGCCTGGGATTTTCACTCATCAGGCTCATACTTTCGCATTCTTCACATACTTGTTGGACAGATCCTGGGTTTTTTCTGGTTTGGATCACGTAGTAATGTGGGACCACACTGAAACAGTCAATTAAACCTGGTTTCGATCAATATTTTAGAGGATAACGCAAGTTAGGTCTGGGATAGGTCTGGGATTTGCCCTCATCAGGCTCATACTTTCGCGTTTTTCACATACTTGTTGAACAGATCCTGGGTTTTTTCTGGTTTGGATCACGTGGTAGTGTGGTACCACACTGAAACAGTACATTAAACCAGGTTTCGATCAATATTTTAGAGGATAACGCATGTTAGGTCTAGGTTAGGCCTCGGATTTTCACTGATCAGACTCATACTTTCGCATTCTTCACATACTTGTTGAACGGATCCTGGGTTTTTTCTGGTTTGGATCACGTAGTAATGTGGGACCACACTGAAACAGTCAATTAAACCTGGTTTCGATCAATATTTTAGAGGATAACGCAAGTTAGGTCTGGGATAGGTCTGGGATTTGCCCTCATCAGGCTCATACTTTCGCGTTTTTCACATACTTGTTGAACAGATCCTGGGTTTTTTCTGGTTTGGATCACGTGGTAGTGTGGTACCACACTGAAACAGTCGATTAAACCTGGTCTCGATCAATATTTTAGAGGATAACGCAAGCTAGGTCTAGGTTAGGCCTGGGATTTTCACTGATCAGACTCATACTTTCGCATTCTTCACATACTTGTTGGACTGATCCTGGGTTTTTTCTGGTTTGGATCACGTAGTAATGTGGTACCACACTGAAACAGTCGATTAAACCTGGTTTCGATCAATATTTTAGAGGATAACGCATGTTAGGTCTAGGTTAGCCCTGGGATTTTCACTCATCAGACTCATACTTTCGCATTCTTCACATACTTCTTGAACGGATCCTGGGTTTTTTCTGGCTTGGATCACGTAGTAATGTGGGACCACACTGAAACAGTCAATTAAACCTGGTTTCGATCAATATTTTAAAGAATAATTCATGTTAGGTCTAGGTTAGTTCTAGGATTTGCTCTCATCAGGCTCATTCTTTCGCATATTTCTCATACTTCATGGCTAGATCCTGGGCTAGTTCTGGAGTGGATCACGTAGTAAACTGGTACCACACTGAAACATTCAATGAAACCTGGTCTGGATAAATATTTTAGAGGATAACGCATCTTAGGTCTGGGTTAGGTCTAAGATTTGCCCTCATCAGGCTCACAGTTTCGCGTTTTTCACATACTTGTTGAACGGATCCTGGGTTTTTTCTGGTTTGGATCACGTAGTAATGAGGTACCACACTGAAACGGTCAATTAAACCTGGTTTCGATCAATATTTTAGAGGATAACGCAAGTTAGGTCTGGGATAGGTCTGGGATTTGCACTCATCAGGCTCATACTTTCGCGTTTTTCACATACTTGTTGAACAGATCATGGGTTTTTTCTGGTTTGGGTCACGTAGTAATGTGGTACCACACTGAAACAGACGATTAAACCTGGTTTCGATCAATATTTTAGACGATAACGCATGTTAGGTCTAGGTTAGCCCTGGGATTTTCACTCATCAGACTCATACTTTCGCGTTTTACACATACTTGTTGAACAGATCATGGGTTTTTTCTGGTTTGGATCACGTAGTAATGTGGTACCACACTGAAACAGTCAATTACACCTGGTTTCCATCAATATCTTAGAGGACAACGCAAGTTAGGTCTGGGATATGTCTGGGATTTGCCCTCATCAGGCTCATACTTTCGCGTCTTTCACATACTTGTTGAACAGATCCTGGGTTTTTTCTGGTTTGGATCACGTAGTAATGAGGTACCACACTGAAACGGTCGATTAAACCTGGTTTCGATCAATATTTTAGAGGATAACGCAAGCTAGGTCTATGTTAGGCCTGGGATTTTCACTGATTAGACTCATACTTTCGCATTCTTCACATACTTGTTGAACAGATCCTGGGTTTTTTCTGGTTTGGATCACGTACTAATGTGGTACCACGCTGAAACAGTCAATTAAACCTGGTTTCGATCAATATTTTAGAGGATAACGCATGTTAGGTCTAGGTTAGGTCTAGGATTTGCCCACATCAGGCTCTTACTTTCGCATATTTCTCATACTTCATGGCTAGATCCTGGGCTAGTTCTGGAGTGGATCACGTAGTAAAGTGGTACCACACTGAAGCATTCAATGAAACCTGGTCTGGATAAATATTTTAGAGGATAACGCATCTTAGGTCTGGGTTAGGTCTAAGATTTGCCCTCCTCAGGCTCACAGTTTCGCGTTTTTCACATACTTGTTGAACAGATCCTGGGTTTTTTCTGGTTTGGATCACGAAGTAGTGTGGTACCACACTGAAACAGTCCATTAAACCTGGTTTCGCTCAATATTTTAGAGGATAACGCATGTCAGGTCTAGGTTAGGTCTGGGATTTGCTCTCATCAGGCTCATTCTTTCGCATATTTCTCATACTTGATGGCTAGATCCTGGGCTTTTCCTGGATTGCATCACGTAGTAATGTAGTACCACACTGAAACAGTTAATGAAACCTGGTTTCCATCAATATCTTAGAGGACAACGCAAGTTAGGTCTGGGATATGTCTGGGATTTGCCACCATCAGACTCATACTTTCGCATTCTTCACGTATTTGTTGAACGGATCCTGGGTTTTTTCTGGTTTGGATCACGTAGTAATGAGGTACCACACTGAAACGGTCGATTAAACCTGGTTTCGATCAATATTTTAGAGGATAACGCAAGCTAGGTCTATGTTAGGCCTGGGATTTTCACTGATTAGACTCATACTTTCGCATTCTTCACATACTTGTTGAACAGATCCTGGGTTTTTTCTGGTTTGGATCACGTACTAATGTGGTACCACGCTGAAACAGTCAATTAAACCTGGTTTCGATCAATATTTTAGAGGATAGCGCAAGTTAGGTCTGGGATAGGTCTAGGATTTGCCCTCATCAGGCTCTTACATTCGCATACTTCTCATGCTTCATGGCTAGATCCTGTGCTATTTCTGGATTGGATCACGTAGTAAAGTGGTACCACACTGAAACATTCAATGAAACCTGGTCTGGATAAGTATTTTAGAGGATAACGCATCTTAGGTCTGGGTTAGGTCTAAGATTTGCCCTCATCAGGCTCACAGTTTCGCGTTTTTCACATTCTTGTTAACAGATCCTGGGTTTTGTCTGGTTTGGATCACGAAGTAGTGTGGTACCACACTGAAACAGTCCATTAAACCTGGTTTCGCTCAATATTTTAGAGGATATCGCAAGTTAGGTCTGGGATTGGTCTGGGATTTGCCCTCATCAGGCTCATACTTTCGCGTTTTTCACATACTTGTGGAACAGATCATGGGTTTTTTCTGGTCTGGGTCACGTAGTAGTGTGATACCACACTGAAACAGTCGATTAAACCAGGTTTCGATCAATATTTTTGAGGATAACGCATGTTAGGTCTAGGTTAGGTCTAGGATTTTCACTCATCAGACTCATACTTTCGCATTCTTCACATACTTGTTGAACGGATCATGGGTTTTTTTCTGGTTTGGATCACGTAGTAATGTGGGACCACACTGAAACAGTCAATTAAACCTGGTTTCGATCAATATTTTAGAGAATAATTCATGTTAGGTCTAGGTTAGGTCTGGGATTTGCTCTCATCAGGCTCATTCTTTCGCAAATTTCTCATACTTGATGGCTGGATCCTGGGCTCTCTCTGGATTGCATCACGTAGTAATGAAGTACAACACTGAAACAGTCAATTAAACCTGGTTTCCATCAATATCTTAGAGGACAACGCAAGTTAGGTCTGGGATAGGTCTGGGACTTGCCCTCATCAGGCTCATACTTTCGCGTTTTTCACATACTTGTTGAACAGATCCTGGGTTTTTTCTGGTTTGGATCACGTAGTAGTGTGGTACCACACTGAAACAGTCCATTAAACCTGCTTGCGATCAATATTTTAGAGGATAACGCATGTTAGGTGTGGGTTAGGTCTAGGATTTGCCCTCATCGGGCTCAATCTTTCGCATATTTCTCAAACTTGATGGCTAGATCCTGGGCTTTTTCTGGATTGCATCACGTAGTAATGTGGTACCACACTGAAACATTCAATTAAACCTGGTCTTTATAAATATTTTAGAGGATAACGCATGTTAGGTCTGGGTTTGGTCTAAGATTTGCCCTCATCAGGCTCATACTTTCGCATATTTCTCATACTTCATGGCTAGATCCTTTGCTTTTTCTGGATTGTATCACGTAGTAATGAAGTACAACACTGAAACAGTCAATTGAACCTGGTTTCCATCAATATCTTAGAGGACAACGCAAGCTAGGTCTGGGATAGGTCTTGGACTTGCCCTCACCAGGCTCATACTTTCGCGTTTTTCACATACTTGTTGAACAGATCCCGGGTTTTTTCTGGTTTGGATCAGGTAGTAGTGTGGTACCACACTGAAACAGTCCATTAAACCTGGTTTGGATCAATATTTTATAGGATAACGCATGTTAGGTCTAGGTTAGGTCTGGGATTTGCTCTTATCAGGCTCATACTTTCGCATATTTCTCATACTTCATGGCTAGATCCTTTGCTTCTTCTGGATTGTATCACGTAGTAATGAAGTACAACACTGAAACAGTCAATTGAACCTGGTTTCCATCAATATCTTAGAGGACAACGCAAGCTAGGTCTGGGATAGGTCTTGGACTTGCCCTCACCAGGCTCATACTTTCACGTTTTTCACATACTTGTTGAACAGATCCTGCGTTTTTTCTGGTTTGGATCACGTAGTAGTGTGGTACCACACTCAAACAGTCCATTAAACCTGCTTGCGATCAATATTTTAGAGGATAACGCATGTTAGGTCTGGGTTAGGTCTAGGATTTGCCCTCATCGGGCTCATTCTTTCGCATATTTCTCAAACTTGATGGCTAGATCCTGGGCTTTTTCTGGATTGCATCACGTAGTAATGTGGTACCACACTGAAACATTCAATTAAACCTGGTCTTTATAAATATTTTAGAGGATAACGCATGTTAGGTCTGGGTTTGGTCTAGGATTTGCCATCATCAGGCTCATACTTTCGCATATTTCTCATACTTCATGGCTAGATCCTTTGCTTTTTCTGGATTGTATCACGTAGTAATGAAGTACAACACTGAAACAGTCAATTGAACCTGGTTTCCATCAACATCTTAGAGGACAACGCAAGCTAGGTCTGGGATAGGTCTTGGACTTGCCCTCACCAGGCTCATACTTTCGCATTCTTCACATACTTGTTGAACTGATCCTGCGTTTTTTCTGGTTTGGATCACGTAGTAATGTGGTACCACACTGAAACAGTCGATTAAACCAGGTTTCGATCAATATTTTAGAGGATAACGCATGTTAGGTCTAGGTCAGCCGTGGGATTTTCACTCATCAGACTCATATTTTCGCATTCTTCACATACTTGTTGAACTGATGCTCGGTTTTTTCTGGTTTGGATCACGTAGTAATGAGGTACCACACTAAAACAGTCGATTAAACCTGGTCTCGATCAATATTTTAGAGAATAATTCATGTTAGGTCTAGGTTAGGTCTGGGATTTGCTCTTATCAGGCTCATTCTTTCGCATATTTCTCATACTTGATGGCTAGATCCTGGGCTTTTTCTGGATTGCATCACTTAGTAATGAAGTACAACACTGAAACAGTCAATTAAACCTGGTTTCCATCAATATCTTAGAGGACAACGCAAGTTAGGTCTGGGATATGTCTCGGATTTGCCCTCATCAGGCTCATACTTTCGCGTTTTTCACATACTCGTTGAACAGATCCTGGTTTATTTTCTGGTTTGGATCACATAGTAATGTGGTACCACACTGAAACAGTCGATAAAACCAGGTTTCGATTAATATTTTTGTGGATAATGCATGTTAGGTCTAGGTTAGGCCTGGGATTTTCACTCATCAGACTCATACTTTCGCATTCTTCACATACTTGTAAACGGATCCTGGGTTTTTTCTGGTTTGGATCACGTAGTAATGTGGTACCACACTGAAACAGTCGATTAAACCTGGTTTCGATCAATATCTTAGAGGACAACGCATGTCAGATCTGGGATATGTCTGGGATTTGCCCTCATCAGGCTCATACTTTCGCATTCTTCACATACTTGTTGAACGGATCCTGGGTTTTTTCTGGTTTGGATCACGTAGTAATGTGGTACCACACTGAAACAGTCGATTAAACCTGGTCTCGATCAATATTTTAGAGAATAATTCATGTTAGGTCTAGGTTAGGTCTGGGATTTGCTCTCATCAGGCTCATTCTTTCGCTTATTTCTCATACTTGATGGCTAGATCCTGGGCTTTTTCTGGATTGCATCACGTAGTAATGAAGTACAACACTGAAACAGTCAATTGAACCTGGTTTCCATCAATATCTTAGAGGACAACGCAAGCTAGGTCTGGGATAGGTCTTGGACTTGCCCTCACCAGGCTCATACTTTCGCATTCTTCACATACTTGTTGAACTGATCCTGGGTTTTTTCTGGTTTGGATCACGTAGTAATGTGGTACCACACTAAAACAGTCGATTAAACCTGGTCTCGATCAATATTTTAGAGAATAATTCAGGTTAGGTCTAGGTTAGGTCTGGGATTTGCTCTCATGAGGCTCATTCTTTCGCTTATTTCTCATACTTGATGGCTAGATCCTGGGCTTTTTCTGGATTGCATCACGTAGTAATGAAGTACAACACTGAAACAGTCAATTAAACCTGGTTTCCATCAATATCTTAGAGGACAACGCAAGTTAGGTCTGGGATATGTCTGGGATTTGCCCTCATCAGGCTCATACTTTCGCGTTTTTCACATACTTGTTGAACAGATCATGGGTTTTTTCTGGTTTGGGTCACGTAGTAATGTGGTACCACAGTGAAACAGTCGATTAAACCTGGTTTCGATCAATATTTTAGAGGATAACGCAAGCTAGGTCTAGGTTAGGCCTGGGATTTTCACTGATCAGACTCATACTTTCGCATTCTTCACATACTTGTTGGACTGATCCTGGGTTTTTTCTGGTTTGGATCACGTAGTAATGTGGTACCACACTGAAACAGTCGATTAAACCTGGTTTCGATCAATATTTTACAGGATAACGCATGTTAGGTCCAGGTTAGCCCTGGGTTTTTCACTCATCAGACTCATACTTTCGCGTTTTTCACATACTTGTTGAACAGATCATGGGTTTTTTCTGGTTTGGGTCACGTAGTAATGTGGTACCACAGTGAAACAGTCGATTAAACCTGGTTTCGATCAATATTTTAGAGGATAACGCAAGCTAGGTCTAGGTTAGGCCTGGGATTTTCACTGATCAGACTCATACTTTCGCATTCTTCACATACTTGTTGGACTGATCCTGGGTTTTTTCTGGTTTGGATCACGTAGTAATGTGGTACCACACTGAAACAGTCGATTGAACCTGGTTTCGATCAATATTTTAGAGGATAACGCATGTTAGGTCCAGGTTAGCCCTGGGATTTTCACTCATCAGACTCATACTTTCGCGTTTTTCACATACTTGTTGAACAGATCATGGGTTTTTTCTGGTTTGGATCACGTAGTAATGTGGTACCTCACTGAAACAGTCAATTAAATCTGGTTTCCATCAATATCTTAGAGGACAACGCAAGTTAGGTCTGGGATATGTCTGGGATTTGCCCTCATCCGGCTCATACTTTCGCGTTTTTCACATACTTGTTGAACAGATCCTGGGTTTTTTCTGGTTTGGATCACGTAGTAGTGTGGTACCACACTGAAACAGTCCATTAAACCTGGTTAGGATCAATATTTTAGAGGATAACGCATGTTAGGTCTAGGTTAGGTCTGGGATTTTCACTCATCAGACTCATACTTTCGCATTCTTCACATACTTGTTGAACGGATCCTGGGTTTTTTCTGGTTTGGATCACGTAGTAATGTGGTACCACGCTGAAACAGTCGATTAAACCTGGTTTCGATCAAAATTTTAGAGGATAACGCAAGTTAGGTCTGGGATAGGTCTGATATTTGACCTCATCAGACTCATACTTTCGCACACTTCACATACTTGTTGAACGGATCCTGGGTTTTTTCTGGTTTTGATCACGTAGTAATGTGGTACCACACTGAAACATTCAATTAAACCTGGTCTTGATAAATATTTTAGAGAATAACGCATGTTAGGTCTGGGTTAGGTCTAGGATTTGTCCTCATGAGGTTCATACTTTCGCATATTTCTCATACTTCATGGCTAGATCCTGGGCTATTTCTGGATTGGATCACGTAGTAATGTGGTACTACACTGAAACAGTCAATTAAACCTGGTTTTAATGAATATTTTAGAGAATAATTCATCTTAGGTCTGGGTTAGGTCTAAGATTTGCCCTCATCAGGCTCACAGTTTAGCGTTTTTCACATACATCTTGAACAGATCCTGGGCTTTCTCTGGTTTGGATCACGAAGTAGTGTGGTACCACACTGAAACAGTCCATTAAACCTGGTCTGGATAAATATTTTAGAGGATAACGCATCTTAGGTCTGGGTTAGGTCTAAGATTTGCCTTCATCAGGCTCACAGATTAGCGTGTTTCACATACTTGTTGAACAGATCCTGGGTTTTTTCAGGTTTGGATCACGAAGTAGTATGGTATCACACTGAAACAGTCCATTAAACCTGGTTTCGCTCAATATTTTAGAGGATAACGCATGTTAGGTCTAGGTTAGGTCTGGGATTTGCTCTCATCAGGCTCATTCTTTCGCATATTTCTCATACATGATGGCTAGATCCTGGGCTTTTTCTGGATTGCATCACGTAGTAATGTAGTACCACACTGAAACAGTCAATGAAACCTGGTTTCCATCAATATTTTAGAGGACAACGCAAGTTAGGTCTAGGCAAGGCCTGAGATTTTCACTGATCAGACTCATACTTTCCCATTCTTCACATACTTGTTGAACGGATCCTGGGTTTTTTCTGGTTTTGATCACGTAGTAATGTGGTACCACACTGAAACAGTCAATTCAACCTGGTTTTGATCAATATTTTAGAGAATAACGCATGTTAGGTCTAGGTTAGGCCTGGGATTTTCCCTCATCAGACTCATACTTTCGCATTCTTCACATACTTGTTGAACGGATTGTGGTTTTTGTCTGGTTTGGATCACGTAGTATTGTGGAACCACACTGAAGCAGTCAAGTAAACCTGGTTTCGATCAATATTTTAGAGAATAATTCATGTTAGGTCTAGGTTAGGTCTGGGATTTGCTCTCATCAGGCTCATTCTTTCGCATATTTCTCATACTTCATGGCTAGATCCTGGGCTGTTTCTGGATTGTATCACGTAGTAATGTGGTACCACGCTGAAACAGTCAAATAAACCTGGTTTCGATCAATATTTTCGAGGATAACGCAAGTTAGGTCCGGGATAGGTCTAGGATTTGCCCTCATCTGGCTCTTACTTTCGCATATTTCTCATACTTCATGGCTAGATCCTGGGCTATTTCTGGATTGGATCACGTAGTAAAGTGGTACCACACTGAAACATTTAATGAAACCTGGTCTGGATAAATATTTTAGAGGATAACGCATCTTAGGTCTGGGTTAGGTCTAAGATTTGCCCTCGTCAGGCTCACAGTATAGCGTTTTTCACATACTTCTAAACCAGATCCTGGGCTTTCTCTGGTTTGGATCACGAAGTAGTGTGGTACCACACTGAAACAGTCCATTAATCCTGGTTTCGCTCAATATTTTAGAGGATAACGCATGTTAGGTCTAGGTTAGGTCTGGGATTTGCTCTCATCAGGCTCATTCTTTCGCATATTTCTCATACTTGATGGCTAGATCCTGGGCTTTTTCTGGATTGCATCACGTAGTAATGTAGTACCACACTGAAACCGTCAATGAAACCTGTTTTCCATCAATATTTTAGAGGACAACGCAAGTTAGGTCTAGGTAAGGGCTGAGATTTTCACTGATCAGACTCATACTTTCGCATTCTTCACATACTTGTTGAACGGATCCTGGGTTTTTTCTGGTTTGGTTCACGTAGTAATGAAGTACAACACTGAAACAGTCAATTAAACCTGGTTTCGATCAATATTTTAGAGAATAATTCATGTTAGGTCTAGGTTAGGTCTGGGATTTGCTCTCATCAGGCTCATTCTTTCGCATATTTCTCATACTGGATGGCTAGATCCTGGGCTTTTTCTGGATTGCATCACGTAGTAATGAAGTACAACACTGTAACAGTCAATTAAACCTGGTTTCCGTCAATATTTTAGAGGACAACGCATGTTAGGTCTAGGTTAGGCCTGGGATTTACCCTCATCAGGGTCATACTGTCGCAGTTTTAACATACTTGTTGAACGGATCCTGGGTTTTTTCTGGTTTGGTTCACGTAGTAATGTGGTACCACACTGTAACATTCAATTAAACCTGGTCCTGATAAATATTTTAGAGGATAACGCATGTTAGGTTTGGGTTAGGTCTAGGATTTGCCCTCATCAGGCTCATACTTTCCCATATTTCTCATACTTCATGGCTAGATCCTGGGCTGTTTCTGGATTGTATCACGTAGTAATGTGGTGCCACGCTGAAACAGTCGATTAAACCTGGTTTCGATCAATATTTTAGAGGACAACGCAAGTTAAGTCTGGGATAGGTCTGGGATTTGACCTCATCAGACTCATACTTTCGCATTCTTCACATACTTGTTGAACGGATCCTGGGTTTTTTCTGGTTTGGATCACGTAGTAATCTGGGACCACTCTGAAACAGTCGACTAAACCTGGTTTCGATCAATATTTTAGAGGATAACGCATGTTAGGTCTAGGTTAGGCCTGGGATTTTCCCTCATCAGACTCATACTTTCGCATTCTTCACATACTCGTTGAACGGATTCTGGGTTTTTTCTGGTTTGGATCACGTAGTAATGTGGGACCACACTGAAACAGTCAATTAAACCTGGCTTCGATCGATATTTTAGAGAGTAATTCATGTTAGGTCTAGGTTAGGTCTGGGATTTGCTCTCATCAGGCTCATTCTTTCGCATATTTCTCATACTTGATGGCTAGATCCTGGGCTTTTTCTAGATTGCATCACGTAGTAATGAAGTACAACACTGAAACAGTCAATGAAACCTGGTTTCCATCAATATTTTAGAGGAGAACGCATGTTAGGTCTAGGTAAGGCCTGAGATTTGCTCTCATCAGGCACATTCCTTCGCATATTACTCAAACTTGATGGCTAGATCCTGGGCTTTTTCTGGATTGCATCACGTAGTAATGTGGTACCACACTGAAACTTTCAATTAAACCAGGTCTTGATAAATATTTTAGAGGCTAACGCATGTTAGGTCTGGGTTAGGTCTAGGATTTGCCCTCATCAGGCTCATACTTTCGCATATTTCTCATACTTCATGGCTAGATCCTGGGCTTTTTCTGGTTTGGATCACGTAGTAATGTGGGGCCACACTGAAACAGTCCATTAAACCTGGTTTCGCTCAATATTTTAGAGGATAACGCATGTTAGGTCTAGGTTAGGTCTGGGATTTGCTCTCATCAGGCTCATTCTTTCGCATATTTCTCATACTTGATGGCTAGATCCTGGGCTTTTTCTGGATTGCATCACGTAGTAACGTAGTACCACACTGAAACAGTCAATGAAACCTGGTTTCCATCAATATTTTAGAGGACAACGCAAGTTAGGTCTAGGTAAGGCCTGAGATTGTCACTGATCAGACTCATACTTTCGCATTCTTCACATACTTGTTGAACGGATCCTCGGTTTTTTCTGGTTTTGATCACGTAGTAATCAGGTACCACAATGAAACAGTCAATCAAACCTGGTTTCCATCAATATTTTAGAGGAGAACGCATGTTAGGTCTATGTTAGGCCTGGGATTTTCACTCATCAGACTCATACTTTCGCATTCTTCACATACTTGTTGAACGGATCCTGGGTTTTTTCTGGTTTTGATCACGTAGTAATGTGGGACCACACTGAAACAGTAAATTAAGCCTGGTTTCGATCAATATTTTAGAGAATAATTCATGTTAGGTCTATGTTAGGTCTGGGATTTGCTCTCATCAGGCTCATTCTTTCGCATATTTCTCATACTTGATGGCTAGATCCTGGGTTTTTTCTGGTTTGGATCACGTAGTAATATGGTACCACACTGAAACAGTCGAATAAACCTGGCTTCGATCAATATTTTAGATGATAACGCATGTAAGGTCTAGGTTAGGTCTGGGATTTGCTCTCATCAGGCTCATTCTTTCGCATATTTCTCATACTTGATGGCTAGATCCTGGGTTTTTTCTGGTTTGGATCACGTAGTAATGTGGTACCACACTGAAACAGTCGATTAAACCTGGTTTCGATCAATATTTTAGAGGATAACGCAAGTTAAGTCAGGGAATGGTCTGGGATTTGACCTCATCAGACTCATACTTTCGCATTCTTCACATACTTGTTGAACGGATCCTGGGTTTTTTCTGGTTTGGATCACGTAGTAATGTGGGACCACACTGAAACAGTCAATTAAACCTGGTTTCGATCAATATTTTAGAGGATAACGCATGTTAGGTCTAGGTTAGGCCTGGGATTTTCCCTCATCAGACTCATACTTTCGCATTCTTCACATACTTGTTGAACGGATCCTGGGTTTTTTCTGGTTTGGATCACGTAGTATTGTGGAACCACACTGAAGCAGTCAAGTAAACCTGGTTCCGATCAATATTTTAGAGAATAATTCATGTTAGGTCTAGTTTAGGTCTGGGATTTGCTTTCATCAGGCTCATTCTTTCGCATATTTCTCATACATGTTGAACGGAACCTGGGTTTTTTCTGGTTTGGTTCACGTAGTAATGTGGTACCACACTGAAACAGTCAATTAAACCTGGTTTTGATCAACATTTTAGAGAATAATTCATGTTAGGTCTAGGTTAGGTCAGGGATTTGCTCTCATCAGGCTCATTCTTTCGCATATTTCTCATACTTGATGGCTAGATCCTGGGCTTTTTCTGGATTGCATCACGTAGTAATGAAGTACAACACTGAAACAGTCAATTAAACCTGGTTTCGATCAATATTTTAGAGAATAATTCATGTTAGGTCTAGGCTAGGTCTGGGATTTGCTCTCATCAGGCTCATTCTTTCGCATATTTCTCATACTTGATGGCTAGATCCTGGGCTTTTTCTGGATTGCATCACGTAGTAATGAAGTACTACACTGAAACAGTCAATTAAACCTGGTTTCCATCAATATTTTAGAGGACAACGCATGTTAGGTCTAGGTTAGGCCTGGGATTTACCCTCATCAGGGTCATACTGTCGCAGTTTTAACATACTTGTTGAACGGATCCTGGGTTTTTTCTGGTTTGGTTCACGTAGTAAAGTGGTACCGCACTGAAACATTCAATGAAACCTGGTCTGGATATATATTTTAGAGGATAACGCATCTTAGGTCTGGGTTAGGTCTAGGATTTGCCCTCATCAGGCTCATACTTTCGCATATGTCTCATACTTCATGGCTAGATCCTGGGCTATTTCTGGATTGGATCACGTAGTAATGTGGTACCACACTGAAACAGTCAAATAAACCTGGTTTTGATCAATATTTTAGAGAATAATTCATGTTAGGTCTAGGTTAGGTCAGGGATTTGCTCCCATCGGACTCATTCTTTCGCATATTTCTCATACTTGATGGCTAGATCCTGGGCTTTTTCTGGATTGCATCACGTAGTAATGAAGTACAACACTGAAACAGTCAATTAAACCTGGTTTCGATCAATATTTTAGAGAATAATTCATGTTAGGTCTAGGCTAGGTCTGGGATTTGCTCTCATCAGGCTCATTCTTTCGCATATTTCTCATACTTGGTGGCTAGATCCTGGGCTTTTTCTGGATTGCATCACGTAGTAATGAAGTACTACACTGAAACAGTCAATTAAACCTGGTTTTGATCAACATTTTAGAGAATAATTCATGTTAGGTCTAGGCTAGGTCTAGGATTTGCCCTCATCAGGCTCATACTTTCGCATATTTCTCATACTTCATGGCTAGATCCTGGGCTGTTTCTGGAATGTATAACGTAGTAATGTGGTACCACGCTGAAACAGTGGCTTAAACCTGGTTTCGATCAATATTTTAGAGGACAACGCAAGTTGAGTCTGGGATAGGTCTGGGATTTGACCTCATCAGACTCATACTTACGCATTCTTCACATACTTGTTGAACGGATCCTGGGTTTTTTCTGGTTTGGAACACGTAGTAATCTGGGACCACTCTGAAACAGTCGACTAAACCTGGTTTCGGTCAATATTTTAGAGGATAACGCATGTTAGGTCTAGGTTAGGCCTGGGATTTTCCCTCATCAGACTCATACTTTCGCATTCTTCACATACTTGTTGAACGGATCCTGGGTTTTTTCTGGTTTGGATCACGTAGTATTGTGGGACCACACTGAAGCAGTCAAAAACCTGGTTTCGATCAATATTTTAGAGAATAATTCATGTTAGGTCTAGGTTAGGTCTGGGATTTGCTCTCATCAGGCTCATTCTTTCGCATATTTCTCATACTTGATGGCTAGATCCTGGGCTTTTTCTGGATTGCATCACGTAGTAATGAAGTACAACACTGAAACAGTCAATTAAACCTGGTTTCGATCAATATTTTAGAGAATAATTCATGTTAGGTCTAGGCTAGGTCTGGGATTTGCTCTCATCAGGCTCATTCTTTCGCATATTTCTCATACTTGATGGCTAGATCCTGGGCTTTTTCTGGATTGCATCACGTAGTAATGAAGTACAACACTGAAACAGTCAATGAAACCTGGTTTCCATCAATATCTTAGAGGACAACGCAAGTTCGGTCTGGGATATGTCTGGGATTTGCCCTCATCAGGCTCACACTTTCGCGTTTTTCACATACTTGTTGAACAGATCCTGGGTTTTTTCTGGTTTGGATCACGTAGTAGTGTGGTACCACGCTGAAACAGTCCATTAAACCTGGTTTGGATCAATATTTTAGAGGATAACGCATGTTAGGTCTAGGTTAGGCCTGGGATTTTCACTCATCAGACTCATACTTTCGCATTCTTCACATACTTGTTGAACGGATCCTGGGTTATTTCTGGTTTAGATCACGTAGTAATGTGGGACCACACTGAAACAGTCAATTAAACCTGGTTTCGATCAATATTTTAGAGAATAATTCATGTTAGGTCTATGTTAGGTCTGGGATTTGCTCTCATCAGGCTCATTCTTTCGCATATTTCCCATACATGTTGAACAGATCCTGGGTTTTTTCTGGTTTGGATCACGTAGTAATGTGGGACCACAGTGAAACATTCAATGAAACCTGGTCTGGACAAATATTTTAGAGGACAACGCAAGTTCGGTCTGGGATATGTCAAAGATTTGCCCTCATCAGGCTCACAGTTTAGCGTTTTTCACATACTTGTTGAACAGATCCTGTTCTTTTTCTGGTTTGGATCACGAAGTAGTGTGGTACCTCACTGAAACAGTCCATTAAACCTGGTTTCGCTCAATATTTTAGAGGATAACGCATGTTAGGTCTAGGTTAGGTCTGGGATTTGCTCTCATCAGGCGCATTCTTTCGCATATTTCTCATACTTGATGGCTAGATCCTGGGCTTTTTCTGGATTGCATCACGTAGTAATGTAGTACCACACTGAAACAGTCAATGAAACCTGGTTTCCATCAATATTTTAGAGGACAACGCAAGTTAGGTCCAGGTAAGGCCTGAGATTTTCACTGATCAGACTCATACTTTCGCATTCTTCACATACTTGTTGAACGGATCCTGGGTTTTTTCTGGTTTGGTTCTCGTAGTAATGTGGCACCACACTGAAACATTCAATTAAACCTGGTCTTGATAAATATTTTAGAGGATAACGCATGTTAGGTTTGGGTTAGGTCTAGGATTTGCCCCCATCAGGCTCATACTTTCGCGTTTTTCACATACTTGTTGAACAGATCCTGGGTTTTTTCTGGTTTGGATCACGTAGTAATGTGGTACCACACTGAAACAGTCAAGTAAACCTGGTTTCGATCAATATTTTAGAGATTAATTCATGTTAGGTCTAGGTTAGGTCTGGGATTTGCTCTCATCAGGCTCATTCTTTCGCATATTTCTCATACACGTTGAACAGATCCTGGGTTTTTTCTGGTTTGGATCACGTAGTAATGTGGGACCACACTGAAACAATCAATTAAACCTGATCTTGATAAATATTTTAGAGGATAACGCATGTTAGGTCCGGGTTAGGTCTAGGATTTGCCCTCATCATGCTCATACTTTCGCATTCTTCACATACTTGTTGAACAGATCCTGGGTTATTTTCTCGTTTGGATCACATAGTAATGTGGTACCACACTGAAACAGTTGATTAAACCAGGTTTCGATCAATATTTTAGAGGATAACGCATGTTAGGTCTAGGTTAGGTCTGGGATTTGCTCTCATCAGGCTCATTCTTTCGCATATTTCTGATACTTGATGGCTAGATCCTGGGCTTTTTCTGGATTGCATCACGTAGTAATGAAGTACAACACTGTAACAGTCAATTAAACCTGGTTTCGATCAATATTTTAGAGAATAATTCATGTTAGGTCTAGGTTAGGTCTGGGATTTGCTGTCATCAGGCTCATTCTTTCGCATATTTCTCATACTGGATGGCTAGATCCTGGGCTTTTTCTGGATTGCATCACGTAGTAATGAAGTACAACACTGAAACAATCAATTAAACCTGGTTTCCGTCAATATTTTAGAGGACAACGCATGTTAGGTCTAGGTTAGGCCTGGGATTTTCACTCATCAGACTCATACTTTCGCATTCTTCACATACTTGTTGAACGGATCCTGGGTTATTTCTGGTTTGGATCACGTAGTAATGTGGTACCACACTGTAACATTCAATTAAACCTGGTCTTGATAAATATTTTAGAGGATAACGCATGTTAGGTCTAGGTAAGGCCTGGGATTTTCACTCATCAGACTCATACTTTCGCATTCTTCACATACTTGTTGAACGGATCCTGGGTTATTTCTGGTTTGGATCACGTAGTAATGTGGGACCACACTGAAACAGTAAATTAAGCCTGGTTTCGATCAATATTTTAGAGAATAATTCATGTTAGGTCTATGTTAGGTCTGGGATTTGCTCTCATCAGGCTCATTCTTTCGCATATTTCTCATACTTGATGGCTAGATCCTGGGTTTTTTCTGGTTTGGATCACGTAGTAATGTGGTACCACACTGAAACAGTCGAATAAACCTGGCTTCGATCAATATTTTAGATGATAACGCATGTAAGGTCTAGGTTAGGTCTGGGATTTGCTCTCATCAGGCCCATTCTTTCGCATATTTCTCATACTTGATGGCTAGATCCTGGGTTTTTTCTGGTTTGGATCACGTAGTAATGTGGTACCACACTGAAACAGTCGATTAAACCTGGTTTCGATCAATATTTTAGAGGATAACGCAAGTTAAGTCAGGGAATGGTCTGGGATTTGACCTCATCAGACTCATACTTTCGCATTCTTCACATACTTGTTGAACGGATCCTGGGTTTTTTCTGGTTTGGATCACGTAGTAATGTGGGACCACACTGAAACAGTCAATTAAACCTGGTTTCGATCAATATTTTAGAGAATAATTCATGTTAGGTCTAGGTTAGGCCTGGGATTTGCTCTCAACAGGCTCATACTTTCGCATATTTCTCATACTTCATGGCTAGATCCTGGGCTGTTTCTGGATTGTATAACGTAGTAATGTGGTACCACGCTGAAACAGTCGATTAAACCTGGTTTCGATCAATATTTTAGAGGACAACGCAAGTTAAGTCTGGGATAGGTCTGGGATTTGACCTCATCAGACTCATACATTCGCATTCTTCACATACTTGTTGAACGGATCCTGGGTTTTTTCTGGTTTAGATCACGTAGTAATCTGGGACCACTCTGAAACAGTCGACTAAACCTGGTTTCGATCATTATTTTAGAGGATAACGCATGTTAGGTCTAGGTTAGGCCTGGGATTTTCCCTCATCAGACTCATACTTTCGCATTCTTCACATACTTGTTGAACGGATCCTGGGTTTTTTCTGGTTTGGATCACGTAGTATCGTGGAACCACACTGAAGCAGTCAAGTAAACCTGGTTTCGATCAATATTTTAGAGAATAATTCATGTTAGGTCTAGTTTAGGTCTGGGATTTGCTTTCATCAGGCTCATTCTTTCGCATATTTCTCATACATGTTGAACGGAACGTGGGTTTTTTCTGGTTTGGTTCACGTAGTAATGTGGTACCACACTGAAACAGTCAATTAAACCTGGTGATCAACATTTTAGAGAATAATTCATGTTAGGTCTAGGTTAGGTCAGGGATTTGCTCTCATCAGGCTCATTCTTTCGCATATTTCTCATACTTGATGGCTAGATCCTGGGCTTTTTCTGGATTGCATCACGTAGTAGTGAAGTACAACACTGAAACAGTCAATTAAACCTGGTTTCGATCAATATTTTAGAGAATAATTCATGTTAGGTCTAGGCTAGGTCTGGGATTTGCTCTCATCAGGCTCATTCTTTCGCATATTTCTCATACTTGATGGCTAGATCCTGGGCTTTTTCTGGATTGCATCACGTAGTAATGAAGTACAACACTGAAACAGTCAATTAAACCTGGTTTCGATCAATATTTTAGAGAATAATTCATGTTAGGTCTAGGCTAGGTCTGGGATTTGCTCTCATCAGGCTCATTCTTTCGCATATTTCTCATACTTGATGGCTAGATCCTGGGCTTTTTCTGGATTGCATCACGTAGTAATGAAGTACTACACTGAAACAGTCAATTAAACCTGGTTTCCATCAATATTTTAGAGGACAACGCATGTTAGGTCTAGGTTAGGCCTGGGATTTACCCTCATCAGGGTCATACTGTCGCAGTTTTAACATACTTGTTGAACGGATCCTGGGTTTTTTCTGGTTTGGTTCACGTAGTAAAGTGGTACCACACTGAAACATTCAATGAAACCTGGTCTGGATATATATCTTAGAGGATAACGCATCTTAGGTCTGGGTTAGGTCTAGGATTTGCCCTCATCAGGCTCATACTTTCGCATATGTCTCATACTTCATGGCTAGATCCTGGGCTATTTCTGGATTGGATCACGTAGTAATGTGGTACCACACTGAAACAGTCAAATAAACCTGGTTTTGATCAATATTTTAGAGAATAATTCATGTTAGGTCTAGGTTAGGTCAGGGATTTGCTCCCATCGGACTCATTCTTTCGCATATTTCTCATACTTGATGGCTAGATCCTGGGCTTTTTCTGGATTGCATCACGTAGTAATGAAGTACTACACTGAAACAGTCAATTAAACCTGGTTTTGATCAACATTTTAGAGAATAATTCATGTTAGGTCTAGGCTAGGTCTAGGATTTGCCCTCATCAGGCTCATACTTTCGCATATTTCTCATACTTCATGGCTAGATCCTGGGCTGTTTCTGGAATGTATAACGTAGTAATGTGGTACCACGCTGAAACAGTCGATTAAACCTGGTTTCGATCAATATTTTAGAGGACAACGCAAGTTGAGTCTGGGATAGGTCTGGGATTTGACCTCATCAGACTCATACTTTCGCATTCTTCACATACTTGTTGAACGGATCCTGGGTTTTTTCTGGTTTGGATCACGTAGTAATCTGGGACCACTCTGAAACAGTCGACTAAACCTGGTTTCGGTCAATATTTTAGAGGATAACGCATGTTAGGTCTAGGTTAGGCCTGGGATTTTCCCTCATCAGACTCATACTTTCGCATTCTTCACATACTTGTTGAACGGATCCTGGGTTTTTTCTGGTTTGGATCACGTAGTATTGTGGGACCACACTGAAGCAGTCAAAAACCTGGTTTCGATCAATATTTTAGAGAATAATTCATGTTAGGTCTAGGTTAGGTCTGGGATTTGCTCTCATCAGGCTCATTCTTTCGCATATTTCTCATACTTGATGGCTAGATCCTGGGCTTTTTCTGGATTGCATCACGTAGTAATGAAGTACAACACTGAAACAGTCAATTAAACCTGGTTTCGATCAATATATTAGAGAATAATTCATGTTAGGTCTAGGCTAGGTCTGGGATTTGCTCTCATCAGGCTCATTCTTTCGCATATTTCTCATACTTGATGGCTAGATCCTGGGCTTTTTCAGGATTGCATCACGTAGTAATGAAGTACTACACTGAAACAGTCAATTAAACCTGGTTTCCATCAATATTTTAGAGGGCAACGCATGTTAGGTCTAGGTTAGGCCTGGGATTTACCCTCATCAGGGTCATACTGTCGCAGTTTTAACATACTTGTTGAACGGATCCTGGGTTTTTTCTGGTTTGGTTCACGTAGTAATGTGGTACCACACTGAAACATTCAATGAAACCTGGTCTGGATATATATTTTAGAGGATAACGCATCTTAGGTCTGGGTTAGGTCTAGGATTTGCCCTCATCAGGCTCATACTTTCGCATATTTCTCATACTTCATGGCTAGATCCTGGGCTGTTCTGAATTGTATCACGTAGTAATGTGGCACCACGCTGAAACAGTAGATTAAACCTGGCTTCGATCAATATTTTAGAGGATAATGCAAGTTAAGTCTGGGATAGGTCTGGGATTTGACCTCATCAGACTCATACTTTCGCGTTTTTCACATACTTGTTGAACAGATCCTGGGTTTTTTCTGGTTTGGATCACGTAGTAATGTGGTACCACACTGAAACAGTCAAGTAAACCTGGTTTCGATCAATATTTTAGAGAATAATTCATGTTAGGTCTAGGTTAGGTCTGGGATTTGCTCTCATCAGGCTCATTCTTTCGCATATTTCTCATACACGTTGAACAGATCCTGGGTTTTTTCTGGTTTGGATCTCATAGTAATGTGGTACCACACTGAAACAGTTGATTAAACCAGGTTTCGATCAATATTTTAGAGGATAACGCATGTTAGGTCTAGGTTAGGTCTGGGATTTGCTCTCATCAGGCTCATTCTTTCGCATATTTCTCATACTTGATGGCTAGATCCTGGGCTTTTTCTGGATTGCATCACGAAGTAATGAAGTACAACACTGAAACAGTCAATGAAACCTGGTTTCCATCAATATCTTAGAGGACAACGCAAGTTAGGTCTGGGATATGTCTGGGATTTGCCCTCATCAGGCTCATACTTTCGCGTTTTTCACATACTTGTTGAACAGATCCTGGGTTTTTTCTGGTTTGGATCACGTAGTAGTGTGGTACCACGCTGAAACAGTCCATTAAACCTGGTTTGGATCAATATTTTAGAGGATAACGCATGTTAGGTCTAGGTTAGGCCTGGGATTTTCACTCATCAGACTCATACTTTCGCATTCTTCACATACTTGTTGAACGGATCCTGGGTTATTTCTGGTTTAGATCACGTAGTAATGTGGGACCACACTGAAACAGTCAATTAAACCTGGTTTCGATCAATATTTTAGAGAATAATTCATGTTAGGTCTATGTTAGGTCTGGGATTTGCTCTCATCAGGCTCATTCTTTCGCATATTTCCCATACATGTTGAACAGATCCTGGGTTTTTTCTGGTTTGGATCACGTAGTAATGTGGGACCACAGTGAAACATTCAATGAAACCTGGCCTGGATAAATATTTTAGAGGATAACGCATCTTATGTCTGGGTTAGGTCTAAGATTTGCCCTCATCAGGCTCACAGTTTAGCGTTTTTCACATACTTGTTGAACAGATCCTGGGCTTTTTCTGGTTTGGATCACGAAGTAGTGTGGTACCTCACTGAAACAGTCCATTAAACCTGGTTTCGCTCAATATTTTAGAGGATAACGCATGTTAGGTCTAGGTTAGGTCTGGGATTTGCTCTCATCAGGCGCATTCTTTCGCATATTTCTCATACTTGATGGCTAGATCCTGGGCTTTTTCTGGATTGCATCACGTAGTAATGTAGTACCACACTGAAACAGTCAATGAAACCTGGTTTCCATCAATATTTTAGAGGACAACGCAAGTTAGGTCCAGGTAAGGCCTGAGATTTTCACTGATCAGACTCATACTTTCGCATTCTTCACATACTTGTTGAACGGATCCTGGGTTTTTTCTGGTTTGGTTCTCGTAGTAATCTGGCACCACACTGAAACATTCAATTAAACCTGGTCTTGATAAATATTTTAGAGGATAACGCATGTTAGGTTTGGGTTAGGTCTAGGATTTGCCCTCATCAGGCTCATACTTTCGCGTTTTTCACATACTTGTTGAACAGATCCTGGGTTATTTTCTCGTTTGGATCACATAGTAATGTGGTACCACACTGAAACAGTTGATTAAACCAGGCTTCGGTCAATATTTTTGAGGATAACGCATGTTAGGTCTAGGTTAGGCCTGGGATTTTCACTCATCGGACTCATACTTTCGCATTCTTCACATACTTGTTGAACGGATCCTGGGTTTTTTCTGGTTTGGTTCTCGTAGTAATGTGGCACCACACTGAAACATTCAATTAAACCTGGTCTTGATAAATATTTTAGAGGATAACGCATGTTAGGTTTGGGTTAGGTCTAGGATTTGCCCTCATCAGGCTCATACTTTCGCGTTTTTCACATACTTGTTGAACAGATCCTGGGTTTTTTCTGGTTTGGATCACGTAGTAGTGTGGTACCACGCTGAAACAGTCCATTAAACCAGGTTTGGATCAATATTTTAGAGGATAACGCATGTTAGGTCTAGGTTAGACCTGGGATTTTCACTCATCAGACTCATACTTTCGCATTCTTCACATACTTGTTGAACGGATCCTGGATTATTTCTGGTTTAGATCACGTAGTAATGTGGGACCACACTGAAACAGTCAATTAAACCTGGTTTCGATCAATATTTTAGAGAATAATTCATGTTAGGTCTATGTTAGGTCTGGGATTTGCTCTCATCAGGCTCATACTTTCGCATTCTTCACATTCTTGTTGAACGTATCCTGGGTTTTTTCTCGTTTGGATCACGTAGTAATGTGGGACCACACTGAAACAGTCGATTAAACCTGGTTTCGGTCAATATTTTAGAGAATAATTCATGTTAGGTCTAGGTTAGGTCTGCGATTTGCTCTCATCAGGCACATTCTTTCGCATATTTCTCAAACTTGATGGCTAGATCCTGGGCTTTTTCTTGATTGCATCACGTAGTAATGTGGTACCACACTGAAGCTTTCAATTAAACCAGGTCTTGATAAATATTTTAGAGGCTAACGCATGTTAGGTCTGGGTTGGGTCTAGGATGTGCCCTCATCAGGCTCATACTTTCGCATATTTCTCATACTTCATGGCTAGATCCTGGGCTTTTCCTGGATTGCATCACGTAGTAAAGCGGTACCACACTGAAACATTCAATGAAACCTGGTCTGGATAAATATTTTAGAGGTTAACGCACCTTAGGTCTGGGTTAGGTCTACGATTTGCCCCCATCAGGCTCACAGTTTAGCGTTTTTCACATACTTGTTGGACAGATCCTGGGTTTTTTCTGGTTTGGATCACGTAGTAATGTGGGACCACACTGAAACAGTCAATTAAACCTGGTTTCGGTCAATATTTTAGAGGATAATGCAAGTTAAGTCTGGGATAGGTCTGGGATTTGACCTCATCAGACTCATACTTTCGCGTTTTTCACATACTTGTTGAACAGATCCTGGGTTTTTTCTGGTTTGGATCACGTAGTAATGTGGTACCACACTGAAACAGTCAAGTAAACCTGGTTTCGATCAATATTTTAGAGAATAATTCATGTTAGGTCTAGGTTAGGTCTGGGATTTGCTCTCATCAGGCTCATTCTTTCGCATATTTCTCATACACGTTGAACAGATCTTGGGTTTTTTCTGGTTTGGATCACGTAGCAATGTGGGACCACACTGAAACAATCAATTAAACCTGATCTTGATAAATATTTTAGAGGATAACGCATGTTAGGTCCGGGTTAGGTCTAGGATTTGCCCTCATCAGGCTCATACTTTCGCACTCTTCACATACTTGTTGAACAGATCCTGGGTTATTTTCTCGTTTGGATCACATAGTAATGTGGTACCACACTGAAACAGTTGATTAAACCAGGTTTCGATCAATATTTTAGAGGATAACGCATGTTAGGTCTAGGTTAGGTCTGGGATTTGCTCTCATCAGGCTCATTCTTTCGCATATTTCTCATACTTGATGGCTAGATCCTGGGCTTTTTCTGGATTGCATCACGTAGTAATGAAGTACAACACTGAAACAGTCAATGAAACCTGGTTTCCATCAATATCTTAGAGGACAACGCAAGTTAGGTCTGGGATATGTCTGGGATTTGCCCTCATCAGGCTCATACTTTCGCGTTTTTCACATACTTGTTGAACAGATCCTGGGTTTTTTCTGGTTTGGATCACGTAGTAGTGTGGTACCACGCTGAAACAGTCCATTAAACCTGGTTTGGATCAATATTTTAGAGGATAACGCATGTTAGGTCTAGGTTAGGCCTGGGATTTGACCTCATCAGACTCATACTTTCGCGTTTTTCACATACTTGTTGAACAGATCCTGGGTTTTTTCTGGTTTGGATCACGTAGTAATGTGGTACCACACTGAAACAGTCAAGTAAACCTGGTTTCGGTCAATATTTTAGAGGATAATGCAAGTTAAGTCTGGGATAGGTCTACGATTTGCCCCCATCAGGCTCACAGTTTAGCGTTTTTCACATACTTGTTGAACAGATCCTGGGCTTTTTCTGGTTTGGATCACGAAGTAGTGTGGTACCTCACTGAAACAGTCCATTAAACCTGGTTTCGCTCAATATTTTAGAGGATAACGCATGTTAGGTCTAGGTTAGGTCTGGGATTTGCTCTCATCAGGCGCATTCTTTCGCATATTTCTCATACTTGATGGCTAGATCCTGGGCTTTTTCTGGATTGCATCACGTAGTAATGTAGTACCACACTGAAACAGTCAATGAAACCTGGTTTCCATCAATATTTTAGAGGACAACGCAAGTTAGGTCCAGGTAAGGCCTGAGATTTTCACTGATCAGACTCATACTTTCGCATTCTTCACATACTTGTTGAACGGATCCTGGGTTTTTTCTGGTTTGGTTCTCGTAGTAATGTGGCACCACACTGAAACATTCAATTAAACCTGGTCTTGATAAATATTTTAGAGGATAACGCATGTTAGGTTTGGGTTAGGTCTAGGATTTGCCCTCATCAGGCTCATACTTTCGCGTTTTTCACATACTTGTTGAACAGATCCTGGGTTATTTTCTCGTTTGGATCACATAGTAATGTGGTACCACACTGAAACAGTTGATTAAACCAGGTTTCGATCAATATTTTTGAGGATAACGCATGTTAGGTCTAGGTTAGGCCTGGGATTTTCACTCATCGGACTCATACTTTCGCATTCTTCACATACTTGTTGAACGGATCCTGGGTTTTTTCTGGTTTGGTTCTCGTAGTAATGTGGCACCACACTGAAACATTCAATTAAACCTGGTCTTGATAAATATTTTAGAGGATAACGCATGTTAGGTTTGGGTTAGATCTAGGATTTGCCCTCATCAGGCTCATACTTTCGCGTTTTTCACATACTTGTTGAACAGATCCTGGGTTTTTTCTGGTTTGGATCACGTAGTAGTGTGGTACCACGCTGAAACAGTCCATTAAACCAGGTTTGGATCAATATTTTAGAGGATAACGCATGTTAGGTCTAGGTTAGACCTGGGATTTTCACTCATCAGACCCATACTTTCGCATTCTTCACATACTTGTTGAACGGATCCTGGGTTATTTCTGGTTTAGATCACGTAGTAATGTGGGACCACACTGAAACAGTCGATTAAACCTGGTTTCGGTCAATATTTTAGAGAATAATTCATGTTAGGTCTAGGTTAGGTCTGCGATTTGCTCTCATCAGGCACATTCTTTCGCATATTTCTCAAACTTGATGGCTAGATCCTGGGCTTTTTCTTGATTGCATCACGTAGTAATGTGGTACCACACTGAAACTTTCAATTAAACCAGGTCTTGATAAATATTTTAGAGGCTAACGCATGTTAGGTCTGGGTTGGGTCTAGGATGTGCCCTCATCAGGCTCATACTTTCGCATATTTCTCATACTTCATGGCTAGATCCTGGGCTTTTCCTGGATTGCATCACGTAGTAAAGCGGTACCACACTGAAACATTCAATGAAACCTGGTCTGGATAAATATTTTAGAGGTTAACGCACCTTAGGTCTGGGTTAGGTCTACGATTTGCCCCCATCAGGCTCACAGTTTAGCGTTTTTCACATACTTGTTGAACAGATCCTGGGTTTTTTCTGGTTTGGATCACGTAGTAATGTGGGACCACACCGAAACAGTCAATTAAACCTGGTTTCGGTCAATATTTTAGAGAACAATTCATGTTAGGTCTAGGTTAGGTCTGGGATTTGCTCTCATCAGGCACATACTTTCGCATATTTCTCAAACTTGATGGCTAGATCCTGTGTTTTTTCTGGTTTGGATCACGTAGTAATGTGGTACCGCACTGAAACAGTCGATTAAATCTGGTTTCGATCAATATTTTAGAGGATAACGCAAGTTAGGTCTGGGATAGGTCTGCGATTTGACCTCATCAGACTCATACTTTCGCGTTTTTCACATACTTGTTGAACAGATCCTGGGTTATTTTCTGGTTTGGATCACATAGTAATGTGGTACCACACTGAAACAGTCGATTAAACCAGGTTTCGATCAATATTTTAGAGGATAACGCATGTTAGGTCTAGGTTAGGCCTGAGATTTTCACTCATCAGACTCATACTTTCGCATTCTTCACATTCTTGTTGAACGGATCCTGGGTTTTTTCTCGTTTGGATCACGTAGTAATGTGGGACCACACTGAAACAGTCAATTAAACCTGGTTTCGATCAATATATACCAGAATAATTCATGTTAGGTCTAGGTTAGGTCTGGGATTTGCTCTCATCTGGCTCATTCTTTCGCATGTTTCTCATACTTCATGGCTAGTTCCTGGGCTGTTTCTGGATTGGATCATGTAGTAAAGTGGTACCACACTGAAACATTCAATGAAACCTGGTCTGGATAAATATTTTACAGGATACCGCATCTTAGGTCTCGGTTAGGTCTAAGATTTGCCCTCATCAGGCTCACAGTTTAGCGTTTTTCACATACTTGTTGAACAGATCCTCGGTTTTCTCTGGTTTGGAACACGATGTAGTGTGGTACCACATTGAAACAGTCCATTAAACCTGGTTTCGCTCAATATTTTACAGGGTAACGCATGTTAGGTCTAGGTTAGGTCTGGGATTTGCTCTCATCAGGCTCATTCTTTCGCATATTTCTCATACTTGATGGCTAGATCCTGGGCTTTTTCTGGATTGCATCACGTAGTAATGTAGTACCACACTGAAACAGTCAATGAAACCTGGTTTCCATCAATATTTTAGAGGACAACGCATGTTAGGTCTAGATTAGACCTGGGAATTACACTCATCAGACTCATACTTTCGCATTCTTCACATACTTGTTGAACGGATCCTGGGTTTTTTCTGGTTTGGATCACGTAGTAATGTGGTACCACACTGAAACGGTCAATTAAACCTGGTTTCGATCAATATTTTAGAGGATAACGCAAGTTAGGTCTGGGATACGTCTGGGATTTGCCCTCATCAGGCTCATACTTTCGCGTTTTTCAAATACTTGTTGAACAGATCCTGGGTTTTTTCTGGTTTGGGTCACGTAGTAGTGTGATACCACACTGAAACAGTCGATTAAACCTGGTTTCGATCAATATTTTAGAGGATAACGCATGTTAGGTCTAGGTCAGCCCTGGGAATTCCACTCATCAGACTCATACTTTCGCATTCTTCACATACTTGTTGAACTGTTCCTGGGTTTTTTCTGGTTTGGATCACGTAGTAATGTGGTACCACACTGAAACAGTCGATTAAACCTGGTTTCGATCAATATTTTAGAGGATAACGAATGTTAGGTCTATGTTAGCCCTGGGATTCTCACTCATCAGACTCATACTTTCGCATTCTTCACATACTTGTTGAACTGATCCTGGGTTTTTTCTGGTTTGAATCACGTAGTAATGTGGTACCGCACTGAAACAGTCGATTAAATCTGGTTTCGATCAATATTTTAGAGGATAACGCAAGTTAGGTCTGGGATAGGTCTGCGATTTGACCTCATCAGACTCATACTTTCGCACACTTCACATACTCCTTGAACAGATCCTGGGTTATTTTCTGGCTTGGATCACATAGTAATGTGGTACCACACTGAAACAGTCGATTAAACCTGGTTTCGATCAATATTTTAGAGGATAACGCAAGTTAGGTCTGGGATAGGTCTGGGATTTGACCTCATCAGACTCATACTTTCGCGTTTTTCACATACTTGTTGAACAGATCCTGGGTTATTTTCTGGTTTGGATCACATAGTAATGTGGTACCACACTGAAACAGTCGATTAAACCAGGTTTCGATCAATATTTTAGAGGATAACGCATGTTAGGTCTAGGGTAGGCCTGAGATTTTCACTCATCAGACTCATACTTTCGCATTCTTCACATTCTTGTTGAACGGATCCTGGGTTTTTTCTCGTTTGGATCACGTAGTAATGTGGGACCACACTGAAACAGTCAATTAAACCTGGTTTCGATCAATATATTAGAGAATAATTCACGTTAGGTCTAGGTTAGGTCTGGGATTTGCTCTCATTTGGCTCATTCTTTCGCATATTTCTCAAACTTGATGGCTAGATCCTGGGCTTTTTCTGGGTTGCATCACGTAGTAATGTGGTACCACACTGAAACTTTCAATTAAACCAGGTCTTGATAAATATTTTAGAGGCTAACGCATGTTAGGTCTGGGTTAGGTCTCGGATTTTCACTCATCAGACTCATACTTTCGCATTCTTCACATTCTTGTTGAACGGATCCTGGGTTTTTTCTCGTTTGGATCACGTAGTAATGTGGGACCACACTGAAACAGTCAATTACACCTGGTTTCGATCAATATATTACAGAATAATTCATGTTAGGTCTAGGTTAGGTCTGGGATTTGCTCTCATCTGGCTCATTCTTTCGCATGTTTCTCATACTTCATGGCTAGTTCCTGGGCTGTTTCTGGATTGGATCACGTAGTAAAGTGGTACCACACTGAAACATTCAATGAAACCTGGTCTGGATAAATATTTTAGAGGATACCGCATCTTAGGTCTCGGTTAGGTCTAAGATTTGCCCTCATCAGGCTCACAGTTTAGCGTTTTTCACATACTTGTTGAACAGATCCTCGGTTTTCTCTGGTTTGGATCACGATGTAGTGTGGTACCACATTGAAACAGTCCATTAAACCTGGTTTCGCTCAATATTTTAGAGGGTAACGCATGTTAGGTCTAGGTTAGGTCTGGGATTTGCTCTCATCAGGCTCATTCTTTCGCATATTTCTCATACTTGATGGCTAGATCCTGGGCTTTTTCTGGATTGCATCACGTAGTAATGTAGTACCACACTGAAACAGTCAATGAAACCTGGTTTCCATCAATATTTTAGAGGACAACGCATGTTAGGTCTAGATTAGCCCTGGGAATTACACTCATCAGACTCATACTTTCGCATTCTTCACATACTTGTTGAACGGTTCCTGGGTTTTTTTCTGGTTTGGATCACGTAGTAATGTGGTACCACACTGAAAAGGTCAATTAAACCTGGTTTCGATCAATATATTAGAGAATAATTCACGTTAGGTCTAGGTTAGGTCTGGGATTTGCTCTCATCTGGCTCATTCTTTCGCATATTTCTCAAACTTGATGGCTAGATCCTGGGCTTTTTCTGGTTTGGGTCACGTAGTAGTGTGATACCACACTGAAACAGTCGATTAAACCTGGTTTCGATCAATATTTTAGAGGATAACGCATGTTAGGTCTAGGTCAGCCCTGGGAATTCCACTCATCAGACTCATACTTTCGCATTCTTCACATACTTGTTGAACTGATCCTGGGTTTTTTCTGGTTTGGATCACGTAGTAATGTGGTACCACACTGAAACAGTCGATTAAACCTGGTTTCGATCAATATTTTAGAGGATAACGAATGTTAGGTCTATGTTAGCCCTGGGATTCTCACTCATCAGACTCATACTTTCGCATTCTTCACATACTTGTTGAACTGATCCTGGGTTTTTTCTGGTTTGGATCACGTAGTAATGTGGTACCGCACTGAAACAGTCGATTAAATCTGGTTTCGATCAATATTTTAGAGGATAACGCAAGTTAGGTCTGGGATAGGTCTGCGATTTGACCTCATCAGACTCATACTTTCGCACACTTCACATACTCCTTGAACAGATCCTGGGTTATTTTCTGGTTTGGATCACATTGTAATGTGGTACCACACTGAAACAGTCGATTAAACCAGGTTTCGATCAATATTTTGGAGGATAACGCATGTTAGGTCTAGGTTAGGCCTGAGATTTTCACTCATCAGACTCATACTTTCGCATTCTTCACATTCTTGTTGAACGGATCCTGGGTTTTTTCTCGTTTGGATCACGTAGTAATGTGGGACCACACTGAAACAGTCAATTAAACCTGGTTTCGATCAATATATTAGAGAATAATTCACGTTAGGTCTAGGTTAGGTCTGGGATTTGCTCTCATCTGGCTCATTCTTTCGCATGTTTCTCATACTTCATGGCTAGATCCTGGGCTGTTTCTGGATTGTATCACGTAGTAATGTGGTACCACGCTGAAACAGTCAATTAAACCTGGTTTCGATCAATATTTTAGAGGATAACCCATGTTAGGTCTGGGTTAGGTCTCGGATTTGACCTCATCAGACTCATACTTTCGCAACACTTAACATACTCCTTGAACAGATCCTGGGTTATTTTCTGGTTTGGATAACATAGTAATGTGGTACCACACTGAAACTGTCGATTAAACCAGGTTTCGATCAATATTTTAGAGGATAACGCATGTTAGGTCTAGGTTAGGCCTGAGATTTTCACTCATCAGACTCATACTTTCGCATTCTTCACATTCTTGTTGAACGGATCCTGGGTTTTTTCTCGTTTGGATCACGTAGTAATGTGGGACCACACTGAAACAGTCGATTAAACCTGGTTTCGATCAATATTTTAGAGGACAACGCATGTTAGGTCTAGGTCAGCCCTGGGAATTCCACTCATCAGACTCATACTTTCGCATTCTTCACATACTTGTTGAACTGATCCTGGGTTTTTTCTGGTTTGGATCACGTAGTAATGTGGTGCCACACTGAAACAGTCGATTAAACCTGGTTTCGATCAATATTTTAGAGGATAACGCAAGTTAGGTCTGGGATAGGTCTGGGATTTGACCTCATCAGACTCATACTTTCGCGTTTTTCACATACTTGTTGAACAGATCCTGGGTTATTTTCTGGTTTGGATCACATAGTAATGTGGTACCACACTGAAACAGTCGATTAAACCAGGTTTCGATCAATATTTTAGAGGATAACGCATGTTAGGTCTAGGTTAGGCCTGAGATTTTCACTCATCAGACTCATACTTTCGCATTCTTCACATTCTTGTTGAACGGATCCTGGGTTTTTTCTCGTTTGGATCACGTAGTAATGTGGGACCACACTGAAACAGTCAATTAAACCTGGTTTCGATCAATATATTAGAGAATAATTCACGTTAGGTCTAGGTTAGGTCTGGGATTTGCTCTCATCTGGCTCATTCTTTCGCATATCTCTCAAACTTGTTGGCTAGATCCTGGGCTTTTTCTGGGTTGCATCACGTAGTAATGTGGTACCACACTGAAACTTTCAATTAAACCAGGTCTTGATAAATATTTTAGAGGCTAACGCATGTTAGGTCTGGGTTAGGTCTCGGATTTGACCTCATCAGACTCACACTTTCGCAACACTTAACATACTCCTTGAACAGATCCTGGGTTATTTTCTCGTTTGGATCACGTAGTAATGTGGGACCACACTGAAACAGTCAATTAAACCTGGTTTCGATCAATATATTACAGAATAATTCATGTTAGGTCTAGGTTAGGTCTGGGATTTGCTCTCATCTGGCTCATTCTTTCGCATGTTTCTCATACTTCATGGCTAGTTCCTGGGCTGTTTCTGGATTGGATCACGTAGTAAAGTGGTACCACACTGAAACATTCAATGAAACCTGGTCTGGATAAATATTTTAGAGGATACCGCATCTTAGGTCTCGGTTAGGTCTAAGATTTGCCCTCATCAGGCTCACAGTTTAGCGTTTTTCACATACTTGTTGAACAGATCCTCGGTTTTCTCTGGTTTGGATCACGATGTAGTGTGGTACCACATTGAAACAGTCCATTAAACCTGGTTTCGCTCAATATTTTAGAGGGTAACGCATGTTAGGTTTAGGTTAGGTCTGGGATTTGCTCTCATCAGACTCATTCTTTCGCATATTTCTCATACTTGATGGCTAGATCCTGGGCTTTTTCTGGATTGCATCACGTAGTAATGTAGTACCACACTGAAACAGTCAATGAAACCTGGTTTCCATCAATATTTTAGAGGACAACGCATGTTAGGTCTAGATTAGCCCTGGGAATTACACTCATCAGACTCATACTTTCGCATTCTTCACATACTTGTTGAACGGATCCTGGGTTATTTTCTGGTTTGGATCACATAGTAATGTGGTACCACACTGAAACAGTCGATTAAACCAGGTTTCGATCAATATTTTAGAGGATAACGCATGTTAGGTCTAGGTTAGGCCTGAGATTTTCACTCATCAGACTCATACTTTCGCATTCTTCACATTCTTGTTGAACGGATCCTGGGTTTTTTCTCGTTTGGATCACGTAGTAATGTGGTACCGCACTGAAACAGTCGATTAAATCTGGTTTCGATGAATATTTTAGAGGATAACGCAAGTTAGGTCTGGGATAGGTCTGCGATTTGACCTCATCAGGCTCACAGTTTAGCGTTAATCACATACTTGTTGAACAGATCCTCGGTTTTCTCTGGTTTGGATCACGATGTAGTGTGGTACCACATTGAAACAGTCCATTAAACCTGGTTTCGCTCAATATTTTAGAGGGTAACGCATGTTAGGTCTAGGTTAGGTCTGGGATTTGCTCTCATCAGGCTCATTCTTTCGCATATTTCTCATACTTGATGGCTAGATGCTGGGCTTTTTCTGGATTGCATCACGTAGTAATGTAGTACCACACTGAAACAGTCGATTAAACCTGGTTTCGATCAATATTTTAGAGGATAACGAATGTTAGGTCTATGTTAGCCCTGGGATTCTCACTCATCAGACTCATACTTTCGCATTCTTCACATACTTGTTGAACTGATCCTGGGTTTTTTCTGGTTTGGATCACGTAGTAATGTGGTACCGCACTGAAACAGTCGATTAAATCTGGTTTCGATGAATATTTTAGAGGATAACGCAAGTTAGGTCTGGGATAGGTCTGCGATTTGACCTCATCAGACTCATACTTTCGCACACTTCACATACTCCTTGAACAGATCCTGGGTTATTTTCTGGTTTGGATCACATAGTAATGTGGTACCACACTGAAACAGTCGATTAAACCTGGTTTCGATCAATATTTTAGAGGATAACGCAAGTTAGGTCTGGGATAGGTCTGGGATTTGACCTCATCAGACTCATACTTTCGCGTTTTTCACATACTTGTTGAACAGATCCTGGGTTATTTTCTGGTTTGGATCACATAGTAATGTGGTACCACACCGAAACAGTCGATTAAACCAGGTTTCGATCAATATTTTAGAGGATAACGCATGTTAGGTCTAGGTTAGGCCTGAGATTTTCACTCATCAGACTCATACTTTCGCATTCTTCACATTCTTGTTGAACGGATCCTGGGTTTTTTCTCGTTTGGATCACGTAGTAATGTGGGACCACACTGAAACAGTCAATTAAACCTGGTTTCGATCAATATATTAGAGAATAATTCACGTTAGGTCTAGGTTAAGTCTGGGATTTGCTCTCATCTGGCTCATTCTTTCGCATGTTTCTCATACTTCATGGCTAGATCCTGGGCTGATTCTGGATTGTATCACGTAGTAATGTGGTACCACGCTGAAACAGTCAATTAAACCTGGTTTCGATCAATATTTTAGAGGATAACGCAAGTTAGGTCTGGGATAGGTCTAGGATTTGCCCTCTTCAGGCTATTACTTTCGCATATTTCTCACACTTCATGGCTAGATCCTGGGCTATTTCTGGATTGGATCACGTAGTAAAGTGGTACCACACTGAAACATTCAATGAAACCTGGTCTGGATAAATATTTTAGAGGATACCGCATCTTAGGTCTCGGTTAGGTCTAAGATTTGCCCTCATCAGGCTCACAGTTTAGCGTTTTTCACATACTTGTTGAACAGATCCTCGGTTTTTGCTGGTATGGATCACGATGTAGTGTGGTACCACATTGAAACAGTCCATTAAACCTGGTTTCGCTCAATATTTTAGAGGGTAACGCATGTTAGGTCTAGGTTAGGTCTGGGATTTGCCCTCATCAGGCTCATACTTTCGCGTTTTTCACATACTTGTTGAACAGATCCTGGGTTTTTTCTGGTTTGCATCACGTAGTAGTGTGGTACCACACTGAAACAGTCAATTAAACCTGGTTTCGATCAATATATTAGAGAATAATTCACGTTAGGTCTAGGTTAGGTCTCGGATTTGACCTCATCAGACTCATACTTTCGCAACACTTAACATACTCCTTGAACAGATCCTGGGTTATTTTCTGGTTTGGATAACATAGTAATGTGGTACCACACTGAAACAGTCGATTAAACCAGGTTTCGATCAATATTTTAGAGGATAACGCATGTTAGGTCTAGGTTAGGCCTGAGATTTTCACTCATCAGACTCATACTTTCGCATTCTTCACATTCTTGTTGAACGGATCCTGGGTTTTTTCTCGTTTGGATCACGTAGTAATGTGGGACCACACTGAAACAGTCAATTAAACCTGGTTTCGATCAATATATTAGAGAATAATTCACGTTAGGTCTAGGTTAGGTCTGGGATTTGCTCCCATCTGGCTCATTCTTTCGCATGTTTCTCATACTTCATGGCTAGATCCTGGGCTGTTTCTGGATTGTATCACGTAGTAATGTGGTACCACGCTGAAACAGTCAATTAAACCTGGTTTCGATCAATATTTTAGAGGATAACGCAAGTTAGGTCTGGGATAGGTCTAGGATTTGCCCTCATCAGGCTATTACTTTCGCATATTTCTCATACTTCATGGCTAGATCCTGGGCTATTTCTGGATTGGATCACGTAGTAAAGTGGTACCACACTGAAACATTCAATGAAACCTGGTCTGGATAAATATTTTAGAGGATACCGCATCTTAGGTCTCGGTTAGGTCTAAGATTTGCCCTCATCAGGCTCACAGTTTAGCGTTTTTCACATACTTGTTGAACAGATCCTCGGTTTTTTCTGGTTTGGATCACGATGTAGTGTGGTACCACATTGAAACAGTCCATTAAACCTGGTTTCGATCAATATATTAGAGAATAATTCACGTTAGGTCTAGGTTAGGTCTGGGATTTGCTCCCATCTGGCTCATTCTTTCGCATGTTTCTCATACTTCATGGCTAGATCCTGGGCTGTTTCTGGATTGTATCACATAGTAATGTGGTACCACACCGATACAGTCAATTAAACCTGGGTTCGATCAATATTTTAGAGAATAATTCATGTTAGGTCTATGTATAGGTCTGGGATTTGCTCTCATCAGGCTGATTCTTTCGCATATTTCTCATACATGTTGAACAGATCCTGTGCTATTTCTGGATTGGATCACGTAGTAAAGTGGTACCACACTGAAACATTCAATGAAACCTGGTCTGGATAAATATTTTAGAGGTTAACGCATCATAGGTCTGGGTTAGGTCTAAGATTTGCCCTCATCAGTCTCACAGTTTAGCGTTTTTCACATACTTGTTGGACAGATCCTGGGTTTTTTCTGGTTTGGATCACGAAGTAGTGTGGTACCACACTGAAACAGTCCATTAAACCTGGTTTCGCCCAATATTTTAGAGGATAACGCATGTAAGGTCTAGGTTAGGTCTGGGATTTGCTCTCATCAGGCTCATTCTTTCGCATATTTCTCATACTTGATGGCTAGATCCTGGGTTTTTTCTGGTTTGGATCACGTAGTAGTGTGGTACCACAGTGAAACAGTCCATTAAACCTGGTTTCGATCAATATTTTAGAGGATAACGCATGTTAGGTCTAGGTTAGGCCTGGGATTTGCCCTCATCAGGGACATACTGTCGCAGTTTTAACATACTTGTTGAACGGATCCTGGGTTTTTTCTGGTTTGGTTCACGTAGTAATGTGGTACCACACTGAAACATTCAATTAAACCTGGTCTTGATAAATATTTTAGAGGATGACGCATGTTAAGTTTGGGTTAGGTCTGGGATTTGACCTCATCAGACTCATACTTTCGCGTTTTTAACATACTTGTTGAACAGATCCTGGGTTATTTTCTGGTTTGGATCACATAGTAATGTGGTACCACACTGAAACAGTAGATTAAACCAGGTTTCGATCAATATTTTTGAGGATAACACATGTTAGGTCTAGGTTAGGCCTGGGATTTTCACTCATCGGACTCATACTTTCGCATTCTTCACGTACTTGTTGAACGGATCCTGGTTTTTTTCTGGTTTGGATCACGTAGTAATGTGGGACCACACTGAAACTGTCAATTAAACCTGGTTTCGGTCAGTATTTTAGAGAATAATTCATGTTAGGTCTAGGTTAGGTCTGCGATTTGCTCTCATCAGGCACATTCTTTCGCATATTTCTCAAACTTGATGGCTAGATCCTGGGCTTTTTCTGGATTGCATCACGTAGTATTGTGATACCACACTGAAACTTTCAATTAAACCGGGTCTTGATAAATATTTTAGAGGCTAACGCATGTTAGGTCTGGGTTAGGTCTAGGATGTGCCCTCATCAGGCTCATTCTTTCGCATATTTCTCATACTTCATGGGTAGATCCTGGGCCTTTCCTGGATTGCATCACGTAGTAAAGTGGTACCACACTGAAACATTCAATGAAACCTGGTCTGGTTAAATATTCTAGAGGTTAACGCATCTTAGGTCTGGATTAGGTCTACGATTTGCCCTCATCAGGCTCGCAGTTTAGCGTTTTTCACATACTTGTTGAACAGATCCTGGGTTTTTCCTGGTTTGGATCACGTAGTAATGTGGGACCACACTGAAACAGTCAATTAAACCTGGTTTCGGTCAATATTTTAGAGAATAATTCATGTTAGGTCTAGGTTATGTCTGGGATTTGCTCTCATCAGGCACATTCTTTCGCATATTTCTCAATCTTGATGGCTAGATCCTGGGCTATTTCTGGATTGCATCACGTAGTAATGTGGTACCACACTGAAACTTTCAATTAAACCAGGTCTTGATAAATATTTTAGAGGCTAACGCATGTTAGGTCTGGGTAAGGTCTCGGATTTGACCTCATCAGACTCATACTTTCGCAACACTACACATACTCCTTGAACAGATCCTGGGTTATTTTCTGGTTTGGATAACATAGTAATGTGGTACCACACTGAAACAGTCGATTAAACCAGGTTTCGATGAATATTTTAGAGGATAACGCATGTTAGGTCTAGGTTAGGCCTGAGATTTTCACTCATCAGACTCATACTTTCGCATTCTTCACATTCTTGTTGAACGGATCCTGGGTTTTTTCTCGTTTGGATCACGTAGTAATGTGGGACCACACTGAAACAGTCAATTAAACCTGGTTTCGATCAATATATTAGAGAATAATTCACGTTAGGTCTAGGTTAGGTCTGGGATTTGCTCTCATCTGGCTCATTCTTTCGCATATCTCTCAAACTTGTTGGCTAGATCCTGGGCTTTTTCTGGATTGCATCACGTAGTAATGTAGTACCACACTGAAACAGTCAATGAAACCTGGTTTCCATCAATATTTTAGAGGACAACGCATGTTAGGTCTAGGTAAGGCCTGAGATTTTCACTGATCAGACTCATACTTTCGCATTCTTCACATACTTGTTGAACGGATCCTGGGTTTTTTCTGGTTTGGTTCTCGTAGTAATGTGGCACCACACTGAAACATTCAATTAAACCTGGTCTTGATAAATATTTTAGAGGATAACGCATGTTAGGTTTGGGTTAGGTCTAGGATTTGCCCTCATCAGGCTCATACTTTCGCGTTTTTCACATACATGTTGAACAGATCCTGGGTTATTTTCTGGTTTGGATCACATAGTAATGTGGTACCACACTGATACAGTTGATTAAACCAGGTTTCGATCAATATTTTTGAGGATAACGCATGTTAGGTCTAGGTTAGGCCTGGGATTTTCACTCATCGGACTCATACTTTCGCATTCTTCACATACTTGTTGAACGGATCCTGGTTTTTTTCTGGTTTGGATCACGTAGTAATGTGGGACCACACTGAAACAGTCAATTAAACCTGGCTTCGATCAATATTTTAGAGAATAATTCATGTTAGGTCTAGGTTAGGTCTGGGATTTGCTCTCATCTGGCTCATTCTTTCGCATATTTCTCATACTTGATGGCTAGATCCTGGGCTTTTTCTGGATTGCATCACGTAGTAATGTAGTACCACACTGAAACAGTCAATGAAACCTGGTTTCCATCAATATTTTAGAGGACAACGCATGTTAGGTCTAGATTAGCCCTGGGAATTACACTCATCAGACTCATACTTTCGCATTCTTCACATACTTGTTGAACTGATCCTGGGTTTTTTCTGATTTGGATCACGCAGTATTGTGGTACCACACTGAAACAGTCAATGAAACCTGGTTTCCATCAATATTTTAGAGGGCAACGCATGTTAGGATTAGGTTAGGCCTGGGATTTTCACTCATCAGACTCATACTTTCGCATTTTTCACATACTTGTTCAACGGATCCTGGGTTTTTTCTGGATTGCATCACGTAGTAATGTGGTACCACACTGAAACTTTCAATTAAACCTGGTTTCGATCAATATTTTAGAGGATAACGCAAGTTAGGTCTGGGATAGGTCTAGGATTTGCTCTCATCAGGCTCATTCTTTCGCATATTTCTCATACTTGATGGCTAGATCCTGGGCTTTTTCTGGATTGCATCACGTAGTAATGTAGTACCACACTGAAACAGTCAATGAAACCTGGTTTCCATCAATATTTTAGAGGACAACGCATGTTAGGTCTAGATTAGCCCTGGGAATTACACTGATCAGACTCATACTTTCGCATTCTTCACATACTTGTTGAACGGATCCTGGGTTTTTTCTGGTTTGGTTCACGTAGTAATGTGGAACCACACTGAAGCAGTCAAGTAAACCTGGTCTCGATCAATATTTTAGAGAATAATTCATGTTAGGTCTAGGTTAGGTCTGGGATTTGCTCTCATCAGGCTCATTCTTTCGCATATTTCTCATACTTCATGGCTAGATCGTGGGCTGTTTCTGGATTGTATCACGTAGTAATGTGGTACCACGCTGAAACAGTCAATTAAACCTGGTTTCGATCAATATTTTAGAGGATAACGCAAGTTAGGTCTGGGATAGGTCTAGGATTTGCCCTCATCAGGCTCTTACTTTCGCATATTTCTCAAACTTCATGGCTAGATCCTGGGCTATTTCTGGATTGGATCACGTAGTAAAGTGGTACCACACTGAAACGTTCAATGAAACCTGGTCTGGATGAATATTTTAGAGGATAACGCATCTTAGGTCTGGGTTAGGTCTAAGATTTGCCCTCGTCAGGCTCACAGTTTAGCGTTTTTCACATACTTCTAAAACAGATCCTGGGCTTTCTCTGGTTTGGATCACGAAGTAGTGTGGTACCACACTGAAACAGTCCATTAAACCTGGTTTCGCTCAATATTTTAGAGGATAACGCATGTTAGGTCTAGGTTAGGTCTGGGATTTGCTCTCATCAGGCTCATTCTTTCGCATATTTCTCATACTTGATGGCTAGATCCTGGGCTTTTTCTGGATTGCATCACGTAGTAATGTAGTACCACACTGAAAGAGTCAATGAAACCTGGTTTCCATCAATATTTTAGAGGACAACGCAAGTTAGGTCTAGGTAAGGGCTGAGATTTTCACTGATCAGACTCATACTTTCGCATTCTTCACATACTTGTTGAACGGATCCTGGGTTTTTTCTGGTTTGGTTCACGTAGTAATGTGGTACCACACTGAAACATTCAATTAAACCTTTTCTTGATAAATATTTTAGAGGATAACGCATGTTAGGTTTGGGTTAGGTCTAGGATTTGCCCTCATCAGGCTCATACTTTCGCATATTTCTCATACTTCATGGCTAGATACTGGGCTGTTTCTGGATTGTATCAGGTAGTAAAGTAGTACCACACTGAAACATTCAATGAAACCTGGTCTGGATAAATATTTTAGAGGATAACGCATCTTAGGTCTGGGTTAGGTCTAAGATTTGCCCTCATCAGTCTCACAGTTTAGCGTTTTTCACATACTTCTTGAACAGATCCTGGGCTTTCTCTGGTTTGGATCACGAAGTAGTGTGGTACCACACTGAAACATTCACTGAAACCTGGTTTCGATCAATATTTTAGAGGATAACGCATGTTAGGTCTATGTTAGGCCTGGGATTTTCACTCATCAGACTCATACTTTCGCATTCTTCACATACTTGTTGAACGGATCCTGGGTTTTTTCTGGTTTTGATCACGTAGTAATGAGGTACCACAATGAAACATTCAATTAAACCTGGTCTTGATAAAAATTTTACAGAATAACGCATGTTAGGTCTGGGTTAGGTCTAGGATTTGCCCTCATCAGGCTCATACTTTCGCATATTTCTCATACTTCATGGCTAGATCGTGGGCTATTTCTGGATTGGAACACGTAGTAATGTGGTACCACACTGAAACAGTCAATTAAACCTGGTTTTGATCAATATTTTAGAGAATAATTCATGTTAGGTCTAGGTTAGGTCAGGGATTTGCTCTCATCAGGCTCATTCTTTCGCATATTTCTCATACTTGATGGCTAGATCCTGGGCTTTTTCTGGATTGCATCACGTAGTAATGAAGTACAACACTGAAACAGTCAACTAAACCTGGTTTCGATCAATATTTTAGAGAATAATTCATGTTAGGTCTAGGTTAGGTCTGGGATTTGCTCTCATCAGGCTCATTCTTTCGCATATTTCTCATTCTTCATGGCTAGATCCTGGGTTTTTTCTGGTTTGGATCACGTAGTAATGTGGGGCCACACTGAAACATTCAATGAAACCTGGTCTGGATAAATATTTTAGAGGATAACGCATCTTAGGTCTGGGTTAGGTCTAAGATTTGCCCTCATCAGGCTCACAGTTTAGCGTTTTTCACATACTTGTTGAACAGATCCTGGGTTTTTTCTGGTTTGGATCACGAAGTAGTGTGGTACCACACTGAAACAGTCCATTAAACCTGGTTTCGCTCAATATTTTAGAGGATAACGCATGTTAGGTCTAGGTTAGGTCAGGGTTTTGCTCTCATCAGGCTCATTCTTTCGCATATTTCTCATACTTGATGGCTAGATCCTGGGCTTTTTCTGGATTGCATCACGTAGTAATGAAGTACAACACTGAAACAGTCAATTAAACCTGGTTTCCGTCAATATTTTAGAGGACAACGCATGTTAGGTCTAGGTTAGGCCTGGGATTTACCCTCATCAGGGTCATACTGTCGCAGTTTTAACATACTTGTTGAACGGATCCTGGGTTTTTTCTGGTTTGGTTCACGTAGTAATGTGGTACCACACTGTAACATTCAATTAAACCTGGTCTTGATAAATATTTTAGAGGATAACGCATGTTAGGTTTGGGTTAGGTCTAGGATTTGCCCTCATCAGGCTCATACTTTCGCATATTTCTCATACTTCATGGCTAGATCCTGGGCTGTTTCTGGATTGTATCACGTAGTAATGTGGTACCACGCTGAAACAGTCGATTAAACCTGGTTTCGATCAATATTTTAGAGGAAAACGCAAGTTAAGTCTCGGATAGGTCTGGGATTTCACCTCATCAGACTCATACTTTCGCATTCTTCACATACTTGTTGAACGGATCCTGGGTTTTTTCTGGTTTGGATCACGTAGTAATGTGGGACCACACTGAAACAGTCAATTAAACCTGGTTTCGATCAATATTTTAGAGAATAATTCATGTTAGGTCTAGGTTAGGTCTGGGATTTGCTCTCATCAGGCTCATTCTTTCGCATATTTCTCATACTTGATGGCTAGATCCGGGGCATTTTCTAGATTGCATCACGTAGTAATGAAGTACAACACTGAGACAGTCAATGAAACCTGGTTTCCATCAATATCTGAGAGGACAACGCAAGTTAGGTCTGGGATATGTCTGGGATTTGCCCTCATCAGGCTCATACTTTCGCGTTTTTCACATACTTGTTGAACAGATCCTGGGTTTTTTCTGGTTTGGATCACGTAGTAGTGTGGTACCACGCTGAAACAGTCCATTAAACCTGGTTTGGATCAATATTTTAGAGGATAACGCATGTTAGGTCTAGGTTAGGCCTGGGATTTTCACTCATCAGACTCATACTTTCGCATTCTTCACATACTTGTTGAACGGATCCTGGGTTATTTCTGGTTTGGATCACGTAGTAATGTGGGACCACACTGAAACAGTCAATTAAACCTGGTTTCGATCAATATTTTAGAGAATAATTCATGTTAGGTCTATGTTAGGTCTGGGATTTGCTCTCATCAGGCTCATTCTTTCGCATATTTCTCATACATGTTGAACAGATCCTGGGATTTTCGGGTTTGGATCACGTAGTAATGAAGTACAACACTGAAACAGTCCATTAAACCTGGTTTCCATCAATATCTTCGAGGACAACGCAAGTTAGGTCTGGGATAGGTCTGGGATTTGCCCTCATCAGGCTCATACATTCGCATATTTCTTCATGGCTAGATCCTGGGCTATTTCTGGATTGGATCACGTAGTAATGTGGCACCACACTGAAACATTCAATTAAACCTGGTCTTGATAAATATTTTAGAGGATAACGCATGTTAGGTTTGGGTTAGGTCTAGGATTTGCCCTCATCAGGCTCATACTTTCGCATATTTCACATACTTCATGGCTAGATCCTGGGCTGTTTCTGGATTGTATCACTTAGTAATGTGGTACCACGCTGAAACAGTCGATTAAACCTGGTTTCGATCAATATTTTAGAGGAAAACGCAAGTTAAGTCTCGGATAGGTCTGGGATTTCACCTCATCAGACTCATACTTTCGCATTCTTCACATACTTGTTGAACGGATCCTGGGTTTTTTCTGGTTTGGATCACGTAGTAATGTGGGACCACACTGAAACAGTCAATTAAACCTGGTTTCGATCAATATTTTAGAGAATAATTCATGTTAGGTCTAGGTTAGGTCTGGGATTTGCTCTCATCAGGCTCATTCTTTCGCATATTTCTCATACTTGATGGCTAGATCCGGGGCTTTTTCTAGATTGCATCACGTAGTAATGAAGTACAACACTGAGACAGTCAATGAAACCTGGTTTCCATCAATATCTGAGAGGACAACGCAAGTTAGGTCTGGGATATGTCTGGGATTTGCCCTCATCAGGCTCATACTTTCGCGTTTTTCACATACTTGTTGAACAGATCCTGGGTTTTTTCTGGTTTGGATCACGTAGTAGTGTGGTACCACGCTGAAACAGTCCATTAAACCTGGTTTGGATCAATATTTTAGAGGATAACGCATGTTAGGTCTAGGTTAGGCCTGGGATTTTCACTCATCAGACTCATACTTTCGCATTCTTCACATACTTGTTGAACGGATCCTGGGTTATTTCTGGTTTGGATCACGTAGTAATGTGGGACCACACTGAAACAGTCAATTAAACCTGGTTTCGATCAATATTTTAGAGAATAATTCATGTTAGGTCTATGTTAGGTCTGGGATTTGCCCTCATCAGGCTCATACTTTCGCATATTTCACATACTTCATGGCTAGATCCTGGGCTGTTTCTGGATTGTATCACTTAGTAATTTGGTAGCACGCTGAAACAGTCGATTAAACCTGGTTTCGATCAATATTTTAGAAGATAACACAAGTTAAGTCTGGGATAGGTCTGGGATTTGACCTCATCAGACTCATACTTTCGCGTTTTTCACATACTTGTTGACAGAACCTGGGTTATTTTCTGGTTTGGATCACATAGTAATGTGGTACCACACTGAAACAGTCGATTAAACCAGGTTTCGATCAATATTTTTGAGGATAACGCATGTTAGGTCTAGGTTAGGCCTGGGAATTTCGCTCATCGGACTCATACTTTCGCATTCTTCACATACTTGTTGAACGGATCCTGGTTTTTTTCTGGTTTGGATCACGTAGTAATGTGGGACCACACTGAAACAGTCAATTTAACCTGGCTTCGATCAATATTTTAGAGAATAATTCATGTTAGGTCTAGGTTAGGTCTGGGATTTGCTCTCATCAGGCTCATTCTTTCGCATATTTCTCATACTTGATGGCTAGATCCTGGGCTTTTTCTAGATTGCATCACGTAGTAATGAAGTACAACACTGAAACAGTCAATGAAACCTGGTTTCCATCAATATCTTAGAGGACAACGCAAGTTAGGTCTGGGATATGTCTGGGATTTGCCCTCATCAGGCTCATACTTTCGCGTTTTTCACATACTTGTTGAACAGATCCTGGGTGTTTTCTGGTTTGGAACACGTAGTAGTGTGGTACCACACTGAAACAGTCGATTAAACCAGGTTTCGATCAATATTTTTGAGGATAACGCATGTTAGGTCTAGGTTAGGCCTGGGAATTTCGCTCATCGGACTCATACTTTCGCATTCTTCACATACTTGTTGAACGGATCCTAGGTTATTTCTGGTTTGGATCACGTAGTAATGTGGGACCACACTGAAACAGTAAATTAAGCCTGGTTTCGATCAATATTTTAGAGAATAATTCATGTTAGGTCTATGTTAGGTCTGGGATTTGCTCTCATCAGGCTCATTCTTTCGCATATTTCTAATACTTGATGGCTAGATCCTGGGTTTTTTCTGGTTTGGATCACGTAGTAATGTGGTACCACACTGAAACAGTCGAATAAACCTGGCTTCGATCAATATTTTAGAGGATAACGCATGTAAGGTCTAGGTTAGGTCTGGGATTTGCTGTCATCAGGCTCATTCTTTCGCATATTTCTGATACTTGATGGCTAGATCCTGGGTTTTTTCTGGTTTGGATCACGTAGTAATGTGGTACCACACTGAAACAGTCGATTAAACCTGGTTTCGATCAATATTTTAGAGGATAACGCAAGTTAAGTCTGGGAATGGTCTGGGATTTGACCTCATCAGACTCATACTTTCGCATTCTTCACATACTTGTTGAACGGATCCTGGGTTTTTTCTGGTTTGGATCACGTAGTAATGTGGGACCACACTGAAACAGTCAATTAAACCTGGTTTCGATCAATATTTTAGAGAATAATTCATGTTAGGTCTAGGTTAGGCCTGGGATTTGCTCTCATCAGGCTCATTCTTTCGCATATTTCTCATACTTGATGGCTAGCTCCTGGGCTTTTTCTGGATTGCATCACGTAGTAATGAAGTACAACACTGAAACAGTCAATTAAACCTGGTTTCCATCAATATCTTAGAGGACAACGCAAGTTAGGTCTGGGATATGTCTGGGATTTGCCCTCATCAGGCTCATACTTTCGCGTTTTTCACACACTTGTTGAACAGATCCTGGGTTTTTTCTGGTTTGGATCACGTAGTAGTGTGGTACCACGCTGAAACAGTCCATTAAACCTGGTTTGGATCAATATTTTAGAGGATAACGCGTGTTAGGTCTAGGTTAGGTCTGGGATTTTCACTCATCAGACTCATACTATCGCATTCTTCACATACTTGTTGAACGGATCCTGGGTTTTTTCTGGTTTGGATCACGTAGTAATGTGGTACCACACTGAAACAGTCGATTAAACCTGGTTTCGATCAATATTTTAGAGGATAACGCATGTTAGGTCTAGGTTAGGCCTGGGATTTTCACCCATCAGACTCATACTTTCGCATTCTTCACATACTTGTTGAACGGATCCTGGGTTTTTTCTGGTTTGGATCACGTAGTAATGTGGGACCACACTGAAACTGTCAAGTAAACCTGTTTCCAATCAATATTTTAGAGAATAATTCATGTTAGGTCTAGGATAGGTCTGGGATTTGCTCTCATCAGGCTCATTCTTTCGCATATTTCTCATACATGTTGAACAGATCCTGGGTTTTCTCGGGTTTGGATCATGTAGTAATGAAGTACAACACTGAAACAGTCAATTAAACCTGATTTCCATCAATATCTTAGAGGACAACGCAAGTTAGGTCTGGGATAGGTCTGGGATTTGCCCTCATCAGGCTCATACTTTCGCCTATTTCTTCATGGCTAGATCCTGGGCTATTTCTGGATTGGATCACGTAGTAAAGTGGTATCACACTGAAACATTCAATGAAACCTGGTCTGGATAAATATTTTAGAGGATAACGCATCTTAGGTCTGGGTTAGGAATAAGATTTGCTCTCATCAGGCTCACAGTTTAGCTTTTTTCACATACTTGTTGAACAGATCCTGGGTTTTTTCTGGTTTGGACCACGAAATAGTGTGGTACCACACTGAAACAGTCCATTAAACCTGGTTTCGCTCAAAATTTTAGTGGATAACGCATGTTAGGTCTAGGTTAGGTCTGGAATTTTCTCTCATCAGACTCATACTTTCGCATTCTTCACATCCTTGTTGAACGGATCCTGGGTTATATCTGGTTTTGATCACGTAGTAATGAGGTACCACAATGAAACATTCAATTAAACCTGGTCTTGATAAAAATTTTACAGAATAACGCATGTTAGGTCTGGGTTAGGTCTAGGATTTGCCCTCATCAGGCTCATACTTTCGCATATTTCTCATACTTCATGGCTAGAGCCTGGGCTATTTCTGGATTGGATCACGTAGTAATGTGGTACCACACTGAAACAGTCAATTAAACCTGGTTTTGACCAATATTTTAGAGAATAATTCATATTAGGTCTAGGTTAGGTCAGGGATTTGCTCTCATCAGGCTCATTCTTTCGCATATTTCTCATACTTGATGGCTAGATCCTGGGCTTTTTCTGGATTGCATCACGTAGTAATGAAGTACAACACCGAAACTGTCAATTAAACCTGGTTTCGATCAATATTTTAGAGAATAATTCATGTTAGGTCTAGGTTAGGTGTGGGATTTGCTCTCATCAGGCTCATTCTTTCGCATATTTCTCATACTTGATGGCTGGATCCTGGGCTTTTTCTGGATTGCATCACGTAGTAATGAAGTACAACACTGAAACAGTCAATTAAACCTGGTTTCCATCAATATTTTAGAGGACAACGCATGTTAGGTCTAGGTTAGGCCTGGGATTTGCCCTCATCAGGGTCATACTGTCGCTGTTTTAACATACTTGTTGAACGGATCCTGGGTTTTTTCTGGTTTTGGTTCACGTAGTAATGTGGTACCACACTGAAACATTCAATTAAACCTGGTCTTGATAAATATTTTAGAGGATGACGCATGTTAAGTTTGGGTTAGGTCTAGGATTTGCCCTCATCAGGCTCTTACTTTCGCATATTTCTCATACTGCATGGCTAGATCCTGGGCTATTTCTGGATTGGATCACGTAGTAAAGTGGTACCACACAGAAACATTCAATGAAACCTGGCCTGGATAAATATTTTAGAGGATAACGCATCTTAGGTCTGGGTTAGGTCTAAGATTTGCCCTCATCAGGCTCACAGTTTAGCGTTTTTCACATACTTCTTGAACAGATCCTGGGCTTTCTCTGGTTTGGATCACGACGTAGTGTGGTACCACACTGAAACAGTCCATTAAACCTGGTTTCGCTCAATATTTTAGAGAATAATTCATGTTAGGTCTAGGTTAGGTCTGGGATTTGCTCTCATCAGGCTCATTCTTTCGCATATTTCTCATACTTGATGGCTAGATCCTGGGTTTTTTCTGGTTTTGATCACGTAGTAATCTGGGACCACTCTGAAACAGTCGACTAAACCTGGTTTCGATCAATATTTTAGAGGATAGCGCATGTTAGGTCTAGGTTAGGCCTGGGATTTTCCCTCATCAGACTCATACTTTCGCATTCTTCACATACTTGTTGAACGGATCCTGGGTTTTTTCTGGTTTGGATCACGTAGTATTGTGGGACCACACTGAAGCAGTCAAGTAAACCTGGTTTCGATCAATATTTTAGAGAATAATTCATGTTAGGTCTAGGTTAGGTCTGGGATTTGCTCTCATCAGGCTCATTCTTTCGCATATTTCTCATACTTGATGGCTAGATCCTGGGCTTTTTCTGGATTGCATCACGTAGTAATGAAGTACTACACTGAAACAGTCAATTAAACCTGGTTTCCATCAATATTTTAGAGGGCAACGCATGTTAGGTCTAGGTTAGGCCTGGGATTTACCCTCATCAGGGTCATACTGTCGCAGTTTTAACATACTTGTTGAACGGATCCTGGGTTTTTTCTGGTTTGGTTCACGTAGTAATGTGGTACCACACTGAAACATTCAATGAAACCTGGTCTGGATATATATTTTAGAGGATAACGCATCTTAGGTCTGGGTTAGGTCTAGGATTTGCCCTCATCAGGCTCATACTTTCACATATTTCTCATACTTCTTGGCTAGATCCTGGGCTATTTCTGGATTGGATCACGTAGTAATGTGGTACCACACTGAAACAGTCAAATAAACCTGGTTTTGATCAATATTATAGAGAATAATTCATGTTAGGTCAAGGTTAGGTCAGGGATTTGCTCCCATCGGACTCATTCTTTCGCATATTTCTCATACTTGATGGCTAGATCCTGGGCTTTTTCTGGATTGCATCACGTAGTAATGAAGTACAACACTGAAACAGTCAATTAAACCTGGTTTCGATCAATATTTTAGAGAATAATTCATGTTATGTCTAGGTTAGGTCTGGGATTTGCTCTCAGCAGGTTCATTCTTTCGCATATTTCTCATACTTGATGGCTAGATCGTGGGCTTTTTCTGGATTGCATCACGTAGTAATGAAGTACAACACTGAAACAGTCAATTAAACCTGGTTTCCATCAATATTCTTGAGGACAACGCATGTTAGGTCTAGGCTAGGCCTGGGATTTGCCCTTATCAGGGTCATACTGTCGCAGTTTTAACATACTTGTTGAACGGATCCTGGGTTTTTTCTGGTTTGGTTCACGTAGTAATGTGGTTTCACACTGAAACATTCAATTAAACCAGGTCTTGATAAATATTTTAGAGGATAACGCATGTTAGGTTTGGGTTAGGTCTAGGATTTGCCCTCATCAGGCTCATACTTTCGCATATTTCTCATACTTCATGGCTAGATCCTGGGCTGTTTCTGGATTGTGTCACGTAGTAATGTGGCACCACGCTGAAACAGTCGATTAAACCTGGCTTCGATCAATATTTTAGAGGACAACGCAAGTTAGGTCTAGGTAAGGCCTGAGATTTTCACTGATCAGACTCATACTTTCGGATTCTTCACATACTTGTTGAACGGATCCTGGGTTTTTTCTGGTTTGGTTCTCGTAGTAATGTGGCACCACACTGAAACATTCAATTAAACCTGGTCTTGATAAATATTTTAGAGGATAACGCATGTTAGGTTCGGGTTAGGTCTAGGATTTGCCCTCATCAGGCTCATACTTTCGCGTTTTTCACATACTTGTTGAACAGATCCTGGGTTATTTTCTCGTTTGGATCACATAGTAATGTGGTACCACACTGAAACAGTTGATTAAACCAGGTTTCGATCAATATTTTTGAGGATAACGCATGTTAGGTTTAGGTTAGGCCTGGGATTTTCACTCATCAGGCTCATTCTTTCGCATATTTCCCATACATGTTGAACAGATCCTGGGCTGTTTCTGGATTGTATCACGTAGTAATGTGGTACCACGCTGAAACAGTCAATTAAACCTGGTTTCGATCAATATTTTAGAGGATAACGCAAGTTAGGTCTGGGATAGGTCTAGGATTTGCCCTCATCAGGCTCTTACTTTCGCATATTTCTCATACTTCATGGCTAGATCCTGTGCTATTTCTGGATTGGATCACGTAGTAAAGTGGTTCCACACTGAAACATTCAATGAAACCTGGTCTGGATAAATATCTTAGAGGTTAACGCATCTTAGGTCTGGGTTAGGTCTAAGATTTGCCCTCATCAGGCTCATACTTTCGCATATTTCTCATACTTGATGGCTAGATCCTGGGTTTTTTCTGGTTTGGATGACGTAGTAGTGTGGTACCACACTGAAACGGTCGATTAAACCTGGTTTCGATCAATATTTTAGAGGATAACGCAATTTAAGTCTGGGATTGGTCTGGGATTTGTCCACATCAGACTCATACTTTCGCATTCTTCACATACTTGTTGAACGGATCCTGGTTTTTTTCTGGTTTGGATCACGTAGTAATGTGGGACCACACTGAAACAGTCGATTAAACCTGGTTTCGGTCAATATTTTAGAAAATAATTCATGTTAGGTCTAGGTTAGGTCTGCGATTTGCTCTCATCAGGCACATTCTTTCGCATATTTCTCAAACTTGATGGCTAGATCCTGGGCTTTTTCTGGATTGCATCACGTTGTAATGTGGTACCACACTGAAACTTTCAATTAAACCAGGTCTTGATAAATATTTTAGAGGCTAACGCATGTTAGGTCTGGGTTAGGTCTAGGATGTGCCCTCATCAGGCTCATACTTTCGCATATTTCTCATACTTCATGGCTAGATCCTGGGCTTTTCCTGGATTGCATCACGTAGTAAAGTGGTACCACACTGAAACATTCAATGAAACCTGGTCTGGATAAATATTTTAGAGGTTAACGCATCTTAGGTCTGGGTTAGGTCTACGATTTGCCCTCATCAGGCTCACAGTTTAGCGTTTTTCACATACCTGTTGAACAGATCCTGGGTTTTTTCTGGTTTGGATCACGTAGTAATGTGGGACCACACTGAAACAGTCAATTAAACCTGGTTTCGTTCAATATTTTAGAGAACAATTCATGTTAGGTTTAGGTTAGGTCTGGGATTTGCTCTCATCAGGCACATTCTTTCGCATATTTCTCAAACTTGATGGCTAGATCCTGGGCTTTTTCTGGATTGCATCACGTAGTAATGTGGTACCACACTGAAACTTTCAATTAAACCAGGTCTTGATAAATATTTTAGAGGCTAACGCATGTTAGGTCTGGGTTAGGTCTCGGATTTGACCTCATCAGACTCATACTTTCGCAACACTTCACATACTCCTTGAACAGATCCTGGGTTATTTTCTGGTTTGGATAACATAGTAATGTGGTACCGCACTGAAACAGTCGATTAAACCAGGTTTCGATCAATATTTTAGAGAATAACGCATGTTAGGTCTAGGTTAGGCCTGAGATTTTCACTCATCAGACTCATACTTTCGCATTCTTCACATTCTTGTTGAACGGATCCTGGGTTTTTTCTCGTTTGGATCACGTAGTAATGTGGGACCACTCTGAAACAGTCAATTAAACCTGGTCTTGGTAAATATTTTAGAGGATAACGCATGTTAGGTTTGGGTTAGGTCTAGGATTTGCCCTCATCAGGCTCATACTTTCGCGTTTTTCACATACTTGTTGAACAGATCCTGGGTTATTTTCTGGTTTGGATCACATAGTAATGTGGGACAACACTGAAACAGTCAATTAAACCTGGTTTCGATCAATATTTTAGAGAGTAATTCATGTTAGGTCTATGTTAGGTCTGGGATTTGCTCTCATCAGGCTCATTCTTTCGCATATTTCTCATACATGTTGAACAGATCCTGGGTTTTTTCTGGTTTGGATCACGTAGTAATGTGGGACCACACTGAAACAATCAATTAAACCTGGTCTTGATAAATATTTTAGAGGATAACGCATGTTAGGTCTGGGTTAGGTCTAAGATTTGCCCTCATCAGGCTCACAGTTTAGCGTTTTTCACATACTTGTTGAACAGATCCTCGGTTTTTTCTGGTTTGGATCACGATGTGGTGTGGTACCACATTGAAACAGTCCATTAAACCTGGTTTCGCTCAATATTTTAGAGGATAACGCATGTTAGGTCTAGGTTAGGTCTGGGATTTGCTCTCATCAGGCTCATTCTTTCGCATATTTCTCATACTTGATGGCTAGATCCTGGGCTTTTTCTGGATTGCATCACGTAGTAATGTAGTACCACACTGAAACAGTCAATGAAACCTGGTTTCCATCAATATTTTAGAGAACAATTCATGTTAGGTTTAGGTTAGGTCTGGGATTTGCTCTCATCAGGCACATTCTTTCGCATATTTCTCAAACTTGATGGCTAGATCCTGGGCTTTTTCTGGATTGCATCACGTAGTAATGTGGTACCACACTGAAACTTTCAATTAAACCAGGTCTTGATAAATATTTTAGAGGCTAACGCATGTTAGGTCTGGGTTAGGTCTCGGATTTGACCTCATCAGACTCATACTTTCGCAACACTTCACATACTCCTTGAACAGATCCTGGGTTATTTTCTGGTTTGGATAACATAGTAATGTGGTACCGCACTGAAACAGTCGATTAAACCAGGTTTCGATCAATATTTTAGAGAATAACGCATGTTAGGTCTAGGTTAGGCCTGAGATTTTCACTCATCAGGCTCATACTTTCGCATATTTCTCATACTTCAAGGCTAGATCCTGGGCTGTTTCTGGATTGTATCACGTAGTAATGTGGTACCACGCTGAAACAGTCAATTAAACCTGGTTTCGATCAATATTTTAGAGGATAACGCAAGTTAGGTCTGGGATAGGTCTAGGATTTGCCCTCATCAGGCTCTTACTTTCGCATATTTCTCATACTTCATGGCTAGATCCTGTGCTATTTCTGGATTGGATCACGTAGTAAAGTGGTACCACACTGAAACATTCAATGAAACCTGGTCTGGATAAATATTTTAGAGGTTAGTGCATCTTAGGTCTGGGTTAGGTCTAAGATTTGCCCTCATCAGGCTCACAGTTTAGCGTTTTTCACATACTAGTTCAACAGATCCTGAGTTTTTTCTGGTTTGGATCACGAAGTAGTGTGGTACCACACTGAAACAGTCCATTAAACCTGGTTTCGCTCAATATTTTAGAGGATAACGCATGTAAGGTCTAGGTTAGGTCTGGGATTTGCTCTCATCAGGCTCATTCTTTCGCATATTTCTCATACTTGATGGCTAGATCCTGGGTTTTTTCTGGTTTGGATCACGTAATAGTGTGGTACCACACTAAAACAGTCGATTAAACCTGGTTTCGATCAATATTTTAGAGGATAACGCAATTTAAGTCTGGGATTGGTCTGGGATTTGACCTCATCAGACTCATACTTTCGCGTTTTTCACATACTTGTTGAACAGATCCTGGGTTATTTTCTGGTTTGGATCACGTAGTAATGTGCAACCACACTGAAACTTTCAATTAAACCAGGTCTTGATAAATATTTTAGAGGCTAACGCATGTTAGGTCTGGGTTAGGTCTCGGATTTGACCTCATCAGACTCATACTTTCGCAACACTTCACATACTCCTTGAACAGATCCTGGGTTATTTTCTGGTTTGGATAACATAGTAATGTGGTACCGCACTGAAACAGTCGATTAAACCAGGTTTCGATCAATATTTTAGAGAATAACGCATGTTAGGTCTAGGTTAGGCCTGAGATTTTCACTCATCAGACTCATACTTTCGCATTCTTCACATTCTTGTTGAACGGATCCTGGGTTTTTTCTCGTTTGGATCACGTAGTAATGTGGGACCACTCTGAAACAGTCAATTAAACCTGGTTTCGATCAATATATTACAGAATAATTCATGTTAGGTCTAGGTTAGGTCTGGGATTTGCTCTCATCTGGCTCATTCTTTCGCATGTTTCTCATACTTCAAGGCTAGATCCGGGGCTGTTTCTGGATTGGATCACATAGTAAAGTGGTACCACACTGAAACATTCAATGAAACCTGGTCTGGATAAATATTTTAGAGGATACCGCATCTAAGGTCTCGGTTAGGTCTAAGATTTGCCCTCATCAGGCTCACAGTTTAGCGTTTTTCACATACTTGTTGAACAGATCCTCGGTTTTTTCTGGTTTGGATCACGATGTGGTGTGGTACCACATTGAAACAGTCCATTAAACCTGGTTTCGCTCAATATTTTAGAGGATAACGCATGTTAGGTCTAGGTTAGGTCTGGGATTTGCTCTCATCAGGCTCATTCTTTCGCATATTTCTCATACTTGATGGCTAGATCCTGGGCTTTTTCTGGATTGCATCACGTAGTAATGTAGTACCACACTGAAACAGTCAATGAAACCTGGTTTCCATCAATATTTTAGAGGACAACGCAAGTTAGGTCTAGGTAAGGCCTGAGATTTTCACTGATCAGACTCATACTTTCGCATTCTTCACATACTTGTTGAACGGATCCTGGGTTTTTTCTGGTTTGGTTCTCGTAGTAATGTGGCACCACACTGAAACATTCAATTAAACCTGGTCTTGGTAAATATTTTAGAGGATAACGCATGTTAGGTTTGGGTTAGGTCTAGGATTTGCCCTCATCAGGCTCATACTTTCGCGTTTTTCACATACTTGTTGAACAGATCCTGGGTTATTTTCTGGTTTGGATCACATAGTAATGTGGTACCACACTGAAACAGTTGATTAAACCAGGTTTCGATCAATATTTTTGAGGATAACGCATGTTAGGTCTAGGTTAGGCCTGGGATTTTAACTCATCGGACTCATACTTTCGCATTCTTCACATACTTGTTGAACGGATCCAGGTTTTTTTCTGGTTTGGATCACGTAGTAATGTGGGACCACACTGAAACAGTCAATTAAACCTGGTCTTGATAAATATTTTAGAGGATAACGCATGTTAGGTCTAGGTTAGGCCTGGGATTTTCACTCATCAGACTCATACTTTCGCATTCTTCACATACTTGTTGAACGGATCCTGGGTTATTTCTGGTTTAGATCACGTAGTAATGTGGGACAACACTGAAACAGTCAATTAAACCTGGTTTCGATCAATATTTTAGAGAGTAATTCATGTTAGGTCTATGTTAGGTCTGGGATTTGCTCTCATCAGGCTCATTCTTTCGCATATTTCTCATACATGTTGAACAGATCCTGGGTTTTTTCTGGTTTGGATCACGTAGTAATGTGGGACCACACTGAAACAATCAATTAAACCTGGTCTTGATAAATATTTTAGAGGATAACGCATGTTAGGTCTGGGTTAGGTCTAGGATTTGCCCTCATCAGGCTCATACTTTCGCATATTTCTCATACTTCAAGGCTAGATCCTGGGCTGTTTCTGGATTGTATCACGTAGTAATGTGGTACCACGCTGAAACAGTCAATTAAACCTGGTTTCGATCAATATTTTAGAGGATAACGCAAGTTAGGTCTGGGATAGGTCTAGGATTTGCCCTCATCAGGCTCTTACTTTCGCATATTTCTCATACTTCATGGCTAGATCCTGTGCTATTTCTGGATTGGATCACGTAGTAAAGTGGTACCACACTGAAACATTCAATGAAACCTGGTCTGGATAAATATTTTAGAGGTTAATGCATCTTAGGTCTGGGTTAGGTCTAAGATTTGCCCTCATCAGGCTCACAGTTTAGCGTTTTTCACATACTAGTTCAACAGATCCTGGGTTTTTTCTGGTTTGGATCACGAAGTAGTGTGGTACCACACTGAAACAGTCCATTAAACCTGGTTTCGCTCAATATTTTAGAGGATAACGTATGTAAGGTCTAGGTTAGGTCTGGGATTTGCTCTCATCAGGCTCATTCTTTCGCATATTTCTCATACTTGATGGCTAGATCCTGGGTTTTTTCTGGTTTGGATCACGTAATAGTGTGGTACCACACTAAAACAGTCGATTAAACCTGGTTTCGATCAATATTTTAGAGGATAACGCAATTTAAGTCTGGGATTGGTCTGGGATTTGACCTCATCAGACTCATACTTTCGCGTTTTTCACATACTTGTTGAACAGATCCTGGGTTATTTTCTGGTTTGGATCACGTAGTAAAGTGGTACCACACTGAAACATTCAATGAAACCTGGTCTGGATAAATATCTTAGAGGTTAACGCATCTTAGGTCTGGGTTAGGTCTAAGATTTGCCCTCATCAGGCTCACAGTTTAGCGTTTTTCACATACTTGTTGAACAGATCCTGGGTTTTTTCTGGTTTGGATCACGAAGTAGTGTGGTACCACACTGAAACAGTCCATTAAACCTGGTTTCGCTCAATATTTTAGAGGATAACGCATGTAAGGTCTAGGTTAGGTCTGGGATTTGCTCTCATCAGGCTCATACTTTCGCATATTTCTCATACTTGATGGCTAGATCCTGGGTTTTTTCTGGTTTGGATCACGTAGTAGTGTGGTACCACACTGAAACAGTCGATTAAACCTGGTTTCGATCAATATTTTAGAGGATAACGCAATTTAAGTCTGGGATTGGTCTGGGATTTGTCCACATCAGACTCATAATTTCGCATTCTTCACATACTTGTTGAACGGATCGTGGTTTTTTTCTGGTTTGGATCACGTAGTAATGTGGGACCACACTGAAACAGCCGATTAAACCTGGTTTCGGTCAATATTTTAGAAAATAATTCATGTTAGGTCTAGGTTAGGTCTGCGATTTGCTCTCATCAGGCACATTCTTTCGCATATTTCTCAAACTTGATGGCTAGATCCTGGGCTTTTTCTGGATTGCATCACGTTGTAATGTGGTACCACACTGAAACTTTCAATTAAACCAGGTCTTGATAAATATTTTAGAGAATAACGCATGTTAGGTCTAGGTTAGGCCTGAGATTTTCACTCATCAGACTCATACTTTTGCATTCTTCACATTCTTGTTGAACGGATCCTGGGTTTTTTCTCGTTTGGATCACGTAGTAATGTGGGACCACTCTGAAACAGTCAATTAAACCTGGTTTCGATCAATATATTACAGAATAATTCATGTTAGGTCTAGGTTAGGTCTGGGATTTGCTCTCATCTGGCTCATTCTTTCGCATGTTTCTTATACTTCAAGGCTAGATCCGGGGCTGTTTCTGGATTGGATCACGTAGTAAAGTGGTACCACACTGAAACATTCAATGAAACCTGGTCTGGATAAATATTTTAGAGGATACCGCATCTAAGGTCTCGGTTAGGTCTAAGATTTGCCCTCATCAGGCTCACAGTTTAGCGTTTTTCACATACTTGTTGAACAGATCCTCGGTTTTTTCTGGTTTGGATCACGATGTGGTGTGGTACCACATTGAAACAGTCCATTAAACCTGGTTTCGCTCAATATTTTAGAGTATAACGCATGTTAGGTCTAGGTTAGGTCTGGGATTTGCTCTCATCAGGCTCATTCTTTCGCATATTTCTCATACTTGATGGCTAGATCCTGGGCTTTTTCTGGATTGCATCACGTAGTAATGTAGTACCACACTGAAACAGTCAATGAAACCTGGTTTCCATCAATATTTTAGAGGACAACGCAAGTTAGGTCTAGGTAAGGCCTGAGATTTTCACTGATCAGACTCATACTTTCGCATTCTTCACATACTTGTTGAACGGATCCTGGGTTCTTTCTGGTTTGGTTCTCGTAGTAATGTGGCACCACACTGAAACATTCAATTAAACCTGGTCTTGGTAAATATTTTAGAGGATAACGCATGTTAGGTTTGGGTTAGGTCTAGGATTTGCCCTCATCAGGCTCATACTTTCGCGTTTTTCACATACTTGTTGAACGGATCCTGGGTTATTTCTGGTTTAGATCACGTAGTAATGTGGGACCACACTGAAACAGTCAATTAAACCTGGTTTCAATCAATATTTTAGAGAGTAATTCATGTTAGGTCTATGTTAGGTCTGGGATTTGCTCTCATCAGGCTCATTCTTTCGCATATTTCTCATACATGTTGAACAGATCCTGGGTTTTTTCTGGTTTGGATCACGTAGTAATGTGGGACCACACTGAAACAATCAATTAAACCTGGTCTTGATAAATATTTTAGAGGATAACGCATGTTAGGTCTGGGTTAGGTCTAGGATTTGCCCTCATCAGGCTCATACTTTCGCATATTTCTCATACTTCAAGGCTAGATCCTGGGCTGTTTCTGGATTGTATCACGTAGTAATGTGGTACCACGCTGAAACAGTCAATTAAACCTGGTTTCGATCAATATTTTAGAGGATAACGCAAGTTAGGTCTGGGATAGTTCTAGGATTTGCCCTCATCAGGCTCCTACTTTCGCATATTTCTCATACTTCATGGCTAGATCCTGTGCTATTTCTGGATTGGATCACGTAGTAAAGTGGTACCACACTGAAACATTCAATGAAACCTGGTCTGGATAAATATTTTAGAGGTTAACGCATCTTAGGTCTGGGTTAGGTCTAAGATTTGCCCTCATCAGGCTCACAGTTTAGCGTTTTTCACATACTAGTTCAACAGATCCTGGGTTTTTTCTGGTTTGGATCACGAAGTAGTGTGGTACCACACTGAAACAGTCCATTAAACCTGGATTCGCTCAATATTTTAGAGGATAACGCATGTAAGGTCTAGGTTAGGTCTGGGATTTGCTCTCATCAGGCTCATTCTTTCGCATATTTCTCATACTTGATGGCTAGATCCTGGGCTTTTTCTGGATTGCATCACGTAGTAATGTAGTACCACACTGAAACAGTCAATGAAACCTGGTTTCCATCAATATTTTAGAGGACAACGCAAGTTAGGTCTAGGTAAGGCCTGAGATTTTCACTGATCAGACTCATACTTTCGCATTCTTCACATACTTGTTGAACGGATCCTGGGTTCTTTCTGGTTTGGTTCTCGTAGTAATGTGGCACCACACTGAAACATTCAATTAAACCTGGTCTTGGTAAATATTTTAGAGGATAACGCATGTTAGGTTTGGGTTAGGTCTAGGATTTGCCCTCATCAGGCTCATACTTTCGCGTTTTTCACATACTTGTTGAACGGATCCTGGGTTATTTCTGGTTTGGATCACGTAGTAATGTGGTACCACACTGAAACAGTCAATGAAACCTGGTTTCCGTCAATATTTTAGAGGACTACGCAAGTTAGGTCTAGGTAAGGCCTGAGATTTTCACTGATCAGACTCATACTTTCGCAACACTTCACATACTCCTTGAACAGATCCTGGGTTATTTTCTGGTTTGGATAACATAGTAATGTGGTACCACACTGAAACAGTCGATTAAACCAGGTTTCGATCAATATTTTAGAGGATAACGCATGTTAGGTCTAGGTTAGGCCTGGGATTTTCACTCATCAGACTCATACTTTCGCATTCTTCACATACTTGTTCAACGGATCCTGGGTTTTTTCTGGTTTGGATCACGTAGTAATGTGGTACCACACTGAAACAGTCAATGAAACCTGGTTTCCGTCAATATTTTAGAGGACTACGCAAGTTAGGTCTAGGTAAGGCCTGAGATTTTCACTGATCGGACTCATACTTTCGCATTCTTCACATACTTGTTGAACTGATCCTGGGTTTTTTCTGGTTTGGATCACGTAGTAATGTGGTACCGCACTGAAACAGTCGATTAAACCTGGTTTCGATCAATATTTTAGAGGATAACGCAAGTTAGGTCTGGGATAGGTCTGGGATTTGACCTCATCAGACTCATACTTTCGCACACTTCACATACTCCTTGAACAGATCCTGGGTTATTTTCAGGTTTGGATCACATAGTAATGTGGTACCACACTGAAACAGTCGATTAAACCTGGTTTCGATCAATATTTTAGAGGATAACGCAAGTTAGGTCTGGGATAGGTCTGGGATTTGACCTCATCAGACTCATACTTTCGCACACTTCACATACTCCTTGAACAGATCCTGGGTTATTTTCTGGTTTGGATCACATAGTAATGTGGTACCACACTGAAACAGTCGATTAAGCCAGGTTTCGATCAATATTTTAGAGGATAACGCATGTTAAGTCTAGGTTAGGTCTGGGATTTTCACTCATCAGACTCATGCTTTCGCATTCTTCACATACTTGTTGAACGGATCCTGGGCTTTTTCTGGTTTGGATCACGTAGTAATGTGGTGCCACACTGAAACAGTCGATTAAACCTGGTTTCGATCAATATTTTTGAGGATAACGCAAGTTAGGTCAGGGATAGGTCTGGGATTTGACCTCATCAGACTCATACTTTCGCACACTTCACATACTCCTTGAACAGATCCTGGGTTATTTTCTAGTTTGGATCACATAGTAATGTGGTACCACACTGAAACAGTCGATTAAACCAGGTTTCGAACAATATTTTAGAGGATAACGCATGTTAGGTCTAGGTTAGGCCTGGGATTTTCACCCATCAGACTCATACTTTCGCATTCTTCACATACTTCTTGAACGGATCCTGGCTTTTTTCTGGTTTGGATCACGTAGTAATGTGGGACCACACTGAAACATTCAATGAAACCTGGTCTGGAAAAATATTTTAGAGGATAACGCATCTTAGGTCTGGGTTAGGTCTAAGATTTGCCCTCATCAGGCTCACAGTTTAGCGTTTTTCACATACTTATTGAACAGATCCTGGGTTTTTTCTGGTTTGGATCACATAGTGATGTGGTACCACACTGAAACAGTCGATTAAACCAGGTTTCGATCAATATTTTTGAGGATAACGCATGTTAGGTCTAGGTTAGGCCTGGGATTTTCACTCATCAGACTCATTCTTTCGCATTCTTCACATACTTGTTGAACGGATCCTGGGTTTTTTCTGGTTTGGATCACGTAGTAATGTGGGACCACACTGAAACAATCAATTAAACCTGGTTTCAATCAATATTTTAGAGAATTATTCATGTTAGGTCTAGGTTAGGTCTGGGATTTGCCCTCATCAGGCTCATTCTTTCGCATATTTCTCAAACTTGATGGCTAGATCCTGGGCTTTTTCTGGATTGCATCACGTAGTAATGAAGTACAACACTGAAACAGTCAATTAAACCTGGTTTCCATCAATATCTTAGAGGACAACGCAAGTTAGGTCTGGGATAGGTCTTGGATTTGCCCTCATCAGGCTCATACTTTCGCGTTTTTCACATACTTGTTGAACAGATCCTGGGTTTTTTCTGTTTTGGATCACGTAGTAATGAAGTACAACACTGAAACAGTCAATTAAACCTGGCTTCCATCAATATTTTACAGAATAACGCATGTTAGGTCTGGGTTAGGTCTAGGATATGCCCTCATCAGGCTCATACTTTCGCATATTTCTCATACTTCATGGCTAGATCCTGGGCTTTTTCTGGATTGTATCACGTAGTAATGTGGTTCCGTGCTGAAACAGTCAATAAAACCTGGTTTCGATCAATATTTTAGAGGATAACGCAAGTTAGGTCTGGGATAGGTCTAGGATTTGCCCTCATCAGGCTCTTACTTTCGCATATTTCTCATACTTCATGGCTAGATCCTGGGCTATTTCTGGATTTGATCACGTAGTAAAGTGGTACCACACTGAAACATTCAATGAAACCTGGTCTGGATAAATATTTTAGAAGATAACGCATCTTAGGTCTGGGTTAGGTCTAAGATTTGCCCTCATCAGGCTCACAGTTTAGCGTTTTTCACATACTTGTTGAACTGATCCTGGGTTTTTTCTGGTTTGGATCACGTAGTATTGTGGTACCACACTGAAACAGTCAATGAAACCTGGTTTCCATCAATATTTTAGAGGGCAACGCATGTTAGGTTTAGGTTAGGCCTGGGATTTTCACTCATCAGACTCATACTTTCGCATTCTTCACATACTTGTTGAACGGATCCTGGGTTTTTTCTGGTTTGGATCACGTAGTAATGTGGGACCACACTGAAACAATCAATTAAACCTGGTTTCGATCAATATTTTAGAGAGTAATTCATGTTAGGTCTATGTTAGGTCTGGGATTTGCTCTCATCAGGCTCATTCTTTCGCATATTTCTCATACATGTTGAACAGATCCTGAGTTTTTTCTGGTTTGGATCACGTAGTAATGTGGGACCACACTGAAACAATCAATTAAACCTGGTCTTGATAAATATATTAGAGGATAACGCATGTTAGGTCTGGGTTAGGTCTAGGATTTGCCCTCATCAGGCTCATACTTTCGCATATTTCTCATACTTCAAGGCTAGATCCTGGGCTGTTTCTGGATTGTATCACGTAGTAATGTGGTACCACGCTGAAACAGTCAATTAAACCTGGTTTCGATCAATATTTTAGAGGATAACGCAAGTTAGGTCTGGGATAGGTCTAGGATTTGCCCTCATCAGGCTCTTACTTTCGCATATTTCTCATACTTCATGGCTAGATCCTGTGCTATTTCTGGATTGGATCACGTAGTAAAGTGGTACCACACTGAAACATTCAATGAAACCTGGTCTGGATAAATATTTTAGAGGTTAACGCATCTTAGGTCTGGGTTAGGTCTAAGATTTGCCCTCATCAGGCTCACAGTTTAGCGTTTTTCACATACTAGTTCAACAGATCCTGGGTTTTTTCTGGTTTGGATCACGAAGTAGTGTGGTACCACACTGAAACAGTCCATTAAACCTGGTTTCGCTCAATATTTTAGAGGATAACGCATGTAAGGTCTAGGTTAGGTCTGGGATTTGCTCTCATCAGGCTCATTCTTTCGCATATTTCTCATACTTGATGGCTAGATCCTGGGTTTTTTCTGGTTTGGATCACGTAATAGTGTGGTACCACACTAAAACAGTCGATTAAACCTGGTTTCGATCAATATTTTAGAGGATAACGCAATTTAAGTCTGGGATTGGTCTGGGATTTGACCTCATCAGACTCATACTTTCGCGTTTTTCACATACTTGTTGAACAGATCCTGGGTTATTTTCTGGTTTGGATCACATAGTAATGTGGTACCACACTGAAACAGTTGATTAAACCAGGTTTCGATCAATATTTTTGAGGATAACGCATGTTAGGTCTAGGTTAGGCCTGGGATTTTCACTCATCGGACTCATACTTTCGCATTCTTCACATACCTGTTGAACGGATCCTGGTTTTTTTCTGGTTTGGATCACGTAGTAAAGTGGTACCACACTGAAACAGTCCATTAAACCTGGTTTCGCTCAATATTTTAGAGGATAACGCATGGTAGGTCTAGGTTAGGTCTGGGATTTGCTCTCATCAGGCTCATTCTTTCGCATATTTCTCATACTTGATGGCTAGATCCTGGGCTTTTTCTGGATTGCATCACGTAGTAATGTGGTACCACACTGAAACTTTCAATTAAACCCGGTCTGGATAAATATTTTAGAGGTTAACGCATCTTAGGTCTGGGTTAGGTCTACGATTTGCCCTCATCAGGCTCACAGTTTAGCGTTTTTCACATACTTGTTGAACAGATCCTGGGTTTTTTCTGGTTTGGATAACGTAGTAATGTGGGACCACACTGAAACAGTCAATTAAACCTGGTTTCGGTCAATATTTTAGAGAACAATTCATGTTAGGTCTAGGTTAGGTCTGGGATTTGCTCTCATCAGGCACATTCTTTCGCATATTTCTCAAACTTGATGGCTAGATCCTGGGCTTTTTCTGGATTGCATCACGTAGTAATGTGGTACCACACTGAAACTTTCAATTAAACCAGGTCTTGATAAATATTTTAGAGGCTAACGCATGTTAGGTCTGGGTTAGGTCTCGGATTTGACCTCATCAGACTCATACTTTCGCAACACTTCACATACTCCTTGAACAGATCCTGGGTTATTTTCTGGTTTGGATAACATAGTAATGTGGTACCACACTGAAACAGTCGATTAAACCAGGTTTCGATCAATATTTTAGAGGATAACGCATGTTAGGTCTAGGTTAGGCCTGGGATTTTCACTCATCAGACTCATACTTTCGCATTCTTCACATACTTGTTCAACGGATCCTGGGTTTTTTCTGGTTTGGATCACGTAGTAATGTGGTACCACACTGAAACAGTCAATGAAACCTGGTTTCCGTCAATATTTTAGAGGACTACGCAAGTTAGGTCTAGGTAAGGCCTGAGATTTTCACTGATCGGACTCATACTTTCGCATTCTTCACATACTTGTTGAACTGATCCTGGGTTTTTTCTGGTTTGGATCACGTAGTAATGTGGTACCGCACTGAAACAGTCGATTAAACCTGGTTTCGATCAATATTTTAGAGGATAACGCAAGTTAGGTCTGGGATAGGTCTGGGATTTGACCTCATCAGACTCATACTTTCGCACACTTCACATACTCCATGAACAGATCCTGGGTTATTTTCAGGTTTGGATCACATAGTAATGTGGTACCACACTGAAACAGTCGATTAAACCTGGTTTCGATCAATATTTTAGAGGATAACGCAAGTTAGGTCTGGGATAGGTCTGGGATTTGACCTCATCAGACTCATACTTTCGCACACTTCACATACTCCTTGAACAGATCCTGGGTTATTTTCTGGTTTGGATCACATAGTAATGTGGTACCACACTGAAACAGTCGATTAAACCAGGTTTCGATCAATATTTTAGAGGATAACGCATGTTAAGTCTAGGTTAGGTCTGGGATTTTCACTCATCAGACTCATGCTTTCGCATTCTTCACATACTTGTTGAACGGATCCTGGGCTTTTTCTGGTTTGGATCACGTAGTAATGTGGTGCCACACTGAAACAGTCGATTAAACCTGGTTTCGATCAATATTTTTGAGGATAACGCAGGTTAGGTCAGGGATAGGTCTGGGATTTGACCTCATCAGACTCATACTTTCGCACACTTCACATACTCCTTGAACAGATCCTGGGTTATTTTCTAGTTTGGATCACATAGTAATGTGGTACCACACTGAAACAGTCGATTAAACCAGGTTTCGAACAATATTTTAGAGGATAACGCATGTTAGGTCTAGGTTAGGCCTGGGATTTTCACTCATCAGACTCATACTTTCGCATTCTTCACATACTTCTTGAACGGATCCTGGCTTTTTTCTGGTTTGGATCACGTAGTAATGTGGGACCACACTGAAACATTCAATGAAACCTGGTCTGGATAAATATTTTAGAGGATAACGCATCTTAGGTCTGGGTTAGGTCTAAGATTTGCCCTCATCAGGCTCACAGTTTAGCGTTTTTCACATACTTGTTGAACAGATCCTGGGTTTTTTCTGGTTTGGGTAACGTAGTAATGTGGGACCACACTGAAACAGTCAATTAAACCTGGTTTCGGTCAATATTTTAGAGAACAATTCATGTTAGGTCTAGGTTAGGTCTGGGATTTGCTCTCATCAGGCACATTCTTTCGCATATTTCTCAAACTTGATGGCTAGATCCTGGGCTTTTTCTGGATTGCATCACGTAGTAATGTGGTACCACACTGAAACTTTCAATTAAACCGGGTCTTGATAAATATTTTAGAGGCTAACGCATGTTAGGTCTGGGTTAGGTCTCGGATTTGACCTCATCAGACTCATACTTTCGCAACACTTCACATACTCCTTGAACAGATCCTGGGTTATTTTCTGGTTTGGATAACATAGTAATGTGGTACCACACTGAAACAGTCGATTAAACCAGGTTTCGATCAATATTTTAGAGGATAACGCATGTTAGGTCTAGGTTAGGCCTGGGATTTTCACTCATCAGACTCATACTTTCGCATTCTTCACATACTTCTTCAACGGGTCCTGGGTTTTTTCTGGTTTGGATCACGTAGTAATGTGGTACCACACTGAAACAGTCAATGAAACCTGGTTTCCGTCAATATTTTAGAGGACTACGCAAGTTAGGTCTAGGTAAGGCCTGAGATTTTCACTGATCGGACTCATACTTTCGCATTCTTCACATACTTGTTGAACTGATCCTGGGTTTTTTCTGGTTTGAATCACGTAGTAATGTGGTACCGCACTGAAACAGTCGATTAAACCTGGTTTCGATCAATATTTTAGAGGATAACGCAAGTTAGGTCTGGGGTAGGTCTGGGATTTGACCTCATCAGACTCATACTTTCGCACACTTCACATACTCCTTGAACAGATCCTGGGTTATTTTCAGGTTTGGATCACATAGTAATGTGGTACCACACTGAAACAGTCGATTAAACCTGGTTTCGATCAATATTTTAGAGGATAACGCAAGTTAGGTCTGGGATAGGTCTGGGATTTGACCTCATCAGACTCATACTTTCGCACACTTCACATACTCCTTGAACAGATCCTGGGTTATTTTCTGGTTTGGATCACATAGTAATGTGGTACCACACTGAAACAGTCGATTAAACCAGGTTTCGATCAATATTTTAGAGGATAACGCATGTTAAGTCTAGGTTAGGTCTGGGATTTTCACTCATCAGACTCATGCTTTCGCATTCTTCACATACTAGTTCAACAGATCCTGGGTTTTTTCTGGTTTGGATCACGAAGTAGTGTGGTACCACACTGAAACAGTCCATTAAACCTGGTTTCGCTCAATATTTTAGAGGATAACGCATGTAAGGTCTAGGTTAGGTCTGGGATTTGCTCTCATCAGGCTCATTCTTTCGCATATTTCTCATACTTGATGGCTAGATCCTGGGTTTTTTCTGGTTTGGATCACGTAATAGTGTGGTACCACACTAAAACAGTCGATTAAACCTGGTTTCGATCAATATTTTAGAGGATAACGCAATTTAAGTCTGGGATTGGTCTGGGATTTGACCTCATCAGACTCATACTTTCGCGTTTTTCACATACTTGTTGAACAGATCCTGGGTTATTTTCTGGTTTGGATCACATAGTAATGTGGTACCACACTGAAACAGTTGATTAAACCAGGTTTCGATCAATATTTTTGAGGATAACGCATGTTAGGTCTAGGTTAGGCCTGGGATTTTCACTCATCGGACTCATACTTTCGCATTCTTCACATACCTGTTGAACGGATCCTGGTTTTTTTCTGGTTTGGATCACGTAGTAAAGTGGTACCACACTGAAACAGTCCATTAAACCTGGTTTCGCTCAATATTTTAGAGGATAACGCATGGTAGGTCTAGGTTAGGTCTGGGATTTGCTCTCATCAGGCTCATTCTTTCGCATATTTCTCATACTTGATGGCTAGATCCTGGGCTTTTTCTGGATTGCATCACGTAGTAATGTGGTACCACACTGAAACTTTCAATTAAACCCGGTCTGGATAAATATTTTAGAGGTTAACGCATCTTAGGTCTGGGTTAGGTCTACGATTTGCCCTCATCAGGCTCACAGTTTAGCGTTTTTCACATACTTGTTGAACAGATCCTGGGTTTTTTCTGGTTTGGATAACGTAGTAATGTGGGACCACACTGAAACAGTCAATTAAACCTGGTTTCGGTCAATATTTTAGAGAACAATTCATGTTAGGTCTAGGTTAGGTCTGGGATTTGCTCTCATCAGGCACATTCTTTCGCATATTTCTCAAACTTGATGGCTAGATCCTGGGCTTTTTCTGGATTGCATCACGTAGTAATGTGGTACCACACTGAAACTTTCAATTAAACCAGGTCTTGATAAACATTTTAGAGGCTAACGCATGTTAGGTCTGGGTTAGGTCTCGGATTTGACCTCATCAGACTCATACTTTCGCAACACTTCACATACTCCTTGAACAGATCCTGGGTTATTTTCTGGTTTGGATAACATAGTAATGTGGTACCACACTGAAACAGTCGATTAAACCAGGTTTCGATCAATATTTTAGAGGATAACGCATGTTAGGTCTAGGTTAGGCCTGGGATTTTCACTCATCAGACTCATACTTTCGCATTCTTCACATACTTGTTCAACGGATCCTGGGTTTTTTCTGGTTTGGATCACGTAGTAATGTGGTACCACACTGAAACAGTCAATGAAACCTGGTTTCCGTCAATATTTTAGAGGACTACGCAAGTTAGGTCTAGGTAAGGCCTGAGATTTTCACTGATCGGACTCATACTTTCGCATTCTTCACATACTTGTTGAACTGATCCTGGGTTTTTTCTCGTTTGGATCACGTAGTAATGTGGGACCACTCTGAAACAGTCAATTAAACCTGGTCTTGGTAAATATTTTAGAGGATAACGCATGTTAGGTTTGGGTTAGGTCTAGGATTTGCCCTCATCAGGCTCATACTTTCGCGTTTTTCACATACTTGTTGAACAGATCCTGGGTTATTTTCTGGTTTGGATCACATAGTAATGTGGGACAACACTGAAACAGTCAATTAAACCTGGTTTCGATCAATATTTTAGAGAGTAATTCATGTTAGGTCTATGTTAGGTCTGGGATTTGCTCTCATCAGGCTCATTCTTTCGCATATTTCTCATACATGTTGAACAGATCCTGGGTTTTTTCTGGTTTGGATCACGTAGTAATGTGGGACCACACTGAAGCAATCAATTAAACCTGGTCTTGATAAATATTTTAGAGGATAACGCATGTTAGGTCTGGGTTAGGTCTAAGATTTGCCCTCATCAGGCTCACAGTTTAGCGTTTTTCACATACTTGTTGAACAGATCCTCGGTTTTTTCTGGTTTGGATCACGATGTGGTGTGGTACCACATTGAAACAGTCCATTAAACCTGGTTTCGCTCAATATTTTAGAGGATAACGCATGTTAGGTCTAGGTTAGGTCTGGGATTTGCTCTCATCAGGCTCATTCTTTCGCATATTTCTCATACTTGATGGCTAGATCCTGGGCTTTTTCTGGATTGCATCACGTAGTAATGTAGTACCACACTGAAACAGTCAATGAAACCTGGTTTCCATCAATATTTTAGAGAACAATTCATGTTAGGTTTAGGTTAGGTCTGGGATTTGCTCTCATCAGGCACATTCTTTCGCATATTTCTCAAACTTGATGGCTAGATCCTGGGCTTTTTCTGGATTGCATCACGTAGTAATGTGGTACCACACTGAAACTTTCAATTAAACCAGGTCTTGATAAATATTTTAGAGGCTAACGCATGTTAGGTCTGGGTTAGGTCTCGGATTTGACCTCATCAGACTCATACTTTCGCAACACTTCACATACTCCTTGAACAGATCCTGGGTTATTTTCTGGTTTGGATAACATAGTAATGTGGTACCGCACTGAAACAGTCGATTAAACCAGGTTTCGATCAATATTTTAGAGAATAACGCATGTTAGGTCTAGGTTAGGCCTGAGATTTTCACTCATCAGACTCATACTTTCGCATTCTTCACATTCTTGTTGAACGGATCCTGGGTTTTTTCTGGTTTGGTTCTCGTAGTAATGTGGCACCACACTGAAACATTCAATTAAACCTGGTCTTGGTAAATATTTTAGAGGATAACGCATGTTAGGTTTGGGTTAGGTCTAGGATTTGCCCTCATCAGGCTCATACTTTCGCGTTTTTCACATACTTGTTGAACAGATCCTGGGTTATTTTCTGGTTTGGATCACATAGTAATGTGGGACAACACTGAAACAGTCAATTAAACCTGGTTTCGATCAATATTTTAGAGAGTAATTCATGTTAGGTCTATGTTAGGTCTGGGATTTGCTCTCATCAGGCTCATTCTTTCGCATATTTCTCATACATGTTGAACAGATCCTGGGTTTTTTCTGGTTTGGATCACGTAGTAATGTGGGACCACACTGAAACAATCAATTAAACCTGGTCTTGATAAATATTTTAGAGGATAACGCATGTTAGGTCTGGGTTAGGTCTAGGATTTGCCCTCATCAGGCTCATACTTTCGCATATTTCTCATACTTCAAGGCTAGATCCTGGGCTGTTTCTGGATTGTATCACGTAGTAATGTGGTACCACGCTGAAACAGTCAATTAAACCTGGTTTCGATCAATATTTTAGAGGATAACGCAAGTTAGGTCTGGGATAGGTCTAGGATTTGCCCTCATCAGGCTCTTACTTTCGCATATTTCTCATACTTCATGGCTAGATCCTGTGCTATTTCTGGATTGGATCACGTAGTAAAGTGGTACCACACTGAAACATTCAATGAAACCTGGTCTGGATAAATATTTTAGAGGTTAGTGCATCTTAGGTCTGGGTTAGGTCTAAGATTTGCCCTCATCAGGCTCACAGTTTAGCGTTTTTCACATACTAGTTCAACAGATCCTGGGTTTTTTCTGGTTTGGATCACGAAGTAGTGTGGTACCACACTGAAACAGTCCATTAAACCTGGTTTCGCTCAATATTTTAGAGGATAACGCATGTAAGGTCTAGGTTAGGTCTGGGATTTGCTCTCATCAGGCTCATTCTTTCGCATATTTCTCATACTTGATGGCTAGATCCTGGGTTTTTTCTGGTTTGGATCACGTAATAGTGTGGTACCACACTAAAACAGTCGATTAAACCTGGTTTCGATCAATATTTTAGAGGATAACGCAATTTAAGTCTGGGATTGGTCTGGGATTTGACCTCATCAGACTCATACTTTCGCGTTTTTCACATACTTGTTGAACAGATCCTGGGTTATTTTCTGGTTTGGATCACGTAGTAATGTGGTACCACACTGAAACTTTCAATTAAACCAGGTCTTGATAAATATTTTAGAGGCTAACGCATGTTAGGTCTGGGTTAGGTCTCGGATTTGACCTCATCAGACTCATACTTTCGCAACACTTCACATACTCCTTGAACAGATCCTGGGTTATTTTCTGGTTTGGATAACATAGTAATGTGGTACCGCACTGAAACAGTCGATTAAACCAGGTTTCGATCAATATTTTAGAGAATAACGCATGTTAGGTCTAGGTTAGGCCTGAGATTTTCACTCATCAGACTCATACTTTCGCATTCTTCACATTCTTGTTGAACGGATCCTGGGTTTTTTCTCGTTTGGATCACGTAGTAATGTGGGACCACTCTGAAACAGTCAATTAAACCTGGTTTCGATCAATATATTACAGAATAATTCATGTTAGGTCTAGGTTAGGTCTGGGATTTGCTCTCATCTGGCTCATTCTTTCGCATGTTTCTCATACTTCAAGGCTAGATCCGGGGCTGTTTCTGGATTGGATCACGTAGTAAAGTGGTACCACACTGAAACATTCAATGAAACCTGGTCTGGATAAATATTTTAGAGGATACCGCATCTAAGGTCTCGGTTAGGTCTAAGATTTGCCCTCATCAGGCTCACAGTTTAGCGTTTTTCACATACTTGTTGAACAGATCCTCGGTTTTTTCTGGTTTGGATCACGATGTGGTGTGGTACCACATTGAAACAGTCCATTAAACCTGGTTTCGCTCAATATTTTAGAGGATAACGCATGTTAGGTCTAGGTTAGGTCTGGGATTTGCTCTCATCAGGCTCATTCTTTCGCATATTTCTCATACTTGATGGCTAGATCCTGGGCTTTTTCTGGATTGCATCACGTAGTAATGTAGTACCACACTGAAACAGTCAATGAAACCTGGTTTCCATCAATATTTTAGAGGACAACGCAAGTTAGGTCTAGGTAAGGCCTGAGATTTTCACTGATCAGACTCATACTTTCGCATTCTTCACATACTTGTTGAACGGATCCTGGGTTTTTTCTGGTTTGGTTCTCGTAGTAATGTGGCACCACACTGAAACATTCAATTAAACCTGGTCTTGGTAAATATTTTAGAGGATAACGCATGTTAGGTTTGGGTTAGGTCTAGGATTTGCCCTCATCAGGCTCATACTTTCGCGTTTTTCACATACTTGTTGAACAGATCCTGGGTTATTTTCTGGTTTGGATCACATAGTAATGTGGTACCACACTGAAACAGTTGATTAAACCAGGTTTCGATCAATATTTTTGAGGATAACGCATGTTAGGTCTAGGTTAGGCCTGGGATTTTAACTCATCGGACTCATACTTTCGCATTCTTCACATACTTGTTGAACGGATCCAGGTTTTTTTCTGGTTTGGATCACGTAGTAATGTGGGACCACACTGAAACAGTCAATTAAACCTGGTCTTGATAAATATTTTAGAGGATAACGCATGTTAGGTCTAGGTTAGGCCTGGGATTTTCACTCATCAGACTCATACTTTCGCATTCTTCACATACTTGTTGAACGGATCCTGGGTTATTTCTGGTTTAGATCACGTAGTAATGTGGGACAACACTGAAACAGTCAATTATACCTGGTTTCGATCAATATTTTAGAGAGTAATTCATGTTAGGTCTATGTTAGGTCTGGGATTTGCTCTCATCAGGCTCATTCTTTCGCATATTTCTCATACATGTTGAACAGATCCTGGGTTTTTTCTGGTTTGGATCACGTAGTAATGTGGGACCACACTGAAACAATCAATTAAACCTGGTCTTGATAAATATTTTAGAGGATAACGCATGTTAGGTCTGGGTTAGGTCTAGGATTTGCCCTCATCAGGCTCATACTTTCGCATATTTCTCATACTTCAAGGCTAGATCCTGGGCTGTTTCTGGATTGTATCACGTAGTAATGTGGTACCACGCTGAAACAGTCAATTAAACCTGGTTTCGATCAATATTTTAGAGGATAACGCAAGTTAGGTCTGGGATAGGTCTAGGATTTGCCCTCATCAGGCTCTTACTTTCGCATATTTCTCATACTTCATGGCTAGATCCTGTGCTATTTCTGGATTGGATCACGTAGTAAAGTGGTACCACACTGAAACATTCAATGAAACCTGGTCTGGATAAATATTTTAGAGGTTAATGCATCTTAGGTCTGGGTTAGGTCTAAGATTTGCCCTCATCAGGCTCACAGTTTAGCGTTTTTCACATACTAGTTCAACAGATCCTGGGTTTTTTCTGGTTTGGATCACGAAGTAGTGTGGTACCACACTGAAACAGTCCATTAAACCTGGTTTCGCTCAATATTTTAGAGGATAACGTATGTAAGGTCTAGGTTAGGTCTGGGATTTGCTCTCATCAGGCTCATTCTTTCGCATATTTCTCATACTTGATGGCTAGATCCTGGGTTTTTTCTGGTTTGGATCACGTAATAGTGTGGTACCACACTAAAACAGTCGATTAAACCTGGTTTCGATCAATATTTTAGAGGATAACGCAATTTAAGTCTGGGATTGGTCTGGGATTTGACCTCATCAGACTCATACTTTCGCGTTTTTCACATACTTGTTGAACAGATCCTGGGTTATTTTCTGGTTTGGATCACGTAGTAAAGTGGTACCACACTGAAACATTCAATGAAACCTGGTCTGGATAAATATCTTAGAGGTTAACGCATCTTAGGTCTGGGTTAGGTCTAAGATTTGCCCTCATCAGGCTCACAGTTTAGCGTTTTTCACATACTTGTTGAACAGATCCTGGGTTTTTTCTGGTTTGGATCACGAAGTAGTGTGGTACCACACTGAAACAGTCCATTAAACCTGGTTTCGCTCAATATTTTAGAGGATAACGCATGTAAGGTCTAGGTTAGGTCTGGGATTTGCTCTCATCAGGCTCATACTTTCGCATATTTCTCATACTTGATGGCTAGATCCTGGGTTTTTTCTGGTTTGGATCACGTAGTAGTGTGGTACCACACTGAAACAGTCGATTAAACCTGGTTTCGATCAATATTAGAGGATAACGCAATTTAAGTCTGGGATTGGTCTGGGATTTGTCCACATCAGACTCATAATTTCGCATTCTTCACATACTTGTTGAACGGATCGTGGTTTTTTTCTGGTTTGGATCACGTAGTAATGTGGGACCACACTGAAACAGCCGATTAAACCTGGTTTCGGTCAATATTTTAGAAAATAATTCATGTTAGGTCTAGGTTAGGTCTGCGATTTGCTCTCATCAGGCACATTCTTTCGCATATTTCTCAAACTTGATGGCTAGATCCTGGGCTTTTTCTGGATTGCATCACGTTGTAATGTGGTACCACACTGAAACTTTCAATTAAACCAGGTCTTGATAAATATTTTAGAGAATAACGCATGTTAGGTCTAGGTTAGGCCTGAGATTTTCACTCATCAGACTCATACTTTTGCATTCTTCACATTCTTGTTGAACGGATCCTGGGTTTTTTCTCGTTTGGATCACGTAGTAATGTGGGACCACTCTGAAACAGTCAATTAAACCTGGTTTCGATCAATATATTACAGAATAATTCATGTTAGGTCTAGGTTAGGTCTGGGATTTGCTCTCATCTGGCTCATTCTTTCGCATGTTTCTTATACTTCAAGGCTAGATCCGGGGCTGTTTCTGGATTGGATCACGTAGTAAAGTGGTACCACACTGAAACATTCAATGAAACCTGGTCTGGATAAATATTTTAGAGGATACCGCATCTAAGGTCTCGGTTAGGTCTAAGATTTGCCCTCATCAGGCTCACAGTTTAGCGTTTTTCACATACTTGTTGAACAGATCCTCGGTTTTTTCTGGTTTGGATCACGATGTGGTGTGGTACCACATTGAAACAGTCCATTAAACCTGGTTTCGCTCAATATTTTAGAGTATAACGCATGTTAGGTCTAGGTTAGGTCTGGGATTTGCTCTCATCAGGCTCATTCTTTCGCATATTTCTCATACTTGATGGCTAGATCCTGGGCTTTTTCTGGATTGCATCACGTAGTAATGTAGTACCACACTGAAACAGTCAATGAAACCTGGTTTCCATCAATATTTTAGAGGACAACGCAAGTTAGGTCTAGGTAAGGCCTGAGATTTTCACTGATCAGTCTCATACTTTCGCATTCTTCACATACTTGTTGAACGGATCCTGGGTTCTTTCTGGTTTGGTTCTCGTAGTAATGTGGCACCACACTGAAACATTCAATTAAACCTGGTCTTGGTAAATATTTTAGAGGATAACGCATGTTAGGTTTGGGTTAGGTCTAGGATTTGCCCTCATCAGGCTCATACTTTCGCGTTTTTCACATACTTGTTGAACGGATCCTGGGTTATTTCTGGTTTAGATCACGTAGAAATGTGGGACCACACTGAAACAGTCAATTAAACCTGGTTTCAATCAATATTTTAGAGAGTAATTCATGTTAGGTCTATGTTAGGTCTGGGATTTGCTCTCATCAGGCTCATTCTTTCGCATATTTCTCATACATGTTGAACAGATCCTGGGTTTTTTCTGGTTTGGATCACGTAGTAATGTGGGACCACACTGAAACAATCAATTAAACCTGGTCTTGATAAATATTTTAGAGGATAACGCATGTTAGGTCTGGGTTAGGTCTAGGATTTGCCCTCATCAGGCTCATACTTTCGCATATTTCTCATACTTCAAGGCTAGATCCTGGGCTGTTTCTGGATTGTATCACGTAGTAATGTGGTACCACGCTGAAACAGTCAATTAAACCTGGTTTCGATCAATATTTTAGAGGATAACGCAAGTTAGGTCTGGGATAGTTCTAGGATTTGCCCTCATCAGGCTCCTACTTTCGCATATTTCTCATACTTCATGGCTAGATCCTGTGCTATTTCTGGATTGGATCACGTAGTAAAGTGGTACCACACTGAAACATTCAATGAAACCTGGTCTGGATAAATATTTTAGAGGTTAACGCATCTTAGGTCTGGGTTAGGTCTAAGATTTGCCCTCATCAGGCTCACAGTTTAGCGTTTTTCACATACTAGTTCAACTGATCCTGGGTTTTTTCTGGTTTGGATCACGAAGTAGTGTGGTACCACACTGAAACAGTCCATTAAACCTGGATTCGCTCAATATTTTAGAGGATAACGCATGTAAGGTCTAGGTTAGGTCTGGGATTTGCTCTCATCAGGCTCATTCTTTCGCATATTTCTCATACTTGATGGCTAGATCCTGGGCTTTTTCTGGATTGCATCACGTAGTAATGTAGTACCACACTGAAACAGTCAATGAAACCTGGTTTCCATCAATATTTTAGAGGACAACGCAAGTTAGGTCTAGGTAAGGCCTGAGATTTTCACTGATCAGACTCATACTTTCGCATTCTTCACATACTTGTTGAACGGATCCTGGGTTCTTTCTGGTTTGGTTCTCGTAGTAATGTGGCACCACACTGAAACATTCAATTAAACCTGGTCTTGGTAAATATTTTAGAGGATAACGCATGTTAGGTTTGGGTTAGGTCTAGGATTTGCCCTCATCAGGCTCATACTTTCGCGTTTTTCACATACTTGTTGAACGGATCCTGGGTTATTTCTGGTTTGGATCACGTAGTAATGTGGTACCACACTGAAACAGTCAATGAAACCTGGTTTCCGTCAATATTTTAGAGGACTACGCAAGTTAGGTCTAGGTAAGGCCTGAGATTTTCACTGATCAGACTCATACTTTCGCAACACTTCACATACTCCTTGAACAGATCCTGGGTTATTTTCTGGTTTGGATAACATAGTAATGTGGTACCACACTGAAACAGTCGATTAAACCAGGTTTCGATCAATATTTTAGAGGATAACGCATGTTAGGTCTAGGTTAGGCCTGGGATTTTCACTCATCAGACTCATACTTTCGCATTCTTCACATACTTGTTCAACGGATCCTGGGTTTTTTCTGGTTTGGATCACGTAGTAATGTGGTACCACACTGAAACAGTCAATGAAACCTGGTTTCCGTCAATATTTTAGAGGACTACGCAAGTTAGGTCTAGGTAAGGCCTGAGATTTTCACTGATCGGACTCATACTTTCGCATTCTTCACATACTTGTTGAACTGATCCTGGGTTTTTTCTGGTTTGGATCACGTAGTAATGTGGTACCGCACTGAAACAGTCGATTAAACCTGGTTTCGATCAATATTTTAGAGGATAACGCAAGTTAGGTCTGGGATAGGTCTGGGATTTGACCTCATCAGACTCATACTTTCGCACACTTCACATACTCCTTGAACAGATCCTGGGTTATTTTCAGGTTTGGATCACATAGTAATGTGGTACCACACTGAAACAGTCGATTAAACCTGGTTTCGATCAATATTTTAGAGGATAACGCAAGTTAGGTCTGGGATAGGTCTGGGATTTGACCTCATCAGACTCATACTTTCGCACACTTCACATACTCCTTGAACAGATCCTGGGTTATTTTCTGGTTTGGATCACATAGTAATGTGGTACCACACTGAAACAGTCGATTAAACCAGGTTTCGATCAATATTTTAGAGGATAACGCATGTTAAGTCTAGGTTAGGTCTGGGATTTTCACTCATCAGACTCATGCTTTCGCATTCTTCACATACTTGTTGAACGGATCCTGGGCTTTTTCTGGTTTGGATCACGTAGTAATGTGGTGCCACACTGAAACAGTCGATTAAACCTGGTTTCGATCAATATTTTTGAGGATAACGCAAGTTAGGTCAGGGATAGGTCTGGGATTTGACCTCATCAGACTCATACTTTCGCACACTTCACATACTCCTTGAACAGATCCTGGGTTATTTTCTAGTTTGGATCACATAGTAATGTGGTACCACACTGAAACAGTCGATTAAACCAGGTTTCGAACAATATTTTAGAGGATAACGCATGTTAGGTCTAGGTTAGGCCTGGGATTTTCACCCATCAGACTCATACTTTCGCATTCTTCACATACTTCTTGAACGGATCCTGGCTTTTTTCTGGTTTGGATCACGTAGTAATGTGGGACCACACTGAAACATTCAATGAAACCTGGTCTGGAAAAATATTTTAGAGGATAACGCATCTTAGGTCTGGGTTAGGTCTAAGATTTGCCCTCATCAGGCTCACAGTTTAGCGTTTTTCACATACTTATTGAACAGATCCTGGGTTTTTTCTGGTTTGGATCACATAGTGATGTGGTACCACACTGAAACAGTCGATTAAACCAGGTTTCGATCAATATTTTTGAGGATAACGCATGTTAGGTCTAGGTTAGGCCTGGGATTTTCACTCATCAGACTCATTCTTTCGCATTCTTCACATACTTGTTGAACGGATCCTGGGTTTTTTCTGGTTTGGATCACGTAGTAATGTGGGACCACACTGAAACAATCAATTAAACCTGGTTTCAATCAATATTTTAGAGAATTATTCATGTTAGGTCTAGGTTAGGTCTGGGATTTGCCCTCATCAGGCTCATTCTTTCGCATATTTCTCAAACTTGATGGCTAGATCCTGGGCTTTTTCTGGATTGCATCACGTAGTAATGAAGTACAACACTGAAACAGTCAATTAAACCTGGTTTCCATCAATATCTTAGAGGACAACGCAAGTTAGGTCTGGGATAGGTCTTGGATTTGCCCTCATCAGGCTCATACTTTCGCGTTTTTCACATACTTGTTGAACAGATCCTGGGTTTTTTCTGTTTTGGATCACGTAGTAATGAAGTACAACACTGAAACAGTCAATTAAACCTGGCTTCCATCAATATTTTACAGAATAACGCATGTTAGGTCTGGGTTAGGTCTAGGATATGCCCTCATCAGGCTCATACTTTCGCATATTTCTCATACTTCATGGCTAGATCCTGGGCTTTTTCTGGATTGTATCACGTAGTAATGTGGTTCCGTGCTGAAACAGTCAATAAAACCTGGTTTCGATCAATATTTTAGAGGATAACGCAAGTTAGGTCTGGGATAGGTCTAGGATTTGCCCTCATCAGGCTCTTACTTTCGCATATTTCTCATACTTCATGGCTAGATCCTGGGCTATTTCTGGATTTGATCACGTAGTAAAGTGGTACCACACTGAAACATTCAATGAAACCTGGTCTGGATAAATATTTTAGAAGATAACGCATCTTAGGTCTGGGTTAGGTCTAAGATTTGCCCTCATCAGGCTCACAGTTTAGCGTTTTTCACATACTTGTTGAACTGATCCTGGGTTTTTTCTGGTTTGGATCACGTAGTATTGTGGTACCACACTGAAACAGTCAATGAAACCTGGTTTCCATCAATATTTTAGAGGGCAACGCATGTTAGGTTTAGGTTAGGCCTGGGATTTTCACTCATCAGACTCATACTTTCGCATTCTTCACATACTTGTTGAACGGATCCTGGGTTTTTTCTGGTTTGGATCACGTAGTAATGTGGGACCACACTGAAACAATCAATTAAACCTGGTTTCGATCAATATTTTAGAGAGTAATTCATGTTAGGTCTATGTTAGGTCTGGGATTTGCTCTCATCAGGCTCATTCTTTCGCATATTTCTCATACATGTTGAACAGATCCTGAGTTTTTTCTGGTTTGGATCACGTAGTAATGTGGGACCACACTGAAACAATCAATTAAACCTGGTCTTGATAAATATATTAGAGGATAACGCATGTTAGGTCTGGGTTAGGTCTAGGATTTGCCCTCATCAGGCTCATACTTTCGCATATTTCTCATACTTCAAGGCTAGATCCTGGGCTGTTTCTGGATTGTATCACGTAGTAATGTGGTACCACGCTGAAACAGTCAATTAAACCTGGTTTCGATCAATATTTTAGAGGATAACGCAAGTTAGGTCTGGGATAGGTCTAGGATTTGCCCTCATCAGGCTCTTACTTTCGCATATTTCTCATACTTCATGGCTAGATCCTGTGCTATTTCTGGATTGGATCACGTAGTAAAGTGGTACCACACTGAAACATTCAATGAAACCTGGTCTGGATAAATATTTTAGAGGTTAACGCATCTTAGGTCTGGGTTAGGTCTAAGATTTGCCCTCATCAGGCTCACAGTTTAGCGTTTTTCACATACTAGTTCAACAGATCCTGGGTTTTTTCTGGTTTGGATCACGAAGTAGTGTGGTACCACACTGAAACAGTCCATTAAACCTGGTTTCGCTCAATATTTTAGAGGATAACGCATGTAAGGTCTAGGTTAGGTCTGGGATTTGCTCTCATCAGGCTCATTCTTTCGCATATTTCTCATACTTGATGGCTAGATCCTGGGTTTTTTCTGGTTTGGATCACGTAATAGTGTGGTACCACACTAAAACAGTCGATTAAACCTGGTTTCGATCAATATTTTAGAGGATAACGCAATTTAAGTCTGGGATTGGTCTGGGATTTGACCTCATCAGACTCATACTTTCGCGTTTTTCACATACTTGTTGAACAGATCCTGGGTTATTTTCTGGTTTGGATCACATAGTAATGTGGTACCACACTGAAACAGTTGATTAAACCAGGTTTCGATCAATATTTTTGAGGATAACGCATGTTAGGTCTAGGTTAGGCCTGGGATTTTCACTCATCGGACTCATACTTTCGCATTCTTCACATACCTGTTGAACGGATCCTGGTTTTTTTCTGGTTTGGATCACGTAGTAAAGTGGTACCACACTGAAACAGTCCATTAAACCTGGTTTCGCTCAATATTTTAGAGGATAACGCATGGTAGGTCTAGGTTAGGTCTGGGATTTGCTCTCATCAGGCTCATTCTTTCGCATATTTCTCATACTTGATGGCTAGATCCTGGGCTTTTTCTGGATTGCATCACGTAGTAATGTGGTACCACACTGAAACTTTCAATTAAACCCGGTCTGGATAAATATTTTAGAGGTTAACGCATCTTAGGTCTGGGTTAGGTCTACGATTTGCCCTCATCAGGCTCACAGTTTAGCGTTTTTCACATACTTGTTGAACAGATCCTGGGTTTTTTCTGGTTTGGATAACGTAGTAATGTGGGACCACACTGAAACAGTCAATTAAACCTGGTTTCGGTCAATATTTTAGAGAACAATTCATGTTAGGTCTAGGTTAGGTCTGGGATTTGCTCTCATCAGGCACATTCTTTCGCATATTTCTCAAACTTGATGGCTAGATCCTGGGCTTTTTCTGGATTGCATCACGTAGTAATGTGGTACCACACTGAAACTTTCAATTAAACCAGGTCTTGATAAATATTTTAGAGGCTAACGCATGTTAGGTCTGGGTTAGGTCTCGGATTTGACCTCATCAGACTCATACTTTCGCAACACTTCACATACTCCTTGAACAGATCCTGGGTTATTTTCTGGTTTGGATAACATAGTAATGTGGTACCACACTGAAACAGTCGATTAAACCAGGTTTCGATCAATATTTTAGAGGATAACGCATGTTAGGTCTAGGTTAGGCCTGGGATTTTCACTCATCAGACTCATACTTTCGCATTCTTCACATACTTGTTCAACGGATCCTGGGTTTTTTCTGGTTTGGATCACGTAGTAATGTGGTACCACACTGAAACAGTCAATGAAACCTGGTTTCCGTCAATATTTTAGAGGACTACGCAAGTTAGGTCTAGGTAAGGCCTGAGATTTTCACTGATCGGACTCATACTTTCGCATTCTTCACATACTTGTTGAACTGATCCTGGGTTTTTTCTGGTTTGGATCACGTAGTAATGTGGTACCGCACTGAAACAGTCGATTAAACCTGGTTTCGATCAATATTTTAGAGGATAACGCAAGTTAGGTCTGGGATAGGTCTGGGATTTGACCTCATCAGACTCATACTTTCGCACACTTCACATACTCCATGAACAGATCCTGGGTTATTTTCAGGTTTGGATCACATAGTAATGTGGTACCACACTGAAACAGTCGATTAAACCTGGTTTCGATCAATATTTTAGAGGATAACGCAAGTTAGGTCTGGGATAGGTCTGGGATTTGACCTCATCAGACTCATACTTTCGCACACTTCACATACTCCTTGAACAGATCCTGGGTTATTTTCTGGTTTGGATCACATAGTAATGTGGTACCACACTGAAACAGTCGATTAAACCAGGTTTCGATCAATATTTTAGAGGATAACGCATGTTAAGTCTAGGTTAGGTCTGGGATTTTCACTCATCAGACTCATGCTTTCGCATTCTTCACATACTTGTTGAACGGATCCTGGGCTTTTTCTGGTTTGGATCACGTAGTAATGTGGTGCCACACTGAAACAGTCGATTAAACCTGGTTTCGATCAATATTTTTGAGGATAACGCAGGTTAGGTCAGGGATAGGTCTGGGATTTGACCTCATCAGACTCATACTTTCGCACACTTCACATACTCCTTGAACAGATCCTGGGTTATTTTCTAGTTTGGATCACATAGTAATGTGGTACCACACTGAAACAGTCGATTAAACCAGGTTTCGAACAATATTTTAGAGGATAACGCATGTTAGGTCTAGGTTAGGCCTGGGATTTTCACTCATCAGACTCATACTTTCGCATTCTTCACATACTTCTTGAACGGATCCTGGCTTTTTTCTGGTTTGGATCACGTAGTAATGTGGGACCACACTGAAACATTCAATGAAACCTGGTCTGGATAAATATTTTAGAGGATAACGCATCTTAGGTCTGGGTTAGGTCTAAGATTTGCCCTCATCAGGCTCACAGTTTAGCGTTTTTCACATACTTGTTGAACAGATCCTGGGTTTTTTCTGGTTTGGGTAACGTAGTAATGTGGGACCACACTGAAACAGTCAATTAAACCTGGTTTCGGTCAATATTTTAGAGAACAATTCATGTTAGGTCTAGGTTAGGTCTGGGATTTGCTCTCATCAGGCACATTCTTTCGCATATTTCTCAAACTTGATGGCTAGATCCTGGGCTTTTTCTGGATTGCATCACGTAGTAATGTGGTACCACACTGAAACTTTCAATTAAACCGGGTCTTGATAAATATTTTAGAGGCTAACGCATGTTAGGTCTGGGTTAGGTCTCGGATTTGACCTCATCAGACTCATACTTTCGCAACACTTCACATACTCCTTGAACAGATCCTGGGTTATTTTCTGGTTTGGATAACATAGTAATGTGGTACCACACTGAAACAGTCGATTAAACCAGGTTTCGATCAATATTTTAGAGGATAACGCATGTTAGGTCTAGGTTAGGCCTGGGATTTTCACTCATCAGACTCATACTTTCGCATTCTTCACATACTTCTTCAACGGGTCCTGGGTTTTTTCTGGTTTGGATCACGTAGTAATGTGGTACCACACTGAAACAGTCAATGAAACCTGGTTTCCGTCAATATTTTAGAGGACTACGCAAGTTAGGTCTAGGTAAGGCCTGAGATTTTCACTGATCGGACTCATACTTTCGCATTCTTCACATACTTGTTGAACTGATCCTGGGTTTTTTCTGGTTTGAATCACGTAGTAATGTGGTACCGCACTGAAACAGTCGATTAAACCTGGTTTCGATCAATATTTTAGAGGATAACGCAAGTTAGGTCTGGGGTAGGTCTGGGATTTGACCTCATCAGACTCATACTTTCGCACACTTCACATACTCCTTGAACAGATCCTGGGTTATTTTCAGGTTTGGATCACATAGTAATGTGGTACCACACTGAAACAGTCGATTAAACCTGGTTTCGATCAATATTTTAGAGGATAACGCAAGTTAGGTCTGGGATAGGTCTGGGATTTGACCTCATCAGACTCATACTTTCGCACACTTCACATACTCCTTGAACAGATCCTGGGTTATTTTCTGGTTTGGATCACATAGTAATGTGGTACCACACTGAAACAGTCGATTAAACCAGGTTTCGATCAATATTTTAGAGGATAACGCATGTTAAGTCTAGGTTAGGTCTGGGATTTTCACTCATCAGACTCATGCTTTCGCATTCTTCACATACTAGTTCAACAGATCCTGGGTTTTTTCTGGTTTGGATCACGAAGTAGTGTGGTACCACACTGAAACAGTCCATTAAACCTGGTTTCGCTCAATATTTTAGAGGATAACGCATGTAAGGTCTAGGTTAGGTCTGGGATTTGCTCTCATCAGGCTCATTCTTTCGCATATTTCTCATACTTGATGGCTAGATCCTGGGTTTTTTCTGGTTTGGATCACGTAATAGTGTGGTACCACACTAAAACAGTCGATTAAACCTGGTTTCGATCAATATTTTAGAGGATAACGCAATTTAAGTCTGGGATTGGTCTGGGATTTGACCTCATCAGACTCATACTTTCGCGTTTTTCACATACTTGTTGAACAGATCCTGGGTTATTTTCTGGTTTGGATCACATAGTAATGTGGTACCACACTGAAACAGTTGATTAAACCAGGTTTCGATCAATATTTTAGAGGATAACGCAATTTAAGTCTGGGATTGGTCTGGGATTTGTCCACATCAGACTCATAATTTCGCATTCTTCACATACTTGTTGAACGGATCGTGGTTTTTTTCTGGTTTGGATCACGTAGTAATGTGGGACCACACTGAAACAGCCGATTAAACCTGGTTTCGGTCAATATTTTAGAAAATAATTCATGTTAGGTCTAGGTTAGGTCTGCGATTTGCTCTCATCAGGCACATTCTTTCGCATATTTCTCAAACTTGATGGCTAGATCCTGGGCTTTTTCTGGATTGCATCACGTTGTAATGTGGTACCACACTGAAACTTTCAATTAAACCAGGTCTTGATAAATATTTTAGAGAATAACGCATGTTAGGTCTAGGTTAGGCCTGAGATTTTCACTCATCAGACTCATACTTTTGCATTCTTCACATTCTTGTTGAACGGATCCTGGGTTTTTTCTCGTTTGGATCACGTAGTAATGTGGGACCACTCTGAAACAGTCAATTAAACCTGGTTTCGATCAATATATTACAGAATAATTCATGTTAGGTCTAGGTTAGGTCTGGGATTTGCTCTCATCTGGCTCATTCTTTCGCATGTTTCTTATACTTCAAGGCTAGATCCGGGGCTGTTTCTGGATTGGATCACGTAGTAAAGTGGTACCACACTGAAACATTCAATGAAACCTGGTCTGGATAAATATTTTAGAGGATACCGCATCTAAGGTCTCGGTTAGGTCTAAGATTTGCCCTCATCAGGCTCACAGTTTAGCGTTTTTCACATACTTGTTGAACAGATCCTCGGTTTTTTCTGGTTTGGATCACGATGTGGTGTGGTACCACATTGAAACAGTCCATTAAACCTGGTTTCGCTCAATATTTTAGAGTATAACGCATGTTAGGTCTAGGTTAGGTCTGGGATTTGCTCTCATCAGGCTCATTCTTTCGCATATTTCTCATACTTGATGGCTAGATCCTGGGCTTTTTCTGGATTGCATCACGTAGTAATGTAGTACCACACTGAAACAGTCAATGAAACCTGGTTTCCATCAATATTTTAGAGGACAACGCAAGTTAGGTCTAGGTAAGGCCTGAGATTTTCACTGATCAGACTCATACTTTCGCATTCTTCACATACTTGTTGAACGGATCCTGGGTTCTTTCTGGTTTGGTTCTCGTAGTAATGTGGCACCACACTGAAACATTCAATTAAACCTGGTCTTGGTAAATATTTTAGAGGATAACGCATGTTAGGTTTGGGTTAGGTCTAGGATTTGCCCTCATCAGGCTCATACTTTCGCGTTTTTCACATACTTGTTGAACGGATCCTGGGTTATTTCTGGTTTAGATCACGTAGTAATGTGGGACCACACTGAAACAGTCAATTAAACCTGGTTTCAATCAATATTTTAGAGAGTAATTCATGTTAGGTCTATGTTAGGTCTGGGATTTGCTCTCATCAGGCTCATTCTTTCGCATATTTCTCATACATGTTGAACAGATCCTGGGTTTTTTCTGGTTTGGATCACGTAGTAATGTGGGACCACACTGAAACAATCAATTAAACCTGGTCTTGATAAATATTTTAGAGGATAACGCATGTTAGGTCTGGGTTAGGTCTAGGATTTGCCCTCATCAGGCTCATACTTTCGCATATTTCTCATACTTCAAGGCTAGATCCTGGGCTGTTTCTGGATTGTATCACGTAGTAATGTGGTACCACGCTGAAACAGTCAATTAAACCTGGTTTCGATCAATATTTTAGAGGATAACGCAAGTTAGGTCTGGGATAGTTCTAGGATTTGCCCTCATCAGGCTCCTACTTTCGCATATTTCTCATACTTCATGGCTAGATCCTGTGCTATTTCTGGATTGGATCACGTAGTAAAGTGGTACCACACTGAAACATTCAATGAAACCTGGTCTGGATAAATATTTTAGAGGTTAACGCATCTTAGGTCTGGGTTAGGTCTAAGATTTGCCCTCATCAGGCTCACAGTTTAGCGTTTTTCACATACTAGTTCAACTGATCCTGGGTTTTTTCTGGTTTGGATCACGAAGTAGTGTGGTACCACACTGAAACAGTCCATTAAACCTGGATTCGCTCAATATTTTAGAGGATAACGCATGTAAGGTCTAGGTTAGGTCTGGGATTTGCTCTCATCAGGCTCATTCTTTCGCATATTTCTCATACTTGATGGCTAGATCCTGGGCTTTTTCTGGATTGCATCACGTAGTAATGTAGTACCACACTGAAACAGTCAATGAAACCTGGTTTCCATCAATATTTTAGAGGACAACGCAAGTTAGGTCTAGGTAAGGCCTGAGATTTTCACTGATCAGACTCATACTTTCGCATTCTTCACATACTTGTTGAACGGATCCTGGGTTCTTTCTGGTTTGGTTCTCGTAGTAATGTGGCACCACACTGAAACATTCAATTAAACCTGGTCTTGGTAAATATTTTAGAGGATAACGCATGTTAGGTTTGGGTTAGGTCTAGGATTTGCCCTCATCAGGCTCATACTTTCGCGTTTTTCACATACTTGTTGAACGGATCCTGGGTTATTTCTGGTTTGGATCACGTAGTAATGTGGTACCACACTGAAACAGTCAATGAAACCTGGTTTCCGTCAATATTTTAGAGGACTACGCAAGTTAGGTCTAGGTAAGGCCTGAGATTTTCACTGATCAGACTCATACTTTCGCAACACTTCACATACTCCTTGAACAGATCCTGGGTTATTTTCTGGTTTGGATAACATAGTAATGTGGTACCACACTGAAACAGTCGATTAAACCAGGTTTCGATCAATATTTTAGAGGATAACGCATGTTAGGTCTAGGTTAGGCCTGGGATTTTCACTCATCAGACTCATACTTTCGCATTCTTCACATACTTGTTCAACGGATCCTGGGTTTTTTCTGGTTTGGATCACGTAGTAATGTGGTACCACACTGAAACAGTCAATGAAACCTGGTTTCCGTCAATATTTTAGAGGACTACGCAAGTTAGGTCTAGGTAAGGCCTGAGATTTTCACTGATCGGACTCATACTTTCGCATTCTTCACATACTTGTTGAACTGATCCTGGGTTTTTTCTGGTTTGGATCACGTAGTAATGTGGTACCGCACTGAAACAGTCGATTAAACCTGGTTTCGATCAATATTTTAGAGGATAACGCAAGTTAGGTCTGGGATAGGTCTGGGATTTGACCTCATCAGACTCATACTTTCGCACACTTCACATACTCCTTGAACAGATCCTGGGTTATTTTCAGGTTTGGATCACATAGTAATGTGGTACCACACTGAAACAGTCGATTAAACCTGGTTTCGATCAATATTTTAGAGGATAACGCAAGTTAGGTCTGGGATAGGTCTGGGATTTGACCTCATCAGACTCATACTTTCGCACACTTCACATACTCCTTGAACAGATCCTGGGTTATTTTCTGGTTTGGATCACATAGTAATGTGGTACCACACTGAAACAGTCGATTAAACCAGGTTTCGATCAATATTTTAGAGGATAACGCATGTTAAGTCTAGGTTAGGTCTGGGATTTTCACTCATCAGACTCATGCTTTCGCATTCTTCACATACTTGTTGAACGGATCCTGGGCTTTTTCTGGTTTGGATCACGTAGTAATGTGGTGCCACACTGAAACAGTCGATTAAACCTGGTTTCGATCAATATTTTTGAGGATAACGCAAGTTAGGTCAGGGATAGGTCTGGGATTTGACCTCATCAGACTCATACTTTCGCACACTTCACATACTCCTTGAACAGATCCTGGGTTATTTTCTAGTTTGGATCACATAGTAATGTGGTACCACACTGAAACAGTCGATTAAACCAGGTTTCGAACAATATTTTAGAGGATAACGCATGTTAGGTCTAGGTTAGGCCTGGGATTTTCACCCATCAGACTCATACTTTCGCATTCTTCACATACTTCTTGAACGGATCCTGGCTTTTTTCTGGTTTGGATCACGTAGTAATGTGGGACCACACTGAAACATTCAATGAAACCTGGTCTGGAAAAATATTTTAGAGGATAACGCATCTTAGGTCTGGGTTAGGTCTAAGATTTGCCCTCATCAGGCTCACAGTTTAGCGTTTTTCACATACTTATTGAACAGATCCTGGGTTTTTTCTGGTTTGGATCACATAGTGATGTGGTACCACACTGAAACAGTCGATTAAACCAGGTTTCGATCAATATTTTTGAGGATAACGCATGTTAGGTCTAGGTTAGGCCTGGGATTTTCACTCATCAGACTCATTCTTTCGCATTCTTCACATACTTGTTGAACGGATCCTGGGTTTTTTCTGGTTTGGATCACGTAGTAATGTGGGACCACACTGAAACAATCAATTAAACCTGGTTTCAATCAATATTTTAGAGAATTATTCATGTTAGGTCTAGGTTAGGTCTGGGATTTGCCCTCATCAGGCTCATTCTTTCGCATATTTCTCAAACTTGATGGCTAGATCCTGGGCTTTTTCTGGATTGCATCACGTAGTAATGAAGTACAACACTGAAACAGTCAATTAAACCTGGTTTCCATCAATATCTTAGAGGACAACGCAAGTTAGGTCTGGGATAGGTCTTGGATTTGCCCTCATCAGGCTCATACTTTCGCGTTTTTCACATACTTGTTGAACAGATCCTGGGTTTTTTCTGTTTTGGATCACGTAGTAATGAAGTACAACACTGAAACAGTCAATTAAACCTGGCTTCCATCAATATTTTACAGAATAACGCATGTTAGGTCTGGGTTAGGTCTAGGATATGCCCTCATCAGGCTCATACTTTCGCATATTTCTCATACTTCATGGCTAGATCCTGGGCTTTTTCTGGATTGTATCACGTAGTAATGTGGTTCCGTGCTGAAACAGTCAATAAAACCTGGTTTCGATCAATATTTTAGAGGATAACGCAAGTTAGGTCTGGGATAGGTCTAGGATTTGCCCTCATCAGGCTCTTACTTTCGCATATTTCTCATACTTCATGGCTAGATCCTGGGCTATTTCTGGATTTGATCACGTAGTAAAGTGGTACCACACTGAAACATTCAATGAAACCTGGTCTGGATAAATATTTTAGAAGATAACGCATCTTAGGTCTGGGTTAGGTCTAAGATTTGCCCTCATCAGGCTCACAGTTTAGCGTTTTTCACATACTTGTTGAACTGATCCTGGGTTTTTTCTGGTTTGGATCACGTAGTATTGTGGTACCACACTGAAACAGTCAATGAAACCTGGTTTCCATCAATATTTTAGAGGGCAACGCATGTTAGGTTTAGGTTAGGCCTGGGATTTTCACTCATCAGACTCATACTTTCGCATTCTTCACATACTTGTTGAACGGATCCTGGGTTTTTTCTGGTTTGGATCACGTAGTAATGTGGGACCACACTGAAACAATCAATTAAACCTGGTTTCGATCAATATTTTAGAGAGTAATTCATGTTAGGTCTATGTTAGGTCTGGGATTTGCTCTCATCAGGCTCATTCTTTCGCATATTTCTCATACATGTTGAACAGATCCTGAGTTTTTTCTGGTTTGGATCACGTAGTAATGTGGGACCACACTGAAACAATCAATTAAACCTGGTCTTGATAAATATATTAGAGGATAACGCATGTTAGGTCTGGGTTAGGTCTAGGATTTGCCCTCATCAGGCTCATACTTTCGCATATTTCTCATACTTCAAGGCTAGATCCTGGGCTGTTTCTGGATTGTATCACGTAGTAATGTGGTACCACGCTGAAACAGTCAATTAAACCTGGTTTCGATCAATATTTTAGAGGATAACGCAAGTTAGGTCTGGGATAGGTCTAGGATTTGCCCTCATCAGGCTCTTACTTTCGCATATTTCTCATACTTCATGGCTAGATCCTGTGCTATTTCTGGATTGGATCACGTAGTAAAGTGGTACCACACTGAAACATTCAATGAAACCTGGTCTGGATAAATATTTTAGAGGTTAACGCATCTTAGGTCTGGGTTAGGTCTAAGATTTGCCCTCATCAGGCTCACAGTTTAGCGTTTTTCACATACTAGTTCAACAGATCCTGGGTTTTTTCTGGTTTGGATCACGAAGTAGTGTGGTACCACACTGAAACAGTCCATTAAACCTGGTTTCGCTCAATATTTTAGAGGATAACGCATGTAAGGTCTAGGTTAGGTCTGGGATTTGCTCTCATCAGGCTCATTCTTTCGCATATTTCTCATACTTGATGGCTAGATCCTGGGTTTTTTCTGGTTTGGATCACGTAATAGTGTGGTACCACACTAAAACAGTCGATTAAACCTGGTTTCGATCAATATTTTAGAGGATAACGCAATTTAAGTCTGGGATTGGTCTGGGATTTGACCTCATCAGACTCATACTTTCGCGTTTTTCACATACTTGTTGAACAGATCCTGGGTTATTTTCTGGTTTGGATCACATAGTAATGTGGTACCACACTGAAACAGTTGATTAAACCAGGTTTCGATCAATATTTTTGAGGATAACGCATGTTAGGTCTAGGTTAGGCCTGGGATTTTCACTCATCGGACTCATACTTTCGCATTCTTCACATACCTGTTGAACGGATCCTGGTTTTTTTCTGGTTTGGATCACGTAGTAAAGTGGTACCACACTGAAACAGTCCATTAAACCTGGTTTCGCTCAATATTTTAGAGGATAACGCATGGTAGGTCTAGGTTAGGTCTGGGATTTGCTCTCATCAGGCTCATTCTTTCGCATATTTCTCATACTTGATGGCTAGATCCTGGGCTTTTTCTGGATTGCATCACGTAGTAATGTGGTACCACACTGAAACTTTCAATTAAACCCGGTCTGGATAAATATTTTAGAGGTTAACGCATCTTAGGTCTGGGTTAGGTCTACGATTTGCCCTCATCAGGCTCACAGTTTAGCGTTTTTCACATACTTGTTGAACAGATCCTGGGTTTTTTCTGGTTTGGATAACGTAGTAATGTGGGACCACACTGAAACAGTCAATTAAACCTGGTTTCGGTCAATATTTTAGAGAACAATTCATGTTAGGTCTAGGTTAGGTCTGGGATTTGCTCTCATCAGGCACATTCTTTCGCATATTTCTCAAACTTGATGGCTAGATCCTGGGCTTTTTCTGGATTGCATCACGTAGTAATGTGGTACCACACTGAAACTTTCAATTAAACCAGGTCTTGATAAATATTTTAGAGGCTAACGCATGTTAGGTCTGGGTTAGGTCTCGGATTTGACCTCATCAGACTCATACTTTCGCAACACTTCACATACTCCTTGAACAGATCCTGGGTTATTTTCTGGTTTGGATAACATAGTAATGTGGTACCACACTGAAACAGTCGATTAAACCAGGTTTCGATCAATATTTTAGAGGATAACGCATGTTAGGTCTAGGTTAGGCCTGGGATTTTCACTCATCAGACTCATACTTTCGCATTCTTCACATACTTGTTCAACGGATCCTGGGTTTTTTCTGGTTTGGATCACGTAGTAATGTGGTACCACACTGAAACAGTCAATGAAACCTGGTTTCCGTCAATATTTTAGAGGACTACGCAAGTTAGGTCTAGGTAAGGCCTGAGATTTTCACTGATCGGACTCATACTTTCGCATTCTTCACATACTTGTTGAACTGATCCTGGGTTTTTTCTGGTTTGGATCACGTAGTAATGTGGTACCGCACTGAAACAGTCGATTAAACCTGGTTTCGATCAATATTTTAGAGGATAACGCAAGTTAGGTCTGGGATAGGTCTGGGATTTGACCTCATCAGACTCATACTTTCGCACACTTCACATACTCCATGAACAGATCCTGGGTTATTTTCAGGTTTGGATCACATAGTAATGTGGTACCACACTGAAACAGTCGATTAAACCTGGTTTCGATCAATATTTTAGAGGATAACGCAAGTTAGGTCTGGGATAGGTCTGGGATTTGACCTCATCAGACTCATACTTTCGCACACTTCACATACTCCTTGAACAGATCCTGGGTTATTTTCTGGTTTGGATCACATAGTAATGTGGTACCACACTGAAACAGTCGATTAAACCAGGTTTCGATCAATATTTTAGAGGATAACGCATGTTAAGTCTAGGTTAGGTCTGGGATTTTCACTCATCAGACTCATGCTTTCGCATTCTTCACATACTTGTTGAACGGATCCTGGGCTTTTTCTGGTTTGGATCACGTAGTAATGTGGTGCCACACTGAAACAGTCGATTAAACCTGGTTTCGATCAATATTTTTGAGGATAACGCAGGTTAGGTCAGGGATAGGTCTGGGATTTGACCTCATCAGACTCATACTTTCGCACACTTCACATACTCCTTGAACAGATCCTGGGTTATTTTCTAGTTTGGATCACATAGTAATGTGGTACCACACTGAAACAGTCGATTACACCAGGTTTCGAACAATATTTTAGAGGATAACGCATGTTAGGTCTAGGTTAGGCCTGGGATTTTCACTCATCAGACTCATACTTTCGCATTCTTCACATACTTCTTGAACGGATCCTGGCTTTTTTCTGGTTTGGATCACGTAGTAATGTGGGACCACACTGAAACATTCAATGAAACCTGGTCTGGATAAATATTTTAGAGGATAACGCATCTTAGGTCTGGGTTAGGTCTAAGATTTGCCCTCATCAGGCTCACAGTTTAGCGTTTTTCACATACTTGTTGAACAGATCCTGGGTTTTTTCTGGTTTGGGTAACGTAGTAATGTGGGACCACACTGAAACAGTCAATTAAACCTGGTTTCGGTCAATATTTTAGAGAACAATTCATGTTAGGTCTAGGTTAGGTCTGGGATTTGCTCTCATCAGGCACATTCTTTCGCATATTTCTCAAACTTGATGGCTAGATCCTGGGCTTTTTCTGGATTGCATCACGTAGTAATGTGGTACCACACTGAAACTTTCAATTAAACCGGGTCTTGATAAATATTTTAGAGGCTAACGCATGTTAGGTCTGGGTTAGGTCTCGGATTTGACCTCATCAGACTCATACTTTCGCAACACTTCACATACTCCTTGAACAGATCCTGGGTTATTTTCTGGTTTGGATAACATAGTAATGTGGTACCACACTGAAACAGTCGATTAAACCAGGTTTCGATCAATATTTTAGAGGATAACGCATGTTAGGTCTAGGTTAGGCCTGGGATTTTCACTCATCAGACTCATACTTTCGCATTCTTCACATACTTCTTCAACGGGTCCTGGGTTTTTTCTGGTTTGGATCACGTAGTAATGTGGTACCACACTGAAACAGTCAATGAAACCTGGTTTCCGTCAATATTTTAGAGGACTACGCAAGTTAGGTCTAGGTAAGGCCTGAGATTTTCACTGATCGGACTCATACTTTCGCATTCTTCACATACTTGTTGAACTGATCCTGGGTTTTTTCTGGTTTGAATCACGTAGTAATGTGGTACCGCACTGAAACAGTCGATTAAACCTGGTTTCGATCAATATTTTAGAGGATAACGCAAGTTAGGTCTGGGGTAGGTCTGGGATTTGACCTCATCAGACTCATACTTTCGCACACTTCACATACTCCTTGAACAGATCCTGGGTTATTTTCAGGTTTGGATCACATAGTAATGTGGTACCACACTGAAACAGTCGATTAAACCTGGTTTCGATCAATATTTTAGAGGATAACGCAAGTTAGGTCTGGGATAGGTCTGGGATTTGACCTCATCAGACTCATACTTTCGCACACTTCACATACTCCTTGAACAGATCCTGGGTTATTTTCTGGTTTGGATCACATAGTAATGTGGTACCACACTGAAACAGTCGATTAAACCAGGTTTCGATCAATATTTTAGAGGATAACGCATGTTAAGTCTAGGTTAGGTCTGGGATTTTCACTCATCAGACTCATGCTTTCGCATTCTTCACATACTAGTTCAACAGATCCTGGGTTTTTTCTGGTTTGGATCACGAAGTAGTGTGGTACCACACTGAAACAGTCCATTAAACCTGGTTTCGCTCAATATTTTAGAGGATAACGCATGTAAGGTCTAGGTTAGGTCTGGGATTTGCTCTCATCAGGCTCATTCTTTCGCATATTTCTCATACTTGATGGCTAGATCCTGGGTTTTTTCTGGTTTGGATCACGTAATAGTGTGGTACCACACTAAAACAGTCGATTAAACCTGGTTTCGATCAATATTTTAGAGGATAACGCAATTTAAGTCTGGGATTGGTCTGGGATTTGACCTCATCAGACTCATACTTTCGCGTTTTTCACATACTTGTTGAACAGATCCTGGGTTATTTTCTGGTTTGGATCACATAGTAATGTGGTACCACACTGAAACAGTTGATTAAACCAGGTTTCGATCAATATTTTTGAGGATAACGCATGTTAGGTCTAGGTTAGGCCTGGGATTTTCACTCATCGGACTCATACTTTCGCATTCTTCACATACCTGTTGAACGGATCCTGGTTTTTTTCTGGTTTGGATCACGTAGTAAAGTGGTACCACACTGAAACAGTCCATTAAACCTGGTTTCGCTCAATATTTTAGAGGATAACGCATGGTAGGTCTAGGTTAGGTCTGGGATTTGCTCTCATCAGGCTCATTCTTTCGCATATTTCTCATACTTGATGGCTAGATCCTGGGCTTTTTCTGGATTGCATCACGTAGTAATGTGGTACCACACTGAAACTTTCAATTAAACCCGGTCTGGATAAATATTTTAGAGGTTAACGCATCTTAGGTCTGGGTTAGGTCTACGATTTGCCCTCATCAGGCTCACAGTTTAGCGTTTTTCACATACTTGTTGAACAGATCCTGGGTTTTTTCTGGTTTGGATAACGTAGTAATGTGGGACCACACTGAAACAGTCAATTAAACCTGGTTTCGGTCAATATTTTAGAGAACAATTCATGTTAGGTCTAGGTTAGGTCTGGGATTTGCTCTCATCAGGCACATTCTTTCGCATATTTCTCAAACTTGATGGCTAGATCCTGGGCTTTTTCTGGATTGCATCACGTAGTAATGTGGTACCACACTGAAACTTTCAATTAAACCAGGTCTTGATAAACATTTTAGAGGCTAACGCATGTTAGGTCTGGGTTAGGTCTCGGATTTGACCTCATCAGACTCATACTTTCGCAACACTTCACATACTCCTTGAACAGATCCTGGGTTATTTTCTGGTTTGGATAACATAGTAATGTGGTACCACACTGAAACAGTCGATTAAACCAGGTTTCGATCAATATTTTAGAGGATAACGCATGTTAGGTCTAGGTTAGGCCTGGGATTTTCACTCATCAGACTCATACTTTCGCATTCTTCACATACTTGTTCAACGGATCCTGGGTTTTTTCTGGTTTGGATCACGTAGTAATGTGGTACCACACTGAAACAGTCAATGAAACCTGGTTTCCGTCAATATTTTAGAGGACTACGCAAGTTAGGTCTAGGTAAGGCCTGAGATTTTCACTGATCGGACTCATACTTTCGCATTCTTCACATACTTGTTGAACTGATCCTGGGTTTTTTCTGGTTTGAATCACGTAGTAATGTGGTACCGCACTGAAACAGTCGATTAAACCTGGTTTCGATCAATATTTTAGAGGATAACGCAAGTTAGGTCTGGGGTAGGTCTGGGATTTGACCTCATCAGACTCATACTTTCGCACACTTCACATACTCCTTGAACAGATCCTGGGTTATTTTCAGGTTTGGATCACATAGTAATGTGGTACCACACTGAAACAGTCGATTAAACCAGGTTTCGAACAATATTTTAGAGGATAACGCATGTTAGGTCTAGGTTAGGCCTGGGATTTTCACTCATCAGACTCATACTTTCGCATTCTTCACATACTTCTTGAACGGATCCTGTCTTTTTTCTGGTTTGGATCACGTAGTAATGTGGGACCACACTGAAACATTCAATGAAACCTAGTCTGGATAAATATTTTAGAGGATAACGCATCTTAGGTCTGGGTTAGGTCTAAGATTTGCCCTCATCAGGCTCACAGTTTAGAGTTTTTCACATACTTATTGAACAGATCCTGGGTTTTTTCTGGTTTGGATCACATAGTGATGTGGTACCACACTGAAACAGTCGATTAAACCAGGTTTCGATCAATATTTTTGAGGATAACGCATGTTAGGTCTAGGTTAGGCCTGGGATTTTCACTCATCAGACTCATTCTTTCGCATTCTTCACATACTTGTTGAACGGATCCTGGGTTTTTTCTGGTTTGGATCACGTAGTAATGTGGGACCACACTGAAACAATCAATTAAACCTGGTTTCAATCAATACTTTAGAGAATTATTCATGTTATGTCTAGGTTAGGTCTGGGATTTGCCCTCATCAGGCTCATTCTTTCGCATATTTCTCAAACTTGATGGCTAGATCCTGGGCTTTTTCTGGATTGCATCACGTAGTAATGAAGTACAACACTGAAACAGTCAATTAAACCTGGTTTCCATCAATATCTTAGAGGACAACGCAAGTTAGGTCTGGGATAGGTCTTGGATTTGCCCTCATCAGGCTCATACTTTCGCGTTTTTCACATACTTGTTGAACAGATCTTGGGTTTTTTCTGTTTTGGATCACGTAGTAATGAAGTACAACACTGAAACAGTCAATTAAACCTGGCTTCCATCAATATTTTACAGAATAACGCATGTTAGGTCTGGGTTAGGTCTAGGATATGCCCTCATCAGGCTCATACTTTCGCATATTTCTCATACTTCATGGCTAGATCCTGGGCTTTTTCTGGATTGTATCACGTAGTAATGTGGTTCCGTGCTGAAACAGTCAATAAAACCTGGTTTCGATCAATATTTTAGAGGATAACGCAAGTTAGGTCTGGGATAGGTCTAGGATTTGCCCTCATCAGGCTCTTACTTTCGCATATTTCTCATACTTCATGGCTAGATCCTGGGCTATTTCTCGATTTGATCACGTAGTAAAGTGGTACCACACTGAAACATTCAATGAAACCTGGTCTGGATAAATATTTTAGAAGATAACGCATCTTAGGTCTGGGTTAGGTCTAAGATTTGCCCTCATCAGGCTCACAGTTTAGCGTTTTTCACATACTTGTTGAACTGATCCTGGGTTTTTTCTGGTTTGGATCACGTAGTATTGTGGTACCACACTGAAACAGTCAATGAAACCTGGTTTCCATCAATATTTTAGAGGGCAACGCATGTTAGGTTTAGGTTAGGCCTGGGATTTTCACTCATCAGACTCATACTTTCGCATTCTTCACATACTTGTTGAACGGATCCTGGGTTTTTTCTGGTTGGGATCACGTAGTAATGTGGTACCACACTGAAACAGTCAATGAAACCTGGTTTCCGTCAATATTTTAGAGGACAACGCAAGTTAGGTCTAGGTAAGGCCTGAGATTTTCACTGATCGGACTCATACTTTCGCATTTTTCACATACTTGTTGAACGGATCCTGGGTTTTTTCTGGTTTGGATCACGTAGTAATGTGGTACCACACTGAAACGGTCAATTAAACCTGGTTTCGATCAATATTTTAGAGGATAACGCATGTTAGCTCTGGGATAGGTCTGGGATTTGCCCTCATCAGGCTCATACTTTCGCGTTTTTCACATACTTGTTGAACAGATCCTGGGTTTTTTCTGGTTTGGGTCACGTAGTAGTGTGATACCACACTGAAACAGTCGATTAAACCAGGTTTCGAACAATATTTTAGAGGATAACGCATGTTAGGTCTAGGTTAGGCCTGGGATTTTCACTCATCAGACTCATACTTTCGCATTCTTCACATACTTTTTGAAAGGATCCTGGCTTTTTTCTGGTTTGGATCACGTAGTAATGTGGGACCACACTGAAACATTCAATGAAACCTGGTCTGGATAAATATTTTAGAGGATAACGCATCTTAGGTCTGGGTTAGGTCTAAGATTTGCCCTCATCAGGCTCACAGTTTAGCGTTTTTCACATACTTATTGAACAGATCCTGGGTTTTTTCTGGTTTGGATCACATAGTGATGTGGTACCACACTGAAACAGTCGATTAAACCAGGTTTCGATCAATATTTTTGAGGATAACGCATGTTAGGTCTAGGTTAGGCCTGGGATATTCACTCATCAGACTCATACTTTCGCATTCTTCACATACTTGTTGAACGGATCCTGGGTTTTTTCTGGTTTGGATCACGTAGTAATGTGGGACCACACTGAAACAATCAATTAAACCTGGTTTCCATCAATATCTTAGTGGACAACGCAAGTTAGGTCTGGGATAGGTCTTGGATTTGCCCTCATCAGGCTCATACTTTCGCGTTTTTCACATACTTGTTGAACAGATCTTGGGTTTTTTCTGTTTTGGATCACGTAGTAATGAAGTACAACACTGAAACAGTCAATTAAACCTGGCTTCCATCAATATTTTACAGAATAACGCATGTTAGGTCTGGGTTAGGTCTAGGATATGCCCTCATCAGGCTCATACTTTCGCATATTTCTCATACTTCATGGCTAGATCCTGGGCTTTTTCTGGATTGTATCACGTAGTAATGTGGTTCCGTGCTGAAACAGTCAATAAAACCTGGTTTCGATCAATATTTTAGAGGATAACGCAAGTTAGGTCTGGGATAGGTCTAGGATTTGCCCTCATCAGGCTCTTACTTTCGCATATTTCTCATACTTGTTGAACAGATCCTGGGTTTTTTCTGTTTTGGATCACGTAGTAATGAAGTACAACACTGAAACAGTCAATTAAACCTGGCTTCCATCAATATTTTACAGAATAACGCATGTTACGTCTGGGTTAGGTCTAGGATATGCCCTCATCAGGCTCATACTTTCGCATATTTCTCATACTTCATGGCTAGATCCTGGGCTTTTTCTGGATTGTATCACGTAGTAATGTGGTACCGCGCTGAAACAGTCAATAAAACCTGGTTTCGATCAATATTTTAGAGGATAACGCAAGTTAGGTCTGGGATAGGTCTAGGATTTGCCCTCATCAGGCTCTTACTTTCGCATATTTCTCATACTTCATGGCTAGATCCTGGGTTTTTTCTGGTTTGGATCACATAGTAATGTGGTACCACACTGAAACAGTCGATTAAACCAGGTTTCGAACAATACTTTTGAGGATAACGCATGTTAGGTCTGGGTTAGGCCTGGGATTTTCACTCATCAGACTCATACTTTCGCATTCTTCACATACTTGTTGAACGGATCCTGGGTTTTTTCTGGTTTGGATCACGTAGTAATGTGGGACCACACTGAAACAGTCAATTAAACCTGGTTTCAATCAATATTTTAGAGAATTATTCATGGTAGGTCTAGGTTAGGTCTGGGATTTGCCCTCATCAGGCTCATTCTTTCGCATATTTCTCATACTTGATGGCTAGATCCTGGGCTTTTTCTGGATTGCATCACGTAGTAATGAAGTACAACACTGAAACAGTCAATTAAACCTGGTTTCCATCAATATCTTAGAGGACAACGCAAGTTAGGTCTGGGATAGGTCTTGGATTTGCCCTCATCAGGCTCATACTTTCGCGTTTTTCACATACTTGTTGAACAGATCCTGGGTTTTTTCTGGTTTGGATCACGTAGTAGTGTGGTACCACACTGAAACAGTCCATTATACCTGGTTTGGATCAATATTTTAGAGGATAACGCATGTTAGGTCTAGGTTAGGTCTCGGATTTTCACTCATCAGGCTCATACTTTCGCAGTCTTCACATACCTGTTGAACGGATCCAGGGTTTTTTCTGGTTTGGATCACGTAGTAATGTGGTACCACACTGAAATAGTCGATTAAACCTGGTCTCGATCAATATTTTAGAGCATAATACATGTTAGGTCTAGGTTAGGTCTGGGATTTGCTCTCATCAGGCTCATACTTTCGCATTCTTCACATACTTGTTGAACGGATCCTGGGTTTTTTCTGGTTTGTCTCACGTAGTAGTGTGGTACCACACTGAAACAGTCCATTAAACCTGGTTTGGATCAATTGGTTAGAGGATAACGCATGTTAGGTCTAGGTTAGGTCTCGCATTTTCACTCATGAGACTCATACTTTCGCATTCTTCACACACTTGTTGAACGGATCCTGGGTTTTTTCTGGTTTGGTTCAGGTAGTAATGTGGTACCACACTGAAACATTCAATTAAACCAGGTTTCGATCAATATTTTTGAGGATAACGCATGTTAGGTCTAGGTTAGGCCTGGGATTTTCACTTATCAGGCTCATACTTTCGCATTCTTCACATACTTGTAGAACGGATCCTGGGTTTTTTCTGGTTTGGATCACGTAGTAGTGTGGGGCCACACTGAAACAGTCAATTAATCCTGGTCTTGATAAATATTTTAGAGGATAACGCATGTTAGGTCTGGGTCAGGTCTAGAATTTGCCCTCATCATGCTCATACTTTCGCATCTTTCTCATACATCATGGCTAGATCCTGGGCTATTTCTGGATCGTATCACGTAGTAATGTGGTACCACGCTGAAACAGTCGACTAAACCTGGTTCCGATCAATATTTTAGAGGATAGCGCAAGTTAAGTCTGGGATTGGTCTGGGATTTGACCTCATCAGACTCATACTTTCGCACACTTCACATACTCGTTGAACATATCCTGGGTTATTTTCTGGTTTGGATCACGTAGTAATGTGGTACCACACTGAAACAGTCGATTAAACCTGGTTTCGATCAATATCTTAGAGGATAACGCAAGTTAAGTCTGGGATTGGTCTGGGATTTGACCTCATCAGACTCATACTTTCGCACACTTCACATACTCGTTGAACAGATCCTGGGTTATTTTCTGGTTTGGAACACATGGTAATGTGGTACCACACTGAAACAGTCGATTAAACCAGGTTTCGATCAATATTTTTGAAGATAACACATGTTAGGTCTAGGTTAGGCCTGGGATTTTCACTCATCAGACTCATACTTTCGCATTCTTCACATACTTGTTGAACGGATCCTGGGTTTTTTCTGGTTTGGATCACGTAGTAACGTGGGACCACACTGAAACAGTCAATTAAACCTGGTTTCGATCAATATTTTAGAGAATAATTCATGTTAGGTCTAGGTTAGGTCAAGGATTTGCTCTCATCAGGCTCGTTCTTTCGCATATTTCTCATACTTGATGGCTAGATCCTGGGCTTTTTCTGGATTGCATCACGTAGTAATGAAGTACAACACTGAAACAGTCAATTAAACCTGGTTTCCATCAATATCTTAGAGGACAACGCAAGTTAGGTCTGGGATTGGTTTGGGATTTGCCCTCATCAGGCTCATACTTTCGCGTTTTTCACATACTTGTTGAACAGATCCTGGGTTTTTTCTGGTTTGTCTCACGTAGTAGTGTGGTACCACACTGAAACAGTCCATTAAACCTGGTTTGGATCAATTGTTTAGAGGATAACGCATGTTAGGTCTAGGTTAGGTCTGGGATTTTCGCTCATGAGACTCATACTTTCGCATTCTTCACACACTTGTTGAACGGATCCTGGGTTTTTTCTGGTTTGGTTCAGGTAGTAATGTGGTACCACACTGAAACATTCAATTAAACCTGGTCTTGATAAATATTTTAGAAGATAACGCATGTTAGGTTTGGGTTAGGTCTAGGATTTGCCCTCAGCAGGCTCATACTTTCGCATATTTCTCATACTTCATGGCTAGATCCTGGGCTGTTTCTGGTTTGTATCACGTAGTAATGTGGTACCACGCTGAAACAGTCAATTAAACCTGGTTTCGATCAATATTTTAGAGGATAACGCAAGTTAGGTCTGGCATAGGTCTGGGATTCGCCCTCATCAGGCTCATACTTTCGCGTTTTTCACATACTTGTTGAACAGATCCTGGGTTATTTCTGGTTTGTATCACGTATTAGTGTGGTACCACACTGAAACAGTCCATTAAACCTGGTTTGGATCAATTCTTTAGAGGATAACGCAAGTTAAGTCTGGGATTGGTCTGGGATTTGACCTCATCAGACTCATACTTTCGCACACTTCACATACTCGTTGAACAGATCCTGGGTTATTTTCTGGTTTGGATCACATAGTCATGTGGTACCACACTGAAACAGTCGTTTAAACCAGGTTTCGATCAATATTTTTGAGGATAACGCATGTTAGGTCTAGGTTAGGCCTCGGATTTTCACTCTTCAGACTCATGCTTTCGCATTCTTCACATACTTGTTGAACGGGTCCTGGGTTTTTTCTGGTTTGGATCACGTAGTAATGTGGTACCACACTGAAACAGTCGATTAAACCAGGTTTCGATCAATATTTTTGAGGATAACGCATGTTAGGTTTAGGTTAGACCTGGGATTTTCACTCATCAGACTCATACTTTCGCATTCTTCACATACTTGTTGAACTGATCCTGGGTTTTTCCTGGTTTGGATCACGTAGTAATGTGGTACCACACTGAAACAGTCGATTAAACCTGGTTTCGATTAATATTTTAGAGGATAACGCAAGTTAGGTCTGGGATAGGTCTGGGATTTGACCTCGTCAGACTCATACTTTCGCACCCTTCACATACTCGTTGAACAGATCCTGGGTTATTTTCTGGTTTGGATCACATAGTAATATGGTACCACACTGAAACAGTCGATTAAACCAGGTTTCGATCAATATTTGTGAGGATAACGCATGTTAGGTCTAGGTTAGACCTGGGATTTTCACTCATCAGACTCATACTTTCGCATTCTTCACATACTTGTTGAACGGACCCTGGGTTTTTTCTGGTTTGGATCACGTAGTAATGTGGGACCACACCGAAACAGTCAATTAAATCTGGTTTTGATCAATATTTTAGAGAATAATTCATGTTAGGTCTAGATTAGGCCTGGGATTTTCACTCATCAGACTCATACTTTCGCATTCTTCACATACTTGTTGAAGGGATCCTGGGTTTTTTCTGTTTTGGATCACGTAGTAATGTGGGACCACACTGAAACAATCAATTAAACCTGCTCTTGATAAATATTTTAGAGGATAACGCATGTTAGGTCTGGGTTAGGTCTAGGATTTGCCCTCATCAGGCTCATACTTTCGCATATTGCTCATACTTCATGGCTAGATCCTGGGCTGTTTCTGGATTGTATCACGTAGTAATGTGGTACCACGCTGAAACAGTCACTTAAACCTGATTTCGATCAATATTTTAGCGGATAACGCAAGTTAGGTCTGGGATAGGTCTAGGATTTGCCCTCATCAGGCTCTTACTTTCGCATATTTCTCATACTTCATGGCTAGATCCTGGGCTATTTCTGGATTGGATCACGTAGTAAAGTGGTAGCACACTGAAACATTCAATGAAACCTGGTCTGGATAAATATTTTAGAGGATAACGCATGTTAGGTCAAGGTTAGGTCTAATATTTGCCCCCATCAGGCTCACAGTTTCGCGTTTTTCACATACTTGTTGAACAGATCCTGGGTGTTTTCTGGTTTGGATCACGTAGTAATGTGGTACCACACTGAAACAGTCCATTAAACCTGGTTTCGCTCAATATTTTAGAGGATAACGCATGTTAGGTCTAGGTTAGGTCTGGGATTTGCTGTCATCAGGCTCATTCTTTCGCATATTTCTCATACTTGATGGCTAGATCCTGGGCTTTTTCTAGATTGCATCACGTAGTAATGTAGTACCACACTGAAACAGTCAATGAAACCAGGTTTCCATCAATATTTTAGAAGACAACGCAAGTTAGGTCTAGGTAAGGCCTGAGATTTTCACTGATCAGACTCATACTTTCGCATTCTTCACATACTGGTTGTACGGATCCTCGGCTTTTTCTGGTTTGGATCACGTAGTAGTGTGGTACCACACTGAAACATTCAATTAAACCTGGTCTTGAGAAATATTTTAGAGAATAACGCATGCTAGGACTGGGCTAGGTCTGGGATTTGCCCTCATCGGGCTCACACTTTCGCATATTTCTCATACTTCATGGCTAGATCCTGGGCTATTTCTGGATTGGATCACGTAGTAAAGTGGTACCACACTGAAGCATTCAATGAAACCTGGTCTGGATAAATATTTTAGAGGATAACGCATGTTAGGTCAAGGTTAGGTCTAAGATTTGCCCTCATCAGGCTCACAGTTTCGCGTTTTTCATATACTTGTTGAACAGATCCAGGGTTTTTTCTGGTTTGGATCACGTAGTAATGTGGTACCACACTGAAACATTAAATTAAACCTGGTCTTGATAAATATTTTAGAGGATAACGCATGTTAGGTCTGGGTTAGGTCTGTGATTTGCCCTCATCAGGGTCATACTTTCGCAGTTTTAACATGCATGTCGACCTGATCGAGGGTTTTTTTTGCTTTGGATCACGTAGTAAAGTGGTACCACACTAAAACAGTCAATTAAACCTGGTTTCGATCAATATTTTAGAGGATAACGCATGTTAGGTCAAGGTTAGGTCTAAGATTTGCCCTCATCAGGCTCACAGTTTCGCGTTTTTCACATACTTGTTGAACAGATCCAGGGTTTTTTCTGGTTTGGATCACGTAGTAATGTGGTACCACACTGAAGCATTCAATGAAACCTGGTCTGGATAAATATTTTAGAGGATAACGCATGTTAGGTCAAGGTTAGGTCTAAGATTTGCCCTCATCAGGCTCACAGTTTCGCGTTTTTCATATACTTGTTGAACAGATCCAGGGTTTTTTCTGGTTTGGATCACGTAGTAATGTGGTACCACACTGAAACATTAAATTAAACCTGGTCTTGATAAATATTTTAGAGGATAACGCAAGTTAGGTCTGGGATTGGTCTGGGATTTGCCCTCATCAGGCTCATACTTTCGCGTTTTTCACATACTTGTTGAACAGATCCTGGGTTTTTTCTGGTTTGTCTCACGTAGTAGTGTGGTACCACACTGAAACAGTCCATTAAACCTGGTTTGGATCAATTGTTTAGAGGATAACGCATGTTAGGTCTAGGTTAGGTCTGGGATTTTCGCTCATGAGACTCATACTTTCGCATTCTTCACACACTTGTTGAACGGATCCTGGGTTTTTTCTGGTTTGGTTCAGGTAGTAATGTGGTACCACACTGAAACATTCAATTAAACCTGGTCTTGATAAATATTTTAGAAGATAACGCATGTTAGGTTTGGGTTAGGTCTAGGATTTGCCCTCAGCAGGCTCATACTTTCGCATATTTCTCATACTTCATGGCTAGATCCTGGGCTGTTTCTGGTTTGTATCACGTAGTAATGTGGTACCACGCTGAAACAGTCAATTAAACCTGGTTTCGATCAATATTTTAGAGGATAACGCAAGTTAGGTCTGGCATAGGTCTGGGATTCGCCCTCATCAGGCTCATACTTTCGCGTTTTTCACATACTTGTTGAACAGATCCTGGGTTTTTTCTGGTTTGTATCACGTAGTAGTGTGGTACCACACTGAAACAGTCCATTAAACCTGGTTTGGATCAATTCTTTAGAGGATAACGCAAGTTAAGTCTGGGATTGGTCTGGGATTTGACCTCATCAGACTCATACTTTCGCACACTTCACATACTCGTTGAACAGATCCTGGGTTATTTTCTGGTTTGGATCACATAGTAATGTGGTACCACACTGAAACAGTCGTTTAAACCAGGTTTCGATCAATATTTTTGAGGATAACGCATGTTAGGTCTAGGTTAGGCCTGGGATTTTCACTCTTCAGACTCATGCTTTCGCATTCTTCACATACTCGTTGAACAGATCCTGGGTTATTTTCTGGTTTGGATCACATAGTAATGTGGTACCACACTGAAACAGTCGTTTAAACCAGGTTTCGATCAATATTTTTGAGGATAACGCATGTTAGGTCTAGGTTAGACCTGGGATTTTCACTCATCAGACTCATACTTTCGCATTCTTCACATACTTGTTGAACGGACCCTGGGTTTTCTCTGGTTTGGATCACGTAGTAATGTGGGACCACATCGAAACAGTCAATTAAATCTGGTTTTGATCAATATTTTAGAGAATAATTCATGTTAGGTCTAGGTTAGGCCTGGGATTTTCACTCATCAGACTCATACTTTCGCATTCTTCACATACTTGTTGAACGGATCCTGGGTTTTTTCTGTTTTGGATCACGTAGTAATGTGGGACCACACTGAAACAAACAATCAAACCTGCTCTTGATAAATATTTTAGAGGATAACGCATGTTAGGTCTGGGTTAGGTCTAGGATTTGCCCTCATCAGGCTCATACTTTCGCATATTGCTCATACTTCATGGCTAGATCCTGGGCTGTTTCTGGATTGTATCACGTAGTAATGTGGTACCACGCTGAAACAGTCACTTAAACCTGATTTCGATCAATATTTTAGCGGATAACGCAAGTTAGGTCTGGGATAGGTCTAGGATTTGCCCTCATCAGGCTCTTACTTTCGCATATTTCTCATACTTCATGGCTAGATCCTGGGCTATTTCTGGATTGGATCACGTAGTAAAGTGGTAGCACACTGAAACATTCAATGAAACCTGGTCTGGATAAATATTTTAGAGGATAACGCATGTTAGGTCAAGGTTAGGTCTAAGATTTGCCCCCATCAGGCTCACAGTTTCGCGTTTTTCACATACTTGTTGAACAGATCCTGGGTGTTTTCTGGTTTGGATCACGTAGTAATGTGGTACCACACTGAAACAGTCCATTAAACCTGGTTTCGCTCAATATTTTAGAGGATAACGCATGTTAGGTCTAGGTTAGGTCTGGGATTTGCTGTCATCAGGCTCATTCTTTCGCATATTTCTCATACTTGATGGCTAGATCCTGGGCTTTTTCTAGATTGCATCACGTAGTAATGTAGTACCACACTGAAACAGTCAATGAAACCAGGTTTCCATCAATATTTTAGAAGACAACGCAAGTTAGGTCTAGGTAAGGCCTGAGATTTTCACTGATCAGACTCATACTTTCGCATTCTTCACATACTGGTTGTACAGATCCTCGGCTTTTTCTGGTTTGGATCACGTAGTAGTGTGGTACCACACTGAAACATTCAATTAAACCTGGTCTTGAGAAATATTTTAGAGAATAACGCATGCTAGGACTGGGCTAGGTCTAGGATTTGCCCTCATCGGGCTCACACTTTCGCATATTTCTCATACTTCATGGCTAGATCCTGGGCTATTTCTGGATTGGATCACGTAGTAAAGTGGTACCACACTGAAGCATTCAATGAAACCTGGTCTGGATAAATATTTTAGAGGATAACGCATGTTAGGTCAAGGTTAGGTCTAAGATTTGCCCTCATCAGGCTCACAGTTTCGCGTTTTTCATATACTTGTTGAACAGATCCAGGTTTTTTTCTGGTTTGGATCACGTAGTAATGTGGTACCACACTGAAACATTAAATTAAACCTGGTCTTGATAAATATTTTAGAGGATAACGCATGTTAGGTCTGGGTTAGGTCTGTGATTTGCCCTCATCAGGGTCATACTTTCGCAGTTTTAACATGCATGTCGACCTGATCGAGGGTTTTTTTTGCTTTGGATCACGTAGTAAAGTGGTACCACACTAAAACAGTCAATTAAACCTGGTTTCGATCAATATTTTAGAGGATAACGCATGTTAGGTCAAGGTTAGGTCTAAGATTTGCCCTCATCAGGCTCACAGTTTCGCGTTTTTCACATACTTGTTGAACAGATCCAGGGTTTTTTCTGGTTTGGATCACGTAGTAATGTGGTACCACACTGAAGCATTCAATGAAACCTGGTCTGGATAAATATTTTAGAGGATAACGCATGTTAGGTCAAGGTTAGGTCTAAGATTTGCCCTCATCAGGCTCACAGTTTCGCGTTTTTCATATACTTGTTGAACAGATCCAGGGTTTTTTCTGGTTTGGATCACGTAGTAATGTGGTACCACACTGAAACATTAAATTAAACCTGGTCTTGATAAATATTTTAGAGGATAACGCAAGTTAGGTCTGGGATTGGTCTGGGATTTGCCCTCATCAGGCTCATACTTTCGCGTTTTTCACATACTTGTTGAACAGATCCTGGGTTTTTTCTGGTTTGTCTCACGTAGTAGTGTGGTACCACACTGAAACAGTCCATTAAACCTGGTTTGGATCAATTGTTTAGAGGATAACGCATGTTAGGTCTAGGTTAGGTCTGGGATTTTCGCTCATGAGACTCATACTTTCGCATTCTTCACACACTTGTTGAACGGATCCTGGGTTTTTTCTGGTTTGGTTCAGGTAGTAATGTGGTACCACACTGAAACATTCAATTAAACCTGGTCTTGATAAATATTTTAGAAGATAACGCATGTTAGGTTTGGGTTAGGTCTAGGATTTGCCCTCAGCAGGCTCATACTTTCGCATATTTCTCATACTTCATGGCTAGATCCTGGGCTGTTTCTGGTTTGTATCACGTAGTAATGTGGTACCACGCTGAAACAGTCAATTAAACCTGGTTTCGATCAATATTTTAGAGGATAACGCAAGTTAGGTCTGGCATAGGTCTGGGATTCGCCCTCATCAGGCTCATACTTTCGCGTTTTTCACATACTTGTTGAACAGATCCTGGGTTTTTTCTGGTTTGTATCACGTAGTAGTGTGGTACCACACTGAAACAGTCCATTAAACCTGGTTTGGATCAATTCTTTAGAGGATAACGCAAGTTAAGTCTGGGATTGGTCTGGGATTTGACCTCATCAGACTCATACTTTCGCACACTTCACATACTCGTTGAACAGATCCTGGGTTATTTTCTGGTTTGGATCACATAGTAATGTGGTACCACACTGAAACAGTCGTTTAAACCAGGTTTCGATCAATATTTTTGAGGATAACGCATGTTAGGTCTAGGTTAGGCCTGGGATTTTCACTCTTCAGACTCATGCTTTCCCATTCTTCACATACTTGTTGAACGGGTCCTGGGTTTTTTCTGGTTTGGATCACGTAGTAATGTGGTACCACACTGAAACAGTCGATTAAACCAGGTTTCGATCAATATTTTTGAGGATAACGCATGTTAGGTTTAGGTTAGACCTGGGATTTTCACTCATCAGACTCATACTTTCGCATTCTTCACATACTTGTTGAACTGATCCTGGGTTTTTCCTGGTTTGGATCACGTAGTAATGTGGTACCACACTGAAACAGTCGATTAAACCTGGTTTCGATTAATATTTTAGAGGATAACGCAAGTTAGGTCTGGGATAGGTCTGGGATTTGACCTCGTCAGACTCATACTTTCGCACCCTTCACATACTCGTTGAACAGATCCTGGGTTATTTTCTGGTTTGGATCACATAGTAATATGGTACCACACTGAAACAGTCGATTAAACCAGGTTTCGATCAATATTTTTGAGGATAACGCATGTTAGGTCTAGGTTAGACCTGGGATTTTCACTCATCAGACTCATACTTTCGCATTCTTCACATACTTGTTGAACGGACCCTGGGTTTTCTCTGGTTTGGATCACGTAGTAATGTGGGACCACACCGAAACAGTCAATTAAATCTGGTTTTGATCAATATTTTAGAGAATAATTCATGTTAGGTCTAGGTTAGGCCTGGGATTTTCACTCATCAGACTCATACTTTCGCATTCTTCACATACTTGTTGAACGGACCCTGGGTTTTCTCTGGTTTGGATCACGTAGTAATGTGGGACCACACTGAAACAAACAATCAAACCTGCTCTTGATAAATATTTTAGAGGATAACGCATGTTAGGTCTGGGTTAGGTCTAGGATTTGCCCTCATCAGGCTCATACTTTCGCATATTGCTCATACTTCATGGCTAGATCCTGGGCTATTTCTGGATTGGATCACGTAGTAAAGTGATAGCACACTGAAACATTCAATGAAACCTGGTCTGGATAAATATTTTAGAGGATAACGCATGTTAGGTCAAGGTTAGGTCTAAGATTTGCCCCCATCAGGCTCACAGTTTCGCGTTTTTCACATACTTGTTGAAAAGATCCTGGGTTTTTTCTGGTTTGGATCACGTAGTAATGTGGTACCACACTGAAACAGTCCATTAAACCTGGTTTCGCTCATTATTTTAGAGGATAACGCATGTTAGGTCTAGGTTAGGTCTGGGATTTGCTGTCATCAGGCTCATTCTTTCGCATATTTCTCATACTTGATGGCTAGATCCTGGGTTTTTTCTAGATTGCATCACGTAGTAATGTAGTACCACACTGAAACAGTCAATGAAACCAGGTTTCCATCAATATTTTAGAAGACAACGCAAGTTAGGTCTAGGTAAGGCCTGAGATTTTCACTGATCAGACTCATACTTTCGCATTCTTCACATACTGGTTGTACGGATCCTCGGCTTTTTCTGGTTTGGATCACGTAGTAATGTGGTACCACACTGAAACATTCAATTAAACCTGGTCTTGAGAAATATTTTAGAGAATAACGCATGTTAGGACTGGGCTAGGTCTAGGATTTGCCCTCATCGGGCTAACACTTTCGCATATTTCTCATACTTCATGGCTAGATCCTGGGCTATTTCTGGATTGGATCACGTAGTAAAGTGGTACCACACTGAAGCATTCAATGAAACCTGGTCTGGATAAATATTTTAGAGGATAACGCATGTTAGGTCAAGGTTAGGTCTAAGATTTGCCCTCATGAGGCTCACAGTTTCGCGTTTTTCATATACTTGTTGAACAGATCCAGGGTTTTTTCTGGTTTGGATCACGTAGTAATGTGGTACCACACTGAAACATTAAATTAAACCTGGTCTTGATAAATATTTTAGAGGATAACGCATGTTAGGTCTGGGTTAGGTCTGTGATTTGCCCTCATCAGGGTCATACTTTCGCAGTTTTAACATGCATGTCGACCTGATCGAGGGTTTTTTTTGCTTTGGATCACGTAGTAAAGTGGTACCACACTAAAACAGTCAATTAAACCTGGTTTCGATCAATATTTTAGAGGATAACGCATGTTAGGTCAAGGTTAGGTCTAAGATTTGCCCTCATCAGGCTCACAGTTTCGCGTTTTTCACATACTTGTTGAACAGATCCAGGGTTTTTTCTGGTTTGGATCACGTAGTAATGTGGTACCACACTGAAGCATTCAATGAAACCTGGTCTGGATAAATATTTTAGAGGATAACGCATGTTAGGTCAAGGTTAGGTCTAAGATTTGCCCTCATCAGGCTCACAGTTTCGCGTTTTTCACATACTTGTTGAACAGATCCAGGGTTTTTTCTGGTTTGGATCACGTAGTAATGTGGTACCACACTGAAACATTAAATTAAACCTGGTCTTGATAAATATTTTAGAGGATAACGCATGTTAGGTCTGGGTTAGGTCTGTGATTTGCCCTCATCAGGGTCATACTTTCGCAGTTTTAACATGCATGTTGACCTGATCGAGGGTTTTTTTTGCTTTGGGTCACGTAGTAAAGTGGTACCACATTAAAACAGTCAATTAAACCTGGTTTCGATCAATATTTTAGAGGATAACGCATGTTGGGTCTGGGATAGGTCTGGGATTAGCTCTCATAAGGGTCATACTGTCGCACACTTGACATACTCGTTGATCAGATCCGGGGTTTTTTTCAAGTTTGGATCACGTAGTAATGTTGTACCACACTGAAACAGTCGATTAAACCTGGTTTCGATCAATATTATTGAGGATAACGCATGTTAAGTCTAGGTTAGGCCTGGGATTTTCACTCATCAGACTCATACTTTCGCATATTTCTCATACTTCATGGCTAGATCCTGGGTATTTTCTGGTTTGGATCACGTAGTAATGTGGGACCACACTGAAACAGTCAATTAAACCTGGTTTCGGTCAATATTTTAGAGAATAATTCATGTTAGGTCTAGGTTAGGTCTGGGATTTACTCTCATCAGGCTCATTCTTTCGCATATTACTCATACTTGATGGCTAGATCCTGGGCTTTTTCTGGATTGGATCACGTAGTAATGTGGGACCACACTGAAACAATCAATTAAACCTGGTCTTGATAAATATTTTAGAGGATAGCGCATGTTAGGTCTGGGATAGGTCTGGGATTTGCCCTCATCAGACTCATACTTTCGCACACTTCACATACTCGTTGAACAGATCCTGGGTTATTTTCTGGTTTGGTTCACGTAGTAATGTGGTACCACACTGAAACATTCAATTAAACCTGGTCTTGATAAATATTTTAGAGGATAACGCATGTTAGGTTTGGGTTAGGTCTAGGATTTGCCCTCATCAGACTCATACTGTCGCAGTTTTAACATACTTCTTGAACGGATCCTGGGTTTTTTCTGGTTTGGATCACGTAGTAATGTGGGACCACACTGGAACAGTCAATTAAACCTGGTTTCGATCAATATTTTAGAGAATAATTCATGTTAGGTCTAGGTTAGGTCTGGGATTTGCTCTTATCAGGCTCATTCTTTCGCATATTTCTCATACTTGATGGCTAGATTCTGGGCTTTTTCTGGACTGCATAACGTAGTAATGAAGTACAACACTGAAACAGTCAATTAAACCTGGTTTCCATCAATATTTTAGAGGACAACGCATGTTAGGTCTAGGTTAGGCCTGGGTTTTGCCCTCATCAGGGTCATACTGTCGCAGTTTTAACATACTTGTTGAACGGATCCTAGGATTTTTCTGGTTTGGTTCACGTATTAATGTGGTACCACACTGAAACATTCAATTAAACCTGGTCTTGGTAAATATTTTAGAGGATAACGCATGTTAGGTTTGGGTTTGGTCTAGGATTTGCCCTCATCAGGCTCATACTTTCGCGTTTTTCACATACTGGTGGAACAGATCCTGGGTTTTTCTGTTTTGGATCACGTAGTAATGTGGGACCACACTGAAACAGTCAATTAAACCTGGTCTTGATAAATATTTTAGAGGATAACGCATGTTAGGTCTGGGTTATGTCTAGGATTTGCCCTCATCAGGCTCATACTTTCGCATATTGCTCATACTTCATGGCTAGATCCTGGGCTGTTTCTGGATTGTATCACGTAGTAATGTGGTACCACGCTGAAACAGTCAATTAAACCTGGTTTCGATCAATATTTTAGAGGATAACGCAAGTTACGTCTGGGATAGGTCTGGGATTTGCCCACATCAGGCTCATACTTTCGCATATTACACATACATGTTGAACAGATCCTGGGTTTTTTCTGGTTTGGATCACGTAGTAATGTGGGACCACACTGAAACATTCAATCAGACCTGGTCTTGATAAATATTTTAGAGGATAACGCACGTTAGGTCTGGGTTAGGTCTAGGATTTGCCCTCATCAGGCTCATACTTTCGCATATTTCTCATACTTGATGGCTAGATCCTGGGCTTTTTCTGGATTGCATCACGCAGTAATGAAGTACAACACTGAAACAGTCAATTAAACCTGGTTTCGATCAATATTTTAGAGAATAATTCATGTTAGGTCTAGGTTAGGTCTGGGATTTGCTCTCATCAGGCTCATTCTTTCGCATATTTCTCATACTTGATGGCTAGATCCTGGGCTTTTTCTGGATCGCATCACGTAGTATTGAAGTACAACACTGAATCAGTCAATTAAACCTGGTTTCCATCAATATCTTAGAGGACAACGCAAGTTAGGTCTGGGATAGGTCTGAGATTCGCCCTAATCAGGCTCATACTTTCGCGTTTTTCACATACTTGTTGAACTGATCCTGGGTTTTTTCTGGTTTGGATCACGTAGTAATGTGGTACCACACTGAAACAGTCGATTAAACCTGGTTTCGATCAATATTTTTCAGGATAACGCAAGTTAGGTCTAGGTTAGGCCTGGGATTTTCACTCATCAGACTCATACTTTCGCACACTTGACATACTTGTTGAACGGATCCTGGGTTTTTTCTGGTTTGGATCTCGTAGTAATGTGGGACCACACTGAAACAGTCAAATAAACCTGGTTTCGATCAATATTTTAGAGGATAACGCAAGTTAGGTCTGGGATAGGTCTGGGATTTGACCTCGTCAGACTCATACTTTCGCACCCTTCACATACTCGTTGAACAGATCCTGGGTTATTTTCTGGTTTGGATCACATAGTAATGTGGTACCACAATGAAACAGTCGATTAAACCAGGTTTCGATCAATATTTTTGCGGATAACGCATGTTAGGTCTAGGTTAGGCCTGGGATTTTCACTCATCAGACTCATACTTTCGCACACTTGACATACTTGTTGAACGGATCCTGGGTTTTTTTCTGGTTTGGATCTCGTAGTAATGTGGGACCACACTGAAACAGTCAAATAAACCTGGTTTCGATCAATATTTTAGAGGATAACGCAAGTTAGGTCTGGGATAGGTCTGGGATTTGCCCTCATCAGGCTCATACTTTCGCGTTTTTCACATACTTGTTGAACAGATCCTGGGTTTTTTCTGGTTTGGATCACGTAGTAGTGTGGTACCACACAGAAACAGTCCATTAAACCTGGTTGCGATCAATATTTTAGAGGATAACGCATGTTAGGTCTGGGTTAGGTCTAGGATTTGCCCTCATCAGGCTCATTCTTTCGCATATTTCTTATACTTGATGGCTAGATCCTAGGCTTTTTCTGGATTGCATCACGTAGTAATGTGGTTCCGCACTGAAACATTCAATTAAACCTGGTCTTGATAAATATTTTAGAGGATAACGCATGTTAGGTCTGGGATAGGTGTGGGATTTGCCATCATCAGGCTCATACTTTCGCAGTTTTAACATGCATGCTGACCTGATCGAGGGTTTTTTCTGCTTTGGATCACGTAGTAAAGTGGTACCACACTAAAATTGTCAATTAAACCTGGTTTCGATCAATATTTTAGAGGATATCGCAAGTTAGGTCAGGGATAGGTCTGTGATTTGCCCTCATCAGACTCATACTTTCGCACACTTCACATACTCGTTGATCAGATCCTGGGTTTTTTTCTGGTTTGGTTCACGTAGTAATGTGGTACCACACTGAAACATTCAATTAAACCTGGTCTTGATAAATATTCTAGAGGATAACGCATGTTAGGTCTGGGTTAGGTCTAGGATTTGCCCTCATCAGGCTCATACTTTCGCATTGTTCAAAGATCGAGTTAATTCGATTTATTTAAACCCGTAATTAGCCGTTAATCCGCTTTGTTTTCAATATACGCGACCGACCAGAACATTTTAGGTCGACGCGTCCGCGACTCGAAACAGAAGGCAGCAGAAAAACTCAAGGAGCGAGAGTTTTTCTGTAAGTCTCGCGAGCAGTACAGTAACGTTCGATTTCGAACTTTTCGGTTAAACCCTCGACCATAGAGAAGGTGCGATAATTACATGTTAGAAAAAGACGGACGAGAGCCACGGCGACAGCGCCGCGCGTCGGAGGATTCCCCCTCTCTTACGCGTACTTTTCGGCAGCTCGTGCTCGTCCGTCACTTGCAAACGAGAGCCTGCCAAGCGCGGATCGATAAACGATCACGCTTTACCTAATTTAAAATATTCCGAATTGCTTCGAGTTATTCGAGCATTCGTTGAAATTCAACAGGCCCTCACAATATTCGAATTGTTTCGAGTTATTCGAGCATTCGAAAAAATTACGAAAAAAAAGGCATAAAGAAAATTCTCGGGTTCTAGCGGTTGATTCCCACGCGACGTTGAAAGTTCGAGTTATTCGAACTTTCACAAAGCGGGCAACCGACGTATAGCCGCAGCTTTACGGGATTAGCTTGCGTAAGCAAACTGCCCCCAGTAAACTGCGTGTAATTCCGGTTGTCGAATCAAACCAGTTAATCGATTCGGTCGTGAGTACGATCCGATTAAAGACTGCGGGAAACTCTTTGGTATCATCGAGTTCCCGAATTTTCCCCGTATCGCTGCAAACAGCGGTCGTGCGAGAGGTATCGAGATTAAGACTCGATCCTCCCTTGATTCAATCGAACGGTCTTACAACCACCTAAAGGGGCCTTATTGGCGTAAATACCTTGGGTGGACTTGCCGCCTTCCAGTCGGAGCGTGGGACGAGTTATTCTAAGCCCAGCTTCCGGCGAATGCCAGAGCGTTGTTCTCTGATCGCCAGTCTTGTACGGTCACTGCGCGTAGAACGCGACTCACAAGGCGTCGTGGTGCCAGTCTCAATAGTAAGACGTCCTATACGCCATTGAAAGACTGCACCGCATCGTGTTCCGTACACACGCATACGAAGACGGTAAGGGGCCGAGGACCGGGTGACGGTTGGAGCCTTACAACCTCCCTCTAGGCAGCCTCTCCTGCGACAATCAAGTGTTGCAGTCGAACAGAAAACCGAGAGGAAATTCCCTAATTGGAAGAAAGCGAGCGATTCCCGGTTTAAAGGGAACGCTCACACACGTACAGTCCACTAGCTTAGCTGCGTATCGCGGCGGCAGAGATTCCCGCTCCTAGGTGCGACAAGCACCGACCAGGAGCGTACCAAAGAGAGAAAGACAAGCGACGTGACTCACGTCGACAGGTATTTAACGCCTAGTCGTATCTCTTTCTGTTTCAGGGTAACAACACGGGCCGCAACACAGATCGTCTGGCAGACGGCCGATTGTCAAAAAACCTATACCGACCAAATAAACGGCTTGGTCGCATAAGGCGATCCGGTGAAAACAAAATTATAATTGTCTCGCTTATTCTCCGTCTGTTCCTTCCCTCGAGATCCGGACCCCCGTTAGGCGAGGTATTTTCAAACCTCCTCCCCCTAACATAAGGTCCTTCGAGCCGGATCGAAACGAGGTTGATTGGAACGGGAAAAGAGTGAACACTCTTGTGCGTGAAGGTTTACCACGACAGAGTTTAAATCGAGTTGATTGCCCCTCGATATTTTCAAACCTCCTCCCCCTAACACGCATATTTCTCATACTTCATGGCTAGATCCTGGGCTATTTCTGGATTGTATCACGTAGTAATGTGGTACCACGCTGAAACATTCAATTAAACCTGGTCTTGATAAATATTTTAGAGGATAACGCAAGTTAGGTCTGGGATAGGTCTGGGATTTGCCCTCATCAGACTCATACTTACGCACACTTCACATACTCGTTGAACAGATCCTGGGTTATTTTCTGGTTTGGATCACATACTAATGTGGTACCAAACTGAAACAGGCGATTAAACCAGGTTTCGATCAATATTTTTGAGGATAACGCATGTTAGGTCTAGGTTAGGCCTGGGATTTTCACTCATCAAACTCATACTTTCGCATTCTTCACATACTTGTTGAACGGATCATGGGTTTTTTCTGGTTTGCATCACGTAGTAATGTGGGACCACACTGAAACAGTCAATTAAACCTGGTTTCGATCAATATTTTAGAGGATAACGCAAGTTAGGTCTGGGATAGGTCTGGGATTTGCCCTCATCAGGCTCATATTTTCACGTTTTTCACATACTTGTTGAACAGATCCTGGGTTTTTTCTGGTTTGGATCACGTAGTAGTGTGGTACCACACAGAAACAGTCCATTAAACCTGGTTGCGATCAATATTTTAGAGGATAACGCATGTTAGGTCTGGGTTAGGTCTAGGATTTGCCCTCATCAGGCTCATTCTTTCGCATATTTCTTATACTTGATGGCTAGATCCTAGGCTTTTTCTGGATTGCATCACGTAGTAATGTGGTACCACACTGAAACATTCAATTAAACCTGGTCTTGATAAATATTTTAGAGGATAACGCATGTTAGGTCTGGGATAGATCTGGGATTTGCCATCATCAGGCTCATACTTTCGCAGTTTTAACATGCATGCTGACCTGATCGAGGGTTTTTTCTGGTTTGGATCACGTAGTAAAGTGGTACCACACTAAAACTGTCAATTAAACCTGGTTTCGATCAATATTTTAGAGGATATCGCAAGTTAGGTCTGGGATAGGTCTGTGATTTGCCCTCATCAGACTCATACTTTCGCACACTTCACATACTCGTTGATCAGATCCTGGGTTTTTTTCTGGTTTGGATCACATACTAATGTGGTACCAAACTGAAACAGTCGATTAAACCAGGTTTCGATCAATATTTTTGAGGATAACGCATGTTAGGTCTAGGTTAGGCCTGGGATTTTCACTCATCAAACTCATACTTTCGCATTCTTCACATACTTGTTGAACGGATCATGGGTTTTTTCTGGTTTGCATCACGTAGTAATGTGGGACCACACTGAAACAGTCCATTAAACCTGGTTGCGATCAATATTTTAGAGGATAACGCATGTTAGGTCTGGGTTAGGTCTAGGATTTGCCCTCATCAGGCTCATACTTTCGCATATTTCTCATACTTCATGGCTAGATCCTGGGCTATTTCTGGATTGTATCACGTAGTAATGTGGTACCACGCTGAAACATTCAATTGAACCTGGTCTTGATAAATATATTAGAGGATAACGCAAGTTAGGTCTGGGATAGGTCTGGGATTTGCCCTCATCAGACTCATACTTACGCACACTTCACATACTCGTTGAACAGATCCTGGGTTATTTTCTGGTTTGGATCACATAGTAATGTGATACCAAACTGAAACAGTCGATTAAACCAGGTTTCGATCAATACTTTTGAGGATAACGCATGTTTGGTCTAGGTTAGGCCTGGGATTTTCACTCATCAGACTCATACTTTCGCATTCTTCACATACTTGTTGAACGCATCCTGGGTTTTTTCTGGTTTGGATCACGTAGTAATGTGGGACCACACTGAAACAGTCAATTAAACCTGGTTTCGACCAATATTTTAGAGAATAATTCATGTTAGGTCTAGGTTAGGTCTGGGATTTGCTCTCATCAGGCTCATTCTTTCGCATATTTCTCATACTTGATGGCTAGATCCTGGGCTTTTTCTGGATTGCATCACGTAGTAATGAAGTACAACACTGAAACAGTCAATTAAACCTGGTTTCCATCAATATTTTAGAGGACAACGCAAGTTAGGTCTTGGTAAGGCCAGAGATTTTCACTGATCAGACTCATACATTCGCATTCTTCACATACTTGTTGAACGGATCCTGGGTTTTTTCTGGTTTGGATCACGTAGTAATGTGGTACCACACTAAAACATTCTATTAAACCTGGTCTTGATAAATATTTTAGAGGATAACGCATGTTAGGTCTGGGTTACGTCTAGGATTTGCCCTCATCAGGCTCTTACTATCGCATATTTCTCATACTTCATGGCTAGATCCTGGGCTATTTCTGGATTGGGTCACGTAGTAAAGTGGTACCACACTGAAACATTCAATGAAACCTGTTTTGGATAAATATTTTACAGGATAACGCAAGTTAGGTCTGGGATATGTCTGGGATTTGCCCTCATCAGGCTCATTCTTTCGCATATTTCTCATACTTGATGGCTAGATCCTGGGCTTTTTCTGGATTGCATCACGTAGTAATGAAGTACAACACTGAAACAGTCAATTAAACCTGGTTTGCATCAATATTTTAGAGGACAACGCAAGTTAGGTCTTGGTAAGGCCAGAGATTTTCACTGATCAGACTCATACATTCGCATTCTTCACATACTTGTTGAACGGATCCTGGGTTTTTTCTGGTTTGGATCACGTAGTAATGTGGTACCACACTGAAACATTCTATTAAACGTGGTCTTGATAAATATTTTAGAGGATAACGCATCTTAGGTCTGGGTTAGGTCTAAGATTTGCCCTCATCAGGCTCGCAGTTTCGCGTTTTTCACCTACTTGTTAAACAGATCCTGGGTTTTTTCTGGATTGGATCACGTAGTAATGTGGTACCACACTAAAACAGTCAATTAAACCTGGTTTCGATCAATATTTTAGAGGATAACGCAAGCTAGGTCTGGGATAGGTCTGGGATTAGCCCTCATCAGACTCATACCTTCGCACACTTCACATACTCGTTGACAACATCCTGGGTTTTTTCTGGTTTGGGTCACGTACTAATGTGGGACCACACTGAAACAGTCAATTAAACCTGGTTTCGACCAATATTTTAGAGAATAATTCATGTTAGGTCTAGGTTAGGTCTGGGATTTGCTCTCATCAGGCTGATACTTTCGCACACTTCACATACTTGTTGAACGGATCCTGGGTTTTTTCTGGTTTGGATCACGTAGTAGTGTGGTACCACACTGAAACAGTCCATTAAACCTGGTTTCGCTCAATATTTTAGAGGATAGCGCATGTTAGGTCTAGGTCAGGCCTGGGATTTTCACTCATCAGACTCATACTTTCGCATTCTTCACATACTTGTTGAACGGATCCTGGGTTTTTTCTGGTTTGGATCTCGTAGTAATGTGGGTCCACACTGAAACAATCAATTAAACCTGGTCTTGATAAATATTTTAGAGGATAACGCATGTTAGGTCTGGGATAGGTCTGGGATTTGCCCTCATCAGGCATATTTCATCATACTTTCGCACACTTCACATACTCGTTGAACAGATCCTGCGTTATTCTCTGGTTTGGATCACATAGTTATGTGGTACCACACTGAAACATTCCATTAAACCTGGTTTGGATCAATATTTTAGAGGATAACGCATGTTAGGTCTAGGTTAGGTCTGGGATTTGCCCTCATCTGACTCATACTTTCGCACACTTCACATACTCGTTGAACAGATCCTGGGTTATTTTCTGGTTTGGATCACATAGTAATGTGGTACCACACTGAAACTGTCGATTAAACCAGGTTTCGATCAATATTTTTGGGGATAACGCATGTTAGGTCTAGGTTAGGCCTGGGATTTTCACTCATCAGACTCATACTTTCGCATTCTTCACATACATGTTGAACGGATCCTGGGTTTTTTCTGGTTTGCATCACGTAGTAATGTGGGACCACACTGAAACAATCAATTAAACCTGGTCTTGATAAATATTTTAGAGGATAACACATGTTAGGTCTGGGTTAGGTCTAGGATTTGCCCTCATCAGACTCATACTTTCGCACACTTCACATACCCGTTGAGCAGATCCTGGGTTATTGTCTGATTTGGATCACATAGTAATGTGGTACCACACTGAAACAGTCGATTAAACCAGGTATCGATCAATATTTTTGAGGATAACGCATGTTAGGTCTAGGTTAGGCATGGGATTTTCACTCATCAGACTCATACTTTCGCATTCTTCACATACTTGTTGAACGGATCCTGGGCAATTTCTGGATTGGATCACGTAGTAAGGTGGTACCACACTGAAACATTCAATGAAACCTTGTCTGGATAAATATTATAGAGGATAACGCATCTTAGGTCTGGGTTAGGTCTAAGATTTGCCCTCATCAGGCTCACAGTTTCGCGTTTTTCACATACTTGTTGAACAGATCCTGGGTTTTTTCTGGTTTGGATCACGAAGTAGTGTGGTACCACACTGAAATAGTCCATTAAACCTGGTTTCGCTCAATATTTCAGACGATAACGCATGTTAAGTCTAGGTTAGGTCTGGGATTTGCTCTCATCAGGCTCATTCTTTCGCATATTTCTCATACTTGATGGCTAGATCCTGGGCTTTTTCTGTTTTGCATCACGTAGTAATGTAGTACCACACTGAAACAGTCAATGAAACCTGGTTTCCATCAATATTTTAGAGGACAACGCAAGTTAGGTCTTGGTAAGGCCAGAGATTTTCACTGATCAGACTCATACATTCGCATTCTTCACATACTTGTTGAACGGATCCTGGGTTTTTTCTGGTTTGGATCACGTAGTAATGTGGTACCACACTGAAACATTCTATTAAACCTGGTTTCGCTCAATATTTTAGAGGATAACGCATGTTAGGTCTAGGTCAGGCCTGGTTTTTTCACTCATCAGACTCATACTTTCGCATTCTTCACATACTTGTTGAACGGATCCTGGGTTTTTTCTGGTTTGGGTCACGTACTAATGTGGGACCACACTGAAACAGTCAATTAAACCTGGTTTCGACCAATATTTTAGAGAATAATTCATGTTAGGTCTAGGTTAGGTCTGGGATTTGCTCTCATCAGGCTCATTCTTTCGCATTCTTCACATACTTGTTGAACGGATCCTGGGTTTTTTCTGGTTTGGATCACGTAGTAATGTGGGTCCACACTGAAACAATCAATTAAACCTGGTCTTGATAAATATTTGAGAGGATAACGCATGTTAGGTCTGGGATAGGTGTGGGATTTGCCCTCATCGGGCATATTTCATCATACTTTCGCACACTTCACATACTCGTTGAACAGATCCTGCGTTATCTTCTGGTTTGGATCACATAGTCATGTGGTACCACACTGAAACAGTCGATTAAACCAGGTTTCGATCAATATTTTTGATGATAACGCATGTTAGGTCTAGGTTAGGCCTGGGATTTTCACTCATCAAATTCATACTTTCGCATTCTTCACATACTTGTTGAACGGATCCTGGGTTATTTTCTGGTTTGGATCACATAGTTATGTGGTACCACACTGAAACATTCCATTAAACCTGGTTTGGATCAATATTTTAGAGGATAACACATGTTAGGTCTAGGTTAGGTCTGGGATTTGCCCTCATCTGACTCATACTTTCGCACACTTCACATACTCTTTGAACAGATCCTGGGTTATTTTCTGGTTTGGATCACATCGTAATGTGGTACCACACTGAAACAGTCGATTAAACCAGGTTTCGATCAATATTTTAGAGGAAAACGCATGTTAGGTCTGGGTTAGGTCTAGGATTTGCCCTCGTCAGGCTCATAATTTCGCATATTTCTCATACTTCATGGCTAGATCCTAGGCTATTTCTGGATTGGATCACGTAGTAATGTGGTACCACACTGAAACAGTCAATTAAACCTGGTTTGGATCAATATTTTAGAGGATAACACATGTTAGGTCTAGGTTAGGTCTGGGATTTGCCCTCATCTGACTCATACTTTCGCACACTTCACATACTCTTTGAACAGATCCTGGGTTTTTTTCTGGTTTGGTTCACGTAGTAAGGTGGTACCACACTGAAACATTCAATTAAACCTGGTCTTGATAAATATTTTAGAGGATAACGCATGTTAGGTCTGGGTTAGGTCTAGGATTTGCCCTCATCAGGCTCATACTTTCGCATATTTCTCATACTTCATGGGCTATTTCTGGATTGTATCACGTAGTAATGTGGTACCACGCTGAAACAGTCAATTAAACCTGGTTTCGATCAATATTTTAGAGGAAAACGCATGTTAGGTCTGGGTTAGGTCTAGGATTTGCCCTCGTCGGGCTCATAATTTCGCATATTTCTCATACTTCATGGCTAGATCCTGGGCTATTTCTGGATTGGATCACATAGTCATGTGGTACCACACTGAAACATTCCATTAAACCTGGTTTGGATCAATATTTTAGAGGATAACACATGTTAGGTCTAGGTTAAGTCTGGGATTTGCCCTCATCTGACTCATACTTTCGCACACTTCACATACTCGTTGAACAGATCCTGGGTTATTTTCTGGTTTGGATCACATAGTAATGTGGTACCAAACTGAAACAGTCGATTAAACCAGGTTTCGATCAATACTTTTGAGGATAACGCATGTTTGGTCTAGGTTAGGCCTGGGATTTTCACTCATCAGACTCATACTTTCGCATTCTTCACATACTTGTTGAACGGATCCTGGGTTTTTTCTGGTTTGGATCACGTAGTAATGTGGGCCACACTGAAACAGTCAATTAAACCTGGTTTCGACCAATATTTTAGAGAATAATTCATGTTAGGTCTAGGTTAGGTCTGGGATTTGCTCTCATCAGGCTCATTCTTTCGCATATTTCTCATACTTGATGGCTAGATCCTGGGCTTTTTCTGGATTGCATCACGTAGTAATGAAGTACAACACTGAAACAGTCAATTAAACCTGGTTTCCATCAATATTTTAGAGGACAACGCAAGTTAGGTCTTGGTAAGGCCAGAGATTTTCACTGATCAGACTCATACATTCGCATTCTTCACATACTTGTTGAACGGATCCTGGGTTTTTTCTGGTTTGGATCACGTAGTAATGTGGTACCACACTGAAACATTCTATTAAACCTGGCCTTGATAAATATTTTAGAGGATAACGCATGTTAGGTCTAGGTTAGCTCTGGGATTTTCACTCATCAGACCCATACTTTCGCATTCTTCACATACTTGTTGAACGGATCCTGGGTTTTTTCTGGTTTGGATCGCGTAGTAATGTGTGACCACACTGAAACAATCAACTAAACCTGGTCTTGATAAATATTTTAGAGGATAACGCATGTTAGGTCTGGGATAGGTCTGGGATTTGCCCTCATCAGACTCATACTTTCGCACACTTCACATACTCGTTGAACAGATCCTGGGTTATTTTCTGGTTTGGATCACATAGTAATGTGGTACCACACTGAAACAGTCGATTAAACCAGGTTTCGATCAATATTTTTGATGATAACGCATGTTAGGTCTAGGTTAGGCCTGGGATTTTCACTCATCAAATTCATACTTTCGCATTCTTCACATACTTGTTGAACGGATCCTGGGTTTTTCTGGTTTGGATCGCGTAGTAATGTGTGACCACACTGAAACAGTCAATTAAACCTGGTTTCGATCAATATTTTAGAGGATAACGCAAGTTAGGTCTGGGATAGGTCTGGGATTTGCCCTCATCAGGCTCATACTTTCGCGTTTTTCACATACTTGTTGAACAGATCCTGGGTTTTTTCTGGTTTGGATCACGTAGTAGTGTGGTACCACACAGAAACAGTCCATTAAACCTGGTTGCGATCAATATTTTAGAGGATAACGCATGTTAGGTCTAGGTTAGGTCTAGGATTTGCCCTCATCAGGCTCATTCTTTCGCATATTTCTTATACTTGATGGCTAGATCCTAGGCTTTTTCTGGATTGCATCACGTAGTAATGTGGTTCCGCACTGAAACATTCAATTAAACCTGGTCTTGATAAATATTTTAGAGGATAACGCATGTTAGGTCTGGGATAGGTGTGGGATTTGCCATCATCAGGCTCATACTTTCGCAGTTTTAACATGCATGCTGACCTGATCGAGGGTTTTTTCTGCTTTGGATCACGTAGTAAAGTGGTACCACACTAAAATTGTCAATTAAACCTGGTTTCGATCAATATTTTAGAGGATATCGCAAGTTAGGTCTGGGATAGGTCTGTGATTTGCCCTCATCAGACTCATACTTTCGCACACTTCACATACTCGTTGATCAGATCCTGGGTTTTTTTCTGGTTTGGTTCACGTAGTAATGTGGTACCACACTGAAACATTCAATTAAACCTGGTCTTGATAAATATTCTAGAGGATAACGCATGTTAGGTCTGGGTTAGGTCTAGGATTTGCCCTCATCAGGCTCATACTTTCGCATTGTTCAAAGATCGAGTTAATTCGATTTATTTAAACCCGTAATTAGCCGTTAATCCGCTTTGTTTTCAATATACGCGACCGACCAGAACATTTTAGGTCGACGCGTCCGCGACTCGAAACAGAAGGCAGCAGAAAAACTCTCGCTCCTTGAGTTTTTCTGTAAGTCACGCGAGCAGTACAGTAACGTTCGATTTCGAACTTTTCGGTTAAACGCTCGACCATAGAGAAGGTGCGATAATTACATGTTAGAAAAAGACGGACGAGAGCCACGGCGACAGCGCCGCGCGTCGGAGGATTCCCCCTCTCTTACGCGTACTTTTCGGCAGCTCGTGCTCGTCCGTCACTTGCAAACGAGAGCCTGCCAAGCGCGGATCGATACACGATCACGCTTTACCTAATTTAAAATATTCCGAATTGCTTCGAGTTATTCGAGCATTCGTTGAAATTCAACAGGCCCTCACAATATTCGAATTGCTTCGAGTTATTCGAGCATTCGAAAAAATTACGAAAAAAAAGGCATAAAGAAAATTCTCGGGTTCTAGCGGTTGATTCCCACGCGACGTTGAAAGTTCGAGTTATTCGAACTTTCACAAAGCGGGCAACCGACGTATAGCCGCAGCTTTACGGGATTAGCTTGCGTAAGCAAACTGCCCCCAGTAAACTGCGTGTAATTCCGGTTGTCGAATCAAACCAGTTAATCGATTCGGTCGTGAGTACGACCCGATTAAAGACTGCGGGAAACTCTTTGGTATCATCGAGTTCCCGAATTTTCCCCGTATCGCTGCAAACAGCGGTCGTGCGAGAGGTATCGAGATTAAGACTCGATCCTCCCTTGATTCAATCGAACGGTCTTACAACCACCTAAAGGGGCCTTATTGGCGTAAATACCTTGGGTGGACTTGCCGCCTTCCAGTCGGAGCGTGGGACGAGTTATTCTAAGCCCAGCTTCCGGCGAATGCCAGAGCGTTGTTCTCTGATCGCCAGTCTTGTACGGTCACTGCGCGTAGAACGCGACTCACAAGGCGTCGTGGTGCCAGTCTCAATAGTAAGACGTCCTATACGCCATTGAAAGACTGCACCGCATCGTGTTCCGTACACACGCATACGAAGACGGTAAGGGGCCGAGGACCGGGTGACGGTTGGAGCCTTACAACCTCCCTCTAGGCAGCCTCTCCTGCGACAATCAAGTGTTGCAGTCGAACAGAAAACCGAGAGGAAATTCCCTAATTGGAAGAAAGCGAGCGATTCCCGGTTTAAAGGGAACGCTCACACACGTACAGTCCACTAGCTTAGCTGCGTATCGCGGCGGCAGAGATTCCCGCTCCTAGGTGCGACAAGCACCGACCAGGAGCGTACCAAAGAGAGAAAGACAAGCGACGTGACTCACGTCGACAGGTATTTAACGCCTAGTCGTATCTCTTTCTGTTTCAGGGTAACAACACGGGCCGCAACACAGATCGTCTGGCAGACGGCCGATTGTCAAAAAACCTATACCGACCAAATAAACGGCTTGGTCGCATAAGGCGATCCGGTGAAAACAAAATTATAATTGTCTCGCTTATTCTCCGTCTGTTCCTTCCCTCGAGATCCGGACCCCCGTTAGGCGAGGTATTTTCAAACCTCCTCCCCCTAACATAAGGTCCTTCGAGCCGGATCGAAACGAGGTTGATTGGAACGGGAAAAGAGTGAACACTCTTGTGCGTGAAGGTTTACCACGACAGAGTTTAAATCGAGTTGATTGCCCCTCGATATTTTCAAACCTCCTCCCCCTAACACGCATATTTCTCATACTTCATGGCTAGATCCTGGGCTATTTCTGGATTGTATCACGTAGTAATGTGGTACCACGCTGAAACATTCAATTAAACCTGGTCTTGATAAATATTTTAGAGGATAACGCAAGTTAGGTCTGGGATAGGTCTGGGATTTGCCCTCATCAGACTCATACTTACGCACACTTCACATACTCGTTGAACAGATCCTGGGTTATTTTCTGGTTTGGATCACATACTAATGTGGTACCAAACTGAAACAGTCGATTAAACCAGGTTTCGATCAATATTTTTGAGGATAACGCATGTTAGGTCTAGGTTAGGCCTGGGATTTTCACTCATCAAACTCATACTTTCGCATTCTTCACATACTTGTTGAACGGATCATGGGTTTTTTCTGGTTTGCATCACGTAGTAATGTGGGACCACACTGAAACAGTCAATTAAACCTGGTTTCGATCAATATTTTAGAGGATAACGCAAGTTAGGTCTGGGATAGGTCTGGGATTTGCCCTCATCAGACTCATACTTTCGCACACTTCACATATTCGTTGAACAGATCCTGGGTTATTTTCTGGTTTGGATCACATAGTAATGTGGTACCACACTGAAACAGTCGATTAAACCAGGTTTCGATCAATATTTTAGAGGATAACGCATGTTAGGTCTAGGTCAGGCCTGGGATTTTCACTCATCAGACTCATACTTTCGCATTCTTCACATACTTGTTGAACGGATCCTGGGTTTTTTCTGGTTTGGATCACGTAGTAATGTGGGACCACACTGAAACAATCAATTAAACCTGGTCTTGATAAATATTTTAGAGGTTAACGCATGTTTGGTCTGGGTTAGGTCTAGGATTTGCCCTCGTCAGGCTCATACTTTCGCATATTTCTCATACTTCATGGCTAGATCCTGGGCTATTTCTGGATTGGATCACGTAGTAATGTGGTACCACACTGAAACTGTCAATTAAGCCTGGTTTCGATCAATATTTTAGAGGATAACGCAAGTTAGGTCTGGGATAGGTCTGGGATTTGCCCTCATCAGGCTCATACTTTCGCGTTTTTCACATACTTGTTGAACAGATCCTGGGTTTTTTCTGGTTTGGATTACGTAGTAGTGTGTTTCCACACTGAAACAGTCCATTAAACCTGGTTTGGATCAATATCTTAGAGGATAACGCATGTTAGGTCTAGGTTAGGTCTGGGATTTTCACTCATCAGACCCATACTTTCGCATTCTTCACATACTTGTTGAACGGATCCTGGGTTTTTTCTGGTTTGGATCGCGTAGTAATGTGTGACCACACTGAAACAATCAACTAAACCTGGTCTTGATAAATATTTTAGAGGATAACGCATGTTAGGTCTGGGATAGGTCTGGGATTTGCCCTCATCAGACTCATACTTTCGCACACTTCACATACTCGTTGAACAGATCCTGGGTTATTTTCTGGTTTGGATCACATAGTAATGTGGTACCACACTGAAACAGTCGATTAAACCATGTTTCGATCAATATTTTTGATGATAACGCATGTTAGGTCTAGGTTAGGCCTGGGATTTTCACTCATCAAATTCATACTTTCGCATTCTTCACATACTTGTTGAACGGATCCTGGGTTTTTTCTGGTTTGGATCGCGTAGTAATGTGTGACCACACTGAAACAGTCAATTAAACCTGGTTTCGATCAATATTTTAGAGGATAACGCAAGTTAGGTCTGGGATAGGTCTGGGATTTGCCCTCATCAGGCTCATACTTTCGCGTTTTTCACATACTTGTTGAACAGATCCTGGGTTTTTTCTGGTTTGGATCACGTAGTAATGTGGTACCACACTGAAACATTCTATTAAACGTGGTCTTGATAAATATTTTAGAGGATAACGCATCTTAGGTCTGGGTTAGGTCTAAGATTTGCCCTCATCAGGCTCATACTTTCGCATATTTCTCATACTTCATGGCTAGATCCTGGGCTGTTCCTGCATTGTATCACGTAGTAATGTGGTACCACACTGAAACAGTCAATTAAACCTGGTTTCGATCAATATTTTAGAGGATAACGCAAGTTAGGTCTGGGATAGGTCTGGGATTTGCCCTCATCAGGCTCATACTTTCGCGTTTTTCACATACTTGTTGAACAGATCCTGGGTTTTTTCTGGATTGTATCACGTAGTAATGTGGTACCACGCTGAAACATTCAATTAAACCTGGTCTTGATAAATATATTAGAGGATAACGCATGTTAGGTCTAGGTTAGGTCTGGGATTTTCACTCATCAGACCCATACTTTCGCATTCTTCACATACTTGTTGAACGGATCCTGGGTTTTTTCTGGTTTGGATCGCGTAGTAATGTGGTACCACGCTGAAACATTCAATTAAACCTGGTCTTGATAAATATATTAGAGGATAACGCAAGTTAGGTCTGGGTTAGGCCTGGGATTTTCACTCATCAGACTCATACTTTCGCATTCTTCACATACTTGTTGAACGGATCCTGGGTTTTTTCTGGTTTGGATCACGTAGTAATGTGGTACCACACTGAAACATTCTATTAAACGTGGTCTTGATAAATATTTTAGAGGATAACGCATCTTAGGTCTGGGTTAGGTCTAAGATTTGCCCTCATCAGGCTCATACTTTCGCATATTTCTCATACTTCATGGCTAGATCCTGGGCTTTTTCTGGATTGCATCACGTAGTAATGAAGTACAACACTGAAACAGTCAATTAAACCTGGTTTGCATCAATATTTTAGAGGACAACGCAAGTTAGGTCTTGGTAAGGCCAGAGATTTTCACTGATCAGACTCATACATTCGCATTCTTCACATACTTGTTGAACGGATCCTGGGTTTTTTCTGGTTTGGATCACGTAGTAATGTGGTACCACACTGAAACATTCTATTAAACGTGGTCTTGATAAATATTTTAGAGGATAACGCATCTTAGGTCTGGGTTAGGTCTAAGATTTGCCCTCATCAGGCTCATACTTTCGCATATTTCTCATACTTCATGGCTAGATCCTGGGCTGTTCCTGCATTGTATCACGTAGTAATGTGGTACCACACTGAAACAGTCAATTAAACCTGGTTTCGATCAATATTTTAGAGGATAACGCAAGTTAGGTCTGGGATAGGTCTAGGATTTGCCCTCATCAGGCTCTTACTATCGCATATTTCTCATACTTCATGGCTAGATCCTGGGCTATTTCTGGAATGGGTCACGTAGTAAAGTGGTACCACACTGAAACATTCAATGAAACCTGTTTTGGATAAATATTTTAGAGGATAACGCAAGTTAGGTCTGGGATATGTCTGGGATTTGCCCTCATCAGGCTCATTCTTTCGCATATTTCTCATACTTGATGGCTAGATCCTGGGCTTTTTCTGGATTGCATCACGTAGTAATGAAGTACAACACTGAAACAGTCAATTAAACCTGGTTTGCATCAATATTTTAGAGGACAACGCAAGTTAGGTCTTGGTAAGGCCAGAGATTTTCACTGATCAGACTCATACATTCGCATTCTTCACATACTTGTTGAACGGATCCTGGGTTTTTTCTGGTTTGGATCACGTAGTAATGTGGTACCACACTGAAACATTCTATTAAACGTGGTCTTGATAAATATTTTAGAGGATAACGCATCTTAGGTCTGGGTTAGGTCTAAGATTTGCCCTCATCAGGCTCGCAGTTTCGCGTTTTTCACCTACTTGTTAAACAGATCCTGGGTTTTTTCTGGATTGGATCACGTAGTAATGTGGTACCACACTAAAACATTCAATGAAACCTGGTTTGCATCAATATTTTAGAGGACAACGCAAGTTAGGTCTTGGTAAGGCCAGAGATTTTCACTGATCAGACTCATACATTCGCATTCTTCACATACTTGTTGAACGGATCCTGGGTTTTTTCTGGTTTGGATCACGTAGTAATGTGGTACCACACTGGAACATTCTATTAAACGTGGTCTTGATAAATATTTTAGAGGATAACGCATGTTAGGTCTGGGTTACGTCTAGGATTTGCCCTCATCAGGCTCATACTTTCGCATATTTCTCATACTTCATGGCTAGATCCTGGGCTTTTTCTGGTTTGGATCTCGTAGTAATGTGGGTCCACACTGAAACAATCAATTAAACCTGGTCTTGATAAATATTTTAGAGGATAACGCATGTTAGGTCTGGGATAGGTCTGGGATTTGCCCTCATCAGGCATATTTCATCATACTTTCGCACACTTCACGTACTCGTTGAACAGATCCTGCGTTATTTTCTGGTTTGGATCACATAGTTATGTGGTACCACACTGAAACATTCCATTAAACCTGGTTTGGATCAATATTTTAGAGGATAACGCATGTTAGGTCTAGGTTAGGTCTGGGATTTGCCCTCATCTGACTCATACTTTCGCACACTTCACATACTCGTTGAACAGATCCTGGGTTATTTACTGGTTTGGATCACATAGTAATGTGGTACCACACTGAAACTGTCCATTGAACCAGGTTTCGATCAATATTTTTGAGGATAACGCATGTTAGGTCTAGGTTAGGCCTGGGATTTTCACTCATCAGACTCATACTTTCGCATTCTTCACATACTTGTTGAACGGATCCTGGGTTTTTTCTGGTTTGCATCACGTAGTAATGTGGGACCACACTGAAACAATCAATTAAACCTGGTCTTGATAAATATTTTAGAGGATAACACATGTTAGGTCTGGGTTAGGACTAGGATTTGCCCTCATCAGGCTCATACTTTCGCATATTTCTCATACTTCATGGCTAGATCCTTGGCTATTTCTGGATTGTATCACGTAGTTAAGTGGTACCACACTGAAACAGTCGATTAAACCAGGTTTCGATCAATATTTTTGAGGATAACGCATGTTAGGTCTAGGTTAGGCCTGGGATTTTCACTCATCAGACTCATACTTTCGCATTCTTCACATACTTGTTGAACGGATCCTGGGTTTTTTCTGGTTTGGATCACGTAGTAATATGGGTCCACACTGATACAATCAACTAAACCTGGTCTTGATAAATATTTTAGAGGATAACGCATGTTAGGTCTGGGATAGGTCTGGGATTTGCCCTCATCAGACTCATACTTTCGCACACTTCACATACTCGTTGAGCAGATCCTGGGTTATTGTCTGGTTTGGATCACATAGTAATGTGGTACCACACTGAAACAGTCGATTAAACCAGGTATCGATCAATATTTTTGAGGATAACGCATGTTAGGTCTAGGTTAGGCATGGGATTTTCACTCATCAGACTCATACTTTCGCATTCTTCACTTACTTGTTGAACGGATCCTGGGCAATTTCTGGATTGGATCACGTAGTAAGGTGGTACCACACTGAAACATTCAATGAAACCTTGTCTGGATAAATATTTTAGAGGATAACGCATCTTAGGTCTGGGTTAGGTCTAAGATTTGCCCTCATCAGGCTCACAGTTTCGCGTTTTTCACATACTTGTTGAACAGATCCTGGGTTTTTTCTGGTCTGGATCACGAAGTAGTGTGGTACCACACTGAAATAGTCCATTAAACCTGGTTTCGCTCAATATTTCAGAGGATAACGCATGTTAGGTCTAGGTTAGGTCTGGGATTTGCTCTCATCAGGCTCATTCTTTCGCATATTTCTCATACTTGATGGCTAGATCCTGGGCTTTTTCTGGTTTGCATCACGTAGTAATGTAGTACCACACTGAAACAGTCAATGAAACCTGGTTTCCATCAATATTTTAGAGGACAACGCAAGTTAGATCTTGGTAAGGCCAGAGATTTTCCCTGATCAGACTCATACATTCGCATTCTTCACATACTTGTTGAACGGATCCTGGGTTTTTTCTGGTTTGGGTCACGTACTAATGTGGGACCACACTGAAACAGTCAATTAAACCTGGTTTCGACCAATATTTTAGAGAATAATTCATGTTAGGTCTAGGTTAGGTCTGGGATTTGCTCTCATCAGGCTCATACTTTCGCATTCTTCACATACTTGTTGAACGGATCCTGGGCTTTTCTGGTTTGGATCACGTAGTAATGTGGGTCCACACTGAAACAATCAATTAAACCTGGTCTTGATAAATATTCGAGAGGATAACGCATGTTAGGTCTGGGATAGGTGTGGGATTTGCCCTCATCGGGCATATTTCATCATACTTTCGCACACTTCACATACTCGTTGAACAGATCCTGCGTTATTTTCTGGTTTGGATCACATAGTCATGTGGTACCACACTGAAACATGCCATTAAACCTGGTTTGGATCAATATTTCAGAGGATAACACATGTTAGGTCTAGGTTAGGTCTGGGATTTGCCCTCATCTGACTCATACTTTCGCACACTTCACATACTCTTTGAACAGATCCTGGGTTATTTTCTGGTTTGGATCACATAGTAATGTGGTACCACACTGAAACAGTCGATTAAACCAGGTTTCGATCAATATTTTAGAGGAAAACGCATGTTAGGTCTGGGTTAGGTCTAGGATTTGCCCTCGTCAGGCTCATAATTTCGCATATTTCTCATACTTCATGGCTAGATCCTAGGCTATTTCTGGATTGGATCACGTAGTAATGTGGTACCACACTGAAACAGTCAATTAAACCTGGTTTGGATCAATATTTTAGAGGATAACACATGTTAGGTCTAGGTTAGGTCTGGGATTTGCCCTCATCTGACTCATACTTTCGCACACTTCACATACTCTTTGAACAGATCCTGGGTTTTTTTCTGGTTTGGTTCACGTAGTAAGGTGGTACCACACTGAAACATTCAATTAAACCTGGTCTTGATAAATATTTTAGAGGATAACGCATGTTAGGTCTGGGTTAGGTCTAGGATTTGCCCTCATCAAGCACACACTTTCGCATATTTCTCATACTTCATGGGCTATTTCTGGATTGTATCACGTAGTAATGTGGTACCACGCTGAAACAGTCAATTAAACCTGGTTTCGATCAATATTTTAGAGGAAAACGCATGTTAGGTCTGGGTTAGGTCTAGGATTTGCCCTCGTCAGGCTCATAATTTCGCATATTTCTCATACTTCATGGCTAGATCCTGGGCTATTTCTGGATTGGGTCATGTAGTAAAGTGGTACCACACTGAAACATTCAATGAAACCTGTTTTGGATAAATATTTTAGAGGATAACGCAAGTTAGGTCTGGGATATGTCTGGGATTTGCCCTCATCAGGCTCATTCTTTCGCATATTTCTCATACTTGATGGCTAGAACCTGGGCTTTTTCTGGATTGCATCACGTAGTAATGAAGTACAACACTGAAACAGTCAATTAAACCTGGTTTGCATCAATATTTTAGAGGACAACGCAAGTTAGGTCTTGGTAAGGCCAGAGATTTTCACTGATCAGACTCATCCTTTCGCATTCTTCACATACTTGTTGAACGGATCCTGGGTTTTTTCTGGTTTGGATCTCGTAGTAATGTGGGACCACACTGAAACAGTCCACTAAACCTGGTTTCGACCAATATTTTAGAGAATAATTCATGTTTGGTCTAGGTTAGGTCTGGGATTTGCTCTCATCAGGCTCATTCTTTCGCATATTTCTCATACTTGATGGCTAGATCCTGGGCTTTTTCTGGATTGCATCACGTAGTAATGAAGTACAACACTGAAACAGTCAATTAAACCTGGTTTCGCTCAATATTTTAGAGGATAACGCATGTTAGGTCTAGGTCAGGCCAGGTTTTTTCACTCATCAGACTCATACTTTCGCATTCTTCACATACTTGTTGAACGGATCCTGGGTTTTTTCTGGTTTGGATCACGTAGTAATATGGGTCCACACTGATACAATCAACTAAACCTGGTCTTGATAAATATTTTAGAGGATAACGCATGTTAGGTCTGGGATAGGTCTGGGATTTGCCCTCATCAGACTCATACTTTCGCACACTACACATACTCGTTGAACAGATCCTGGGTTATTGTCTGGTTTGGATCACATAGTAATGTGGTACCACACTGAAACAGTCGATTAAACCAGGTATCGATCAATATTTTTGAGGATAACGCATGTTAGGTCTAGGTTAGGCATGGGATTTTCACTCATCAGACTCATACTTTCGCATTCTTCACATACTTGTTGAACGGATCCTGGGCTATTTCTGGATTGGATCACGTAGTAAGGTGGTACCACACTGAAACATCCAATGAAACCTTGTCTGGATAAATATTTTAGAGGATAACGCATCTTAGGTCTGGGTTAGGTCTAAGATTTGCCCTCATCAGGCTCACAGTTTCGCGTTTTTCACATACTTGTTGAACAGATCCTGGGTTTTTTCTGGTTTGGATCACGAAGTAGTGTGGTACCACACTGAAATAGTCCATTAAACCTGGTTTCGCTCAATATTTCAGAGGATAACGCATGTTAGGTCTAGGTTAGGTCTGGGATTTGCTCTCATCAGGCTCATTCTTTCGCATATTTCTCATACTTGATGGCTAGATCCTGGGCTTTTTCTGGTTTGCATCACGTAGTAATGTAGTACCACACCGAAACAGTCAATGAAACCTGGTTTCCATCAATATTTTAGAGGACAATGCAAGTTAGGTCTTGGTAAGGCCAGAGATTTTCACTGATCAGACTCATACATTCGCATTCTTCACATACTTGTTGAACGGATCCTGGGTTTTTTCTGGTTTGGATCACGTAGTAATGTGGTACCATACTGAAACATTCTATTAAACCTGGTTTCGCTCAATATTTTAGAGGATAACGCATGTTAGGTCTAGGTCAGGCCTGGTTTTTTCACTCATCAGACTCATACTTTCGCATTCTTCACATACTTGTTGAACGGATCCTGGGTTTTTTCTGGTTTGGGTCACGTACTAATGTGGGACCACACTGAAACAGTCAATTAAACCAGGTTTCGACCAATATTTTACAGAATAATTCATGTTAGGTCTAGGTTAGTTCTGGGATTTGGTCTCCTCAGGCTCATACTTTCGCATTCTTCACATACTTGTTGAACGGATCCTGGGTTTTTTCTGGTTTGGATCACGTAGTAATGTGGGTCCACACTGAAACAATCAATTAAACCTGGTCTTGATAAATATTTGAGAGGATAACGCATGTTAGGTCTGGGATAGGTGTGGGATTTGCCCTCATCAGGCATATTTCATCATACTTTCGCACACTTCACATACTCGTTGAACAGATCCTGCGTTATTTTCTGGTTTGGATCACATAGTCATGTGGTACCACACTGAAACATTCCATTAAACCTGGTTTGGATCAATATTTCAGAGGATAACACATGTTAGGTCTAGGTTAGGTCTGGGATTTGCCCTCATCTGACTCATACTTTCGCACACTTCACATACTCTTTGAACAGATCCTGGGTTATTTTCTGGTTTGGATCACATAGTAATGTGGTACCACACTGAAACAGTCGATTAAACCAGGTTTCGATCAATATTTTAGAGGAAAACGCATGTTAGGTCTGGGTTAGGTCTAGGATTTGCCCTCGTCAGGCTCATAATTTCGCATATTTCTCATACTTCATGGCTAGATCCTGGGCTATTTCTGGATTAGATCACGTAGTAATGTGGTACCACACTGAAACAGTCAATTAAACCTGGCTTCGATCAATATTTTAGAGGATAACGCAAGTTAGGTCTGGTATAGGTCTGGGATTTGCCCTCATCAGGCTCATACCTTCGCGTTTTTCACATACTTGTTGAACAGATCCTCGGTTTTTTCTGGTTTGGATCACGTAGTTGTGTGGCACCACACAGAAACAGTCCATTAAACCTGGTTGCGATCAATATTTTAGAGGATAACGCATGTTAGGTCTGGGTTACGTCTAGGATTTGCCCTCATCAGGCTCATACTTTCGCATATTTCTCATACTTCATGGCTAGATCCTGGGCTGTTTCTGCATTGTATCACGTAGTAATGTGGTACCACGCTGAAACAGTCAATTAAACCTGGTTTCGATCAATATTTTAGAGGATAACGCAAGTTAGGTCTGGGATAGGTCTAGGATTTGCCCTCATCAGGCTCTTACTATCGCATATTTCTTATACTCGTTGATCAGATCCTGGGTTTTTTTCTGGTTTGATTCACGTAGTAATGTGGTACCACACTGAACCATTCAATTAAACCTGGTCTTGATAAATATTTTAGAGGATAACGCATGTTAGGTCTGGGTTAGGTCTAGGATTTGCCCTCATCAGGCTCATACTTTCGCATATTTCTCATACTTCATGGCTAGATCCTGGGCTATTTTTGGATTGTATCACGTAGTAATGTGGTACCACGCTGAAACATTCAATTAAACCTGGTCTTGATAAATATTTTAGAGGATAACGTATGTTAGGTCTGGGTTACGTTTAGGATTTGCCCTCATCAGGCTAATACTTTCGCGTTTTTCACATACTTGTTGAACTGATCCTGGGTTTTTTCTGGTTTGGATCGCGTAGTAATGTGGTTCCACACTGAAACAGTCGATTAAACCAGGTTTCGATCAATATTTTTGGGAATAACGCATGTTAGGTCTAGGTTAGGCCTGGGATTTTCACTCATCAGACTCATACTTTCGCATTCTTCACATACTTGTTGAACGGATCCTGCGTTTTTTCTGGTTTGGATCACGTAGTAATGTGGGACCACATTGAAACAGTCAATTAAATCTGGTTTCGACCAATATTTTAGATCATAATACATGTTAGGTCTAGGTTAGGTCTGGGATTTGCTCTCATCAGGCTCATTCTTTCGCATATTTCTCATACTTGATGGCTAGATCCTGGGCTTTTTCTGGATTGCATCACGTAGTAATGAAGTACAACACTGAAACAGTCAATTAAACCTGGTTTCCATCAATACTTTAGAGGACAACGCAAGTTAGGTCTGGGATAGGTCTGGGATTTGCCCTCATCAGGCTCATACTTTCGCGTTTTTCACATACTTGTTGAACAGATCCTGGGTATTTTCTGGTTTGGATCCCGTAGTAGTGTTGTACCATACTGGAACAGTCCATTAAACCTGGTTTCGCTCAATATTTTAGAGGATAACGCATGTTAGGTCTAGGGCAGGCCTGGGATTTTCACTCATCGCACTCATACTTTCGCATTCTTCACATACTTGTTGAACGGATCCTGGGTTTTTTCTGGTTTGGATCACGTAGTAATGTGGTACCACACTAAAACTGTCAATTAAACCTGGTCTTGATAAATATATTAGAGGATAACGCATGTTAGGTCTGGGATAGGTCTGGGATTTGCCCTCATGAGACTCAGACTTTCGCACACTTCACATACTCGTTGAACAGATCCTGGGTTATTTTCTGGTTTGGATCACATAGTAATGTGGTACCACACTGAAACAGTCGATTAAACCTGGTTTCGCTCAATATTTTAGAGGATAACGCATGTTAGGTCTAGGTCAGGCCTGGGATTTTCACTCATCGGACTCATAGTTTCGCATTCTTCACATACTTCTTGAACGGATCCTGGGTTTTTTCTGGTTTGGATCACGAAGTAGTGTGGTACCACACTGAAATAGTCCATTAAACCTGGTTTCGCTCAATATTTCAGAGGATAACGCATCTTAGGTCTGGGTTAGGTCTAAGATTTGCCCTCATCAGGCTCACAGTTTCGCGTTTTTCACATACTTGTTGAACAGATCCTGGGTTTTTTCTGGTTTGGATCACGAAGTAGTGTGGTACCACACTGAAATAGTCCATTAAACCTGGTTTCGCTCAATATTTTAGAGGATAACGCATGTTAGGTCTAGGTTAGGTCTGGGATTTGCTCTCATCAGGCTCATTCTTTCGCATATTTCTCATACTTGATGGCTAGATCCTGGGCTTTTTCTGGATTGCATCACGTAGTAATGTAGCACCACACTGAAACAGTCAATGAAACCTGGTTTCCATCAATATTTTAGAGGACAAGGCAAGTTTGGTCTTGGTAAGGCCAGAGATTTTCACTGATCAGACCCATACATTCGCATTCTTCACATACTTGTTGAACGGATCCTGGGTTTTTTCAGGTTTGGATCACGTAGTAATGTGGTACCACACTGAAACATTCTATTAAACCTGGTCTTGATAAATATTTTAGAGGATAACGCATGTTAGGTCTGGGTTACGTCTAGGATTTGCCCTCATCAGGCTCATACTTTCGCATATTTCTCATACTTCATGGCTAGATCCTGGGCTGTTTCTGCATTGTATCACGTAGTAATGTGGTACCACGCTGAAACAGTCAGTTAAACCTGGTTTCGATCAATATTTTAGAGGATAACGCAAGTTAGGTCTGGGTTACGTCTAGGATTTGCCCTCATGAGGCTCATACTTTCGCATATTTCTCATACTTCATGGCTAGATCCTGGGCTGTTTCTGCATTGTATCACGTAGTAATGTGGTACCACGCTGAAACAGTCAGTTAAACCTGGTTTCGATCAATATTTTAGAGGATAACGCATCTTAGGTCTGGGTTTGGTCTAAGATTTGCCCTCATCAGGCTCGCAGTTTCGCGTTTTTCACCTACTTGTTAAACAGATCCTGGGTTTTTTCTGGTTTGGATCACGTAGTAATGTGGTACCACACTAAAACAGTCAATTAACCCTGGTTTCGATCAATATTTTAGAGGATAACGCAAGCTAGGTCTGGGATAGGTCTGGGATTAGCCCTCATCAGACTCATACTTTCGCACACTTCACATACTCGTTGACAAGATCCTGGGGTTTTTTCTGGTTTGGATCACGTAGTAATGCGATTCCACACTGAAACAGTCGATTAAACCTGGTTTCGATCAATATTTTAGAGGATAACGCAAGTTAGGTCTGGAATAGGTCTGGGATTTGCCCTCATCAGGCTCATACTTTCGCGTTTTTCACATACTAGTTGAACAGATCCTGGGTTTTTTCTGGCTTGAATCCCGTAGTAGTGTGGTACCACACTGAAACAGTCCATTAAACCTGGTTTCGCTCAATATTTTAGATAATAACGCATGTTAGGTCTAGGTCAGGCCTGGTTTTTTCACTCATCAGACTCATACTTTCGCATTCTTCACATACTTGTTGAACGGATCCTGGGTTTTTTGTGGTTTGGATCACGTAGTTATGTGGGTCCACACTGAAACAATCAATTAAACCTGGTCTTGATAAATATTTTAGAGGATAACGCATGTTAGGTCTGGGATAGGTCTGCGATTTGCCCTCATCAGACTCATACTTTCGCACACTTCACATACTCGTTGAACAGATCCTGGGTTATTTTCTGGTTTGGATCACATAGTAATGTGGTACCACACTGAAACAGTCGATTAAACCAGGTTTCGATCAATATTTTTGAGGATAACGCATGTTAGGTCTAGGTTAGGCCTGGGATTTTCACTCATCAGACTCATACTTTCGCATTCTTCACATACCTGTTGAACGGATCCTGGGTTTTTTCTGGTTTGGATCACGTAGTAATGTGGGTCCACACTGAAACAATCAATTAAACCTGGTCTTGATAAATATTTTAGAGGATAACGCATGTTAGGTCTGGGATAGGTCTGGGATTTGCCCTCATCAGACTCATACTTTCGCACACTTCACATACTCGTTGAACAGATCCTGGGTTATTTTCTGGTTTGGATCACGTAGTAATGTGGTACCACACTGAAACAGTCGATTAAACCAGGTTTCGATCAATATTTTTGAGGACAACGCATGTTAGGTCTAGGTGAGGCCTGGGATTTTCACTCATCAGACTCATACTTTCGCATTCTTCACATACTTGTGAAACTGATCGTGGGTTTTTTCTGGTTTGGATCACGTAGTAATGTGGTTCCACACTGAAACAGTCGGTTAAACCTGGTTTCGATCAATATTTTAGAGGATAACGCAAGTTAGGTCTGGGATAGGTCTGGGATTTGCCCTCATCAGACTCATACCTACGCACACTTCACATACTCGTTGAACAGATCCTGGGTTATTTTCTGGTTTGGATCACATAGTAATGTGGTACCAAACTGAAACAGTCGATTAAACCAGGTTTCGATCAATATTTTTGAGGATAACGCATGTTAGGTCTAGGTTAGGCCTGGGATTTTCACTCATCAGACTCATACATTCGCATTCCTCACATACTTGTTGAACGGATCCTGGGTTTTTTCTGGCTTGTATCACGTAGTAATGTGGTACCACAGTGAAACAGTCCATTAAACCTGGTTTGGATCAATATTTTAGAGGATAACGCATGTTAGGTCTAGGATAGCCCTGGGATTTTCACTCATCAGACTCATACTTTCGCATTCTTCTTATACTTGTTGAACTGATCCTGGGTTTTTTCTGGTTTGGATCACGTAGTAATGTGGTACCACACTGAAACAGTCGATTAAACCTGGTTTCGATCAATATTTTAGAGGATAACGCAAGTTAAGTCTGGGATTGGTCTGGGATTTGACCTCATCAGACTCATACTTTCGCACACTTCACATACTCGTTGAACAGATCCTGGGTTATTTTCTGGTTTGGATCACATAGTAATGTGGTACTACACTGAAACAGTCGATTAAACCAGGTTTCGATCAATATTTTTGAGGATAACGCATGTTAGGTCTAGGTTAGCCCTGGGATTTTCACTCATCAGACTCATACTTTCGCATATTTCTCATACTTGATGGCTATATCCTGGGCTTTTTCTGGACTGCATCACGTAGTAATGAAGTACAACATTGAAACAGTCAATTAAACCTGGTTTCCATCAATATCTTGGAGGACAACGCAAGTTAGGTCTGGCATAGGTCTGGGATTCGCCCTCATCAGGCTCATACTTTCGCGTTTTTCACATATTTGTTGAACAGATCCTGGGTTTTTTCTGGTTTGTATCACGTAGTAGTGTGGTACCACACTGAAACAGTCCATTAAACCTGGTTTGGATCAATATGTTAGAGGATAACGCATGTTAGGTCTAGGTTAGCCCCGGGATTTCCACTCATCAGACTCATACTTTCGCATTCTTCTCATACTTGCTGAACTGATCCTGGGTTTTTTCTGGTTTGGATCACGTAGTAATGTGGTACCACACTGAAACAGTCGATTAAACCTGGTTTCGATCAATATCTTAGAGGATAACGCAAGTTAAGTCTGGGATTGGTCTGGGATTTGACCTCATCAGACTCATACTTTCGCACACTTCACATACTCGATGAACGGATCCTGGGTTTTTCTGGTTTGTATCACGTAGTAATGTGGTACCACACTGAAACAGTCCATTAAACCTGGTTTGGATCAATATTTTAGAGGATAACGCATGTTAGGTCTAGGTTAGCCCTGGGATTTTCACTCATCAGACTCATACTTTCGCATTCTTCTTATACTTGTTTAACTGATCCTGGGTTTTTTCTGATTTGGATCACGTAGTAATGTGGTACCACACTGAAACAGTCGATTAAAGCTGGTTTCGATCAATATTTTAGAAGACAACGCAAGTTAAGTCTGGGATTGGTCTGGGATTTGACCTCATCAGACTCATACTTTCGCACACTTCACATACTCGTTGAACAGATCCTGGGTTATTTTCTGGTTTGGATCACATAGTAATGTGGTACCACACTGAAACAGTCGATTAAACCAGGTTTCGATCAATATTTTTGAGGATAACGCATGTTAGGTCTAGGTTAGGCCTGGGATTTACACTCATCAGACTCATACTTTCGCATTCTTCACATACTTGTAGAACGGATCCTGGGTTATTTTCTGGTTTGGATCACATAGTAATGTGGTACTACACTGAAACAGTCGATTAAACCAGGTTTCGATCAATATTTTTGAGGATAACGCATGTTAGGTCTAGGTTAGGCCTGGGATTTTCACTCATCAGACTCATACATTCGCATTCCTCACATACTTGTTGAACGGATCCTGGGTTTTTTCTGGCTTGTATCACGTAGTAATGTGGTACCACACTGAAACAGTCCATTAAACCTGGTTTGGATCAATATTTTAGAGGATAACGCATGTTAGGTCTAGGTTAGCCCTGGGATTTTCACTCATCAGACTCATACTTTCGCATTCTTCTTATACTTGTTGAACTGATCCTGGGTTTTTTCTGGTTTGGATCACGTAGTAATGTGGTACCACACTGAAACAGTCGATTAAACCTGGTTTCGATCAATATTTTAGAGGATAACGCAAGTTAAGTCTGGGATTGGTCTGGGATTTGACCTCATCAGACTCATACTTTCGCACACTTCACATACTCGTTGAACAGATCTTGGGTTATTTTCTGGTTTGGATCACATAGTAATGTGGTACTACACTGAAACAGTCGATTAAACCAGGTTTCGATCAATATTTTTGAGGATAACGCATGTTAGGTCTAGGTTAGGCCTGGGATTTTCACTCATCAGACTCATACTTTCGCATTCTTCACATACTTGTTGAACGGATCCTGGGTTTTTTCTGGTTTGGATCACGTAGTAATGTGGGTCCTCACTGAAACAATCAATTAAACCTGGTCTTGATAAATATTTTAGAGGATAACGCATGTTAGGTCTGGGATAGGACTGGGATTTGCCCTCATCAGACTCATACTTTCGCACACTTCACATACTCGTTGAACAGATCCTGGGTTATTTGCTGGTTTGGATCACATAGTAATGTGGTACCACACTGAAACAGTCGATTAAACCAGGTTTCGATCAATATTTTTCAGGATAACGCATGTTAGGTCTAGGTTAGGCCTGGGATTTTCACTCATCAGACTCATACTTTCGCATTCTTCACATACTTGTAGAACGGATCCTGGGTTTTTACTGGTTTGGATCACGTAGTAATGTGGTACCACACTGAAACATTCAATTAAACCTGGTTTCGATCAATATTTTAGAGGATAACGCAAGTTAGGTCTGGGACAGTTCCGGGATTTGCCATCATCAGACTCATACTTTCGCGTTTTTCACATACTTGTTGAACAGATCCTGGGTTTTTTTCTGGTTTGGGTCACGTAGTAGTGTGATACTACACTGAAACATTCAATTAAACCTGGTCTTGATAAACATTTTAGAGGATAACGCATGTTAGGTCTGGGTTAGGTCTAGGATTTGCCCTCATCAGGCTCCTTCTTTCGCATATTTCTCATACTTGATGGCTAGATCCTGGGCTTTTTCTGGATTGCATCACGTAGTAATGAAGTACAACACTGAAACAGTCAATTAAACCTGGTTTCGATCAATATTTTAGAGAATAATTCATGTTAGGTCTAGGTTAGGTCTGGGATTTGCTCTCATCAGGCACATTCTTTCGCATATTTCTCATACTTGATGGCTAGATCCTGGGCTGTTTCTGGATTGTATGACGTAGTAATGTGGTACCACACTGAAACAGTCAATTAAACCTGTTTTCGATCAATATTTTAGAGGATAACGCAAGTTAGGTCTATGTTAGGCCTGGGATTTGCCCTCATCAGGGTGATACTTTCGCAGTTTTAACATACATGTTGACCTGACCGAGGGTTTTTTCTGGTTTGGATCACGTAGTAAAGTGGTACCACACTGAAACATTCAATTAAACCTGGTCTTGATAAATATTTTAGAGGATAACGCATGTTAGGTCTAGGTTAGGTCTGGGATTTGCTCTCATCAGGCTCATTCTTTCGCATATTTCTCATACTTGATGGCTATATCCTGGGCTTTTTCTGGATTGCATCACGTAGTAATGAAGTACAACACTGAAACAGTCAATTAAACCTGGTTTCCATCAATATCTTAGAGGACAACGCAAGTTAGGTCTGGCATAGGTCCGGGATTCGCCCTCATCAGGCTCATACTTTCGCGTTTTTCACATATTTGTTGAACAGATCCTGGGTTTTTTCTGGTTTGTATCACGTAGTAATGAAGTACAACACTGAAACAGTCAATTAAACCTGGTTTCCATCAATATCTTAGAGGACAACGCAAGTTAGGTCTGGCATAGGTCTGGGATTCGCCCTCATCAGGCTCATACTTTCGCGTTTTTCACATACTTGTTGAACAGATCCTGGGTTTTTTCTGGTTTGTATCACGTAGTAATGTGGTACCACACTGAAACATTCAATTAAACCTGGTCTTGATAAATATTTTAGAGGATAACGCATGTTAGGTTTGGGTTAGGTCTAGGATTTACCCTCAGCAGGCTCATACTTTCGCATATTTCTCATACTTCATGGCTAGATCCTGGGCTGTTTCTGGATTGTATCACGTAGTAAAGTGGTACCACACTGAAACATTCAATTAAACCTGGTCTTGATAAATATTTTAGAGAATAATTCATGTTAGGTCTAGGTTAGGTCTGGGATTTGCTCTCATCAGGCTCGTTCTTTCGCATATTTCTCATACTTGATGGCTAGATCCTGGGCTTTTTCTGGATTGCATCACGTAGTAATGAAGTACAACACTGAAACTGTCAATTAAACCTGGTTTCCATCAATATCTTAGAGTACAACGCAAGTTAGGTCTGGGATAGGTCTGGGATTTGCCCTCATCAGGCTCATACTTTCGCGTTTTTCACAAACTTGTTGAACAGATCCTGGGTTTCCTCTGGTTTGGATCACGTAGTAGTGTGGTACCACACTGAAACAGTCCATTAAACCTGGTTTGGATCAATATTTTCGAGGATAACGCATGTTAGGTCTAGGTTAGGTCTGGGATTTTCACTCTTCAGACTCATACTTTCGCATTCTTCACATACTTGTTGAACGGGTCCTGGGTTTTTTCTGGTTTGGATCACGTAGTAGTGTGGTACCACACTGTAACAGTCGATTAAACCTGGATTTGATCAATATTTTACAGGATAACGCATAGTTAGGTTTGGGATAGGTCTGGGATTTGACCTCATCAGACTCATACTTTCGCACACTTCACATACTCGTTGTACAGATCCTGGGTTATATTCTGGTATGGATCACATAGTAATGTGGTACCACATTGAAACAGTCGATTAAACCTGGTTTCGATCAATATTTTAGAGAATAATTCATGTTAGGTCTAGGTTAGGTCTACGATTTGCTCTCATCAGGCTCATTCTTTCGCATATTTCTCATACTTGATGGCTAGATCCTGGGCTGTTTCTGGATTGTATCACGTAGTAATGTGGTACCACGCTGAAACAGACAATTAAACCTGGTTTCGATCAATATTTTAGAGGATAACGCAAGTTAGGTCTGGCATAGGTCTGGGATTCGCCCTCATCAGGCTCATACTTTCGCGTTTTTCACATACTTGTTGAACAGATCCTGAGTTTTTTCTGGTTTGTATCACGTAGTAGTGTGGTACCACACTGAAACAGTCCATTAAACCTGGTTTGGATCAATATTTTACAGGATAACGCATGTTAGGTCTAGGTTAGCCCTGGGATTTTCACTCATCAGACTCATACTTTTGCATTCCTCTCATGCTTGTTGAACTGATCCTGGGCTTTTTCTGGTTTGGATCACGTAGTAATGTGGTACCACACTGAAACAGTCGATTAAACCAGGTTTCGATCAATATTTTAGAGGATAACGCAAGTTAAGTCTGGGATTGGTCTGGGATTTGACCCCATCAGACTCATACTTTCGCGTTTTTCACATACTTGTTGAACAGATCCTGGGTTTTTTCTGGTTTGTATCACGTAGTAGTGTGGTACCACACTGAAACAGTCCATTAAACCTGGTTTGGATCAATATTTTACAGGATAACGCATGTTAGGTCTAGGTTAGCCCTGGGATTTTCACTCATCAAACTCATACTTTTGCATTCTTCTCATACTTGTTGAACTGATCCTGGGTTTTTTCTGGTTTGGATCACGTAGTAATGTGGTACCACACTGAAACAGTCCATTAAACCTGGTTTTGATCAATATTTTACAGGATAACGCATGTTAGCTCTAGGTTAGCCCTGGGATTTTCACTCATCAGACTCATACTTGCGCATTCTTCACATACTTGTAGAACGGATCCTGGGTTTTTTCTGGTTTGCATCACGTAGTAGTGTGGGGCCACACTGAAACAGTCAATTAAACCTGGTCTTGATAAATATTTTAGAGGATACCGCATGTTAGGTCTGGTTCAGGTCTAGAATTTGCCCTCATCATGCTCATACTTTCGCATCTTTCTCATACATCATGGCTAGATCCTGGGCTATTTCTGGATTGTATCACGTAGTAATGTGGTACCACGCTGAAACAGTCAATTAAACCTGGTTTCCATCAATATCTTAGAGGATAACGAAAGTTAAGTCTGGGATTGGTCTGGGATTTGACCTCATCAGGCTCATACTTTCGCGTTTTTCACATACTTGTTGAACAGATCCTGGGTTTTTTCTGGTTTGGATCCCGTAGTAGTGTGGTACCACACTGAAACAGTCCATCAAACCTGGTTTCGCTCAATATTTTAGAGGATAACGCATGTTAGGTCAAGGTTAGGTCTAAGATTTGCCCTCATCAGGCTCACAGTTTCGAGTTTTTCACATACCTGTTAAACAGATCCTGGGTTTTTTCTGGTTTGCATCACGAAGTAGTGTGGTACCACACTGAAACAGTCCATTAAACCTGGTTTCGCTCAATATTTTAGAGAATAGCGCATGTTAGGTCTAGGTCAGGCCTGGGATTTTCACTCATCAGACTCATACTTTCGCATTCTTCACATACTTGTTGAACGGATCCTGGGTTTTTTCTGGTTTGGATCACGTAGTAATATGGGTCCACACTGAAACAATCAATTAAACCTGGTCTTGATAAATATTTTAGAGGATAACGCATGTTAGGTCTGGGATAGGTCTGGGATTTGCCCTCATCAGACTCATACTTTCGCACACTTCACATACTCGTTGAACAGATCCTGGGTTATTTTCTGGTTTGGATCACATAGTAATGTGGTACCACACTGAAACAGTCGATTAAACCAGGTTTCGATCAATATTTTTCAGGATAACGCATGTTAGGCCTAGGTTAGGCCTGGGATTTTCACTCATCAGACTCATACTTTCGCATTCTTCACATACTTGTACAACGGATCCTGCGTTTTTACTGGTTTGGATCACGTAGTAATGTGGTACCACACTGAAACAATCAATTAAACCTGGTTTCGATCAATATTTTAGAGGATAACGCAAGTTAGGTCTGGGATAGGTCCGGGATTTGCCCTCATCAGGCTCATACTTTCGCGTGTTTCACATACTTGTTGAACAGATCCTGGGTTTTTTCTGGTTTGGGTCACGTAGTAGTGTGATACTACACTGAAACATTCAATTAAACCTGGTCTTGATAAACATTTTAGAGGATAACGCATGTTAGTTCTGGGTTAGGTCTAGGATTTGCCCTCATCAGGCTCATTCTTTCGCATATTTCTCATACTTGATGGCTAGATCCTGGGCTTTTTCTGGATTGCATCACGTAGTAATGAAGTACAACACTGAAACAGTCAATTAAACCTGGTTTCGATCAATATTTTAGAGAATAATTCATGTTAGGTCTAGGTTAGGTCTGGGATTTGCTCTCATCAGGCACATTCTTTCGCATATTTCTCATACTTGATGGCTAGATCCTGGGCTGTTTCTGGATTGTATGACGTAGTAATGTGGTACCACACTGAAACAGTCAATTAAACCTGTTTTCGATCAATATTTTAGAGGATAACGCAAGATAGGTCTAGGTTAGGCCTGGGATTTGCCCTCATCAGGGTCATACTTTCGCAGTTTTAACATACATGTTGGCCTGATCGAGGGTTTTTTCTGGTTTGGATCACGTAGTAAAGTGGTACCACACTGAAACATTCAATTAAACCTGGTCTTGATAAATATTTTAGAGCATAACGCATGTTAGGTCTAGGTTAGGTCTGGGATTTGCTCTCATCAGGCTCATTCTTTCGCATGTTTCTCATACTTGATGGCTATATCCTGGGCTTTTTCTGGATTGCATCACGTAGTAATGAAGTACAACACTGAAACAGTCAATTAAACCTGGTTTCCATCAATATCTTAGAGGACAACGCAAGTTAGGTCTGGCATAGGTCTGGGATTCGCCCTCATCAGGCTCATACTTTCGCGTTTTTCACATATTTCTTGAACAGATCCTGGGTTTTTTCTGGTTTGTATCACGTAGTAATGAAGTACAACACTGAAACTGTCAATTAAACCTGGCTTCCATCAATATCTTAGAGGACAACGCAAGTTAGGTCTGGCATAGGTCTGGGATTCGCCCTCATCAGGCTCATACTTTCGCGTTTATCACATACTTGTTGATCAGATCCTGGGTTTTTTCTGGTTTGTATCACGTAGTAGTGTGGTACCACACTGAAACAGTCCATTAAACCTGGTTTGGATCAATATTTTAGAGGATAACGCATGTTAGGTCTAGGTTAGCCCTGGGATTTTCACTCATCAGACTCATACTTTCACATTCTTCTCATACTTGTTGAACTGATCCTGGGTTTTTTCTGGTTTGGATCACGTAGTAATGTGGTACCACACTGAAACAGTCGATTAAACCTGGTTTCGATCAATATCTTAGAGGATAACGCAAGTTAAGTCTGGGATTGGTCTGGGATTTGACCTCATCAGACTCATACTTTCGCACACTTCACATACTCGTTGAACAGATCCTGGGTTATTGTCTGGTTTGGAACACATGGTAATGTGGTACCACACTGAAACAGTCGATTAAACCAGGTTTCGATCAATATTTTTGAAGATAACGCATGTTAGGTCTAGGTTAGGCCTGGGATTTTCACTCATCAGACTCATACTTTCGCATTCTTCACATACTTGTTGAACGGATCCTGGGTTTTTTCTGGTTCGGATCACGTAGTAACGTGGGACCACACTGAGACAGTCAATTAAACCTGGTTTCGATCAATATTTTAGAGAATAATTCATGTTAGGTCTAGGTTAGGTCTGGGATTTGCTCTCATCAGGCTCGTTCTTTCGCATATTTCTCATACTTGATGGCTAGATCCTGGGCTTTTTCTGGATCGCATCACGTAGTAATGAAGTACAACACTGAAACAGTCAATTAAACCTGGTTTCCATCAATATCTTAGAGGACAACGCAAGTTAGGTCTGGGATTGGTCTGGGATTTGCCCTCATCAGGCTCATACTTTCGCGTTTTTCACATACTTGTTGAACGGATCCTGGGTTTTTTCTGGTTTGGTTCAGGTAGTAATGTGGTACCACACTGAAACATTCAATTAAACCTGGTCTTGGTAAATATTTTAGAAGATAACGCATGTTAGGTTTGGGTTAGGTCTAGGATTTGCCCTCAGCAGGCTCATACTTTCGCATATTTCTCATACTTCATGGCTAGATCCTGGGCTGTTTCTGGTTTGTATCACGTAGTAATGTGGTACCACGCTGAAACAGTCAATTAAACCTGGTTTCGATCAATATTTTAGAGGATAACGCAAGTTAGGTCTGGCATAGGTCTGGGATTCGCCCTCATCAGGCTCATACTTTCGCACACTTCACATACTCGTTGAACAGATCCTGGGTTATTTTCTGGTTTGGATCACATAGTAATGTGGTACCACACTGAAACAGTCGTTTAAACCAGGTTTCGATCAATATTTTTGAGGATAACGCATGTTAGGTCTAGGTTAGGCCTGGGATTTTCACTCTTCAGACTCATACTTTCGCATTCTTCACATACTTGTTGAACGGGTCCTGGGTTTTTTCTGGTTTGGATCACGTAGTAATGTGGTACCACACTGAAACAGTCGATTAAACCTGGTTTTGAACAATATTTTAGAGGATAACGCATAGTTAGGTTTGGGATAGGTCTGGGATTTGACCTCATCAGACTCATACTTTCGCACACTTCACATACTCGTTGAACAGATCCTGGCTTATTTTCTGGATTGGATCACATAGTAATGTGGTACCACACTGAAACAGTCGATTAAACCTGGATTCGATCAATATTTTAGAGAATAATTCATGTTAGGTCTAGGTTAGGTCTGGGATTTGCTCTCATCAGGCTCATTCTTTCGCATATTTCTCATACTTGATGGCTAGATCCTGGGTTATTTTCTGGTTTGGATCACATAGTAATGTGGTACCACACTGAAACAGTCGATTAAACCAGGTTTCGATCAATATTTTTGAGGATAACGCATGTTAGGTCTAGGTTAGGCCTGGGATTTTCACTCATCAGACTCATAGTTTCGCATTCTTCAAATACTTGTTGAACGGATCCTGGGTTTTTTCTTGTTTGGATCACGTAGTAATGTGGGACCACACTGAAACAATCAATTAAACCTGGTCTTGATAAATATTTTAGAGGATAACGCATGTTAGGTTTGGGTTAGGTCTAGGATTTGCCCTCAGCAGGCTCATACCTTCGCATATCTCTCATACTTCATGGCTAGATCCTGGGCTGTTTCTGGATTGTATCACGTAGTAATGTGGTACCACGCTGAGACAGTCAATTAAACCTGGTTTCGATCAATATTTTAGAGGACAACGCAAGTTAGGTCTGGCATAGGTCTGGGATTCGCCCTCATCAGGCTCATACTTTCGCGTTTTTCACATACTTGTTGAACAGATCCTGGGTTTTTTCTGGTTTGTATCACGCAGTAGTGTGGTACCACACTGAAACAGTCCATTAAACCTGGTTTGGGTGAATATTTTAGAGGATAACGCATGTAAGGTCTAGGTTTGCCCTGGGATTTTCACTCATCAGACTCATACTTTCGCATTCTTCTCAGACTTGTTGAACTGATCCTGGGTTTTTTCTGGCTTGGATCACGTAGTAATGTGGTACCACACTGAAACAGTCGATTAAACCTGGTTTCGATCAATATCTTAGAGGATGACGCAAGTTAAGTCTGGGATTGTTCTGGGATTTGACCTCATCAGACTCATACTTTCGCACACTTCACATACTCGTTGAACAGATCCTGCGTTATTTTCTGGTTTGGATCACATAGTAATGTGGTACCACACTGAAACAGCCGATTAAACCACGTTTCGATCAATATTTTTGAGGATAACGCATGTTAGGTCTAGGTTAGGCCTGGGATTTTCACTCATCAGCCTCATACTTTCGCATTCTTCACATACTTGTTGAACGGATCCTGGGTTTTTTCTGGTTTGGATCACGTAGTAATGTGGTACCACACTGAAACAGTCAATCAAACCTGGTTTCAATCAATATTTTAGAGAATAATTCATGTTAGCTCTAGGTTAGGCCTGGGATTTTCACTCATCAGCCTCATACTTTCGCATTCTTCACATACTTGTTGAACGGATCCTGGGTTTTTTCTGGTTTGGATCACGTAGTAATGTGGTACCACACTGAAACAGTCGATTAAACCTGGTTTTGATCAATATTTTAGAGGATAACGCATAGTTAGGATTGGGATAGGTCTGGGATTTGATCTCATCAGACTCATACATTCGCACACTTCACATACTCGTTGAACAGATCCTGGGTTTTCTCTGGTTTGGATCACGTAGTAGTGTGGTACCACACTGAAACAGTCGATTAAACCTGGTTTCGATCAATATTTTTGAGGATAACGCATGTTAGGTCTAGGTTAGGCCTGGGATTTTCACTCATCAGATTCATACTTTCGCATTCTTCACATACTTGTTGAACGGATCCTGGGTTTTTTCTGGTTTGGATCACGTTGTAGTGTGGGACCACACTGAAACAGTCAATTAAACCTGGTCTTGATAAATATTTTAGAGGATAACGCATGTTAGGTCTGGGTCAGGTCTAGAATTTGCCCTCATCATGCTCATACTTTCGCATCTTTCTCATACATCATGGCTAGATCCTGGGCTATATCTGGATTGTATCACGTAGTAATGTGGTACCACGCTGAAACAGTCGATTAAACCTGGTTCCGATCAATATTCTAGAGGATAACGCATGTTAGGTCTGGGATAGATATGGGATTTGCCCTCATCAGACTCATACTTTCGCACACTTCACATACTCGTTGAACAGATCCTGGGTTATTTTCTGGTTTGGATCACATAGTAATGTGGTACCACACTGAAACAGTCGATTAAACCTGGTTTCGATCAATATTTTTGAGGATAACGCATGTAAGGTCTAGGTTAGCCCTGGGATTTTCACTCATCAGACTCATACTTTCGCGTTTTTCACATACTTGTTGAACAGATCCTGGGTTTTTTCTGGTTTGTATCACGCAGTAGTGTGGTACCACACTGAAACAGTCCATTAAACCTGGTTTGGATGAATATTTTAGAGGATAACGCATGTAAGGTCTAGGTTAGCCCTGGGATTTTCACTCATCAGACTCATACTTTCGCATTCTTCTCATACTTGTTGAACTGATCCTGGGTTCCTTCTGGCTTGGATCACGTAGTAATGTGGTACCACACTGAAACAGTCGATTAAACCAGGTTTCGATCAATATTTTAGAGGATAACGCATGTTAGGTCTAGGTCAGGCCTGGGATTTTCACTCATCAGACTCATACTTTCGCATTCTTCACATACTTGTTGAACGGATCCTGGGTTTTTTCTGGTTTGGATCACGTAGTAATGTGGGTCCACACTGAAACAATCAATTAAACCTGGTCTTGATAAATATTTTAGAGGATAACGCATGTTAGGTCTGGGATAGGTATGGGATTTGACCTCATCAGGCTCATACTTTCGCGTTTTTCACATACTTGTTGAACAGATCCTGGGTTTTTTCTGGTTTGGATCCCGTAGTAGTGTGGTACCACACTGAAACAGTCCATCAAACTTGGTTTCGCTCAACATTTTTGAGGATAACGCATGTTAGGTCAAGGTTAGGTCTAAGATTTGCCCTCATCAGGCTCACAGTTTCGAGTTTTTCACATACTTGTTGAACAGATCCTGGGTTTTTTCTGGTTTGTATCACGCAGTAGTGTGGTACCACACTGAAACAGTCCATTAAACCTGGTTTGGATGAATATTTTAGAGGATAACGCATGTAAGGTCTAGGTTAGCCCTGGGATTTGCTCCCATCAGGCTCATTCTTTCGCATATTTCTCATACTTGATGGCTAGATCCTGGGCTGTTCCTGGATTGTATGACGTAGTAATGTGGTACCACGCTCAAACAGCGAATTAAACCTGGTTTCGATCAATATCTTAGAGGATAACGCAAGTTGGGTCTAGGTTAGGTCTGGGATTTGCTCTCATCAGGCTCATTCTTTCGCATATTTCTCATACTTGATGGCTAGATCCTGGGCTGTTCCTGGATTGTATGATGTAGTAATGTGGTACCACGCTCAAACAGCGAATTAAACCTGGTTTCGATCAATATTTTAGAGGATAACGCAAGTTAGGTCTGGCATAGGTCTGGGATTCGCCCTCATCAGACTCATACTTTCGCATTCTTCTCATACTTGTTGAACTGATCCTGGGTTTCTTCTGGCTTGGATCACGTAGTAATGTGGTACCACACTGAAACAGACGATTAAACCTGGTTTCGATCAATATCTTAGAGGATAACGAAAGTTAAGTCTGGGATTGGTCTGGGATTTGACCTCATCAGGCTCATACTTTCGCGTTTTTCACATGCTTGTTGAACAGATCCTGGGTTTTTTCTGGTTTGGATCCCTTAGTAGTGTGGTACCACACTGAAACAGTCCATCAAACCTGGTTTCGCTCAATATTTTAGAGGATAACGCATGTTAGGTCAAGGTTAGGTCTAAGATTTGCCCTCATCAGGCTCACAGTTTCGAGTTTTTCACATACTTGTTGAACAGATCCTGGGTTTTTTCTGGTTTGTATCACGCAGTAATGTGGTACCACACTGAAACAGTCCATTAAACCTGGTTTGGATGAATATTTTAGAGGATAACGCATGTAAGGTCTAGGTTAGCCCTGGGACTTTCACTCATCAGACTCATACTTTCGCATTCTTCTCATACTTGATGGCTAGATCCTGGGCTTTTTCTGGATTGCATCACGTTGTAATGAAGTACAACACTGAAACAGTCAATTAAACCTGGTTTCCATCAATATATTAGAGGACAACGCAAGTTAGGTCTGGGATTGGTCTGGGATTTGCCCTCATCAGGCTCATACTTTCGCGTTTTTCACATACTTGTTGAACAGATCCTGGGTTTTTTCTTGTTTGGATCACGTAGTAGTGTGGTACCACACTGAAACAGTCCGTTAAACCTGGTTTGGATCAATATTTTAGAGGATAACGCATGTTAGGTCTAGGTTAGGTCTGGGATTTTCGCTCATGAGACTCATACTTTCGCATTTTTCACATACTTGTTGAACGGATCCTGGGTTTTTTCTGGTTTGGTTCAGGTAGTAATGTGGTACCACACTGAAACATTCAATTAAACCTGGTCTTGATAAATATTTTAGAGGATAACGCATGTGAGGTTTGGGTTAGGTCTAGGATTTGCCCTCAGCAGGCTCATACTTTCGCATATTTCTCATACTTCATGGCTAGATCCTGGGCTGTTACTGGTTTGTATCACGTAGTAATGTGGTACCACGCTGAAACAGTCAATTAAACCTGGTTTCGATCAATATTTTAGAGGATAACGCAAGTTAGGTCTGGCATAGGTCTGGGATTCGCCCTCATCAGGCTCATACTTTCGCGTTTTTCACATACTTGTTGAACAGATCCTGGGTTTGTTCTGGTTTGTATCACGTAGTATTGTGGTACCACACTGAAACAGTCCATTAAACCTGGTTTGGCTCAATTGTTTAGAGGATAACGCATGTTAGGTCTAGGTTTGCCCTGGGATTTTCACTCATCAGACTCATACTTTCGCATTCTTCTCATACTTGTTGAACTGATCCTGGGTTTTTTCTGGTTTGGATCACGTAGTAATGTGGTACCACACTGAAACAGTCGATTAAACCTGGTTTCGATCAATATCTTAGAGAATAACGCAAGTTAAGTCTGGGATTGGTCTGGGATTTGACCTCATCAGACTCATACATTCGCACACTTCACATACTCGTTGAACAGATCCTGGGTTATTTTCTGGTTTGGATCACATAGTAATGTGGTACCACACTGAAACAGTCGGTTAAACCAGGTTTCGATCAATATTTTTGAGGATACTTCATGTTAGGTCTAGGATAGGTCTGGGATTTGCTCTCATCAGGCTCGTTCTTTCGCATATTTCTCATACTTGATGGCTAGATCCTGGGCTTTTTCTGGATTGCATCACGTAGTAATGAAGTACAACACTGAAACAGTCAATTAAACCTGGTTTCCATCAATATCTTAGAGGACAACGCAAGTTAGGTCTGGGATAGGTCTGGGATTTGCCCTCATCAGGCTCATACTTTCGCGTTTTTCACATACTTGTTGAACAGATCCTGGGTTTTCTCTGGTTTGGATCACGTAGTAGTGTGGTACCACACTGAAACAGTCGATTAAACCTGGTTTCGATCAATGTTTTAGAGAATAATTCATGTTAGGTCTAGGTTAGGTCTGGGATTTGCTCTCATCAGGCTCATTCTTTCGCATATTTCTCATACTTGTTGAACGGATCCTGGGCTGTTCCTGGATTGTATGACGTAGTAATGTGGTACCACGCTCAAACAGCGAATTAAACCTGGTTTCGATCAATATTTTAGAGGATAACGCAAGTTGGGTCTAGGTTAGGCCTGGGATTTGCCCTCATCAGGGTCATACTTTCGCATATTTCTCATACTTCATGGCTAGATCCTGGACTGTTTCTGGATTGTATCACGTAGTAATGTGGTACCACGCTGAAACAGTCAATTAAACCTGGTTTCGATCAATATTTTAGAGGATAACGCAAGTTAGGTCTGGCATAGGTCTGGGATTCGCCCTCATCAGGCTCATACCTTCGCGTTTTTCACATACTTGTTGAACAGATCCTGGGTTTTTTCTGGTTTGTATCACGCAGTAGTGTGGTACCACACTGAAACAGTCCATTAAACCTGGTTTGGATGAATATTTTAGAGGATAACGCATGTAAGGTCTGGGTTAGCCCTGGGATTTTCACTCATCAGACTCATACTTTCGCATTCTTCTCATACTTGTTGAACTGATCCTGGGTTTCTTCTGGCTTGGATCACGTAGTAATGTGGTACCACACTGAAACAGACGATTAAACCTGGTTTCGATCAATATCTTAGAGGATAACGAAAGTTAAGTCTGGGATTGGTCTGGGATTTGACCTCATCAGGCTCATACTTTCGCGTTTTTCACATGCTTGTTGAACAGATCCTGGGTTTTTTCTGGTTTGGATCCCTTAGTAGTGTGGTACCACACTGAAACAGTCCATCAAACCTGGTTTCGCTCAATATTTTAGAGGATAACGCATGTTAGGTCAAGGTTAGGTCTAAGATTTGCCCTCATCAGGCTCACAGTTTCGAGTTTTTCACATACTTGTTGAACAGATCCTGGGTTTTTTCTGGTTTGTATCACGCAGTAGTGTGGTACCACACTGAAACAGTCCATTAAACCTGGTTTGGATGAATATTTTAGAGGATAACGCATGTAAGGTCTAGGTTAGCCCTGGGACTTTCACTCATCAGACTCATACTTTCGCATTCTTCTCATACTTGATGGCTAGATCCTGGGCTTTTTCTGGATTGCATCACGTTGTAATGAAGTACAACACTGAAACAGTCAATTAAACCTGGTTTCCATCAATATATTAGAGGACAACGCAAGTTAGGTCTGGGATTGGTCTGGGATTTGCCCTCATCAGGCTCATACTTTCGCGTTTTTCACATACTTGTTGAACAGATCCTGGGTTTTTTCTTGTTTGGATCACGTAGTAGTGTGGTACCACACTGAAACAGTCCGTTAAACCTGGTTTGGATCAATATTTTAGAGGATAACGCATGTTAGGTCTAGGTTAGGTCTGGGATTTTCGCTCATGAGACTCATACTTTCGCATTTTTCACATACTTGTTGAACGGATCCTGGGTTTTTTCTGGTTTGGTTCAGGTAGTAATGTGGTACCACACTGAAACATTCACTTAAACCTGGTCTTGATAAATATTTTAGAGGATAACGCATGTGAGGTTTGGGTTAGGTCTAGGATTTGCCCTCAGCAGGCTCATACTTTCGCATATTTCTCACACTTCATGGCTAGATCCTGGGCTGTTACTGGTTTGTATCACGTAGTAATGTGGTACCACGCTGAAACAGTCAATTAAACCTGGTTTCGATCAATATTTTAGAGGATAACGCAAGTTAGGTCTGGCATAGGTCTGGGATTCGCCCTCATCAGGCTCATACTTTCGCGTTTTTCACATACTTGTTGAACAGATCCTGGGTTTTTTCTGGTTTGTATCACGTAGTATTGTGGTACCACACTGAAACAGTCCATTAAACCTGGTTTGGCTCAATTGTTTAGAGGATAACGCATGTTAGGTCTAGGTTAGCCCTGGGATTTTCACTCATCAGACTCATACTTTCGCATTCTTCTCATACTTGTTGAACTGATCCTGGGTTTTTTCTGGTTTGGATCACGTAGTAATGTGGTACCACACTGAAACAGTCGATTAAACCTGGTTTCGATCAATATCTTAGAGAATAACGCAAGTTAAGTCTGGGATTGGTCTGGGATTTGACCTCATCAGACTCATACATTCGCACACTTCACATACTCGTTGAACAGATCCTGGGTTATTTTCTGGTTTGGATCACATAGTAATGTGGTACCACACTGAAACAGTCGATTAAACCAGGTTTCGATCAATATTTTTGAGGATACTTCATGTTAGGTCTAGGATAGGTCTGGGATTTGCTCTCATCAGGCTCGTTCTTTCGCATATTTCTCATACTTGATGGCTAGATCCTGGGCTTCTTCTGGATTGCATCACGTAGTAATGAAGTACAACACTGAAACAGTCAATTAAACCTGGTTTCCATCAATATCTTAGAGGACAACGCAAGTTAGGTCTGGGATAGGTCTGGGATTTGCCCTCATCAGGCTCATACTTTCGCGTTTTTCACATACTTGTTGAACAGATCCTGGGTTTTCTCTGGTTTGGATCACGTAGTAGTGTGGTACCACACTGAAACAGTCGATTAAACCTGGTTTCGATCAATGTTTTAGAGAATAATTCATGTTAGGTCTAGGTTAGGTCTGGGATTTGCTCTCATCAGGCTCATTCTTTCGCATATTTCTCATACTTGTTGAACGGATCCTGGGCTGTTCCTGGATTGTATGACGTAGTAATGTGGTACCACGCTGAAACAGCGAATTAAACCTGGTTTCGATCAATATTTTAGAGGATAACGCAAGTTAGGTCTAGGTTAGGCCTGGGATTTGCCCTCATCAGGGTCATACTTTCGCAGTTTTAACATACATGTTGACCTGATCAAGGGTTTTTTCTGCTTTGGATCACGTAGTAAAGTGGTACCACACTGAAACATTCAATTAAACCTGGTCTTGATAAATATTTTAGAGGATTACGCATGTTAGGTCTGGCATAGGTCTGGGATTCGCCCTCATCAGGCTCATACTTTCGCGTTTTTCACATACTTGTTGAACAGAGCCTGGGTTTTTTCTGGTTTGTATCACGTAGTAGTGTGGTACCACACTGAAACAGTCCATTAAACCTGGTTTGGATCAATATTGTTAGGGGGAGGAGGTTTGAAAATGCCTCGCCTAACGGGGGTCCGGATCTCGAGGGAAAGAACAGACGGAAAATAAGCGGTACAATTATAATTTTATTTTCGCTTGATCGCCTTATGCGACTAAGCCGTTTATTTCGTTAAATTTGACTCTTAAATACAGACGATAGAAGAAATTGGGAAAAAAACTCAGACGTCTGGCTGACGTCTAGAAAAACCCTCGCGTCGATCGGTCTGATGGCTCGCGTCGCGCTGTTATGGAATAGAAAGAGAGAGACGAATTTAGGCGTTAAATACCTGACAACGCTAGTCACGTTGTGTGTCTTACTCTTTTCTGCACGCTCCTGGTTTGTGCTTGTCGCACTCAGGAGCGGGAATCTCAGCCGCCGCGATACGCAGCTAAGCGAGTGGACTGTATATGTGAGCGTTCCCTTTAAATCGGGAATCGCTCTGTTATTGTTACGAGATCGGGGTTTGTATCCAGCTTCCTCCGCAGCCTTAAGAGAGCGGAGAGTTTTCTCCGGTCTCGGGTAATTAAGAGGCGGCCGAATTTAAAAACGTCCCGTTATCTAGTGAGATTTAATCTCATTACTTTGACGACTGCAACTCTTGATTGTCGCAGGAGAGGGTGAATAGAGGGAGGTTGTAAGGCTCCAACCGTCACCCGGTCCTCGGTCCCTTACCGTCTTCGTATGTGCGTACGGAACACAGTGTGGTGCAGTCTTTCAACGGCGTATTTGACGACTTACGTTGAGACTATCACACCACGGCGCTTTGTGAGTCGCGTTCTACGCACAGTAGCCGTACAGGACTGGCGGTCAGTGAACAGCGCTCTAGCAGGTCGCCGGAAGCTGGGCTTGGAATAACTCGTCCCAAGCTCCGACTGGAAGACGGCAAGTCCACCCAGGGTATACACGCCACGAAGGCCCCTATAGGTGGGAGCAAGACCGTTCGAAAATCAAGGGAGGATCGAGTTTTAATCTCGATGCCTCTCGCACGACCGCTGTTTGCAGCAATACGTGGAAAATTCGGGAACTCGATGATATCAACGAGTTTCCCGCAGTCTTTTAACCGGGTCGTACTCACGACCGAATCGATTAACTAGCTGATTCAACAAACGGAATTACACGTAGGTTACTGGTATGAATTTGCTTACGCATTCTAACCAGTAAAGCTACGGCTATACGTCGCTTGTCCGCTTAACGAAAGTTCGAATAACTCGAACTATTCGAATCTGCGATAGAATCAGCCGATGTGTCACAAAATGTTTCCTCAACGAAAGCTCGAATAATTCGAAGCGATTCGGAGATTTTGGGAATTCTGCGGAGCGTGATCGTTTACCGATGTGCTCAAGGCAGGATCCTGATTAAGAGTGACGGACGAGCACGAGCTGCCAAAAGTTACGCGTGAGAGGGGGAATCCTCCGACACGCGGCGCTGTCGCCGTGTCTTTCGTCCGTCTTTTTCTAACTTGTAAACGTACCTTTTCACTGTACTCGTACGTTGAACTAATTGTTCGAACTCGTACGTTACTTGGTCGATCGCGTGACTTTCAGAAAAAACCCGAAAATTATGGTTTTTCTAGTCTATGTTGTGTCGCGTAACGGACGCCGCGACCGAGAGTCCTCTGGTCGGTTACGTACCTCGAAATCAACACTGTTTAACGAATTTTATGTTATGTTCAAATACCTCGAATTAATGCGATATTTAAACAAATATATTAGAGGATAACGCATGTTAGGTCTAGGTTAGCCCTGGGATTTTCACTCATCAGACTCATACTTTCGCATTCTTCTCATACTTGTTGAACTGATCCTGGGTTTTTTCTGGTTTGGATCACGTAGTAATGTGGTACCACACTGAAACAGTCGATTAAACCTGGTTTCGATCAATATTTTAGAGGATAACGCAAGTTAAGTCTGGGATTGGTCTGGGATTTGACCTCATCAGACTCATACTTTCGCACGCTTCACATACTTGTTGAACATATCCTGGGTTACTTTCTGGTTTGGATCACATAGTAATGTGGTACCACACTGAAACAGTCGATTAAACCAGGTTTCGATCAATATTTTTGAGGATAACGCATGTTAGGTCTAGGTTAGGCCTGGGATTTTCACTCATCAGACTCATACTTTCGCATTCTTCCCATACTTGTAGAACGGATCCTGGGTTTTTTCTGGTTTGGATCACGTAGTAATGTGGGACCACACTGAAACAGTCAATTAAACCTGGTCTTGATAAATATTTTAGAGGATAACGCATGTTAGGTCTGGGTCAGGTCTAGAATTTGCCCTCATCATGCTCATACTTTCGCATCTTTCTCATACATCATGGCTAGATCCTGGGCTATTTCTGGATTGTATCACGTAGTAATGTGGTACCACGCTGAAACAGTCGATTAAACCTGGCTCCGATCAATATTTTAGAGGATAACGCAAGTTAAGTCTGGGATTGGTCTGGGATTTGACCTCATCAGACTCATACCTTCGCACACTTCACATACTCGTTGAACAGATCCTGGGTTTTTTCTGGTTTGGATCACATAGTAATGTGGTACCACACTGAAACAGTCGATTAAACCAGGTTTCGATCAATATTTTAGAGGATAACGCATGTTAGGTCTAGGTCAGGCCTGGGATTTTCACTCATCAGACTCATACTTTCGCATTCTTCACATACTTGTTGAACGGATCCTGGGTTTTTTCTGGTTTGGATCACGTAGTAATGTGGGTCCACACTGAAACAATCAATTAAACCTGGTCTTGATAAATATTTTAGAGGATAACGCATGTTAGGTCTGGGATAGGTATGGGATTTGCCCTCATCAGACTCATACTTTCGCACACTTCACATACTCGTTGAACAGATCCTGGGTTATTTTCTGGTTTGGATCACATAGTAATGTGGTACCACACTGAAACAGTCGATTAAACCAGGTTTCGATCAATATTTTTGAGGATAACGCATGTTAGGGCTAGGTTAAACCTGGGATTTTCACTCATCAGACTCATACTTTCGCATTCTTCCCATACTTGTAGAACGGATCCTCGGTTTTTTCTGGTTTGGATCACGTAGTAATGTGGGACCACACTGAAACAGTCAATTAAACCTGGTCTTGATAAATATTTTAGAGGATAACGCATGTTAGGTCTGGGTCAGGTCTAGAATTTGCCCTCATCATGCTCATACTTTCGCATCTTTCTCATACATCATGGCTAGATCCTGGGCTATTTCTGGATTGTATCACGTAGTAATGTGGTACCACGCTGAAACAGTCGATTAAACCTGGCTCCGATCAATATTTTAGAGGATAACGCAAGTTAAGTCTGGGATTGGTCTGGGATTTGACCTCATCAGACTCATACTTTCGCACGCTTCACATACTCGTTGAACAGATCCTGGGTTTTTTCTGGTTTGGATCACGTAGTAATGTGGGACCACACTGAAACAATCAATTAAACCTGGTCTTGATAAATATTTTAGAGGATAACGCATGTTAGGTCTGGGTCAGGTCTAGAATTTGCCCTCATCATGCTCATACTTTCGCATCTTTCTCATACATCATGGCTAGATCCTGGGCTATTTCTGGATTGTATCACGTAGTAATGTGGTACCACGCTGAAACAGTCGATTAAACCTGGCTCCGATCAATATTTTAGAGGATAACGCAAGTTAAGTCTGGGATTGGTCTGGGATTTGACCTCATCAGACTCATACTTTCGCACACTTCACATACTTGTTGAACAGATCCTGGGTTTTTTCTGGTTTGGATCACATAGTAATGTGGTACCACACTGAAACAGTCGATTAAACCAGGTTTCGATCAATATTTTAGAGGATAACGCATGTTAGGTCTAGGTCAGGCCTGGGATTTTCACTCATCAGACTCATACTTTCGCATTCTTCACATACTTGTTGAACGGATCCTGGGTTTTTTCTGGTTTGGATCACGTAGTAATGTGGGTCCACACTGAAACAATCAATTAAACCTGGTCTTGATAAATATTTTAGAGGATAACGCATGTTAGGTCTGGGATAGGTATGGGATTTGCCCTCATCAGACTCATACTTTCGCACACTTCACATACTCGTTGAACAGATCCTGGGTTATTTTCTGGTTTGGATCACATAGTAATGTGGTACCACACTGAAACAGTCGATTAAACCAGGTTTCGATCAATATTTTTGAGGATAACGCATGTTAGGGCTAGGTTAAACCTGGGATTTTCACTCATCAGACTCATACTTTCGCATTATTCCCATACTTGTAGAACGGATCCTGGGTTTTTTCTGGTTTGGATGACGTAGTAATGTGGGACCACACTGAAACAGTCAATTAAACCTGGTCTTGATAAATATTTTAGAGGATCACGCAAGCTAGGTCTGGGATAGGTCTGGGATTAGCCCTCATCAGACTCATACTTTCGCACACTTCACATACTCGTTGACAAGATCCTGGGCTTTTTTCTGGCTTGGATCACGTAGTAATGTGGTTCCACACTGAAACAGTCGATTAAACTTGGCTTCGATCAATATTTTAGAGGATAACGCAAGTTAGGTCTGGGATAGGTCTGGGATAGGTCTGGGATTAGCCCTCATCAGACTCATACTTTCGCTTTCTTCATACTTGTTGAACGGATCCTGGGCTTTTTCTGGATTGCATCACGTAGTAATGTAGTACCACACTGAAACAGTCAATGAAACCTGGTTTCCATCAATATTTTAGAGCACAACGCAAGTTAGGTCTAGGTAAGGCCTGAGATTTTCACTGATCAGACTCATACTTTCGCCTTCTTCACATACTTGTTGAACGGATCCTGGGTTTTTTCTGGTTTGGAACACGTAGTAATGTGGTACCACACTGAAACATTCAATTAAACCAGGTCTTGATAAATATTTTAGAGAATAACGCATGTTAGGTCTGGGTTAGGTCTAGGATTTGCCCTCATCAGGCTCATACTTTCGCATATTTCTCATACTTGATGGCTATATCCTGGGCTTTTTCTGGATTGCATAACGTAGTAACGTAGTACCACACTGAAACAGTCAATTAAACCTGGTTTCGATCAATATTTTAGAGGATAACGCAAGTTAGGTCTGGGATCCCGAGGTCGTCGCCCGGTCGCGAGGCGTCGCGGGCGGCCGCCTCGGCGTGGCGGATGACCTAGGCTGGGAGGGGGGTCCTGAGGGGACCCTCCTCCCGCCAGGCGGCGCCGGGTCGGACCGGTTGGGGGTAGGAGTGCCTCCCCCTACCGGTCCGACGCAAGGGGAGGCACCCTCGGCGGTCTGGTGCGGCCATGAACGCCCGGCCGCCGAGGGGTGGAAACGGGGTCGCGGGCGGTTGCGAGTTGGGGCTCGCAGCCGCCACAAAACGCGGCCCCGGGACGGATAGCAGCGGGATGGAGTGGCCCCGTTCCGCCGCTATGAGGCAGTGTGTCTACTGGGGGGACCGATTGTCCCCCCGGGGGATGGGCGCGAAAGCGCGGGCACGGGGAGTATACCGGAAGAATGCTTCAAGCGATTCCCGGTATCCTCCCAAAGCGTGCCGAAGGGTCACCGTGGGGTTTTTAGTGGGTAGGTCCCGCGCCTGTCGTTGTACGGGCGCGGGGAATCCCACACACCCCTCCCACCTCTCCCCAAGGAGGTGGGAGGGAGTCTTTCGAACATTTTCCCCACGACAAAAAAAAAAAAAAAAAAAAAAAAAAAAGCTAGGTCTGGGATAGGTCTAGGATTTGCCCTCATCAGACTCTTACTATCGCATATTTCTCATACTTCATGGCTAGATCCTGGGCTATTTCTGGATTGGATCACGTAGTAAAGTGGTACCACACTGAAACATTCAATGAAACCTGGTCTGGATAAAAATTTTAGAGGATAACGCATGTTAGGTCAAGGTTAGGTCTAAGATTTGCCCCCACCAGGCTCACAGTTTCGCGTTTTTCACATACTTGTCGAACAGATCCTGGGTTTTTTGTGGTTTGGATCACGTAATAATGTGGTACCACACTGAAACATTCAATTAAACCTGGTCTTGATAAATATTTTAGAGGATAACGCATGTTAGGTCTGGGATAGGTCTGGGATTAGCCCTCATCAGACTCATACTTTCGAACACTTCACATACTCGTTGACGAGATCCTGGGTTTTTTTCTAGTTTCGACCACGCAGTAATGTGGTACCACACTGAAACAGTCGATTAAACCTGGTTTCGATCAATATTTTTGAGGATAACGCATGTTAGGTCTGGGATAGGTCTGGGATAGGTCTGGGATTAGCCCTCATCAGACTCATACTTTCGCTTTCTTCATACTTGTTGAACGGATCCTGGGCTTTTTCTGGATTGCATCACGTAGTAATGTAGTACCACACTGAAACAGTCAATGAAACCTGGTTTCCATCAATATTTTAGAGCACAACGCAAGTTAGGTCTAGGTAAGGCCTGAGATTTTCACAGATCAGACTCATACATTCGCATTCTTCACATACTTGTTGAACGGATCCTGGGTTTTTTCTGGTTTGGAACACGTAGTAATGTGGTACCACACTGAAACATTCAATTAAACCTGGTCTTGATAAATATTTTAGAGGATAACGCATGTTAGGTCTGGGTTACGTCTAGGATTTGCCCTCATCAGGCTCATACTTTCGCATATTTCTCATACTTCATGGCTAGATCCTGGGCTGTTTCTGCATTGTATCACGTAGTAATGTGGTACCACGCAGAAACAGTCAATTAAACCTGGTTTCGATCAATATTTTAGAGGATAACGCAAGTTAGGTCTGGGATAGGTCTAGGATTTGCCCTCATCAGACTCTTACTATCGCATATTTCTCATACTTCATGGCTAGATCCTGGGCTATTTCTGGATTGGATCACGTAGTAAAGTGGTACCACACTGAAACATTCAATGAAACCTGTTCTGGATAAATATTTTAGAGGATAACGCATCTTAGGTCTGGGTTAGGTCCAAGATTTGCCCTCATCAGGCTCTCAGTTTCGCGTTTTTCACATACTTGTTAAACAGATCCTGGGTTTTTTCTGGTTTGGATCACGTAGTAATGTGGTACCACACTAAAACAGTCAATTAAACCTGGTTTCGATCAATATTTTAGAGGATCACGCATGTTAGGTCTGGGATAGGTCTGGGATTAGCCCTCATCAGACTCATACTTTCGCACACTTCACATACTCGTTGACAAGATCCTGGGTTTTTTTCTGGCTTGGATCACGTAGTAATGTGGTTCCACACTGAAACAGTCGATTTAACTTGGCTTCGATCAATATTTTAGAGGATAACGCAAGTTAGGTCTGGGATAGGTCTGGGATTTGCCCTCATCAGGCTCATACTTTCGCACACTTCACATACTCGTTGAACAGATCCTGGGTTATTTTCTGGTTTGGATCACATAGGAATGTGGCACCACACTGAAACAGTCGATTAAACAACGTTTCGATCAATATTTTTGAGGATAACGCATGTTAGGTCTAGGTTAGGTCAGGGATTTTCTCTCATCAGGCTCATTCTTTCGCATATTTCTCATACTTGATGGCTATATCCTGGGCTTTTTCTGGATTGGATCACGTAGTAATGAAGTACAACACTGAAACAGTTAATTAAACCTGGTTTCCATCAATATTTTAGAGGACAGCGCAAGTTAGGTCTGGGTTAGGTCTAGGATTTGCCCTCATCAGGCTCATACTTTCGCATATTTCTCATACTTGATGGCTATATCCTGGGCTTTTTCTGGATTGCATAACGTAGTAACGTAGTACCACACTGAAACAGTCAATTAAACCTGGTTTCGATCAATATTTTAGAGGATAACGCAAGTTAGGTCTGGGATCCCGAGGTCGTCGCCCGGTCGCGAGGCGTCGCGGGCGGCCGCCTCGGCGTGGCGGATGACCTAGGCTGGGAGGGGGGTCCTGAGGGGACCCTCCTCCCGCCAGGCGGCGCCGGGTCGGACCGGTTGGGGGTAGGAGTGCCTCCCCCTACCGGTCCGACGCAAGGGGAGGCACCCTCGGCGGTCTGGTGCGGCCATGAACGCCCGGCCGCCGAGGGGTGGAAACGGGGTCGCGGGCGGTTGCGAGTTGGGGCTCGCAGCCGCCACAAAACGCGGCCCCGGGACGGATAGCAGCGGGATGGAGTGGCCCCGTTCCGCCGCTATGAGGCAGTGTGTCTACTGGGGGGACCGATTGTCCCCCCGGGGGATGGGCGCGAAAGCGCGGGCACGGGGAGTATACCGGAAGAATGCTTCAAGCGATTCCCGGTATCCTCCCAAAGCGTGCCGAAGGGTCACCGTGGGGTTTTTAGTGGGTAGGTCCCGCGCCTGTCGTTGTACGGGCGCGGGGAATCCCACACACCCCTCCCACCTCTCCCCAAGGAGGTGGGAGGGAGTCTTTCGAACATTTTCCCCACGACAAAAAAAAAAAAAAAAAAAAAAAAAAAAGCTAGGTCTGGGATAGGTCTAGGATTTGCCCTCATCAGACTCTTACTATCGCATATTTCTCATACTTCATGGCTAGATCCTGGGCTATTTCTGGATTGGATCACGTAGTAAAGTGGTACCACACTGAAACATTCAATGAAACCTGGTCTGGATAAAAATTTTAGAGGATAACGCATGTTAGGTCAAGGTTAGGTCTAAGATTTGCCCCCACCAGGCTCACAGTTTCGCGTTTTTCACATACTTGTCGAACAGATCCTGGGTTTTTTGTGGTTTGGATCACGTAATAATGTGGTACCACACTGAAACATTCAATTAAACCTGGTCTTGATAAATATTTTAGAGGATAACGCATGTTAGGTCTGGGATAGGTCTGGGATTAGCCCTCATCAGACTCATACTTTCGAACACTTCACATACTCGTTGACGAGATCCTGGGTTTTTTTCTAGTTTCGACCACGCAGTAATGTGGTACCACACTGAAACAGTCGATTAAACCTGGTTTCGATCAATATTTTTGAGGATAACGCATGTTAGGTCTGGGATAGGTCTGGGATAGGTCTGGGATTAGCCCTCATCAGACTCATACTTTCGCTTTCTTCATACTTGTTGAACGGATCCTGGGCTTTTTCTGGATTGCATCACGTAGTAATGTAGTACCACACTGAAACAGTCAATGAAACCTGGTTTCCATCAATATTTTAGAGCACAACGCAAGTTAGGTCTAGGTAAGGCCTGAGATTTTCACAGATCAGACTCATACATTCGCATTCTTCACATACTTGTTGAACGGATCCTGGGTTTTTTCTGGTTTGGAACACGTAGTAATGTGGTACCACACTGAAACATTCAATTAAACCTGGTCTTGATAAATATTTTAGAGGATAACGCATGTTAGGTCTGGGTTACGTCTAGGATTTGCCCTCATCAGGCTCATACTTTCGCATATTTCTCATACTTCATGGCTAGATCCTGGGCTGTTTCTGCATTGTATCACGTAGTAATGTGGTACCACGCAGAAACAGTCAATTAAACCTGGTTTCGATCAATATTTTAGAGGATAACGCAAGTTAGGTCTGGGATAGGTCTAGGATTTGCCCTCATCAGACTCTTACTATCGCATATTTCTCATACTTCATGGCTAGATCCTGGGCTATTTCTGGATTGGATCACGTAGTAAAGTGGTACCACACTGAAACATTCAATGAAACCTGTTCTGGATAAATATTTTAGAGGATAACGCATCTTAGGTCTGGGTTAGGTCCAAGATTTGCCCTCATCAGGCTCTCAGTTTCGCGTTTTTCACATACTTGTTAAACAGATCCTGGGTTTTTTCTGGTTTGGATCACGTAGTAATGTGGTACCACACTAAAACAGTCAATTAAACCTGGTTTCGATCAATATTTTAGAGGATCACGCATGTTAGGTCTGGGATAGGTCTGGGATTAGCCCTCATCAGACTCATACTTTCGCACACTTCACATACTCGTTGACAAGATCCTGGGTTTTTTTCTGGCTTGGATCACGTAGTAATGTGGTTCCACACTGAAACAGTCGATTTAACTTGGCTTCGATCAATATTTTAGAGGATAACGCAAGTTAGGTCTGGGATAGGTCTGGGATTTGCCCTCATCAGGCTCATACTTTCGCACACTTCACATACTCGTTGAACAGATCCTGGGTTATTTTCTGGTTTGGATCACATAGGAATGTGGCACCACACTGAAACAGTCGATTAAACAACGTTTCGATCAATATTTTTGAGGATAACGCATGTTAGGTCTAGGTTAGGTCAGGGATTTTCTCTCATCAGGCTCATTCTTTCGCATATTTCTCATACTTGATGGCTATATCCTGGGCTTTTTCTGGATTGGATCACGTAGTAATGAAGTACAACACTGAAACAGTTAATTAAACCTGGTTTCCATCAATATTTTAGAGGACAGCGCATGTTAGGTCTAGGTTAGGCCTGGGATTTGCCCTGATCAGGGTCATACTTTCGCAGTTTTAACATACATGTTGACCTGATCGAGGATTTTGTCTGCTTTGGATCACGTAGTAAAGTGGTACCACACTGAAACAGTCCATTAAACCTGGTTTGGATCAATATTTTAGAGGATAACGCATGTTAGGTCTAGGTTAGGTCTGGGATTTTCGCTCATGAGACTCATACTTTCGCATTCTTCACATACTTGTTGAACGGATCCTGGGTTTTTTCTGGTTTGGTTCATGTAGTAATGTGATACCACACTGAAACATTCAATTAAACCTGGTCTTGATAAATATTTCAGAGGATAACGCATGTTAGGTTTGGCTTAGGTCTAGGATTTGCCCTCAGCAGGCTCATACTTTCGCATATTTCTCATACTTCATGGCTAGATCCTGGGCTGTTTCTGGTTTGTATCACGTAGTAATGTGGTACCACGCTGAAACAGTCAATTAAACCTGGTTTCGATCAATATTTTAGAGGATAACGCAAGTTAGGTCTGGCATAGGTCTGGGATTCGCCCTCATCAGGCTCATACTTTCGCGTTTTTCACATACTTGTTGAACAGATCGTGGGTTTTTTCTGGTTTGTATCACGTAGTAGTGTGGTACCACACTGAAACAGTCCACTAAACCTGGTTATGATCAATATTTTAGAGGATAACGCATAGTTAGGTTTGGGATAGGTCTGGGATTTGACCTCATCAGACTCATACTTTCGCACACTTCACATACTCGTTGAACAGATCCTGGGTTATTTTCTGGTTTGAATCACATAGTAATGTGGTACCACACTGAAACAGTCGATTAAACCTGGTTTCGATCAATATTTTAGAGAATAATTCATGTTAGGTCTAGGGTAGGTCTGGGATTTGACCTCATCAGACTCATACTTTCGCACACTTCACATACTCGTTGAACAGATCCTGGGTTATTTTCTGGTTTGGTTCATGTAGTAATGTGGTACCACACTGAAACATTCAATTAAACCTGGTCTTGATAAATATTTTAGAGGATAACGCATGTTAGGTCTGGGTCAGGTCTAGAATTTGCCCTCATCATGCTCATACTTTCGCATCTTTCTCATACATCATGGCTAGATCCTGGGCTATTCCTGGATTGTATCACGCAGTAATGTGGTACCACGCTGAAACAGTCGATTAAACCTGGCTCCGATCAATATTTTAGAGGATAACGCAAGTTAAGTCTGGGATTGGTCTGGGATTTGACCTCATCAGACTCATACTTTCGCACGCTTCACATACTCGTTGAACAGATCCTGGGTTACTTTCTGGTTTGGATCACATAGTAATGTGGTACCACACTGAAACAGTCGATTAAACCAGGTTTCGATCAATATTTTTGAGGATAACGCATGTTAGGTCTAGGTTAGGCCTGGGATTTTCACTCATCAGACTCATACTTTCGCATTCTTCCCATACTTGTAGAACGGATCCTGGGTTTTTTCTGGTTTGGATCACGTAGTAATGTGGGACCACACTGAAACAGTCAATTAAACCTGGTCTTGATAAATATTTTAGAGGATAACGCATGTTAGGTCTGGGTCAGGTCTAGAATTTGCCCTCCCCATGCTCATACTTTCGCATCTTTCTCATACATCATGGCTAGATCCTGGGCTATTTCTGGATTGTATCACGTAGTAATGTGGTACCACGCTGAAACAGTCGATTAAACCTGGCTCCGATCAATATTTTAGAGGATAACGCAAGTCAAGTCTGGGATTGGTCTGGGATTTGACCTCATCAGACTCATACTTTCGCACACTTCACATACTTGTTGAACAGATCCTGGGTTTTTTCTGGTTTGGATCACATAGTAATGTGGTACCACACTGAAACAGTCGATTAAACCAGGTTTCGATCAATATTTTAGAGGATAACGCATGTTAGGTCTAGGTCAGGCCTGGGATTTTCACTCATCAGACTCATACTTTCGCATTCTTCACATACTTGTTGAACGGATCCTGGGTTTTTTCTGGTTTGGATCACGTAGTAAGGTGGGTCCACACTGAAACAATCAATTAAACCTGGTCTTGATAAATATTTTAGAGGATAACACATGTTAGGTCTGGGATAGGTATGGGATTTGCCCTCATCAGACTCATACTTTCGCACACTTCACATACTCGTTGAACAGATCCTGGGTTATTTTCTGGTTTGGATCACATAGTAATGTGGTACCACACTGAAACAGTCGATTAAACCAGGTTTCGATCAATATTTTTGAGGATAACGCATGTTAGGGCTAGGTTAAACCTGGGATTTTCACTCATCAGACTCATACTTTCGCATTCTTCCAATACTTGTAGAACGGATCCTGGGTTTTTTCTGGTTTGGATCACGTAGTAATGTGGGACCACACTGAAACATTCAATTAAACCTGGTCTTGATAAATATTTTAGAGGATAACGCATGTTAGGTCTGGGTCAGGTCTAGAATTTGCCCTCATCATGCTCATACTTTCGCATCTTTCTCATACATCATGGCTAGATCCTGGGCTATTTCTGGATTGTATCACGTAGTAATGTGGTACCACGCTGAAACAGTCGATTAAACCTGGCTCCGATCAATATTTTAGAGGATAACGCAAGTTAAGTCTGGGATTGGTCTGGGATTTGACCTCATCAGACTCATACTTTCGCACGCTTCACATACTCGTTGAACAGATCCTGGGTTACTTTCTGGTTTGGATCACATAGTAATGTGGTACCACACTGAAACAGTCGATTAAACCAGGTTTCGATCAATATTTTTGAGGATAACGCATGTTAGGTCTAGGTTAGGCCTGGGATTTTCACTCATCAGACTCATACTTTCGCATTCTTCCCATACTTGTAGAACGGATCCTGGGTTTTTTCTGGTTTGGATCACGTAGTAATGTGGGACCACACTGAAACAGTCAATTAAACCTGGTCTTGATAAATATTTTAGAGGATAACGCATGTTAGGTCTGGGTCAGGTCTAGAATTTGCCCTCATCATGCTCATACTTTCGTATCTTTCTCATACATCATGGCTAGATCCTGGGCTATTTCTGGATTGTATCACGTAGTAATGTGGTACCACGCTGAAACAGTCGATTAAACCTGGCTCCGATCAATATTTTAGAGGATAACGCAAGTTAAGTCTGGGATTGGTCTGGGATTTGACCTCATCAGACTCATACTTTCGCACACTTCACATACTTGTTGAACAGATCCTGGGTTTTTTCTGGTTTGGATCACATAGTAATGTGGTACCACACTGAAACAGTCGATTAAACCAGGTTTCGATCAATATTTTAGAGGATAACGCATGTTAGGTCTAGGTCAGGCCTGGGATTTTCACTCATCAGACTCATACTTTCGCATTCTTCACATACTTGTTGAACGGATCCTGGGTTTTTTCTGGTTTGGATCACGTTGTAGTGTGGGACCACACTGAAACAATCAATTAAACCTGGTCTTGATAAATATTTTAGAGGATAACGCATGCTAGGTTTGGGTTAGGTCTAGGATTTGCCCTCTGCTGGCTCATACTTTCGCATATCTCTCATACTTCATGGCTAGATCCTGGGCTGTTTCTGGATTGTATCACGTAGTAATGTGGTACCACGCTGAAACAGTCAATTAAACCTGGTTTCCATCAATATTTTAGAGGACAACGCAAGTTAGGTCTAGGTAAGGCCAGAGATTTTCACTGATCAGACTCATACTTTCGCCGTCTTCACATACATGTTGAACGGATCCTGGGTTTTTTCTGGTTTGGAACACGTAGTAATGTGGTACCACACTGAAACATTCAATTAAACCTGGTCTTGATAAATATTTTAGAGAATAACGCATGTTAGGTCTGGGTTAGGTCTAGGATTTGCCCTCATCAGGCTCATACTTTCGCATATTTCTCGTACTTCATGGCTAGATCCTGGGCTATTTCTGGATTGGATCACGTAGTAAAGTGGTACCACACTGAAACATTCAATGAAACCTGGTCTGGATAAAAATTCTAGAGGATAACGCATGTTAGGTCAAGGTTAGGTCTAAGATTTGCCCTCATCAGGCTCACAGTTTCGCGTTTTTCACATACTTCTCGAACAGATCCTGGGTTTTTTGTGGTTTGGATCACGTAGTAATGTGGTACCACACTGAAACATTCAATTAAACCTGGTCTTGATAAATATTTTAGAGGATAACGCATGTTAGGTCTGGGATAGGTCTGGGATTAGCCCTCATCAGACTCATACTTTCGCACACTTCACATACTCGTTGACGAGATCCTGGGTTTTTTTCTAGTTTGGATCACGCAGTAATGTGGTACCACACTGAAACAGTCGATTAAACCTGGTTTCGATCAATATTTTTGGGGATAACGCATGTTAGGTCTGGGATAGGTCTGGGATTAGCCCTCATCAGACTCATACTTTCGCTTTCTTCACATACTTGTTGAACGGATCCTGGGCTTTTTCTGGATTACATCACGTAGTAATGTAGTACCACACTGAAACAGTCAATGAAACCTGGTTTCCATCAATATTTTAGAGGACAACGCAAGTTAGGTCTAGGTAAGGCCTGAGATTTTCACTGATCAGACTCATACAAACGCATTCTTCACATACTTGTTGAACGGATCCTGGGTTTTTTCTGGTTTGGATCACGTAGTAATGTGGTACCACACTGAAACATTCAATTAAACCAGGTCTTGATAAATATATTAGAGGATAACGCATGTTAGGTCTGAGTTACGTCTAGGATTTGCCCTCATCAGGCTCATACTTTCGCATATTTCTCATACTTCATGGCTAGATCCTGGGCTGTTTCTGCATTGTATCACGTAGTAATGTGGTACCACGCTGAAACAGTCAATTAAACCTGGTTTCGATCAATATTTTAGAGGATAACGCAAATTTGGTCTGGGATAGGTCTAGGATTTGCCCTCATCAGGCTCTTACTATCGCATATTTCTCATACTTCATGGCTAGATCCTGGGCTATTTCTGGATTGGATCACGTAGTAAAGTGGTACCACACTGAAACATTCAATGAAACCTGTTCTGGATAAATATTTTAGAGGATAACGCATCTTAGGTCTGGGTTAGGTCTAAGATTTGCCCTCATCAGGCTCACAGTTTCGCGTTTTTCACATACTTGTTAAACAGATCCTGGGCTTTTTTCTGGCTTGGATCACGTAGTAATGTGGTTCCACACTGAAACAGTCGATTAAACTTGGCTTCGATCAATATTTTAGAGGATAACGCAAGTTAGGTCTGGGATAGGTCTGGGATAGGTCTGGGATTAGCCCTCATCAGACTCATACTTTCGCTTTCTTCATACTTGTTGAACGGATCCTGGGCTTTTTCTGGATTGCATCACGTAGTAATGTAGTACCACACTGAAACAGTCAATGAAACCTGGTTTCCATCAATATTTTAGAGCACAACGCAAGTTAGGTCTAGGTAAGGCCTGAGATTTTCACTGATCAGACTCATACTTTCGCCTTCTTCACATACTTGTTGAACGGATCCTGGGTTTTTTCTGGTTTGGAACACGTAGTAATGTGGTACCACACTGAAACATGCAATTAAACCAGGTCTTGATAAATATTTTAGAGAATAACGCATGTTAGGTCTGGGTTAGGTCTAGGATTTGCCCTCATCAGGCTCATACTTTCGCATATTTCTCATACTTGATGGCTATATCCTGGGCTTTTTCTGGATTGCATAACGTAGTAACGTAGTACCACACTGAAACAGTCAATGAAACCTGGTTTCCAACAATATTTTAGAGGACAACGCAAGTTAGGTCTAGGTAAGGCCTGAGATTTTCACTGATCAGACTCATACTTTCGCCTTCTTCACATACTTGTTGAACGGATCCTGAGTTTTTTCTGGTTTGGAACACGTAGTAATGTGGTACCACACTGAAACATTCAATTAAACCAGGTCTTGACAAATATTTTAGAGAATAACGCATGTTAGGTCTGGGTTAGGTCTAGGATTTGCCCTCATCAGGCTCATACTTTCGCATATTTCTCATACTTCATGGCTAGATCCTGGGCTATATCTGGATTGGATCACGTAGTAAAGTGGTACCACACTGAAACATTCAATGAAACCTGGTCTGGATAAAAATTTTAGAGGATAACCCATGTTAGGTCAAGGTTAGGTCTAAGATTTGCCCCCATCAGGCTCACAGTTTCGCGTATTTCACATACTTGTCGAACTGATCCTGGGTTTTTTGTGGTTTGGATCACGTAATAATGTGGTACCACACTGAAACATTCAATTAAACCTGGTCTTGATAAATATTTTAGAGGATAACGCATGTTAGGTCTGGGATAGGTCTGGGATTAGCCCTCATCAGACTCATACTTTCGCACACTTCACATACTCGTTGACGAGATCCTGGGTTTTTTTCTAGTTTGGATCACGCAGTAATGTGGTACCACACTGAAACAGTCGATTAAACCTGGTTTCGATCAATATTTTTGAGGATAACGCATGTTAGGTCTGGGATAGGTCTGGGATTAGCCCTCATCAGACTCATACTTTCGCTTTCTTCACATACTTGTTGAACGGATCCTGGGCTTTTTCTGGATTGCATCACGTAGTAATGTAGTACCACACTGAAACAGTCAATGAAACCTGGTTTCCATCAATATTTTAGAGGACAACGCAAGTTAGGTCTAGGTAAGGCCTGAGATTTTCACTGATCAGGCTCATACAAACGCATTCTTCACATACTTGTTGAACGGATCCTGGGTTTTTTCTGGTTTGGATCACGTAGTAATGTGGTACCACACTGAAACATTCAATTAAACCAGGTCTTGATAAATATATTAGAGGATAACGCATGTTAGGTCTGAGTTACGTCTAGGATTTGCCCTCATCAGGCTCATACTTTCGCATATTTCTCATACTTCATGGCTAGATCCTGGGCTGTTTCTGCATTGTATCACGTAGTAATGTGGTACCACGCTGAAACAGTCAATTAAACCTGGTTTCGATCAATATTTTAGAGGATAACGCAAATTTGGTCTGGGATAGGTCTAGGATTTGCCCTCATCAGGCTCTTACTATCGCATATTTCTCATACTTCATGGCTAGATCCTGGGCTATTTCTGGATTGGATCACGTAGTAAAGTGGTACCACACTGAAACATTCAATGAAACCTGTTCTGGATAAATATTTTAGAGGATAACGCATCTTAGGTCTGGGTTAGGTCTAAGATTTGCCCTCATCAGGCTCACAGTTTCGCGTTTTTCACATACTTGTTAAACAGATCCTGGGCTTTTTTCTGGCTTGGATCACGTAGTAATGTGGTTCCACACTGAAACAGTCGATTAAACTTGGCTTCGATCAATATTTTAGAGGATAACGCAAGTTAGGTCTGGGATAGGTCTGGGATAGGTCTGGGATTAGCCCTCATCAGACTCATACTTTCGCTTTCTTCATACTTGTTGAACGGATCCTGGGCTTTTTCTGGATTGCATCACGTAGTAATGTAGTACCACACTGAAACAGTCAATGAAACCTGGTTTCCATCAATATTTTAGAGGACAACGCAAGTTAGGTCTAGGTAAGGCCTGAGATTTTCACTGATCAGACTCATACTTTCGCCTTCTTCACATACTTGTTGAACGGATCCTGGGTTTTTTCTGGTTTGGAACACGTAGTAATGTGGTACCACACTGAAACATGCAATTAAACCAGGTCTTGATAAATATTTTAGAGAATAACGCATGTTAGGTCTGGGTTATGTCTAGGATTTGCCCTCATCAGGCTCATACTTTCGCATATTTCTCATACTTGATGGCTATATCCTGGGCTTTTTCTGGATTGCATAACGTAGTAACGTAGTACCACACTGAAACAGTCAATGAAACCTGGTTTCCAACAATATTTTAGAGGACAACGCAAGTTAGGTCTAGGTAAGGCCTGAGATTTTCACTGATCAGACTCATACTTTCGCCTTCTTCACATACTTGTTGAACGGATCCTGAGTTTTTTCTGGTTTGGAACACGTAGTAATGTGGTACCACACTGAAACATTCAATTAAACCAGGTCTTGATAAATATTTTAGAGAATAACGCATGTTAGGTCTGGGTTAGGTCTAGGATTTGCCCTCATCAGGCTCATACTTTCGCATATTTCTCATACTTCATGGCTAGATCCTGGGCTATATCTGGATTGGATCACGTAGTAAAGTGGTACCACACTGAAACATTCAATGAAACCTGGTCTGGATAAAAATTTTAGAGGATAACGCATGTTAGGTCAAGGTTAGGTCTAAGATTTGCCCCCATCAGGCTCACAGTTTCGCGTATTTCACATACTTGTCGAACTGATCCTGGGTTTTTTGTGGTTTGGATCACGTAATAATGTGGTACCACACTGAAACATTCAATTAAACCTGGTCTTGATAAATATTTTAGAGGATAACGCATGTTAGGTCTGGGATAGGTATGGGATTTGCCCTCATCAGACTCATACTTTCGCACACTTCACATACTCGTTGAACAGATCCTGGGTTATTTTCTGGTTTGGATCACATAGTAATGTGGTACCACACTGAAACAGTCGATTAAACCAGGTTTCGATCAATATTTTTGAGGATAACGCATGTTAGGGCTAGGTTAAACCTGGGATTTTCACTCATCAGACTCATACTTTCGCATTCTTCCAATACTTGTAGAACGGATCCTGGGTTTTTTCTGGTTTGGATCACGTAGTAATGTGGGACCACACTGAAACAGTCGATTAAACCAGGTTTCGATCAATATTTTTGAGGATAACGCATGTTAGGGCTAGGTTAAACCTGGGATTTTCACTCATCAGACTCATACTTTCGCATTCTTCCAATACTTGTAGAACGGATCCTGGGTTTTTTCTGGTTTGGATCACGTAGTAATGTGGGACCACACTGAAACATTCAATTAAACCTGGTCTTGATAAATATTTTAGAGGATAACGCATGTTAGGTCTGGGTCAGGTCTAGAATTTGCCCTCATCATGCTCATACTTTCGCATCTTTCTCATACATCATGGCTAGATCCTGGGCTATTTCTGGATTGTATCACGTAGTAATGTGGTACCACGCTGAAACAGTCGATTAAACCTGGCTCCGATCAATATTTTAGAGGATAACGCAAGTTAAGTCTGGGATTGGTCTGGGATTTGACCTCATCAGACTCATACTTTCGCACGCTTCACATACTCGTTGAACAGATCCTGGGTTACTTTCTGGTTTGGATCACATAGTAATGTGGTACCACACTGAAACATTCGATTAAACCAGGTTTCGATCAATATTTTTGAGGATAACGCATGTTAGGTCTAGGTTAGGCCTGGGATTTTCACTCATCAGACTCATACTTTCGCATTCTTCCGTATACTTGTAGAACGGATCCTGGGTTTTTTCTGGTTTGGATCACGTAGTAATGTGGGACCACACTGAAACAGTCAATTAAACCTGGTCTTGATAAATATTTTAGAGGATAACGCATGTTAGGTCTGGGTCAGGTCTAGAATTTGCCCTCATCATGCTCATACTTTCGTAATCTTTCTCATACATCATGGCTAGATCCTGGGCTATTTCTGGATTGTATCACGTAGTAATGTGGTACCACGCTGAAACAGTCGATTAAACCTGGCTCCGATCAATATTTTAGAGGATAACGCAAGTTAAGTCTGGGATTGGTCTGGGATTTGACCTCATCAGACTCATACTTTCGCACACTTCACATACTTGTTGAACAGATCCTGGGTTTTTTCTGGTTTGGATCACATAGTAATGTGGTACCACACTGAAACAGTCGATTAAACCAGGTTTCGATCAATATTTTAGAGGATAACGCATGTTAGGTCTAGGTCAGGCCTGGGATTTTCACTCATCAGACTCATACTTTCGCATTCTTCACATACTTGTTGAACGGATCCTGGGTTTTTTCTGGTTTGGATCACGTAGTAATGTGGGTCCACACTGAAACAATCAATTAAACCTGGTCTTGATAAATATTTTAGAGGATAATGCATGTTAGGTCTGGGATAGTTATGGGATTTGCCCTCATCAGACTCATACTTTCGCACACTTCACATACTCGTTGAACAGATCCTGGGTTATTTTCTGGTTTGGATCACATAGTAATGTGGTACCACACTGAAACAGTCGATTAAACCAGGTTTCGATCAATATTTTTGAGGATAACGCATGTTAGGGCTAGGTTAAGCCTGGGATTTTCACTCATCAGACTCATACTTTCGCATTCTTCACATACTTGTTGAACGGATCCTGGGTTTTTTCTGGTTTGGATCACGTTGTAGTGTGGGACCACACTGAAACAATCAATTAAACCTGGTCTTGATAAATATTTTAGAGGATAACGCATGCTAGGTTTGGGTTAGGTCTAGGATTTGCCCTCTGCTGGCTCATACTTTCGCATATCTCTCATACTTCATGGCTAGATCCTGGGCTGTTTCTGGATTGTATCACGTAGTAATGTGGTACCACACTGAAACAGTCAATTAAACCTGGTTTCCATCAATATTTTAGAGGACAACGCAAGTTAGGTCTAGGTAAGGCCAGAGATTTTCACTGATCAGACTCATACTTTCGCCGTCTTCACATACATGTTGAACGGATCCTGGGTTTTTTCTGGTTTGGAACACGTAGTAATGTGGTACCACACTGAAACATTCAATTAAACCTGGTCTTGATAAATATTTTAGAGAATAACGCATGTTAGGTCTGGGTTAGGTCTAGGATTTGCCCTCATCAGGCTCATACTTTCGCATATTTCTCGTACTTCATGGCTAGATCCTGGGCTATTTCTGGATTGGATCACGTAGTAATGTGGTACCACACTGAAACATTCAATTAAACCAGGTCTTGATAAATATATTAGAGGATAACGCATGTTAGGTCTGAGTTACGTCTAGGATTTGCCCTCATCAGGCTCATACTTTCGCATATTTCTCATACTTCATGGCTAGATCCTGGGCTGTTTCTGCATTGTATCACGTAGTAATGTGGTACCACGCTGAAACAGTCAATTAAACCTGGTTTCGATCAATATTTTAGAGGATAACGCAAATTTGGTCTGGGATAGGTCTAGGATTTGCCCTCATCAGGCTCTTACTATCGCATATTTCTCATACTTCATGGCTAGATCCTGGGCTATTTCTGGATTGGATCACGTAGTAAAGTGGTACCACACTGAAACATTCAATGAAACCTGTTCTGGATAAATATTTTAGAGGATAACGCATCTTAGGTCTGGGTTAGGTCTAAGATTTGCCCTCATCAGGCTCACAGTTTCGCGTTTTTCACATACTTGTTAAACAGATCCTGGGCTTTTTTCTGGCTTGGATCACGTAGTAATGTGGTTCCACACTGAAACAGTCGATTAAACTTGGCTTCGATCAATATTTTAGAGGATAACGCAAGTTAGGTCTGGGATAGGTCTGGGATAGGTCTGGGATTAGCCCTCATCAGACTCATACTTTCGCTTTCTTCATACTTGTTGAACGGATCCTGGGCTTTTTCTGGATTGCATCACGTAGTAATGTAGTACCACACTGAAACAGTCAATGAAACCTGGTTTCCATCAATATTTTAGAGGACAACGCAAGTTAGGTCTAGGTAAGGCCTGAGATTTTCACTGATCAGACTCATACTTTCGCCTTCTTCACATACTTGTTGAACGGATCCTGGGTTTTTTCTGGTTTGGAACACGTAGTAATGTGGTACCACACTGAAACATGCAATTAAACCAGGTCTTGATAAATATTTTAGAGAATAACGCATGTTAGGTCTGGGTTATGTCTAGGATTTGCCCTCATCAGGCTCATACTTTCGCATATTTCTCATACTTGATGGCTATATCCTGGGCTTTTTCTGGATTGCATAACGTAGTAACGTAGTACCACACTGAAACAGTCAATGAAACCTGGTTTCCAACAATATTTTAGAGGACAACGCAAGTTAGGTCTAGGTAAGGCCTGAGATTTTCACTGATCAGACTCATACTTTCGCCTTCTTCACATACTTGTTGAACGGATCCTGAGTTTTTTCTGGTTTGGAACACGTAGTAATGTGGTACCACACTGAAACATTCAATTAAACCAGGTCTTGATAAATATTTTAGAGAATAACGCATGTTAGGTCTGGGTTAGGTCTAGGATTTGCCCTCATCAGGCTCATACTTTCGCATATTTCTCATACTTCATGGCTAGATCCTGGGCTATATCTGGATTGGATCACGTAGTAAAGTGGTACCACACTGAAACATTCAATGAAACCTGGTCTGGATAAAAATTTTAGAGGATAACGCATGTTAGGTCAAGGTTAGGTCTAAGATTTGCCCCCATCAGGCTCACAGTTTCGCGTATTTCACATACTTGTCGAACTGATCCTGGGTTTTTTGTGGTTTGGATCACGTAATAATGTGGTACCACACTGAAACATTCAATTAAACCTGGTCTTGATAAATATTTTAGAGGATAACGCATGTTAGGTCTGGGATAGGTATGGGATTTGCCCTCATCAGACTCATACTTTCGCACACTTCACATACTCGTTGAACAGATCCTGGGTTATTTTCTGGTTTGGATCACATAGTAATGTGGTACCACACTGAAACAGTCGATTAAACCAGGTTTCGATCAATATTTTTGAGGATAACGCATGTTAGGGCTAGGTTAAACCTGGGATTTTCACTCATCAGACTCATACTTTCGCATTCTTCCAATACTTGTAGAACGGATCCTGGGTTTTTTCTGGTTTGGATCACGTAGTAATGTGGGACCACACTGAAACATTCAATTAAACCTGGTCTTGATAAATATTTTAGAGGATAACGCATGTTAGGTCTGGGTCAGGTCTAGAATTTGCCCTCATCATGCTCATACTTTCGCATCTTTCTCATACATCATGGCTAGATCCTGGGCTATTTCTGGATTGTATCACGTAGTAATGTGGTACCACGCTGAAACAGTCGATTAAACCTGGCTCCGATCAATATTTTAGAGGATAACGCAAGTTAAGTCTGGGATTGGTCTGGGATTTGACCTCATCAGACTCATACTTTCGCACGCTTCACATACTCGTTGAACAGATCCTGGGTTACTTTCTGGTTTGGATCACATAGTAATGTGGTACCACACTGAAACATTCGATTAAACCAGGTTTCGATCAATATTTTTGAGGATAACGCATGTTAGGTCTAGGTTAGGCCTGGGATTTTCACTCATCAGACTCATACTTTCGCATTCTTCCGTATACTTGTAGAACGGATCCTGGGTTTTTTCTGGTTTGGATCACGTAGTAATGTGGGACCACACTGAAACAGTCAATTAAACCTGGTCTTGATAAATATTTTAGAGGATAACGCATGTTAGGTCTGGGTCAGGTCTAGAATTTGCCCTCATCATGCTCATACTTTCGTAATCTTTCTCATACATCATGGCTAGATCCTGGGCTATTTCTGGATTGTATCACGTAGTAATGTGGTACCACGCTGAAACAGTCGATTAAACCTGGCTCCGATCAATATTTTAGAGGATAACGCAAGTTAAGTCTGGGATTGGTCTGGGATTTGACCTCATCAGACTCATACTTTCGCACACTTCACATACTTGTTGAACAGATCCTGGGTTTTTTCTGGTTTGGATCACATAGTAATGTGGTACCACACTGAAACAGTCGATTAAACCAGGTTTCGATCAATATTTTAGAGGATAACGCATGTTAGGTCTAGGTCAGGCCTGGGATTTTCACTCATCAGACTCATACTTTCGCATTCTTCACATACTTGTTGAACGGATCCTGGGTTTTTTCTGGTTTGGATCACGTAGTAATGTGGGTCCACACTGAAACAATCAATTAAACCTGGTCTTGATAAATATTTTAGAGGATAATGCATGTTAGGTCTGGGATAGTTATGGGATTTGCCCTCATCAGACTCATACTTTCGCACACTTCACATACTCGTTGAACAGATCCTGGGTTATTTTCTGGTTTGGATCACATAGTAATGTGGTACCACACTGAAACAGTCGATTAAACCAGGTTTCGATCAATATTTTTGAGGATAACGCATGTTAGGGCTAGGTTAAGCCTGGGATTTTCACTCATCAGACTCATACTTTCGCATTCTTCACATACTTGTTGAACGGATCCTGGGTTTTTTCTGGTTTGGATCACGTTGTAGTGTGGGACCACACTGAAACAATCAATTAAACCTGGTCTTGATAAATATTTTAGAGGATAACGCATGCTAGGTTTGGGTTAGGTCTAGGATTTGCCCTCTGCTGGCTCATACTTTCGCATATCTCTCATACTTCATGGCTAGATCCTGGGCTGTTTCTGGATTGTATCACGTAGTAATGTGGTACCACGCTGAAACAGTCAATTAAACCTGGTTTCCATCAATATTTTAGAGGACAACGCAAGTTAGGTCTAGGTAAGGCCAGAGATTTTCACTGATCAGACTCATACTTTCGCCGTCTTCACATACATGTTGAACGGATCCTGGGTTTTTTCTGGTTTGGAACACGTAGTAATGTGGTACCACACTGAAACATTCAATTAAACCTGGTCTTGATAAATATTTTAGAGAATAACGCATGTTAGGTCTGGGTTAGGTCTAGGATTTGCCCTCATCAGGCTCATACTTTCGCATATTTCTCGTACTTCATGGCTAGATCCTGGGCTATTTCTGGATTGGATCACGTAGTAAAGTGGTACCACACTGAAACATTCAATGAAACCTGGTCTGGATAAAAATTCTAGAGGATAACGCATGTTAGGTCAAGGTTAGGTCTAAGATTTGTCCTCATCAGGCTCACAGTTTCGCGTTTTTCACATACTTCTCGAACAGATCCTGGGTTTTTTGTGGTTTGGATCACGTAGTAATGTGGTACCACACTGAAACATTCAATTAAACCTGGTCTTGATAAATATTTTAGAGGATAACGCATGTTAGGTCTGGGATAGGTCTGGGATTAGCCCTCATCAGACTCATACTTTCGCACACTTCACATACTCGTTGACGAGATCCTGGGTTTTTTTCTAGTTTGGATCACGCAGTAATGTGGTACCACACTGAAACAGTCGATTAAACCTGGTTTCGATCAATATTTTTGAGGATAACGCATGTTAGGTCTGGGATAGGTCTGGGATTAGCCCTCATCAGACTCATACTTTCGCTTTCTTCACATACTTGTTGAACGGATCCTGGGCTTTTTCTGGATTGCATCACGTAGTAATGTAGTACCACACTGAAACAGTCAATGAAACCTGGTTTCCATCAATATTTTAGAGGACAACGCAAGTTAGGTCTAGGTAAGGCCTGAGATTTTCACTGATCAGGCTCATACAAACGCATTCTTCACATACTTGTTGAACGGATCCTGGGTTTTTTCTGGTTTGGATCACGTAGTAATGTGGTACCACACTGAAACATTCAATTAAACCAGGTCTTGATAAATATATTAGAGGATAACGCATGTTAGGTCTGAGTTACGTCTAGGATTTGCCCTCATCAGGCTCATACTTTCGCATATTTCTCATACTTCATGGCTAGATCCTGGGCTGTTTCTGCATTGTATCACGTAGTAATGTGGTACCACGCTGAAACAGTCAATTAAACCTGGTTTCGATCAATATTTTAGAGGATAACGCAAATTTGGTCTGGGATAGGTCTAGGATTTGCCCTCATCAGGCTCTTACTATCGCATATTTCTCATACTTCATGGCTAGATCCTGGGCTATTTCTGGATTGGATCACGTAGTAAAGTGGTACCACACTGAAACATTCAATGAAACCTGTTCTGGATAAATATTTTAGAGGATAACGCATCTTAGGTCTGGGTTAGGTCTAAGATTTGCCCTCATCAGGCTCACAGTTTCGCGTTTTTCACATACTTGTTAAACAGATCCTGGGCTTTTTTCTGGCTTGGATCACGTAGTAATGTGGTTCCACACTGAAACAGTCGATTAAACTTGGCTTCGATCAATATTTTAGAGGATAACGCAAGTTAGGTCTGGGATAGGTCTGGGATAGGTCTGGGATTAGCCCTCATCAGACTCATACTTTCGCTTTCTTCATACTTGTTGAACGGATCCTGGGCTTTTTCTGGATTGCATCACGTAGTAATGTAGTACCACACTGAAACAGTCAATGAAACCTGGTTTCCATCAATATTTTAGAGCACAACGCAAGTTAGGTCTAGGTAAGGCCTGAGATTTTCACTGATCAGACTCATACTTTCGCCTTCTTCACATACTTGTTGAACGGATCCTGGGTTTTTTCTGGTTTGGAACACGTAGTAATGTGGTACCACACTGAAACATGCAATTAAACCAGGTCTTGATAAATATTTTAGAGAATAACGCATGTTAGGTCTGGGTTATGTCTAGGATTTGCCCTCATCAGGCTCATACTTTCGCATATTTCTCATACTTGATGGCTATATCCTGGGCTTTTTCTGGATTGCATAACGTAGTAACGTAGTACCACACTGAAACAGTCAATGAAACCTGGTTTCCAACAATATTTTAGAGGACAACGCAAGTTAGGTCTAGGTAAGGCCTGAGATTTTCACTGATCAGACTCATACTTTCGCCTTCTTCACATACTTGTTGAACGGATCCTGAGTTTTTTCTGGTTTGGAACACGTAGTAATGTGGTACCACACTGAAACATTCAATTAAACCAGGTCTTGATAAATATTTTAGAGAATAACGCATGTTAGGTCTGGGTTAGGTCTAGGATTTGCCCTCATCAGGCTCATACTTTCGCATATTTCTCATACTTCATGGCTAGATCCTGGGCTATATCTGGATTGGATCACGTAGTAAAGTGGTATCACACTGAAACATTCAATGAAACCTGGTCTGGATAAAAATTTTAGAGGATAACGCATGTTAGGTCAAGGTTAGGTCTAAGATTTGCCCCCATCAGGCTCACAGTTTCGCGTATTTCACATACTTGTCGAACTGATCCTGGGTTTTTTGTGGTTTGGATCACGTAATAATGTGGTACCACACTGAAACATTCAATTAAACCTGGTCTTGATAAATATTTTAGAGGATAACGCATGTTAGGTCTGGGATAGGTCCTGGATTAGCCCTCATCAGACTCATACTTTCGCACACTTCACATACTCGTTGACGAGATCCTGGGTTTTTTTGTAGTTTCGACCACGCAGTAATGTGGTACCACACTGAAACAGTCAATGAAACCTGGTTTCCATCAATATTTTAGGGCACAACGCAAGTTAGGTCTAGGTAAGGCCTGAGATTTTCACTGATCAGACTCATACATTCGCATTCTTCACATACTTGTTGAACGGATCCTGGTTTTCTTCTGGTTTGGAACACGTAGTAATGTGGTACCACACTGAAACATTCAATTAAACCTGGTCTTGATAAATATTTTAGAGGATAACGCATGTTAGGTCTGGGTTACGTCTAGGATTTGCCCACATCAGGCTCATACTTTCGCATATTTCTCATACTTCATGGCTAGATCCTGGGCTGTTTCTGCATTGTATCACGTAGTAATGTGGTACCACGCTGAAACAGTCAATTAAACCTGGTTTCGATCAATATTTTAGAGGATAACGCAAGTTAGGTCTGGGATAGGTCTAGGATTTGCCCTCATCAGACTCTTACTATCGCATATTTCTCATACTTCATGGCTAGATCCTGGGCTATTTCTGGATTGGATCACGTAGTAAAGTGGTACCACACTGAAACATTCAATGAAACCTGTTCTGGATAAATATTTTAGAGGATAACGCATCTTAGGTCTGGGTTAGGTCCAAGATTTGCCCTCATCAGGCTCTCAGTTTCGCGTTTTTCACATACTTGTTAAACAGATCCTGGGTTTTTTCTGGTTTGGATCACGTAGTAATGTGGTACCACACTAAAACAGTCAATTAAACCTGGTTTCGATCAATATTTTAGAGGATCACGCATGTTAGGTCTGGGATAGGTCTGGGATTAGCCCTCATCATACTCATACTTTCGCACACTTCACATACTCGTTGACAAGATCCTGGGTTTTTTTCTGGCTTGGATCACGTAGTAATGTGGTTCCACACTGAAACAGTCGATTTAACTTGGCTTCGATCAATATTTTAGAGGATAACGCTAGTTAGGTCTGGGATAGGTCTGGGATTTGCCCTCATCAGGCTCATACTTTCGCACACTTCACATACTCGTTGAACAGATCCTGGGTTATTTTCTGGTTTGGATCACATAGGAATGTGGCACCACACTGAAACAGTCGATTAAACCACGTTTCGATCAATATTTTTGAGGATAACGCATGTTAGGTCTAGGTTAGGTCAGGGATTTTCTCTCATCAGGCTCATTCTTTCGCATATTTCTCATACTTGATGGCTAGATCCTGGGCTTTTTCTGGATTGGATCACGTAGTAATGAAGTACAACACTGAAACAGTTAATTAAACCTGGTTTCCATCAATATTTTAGAGGACAGCGCATGTTAGGTCTAGGTTAGGCCTGGGATTTGCCCTGATCAGGGTCATACTTTCGCAGTTTTAACATACATGTTGACCTGATCGAGGGTTTTTTCTGCTTTGGATCACGTAGTAAAGTGGTACCACACTGAAACAGTCCATTAAACCTGGTTTGGATCAATATTTTAGAGGATAACGCATGTTAGGTCTAGGTTAGGTCTGGGATTTTCGCTCATGAGACTCATACTTTCGCATTCTTCACATACTTGTTGAACGGATCCTGGGTTTTTTCTGGTTTGGTTCATGTAGTAATGTGGTACCACACTGAAACATTCAACTAAACCTGGTCTTGATAAATATTTCAGAGGATAACGCATGTTAGGTTTGGCTTAGGTCTAGGATTTGCCCTCAGCAGGCTCATACTTTCGCATATTTCTCATACTTCATGGCTAGATCCTGGGCTGTTTCTGGTTTGTATCACGTAGTAATGTGGTACCACGCTGAAACAGTCAATTAAACCTGGTTTCGATAAATATTTTAGAGGATAACGCAAGTTAGGTCTGGCATAGGTCTGGGATTCGCCCTCATCAGGCTCATACTTTCGCGTTTTTCACATACTTGTTGAACAGATCGTGGGTTTTTTCTGGTTTGTATCACGTAGTAGTGTGGTACCACACTGAAACAGTCCATTAAACCTGGTTATGATCAATATTTTAGAGGATAACACATAGTTAGGTTTGGGATAGGTCTGGGATTTGACCTCATCAGACTCATACTTTCGCACACTTCACATACTCGTTGAACAGATCCTGGGTTATTTTCTGGTTTGAATCACATAGTAATGTGGTACCACACTGAAACAGTCGATTAAACCTGGTTTCGATCAATATTTTAGAGAATAATTCATGTTAGGTCTAGGGTAGGTCTGGGATTTGCTCTCATCAGGCTCGTTCTTTCGCATATTTCTCATACTTGATGGCTAGATCCTGGGCTATTTCTGGATTGCATCACGTAGTAATGAAGTACAACACTGAAACAGTCAATTAAACATGGTTTCCATCAATATCTTAGAGGACAACGCAAGTTAGGTCTGGGATAGGTCTGGGATTTGACCTCATCAGACTCATACTTTCGCATACTTCACATACTCGTTTAACAGATCCTGGGTTATTTTCTGGTTTGGATCACATAGTAATGTGGTACCACACTGAAACAGTCGATTAAACCTGGTTTCGATCAATATTTTAGAGAATAATTCATGTTAGGTCTAGGTTAGGTCTGGGATTTGCTCTCATCAGGCTCATTCTTTCGCATATTTCTCATATTTGATGGCTAGATCCTGGGCTGTTTCTGGATTGTATGAGATAGTAATGTGGTACCACGCTGAAACAGTCAATTAAACCTGGTTTCGATCAATATTTTAGAGGATAACGCAAGTTAGGTCTGGGATAGGTATGGGATTTGCCCTCATCAGGCTCATACTTTCGCGTTTTTCACATACTTGTTGAACAGATCCTGGGTTTTCTCTGGTTTGGATCACGTAGTAGTGTGGTACCACACTGAAACAGTCCATTAAACTTTGGATATGATCAATATTTTAGAGGATAACGCATAGTTAGGTTTGGGATAGGTCTGGGATTTGACCTCATCAGACTCATACTTTCGCATACCTCACATACTCGTTTAACAGATCCTGGGTTATTTTCTGGTTTGGATCACATAGTAATGTGGTACCACACTGAAACAGTCGATTAAACCTGGTTTCGATCAATATTTTAGAGAATAATTCATGTTAGGTCTAGGTTAGGTCTGGGATTTGCTCTCATCAGGCTCATTCTTTCGCATATTTCTCATACTTGATGGCTAGATCCTGGGCTGTTTCTGGATTGTATGACATAGTAATGTGGTACCACGCTGAAACAGTCAATTAAACCTGGTTTCGATCAATATTTTAGAGGATAACGCATGTAAGGTCTAGGTTAGCCCTGGGATTTTCACTCATCAGACTCATACTTTCGCATTCTTCTCACACTTGTTGAACTGATCCTGGGTTTTTTCTGGTTTGGATCAGGTAGTAATGTGGTACCACACTGAAACAGTCGATTAAACCTGGTTTCGATCAATATCTTAGAGGATAACGCATAGTTAGGTTTGGGATAGGTCTGGGATTTGACCTCATCAGACTCATACTTTCGCACACTTCACATACTCGTTGAACAGATCCTGGGTTATTTTCTGGTTTGGATCACATAGTAATGTGGTACCACACTGAAACAGTCGATTAAACCTGGTTTCGATCAATATTTTAGAGGATAACGCAAGTTAAGTCTGGGATTGGTCTGGGATTTGACCTCATCAGACTCATACTTTCGCACACTTCACATTCTTGTTGCACACATCCTGGGTTTTTTCTGGTTTGGATCCCGTAGTAGTGTGGTACCACACTGAAACAGTCCATTAAACCTGGTTTCGCTCAATATTTTAGAGAATAACGCATGTTAGGTCCAGGTCAGGCCTGGGATTTTCACTCATCAGACTCATACTTTAGCATTCTTCACATACTTGTTGAACGGATCCTGGGTTTTTTCTGGTTTGGATCACGTAGTAATGTGGGTCCACACTGAAACGATCAATTAAACCTGGTCTTGATAAATATTCTAGAGGATAACGCATGTTAGGTCTGGGATATGTATGGGATTTGCCCTCATCAGACTCATACTTTCGCACACTTCACATACTCGTTGAACAGATCCTGGGTTATTTTCTGGTTTGGATCACATAGTAATGTGGTACCACACTGAAACAGTCGATTAAACCAGGTTTCGATCAATATTTTTGAGGATAACGCATGTTAGGTCTAGGTTAGGCCTGGGATTTTCACTCATCAAACTCATACTTTCGCATTCTTCACATACTTGTTGAACGGATCCTGGGTTTTTTCTGGTTTGGATCACGTTGTAGTGTGGTACCACACTGAAACAGTCCATCAAACCTGGTTTCGCTCAATATTTTAGAGGATAACGCATGTTAGGTCAAGGTTAGGTCTAAGATTTGCCCTCATCAGGCTCACAGTTTCGAGTTTTTCACATACTTGTTGAACAGATCCTGGGTTTTTTCTGGTTTGTATCACGCAGTAGTGTGGTACCACACTGAAACAGTCCATTAAACCTGGTTTGGATGAATATTTTAGAGGATAACGCATGTAAGGTCTAGGTTAGCCCTGGGACTTTCACTCATCAGACTCATACTTTCGCATTCTTCTCATACTTGATGGCTAGAGCCTGGGCTTTTTCTGGATTGCATCACGTAGTAATGAAGTACAACACTGAAACAGTCAATTAAACCTGGTTTCCATCAATATCTTAGAGGACAACGCAAGTTAGGTCTGGGATTGGTCTGGGATTTGCCCTCATCAGGCTCATAGTTTCGCGTTTTTCACATACTTGTTGAACAGATCCTGGGTTTTTTCTTGTTTGGATCACGTAGTAGTGTGGTACCACACTGAAACAGTCCATTGAACCTGGTTTGGATCAATATTTTAGAGGATAACGCATGTTAGGTCTAGGTTAGGTCTGGGATTTTCGCTCATGAGACTCATACTTTCGCATTCTTCACATACTTGTTGAACGGATCCTGGGTTATTTCTGGTTTGGTTCACGTAGTAATGTGGTACCACACTGAAACATTCAATTAAACCTGGTCTTGATAAATATTTTAGAGGATAACGCATGTGAGGTTTGGGTTAGGTCTAGGATTTGCCCTCAGCAGGCTCATACTTTCGCATATTTCTCATACTTCATGGCTAGATCCTGGGCTGTTACTGGTTTGTATCACGTTGTAATGTGGTACCACGCTGAAACAGTCAATTAAACCTGTTTTCGATCAATATTTTAGAGGATAACGCATAGTTAGGTTTGGGATAGGTCTGGGATTTGACCTCATCAGACTCATACTTTCGCACACTTCACATACTCGTTGAACAGATCCTGGGTTACTTTCTGGTTTGGATCACATAGTAATGTGGTACCACGCTGAAACAGTCGATTAAACCAGGTTTCGATCAATATTTTTGAGGATAACGCATGTTAGGTCTAGGTTAGCCCTGGGATTTTCACTCATCAGACTCATACTTTCGCATTCTTTTCACACTTGTTGAACTGATCCTGGGTTTTTTCTGGTTTGGATCACGTAGTAATGTGGTACCACACTGAAACAGTCAATTAAACCTGGTCTTGATAAATATTTTAGAGGATAACGCATGTTAGGTCTGGGTCAGGTCTAGAATTTGCCATCATCATGCTCATACTTTCGCATCTTTCTCATACATCATGGCTAGATCCTGGGCTATATCTGGATTGTATCACGTAGTAATGTGGTACCACGCTGAAACAGTCGATTAAACCTGGTTCCGATCAATATTTTAGAGGATAACGCAAGTTAAGTCTGGGATTGGTCTGGGATTTGACCTCATCAGACTCATACTTTCGCACACTTCACATTCTTGTTGCACACATCCTGTGTTTTTTCTGGTTTGGATCTCGTAGTAGTGTGGTACCACACTGAAACAGTCCATTAAACCTGGTTTCGCTCAATATTTTAGAGAATAACGCATGTTAGGTCCAGGTCAGGCCTGGGATTTTCACTCATCAGACTCATACTTTAGCATTCTTCACATACTTGTTGAACGGATCCTGGGTTTTTTCTGGTTTGGATCACATAGTAATGTGGTACCACACTGAAACAGTCGATTAAACCAGGTTTCGATCAATATTTTTGAGGATAACGCATGTTAGGTCTAGGTTAGGCCTGGGATTTTCACTCATCAAACTCATACTTTCGCATTCTTCACATACTTGTTGAACGGATCCTGGGTTTTTTCTGGTTTGGATCACGTTGTAGTGTGGGACCACACTGAAACAATCAATTAAACCTAGTCTTGATAAATATTTTAGAGGATAACGCATGTTAGGTTTGGGTTAGGTCTAGGATTTGCCCTCAGCAGGCACATACTTTCGCATATCTCTCATACTTCATGGCTAGATCCTGGGCTTTTTCTGGATTGCATCACGTAGTAATGAAGTACAACACTGAAACAGTCAATTAAACCTGGTTTCCATCAATATCTTAGAGGACAACGCAAGTTAGGTCTGGGATTGGTCTGGGATTTGCCCTCATCAGGCTCATACTTTCGCGTTTTTCACATACATGTTGAACATACCCTGGGTTTTTTCTGGTTTGTATCCCGTAGTAGTGTGGTACCACACTGAAACAGTCCATCAAACCTGGTTTCGCTCAATATTTTAGAGGATAACGCATGTTAGGTCAAGGTTAGGTCTAAGATTTGCCCTCATCAGGCTTACAGTTTCGAGTTTTTCAAATACTTGTTGAACAGATCCTGGGTTTTTTCTGGTTTGTATCATGCAGTAGTGTGGCACCACACTGAAACAGTCCATTAAACCTGGTTTGGATCAATATTTTAGAGGATAACGCATGTTAGGTCTAGGTTAGGTCTGGGATTTGCTCTCAACAGGCTCATACTTTCGCACACTTCACATACTCGTTGACAAGATCCTGGGTTTTTTTCTGGCTTGGATCACGTAGTAATGTGGTTCCACACTGAAACAGTCGATTAAACTTGGCTTCGATCAATATTTTAGAGGATAACGCAAGTTAGGTCTGGGATAGGTCTGGGATTTGCCCTCATCAGGCTCATACTTTCGCGTTTTTCACGTACTTGTTGAACGGATCCTGGGTTTTTTCTGGTTTGGGTCACGTAGTAATGTGGGACCACATTGAAACAGTCAATTAAACCTGGTTTCGACCAATATTTTAGAGAATAATTCATGTTAGGTCTAGGTTAGGTCTGGGATTTGCTCTCATCAGGCTCATACTTTCGCACACTTCACATACTTGTTGAACGGATCCTGGGTTTTTTCTGGTTTGGATCACGTAGTAGTGTGGTACCACACTGGATCACTCCATTAAACCTGGTTTCGCTCAATATTTTAGAGGATAACGCATGTTAGGTCTAGGTCAGTCCTGGGATTTTCACTCATCAGACTCATACTTTCGCATTCTTCTTATACTTGTTGAACTGATCCTGGGTTTTTTCTGGTTTGGATCACGTAGTAATGTGGTACCACACTGAAACAGTCGATTAAGCCTGGTTTCGATCAATACTTTAGAGAATAATTCATGTTAGGTCTAGGTTAGGTCTGGGATTTGCTCTCATCAGGCGCGTTCTTTCGCATATTTCTCATACTTGATGGCTAGATCCTGGGCTTTTTCTGGATTGCATCACGTAGTAATGAAGTACAACACTGAAACAGTCAATTAAACCTGGTTTCCATCAATATCTTAGAGGACAACGCAAGTTAGGTCTGGGATAGGTCTGGGATTTGACCTCATCAGACTCATACTTTCGCACACTTCACATACTCCTTGAACAGATCCTGGGTTATTTTCTGGTTTGGATCACATAGTAATGTGGTACCACACTGAAACAGTCGATTAAACCTGGTTTCGATCAATATTTTAGAGAATAATTCATGTTAGGTCTAGGTTAGGTCTGGGATTTGCTCTCATCAGGCTCATTCTTTCGCATATTTCTCATACTTGATGGCTAGATCCTGGGCTGTTTCTGGATTGTATGACGTAGTAATGTTGTACCACGCTGAAACAGCGAATTAAACCTGGTTTCGATCAATAATTTAGAGGATAACGCAAGTTAGGTCTGGCATAGGTCTGGGATTTGCCCTCATCAGGGTCATACTTTCGCAGTTTTAACATACATGTTGACCTGATCGACGGTTTTTTCTGCTTTGGATCACGTAGTAAAGTGGTACCACACTGAAACATTCAATTAAACCTGGTCTTGATAAATATTTTAGAGGATAACGCATGTTAGGCTTGGGTTAGGTCTAGGATTTGCCCTCATCAGGCTCATACTTTCGCATATCTCTCATACTTCATGGCTAGATCCTGGTCTGTTTCTGGATTGTATCACGTAGTAATGTGGTACCACGCTGAAACAGTCAATTAAACCTGGTTTCGATCAATATTTTAGAGGATAACGCAAGTTAGGTCTGGCATAGGTCTGGGATTCGCCCTCATCAGGCTCATACTTTCGCGTTTTTCACATACTTGTTGAACAGATCCTGGGTTTTTTCTGTCTTGGATCACGTAGTAATGTGGTACCACACTGAAACAGTCGATTAAACCTGGTTTCGATCAATATTTTAGAGGATAACGCAAGTTAAGTCTGGGATTGGTCTGGGATTTGACCTCATCAGACTCATACTTTCGCACACTTCACATACTCGTTGAACAGATCCTGGGTTACTTTCTGGTTTGGAGCACATAGTAATGTGGTACCACACCGAAACAGTCGATTAAACCAGGTTTCGATCAATATTTTTGAGGATAACGCATGTTAGGTCTGGGTTAGGTCTAGGATTTGCCCTCATCAGGCTCATACTTTCGCAGTTTTAACATACATGTTGACCTGATCGAGGGTTTTTTCTGCTTTGGATCACGTAGTAAAGTGGTACCACACTGAAACAGTCCATTAAACCTGGTTTGGATCAATATTTTAGAGGATAACGCATGTTAGGTCTAGGATAGGTATGGGATTTTCGCTCATGAGACTCATACTTTCGCATTCTTCACATACTTGTTGAACAGATCCTGGGTTATTTTCTGGTTTGGATCACATAGTAATGTGGTACCACACTGAAACAGTCGATTAAACCTGGTCTTGATAAATATTTTAGAGAATAACGCATGTTAGGTCTGGGTTAGGTCTAGAGTTTGCCCTCATCATGCTCATACTTTCGCACACTTCACATACTCGTTGACAAGATCCTGGGTTTTTTTCTGGCTTGGATCACGTAGTAATGTGGTTCCACACTGAAACAGTCGATTAAACTTGGCTTCGATCAATATTTTAGAGGATAACGCAAGTTAGGTCTGGGATAGGTCTGGGATTTGCCCTCATCAGGCTCATACTTTCGCGTTTTTCACGTACTTGTTGAACGGATCCTGGGTTTTTTCTGGTTTGGGTCACGTAGTAATGTGGGACCACATTGAAACAGTCAATTAAACCTGGTTTCGACCAATATTTTGGAGAATAATTCATGTTAGGTCTAGGTTAGGTCTGGGATTTGCTCTCATCAGGCTCATACTTTCGCACACTTCACATACTTGTTGAACGGATCCTGGGTTTTTTCTGGTTTGGATCACGTAGTAGTGTGGTACCACACTGGATCACTCCATTAAACCTGGTTTCGCTCAATATTTTAGAGGATAACGCATGTTAGGTCTAGGTCAGTCCTGGGATTTTCACTCATCAGACTCATACTTTCGCATTCTTCTTATACTTGTTGAACTGATCCTGGGTTTTTTCTGGTTTGGATCACGTAGTAATGTGGTACCACACTGAAACAGTCGATTAAGCCTGGTTTCGATCAATACTTTAGAGAATAATTCATGTTAGGTCTAGGTTAGGTCTGGGATTTGCTCTCATCAGGCGCGTTCTTTCGCATATTTCTCATACTTGATGGCTAGATCCTGGGCTTTTTCTGGATTGCATCACGTAGTAATGAAGTACAACACTGAAACAGTCAATTAAACCTGGTTTCCATCAATATCTTAGAGGACAACGCAAGTTAGGTCTGGCATAGGTCTGGGATTTGACCTCATCAGACTCATACTTTCGCAGTTTTAACATACATGTTGACCTGATCGACGGTTTTTTCTGCTTTGGATCACGTAGTAAAGTGGTACCACACTGAAACATTCAATTAAACCTGGTCTTGATAAATATTTTAGAGGATAACGCATGTTAGGTTTGGGTTAGGTCTAGGATTTGCCCTCATCAGGCTCATACTTTCGCATATCTCTCATACTTCATGGCTAGATCCTGGGCTGTTTCTGGATTGTATCACGTAGTAATGTGGTACCACGCTGAAACAGTCAATTAAACCTGGTTTCGATCAATATTTTAGAGGATAACGCAAGTTAGGTCTGGGATTGGTCTGGGATTTGACCTCATCAGACTCATACTTTCGCACACTTCACATACTCGTTGAACAGATCCTGGGTTACTTTCTGGTTTGGAGCACATAGTAATGTGGTACCACACCGAAACAGTCGATTAAACCAGGTTTCGATCAATATTTTTGAGGATAACGCATGTTAGGTCTGGGTTAGGTCTAGGATTTGCCCTCATCAGGCTCATACTTTCGCATATTTCTCGTACTTCATGGCTAGATCCTGGGCTATTTCTGGATTGGATCACGTAGTAATGTGGTACCACGCTGAAACAGTCAATCAAACCTGGTTTCGATCAATATTTTAGAGGATAACGCATCTTAGGTCTGTGTTAGGTCTAAGATTTGCCCTCATCAGGCTCATACTTTCGCACACTTCACATACTCGTTGACAAGATCCTGGGTTTTTTTCTGGTTTGGATCACGTAGTAATGTGGTTCCACACTAAAACAGTCAATTAAACCTGGTTTCGATCAATATTTTAGAGGATCACGCATGTTAGGTCTAGGTTAGGTCTGGAATTTGCTCTCATCAGGCTCATACTTTCGCATTCTTCACATACTTGTTGAACGGATCCTGGGTTTTTTCTGGTTTGGATCACGTAGTAATGTGGTACCACACTGAAACATTCAATTAAACCTGGTCTTGATAAATATTTTAGAGTATAACGCATGTTAGGTCTGGGTTACGTCTAGGATTTGCCCTCATCAGGCTCATACTTTCGCATATTTCTCATACTTCATGGCTAGATCCTGGGCTGTTTCTGCATTATATCACGTAGTAATGTGGTACCACGCTGAAACAGTCAATCAAACCTGGTTTCGATCAATATTTTAGAGGATAACGCATCTTAGGTCTGGGTTAAGTCTAAGATTTGCCCTCATCAGGCTCATACTTTCGCACACTTCACATACTCGTTGAACAGATCCTGGGTTATTTTCTGGTTTTGATCACGTAGTAGTGTGGTACCACACAGAAACACACCATTAAACCTGGTTTCGCTCAATATTTTAGAGGATAACGCATGTTAGGTCTAGGTCAGTCCTGGGATTTTCACTCATCAGACTCATACTTTCGCATTCTTCTTATACTTGTTTAACTGATCCTGTGTTTTTTCTGGTTTGGATCACGTAGTAATGTGGGACCACACTGAATCAGTCAATTAAACCTGGTTTCGACCAATGTTTTAGAGAATAATTCATGTTAGGTCTAGGTTAGGTCTGGGATTTTCTCTCATCAGGCTCATTCTTTCGCATATTTCTCATACTTGATGGCTAGATCCTGGGCTTTTTCTGTATTGGATCACGTAGTAATGAAGTACAACACTGAAACAGTCAATTAAACCTGGTTTCCATCAATATTTTAGAGGACAGCGCATGTTAGGTCTAGGTTAGGCCAGGGATTTGCCCTGATCAGGGTCATACTTTCGCAGTTTTAACATACATGTTGACCTGATCGAGGGTTTTTTCTGCTTTGGATCACGTAGTAAAGTGGTACCACACTGAAACAGTCCATTAAACCTGGTTTGGATCAATATTTTAGAGGATGACGCATGTTAGGTCTAGGTTAGGTATGGGATTTTCGCTCATGAGGCTCATACCTTCGCATTCTTCACATACTTGTTGAACAGATCCTGGGTTATTTTCTGGTTTGGATCACATAGTAATGTGGTACCACACTGAAACAGTCGATTAAACCTGGTCTTGATAAATATTTTAGAGAATAACGCATGTTAGGTCTGGGTTAGGTCTAGGATTTGCCCTCATCAGGCTCATACTTTCGCATATTTCTCGTACTTCATGGCTAGATCCTGGGCTATTTCTGGATTGGATCACGTAGTAATGTGGTACCACGCTGAAACAGTCAATTAAACCTGGTTTCGATCAATATTTTAGAGGATAACGCAAGTTAGGTCTGGCATAGGTCTGGGATTCGCCCTCATCAGGCTCATACTTTCGCGTTTTTCACATACTTGTTGAACAGATCGTGGGTTTTTTCTGGTTTGTATCACGTAGTAGTGTGGTACCACACTGAAACAGTCCATTAAACCTGGTTTGGATCAATTGTTTAGAGGATAACGCATGTTAGGTCTAGGTTAGCCCTGGGATTTTCACTCATCAGACTCATAATTTCGTATTCTTCTCATACTTGTTGAACTGATCCTGGGTTTTTTCTGGTTTGGATCACGTAGTAATGTGGTGCCACACTGAAACAGTCGATTAAACCTGGTCTTGATAAATATTTTAGAGAATAACGCATGTTAGGTCTGGGTTAGGTCTAGGATTTGCCCTCATCAGGCTCATACTTTCGCATATTTCTCGTACTTCATGGCTAGATCCTGGGCTATTTCTGGATTGGATCACGTAGTAATGTGGTACCACGCTGAAACAGTCGATTAAACCTGGTTTCGATCAATATTTTAGAGGATAACGCAAGTTAAGTCTGGGATTGGTCTGGGATTTGACCTCATCAGACTCATACTTTCGCACACTTCACATACTCATTGAACAGATCCTGGGTTACTTTCTGGTTTGGATCACATAGTAATGTGGTACCACACCGAAACGGTCGATTAAACCAGGTTTCGATCAATATTTTTGAGGATAACGCATGTTAGGTCTAGGTTAGGCTTGGGATTTTCACTCATCAGACTCATACTTTCGCATTCTTCACATACTTGTAGAACGGATCCTGGGTTTTTTCTGGTTAGGATCACGTAGTAATGTGGGACCACACTGAAACAGTCAATTAAACCTGGTCTTGATAAATATTTTAGAGGATAACGCATGTTAGGTCTGGGTCAGGTCTAGAGTTTGCCCTCATCATGCTCATACTTTCGCACACTTCACATACTCGTTGACAAGATCCTGGGTTTTTTTCTGGCTTGGATCACGTAGTAATGTGGGTCCACACTGAAACAGTCGATTAAACTTGGCTTCGATCAATATTTTAGAGGATAACGCAAGTTAGGTCTGGGATAGGTCTGGGATTTGCCCTCATCAGGCTCATACTTTCGCGTTCTTCACGTACTTGTTGAACGGATCCTGGGTTTTTTCTGGTTTGGGTCACGTAGTAATGTGGGACCACATTGAAACAGTCAATTAAACCTGGTTTCGACCAATATTTTAGAGAATAATTCATGTTAGGTCTAGGTTAGGTCTGGGATTTGCTCTCATCAGGCTCATACTTTCGCACACTTCACATATTTGTTGAACGGATCCTGGGTTTTTTCTGGTTTGGATCACGTAGTAGTGTGGTACCACACTGAAACACTCCATTAAACCTAGTTTCGCTCAATATTTTAGAGGATAACGCATGTTAGGTCTAGGTCAGTCCTGGGATTTTCACTCATCAGACTCATACTTTCGCATTCTTCTTATACTTGTTGAACTGATCCTGGGTTTTTTCTGGTTTGGATCACGTAGTAATGTGGTACCACACTGAAACAGTCGATTAAGCCTGGTTTCGATCAATATTTTAGAGAATAATTCATGTTAGGTCTAGGTTAGGTCTGGGATTTGCTCTCATCAGGCGCGTTCTTTCGCATATTTCTCATACTTGATGGCTAGATCCTGGGCTTTTTCAGGATTGCATCACGTAGTAATGAAGTACAACACTGAAACAGTCAATTAAACCTGGTTTCCATCAATATCTTAGAGGACAACGAAAGTTAGGTCTGGGATAGGTCTGGGATTTGACCTCATCAGACTCATACTTTCGCACACTTCACATACTCGTTGAACAGATCCTGGGTTATTTTCTGGTTTGGATCACATAGTAATGTGGTACCACACTGAAACAGTCGATTAAACCTGGTTTCGATCAATATTTTAGAGAATAATTCATGTTAGGTCTAGGTTAGGTCTGGGATTTGCTCTCATCAGGCTCATTCTTTCGCATATTTCTCATACTTGATGGCTAGATCCTGGGCTGTTTCTGGATTGTATGACGTAGTAATGTTGTACCACGCTGAAACAGCGAATTAAACCTGGTTTCGATCAATAATTTAGAGGATAACGCAAGTTAGGTCTGGCATAGGGCTGGGATTTGCCCTCATCAGGGTCATACTTTCGAAGTTTTAACATACATGTTGACCTGATCGACGGTTTTTTCTGCTTTGGATCACGTAGTAAAGTGGTACCACGCTGAAACATTCAATTAAACCTGGTCTTGATAAATATTTTAGAGGATAACGCATGTTAGGTTTGGGTTAGGTCTAGGATTTGCCCTCATCAGGCTCATACTTTCGCATATCTCTCATACTTCATGGCTAGATCCTGGGCTGTTTCTGGATTGTATCACGTAGTAATGTGGTACCACGCTGAAACAGTCAATTAAACCTGGTTTCGATCAATATTTTAGAGGATAACGCAAGTTAGGTCTGGCATAGGTCTGGGATTCGCCCTCATCAGGCTCATACTTTCGCGCTTTTCACATACTTGTTGAACAGATCGTGGGGTTTTTCAGGTTTGTATCACGTAGTAGTGTGGTACCACACTGAAACAGTCGATTAAACCTGGTTTCGACCAATACTTTAGAGAATAATTCATGTTAGGTCTAGGTTAGGTCTGGGATTTTCTCTCATCAGGCTCATTCTTTCGCATTCTTCACATACTTGTAGAATGGATCCTGGGTTTTTTCTGGTTAGGATCACGTAGTAATGTGGGACCACACTGAAACAGTCAATTAAACCTGGTCTTGATAAATATTTTAGAGGATAACGCATGTTAGGTCTGGGTCGGGTCTAGAATTTGCCCTCATCATGCTCATACTTTCGCACACTTCACATACTCGTTGACAAGATCCTGGGTTTTTTTCTGGCTTGGATCACGTGGTAATGTGGTTCCACACTGAAACAGTCGATTAAACTTGGCTTCGATCAATATTTTAGAGGATAACGCAAGTTAGGTCTGGGATAGGTCTGGGATTTGCCCTCATCAGGCTCATACTTTCGCACACTTCACATACTCGTTGAACAGATCCTGGATTATTTTCTGGTTTGGATCACATAGGAATGTGGCACCACACTGAAACAGTCGATTAAACCACGTTTCGATCAATATTTTTGAGGATAACGCATGTTAGGTCTAGGTTAGGCCTCGGATTTTCACTCATCAGACTCATACTTTCGCATTCTTCACATAGTTGTTGAACGGATCCTGGGTTTTTTCTGGTTTGGATCACGTAGTAATGTGGGACCACACTGAAACAGTCGATTAAACCTGGTTATGATCAATATTTTAGAGGATAACGCATAGTTAGGTTTGGGATAGGTCTGGGATTTGACCTCATCAGACTCATACTTTCGCACACTTCACATACTTGTTGAACAGATCCTGGGTTATTTTCTGGTTTGGATCACATAGTAATGTGGTACCACACTGAAACAGTCGATTAAACCTGGTTTCGATCAATATTTTAGAGAATAATTCATGTTAGGTCTAGGTTAGGTCTGGGATTTGCTCTCATCAGGCGCGTTCTATCGCATATTTCTCATACTTGATGGCTAGATCCTGGGCTTTTTCTGGATTGCATCACGTAGTAATGAAGTACAACACTGAAACAGTCAATTAAACCTGGTTTCCGTCAATATCTTAGAGGACAACGAAAGTTAGGTCTGGGATTGGTCTGGGATTTGACCTCATCAGACTCATACTTTCGCACACTTCACATACTCGTTGAACAGATCCTGGGTTATTTTCTGGTTTGGATCACATAGTAATGTGGTACCACACTGAAACAGTCGATTAAACCTGGTTTCGATCAATATTTTAGAGAATAATTAATGTTAGGTCTAGGTTAGGTCTGGGATTTGCTCTCATCAGGCTCATTATTTCGCATATTTCTCATACTTGATGGCTAGATCCTGGGCTGTTTCTGGATTGTATGACGTAGTAATGAAGTACAACACTGAAACAGTCAATTAAACCTGGTTTCCATCAATATTTTAGAGGACAGCGCATGTTAGGTCTAGGTTAGGCCTGGGATTTGCCCTGATCAGGGTCATACTTTCGCAGTTTTAACATACATGTTGACCTGATCGAGGGTTTTTTCTGCTTTGGATCACGTAGTATAGTGGTACCACACTGAAACAGTCCATTAAACCTGGTTTGGATCAATATTTTAGAGGATAACGCATGTTAGGTCTAGGTTAGGTCTGGGATTTTCGCTCATGAGACTCATACTTTCGCATTCTTCACATACTTGTTAAACGGATCCTGGGTTTTTTCTGGTTTGGTTCATGTAGTAATGTGGTACCACACTGAAACATTCAATCAAACCTGGTCTTGATAAATATTTCAGAGGATAACGCATGTTAGGTTTGGCTTAGGTCTAGGATTTGCCCTCAGCAGGCTCATACTTTCGCATATTTCTCATACTTCATGGCTAGATCCTGGGCTGTTTCTGGTTTGTATCACGTAGTAATGTGGTACCACGCTGAAACAGTCAATTAAACCTGGTTTCGATCAATATTTTAGAGGATAACGCAAGTTAGGTCTGGCATAGGTCTGGGATTCGCCCTCATCAGGCTCATACTTTCGCGTTTTTCACATACCTGTTGAACAGATCGTGGGTTTTTTCAGGTTTGTATCACGTAGTAGTGTGGTACCACACTGAAACAGTCGATTAAACCTGGTTTCGATCAATATTTTAGAGGATAACGCAAGTTAAGTCTGGGATTGGTCTGGGATTTGACCTCATCAGACTCATACTTTCGCACACTTCACATACTCGTTGAACAGATCCTGGGTTACTTCCTGGTTTGGAGCACATAGTAATGTGGTACCTCACCGAAACAGTCGATTAAACCAGGTTTCGATCAATATTTTTGAGGATAACGCATGTTAGGTCTAGGTTAGGCCTGGGATTTTCACTCATCAGACTCATACTTTCGCATTCTTCACATACTTGTAGAACGGATCCTGGGTTTTTTCTGGTTAGGATCACGTAGTAATGTGGGACCACACTGAAACAGTCAATTAAACCAGGTCATGATAAATATTTTAGAGGATAACGCATGTTAGGTCTGGGTCAGGTCTAGAATTTGCCCTCATCATGCTCATACTTTCGCACACTTCACATACTCGTTGACAAGATCCTGGGTTTTTTTCTGGCTTGGATCACGTAGTAATGTGGTTCCACACTGAAACAGTCGATTAAACCTGGTTTCGATCAATATTTTAGAGGATAACGCAAGTTATGTCTGGGATTGGTCTGGGATTTGACCTCATCAGACTCATACTTTCGCACACTTCACATACTCGTCGAACAGATCCTGGGTTATTTTCTGGTTTGGATCACATAGGAATGTGGCACCACACTGAAACAGTCGATTAAACCACGTTTCGATCAATATTTTTGAGGATAACGCATGTTAGGTCTAGGTTAGGCCTGGGATTTTCACTCATCAGACTCATACTTTCGCATTCTTCACATACTTGTTGAACGGATCCTGGGTTTTTTCTGGTTTGGATCACGTAGTAATGTGGGGCCACACTGAATCAGTCAATTAAACCTGGTTTCGACCAATATTATAGAGAATAATTCATGTTAGGTCTAGGCTAGGTCTGGGATTTTCTCTCATCAGGCTCATTCTTTCGCATATTTCTCATACTTGATGGCTAGATCCTGGGCTTTTTCTGGATTGGATCACGTAGTAATGAAGTACAACACTGAAACAGTCAATTAAACCTGGTTTCCATCAATATTTTAGAGGACAGCGCATGTTAGGTCTAGGTTAGGCCTGGGATTTGCTCTGATCAGGGTCATACTTTCGCAGTTTTAACATACATGTTGACCTGATCGAGGGTTTTTTCTGCTTTGGATCACGTAGTATAGTGGTACCACACTGAAACAGTCCATTAAACCTGGTTTGGATCAATATTTTAGAGGATAACGCATGTTACGTCTAGGTTAGGTCTGGGATTTTCGCTCATGAGACTCATACTTTCGCATTCTTCACATACTTGTTGAACGGATCCTGGGTTTTTTCTGGTTTGGTTCATGTAGTAATGTGGTACCACACTGAAACATTCAATGAAACCTGGTCTTGATAAATATTTCAGAGGATAACGCATGTTAGGTTTGGCTTAGGTCTAGGATTTGCCCTCAGCAGGCTCATACTTTCGCATATTTCTCATACTTCATGGCTAGATCCTGGGCTGTTTCTGGTTTGTATCACGTAGTAATGTGGTACCACGCTGAAACAGTCAATTAAACCTGGTTTCGATCAATATTTTAGAGGATAACGCAAGTTAGGTCTGGCATAGGTCTGGGATTCGCCCTCATCAGGCTCATAATTTCGCGTTTTTCACATACTTGTTGAACAGATCGTGGGTTTTTTCAGGTTTGTATCACGTAGTAGTGTGGTACCACACTGAAACAGTCGATTAAACCTGGTTTCGATCAATATTTTAGAGGATAACGCAAGTTAAGTCTGGGATTGGTCTGGGATTTGACCTCATCAGACTCATACTTTCGCACACTTCACATACTCGTTGAACAGATCCTGGGTTACTTTCTGGTTTGGAGCACATAGTAATGTGGTACCACACCAAAACAGTCGATTAAACCAGGTTTCGATCAATATTTTTGAGGATAACGCATGTTAGGTCTAGGTTAGGCCTGGGATTTTCACTCATCAGACTCATACTTTCGCACACTTCACATACTCGTTGAACAGATCCTGGGTTATTTTCTGGTTTGGATCACATAGTAATGTGGTACCACACTGAAACAGTCGATTAAACCAGGTTTCGAGCAATATTTTTGAGGATAACGCATGTTAGGTCTAGGTGAGGCCTGGGATTTTCACTCATCAGACTCATACTTTCGCATTCTTCACATACTTGTTGAACGGATCCTGGGTTTTTTCTGGTTTGGATCACGTAGTAATGTGGTACCACTCTGAAATAGTCGATTAAACCTGGTTATGATCAATATTTTAGAGGATAACGCATAGTTAGGTTTGGGATAGGTCTGGGATTTGACCTCATCAGACTCATACTTTCGCACACTTCACATACTCGTTGAACAGATCCTGGGTTTTTTCAGGTTTGGATCACATAGTAATGTGGTACCACACTGAAACAGTCGATTAAACCTGGTTTCGATCAATATTTTAGAGAATAATTCATGTTAGGTCTAGGTTAGGTCTGGGATTTGCTCTCATCAGGCGCGTTCTTTCGCATATTTCTCATACTTGATGGCTAGATCCTGGGCTGTTTCTGGACTGTATGACGTAGTAATGTGTTACCACGCTGAAACAGCGAATTAAACCTGGTTTCGATCAATAATTTAGAGGATAACGCAAGTTAGGTCTGGCATAGGTCTGGGATTTGCCCTCATCAGGGTCATACTTTCGCAGTTTTAACATTCATGTTGACCAGATCGACGGTTTTTTCTGCTTTGGATCACGTAGTAAAGTGGTACCACACTGAAACATTCAATTAAACCTGGTCTTGATAAATATTTTAGAGGATAACGCATGTTAGGTTTGGGTTAGGTCTAGGATTTGCCCTCATCAGGCTCATACTTTCGCATATTTCTCATACTTCATGGCTAGATCCTGGGCTGTTTCTGGATTGTATCACGTAGTAATGTGGTACCACGCTGAAACAGTCAATTAAACCTGGTTTCGATCAATATTTTAGAGGATAACGCAAGTTAGGTCTGGCATAGGTCTGGGATTCGCCCTCATCAGGCTCATACTTTCGCGTTTTTCACATACTTGTTGAACAAATCGTGGGTTTTTTCTGGTTTGGAGCACATAGTAATGTGGTACCACACCGAAACAGTCGATTAAACCAGGTTTCGATCAATATTTTTGAGGATAACGCATGTTAGGTCTAGGTTAGTCCTGGGATTTTCACTCATCAGACTCATACTTTCGCATTCTTCACATACTTGTAGAACGGATCCTGGGTTTTTTCTGGTTAGGATCACGTAGTAATGTGGGATCACACTGAAACAGTCAATTAAACCTGGTCTTGATAAATATTTTAGAGGATAACGCATGTTAGGTCTGGGTCAGGTCTAGAATTTGCCCTCATCATGCTCATACTTTCGCACACTTCACATACTCGTTACAAGATCCTGGGTTTTTTTCTGGCTTGGATCACGTAGTAATGTGGTTCCACACTGAAACACTCCATTAAACCTGGTTTCGCTCAATATCTTAGAGGATAACGCATGTTAGGTCTAGGTCAGTCCTGGGATTTTCACTCATCAGACTCATACTTTCGCATTCTTCTTATACTTGTTTAACTGATCCTGGGTTTGTTCTGGTTTGGATCACGTAGTAATGTGGTACCACACTGAAACAGTCGATTAAACCTGGTTTCAATCAATATTTTAGAGGATAACGCATGTTATGTCTGGGATTGGTCTGGGATTTGACCTCATCAGACTCATACTTTCGCACACTTCACATACTCGTTGGACAGATCCTGGGATATTTTCTGGTTTGGATCACATAGGAATGTGGCACCACACTGAAACAGTCGATTAAACCACGTTTCGATCAATATTATTGAGGATAACGCTTGTTAGGTCTAGGTTAGGTCTGGGATTTTCTCTCATCAGGCTCATTCTTTCGCATATTTCTCATACATGATGGCTAGATCCTGGGCTTTTTCTGGATTTGATCACGTAGTAATGAAGTACAACACTGAAACAGTCAATTAAACCTGGTTTCCATCAATATTTTAGAGGACAGCGCATGTTAGGTCTAGGTTAGGCCTGGGATTTGCCCTGATCAGGGTCATACTTTCGCAGTTTTAACATACATGTTGACCTGATCGAGGGTTTTTTCTGCTTTGGATCACGTAGTAAACTGGTACCACACTGAAACAGTCCATTAAACCTGGTTTGGATCAATATTTTAGAGGATAACGCATGTTAGGTCTAGGTTAGGTCCGGGATTTTCGCTCATGAGACTCACACTTTCGCATTCTTCACATACTTGTTGAACGGCTCCTGGGTTTTTTCTGGTTTGGTTCATGTAGTAATGTGGCACCACACTGAAACATTCAATCAAACCTGGTCTTGATAAATATTTCAGAGGATAACGCATGTTAGGTTTGGCTTAGGTCTAGGATTTGCCCTCAGCAGGCTCATACTTTCGCATATTTCTCATACTTCATGGCTAGATCCTGGGCTGTTTCTGGTTTGTAACACGTAGTAATGTGGTACCACGCTGAAACAGTCAATTAAACCTGGTTTCGATCAATATTTTAGAGGATAACGCAAGTTAGGTCTGGCATAGGTCTGGGATTCGCCCTCATCAGGCTCATACTTTCGCGTTTTTCACATTCATGTTGACCTGATCGACGGTTTTTTCTGCTTTGGATCACGTAGTAAAGTGGTACCACACTGAAACATTCAATTAAACCTGGTCTTGATAAATATTTTAGAGGATAACGCATGTTAGGTTTGGGTTAGGTCTACGATTTGCCCTCATCAGGCTCATACTTTCGCAAATTTCTCATACTTCATGGCTAGATCCTGGGCTGTTTCTGGATTGTATCACGTAGTAATGTGGTACCACGCTGAAACAGTCAACTAAACCTGGTTTCGATCAATATTTTAGAGGATAACGCAAGTTAGGTCTGCCATAGGTCTGGGATTCGCCCTCATCAGGCTCATACTTCCGCGTTTTTCACATACTTGTTGAACAGATCCTGGGTTTTTTCTGGTTTGTATCACGTAGTAGTGTGGTACCACACTGAAACACTCCATTAAACCTGGTTTGGATCAATATTTTATAGGATAACGCATGTTAGGTCTAGGTTAGCCCTGGGATTTTCACTCATCAGACTCATACTTTCGCATTCTTCTCGTACTTGTTGAACTGATCCTGGGTTTTTTCTGGCTTGGATCACGTAGTAATGTGGTACCACACTGAAACAATCAATTAAACCTGGTTTCCGTCAATATCTTAGAGGACAACGAAAGTTAGGTCTGGGATAGGTCTGGGATTTGACCTCATCAGACTCATACTTTCGCACACTTCACATACTCGTTGAACAGATCCTGGGTTACTTTCTGGTTTGGAGCACATAGTAATGTGGTACCTCACCGAAACAGTCGATTAAACCAGGTTTCGATCAATATTTTTGAGGATAACGCATGTTAGGTCTAGGTTAGGCCTGGGATTTTCACTCATCAGACTCATACTTTCGCATTCTTCACATACTTGTTGAACGGATCCTGGGTTTTTTCTGGTTTGGATCACGTAGTAATGTGGGGCCACACTGAATCAGTCAATTAAACCTGGTTTCGACCAATATTATAGAGAATAATTCATGTTAGGTCTAGGCTAGGTCTGGGATTTTCTCTCATCAGGCTCATTCTTTCGCATATTTCTCATACTTGATGGCTAGATCCTGGGCTTTTTCTGGATTGGATCACGTAGTAATGAAGTACAACACTGAAACAGTCAATTAAACCTGGTTTCCATCAATATTTTAGAGGACAGCGCATGTTAGGTCTAGGTTAGGCCTGGGATTTGCTCTGATCAGGGTCATACTTTCGCAGTTTTAACATACATGTTGACCTGATCGAGGGTTTTTTCTGCTTTGGATCACGTAGTATAGTGGTACCACACTGAAACAGTCCATTAAACCTGGTTTGGATCAATATTTTAGAGGATAACGCATGTTACGTCTAGGTTAGGTCTGGGATTTTCGCTCATGAGACTCATACTTTCGCATTCTTCACATACTTGTTGAACGGATCCTGGGTTTTTTCTGGTTTGGTTCATGTAGTAATGTGGTACCACACTGAAACATTCAATGAAACCTGGTCTTGATAAATATTTCAGAGGATAACGCATGTTAGGTTTGGCTTAGGTCTAGGATTTGCCCTCAGCAGGCTCATACTTTCGCATATTTCTCATACTTCATGGCTAGATCCTGGGCTGTTTCTGGTTTGTATCACGTAGTAATGTGGTACCACGCTGAAACAGTCAATTAAACCTGGTTTCGATTAATATTTTAGAGGATAACGCAAGTTAGGTCTGGCATAGGTCTGGGATTCGCCCTCATCAGGCTCATACTTTCGCGTTTTTCACATACTTGTTGAACAGATCGTGGGTTTTTTCTGGTTTGCATCACGTAGTAGTGTGGTACCACACTGAAACAGTCCATTAAACCTGGTTTGGGTCAATTGTTTAGAGGATAACGCATGTTAGGTCTAGGTTAGCCCTGGGATTTGCTCTCATCAGGCGCGTTCTTTCGCATATTTCTCATACTTGATGGCTAGATCCTGGGCTTTTTCTGGATTGCATCACGTAGTAATGAAGTACAACACTGAAACAGTCAATTAAACCTGGTTTCCGTCAATATCTTAGAGGACAACGAAAGTTAGGTCTGGGATAGGTCTGGGATTTGACCTCATCAGACTCATACTTTCGCACACTTCACATACTCGTTGAACAGATCCTGGGTTATTTTCTGGTTTGGATCACATAGTAATGTGGTACCACACTGAAACAGTCGATTAAACCTGGTTTCGATCAATATTTTAGAGAATAATTAATGTTAGGTCTAGGTTAGGTCTGGGATTTGCTCTCATCAGGCTCATTATTTCGCATATTTCTCATACTTGATGGCTAGATCCTGGGCTGTTTCTGGATTGTATGACGTAGTACTGTGGTACCACGCTGAAACAGCGAATTAAACCTGGTTTCGATCAATAATTTAGAGGATAACGCAAGTTAGGTCTGGCATAGGTCTGCGATTTGCCCTCATCAGGGTCATACTTTCGCAGTTTTAACATTCATGTTGACCTGATCGACGGTTTTTTCTGCTTTGGATCACGTAGTAAAGTGGTACCACACTGAAACATTCAATTAAACCTGGTCTTGATAAATATTTTAGAGGATAACGCATGTTAGGTTTGGGATAGGTCTACGATTTGCCCTCATCAGGCTCATACTTTCGCAAATTTCTCATACTTCATGGCTAGATCCTGGGCTGTTTCTGGTTTGTATCACGTAGTAATGTGGTACCACGCTGAAACAGTCAATTAAACCTGGTTTCGATTAATATTTTAGAGGATAACGCAAGTTAGGTCTGGCATAGGTCTGGGATTCGCCCTCATCAGGCTCATACTTTCGCGTTTTTCACATACTTGTTGAACAGATCGTGGGTTTTTTCTGGTTTGCATCACGTAGTAGTGTGGTACCACACTGAAACAGTCCATTAAACCTGGTTTGGGTCAATTGTTTAGAGGATAACGCATGTTAGGTCTAGGTTAGCCCTGGGATTTTCACTCATCAGACTCATACTTTCGCATTCTTCTCATACTTGTTGAACTGATCCTGGGTTCTTTCTGGTTTGGATCACGTAGTAATGTGGTACCACACTGAAACAGTCGATTAAACCTGGTTTCGATCAATATCTTAGAGGATAACGCAAGTTAAGTCTGGGATTGGTCTGGGATTTGACCTCATCAGACTCATACTTTCGCACACTTCACATACTCGTTGAACAGATCCTGGGTTATTTTCTGGTTTGGATCACATAGTAATGTGGTACCACACTGAAACAGTCGATTAAACCAGGTTTCGATCAATATTTTTGAGGATAACGCATGTTAGGTCTAGGTTAGGCCTGGGATTTTCACTCATCAGACTCATACTTTCGCATTCTTCACATACTTGTTGAACGGATCCTGGGTTTTTTCTGGTTTGGATCACGTAGTAATGTGGTACCACACTGAAACAGTCGATTAAACCTGGTTATGATCAATATTTTAGAGGATAACGCATAGTTAGGTTTGGGATAGGTCTGGGATTTGACCACATCAGACTCATACTTTCGCACACTTCACATACTTGTTGAACAGATCCTGGGTTATTTTCTGGTTTGGATCACATAGTAATGTGGTACCACACTGAAACAGTCGATTAAACCTGGTTTCGATCAATATTTTAGAGAATAATTCATGTTAGGTCTAGGTTAGGTCTGGGATTTGCTCTCATCAGGCGCGTTCTTTCGCATATTTCTCATACTTGATGGCTAGATCCTGGGCTTTTTCTGGATTGCATCACGTAGTAATGAAGTACAACACTGAAACAGTCAATTAAACCTGGTTTCCGTCAATATCTTAGAGGACAACGAAAGTTAGGTCTGGGATAGGTCTGGGATTTGACCTCATCAGACTCATACTTTCGCACACTTCACATACTCGTTGAACAGATCCTGGGTTATTTTCTGGTTTGGATCACATAGTAATGTGGTACCACACTGAAACAGTCGATTAAACCTGGTTTCGATCAATATTTTAGAGAATAATTAATGTTAGGTCTAGGTTAGGTCTGGGATTTGCTCTCATCAGGCTCATTATTTCGCATATTTCTCATACTTGATGGCTAGATCCTGGGCTGTTTCTGGATTGTATGACGTAGTAATGTGGTACCACGCTGAAACAGCGAATTAAACCTGGTTTCGATCAATAATTTAGAGGATAACGCAAGTTAGGTCTGGCATAGGTCTGCGATTTGCCCTCATCAGGGTCATACTTTCGCAGTTTTAACATTCATGTTGACCTGATCGACGGTTTTTTCTGCTTTGGATCACGTAGTAAAGTGGTACCACACTGAAACATTCAATTAAACCTGGTCTTGATAAATATTTTAGAGGATAACGCATGTTAGGTTTGGGTTAGGTCTACGATTTGCCCTCATCAGGCTCATACTTTCGCATATTTCTCATACTTCATGGCTAGATCCTGGGCTGTTTCTGGATTGTATCACGTAGTAATGTGGTACCACGCTGAAACAGTCAACTAAACCTGGTTTCGATCAATATTTTAGAGGATAACGCAAGTTAGGTCTGCCATAGGTCTGGGATTCGCCCTCATCAGGCTCATACTTCCGCGTTTTTCACATACTTGTTGAACAGATCCTGGGTTTTTTCTGGTTTGTATCACGTAGTAGTGTGGTACCACACTGAAACACTCCATTAAACCTGGTTTGGATCAATATTTTATAGGATAACGCATGTTAGGTCTAGGTTAGCCCTGGGATTTTCACTCATCAGACTCATACTTTCGCATTCTTCTCGTACTTGTTGAACTGATCCTGGGCTTTTTCTGGCTTGGATCACGTAGTAATGTGGTACCACACTGAAACAGTCGATTAAACCTGGTTTCGATCAATATTTTAGAGGATAACGCAAGTTAAGTCTGGGATTGGTCTGGGATTTGACCTCATCAGACTCATACTTTCGCACACTTCACATACTCGTTGAACAGATCCTGGGTTACTTTCTGGTTTGGAGCACATAGTAATGTGGTACCACACCGAAACAGTCGATTAAACCAGGTTTCGATCAATATTTTTGAGGATAACGCATGTTAGGTCTAGGTTAGGCCTGGGATTTTCACTCATCAGACTCATACTTTCGCATTCTTCACATACTTGTAGAACGGATCCTGGGTTTTTTTTGGTTGGGATCACGTAGTAATGTGGGACCACACTGAAACAGTCAATTAAACCTGGTCTTGATAAATATTTTAGAGGATAACGCATGTTAGGTCTGGGTCAGGTCTAGAATTTGCCCTCATCATGCTCATACTTTCGCACACTTCACATACTCGTTGACAAGATCCTGGGTTTTTTTCTGGCTTGGATCACGTAGTAATGTGGTTCCACACTGAAACACTCCATTAAACCTGGTTTGGATCAATATTTTATAGGATAACGCATGTTAGGTCTAGGTTAGCCCTGGGATTTTCACTCATCAGACTCATACTTTCGCATTCTTCTCGTACTTGTTGAACTGATCCGGGGTTTTTTCTGGCTTGGATCACGTAGTAATGTGGTACCACACTGAAACAGTCGATTAAACCTGGTTTCGATCAATATTTTAGAGGATAACGCAAGTTAAGTCTGGGATTGGTCTGGGATTTGACCTCATCAGACTCATACTTTCGCACACTTCACATACTTGTTGAACGGATCCTGGGTTTTTTCTGGTTTGGATCACGTAGTAGTGTGGTACCACACTGAAACACTCCATTAAACCTGGTTTCGCTCAATATTTTAGAGGATAACGCATGTTAGGTCTAGGTCAGTCCTGGGATTTTCACTCATCAGACTCATACTTTCGCATTCTTCTTATACTTGTTTAACTGATCCTGGGTTTTTTCTGGTTTGGATCACGTAGTAATGTGGTACCACACTGAAACAGTCGATTAAACCTGGTTTCGATCAATATTTTAGAGGATAACGCAAGTTATGTCTGGGATTGGTCTGTGATTTGACCTCATCAGAATCATACTTTCGCACACTTCACATACTCGTTGAACAGATCCTGGGATATTTTCTGGTTTGGATCACATAGGAATGTGGCACCACACTGAAACAGTCGATTAAACCACGTGTCGATCAATATTTTTGAGGATAACGCATGTTAGGTCTAGGTTAGGTCTGGGATTTTCACTCATCAGACTCATACTTTCGCATTCTTCTCATACTTGTTGAACTGATCCTGGGTTTTTTCTGGTTTGGATCACGTAGTAATGTGGTACCACACTGAAACAGTCGATTAAACCTGGTTTCGATCAATATCTTGGAGGATAACGCAAGTTAAGTCTGGGATTGGTCTGGGATTTGACCTCATCAGACTCATACTTTCGCACACTTCACATACTCGTTGAACAGATCCTGGGTTATTTTCTGGTTTGGATCACATAGGAATGTGGCACCACACTGAAACAGTCGATTAAACCTGGTTTCCATCAATATCTTAGAGGACGACGCAAGTTAGGTCAGGGACAGCTCTGGGATTTGACCACATCAGACTCATACTTTCGCACACTTCACATACTCGTTGAACAGATCCTGGGTTATTTTCTGGTTTGGATCACATAGTAATGTGGTACCACACTGAAACAGTCGATTAAACCTGGTTTCGATCAATATTTTAGAGAATAATTCATGTTAGGTCTAGGTTAGGTCTGGGATTTGCTCTCATCAGGCTCATTCTTTCGCATATTTCTCATACTTGATGGCTAGATCCTGGGCTGTTTCTGGATTGTATGACGTAGTAATGTGGTACCACGCTGAAACAGCGAATTAAACCTGGTTTCGATCAATAATTTAGAGGATAACGCAAGTTAGGTCTGGCATAGGTCTGGGATTTGCCCTCATCAGGGTCATACTTTCGCAGTTTTAACATACATGTTGACCTGATCGACGGTTTTTTCTGCTTTGGATCACGTAGTAAAGTGGTACCACACTGAAACGTTCAATTAAACCTGGTCTTGATAAATATTTTAGAGGATAACGCATGTTAGGTTTGGGTTAGGTCTAGGATTTGCCCTCATCATGCTCATACTTTCGCACACTTCACATACTCGTTGACAAGATCCTGGGTTTTTTTCTGGCTTGGATCACGTGGTAATGTGGTTCCACACTGAAACAGTCGATTAAACTTGGCTTCGATCAATATTTTAGAGGATAACGCAAGTTTGGTCTGGGATAGGTCTGGGATTTGCCCTCATCAGGCTCATACTTTCGCGTTTTTCACGTACTTGTTGAACGGATCCTGGGTTTTTTCTGGTTTGGGTCACGTAGTAATGTGGGACCACACTGAAACAGTCAATTAAATCTGGTTTCGACCAATATTTTAGAGAATAATCCATGTTAGGTCTAGGTTATGTCTGGGATTTGCTCTCATCAGGCTCATACTTTCGCACACTTCACATACTTGTTGAACGGATCCTGGGTTTTTTTCTGGCTTGGATCACGTGGTAATGTGGTTCCACACTGAAACAGTCGATTAAACTTGGCTTCGATCAATATTTTAGAGGATAACGCAAGTTAGGTCTGGGATAGGTCTGGAATTTGCCCTCATCAGGCTCATACTTTCGCGTTTTTCACGTACTTGTTGAACGGATCCTGGGTTTTTTCTGGTTTGGATCACGTAGTAATGTGGTACCACACTGAAACAGTCGATTAAACCTGGTTTCGATCAATATTTTAGAGGATAACGCAAGTTATGTCTGGGATTGGTCTGGGATTTGACCTCATCAGACTCATACTTTCGCACACTTCACATACTCGTTGAACAGATCCTGGGTTATTTTCTGGTTTGGATCACATAGGAATGTGGCACCACACTGAAACAGTCGATTAAACCACGTTTCGATCAATATTTTTGAGGATAACGCATGTTAGGTCTAGGTTAGGCCTGGGATTTGCCCTCATCAGGCTCATACTTTCGCGTTTTTCACGTACTTGTTGAACGGATCCTGGGTTTTTTCTGGTTTGGATCACGTAGTAATGTGGGACCACACTGAATCAGTCAATTAAACCTGGTTTCGACCAATATTTTAGAGAATAATTCATCTTAGGTCTAGGTTAGGTCTGGGATTTTCTCTCATCAGGCTCATTCTTTCGCATATTTCTCATACTTGATGGCTAGATCCTGGGCTTTTTCTGGAATGGATCACGTAGTAATGAAGTACAACACTGAAACAGTCAATTAAACCTGGTTTCCATCAATATTTTAGAGGACAGCGCATGTTAGGTCTAGGTTAGTCCTGGGATTTGCCCTGATCAGGGTCATACTTTCGCAGTTTTAACATACATGTTGACCTGATCGAGGGTTTTTTCTGCTATGGGTCACGTAGTACAGTGGTACCACACTGAAACAGTCCATTAAACCTGGTTTGGATCAATATTTTAGAGGATAACGCATGTTAGGTCTAGGTTAGGTCTGGGATTTTCGCTCATGAGACTCATACTTTCGCATTCTTCACATACTTGTTGAACGGATCCTGGGTTTTTTCTGGTTTGGTTCATGTAGTAATGTGGTACCACACTGAAACATTCAATTAAACCTGGTCTTGATAAATATTTCAGAGGATAACGCATGTTAGGTTTGGCTTAGGTCTAGGATTTGCCCTCAGCAGGCGCATACTTTCGCATATTTCTCATACTTCATGGCTAGATCCTGGGCAGTTTCTGGTTTGTATCACGTTGTAATGTGGTACCACGCTGAAACAGTCAATTAAACCTGGTTTCGATCAATATTTTAGAGGATAACGCAAGTTAGGTCTGGCATAGGTCTGGGATTCACCCTCATCAGGCTCATACTTTCGCGTCTTACACATACTTGTTGAATAGATCGTGGGTTTTTTCTGGTCTGTATCACGTAGTAGTGTGGTACCACACTGAAACAGTCCATTAAACCTGGTTTGGATCAATTGTTTAGAGGATAACGCATGTTAGGTCTAGGTTAGCCCGGGGATTTTCACTCATCAGACTCATACTTTCGCATTCTTCTCATACTTGTTGAACTAATCCTGGGTTTTTTTTGGTTTGGATCACGCAGTAATGTGGCACCACACTGAAACAGTCGATTAAACCTGGTTTCGATCAATATCTTAGAGGATAACGCAAGTTAAGTCTGGGATTGGTCTGGGATTTGACCTCATCAGACTCATACTTTCGCACACTTCACATACTCGTTGAACAGATCCTGGGTTATTTTCTGGTTTGGATCACATAGTAATGCGGTACCACACTGAAACAGTCGATTAAACCTGGTTTCGATCAATATTTTAGAGAATAATTCATGTTAGGTCTAGGTTAGGTCTGGGATTTGCTCTCATCAGGCGCGTTCTTTCGCATATTTCTCATACTTGATGGCTAGATCCTGGGCTTTTTCTGGATTGCATCACGTAGTAATGAAGTACAACACTGAAACTGTCAATTAAACCTGGTTTCCATCAATATCTTAGAGGACAACGCAAGTTAGGTCTGGGATAGGTCTGGGATTTGACCTCATCAGACTCATACTTTCGCACACTTCACATACTCGTTGAACAGATCCTGGGTTATTTTCTGGTTTCGATCACATAGTAATGTGGTACCACACTGAAACAGTCGATTATACCTGGTTTCGATCAATATTTTAGAGAATAATTCATGTTAGGTCTAGGTTAGGTCTGGGATTTGCTCTCATCAGGCTCATTCTTTCGCGTATTTCTCATACTTGAACGCTAGATCCTGGGCTTTTTCTGGATTGTATGACGTAGTAATGTGGTACCACGCTGAAACAGCGAATTAAACCTGGTTTCGATCAATATTTTAGAGGATAACGCAAGTTAGGTCTGGCATAGGTCTGGGATTTGCCCTCATCAGGGTCATACTTTCGCAGTTTTAACATACATGTTGACCTGATCGACGGTTTTTTCTGCTTTGGATCACGTAGTAAAGTGGTACCACACTGAAACATTCAATTAAACCTGGTCTTGATAAATATTTTAGAGGATAACGCATGTTAGGTTTGGGTTAGGTCTAGGATTTGCCCTCATCAGGCTCATACTTTCGCATATTTCTCATACTTCATGGCTAGATCCTGGGCTGTTTCTGGATTGTATCACGTAGTAATGTGGTACAACGCTGAAACAGTCAATTAAACCTGGTTTCGATCAATATTTTAGAGGATAACGCAAGTTAGGTCTGGCATAGGTCTGGGATTCGCCCTCATCAGGGTCATACTTTCGCAGTTTTAACATACATGTTGACCTGATCGACGGTTTTTTCTGCTTTGGATCACGTAGTAAAGTGGTACCACACTGAAACGTTCAATTAAACCTGGTCTTGATAAATATTTTAGAGGATAACGCATGTTAGGTTTGGGTTAGGTCTAGGATTTGCCCTCATCATGCTCATACTTTCGCACACTTCACATACTCGTTGACAAGATCCTGGGTTTTTTTCTGGCTTGGATCACGTGGTAATGTGGTTCCACACTGAAACAGTCGATTAAACTTGGCTTCGATCAATATTTTAGAGGATAACGCAAGTTTGGTCTGGGATAGGTCTGGGATTTGCCCTCATCAGGCTCATACTTTCGCGTTTTTCACGTACTTGTTGAACGGATCCTGGGTTTTTTCTGGTTTGGGTCACGTAGTAATGTGGGACCACACTGAAGCAGTCAATTAAATCTGGTTTCGACCAATATTTTAGAGAATAATTCATGTTAGGTCTAGGTTAGGTCTGGGATTTGCTCTCATCAGGCTCATACTTTCGCACACTTCACATACTTGTTGAACGGATCCTGGGTTTTTTTCTGGCTTGGATCACGTGGTAATGTGGTTCCACACTGAAACAGTCGATTAAACTTGGCTTCGATCAATATTTTAGAGGATAACGCAAGTTAGGTCTGGGATAGGTCTGGGATTTGCCCTCATCAGGCTCATACTTTCGCGTTTTTCACGTACTTGTTGAACGGATCCTGGGTTTTTTCTGGTTTGGATCACGTAGTAATGTGGTACCACACTGAAACAGTCGATTAAACCTGGTTTCGATCAATATTTTAGAGGATAACGCAAGTTATGTCTGGGATTGGTCTGGGATTTGACCTCATCAGACTCATACTTTCGCACACTTCACATACTCGTTGAACAGATCCTGGGTTATTTTCTGGTTTGGATCACATAGGAATGTGGCACCACACTGAAACAGTCGATTAAACCACGTTTCGATCAATATTTTTGAGGATAACGCATGTTAGGTCTAGGTTAGGCCTGGGATTTGCCCTCATCAGGCTCATACTTTCGCGTTTTTCACGTACTTGTTGAACGGATCCTGGGTTTTTTCTGGTTTGGATCACGTAGTAATGTGGGACCACACTGAATCAGTCAATTAAACCTGGTTTCGACCAATATTTTAGAGAATAATTCATGTTAGGTCTAGGTTAGGTCTGGGATTTTCTCTCATCAGGCTCATTCTTTCGCATATTTCTCATACTTGATGGCTAGATCCTGGGCTTTTTCTGGAATGGATCACGTAGTAATGAAGTACAACACTGAAACAGTCAATTAAACCTGGTTTCCATCAATATTTTAGAGGACAGCGCATGTTAGGTCTAGGTTAGTCCTGGGATTTGCCCTGATCAGGGTCATACTTTCGCAGTTTTAACATACATGTTGACCTGATCGAGGGTTTTTTCTGCTATGGGTCACGTAGTACAGTGGTACCACACTGAAACAGTCCATTAAACCTGGTTTGGATCAATATTTTAGAGGATAACGCATGTTAGGTCTAGGTTAGGTCTGGGATTTTCGCTCATGAGACTCATACTTTCGCATTCTTCACATACTTGTTGAACGGATCCTGGGTTTTTTCTGGTTTGGTTCATGTAGTAATGTGGTACCACACTGAAACATTCAATTAAACCTGGTCTTGATAAATATTTCAGAGGATAACGCATGTTAGGTTTGGCTTAGGTCTCGGATTTGCCCTCAGCAGGCGCATACTTTCGCATATTTCTCATACTTCATGGCTAGATCCTGGGCTGTTTCTGGTTTGTATCACGTAGTAATGTGGTACCACGATGAAACAGTCAATTAAACCTGGTTTCGATCAATATTTTAGAGGATAACGCAAGTTAGGTCTGGCATAGGTCTGGGATTCACCCTCATCAGGCTCATACTTTCGCGTCTTACACATACTTGTTGAACAGATCGTGGGTTTTTTCTGGTTTGTATCACGTAGTAGTGTGGTACCACACTGAAACAGTCCATTAAACCTGGTTTGGATCAATTGTTTAGAGGATAACGCATGTTAGGTCTAGGTTAGCCCGGGGATTTTCACTCATCAGACTCATACTTTCGCATTCTTCTCATACTTGTTGAACTAATCCTGGGTTTTTTCTGGTTTGGATCACGCAGTAATGTGGTACCACACTGAAACAGTCGATTAAACCTGGTTTCGATCAATATCTTAGTGGATAACGCAAGTTAAGTCTGGGATTGGTCTGGGATTTGACCTCATCAGACTCATACTTTCGCACACTTCACATACTCGTTGAACAGATCCTGGGTTATTTTCTGGTTTGGATCACATAGTAATGTGGTACCACACTGAAACAGTCGATTAAACCTGGTTTCGATCAATATTTTAGAGAATAATTCATGTTAGGTCTAGGTTAGGTCTGGGATTTGCTCTCATCAGGCGCGTTCTTTCGCATATTTCTCATACTTGATGGCTAGATCCTGGGCTTTTTCTGGATTGCATCACGTAGTAATGAAGTACAACACTGAAACTGTCAATTAAACCTGGTTTCCATCAATATCTTAGAGGACAACGCAAGTTAGGTCTGGGATAGGTCTGGGATTTGACCTCATCAGACTCATACTTTCGCACACTTCACATACTCGTTGAACAGATCCTGGGTTATTTTCTGGTTTGGATCACATAGTAATGTGGTACCACACTGAAACAGTCGATTATACCTGGTTTCGATCAATATTTTAGAGAATAATTCATGTTAGGTCTAGGTTAGGTCTGGGATTTGCTCTCATCAGGCTCATTCTTTCGCGTATTTCTCATACTTGAACGCTAGATCCTGGGCTTTTTCTGGATTGTATGACGTAGTAATGTGGTACCACGCTGAAACAGCGAATTAAACCTGGTTTCGATCAATATTTTAGAGGATAACGCAAGTTAGGTCTGGCATTGGTCTGGGATTTGCCCTCATCAGGGTCATACTTTCGCAGTTTTACCATACATGTTGACCTGATCGACGGTTTTTTCTGCTTTGGATCACGTAGTAAAGTGGTACCACACTGAAACATTCAATTAAACCTGGTCTTGATAAATATTTTAGAGGATAACGCATGTTAGGTTTGGGTTAGGTCTAGGATTTGCCCTCATCAGGCTCATACTTTCGCATATTTCTCATACTTCAAGGCTATATCCTGGGCTGTTTCTGGATTGTATCACGTAGTAATGTGGTACAACGCTGAAACAGTCAATTAAACCTGGTTTCGATCAATATTTTAGAGGATAACGCAAGTTAGGTCTGGCATAGGTCTGGGATTCGCCCTCATCAGGCTCATACTTTCACGTTTTTCACATACTTGTTGAACAGATCCTGGGTTTTTTCTGGTTTGTATCACGTAGTAGTGTGGTGCCACACTGAAACAGTCCATTAAACCTGGCTTGGATCAATATTTTAGAGGATAACGCATGTTAGGTCTAGGTTAGCACTGGGATTTTCACTCATCAGACTCATACTTTCGCATTCTTCTCATACTTGTTGAACTGATCCTGGGTTTTTTCTGGCTTGAATCACATAGTAATGTGGTACCACACCGAAACAGTCGATTAAACCAGGTTTCGATCAATATTTTTGAGGATAACGCATGTTAGGTCTAGGTTAGGCCTGGGATTTTCACTCATCAGACTCATACTTTCGCATTCTTCACACACTTGTTGAACGGATGCTGGGTTTTTTCTGGTTTGGATCACGTTGTAATGTGGGACCACACTGAAACAATCAATTAAACCTGGTCTTGATAAATATTTTAGAGGATAACGCATGTTAGGCTTGGGTTAGGTCTAGGATTTGCCCTCAGCAGGCTCATACTTTCGCATATTTCTCATACTTCATGGCTAGATCCTGGGCTTTTTCTGGATTGCATCACGTAGTAATGAAGTACAACACTGAAACAGTCAATTAAACCTGGTTTCCATCAATATTTTAGAGGACAACGCAAGTTAGGTCTAGGTTAGGCCTGGGATTTGCCCTCATCAGGATCATACTTTCGCAGTTTTAACATACATGTTCACCTGATCGAGGGTTTTTTCTGCTTTGGATCACGTAGTATAGTGGTACCACACTGAAACAGTCCATTAAACCTGGTTTGCATCAATATTTTAGAGGATAACGCATGTTAGGTCTAGGTTAGCCCCGAGATTTTCACTCATCAGACTCATACTTTCGCATTCTTCACATACTTGTTGAACGGATGCCGGGTTTTTTCTGGTTTGGATCACGTAGTAATGTGGGTCCACACTGAAACAATCAATTAAACCTGGTCTTGATAAATATTTTAGAGGATAACGCATGTTAGGTCTGGGATAGGTATGGGATTTGCCCTCATCAGACTCATACTTTCGCACACTTCACATACTCGTTGAACAGATCCTGGGTTATTTTCTGGTTTGGATCACATAGTAATGTGGTACCACACTGAAACAGTCGATTAAACCAGGTTTCGAACAATATTTTAGCGGATAACGCATGTTAGGTTTAGGTTAGGCCTGGGATTTTCACTCATCAGACTCATACTTTCGCAATCTTCTCATACTTGTTGAACTGATCCTGGCTTTTTTCTGGATTGTATCACGTAGTAATGTGGTACCACGCTGAAACAGTCAATTAAACCTGGTTTCGATCAATATTTTAGAGGATAACGCAAGTTAGGTCTGGCATAGGTCTGGGATTCGCCCTCATCAGGCTCATTCTTTCGCGTTTTTCACATACTTGTAGAACAGATCCTGGGTTTTTTCTGGTTTGTATCACGTAGTAGTGTGGTACCCCACTCAAAACAGTCCATTAAACCTGGTTTCGCTCAATATTTTAGAAGATAACGCATGTTAGGCCTAGGTTAGGCCTGGGATTTGCCCTCATCAGGGTCATACTTTCGCAGTTTTAACATGCATGTTGACCTGATCGAGTGTTTTTTCTGCTTTGGATCACGTAGTAAAGTGGTACCACAACTAAAACAGTTAATTAAACCTGGTTTCCATCAATATTTTAGAGGACAACGCATGATAGGTCTAGGTTAGCCCTGGGATTTTCACTCATCTGACTCATACTTTCGCATTCTTCACATACTTGTTGAACAGATACAGGGTTTTTTCTGGTTTGGTTCACGTAGTAATGTGGTACCACACTGAAACTGTCGATTAAACCTGGTTTCGATTAATATTTTAGAGGATAACGCATGTTAGGTCTAGGTTAGGCCTGGGATTTTCACTCATCAGACTCATACTTTCGCACACTTCACATACTCGTTGACAAGATCCTGGGTTTTTTTCTGGTTTGGATCACGTAGTAATGTGGTACCACACAGAAACATTCAATTAAACCTGGTCTTGATAAATATTTTAGAGGTTAACGCATGTTAGGTTTGGGTTAGGTCTTGGATTTGCCCTCATCAGTCTCATACTTTCGCATATCTCTCATACTTCATGGCTAGACCCTGGGCTGTTTCTGGATTGTATCACTTAGTAATGTGGTACCACGCTGAAACAGTCAATTAAACTTGATTTCGATCAATATTTTAGAGGATAACGCAAGTTAGGTCTGGGATAGGTCTGGGATTCGCCCTCATCAGGCTCATACTTTCGCATATTTCTCATACTTGATGGCTAGATCCTGGGTTTTTTCCGGTTTGGGTCACGTAGTAGTGTGGTACCACACTGAAACAGTCGATTAAACCTGGTTTCGAACAATATTTTTTAGGATAACGCATGTTAGGTCTAGGTTAGGCCGGGGATTTTCACTCATCAAACTCATACTTTCGCATTCTTCACATACATGTTGAACGGATCCTGGGTTTTTACTGGTTTGGATCACGTAGTAATGTGGTACCACACTGAAACAGTCAATTCAACAAGGTTTCCATCAATATTTTAGAGGACAACGCATGTTAGGTCTAGGTTAGGCCTGGGATTTGCCCTCATCAGGGTCATACTTTCGCAGTTTTAACATACATGTTGACGTGATCGAGGGTTTTTTCTGCTTTGGATCACGTAGTAAAGTGGTACCACACTGAAACAGTCCATTAAACCTGGTCTTGATAAATATTTTAGAGGATAACGCATGTTAGGTCTGGGATAGGTCTGGGATTTGCCCTCATCAGACTCATACTTTCGCATTCTTCACATACTTGTTGAACGGATCCTGGGTTTTTCCTGGTTTGGATCACGTAGCAATGTGGTACCACACTGAAACAGTCCATTAAATCTGGTTTCGATCAATATTTTTGAGGATAACGCATGTTAGGTCTAGGTTAGGCCGGGGATTTGCACTCAGCAGACTCGTACTTTCGCATTCTTCACATACTTGTTGAACGGATCCTGGGTATTTACTGGTTTGGATCACATAGTAATGTGGTACCACACTGAAACATTCAATTAAATCTGCTCTTGATAAATATTTTAGAGGATAACACATGTTAGGTCTGGGTTAGGTCTAGGATTTGCCCCCATCAGGCTCATACTTTCGCATATTTCTCATACTTCATGGCTGGATCCTGGGCTATTTCTGGATTGGATCACGTAGTAATGTGGTACCACACTGAAACAGTCAATTAAACCTGGTTTTGATCAATATTTTAGAGAATAATTCATGTCAGGTCAAGGTTAGGTCTGGGATTTGCTCTCATCAGGCTCATTCTTTCGCATATTTCTCATACTTGATGGCTAGATCCTGGGCTTTTTCCGGATTGCATCACGTAGTAATGAAGTACAACACTGAAACAGTCAATTCAACAAGGTTTCCATCAATATTTTAGAGGACAACGCATGTTAGGTCTAGGTTAGGCCTGGGATTTGCCCTCATCAGGGTCATACTTTCGCAGTTTTAACATACATGTTGACGTGATCGAGGGTTTCTTCTGCTTTGGATCACGTAGTAAAGTGGTACCACACTGAAACAGTCCATTAAACCTGGTTTGGATCAATCTTTTAGAGGATAACGCATGTTAGGTCTAGGTTAGCCCTGGGATTTTCACTCATCAGACTCATACTTTCGCATTCTTCACATACTTGTTGAACGAATCCTGGGTTTTTTCTGGTTTGGTTCACGTAGTGATGTGGTACCACACTGGAACATTCTATTAAACCTGGTCTTGATAAATATTTTAGAGGATAACGCATGTTAGGTTTGGGTTAGGTCTAGGGTTTGCCCTCATCAGGCTCATTCTTTCGCATATTTCTCATACTTGATGGCTAGATCCTGGGCTGTTTCTGGATTGTATCACGTAGTAATGTGGTAGCACGCTGAAACAGTCAACTAAACCTGGTTTCGTTCAATATTTTAGAGGATAACGCAAGTTAGGTCTGGGATAGGTCTGGGATTTGCCCTCATCAGACTCATACTTTCGCACACTTCACATACTCGTTGAACAGATCCTGTATTATTTTCTGGTTTGGATCACATAGTAATGTGGTACCACACTGAAACAGTCGATTAAACCAGGTTGCGATCAATATTTTTGAGGATAACGCATGTTAGGTCTAGGTTAGGCCTGGGATTTTCACTCATCAGACTCATACTTTCGCATTCTTCACATACTTGTTGAACGGATCCTGGGTTTTTTCTGGTTTGGATTACGTATTAATGTGGGACCACACTGAAACAATCAATTAAGCCTGGTTTTGATCAATATTTTAGAGAATAATTCATGTTAGGTCCAGGTTAGGTCTGGGATTTGCTCTCGTCGGGCTCATTCTTTCGCATATTTCTCATACTTGATGGCTAGATCCTGGGCTTTTTCCGGATTGCATCACATAGTAATGTGGTACCACACTGAAACAGTCGATTATACCTGGTTTCGATCAATATTTTAGAGAATAATTCATGTTAGGTCTAGGTTAGGCCTGGGATTTGCCCTCATCAGGGTCATACTTTCGCAGTTTTAACATACATGTTGACGTGTTCGAGGGTTTTTTCTGCTTTGTATCACGTAGTAATGTGGTACCACGCTGAAACAGTCAATTAAACCTGGTTTCGTTCAATATTTTAGAGGATAACGCAAGTTAGGTCTGGGATAGGTCTGGGATTTGCCCTCATCAGGCTCATACTTTCGCGTTTTTCACATACTTGTTGAACAGATCCTGGGTTTTTTCTGGATTGGATCACGTAGTAGTGTGGTACCACACTGAAACAGACCTTTAAACCAGGTTTCGATCAATATTTTTGAGGATAACGCATGTTAGGTTTGGGATAGGTCTGCGATTTGCCCTCATCAGACTCATACTTTCGCACACTTCACATACTCGTTGAACAGATCCTGTGTCATTTTCTGGTTTGGATCACATAGTAATGTGGTACGACACTGAAACAGTCGATTAAACCAGGTTGCGATCAATATTTTTGAGGATAACGCATGTTAGGTCTAGGTTAGGCCTGGGATTTTCACTCATCAGACTCATACTTTCGCATTCTTCACATACTTGTTGAACGGATCCTGGGTTTTTTCTGGTTTGGATTACGTATTAATGTGGGACCACACTGAAACAATCAATTAAGCCTGGTTTTGATCAATATTTTAGAGAATAATTCATGTTAGGTCCAGGTTAGGTCTGGGATTTGCTCTCGTCGGGCTCATTCTTTCGCATATTTCTCATACTTGATGGCTAGATCCTGGGCTTTTTCCGGATTGCATCACGTAGTAATGAAGTACAACACTGAAAGAGTCAATTAAGCCTGGTTTCCATCAATATTTTAGAGGACAACACTTGTTAGGTCTAGGTTAGGTCTGGGATTTGCCCTCATCAGGGTCATACTTTCGCAGTTTTAACATACATGTTGACGTGTTCGAGGGTTTTTTCTGCTTTGTATCACGTAGTAAAAAGGTACCACACTGAAACAGTCCATTAAACCTGGTTTGGATCAATATTTTAGAGGACAACGCATGTCAGGTCTGGGATAGGTCTGGGATTTGCCCTCATCAGGCACATACTTTCGTATTCTTCACATACTTGTTGAACGGATCCTGGGCTTTTTCTGGTTTGGATTACGTAGTAATAAGGGACCACTCTGAAACAATCAAATAAACCTGGTCTTGATAAATATTTTAGAGGATAACGCAAGTTAGGTCTGGGATAGGTCTGGGATTTGCCCTCATCAGGGTCATACTTTCGCAGTTCTCACATACATGTTGACCTGATCGAGTGTTTTTTCTGCTTTGGATCACGTTGTAAAGCGGTACCACACTGAAACAGTCCATTAAACCTGGTTTGGATCAATATTTTAGAGGATAACGCATGTTAGGTCTAGGTTAGGTCTGGGATTTTCACTCATCAGACTCATACTTTCGCATTCATCACATACTTGTTGAACGGATCCTGGTTTTTTTCTGGTTTGGATCACGTAGTAATGTGGGACCACACCGAAACAATCGATTAAACCTGCTCTTGATAAATATTTTAGAGGATAACGCATGTCAGGTCTGGGATAGGTCTGGGATTTGACCTCATCAGGGTCATACTTTCGCAGTTTTAACATGCATGTTGACCTCATCGAGGGATTTTTCTGCTTTGGATCACGTAGTAAAGTGGTACCACAACTAAAACAGTCAATTAAACCTGGATTCGATCATTATTTTAGAGGATAACGCAAGTTAGGTCTGGGATAGGTCTGGGATTAGCCCTCATCAGGCTCATACTTTCGCATTCTTCACATACTTGTTGAACGGATCCAGGGTTTTTTCTGGTTTGGAACACGTAGTAATGTGGGACCACACTGAAACAGTCGATTAAACCTGGTTTCGATCAATATTTTAAAGGATAACGCAAGTTTGGTCGGGGATAGGTCTGGGATTTGCCCTCATCAGGCTCATACTTTCGCGTTTTTCACATACTTGTCGAACAGATCCTGGGTTTTTTCTGGTTTGGGTCACGTAGTAATGTGGTACCACACTGAAACAGACGATTAAACCTGGTTTCGATCAATATTTTTGAGGATAACGCATGTTAGGTCTAGGTTAGGCCGGGGATTTTCACGCATCAGACTCATACTTTCGCATTCTCCACATACTTGTTGAACGGATCCTGGGTTTTCTCTGGTTTGGATCACGTAGTAATGTTGTACCACGCTGAAACAGTCAATTAAACCTGGTTTCGATCAATATTTTAGAGGATAACGCATGTCAGGTCTAGGTTAGGCCTGGGATTTGCCCTCATCAGGGTCATGCTTTCGCAGTTTTAACATACATGTTGACGTGATCGAGGGTTTTTTCTGCTTTGGATCACGTAGTAAAGTGGTACCACACTGGAACAGTCCATTAAACCTGGTTTGGATCAATATTTTAGAGGATAACGCATGTTAGGTCTAGGTAAGCCCTGGGATTTTCACTCATCAGACTCATACTTTCGCATTCTTCACATACTTGTTCAACGGATCCTGGGTTTTTTCTGGTTTGGTTCAGGTAGTAATGTGGTACCACACTGAAACATTCAATTAAACCTGGTCTTGATAAATATTTTAGAGGATAACGCATGTTAGGTTTGGGTTAGGTCTAGGATTTGCCCTCATCAGGCTCATACATTCGCATATTTCTCATACTTCATGGCTAGATCCTGGGCTGTTTCTGGATTGTATCACGTAGTAATGTTGTACCAAGCTGAAACAGTCAATTAAACCTGGTTTCGATCAATATTTTAGAGGATAACGCATGTCAGGTCTAGGTTAGGCCTGGGATTTTCACGCATCAGACTCATACTTTCGCATTCTTCACATACTTGTTGAACGGATCCTGGGTTTTCTCTGGTTTGGATCACGTAGTAATGTGGTACCACACTGAAACAGTCGATTAAACCTGGTTTGGACCAATATTTTAGAGGATAACGCATGTTAGGTCTGGGATAGGTCTGGGATTTGCCCTCATCAGACTCATACTTTCGCACACCTCACATACTCGTTGAACAGATCCTGGGTTATTTTCTGGTTTGGATCACATAGTAATGTGGTACCACACTGAAACAGTCGATTAAACCAGGTTTCGATCAATATTTTTGAGGATAACGCATGTTAGGTCTAGGTTAGGCCTGGGATTTTCACTCATCAGACTCATACTTTCGTATTCTTCACATACTTGTTGAACGGATCCTGGGCTTTTTCTGGTTTGGATTACGTAGTAATGAGGGACCACACTGAAACAATCAAATAAACCTGGTCTTGATAAATATTTTAGAGGATAACGCATGTTAGGTCTGCGTTAGGTCTAGGATTTGCCCTCGTCAGGCTCATACTTTCGCATATTTCTCATACTTCATGGCTAGATCCTGGGCTATTTCTGGATTGGATCACGTAGTAATGTGGTACCACACTGAAACAGTCGATTAAACCAGGTTTCGATCAATATTTTTAAGGATAACGCAAGTTAGGTCTGGGATAGGTCTGGGATTTGCCCTCGTCAGGCTCATACTTTCGCGTTTTTCACATACTTGTTTAACAGACCCTGGGTTTTTCCGGGTTGGGTCACGTAGTAGTGTGGTACCACACTGAAACAGTCGATTAAACCTGGTTTCGATCAATATTTTTGAGGATAACGCATGTTAGGTCTAGGTTAGGCCGGGGATTTTCACTCAGCAGACTCGTACTTTCGCATTCTTCACATACTTGTTGAACGGATCCTGGGTATTTACTGGTTTGGATCACATAGTAATGTGGTACCACACTGAAACAATCAAATAAACCTGGTCTTGATAAATATTTTAGAGGATAACGCATGTTAGGTCTGGGTTAGGTCTAGGATTTGCCCCAATCAGGCTCATACTTTCGCATATTTCTCATACTTCATGGCTGGATCCTGGGCTATTTCTGGATTGGATCACGTAGTAATGAGGTACCACACTGAAACAGTCAATTAAACCTGGTTTTGATCAATATTTTAGAGAATAATTCATGTCAGGTCTAGGTTAGGTCTGGGATTTGCTCTCATCAGGCTCATTCTTTCGCATATTTCTCACACTTGATGGCTAGATCCTGGGCTTTTTCCGGATTGCATCACGTAGTAATGAAGTACAACACTGAAACAGTCAATTCAACCTGGTTTCCATCAATATTTTAGAGGACAACGCATGTTAGGTCTAGGTTAGGCCTGGGATTTGCCCTCATCAGGGTCATGCTTTCGCAGTTTTAACATACATGTTGACGTGATCGATGGTTTTTTCTGCTTTGGATCACGTAGTAAAGTGGTACCACACTGGAACAGTCCATTAAACCTGGTTTGGATCAATATTTTAGAGGATAACGCATGTTAGGTCTAGGTTAGCCCTGGGATTTTCACTCATCAGACTCATACTTTCGCATTCTTCACATACTTTTTGAACGGATCCTGGGTTTTTTCTGGTTTGGTTCAGGTAGTAATGTGGTACCACACTGAAACAGTCGATTAAACCTGGTTTCGATCAATATTTTAAAGGATAACGCAAGTTTGGTCGGGGATAGGTCTGGGATTTGCCCTCATCAGGCTCATACTTTCGCGTTTTTCACATACTTGTCGAACAGATCCTGGGTTTTTTCTGGTTTGGGTCACGTAGTAATGTGGTACCACACTGAAACAGACGATTAAACCTGGTTTCGATCAATATTTTTGAGGATAACGCATGTTAGGTCTAGGTTAGGCCGGGGATTTTCACGCATCAGACTCATACTTTCGCATTCTCCACATACTTGTTGAACGGATCCTGGGTTTTCTCTGGTTTGGATCACGTAGTAATGTTGTACCACGCTGAAACAGTCAATTAAACCTGGTTTCGATCAATATTTTAGAGGATAACGCATGTCAGGTCTAGGTTAGGCCTGGGATTTGCCCTCATCAGGGTCATGCTTTCGCAGTTTTAACATACATGTTGACGTGATCGAGGGTTTTTTCTGCTTTGGATCACGTAGTAAAGTGGTACCACACTGGAACAGTCCATTAAACCTGGTTTGGATCAATATTTTAGAGGATAACGCATGTTAGGTCTAGGTAAGCCCTGGGATTTTCACTCATCAGACTCATACTTTCGCATTCTTCACATACTTGTTCAACGGATCCTGGGTTTTTTCTGGTTTGGTTCAGGTAGTAATGTGGTACCACACTGAAACATTCAATTAAACCTGGTCTTGATAAATATTTTAGAGGATAACGCATGTTAGGTTTGGGTTAGGTCTAGGATTTGCCCTCATCAGGCTCATACATTCGCATATTTCTCATACTTCATGGCTAGATCCTGGGCTGTTTCTGGATTGTATCACGTAGTAATGTTGTACCAAGCTGAAACAGTCAATTAAACCTGGTTTCGATCAATATTTTAGAGGATAACGCATGTCAGGTCTAGGTTAGGCCTGGGATTTTCACGCATCAGACTCATACTTTCGCATTCTTCACATACTTGTTGAACGGATCCTGGGTTTTCTCTGGTTTGGATCACGTAGTAATGTGGTACCACACTGAAACAGTCGATTAAACCTGGTTTGGACCAATATTTTAGAGGATAACGCATGTTAGGTCTGGGATAGGTCTGGGATTTGCCCTCATCAGACTCATACTTTCGCACACCTCACATACTCGTTGAACAGATCCTGGGTTATTTTCTGGTTTGGATCACATAGTAATGTGGTACCACACTGAAACAGTCGATTAAACCAGGTTTCGATCAATATTTTTGAGGATAACGCATGTTAGGTCTAGGTTAGGCCTGGGATTTTCACTCATCAGACTCATACTTTCGTATTCTTCACATACTTGTTGAACGGATCCTGGGCTTTTTCTGGTTTGGATTACGTAGTAATGAGGGACCACACTGAAACAATCAAATAAACCTGGTCTTGATAAATATTTTAGAGGATAACGCATGTTAGGTCTGCGTTAGGTCTAGGATTTGCCCTCGTCAGGCTCATACTTTCGCATATTTCTCATACTTCATGGCTAGATCCTGGGCTATTTCTGGATTGGATCACGTAGTAATGTGGTACCACACTGAAACAGTCGATTAAACCAGGTTTCGATCAATATTTTTAAGGATAACGCAAGTTAGGTCTGGGATAGGTCTGGGATTTGCCCTCGTCAGGCTCATACTTTCGCGTTTTTCACATACTTGTTTAACAGACCCTGGGTTTTTCCGGGTTGGGTCACGTAGTAGTGTGGTACCACACTGAAACAGTCGATTAAACCTGGTTTCGATCAATATTTTTGAGGATAACGCATGTTAGGTCTAGGTTAGGCCGGGGATTTTCACTCAGCAGACTCGTACTTTCGCATTCTTCACATACTTGTTGAACGGATCCTGGGTATTTACTGGTTTGGATCACATAGTAATGTGGTACCACACTGAAACAATCAAATAAACCTGGTCTTGATAAATATTTTAGAGGATAACGCATGTTAGGTCTGGGTTAGGTCTAGGATTTGCCCCAATCAGGCTCATACTTTCGCATATTTCTCATACTTCATGGCTGGATCCTGGGCTATTTCTGGATTGGATCACGTAGTAATGAGGTACCACACTGAAACAGTCAATTAAACCTGGTTTTGATCAATATTTTAGAGAATAATTCATGTCAGGTCTAGGTTAGGTCTGGGATTTGCTCTCATCAGGCTCATTCTTTCGCATATTTCTCACACTTGATGGCTAGATCCTGGGCTTTTTCCGGATTGCATCACGTAGTAATGAAGTACAACACTGAAACAGTCAATTCAACCTGGTTTCCATCAATATTTTAGAGGACAACGCATGTTAGGTCTAGGTTAGGCCTGGGATTTGCCCTCATCAGGGTCATGCTTTCGCAGTTTTAACATACATGTTGACGTGATCGATGGTTTTTTCTGCTTTGGATCACGTAGTAAAGTGGTACCACACTGGAACAGTCCATTAAACCTGGTTTGGATCAATATTTTAGAGGATAACGCATGTTAGGTCTAGGTTAGCCCTGGGATTTTCACTCATCAGACTCATACTTTCGCATTCTTCACATACTTTTTGAACGGATCCTGGGTTTTTTCTGGTTTGGTTCAGGTAGTAATGTGGTACCACACTGAAACATTCAATTAAACCTGGTCTTGATAAATATTTTAGAGGATAACGCATGTTAGGTTTGGGTTAGGTCTAGGATTTGCCCTCATCAGGCTCATACATTCGCATATTTCTCATACTTCATGGCTAGATCCTGGGCTGTTTCTGGATTGTATCACGTAGTAATGTTGTACCACGCTGAAACAGTCAATTAAACCTGGTTTCGATCAATATTTTAGAGGATAACGCATGTCAGGTCTAGGTTAGGCCTGGGATTTTCACGCATCAGACTCATACTTTCGCATTCTTCACATACTTGTTGAACGGATCCTGGGTTTTTTCTGGTTTGGATCACGTAGTAATGTGGGACCACACTGAAACAGTCGATTAAACCTGGTTTCGATCATATATTTTAGAGGATAACGCAAGTTTGGTCTGGGATAGGTCTGGGATTTGCCCTCATCAGACTCATACGTTCGCGTTTTTCACATACTTGTTGAACGGATCCTGGGTTTTTTCTGGTTTGGGTCACGTAGTAATGTGGTACCACACTGAAACAGTCGATTAAACCTGGTTTCGATCAATATTTTAGAGGATAACGCAAGTTTGGTCTGGGATAGGTCTGGGATTTGCCCTCATCAGACTCATACTTTCGCACACTTCACATACGCGTTGAAAAGATCCTGGGTTATTTTCTGGTTTGGATCACATAGTAATGTGGTACCACACTGAAACAGTCGATTAAACCAGGTTTCGATCAATATTTTTGAGGATAACGCATGTTAGGTCTAGGTTAGGCCTGGGATTTTCACTCATCAGACTCATACTTTCGTATTCTTCACATACTTGTTGAACGGATCCTGGGTTTTTTCTGGTTTGGATTACGTAGTAATGAGGGACCACACAGAAACAATCAAATAAACCTGGTCTTGATAAATATTTTAGAGGATAACGCATGTTAGGTCTGCGTTAGGTCTAGGATTTGCCCTCGTCAGGCTCATACTTTCGCATATTTCTCATACTTCATGGCTAGATCCTGGGCTATTTCTGGATTGGATCACGTAGTAATGTGGTACCACACTGAAACAGTCGATTAAACCAGGTTTCGGTCAATATTTTTAAGGATAACGCAAGTTAGGTCTGGGATAGGTCTGGGATTTGCCCTCGTCAGGCTCATACTTTCGCGTTTTTCACATACTTGTTTAACAGACCCTGGGTTTTTCCGGATTGGGTCACGTAGTAGTGTGGTACCACACTGAAACAGTCGATTAAACCTGGTTTCGATCAATATTTTTGAGGATAACGCATGTTAGGTCTAGGTTAGGCCGGGGATTTTCACTCAGCAGACTCGTACTTTCGCATTCTTCACATACTTGTTGAACGGATCCTGGGTATTTACTGGTTTGGATCACATAGTAATGTGGTACCACACTGAAACATTCAGTTAAACCTGGTCTTGATAAATATTTTAGAGGATAACGCATGTTAGGTCTGGGTTAGGTCTAGGATTTGCCCCCATCAGGCTCATACTTTCGCATATTTCTCATACTTCATGGCTGGATCCTGGGCTATTTCTGGATTGGATCACGTAGTAATGAGGTACCACACTGAAACAGTCAATTAAACCTGGTTTTGATCAATATTTTAGAGAATAATTCATGTCAGGTCTAGGTTAGGTCTGGGATTTGCTCTCATCAGGCTCATTCTTTCGCATATTTCTCACACTTGATGGCTAGATCCTGGGCTTTTTCCGGATTGCATCACGTATTAATGAAGTACAACACTGAAACAGTCAGTTCAACCTGGTTTCCATCAATATTTTAGAGGACAACGCATGTTAGGTCTAGGTTAGGCCTGGGATTTGCCCTCATCAGGGTCATGCTTTCGCAGTTTTAACATACATGTTGACGTGATCGAGGGTTTTTTCTGCTTTGGATCAGGTAGTAAAGTGGTACCACACTGGAACAGTCCATTAAACCTGGTTTGGATCAATATTTTAGAGGATAACGCATGTTAGGTCTAGGTTAGCCCTGGGATTTTCACTCATCAGACTCATACTTTCGCATTCTTCACATACTTGTTGAACGGATCCTGGGTTTTTTCTGGTTTGGTTCAGGTAGTAATGTGGTACCACACTGAAACATTCAATTAAACCTGGTCTTGATAAATATTTTAGAGGATAACGCATGTTAGGTTTGGGTTAGGTCTAGGATTTGCCCTCATCAGGCTCATACATTCGCATATTTCTCATACTTCATGGCTAGATCCTGGGCTGTTTCTGGATTGTATCACGTAGTAATGTTGTACCACGCTGAAACAGTCAATTAAACCTGGTTTCGATCAATATTTTAGAGGATAACGCATGTCAGGTCTAGGTTAGGCCTGGGATTTTCACGCATCAGACTCATACTTTCGCATTCTTCACATACTTGTTGAACGGATCCTGGGTTTTCTCTGGTTTGGATCACGTAGTAATGTGGGACCACACTGAAACAGTCTATTAAACCTGGTTTCGATCATATATTTTAGAGGATAACGCAAGTTTGGTCTGGGTTAGGCCTGGGATTTTCACTCATCAGACTCATACTTTCGTATTCTTCACATACTTGTTGAACGGATCCTGGGTTTTTTCTGGTTTGGATTACGTAGTAATGAGGGACCACACTGAAACAATCAAATAAACCTGGTCTTGATAAATATTTTAGAGGACAACGCATGTTATGTCTGGGTTAGGTCTAGGATTTGCCCTAATCAGGCTCATACTTTCGCATATTTCTCATACTTCATGGCTAGATCCTCGGCTATTTCTGGATTGGATCACGTAGTAATGTGGTACCACACTGAAACAGTCGATTAAACCTGGTTTGGACCAATATTTTAGAGGATAACGCATGTTAGGTCTGGGATAGGTCTGGGATTTGCCCTAATCAGGCTCATACTTTCGCATATTTCTCATACTTCATGGCTAGATCCTCGGCTATTTCTGGATTGGATCACGTAGTAATGTGGTACCACACTGAAACAGTCGATTAAACCAGGTTTCGATCAATATTTTAGTGGATAACGCATGTTAGGTCTGCGTTAGGTCTAGGATTTGCCCTCGTCAGGCTCATACTTTCGCATATTTCTCATACTTCATGGCTAGATCCTGGGCTATTTCTGGATTGGATCACGTAGTAATGTGGTACCACACTGAAACAGTCGATTAAACCAGGTTTCGATCAATATTTTTAAGGATAACGCAATTAGGTCTGGGATAGGTCTGGGATTTGCCCTCGTCAGGCTCGTACTTTCGCGTTTTTCACATACTTGTTTAACAGACCCTGGGTTTTTCCGGGTTGGGTCACGTAGTAGTGTGGTACCACACTGAAACAGTCGATTAAACCTGGTTTCGATCAATATTTTTGAGGATAACGCATGTTAGGTCTAGGTTAGGCCGGGGATTTTCACTCAGCAGACTCGTACTTTCGCATTCTTCACATACTTGTTGAACGGATCCTGGGTATTTACTGGTTTGGATCACATAGTAATGTGGTACCACACTGAAACATTCAGTTAAACCTGGTCTTGATAAATATTTTAGAGGATAACGCATGTTAGGTCTGGGTTAGGTCTAGGATTTGCCCCCATCAGGCTCATACTTTCGCATATTTCTCATACTTCATGGCTGGATCCTGGGCTATTTCTGGATTGGATCACGTAGTAATGAGGTACCACACTGAAACAGTCAATTAAACCTGGTTTTGATCAATATTTTAGAGAATAATTCATGTCAGGTCTAGGTTAGGTCTGGGATTTGCTCTCATCAGGCTCATTCTTTCGCATATTTCTCACACTTGATGGCTAGATCCTGGGCTTTTTCCGGATTGCATCACGTAGTAATGAAGTACAACACTGAAACAGTCAATTCAACCTGGTTTCCATCAATATTTTAGAGGACAACGCATGTTAGGTCTAGGTTAGGCCTGGGATTTGCCCTCATCAGGGTCATGCTTTCGCAGTTTTAACATACATGTTGACGTGATCGAGGGTTTTTTCTGCTTTGGATCACGTAGTAAAGTGGTACCACACTGGAACAGTCCATTAAACCTGGTTTGGATCAATATTTTAGAGGATAACGCAAGTTTGGTCTGGGATAGGTCTGGGATTTGCCCTCATCAGACTCATACGTTCGCGTTTTTCACATACTTGTTGAACAGATCCTGGGTTTTTTCTGGTTTGGGTCACGTAGTAATGTGGTACCACACTCAATCAGTCGATTAAACCAGGTTTCGATCAATATTTTTGAGGATAACGCATGTTAGGTCTGGGTTAGGTCTAGGATTTGCCCTCATCAGGCTCATACATTCGCATATTTCTCATACTTCATGGCTAGATCCTGGGCTGTTTCTGGATTGTATCACGTAGTAATGTTGTACCACGCTGAAACAGTCAATTAAACCTGGTTGCGATCAATATTTTAGAGGATAACGCATGTCAGGTCTAGGTTAGGCCTTTTTTTTTTTTTTTTTTTTTTTTTTTTTTTTTTTTTTTTTTTTTTTGTCGTGGGGAAAATCTTCGAAAGACTCCCTCCCACCTCCTTGGGGAGAGGTGGGAGGGGTGTGTGGGATTCCCCGCGCCCGTACAACGACAGGCGCGGGACCTACCCACTAAAAACCCCACGGTGACCCTTCGGCACGCTTTGGGAGGATACCGGGAATCGCTCGAAGCATTCTTCCGGTATCCTCCCCGTGCCCGCGCTATCGCGCCCATCCCCCGGAGGGACTATCGGTCCCCCCAGTAGACACACTGCCTCATAGCGGCGGGACGGGGCCACTCCATCCCGCCGCTATCCGTCCCGGGGCCGCGCTTAGTGGCGGCTGCGAGCCCCAACTCGCAACCGTCCGCGACCCCGTTTCCACCCCTCGGCGGCCGGGCGTTCATGGCCGCACCAGACCGCCGAGGGTGCCTCCCCTTGCGTCGGACCGGTAGGGGGAGGCACTCCTACCCCCAACCGGTCCGACCCGGCGCCGCCTGGCGGGAGGAGGGTCCCCTCAGGACCCCCCTCCCAGCCTAGGTCATCCGCCACGCCGAGGCGGCCGCCCGCGACGCCTCGCGACCGGGCGACGACCTCGGGCCACCGCACGAGCGCGAGCTTCAGTGCGCCGCTGAAGCTCGCGCTCCCTCCCCGCGGCCTCCTTCTGCAACATTACGTTCTCGCAGAAGGAGGCCACGGCCCTCCACTTCTCCTCGCTGCCGAGCATGGCGCGCACCACGCCCGGCAGCGAGACATCCCGCCCGACGACGCCGACCAGGACACGGCGCTCCCCCTCCCACGCGGGGCATACCTCCAGGGTATGATCCGCCGTGTCCTGCTCAGCGTCGCAGTGGCAGCAACGCGCCGTCGGCTCCTTCCCTATCCGGCACAGGTATCTTCCGAAGCTGCCATGCCCGGAAAACACCTGTGCCATCCGGTAGGTGAGGCTGCCATGGCCTCTGTCCAGCCACTCCTTCAGGAGTGGCCGAACCGCCCCGACAGTCCGGTGCCCCGCGGTTGGCAGAGCCAGCCGCTCCTGCCACGCGAGCAACACGGACTGCCGGGCCTGGCGCTTCAAATCGCCCCAAGCAGGTTCCTGCCCGCCCGGGACCGCCCCCACCCCCGCGCGACGGTCGACGCGGTGCCGGTACATCACCGCGTGCGACCGCGCGAGCAGGTCCATGGGCGGCATCCCCGCTAGAACCGTCGCCGCCTCATGTGACATGGTCCGATACCCGCGGACGACCCTGAGCGCCATGCGCCTCTGCACCCGACGCAGCATAGTCATGCTGCGCCGGGAGGCAGCCAGGTCGTCCGCCCAGACGGGGGCCCCGTATAGGGCCACCGACTGGACCATTGCCACATAGAGGCGACGAACTCGGCCCGACGGGCCCCCCAGGTTGGGCAGGATCCGGCCCAGAGCCGCAACCATCCTTTCCAATCGGGGGACCAGGCAGCGGAAATGCTCCCCGAAACGCCAGTGGCTATCGAGGATCAGCCCCAGATACCTGATCTGGGGCTTCACCTCGATGTCAGCCCCACCCACCCGGATCACAGGGGGTGGCGGATCCTGCCGAGGTGAATGAAACGCAATCACCTCGGTCTTATGGACCGCCACCGTCATCCCCATCCCCCTGATCCGGTCGACGACGCGTTGCGACCCCTCCTCCGCGCGACGCATGGCCCTCCCCCAGTGCGCCCCGACGGCCAGCACCAGTGTGTCATCCGCATAACACACCGTGCTGACGCCGTCGGGGAGGCCGGCCTGCAACACCGAGTCGTACGCGATGTTCCACAGGAGTGGCCCGAGGACCGACCCCTGCGGCACACCGCAGTACACCTCCCTCTGCATATCACCATCCCGGCCCGGATACTCGATCCACCTGCCGCGGAGATAATCCCCGACGACCGCCCTGAGACAAGGGGGGACTCGATGATATTCGAGTCCCCTCCTTATCTCTTCCCAGGGGAGGGTGTTAAAGGCATTGGCAATATCCAAGGATATTGCCAATGCCACCCCTCCCCGGGAGACGGCCGCCTCCGAGAGGGCCCTCACACGACCTATCGCGTCGATAGTCGATCGGCCCCCCCGGAAACCGAACTGGCAGTCGGCCAGACCGGGATCACCCCGCGACAGGTGCTCGACGAGGCGGGCAGCAATCACACGCTCGAAGAGCTTGCCCACCTCGTCGAGGAGACAAATGGGCCGGTATGCGGAGGGAGACTCCGCGGGCCGACCCTCCTTCCGGAGGAGGACCATCCTCGCCACCTTCCAACTGGGGGGGAATCGCCCGTCCCTCAGGCAGCGTTCGAACAACCGCCTGAGGTCGGCCCCAAGGACGCCCTGGGTCAAGACCCAAACCCGGCCGGGCACACCATCCGGACCCGGGGCCGTGTTACGAACCCCGAGCCGTCTGATGGCCGCTGCCAGCTCCTCCTGCGTGACCCCCAGCTCGGCCGTCCACTCCACTGGGACAGCCGCCGCCGCCGGAGGACGCGGTCCCCCCTCCCCAATTGGGAAGAGTGTATTGACCACGTCCTCCAGCAGCCGGGGGTCAAGACCCTCGGTGACGGGGGGCGCCCACGGGCGGAGCTTATTCAGCACCACCTTATATGGGCGCCCCCATGGATCGTCATCAAGGGTCTGGAGGAGCTCCTTCCATGCCCGGGTCTTGGCCCGTTTGATGGCGACCTGCAGAGCAACCCGCGCCACGCGGTATGCTCCATACAGGTCATCAGCTGCCCTCGCTCGCGCCACGCCGTCGCCTGTACGTTGACGACGGCGCGCGCGGGTGTACTGACGTCGGGCGCGGACAGTCGCGACTCGCAACTCCGCGATCGCGTCCGACCACCAGTACACCGCCCGGCGAGGAGAAGCCCGCCCGACCCGAGGCATCGCCGCGTCGCAAATACCCGCGACCAATGCTCCGAGCCGGGCGACCTCCTCCTCTATGCTCGGCAACTCGGCCGCTCCCTGCGGCCAAGTTGCAGCGAGGGCAGCTGCCATCAGGGCGTCCTTGTCCAGGCGCCGAAGCGCCCAGCGGCGTGGTGGGGTGCCACGCAGGCGGCCGTGTCGGGATGCACTCGCGGCGGCAGAGACCTCCATCCGGATGTACCGGTGATCGGAGAGTGTCTCTGCCCCCGCGACCACGTGCCAACCCGACACCATGCGCACGGCGTTGGGGGTCGCGAATCCAACATCCACGATGGACCCCCCATATCGCCGCACGCATGTGTGCTCCGACCCCCGGTTCAATACCCGGAGGTCGAGCCCCGCCGCCCAATCGCCCAGGATCCCGCCGCGAACGGAGGTCCTGGGGGATCCCCAAGCCACCGACTTGGCATTAAAATCCCCCAGGACCAGCACCGGCCGGGCCGCGTAGCGCTGCACGCATGCCGCGACCTCGGCCAAGTACAGCTCGAACGCAGCGTGACCGCTACGGGGCGAAATGTAGCACCCCACCACAGCGACTCCCCCCCAGTCCACGGCGACGAATCCCTGACCGCGCTCCAACAAGGAGAACGGTGGGGACCCGTCGCCCCCTCCCCATACCGTCGCCACCAAGCCGTCCGCGTCGCCCACCCAATGAGGGTGATCAGGGACGCGGTACGGCTCGGCGGCGACCGCCAGGCCAACCCCCCACTCCGCGAGGACTTGGGACATCAAGTCCTGTGCCGCGCGGCAGTGGTTGAGGTTGGCCTGGAGGAGGAGGCGGGGCGGCATTAATTAATGGCCGCGCCAGCCTCCTCCCGGCCGTCCGTCCCCGTAGCACCGTCCACCTCCATGGAGGACGATGCCACCGCCCTCGGCACCGGAGCCGGTGCAGCCCGCCTCTTCCTCTCCTTCCGGGAGGGGGGGGAGCACTTCTTGCTCCCCACCCTGTGATCGGCTGGCCTCCCCATGTCCGCACACAGCGGGCAGTGGGGGGCCGCCGAGCACAGGCTCGCACGGTGCTCTTTGGCACCGCAGCGGTAACACTGACCGCTGCGGTCCACCGGCGATGTGCACCACTGCCTCACGTGCCCCAATTCGAGGCAGCGGTGACACTGGAGCGGGCGCGGCGCGAGGATTTCCACTCGCGCCGAAACCCACCCCACCAACACCCTCCCGGATTCCGCCACCTTACGGGCGGCGGAGAGGGGGCACCGGGCCCACACCGACCCGAGGCCGGAGGGCGACCTGCGGATCTCTCCGATCCGCAGGTCCTCCACAGGACAGTCCCCCGCCCTCGCAAGGGCACGGGACACATCCTGTGCGCTGACCGAGTCGTCCAGCCCACAAACGCGCATCTCCGTGCGCTTCGTGGGCCGGGCGACCCGGACACCTCGCTCGCCCAGCTGCTCCCGGAGCCTCTGGGCGAGACGATCCGCCTTCGCGCCGCCTTCTGCACCGGGGATCTCCAGCAAGAGACCCCCGGTCACGGCCCTCTTCGCCCTCACGGAGGCGATGCCCAGCTCTTCCAGGGAGATATTCTCCCTGGCGAGCCGCATCGCCTCCGCGAGGGTCAGGTCGCCCCCCTGCGCAACGGTCAGCGTCACCGCTGCCGTTTTTGGGGGACGACCTGGTTGTGCCTTCCCGACTTTCGCGGCCTTTACGTTGGCCGGCGGCGGCGGAGGCGGAGGCTGCGGTTGCGAGGCCTTCCTCGCCGCCCGCTTCGCCTTCCGCCCCACCACCTCACTCCACGCCACCCCCCCTTGGGAGGGTGCTGTGGAGGACGCGACCACCGCGACCACGGGTACACCACCCCCCTTGGGGGTCGCAACCCGGGGCCCTGGTGCCGCAACGCTGGGCGGAGCCTTCACTCCGCCCTTCTTTGCCTTCCCCGACTGTACCGGAACAGGTCGGGGAGGCACCGCCTTCCTGCTGACCGCTCTTCCGGCGAGGAGCTCCTCCCGGAAGGCGGCCAGCTTGCCATCAATCATGTCCCCAATCCTCCTCAGAAGATCGTCTTCTGAGGAGGACGGGGACTTCTTCACGGGCGGAGTGCGGGTGGAGGGGCCCGCGGTGCCCCGCACCACTGCCGCCGCACTCCGCTTACTTACCTCCGCCGAAGGACGCGGCGGTGGAGGAGGAGGGAGGATGGGAGGGAGGGCCGCGCTGTTCCACAGCGCCTCTGCCCTCCTCCTCCCCTGTCGCTCCTCCTCCAACAGGAGCTGCAGACGGGCGTTCCGCCCTCTGAGCTCCCGCGCCGCTCTAGGTTAGGCCTGGGATTTTCACGCATCAGACTCATACTTTCGCATTCTTCACATACTTGTTGAACGGATCCTGGGTTTTTTCTGGTTTGGATCACGTAGTAATGTGGGACCACACTGAAACAGTCGATTAAACCTGGTTTCGATCATATATTTTAGAGGATAACGCAAGTTTGGTCTGGGATAGGTCTGGGATTTGCCCTCATCAGACTCATACGTTCGGGTTTTTCACATACTTGTTGAACGGATCCTGGGTTTTTTCTGGTTTGGGTCACGTAGTAATGTGGTACCACACTGAAACAGTCGATTAAACCTGGTTTCGATCAATATTTTAGAGGATAACGCAAGTTTGGTCTGGGATAGGTCTGGGATTTGCCCTCATCAGGCTCATACTTTCGCGTTTTTCACATACTTGTTGAACAGATCCTGGGTTTTTTCTGGTTTGGGTCACGTAGTAATGTGGTACCACACTCAAACAGTCGATTAAACCAGGTTTCGATCAATATTTTTGAGGATAACGCATGTTAGGTCTAGGTTAGGCCTGGGATTTTCACGCATCAGACTCATACCTTCGCATTCTTCGCATACTTGTTGAACGGATCCTGGGTTTTTTCTGGTTTGGATCACGTAGTAATGTGGGACCACACTGAAACAGTCGATTAAACCTGGTTTCGATCAATATTTTAGAGGATAACGCAAGTTTGGTCTGGGATAGGTCTGGGATTTGCCCTCATCAGGCTCATACTTTCGCGTTTTTCACATACTTGTTGAACAGATCCTGGGTTTTTTCTGGTTTGGGTCACGTAGTAATGTGGTACCACACTGAAACAGTCGATTAAACCAGGTTTCGATCAATATTTTTAAGGATAACGCATGTTAGGTCTAGGTTAGGCCTGGGATTTTCACGCATCAGACTCATACTTTCGCATTCTTCACATACTAGTTGAACGGATCCTGGGTTTTTTCTGGTTTGGATCACGTAGTAATGTGGGACCACACTGAAACATTCAAATAAACCAGGTCTTGATAAATATTTTAGAGGACAACGCATGTTAGGTCTGGGTTAGGTCTGGGATTTGACCTCATCAGGGTCATACTTTCGCATATTTCTCATACTTCATGGCTAGATCCTGGGCTATTTCTGGATTGGATCACGTAGTAATGCGGTACCACACCGAAACAGTCAATTAAACCTGGTTTCGATCAATATTTTAGAGGACAATGCAAGATAGGTCTGGGATAGGTCTGGGATTTGCCCACATCAGGGTCATACTTTCGCATTTTTCACATACTTGTTGAACAGATCCTGGGTTTTTTCTGGTTGGGATCGCGCAGTAATGTGGTACCACACTGAAATAGCCCACTAAACCTGGTTTGGATCAATATTTTAGAGGATAACGAAAGTTATGTCTAGGTTAGGCCTGGGATTTGCTCTCATCAGACTCATGCTTTCGCATTTTTCACATACTTGTTGAACAGATCCTGGGTTTTTTCTGGTATGGATCACGCAGTAATGTGGTACCACACTGAAACATTCAGTTAAACCTGGTCTTGATAAATATTTTTGAGGATAACGCATGTTAGGTCTGGGTTAGGTCTAGGATTTGCCCTCACCAGGCTCATACTTTCGCATATTTCTTATACTTCATGGATAGATCCTGACTATTTTCTGGTTTGGATCACATAGTAATGTGGTACCACACTGAAACAGTCGATTAAACCAGGTTTCGATCAATATTCTTGCGGATAACGCATGTTAGGTCTAGGTAAGGCCTGGGATTCTCACTCATAAGACTCATTCTTTCGCATTCTTCACATACCTGTTGAACGGATCCTGGGTTTTTTCTGGTTTGGATCACGTAGTAATGTGGGACCACACTGAAACAATCAATTAAACCTGGTCTTGATAAATATTTTAGAGGATAACGCATGTTAGGTCTGGGTTAGGTCTAGGATTTGCTCTCGTCAGGCTCATACTTTCGCATATTTCTCATACTTGATGGCTAGATCCTGGGCTTTTTCTGGATTGCATCACGTAGTAATGAAGTACAACACTGAAACAGTCAATTAAACCTGGTTTCCATCAATATCTTAGAAGACAACGCAAGTTAGGTCTGGGATAGGTCTGGGATTTGCCCTCATCAGACTCATACGTTCGCGTTTTTCACATACTTGTTGAACGGATCCTGGGTTTTTTCTGGTTTGGGTCACGTCGTAATGTGGTACCACACTGAAACAGTCGATTAAACCAGGTTTCGATCAATATTTTTGAGGATAACGCATGTTAGGTCTAGGTTAGGCCTGGGATTTTCACGCATCAGACTCATACTTTCGCATTCTTCACATACTTGTTGAACGGATCCTGGGTTTTTTCTGGTTTGGATCACGTAGTAATGTGGGACCACACAGAAACAGTCGATTAAACCTGGTCTTGATAAATATTTTAGAGGACAACGCATGTTAGGTCTGGGTTAGGTCTAGGATTTGCCCACATCAGGCTCATTCTTTCGCATATTTCTCATACTTCATGGCTAGATCCTGCGCTTTTTCTGGATTGTATCACGTAGTAATGTGGTACCACGCTGAAACTGTCAATTAAACCTGGTTTCGATCAATATTTTAGTGGATAACGCATGTCAGGTCTACGTTAGGCCTGGGATTTTCACGCATCAGCCTCATACTTTCGCATTCTTCACATACTTGTTGAACGGATCCTGGGTTTTTTCTGGTTTGGATCACGTAGTAATGTGGGACCACACTGAAACAGTCGACTAAACCTGGTTTCGATCAATATTTTAGAGGATAACGCAAGTTTGGTCTGGGATAGGTCTGGGATTTGCCCTCATCAGGCTCATACTTTCGCGTTTTTCACATACTAGTTGAACGGATCCTGGGTTTTTACTGGTTTGGATCACGTAGTAATGTCGTACCACACTGAAACAGTCAATTAAACCTGGTTTCGATCAATATTTTAGAGAATAATTCATGTTAGGTCTAGGTAAGGTCTGGGATTTGCTCTCATCAGGCTCATTCTTTCGCATATTTCTCATACTTGATGTTTAGATCCTGGGCTTTTTCTTGATTGCATCACGTAGTAATGAAGTACAACACTGAGACAGTCAATTAAACCTGGTTTCCATCAATATTTTACAGGACACCGCATGTTAGGTCTAGGTTAGGCCTGGGATTTGTCCTCATCAGGGTCATACTTTCGCAGTTTTAACATACATGTTGACCTGATCGAGGGTTTTTTCCGCTTTGGGTCACGTAGTAAAGTGGTACCACACTGAAGCAGACCATTAAACCCGGTTTGGATCAATATTTTAGAGGATAACGCATGTTAGGTTTGGGTTATGTCTAGGATTTGCCCTCATCAGGCTCATACTTTCGCATATTTCAAATACTTCATGGCTAGATCCTGGGCTTTTTCTGGATTGCATCACGTAGTAATGAAGTACAACACTGAAACAGTCAATTAAACCTGGTTTCGATAAATATTTTAGAGAATAATTCATGCTAGGTCTAGGTTAGGCCTGGGATTTGCCCTCATCAGGGTCATACTTTCGCAGTTCTAACATACATGTTGACATGATCGAGGGTTTTTTCCGCTTTGAATCACGTAGTAAAGTGGTACCACACTGAAGCAGTCCATTAAACCCGGTTTGGATCAATATTTTAGAGGATAACGCAAGTTAGGTCTGGGATAGGTCTGGGATTTGCCCTCATCAGACTCATACGTTCGCGTTTTTCACATACTTGTTGAACGGATCCTGGGTTTTTTCTGGTTTGGATCACGTAGTAATGTGGTACCACACTGAAACATTCAAATAAACCAGGTCTTGATAAATATTTTAGATGATAACGCATGTTAGGTCTGGGTTAGGTCTAGGATTTGCCCTCATCAGGCTCATACTTTCGCATATTTCTCATACTTCATGGCTAGATCCTGGGCTATTTCTGGATTGGATTACGTAGTAATGCGGTACCACACCGAAACAGTCAATTAAACCTGGTTTCGATCAATATTTTAGAGGACAATGCAAGATAGGTCTGGGATAGGTCTGGGATTTGCCCACATCAGGGTCATACTTTCGCATTTTTCACATACTTGTTGAACAGATCCTGGGTTTTTTCTGGTTTGGATCGCACAGTAATGTGGTACCACACTGAAATAGCCCACTAAACCTGGTTTGGATCAATATTTTAGAGGATAACGAAAGTTATGTCTAGGTTAGGCCTGGGATTTGCTCTCATCAGACTCATGCTTTCGCATTTTTCACATACTTGTTGAACAGATCCTGGGTTTTTTCTGGTATGGATCACGCAGTAATGTGGTACCACACTGAAACATTCAGTTAAACCTGGTCTTGATAAATATTTTTGAGGATAACGCATGTTAGGTCTGGGTTAGGTCTAGGATTTGCCCTCACCAGGCTCATACTTTCGCATATTTCTTATACTTCATGGATAGATCCTAACTATTTTCTGGTTTGGATCACATAGTAATGTGGTACCACACTGAAACAATCAATTAAACCTGGTCTTGATAAATATTTTAGAGGATAACGCATGTTAGGTCTGGGTTAGGTCTAGGATTTGCTCTCGTCAGGCTCATACTTTCGCATATTTCTCATACTTGATGGCTAGATCCTGGGCTTTTTCTGGATTGCATCACGTAGTAATGAGGGACCACACTGAAACAATCAAATAAACCTGGTCTTGATAAATATTTTAGAGGACAACGCATGTTATGTCTGGGTTAGGTCTAGGATTTGCCCTAATCAGGCTCATACTTTCGCATATTTCTCATACTTCATGGCTAGATCCTCGGCTATTTCTGGATTGGATCACGTAGTAATGTGGTACCACACTGAAACAGTCGATTAAACCTGGTTTGGACCAATATTTTAGAGGATAACGCATGTTAGGTCTGGGATAGGTCTGGGATTTGCCCTAATCAGGCTCATACTTTCGCATATTTCTCATACTTCATGGCTAGATCCTCGGCTATTTCTGGATTGGATCACGTAGTAATGTGGTACCACACTGAAACAGTCGATTAAACCAGGTTTCGATCAATATTTTAGTGGATAACGCATGTTAGGTCTGCGTTAGGTCTAGGATTTGCCCTCGTCAGGCTCATACTTTCGCATATTTCTCATACTTCATGGCTAGATCCTGGGCTATTTCTGGATTGGATCACGTAGTAATGTGGTACCACACTGAAACAGTCGATTAAACCAGGTTTCGATCAATATTTTTAAGGATAACGCAAGTTAGGTCTGGGATCGGTCTGGGATTTGCCCTCGTCAGGCTCGTACTTTCGCGTTTTTCACATACTTGTTTAACAGACCCTGGGTTTTTCCGGGTTGGGTCACGTAGTAGTGTGGTACCACACTGAAACAGTCGATTAAACCTGGTTTCGATCAATATTTTTGAGGATAACGCATGTTAGGTCTAGGTTAGGCCGGGGATTTTCACTCAGCAGACTCGTACTTTCGCATTCTTCACATACTTGTTGAACGGATCCTGGGTATTTACTGGTTTGGATCACATAGTAATGTGGTACCACACTGAAACATTCAGTTAAACCTGGTCTTGATAAATATTTTAGAGGATAACGCATGTTAGGTCTGGGTTAGGTCTAGGATTTGCCCCCATCAGGCTCATACTTTCGCATATTTCTCATACTTCATGGCTGGATCCTGGGCTATTTCTGGATTGGATCACGTAGTAATGAGGTACCACACTGAAACAGTCAATTAAACCTGGTTTTGATCAATATTTTAGAGAATAATTCATGTCAGGTCTAGGTTAGGTCTGGGATTTGCTCTCATCAGGCTCATTCTTTCGCATATTTCTCACACTTGATGGCTAGATCCTGGGCTTTTTCCGGATTGCATCACGTAGTAATGAAGTACAACACTGAAACAGTCAATTCAACCTGGTTTCCATCAATATTTTAGAGGACAACGCATGTTAGGTCTAGGTTAGGCCTGGGATTTGCCCTCATCAGGGTCATGCTTTCGCAGTTTTAACATACATGTTGACGTGATCGAGGGTTTTTTCTGCTTTGGATCACGTAGTAAAGTGGTACCACACTGGAACAGTCCATTAAACCTGGTTTGGATCAATATTTTAGAGGATAACGCAAGTTTGGTCTGGGATAGGTCTGGGATTTGCCCTCATCAGACTCATACGTTCGCGTTTTTCACATACTTGTTGAACAGATCCTGGGTTTTTTCTGGTTTGGGTCACGTAGTAATGTGGTACCACACTCAATCAGTCGATTAAACCAGGTTTCGATCAATATTTTTGAGGATAACGCATGTTAGGTCTGGGTTAGGTCTAGGATTTGCCCTCATCAGGCTCATACATTCGCATATTTCTCATACTTCATGGCTAGATCCTGGGCTGTTTCTGGATTGTATCACGTAGTAATGTTGTACCACGCTGAAACAGTCAATTAAACCTGGTTGCGATCAATATTTTAGAGGATAACGCATGTCAGGTCTAGGTTAGGCCTGGGATTTTCACGCATCAGACTCATACTTTCGCATTCTTCACATACTTGTTGAACGGATCCTGGGTTTTTTCTGGTTTGGATCACGTAGTAATGTGGGACCACACTGAAACAGTCGATTAAACCTGGTTTCGATCATATATTTTAGAGGATAACGCAAGTTTGGTCTGGGATAGGTCTGGGATTTGCCCTCATCAGACTCATACGTTCGGGTTTTTCACATACTTGTTGAACGGATCCTGGGTTTTTTCTGGTTTGGGTCACGTAGTAATGTGGTACCACACTGAAACAGTCGATTAAACCTGGTTTCGATCAATATTTTAGAGGATAACGCAAGTTTGGTCTGGGATAGGTCTGGGATTTGCCCTCATCAGGCTCATACTTTCGCGTTTTTCACATACTTGTTGAACAGATCCTGGGTTTTTTCTGGTTTGGGTCACGTAGTAATGTGGTACCACACTCAAACAGTCGATTAAACCAGGTTTCGATCAATATTTTTGAGGATAACGCATGTTAGGTCTAGGTTAGGCCTGGGATTTTCACGCATCAGACTCATACCTTCGCATTCTTCGCATACTTGTTGAACGGATCCTGGGTTTTTTCTGGTTTGGATCACGTAGTAATGTGGGACCACACTGAAACAGTCGATTAAACCTGGTTTCGATCAATATTTTAGAGGATAACGCAAGTTTGGTCTGGGATAGGTCTGGGATTTGCCCTCATCAGGCTCATACTTTCGCGTTTTTCACATACTTGTTGAACAGATCCTGGGTTTTTTCTGGTTTGGGTCACGTAGTAATGTGGTACCACACTGAAACAGTCGATTAAACCAGGTTTCGATCAATATTTTTAAGGATAACGCATGTTAGGTCTAGGTTAGGCCTGGGATTTTCACGCATCAGACTCATACTTTCGCATTCTTCACATACTAGTTGAACGGATCCTGGGTTTTTTCTGGTTTGGATCACGTAGTAATGTGGGACCACACTGAAACATTCAAATAAACCAGGTCTTGATAAATATTTTAGAGGACAACGCATGTTAGGTCTGGGTTAGGTCTGGGATTTGACCTCATCAGGGTCATACTTTCGCATATTTCTCATACTTCATGGCTAGATCCTGGGCTATTTCTGGATTGGATCACGTAGTAATGCGGTACCACACCGAAACAGTCAATTAAACCTGGTTTCGATCAATATTTTAGAGGACAATGCAAGATAGGTCTGGGATAGGTCTGGGATTTGCCCACATCAGGGTCATACTTTCGCATTTTTCACATACTTGTTGAACAGATCCTGGGTTTTTTCTGGTTGGGATCGCGCAGTAATGTGGTACCACACTGAAATAGCCCACTAAACCTGGTTTGGATCAATATTTTAGAGGATAACGAAAGTTATGTCTAGGTTAGGCCTGGGATTTGCTCTCATCAGACTCATGCTTTCGCATTTTTCACATACTTGTTGAACAGATCCTGGGTTTTTTCTGGTATGGATCACGCAGTAATGTGGTACCACACTGAAACATTCAGTTAAACCTGGTCTTGATAAATATTTTTGAGGATAACGCATGTTAGGTCTGGGTTAGGTCTAGGATTTGCCCTCACCAGGCTCATACTTTCGCATATTTCTTATACTTCATGGATAGATCCTGACTATTTTCTGGTTTGGATCACATAGTAATGTGGTACCACACTGAAACAGTCGATTAAACCAGGTTTCGATCAATATTCTTGCGGATAACGCATGTTAGGTCTAGGTAAGGCCTGGGATTCTCACTCATCAGACTCATTCTTTCGCATTCTTCACATACCTGTTGAACGGATCCTGGGTTTTTTCTGGTTTGGATCACGTAGTAATGTGGGACCACACTGAAACAATCAATTAAACCTGGTCTTGATAAATATTTTAGAGGATAACGCATGTTAGGTCTGGGTTAGGTCTAGGATTTGCTCTCGTCAGGCTCATACTTTCGCATATTTCTCATACTTGATGGCTAGATCCTGGGCTTTTTCTGGATTGCATCACGTAGTAATGAAGTACAACACTGAAACAGTCAATTAAACCTGGTTTCCATCAATATCTTAGAGGACAACGCAAGTTAGGTCTGGGATAGGTCTGGGATTTGCCCTCATCAGACTCATACGTTCGCGTTTTTCACATACTTGTTGAACGGATCCTGGGTTTTTTCTGGTTTGGGTCACGTCGTAATGTGGTACCACACTGAAACAGTCGATTAAACCAGGTTTCGATCAATATTTTTGAGGATAACGCATGTTAGGTCTAGGTTAGGCCTGGGATTTTCACGCATCAGACTCATACTTTCGCATTCTTCACATACTTGTTGAACGGATCCTGGGTTTTTTCTGGTTTGGATCACGTAGTAATGTGGGACCACACAGAAACAGTCGATTAAACCTGGTCTTGATAAATATTTTAGAGGACAACGCATGTTAGGTCTGGGTTAGGTCTAGGATTTGCCCACATCAGGCTCATTCTTTCGCATATTTCTCATACTTCATGGCTAGATCCTGCGCTTTTTCTGGATTGTATCACGTAGTAATGTGGTACCACGCTGAAACTGTCAATTAAACCTGGTTTCGATCAATATTTTAGTGGATAACGCATGTCAGGTCTACGTTAGGCCTGGGATTTTCACGCATCAGCCTCATACTTTCGCATTCTTCACATACTTGTTGAACGGATCCTGGGTTTTTTCTGGTTTGGATCACGTAGTAATGTGGGACCACACTGAAACAGTCGACTAAACCTGGTTTCGATCAATATTTTAGAGGATAACGCAAGTTTGGTCTGGGATAGGTCTGGGATTTGCCCTCATCAGGCTCATACTTTCGCGTTTTTCACATACTAGTTGAACGGATCCTGGGTTTTTACTGGTTTGGATCACGTAGTAATGTCGTACCACACTGAAACAGTCAATTAAACCTGGTTTCGATCAATATTTTAGAGAATAATTCATGTTAGGTCTAGGTAAGGTCTGGGATTTGCTCTCATCAGGCTCATTCTTTCGCATATTTCTCATACTTGATGTTTAGATCCTGGGCTTTTTCTTGATTGCATCACGTAGTAATGAAGTACAACACTGAGACAGTCAATTAAACCTGGTTTCCATCAATATTTTACAGGACACCGCATGTTAGGTCTAGGTTAGGCCTGGGATTTGTCCTCATCAGGGTCATACTTTCGCAGTTTTAACATACATGTTGACCTGATCGAGGGTTTTTTCCGCTTTGGGTCACGTAGTAAAGTGGTACCACACTGAAGCAGACCATTAAACCCGGTTTGGATCAATATTTTAGAGGATAACGCATGTTAGGTTTGGGTTATGTCTAGGATTTGCCCTCATCAGGCTCATACTTTCGCATATTTCAAATACTTCATGGCTAGATCCTGGGCTTTTTCTGGATTGCATCACGTAGTAATGAAGTACAACACTGAAACAGTCAATTAAACCTGGTTTCGATAAATATTTTAGAGAATAATTCATGCTAGGTCTAGGTTAGGCCTGGGATTTGCCCTCATCAGGGTCATACTTTCGCAGTTCTAACATACATGTTGACATGATCGAGGGTTTTTTCCGCTTTGAATCACGTAGTAAAGTGGTACCACACTGAAGCAGTCCATTAAACCCGGTTTGGATCAATATTTTAGAGGATAACGCAAGTTAGGTCTGGGATAGGTCTGGGATTTGCCCTCATCAGACTCATACGTTCGCGTTTTTCACATACTTGTTGAACGGATCCTGGGTTTTTTCTGGTTTGGATCACGTAGTAATGTGGTACCACACTGAAACATTCAAATAAACCAGGTCTTGATAAATATTTTAGATGATAACGCATGTTAGGTCTGGGTTAGGTCTAGGATTTGCCCTCATCAGGCTCATACTTTCGCATATTTCTCATACTTCATGGCTAGATCCTGGGCTATTTCTGGATTGGATTACGTAGTAATGCGGTACCACACCGAAACAGTCAATTAAACCTGGTTTCGATCAATATTTTAGAGGACAATGCAAGATAGGTCTGGGATAGGTCTGGGATTTGCCCACATCAGGGTCATACTTTCGCATTTTTCACATACTTGTTGAACAGATCCTGGGTTTTTTCTGGTTTGGATCGCACAGTAATGTGGTACCACACTGAAATAGCCCACTAAACCTGGTTTGGATCAATATTTTAGAGGATAACGAAAGTTATGTCTAGGTTAGGCCTGGGATTTGCTCTCATCAGACTCATGCTTTCGCATTTTTCACATACTTGTTGAACAGATCCTGGGTTTTTTCTGGTATGGATCACGCAGTAATGTGGTACCACACTGAAACATTCAGTTAAACCTGGTCTTGATAAATATTTTTGAGGATAACGCATGTTAGGTCTGGGTTAGGTCTAGGATTTGCCCTCACCAGGCTCATACTTTCGCATATTTCTTATACTTCATGGATAGATCCTAACTATTTTCTGGTTTGGATCACATAGTAATGTGGTACCACACTGAAACAATCAATTAAACCTGGTCTTGATAAATATTTTAGAGGATAACGCATGTTAGGTCTGGGTTAGGTCTAGGATTTGCTCTCGTCAGGCTCATACTTTCGCATATTTCTCATACTTGATGGCTAGATCCTGGGCTTTTTCTGGATTGCATCACGTAGTAATGAAGTACAACACTGAAACAGTCAATTAAACCTGGTTTCGATAAATATTTTAGAGAATAATTCATGCTAGGTCTAGGTTAGGCCTGGGATTTGCCCTCATCAGGGTCATACTTTCGCAGTTCTAACATACATGTTGACATGATCGAGGGTTTTTTCCGCTTTGAATCACGTAGTAAAGTGGTACCACGCTGAAACAGTCAATTAAACCTGGTTTCGGTCAATATTTTAGAGGATAACGCACGTTAGGTCTGGGATAGGTCTGGGATTCGCCCTCATCAGGCTCATTCTTTCGCATTCTTCACATACTTGTTGAACGGATCCTGGGTTTTTTCTGGTTTGGATCACGTAGTAATGCGGGACCACACTGAAACAATCAATTAAACCTGGTCTTGATAAATATTTTAGATGATAACGCATGTTACGTCTGGGTTAGGTCTAGGATTTGCCCTCATCAGGCTCATACTTTCGCATATTTCTCATACTTGATGGCTAGATCCTGGGCTTTTTCTGGATTGCATCACGTAGTAATGAAGTACAACACTGAAACAGTCAATTAAACGTGGTTTCCATCAATATCTTAGAGGACAACGCAAGTTAGGTCTGGGATAGGTCTGGGATTTGCCCTCATCAGACTCATACGTTCGCGTTTTTCACATACTTGTTGAACGGATCCTGGGTTTTTTCTGGTTTGGGTCACGTCGTAATGTGGTACCACACTGAAACAGTCGATTAAACCAGGTTTCGATCAATATTTTTGAGGATAACGCATGTTAGGTCTAGGTTAGGCCTGGGATTTTCACGCATCAGACTCATACTTTCGCATTCTTCACATACTTGTTGAACGGATCCTGGGTTTTTTCTGGTTTGGATCACGTAGTAATGTGGGACCACACAGAAACAGTCGATTAAACCTGGTCTTGATAAATATTTTAGAGGACAACGCATGTTAGGTCTGGGTTAGGTCTAGGATTTGCCCACATCAGGCTCATACTTTCGCATATTTCTCATACTTCATGGCTAGATCCTGCGCTTTTTCTGGATTGTATCACGCAGTAATGTGGTACCACGCTGAAACTGTCAATTAAACCTGGTTTCGATCAATATTTTAGAGGATAACGCATGTCAGGTCTACGTTAGGCCTGGGATTTTCACGCATCAGCCTCATACTTTCGCATTCTTCACATACTTGTTGAACGGATTCTGGGTTTTTTCTGGTTTGGATCACGTAGTAATGTGGGCCACACTGAAACAGTCGACTAAACCTGGTTTCGATCAATATTTTAGAGGATAACGCAAGTTTGGTCTGGGATAGGTCTGGGATTTGCCCTCATCAGGCTCATACTTTCGCGTTTTTCACATACTAGTTGAACGGATCCTGGGTTTTTACTGGTTTGGATCACGTAGTAATGTGGTACCACACTGAAACAGTCAATTAAACCTGGTTTCGATCAATATTTTAGAGAATAATTCATGTTAGGTCCAGGTAAGGTCTGGGATTTGCTCTCATCAGGCTCATTCTTTCGCATATTTCTCATACTTGATGTTTAGATCCTGGGCTTTTTCTTGATTGCATCACGTAGTAATGAAGTACAAAACTGAGACAGTCAATTAAACCTGGTTTCCATCAATATTTTACAGGACACCGCATGTTAGGTCTAGGTTAGGCCTGGGATTTGTCCTCATCAGGGTCATACTTTCGCAGTTTTAACATACATGTTGACCTGATCGAGGGTTTTTTCCGCTTTGGGTCACGTAGTAAAGTGGTACCACACTGAAGCAGTCCATTAAACCCGGTTTGGATCAATATTTTAGAGGATAACGCATGTTAGGTTTGGGTTATGTCTAGGATTTGCCCTCATCAGGCTCATACTTTCGCATATTTCAAATACTTCATGGCTAGATCCTGGGCTTTTTCTGGATTGCATCACGTAGTAATGAAGTACAACACTGAAACAGTCAATTAAACCTGGTTTCGATAAATATTTCAGAGAATAATTCATGCTAGGTCTAGGTTAGGCCTGGGATTTGCCCTCATCAGGGTCATACTTTCGCAGTTCTAACATACATGTTGACATGATCGAGGGTTTTTTCCGCTTTGAATCACGTAGTAAAGTGGTACCACGCTGAAACAGTCAATTAAACCTGGTTTCGGTCAATATTTTAGAGGATAACGCACGTTAGGTCTGGGATAGGTCTGGGATTCGCCCTCATCAGGCTCATTCTTTCGCATTCTTCACATACTTGTTGAACGGATCCTGGGTTTTTTCTGGTTTGGATCACGTAGTAATGCGGGACCACACTGAAACAATCAATTAAACCTGGTCTTGATAAATATTTTAGATGATAACGCATGTTACGTCTGGGTTAGGTCTAGGATTTGCCCTCATCAGGCTCATACTTTCGCATATTTCTCATACTTGATGGCTGGATCCTGGGCTTTTTCTGGATTGCATCACGTAGTAATGAAGTACAACACTGAAACAAACAATTAAACCTGGTTTCCATCAATATCTTAGAGGACAACGCAAGTTAGGTCTGGGATAGGTCTGGGATTTGCCCTCATGAGACTCATACGTTCGCGTTTTTCACATACTTGTTGAACGGATCCTGGGTTTTTTCTGGTTTGGATAACGTAGTAATGTTGTACCACACTGAAGCAGTCCATTAAACCTGGTTTGGATCAATATTTTAGAGGATAATGCATGTTAGGTCTAGGTTAGCCCTGAGATTTTCACTCATCAGACTCATTCTTTCGCATTCTTCAGATACCTGTTGAACGGATCCTGGGTTTTTTCTGGTATGGTTCACGTAGTAATGTGGTACCACACTGAAACAATCAATTAAACCAGGTCTTGATAAATATTTTAGATGATAACGCATGTTAGGTCTGGGTTAGGTCTAGGATTTGCCCTCATCAGGCTTATACTTTCGCATTTTTCACATACTTGTTGAACAGATCCTGGGTTTTTTCTGGTATGGATCACGTAGTAATGTGGTACCATACTGAAACATTCAGTTAAACCTGGTCTTGATAAATATTTTTGAGTATAACGCATGTTAGGTCTGGGTTAGGTCTAGGATTTGCCCTCGTCAGGCTCATACTTTCGCATATTTCTTATACTTCATGGATAGATCCTGGGCTATTTTCTGGTTTGGATCACATAGTAATATGGTACCACACTGAAACAGTCGATTAAACCAGGTTTTGATCAATTTTTTTGAGGATAACGCATGTTAGGTCTAGGTTAGGCCTGGGATTTTCACTCATCAGACTCATTCTTTCGCATTCTTCACATACTTGTTGAACGGATCCTGGGTTTTTTCTGGTTTGGATCACGTAGTAATGTGGGACCACACTGAAACAATCAATTAAACCTGGTCTTGATAAATGTTTTAGAGGATAGCACATGTTAGGTTTGGGTTAGGCCTGGGATTTGCCCTCATCAGGGTCGTACTTTCGCAGTTCTAACATACATGTTGACCTGATCGAGGGATTTTTCTGCTTTGGATCACGTAGTAAAGTGGTACCATACTGAAACAGACCACTAAACCTGGTTTGGATCAATATTTTAGAGGATAATGCATGTTAGGTTTAGGTTAGCCCTGAGATTTTCACTCATCAGACTCATACTTTCGCATTCTTCAGATACCTGTTGAACGGATCCTGGGTTTTTTCTGGTATGGTTCACGTAGTAATGTGGTACCATACTGAAACATTCAGTTAAACCTGGTCTTGATAAATATTTTTGTGGATAACGCATGTTAGGCCTGGGTTAGGCCTGGGATTTGCCCTCATCAGGGTCATACTTTCGCAGTTCTAACATACATGTTGACCTGATCGAGGGTTTTTTCTGCTTTGGATCACGTAGTAAAGTGGTACCACACTGAGACAGTCCACTAAACCTGGTTTTGATCAATATTATAGAGGATAATGCATGTTAGGTCTAGGTTAGCCCTGAGATTTTCACTCATCAGACTCATTCTTTCGCATTCTTCAGATACCTGTTGAACGGATCCTGGGTTTTTTCTGGTATGGTTCACGTAGTAATGTGGTACCACACTGAAATAATCAATTAAACCAGGTCTTGATAAATATTTTAGATGATAACGCATGTTAGGTCTGGGTTAGGTCTAGGATTTGCCCTCATCAGGCTCATACTTTCGCATATTTCTCATACTTCATGGCTAGATCCTGGGCTGTTTCTGGATTGTATCACGTAGTAATGTTGTACCACGCTGAAACAGTCAATTAAACCTGGTTTCGATCAATATTTTAGAGGATAACGCATGTCAGGTCTAGGTTAGGCCTGGGATTTTCACGCATCAGAATCATACTTTCGCATTCTTCACATACTTGTTGAACGGATCCTGGGTTTTTTCTGGTTTGGATCACGTAGTAATGTGGGACCACACTGAAACAGTCGATTAAACCTGGTTTCGATCATATATTTTAGAGGATAACGCAAGTTTGGTCTGGGATAGGTCTGGGATTTGCCCTCATCAGGCTCATACTTTCGCGTTTTTCACATACTTGTTGAACAGATCCTGGGTTTTTTCTGGTTTGGGTCACGTAGTAATGTGGTACCACACTCAAACAGTCGATTAAACCAGGTTTCGATCAATATTTTTGAGGATAACGCATGTTAGGTCTAGGTTAGGCCTGGGATTTTCACGCATCAGACTCATACTTTCGCATTCTTCACATACTAGTTGAACGGATCCTGGGTTTTTTCTGGTTTGGATCACGTAGTAATGTGGGACCACACTGAAACAGTTGATTAAACCTGGTCATGATAAATATTTTAGAGGACAACGCATGTTAGGTCTGGGTTAGGTCTGGGATTTGACCTCATCAGGGTCATACTTTCGCATATTTCTCATACTTCATGGCTAGATCCTGGGCTTTTTCTGGATTGTATCACGTAGTAATGTGGTACCACACTAAAACAGTCAATTAAACCTGGTTTCGATCAATATTTTAGAGGATAACGAAAGTTATGTCTAGTTTAGTCCTGGGATTTGCCCTCATCAGACTCATACTTTCGCATATTTCACATACTTGTTGAACAGATCCTGGGTTTTCTTCTGGTTTGGATCACGTAGTAATGTGGTACCACACTGAAACAGTCGATTAAACCTGGTTTCGATCAATATTTTTGAGGATAACGCATGTTAGGTCTAGGTTAGGCCGAGGATTTTCACTCATCAGACTCATACTTTCGCATTCTTCACATACTTGTTGAACGGATCCTGGGATTTTACTGGTTTGGATCACGTAGTAATGTGGTACCACACTGAAACAGTCAATTAAACCTGGTTTCGATCAATATTTTAGAGAATAATTCATGTTAGGACTAGGTAAGGTCTGGGATTTGCTCTCATCAGGCTCATTCTTTCGCATATTTCTCATACTTGATGTCTAGATCCTGGGCTTTTTCTGGATTGCATCACGTAGTAATGAAGTACAACACTGAGACAGTCAATTAAACCTGGTTTCCATCAATATTTTACAGGACACCGCATGTTAGGTCTAGGTTAGGCCTGGGATTTGCCCTCATCAGGGTCATACTTTCGCAGTTTTAACATACATGTTGACCTGATCGAGGGTTTTTTCCACTTTGGATCACGTAGTAAAGTGGTACCACACTGAAGCAGTCCATTAAACCCGGTTTGGATCAATATTTTAGAGGATAACGCATGTTAGGTTTGGGTTATGTCTAGGATTTGCCCTCATCAGGCTCATACTTTCGCATATTTCTCATACATCATGGCTAGATCCTGGGCTTTTTCTGGATTGCATCACGTAGTAATGAAGTACAACACTGAAACAGTCAATTAAACCTGGTTTCCATCAATATTTTAGAGGACAACGCATGTTAGGTCTAGGTTAGGCCTGGGATTTGCCCTGATCAGGGTCATACTTTCGCAGTTTTAACATACATGTTGACCTGATCGAGGGTTTTTTCCGCTTTGGATCACGTAGTAATGTGGTACCACACTGAAGCAGTCCATTAAACCCGGTTTGGATCATTATTTTAGAGGATAACGCATGTTAGGTTTGGGTTAGGTCTAGGATTTGCCCTCATCATGCTCATACTTTCGCATATTTCTCATACTTCATGGCTAGATCCTGGGCTTTTTCTGGATTGCATCACGTAGTAATGAAGTACAACACTGAAACAGTCAATTAAACCTGGTCTCCATCAATATTTTAGAGGACAACGCATGTTAGGTCTAGGTTAGGCCTGGGATTTGCCCTGATCAGGGTCATACTTTCGCAGTTTTAACATACATGTTGACCTGATCGAGGGTTTTTTCCGCTTTGGATCACGTAGTAAAGTGGTACCACACTGAAGCAGTCCATTAAACCCGGTTTGGATCAATATTTTAGAGGATAACGCATGTTAGGTTTGGGTTAGGTCTAGGATTTGCCCTCATCAGGCTCATACTTTCGCGTTTTTCACATACTTGTTGAACTGATCCTGGGCTTTTTCTGGATTGCATCACGCAGTAATGAAGTACAACACTGAAGCAGTCAAATAAACCTGGTTTCCATCAATATCTTAGAGGACAACGCAAGTTAGGTCTGGGATAGGTCTGGGATTTGCCCTCATCAGACTCATACGTTCGCGTTTTTCACATACTTGTTGAACGGATCCTGGGTTTTTTCTGGTTTGGATCACGTAGTAATGTGGTACCACACTGAAACATTCAAATAAACCAGGTCTTGATAAATATTTTAGATGATAACGCATGTTAGGTCTGGGTTAGGTCTAGGATTTGCCCTCATCAGGCTCATACTTTCGCATATTTCTCATACTTCATGGCTAGATCCTGGGCTATTTCTGGATTGGATCACGTAGTAATGCGGTACCACACCGAAACAGTCAATTAAACCTGGTTTCGATCAATATTTTAGAGGACAATGCAAGATAGGTCTGGGATAGGTCTGGGATTTGCCCACATCAGGGTCATACTTTCGCATATTTCTCATACTTGATGGCTAGATCCTGGGCTTTTTCTGGATTGCATCACGTAGTAATGAAGTACAACACTGAAACAGTCAATTAAACCTGGTTTCCATCAATATCTTAGAGGACAACGCAAGTTAGGTCTGGGATAGGTCTGGGATTTGCCCTCATCAGACTCATACGTTCGCGTTTTTCACATACTTGTTGAACGGATCCTGGGTTTTTTCTTGTTTGGGTCACGTCGTAATGTGGTACCACACTGAAACAGTCGATTAAACCAGGTTTCGATCAATATTTTTGAGGATAACGCATGTTAGGTCTAGGTTAGGCCTGGGATTTTCACGCATCAGACTCATACTTTCGCATTCTTCACATACCTGTTGGACGGATCCTGGGTTTTTTCTGGTTTGGATCACGTAGTAATGTGGGACCACACAGAAACAGTCGATTAAACCTGGTCTTGATAAATATTTTAGAGGACAACGCATGTTAGGTCTGGGTTAGGTCTAGGATTTGCCCACTTCAGGCTCATACTTTCGCATATTTCTCATACTTCATGGCTAGATCCTGGGCTTTTTCTGGATTGTATCACGTAGTAATGTGGTACCACGCTGAAACTGTCAATTAAACCTGGTTTCGATCAATATTTTAGAGGATAACGCATGTCAGGTCTACGTTAGGCCTGGGATTTTCACGCATCAGCCTCATACTTTCGCATTCTTCACATACTTGTTGAACGGATCCTGGGTTTTTTCTGGTTTGGATCACGTAGTAATGTGGGACCACACTGAAACAGTCGACTAAACCTGGTTTCGATCAATATTTTAGAGGATAACGCAAGTTTGGTCTGGGATAGGTCTGGGATTTGCCCTCATCAGGCTCATACTTTCGCGTTTTTCACATACTAGTTGAACGGATCCTGGGTTTTTACTGGTTTGGATCACGTAGTAATGTGGTACCACACTGAAACAGTCAATTAAACCTGGTTTCGGTCAATATTTTAGAGAATAATTCATGTTAGGTCTAGGTAAGGTCTGGGATTTGCTCTCATCAGGCTCATTCTTTCGCATATTTCTCATACTTGATGTTTAGATCCTGGGCTTTTTCTTGATTGCATCACGTAGTAATGAAGTACAACACTGAGACAGTCAATTAAACCTGGTTTCCATCAATATTTTACAGGACACCGCATGTTAGGTCTAGGTTAGGCCTGGGATTTGTCCTCATCAGGGTCATACTTTCGCAGTTTTAACATACATGTTGACCTGATCGAGGGTTTTTTCCGCTTTGGGTCACGTAGTAAAGTGGTACCACACTGAAGCAGTCCATTAAACCCGGTTTGGATCAATATTTTAGAGGATAACGCATGTTAGGTTTGGGTTATGTCTAGGATTTGCCCTCATCAGGCTCATACTTTCGCATATTTCAAATACTTCATGGCTAGATCCTGGGCTTTTTCTGGATTGCATCACGTAGTAATGAAGTACAACACTTAAACAGTCGATTAAACCAGGTTTCGACCAATATTTTTGAGGATAACGCATGTTAGGTCTAGGTTAGGCCTGGGATTTTCACTCATCAGACTCATACTTTCGCATTCTTCACATACTTGTTGAACGGATCCTGGGTTTTTTCTGGTTTGGATCACGTAGTAATGTGGGACCACACTGAAACAATCAATTAAACCTGGTCTTGATAAATATTTTAGATGATAACGCATGTTACGTCTCGGTTAGGTCTAGGATTTGCCCTCATCAGGCTCATACTTTCGCATATTTCTCATACCTGATGGCTAGATCCTGGGCTTTTTCTGGATTGCATCACGTAGTAATGAAGTACAACACTGAAACAATCAATTAAACCGGGTTTCCATCAATATCTTAGAGGACAACGCAAGTTAGGTCTGGGATAGGTCTGGGATTTGCCCTCATGAGACTCATACGTTCGCGTTTTTCACATACTTGTTGAACGGATCCTGGGTTTTTTCTGGTTTGGATAACGTAGTAATGTTGTACCACTTTGAAGCAGTCCATTAAACCTGGTTTGGATCAATATTTTAGAGGATAATGCATGTTAGGTCTAGGTTAGCCCTGAGATTTTCACTCATGAGACTCATACTTTCGCATTCTTCAGATACCTGTTGAACGGATCCTGGGTTTTTTCTAGTATGGTTCACGTAGTAATGTGGTACCATACTGAAACATTCAGTTAAACCTGGTCTTGATAAATATTTTTGAGGATAACGCATGTTAGGCCTGGGTTAGGCCTGGGATTTGCCCTCATCAGGGTCATACTTTCGCAGTTCTAACATACATGTTGACCTGATCGAGGGTTTTTTCTGCTTTGGATCACGTAGTAAAGTGGTACCACACTGAGACAGTCCACTAAACCTGGTTTGGATCAATATTATAGAGGATAATGCATGTTAGGTCTAGGTTAGCCCTGAGATTTTCACTCATCAGACTCATTCTTTCGCATTCTTCAGATACCTGTTGAACGGATCCTGGGTTTTTTCTGGTATGGTTCACGTAGTAATGTGGTACCACACTGAAACAATCAATTAAACCAGGTCTTGATAAATATTTTAGATGATAACGCATGTTAGGTCTGGGTTAGGTCTAGGATTTGCCCTCATCAGGCTCATACTTTCGCATATTTCTCATACTTCATGGCTAGATCCTGGGCTATTTCTGGATTGGATCACGTAGTAATGTGGTACCACACTGAAACAGTCAATTAAACCTGGTTTCGATCAATGTTTTAGAGGACAATGCAAGTTAGGTCTGGGATAGGTCTGGGATCTGCCCGCATCAGTGTCATACTTTCGCATTTTTCACATACTTGTTGAACAGATCCTGGGTTTTTTCTGGTATGGATCACGTAGTAATGTGGGACCACACTGAAACATTCAGTTAAACCTGGTCTTGATAAATATTTTAGAGGATAACGCAAGTTAGGTCTGGGATAGGTCTGGGATTCGCCCTCATCAGGCTCATACTTTCGCGTTTTTCACATACTTGTTGAACAGATCCTGGGCTGTTTCTGGATTGTATCACGTAGTAATGTGGTACCGCACTGAAACAGTCGATTAAACCAGGTTTCGATCAATATTTTTGAGGATAACGCATGTTAGGTCTAGGTTAGGCCTCGGATTTTCACTCATCAGACTCATATTTTCGCATTCTTCACATACTTGTTGAACGGATCCTGGGTTTTTTCTGGTTTGGATCAGGTAGTAATGTGGGACCACACTGAAACAGTCAATTAAACCTGGTTTCGATCAATATTTTAGAGGACAATGCAAGTTAGGTCAGGGATAGCTCTGGGATCTGCCCGCATCAGGGTCATACTTTCGCATTTTTCACATACTTGTTGAACAGATCCTCGGTTTTTTTCTGGTTTGGATCGCGCAGTAATGTGGTACCACACTGAAGCAGCCCACTAAACCTGGTTTCGATCAATATTTTAGAGGATAACGAAAGTTATGTCTAGGTTAGGCCTGGGACTTGCCCTCATCAGACTCATGCTTTCGCATTTTTCACATACTTGTTGAACAGATCCTGGGATTTTTCTGGTATGGATCACGTAGTAATGTGGGACCACACTGAAACATTCAGTTAAACCTGGTCTTGATAAATATTTTTGAGGATAACGCATGTTAGGTCTGGGTTAGGTCTAGGATTTGCCCTCATCAGGCTCACACTTTCGCATACTTCTTATACTTCATGTATAGATCCTGGGCTTTTTCTGGATTGCATCACGTAGTAATGAAGTACAACACTGAAACAGTCAATTAAACCTGGTCTTGATAAATATTTTAGAGGATAGCGCATGTTAGGTCTCGGTTAGGTCAAGGATTTGCCCTCATCAGGCTCATACTTTCGCATATTTCTCATACTTCATGGCTGGATCCTGGGCTATTACTGGTTTGGATCACGTAGTAATGAGGTACCACACTGAAACAGTCAATTAAACCTGGTTTCGATCAATATTTTAGAGAATAATTCATGCTAGGTCTGGGTTAGGTCTGGGATTTGCTCTCATCAGGCTCATTCTTTCGCATATTTCTAGTACCTGATGGCTAGATCCTGGGCTTTTTCTGGATTGCATCACGTAGTAATGAAGTACAACACTGAAACAGTCAATTAAACCTGGTTTCGATAAATATTTTAGAGAATAATTCATGTTAGGTCTAGGTTAGGCCTGGGATTTGCCCTCATCAGGGTCATACTTTCACAGATCTAACATACATGTTGACCTGATCGAGGTTTTTCTCTGCTTTGGATCACGTAGTAAAGTGGTACCACACTGAAACAGTCCACTAAACCTAGTTTGGATCAATATTTTAGAGGATAATGCATGTTAGGTCTAGGTTAGCCCTGAGATTTTCACTCATCAGACTCATGCTTTCGCATTTTTCACATACTTGTTGAACGGATCCTGGGATTTTTCTGGTATGGTTCACGTAGTAATGTGGTACCACACTGAAACAATCAATTAAACCAGGTCTTGATATATATTTTTGAGGATAACGCATGTTAGGTCTGGGTTAGGTCTAGGATTTGCCCTCATCAGGCTCATACTTTCGCATATTTCTTATACTTCATGGATAGATCCTGGGCTATTTTCTGGTTTGTATCACATAGTAATGTGGTACCACACTGAAACATTCAGTTAAACCTGGTCTTGATCAATATTTTAGAGGATAACGCATGTTAGGTTTGGGTTAGGTCTAGGATTTGCCCTCATCAGGCTCATACTTTCGCATTTTTCACATACTTGTTGAACAGATTCTGGCTTTTTCTGGTTTGGATCGCGCAGTAATGTGGTACCACACTGAAACAGGCCACTAAACCTGGTTTCGATCAATATTTTAGAGGATAACGAAAGTTATGTCTAGGTTAGGCCTGGGATTTGCCCTCATCAGACTCATGCTTTCGCATTTTTCACATACTTGTTGAACAGATCCTGGGTTTTTTCTGGTATGGATCACGTAGTAATGTGGTACCAAACTGAAACATTCAGTTAAACCTGATCTTGATAAATATTTTTGAGGATAACGCATGTTAGGTCTGGGATAGGTCTGGGATTCGCCCTCATCAGGCTCATACTTTCGCACACTTCACAGACTCGTTTAACAGATCCTGGGTTTTTTCTGGTTTGGTTCACGTAGTAATGTGGTACCACACTGAAACATTCAGTTAAACCTGGTCTTGATAAATATTTTTGAGGATAACGCATGTTACGTCTGGGTTAGGTCTAGGATTTGCCCTCATCAGGCTCATACTTTCGCATATTTCTTATACTTCATGGATAGATCCTGGGCTATTTTCTGGTTTGGATCACATAGTAATGTGGTACCACACTGAAACAGTCGATTAAACCAGGTTTCGATCAATATTTTTGAGGATAACGCATGTTAGGTCTAGGTTAGGCCTGGGATTTGCCCTCATCAGACTCATGCTATCGCATTTTTCACATACTTGTTGAACAGATCCTGGGTTTTTTCTGGTATGGATCACGTAGTAATGTGGTACCAAACTGAAACATTCAGTTAAACCTGGTTTCGATCAATATTTTAGAGGATAACGAAAGTTATGTCTAGGTTAGGCCTGGGATTTGCCCGCATCAGACTCATGCTTTCGCATTTTTCACATACCTGTTGAACAGATCCTGGGTTTTTTCTGGTATGGATCACGTAGTAATGTGGTACCATACTGAAACATTCAGATAAACCTGGTCTTGATAAATATTTTTGAGGATAATGCATGTTACGTCTGGGTTAGGTCTAGGATTTGCCCTCATCAGGCTCATACTTTCGCATATTTCTTATACTTCATGGATAGATCCTGGCTATTTTCTGGTTTGGATCACATAGTAATGTGGTACCACACTGAAACAGTCGATTAAACCAGGTTTCGATCAATATTTTTGAGGATAACGCATGTTAGGTCTAGGTTAGGCTTGGGATTTTCACTCATCAGACTCATTCTTTCGCATTCTTCACATACTTGTTGAACGGATCCTGGGTTTTTTCTGGTTTGGATCACGTAGTAATGTGGGACCACACTGAAACAGTCAATTAAACCTGGTTTCGATCAATATTTTAGAGGATAACGCATGTTAGGTTTGGGTTAGGTCTGGGATTTGCCCTCATCAGGCTCATACTTTCGCATTCTTCACATACTTGTTGAACGGATCCTGGGTTTTTTCTGCTTTGGATCACGTAGTAATGTGGTACCACACTGAAACATTCAATTAAACCTGGTCTTGATAAATATTTTAGAGGATAACGCATGTTAGGTCTGGGTTAGGTCTAGGATTTGCCCTCATCAGGCTCACACTTTCGCATATTTCTCATACTTCATGGCTGGATCCTGGGCTATTTCTGGATTGGATCACATAGTAATGTGGTACCACACTGAAACAGCCAATAAAACTTGGTTTTGATCAATATTTTAGAGAATAATTCATGTTAGGTCTAGGTCAGGTCAGGGATTTGCTCTCATCCGGCTCATTCTTTCGCATATTTCTCATACTTGATGGCGAGATCCTGGGCTTTTTCTGGATTGCATCACGTAGTAATGAAGTACAACACTGAAACAGTCAATTAAACCTGGTTTCCATCAATATTTTAGAGGACAACGCATGTCAGGTCTAGGTTAGGTCTGGGATTTGCTCTCATCAGGTTCATACTGTCGCAGTTTTAACTTACTTGTTGAACGGATCCTGGGTTTTTTCTGGTTTGGTTCACGTAGTAATGTGGTACCACACTGAAACATTCAATTAAACCTGGTCTTGATAAATATTTTAGAGGACAACGCATGTTAGGTTTGGGTTAGATCTAGGATTTGCCCTCATCAGGCTCACACTTTCGCATATTTCTCATACTTCATGGCTAGATCCTGGGCTGTTTCTGGATTGTATCACATAGTAATGTGGTGCCACGCTGAAACAGTCGATTCAACCTGGTTTCGATCAATATTTTAGAGGATAACGCAAGTTAGGTCTGGGAAAGGTCTGGGATTTGCCCACATCAGGCTCATACTTTCGCATATTTCTCATACTTCATGGCTAGATCCTGGGCTTTTTCTGGATTGCATCACGTAGTAATGAAGTACAACACTGAAACAGTCAATTAAACCTGGTTTCCATCAATATTTTAGAGGACAACGCATGTTAGGTCTAGGTTAGGCCTGGGATTTGCCCTCATCAGGGTCATACTTTCACAGTTTTAACATACATGTTGACCTGATCGAGGGTTTTTTCCGCTTTGAATCACGTAGTAAAGTGGTACCACACTGAAGCAGTCCATTAAACCCGGTTTGGATCAATATTTTAGAGGATAACGCATGTTAGGTTTGGCTTAGGTCTAGGATTTGCCCTCAGCAGGCTCATACTTTCGCATATTTCTCATACTTCATGGCTAGATCCTGGGCTGTTTCTGGTTTGTATCACGTAGTAATGTGGTACCACGCTGAAACAGTCAATTAAACCTGGTTTCGATCAATATTTTAGAGGATAACGCAAGTTAGGTCTGGCATTGATCTGGGATTCGCCCTCATCAGGCTCATACTTTCGCGTTTTTCACATACTTGTTGAACAGATCGTGGGTTTTTTCTGGTTTGTATCACGTAGTAGTGTGGTACCACACTGAAACAGTCCATTAAACCTGGTTTGGATCAATTGTTTAGAGGATAACGCATGTTAGGTCTAGATTAGCCCTGGGATTTTCACTCATCAGACTCATACTTTCGCATTCTTCTCATACTTGTTGGACTGATCCTGGGTTTTTTCTGGTTTGGATCACGTAGTAATGTGGTACCACACTGAAACAGTCGATTAAACCTGGTTTCGATCAATATCTTAGAGGATAAGGCAAGTTAAGTCTGGGATTGGTCTGGGATTTGACCTCATCAGACTCATACTTTCGCACACTTCACATACTCGTTGAACAGATCCTGGGTTATTTTCTGGTTTGGATCACATAGTAATGTGGTACCACACTGAAACAGTCGACTAAACCTGGTTTCGATCAATATTTTAGAGAATAATTCATGTTAGGTCTAGGTTAGGTCTGGGATTTGCTCTCATCAGGCTCGTTCTTTCGCATATTTCTCATACTTGATGGCTAGATCCTGGGCTTTTTCTGGATTGCATCACGTTGTAATGAAGTACAACACTGAAACAGTCAATTAAACCTGGTTTCCATCAATATCTTAGAGGACGACGCAAGTTAGGTCTGGGATAGGTCTGGGATTTGACCTCATCAGACTCATACTTTCGCAAACTTCACATACTCGTTGAACAGATCCTGGGTTATTTTCTGGTTTGGATCACGTGGTAATGTGGTTCCACACTGAAACAGTCGATTAAACTTGGCTTCGATCAATATTTTAGAGGATAACGCAAGTTTGGTCTGGGATAGGTCTGGGATTTGCCCTCCTCAGGCTCATACATTCGCGTTTTTCACGTACTTGTTGAACGGATCCTGGGTTTTTTCTGGTTTGGGTCACGTAGTAATGTGGGACCACACTGAAACAGTCAATTAAATCTGGTTTCGACCAATATTTTAGAGAATAATTCATGTTAGGTCTAGGTTAGGTCTGGGATTTGCTCTCATCAGGCTCATACTTTCGCACACTTCACATACTCGTTGAACAGATCCTGGGTTACTTTCTGGTTTGGAGCACATAGTAATGTGGTACCACACCGAAACAGTCGATTAAACCAGGTTTCGATCAATATTTTTGAGGATAACGCATGTTAGGTCTAGGTTAGGCCTGGGATTTTCACTCATCAGACTCATACTTTCGCATTCTTCACATACTTGTGGAACGGATCCTGGGTTTTTTCTGGTTAGGACAACGTAGTAATGTGGGACCACACTGAAACAATCAATTAAACCTGGTCTTGATAAATATTTTAGAGGATAACGCATGTTAGGTCTGGGATAGGTATGGGATTTGCCCTCATCAGACTCATACTTTCGCACACTTCACATACTCGTTGAACAGATCCTGGGTTATTTTCTGGTTTGGATCACATAGTAATGTGGTACCACACTGAAACAGTCGATTAAACCAGGTTTCGAACAATATTTTAGAGGATAACGCATGTTAGGTCTAGGTTAGGCCTGGGATTTTCACTCATCAGACTCATACTTTCGCATTCTTCACATACTTGTTGAACGGATGCTGGGTTTTTTCTGGTTTGGATCACGTAGTAGTGTGGTACCACACTCAAAACAGTCCATTAAACCTGGTTTGGATGAATATTTTAGAGGATAACGCATGTAAGGTCTAGGTTAGGCCTGGGATTTTCACTCATCAGACTCATACTTTCGCAATCTTCTCATACTCGTTGAACTGATCCTGGGTTTTTTCTGGTTTGGATCACGTAGTAGTGTGGTACCACACTGAAACAGACGATTAAACCTGGTTTCGATCAATATCTTAGAGGATAACGCAAGTTAAGTCTGGGAATGGTCTGGGATTTGACCTCATCAGACTCATACTTTCGCACACTTCACATACTCGTTGAACAGATCCTGGGTTATTTTCTGGTTTGGATCACATAGTAATGTGGTACCACACTGAAACAGTCGATTAAACCAGGTTTCGATCAATATTTTAGTGGATAACGCATGTTAGGTCTAGGTTAGGCCTGGGATTTTCACTCATCAGTCTCATACTTTCGCATTCTTCACATACTTGTTGAACGGATCCTGGGTTTTTTCTGGTTTGGATCACGTAGTAATGTGGGACCACACTGAAACAGTCAATTAAACCTGGTTTCGATCAATATTGTAGAGAATAATTCATGTTAGGTCTAGGTTAGGTCTGGGATTTGCTCTCATCAGGCTCATTCTTTCGCATATTTCTCATACATGTTGAACAGATCCTGGGTTTTTTCTGGTTTGGATCACGTAGTAATGTGGGACCACACTGAAACAATCAATTAAACCTGGTTTCCATCAATATTTTAGATGACAACGCAAGTTAGGTCTGGGATAGGTCTGGGATTTGCCCTCATCAGGCTCATACTTTCGCGTTTTTCACATACTTGTTGAACAGATCCTGGGTTTTTTCTGGTTTGGATCCCGTAGTAGTGTGGTACCACAGTAAAACAGTCAATTAAACCTGGTTTCGATCAATATTTTAGAGGATATCGCAAGTTAGGTCTGTGATAGTTCTGGGATTTGCCCTCATCAGACTCATATTTTCGCACACTTGACATACTCGTTGATCAGATCCTGGGTTTTTTTCTGGTTTGGATCACGTAGTAATGTGGTACCACACTGAAACATTCAATGAAACCAGGTCTGGATAAATATTTTAGAGGATAACGCAAGCTGGGTCTGGGATAGGTCTGGGATTAGCCCTCATCAGACTCATACTTTCGCTTTCTTCACATACTCGTTGAACAGATCCTGTGTTATTTTCTGGTTTGGATCACATAGTAATGTGGTACCACACTGAAACAGTCGATTAAACCAGGTTTCGATCAATATTTTTGAGGATAGCGCATGTTAGGTCTAGGTTAGGTCTGGGATTTTCACTCATCAGACTCATACTTTCGCATTCTTCACATACTTGTTGAACGGATCCTGGGTTTTTTCTGGATTGGATCACGTAGTAATGTGGTACCACACTGAAACATTCAATGAAACCTGGTCTGGATAAATATTTCAGAGGATAACGCATGTTAGGTTTGGCTTAGGTCTAGGATTTGCCCTCAGCAGGCTCATACTTTCGCATATTTCTCATACTTCATGGCTAGATCCTGGGCTGTTTCTGGTTTGTATCACGTAGTAATGTGGTACCACGCTGAAACAGTCAATTAAACCTGGTCTGGATAAATATTTCAGAGGATAACGCATGTTAGGTTTGGCTTAGGTCTAGGATTTGCCCTCAGCAGGCTCATACTTTCGCGTTTTTCACATACTTGTTGAACAGATCGTGGGTTTTTTCTGGTTTGGATCACGTAGTAGTGTGGTACCACACTGAAACACTCCATTAAACCTGGTTTCGCTCAATATTTTAGAGGATAACGCATGTTAGGTCTAGGTCAGTCCTGTGATTTTCTCTCATCAGACTCATACTTTCGCATTCTTCTTATACTTGTTTAAATGATCCTGGGTTTTTTCTGGTTTGGATCCCGTAGTAATGTGGTACCACACTGAAACAGTCGATTAAACCTGGTTTGGATCAATATTTTAGAGGATAACGCATGTTAGGTCTAGGTTAGGTCCGGGATTTTCGCTCATGAGACTCATACTTTCGCATTCTTCACATACTTGTTGAACGGCTCCTGGGTTTTTTCTGGTTTGGTTCATGTAGTAATGTGGTACCACACTGAAACATTCAATTAAACCTGGGCTTGATAAATATTTCAGAGGATAACGCATGTTAGGTTTGGCTTAGGTCTAGGATTTGCCCTCAGCAGGCTCATACTTTCGCATATTTCTCATACTTCATGGCTAGATCCTGGGCTGTTTCTGGTTTGTATCACGTAGTAATGTGGTACCACGCTGAAACAGTCAATTAAACCTGGTTTCGATCAATATTTTAGAGGATAACGCAAGTTAGGTCTGGCATAGGTCTGGGATTCGCCCTCATCAGGCTCATACTTTCGCGTTTTTCACATACTTGTTGAACAGATCGTGGGTTTTTTCTGGTTTGTATCACGTAGTAGTGTGGTACCACACTGAAACAGTCGATTACACCTGGTTTCGATCAATATGTTAGAGGATAACGCAAGTTAAGTCTGGGATTGGTCTGGGATTTGACCTCATCAGACTCATACTTTCGCACACTTCACATACTCGTTGAACAGATCCTGGGTTATTTTCTGGTTTGGAGCACATAGTAATGTGGTACCACACCGAAACAGTCGATTAAACCAGGTTTCGATCAATATTTTTGAGGATAACGCATGTTAGGTCTAGGTTAGGCCAGGGATTTTCACTCATCAGACTCGTACTTTCGCATTCTTCACATACTTGTTGAACGGATGCTGGGTTTTTTCTGGTTTGGATCACGTTGTAATGTGGGACCACACTGAAACAATCAATTAAACCTGGTCTTGATAAATATTTTAGAGGATAACGCATGTTAGGCTTGGGTTAGGTCTAGGATTTGCCCTCAGCAGGCTCATACTTTCGCATATCTCTCATACTTCATGGCTAGATCCGGGGCTATTTCTGGATTGTATCACGTAGTAATGTGGTACCACGCTGAAACAGTCAATTAAACCTGGTTTCGATCAATATTTTAGAGGATAACGCAAGTTAGGTCTGGCATAGGTCTGGGATTCGCCCTCATCAGGCTCATACTTTCGCATATTTCTTATACTTCATGGATAGATCCTGGCTATTTTCTGGTTTGGATCACATAGTAATGTGGTACCACACTGAAACAGTCGATTAAACCAGGTTTCGATCAATATTTTTGAGGATAACTCATGTTAGGTCTAGGTTAGGCTTGGGATTTTCACTCATCAGACTCATTCTTTCGCATTCTTCACATACTTGTTGAACGGATCCTGGGTTTTTTCTGGTTTGGATCACGTAGTAATGTGGGACCACACTGAAACAGTCAATTAAACCTGGTTTCGATCAATATCTTAGAGGATAACGCAATTTAAGTCTGGGAATGGTCTGGGATTTGACCTCATCAGACTCATACTTTCGCACACTTCACATACTCGTTGAACAGATCCTGGGTTATTTTCTGGTTTGGATCACATAGTAATGTGGTACCACACTGAAACAGTCGATTAAACCAGGTTTCGATCAATATTTTAGTGGATAACGCATGTTAGGTCTAGGTTAGGCCTGGGATTTTCACTCATCAGTCTCATACTTTCGCATTCTTCACATACTTGTTGAACGGATCCTGGGTTTTTTCTGGTTTGGATCACGTAGTAATGTGGGACCACACTGAAACAGTCAATTAAACCTGGTTTCGATCAATATTGTAGAGAATAATTCATGTTAGGTCTAGGTTAGGTCTGGGATTTGCTCTCATCAGGCTCATTCTTTCGCATATTTCTCATACATGTTGAACAGATCCTGGGTTTTTTCTGGTTTGGATCACGTAGTAATGTGGGACCACACTGAAACAATCAATTAAACCTGGTTTCCATCAATATTTTAGATGACAACGCAAGTTAGGTCTGGGATAGGTCTGGGATTTGCCCTCATCAGGCTCATACTTTCGCGTTTTTCACATACTTGTTGAACAGATCCTGGGTTTTTTCTGGTTTGGATCCCGTAGTAGTGTGGTACCACAGTAAAACAGTCAATTAAACCTGGTTTCGATCAATATTTTAGAGGATATCGCAAGTTAGGTCTGTGATAGTTCTGGGATTTGCCCTCATCAGACTCATACTTTCGCACACTTGACATACTCGTTGATCAGATCCTGGGTTTTTTTCTGGTTTGGATCACGTAGTAATGTGGTACCACACTGAAACATTCAATGAAACCAGGTCTGGATAAATATTTTAGAGGATAACGCAAGCTGGGTCTGGGATAGGTCTGGGATTAGCCCTCATCAGACTCATACTTTCGCTTTCTTCACATACTCGTTGAACAGATCCTGTGTTATTTTCTGGTTTGGATCACATAGTAATGTGGTACCACACTGAAACAGTCGATTAAACCAGGTTTCGATCAATATTTTTGAGGATAGCGCATGTTAGGTCTAGGTTAGGTCTGGGATTTTCACTCATCAGACTCATACTTTCGCATTCTTCACATACTTGTTGAACGGATCCTGGGTTTTTTCTGGATTGGATCACGTAGTAATGTGGTACCACACTGAAACATTCAATGAAACCTGGTCTGGATAAATATTTTAGAGGATAACGCAAGTTAGGTCTGTGGTAGGTCTGGGATTAGCCCTCATCAGACTCATACTTGCGCACACTTCACATATTCGTTGAACAGATCCTTGGTTTTTTTCTGGTTTGGATCACGTAGTAATGTGGTAACACTCTGAAACAGTCGATTAAACCTGGTTTCGATCAATATTATTGAGGATAACGCATGATAGGCCTAGGTCAGGTCTAGGATTTGCCCCCATCAGGCTCATACTTTCTCATATTTCTCATACTTCATGGCTGGATCCTGGGCTATTTCTGGATTGGATCACGTAGTAATGTGGTACCACACTGAAACAGTCAATTAAACCTGGTTTCGATTAATATTTTAGAGAATAATTCATGTTAGGTCTGGGTTAGGTCTGGGATTTGCACTCATCAGGCTCATTCTTTCGCATATTTCTCATACTTGAACGCTAGATCCTGGGCTTTTTCTGGATTGCATCACGTAGTAATGAAGTACAACACTGAAACAGTCAATTAAACCTGGTTTCCATCAATATTTTAGAGGACAACGCAAGTTAGGTCTAGGTTAGGCCTGGGATTTGCCCTCATGAGGATCATACTTTCGCAGTTTTAACATACATGTTCACCAGATCGAGGGTTTTTTCTGCTTTGGATCACGTAGTAAAGTGGTACCACACTGAAACAGTCAATTAAACCTGGTTTCCATCAATATTTTAGAGGACAGCGCATGTTAGGTCTAGGTTAGGCCAGGGATTTGACCTCATCAGACTCATACTTTCGCACACTTCACATACTCGTTGGACAGATCCTGGGATATTTTCTGGTTTGGATCACATAGGAATGTGGCACCACACTGAAACAGTCGATTAAACCACGTTTCGATCAATATTTTTGAGGATAACGCATGTTAGGTCTAGGTTAGGCCTGGGATTTTCACTCATCAGACTCGTACTTTCGCATTCTTCACATACTTGTTGAACGGATGCTGGGTTTTTTCTGGTTTGGATCACGTTGTAATGTGGGACCACACTGAAACAATAAATTAAACCTGGTCTTGATAAATATTTTAGAGGATAACGCATGTTAGGCTTGGGTTAGGTCTAGGATTTGCCCTCAGCAGGCTCATACTTTCGCATATCTCTCATACTTCATGGCTAGATCCGGGGCTATTTCCGGATTGTATCACGTAGTAATGTGGTACCACGCTGAAACAGTCAATTAAACCTGGTTTCGATCAATATTTTAGAGGATAACGCAAGTTAGGTCTGGCATAGGTCTGGGATTCGCCCTCATCAGGCTCATTCTTTCGCGTTTTTCACATAATTGTAGAACAGATCCTGGGGTTTTTCTGGTTTGTATCACCTAGTAGTGTGGTACCACACTCAAAACAGTCCATTAAACCTGGTTTGGATGAATATTTTAGAGGATAACGCATGTAAGGTCTAGGTTAGGCCTGGGATTTTCACTCATCAGACTCATACTTTCGCAATCTTCTCATACTCGTTGAACTGATCCTGGGTTTTTTCTGGTTTGGATCACGTAGTAGTGTGGTACCACACTGAAACAGACGATTAAACCTGGTTTCGATCAATATCTTAGAGGATAACGCAAGTTAAGTCTGGGAATGGTCTGGGATTTGACCTCATCAGACTCATACTTTCGCACACTTCACATACTCGTTGAACAGATCCTGGGTTATTTTCTGGTTTGGATCACGTAGTAATGTGGTACCACACTGAAACAGTCGATTAAACCAGGTTTCGATCAATATTTTAGTGGATAACGCATGTTAGGTCTAGGTTAGGCCTGGGATTTTCACTCATCAGTCTCATACTTTCGCATTCTTCACATACTTGTTGAACGGATCCTGGGTTTTTTCTGGTTTGGATCACGTAGTAATGTGGGACCACACTGAAACAGTCAATTAAACCTGGTTTCGATCAATATTGTAGAGAATAATTCATGTTAGGTCTAGGTTAGGTCTGGGATTTGCTCTCATCAGGCTCATTCTTTCGCATATTTCTCATACATGTTGAACAGATCCTGGGTTTTTTCTGGTTTGGATCACGTAGTAATGTGGGACCACACCGAAACAATCAATTAAACCTGGTTTCCATCAATATTTTAGATGACAACGCAAGTTAGGTCTGGGATAGGTCTGGGATTTGCCCTCATCAGGCTCATACTTTCGCGTTTTTCACATACTTGTTGAACAGATCCTGGGTTTTTTCTGGTTTGGATCCCGTAGTAGTGTGGTACCACAGTAAAACAGTCAATTAAACCTGGTTTCGATCAATATTTTAGAGGATATCGCAAGTTAGGTCTGTGATAGTTCTGGGATTTGCCCTCATCAGACTCATACTTTCGCACACTTGACATACTCGTTGATCAGATCCTGGGTTTTTTTCTGGTTTGGATCACGTAGTAATGTGGTACCACACTGAAACATTCAATGAAACCAGGTCTGGATAAATATTTTAGAGGATAACGCAAGCTGGGTCTGGGATAGGTCTGGGATTAGCCCTCATCAGACTCATACTTTCGCTTTCTTCACATACTCGTTGAACAGATCCTGTGTTATTTTCTGGTTTGGATCACATAGTAATGTGTTACCACACTGAAACAGTCGATTAAACCAGGTTTCGATCAATATTTTTGAGGATAGCGCATGTTAGGTCTAGGTTAGGTCTGGGATTTTCACTCATCAGACTCATACTTTCGCATTCTTCACATACTTGTTGAACGGATCCTGGGTTTTTTCTGGATTGGATCACGTAGTAATGTGGTACCACACTGAAACATTCAATGAAACCTGGTCTGGATAAATATTTTAGAGGATAACGCAAGTTAGGTCTGGGGTAGGTCTGGGATTAGCCCTCATCAGACTCATACTTGCGCACACTTCACATATTCGTTGAACAGATCCTGGGTTTTTTTCTGGTTTGGATCACGTAGTAATGTGGTAACACTCTGAAACAGTCGATTAAACCTGGTTTCGATCAATATTATTGAGGATAACGCATGTTAGGCCTAGGTCAGGTCTAGGATTTGCCCCCATCAGGCTCATACTTTCTCATATTTCTCATACTTCATGGCTGGATCCTGGGCTATTTCTGGATTGGATCACGTAGTAATGTGGTACCACACTGAAACAGTCAATTAAACCTGGTTTCGATTAATATTTTAGAGAATAACGCATGTTAGGTCTAGGTTAGGTCTGGGATTTTCACTCATCAGACTCATACTTTCGCATTCTTCACATACTTGTTGAACGGATCCTGGGATTTTTTCTGGTTTGGATCACGTAGTAATGTGGAACCACACTGAAACAATCAATTAAACATGGTCTTGATAAATATTTTAGAGGACAACGTATGTTAGGTCTGGGTTAGGTCTGGGATTATCCCTCATCAGACTCATACTTTCGCAGTTTTAACATGCATGTTGTCCTGATCGAGGGTTTTTTCTGCCTTGGATCACGTAGTAATGAAGTGCAACACTGAAACAGTCAATTAAACCTGGTTTCCATCAATAGTTTAGAGGACAACGCATGTTAGGTCTAGGTTAGGCCTGGTATTTTCACTCATCAGCCTCATACTTTCGCATACTTCACATACTCGTTGACAAGATCCTGGGTTTTTTTCTGGTTTGGATCACGTAGTAATGTGGTACCACACTGAAACATTCAATAAAACCTGGTCTTGATAAATATTTTAGAGGTTAACGCATGTTAGGTATGGGTTAGGTCTTGGATTTGCCCTCATTAGTCTCATACTTTCGCATATCTCTCATACTTCATGGCTAGACCCTGGGCTGTTTCTGGATTGTATCACGTAGTAATGTGGTACCACGCTGAAACAGTCAATTAAACCTGATTTCGATCAATATTTTAGAGGATAACGCAAGTTAGGTCTGGGATAGGTCTGGGATTCGCCATCATCAGGCTCATACTTTCGCATAGTTCTCATACTTGATGGCTAGATCCTGGGTTTTTTCCGGTTTGGGTCACGTAGTAGTGTGGTACCACACTGAAACAGCCGATTAAACCTGGTTTCGATCAATATTTTTGAGGATAACGCAAGTTAGGTCTGGGATAGGTCTGGGATTTGCCCTCATCATGCTCATACTTTCGCGTTTTTCACATACTTGTTGAACAGATCCTGGGTTTTTTCCGGTTTGGGTCACGTAGTAAAGTGGTACCATACTGAAACAGTCGATTAAACCTTGTTTGGATCAGTATTTTTTAGGATAACGCATGTTAGGTCTAGGTTAGGCCGGGGATTTTCACTCATCAAACTCATACTTTCGCATTCTTCACATACTTGTTGATCGGATCCTGGGTTTTTACTGGTTTGGATCACGTAGTAATGTGGTACCACACTGAAACATTCAATTAAACCTGGTCTTGATAAATATTTTAGAGGATAACGCATGTTAGGTCTGGGATAGGTCTGGGATTTGCCCTCATCAGACTCATACTTTCGCACACCTCACATACTTGTTTAACAGAACCTGGGGTTCTCCGGTTTGGGTCACGTAGTAGTGTGGTACCACACTGAAACAGTCGATTAAACCAGGTTTCGATCAATATTTTTGAGGACAACGCATGTTAGGTCCAGGATAGGCCTGGGATTTGCTCTCGTCGGGCTCATTCTTTCGCATATTTCTCATACTTCATGGCTAGATCCTGGGCTGTTTCTGGATTGTATCACGTAGTAATGTGGTACCACGCTGAAACAGTCAATTAAACCTGGTTTTGATCAATATTTTAGAGAATAATTCATGACAGGTCAAGGTTAGGTCTGGGATTTGCTCTCATCAGGCTCATTCTTTCGCATATTTCTCATACTTCATGGCTAGATCCTGGGCTGTTTCTGGATTGTATCACGTAGTAATGTGGTACCACACTGAAACAATCAATTAAACCTGGTTTCGATCAATATTTTTGAGGATAACGCATGTTAGGTCTAGGTTAGGCCGGGGATTTTCACTCAGCAGACTCGTACTTTAGCATTCTTCACATACTTGTTGAACGGATCCTGGGTATTTACTGGTTTGGATCACATAGTAATGTGGTACCACACTGAAACATTCAATTAAACCTGGTCTTGATAAATAATTTAGAGGATAACGCATGTTAGGTCTGGGTTAGGTCTAGGATTTGCCCCCATCAGGCTCATACTTTCGCATATTTCTCATACTTCACGGCTGGATCCTGGGCTATTTCTGGATTGGATCACGTAGTAATGTGGTACCACACTGAAACAATCAATTAAACCTGGTTTTGATCAATATTTTAGAGAATAATTCATGACAGGTCAAGGTTAGGTCTGGGATTTGCTCTCATCAGGCTCATTCTTTCGCATATTTCTCATACTTCATGGCTAGATCCTGGGCTGTTTCTGGATTGTATCACGTAGTAATGTGGTACCACGCTGAAACAGTCAATTAAACCTGGTTTCGTTCAATATTTTAGAGGATAACGCAAGTTAGGTCTGGGATAGGTCTGGGATTTGCCCTCATCAGGCTCATACTTTCGCGTTTTTCACATACTTGTTGAACAGATCCTGGGTTTTTTCTGGTTTGGATCACGTAGTAGTGTGGTACCACACTGAAACAGACCATTAAACCAGGTTTCGATCAATATTTTTGAGGATAGCGCATGTTAGGTTTGGGATAGGTCTGGGATTTGCCCTCATCAGACTCATACTTTCGCACACTTCACATACTCGTTGAACAGATCCCGTGTTATTTTCTGGTTTGGATCACATAGTAATGTGGTACCACACTGAAACAGTCGATTAAACCAGGTTGCGATCAATATTTTTGAGGATAACGCATGTTAGGTCTAGGTTAGGCCTGGGATTTTCACTCACCAGACTCATACTTTCGCATTCTTCACATACTTGTTGAACGGATCCTGGGTTTTTTCTGGTTTGGAACACGTATTAATGTGGGACCACACTGAAACAATCAATTAAGCCTGGTTTTGATCAATATTTTAGAGAATAATTCATGTTAGGTCCAGGTTAGGTCTGGGATTTGCTCTCGTCGGGCTCATTCTTTCGCATATTTCTCATACTTGATGGCTAGATCCTGGGCTTTTTCCGGATTGCATCACGTAGTAATGAAGTACAACACTGAAACAGTCAATTAAGCCTGGTTTCCATCAATATTTTAGAGGACAACGCTTGTTAGGTCTAGGTTAGGCCTGGGATTTGCCCTCATCAGGGTCATACTTTCGCAGTTTTAACATACATGTTGACGTGTTCGAGGGTTTTTTCTGCTTTGTATCACGTAGTAAAAAGGTACCACACTGAAACAGTCCATTAAACCTGGTTTAGATCAATATTTTAGAGGATAACGCATGTTAGGTCTAGGTTAGCCCTGGGATTTTCACTCATCAGACTCATACTTTCGCATTCTTCACATACTTGTTGAACGGATCCTGGGTTTTTTCTGGTTTGGATTACGTAGTAATAAGGGACCACACTGAAACAATCAAATAAACCTGGTCTTGATAAATATTTTAGAGGATAACGCATGTTAGGTTTGGGTTTGGTCTAGGATTTGCCCTCATCAGGCTCATACTTTCGCATTCTTCACATACTTGTTGAACGGATCCTGGGTTTTTTCTGGTTTGGATTACGTAGTAATAAGGGACCACACTGAAACAATCAAATGAACCTGGTCTTGATAAATATTTTAGAGGATAACGCATGTTAGGTCTGCGTTAGGTCTAGGATTTGCCCTCGTCAGGCTCATACTTTCGCATATTTCTCATACTTCATGGCTAGATCCTGGGCTATTTCTGGATTGGATCACGTAGTAATGTGGTACCACACTGAAACAGTCGATTAAACCAGGTTTCGATCAATATTTTTGAGGATAACGCAAGTTAGGTCTGGGATAGGTCTGGGATTTGCCCTCATCAGGCTCATACTTTCGCGTTTTTCACATACTTGTTTAACAGATCCTGGGGTTCTCCGGTTTGGGTCACGTAGTACTGTGGTACCACACTGAAACAGTCGATTAAACCTGGTTTCGATCAATATTTTTGAGGATAACGCATGTTAGGTCTAGGTTAGCCCTGGGATTTTCACTCATCAGACTCATACTTTCGCATTCTTCACATACTTGTTAACGGATCCTGGGTTTTTCCTGGTTTGGATCACGTAGCAATGTGGTACCACACTGAAACAGTCCATTAAACCTGGTTTCGATCAATATTTTTGAGGATAACGCATGTTAGGTCTAGGTTAGGCCGGGGATTTTCACTCAGCAGACTCGTACTTTCGCATTCTTCACATACTTGTTGAACGGATCCTGGGTATTTACTGGTTTGGATCACATAGTAATCTGGTACCACACTGAAACATTCAATTAAACCTGGTCTTGATAAATATTTTAGAGGATAACGCATATTAGGTCTGGGTTAGGTCTAGGATTTGCCCCCATCCGGCTCATACTTTCGCATATTTCTCATACTTCATGGCTGGATCCTGGGCTATTTCTGGCTTGCATCACGTAGTAATGTGGTACCACACTGAAACAGTCAATTAAACCTGGTTTTGATCAATATTTTAGAGAATAATTCATGTCAGGTCTAGGTTAGGTCTGGGATTTGCTCTCATCAGGCTCATTCTTTCGCATATTTCTCATACTTGATGGCTAGATCCTGGGCTTTTTCCGGATTGCATCACGTAGTAATGAAGTACAACACTGAAACAGTCAATTAAGCCTGGTTTCCATCAATATTTTAGAGGACAACGCATGTTAGGTCCAGGATAGGCCTGGGATTTGCCCTCATCAGGGTCGTACTTTCGCAGTTTTAACATACATGTTGACCTGATCGAGTGTTTTTTCTGCTTTGGATCACGTTGTAAAGTGGTACCACACTGAAACAGTCCATTAAACCTGGTTTGGATCAATATTTTAGAGGATAACGCATGTTAGGTCTAGGTTAGCCCTGGGATTTTCACTCATCAGACTCATACTTTCGCATTCTTCACATACTTGTTGAACGGATCCTGGGTTTTTTCTGGTTTGGTTCACGTAGTAATGTGGTACCACACTGAAACAGTCGATTAAACCAGGTTGCGATCAATATTTCTGAGGGTAACGCAAGTTAGGTCTGGGATAGGTCTGGGATTTGCCCTCGTCAGGCTCATACTTTCGCGTTTTTCACATACTTGTTTAACAGATCCTGGGGTTCTCCGGTTTGGGTCACGTAGTAATGTGGTACCACACTGAAACAGTCGATTAAACCTGGTTTCGATCAATATTTTTGAGGATAACGCATGTTAGGTCTAGGTTAGCCCTGGGATTTTCTCTCATCAGACTCATACTTTCGCATTCTTCACATACTTGTTGAACGGATCCTGGGTTTTTCCTGGTTTGGATCACGTAGCAATGTGGTACCACACTGAAACAGTCCATTAAACCTGGTTTCGATCAATATTTTTGAGGATAACGCAAGTTAGGTCCAGGTTAGCCCTGGGATTTTCACTCATCAGACTCATTCTTTCGCATTCTTCACATACTTGTTGAACGGAACCTTGGTTTTTCCTGGTTTGGGTCACGTAGCAATGTGGTACCACACTGAAACAGTCCATTAAACCTGGTTTTGATCAATATTTTAGAGAATAATTCATGTCAGGTCTAGGTTAGTTCTGGGATTTGCCCCCATCAGGCTCATACTTTCGCATATTTCTCATACTTCATGGCTAGATCCTGGGCTGTTTCTGGATTGTATCACGTAGTAATGTGGTACCACGCTGAAACAGTCAATTAAACCTGGTTTCGCTCAATATTTTAGAGGATAACGCAAGTTAGGTCTGGGATAGGTCTGGGATTCGCCCTCATCAGGCTCATACTTTCGCACACTTCACATACTCGTTGAACAGATCCTGTGTTATTTTCTGGTTTGGATCACGTAGTAATGTGGTACCACACTGAAACAGTCGATTAAACCAGGTTGCGATCAATATTTCTGAGGGTAACGCATGTTAGGTCTAGGTTAGACCTGGGATTTTCACTCATCAGACTCATACCTTCGCAATCTTCGCATACTTGTTGAACGGATCCTGGGTTTTTTCTGGCTTGGATTACGTATTAATGTGGGACCACACTGAAACAGTCAAATAAACCTGGTCTTGATAAATATTTTAGAGGATAACGCATGTTAGGTCTGCGTTAGTTCTAGGATTTGCCCCCGTCAGGCTCATACACTCGCATATTTCTCATACTTCATGGGTAGATCCTGGGCTATTTCTGGATTGGCTCACGTAGTAATGTGATACCACACTGAAACAGTCGATTAAACCAGGTTTCGATCAATATTTTTGAGGATAACGCAAGTTAGGTCTGGGATCCCCCCCCTCCCGGAAGGAGAGGAAGAGGCGGGCTGCACCGGCTCCGGTGCCGAGGGCGGTGGCATCGTCCTCGATGGAGGTGGACGGTGCTACGGGGACGGACGGCCGGGAGGAGGCTGGCGCGGCCATTAATTAATGCCGCCCCGCCTCCTCCTCCAGGCCAACCTCAACCACTGCCGCGCGGCACAGGACTTGATGTCCCAGGTCCTCGCGGAGTGGGGGGTTGGCCTGGCGGTCGCCGCCGAGCCGTACCGCGTCCCTGATCACCCTCATTGGGTGGGCGACGCGGACGGCTTGGTGGCGACGGTATGGGGAGGGGGCGACAGGTCCCCACCGTTCTCCTTGTTGGAGCGCGGTCGGGGATTCGTCGCCGTGGACTGGGGGGGAGTCGCTGTGGTGGGGTGCTACATTTCGCCCCGTAGCGGTCACGCTGCGTTCGAGCTGTACTTGGCCGAGGTCGCGGCATGCGTGCAGCGCTACGCGGCCCGGCCGGTGCTGGTCCTGGGGGATTTTAATGCCAAGTCGGTGGCTTGGGGATCCCCCAGGACCTCCGTTCGCGGCGGGATCCTGGGCGATTGGGCGGCGGGGCTCGACCTCCGGGTATTGAACCGGGGGTCGGAGCACACATGCGTGCGGCGATATGGGGGGTCCATCGTGGATGTTGGATTCGCGACCCCCAACGCCGTGCGCATGGTGTCGGGTTGGCACGTGGTCGCGGGGGCAGAGACACTCTCCGATCACCGGTACATCCGGATGGAGGTTTCTGCCGCCGCGAGTGCATCCCGACACGGCCGCCTGCGTGGCACCCCACCACGCCGCTGGGCGCTTCGGCGCCTGGACAAGGACGCCCTGATGGCAGCTGCCCTCGCTGCAACTTGGCCGCAGGGAGCGGCCGAGTTGCCGAGCATAGAGGAGGAGGTCGCCCGGCTCGGAGCATTGGTCGCGGGTATTTGCGACGCGGCGATGCCTCGGGTCGGGCGGGCTTCTCCTCGCCGGGCGGTGTACTGGTGGTCGGACGCGATCGCGGAGTTGCGAGTCGCGACTGTCCGCGCCCGACGCCAGTACACCCGCGCGCGCCGTCGTCAACGTACAGGCGACGGCGTGGCGCGAGCGAGGGCAGCTGATGACCTGTATGGAGCATACCGCGTGGCGCGGGTTGCTCTGCAGGTCGCCATCAAACGGGCCAAGACTCAGGCATGGAAGGAGCTCCTCCAGACCCTTGATGACGATCCATGGGGGCGCCCATATAAGGTGGTGCTGAATAAGCTCCGCCCGTGGGCGCCCCCCGTCACCGAGGGTCTTGACCCCCGGCTGCTGGAGGACGTGGTCAATACACTCTTCCCAATTGGGGAGAGGGGACCGCGTCCTCCGGCGGCGGCGGTTGTCCCAGTGGAGTGGACGGCCGAGCTGGGGGTCACGCAGGAGGAGCTGGCAGCGGCCATCAGACGGCTCGGGGTTCGTAACACGGCCCCGGGTCCGGATGGTGTGCCCGGCCGGGTTTGGGTCTTGACCCAGGGCGTCCTTGGGGCCGACCTCAGGCGGTTGTTCGACCGCTGCCTGAGGGACGGGCGATTCCCCCCCAGTTGGAAGGTGGCGAGGATGGTCCTCCTCCGGAAGGAGGGTCGGCCCGCGGAGTCTCCCTCCGCATACCGGCCCATTTGTCTCCTCGACGAGGTGGGCAAGCTCTTCGAGCGTGTGATTGCTGCCCGCCTCGTCGAGCACCTGTCGCGGGGTGATCCCGGTCTGGCCGACTGCCAGTTCGGTTTCCGGGGGGGCCGATCGACTATCGACGCGATAGGTCGTGTGAGGGCCCTCTCGGAGGCGGCCGTCTCCCGGGGAGGGGTGGCATTGGCAATATCCTTGGATATTGCCAATGCCTTTAACACCCTCCCCTGGGAAGAGATAAGGAGGGGACTCGAATATCATCGAGTCCCCCCTTGTCTCAGGGCGGTCGTCGGGGATTATCTCCGCGGCAGGTGGATCGAGTATCCGGGCCGGGATGGTGATATGCGGAGGGAGGTGTACTGCGGTGTTCCGCAGGGGTCGGTCCTCGGGCCACTCCTGTGGAACATCGCGTACGACTCGGTGTTGCGGGCCGGCCTCCCCGACGGCGTCAGCACGGTGTGTTATGCGGATGACACACTGGTGCTGGCCGTCGGGGCGCACTGGGGGAGGGCCATGCGTCGCGCGGAGGAGGGGTCGCAACGCGTCGTCGACCGGATCAGGGGGATGGGGATGACGGTGGCGGTCCATAAGACCGAGGTGATTGCGTTTCATTCACCTCGGCAGGATCCGCCACCCCCTCTGATTCGGGTGGGTGGGGCTGACATCGAGGTGAAGCCCCAGATCAGGTATCTGGGGCTGATCCTCGATAGCCACTGGCGTTTCGAGAAGCATTTCCGCTGCCTGGTCCCCCGGTTGGAAAGGATGGTTGCGGCTCTGGGCCGGATCCTGCCCAACCTGGGGGGCCCGGCGGGCCGAGTTCGTCGCCTCTATGTGGCAATGGTCCAGTCGGTGGCCCTATACGGGGCCCCCGTCTGGGCGGACGACCTGGCTGCCTCCCGGCGCAGCATGACTATGCTGCGTCGGGTGCAAAGGCGCATGGCGCTCAGGGTCGTCCGCGGGTATCGGACCATGTCACATGAGGCGGCGACGGTTCTAGCGGGGATGCCGCCCATGGACCTGCTCGCGCGGTCGCACGCGGTGATGTACCGGCACCGCGTCGACCGTCGCGCGGGGGTGGGGGCGGTCCCGGGCGGGCAGGAACCTGCTTGGGGCGATTTGAAGCGCCAGGCCCGGCAGTCCGTGTTGCTCGCGTGGCAGGAGCGGCTGGCTCTGCCAACCGCGGGGCACCGGACTGTCGGGGCTGTTCGGCCACTCCTGAAGGAGTGGCTGGACAGAGGCCATGGCAGCCTCACCTACCGGCTGGCACAGGTATTTTCCGGGCATGGCAGCTTCGGAAGATACCTGTGCCGGATAGGGAAGGAGCCGACGGCGCGTTGCTGCCACTGCGACGCTGAGCAGGACACGGCGGATCATACCCTGGAGGTATGCCCCGCGTGGGATGGGGAGCGCCGTGTCCTGGTCGGCGTCGTCGGGCGGGATGTCTCGCTGCCGGGCGTGGTGCGCGCCATGCTCGGCAGCGAGGAGAAGTGGAGGGCCGTGGCCTCCTTCTGCGAGAACGTAATGTTGCAGAAGGAGGCCGCGGGGAGGGAGCGCGAGCTTCAGCGGCGCGCTGAAGCTCGCGCTCGTGCGGTGGCCCGAGGTCGTCGCCCGGTCGCGAGGCGTCGCGGGCGGCCGCCTCGGCGTGGCGGATGACCTAGGCTGGGAGGGGGGTCCTGAGGAGACCCTCCTCCCGCCAGGCGGCGCCGGGTCGGACCGGTTGGGGGTAGGAGTGCCTCCCCCTACCGGTGCGACGCAAGGGGAGGCACCCTCGGCGGTCTGGTGCGGTCATGAACGCCCGGCCGCCGAGGGGTGGAAACGGGGTCGCGGGCGGTTGCGAGTTGGGGCTCGCAGCCGCCACTAAACGCGGCCCCGGGACGGATAGCGGCGGGATGGAGTGGCCCCGTCCCGCCGCTATGAGGCAGTGTGTCTACTGGGGGGACCGATTGTCCCCCCGGGGGATGGGCGCGAAAGCGCGGGCACGGGGAGGATACCGGAAGAATGCTTCGAGCGATTCCCGGTATCCTCCCAAAGCGTGCCGAAGGGTCACCGTGGGGTTTTTAGTGGGTAGGTCCCGCGCCTGTCGTTGTACGGGCGCGGGGAATCCCACACACCCCTCCCACCTCTCCCCAAGGAGGTGGGAGGGAGTCTTTCGAAGATTTTCCCCACGACAAAAAAAAAAAAAAAAAAAAAAAAAAAAAAAAAAAAAAAAAGTTAGGTCTGGGATAGGTCTGGGATTTGCCCTCATCAGGCTCATACTTTCGCATTCTTCACATACTTGTTGAACGGATCCTGGGTTTTTTTCTGGTTTGGTTCACGTAGTAATGTGGTACCACACTGAAACATTCAATTAAACCTGGTCTTGATAAATATTTTAGAGGATAACGCATGTTAGGTTTGGGTTAGGTCTAGGATTTGCCCTCATCAGGCTCATACACTCGCATATTTCTCATACTTCATGGCTAGATCCTGGGCTTTTTCTGGATTGGATCACGTAGTAATGAGGTACCGCACTGAAACAGTCAATTAAACCTGGTTTTGATCAATATTTTAGAGAATAATTCATGTCAGGTCTAGGTTAGGTCTGGGATTTGCTCTCATCAGGCTCATTCTTTCGCATATTTCTCATACTTCATGGCTAGATCCTGGGCTTTTTCCGGATTGCATCACGTAGTAATGAAGTACAACACTGAAACAGTCAATTCAACCTGGTTTCCATCAATATTTTAGAGGACAACGCATGTTAGGTCTAGGTTAGGCCTGGGATTTGCCCTCATCAGGGTCATACTTTTGCAGTTTTAACATACATGTTGACGTGATCGAGGGTTTTTTCTGCTTTGGATCACATAGTAAAGTGGTACCACACTGGAACAGTCCATTAAACCTGGTTCGGATCAATATTTTAGAGGATAACGCATGTTAGGTCTAGGTTAGCCCTGGGATTTTCACTCATCAGACTCATACTTTCGCATTCTTCACATACTTGTTGAACGGATCCTGGGTTTTTTCTGGTTTGGTTCAGGTAGTAATGTGGTACCACACTGAAACATTCAATTAAACCTGGTCTTGATAAATATTTTAGAGGATAACGCATGTTAGGTTTGGGTTAGGTCTAGGATTTGCCCTCATCAGGCTCATACATTCGCATATTTCTCATACTTCATGGCTAGATCCTGGGCTGTTTCTGGATTGTATCACGTAGTGATGTGGTACCACGCTGAAACAGTCAATTAAACCTGGTTTCGATCAATATTTTAGGCGATAACGCAAGTTAGGTCTGGGATAGGTCTGGGATTCGCCCTCATCAGGCTCATACTTTCGCGTTTTTCACATACTTGTTGAACTGATCCTGGGTTTTTTCTGGTTTGGATCACGTAGTAATGTGGTACCACACTGAAACAGACCATTAAACCAGGTTTCGATCAATATTTTTGAGGATAACGCATGTTAGGTCTGGGATAGGTCTGGGATTTGCCCTCATCAGACTCATACTTTCGCACACTTCACATACTCGTTGAACAGATCCTGTGTTATTTTCTGGTTTGGATCACGTAGTAATGTGGTACCACACTGAAACAGACGATTAAACCTGGTTTCGATCAATATCTTAGAGGATAACGCAAGTTAAGTCTGGGAATGGTCTGGGATTTGACCTCATCAGACTCATACTTTCGCACACTTCACATACTCGTTGAACAGATCCTGGGTTATTTTCTGGTTTGGATCACATAGTAATGTGGTACCACACTGAAACAGTCGATTAAACCAGGTTTCGATCAATATTTTAGTGGATAACGTATGTTAGGTCTAGGTTAGGCCTGGGATTTTCACTCATCAGTCTCATACTTTCGCATTCTTCACATACTTGTTGAACGGATCCTGGGTTTTTTCTGGTTTGGATCACGTAGTAATGTGGGACCACACTGAAACAGTCAATTAAACCTGGTTTCGATCAATATTGTACCGAATAATTCATGTTAGGTCTAGGTTAGGTCTGGGATTTGCTCTCATCAGGCTCATTCTTTCGCATATTTCTCATACATGTTGAACAGATCCTGGGTTTTTTCTGGTTTGGATCACGTAGTAATGTGGGACCACACTGAAACAATCAATTAAACCTGGTTTCCATCAATATTTTAGATGACAACGCAAGTTAGGTCTGGGATAGGTCTGGGATTTGCCCTCATCAGGTTCATACTTTCGCGTTTTTCACATACTTGTTGAACAGATCCTGGGTTTTTTCTGGTTTGGATCCCGTAGTAGTGTGGTACCACAGTAAAACAGTCAATTAAACCTGGTTTCGATCAATATTTTAGAGGATATCGCAAGTTAGGTCTGGGATAGTTCTGGGATTTGCCCTCATCAGACTCATACTTTCGCACACTTGACATACTCGTTGATCAGATCCTGGGTTTTTTTCTGGTTTGGATCACGTAGTAATGTGGCACCACACTGAAACATTCAATGAAACCAGGTCTGGATAAATATTTTAGAGGATAACGCAAGCTGGGTCTGGGATAGGTCTGGGATTAGCCCTCATCAGACTCATACTTTCGCTTTCTTCACATACTCGTTGAACAGATCCTGTGTTATTTTCTGGTTTGGATCACATAGTAATGTGGTAGCACACTGAAACAGTCGATTAAACCAGGTTTCGATCAATATTTTTGAGGATAGCGCATGTTAGGTCTAGGTTAGGTCTGGGATTTTCACTCATCAGACTCATACTTTCGCATTCTTCACATACTTGTTGAACGGATCCTGGGTTTTTTCTGGATTGGATCACGTAGTAATGTGGTACCACACTGAAACATTCAATGAAACCTGGTCTGGATAAATATTTTAGAGGATAACGCAAGTTAGGTCTGGGGTAGGTCTGGGATTAGCCCTCATCAGACTCATACTTGCGCACACTTCACATATTCGTTGAACAGATCCTGGGTTTTTTTCTGGTTTGGATCACGTAGTAATGTGGTAACACACTGAAACAGTCGGTTAAACCTGGTTTCGATCAATATTATTGAGGATAACGCATGTTAGGCCTAGGTCAGGTCTAGGATTTGCCCCCATCAGGCTCATACTTTCTCATATTTCTCATACTTCATGGCTGGATCCTGGGCTATTTCTGGATTGGATCACGTAGTAATGTGGTACCACACTGAAACAGTCAATTAAACCTGGTTTCGATTAATATTTTAGAGAATAATTCATGTTAGGTCTGGGTTAGGTCTGGGATTTGCTCTCATCAGGCTCATTCTTTCGCATATTTCTCATACTTGAACGCTAGATCCTGGGCTTTTTCTGGATTGCATCACGTAGTAATGAAGTACAACACTGAAACAGTCAATTAAACCTGGTTTCCATCAATATTTTAGAGGACAACGCAAGTTAGGTCTAGGTTAGGCCTGGGATTTGCCCTCATGAGGATCATACTTTCGCAGTTTTAACATACATGTTCACCTGATCGAGGGTTTTTTCTGCTTTGGATCACGTAGTAAAGTGGTACCACACTGAAACAGTCCATTAAACCTGGTTTGCATCAATATTTTAGAGGATAACGCATGTTAGGTCTAGGTTAGCCCCGAGATTTTCAATCATCAGACTCATACTTTCGCATTCTTCACATACTTGTTGAACGGATCCTGGGTTTTTACTGGTTTGGATCACGTAGAAATGTGGGACCACACTAAAACAATCAATTAAACCTGGTCTTGATAAATATTTTAGAGGACAACGTATGTTAGGTCTGGGTTAGGTCTAGGATTTGCCCTCATCAGGCTCATACTTTCGCATATTTCTCATACTTCATGGCTAGATCCTGGGCTATTTCTGGATTGGATTACGTAGTAATGTGGTACTACACTGAAACAGTCAATTAAACCTGGTTTCGCTCAATATTTTAGAAGATAACGCATGTTAGGCCTAGGTTAGGCCTGGGATTTGCCCTCATCAGGGTCATACTTTCGCAGTTTTAACATGCATGTTGACCTGATCGAGTGTTTTTTCTGCTTTGGATCACGTAGTAAAGTGGTACCACAACTAAAACAGTCAATTAAACCTGGTTTCGATCACTATTTTAGAGGATAACGCTAGTTAGGTCTGGGATAGGTCTGGGATTAGCCCTCATCAGACTCATACTGTCGCATATTTCTCATACTTGATGACTAGATCCTGGGCTTTTTCTGGATTGCATCACGTAGTAATGAAGTACAACACTGAAGCAGTCAATTCAACCTGGTTTCCATCAATATTTTAGAGGACAACGCATGTTAGGTCTAGGTTAGGCCTGGGATTTGCCCTCATCAGGGTCATACTTTCGCAGTTTTAACATACATGTTGACGTGATCGAGGGTTTTTTCTGCTTTGGATCACGTAGTAAAGTGGTACCATACTGAAACAGTCCATTAAACCTTGTTTGGATCAATATTTTAGAGGACAACCCATGTTAGGTCTGGGTTAAGTCTAGGATTTGCCCTCATCAGGCTCATACTTTCGCGTTTTTCACATACTTGTTGAACAGATCCTGGGTTTTTTCTGGTTTGGATCACGTAGTAGTGTGGTACCACACTGAAACAGTCCATTAAACCTGGTTTGGATCAATATTTTAGAGGATAACGCATGTTAGGTCTAGGTTAGGTCTGGGATTTTCACTCATCAGACTCATACTTTCGCATTCTTCTAATACTTGTTGAACGGATTCTGGGATTTTTTCTGGTTTGGATCACGTAGTAATGTGGAACCACACTGAAACAATCAATTAAACATGGTCTTGATAAATATTTTAGAGGACAACGTATGTTAGGTCTGGGTTAGGTCTGGGATTATCCCTCATCAGATTCATACTTTCGCAGTTTTAACATGCATGTTGTCCTGATCGAGGGTTTTTTCTGCCTTGGATCACGTAGTAATGAAGTGCAACACTGAAACAGTCAATTAAACCTGGTTTCCATCAATAGTTTAGAGGACAACGCATGTTAGGTCTAGGTTAGGCCTGGTATTTTCACTCATCAGACTCATACTTTCGCATTCTTCACATACTTGTTCAACAGATACAGGTTTTTTTCTGGTTTGGTTCACGTAGTAATGTTGTACCACACTGAAACTGTCGATTAAACCTGGTTTCGATTAATATTTTAGAGGATAACGCATGTTAGGTCTAGGTTAGGCCTGGGATTTTCACTCATCAGACTCATACTTTCGCATACTTCACATACTCGTTGACAAGATCCTGGGTTTTTTTCTGGTTTGGATCACGTAGTAATGTGGTACCACACTGAAACATTCAATTAAACCTGGTCTTGATAAATATTTTAGAGGTTAACGCATGTTAGGTTTGGGTTAGGTCTTGGATTTGCCCTCATTAGTCTCATACTTTCGCATATCTCTCATACTTCATGGCTAGACACTGGGCTGTTTCTGGATTGTATCACGTAGTAATGTGGTACCACGCTGAAACAGTCAATTAAACCTGATTTCGATCAATATTTTAGAGGATAACGCAAGTTAGGTCTGGGATAGGTCTGGGATTCGCCCTCATCAGGCTCATACTTTCGCATATTTCTCATACTTGATGGCTAGATCCTGGGTTTTTTCCGGTTTGGGTCACGTAGTAGTGTGGTACCACACTGAAACAGTCGATTAAACCTGGATTCGATCAATATTTTTGAGGATAACGCAAGTTAGGTCTGGGATAGGTCTGGGATTTGCCCTCATCAGGCTGATACTTTCGCGTTTTTCACATACTTGTTGAACAGATCCTGGGTTTTTTCGGTTTGGGTCACGTAGTAAAGTGGTACCATACCGAAACAGTCGATTAAACCTGGTTTTGATCAATATTTTAGAGAATAATTCATGACAGGTCAAGGTTAGGTCTGGGATTTGCTCTCATCAGGCTCATTCTTTCGCATATTTCTCATACTTCATGGCTAGATCCTGGGCTGTTTCTGGATTGTATCACGTAGTAATGTGGTACCACGCTGAAACAGTCGATTAAACCAGGTTTCGATCAATATTTTTGAGGATAACGCAAGTTAGGTCTGGGATAGGTCTGGGATTTGCCCTCATCAGGCTCATACTTTCGCGTTTTTCACATACTTGTTTAACAGAACCTGGGGTTCTCCGGTTTGGGTCACGTAGTAGTGTGGTACCACACTGAAACAGTCGACTAAACCAGGTTTCGATCAATATTTTTGAGGATATCGCAAGTTAGGTCTGGGATAGGTCTGGGATTTGCCCTCGTCAGGCTCATACTTTCGCGTTTTTCACATACTTTAACAGATCCTGGGGTTCTCCGGTTTGCGTCACGTAGTAGTGTGGTACCACACTGAAACATTCAATTAATCCTGGTCTTGATAAATAATTTAGAGGATAACGCATGTTAGGTCTGGGTTAGGTCTAGGATTTGCCCCCATCAGGCTCATACTTTCGCATATTTCTCATACTTCACGGCTGGATCCTGGGCTATTTTTGGATTGGATCACGTAGTAATGTGGTACCACACTGAAACAGTCAATTAAACCTGGTTTTGATCAATATTTTAGAGAATAATTCATGACAGGTCAAGGTTAGGTCTGGGATTTGCTCTCATCAGGCTCATTCTTTCGCATATTTCTCATACTTCATGGCTAGATCCTGGGCTGTTTCTGGATTGTATCACGTAGTAATGTGGTACCACGCTGAAACAGTCAATTAAACCTGGTTTCGTTCAATATTTTAGAGGATAACGCAAGTTAGGTCTGGGATAGGTCTGGGATTTGCCCTCATCAGGCTCATACTTTCGCGTTTTTCACATACTTGTTGAACAGATCCTGGGTTTTTTCTGGTTTGGATCACGTAGTAGTGTGGTACCACACTGAAACAGACCATTAAACCAGGTTTCGATCAATATCTTTGAGGATAACGCATGTTAGGTTTGGGATAGGTCTGGGATTTGCCCTCATCAGACTCATACTTTCGCACACTTCACATACTCGTTGAACAGATCCTGTGTTATTTTCTGGTTTGGATCACATAGTAATGTGGTACCACACTGAAACAGTCGATTGAACCAGGTTGCGATCAATATTTTTGAGGATAACGCATGTTAGGTCTAGGTTAGGCCTGGGATTTTCACTCACCAGACTCATACTTTCGCATTCTTCACATACTTGTTGAACGGATCCTGGGTTTTTTCTGGTTTGGAACACGTATTAATGTGGGACCACACTGAAACAATCAATTAAGCCTGGTTTTGATCAATATTTTAGAGAATAATTCATGTTAGGTCCAGGTTAGGTCTGGGATTTGCTCTCGTCGGGCTCATTCTTTCGCATATTTCTCATACTTGATGGCTAGATCCTGGGCTTTTTCCGGATTGCATCACGTAGTAATGAAGTACAACACTGAAACAGTCAATTAAGCCTGGTTTCCATCAATATTTTAGAGGACAACGCTTGTTAGGTCTAGGTTAGGCCTGGGATTTGCCCTCATCAGGGTCATACTTTCGCAGTTTTAACATACATGTTGACGTGCTCGAGGGTTTTTTCTGCTTTGTATCACGTAGTAAAAAGGTACCACACTGAAACAGTCCATTAAACCTGGTTTAGATCAATATTTTAGAGGATAACGCATGTTAGGTCTAGGTTAGCCCTGGGATTTTCACTCATCAGACTCATACTTTCGCATTCTTCACATACTTGTTGAACGGATCCTGGGTTTTTTCTGGTTTGGATTACGTAGTAATAAGGGACCACACTGAAACAATCAAATAAACCTGGTCTTGATAAATATTTTAGAGGATAACGCATGTTAGGTTTGGGTTTGGTCTAGGATTTGCCCTCATCAGGCTCATACTTTCGCATTCTTCACATACTTGTTGAACGGATCCTGGGTTTTTTCTGGTTTGGATTACGTAGTAATAAGGGACCACACTGAAACAATCAAGTAAACCTGGTCTTGATAAATATTTTAGAGGATAACGCATGTTAGGTCTGCGTTAGGTCTAGGATTTGCCCTCATCAGGCTCATACTTTCGCATATTTCTCATACTTCATGGCTAGATCCTGGGCTATTTCTGGATTGGATCACGTAGTAATGTGGTACCACACTGAAACAGTCGATTAAACCAGGTTTCGATCAATATTTTTGAGGATAACGCAAGTTAGGTCTGCGATAGGTCTGGGATTTGCCCTCGTCAGGCTCATACTTTCGCGTTTTTCACATACTTGTTTAACAGATCCTGGGGTTCTCCGGTTTGGGTCACGTAGTAGTGTGGTACCACACTGAAACAGTCGATTAAACCTGGTTTCGATCAATATTTTTGAGGATAACGCATGTTAGGTCTAGGTTAGCCCTGGGATTTTCACTCATCAGACTCATACTTTCGCATTCTTCACATACTTGTTGAACGGATCCTGGGTTTTTCCTGGTTTGGATCACGTAGCAATGTGGTACCACACTGAAACAGTCCATTAAACCTGGTTTCGATCAATATTTTTGAGGATAACGCATGTTAGGTCTAGGTTAGGCCGGGGATTTTCACTCAGCAGACTCGTACTTTCGCATTCTTCACATACTTGTTGAACGGATCCTGGGTATTTACTGGTTTGGATCACATAGTAATCTGGTACCACACTAAAACATTCAATTAAACCTGGTCTTGATAAATATTTTAGAGGATAACGCATGTTAGGTCTGGGTTAGGTCTAGGATTTGCCCCCATCCGGCTCATACTTTCGCATATTTCTCATACTTCATGGCTGGCTCCTGGGCTATTTCTGGCTTGCATCACGTAGTAATGTGGTACCACACTGAAACAGTCAATTAAACCTGGTTTTGATCAATATTTTAGAGAATAATTCATGTCAGGTCTAGGTTAGGTCTGGGATTTGCTCTCATCAGGCTCATTCTTTCGCATATTTCTCATACTTGATGGCTAGATCCTGGGCTTTTTCCGGATTGCATCACGTAGTAATGAAGTACAACACTGAAACAGTCAATTCAACATGGTTTCCATCAATATTTTAGAGGACAACGCATGTTAGGTCTAGGTTAGGCCTGGGATTTGCCCTCATCAGGGTCATACTTCCGCAGTTTTAACATACATGTTGACGTGATCGAGGGTTTTTTCTGCTTTGGATCACGTAGTAAAGTGGTACCACACTGAAACAGTCCATTAAACCTGGTTTGGATCAATATTTTAGAGGATAACGCATGTTAGGTCTAGGTTAGGCCTGGGATTTTCACTCATCAGACTCATACTTTCGCATTCTTCACATACTTGTTGAACAGATCCTGTGTTATTTTCTGGTTTAGATCACATAGTAATGTGGTACCACACTGAAACAGTCGATTAAACCAGGTTGCGATCAATATTTTTGAGGATAACGCATGTTAGGTCTAGGTTAGGCCTGGGATTTTCACTCATCAGACTCATACTTTCGCATTCTTCACATACTTGTTGAACGGATCCTGGGTTTTTTCTGGTTTGGATTACGTATTAATGTGGGACCACACTGAAACAATCAATTAAGCCTGGTTTTGATCAATATTTTAGAGAATAATTCATGTTAGGTCCAGGTTAGGTCTGGGATTTGCTCTCGTCGGGCTCATTCTTTCGCATATTTCTCATACTTGATGGCTAGATCCTGGGCTTTTTCCGGATTGCATCACGTAGTAATGAAGTACAACACTGAAACAGTCAATTAAGCCTGGTTTCCATCAATATTTTAGAGGACAACGCATGTTAGGTCCAGGTTAGGCCTGGGATTTGCCCTCATCAAGGTCGTACTTTCGCAGTTTTAACATACATGTTGACCTGATCGAGTGTTTTTTCTGCTTTGGATCACGTTGTAAAGTGGTACCACACTGAGACAGTCCATTAAACCTGGTTTGGATCAATATTTTAGAGGACAACGCATGTTAGGTCTAGGTTAGGCCTGGGATTTTCACTCATCAGACTCATACTTTCGCATTCTTCACATACTTGTTGAACGGATCCTGGGTTTCTTCTGGTTTGGTTCTCGTAGTAATGTGATACCACACTGGAACATTCTATTAAACCTGGTCTTGATAAATATTTTAGAGGATAACGCATGTTAGGTTTGGGTTTGGTCTAGGATTTGCCCTCATCAGGCTCATACTTTCGCATATTTCTCATACTTCATGGCTAGATCCTGGGCTGTTTCTGGATTGTATCACGTAGTAATGTGGTACCTCGCTGAAACAGTCAATTAAACCTGGTTTCGTTCAATATTTTAGAGGATAACGCAAGTTAGGTCTGGGATAGGTCTGGGATTTGCCCTCATCAGGCTCATACTTTCGTATTCTTCACATACTTGTTGAACGGATCCTCGGTTTTTTCTGGTTTGGATTACGTAGTAATAAGGGACCACACTGAAACAATCAAATAAACCTGGTCTTGATAAATATTTTAGAGGATAACGCATGTTAGGTCTGCGTTAGGTCTAGGATTTGCCCTCGTCAGGCTCATACTTTCGCATATTTCTCATACTTCATGGCTAGATCATGGGCTATTTCTGGATTGGATCACGTAGTAATGTGGTACCACACTGAAACAGTCGATTAAACCAGGTTTCGATCAATATTTTTGAGGATAACGCAAGTTAGGTCTGGGATAGGTCTGGGATTTGCCCTCGTCAGGCTCATACTTTCGCATATTTCTCATACTTCATGGCTAGACCCTGGGCTGTTTCTGGATTGTATCACGTAGTAATGTGGTACCACGCTGAAACAGTCAATTAAACCTGGTTTCGTTCAATATTTTAGAGGATAACGCAAGTTAGGTCTGGGATAGGTCTGGGATTCGCCCTCATCAGGCTCATACTTTCGCACACTTCACATACTCGTTGAACAGATCCTGTGTTATTTTCTGGTTTGGATCACGTAGTAATGTGGTACCACACTGAAACAGTCGATTAAACCAGGTTGCGATCAATATTTTTGAGGGTAACGCATGTTAGGTCTAGGTTAGGCCTGGGATTTTCACTCATCAGACTCATACCTTCGAAATCTTCACATACTTGTTGAACGGATCCTGGGTTTTATCTGGCTTGGATTACGTATTAATGTGGGACCACACTGAAACAGTCAAATAAACCTGGTCTTGATAAATATTTTTGAGGATAACGCATGTTAGGTCTGCGTTAGGTCTAGGTTTTGCCCTCGTCAGGCTCATACACTCGCATATTTCTCATACTTCATGGCTAGATCCTGGGCTATTTCTGGATTGGCTCACGTAGTAATGTGATACCACACTGAAACTGTCGATTAAACCAGGTTTCGATCAATATTTTTGAGGATAACGCAAGTTAGGTCTGGGATAGGTCTGGGATTTGCCCTCATCAGGCTCATACTTTCGCATTCTTCACATACTTGTTGAACGGATCCTGGGTTTTTTTCTGGTTTGGTTCACGTAGTAATGTGGTACCACACTGAAACATTCAATTAAACCTGGTCTTGATAAATATTTTAGAGGATAACGCATGTTAGGTTTGGGTTAGGTCTAGGATTTGCCCTCATCAGGCTCATACACTCGCATATTTCTCATACTTCATGGCTAGATCCTGGGCTTTTTCTGGATTGGATCACGTAGTAATGTGGTACCACACTGAAACAGTCGATTAAACCAGGTTTCGATCAATATTTTTAAGGATAACGCAAGTTAGGTCTGGGATAGGTCTGGGATTTGCCCTCGTCAGGCTCATACTTTCGCGTTTTTCACATACTTGTTTAACAGATCCTGGGTTTTTCCGGGTTGGGTCACGTAGTAGTGTGGTACCACACTGAAACAGTGGATTAAACCTGGTTTCGATCAATATTTTTGAGGATAACGCATGTTAGGTCTAGGTTAGGCCGGGGATTTTCACTCAGCAGACTCGTACTTTCGCATTCTTCACATACTTGTTGAACGGATCCTGGGTATTTACTGGTTTGGATCACATAGTAATTTGGTACCACACTGAAACATTCAGTTAAACCTGGTTTTGATCAATATTTTAGAGAATAATTCATGTCAGGTCTAGGTTAGGTCTGGGATTTGCTCTCATCAGGCTCATTCTTTCGCATATTTCTCATACTTGATGGCTAGATCCTGGGCTTTTTCCGGATTGCATCACGTAGTAATGAAGTACAACACTGAAACAGTCAATTCAACCTGGTTTCCATCAATATTTTAGAGGACAACGCATGTTAGGTCTAGGTTAGGCCTGGGACTTGCCCCCATCAGGGTCGTACTTTCGCAGTTTTAACATACATGTTGACGTGATCGAGGGTTTTTTCTGCTTTGGATCACGTAGTAAAGTGGTACCACACTGGAACAGTCCATTAAACCTGGTTCGGATCAATATTTTAGAGGATAACGCATGTTAGGTCTAGGTTAGCCCTGGGATTTTCACACATCAGACTCATACTTTCGCATTCTTCACATACTTGTTGAACGGATCCTGGGTTTTTTCTGGTTTGGTTCAGGTAGTAATGTGGTACCACACTGAAACATTCAATTAAACCTGGTCTTGATAAATATTTTAGAGGATAACGCATGTTAGGTTTGGGTTAGGTCTAGGATTTGCCCTCATCAGGCTCATACATTCGCATATTTCTCATACTTCATGGCTAGATCCTGGGCTGTTTCTGGATTGTATCACGTAGTGATGTGGTACCACGCTGAAACAGTCAATTAAACCTGGTTTCGATCAATATTTTAGGCGATAACGCAAGTTAGGTCTGGGATAGGTCTGGGATTCGCCCTCATCAGGCTCATACTTTCGCGTTTTTCACATACTTGTTGAACTGATCCTGGGATTTTTCTGGTTTGGATCACGTAGTAATGTGGTACCACACTGAAACAGACCATTAAACCAGGTTTCGATCAATATTTTTGAGGATAACGCATGTTAGGTCTGGGATAGGTCTGGGATTTGCCCTCATCAGACTCATACTTTCGCACACTTCACATACTCGTTGAACAGATCCTGTGTTATTTTCTGGTTTGGATCACATAGTAATGTGGTACCACAATGAAACAGTCGATTAAACCAGGTTGCGATCAATATTTTTGAGGATAACGCAAGTTAGGTCTGGGATAGGTCTGGGATTTGCCCTCATCAGGCTCATTCTTTCGCATATTTCTCATACTTGATGGCTAGATCCTGGGCTTTTTCTGGATTGCATCACGTAGTAATGAAGTACAACACTGAAACTGTCAATTCAACCTGGTATCCATCACTATTTTAGAAGACAACGCATGTTAGGTCTAGGTTAGGCCCGGGGTTTGCCCTCATCAGGGTCATACTTTCGCAGTTTTAACATACATGTTGACCTGATCGAGGGTTCTTAATGCTTTGGATCACGTAGTAAAGTGGTACCACACTGGAACAGTCCATTAAACCTGGTTTGGATCAATATTTTAGAGGACAACGCATGTTAGGTCTAGGTTAGCCCTGGGATTTTCACTCATCAGACTCATACTTTCGCATTCTTCACATACTTGTTGAACGGATCCTGGGTTTTTTCTGGTTTGGTTCACGTAGTAATGTGGTACCACACTGAAACATCTAATTAAACCTGGTCTTGATAAATATTTTAGAGGATAACGCATGTTAGGTTTGGGTTAGGTCTAGGATTTGCCCTCATCAGGCTCATACATTCGCATATTTCTCATACTTCATGGCTAGATCCTGGGCTGTTTCTGGATTGTATCACGTAGTAATGTGGTACCACGCTGAAGCAGTCAATTAAACCTGGTTTCGATCAATATTTTAGAGGATAACGCAAGTTAGGTCTGGGATAGGTCTGGGATTCGCCCTCATCAGGCTCATACTTTCACGTTTTTCACAAACTTGTTGAACTGATCCTGGGTTTTTTCTGGTTTGGATCACGTAGTAATGTGGTACCACACTGAAACAGTCGATTAAACCCGGTTTCGATCAATATTTTAGAGGATAACGCATGTTAGGTCTAGGTTAGGTCTGGGATTTTCACTCATCAGACTCATACTTTCGCATTCATCACATACTTGTTGAACGGATCCTGGGTTTTTTCTGGTTTGGATCACGTAGTAATGTGGGACCACACCGAAACAATCAATTAAACCTGGTCTTGATAAATATTTTAGAGGTTAACGCATGTCAGGTCTGGGATAGGCCTGGGATTTGACCTCATCAGGGTCATACTTTCGCAGTTTTAACATGCATGTTGACCTCATCGAGAGTTTTTTCTGCATTGGATCACGTAGTAAAGTGGTACCACATCTAAAACAGTCAATTAAACCTGGTTTCGATCATTATTTTAGAGGATAACGCAAGTTAGGTCTGGGATAGGTCTGGGATTAGCCCTCATCAGACTCATACTTTCGCATTCTTCACATACTTGCTGAACGGATCCTGTGTTTTTTCTGGTTTGGAACACGTAGTAATGTGGGACCACACTGAAACAGTCGATTAAAGCTGGTTTCGATCAATATTTTAGAGGATAACGCAAGTTTGTTCTGGGATAGGTCTGGGATTTGCCCTCATCAGGCTCATACTTTCGCGTTTTTCACATACTTGTTGAACAGATCCTGGGTTTTTTCCGGTTTGGGTCACGTAGTAATGGGGTACCACACTGAAACAGTCGATTAAACCAGGTTTCGTTCAATATTTTTGAGGATAACGCATGTTAGGTCTAGGTTAGGCCTGGGATTTTCACGCATCAGACTCATACTTTCGCATTCTTCACATACTTGTTGAACGGATCCTGGGTTTTTTCTGGTTTGGATCACGTAGTAATGTGGGACCACACTGAAACAGTCGATTAAACCTGGTTTTGATCAATATTTTAGAGGATAACGCAAGTTTGGTCTGGGATAGGTCTGGGATTTGCCCTCATCAGGCTCATACTTTCGCGTTTTTCACATACTTGTTGAACAGATCCTGGGTTTTTTCTGCTTTGGGTCACGTAGTAATGTGGTACCACACTGAAACAGTCGATTAAACCAGGTTTCGATCAATATTTTTGAGGATAACGCATGTTAGGTCTAGGTTAGGTCTAGGATTTGCCCTAATCAGGCTCATACTTTCGCATATTTCTCATACTTCATGGCTAGATCCTGGGCTTTTTCTGGATTGTATCACGTTGTAAAGTGGTACCACACTGAAACAGTCCATTAAACCAGGTTTGGATCAATATTTTAGAGGATAACGCATGTTAGGTCTAGGTTAGGTCTGGGATTTTCACTCATCAGACTCATACTTTCGCATTCATCACATACTTGTTGAACGGATCCTGGGTTTTTTCTGGTTTGGATCACGTAGTAATGTGGGACCACACCGAAACAATCAATTAAACCTGGTCTTGATAAATATTTTAGAGGTTAACGCATGTCAGGTCTGGGATAGGCCTGGGATTTGACCTCATCAGGGTCATACTTTCGCAGTTTTAACATGCATGTTGACCTCATCGAGAGTTTTTTCTGCTTTGGATCACGTAGTAAAGTGGTACCACATCTAAAACAGTCAATTAAACCTGGTTTCGATCATTATGTTAGAGGATAACGCAAGTTAGGTCTGGGATAGGTCTGGGATTAGCCCTCATCAGACTCATACTTTCGCATTCTTCACATACTTGCTGAACGGATCCTGTGTTTTTTCTGGTTTGGAACACGTAGTAATGTGGGACCACACTGAAACAGTCGATTAAACCTGGTTTCGATCAATATTTTAGAGGATAACTCAAGTTTGTTCTGGGATAGGTCTGGGATTTGCCCTCATCAGGCTCATACTTTCGCGTTTTTCACATACTTGTTGAACAGATCCTGGGTTTTTTCCGGTTTGGGTCACGTAGTAATGTGGTACCACACTGAAACAGTCGATTAAACCAGGTTTCGTTCTATATTTTTGAGGATAACGCATGTTAGGTCTAGGTTAGGCCTGGGATTTTCACGCATCAGACTCATACTTTCGCATTCTTCACATACTTGTTGAACGGATCCTGGGTTTTTTCTGGTTTGGATCACGTAGTAATGTGGGACCACACTGAAACAGTCGATTAAACCTGGTTTTGATCAATATTTTAGAGGATAACGCATGTTAGGTCTAGGTTAGGTCTAGGATTTGCCCTAATCAGGCTCATACTTTCGCATATTTCTCATACTTCATGGCTAGATCCTGGGCTTTTTCTGGATTGTATCACGTAGTAATGTGGTGCCACGCTGAAACAGTCAATTAAACCTGGTTTCGATCAATATTTTAGAGGATAACGCATGTCAGGTCTAGGTTAGGCCTGGGATTTTCACGCATCAGACTCATACTTTCGCATTCTTCACATACTTGTTGAACGGATCCTGGGTTTTTTCTGATTTGGATCACGTAGTAATGTGGGACCACACTGAAACAGTCGATTAAACCTGGTTTCGATCATATATTTTAGAGGATAACGCAAGTTTGGTCTGGGATAGGTCTGGGATTTGCCCTCATCAGGCTCATACTTTCGCGTTTTTCACATACTTGTTGAACAGATCCTGGGTTTTTTCTGGTTTGGGTCACGTAGTAATGTGGTACCACACTGAAACAGTCGATTAAACCAGGTTTCGTTCAATATTTTTGAGGATAACGCATGTTAGGTCTAGGTTAGGCCTGGGATTTTCACGCATCAGACTCATACTTTCGCATTCTTCACATACTTGTTGAACGGATCCTGGGTTTTTTCTGGTTTGGATCACGTAGTAATGTGGGACCACACTGAAACAGTCGATTAAACCTGGTTTTGATCAATATTTTAGAGGATAACGCAAGTTTGGTCTGGGATAGGTCTGGGATTTGCCCTCATCAGGCTCATACTTTCGCGTTTTTCACATACTTGTTGAACAGATCCTGGGTTTTTTCTGCTTTGGGTCACGTAGTAATGTGGTACCACACTGAAACAGTCGATTAAACCAGGTTTCGATCAATATTTTTGAGGATAACGCATGTTAGGTCTAGGTTAGGCCTGGGATTTTCATGCATCAGACTCATACTTTCGCATTCTTCACATACTTGTTGAACGGATCCTGGGTTTTTTCTGGTTTGGATCACGCTGTAGTGTGGTACCATACTGAAACATTCAATTAAACCTGGTCTTGATAAATATTTTAGAGGATAACGCATGTTACGTCAGGGTAAGGTCTAGGACTTGCCCTCATCAGGCTCATACTTTCGCATATTTCTCATACTTCATGGCTAGATCCTGGGCTTTTTCTGGATTGTATCACGTAGTAATGTGGTACCACGCTGAAACAGTCAGTTAAACCTGGTTTCGATCAATATTTTAGAGGATAACGCAAGTTAGGTACTAGGTTAGCCATGGGATTTGCCCTCATCAGGGTCATACTTTCGCAGTTTTAACATGCATGTTGACCTGATCGGGGGTTTTTTCAACTTTGGATCACGTAATAAAGTGGTGCCGCAACTAAAACAGTCTATTAAACCTGGTTTCGATCATTATTTTAGAGGATAACGCAAGTTAGGTCTGGGATAGGTCTGGGATTAGCCCTCATCAGACTCATACTTTCGCATTCTTCACATACTTGCTGAACGGATCCTGTGTTTTTTCTGGTTTGGAACACGTAGTAATGTGGGACCACACTGAAAGAGTCGATTAAACCTGGTTTCGATCAATATTTTAGAGGATAACGCAAGTTTGTTCTGGGATAGGTCTGGGATTTGCCCTCATCAGGCTCATACTTTCGCGTTTTTCACATACTTGTTGAACAGATCCTGGGTTTTTTCTGGTTTGGGTCACGTAGTAATGTGGTACCACACTGAAACAGTCGATTAAACCAGGTTTCGATCATATATTTTAGAGGATAACGCAAGTTTGGTCTGGGATAGGTCTGGGATTTGCCCTCATCAGGCTCATACTTTCGCGTTTTTCACATACTTGTTGAACAGATCCTGGGTTTTTTCTGTTTTGGGTCACGTAGTAATGTGGTATCACACTGAAACAGTCGATTAAACCAGGTTTCGTTCAATATTTTTGAGGATAACGCATGTTAGGTCTAGGTTAGGCCTGGGATTTTCACGCATCAGACTCATACTTTCGCATTCTTCACATACTTGTTGAACGGATCCTGGGTTTTTTCTGGTTTGGATCACGTAGTAATGTGGGACCACACTGAAACAGTCGATTAAACCTGGTTTTGATCAATATTTTAGAGGATAACGCAAGTTTGGTCTGGGATAGGTCTGGGATTTGCCTTCATCAGGCTCATACTTTCGCGTTTTTCACATACTTGTTGAACAGATCCTGGGTTTTTTCTGCTTTGGGTCACGTAGTAATGTGGTACCACACTGAAACAGTCGATTAAACCAGGTTTCGATCAATATTTTTGAGGATAACGCATGTTAGGTCTAGGTTAGGTCTAGGATTTGCCCTAATCAGGCTCATACTTTCGCATATTTCTCATACTTCATGGCTAGATCCTGGGCTTTTTCTGGATTGTATCACGTAGTAATGTGGTGCCACGCTGAACAGTCAATTAAACCTGGTTTCGATCAATATTTTAGAGGATAACGCATGTCAGGTCTAGGTTAGACCTGGGATTTTCACGCATCAGACTCATACTTTCGCATTCTTCACATACTTGTTGAACGGATCCTGGGTTTTTTCTGATTTGGATCACGTAGTAATGTGGGACCACACTGAAACAGTCGATTAAACCTGGTTTCGATCATATATTTTAGAGGATAACGCAAGTTTGGTCTGGGATAGGTCTGGGATTTGCCCTCATCAGGCTCATACTTTCGCGCTTTTCACATACTTGTTGAACAGATCCTGGGTTTTTTCTGGTTTGGGTCACGTAGTAATGTGGTACCACACTGAAACAGTCGATTAAACCAGGTTTCGTTCAATATTTTTGAGGATAACGCATGTTAGGTCTAGGTTAGGCCTGGGATTTTCACGCATCAGACTCATACTTTCGCATTCTTCACATACTTGTTGAACGGATCCTGGGTTTTTTCTGGTTTGGATCACGTAGTAATGTGGAACCACACTGAAACAGTCGATTAAACCTGGTCTTGATAAATATTTTAGAGGACAACGCATTCTAGGTCTGGGTTAGGTCTGGGATTTGACCTCATCAGGGTCATACTTTCGCATATTTCTCATACTTCATGGCTAGATCCTGGGCTTTTTCTGGATTGTATCACGTAGTAATGTGGTACCACGCTGAAACAGTCAGTTAAACCTGGTTTCGATCAATATTTTAGAGGATAACGCAAGTTAGGTACTAGGTTAGCCATGGGATTTGCCCTCATCAGGGTCATACTTTCGCAGTTTTAACATGCATGTTGACCTGATCGGGGGTTTTTTCAACTTTGGATCACGTAATAAAGTGGTGCCGCAACTAAAACAGTCAATTAAACCTGGTTTCTATCATTATTTTAGAGGATAACGCAAGTTAGGTCTGGGATAGGTCTGGGATTAGCCCTCATCAGACTCATACTTTCGCACACTTCACATACTCGTTGGCAAGATCCTGGGTTTTTTTCTGGTTTGGATCACGCAGTAATGTGGTACCACACTGAAACAGTCGATTAAACCTGGTTTCGATCAATATTTTTGAGGATAACGCATGTTAGGTCTAGGTTAGGCCGAGGATTTTCACTCATCAGGCTCATACTTTCGCGTTTTTCACATACTTGTTGAACAGATCCTGGGTTTTTTCCGGTTTGGGTCACGTAGTAATGTGGTACCACACTGAAACAGTCGATTAAACCAGGTTTCGTTCAATATTTTTGAGGATAACGCATGTTAGGTCTAGGTTAGGCCTGGGATTTTCACGCATCAGACTCATACTTTCGCATTCTTCACATACTTGTTGAACGGATCCTGGGTTTTTTCTGGTTTGGATCACGTAGTAATGTGAGACCACACTGAAACAGTCGATTAAACCTGGTTTTGATCAATATTTTAGAGGATAACGCAAGTTTGGTCTGGGATAGGTCTGGGATTTGCCCACATCAGGCTCATACTTTCGCGTTTTTCACATACTTGTTGAACAGATCCTGGGTTTTTTCTGCTTTGGGTCACGTAGTAATGTGGTACCACACTGAAACAGTCGATTAAACCAGGTTTCGATCAATATTTTTGAGGATAACGCATGTTAGGTCTAGGTTAGGTCTAGGATTTGCCCTAATCAGGCTCATACTTTCGCATATTTCTCATACTTCATGGCTAGATCCTGGGCTTTTTCTGGATTGTATCACGTAGTAATGTGGTACCACGCTGAAACAGTCAGTTAAACCTGGTTTCGATCAATATTTTAGAGGATAACGCAAGTTAGGTACTAGGTTAGCCATGGGATTTGCCCTCATCAGGGTCATACTTTCGCAGTTTTAACATGCATGTTGACCTGATCGGGGGTTTTTTCAACTTTGGATCACGTAATACAGTGGTGCCGCAACTAAAACAGTCAATTAAACCTGGTTTCGACCATTATTTTAGAGGATAACGCAAGTTAGGTCTGGGATAGGTCTGGGATTAGCCCCCATCAGACTCATACTTTCGCACACTTCACATACTCGTTGACAAGATCCTGGGTTTTTTTCTGGTTTGGATCACGTAGTAATGTGGTACCACACTGAAACAGTCGATTAAACCTGGTTTCGATTAATATTTTTGAGGATAACGCATGTTAGGTCTGGGATAGGTCTGGGATTTGCCCTCATCAGGCTCATACTTTCGCAGTTTTAACATGCATGTTGACCTGATCGAGGGTTTTTTATGCTTTGGATCACGTAGTAAAGTGGTACCACACTAAAACAGTCAATTAAACCTGGTTTCGATCAATATTTGAGAGGATAACGAAAGTTATGTCTAGTTTAGGCCTGGGATTTGCCCTCATCAGACTCATACTTTCGCATACTTCACATACTTGTTGAACAGATCCTGGGTTTTTTTCTGGTTTGGATCACGTAGTAATGTGGTACCACACTGAAACAGTCGATTAAACCTGGTTTCGATCAATATTTTTGAGGATAACGCATGTTAGGTCTAGGTTAGGCCGAGGATTTTCACTCATCAGACTCATACTTTCGCATTCTTCACATACTTGTTGAACGGATCCAGGGTTTTTATTGGTTTGGATCACGTAGTAATGTGGTACCACACTGAAACAGTCAATTGAACCTGGTTTCGATCAATATTTTAGAGAATAATTCATGTTAGTTCTAGGTTAGGTCTGGGATTTGCTCTCATCAGGCTCATTCTTTCGCATATTTCTCATACTTGATGTCTAGATCCTGGGCTTTTTCTGGATTGCATCACGTAGTAATGAAGTACAACACTGAAACAGTCAATTAAACCTGGTTTCCATCAATATTTTACAGGACAACGCAAGCTAGGTCTAGGTTAGGCCTGGGATTTTCACGCATCAGACTCATACTTTCGCATTCTTCACATACTTGTTGAACGGATCCTGGGTTTTTTCTGGTTTGGATCACGTAGTAATGTGGAACCACACTGAAACAGTCGATTAAACCTGGTCTTGATAAATATTTTAGAGGACAACGCATGCAAAGGTCTGGGTTAGGTCTGGGATTTGACCTCATCAGGGTCATACTTTCGCATATTTCTCATACTTCATGGCTAGATCCTGGGCTTTTTCTGGATTGTATCACGTAGTAATGTGGTACCACGCTGAAACAGTCAGTTAAACCTGGTTTCGATCAATATTTTAGAGGATAACGCAAGTTAGGTACTAGGTTACCCCATGGGATTTGCCCTCATCAGGGTCATACTTTCGCATTTTTCACATACTTGTTGAACAGATCCTGGGTTTTTTCTGGTTTGGATCGCGCAGTAATGTGGTACCACACTGAAACAGCCCATTAAACCTGGTTTCGATCAATATTTTAGAGGATAACGAAAGTTATGTCTAGGTTAGGCCTGGGATTTGCTCTCATCAGACTCATGCTTTCGCATTTTTCACATACTTGTTGAACAGATCCTGGGTTTTTTCTGGTATGGATCACGCAGTAATGTGGTACCACACTGAAACATTCAGTTAAACCTGGTCTTGATAAATATTTTTGAGGATAACGCATGTTAGGTCTGGGTTAGGTCTAGGATTTGCCCTCACCAGGCTCATACTTTCGCATATTTCTTATACTTCATGGATAGATCCTGGGCTATTTTCTGGTTTGGATCACATAGTAATGTGGTACCACACTGAGACAGTCGATTAAACCAGGTTTCGATCAATATTCTTGCGGATAACGCATGTTAGGTCTAGGTAAGGCCTGGGATTTTCACTCATCAGACTCATTCTTTCGCATTCTTCACATACCTGTTGAACGGATCCTGGGTTTTTTCTGGTTTGGATCACGTAGTAATGTGGGACCACACTGAAACAATCAATTAAACCTGGTCTTGATAAATATTTTAGAGGATAACGCATGTTAGGTCTGGGTTATGTCTAGGATTTGCTCCCGTCAGGCTCATACTTTCGCATATTTCTCATACTTTATGGCTAGATCCTGGGCTTTTTCTGGATTGCATCACGTAGTAATGAAGTAGAACACTGAAACAGTCAATTAAACCTGGTTTCGATTAATATTTTTGAGGATAACGCATGTCAGGTCTAGGTTAGGCCTGGGATTTTCACGCATCAGCCTCATACTTTCGCATTCTTCACATACTTGTTGAACGGATCCTGGGTTTTTTCTGGATTGGATCACGTAGTAATGTGGGACCACACTGAAACAGTCGATTAAACCTGGTTTCGATCAATATTTTAGAGGATAACGCAAGTTTGGTCCGGGATAGGTCTGGGATTTGCCCTCATCAGGCTCATACTTTCGCGTTTCTCACATACTTGTTGAACAGATCCTGGGTTTTTTCTGGTTTGGGTCACGTAGTAATGTGGTACCACACTGAAACAGTCGATTAAACCAGGTTTCGATCAATATTTTTGAGGATAACGCATGTTAGGTCTAGGTTAGGCCTGGGATTTTCACGCATCAGACTCATACTTTCGCATTCTTCACATACTTGTTGAACGGATCCTGGGTTTTTTCTGGATTGGATCACGTCGTAATGTGGGACCACACTGAAACAGTCGATTAAACCTGGTTTCGATCAATATTTTAGAGGATAACGCAAGTTTGGTCTGGGATAGGTCTGGGATTTGCCCTCATCAGGCTCATACTTTCGCATATTTCTCATACTTCATGGCTAGATCCTGGGCTTTTTCTGGATTGTATCACGTAGTAATGTGGTACCACGCTGAAACAGTCAATTAAACCTGGTTTCGATTAATATTTTAGAGGATAACGCATGTTAGGTCTAGGTTAGGCCTGGGATTTGCCCTCATCAGGCTCATACTTTCGCATATTTCACATACTTGTTGAACAGATCCTGGGTTTTTTTCTGGTTTGGATCACATAGTAATGTGGTACCACACTGAAACAGTCGATTAAACCTGGTTTCGATCAATATTTTTGAGGATAACGCATGTTAGGTCTATGTTAGGCCGAGGATTTTCACTCATCAGACTCATACTTTCGCATTCTTCACATACTTGTTGAACGGATCCTGGGTTTTTACTGGTTTGGATCACGTAGTAATGTGGTACCACACTGAAACAGTCAATTAAACCTGGTTTCGATCAATATTTTAGAGAATAATACATGTTAGGTCTAGGTAAGGTCTGGGATTTGCTCTCATCAGGCTCATTCTTTCGCATATTTCTCATACTTCATGGCTAGATCCTGGGCTATTTCTGGATTGGATCACGTAGTAATGTGGTACCACACCGAAACAGTCAAATAAACCTGGTTTCCATCAATATTTTAGAGGACAACGCATGTTAGGTCTAGGTTAGGCCTGGGACTTGCCCTCATCAGGGTCATACTTTCGCAGTTTTAACATACATGTTGACCTGATCGAGGGTTTTTTCTGCTTTGGATCACGTAGTAAAGTGGTACCACACTGAAGCAGTCCATTAAACCCGGTTTGGATCAATATTTTAGAGGATAACGCATGTTAGGTTTGGGTTAGGTCTAGGATTTGCCCTCATCAGGCTCATACTTTCGCATATTTCTCATACTTCATGGCTAGATCCTGGGCTTTTTCTGGATTGTATCACGTAGTAATGTGGTACCACGCTGAAACAGTCAATTAAACCTGGTTTCGATCAATATTTTAGAGGATAACGCAAGTTAGGTCTGGGATAGGTCTGGGATTCGCCCTCATCAGGCTCATACTTTCGCGTTTTTCACATACTTGTTGAACTGATCCTGGGCTTTTTCTGGATTGCATCACGCAGTAATGAAGTACAACACTGAAACAGTCAATTAAACCTGGTTTCCATCAATATCTTAGAGGACAACGCAAGTTAGGTCTGGGATAGGTCTGGGATTTGCCCTCATCAGACTCATACGTTCGCGTTTTTCACATACTTGTTAAAACGGATCCTGGGTTTTTTCTGGTTTGGATCAGGTAGTAATGTGGTACCATACTGAAACATTCAAATAAACCAGGTCTTGATAAATATTTTAGATGATAACGCATGTTAGGTCTGGGTTAGGTCTAGGATTTGCCCTCATCAGGCTCATACTTTCGCATATTTCTCATACTTCATGGCTAGATCCTGGGCTATTTCTGGATTGGATCACGTAGTAATGTGGTACCACACCGAAACAGTCAATTAAACCTGGTTTCGATCAATATTTTAGAGGACAATGCAAGATAGGTCTGGGATAGGTCTGGGATTTGCCCACATCAGGGTCATACTTTCGCATTTTTCACATACTTGTTGAACAGATCCTGGGTTTTTTCTGGTTTGGATCGGGCAGTAATGTGGTACCACACTGAAACAGCCCACTAAACCTGGTTTCGATCAATATTTTAGAGGATAACGAAAGGTATGTCTAGGTTAGGCCTGGGATTTGCTCTCATCAGACTCATGCTTTCGCATTTTTCACATACTTGTTGAACAGATCCTGGGTTTTTTCTGGTATGGATCACGTAGTAATGTGGTACCACACTGAAACATTCAGTTAAACCTGGTCTTGATAAATATTTTTGAGGATAACGCATGTTAGGTCTGGGTTAGGTCTAGGATTTGCCCTCACCAGGCTCATACTTTCGCATATTTCTTATACTTCATGGATAGATCCTGGGCTATTTTCTGGTTTGGATCACATAGTAATGTGGTACCACACTGAAACAGTCGATTAAACTAGGTTTCGATCAATATTCTTGCGGATAACGCATGTTAGGTCTAGGTAAGGCCTGGGATTTTCACTCATCAGACTCATTCTTTCGCATTCTTCACATACCTGTTGAACGGATCCTGGGTTTTTTCTGGTTTGGATCACGTAGTAATGTGGGACCACACTGAAACAATCAATTAAACCTGGTCTTGATAAATATTTTAGAGGATAACGCATGTTAGGTCTGGGTTAGGTCTAGGATTTGCTCTCGTCAGGCTCATACTTTCGCATATTTCTCATACTTGATGGCTAGATCCTGGGCTATTTTCTGGTTTGGATCACATAGTAATGTGGTACCACACTGAGACAGTCGATTAAACCAGGTTTCGATCAATATTCTTGCGGATAACGCATGTTAGGTCTAGGTAAGGCCTGGGATTTTCACTCATCAGACTCATTCTTTCGCATTCTTCACATACCTGATGAACGGATCCTGGGTTTTTTCTGGTTTGGATCACGTAGTAATGTGGGACCACACTGAAACAATCAATTAAACCTGGTCTTGATAAATATTTTTGAGGATAACGCATGTTAGGTCTGGGTTATGTCTAGGATTTGCTCTCGTCAGGCTCATACTTTCGCATATTTCTCATACTTTATGGCTAGATCCTGGGCTTTTTCCGGATTGCATCACGTAGTAATGAAGTACAACACTGAAACAGTCAATTAAACCTGGTTTCCATCAATATCTTAGAGGACAACGCAAGTTAGGTCTGGGATAGGTCTGGGATTTGCCATCATCAGACACATACGTTCGCGTTTTTCACATACTTGTTGAACGGATCCTGGGTTTTTTCTGGTTTGGGTCACGTAGTAATGTGGTACCACACTGAAACAGTCGATTAAACCAGGTTTCGATCAATATTTTTGAGGATAACGCATGTTAGGTCTAGGTTAGGCCTGGGATTTTCACGCATCAGACTCATACTTTCGCATTCTTCACATACTTGTTGAACGGATCCTGGGTTTTTTCTGGTTTGGATCACGTAGTAATGTGGGACCGCACTGAAACAGTCGATTAAACATGGTCTTGATAAATATTTTAGAGGACAACGCATGTTAGGTCTGGTATAGGTGTAGGATTTGCCCTCATCAGGCTCATGCTTTCGCATATTTCTCATACTTCATGGCTAGATCCTGGGCTTTTTCTGGATTGTATCACGTAGTAATGTGGTACCACGCTGAAACGGTCAATTAAACCTGGTTTCGATCAATATTTTAGAGGATAACGCATGTCAGGTCTAGGTTAGGCCTGGGATTTTCACGCATCAGCCTCATACTTTCGCATTCTTCACATACTTGTTGAACGGATCCTGGGTTTTTTCTGGATTGGATCACGTAGTAATGTGGGACCACACTGAAACAGTCGATTAAACCTGGTTTCGATCAATATTTTAGAGGATAACGCAAGTTTGGTCTGGGATAGGTCTGGGATTTGCCCTCATCAGGCTCATACTTTCGCGTTTCTCACATACTTGTTGAACAGATCCTGGGTTTTTTCTGGTTTGGGTCACGTAGTAATGTGGTACCACACTGAAACAGTCGATTAAACCAGGTTTCGATCAATATTTTTGAGGATAACGCATGTTAGGTCTAGGTTAGGCCTGGGATTTTCACGCATCAGACTCATACTTTCGCATTCTTCACATACTCGTTGAACGGATCCTGGGTTTTTACTGGTTTGGATCACGTAGTAATGTGGTACCACACTGAAACAGTCAATTAAACCTGGTTTCGATCAATATTTTAGAGAATAATACATGTTAGGTCTAGGTAAGGTCTGGGATTTGCTCTCATCAGGCTCATTCTTTCGCATATTTCTCATACTTGATGTCTAGATCCTGGGCTTTTTCTGGATTGCATCACGTAGTAATGAAGTACAACACTGAAACAGTCAAATAAACCTGGTTTCCATCAATATTTTAGAGGACAACGCATGTTAGGTCTAGGTTAGGCCTGGGACTTGCCCTCATCAGGGTCATACTTTCGCAGTTTTAACATACATGTTGACCTGATCGAGGGTTTTTTCCGCTTTGGATCACGTAGTAAAGTGGTACCACACTGAAGCAGTCCATTAAACCCGGTTTGGATCAATATTTTAGAGGATAACGCATGTTAGGTTTGGGTTAGGTCTAGGATTTGCCCTCATCAGGCTCATACTTTCGCATATTTCTCATACTTCATGGCTAGATCCTGGGCTTTTTCTGGATTGTATCACGTAGTAATGTGGTACCACGCTGAAACAGTCAATTAAACCTGGTTTCGATCAATATTTTAGAGGATAACGCAAGTTAGGTCTGGGATAGGTCTGGGATTCGCCCTCATCAGGCTCATACTTTCGCGTTTTTCACATACTTGTTGAACTGATCCTGGGCTTTTTCTGGATTGCATCACGCAGTAATGAAGTACAACACTGAAACAGTCAATTAAACCTGGTTTCCATCAATATCTTAGAGGACAACGCAAGTTAGGTCTGGGATAGGTCTGGGATTTGCCCTCATCAGACTCATACGTTCGCGTTTTTCACATACTTGTTGAACGGATCCTGGGTTTTTTCTGGTTTGGATCAGGTAGTAATGTGGTACCATACTGAAACATTCAAATAAACCAGGTCTTGATAAATATTTTAGATGATAACGCATGTTAGGTCTGGGTTAGGTCTAGGATTTGCCCTCATCAGGCTCATACTTTCGCATATTTCTCATACTTCATGGCTAGATCCTGGGCTATTTCTGGATTGGATCACGTAGTAATGTGGTACCACACCGAAACAGTCAATTAAACCTGGTTTCGATCAATATTTTAGAGGACAATGCAAGATAGGTCTGGGACAGGTCTGGGATTTGCCCACATCAGGGTCATACTTTCGCATTTTTCACATACTTGTTGAACAGATCCTGGGTTTTTTCTGGTTTGGATCGCGCAGTAATGTGGTACCACACTGAAACAGCCCACTAAACCTGGTTTCGATCAATATTTTAGAGGATAACGAAAGTTATGTCTAGGTTAGGCCTGGGATTTGCTCTCATCAGACTCATGCTTTCGCATTTTTCACATACTTGTTGAACAGATCCTGGGTTTTTTCTGGTATGGATCACGTAGTAATGTGGTACCACACTGAAACATTCAGTTAAACCTGGTCTTGATAAATATTTTTGAGGATAACGCATGTTAGGTCTGGGTTAGGTCTAGGATTTGCCCTCACCAGGCTCATACTTTCGCATATTTCTTATACTTCATGGATAGATCCTGGGCTATTTTCTGGTTTGGATCACATAGTAATGTGGTACCACACTGAAACAGTCGATTAAACTAGGTTTCGATCAATATTCTTGCGGATAACGCATGTTAGGTCTAGGTAAGGCCTGGGATTTTCACTCATCAGACTCATTCTTTCGCATTCTTCACATACCTGTTGAACGGATCCTGGGTTTTTTCTGGTTTGGATCACGTAGTAATGTGGGACCACACTGAAACAATCAATTAAACCTGGTCTTGATAAATATTTTAGAGGATAACGCATGTTAGGTCTGGGTTAGGTCTAGGATTTGCTCTCGTCCGGCTCATACTTTCGCATATTTCTCATACTTGATGGCTAGATCCTGGGCTTTTTCTGGATTGCATCACGTAGTAATGAAGTACAACACTGAAACAGTCAATTAAACCTGGTTTCCATCAATATCTTAGAGGACAACGCAAGTTAGGTCTGGGATAGGTCTGGGATTTGCCCTCATCAGACTCATACGTTCGCGTTTTTCACATACTTGTTGAACGGATCCTGGGTTTTTTCTGGTTTGGGTCACGTAGTAATGTGGTACCACACTGAAACAGTCGATTAAACCAGGTTTCGACCAATATTTTTGAGGATAACGCATGTTAGGTCTCGGTTAGGCCTGGGATTTTCACGCATCAGACTCATACTTTCGCATTCTTCACATACTTGTTGAACGGATCCTGGGTTTTTTCTGGTTTGGATCACGTAGTAATGTGGGACCACACTGAAACAGTCGATTATACCTGGTCTTGATAAATATTTTAGAGGACAACGCATGTTAGGTCTGGGTTAGGTCTAGGATTTGCTCTCATCATGCTCATACTTTCGCATATTTCTCATACTTCATGGCTAGATCCTGGGCTTTTTCTGGATTGTATCACGTAGTAATGTGGTACCACACAGAAACAGTCGATTAAACCTGGTTTCGATTAATATTTTTGAGGATAACGCATGTTAGGTCTGGGATAGGTCTGGGATTTGCCCTCATCAGGCTCATACTTTCGCAGTTTTAACATGCATGTTGACCTAATCGAGGGTTTTTTCTGCTTTGGATCACGTAGCAAAGTGGTACCACACTAAAACAGTCAATTAAACCTGGTTTCGATCAATATTTTAGAGGATAACGGAAGTTATGTCTAGTTTAGGCCTGGGATTTGCCCTCATCAGACTCATACTTTCGCATATTTCACATACTTGTTGAACAGATCCTGGGTTTTTTTCTGGTTTGGATCACGTAGTAATGTGGTACCACACTGAAACTGTCGATTAAACCTGGTTTCGATCAATATTTTAGAGAATAATTCATGTTAGGTCTAGGTAAGGTCTGGGATTTGCTCTCATCAGGCTCATTCTTTCGCATATTTCTCATACTTGATGTCTAGATCCTGGGCTTTTTCTGGATTGCATCACGTAGTAATGAAGTACAACACTGAGACAGTCAATTAAACCTGGTTTCCATCAATATTTTACAGGACACCGCATGCTAGGTCTAGGTTAGGCCTGGGATTTGCCCTCATCAGGGTCATACTTTCGCAGTTTTAACATACATGTTGACCTGATCGAGGGTTTTTTCCGCTTTGGATCACGTAGAAAAGTGGTACCACACTGAAGCAGTCCATTAAACCCGGTTTGGATCAATATTTTAGAGGATAACGCATGTTAGGTTTGGGTTAGGTCTAGGATTTGCCCTCATCATGCTCATACTTTCGCATATTTCTCATACTTCATGGCTAGATCCTGGGCTTTTTCTGGATTGCATCACGTAGTAATGAAGTACAACATTGAAACAGTCAAATAAACCTGGTTTCCATCAATATTTTAGAGGACAACGCAAGTTAGGTCTGGGATAGGTCTGGGATTCACCCTCATCAGGCTCATACTTTCGGGTTTTTCACATACTTGTTGAACTGATCCTGGGCTTTTTCTGGATTGCATCACGCAGTAATGAAGTACAACACTGAAACAGTCAATTAAACCTGGTTTCCATCAATATCTTAGAGGACAACGCAAGTTAGGTCTGGGATAGGTCTGGGATTTGACCTCATCAGACTCATACGTTCGCGTTTTTCACATACTTGTTGAACGGATCCTGGGTTTTTTCTGGTTTGGATCACGTAGTAATGTGGTACCACACTGAAACATTCAAATTAACCAGGTCTTGATAAATATTTTAGATGATAACGCATGTTAGGTCTGGGTTAGGTCTAGGATTTGCCCTCATCAGGCTCATACTTTCGCATATTTCTCATACTTCATGGCTAGATCCTGGGCTATTTCTGGACTGGATCACGTAGTAATGTGGTACCACACCGAAACAGTCAATTAAACCTGGTTTCGATCAATATTTTAGAGGACAATGCAAGATAGGTCTGGGATAGGTCTGGGATTTGCCCACATCAGGGTCATACTTTCGCATTTTTCACATACTTGTTGAACAGATCCTGGGTTTTTTCTGGTTTGGATCGCGCAGTAATGAGGTACCACACTGAAACAGCCCACTAAACCTGGTTTCGATCAATATTTTAGAGGATGACGAAAGTTATGTCTAGGTTAGGCCTGGGATTTGCTCTCATCAGACTCATGCTTTCGCATTTTTCACATACATGTTGAACAGATCCTGGGTTTTTTCTGGTATGGATCACGCAGTAATGTGGTACCACACTGAAACATTCAGTTAAACCTGGTCTTGATAAATATTTTTGAGGATAACGCATGTTAGGTCTGGGTTAGGTCTAGGATTTGCCCTCACCAGGCTCATACTTTCGCATATTTCTTATACTTCATGGATAGACCCTGGGCTATTTTCTGGTTTGGATCACATAGTAATGTGGTACCACACTGAAACAGTCGATTAAACTAGGTTTCGATCAATATTCTTGCGGATAACGCATGTTAGGTCTAGGTAAGGCCTGGGATTTTCACTCATCAGACTCATTCTTTCGCATTCTTCACATACTTGTTGAACGGATCCTGGGTTTTTTCTGGTTTGGTTCACGTAGTAATGTGGGACCACACTGAAACAATCAATTAAACCTGGTCTTGATAAATATTTTAGAGGATAACGCATGTTAGGTCTGGGTTAGGTCTAGGATTTGCTCTCGTCAGGCTCATACTTCCGCATATTTCTCATACTTGATGGCTAGATCCTGGGCTTTTTCTGGATTGCATCACGTAGTAATGAAGTACAACACTGAAACAGTCAATTAAACCTGGTTTCCATCAATATCTTAGAGGACAACGCAAGTTAGGTCTGGGATAGGTCTGGGATTCGCCCTCATCAGACTCATACGTTCGCGTTTTTCACATACTTGTTGAACGGATCCTGGGTTTTTTCTGGTATGGGTCACGTAGTAATGTGGTACCACACTGAAACAGTCGATTAAACCAGGTTTCGACCAATATTTTTGAGGATAACGCATGTTAGGTCTAGGTTAGGCCTGGGATTTTCACGCATCAGTCTCATACTTTCGCATTCTTCACATACTTGTTGAACGGATCCTGGGTTTTTTCTGGTTTGGATCACGTAGTAATGTGGGACCACACTGAAACAGTCGATTATACCTGGTCTTGATAAATATTTTTGAGGACAACGCATGTTAGGTCTGGGTTAGGTCTAGGATTTGCCCTCATCAGGCTCATACTTTCGCAGTTTTAACGTACATGTTGACCTGATCGAGGGTTTTTTCCGCTTTGGGTCACGTAGTAAAGTGGTACCACACTGAAGCAGTCCATTAAACCCGGTTTGGATCAATATTTTAGAGGATAACGCATGTTAGGTTTGGGTTATGTCTAGGATTTGCCCTCATCAGGCTCATACTTTCGCATATTTCTCATACTTCATGGCTAGATCCTGGGCTTTTTCTGGATTGCATCACGTAGTAATGAAGTACAACACTGAAACAGTCAATTAAACCTGGTTTCGATAAATATTTTAGAGAATAATTCATGCTAGGTCTAGGTTAGGCCTGGGATTTGCCCTCATCAGGGTCATACTTTCGCAGTTCTAACATACCTGTTGAACGGATCCTGGGTTTTTTCTGGTTTTGATCACATAGTAATGTGGTACCACACTGAAACATTCAGTTAAACCTGGTCTTGATCAATATTTTAGAAGATAACGCATGTTACGTTTGGGTTAGGTCTAGGATTTGCCCTCATCAGGCTCATACTTTCGCATTTTTCACATACTTGTTGAACAGATCCTGGCTTTTTCTGGTTTGGATCACGTAGTAATGTGGGACCACACTGAAACAATCAATTAAACCTGGTCTTGATAAATATTTTAGAGGATAACGCATGTTAGGTCTGGGTTAGGTCTAGGATTTGCTCTCGTCAGGCTCATACTTTCGCATATTTCTCATACTTGATGGCTAGATCCTGGGCTTTTTCTGGATTGCATCACGTAGTAATGAAGTACAACACTGAAACAATCAATTAAACCTGGTTTCCATCAATATCTCAGAGGACAACGCAAGTTAGGTCTGGGATAGGTCTGGGATTTGCCCTCATCAGACTCATACGTTCGCGTTTTTCACATACTTGTTGAACGGATCCTGGGTTTTTTCTGGTTTGGATCACGTAGTAATATGGTACCACACTGAAACATTCAAATTAACCAGGTCTTGATAAATATTTTAGATGATAACGCATGTTAGGTCTGGGTTAGGTCTAGGATTTGCCCTCATCAGGCTCATACTTTCGCATATATCTCATACTTCATGGCTAGATCCTGGGCTATTTCTGGATTGGATTACGTAGTAATGTGGTACCACACTGAAACAGTCAATTAAACCTGGTTTCGATCAATATTTTAGAGGACAATGCAAGTTAGGTCTGGGATAGGTCTGGGATTTGCCCACATCAGGGTCATACTTTCGCATTTTTCACATACTTGTTGAACAGATCCTGGGTTTTTTCTGGTATGGATCACGCAGTAATGTGGTACCACACTGAAACATTCAGTTAAACCTGGTTTCGATAAATATTTTAGAGAATAATTCATGTTAAGTCTAGGTTAGGCCTGGGATTTGCCCTCATCAGGGTCATACTTTCGGAGTTCTAACATACGTGTTGACATGATCGAGGGTTTTTTCTGCTTTGGATCACATAGTAATGTGGTACCACACTGAAACAGTCGATTAAACCAGGTTTCGATCAATATTCTTGGGGATAACGCATGTTAGGTCTAGGTAAGGCCTGGGATTTTCACTCATCAGACTCATACTTTCGCATTCTTCACATACTTGTTGAACGGATCCTGGGCTTTTTCTGGATTGCATCACGTAGTAATGAAGTACAACACTGAAACAGTCAATTAAACCTGGTTTCCATCAATATCTTAGAGGACAACGCAAGTTAGGTCTGGGATAGGTCTGGGATTTGCCCACATCAGGGTCATACTTTCGCATTTTTCACATACTTGTTGAACAGATCCTGGGTTTTTTCTGGTATGGATCACGCAGTAATGTGGTATCACACTGAAACATTCAGTTAAACCTGGTTTCGATAAATATTTTAGAGAATAATTCATATTAGGTCTAGGATAGGCGTGGGATTTGCCCTCATCAGGGTCATACTTTCGCAGTTCTAACATACATGTTGACCTGATCGAGGGTTTTTTCTGCTTTGGATCGGGCAGTAATGTGGTACCACACTGAAACAGCCCACTAAACCTGGTTTCGATCAATATTTTAGAGGATAACGAAAGTTATGTCTAGGTTAGGCCTGGGATTTGCTCTCATCAGACTCATGCTTTCGCATTTTTCACATACTTGTTAAACAGATCCCGGGTTTTTTCTGGTATGGATCACGTAGTGATGTGGTACCACACTGAAACATTCAGTTAAACCTGGTCTTGATAAATATTTTTGAGGATAACCCATGTTAGGTCTGGGTTAGGTCTAGGATTTGCCCTCATCAGGCTCATAATTTCGCATATTTCTTATACTTCATGGATAGATCCTGGGCTATTTTCTGGTTTGGATCACATAGTAATGTGGTACCACACTGAAACAGTCGATTAAACTAGGTTTCGATCAATATTCTTGCGGATAACGCATGTTAGGTCTAGGTAAGGCCTGGGATTTTCACTCATCAGACTCATTCCTTCGCATTCTTCACATACCTGTTGAACGGATCCTGGGGTTTTTCTGGTTTGGATCACGTAGTAATGTGGGACCACACTGAAACAATCAATTAAACCTGGTCTTGATAAATATTTTAGAGGATAACGCATGTTAGGTCTGGGTTAGGTCTAGGATTTGCTCTCTTCAGGCTCATACTTTCGCATATTTCTCATACTTGATGGCTAGATCCTGGGCTTTTTCTGGATTGCATCACGTAGTAATGAAGTACAACACTGAAACAGTCAATTAAACCTGGTTTCCATCAATATCTTAGAGGACAACGCAAGTTAGGTCTGGGATAGGTCTGGGATTTGCCCTCATCAGACTCATACGTTCGCGTTTTTCACATACTTGTTGAACGGATCCTGGGTTTTTTCTGGTTTGGGTCACGTAGTAATGTGGTACCACACTGAAACAGTCGATTAAACCAGGTTTCGACCAATATTTATGAGGATAACGCATGTTAGGTCTAGGTTAGGCCTGGGATTTTCACGCATCAGACTCATACTTTCGCATTCTTCACATACTTGTTGAACGGATCCTGGGTTTTTTCTGGTTTGGATCACGTAGTAATGTGGGACCACACTGAAACAGTCGATTATACCTGGTCTTGATAAATATTTTAGAGGACAACGCATGTTAGGTCTGGGTTAGGTCTAGGATTTGCCCTCATCAGGCTCATACTTTCGCATATTTCTCATACTTCATGGCTAGATCCTGGGCTTTTTCTGGATTGTATCACGTAGTAATGTGGTACCACACTGAAACAGTCGATTAAACCTGGTTTCGATTAATATTTTTGAGGATAACGCATGTTAGGTCTGGGATAGGTCTGGGATTTGCCCTCATCAGGCTCATACTTTCGCAGTTTTAAAATGCATGTTGACCTGATCGAGGGTTTTTTCTGCTTTGGATCACGTAGCAAAGTGGTACCACACTAAAACAGTGAATTAAACCTGGTTTCGATCAATATTTTAGAGGATAACGAAAGTTATGTCTAGTTTAGGCCTGGGATTTGCCCTCATCAGACTCATACTTTCGCATATTTCACATACTTGTTGAACAGATCCTGGGTTTTTTTCTGGTTTGGATCACGTAGTAATGTGGTACCACACTGAAACAGTCGATTAAACCTGGTTTCGATCAATATTTTTGAGGATAACGCATGTTAGGTCTAGGTTAGGCCGAGGATTTTCACTCATCAGACTCTTACTTTCGCATTCTTCACATACTTGTTGAACGGATCCTGGGTTTTTACTGGTTTGGATCACGTAGTAATGTGGTACCACACTGAAACAGCCAATTAAACCTGGTTTCGATCAATATTTTAGAGAATAATTCATGTTAGGTCTAGGTAAGGTCTGGGATTTGCTCTCATCAGGCTCATTCTTTCGCATATTTCTCATACTTGATGTCTAGATCCTGGGCTTTTTCTGGATTGCATCACGTAGTAATGAAGAACAACACTGAGACAGTCAATTAAACCTGGTTTCCATCAATATTTTACAGGACACCGCATGCTAGGTCTAGGTTAGGCCTGGGATTTGCCCTCATCAGGGTCATACTTTCGCAGTTTTAACATACATGTGGACCTGATCGAGGGTTTTTTCCGCTTTGGGTCACGTAGTAAAGTGGTACCACACTGAAGCAGTCCATTAAACCCGGTTTGGATCAATATTTTAGAGGATAACGCATGTTAGGTTTGGGTTATGTCTAGGATTTGCCCTCATCAGGCTCATACTTTCGCATATTTCTCATACTTCATGGCTAGATCCTGGGCTTTTTCTGGATTGCATCACGTAGTAATGAAGTACAACACTGAAACAGTCAATTAAACCTGGTTTCGATAAATATTTTAGAGAATAATTCATGCTAGGTCTAGGTTAGGCCTGGGATTTGCCCTCATCAGGGTCATACTTTCGCAGTTCTAACATACATGTTGACATGATCGAGGGTTTTTTCTGCTTTGGATCACGTAGTAAAGTGGTACCACACTGAAACAGTCCACTAAACCTGGTTTGGATCAATATTTTAGAGGATAACGCAAGTTTGGTCTGGGATAGGTCTGGGATTTGCCCTCATCAGACTCATGCTTTCGCATTCTTCAGATACTTGTTGAACGGATCCTGGGTTTTTTCTGGTATGGTTCACGTAGTAATGTGGTACCACACTGAAACAATCAATTAAACCAGGTCTTGATAAATATTATAGATGATAACGCATGTTACGTCTGGGTTAGGTCTAGGATTTGCCCTCATCAGGCTCATACCTTCGCACATTTCTTATACTTCATGGATAGATCCGGGGCGATTTTCTGGTTTGGACCACATAGTAATGTGGTACGACACTGAAACAGTCGATTAAACCAGGTTTCGATCAACATTCTTGAGGATAACGCATGTTAGGTCCAGGTAAGTCCTGGGATTTTCACTCATCAGACTCATTCTTTCGCATTCTTCACATACCTGTTGAACGGATCCTGGGTTTTTTCTGGTTTGGATCACGTAGTAATGTGGGACCACACTGAAGCAATCAATTAAACCTGGCCTTGATAAATATTTTAGAGGATAACGCATGTTAGGTCTGGGTTAGGTCTAGAATTTGCTCTCGTCAGGCTCATACTTTCGCATATTTCTCATACTTGATGGCTAGGTCCTGGGCTTCTTCTGGATTGCATCACGTAGTAATGAAGTAGAACACTGAAACAATCAATTAAACCTGGTTTCCATCAATATCTGAGAGGACAACGCAAGTTAGGTCTGGGATAGGTCTGGGATTTGCCCTCATCAGACTCATACGTTCGCGTTTTTCACATACTTGTTGAACGGATCCTGGGTTTTTTCTGGTTTGGATCATGTAGTAATGTGGTACCACACTGAAACATTCAAATAAACCAGGTCTTGATAAATATTTTAGATGATAACGCATGTTAGGTTTGGGTTAGGTCTAGGATTTGCCCTCATCAGGCTCATACTTTCACATATTTCTCATACTTGATGGCTAGATCCTGGGCTTTTTCTGGATTGCATCACGTAGTAATGAAGTACAACACTGAAACAGTCAATTAAACCTGGTTTCCATCAATATCTTAGAGGACAACGCAAGTTAGGTCTGCGATAGGTCTGGGATTTGCCCTCATCAGACTCATACGTTCGCGTTTTTCACATACTTGTTGAACGGATCCTGGGTTTTTTCTGGTATGGATCACGTAGTAATGTGGTACCACACTGAAACATTCAAATAAACCAGGTCTTCATAAATATTTTAGAGGATAACGCATGTTAGGTTTGGGTTAGGTCTAGGATTTGCCCACATCAGGCTCATACTTTCGCATATTTCTCATACTTCATGGCTAGATCCTGGGCTGTTTCTGGATTGTATCACGTAGTAATGTGGTACCACGCTGAAACAGTCAACTAAACCTTGTTTCGATCAATATTTTAGAGGATAACGCAAGTTAGGTCTGGGATAGGTCTGGGATTCGCCCTCATTAGGCTCATACTTTCGCACACTTCACAGAATCGTTTACCAGATCCTGGGTTTTTTCTGGTTTGGTTCACGTAGTAATGTGGTACCACACTGAAACACTCAGTTTAACCTGGTCTTGATAAATATTTTAGAGGATAACGAAAGTTATGTCTAGGTTAGGCCTGGGATTTGCCCACATCAGGCTCATACTTTCGCATATTTCTCATACTTCATGGCTAGATCCTGGGCTGTTTCTGGATTGTATCACGTAGTAATCTGGTACCATGCTGAAACAGTCAATTACACCTTGTTTCGATCAATATTTTAGAGGATAACGCAAGTTAGGTCTGGGATAGGTCTGGGATTCGCCCTCATCAGGCTCATACTTTCGCACACTTCACAGAATCGTTTAACAGATCCTGGGTTTTTTCTGGTTTTGATCACATAGTAATGTGGTACCACACTGAAACATTCAGTTAAACCTGGTCTTGATCAATATTTTAGAGGATAACGAAAGTTATGTCTAGGTTAGGCCTGGGATTTGCCCACATCAGGCTCATACTTTCGCATATTTCTCATACTTCATGGCTAGATCCTGGGCTGTTTCTGGATTGTATCACGTAGTAATGTGGTACCACGCTGAAACAGTCAATTAAACCTTGTTTCGATCAATATTTTAGAGGATAACGCAAGTTAGGTCTGGGATAGGGCTGGGATTCGCCCTCATCAGGCTCATACTTTCGCACACTTCACAGAATCGTTTAACAGATCCTGGGTTTTTTCTGGTTTTGATCACATAGTAATGTGGTACCACACTGAAACATTCAGTTAAACCTGGTCTTGATCAATATTTTAGAAGATAACGCATGTTACGTTTGGGTTAGGTCTAGGATTTGCCCCCATCAGGCTCATACTTTCGCATTTTTCACATACTTGTTGAACAGATCCTGGCTTTTTCTGGTTTGGATCACGTAGTAATGTGGGACCACACTGAAACAATCAATTAAACCTGGTCTTGATAAATATTTTAGAGGATAACGCATGTTAGGTCTGGGTTAGGTCTAGGATTTGCTCTCGTCAGGCTCATACTTTCGCATATTTCTCATACGTGATGGCTAGATCCTGGGCTTTTTCTGGATTGGATCACGTAGTAATGTGGTACCACACTGAAACAGTCAATTAAACCTGGTTTCGATCAATATTTTAGAGGTCAATGCAAGTTAGGTCTGGGATAGATCTGGAATTTGCCCACATCAGGGTCATACTTTCGCATTTTTCACATACTTGTTGAACAGATCCTGGGTTTTTTCTGTTTTGGATCGGGCAGTAATGTGGTACCACACTGAAACAGCCCACTAAACCTGGTTTCCATCAATATCTCAGAGGACAACGCAAGTTAGGTCTGGGATAGGTCTGGGATTTGCCCTCATCAGACTCATACGTTCGCGTTTTTCACATACTTGTTGAACGGATCCTGGGTTTTTTCTGGTTTGGATCACGTAGTAATGTGGTACCACACTGAAACATTCCAATTAACCAGGTCTTGATAAATATTTTAGATGATAACGCATGTTAGGTCTGGGTTAGGTCTAGGATTTGCCCTCATCAGGCTCATACTTTCCCATATTTCTCATACTTCATGGCTAGATCCTGGGCTATTTCTGGATTGGATTACGTAGTAATGTGGTACCACACTGAAACAGTCAATTAAACCTGGTTTCGATCAATATTTTAGAGGACAATGCAAGTTAGGTCTGGGATAGGTCTGGGATTTGCCCACATCAGGGTCATACTTTCGCATTTTTCACATACTTGTTGAACAGATCCTGGGTTTTTTCTGGTATGGATCACGCAGTAATGTGGTACCACACTGAAACATTCAGTTAAACCTGGTTTCGATAAATATTTTAGAGAATAATTCATGTTAAGTCTAGGTTTGGCCTGGGATTTGCCCTCATCAGGGTCATACTTTCGGAGTTCTAACATACGTGTTGACATGATCGAGGGTTTTTTCTGCTTTGGATCACGTAGTAAAGTGGTACCACACTGAAACAGTACACTAAACCTGGTTTGGATCAATATTCTAGAGGATAATGCATGTTAGGTCTAGGTTAGCCCTGAGATTTTCACTCATCAGACTCATACTTTCGCATTCTTCAGATACTTGTTGAACGGATCCTGGGTTTTTTCTGGTATGGTTCACGTAGTAATGTGGTACCACACTGAAACAATCAATTAAACCAGGTCTTGATTTAATATTTTAGATGATAACGCATGTTAGGTCTGGGTTAGGTCTAGGATTTGCCCTCATCAGGATCATACTTTCGCATATTTCTCATACTTCATGGCTAGATCCTGGGCTATTTCTGGATTGGATCACGTAGTAATGTGGTACCACACTGAAACAGTCAATTAAACCTGGTTTCGATCAATATTTTAGAGGTCAATGCAAGTTAGGTCTGGGATAGATCTGGGATTTGCCCACATCAGGGTCATACTTTCGCATTTTTCACATAGTTGTTGAACAGATCCTGGGTTTTTTCTGTTTTGGATCGGGCAGTAATGTGGTACCACACTGAAACAGCCCACTAAACCTGGTTTCGATCAATATTTTAAAGGATAACGAAAGTTATGTCTAGGTTAGGCCTGGGATTTGCTCTCATCAGACTCATGCTATCGCATTTTTCACATACTTGTTGAACAGATCCTGGGTTTTTTCTGGTATGGATCACGTAGTAATGTGGTACCACACTGTAACATTCAGTTAAACCTGGTCATGATAAATATTTTTGAGGATAACGCATGTTAGGTCTGGGTTAGGTCTAGGATTTGCCCTCATCAGGCTCATACTTTCGCATATTTCTTATACTTCATGGATAGATCCTCGGCTATTTTCTGGTTTGGATCACATAGTAATGTGGTACCACACTGAAACAGTCGATTAAACCAGGTTTCGATCAATATTCTTGGGGATAACGCATGTTAGGTCTAGGTAAGGCCTGGGATTTTCACTCATCAGACTCATGCTTTCGCATTCTTCACATACTTGTTGTACAGATCCCGGGTTTTTTCTGGTATGGATCACGCAGTAATGTGGTACCACGCTGAAACAGTCAATTAAACCTGGTTTCGATCAATATTTTAGAGGACAACGCATGTTAGGTCCAGGTTAGGCCTGGGATTTTCACTCATCAGACTCATACTTTCGCATTCTTCACATACTTGTTGAACGGATCCTGGGCTTTTTCTGGATTGCATCACGTAGTAATGAAGTACAACACTGAAACAGTCAATTAAACCTGGTTTCCATCAATATCTCAGAGGACAACGCAAGTTAGGTCTGGGATAGGTCTGTGATTTGCCCTCATCATACTCATACGTTCGCGTTTTTCACATACTTGTTGAACGGATCCTGGGTTTTTTCTGGTTTGGATCACGTAGTAATGTGGGACCACACTGAAACATTCAAATAAACCAGGTCTTGATAAATATTTTAGAGGATAACGCATGTTAGGTCTGGGTTAGGTCTAGGATTTGCTCTCGTCAGGCTCATACTTTCGCATATTTCTCATACTTGATGGCTAGATCCTGGGCTTTTTCTGGATTGCATCACGTAGTAGTGAAGTACAACACTGAAACAGTCAACTAAACCTGGTTTCCATCAATATCTTAGAGGACAACGCAAGTTAGGTCTGGGATAGGTCTGGGATTTGCCCTCATCAGACTCATACGTTCGCGTTTTTCACATACTTGTTGAACGGATCCTGGGTTTTTTCTGGTTTGGATCACGTAGTAATGTGGTACCACACTGAAACATTCAAATAAACCTGGTCTTGATAAATATTTTAGAGGATAACGCATGTTAGGTTTGGGTTAGGTCTAGGATTTGCCCACATCAGGCTCATACTTTCGCATATTTCTCATACTTCCTGGGCTGTTTCTGGATTGTATCACGTAGTAATGTGGTACCACGCTGAAACAGTCAATTAAACCTTGTTTCGATCAATATTTTAGAGGATAACGCAAGTTAGGTCTGGGATAGGTCTGGGATTCGCCCTCATCAGGCTCATACTTTCGCACACTTCACAGACTCGTTTAACAGATCCTGGGTTTTTTCTGGTTTGGTTCACGTAGTAATGTGGTACCACACTGAAACATTCAATAAAACCTGGTCTTGATCAATATTTTAGAGGATAACGCACGTTAGGTTTGGGTTAGGTCTAGGATTTGCCCACATCAGGGTCATACTTTCGCATTTTACACATACTTGTAGAACAGATCCTGGGCTATTTTCTGGTTCGGATCACATAGTAAAGTGGTACCACACTGAAACAGTCGATTAAACCAGGTTTCGATCAATAGTTTTGAGGATAACGCATGTTAGGTCTAGGTTAGGCCTGGGATTTTCACTCATCAGACTCATTCTTTCGCATACTTCACATACTTGTTGAACGGATCCTGGGTTTTTTCTGGTTTGGATCACGTAGTAATGTGGGACCACACTGAAACAATCAAATAAACCTGGTCTTGATAAATATTTTAGAGGATAACGCATGTTAGGTCTGGGTTAGGCCTGGGATTTGCCCTCATCAGGGTCATACTTTCGCAGTTCTAACATACATGTTGACCTGATCGAGGGTTTTTTCTGCTTTGGATCACGTAGTAAAGTGGCACGACACTGAAACAGTCCACTAAACCTGGTTTGGATCAATATTTTAGAGGATAATGCATGTTAGGTCTAGGTTCGCCCTGAGATTTTCACTCATCAGACTCATACTTTCGCATTCTTCAGATACCTGTTGAACGGATCCTGGGTTTTTTCTGGTATGGTTCACGTAGTAATGTGGTAGCATACTGAAACATTCAGTTAAACCTGGTCTTGACAAATATTTTTGAGGATAACGCATGTTAGGTCTGGGTTAGGCCTGGGATTTGCCCTCATCAGGGTCATACATTCGCAGTTCTAACATACATGTTGACCTGATCGAGGGTTTTTTCTGCTATGGATCACGTAGTAAAGTGGTACCACACTGATTCATTCAGTTAAACCTGGTCTTGATAAATATTTTTGAGGATAACGCATGTTAGGTCTGGGTTAGGTCTAGGATTTGCCCTCATCAGGCTCATACTTTCGCATATTTCTTATACTTCATGTATAGATCCTGGGCTATTTTCTGGTTTGGATCACATAGTAATGTGGTACCACAATGAAACAGTCGATTAAACCTGGTTTCGATCAATATTTTAGAGGATAACGAAAGTTATGTCTAGGTTAGGCCTGGGATTTGCCCTCATCAGACTCATGCTTTCGCATTTTTCACATACTTGTTGAACAGATCCTGGGTTTTTTCTGGTATGGATCACGTAGTAATGTGGGACCACACTGAACCATTCAGTTAAACCTGGTCTTGATAAATATTTTTGAGGATAACGCATGTTAGGTCTGGGATAGGTCTGGGATTTGCCCTCATCAGACTCATACTTTCGCACACTTCACATACTCGTTGAACAGATCCTGGGTTATTTTCTGGTTTGGATCACATAGTAATGTGGTACCACACTGAAACAGTCGATTAAACCAGGTTTCGATCAATATTCTTGAGGATAACGCATGTTAGGTCTAGGTAAGGCCTGGGATTTTCACACATCAGACTCATTCTTTCGCATTCTTCACATACCTGTTGAACGGATCCTGGGTTTTTTCTGGTTTGGATCACGTAGTAATGTTGGACCACACTGTAACAATCAATTAAACCTGGTCTTGATAAATATTTTAGAGGATAACGCATGTTAGGTTTGGGTTAGGTCTAGGATTTGCCCTCGTCAGGCTCATACTTTCGCATATTTCTCATACTTCATGGGTAGATCCTGGGCTGTTTCAGGATTGTATCACGTAGTAATGTGGTACCACGCTGAAACAGTCTATTAAACCTGGTTTCAATCAATATTTTTGAGGATAACGCATGTTAGGTCTAGGTAAGGCCTGGGATTTTCACTCATGAGACTCATTCTTTCGCATTCTTCACATACCAGTTGAACGGATCCTGGGTTTTTTCTGGTTTGGATCACGTAGTAATGTGGGACCACACTGAACCAATCAATTAAACCTAGTCTTGATAAATATTTTAGAGGATAACGCATGTTAGGTCTGGGTTAGGTCTAGGATTTGCCCACATCAGGCTCATACTTTCGCATATTTCTCATACTTCATGGCTAGATCCTGGGCTGTTTCTGGATTGTATCACGTAGTAATGTGGTACCACGCTGAAACAGTCAATTAAACCTTGTTTCGATCAATATTTTAGAGGATAACGCAAGTTAGGTCTGGGATAGGTCTGGGATTCGCCCTCATCAGGCTCATACTTTCGCACACTTCACAGACTCGTTTAACAGATCCTGGGTTTTTTCTGGTTTGGTTCACGTAGTAATGTGGTACCACACTGAAACATTCAATAAAACCTGGTCTTGATCAATATTTTAGAGGATAACGCACGTTAGGTTTGGGTTAGGTCTAGGATTTGCCCACATCAGGCTCATACTTTCGCATTTTACACATACTTGTTGAACAGATCCTGGGCTATTTTCTGGTTCGGATCACATAGTAATGTGGTACCACACTGAAACAGTCGATTAAACCAGGTTTCGATCAATATTTTTGAGGATAACGCATGTTAGGTCTAGGTTAGGCCTGGGATTTTCACTCATCAGACTCATACTTTCGCATTCTTCAGATACCTGTCGAACGGATCCTGGGTTTTTTCTGGTATGGTTCACGTAGTAATGTGGTACCATACTGAAACATTCAGTTAAACCTGGTCTTGATAAATATTTTTGAGGATAACGCATGTTAGGTCTGGGTTAGGCCTAGGATTAGCCCTCATCAGTGTCATACTTTCGCAGTTCTAACATACATGTTGACCTGATCGAGGGTTTTTCTGCTTTGGATCACGTAGTAAAGTGGTACCACACTGAAACAGTCCACTAAACCTGGTTTGGATCAATATTTTAGAGGATAATGCATGTTAGGTCTAGGTTAGCCCTGAGATTTTCATTCATCAGACTCATACTTTCGAATTCTTCAGATACCTGTTGAACGGATCCTGGGTTTTTTCTGGTATGGTTCACGTAGTAATGTGGTACCACACTGAAACAATCAATTAAACCTGGTCTTGACAAATATTTTTGAGGATAACGCATGTTAGGTCTGGGTTAGGCCTGGGATTTGCCCTCATCAGGGTCATACATTCGCAGTTCTAACATACATGTTGACCTGATCGAGGGTTTTTTCTGCTATGGATCACGTAGTAAAGTGGTACCACACTGAATCATTCAGTTAAACCTGGTCTTGATAAATATTTTTGACGATAACGCATGTTAGGTCTGGGTTAGGTCTAGGATTTGCCCTCATCAGGCTCATACTTTCGCATATTTCTTATACTTCATGTATAGATCCTGGGCTGTTTTCTGGTTTGGATCACATAGTAATGTGGTACCACAATGAAACAGTCGATTAAACCTGGTTTCGATCAATATTTTAGAGGATAACGAAAGTTATGTCTAGGTTAGGCCTGGGATTTGCCCTCATCAGACTCATGCTTTCGCATTTTTCACATACTTGTGGAACAGATCCTGGGTTTTTTCTGGTATGGATCACGTAGTAATGTGGTACCACACTGAAACATTCAAATAAACCATGTCTTGATAAATATTTTAGAGGATAACGCATGTTAGGTCTGGGTTAGGTCTAGGATTTGCTCTCGTCGGGCTCATACTTTCGCATATTTCTCATACTTGATGGCTAGATCCTGGGCTATTTCTGGATTGGATCACGTAGTAATGTGGTACCACTCTGAAACAGTCAATTAAACCTGGTTTCGATCAATATTTTAGAGGATAACGCATGTTAGGTCTGGTATAGGTCTGAGATTTGCCCTCATCAGGCTCATACTTTCGCGATTTTCACATACTTGTTGAACAGATCCTGGGTTTTTTTCTGGTTTGGATCACGTAGTAGTGTGGTACCATACTGAAACTGTCCATTAAACCTGGTCTCGATGAATAATTTTGAGGATAACGCATGTTAGGTTTGGGTTAGGTCTAGGATTTGCCCTCGTCAGGCTCATACTTTCGCATATTTCTCATACTTCATGGCTAGATCCTGGGCTGTTTCAGGATTGTATCACGTAGTAATGTGGTACCACGCTGAAGCAGTCTATTAAACCTGGTTTCAATCAATATTTTTGAGGATAACGCATGTTAGGTCTAGGTAAGGCCTGTGATTTTCACTCATCAGACTCATTCTTTCGCATTCTTCACATACCTGTTGAACGGATCCTGGGTTTTTTCTGGTTTGGATCACGTAGTAATGTGGGACCACACTGAACCAATCAATTAAACCTGGTCTTGATAAATATTTTAGAGGATAACGCATGTTAGGTCTGGGTTAGGTCTAGGATTTGCCCACATCAGGCTCATACTTTCGCATATTTCTCATACTTCATGGCTAGATCCGGGGCTGTTTCTGGATTGTATCACGTAGTAATGTGGTACCACGCTGAAACAGTCAATTAAACCTTGTTTCGATCAATATTTTAGAGGATAACGTAAGTTAGGGCTGGGATAGGTCTGGGATTTGCCCTCATCAGACTCATGCTTTCGCATTTTTCACATACTTGTTGAACAGATCCTGGGTTTTTTCTGGTATGGATCACGTAGTAATGTGGTACCATACTGAAACATTCAGTTAAACCTGGTCTTGATAAATATTTTTGAGGATAACGCATGTTAGGTCTGGGTTAGGTCTAGGATTTGCCCTCGTCAGGCTCATACTTTCGCATATTTCTTATACTTCATGGATAGATCCTGGGCTATTTTCTGGTTTGGATCACATAGTAATGTGGTACCACACTGAAACAGTCGATTAAACCAGGTTTCGATCAATATTTTTGAGGATAGCGCATGTTAGGTCTAGGTTAGGCCTGGGATTTTCACTCATCAGACTCATTCTTTCGCATTCTTCACATACTTGTTGAACGGATCCTGGGTTTTTTCTGGTTTGGATCACGTAGTAATGTGGGACCACACTGAAACAATCAATTAAACCTGGTCTTGATAAATATTTTAGAGGATAACGCATGTTAGGTCTGGGTTAGGCCTGGGATTTGCCCTCGTCAGGGTCATACTTTCGCAGTTCTAACATACATGTTGACCTGATCGAGGGTTTTTTCTGCTTTGGATCACGTAGTAAAGTGGTACGACACTGAAACAGTCCACTAAACCTGGGTTGGATCAATATTTTAGAGGATAATGCATGTTAGGTCTAGGTTAGCCCTGAGATTTTCACTCATCAGACTCATACTTTCGCATTCTTCAGATACCTGTTGAACGGATCCTGGGTTTTTTCTGGTATGGTTCACGTAGTAATGTGGTACCATACTGAAACATTCAGTTAAACCTGGTCTTGACAAATATTTTTGAGGATAACGCATGTTAGGTCTGGGTTAGGCCTGGGATTTGCCCTCATCAGGGTCATACATTCGCAGTTCTAACATACATGTTGACCTGATCGAGGGTTTTTTCTGCTATGGATCACGTAGTAAAGTGGTACCACACTGAATCATTCAGTTAAACCTGGTCTTGATAAATATTTTTGAGGATAACGCATGTTAGGTCTGGGTTAGGTCTAGGATTTGCCCTCATCAGGCTCATACTTTCGCATATTTCTTATACTTCATGTATAGATCCTGGGCTATTTTCTGGTTTGGATCACATAGTAATGTGGTACCACAATGAAACAGTCGATTAAACCTGGTTTCGATCAATATTTTAGAGGATAATGAAAGTTATGTCTAGGTTAGGCCTGGGATTTGCCCTCATCAGACTCATGCTTTCGCATTTTTCACATACTTGTTTAACAGATCCTGGGTTTTTTCTGGTATGGATCACGTAGTAATGTGGGACCACACTGAAACATTCAGTTAAACCTGGTCTTGATAAATATTTTTGAGGATAACGCATGTTAGGTCTGGGATAGGTCTGGGATTTGCCCTCATCAGACTCATACCTTCGCACACTTCACATACTCGTTGAACAGATCCTGGGTTATTTTCTGGTTTGGATCACATAGTAATGAGGTACCACACTCAAACAGTCGATTAAACCAGGTTTCGATTAATATTTTTGAGGATAACGCATGTTACGTCTAGGTTAGGCCTGGGATTTTCACTCATCAGACTCCTACTTTCGCATACTTCTCATACTTGTTGAACGGATCCTGGGCTATTTCTGGATTGGATCACGTAGTAATGTGGTACCACACTGAAACTGTCAATTAAACCAGGTTTTGATGAATATTTTAGAGAATAATTCATGTTAGGTCTAGGTTAGGTCTAGGATTTGCTCTCATCAGGCTCATTCTTTCGCATATTTCTCATACTTGATGGCTAGATCCTGGGCTTTCTCTGGATTGCATCACGTAGTAATGAAGTACAACACTGAAACACTCAACTAACCTGGTTTCGATCAATATTATTGAGGATAACGCATGTTAGGTCTAGGTTAAGCCTGGGATTTACTCTCATCAGGGTCATACTTTCGCAGTTTTAACATACATGTTGACCTGATCGAGGGTTTTTTCTGCTTTGGATCACGTAGTAATGCGGTACCACACTGAAACATTCAATTAAACCTGGTCTTGATAAATATTTTAGAGGATAACGCATGTTAGGTCTGGGTTAGGTCTAGGATTTGCCCTCATCAGGCTCACACTTTCGCATATTTCTCATACTTCATGGCTGGATCCTGGGCTATTTCTGGATTGTATCACATAGTAATGTGGTACCACGCTGAAACAATCGATTCAACCTGGTTTCGATCAATATTTTAGAGGATAACGCAAGTTAAGTCTGGGAAAGTTCTGGGATTTGCCCTCATCAGGGTCATACTTTCGCATATTTCTCATACTTCATGGCTAGATCCTGGGCTTTTTCTGGATTGCATCACGTAGTAATGAAGTACAACACTGAAACAGTCAATTAAACCTGGTTTCCATCAATATTTTAGAGGACAACGCATGTTAGGTCTAGGTTAGGCCTGGGATTTGCCCTCATCAAGGTCATACTTTCACAGTTTTAACATGCATGTTGACCTGATCGAGGGTTTTTTCCGCATTGAATCACGTAGTAAAGTGGTACCACACTGAAGCAGTCCATTAAACCTAGTTTGGATCAATATTTTAGAGGATAATGCATGTTAGGTCTAGGCTAGCCCTGAGATTTTCACTCATCAGACTCATACTTTCGCATATTTCTTATACTTCATGGATAGATCCTGGGCTATTTTCTGGATTGTATCACATAGTAATGTGGTACCACGCTGAAACAGTCGATTCAACCTGGTTTCGATCAATATTTTAGAGGATAACGCAAGTTATGTCTGGGAAAGTTCTGGGATTTGCCCTCATCAGGCTCATACTTTCGCATATTTCTTGTACTTCATGGCTAGATCCTGGGCTTTTTCTGGATTGTATCACATAGTAATGTGGTACCACGCTGAAACAGTCAATTAAACCTGGTTTCGATCAATATTTTAGAGGATAACGCACGTTAGGTCTGGGATAGGTCTGGGATTCGCCCTCATCAGGCTCATACTTTCGCATTCTTCACATACTTGTTGAACGGATCTTGGGTTTTTTCTGGTGTGGATCACGTAGTAATGTGGTACCACACTGATACAATCAATTAAACCTGGTCTTGATAAATATTTTAGAGGATAACGCATGTTAGGTCTCGGTTAGGTCTAGGATTCGCCCTCATCAGGCTCATACTTTCGCATATTTCTCATACTTCATGGCTGGATCCTGGGCTATTACTGGTTTGGATCACGTAGTAATGTGGTCCCACACTGAAACAGTCAATTAAACCTGGTTTCGATCAATATTTTAGAGAATAATTCATGTTAGGTCTGGGTTAGGTCTGGGATTTGCTCTCATCAGGCTCATTCTTTCGCATATTCCTCGTACCTGATGGCTAGATCCTGGGCTTCTTCTGGATTGCATCACGTAGTAATGAAGTACAACACTGAAACAGTCAATTAAACCTGGTTTCGATAAATATTTTAGAGAATAATTCATGTTAGGTCTAGGTTAGGCCTGGGATTTGCCCTCATCAGGGTCATACTTTCACAGTTCTAACATACATGTTGACCTGATCGAGGGTTTTTTCTGCTTTGGATCACGTAGTAAAGTGGTACCACACTGAAACAGTCCACTAAACCTAGTTTGGATCGATATTTTAGAGGATAATGCATGTTAGGTCTAGGCTAGCCCTGAGATTTTCACTCATCAGACTCATGCTTTCGCATTTTTCACATATTTGTTGAACGGATCCTGGGATTTTTCTGGTATGGTTCACGTAGTAATGTGGTACCACACTGAAACAATCAATTAAACCAGGTCTTGATAAATATTTTAGATGATAACGCATGTTAGGTCTGGGTTAGGTCTAGGATTTGCCCTCATCAGGCTCATACTTTCGCATATTTCTTATACTTCATGGATAGATCCTGGGCTATTTTCTGGTTTGGATCACATAGTAATGTGGTACCACACTGAAACAGTCGATTAAACCAGGTTTCGATCAATATTCTTGAGGATAACGCATTTTTGGTCTAGGTAAGTCCTGGCATTTTCAGTGATCAGACTCATTCTTTCGCATTCTTCACATACCTGTTGAACGGATCCTGGGTTTTTTCTGGTTTGGATCACGTAGTAATGTGGGACCACACTGAAGCAATCAATTAAACCTGGTCTTGATAAATATTTTAGAGGATAACGCATGCTAGGTCTGGGTTAGGTCTAGGATTTGCTCTCGTCAGGCTCATACTTTCGCATATTTCTCATACTTGATGGCTAGATCCTGGGCTTTTTCTGGATTGCATCACGTAGTAATGAAGTACAACACTGAAACAATCAATTAAACCTGGTTTCCATCAATATCTTAGAGGACAACGCAAGTTAGGTCTGGGATAGGTCTGGGATTTGCCCTCATCAGACTCATACGTTCGCGTTTTTCACATACTTGTTGAACGGATCCTGGGTTTTTTCTGGTTTGGATCACGTAGTAATGTGGTACCACACTGAAACATGCAAATAAACCAGGTCTTGATAAATATTTTAGATGATAACGCATGTTAGGTCTGGGTTAGGTCTAGGATTTGCCCTCATCAGGCGCATACTTTCGCATATTTCTCATACTTCATGGCTAGATCCTGGGCTATTTCTGGATTGGATCACGTAGTAATGTGGTACCACACTGAAACAGTCACTTAAACCTGGTTTCGATCAATATTTTAGAGGACAATGCAAGTTAGGTCTGGGATAGGTCTGCGATTTGCCCACATCTGGGTTATACTTTCGCATTTTTCACATACTTGTTGAACAGATCCTGGGTTTTTTCTGGTTTGGATCGCGCAGTAATGTGGTACCACACTGAAACAGCCCACTAAACCTGGTTTCGATCAATATTTTACAGGATAACGAAAGGTATGTCTAGGTTAGGCTTGGGATTTGCCCTCATCAGACTCATGCTTTCGCATTTTTCACATACTTGTTGAACAGATCCTGGGTTTTTTCTGGTATGGATCACGTAGTAATGTGGGACCACACTGAAACATTCAGTTAAACCTGGTCTTGATAAATATTTTAGAGGATAACGCATGTTAGGTCTGAGTTAGGTCTAGGATTTGCTCTCGTCAGGCTCATACTTTCGCATATTTCTCATACCTCATGGCTAGATCCTGGGCTATTTCTGGATTGGATCACGTAGTAATGTGGTACCACTCTGAAACAGTCAATTAAACCTGGTTTCGATCAATATTTTAGAGGATAACGCATGTTAGGTCTGGTATAGGTCTGAGATTTGCCCTCATCAGGCTCATACTTTCGCGATTTTCACATACTTGTTGAACAGGTCCTGGGTTTTTTTCTGGTATGGATCACGTAGTAGTGTGGTACCATACTGAAACTGTCCATTAAACCTGGTCTCGATGAATATTTTTGAGGATAACGTATGTTAGGTCTAGGTTAGGCCGAGGATTTTCACTCATCAGACTCATACTTTCGCATTCTTCACATACTTGTTGAACGGATCCTGGGTTTTTTCTGGTTTGGATCAGGTAGTAATGTGGGACCACACTAAAACAGTCAATTAAACCTGGTTTCGATCAATATTTTAGTGGATAACGCAAGTTAGGTCTGGGATAGGTCTGGGATTCGCCCTCATCAGGCTCATACTTTCGCGTTTTTCACATACTTGTTGAACAGATCCTCGGTTTTTTCTGGTTTGGATCGCGCAGTAATGTGGTACCACACTGAAACAGCCCACTAAACCTGGTTTCGATCAATATTTTACAGGATAACGAAAGGTATGTCTAGGTTAGGCTTGGGATTTGCCCTCATCAGACTCATGCTTTCGCATATTTCTTATACTTCATGGATAGATCCTGGGCTATTTTCTGGTTTGGATCACATAGTAATGTGGTACCACACTGAAACAGTCGATTAAACCAGGTTTCAATCAATATTTTTGAGGATAACGCATTTTAGGTCTAGGTAAGGCCTGGGATTTTCACTCATCAGACTCATTCTTTCGCATTCTTCACATACCTGTTGAACGGATCCTGGGTTTTTTCTGGTTTGGATCACGTAGTAATGTGGGACCACACTGAACCAATCAATTAAACCTGGTCTTGATAAATATTTTAGAGGATAACGCATGTGAGGTCTGGGTTAGGTCTAGGATTTGCCCACATCAGGGTCATACTTTCGCATATTTCTCATACTTCATGGCTAGATCCTGGGCTGTTTCTGGATTGTATCACGTAGTAATGTGGTACCACGCTGAAACAGTCAATTAAACCTTGTTTCGATCAATATTTTGGAGGATATCGCAAGTTAGGGCTGGGATAGGTCTGGGATTTGCCCTCATCAGACTCATGCTTTCGCATTTTTCACATACTTGTTGAACAGATCCTGGGTTTTTTCTGGTATGGATCACGTATTAATGTGGTACCATACTGAAACATTCAGTTAAACCTGGTCTTGATAAATATTTTTGAGGATAACGCATGTTAGGACTGGGTTAGGTCTAGGATTTGCCCTCGTCAGGCTCTTACTTTCGCATATTTCTTATACTTCATGGATAGATCTTGGGCTATTTTCTGGTTTGGATCACATAGTAATGTGGTACCACACTGAAACTGTCGATTAAACCAGGTTTCGATCAATATTTTTGAGGATAACGCATGTTAGGTCTAGGTTAGGCCTGGGATTTTCACTCATCAGACTCATTCTTTCGCATTCTTCACATACTTGTTGAATGGATCCTGGGTTTTTTCTGGTTTGGATCACGTAGTAGTGTGGGACCACACTGAAACAATCAAATAAACCTGGTCTTGATAAATATTTTAGAGGATAACGCATGTTAGGTCTGGGTTAGGCCTGGGATTTGCCCTCATCAGGGTCATACTTTCGCAGTTCTAACATACATGTAGACCTGATCGAGGGTTTTTTCTGCTTTGGATCAGGTAGTAAAGTGGCACGACACTGAAACAGTCCACTAAACCTGGTTTGGATCAATATTTTAGAGGATAATGCATGTTAGGTCTAGATTCGCCCTGAGATTTTCACTCATCAGACTCATACTTTCGCATTCTTCAGATACCTGTTGAACGGATCCTGGGTTTTTTCTGGTATGGTTCACGTAGTAATGTGGTACCATACTGAAACATTCAGTTAAACCTGGTCTTGACAAATATTTTTGAGGATAACGCATGTTAGGTCTGGGTTAGGCCTGGGATTTGCCATCATCAGGGCCATACATTCGCAGTTCTAACATACATGTTGACCTGATCGAGGGTTTTTTCTGCTATGGATCACGTAGTAAAGTGGTACCACACTGATTCATTCAGTTAAACCTGGTCTTGATAAATATTTTTGAGGATAACGCATGTTAGGTCTGGGTTAGGACTAGGATTTGCCCTCATCAGGCTCATACTTTCGCATATTTCTTATACTTCATGTATAGATCCTGGGCTATTTTCTGGTTTGGATCACATAGTAATGTGGTACCACAATGAAACAGTCGATTAAACCTGGTTTCGATCAATATTTTGGAGGATAACGAAAGTTATGTCTAGGTTAGGCCTGGGATTTGCCCTCATCAGACTCATGCTTTCGCATTTTTCACATACTTGTTGAACAGATCCTGGGTTTTTTCTGGTATGGATCACGTAGTAATGTGGGACCACACTGAGACATTCAGTTAAACCTGGTCTTGATAAATATTGTTGAGGATAACGCATGTTAGGTCTGGGTTAGGTCTAGGATTTGCCCTCATCAGGCTCATACTTTCGCATATTTCTTATACTTCATGTATAGATCCTGGCCTATTTTCTGGTTTGGATCACATAGTAGTGTGGTACCACAATGAAACAGTCGATTAAACCTGGTTTCGATCAATATTTTAGAGGATAACGAAAGTTATGTCTAGGTTAGGCCTGGGATTTGCCCTCATCAGACTCATGCTTTCGCATTTTTCACATACTTGTTGAACAGATCCTGGGTTTTTTCTGGTATGGATCACGTAGTAATGTGGGACCACACTGAAACATTCAGTTAAACCTGGTCTTGATAAATATTTTTGAGGATAACGCATGTTAGGTCTGGGATAGGTCTGGGATTTGCCCTCATCAGACTCATACTTTCGCACACTTCACATACTCGTTGAACAGATCCTGGGTTATTTTCTGGTTTGGATCACATCGTTATGTGGTACCACACAGAAACAGTCGATTAAACCAGGTTTCGATCAATATTCTTGAGGATAACGCATGTTAGGTCTAGGTAAGGCCTGGGATTTTCACAAATCAGACTCATTCTTTCGCATTCTTCACACACCTGTTGAACGGGTCCTGGGTTTTTTCTGGTTTGGATCACGTAGTAATGTTGGACCATACTGAAACAATCAATTAAACCTGGGCTTGATAAATATTTTAGAGGATAACGCATGTTAGGTTTGGGTTAGGTCTAGGATTTGCCCTCGTCAGGCTCATACTTTCGCATATTTCTCATACTTCATGGGTAGATCCTGGGCTGTTTCAGGATTGTGTCACGTATTAATGTGGTACCACGCTGAAACAGTCTATTAAACCTGGTTTCAATCAATATTTTTGAGGATAACGCATGTTAGGTCTAGGTAAGGCCTGGGATTTTCACTCATCAGACTCATTCTTTCGCATTCTTCACATACCTGTTGAACGGATCCTGGGTTTTTTCTGGTTTGGATCACGTAGTAATGTGGGACCACACTGAACCAATCAATTAAACCTGGTCTTGATAAATATTTTAGAGGATAACGCATGTTAGGTCTGGGTTAGGTCTAGGATTTGCCCACATCAGGCTCATACTTTCGCATATTTCTCATACTTCATGGCTAGATCCTGGGCTGTTTCTGGATTGTATCACGTAGTAATGTGGTACCACGCTGAAACAGTCAATTAAGCCTTGTTTCGATCAATATTTTAGAGGATAACGCAAGTTAGGTCTGGGATAGGTCTGGGATTTGCCCTCAACAGTCTCATGCTTCCGCATTTTTCACATACTTGTTGAACAGATCCTGGGTTTTTTCTGGTATGGATCACGTAGTAATGTGGTACCATACTGAAACATTCAGTTAAACCTGGTCTTGATTAATATTTTTGAGGATAACGCATGTTAGGTCTGGGTTAGGTCTAGGATTTGCCCTCATCAGACTCATACTTTCGCACACTTCACATACTCGTTGAACAGATCCTGGGTTATTTTCTGGTTTGGATCACGTAGTAATGTGGTACCACGCTGAAACAGTCTATTAAACCTGGTTTCAATCAATATTTTTGAGGATAACGAAAGTTATGTCTAGGTTAGGCCTGGGATTTTCACTCATCCGACTCATTCTTTCGCATTCTTCACATACTTGTTGAACGGATCCTGGGTTTTTTCTAGTTTGGATCACGTAGTAATGTGGGACCACACTGAACCAATCAATTAAACCTGGTCTTGATAAATATTTTAGAGGATAACGCATGTTAGGTCTGGGTTAGGTCTAGGATTTGCCCACATCAGGCTCATACTTTCGCATATTTCTTATACTTCATGGATAGATCCTGGGCTATTTTCTGGTTTGGATCACATAGTAATGTGGTACCACACTGAAACAGTCGATTAAACCAGGTTTCGATCAATATTTTTGAGGATAACGCATGTTAGGTCTAGGTTAGGCCTGGGATTTTCACTCATCCGACTCATTCTTTCGCATTCTTCACATACTTGTTGAACGGATCCTGGGTTTTTTCTAGTTTGGATCACGTAGTAATGTGGGACCACACTGAAACAATCAATTAAACCTGGTCTTGAAAAATATTTTAGAGGATAACGCATGTTAGGTCTGGGTTAGGCCTGGGATTTGCCCTCATCAGGGTCATACTTTCGCAGTTCTAACATACATGTTGACCTGATCGAGGGATTTTTCTGCTTTGGATCACGTAGTAAAGTGGTACGACACTGAAACAGTCCACTAAACCTGGTTTGGATCAATATTTTAGAGGATAATGCATGTTAGGTCTAGGTTAGCCCTGAGATTTTCACTCATCAGACTCATACTTTCGCATTCTTCAGATACCTGTTGAACGGATCCTGGGTTTTTTCTGGTATGGTTCACGTAGTAATGTGGGACCACACTGAAACATTCAGTTAAACCTGGTCTTGATAAATATTGTTGAGGATAACGCATGTTAGGTCTGGGTTAGGTCTAGGATTTGCCCTCATCAGGCTCATACTTTCGCATATTTCTTATACTTCATGTATAGATCCTGGGCTATCTTCTGGTTTGGATCACATAGTAATGTGGTACCACAATGAAACAGTCGATTAAACCTGGTTTCGATCAATATTTTAGAGGATAACGAAAGTTATGTCTAGGTTAGGCCTGGGATTTGCCCTCATCAGACTCATGCTTTCGCATTTTTCACATACTTGTTGAACAGATCCTGGGTTTTTTCTGGTATGGATCACGTAGTAATGTGGGACCACACTGAAACATTCAGTTAAACCTGGTCTTGATAAATATTTTTGAGGATAACGCATGTTAGGTCTGGGATAGGACTGGGATTTGCCCTCATCAGACTCATACTTTCGCACACTTCACATACTCGTTGAACAGATCCTGGGTTATTTTCTGGTTTGGATCACGTAGTAATGTGGTACCACGCTGAAACAGTCAATTAAACCTTGTTTCGATCAATATTTTAGAGGATAACGCAAGTTAGGTCTGAGATAGGTCTGGGATTTGCCCTCATCAGACTCATGCTTTCGCATTTTTCACATACTTGTTGAACAGATCCTGGGTTTTTTCTGGTATGGATCATGTAGTAATGTGGTACCATACTGAAACATTCGGTTAAACCTGGTCTTGATTAATATTTTTGAGGATAACGCATGTTAGGTCTGGGTTAGGTCTAGGATTTGCCCTCGTCAGGCTCATACTTTCGCATATTTCTTATACTTCATGGATAGATCCTGGGCTATTTTCTGGTTTGGATCACATAGTAATGTGGTACCACACTGAAACAGTCGATTAAACCAGGTTTCGATCAATATTTTTGAGGATAACGCATGTTAGGTCTAGGTTAGGCCTGGGATTTTCACTCATCCGACTCATTCTTTCGCATTCTTCACATACTTGTTGAACGGATCCTGGGTTTTTTCTGGTTTGGATCACGTAGTAATGTGGGACCACACTGAAACAATCAATTAAACCTGGTCTTGATAAATATTTTAGAGGATAACGCATGTTAGGTCTGGGTTAGGCCTGGGATTTGCCCTCATCAGGGTCATACTTTCGCAGTTCTAACATACATGTTGACCTGATCGAGGGTTTTTTCTGCTTTGGATCACGTAGTAAAGTGGTACGACACTGAAACAGTCCACTAAACCTGGTTTGGATCAATATTTTAGAGGATAATGCATGTTAGGTCTAGGTTAGCCCTGAGATTTTCACTCATCAGACTCATACTTTCGCATTCTTCAGATACCTGTTGAACGGATCCTGGGTTTTTTCTGGTATGGTTCACGTAGTAATGTGGTACCATACTGAAACATTCAGTTAAACCTGGTCTTGACAAATATTTTTGAGGATAACGCATGTTAGGTCTGGGTTAGGCCTGGGATTTGCCCTCATCAGGGTCATACATTCGCAGTTCTAACATACATGTTGACCTGATCGAGGGTTTTTTCTGCTATGGATCACGTAGTAAAGTGGTACCACACTGAATCATTCAGTTAAACCTGGTCTTGATAAATATTTTTGAGGATAATGCATGTTAGGTCTGGGTTAGGTCTAGGATTTGCCCTCATCAGGCTCATACTTTCGCATATTTCTTATACTTCATGTATAGATCCTGGGCTATTTTCTGGTTTGGATCACATAGTAATGAGGTACCACACTCAAACAGTCGATTAAACCAGGTTTCGATCAATATTTTTGAGGATAACGCATGTTAGGTCTGGGTTAGGTCTAGGATTTGCCCTCATCAGGCTCACACCTTCGCATATTTCTCATACTTCATGGCTAGATCCTGGGCTGTTTCTGGATTGTATCACATAGTAATGTGGTACCACGCTGAAACAGTCGATTCAACCTGGTTTCGATCAATATTTTAGAGGATAACGCAAGTTAAGTCTGGGAAAGTTCTGGGATTTGCCCTCATCAGGCTCATACTTTCGCATATTTCTCATACTTCATGGCTAGATCCTGGGCTTTTTCTGGATTGCATCACGTAGTAATGAAGTACAACACTGAAACAGTCAATTAAACCTGGTTTCCATCAATATTTTAGAGGACAACGCATGTTAGGTCTAGGTTAGGCCTGGGATTTGCCCTCATCAAGGTCATACTTTCACAGTTTTAACATACATGTTGACCTGATCGAGGGTTTTTTCCGCTTTGAATCACGTAGTAAAGTGGTACCACACTGAAACAGTCGATTAAACCAGCTTTCGATCAATATTTTAGAGGACAACGCATGTTAGGTCTAGGTTAGGCCTGGGATTTGCCCTCATCAAGGTCATACTTTCACAGTTTTAACATGCATGTTGACCTGATCGAGGGTTTCTTCCGCTTTGAATCACGTAGTAAAGTGCTACCACACTGAAGCAGTCCATTAAACCCGGTTTGGATCAATATTTTAGAGGATAACGCATGTTAGGTCTCGGTTAGGTCTAGGATTTGCCCTCATCAGGCTCATACTTTCGCATATTTCTCATACTTCATGGCTGGATCCTGGGCTATTACTGGTTTGGATCACGTAGTAATGTGGTCCCACACTGAAACAGTCAATTAAACCTGGTTTCGATCAATATTTTAGAGAATAATTCATGTTAGGTCTGGGTTAGGTCTGGGATTTGCTCTCACCAGGCTCATTCTTTCGCATATTTCTCGTAACTGATGGCTAGATCCTGGGCTTTTTCTGGATTGCATCACGTAGTAATGAAGTACAACACTGAAACAGTCAATTAAACCTGGTTTCGATAAATATTTTAGAGAATAATTCATGTTAGGTCTAGGTTAGGCCTGGGATTTGCCCTCATCAGGGTCATACTTTCACAGTTCTAACATACATGTTGACCTGATCGAGGGTTTTTTCTGCTTTGGATCACGTAGTAAAGTGGTACCACACTGAAACAGTCCACTAAACCTAGTTTGGATCAATATTTTAGAGTATAATGCATGTTAGGTCTAGGCTAGCCCTGAGATTTTCACTCATCAGACTCATGCTTTCGCATTTTTCACATACTTGTTGAACGGATCCTGGGATTTTTCTGGTATGGTTCACGTAGTAATGTGGTACCACACGGAAACAATCAATTAAACCAGGTCTTGATAAATATTTTAGATGATAACGCATGTTAGGTCTGGGTTAGGTCTAGGATTTGCCCTCTTCAGGCTCATACTTTCGCATATTTCTTATACTTCATGGATAGATCCTGGGCTATTTTCTGGTTTGGATCACATAGTAATGTGGTACCACACTGAAACAGTCGATTAAACCAGGTTTCGATCAATATTCTTGAGGATAACGCATGTTAGGTCTAGGTAAGTCCTGGGATTTTCACTCATCAGACTCATTCTTTCGCATTCTTCACATACCTGTTGAACGGATCCTGGGTTTTTTCTGGTTTGGATCACGTAGTAATGTGTGACCACACTGAAGCAATCAATTAAACCTGGTCTTGACAAATATTTTAGAGGTTAACGCATGCTAGGTCTGGGTTAGGTCTAGGATTTGCTCTCGTCAGGCTCATACTTTCGCATATTTCTCATACTTGATGGCTAGATCCCGGGCTTTTTGTGGATTGCATCACGTAGTAATGAAGTACAACACTGAAACAATCAATTAAACCTGGTTTCCATCAATATCTTAGAGGACAACGCAAGTTAGGTCTGGGATAGGTCTGGGATTTGCCCTCATCAGACTCATACGTTCGCGTTTTTCACATACTTGTTGAACGGATCCTGGGTTTTTTCTGGTTTGGATCACGTAGTAATGTGGTACCACACTGAAACATTCAAATAAACCAGGTCTTGATAAATATTTTAGATGATAACGCATGTTAGGTCTGGGTTAGGTCTAGGATTTGCCCTCATCAGGCGCATACTTTCGCATATTTCTCATACTTCACGGATAGATCCTGGGCTATTTTCTGGTTTGGATCACATAGTAATGCGGTACCACACTGAAACAGTCGATTAAACCAGGTTTCGATCAATATTCTTGAGGATAACGCATGTTAGGTCTAGGTAAGGCCTGGGATTTTCACTCATCAGACAAATTCTTTCGCATTCTTCACATACGTGTTGAACGGATCCTGGGTTTTTTCTGGATTGGATCACGTAGTAATGTGGGACCACACTGAAACAATCAATTAAACCTGGTCTTGATAAATATTTTAGAGGATAACGCATGTTAGGTCTGGGTTAGGTCTAGGATTTGCTCTCGTCAGGCTCATACTTTCGTATATTTCTCATACTTGATGGCTAGATCCTGAGCTTTTTCTGGATTGCATCTCGTAGTAATGAAGTACAACACTGAAACAGTCAATTAAACCTGGTTTCCATCAATATCTTAGAGGACAACGCAAGTTAGGTCTGGGATAGGTCTGGGATTTGCCCTCATCAGACTCATACGTTCGCGTTTTTCACATACTTGTTGAACGGATCCTGGGTTTTTTCAGGTTTGGATCACGTAGTAATGTGGTACCACACTGAAACATTCAAATAAACCAGGTCTTGATAAATATTTTAGAGGATAACGCATGTTAGGTTTGGGTTAGGTCTAGGATTTGCCCACATCAGGCTCATACTTTCGCATATTTCTCATACTTCATGGCTAGATCCTGGGCTGTTTCTGGATTGTATCATGTAGTAATGTGGTACCACGCTGAAACAGTCAATTAAACCTTGTTTCGATCAATATTTTAGAGGATAACGCAAGTTAGGTCTGGGATAGGTCTGGTATTCGCCCTCATCAGGCTCATACTTTCGCACACTTCACAGACTTGTTTAACAGATCCTGGGTTTTTTCTGGTTTGGTTCACGTAGTAATGTGGTACCACACTGAAACATTCAGTTAAACCTGGTCTTGATATATATTTTTGAGGATAACGCATGTTAGGTCTGGGTTAGGTCTAGGATTTGCCCTCATCAGGCTCATACTTTCGCATATTTCTTATACTTCATGGATAGATCCTGGGCTATTTTCTGGTTTGGATCACATAGTAATGTGGTACCACACTGAAACATTCAGTTAAACCTGGTCTGGATAAATATTTTTGAGGATAACGCATGTTAGGTTTGGGTTAGGTCTAGGATTTGCTCTCGTCAGGCTCATACTTTCGTATATTTCTCATACTTGATGGCTAGATCCTGAGCTTTTTCTGGATTGCATCTCGTAGTAATGAAGTACAACACTGAAACAGTCAATTAAACCTGGTTTCCATCAATATCTTAGAGGACAACGCAAGTTAGGTCTGGGATAGGTCTGGGATTTGCCCTCATCAGACTCATACGTTCGCGTTTTTCACATACTTGTTGAACGGATCCTGGGTTTTTTCAGGTTTGGATCACGTAGTAATGTGGTACCACACTGAAACATTCAGTTAAACCTGGTCTTGATATATATTTTTGAGGATAACGCATGTTAGGTCTGGGTTAGGTCTAGGATTTGCCCTCATCAGGCTCATACTTTCGCATATTTCTTATACTTCATGGATAGATCCTGGGCTATTTTCTGGTTTGGATCACATAGTAATGTGGTACCACACTGAAACATTCAGTTAAACCTGGTCTGGATAAATATTTTTGAGGATAACGCATGTTAGGTTTGGGTTAGGTCTAGGATTTGCCCTCATCAGGCTCATACTTTCGCATTTTTCACATACTTGTTGAAAAGATCCTGGCTTTTTCTGGTGTGGATCGCGCAGTAATGTGGTACCACACTGAAACAGCCCACTATACCTGGTTTCGATCAATATTTTAGAGGATAACGAAAGTTATGTCTAGGTTAGGCCTGGGATTTGCCCTCATCAGACTCATACGTTCGCGTTTTTCACATACTTTTTGAACGGATCCTGGGTTTTTTCTGGTTTGGATCACGTAGTAATGTGGTACCACACTGAAACATTCAAATAAACCAGGTCTTGATAAATATTTTAGATGATAACGCATGTTAGGTCTGGGATAGCTCTGGGATTCGCCCTCACCAGGCTCATACTTTCGCACACTTTACAGACTCATTTAACAGATCCTGGGTTTTTTCTGGTTTGGTTCACGTAGTAATGTGGTACCACACTGAAACATTCAGATAAACCTGGTCTTGATCAATATTTTAGAGGATAACGCATGTTAGGTTTGGGTTAGGTCTAAGATTTGCCCTCATCAGGCTCATACTTTCGCATTTTTCACATACTTGTTGAACAGATCCTGGCTTTTTCTGGTGTGGATCGCGCAGTAATGTGGTACCACACTGAAACAGCCCACTAAACCTGGTTTCGATCAATATTTTAGAGGATAACGAAAGTTATGTCTAGGTTAGGCCTGGGATTTGCCCGCATCAGACTCATGCTTTCGCATTTTTCACATACTTGTTGAACAGATCCTGGGTTTTTTCTGGTATGGATCACGTAGTAATGTGGTACCATACTGAAACATTCAGTTAAACCTGGTCTTGATAAATATTTTTGAGGATAACGCATGTTACGTCTGGGTTAGGTCTAGGATTTGCCCTCATCAGGCTCATACTTTCGCATATTTCTTATACTACATGGATAGATCCTGGGCTATTTTCTGGTTTGGATCACATAGTAATGTGGTACCACACTGAAACAGTCGATTAAACCAGGTTTCGATCAATATTTTTGAGGATAACGCATGTTAGGTCTAGGTTAGGCCTGGGATTTTCACTCATCAGACTCATTCTTTCGCATTCTTCACATACTTGTTGAACGGATCCTGGGTTTTTTCTGGTTTGGATCACGTAGTAATGTGGGACCACACTGAAACAATCAATTAAACCTGGTCTTGATAAATATTTTAGAGGATATCGCATGTTAGGTCTGGGTTAGGTCTAGGATTTGCCCTCTTCAGGCTCATACTTTCGCATATTTCTCATACTTGATGGCTAGATCCTGGGCTTTTTCTGGATTGCATCACGTAGTAATGAAGTACAACACTGAAACAATCAATTAAACCTGGTTTCCATCAATATCTTAGAGGACAACGCAAGTTAGGTCTGGGATAGGTCTGGGATTTGCCCTCATGAGACTCATACTTTCGCACACTTCACATACTCGTTGAACAGATCCTGGGTTATTTTCTGGTTTGGATCACATAGTAATGTGGTACCACACTGAAACAGTCGATTAAACCAGGTTTCGATCAATATTTTTGAGGATAACGCATGTTAGGTCTAGGTTAGGCCTGGGATTTTCACTCATCAGACTCATTCTTTCGCATTCTTCACATACTTGTTGAACGGATCCTGGGTTTTTTCTGGTTTGGATCACGTAGTAATGTGGGACCACACTGAAACAATCAATTAAACCTGGTCTTGATAAATATTTTAGAGGATATCGCATGTTAGGTCTGGGTTAGGTCTAGGATTTGCCCTCTTCAGGCTCATACTTTCGCATATTTCTCATACTTGATGGCTAGATCCTGGGCTTTTTCTGGATTGCATCACGTAGTAATGAAGTACAACACTGAAACAGTCAATTAAACCTGGTTTCCATCAATATTTTAGAGGACAACGCATGTTAGGTCTAGGTTAGGCCTGGGATTTGCCCTCATCAAGGTCATACTTTCACAGTTTTAACATACATGTTGACCTGATCGAGGGTTTTTTCCGCTTTGAATCACGTAGTAAAGTGGTACCACACTGAAACAGTCGATTAAACCAGGTTTCGATCAATATTTTTGAGGATAACGCATGTTAGGTCTAGGTTAGGCCTGGGATTTTCACTCATCAGACTCATACTTTCGCATTCTTCACATACTTGTTGAACGGATCTTGGGTTTTTTCTGGTGTGGATCACGTAGTAATGTGGTACCACACTGATACAATCAATTAAACCTGGTTTCCATCAATATTTTAGAGGACAACGCATGTTAGGTCTAGGTTAGGCCTGGGATTTGCCCTCATCAAGGTCATACTTTCACAGTTTTAACATACATGTTGACCTGATCGAGGGTTTTTTCCGCTTTGAATCACGTAGTAAAGTGGTACCACACTGAAACAGTCGATTAAACCAGGTTTCGATCAATATTTTTGAGGATAACGCATGTTAGGTTTGGGTTAGGTCTAGGATTTGCCCTCATCAGGCTCATACTTTCGCATATTTCTCATACTTCATGGCTAGATCCTGGGCTTTTTCTGGATTGTATCACGTACTAATGTGGTACCACGCTGAAACAGTCAATTAAACCTGGTTTCGATCAATATTTTAGAGGATAACGCACGTTAGGTCTGGGATAGGTCTGGGATTCGCCCTCATCAGGCTCATACTTTCGCATTCTTCACATACTTGTTGAACGGATCTTGGGTTTTTTCTGGTGTGGATCAATATACAATCAATTAAACCTGGTCTTGATAAATATTTTAGAGGATAACGCATGTTAGGTCTCGCTTAGGTCTAGGATTTGCCCTCATCAGGCTCATACTTTCGCATATTTCTCATACTTCATGGCTGGATCCTGGGCTATTACTGGTTTGGATCACGTAGTAATGTGGTCCCACACTGAAACAGTCAATTAAACCTGGTTTCGATCAATATTTTAGAGAATAATTCATGTTAGGTCTGGGTTAGGTCTGGGATTTGCTCTCATCAGGCTCATTCTTTCGCATATTTCTCGTACCTGATGGCTAGATCCTGGGCTTTTTCTGGATTGCATCACGTAGTAATGAAGTACAACACTGAAACAGTCAATTAAACCTGGTTTCGATAAATATTTTAGAGAATAATTCATGTCAGGTCTAGGTTAGGCCTGGGATTTGCCCTCATCAGGGTCATACTTTCACAGTTCTAACATACATGTTGACCTGATCGAGGGTTTTTTCTGCTTTGGATCACATAGTAATGTGGTACCACACTGAAACAGTCGATTAAACCAGGTTTCGATCAATATTCTTGAGGATAACGCATGTTAGGTCTAGGTAAGGCCTGGGATTTTCACTCATCAGACAAATTCTTTCGCATTCTTCACATACGTGTTGAACGGATCCTGGGTTTTTTCTGGGTTGGATCACGTAGTAATGTGGGACCACACTGAAACAATCAATTAAACCTGGTCTTGATAAATATTTTAGAGGATAACGCATGTTAGGTCTGGGTTAGGTCTAGGATTTGCTCTCGTCAGGCTCATACTTTCGCATATTTCTCATACTTGATTGCTAGATCCTGGGCTTTTTCTGGATTGCATCTCGTAGTAATGAAGTACAACACTGAAACAGTCAATTAAACCTGGTTTCCATCAATATCTTAGAGGACAACGCAAGTTAGGTCTGGGATAGGTCTGGGATTTGCCCTCATCAGACTCATACGTTCGCGTTTTTCACATACTTGTTGAACGGATCCTGGGTTTTTTCAGGTTTGGATCACGTAGTAATGTGGTACCACACTGAAACATTCAAATAAACCAGGTCTTGATAAATATTTTAGAGGATAACGCATGTTAGGTTTGGGTTAGGTCTAGGATTTGCCCACATCAGGCTCATACTTTCGCATATTTCTCATACTTCATGGCTAGATCCTGGGCTGTTTCTGGATTGTATCACGTAGTAATGTGGTACCATGCTGAAACAGTCAATTAAACCTTGTTTCGATCAATATTTTAGAGGATAACGCAAGTTAGGTCTGGGATAGCTCTGGGATTCGCCCTCATCAGGCTCGTACTTTCGCACACTTCACAGACTCGTTTAACAGATCCTGGGTTTTTTCTGGTTTGGTTCACGTAGTAATGTGGTACCACACTGAAACATTCAGTTAAACCTGGTCTTGATCAATATTTTAGGGTATAACGCATGTTAGGTTTGGGTTAGGTCTAGGATTTGCCCTCATCAGGCTCATACTTTCGCATTTTTCACATACTTGTTGAACAGATCCTGGCTTTTTCTGGTTTGGATCGCGCAGTAATGTGGTACCACACTGAAACAGCCCACTAAACCTGGTTTCGATCAATATTTTAGAGGATAACGAAAGTTATGTCTAGGTTAGGCCTGGGATTTGCCCTCATCAGACTCATACGTTCGCGTTTTTCACATATTTGTTGAACGGATCCTGGGTTTTTTCTGGTTTGGATCACGTAGGAATGTGGTACCACACTGAAACATTCAAATAAACCAGGTCTTGATAAATATTTTAGATGATAACGCATGTTAGGTCTGGGATAGCTCTGGGATTCGCCCTCATCAGGCTCACACTTTCGCACACTTCACAGACTCGTTTAACAGATCCTGGGTTTTTTCTGGTTTGGTTCAAGTAGTAATGTGGTACCACACTGAAACATTCAGTTAAACCTGGTCTTGATCAATATTTTAGAGGATAACGCATGTTAGGTTTGGGTTAGGTCTAGGATTTGCCCTCATCAGCCTCATACTTTCGCATTTTTCACATACTTGTTGAACAGATCCTGGCTTTTTCTGGTTTGGATCGCGCAGTAATGTGGTACCACACTGAAACAGCCCACTAAACCTGGTTTCGATCAATATATTAGAGGATAACGAAAGTTATGTCTAGGTTAGGCCTGGGATTTGCCCTCATCAGACTCATACGTACGCGTTTTTCACATACTTGTTGAACGCATCCTGGGTTTTTTCTGGTTTGGATCACGTAGCAATGTGGTACCACACTGAAACATTCAAATAAACCAGGTCTTGATAAATATTTTAGATGATAACGCATGTTAGGTCTGAGATAGGTCTGGGATTCGCCCTCATCAGGCTCACACTTTCGCACACTTCACAGACTCGTTTAACAGATCCTGGGTTTTTTCTGGTTTGGTTCAAGTAGTAATGTGGTACCACACTGAAACATTCAGTTAAACCTGGTCTTGATCAATATTTTAGAGGATAACGCATGTTAGGTTTGGGTTAGGTCTAGGATTTGCCCTCATCAGGCTCATACTTTCGCATTTTTCGCATACTTGTTGAACAGATCCTGGCTTTTTCTGGTTTGGATCGCGCAGTAATGTGGTACCACACTGAAACAGCCCACTAAACCTGGTTTCGATCAATATTTTAGAGGATAACGAAAGTTATGTCTAGGTTAGGCCTGGGATTTGCCCTCATCAGACTCATGCTTTCGCATTCTTCACATACTTGTTGAGCGGATCCTGGGCTTTTTCTGGTTTGGATCACGTAGTAATGTGGGACCACACTGAAACAATCAATTAAACCTGGTCTTGATAAATATTTTAGAGGATATCGCATGTTAGGTCTGGGTTAGGTCTAGGATTTGCCCTCATCAGGCCCCTACTTTCGCATATTTCTCATACTTCATGGCCAGATCCTGGGCTTTTTCTGGATTGCATCACGTAGTAATGAAGTACAACACTGAAACAGTCAATTAAACCTGGTTTCGATAAATATTTTACAGAATAATTCATGTTAGGTCTAGGTTAGGCCTGGGATTTGCCCTCATCAGGGTCATACTTTCGCAGTTCTAACATACGTGTTGACCTGATCGAGGGTTTTTTCTGCTTTGGATCACGTAGTAAAGTGGTACCACACTGAAACGGTACACTAAACCTGGTTTCGATCAATATTTTAGAGGATAATGCATGTTAGGTCTAGGTTAGCCCTGAGATTTTCACTCATCAGACTCATACTTTCGCATTCTTCAGATACTTGTTGAACGGATCCTGGGTTTTTTTCTGGTATGGTTCACGTAGTAATGTGGTACCACACTGAAACAATCAATTAAACCAGGTCTTGATAAATATTTTAGATGATAACGCATGTTAGGTCTGGGTTAGGTCTAGGATTTGCCCTCATCAGGCTCATACTTTCGCATATTTCTCATACTTCATGGCTAGATCCTGTGCAATTTCTGGATTGGATCACGTAGTAATGTGGTACCACACTGAAACAGTCAATTAAACCTGGTTTCCATCAGTATCTTAGAGGACAACGCAAGTTAGGTCTGGGATAGGTCTGGGATTTGCCCTCATCAGACTCATACGTTCGCGTTTTTCACATACTTGTTGAACGGATCCTGGGTTTTTTCTGGTTTGGGTCACGTAGTAATGTGGTACCACACTGAAACAGTCGATTATACCTGGTCTTGATAAATATTTTAGAGGACAACGCATGTTAGGTCTGGGTTAGGTCTAGGATTTGCCCTCATCAGGGTCATACTTTCGCATTTTTCACATACTTGTTGAACAGATCCTGGGTTTTTTCTGGTATGGATCACGCAGTAATGTGGTACCACACTGAAACATTCAGTTAAACCTGGTCTTGATAAATATTTTTGAGGATAACGCATGTTAGGTCTGGGTTAGGTCTAGGATTTGCCCTCATCAGGCTCATACTTTCGCATATTTCTCATACTTCATGGCTAGATCCTGGGCTATTTCTGGATTGGATCACGTAGTAATGTGGTACCACACTGAAACAGTCAATTAAACCTGGTTTCGAACAATATTTTAGAGGACAATGCAAGTTAGGTCTGGGATAGGTCTGGGATTTGCCCACATTAGGGTCATACTTTCGCATTTTTCACATACTTATTGAATAGATCCTGGCTTTTTTCTGGTATGGATCACGCAGTAATGTGGTACCACACTGAAACATTCAGTTAAACCTGGTCTTGATAAATATTTTTGTGGATAACGCATGTTAGGTCTGGGTTAGGTCTAGGATTTGCCCTAATCAGGCTCATACTTTCGCATATTTCTTATACTTCATGGATAGATCCTGGGCTATTTTCTGGTTTGGATCACATAGTAATGTGGTACCACACTGAAACAGTCGATTAAACCAGGTTTCGATCAATATTCTTGAGGATAACGCATGTTAGGTCTAGGTAAGGCCTGGGATTTTCACACATCAGACTCATTCTTTCGCATTCTTCACATACCTGTTGAACGGATCCTGGGTTTTTTCTGGTTTGGATCACGTAGTAATGTGGGACCACACTGAAACAATCAATTAAACCTGGTCTTGATAAATATTTTAGAGGATAACGCATGTTAGGTCTGGGTTAGGTCTAGGATTTGCTCTCGTCAGGCTCATACTTTCGCATATTTCTCATACTTGATGGCTAGATCCTGGGCTTTTTCTGGATTGCATCACGTAGTAATGACGTACAACACTGAAACAGTCAATTAAACCTGGTTTCCATCAGTATCTTAGAGGACAACGCAAGTTAGGTCTGGGATAGGTCTGGGATTTGCCCTCATCAGACTCATACGTTCGCGTTTTTCACATACTTGTTGAACGGATCCTGGGTTTTCTCTGGTTTGGATCACGTAGTAATGTGGTACCACACTGAAACATTCAAATAAACCAGGTCTTGATAAATATTTTAGAGGATAACGCATGTTAGGTTTGGGTTAGGTCTAGGATTTGCCCACATCAGGCTCATACTTTCGCATATTTCTCATACTTCATGGCTAGATCCTGGGCTGTTTCTGGATTGCATCACGTAGTAATGTGGTACCACGCTGAAACAGTCAATTAAACCTTGTTTCGATCAATATTTTAGAGGATAACACAAGTTAGGTCTGGGATAGGTCTAGGATTTGCCCTCATCAGGCTCATACTTTCGCATATTTCTTATACTTCATGGATAGATCCTGGGCTATTTTCTGGTTTGGATCACATAGTAATGTGGTACCACACTGAAACATTCAGTTTAACCTGGTCTTGATCAATGTTTTAGAGGATAACGCATGTTAGGTTTGGGTTAGGTCTAGGATTTGCCCTCATCAGGCTCATACTTTCGCATTTTTCACATACTTGTTGAACAGATCCTGACTTTTTCTGGTTTGGATCGCGCAGTAATGTGGTACCACACTGAAACAGCCCACTAAACCTGGTTTCGATCAATATTTTAGAGGATAACGAAAGTTATGTCTAGGTTAGGCCTGGGATTTGCCCTCATCAGACTCATGCTTTCGCATTTTTCACATACTTGTTGAACAGATCCTGGGTTTTTTCTGGTATGGATCACGTAGTAATGTGGTACCTTACTGAAACATTCAGTTAAACCTGGTCTTGATAAATATTTTTGAGGATAACGCATCTTAGGTCTGGGATAGGTCTGGGATTCGCCCTCATCAGGCTCATACTTTCGCATTTTTCACATACTTGTTGAACAGATCCTGGCTTTTTCTGGTTTGGATCGCGCAGTAATGTGGTACCACACTGAAACAGCCCACTAACCCTGGTTTCGATCAATATTTTAGAGGATAACGAAAGTTATGTCTAGGTTAGGCCTGGGATTTGCCCTCATCAGACTCATACGTACGCGTTTTTCACATACTTGTTGAACGCATCCTGGGTTTTTTCTGGTTTGGATCACGTAGCAATGTGGTACCACACTGAAACATTCAAATAAACCAGGTCTTGATAAATATTTTAGATGATAACGCATGTTAGGTCTGAGATAGGTTTGGGATTCGCCCTCATCAGGCTCATACTTTCGCACACTTCACAGACTCGTTTAACAGATCCTGGGTTTTTTCTGGTTTGGTTCAAGTAGTAATGTGGTACCACACTGAAACATTCAGTTAAACCTGGTCTTGATCAATATTTTAGAGGATAACGCATGTTAGGTTTGGGTTAGGTCTAGGATTTGCCCTCATCAGGCTCATACTTTCGCATTTTTCGCATACTTGTTGAACAGATCCTGGCTTTTTCTGGTTTGGATCGCGCAGTAATGTGGTACCACACTGAAACAGCCCACTAAACCTGGTTTCGATCAATATTTTAGAGGATAACGAAAGTTATGTCTAGGTTAGGCCTGGGATTTGCCCTCATCAGACTCATGCTTTCGCATTCTTCACATACTTGTTGAGCGGATCCTGGGCTTTTTCTGGTTTGGATCACGTAGTAATGTGGGACCACACTGAAACAATCAATTAAACCTGGTCTTGATAAATATTTTAGAGGATATCGCATGTTAGGTCTGGGTTAGGTCTAGGATTTGCCCTCATCAGGCCCCTACTTTCGCATATTTCTCATACTTCATGGCCAGATCCTGGGCTTTTTCTGGATTGCATCACGTAGTAATGAAGTACAACACTGAAACAGTCAATTAAACCTGGTTTCGATCAATATTTTAGAGGATAATGCATGTTAGGTCTAGGTTAGCCCTGAGATTTTCACTCATCAGACTCATACTTTCGCATTCTTCAGATACTTGTTGAACGGATCCTGGTTTCTTTTCTAGTATGGTTCACGTAGTAATGTGGTACCACACTGAGACAATCAATTAAACCAGGTCTTGATAAATATTTTAGAGGATAACGCATGTTAGGTCTGGGTTAGGTGTAGGATTTGCCCTCATCAGGCTCATACTTTCGCATATTTCTCATACTTCATGGCTAGATCCTGGGCTTTTTCTGGATTGCATCACGTAGTAATGAAGTACAACACTGAAACAGTCAATTAAACCTGGTTTCGATAAATATTTTACAGAATAATTCATGTTAGATCTAGGTTAGGCCTGGGATTTGCCCTCATCAGGGTCATACTTTCGCAGTTCTAACATACGTGTTGACCTGATCGAGGGTTTTTTCTGCTATGGATCACGTAGTAAAGTGGTACCACACTGAAACAGTACACTAAACCTGGTTTCGATCAATATTTTAGAGGATAATGCATGTTAGGTCTAGGTTAGCCCTGAGATTTTCACTCATCAGACTCATACTTTCGCATTCTTCAGATACTTGTTGAACGGATCCTGGGTTTTTTTCTGGTATGGTTCACGTAGTAATGTGGTACCACACTGAAACAATCAATTAAACCAGGTCTTGATAAATATTTTAGATGATAAGGCATGTTAGGTCTGGGTTAGGTCTAGGATTTGCCCTCATCAGGCTCATACTTTCGCATATTTCTCATACTTCATGGCTAGATCCTGTGCAATTTCTGGATTGGATCACGTAGTAACGTGGTACCACACTGAAACAGTCAATTAAACCTGGTTTCGATCAATATTTTAGAGGATAACGCAAGTTAGGTCTGGGATAGGTCTGGGATTCGCCCTCATCAGGCTCATACTTTCGCGTTTTTCACATACTTGTTGAACTGATCCTGGGTTGTTTCTGGTATGGATCACGTAGTAATGTGGTACCATACTGAAACATTCAAATAAACCTGGTCTTGATAAATATTTTAGAGGATAACGCATGTTAGGTTTGGGTTAGGTCTAGGATTTGCCCACATCAGGCTCATACTTTCGCATATTTCTCATACTTCATGGCTAGATCCTGGGCTGTTTCTGGATTGTATCACGTAGTAATGTGGTACCACGCTGAAACAGTCAATTAAACCTGGTTTCGATCAATATTTTAGAGGATAACGCAAGTTAGGTCTGGGATAGGTCTGGGATTCGCCCTCATCAGGCTCATACTTTCGCGTTTTTCACATACTTGTTGAACTGATCCTGGGTTTTTTCTGGTTTGGATCACGTAGCAATTTGGTACAACACTGAAACAGTCGATTAAACCTTGTTTCGATCAATATTTTAGAGGAGAACGCAAGTTTGGTCTGGGATAGGTCTGGGATTTGCCCTCATCAGGCTCATACTTTCGCGTTTTTCACATACTTGTTGAACAGATCCTGGGTTTTTTCCGGTTTGAGTCACGTAGTAATGTGGTACCACACTGAAAGAGTCGATTAAACCAGGTTTCGATCAATATTTTTGAGGATAACGCATGTTAGGTCCTGGTTAGGCCTGGGATTTTCACTCATCAGACTCATACTTTCGCATTCTTCACATACTTGTTGAACGGATCCTGGGCTTTTTCTGGATTGCATCACGTAGTAATGAAGTACAACACTGAAACAGTCAATTAAACCTGGTATCGATAAATATTTTAGAGAATAATTCATGTTAGGCCTAGGGTAGGCCTGGGATTTGCCCTCATCAGGGTCATACTTTCGCAGTTCTTACATACGTGTTGACCTGATCGAGGGTTTTTTCTGCTTTGGATCACGTAGTAAAGTGGTACCACACTGAAACAGTACACTAAACCTGGTTTGGATCAATATTTTAGAGGATAATGCATGTTAGGTCTAGGTTAGCCCTGAGATTTTCACTCATCAGACTCATACTTTCGCATTCTTCAGATACTTGTTGAACGGATCCTGGGTTTTTTTCTAGTATGGTTCACGTAGTAATGTGGTACCACACTGAAACAATCAATTAAACCATGTCTTGATAAATATTTTAGATGATAACGCATGTTAGGTCTGGGTTAGGTCTAGGATTTGCCCTCATCAGGCTCATACTTTCGCATATTTCTCATACTTCATGGCTAGATCCTGTGCAATTTCTGGATTGGATCACGTAGTAATGTGGTACCACACTGAAACAGTCAATTAAACCTGGTTTCGATCAATATTTTAGAGGATAACGCAAGTTAGGTCTGGGATAGGTCTGGGATTCGCCCTCATCAGGCTCATACTTCCGCGTTTTTCACATACTTGTTGAACTGATCCTGGGTTGTTTCTGGTATGGATCACGTAGTAATGTGGTACCATACTGAAACATTCAAATAAACCTGGTCTTGATAAATATTTTAGAGGATAACGCATGTTAGGTTTGGGTTAGGTCTAGGATTTGCCCACATCAGGCTCATACTTTCGCATATTTCTCATACTTCATGGCTAGATCCTGGGCTGTTTCTGCATTGTATCACGTAGTAATGTGGTACCACGCTGAAACAGTCAATTAAACCTGGTTTCGATCAATATTTTAGAGAATAACGCAAGTTAGGTCTGGGATAGGTCTGGGATTCGCCCTCATCAGGCTCATACTTTCGCGTTTTTCACATACTTGTTGAACAGATCCTGGGTTTTTTCCGGTTTGAGTCACGTAGTAATGTGGTACCACACTGAAAGAGTCGATTAAACCAGGTTTCGATCAATATTTTTGAGGATAACGCATGTTAGGTCCTGGTTAGGCCTGGGATTTTCACTCATCAGACTCATACTTTCGCATTCTTCACATACTTGTTGAACGGATCCTGGGCTTTTTCTGGATTGGATCACGTAGTAATGTGGTACCACACTGAAACAGTCAATTAAACCTGGTTTCGATCAATATTTTAGAGGATAACGCAAGTTAGGTCTGGGATAGGTCTGGGATTCGCCCTCATCAGGCGCATACTTTCGCGTTTTTCACATACTTGTTGAACTGATCCTGGGTTGTTTCTGGTATGGATCACGTAGTAATGTGGTACCATACTGCAACATTCAAATAAACCTGGTCTTGATAAATATTTTAGAGGATAACGCATGTTAGGTTTGGGTTAGGTCTAGGATTTGCCCACATCAGGCTCATACTTTCGCATATTTCTCATACTTCATGGCTAGATCCTGGGCTGTTTCTGCATTGTATCACGTAGTAATGTGGTACCACGCTGAAACAGTCAATTATACCTGGTTTCGATCAATATTTTAGAGGATAACGCAAGTTAGGTCTGGGATAGGTCTGGGATTCGCCCTCATCAGGCTCATACTTTCGCGTTTTTCACATACTTGTTGAACTGATCCTGGGTTTTTTCTGGTTTGGATCACGTAGCAATTTGGTACAACACTGAAACAGTCGATTAAACCTGGTTTCGATCAATATTTTAGAGGAGAACGCAAGTTTGGTCTGGGATAGGTCTGGTATTTGCCCTCATCAGACTCATACTTTCGCATTCTTCACATACTTGTTGAACGGATCCTGGGCTTTTTCTGGATTGCATCACGTAGTAATGAAGTACAACACCGAAACAGTCAATTAAACCTGGTTCCGATAAATATTTTAGAGAATAATTCATGTTAGGCCTAGGGTAGGCCTGGGATTTGCCCTCATCAGGGTCATACTTTCGCAGTTCTTACATACGTGTTGACCTGATCGAGGGTTTTTTCTGCTTTGGATCACGTAGTAAAGTGGTACCACACTGAAACAGTACACTAAACCTGGTTTGGATCAATATTTTAGAGGATAATGCATGTTAGGTCTAGGTTAGCCCTGAGATTTTCACTCATCAGACTCATACTTTCGCATTCTTCAGATACTTGTTGAACGGATCCTGGGTTCTTTTCTAGTATGGTTCACGTAGTAATGTGGTACCACACTGAAACAATCAATTAAACCAGGTCTTGATAAATATTTTAGAGGATAACGCATGTTAGGTCTGGGTTAGGTGTAGGATTTGCCCTCATCAGGCTCATACATTCGCATATTTCTCATACTTCATGGCTAGATCCTGGGCTTTTTCTGGATTGCATCACGTAGTAATGAAGTACAACACTGAAACAGTCAATTAAACCTGGTTTCGATAAATATTTTACAGAATAATTCATGTTAGGTCTAGGTTAGGCCTGGGATTTGCCCTCATCAGGGTCATACTTTCGCAGTTCTAACATACGTGTTGACCTGATCGAGGGTTTTTTCTGCTATGGATCACGTAGTAAAGTGGTACCACACTGAAACAGTACACTAAACCTGGTTTCGATCAATATTTTAGAGGATAATGCATGTTAGGTCTAGGTTAGCCCTGAGATTTTCACTCATCAGACTCATACTTTCGCATTCTTCAGATACTTGTTGAACGGATCCTGGGTTTTTTTCTGGTATGGTTCACGTAGTAATGTGGTACCACACTGAAACAATCAATTAAACCAGGTCTTGATAAATATTTTAGATGATAAGGCATGTTAGGTCTGGGTTAGGTCTAGGATTTGCCCTCATCAGGCTCATACTTTCGCATATTTCTCATACTTCATGGCTAGATCCTGTGCAATTTCTGGATTGGATCACGTAGTAACGTGGTACCACACTGAAACAGTCAATTAAACCTGGTTTCGATCAATATTTTAGAGGATAACGCAAGTTAGGTCTGGGATAGGTCTGGGATTCGCCCTCATCAGGCTCATACTTTCGCGTTTTTCACATACTTGTTGAACTGATCCTGGGTTGTTTCTGGTATGGATCACGTAGTAATGTGGTACCATACTGAAACATTCAAATAAACCTGGTCTTGATAAATATTTTAGAGGATAACGCATGTTAGGTTTGGGTTAGGTCTAGGATTTGCCCACATCAGGCTCATACTTTCGCATATTTCTCATACTTCATGGCTAGATCCTGGGCTGTTTCTGGATTGTATCACGTAGTAATGTGGTACCACGCTGAAACAGTCAATTAAACCTGGTTTCGATCAATATTTTAGAGGATAACGCAAGTTAGGTCTGGGATAGGTCTGGGATTCGCCCTCATCAGGCTCATACTTTCGCGTTTTTCACATACTTGTTGAACTGATCCTGGGTTTTTTCTGGTTTGGATCACGTAGCAATTTGGTACAACACTGAAACAGTCGATTAAACCTGGTTTCGATCAATATTTTAGAGGAGAACGCAAGTTTGGTCTGGGATAGGTCTGGTATTTGCCCTCATCAGGCTCATACTTTCGCGTTTTTCACATACTTGTTGAACAGATCCTGGGTTTTTTCCGGTTTGAGTCACGTAGTAATGTGGTACCACACTGAAAGAGTCGATTAAACCAGGTTTCGATCAATATTTTTGAGGATAACGCATGTTAGGTCCTGGTTAGGCCTGGGATTTTCACTCATCAGACTCATACTTTCGCATTCTTCACATACTTGTTGAACGGATCCTGGGCTTTTTCTGGATTGCATCACGTAGTAATGAAGTACAACACTGAAACAGTCAATTAAACCTGGTATCGATAAATATTTTAGAGAATAATTCATGTTAGGCCTAGGGTTGGCCTGGGATTTGCCCTCATCAGGGTCATACTTTCGCAGTTCTTACATACGTGTTGACCTGATCGAGGGTTTTTTCTGCTTTGGATCACGTAGTAAAGTGGTACCACACTGAAACAGTACACTAAACCTGGTTTGGATCAATATTTTAGAGGATAATGCATGTTAGGTCTAGGTTAGCCCTGAGATTTTCACTCATCAGACTCATACTTTCGCATTCTTCAGATACTTGTTGAACGGATCCTGGGTTTTTTTCTAGTATGGTTCACGTAGTAATGTGGTACCACACTGAAACAATCAATTAAACCAGGTCTTGATAAATATTTTAGAGGATAACGCATGTTAGGTCTGGGTTAGGTGTAGGATTTGCCCTCATCAGGCTCATACTTTCGCATATTTCTCATACTTCATGGCTAGATCCTGGGCTTTTTCTGGATTGCATCACGTAGTAATGAAGTACAACACTGAAACTGTCAATTAAACCTGGTTTCGATAAATATTTTACAGAATAATTTAATGTTAGGTCTAGGTTAGGCCTGGGATTTGCCCTCATCAGGGTCATACTTTCGCAGTTCTAACATACGTGTTGACCTGATCGAGGGTTTTTTCTGCTATGGATCACGTACTAAAGTGGTACCACACTGAAACAGTACACTAAACCTGGTTTCGATCAATATTTTAGAGGATAATGCATGTTAGGTCTAGGTTAGCCCTGAGATTTTCACTCATCAGACTCATACTTTCGCATTCTTCAGATACTTGTTGAACGGATCCTGGGTTTTTTTCTGGTATGGTTCACGTAGTAATGTGGTACCACACTGAAACAATCAATTAAACCAGGTCTTGATAAATATTTTAGAGGATAACGCATGTTAGGTCTGGGTTAGGTGTAGGATTTGCCCTCATCAGGCTCATACATTCGCATATTTCTCATACTTCATGGCTAGATCCTGGGCTTTTTCTGGATTGCATCACGTAGTAATGAAGTACAACACTGAAACAGTCAATTAAACCTGGTTTCGATAAATATTTTACAGAATAATTCATGTTAGGTCTAGGTTAGGCCTGGGATTTGCCCTCATCAGGGTCATACTTTCGCAGTTCTAACATACGTGTTGACCTGATCGAGGGTTTTTTCTGCTATGGATCACGTAGTAAAGTGGTACCACACTGAAACAGTACACTAAACCTGGTTTCGATCAATATTTTAGAGGATAATGCATGTTAGGTCTAGGTTAGCCCTGAGATTTTCACTCATCAGACTCATACTTTCGCATTCTTCAGATACTTGTTGAACGGATCCTGGGTTTTTTTCTGGTATGGTTCACGTAGTAATGTGGTACCACACTGAAACAATCAATTAAACCAGGTCTTGATAAATATTTTAGATGATAACGCATGTTAGGTCTGGGTTAGGTCTAGGATTTGCCCTCATCAGGCTCATACTTTCGCATATTTCTCATACTTCATGGCTAGATCCTGTGCAATTTCTGGATTGGATCACGTAGTAATGTGGTACCACACTGAAACAGTCAATTAAACCTGGTTTCGATCAATATTTTAGAGGACACCGCAAGTTAGGTCTGGGATAGGTCTGGGATTCGCCCTCATCAGGTTCATACTTTCGCGTTTTTCACATACTTGTTGAACTGATCCTGGGTTGTTTCTGGTATGGATCACGTAGTAATGTGGTACCATACTGAAACATTCAAATAAACCTGGTCTTGATAAATATTTTAGAGGATAACGCATGTTAGGTTTGGGTTAGGTCTAGGATTTGCCCACATCAGGCTCATACTTTCGCATATTTCTCATACTTCATGGCTAGATCCTGGGCTGTTTCTGGATTGTATCACGTAGTAATGTGGTACCACGCTGAAACAGTCAATTAAACCTGGTTTCGATGAATATTTTAGAGGATAACGCAAGTTAGGTCTGGGATAGGTCTGGGATTCGCCCTCATCAGGCTCATACTTTCGCGTTTTTCACATACTTGTTGAACTGATCCTGGGTTTTTTCTGGTTTGGATCACGTAGCAATTTGGTACAACACTGAAACAGTCGATTAAACCTGGTTTCGATCAATATTTTAGAGGAGAACGCAAGTTTGGTCTGGGATAGGTCTGGGATTTGCCCTCATCAGGATCATACTTTCGCGTTTTTCACATACTTGTTGAACAGATCCTGGGTTTTTTCCGGTTTGAGTCACGTAGTAATGTGGTACCACACTGAAAGAGTCGATTAAACCAGGTTTCGATAAATATTTTTGAGGATAACGCATGTTAGGTCCTGGTTAGGCCTGGGATTTTCACTCATCAGACTCATACTTTCGCATTCTTCACATACTTGTTGAACGGATCCTGGGCTTTTTCTGGATTGCATCACGTAGTAATGAAGTACAACACTGAAACAGTCAATTAAACCTGGTATCGATAAATATTTTAGAGAATAATTCATGTTAGGCCTAGGGTAGGCCTGGGATTTGCCCTCATCAGGGTCATACTTTCGCAGTTCTTACATACGTGTTGACCTGATCGAGGGTTTTTTCTGCTTTGGATCACGTAGTAAAGTGGTACCACACTGAAACAGTACACTAAACCTGGTTTGGATCAATATTTTAGAGGATAATGCATGTTAGGTCTAGGTTAGCCCTGAGATTTTCACTCATCAGACTCATACTTTCGCATTCTTCAGATACTTGTTGAACGGATCCTGGGTTTTTTTCTAGTATGGTTCACGTAGTAATGTGGTACCACACTGAAACAATCAATTAAACCAGGTCTTGATAAATATTTTAGAGGATAACGCATGTTAGGTCTGGGTTAGGTGTAGGATTTGCCCTCATCAGGCTCATACTTTCGCATATTTCTCATACTTCATGGCTAGATCCTGGGCTTTTTCTGGATTGCATCACGTAGTAATGAAGTACAACACTGAAACTGTCAATTAAACCTGGTTTCGATAAATATTTTACAGAATAATTTAATGTTAGGTCTAGGTTAGGCCTGGGATTTGCCCTCATCAGGGTCATACTTTCGCAGTTCTAACATACGTGTTGACCTGATCGTGGGTTTTTTCTGCTATGGATCACGTACTAAAGTGGTACCACACTGAAACAGTACACTAAACCTGGTTTCGATCAATATTTTAGAGGATAATGCATGTTAGGTCTAGGTTAGCCCTGAGATTTTCACTCATCAGACTCATACTTTCGCATTCTTCAGATACTTGTTGAACGGATCCTGGGTTTTTTTCTGGTATGGTTCACGTAGTAATGTGGCACCACACTGAAACAATCAATTAAACCAGGTCTTGATAAATATTTTAGATGATAACGCATGTTAGGTCTGGGTTAGGTCTAGGATTTGCCCTCATCAGGCTCATACTTTCGCATATTTCTCATACTTCATGGCTAGATCCTGTGCAATTTCTGGATTGGATCACGTAGTAATGTGGTACCACACTGAAACAGTCAATTAAACCTGGTTTCGATCAATATTTTAGAGGACACCGCAAGTTAGGTCTGGGATAGGTCTGGGATTCGCCCTCATCAGGTTCATACTTTCGCGTTTTTCACATACTTGTTGAACTGATCCTGGGTTGTTTCTGGTATGGATCACGTAGTAATGTGGTACCATACTGAAACATTCAAATAAACCTGGTCTTGATAAATATTTTAGAGGATAACGCATGTTAGGTTTGGGTTAGGTCTAGGATTTGCCCACATCAGGCTCATACTTTCGCATATTTCTCATACTTCATGGCTAGATCCTGGGCTGTTTCTGGATTGTATCACGTAGTAATGTGGTACCACGCTGAAACAGTCAATTAAACCTGGTTTCGATCAATATTTTAGAGGATAACGCAAGTTAGGTCTGGGATAGGTCTGGGATTCGCCCTCATCAGGCTCATACTTTCGCGTTTTTCACATACTTGTTGAACTGATCCTGGGTTTTTTCTGGTTTGGATCACGTAGCAATTTGGTACAACACTGAAACAGTCGATTAAACCTGGTTTCGATCAATATTTTAGAGGAGAACGCAAGTTTGGTCTGGGATAGGTCTGGGATTTGCCCTCATCAGGCTCATACTTTCGCGTTTTTCACATACTTGTTGAACAGATCCTGGGTTTTTTCCGGTTTGAGTCACGTAGTAATGTGGTACCACACTGAAAGAGTCGATTAAACCAGGTTTCGATCAATATTTTTGAGGATAACGCATGTTAGGTCCTGGTTAGGCCTGGGATTTTCACTCATCAGACTCATACTTTCGCATTCTTCACATACTTGTTGAACGGATCCTGGGCTTTTTCTGGATTGCATCACGTAGTAATGAAGTACAACACTGAAACAGTCAATTAAACCTGGTATCGATAAATATTTTAGAGAATAATTCATGTTAGGCCTAGGGTAGGCCTGGGATTTGCCCTCATCAGGGTCATACTTTCGCAGTTCTTACATACGTGTTGACCTGATCGAGGGTTTTTTCTGCTTTGGATCACGTAGTAAAGTGGTACCACACTGAAACAGTACACTAAACCTGGTTTGGATCAATATTTTAGAGGATAATGCATGTTAGGTCTAGGTTAGCCCTGAGATTTTCACTCATCAGACTCATACTTTCGCATTCTTCAGATACTTGTTGAACGGATCCTGGGTTTTTTTCTAGTATGGTTCACGTAGTAATGTGGTACCACACTGAAACAATCAATTAAACCAGGTCTTGATAAATATTTTAGAGGATAACGCATGTTAGGTCTGGGTTAGGTGTAGGATTTGCCCTCATCAGGCTCATACTTTCGCATATTTCTCATACTTCATGGCTAGATCCTGGGCTTTTTCTGGATTGCATCACGTAGTAATGAAGTACAACACTGAAACTGTCAATTAAACCTGGTTTCGATAAATATTTTACAGAATAATTTAATGTTAGGTCTAGGTTAGGCCTGGGATTTGCCCTCATCAGGGTCATACTTTCGCAGTTCTAACATACGTGTTGACCTGATCGAGGGTTTTTTCTGCTATGGATCACGTACTAAAGTGGTACCACACTGAAACAGTACACTAAACCTGGTTTCGATCAATATTTTAGAGGATAATGCATGTTAGGTCTAGGTTAGCCCTGAGATTTTCACTCATCAGACTCATACTTTCGCATTCTTCAGATACTTGTTGAACGGATCCTGGGTTTTTTTCTGGTATGGTTCACGTAGTAATGTGGTACCACACTGAAACAATCAATTAAACCAGGTCTTGATAAATATTTTAGATGATAACGCATGTTAGGTCTGGGTTAGGTCTAGGATTTGCCCTCATCAGGCTCATACTTTCGCATATTTCTCATACTTCATGGCTAGATCCTGTGCAATTTCTGGATTGGATCACGTAGTAATGTGGTACCACACTGAAACAGTCAATTAAACCTGGTTTCGATCAATATTTTAGAGGACACCGCAAGTTAGGTCTGGGATAGGTCTGGGATTCGCCCTCATCAGGTTCATACTTTCGCGTTTTTCACATACTTGTTGAACTGATCCTGGGTTGTTTCTGGTATGGATCACGTAGTAATGTGGTACCATACTGAAACATTCAAATAAACCTGGTCTTGATAAATATTTTAGAGGATAACGCATGTTAGGTTTGGGTTAGGTCTAGGATTTGCCCACATCAGGCTCATACTTTCGCATATTTCTCATACTTCATGGCTAGATCCTGGGCTGTTTCTGCATTGTATCACGTAGTAATGTGGTACCACGCTGAAACAGTCAATTAAACCTGGTTTCGATCAATATTTTAGAGGATAACGCAAGTTAGGTCTGGGATAGGTCTGGGATTCGCCCTCATCAGGCTCATACTTTCGCGTTTTTCACATACTTGTTGAACTGATCCTGGGTTTTTTCTGGTTTGGATCACGTAGCAATTTGGTACAAGACTGAAACAGTCGATTAAACCTGGTTTCGATCAATATTTTAGAGGAGAACGCAAGTTTGGTCTGGGATAGGTCTGGGATTTGCCCTCATCAGGCTCATACTTTCGCGTTTTTCACATACTTGTTGAACAGATCCTGGGTTTTTTCCGGTTTGAGTCACGTAGTAATGTGGTACCACACTGAAAGAGTCGATTAAACCAGGTTTCGATCAATATTTTTGAAAATAACGCATGTTAGGTCCTGGTTAGGCCTGGGATTTTCACTCATCAGACTCATACTTTCGCATTCTTCACATACTTGTTGAACGGATCCTCGGCTTTTTCTGGATTGCATCACGTAGTAATGAAGTACAACACTGAAACAGTCAATTAAACCTGGTATCGATAAATATTTTAGAGAATAATTCATGTTAGGCCTAGGGTAGGCCTGGGATTTGCCCTCATCAGGGTCATACTTTCGCAGTTCTTACATACGTGTTGACCTGATCGAGGGTTTTTTCTGCTTTGGATCACGTAGTAAAGTGGTACCACACTGAAACAGTACACTAAACCTGGTTTGGATCAATATTTTAGAGGATAATGCATGTTAGGTCTAGGTTAGCCCTGAGATTTTCACTCATCAGACTCATATTTTCGCATTCTTCAGATACTTGTTGAACGGATCCTGGGTTTTTTTCTAGTATGGTTCACGCAGTAATGTGGTACCACACTGAAACAATCAATTAAACCAGGTCTTGATAAATATTTTAGAGGATAACGCATGTTAGGTCTGGGTTAGGTGTAGGATTTGCCCTCATCAGGCTCATACTTTCGCATATTTCTCATACTTCATGGCTAGATCCTGGGCAATTTCTGGATTGGATCACGTAGGAATGTGGTACCACACTGAAACAGTCAATTAAACCTGGTTTCGATCAATATTTTAGAGGATAACGAAAGTTATGTCTAGGTTAGGCCTGGGATTTGCTCTCATCAGGCTCATGCTTTCGCATTTTTCACATACTTGTTGAACAGATCCTGGGTTTTTTCTGGTTTGGATCACGTAGCAATTTGGTACAACACTGAAACAGTCGATTAAACCTGGTTTCGATCAATATTTTAGAGGAAAACGCAAGTTTGGTCTGGGATAGGTCTGGGATTTGCCCTCATCAGGCTCATACTTTCGCGTTTTTCACATACTTGTTGAACAGATCCTGGGTTTTTTCCGGTTTGAGTCACGTAGTAATGTGGTACCACACTGAAAGAGTCGATTAAACCAGGTTTCGATCAATATTTTTGAGGATAACGCATGTTAGGTCCTGGTTAGGCCTGGGATTTTCACTCATCAGACTCATACTTTCGCATTCTTCAGATACTTGTTGAACGGATCCTGGGCTTTTTCTGGATTGCATCACGTAGTAATGAAGTACAACACTGAAACAGTCAATTAAACCTGGTTTCGATAAATATTTTAGAGAATAATTCATGTTAGGCCTAGGGTAGGCCTGGGATTTGCCCTCATCAGGGTCATACTTTCGCAGTTCTTACATACGTGTTGACCTGATCGAGGGTTTTTTCTGCTTTGGATCACGTAGTAAAGTGGTACCACACTGAAACAGTACACTAAACCTGGTTTGAATCAATATTTTAGAGGATAATGCATGTTAGGTCTAGGTTAGCCCTGAGATTTTCACTCATCAGACTCATACTTTCGCATTCTTCAGATACTTGTTGAACGGATCCTGGGTTTTTTTCTAGTATGGTTCACGTAGTAATGTGGTACCACACTGAAACAATCAATTAAACCAGGTCTTGATAAATATTTTAGAGGATAACGCATGTTAGGTCTGGGTTAGGTGTAGGATTTGCCCTCATCAGGCTCATACTTTCGCATATTTCTCATACTTCATGGCTAGATCCTGGGCAATTTCTGGATTGGATCACGTAGTAATGTGGTACCACACTGAAACAGTCAATTAAACCTGGTTTCGATCAATATTTTAGAGGATAACGAAAGTTATGTCTAGGTTAGGCCTGGGATTTGCTCTCATCAGGCTCATGCTTTCGCATTTTTCACATACTTGTTGAACAGATCCTGGGTTTTTTCTGGTTTGGATCACGTAGCAATTTGGTACAACACTGAAACAGTCGATTAAACCTGGTTTCGACCAATATTTTAGAGGAAAACGCAAGTTTGGTCTGGGATAGGTCTGGGATTTGCCCTCATCAGGCTCATACTTTCGCGTTTTTCACATACTTGTTGAACAGATCCTGGGTTTTTTCCGGTTTGAGTCACGTAGTAATGTGGTACCACACTGAAAGAGTCGATTAAACCAGGTTTCGATCAATATTTTTGAGGATAACGCATGTTAGGTCCTGGTTAGGCCTGGGATTTTCACTCATCAGACTCATACTTTCGCATTCTTCAGATACTTGTTGAACGGATCCTGGGCTTTTTCTGGATTGCATCACGTAGTAATGAAGTACAACACTGAAACAGTCAATTAAACCTGGTTTCGATAAATATTTTAGAGAATAATTCATGTTAGGCCTAGGGTAGGCCTGGGATTTGCCCTCATCAGGGTCATACTTTCGCAGTTCTTACATACGTGTTGACCTGATCGAGGGTTTTTTCTGCTTTGGATCACGTAGTAAAGTGGTACCACACTGAAACAGTACACTAAACCTGGTTTGGATCAATATTTTAGAGGATAATGCATGTTAGGTCTAGGTTAGCCCTGAGATTTTCACTCATCAGACTCATACTTTCGCATTCTTCAGATACTTGTTGAACGGATCCTGGGTTTTTTTCTGGTATGGTTCACGTAGTAATGTGGTACCACACTGAAACAATCAATTAAACCAGGTCTTGATAAATATTTTAGAGGATAACGCATGTTAGGTCTGGGTTAGGTGTAGGATTTGCCCACATCAGGCTCATACTTTCGCACATTTCTCATACTTCATGGCTAGATCCTCGGCTGTTTCTGGATTGTATCACGTAGTAATGTGGTACCACGCTGAAACAGTCAATTAAACCTGGCTTCGATCAATATTTTAGAGGATAACGCAAGTTCGGTCTGGGATAGGTCTGGGATTCGCCCTCATCAGGCTCATACTTTCGCGTTTTTCACATACTTGTTGAACTGATCCTGGGTTTTTTCTGGTTTGGATCACGTAGCAATTTGGTACAACACTGAAACAGTCGATTAAACCTGGTTTCGATCAATATTTTAGAGGAAAACGCAAGTTTGGTCTGGGATAGGTCTGGGATTTGCCCTCATCAGGCTCATACTTTCGCGTTTTTCACATACTTGTTGAACAGATCCTGGGTTTTTTCCGGTTTGAGTCACGTAGTAATGTGGTACCACACTGAAAGAGTCGATTAAACCAGGTTTCGATCAATATTTTTGAGGATAACGCATGTTAGGTCCTGGTTAGGCCTGGGATTTTCACTCATCAGACTCATACTTTCGCATTCTTCACATACTTGTTGAACGGATCCTGGGCTTTTTCTGGATTGCATCACGTAGTAATGAAGTACAACACTGAAACAGTCAATTAAACCAGGTCTTGATAAATATTTTAGAGGATAACGCATGTTAGGTCTGGGTTAGGTGTAGGATTTGCCCTCATCAGGCTCATACTTTCGCATACTTCTCATACCTCATGGCTAGATCCTGGGCAATTTCTGGATTGGATCACGTAGTAATGTGGTACCACACTGAAACAGTCAATTAAACCTGGTTTCGATCAATATTTTAGAGGATAACGAAAGTTATGTCTAGGTTAGGCCTGGGATTTGCTCTCATCAGGCTCATGCTTTCGCATTTTTCACATACTTGTTGAACAGATCCTGGGTTTTTTCTGGTTTGGATCACGTAGCAATTTGGTACAACACTGAAACAGTCGATTAAACCTGGTTTCGATCAATATTTTAGAGGAAAACGCAAGTTTGGTCTGGGATAGGTCTGGGATTTGCCCTCATCAGGCTCATACTTTCGCGTTTTTCACATACTTGTTGAACAGATCCTGGGTTTTTTCCGGTTTGAGTCACGTAGTAATGTGGTACCACACTGAAAGAGTCGATTAAACCAGGTTTCGATCAATATTTTTGAGGATAACGCATGTTAGGTCCTGGTTAGGCCTGGGATTTTCACTCATCAGACTCATACTTTCGCATTCTTCAGATACTTGTTGAACGGATCCTGGGCTTTTTCTGGATTGCATCACGTAGTAATGAAGTACAACACTGAAACAGTCAATTAAACCTGGTTTCGATAAATATTTTAGAGAATAATTCATGTTAGGCCTAGGGTAGGCCTGGGATTTGCCCTCATCAGGGTCATACTTTCGCAGTTCTTACATACGTGTTGACCTGATCGAGGGTTTTTTCTGCTTTGGATCACGTAGTAAAGTGGTACCACACTGAAACAGTACACTAAACCTGGTTTGGATCAATATTTTAGAGGATAATGCATGTTAGGTCTAGGTTAGCCCTGAGATTTTCACTCATCAGACTCATACTTTCGCATTCTTCAGATACTTGTTGAACGGATCCTGGGTTTTTTTCTAGTATGGTTCACGTAGTAATGTGGTACCACACTCAAACAATCAATTAAACCAGGTCTTGATAAATATTTTAGAGGATAACGCATGTTAGGTCTGGGTTAGGTGTAGGATTTGCCCACATCAGGCTCATACTTTCGCATATTTCTCATACTTCATGGCTAGATCCTCGGCTGTTTCTGGATTGTATCACGTAGTAATGTGGTACCACGCTGAAACAGTCAATTAAACCTGGTTTCGATCAATATTTTAGAGGATAACGCAAGTTCGGTCTGGGATAGGTCTGGGATTCGCCCTCATCAGGCTCATACTTTCGCGTTTTTCACATACTTGTTGAACTGATCCTGGGTTTTTTCTGGTTTGGATCACGTAGCAATTTGGTACAACACTGAAACAGTCGATTAAACCTGGTTTCGATCAATATTTTAGAGGAAAACGCAAGTTTGGTCTGGGATAGGTCTGGGATTTGCCCTCATCAGGCTCATACTTTCGCGTTTTTCACATACTTGTTGAACAGATCCTGGGTTTTTTCCGGTTTGAGTCACGTAGTAATGTGGTACCACACTGAAAGAGTCGATTAAACCAGGTTTCGATCAATATTTTTGAGGATAACGCATGTTAGGTCCTGGTTAGGCCTGGGATTTTCACTCATCTGACTCATACTTTCGCATTCTTCACATACTTGTTGAACGGATCCTGGGCTTTTTCTGGATTGCATCACGTAGTAATGAAGTACAACACTGAAACAGTCAATTAAACCTGGTTTCGATAAATATTTTAGAGAATAATTCATGTTAGGCCTAGGGTAGGCCTGGGATTTGCCCTCATCAGGGTCATACTTTCGCAGTTCTTACATACGTGTTGACCTGATCGACGGTTTTTTCTGCTTTGGATCACGTAGTAAAGTGGTACCACACTGAAACAGTACACTAAACCTGGTTTGGATCAATATTTTAGAGGATAATGCATGTTAGGTCTAGGTTAGCCCTGAGATTTTCACTCATCAGACTCATACTTTCGCATTCTTCAGATACTTGTTGAACGGATCCTGGGTTTTTTTCTAGTATGGTTCACGTAGTAATGTGGTACCACACTGAAACAATCAATTAAACCAGGTCTTGATAAATATTTTAGAGGATAACGCATGTTAGGTCTGGGTTAGGTGTAGGATTTGCCCTCATCAGGCTCATACTTTCGCATATTTCTCATACTTCATGGCTAGATCCTGGGCAATTTCTGGATTGGATCACGTAGTAATGTGGTACCACACTGAAACAGTCAATTAAACCTGGTTTCGATCAATATTTTAGAGGATAACGAAAGTTATGTCTAGGTTAGGCCTGGGATTTGCTCTCATCAGACTCATGCTTACGCATTTTTCACATACTTGTTGAACAGATCCTGGGTTTTTTCTGGTTTGGTTCACGTAGTAATGTGGTACCACACTGAAACATTCAGTTAAACCTGGTCTTGATCAATATTTTAGAGGATAACGCATGTTAGGTTTGGGTTAGGTCTAGGATTTGCCCTCATCAGGCTCATACTTTCGCATTTTTCGCATACTTGTTGAACAGATCCTGGCTTTTTCTGGTTTGGATCGCGCAGTAATGTGGTACCACACTGAAACAGCCCACTAAAACTGGTTTCGATCAATATTTTAGAGGATAACGAAAGTTATGTCTAGGTTAGGCCTGGGATTTGCCCTCATCAGACTCATGCTTTCGCATTTTTCACATACTTGTTGAACAGATCCTGGGTTGTTTCTGATATGGATCACGTAGTAATGTGGTACCATACTGAAACATTCAAATAAACCTGGCCTTGATAAATATTTTAGAGGATAACGCATGTTAGGTTTGGGTTAGGTCTAGGATTTGCCCACATCAGGCTCATACTTTCGCATATTTCTCATACTTCATGGCTAGATCCTCGGCTGTTTCTGGATTGTATCACGTAGTAATGTGGTACCACGCTGAAACAGTCAATTAAACCTGGTTTCGATCAATATTTTTGAGGATAACGCATGTTAGGTCCAGGTTAGGCCTGGGATTTTCACTCATCAGACTCATACTTTCGCATTCTTCACATACTTGTTGAACGGATCCTGGGCTTTTTCTGGATTGCATCACGTAGTAATGAAGTACAACACTGAAACAGTCAATTAAACCTGGTTTCGATAAATATTTTAGAGAATAATTCATGTTAGGTCTAGGTTAGGCCTGGGATTCGCCCTCATCAGGGTCATACTTTCGCAGTTCTTACGTACGTGTTGACCTGATCGAGGGTTTTTTCTGCTTTGGATCACGTAGTAAAGTGGTACCACACTGAAACAGTACACTAAACTTGGTTTGGATCAATATTTTAGAGGATAATGCATGTTAGGTCTAGGTTAGCCCTGAGATTTTCACTCATCAGACTCATACTTTCGCATTCTTCAGATACTTGTTGAACGGATCCTGGGTTTTTTTCTGGTATGGTTCACGTAGTAATGTGGTACCACACTGAAACAATCAATTAAACCAGGTCTTGATAAATATTTTAGATGAAAACGCATGTTAGGTCTGGGTTAGGTCTAGGATTAGCCCTCATCAGGCTCATACTTTCGCATATTTCTCATACTTCATGGCTAGATCCTGGGCAATTTCTGGATTGGATCACGTAGTAATGTGGTACCACACTGAAACAGTCAATTAAACCTGGTTTCGATCAATATTTTAGAGGATAACGAAAGTTATGTCTAGGTTAGGCCTGGGATTTGCTCTCATCAGACTCATTCTTTCGCATTCTTAACATACTTGTTGAGCGGATCCTGGGTTTTTTCTGGTTTGGATCACGTAGTAATGTGGGAACACACTGAAACAATCAATTAAACCTGGTCTTGATAAATATTTTAGAGGATATCGCATGTTAGGTCTGGGTTAGGTCTAGGATTTGCCCTCATCAGGCCCCTACTTTCGCATATTTCTCAAACTTCATGGCTAGATCCTGGGCTTTTTCTGGATTGCATCACGTAGTAATGAAGTACAACACTGAAACAGTCAATTAAACCTGGTTTCGATCAATATTTTAGAGGCTAACGAAAGTTATGTCTAGGTTAGGCCTGGGATTTGCTCTCATCGGACTCATGCTTTCGCATTTTTCACATACTTGTTGAACAGATCCTGGGTTTTTTCTGGTTTGGATCACGTAGTAATGTGGGACCACACTGAAACAGTCGATTAAACCTGGTTTCGATCATAATTTTAGAGGAGAACGCAAGTTTGGTCTGGGATAGGGCCGGGATTTGCCCTCATCAGGCTCATACTTTCGCGTTTTTCACATACTTGTTGAACAGATCCTGGGTTTTTTCTGGTTTGAGTCACGTAGTAATGTGGTACCACACTGAAACATTCAAATAAACCTGGTCTTGATAAATATTTTAGAGGATAACGCATGTTAGGTTTGGGTTAGATCTAGGATTTGCCCACATCAGGCTCATACTTTCGCATATTTCTCATACTTCATGGTTAGATCCTGGGCTGTTTCTGGATTGTATCACGTAGTAATGTGGTACCACGCTGAAACAGGCAATTAAACCTGGTTTCGATCAATATTTGAGAGGATAACGCAAGTTAGGTCTGGGATAGGTCTGGGATTCGCCCTCATCAGGCTCGTACTTTCGCGTTTTTCTCATACTTGTTGAACTGTTCCTGGGTTTTTTCTGGTTTGGATCACGTAGCAATGTGGTACCACACTGAAACAGTCGTTTAAACCTGGTTTCGATCATAATTTTAGAGGACAACGCAAGTTTGGTCTGGGATAGGGCTGGGATTTGCCCTCATCAGGCTCATACTTTCGCGTTTTTCACATACTTGTTGAACAGATCCTGGGTTTTTTCTGGTTTGAGTCACGTAGTAATGTGGTACCACACTGAAACAGTCGATTAAACCAGGTTTCGATCAATATTTTTGAGGATAACGCATGTTAGGTCCAGGTTAGGCCTGGGATTTTCACTCATCAGACTCATACTTTCGCATTCTTCACATACTTGTTGAACGGATCCTGGGTTTTTTCTGGTTTGGATCACGTAGTAATGTGGGACCACACTGAAACAATCAATTAAACCTGGTCTTGATAAATATTTTAGAGGATGACGCATGTTAGGTCTGGGTTAGGTCTAGGATTTGCCCTCATCAGGCTCATACTTTCGCATATTTCTCATACTTCATGGCTAGATCCTGGGCTTTTTCTGGATTGCATCACGTAGTAATGAAGTACAACACTGAAACAGTCAATTAAACCTGGTTTCGATAAATATTTTAGAGGTCAATGCAAGTTAGGTCTGGGATAGGTCTGGGATTTGCCCACATCAGGGTCATACTTTCGCATTTTTCACATACTTGTTGAACAGATCCTGGGTTTTTTCTGGTTTGGATCGGGCAGTAATGTGGTACCACACTGAAACAGCACACTAAACCTGGTTTCGATCAATATTTTAGAGGATAACGAAAGTTATGTCTAGGTTAGGCCAGGGATTTGCTCTCATCAGACTCATGCTTTCGCATTTTTCACATACTTGTTGAACAGATCCAGGGTTTTTTCTGGTTTGGATCGGGCAGTAATGTGGTACCACACTGAAACAGCCCACTAAACCTGGTTTCGATCAATATTTTAGAGGATAACGAAAGTTATGTCTAGGTTAGGCCAGGGATTTGCTCTCATCAGACTCATGCTTTCGCATTTTTCACATACTTGTTGAACAGATCCAGGGTTTTTTCTGGTATGGATCACGTAGCAATGTGGTACCACACTGAAACAGTCAATTAAACCTGGTTTCGATCAATATTTTAGAGGATAACGCAAGTTAGGTCTGGGATTCGCCCTGATCAGGCTCATACTTTCGCGTTTTTCACATACTTGTTGAACTGATCCTGGGTTTTTTCTGGTTTGGATCACGTAGCAATGTGGTACCACACTGAAACAGTCGATTAAACCAGGTTTCGATCAATATTTTTGACGATAACGCATGTTAGGTCCAGGTTAGGCCTGGGATTTTCACTCATCAGACTCATACTTTCGCATTCTTCACATACTTGTTGAACGGATCCTGGGCTTTTTCTGGATTGCATCACGTAGTAATGAAGTACAACACTGAAACAGTCAATTAAACCTGGTTTCCATCAATATCTTAGAGGACAACGCAAGTTAGGTCTGGGATAGGTCTGGGATTTGCCCTCATCAGACTCATACTTTCGCATTCTTCACATACTTGTTGAACGGATCCTGGGTTTTTTCTGGTTTGGATCACGTAGTAATGTGGTACCACACTGAAACATTCAAATAAACCTGGTCTTGATAAATATTTTAGAGGATTACGCATGTTAGGTTTGGGTTAGGTCTAGGATTTGCCCACATCAGACTCATACTTTCGCATTCTTCACATACTTGTTGAACGGATCCTGGGCTTTTTCTGGATTGCATCACGTAGTAATGAAGTACAACACTGAAACAGTCAATTAAACCTGGTTTCCATCAATATCTTAGAGGACATCGCAAGTTAGGTCTGGGATAGGTTTGGGATTTGCCCTCATCAGACTCATACTTTCGCATTCTTCACATACTTGTTGAACAGACCCTGGGTTTTTTCTGGTTTGAGTCACGTAGCAATGTGGTACCACACTGAAACAGTCAATTAAACCTGGTTTCGATCAATATTTTAGAGGATAACGCAAGTTAGGTCTGGGATTCGCCCTCATCAGGCTCATACTTTCGCGTTTTTCACATACTTGTTGAACTGATCCTGGGTTTTTTCTGGTTTGGATCGCGCAGTAATGTGGTACCACACTGAAACAGCCCACTAAACCTGGTTTCGATCAATATTTTAGAGGATAACGAAAGTTATGTCCAGGTTAGGCCTGGGATTTGCCCACATCAGACTCATGCTTTCGCATTTTTCACATACTTGTTGAACAGATCCTGGGTTTTTTCTGGTATGGATCACGTAGTAATGTGGGACCACACTGAAACATTCAGTTAAACCTGGTCTTGATAAATATTTTAGAGGATAACGCATGTTAGGGCTGGGTTAGGTCTAGTACTTGCTCTCGTCAGGCTCATACTTTCGCATATTTCTCATACCTCATGGCTAGATCCTGGGCTATTTCTGGATTGGATCACGTAGTAATGTGGTACCACACTGAAACAGTCCACTAAACCTGGTTTGGACCAATATTTTAGAGGATAATGCATGTTAGGTCTAGGTTAGCCCTGAGATTTTCACTCATCAGACTCATACTTTCGCATTCTACAGATACCTGTTGAACGGATCCTGGGTTTTTTCTGGTATGGATCACGTAGTAATGTGGGACTACACTGAAACATTCAGTTAAACCTGGTCTTGATAAATATTTTAGAGGATAACGCATGTTAGGGCTGGGTTAGGTCTAGTATTTGCTCTCGTCAGGCTCATACTTTCGCATATTTCTCATACCTCATGGCTAGATCCTGGGCTATTTCTGGATTGGATCACGTAGTAATGTGGGACCACACTGAAACATTCACTTAAACCTGGTCTTGATAAATATTTTAGAGGATAACGCAAGTTAGGTCTGGTATAGGTCTGGGATTTGCCCTCATCAGGCTCATACTTTCGCGATTTTCACATACTTGTTGAACAGATCCTGGGTTTTTTTCTGGTTTGGATCACGTAGTAGTGTGGTACCACACTGAAACTGTCCATTGAACCTGGTTTCGATCAATATTTTTGAGGATAACGCATGTTAGGTCTAGATTAGGCCGAGGGTTTTCACTCATCAGACTCATACTTTCGCATTCTTCACATACTTGTTGAACGGATCCTGGGTTTTTTCTGGTTTGGATCAGGTAGTAATGTGGGACCACACTGAAACAGTCAATTAAACCTGGTTTCGATCAATAATTTAGAGGATAACGCAAGTTAGGTCTGGGTTAGGTCTAGGATTTGCCTTCGCCAGGCTCATACTTTCGCATATTTCTCATACTTCATGGCTAGATCCTGGGATGTTTCAGGATTGTATCACGTAGTAATGTGGTACCACGCTGAAACAGTCTATTAAACCTGGTTTCGATCAATATTTTTGAGGATAACGCATGTTAGGTCTAGGTTAGGCCGAGGATTTTCTCTCATCAGACTCATACTTTCGCATTCTTCAGATACTTGTTGAACGGATCCTGGGGGTTTTCTGGTATGGTTCACGTAGTAATGTGGTACCACACTGAAACAATCAATTAAACCAGGTCTTGATAAATATTTTAGATGATAACGCATGTTAGGTCTGGGTTAGGTCTAGGATTTGCCCTCATCGGGCTCATACTTTCGCATATTTCTCATACTTCATGGCTAGATCCTGGGCTATTTCTGGATTGGATCACGTAGTAATGTGGTACCACACCGAAACAGTAAATTAAACCTGGTTTCGATCAATATTTTAGAGGTTAATGCAAGTTAGGTCTGGGATAGGTCTGGGATTTGTCCTCATCAGGGTCATACTTTCGCATTTTTCACATACTTGTTGAACAGATCCTGGGTTTTTTCTGGTTTGGCTCGGACAGTAATGTGGTACCACACTGAAACAGCCCACTAAACCTGGTTTCGATCAATATTTTAGAGGATAACGAAAGTTATGTCTAGGTTACGCCTGGGATTTGCCCTCAACAGACTCGTGCTTTCGCATTTTTCACATACTTGTTGAACAGATCCTGGGTTTTTTCTGGTATGGATCACGTAGTAATGTGGTACCACACTGAAACATGCAGTTAAACCTGGTCTTGATAAATATTTTTGAGGATAACGCATGTTAGGTCTGGGTTAGGTCTAGGATTTGCCCTCATCAGGCTCATACTTCCGCATATTTCTTATACTTCATGGATAGATCCTAGGCTATTTTCTGGTTTGGATCACATAGTAATGTGGTACCACACTGAAACAGTCGATTAAACCAGGTTTCGATCAATATTCTTGTGGATAACGCATGTTAGGTCTAGGTAAGGCCTGGGATTTTCACTCATCAGACTCATTCTTTTGCATTTTTCACGTACCTGTTGAACGGATTCTGGGTTTTTTCTGGTTTGGATCACGTAGTAATGTGGGACCACACTGAAACATTCACTTAAACCTGGTCTTGATAAATATTTTAGAGGATAACGCAAGTTAGGTCTGGTATAGGTCTGGGATTTGCCCTCATCAGGCTCATACTTTCGCGATTTTCACATACTTGTTGAACAGATCCTGGGTTTTTTTCTGGTTTGGATCACGTAGTAGTGTGGTACCACACTGAAACTGTCCATTGAACCTGGTTTCGATCAATATTTTTGAGGATAACGCATGTTAGGTCTAGATTAGGCCGAGGGTTTTCACTCATCAGACTCATACTTTCGCATTCTTCACATACTTGTTGAACGGATCCTGGGTTTTTTCTGGTTTGGATCAGGTAGTAATGTGGGACCACACTGAAACAGTCAATTAAACCTGGTTTCGATCAATAATTTAGAGGATAACGCAAGTTAGGTCTGGGTTAGGTCTAGGATTTGCCCTCGCCAGGCTCATACTTTCGCATATTTCTCATACTTCATGGCTAGATCCTGGGATGTTTCAGGATTGTATCACGTAGTAATGTGGTACCACGCTGAAACAGTCTATTAAACCTGGTTTCGATCAATATTTTTGAGGATAACGCATGTTAGGTCTAGGTTAGGCCGAGGATTTTCTCTCATCAGACTCATACTTTCGCATTCTTCAGATACTTGTTGAACGGATCCTGGGGGTTTTCTGGTATGGTTCACGTAGTAATGTGGTACCACACTGAAACAATCAATTAAACCAGGTCTTGATAAATATTCTAGATGATAACGCATGTTAGGTCTGGGTTAGGTCTAGGATTTGCCCTCATCGGGCTCATACTTTCGCATATTTCTCATACCTCATGGCTAGATCCTGGGCTATTTCTGGATTGGATCACGTAGTAATGTGGTACCACACTGAAACAGTCAATTAAACCTGGTTTCGATCAATATTTTAGAGGATAACGCATGTTAGGTCCAGGTTAGGCCTGGGATTTTCACTCATCAGACTCGTTCTTTCGCATTCTTCACATACTTGTTGAACGGATCCTGGGTTTTTTCTGGTTTGGATCACGTAGTAATGTGGGAGCACACTGAAACAATCAATTAAACCTGGTCTTGATAAATATTTTAGAGGATAACGCATGTTAGGTCTGGGTTAGGTCTAGGATTTGCCCTCATCAGGCTCATACTTCCGCATATTTCTTATACTTCATGGATAGATCCTAGGCTATTTTCTGGTTTGGATCACATAGTAATGTGGTACCACACTGAAACAGTCGATTAAACCAGGTTTCGATCAATATTCTTGAGGATAACGCATGTTAGGTCTAGGTAAGGCCTGGGATTTTCACTCATCAGACTCATTCTTTTGCATTCTTCACATACCTGTTGAACGGATTCTGGGTTTTTTCTGGTTTGGATCACGTAGTAATGTGGGACCACACTGAAAGAATCAATTAAACCTGGTCTTGATAAATATTTTAGAGGATAACGCATGTTAGGTCTGGGTTAGGTCTAGGATTTGCTCTCGTCAGGCTCATACTTTCGCATATTTCTCAAACTTGATGGCTAGATCCTGGGCTTTTTCTGGATTGCATCACGTAGTAATGAAGTACAACACTGAAACAGTCAATTAAACCTGGTTTCCATCAATATCTTAGAGGACAACGCAAGTTAGATCTGGGATAGGTCTGGGATTTGCCTTCACCAGACTCATACTTTCGCGATTTTCACATACTTGTTGAACAGATCCTGGGTTTTTTTCTGGTTTGGATCACGTAGTAGTGTGGTACCACACTGAAACTGTCCATTAAACCTGGTTTCGATCAATATTTTTGAGGATAACGCATGTTAGGTCTAGGTTAGGCCGAGGATTATCACTCATCAGACTCATACTTTCGCATTCTTCACATACTTGTTCAACGGATCCTGGGTTTTTTCTGGTTTGGATCAGGTAGTAATGTGGGACCACACTGAAACAGTCAATTAAACCTGGTTTCGATCAATATTTTAGAGGATAACGCAAGTTAGGTCTGGGTTAGGTCTAGGATTTGCCCTCGTCAGGCTCACACTTTCGCATATTTCTCGTACTTCATGGCTAGATCCTGGGCTGTTTCTGGATTGTATCACGTAGTAATGTGGTACCACGCTGAATCAGTCAATTAAACCTTGTTTCGATCAATATTTTAGAGGATAACGCAAGTTAGGTCTGGGATAGGTCTGGGATTTGCCCTCATCAGACTCATGCTTTCGCATTTTTCACATACATGTTGAACAGATCCTGGGTTTTTTCTGGTATGGTTCACGTAGTAATGTGGTACCATACTGAAACATTCAGTTAAACCTGGTCTTGATAAATATTTTTGAGGATAACGCATGTTAGGTCTTGGTTAGGACTAGGATTTGGCCTCATCAGGCTCATACTTTCGCATATTTCTTATACTTCATGGATAGATCCTGGGCTATTTTCTGGTTTGGATCGCATAGTAATGTGGTACCACACTGAAACAGTCGATTAAACCAGGTTTCGATCAATATTTTTGAGGATAACGCATGTTAGGTCTAGGTTAGGCCTGGGATTTTCACTCATCAGACTCATTCTTTCGCATTCTTCACATACTTGTTGAACGGATCCTGGGTTTTTTCTGGTATGGATCACGTAGTAATGTGGGACCACACTGAAACAATCAATTAAACCAGGTCTTGATAAATATTTTAGATGATAACGCATGTTAGGTCTGGGTTAGGTCTAGGATTTGCCCTCATCAGGCTCATACTTTCGCATATTTCTCATACTTCATGGCTAGATCCTGGGCTATTTCTGGATTGGATCACGTAGTAATGTGGTACCACACTGAAACAGTCAATTAAACCTGGTTTCGATCAATATTTTAGGGGACAATGCAAGTTAGGTCTGGGATAGGTCTGGGATTTGCCCACATCAGGGTCATACTTTCGCATTTTTCACATACTTGTTGAACAGATCCTGGGTTTTTTCTGGTTTGGATCGCGCAGTAATGTGGTACCACACTGAAACAGCCCACTAAACCTGGTTTCGATCAATATTTTAGAGGATAACGAAAAGTTATGTCTAGGTTAGGCCTGGGATTTGTCCTCATCAGACTCAAGCTTTCGCATTTTTCACATACTTGTTGAACAGATCCTGGGTTTTTTCTGGTATGGATCACGTAGTAATGTGGGACCACACTGAAACATTCAGTTAAACCTGGTCTTGATAAATATTTTAGAGGATAACGCATGTTAGGTCTGGGTTAGGTCTAGGATTTGCTCTCGTCAGGCTCATACTTTCGCATATTTCTCATACCTCATGGCTAGATCCTGGGCTATTTCTGGATTGGATCACGTAGTAATGTGGTACCACACTGAAACAGTCCACTAAACCTGGTTTGGATCAATATTTTAGAGGATAATGCATGTTAGGTCTAGGTTAGCCCTGAGATTTTCACTCATCAGACTCATACTTTCGCATTCTACAGATACCTGTTGAACGGATCCTGGGTTTTTTCTGGTATGGTTCACGTAGTAATGTGGTACCACACTGAAACAATCAATTAAACCAGGTCTTGATAAATATTTTAGAGGATAACGCATGTTAGGTCTGGGTTAGGTCTAGGATTTGCTCTCGTCAGGGTCATACTTTCGCAGTTCTAACATACATGTTGACCTGATCGAGGGTTTTTTCTGCTTTGGATCACGTAGTAAAGTGGTACCACACTGAAACAGTCCACTAAACCTGGTTTGGATCAATATTTTAGAGGATAATGCATGTTAGGTCTAGGTTAGCCCTGAGATTTTCACTCATCAGACTCATACTTTCGCATTCTACAGATACCTGTTGAACAGATCCTGGGTTTTTTCTGGTATGGTTCACGTAGTAATGTGGTACCACACTGAAACAATCAATTAAACCAGGTCTTGATAAATATTTTAGATGATAACGCATGTCAGGTCTGGGTTAGGTTTAGGATTTGCCCTCATCAGGCTCATACTTTCGCATATTTCTCATACTTCATGGCTAGATCCTGGGCTATTTCTGGATTGGATCACGTAGTAATGTGGTACCACACTGAAACAGTCAATTAAACCTGGTTTCGATCAATATTTTAGAGGACAATGCAAGTTAGATCTGGGATAGGTCTGGGATTTGCCCACATCAGGGTCATACTTTCGCATTTTTCACATACTTGTTGAACAGATCCTGGGTTTTTTCTGGTTTGGATCGCGCAGTAATGTGGTACCACACTGAAACAGCCCACTAAACCTGGTTTCGATCAATATTTTAGAGGATAACGAAAGTTATGTCTAGGTTAGGCCTGGGATTTGCCCTCATCAGACTCATGCTTTCGCATTTTTCACATACTTGTTGAACAGATCCTGGGTTTTTTCTGGTATGGATCACGTAGTAATGTGGGACCACACTGAAACATTCAGTTAAACCTGGTCTTGATATATATTTTAGAGGATAACGCATGTTAGGTCTGGGTTAGGTCTAGGATTTGCTCTCGTCAGGCTCATACTTTAGCATATTTCTCATACCTCATGGCTAGATCCTGGGCTATTTCTGGATTGGGTCACGTAGTAATGTAGTACCACACTGAAACAGTCAATTAAACCTGGTTTCGATCAATATTTTAGAGGATAACGCATGTTAGGTCTAGGTTAGGCCTGGGATTTTCACTCATCAGACTCGTTCTTTCGCATTCTTCACATACTTGTTGAACGGATCCTGGGTTTTTTCTGGTTTGGATCACGTAGTAATGTGGGACCACACTGAAACAATCAATTAAACCTGGTCTTGATAAATATTTTAGAGGATAACGCATGTTAGGTCTGGGTTAGGCCTGGGATTTGCCCTCATCAGGGTCATACTTTCGTAGTTCTAACATACATGTTGACCTGATCGAGGGTTTTTTCTGCTTTGGATCACGTAGTAAAGTGGTACCACACTGAAACAGTCCACTAAACCTGGTTTGGATCAATATTATAGAGGATAATGCATGTTAGGTCTAGGTTAGCCCTGAGATTTTCACTCATCAGACTCATACTTTCGCATTCTACAGATACCTGTTGAACGGATCCTGGGTTTTTTTCTGGTATGGTTCACGTAGTAATGTGGTACCACACTGAAACAATCAATTAAACCAGGTCTTGATAAATATTTTAGATGATAACGCATGTTAGGTCTGGGTTAGGTCTAGGATTTGCCCTCATCAGGCTCATACTTTCGCATATTTCTCATACTTCATGGCTAGATCCTGGGCTATTTCTGGATTGGATCACGTAGTAATGTGGTACCACACTGAAACGGTCAATTAAACCTGGTTTCGATCAATATTTTACAGGACAATGCAAGTTAGGTCTGGGATAGGTCTGGGATTTGCCCACATCAGGGTCATACTTTCGCATTTTTCACATACTTGTTGAACAGATCCTGGGTTTTTTTCTGGTTTGGATCACGTAGTAGTGTGGTACCACACTGAAACTGTCCATTAAACCTGGTTTCGATCAATATTTTTGAGGATAACGCATGTTAGGTCTGGTATAGGTTGGGATTTGCCCTCAACAGGCTCATACTTTCGCGATTTTCACATACTTGTTGAACAGATCCTGGGTTTTTTTCTGGTTTGGATCACGTAGTAGTGTGGTACCACACTGAAACTGTCCATTAAACCTGGTTTCGATCAATATTTTTGAGGATAACGCATGTTAGGTCTAGGTTAGGCCGAGGATTTTCACTCATCAGACTCATACTTTCGCATTCTTCACATACTTGTTGAACGGATCCTGGGTTTTTTCTGGTTTGGATCAGGTAGTAATGTGGGACCACACTGAAACAGTCAATTAAACCAGGTTTCGATCAATATTTTAGAGGATAACGCAAGTTAGGTCTGGGATAGGTCTGGGATTCGCCCTATCACGCTCATACTTTCGCGTTTTTCACATACTTGTTGAACTGATCCTGGGTTTTTTCTGGTTTGGATCACGTAGTAATGTGGTACCACACTGAAACAATCAATTAAACCAGGTCTTGATAAATATTTTAGATGATAACGCAAGTTAGGTCTGGGTTAGGTCTAGGATTTGCCCTCATCAGGCTCATACTTTCGCATATTTCTCATACTTCATGGCTAGATCCTGGGCTATTTCTGGATTGGATCACGTAGTAATGTGGTACCACACTGAAACAGTCAATTAAACCTGGTTTCGATCAATATTTTAGAGGACAATGCAAGTTAGGTCTGGGATAGGTCTGGGATTTGCCCACATCAGGGTCATACTTTCGCATTTTTCACATACTTGTTGAACAGATCCTGGGTTTTTTCTGGTTTGGATCGCGCAGTAATGTGGTACCACACTGAAACAGCCCACTAAACCTGGTTTCGATCAATATTTTAGAGGATAACGAAAGTTATGTCTAGGTTAGGCCTGGGATTTGCCCTCATCAGACTCATGCTTTCGCATTTTTCACATACTTGTTGAACAGATCCTGGGTTTTTTCTGGTATGGATCACGTAGTAATGTGGGACCACACTGAAACATTCAGTTAAACCTGGTCTTGATAAATATTTTAGAGGATAACGCATATATACGTCTATACGTCTATACGTCTATACGATATACGTCTGGGTTAGGTCTAGGATTTGCTCTCGTCAGGCTCATACTTTCGCATATTTCTCATACCTCATGGCTAGATCCTGGGCTAATTCTGGATTGGATCACGTAGTAATGTGGTACCACACTGAAACAGTCAATTAAACCTGGTTTCGATCAATATTTTAGAGGATAACGCAAGTTAGGTCTGGTATAGGTCTGGGATTTGCCCTCATCAGGCTCATACTTTCGCGATTTTCACATACTTGTTGAACAGATCCTGGGTTTTTTTCTGGTTTGGATCACGTAGTAGTGTGGTACCACACTGAAACTGTCCATTAAACCTGGTTTCGAACAATATTTTTGAGGATAACGCATGTTAGGTCAAGGTTAGGCCGAGGATTTTCACTCATCAGACTCATACTTTCGCATTCTTCACATACTTGTTGAACGGATCCTGGGTTTTTTCTGGTTTGGATCAGGTAGTAATGTGGGACCACACTGAAACAGTCAATTAAACCTGGTTTCGATCAATATTTTAGAGGATAACGCAAGTTAGGTCTGGGATAGGTCTGGGATTCGCCCTCACAAGGCTCATACTTTCGCGTTTTTCACATACTTGTTGAACTGATCCTGGGTTTTTTCTGGTTTGGATCACGTAGTAATGAGGGACCACACTGAAACATTCAGTTAAACCTGGTCTTGATAAATATTTTAGAGGATAACGCATGTTAGGTCTGGGTTAGGTCTAGGATTTGCTCTCGTCAGGCTCATACTTTCGCATATTTCTCATACCTCATGGCTAGATCCTGGGCTATTTCTGGATTGGATCACGTAGTAATGTGGTACCACACTGAAACAGTCCACTAAACCTGGTTTGGATCAATATTTTAGAGGATAATGCATGTTAGGTCTAGGTTAGCCCTGAGATTTTCACTCATCAGACTCATACTTTCGCATTCTACAGATACCTGTTGAACGGATCCTGAGTTTTTTCTGGTATGGTTCACGTAGTAATGTGGTACCACACTGAAACAATCAATTAAACCAGGTCTTGATAAATATTTTAGATGATAACGCATGTTAGGTCTGGGTTAGGTTTAGGATTTGCCCTCATCAGGCTCATACTTTCGCATATTTCTCATACTTCATGGCTAGATCCTGGGCTATTTCTGGATTGGATCACGTAGTAATGTGGTACCACACTGAAACAGTCAATTAAACCTGGTTGCGATCAACATTTTAGAGGACAATGCAAGTTAGGTCTGGGATAGGTCTGGGATTTGCCCACATCAGGGTCATACTTTCGCATTTTTCACATACTTGTTGAACAGATCCTGGGTTTTTTCTGGTTTGGATCGCGCAGTAATGTGGTACCACACTGAAACAGCCCACTAAACCTGGTTTCGATCAATATTTTAGAGGATAACGCATGTTAGGTCTAGGTTAGGCCGAGGATTTTCACTCATCAGACTCATACTTTCGCATTCTTCACATACTTGTTGAACGGATCCTGGGTTTTTTCTGGTTTGGATCACGTAGTAATGTGGGACCACACTGAAACAATCAATTAAACCTGGTCTTGATAAATATTTTAGAGGATAACGCATGTTAGGTCTGGGTTAGGTCTAGGATTTGCACTCGTGAGGCTCATACTTTCGCATATTTCCCATACCTCATGGCTAGTTCCTGGGCTATTTCTGGATTGGATCACGTAGTAATGTGGTACCACACTGAAACAGTCAATTAAACCTGGTTTCGATCAATATTTTTGCGGATAACGCATGTTAGGTCAAGGTTAGGCCTGGGATTTTCACTCATCAGACTCATTCTTTCGCATTCTTCACATACTTGTTGAACGGATCCTGGGTTTTTTCTGGTTTGGATCACGTAGTAATGTGGGACCACACTGAAACAATCAATTAAACCCGGTCTTGATAAATTTTTTAGAGGATAACGCATGTTAGGTCTGGGTTAGGTCTAGGATTTGCTCTCGTCAGGCTCATACTTTCGCATATTTCTCATACCTCATGGCTAGATCCTGGGCTATTTCTGGATTGGATTACGTAGTAATGTGGTACCACACTGAAACAGTCAATTAAACCTGGTTTCGATCAATATTTTACAGGATAACGCAAGTTAGGTCTGGTATAGGTCTGGGATTTGCCCTCATCAGGCTCATACTTTCGCGATTTTCACATACTTGTTGAACGGATCCTGGGTTTTTTCTGGTTTGGATCACGTAGTAATGTGGGACCACACTGAAACAAACAATTAAACCTGGTCTTGATAAATATTTTAGAGGATAACGCATGTTAGGTCTGGGTTAGGTTTAGGATTTGCCCTCATCAGGCTCATACTTTCGCATATTTCTCACACTTCATGGCTAGATCCTGGGCTATTTCAGGATTGGATCACGTAGTAATGTGGTACCACACTGAAACAGTCAATTAAACCTGGTTGCGATCAATATTTTAGAGGACAATGCAAGTTAGGTCTGGGATAGGTCTGGGATTGGCCCACATCAGGGTCATACTTTCGCATTTTTCACATACTTGTTGAACAGATCCTGGGTTTTTTCTGGTTTGGATCGCGCAGTAATGTGGTACCACACTGAAACAGCCCACTAAACCTGGTTTCGATCAATATTTTAGAGGATAACAAAAGTTATGTCTAGGTTAGGCCTGCGATTTGCCCACATCAGACTCATGCTTTCGCATTTTTCACATACTTGTTGAACAGATCCTGGGTTTTTTCTGGTATGGATCACGTAATAATGTGGGACCACACTGAAACATTCAGTTAAACCTGGTCTTGATAAATATTTTAGAGGATAACGCATGTTAGGTCTGGGTTAGGTCTAAGATTTGCTCTCGTCAGGCTCATACTTTCGCATATTTCTCATACCTCATGGCTAGATCCTGGGCTATTTCTGGATTGGTTCACGTAGTAATGTGGTACCACACTGAAACAGACAACTAAACCTGGTTTCGATCAATATTTTAGAGGATAACGCAAGTTAGGTCTGGTATAGGTCTGGGATTTGCCCTCATCAGGCTCATACTTTCGCGATTTTCACATACTTGTTGAACAGATCCTGGGTTTTTTTCTGGTTTGGATCACGTAGTAGTGTGGTACCACACTGAAACTGTCCATTAAACCTGGTTTCGATCAATATTTTTGAAGATAACGCATGTTAGGTCTAGGTTAGGCCGAGGATTTTCACTCATCAGACTCATACTTTCGCATTCTTCACATACTTGTTGAACGGATCCTGGGTTTTTTCTGGTTTGGATCAGGTAGTAATGTGGGACCACACTGAAACAGTCAATTAAACCTGGTTTCGATCAATATTTTAGAGGATAACGCAAGCTAGGTCTGGGATAGGTCTGGGATTCGCCCTCATCAGGCTCTTACTTTCGCGATTTTCACATACTTGTTGAACTGATCCTGGGTTTTTTCTGGTTTGGATCACGTAGTAATGTTGTACCACACTGAAGCAGTCCATTAAACCTGGTTTGGATCAATATTTTAGCGGGTAACGCATGTTAGGTTTGCGTTAGGTCTAGGATTTGCCCTCGTCAGGCTCATGCTTTCCCATATTTCTCATACTTCATGGCTAGATCCTGGGCTGTTTCAGGATTGTATCACGTAGCAATGTGGTACCACGCTGAAACAGTCTATTAAACCTGGTTTCGATCAATATTTTTGAGGATAACGCATGTTAGGTCTAGGTTAGGCCGAGGATTTTCACTCATCAGACTCATACTTTCGCATTCTTCAGATACTTGTTGAACGGATCCTGAGTTTTTTCTGGTATGGTTCACGTAGTAATGTAGTACCACACTGAAGCAATCAATTAAACCAGGTCTTGATAAATATTTTAGATGATAACGCATGTTAGGTCTGGGTTAGGTCTAGGATTTGCCCTCATCAGGCTCATACTTTCGCATATTTCTCATACTTCATGTCTAGATCCTGGGCTATTTCTGGATTGGATCACGTAGTAATGTGGTACCACACTGAAACAGTCAATTAAACCTGGTTTCGATCAATATGTTTGAGGTCAATGCAAGTTAGGTCTGGGATAGGTCTGCGATTTGCCCACATCAGGGTCATTCTTTCGCATTCTTCACATACCTGTTGAACGGATCCTGGGTTTTTTCTGGTTTGGATCACGTAGTAATGTGGGACCACACTGAAACAATCAATTAAACCTGGTCTCGATAAATATTTTAGAGGATAACGCAGGTTAGGTCTGGGTTAGGTCTAGGATTTGCACTCGTCAGGCTGATACTTTCGCATATTTCTCATACTTCATGGCTAGATCCTGGGCTGTTTCTGGATTGTATCACCTAGTAATGTGGTACCACACTGAATCAGTCAATTAAACCTTGTTTCGATCAATATTTTAGAGGATAACGCAAGTTAGGTCTGGGATAGGTCTGGGATTTGCCCTCATCAGACTCATGCTTTCGCATTTTTCACATACTTCTTGAACAGATCCTGGGTTTTTTCTGGTATGGATCACGTAGTAATGTGGTACCATACTGAAACATTGAGTTAAACCTGGTCTTGATAAATATTTTTGAGGATAATGCATGTTAGGTCTAGGTTAGCCCTGAGATTTTCACTAATCAGACTCATACTTTCGCATTCTTCAGATACCTGTTGAACGGATCCTGGGTTTTTTCTGGTATGGTTCACGTAGTAATGTGGTACCATACTGTAACATTCAGATAAACCAGGTCTTGATAAATATTTTTGAGGATAACGCATATTAGGTCTGAGTTAGGCCTGGGATTTGCCCTCATCAGGGTCATACTTTCGCAGTTCTAACATACATGTTGACCTGATGGAGGGTTTTTTCTGCTTTGGATCACGTAGTAAAGTGGTACCACACTGAAACAGTCCACTAAACCTGGTTTGGATCAATATTTTAGAGGATAATGCATGTTAGGTCTAGGTTAGCCCTGAGATTTTCACTCATCAGACTCATACTTTCGCATTCTTCAGATACCTGTTGAACGGATCCTGGGTTTTTTCTGGTATGGTTCACGTAGTAATGTGGTACCACACTGAAACAATCAATTTAACCTGGTCTTGATAAATATTTTAGATGATAACGCATGTTAGGTCTGGGTTAGGTCTAGGATTTGCCCAGATCAGGCTCATACTTTCGCATATTTCTCATACTTCATGGCTAGATCCTGGGCTATTTCTGGATTGGATCACGTAGTAATGTGGTACCACACTGAAACAGTCAATTAAACCTGGTTTCGATCAATATTTTAGAGGACAATGCAAGTTAGGTCTGGGATAGGTCTGGGATTTGCCCTCATCAGGCTCATACTTTCGCGATTTTCACATACTTGTTGAACGGATCCTGGGTTTTTTCTGGTTTGGATCACGTAGTAATGTGGGACCACACTGAAACAATCAATTAAACCTGGTCTTGATAAATATTTTAGAGGATAACGCATGTTAGGTCTGGGTTAGGTCTAGGATTTGCTCTCCTCAGGCTCATACTTTCGCATATTTCCCATACCTCATGGCTAGATCCTGGGCTATTTCTGGATTGGATCACGTAGTAATGTGGTACCACACTGAAACAGTCAATTAAACCTGGTTTCGATCAATAATTTTGCGGATAACGCATGTTAGGTCAAGGTTAGGCCTGGGATTTTCACTCATCAGACTCATTCTTTCGCATTCTTCACATACTTGTTGAACGGATCCTGGGTTTTTTCTGGTTTGGATCACGTAGTAATGTGGGACCACACTGAAACAATCAATTAAACCCGGTCTTGATAAATTTTTTAGAGGATAACGCATGTTAGGTCTGGGTTAGGTCTAGGATTTGCTCTCGTCAGGCTCATACTTTCGCATATTTCTCATACCTCATGGCTAGATCCTGGGCTATTTCTGGATTGGATTACGTAGTAATGTGGTACCACACTGAAACAGCCAATTAAACCTGGTTTCGATCAATATTTTACAGGATAACGCAAGTTAGGTCTGGTATAGGTCTGGGATTTGCCCTCATCAGGCTCATACTTTCGCGATTTTCACATACTTGTTGAACGGATCCTGGGTTTTTTCTGGTTTGGATCACGTAGTAATGTGGGACCACACTGAAACAATCAATTAAACCTGGTCTTGATAAATATTTTAGAGGATAACGCATGTTAGGCCTGGGTTAGGTTTAGGATTTGCCCTCATCCGGCTCATACTTTCGCATATTTCTCATACTTCATGGCTAGATCCTGGGCTATTTCTGGATTGGATCACGTAGTAATGTGGTACCACACTGAAACAGTCAATTAAACCTGGTTGCGATCAATATTTTAGAGGACAATGCAAGTTAGGTCTGGGATAGGTCTGGGATTTGCCCACATCAGGGTCATACTTTCGCATTTTTCACATACTTGTTGAACAGATCCTGGGTTTTTTCTGGTTTGGATCAGGTAGTAATGTGGGACCACACTGAAACAGTCAATTAAACCTGGTTTCGATCAATATTTTAGAGGATAACGCAAGTTAGGTCTGGGATAGGTCTTGGATTCGCCCTCATCAGGCTCATACTTTCGCGTTTTTCACATACTTGTTGAACTGATCCTGGGTTTTTTCTGGTATGGATCACGTAGTAATGTGGGACCACACTGAAACATTCAGTTAAACCTGGTCTTGATAAATATTTTAGAGGATAACGCATGTTAGGTCTGGGTTAGGTCTAGGATTTGCTCTCGTCAGGCTCATACTTTCGCATATTTCTCATACCTCATGGCTAGATCCTGGGCTATTTCTGGATTGGATCACGTAGTAATGTGGTACCACACTGAAACAGTCAATTAAACCTGGTTTCGATCAATATTTTAGAGGATAACGCAAGTTAGGTCTGGTATAGGTCTGGGATTTGCCCTCATCAGGCTCATACTTTCTTGATTTTCACATACTTGTTGAACAGATCCTGGGTTTTTTTCTGGTTTGGATCATGTAGTAGTGTGGTACCACACTGAAACTGTCCATTAAACCTGGTTTCGATCAATATTTTTGAGGATAACGCATGTTAGGTCTAGGTTAGGCCGAGGATTTTCACTCATCAGACTCATACTTTCGCATTCTTCACATACTTGTTGAACGGATCCTGGGTTTTTTCTGGTTTGGATCAGGTAGTAATGTGGGACCACACTGAAACAGTCAATTAAACCTGGTTTCGATCAATATTTTAGAGGATAACGCAAGTTAGGTCTGGGATAGGTCTGGGATTCGCCCTCATCAGGCTCATACTTTCGCGTTTTTCACATACTTGTTGAACTGATCCTGGGTTTTTTCTGGTTTGGATCACGTAGTAATGTGGTACCACACTGAAACAATATATTAAACCAGGTCTTGATAAATATTTTAGATGATAACGCAAGTTAGGTCAGGGTTAGGTCTAGGATTTGCCCCCATCAGGCTCATACTTTCGCATATTTCTCATACTTCATGGCTAGATCCTGGGCTATTTCTGGATTGGATCACGTAGTAATGTGGTACCACACTGAAACAGTCAATTAAACCTGGTTTCGATCAATATTTTAGAGGACAATGCAAGTTAGGTCTGGGATAGGTCTAGGATTTGCTCTCGTCAGGCTCATACTTTCGCATATTTCTCATACCTCATGGCTAGATCCTGGGCTATTTCTGGATTGGATCACGTAGTAATGTGGTACCACACTGAAACAGTCAATTAAACCTGGTTTCGATCAATATTTTAGAGGATAACGCAAGTTAGGTCTGGTATAGGTCTGGGATTTGCCCTCATCAGGCTCATACTTTCTTGATTTTCACATACTTGTTGAACAGATCCTGGGTTTTTTTCTGGTTTGGATCATGTAGTAGTGTGGTACCACACTGAAACTGTCCATTAAACCTGGTTTCGATCAATATTTTTGAGGATAACGCATGTTAGGTCTAGGTTAGGCCGAGGATTTTCACTCATCAGACTCATACTTTCGCATTCTTCACATACTTGTTGAACGGATCCTGGGTTTTTTCTGGTTTGGATCAGGTAGTAATGTGGGACCACACTGAAACAGTCAATTAAACCTGGTTTCGATCAATATTTTAGAGGATAACGCAAGTTAGGTCTGGGATAGGTCTGGGATTCGCCCTCATCAGGCTCATACTTTCGCGTTTTTCACATACTTGTTGAACTGATCCTGGGTTTTTTCTGGTTTGGATCACGTAGTAATGTGGTACCACACTGAAACAATCTATTAAACCAGGTCTTGATAAATATTTTAGATGATAACGCAAGTTAGGTCAGGGTTAGGTCTGGGATTTGCCCTCATCAGGCTCATACTTTCGCGATTTTCACATACTTGTTGAACAGATCCTGGGTTTTTTTCTGGTTTGGATCACGTAGTAGTGTGGTACCACACTGAAACTGTCCATTAAACCTGGTTTCGATCAATATTTTTGAGGATAACGCATGTTAGGTCTAGGTTAGGCCGAGGATTTGCCCTCGTCAGGCTCATGCTTTCGCATATTTCTCATACTTCATGGCTAGATCCTGGGCTGTTTCAGGATTGTATCACGTAGTAATGTGGTACCACGCTGAAACAGTCTATTAAACCTGGTTTCGATCAATATTTTTGAGGATAACGCATGATAGGTCTAGGTTAGGCCGAGGATTTTCACTCATCAGACTCATACTTTCGCATTCTTCAGATACTTGTTGAACGGATCCTGGGTTTTTTCTGGTATGGTTCACGTAGTAATGTAGTACCACACTGAAGCAATCAATTAAACCAGGTCTTGATAAATATTTTAGATGATAACGCATGTTAGGTCTGGGTTAGGTGTAGGATTTGCCCTCATCAGGCTCATACTTTCGCATATTTCTCATACTTCATGGCTAGATCCTGGGCTATTTCTGGATTGGATCACGTAGTAATGTGGTACCACACTGAAACAGTCAATTAAACCTGGTTTCGATCAATATGTTTGAGGTCAATGCAAGTTAGGTCTGGGATAGGTCTGCGATTTGCCCACATCAGGGTCATTCTTTCGCATTCTTCACATACCTGTTGAACGGATCCTGGGTTTTTTCTGGTTTGGATCACGTAGTAATGTGGGACCACACTGAAACAATCAATTAAACCTGGTCTCGATAAATATTTTAGAGGATAACGCAGGTTAGGTCTGGGTTAGGTCTAGGATTTGCTCTCGTCAGGCTGATACTTTCGCATATTTCTCATACTTCATGGCTAGATCCTGGGCTGTTTCTGGATTGTATCACGTAGTAATGTGGTACCACACTGAATCAGTCAATTAAACCTTGTTTCGATCAATATTTTAGAGGATAACGCAAGTTAGGTCTGGGATAGGTCTGGGATTTGCCCTCATCAGACTCATGCTTTCGCATTTTTCACATACTTCTTGAACAGATCCTGGGTTTTTTCTGGTATGGATCACGTAGTAATGTGGTACCATACTGAAACATTGAGTTAAACCTGGTCTTGATAAATATTTTTGAGGATAATGCATGTTAGGTCTAGGTTAGCCCTGAGATTTTCACTCATCAGACTCATACTTTCGCATTCTTCAGATACCTGTTGAACGGATCCTGGGTTTTTTCTGGTATGGTTCACGTAGTAATGTGGTACCATACTGTAACATTCAGATAAACCAGGTCTTGATAAATATTTTTGAGGATAACGCATATTAGGTCTGAGTTAGGCCTGGGATTTGCCCTCATCAGGGTCATACTTTCGCAGTTCTAACATACATGTTGACCTGATCGAGGGTTTTTTCTGCTTTGGATCACGTAGTAAAGTGGTACCACACTGAAACAGTCCACTAAACCTGGTTTGGATCAATATTTTAGAGGATAATGCATGTTAGGTCTAGGTTAGCCCTGAGATTTTCACTCGTCAGACTCATACTTTCGCATTCTTCAGATACCTGTTGAACGGATCCTGGGTTTTTTCTGGTATGGTTCACGTAGTAATGTGGTACCACACTGAAACAATCAATTAAACCCGTTCTTGATAAATTTTTTAGAGGATAACGCATGTTAGGTCTGGGTTAGGTCTAGGATTTGCTCTCCTCAGGCTCATACTTTCGCATATTACCCATACCTCATGGCTAGATCCTGGGCTATTTCTGGATTGGATCACGTAGTAATGTGGTACCACACTGAGACAGTCAATTAAACCTGGTTTCGATCAATATTTTTGCGGATAACGCATGTTAGGTCAAGGTTAGGCCTGGGATTTTCACTCATCAGACTCATTCTTTCGCATTCTTCACATACTTGTTGAACGGATCCTGGGTTTTTTCTGGTTTGGATCACGTAGTAATGTGGGACCACACTGAAACAATCAATTGAACCCGGTCTTGATAAATTTTTTAGAGGATAACGCATGTTAGGTCTGGGTTAGGTCTAGGATTTGCTCTCGTCAGGCTCATACTTTCGCATATTTCTCATACCTCATGGCTAGATCCTGGGCTATTTCTGGATTGGATTACGTAGTAATGTGGTACCACACTGAAACAGTCAATTAAACCTGGTTTCGATCAATATTTTACAGGATAACGCAAGTTAGGTCTGGCATAGGTCTGGGATTTGCCCTCATCAGGCTCATACTTTCGCGATTTTCACATACTTGTTGAACAGATCCTGGGTTTTTTTCTGGTTTGGATCACGTAGTAGTGTGGTACCACACTGAAACTGTCCATTAAACCTGGTTTCGATCAATATTTTTGAGGATAACGCAAGCTAGGTCTGGGATAGGTCTGGGATTTGCCCTCATCAGGCTCATACTTTCGCATTCTTCACATACCTGTTGAACGGATCCTGGGTTTTTTCTGGTTTGGATCAGGTAGTAATGTGGGACCACACTGAAACAGTCAATTAAACCTGGTTCCGATCAATATTTTAGAGGATAACGCAAGCTAGGTCTGGGATAGGTCTGGGATTCGCCCTCATCAGGCTCATACTTTCGCGATTTTCACATACTTGTTGAACTGATCCTGGGTTTTTTCTGGTTTGGATCACGTAGTAATGTTGTACCACACTGAAGCAGACCATTAAACCTGGTTTGGATCAATATTTTAGCGGGTAACGCATGTTAGGTTTGGGTTAGGTCTAGGATTTGCCCTCGTCAGGCTCATGCTTTCGCATATTTCTCATACTTCATGGCTAGATCCTGGGCTGTTTCAGGATTGTATCACGTAGTAATGTGGTACCACGCTGAAACAGTCTATTAAACCTGGTTTCGATCAATATTTTTGAGGATAACGCATGTTAGGTCTAGGTTAGGCCGAGGATTTTCACTCATCAGACTCATACTTTCGCATTCTTCAGATACTTGTTGAACGGATCCTGGGTTTTTTCTGGTATGGTTCACGTAGTAATGTAGTACCACACTGAAGCAATCAATTAAACCAGGTCTTGATAAACATTTTAGATGATAACGCATGTTAGGTCTGGGTTAGGTCTAGGATTTGCCCTCATCAGGCTCATACTTTCGCATATTTCTCATACTTCATGGCTAGATCCTGGGCTATTTCTGGATTGGATCACGTAGTAATGTGGTACCACACTGAAACAGTCAATTAAACCTGGTTTCGATCAATATTTTAGAGGATAACGCAAGTTAGGTCTGGGATAGGTCTGGGATTTGCCCTCATCAGACTCATGCTTTCGCATTTTTCACATACTTCTTGAACAGATCCTGGGTTTTTTCTGGTATGGATCACGTAGTAATGTGGTACCATACTGAAACATTGAGTTAAACCTGGTCTTGATAAATATTTTTGAGGATAATGCATGTTAGGTCTAGGTTAGCCCTGAGATTTTCACTCATCAGACTCATACTTTCGCATTCTTCAGATACCTGTTGAACGGATCCTGGGTTTTTTCTGGTATGGTTCACGTAGTAATGTGGTACCATACTGTAACATTCAGATAAACCAGGTCTTGATAAATATTTTTGAGGACAACGCATATTAGGTCTGAGTTAGGCCTGGGATTTGCCCTCATCAGGGTCATACTTTCGCAGTTCTAACATACATGTTGACCTGATCGAGGGTTTTTTCTGCTTTGGATCACGTAGTAAAGTGGTACCACACTGAAACAGTCCACTAAACCTGGTTTGGATCAATATTTTAGAGGATAATGCATGTTAGGTCTAGGTTAGCCCTGAGATTTTCACTCATCAGACTCATACTTTCGCATTCTTCAGATACCTGTTGAACGGATCCTGGGTTTTTTCTGGTATGGTTCACGTAGTAATGTGGTACCACACTGAAACAATCAATTTAACCTGGTCTTGATAAATATTTTAGATGATAACGCATGTTAGGTCTGGGTTAGGTCTAGGATTTGCCCAGATCAGGCTCATACTTTCGCATATTTCTCATACTTCATGGCTAGATCCTGGGCTATTTCTGGATTGGATCACGTAGTAATGTGGTACCACACTGAAACAGTCAATTAAACCTGGTTTCGATCAATATTTTAGAGGACAATGCAAGTTAGGTCTGGGATAGGTCTGGGATTTGCCCTCATCAGGCTCATACTTTCGCGATTTTCACATACTTGTTGAACGGATCCTGGGTTTTTTCTGGTTTGGATCACGTAGTAATGTGGGACCACACTGAAACAATCAATTAAACCTGGTCTTGATAAATATTTTAGAGGATAACGCATGTTAGGTCTGGGTTAGGTCTAGGATTTGCTCTCCTCAGGCTCATACTTTCGCATATTTCCCATACCTCATGGCTAGATCCTGGGCTATTTCTGGATTGGATCACGTAGTAATGTGGTACCACACTGAAACAGTCAATTAAACCTGGTTTCGATCAATATTTTTGCGGATAACGCATGTTAGGTCAAGGTTAGGCCTGGGATTTTCACTCATCAGACTCATTCTTTCGCATTCTTCACATACTTGTTGAACGGATCCTGGGTTTTTTCTGGTTTGGATCACGTAGTAATGTGGGACCACACTGAAACAATCAATTAAACCCGGTCTTGATAAATTTTTTAGAGGATAACGCATGTTAGGTCTGGGTTAGGTCTAGGATTTGCTCTCGTCAGGCTCATACTTTCGCATATTTCTCATACCTCATGGCTAGATCCTGGGCTATTTCTGGATTGGATTACGTAGTAATGTGGTACCACACTGAAACAGTCAATTAAACCTGGTTTCGATCAATATTTTACAGGATAACGCAAGTTAGGTCTGGTATAGGTCTGGGATTTGCCCTCATCAGGCTCTTACTTTCGCGATTTTCACATACTTGTTGAACGGATCCTGGGTTTTTTCTGGTTTGGATCACGTAGTAATGTGGGACCACACTGAAACAATCAATTAAACCTGGTCTTGATAAATATTTTAGAGGATAACGCATGTTAGGTCTGGGTTAGGTTTAGGATTTGCCCTCATCAGACTCATACTTTCGCATATTTCTCATACTTCATGGCTAGATCCTGGGCTATTTCTGGATTGGATCACGTAGTAATGTGGTACCACACTGAAACAGTCAATTAAACCTGGTTGCGATCAATATTTTAGAGGACAATGCAAGTTAGGTCTGGGATAGGTCTGGGATTTGCCCACATCAGGGTCATACTTTCGCATTTTTCACATACTTGTTGAACAGATCCTGGGTTTTTTCTGGTTTGGATCACGTAGTAATGTTGTACCACACTGAAGCAGTCCATTAAACCTGGTTTGGATCAATATTTTAGAGGATAACGCATGTTAGGTTTGGGTTAGGTCTAGCATTTGCCCTCGTCAGGCTCATACTTTCGCATATTTCTCATACTTCATGGCTAGATCCTGGGCAGTTTCAGGATTGTATCACGCAGTAATGTGGTACCACGCTGAAACAGTCTATTAAACCTGGTATCGATCAATATTTTTGAGGATAACGCATGTTAGGTCTAGGTTAGGCCGAGGATTTTCACTCATCAGACTCATACTTTCGCATTCTTCAGATACTTGTTGAACGGATCCTGGGTTTTTTCTGGTATGGTTCACGTAGTAATGTGGTACCACACTGAAACAATCAATTAAACCAGGTCTTGATAAATATTTTAGATGATAACGCATGTTAGGTCTGGGTTAGGTCTAGGATTTGCCCACATCAGGCTCATACTTTCGCATATTTCTCATACTTCATGGCTAGATCCTGGGCTATTTCTGGATTGGATCACGTAGTGATGTGGTACCACACTGAAACAATCAATTAAACCTGGTTTCGATCAATATTTTCGAGGTCAATGCAAGTTAGGTCTGGGATAGGTCTGGGATTTGCCCACATCAGGGTCATACTTTCGCATTTTTCACATACTTGTTGAACAGATACTGGGTTTCTTCTGGTTTGGATCGCGCAGTAATGTGGTACCACACTGAAACAGCCCACGAAACCTGGTTTCGATCAATATTTTAGAGGATAACGAAAGTTTTGTCTAGGTTAGGCCTGGGATTTGCTCTCATCAGACTCGTGCTTTCGCATTTTTCACATACTTGTTGAGCAGATCCTGGGTTTTTTCTGGTATGGATCACGTAGTAATGTGGGACCACACTGAAACATTCAGTTAAACCTGGTCTTGATAAATATTTTTGAGGATAACGCATGTTATGTCTGGGATAGGTCTGGGATTTGCCCTCATCAGACTCATACTTTCGCACACTTCACATACTCGTAGAACAGATCCTGGGTTTTTTCTGGTTTCGGTCACGTAGTAATGTGGTACCACACTGAAACTGTCGATTAAACCAGGTTTCGATCAATATTTTTGAGGATAACGCATGTTAGGTCTAGGTTAGGCCGGGGATTTTCACTCATCAGACTCATACTTTCGCATACTTCTCATACTTGTTGAACGGATCCTGGGCTATTTCTGGATTGGATCACGTAGTAATGTGGTACCACACTGAAACGGTCAATTAATCCTGGCTTTGATGAATATTTTAGAGAATAATTCATGTTAGGTCTAGGTTAGGTCAAGGATTTGCTCTCATCAGGCTCATTCTTTCGCATATATCTCATACTTGACGGCTAGATCCTGGGTTTTTTCTGGAGTGGTTCACGTAGTAATGTGGTACCACACTGAAACAATCAATTAAACCTGATCTTGATAAATATTTTAGAGTATAACGCATGTTAGGTCTGGGATAGGTCTAGGATTTGCTCTCATCAGGCTCATTCTTTCGCATATTTCTGATACTTGATGGCTAGATCCTGGGCTTTCTCTGGATTGCATCACGTATTAATGAAGTACAACACTGAAACACTCAATTAAACCTGGTCTTGATAAATATTTTAGAGGATAACGCATGTTAGGTTTGGGTTAGATCTAGGATTTGCCCTCATCAGGCTCCACTTTCGCATACTTCTCATACTTCATGGCTGGATCCTGGGCTATTTCTGGATTGGATCACGTAGTAATGTGGTACCACACTGAAACAGTCAATTAAACCTGGTTTTGATCAATATTTTAGAGAATAATTCATGTTTGGTCTAGGTTAGGTCTGGGATTTGCTCTCATCAGGCTCATTCTTTCGCATATTTCTCATACTTGATGACTAGATCCTGGGCTTTTTCTGGATTGCATCACGTAGTAATGAAGTGCAACACTGAAACAGTCAATTAAACCTGGTTTCCATCAATATTTTAGAGGACAACGCATGTCAGGTCTAGGTTAGGTCTGGAATTTGCTCTCATCAGGGTCATACTGTCGCAGTTTTAACTTACTTGTTGAACGGATCCTGGGTTTTTTCTGGTTTGGTTCACGTAGTAATGTGGTACCACACTGAAACGTCCAATTAAACCTGGTCTTGATAAATATTTTAGAGGATAACGCATGTTAGGTTCGGGTTAGATCTAGGTTTTGCCCTCATCAGGCTCACTCTTTCGCATATTTCTCCTACTTCATGGCTAGATCCTGGGCTGTTTCTGGATTGTATCACATAGTAATGTGGTACCACGCTGAAACAGACGATTAAACCTGGTTTCGATCAATATTTTAGAGGATAACGCACGTTAGGTCTAGGTTCGGCCTGGAATTTTCACTCATCACACTCATACTTTCGCATTCTTCACATACTTGTTGAACGGATCTTGGGTTTTCTCTGGTGTGGATCACGTAGTAATGTGGTACCACACTGAAACAATCAATTAAACCTGGTGTTGATAAATATTTTAGAGGATAACGCATGTTAGGTCTGGGTTAGGTCTAGGATTTGCCCTCATCAGGCTCATGCTTTCGTATATTTCTCATACTTCATGGCTGGATCCTGTGCTATTACTGGATTGGATCACGTAGTAATGTGGTACCACCCTGAAACAGTCAATTAAACCTGGTTTCGATCAATATTTTAGAGAATAATTCATGTTAGGTCTGGGTTAGTTCTGGGATTTGCCCACATCAGGGTCATACTTTCGCATTTTTCACATACTTGTTGAACAGATCCTGGGTTTTTTCTGGTTTGGATCGCGCAGTAATATGGTACCACACTGAAACAGCCCACTAAACCTGGTTTCGACCAATATTTTAGAGGATGACGAAAGTTATGTCTAGGTTAGGCCTGGGATTTGCCCTCATCAGACTCATGCTTTCGCATTTTTCACATACTTGTTGAACAGATCCTGGGTTTTTTCTTGTATGGATCACGTAGTAATGTGGTACCACACTGAAACATTCAGTTAAACCTGGTCTTGATAAATATTTTTGAGGATAACGCATGTTAGGTCTGGGTTAAGTCTAAGATTTGCCCTCATCAGGCTCATACTTTCGCGTTTTTCACATACTTGTTGAACTGATCCTGGGCTTTTTCTGGTTTGGATCACGTAGTAATGTGGTACCACACTGAAACAGTCAATTAAACCTGGTTTCGATCAATATTTTAGAGAATAATTCATGTTAGGTCTTGGTTAGGTCTGGGATTTGCTCTCATCAGGCTCATACTTTCGCACACTTCACATACTCGTTTGTCAGATCCTGGGTTATTTTCTGGTTTGGATAGCATAGTAATGTGGTACCACACTGAAACAGTCGATTAAACCAGGTTTCGATCAATATTTTTGAGGATAACGCATGTTAGGTCTAGGTTAGGACTGGGATTTTCACTCATCAGACTCATTCTTTCGCACATTTCTCATACTTGATGGCTAGATCCGGGGCTTTTTCTGGATTGCTTCACGTAGAAATGATGTACGACACTGAAACAGTCAATTAAACCTGGTTTCGATCAATATTTTAGAAGATAACGCAAGTTATGTCTGGTATAGGTCTGGGATTTGCTCTCATCAGGCTCATTCTTTCGCACATTTCTCATACTTGATGGCTAGATCCGGGGCTTTTTCTGGATTGCTTCACGTAGTAATGATGTACGACACTGAAACAGTCAATTAAACCTGGTTTCCATCAATATTGTAGAGGACAACGCATGTTAGGTCTAGGTTAGGCCTGGGATTTGCCCACATCAGGGTCATACTTTCGCAGTTTTAACATACATGTTGACCTGATCGAGGGTTTTTTCTGCTTTGGATCACGTAGTAAAGTGGTACCATACTGAAACAGTCCATTAAACCTGGTATCGATCAATATTTTAGAGGGATAACGCATGTTAGGTCTAGGTTAGGCCTGGGATTTGACCTCATCAGACTCATACTTTCGCACACTTCACATACTCGTTGAACAGGTCCTGGGTTATTTTCTGGTTTGCATCACCTAGTAATGTGGTACCACACTGAAACAGTCGATTAAACCAGGCTTCGATCAATATTTTAGAGGGTAACGCATGTTAGGTCTAAGTTAGGCCTGGGATTTTCACTCATCAGACTCATACTTTCGCATTCTACAGATACCTGTTGAACGGATCCTGGGTTTTTTCTGGTTTGGATCACGTAGTAATGTGGGACCACACTGAAACAGTCAATAAAACCTGGTTTCGATCAATATATTAGAGAATAATTCATGTTAGGTCTAGGTTACGTCTGGGATTTGCTCTCTTCAGGCTCATTCTTTCGCATATTTCTCATACTTGATGGCTAGATCCTGGGCTTTTTCTGGATTGCATCACGTAGTAATGAAGTACAACACTGAAACAGTCAACTCAACCTGGTTTCCATCAATATCTTAGAGGACAACGCAAGTTAGGTCTGGGATAGGTCTGGGATTTGTCCACATCAGGCTCATACTTTCGTGTTTTTCACATACTTGTTGAACAGATCCTGGGTTTTTTCTGGTTTGGATCACGTAGTAGTGTGGTACCACACTGAAACAGTCCATTAAACCTGGTTTGGATCAATATTTTAGAGGATAACGCATGTTAGGCCTAGGTTAGGTCTGGGATTTTCACTCATGAGACTCATACTTTCGCATTCTTCACATACTTGCTGAACGGATCCTGGGTTTTTTCTGGTTTGGATCACGTAGTAATGTGGGACCACACCGAAACAATCAATTAAACCTGGTCTTGATAAATATTTTAGAGGATAACGCATGTTAGGTCTGGGTTAGGTCTAGGATTTGCCCTCATCAGGCTCATACTTTCGCATATTTCTTATTCTTCATGGATAGATCCTGGGTTATTTTCTGGTTTGTATCACATAGTAATGTGGTACCACACTGAAACAGTCGATTAAACCAGGTTTCGTTCAATATTTTTGAGGATAACGCATGTTAGGTCTAGGTTAGGCCTGGGATTTTCACTCATCAGACTCATACTTTCGCGTTTTTCACATACTTGTTGAACAGATCCTGGGTTTTTTTCTGGTTTGGATTACGTAGTAGTGTGGTACCACACTGAAACTTTCCATTAAACCTGGTTTCGATCAATATTTTAGTGGATAACGCATGTTAGGTCTGGGTTAGGTCTGGGATTTGCTCTCATCAGGCTCATACTTTCGCATATTTCTCATACTTCATGGCTGGATCCTGGGCTATTTCTGGATTGGACCACGTAGTAAAGTGGTACCACACTGAAACATTCAATGAAACCTGGTCTGGATAAATATTTTAGAGGATAACGCATCTTAGGTCTGGGTTAGGTCTAAGATTTGCCCTCATCAGGCTCACAGTTTCGTGTTTTTCACATACTTGTTGAACAGATCCTGGGTTTTTTCTGGTTTGGATCACGAAGTAGTGTGGTACCAAACTGAAACAGTCCATTAAACCGGTTTCGCTCAATATTTTAGAAGATAACGCATGTTAGGTCTAGGTTAGGCCTGGGATTTGCCCTCATCAGGGTCATACTTTTGCAGTCTTAACATGCATGTTGACCTGATCGTGGGTTCTTTCTGCTTTGGATCACGTAGGAAAGTGGTACCACACTGAAACAGTCAATTAAACCTGGTTTCGATCAATATTTTAGAGGATAACGCAAGTTAGGTCTAGGTTAGGTCTGGGATATGCCCTCATCAGACTCAAACTTTCGCACAATTCACATACTCGTTGAACAGATCCTGGGTTATTTTCTGGTTTGGATCACATAGTAATGTGGTACCACACTGAAACAGTCGATTAAACCAGCTTTCGAACAATATTTTTGAGGATAACGCATGTTAGGTCTAGGTTAGGTCTGGGATTTGCTCTCTTCAGGCTCATTCTTTCGCATATTTCTCATACTTGATGGCTAGATCCTGGGCTTTTTCTGGATTGCATCACGTAGTAATGAACTACAACACTGAAACAGTCAACTCAACCTGGTTTCCATCAATATCTTAGAGGACAACGCAAGTTAGGTCTGGGATAGGTCTGGGATTTGCCCACATCAGGCTCATACTTTCGCATATTTCTCATACTTCATGGCTAGATCCTGGGCTATTTCTGGATTGGATCGCGTAGTAATGTGGTACCACACCGAAACAATCAATTAAACCTGGTCTTGATAAATATTTTTGAGGATAACGCATGTTAGGTCTAGGTTAGGCCGAGGATTTTCACTCATCAGACTCATACTTTCGCATTCTTCAGATACTTGTTGAACGGATCCTGGGTTTTTTCTGGTATGGTTCACGTAGTAATGTGGTACCACACTGAAACAATCAATTAAACCTGGTCTTGATAAATATTTTAGATGATAACGCATGTTAGGTCTGGGTTAGGTCTAGGATTTGCCCACATCAGGCTCATACTTTCGCATATTTCTCATACTTCATGGCTAGATCCTGGGCTATTTCTGGATTGGATCACGTAGTAATGTGGTACCACACTGAAACAATCAATTAAACCTGGTTTCGATCAATATTTTCGAGGTCAATGCAAGTTAGGTCTGGGATAGGTCTGGGATTTGCCCACATCAGGGTCATACTTTCGCATTTTTCACATACTTGTTGAACAGATCCTGGGTTTCTTCTGGTTTGGATCGCGCAGTAATGTGGTACCACACTGAAACAGCCCACTAAACCTGGTTTCGATCAATATTTTAGAGGATAACGAAAGTTTTGTCTAGGTTAGGCCTGGGATTTGCTCTCATCAGACTCGTGCTTTCGCTTTTTTCACATACTTGTTGAACAGATCCTGGGTTTTTTCTGGTATGGATCACGTAGTGATGTGGGACCACACTGAAACATTCAGTTAAACCTGGTCTTGATAAATATTTTTGAGGATAACGCATGTTATGTCTGGGATAGGTCTGGGATTTGCCCTCATCAGACTCATACTTTCGCACATTTCACATACTCGTAGAACAGATCCTGGGTTTTTTCTGGTTTCGGTCACGTAGTAATGTGGTACCACACTGAAACAGTCGATTAAACCAGGTTTCGATCAATATTTTTGAGGATAACGCATGTTAGGTCTAGGTTAGGTCAAGGATTTGCTCTCATCAGGCTCATTCTTTCGCATATATCTCATACTTGACGGCTAGATCCTGGGTTTTTTCTGGAGTGGTTCACGTAGTAATGTGGTACCACACTGAAACAATCAATTAAACCTGATCTTGATAAATATTTTAGAGTATAACGCATGTTAGGTCTGGGTTAGGTCTAGGATTTGCCCTCATCAGGCTCCACTTTCGCATACTTCTCATACGTCATGGCTGGATCCTGGGCTATTTCTGGATTGGATCACGTAGTAATGTGGTACCACACTGAAACAGTTAATTAAACCTGGTTTTGATCAATATTTTAGAGAATAATTCATGTTTGGTCTAGGTTAGGTCTGGGACTTGCTCTCATCAGGCTCATTCTTTCGCATATTTCTCATACTTGATGGCTAGATCCTGGGCTTTTTCTGGATTGCATCACGTAGTAATGAAGTGCAACACTGAAACAGTCAATTAAACCGGGTTTCCATCAATATTTTAGAGGACAACGCATGTCAGGTCTAGGTTAGGTCTGGAATTTGCTCTCATCAGGGTCATACTGTCGCAGTTTTAACTTACTTGTTGAACGGATCCTGGGTTTTTTCTGGTTTGGTTCACGTAGTAATGTGGTACCACACTGAAACATTCAATTAAACCTGGTCTTGATAAATATTTTAGATGATAACGCATGTTAGGTCTGGGTTAGGTCTAGGATTTGCCCTCATCAGGCTCATGCTTTCGTATATTTCTCATACTTCATGGCTGGATCCTGTGCTATTACTGGATTGGATCACGTAGTAATGTGGTACCACCCTGAAACAGTCAATTAAACCTGGTTTCGATCAATATTTTAGAGAATAATTCATGTTAGGTCTGGGTTAGTTCTGGGATTTGCCCACATCAGGGTCATACTTTCGCATTTTTCACATACTTGTTGAACAGATCCTGAGTTTTTTCTGGTTTGGATCGCGCAGTAATATGGTACCACACTGAAACAGCCCACTAAACCTGGTTTCGATCAATATTTTAGAGGATAGCGAAAGTTATGTCTAGGTTAGGCCTGGGATTTGCCCTCATCAGACTCATGCTTTCGCATTTTTCACATACTTGTTGAACAGATCCTGGGTTTTTTCTTGTATGGATCACGTAGTAATGTGGTACCACACTGAAACATTCAGTTAAACCTGGTCCTGATAAATATTTTTGAGGATAACGCATGTTAGGTCTGGGTTAAGTCTAGGATTTGCCCTCATCAGGCTCATACTTTCGCATATTTCTCATACTTCATGGCTGGATCCTGGGCTATTTCTGGATTGGATCACGTAGTAAAGTGGTACCACACTGAAACATTCAATGAAACCTGGTCTGGATAAATATTTTAGAGGATAACGCATCTTAGGTCTGGGTTAGGTCTAAGATTTGCCCTCATCAGGCTCACAGTTTCGTGTTTTTCACATACTTGTTAAACAGATCCTGGGTTTTTTCTGGTTTGGATCACGAAGTAGTGTGGTACCAAACTGAAACAGTCCATTAAACCGGTTTCGCTCAATATTTTAGAAGATAACGCATGTTAGGTCTAAGTTAGGCCTGGGATTTGCCCTCATCAGGGTCATACTTTTGCAGTCTTAACATGCATGTTGACCTGATCGTGGGTTCTTTCTGCTTTGGATCACGTAGGAAAGTGGTACCACACTGAAACAGTCAATTAAACCTGGTTTCGATCAATATTTTAGAGGATAACGCAAGTTAGGTCCGGGATAGGTCTGAGATTTGCCCTCACCAGACTCATACTTTCGCACACTTCACATACTCGTTGAACAGATCCTGGGTTTTTTTCTGGTTTGGATCACGTAATAATGTGGTACCACACTGAAACAGTCGATTAAACCTGGTTTCGATCAATATTATTGAGGATAACGCATGTTAGGTCTAGGTTAGGCCTGGGATTTTCACTCATCAGACTCATACATTCGCATTCCTCAAATACTTGTTGAACGGATCTTGGGTTTTTTCTGGTGTGGATCACATAGTAATGTGGTACCACACTGAAACAATCAATTAAACCTGGTCTTGATAAATATTTTAGAGGATAACGCATGTTAGGTCTGGGTTAGGTCTAGGATTTGCCCTCATCAGGCTCATACTTTCGCATATTTCTTATTCTTCATGGATAGATCCTGGGCTATTTCTGGATTGGATCACGTAGTAATGTTCTACCACACCGAAACGGTCAATTAAACCTGGTTTCGATCAATATTTTAGAAGATAACGCAAGTTATGTCTGGTATAGGTCTGGGATTTGCTCTCATCAGGCTCATTCTTTCGCACATTTCTCATACTTGATGGCTAGATCCGGGGCTTTTTCTGGATTGCTTCACGTAGTAATGAAGTACGACACTGAAACAGTCAATTAAACCTGGTTTCCATCAATGTTGTAGAGTACAACGCATGTTAGGTATAGGTTAGGCCTGGGATTTGCCCACATCAGGGTCATACTTTCGCAGTTTTAACATACATGTTGACCTGAGCGAGGGTTTTTTCTGCTTCGGATCACGTAGTAAAGTGGTACCACACTGAAACAGTCCATTAAACCTGGTATCGATCAATATTTTAGAGGATAACGCATGTTAGGTCTAGGTTAGGCCTGGGATTTTCACTCATCAGACTCATACTTTCGCATTCTTCACATACTTGTTGAACGGATCCTGGGTTTTTTCCGGTTTGGTACACGTAGTAATGTGGTACCACGCTGAAACAGTCAATTAAACCTGGTTTCGATCAATATTTTAGAGGACAGCGCAAGTTAGGTCTGAGATAGGCCTGGGATTCGCCCTCATCAGGCTCATACTATCGCGTTTTCCACATACTTGTTGAACTGATCTTGGGTTTTTTCTGGTTTGGATCACGTAGTAATGTGGTACCACACTGAAACAGTCTATTAAACCTGGTTTCGATCAATATTTTAGAGGATAACGCAAGTTAGGTCTAGGTTAGGTCTGGGATATGCCCTCATCAGACTCATACTTTCGCACAATTCACATACTCGTTGAACAGATCCTGGGTTATTTTCTGGTTTGGATCACATAGTAATGTGGTACCACACTGAAACAGTCGATTAAACCAGTTTTCGATCAATATTTTTGAGGATAACGCATGTTAGGTCTAGGTTAGGTCTGGGATTTGCTCTCTTCAGGCTCATTCTTTCGCATATTTCTCATACTTGATGGCTAGATCCTGGGCTTTTTCTGGATTGCATCACGTAGTAATGAACTACAACACTGAAACAGTCAACTCAACCTGGTTTCCATCAATATCTTAGAGGACAACGCAAGTTAGGTCTGGGATAGGCCTGGGATTTGCCCACATCAGGCTCATACTTTCGCATATTTCACATACTTCATGGCTAGATCCTGGGCTATTTCTGGATTGGATCACGTAGTAAAGTGGTACCACACTGAAACTGTCCATTAAACCTGGTTTCGATCAATATTTTAGAGGATAACGCATGTTAGGTCTGGGTTAGGTCTGGGATTTGCTCTCATCAGGCTCATACTTTCGCACATTTCTCATACTTCATGGCTGGATCCTGGGCTATTTCTGGATTGGATCACGTAGTAAAGTGGTACCACACTGAAACATTCAATGAAACCTGGTCTGGATAAATATTTTAGAGGATAACGCATCTTAGGTCTGGGTTAGGTCTAAGATTTGCCCTCATCAGGCTCACAGTTTCGTGTTTTTCACATACTTGTTAAACAGATCCTGGGTTTTTTCTGGTTTGGACCACGAAGTAGTGTGGTACCAAACTGAAACAGTCCATTAAACCGGTTTGGCTCAATATTTTAGAAGATAACGCATGTTAGGTCTAGGTTAGGCCTGGGATTTGCCCTCATCAGGGTCATACTTTTGCAGTCTTAACATGCATGTTGACCTGATCGTGGGTTCTTTCTGCTTTGGATCACGTAGGAAAGTGGTACCACACTGAAACAGTCAATTAAACCTGGTTTCGATCAATATTTTAGAGGATAACGCAAGTTAGGTCCGGGATAGGTCTGAGATTTGCCCTCATCAGACTCGTACTTTCGCACACTTCACATACTCGTTGAACAGATCCTGGGTTTTTTTCTGGTTTGGATCACGTAATAATGTGGTACCACACTGAAACAGTCGATTAAACCTTGTTTCGATCAATATTATTGAGGATAACGCATGTTAGGTCTAGGTTAGGCCTGGGATTTTCACTCATCAGACTCATACATTCGCATTCCTCAAATACTTGTTGAACGGATCTTGGGTTTTTTCTGGTGTGGATCACATAGTAATGTGGTACCACACTGAAACAATCAATTAAACCTGGTCTTGATAAATATTTTAGAGGATAACGCATGTTAGGTCTGGGTTAGGTCTAGGATTTGCCCTCATCAGGCTCATACTTTCGCATATTTCTTATTCTTCATGGATAGATCCTGGGCTATTTCTGGATTGGATCACGTAGTAATGTTCTACCACACCGAAACGGTCAATTAAACCTGGTTTCGATCAATATTTTAGAAGATAACGCATGTTAGGTCTGGGTTAGGTCTAGGATTTGCCCTCATCAGGCTCATACTTTCGCATATTTCTTATTCTTCATGGATAGATCCTGGGCTATTTCTGGATTGGATCACGTAGTAATGTGGTACCACACTGAAACAATCAATTAAACCTGGTTTCGATCAATATTTCGAGGGCAATGCAAGTTAGGTCTGGGATAGGTCTGGGATTTGCCCACATCAGGGTCATACTTTCGCATTTTTCACATACTTGTTGAACAGATCCTGGGTTTCTTCTGGTTTGGATCGCGCAGTAATGTGGTACCACACTGAAACAACCACCTAAACCTGGTTTCGATCAATATTTTAGAGGATAACGAAAGTTTTGTCTAGGTTAGGCCTGGGATTTGCTCTCATCAGACTCGTGCTTTCGCATTTTTCACATACTTGTTGAACAGATCCTGGGTTTTTTCTGGTATGGATCACGTAGTAATGTGGGACCACACTGAAACATTCAGTTGAACCTGGTCTTGATAAATATTTTTGTGGATAACGCATGTTATGTCTGGGATAGGTCTGGGATTTGCCCTCATCAGACTCATACTTTCGCACACTTCACATACTCGTAGAACAGATCCTGGTTTTTTTCTGGTTTCGGTCACGTAGTAATGTGGTACCACACTGAAACTGTCGATTAAACCAGGGTTCGATCAATATTTTTGAGGATAACGCATGTTAGGTCTAGGTTAGGCCGGGGATTTTCACTCATCAGACACATACTTTCGCATACTTCTCATACTTGTTGAACGGATCCTGGGCTATTTCTGGATTGGATCACGTAGTAATGTGGTACCACACTGAAACGGTCAATTAAACCTGGCTTTGATGAATATTTTAGAGAATAATTCATGTTAGGTCTAGGTTAGGTCAAGGATTTGCTCTCATCAGGCTCATTCTTTCGCATATATCTCATACTTGACGGCTAGATCCTGGGTTTTTTCTGGAGTGGTTCACGTAGTAATGTGGTACCACACTGAAACAATCAATTAAACCTGATCTTGATAAATATTTTAGAGTATAACGCATGTTAGGTCTGGGTTAGGTCTAGGATTTGCTCTCATCAGGCTCATTCTTTCGCATATTTCTCATACTTGATGGCTAGATCCTGGGCTTTCTCTGGATTGCATCACGTAGTAATGAAGTACAACACTGAAACACTCAATTAAACCTGGTCTTGATAAATATTTTAGAGGATAACGCATGTTAGGTTTGGGTTAGATCTAGGATTTGCCCTCATCAGGCTCCACTTTCGCATACTTCTGATACTTCATGGCTGGATCCTGGGCTATTTCTGGATTGGATCACGTAGTAATGTGGTACCACACTGAAACAGTCAATTAAACCTGGTTTTGATCAATATTTTAGAGAATAATTCATGTTTGGCCTAGGTTAGGTCTGGGATTTGCTCTCATCAGGCTCATTCTTTCGCATATTTCTCATACTTGATGACTAGATCCTGGGCTTTTTCTGGATTGCATCACGTAGTAATGAAGTGCAACACTGAAACAGTCAATTAAACCTGGTTTCCATCAATATTTTAGAGGACAACGCATGTCAGGTCTAGGTTAGGTCTGGAATTTGCTCTCATCAGGGTCATACTGTCGCAGTTTTAACTTACTTGTTGAACGGATCCTGGGTTTTTTCTGGTTTGGTTCACGTAGTAATGTGGTACCAGACTGAAACATTCAATTAAACCTGGTCTTGATAAATATCTTAGAGGATAACGCATGTTAGGTTCGGGTTAGATCTAGGTTTTGCCCTCATCAGGCTCACACTTTCGCATATTTCTCCTACTTCATGGCTAGATCCTGGGCTGTTTCTGGATTGTATCACATAGTAATGTGCTACCACGCTGAAACAGACGATTAAACCTGGTTTCGATCAATATTTTAGAGGATAACGCACGTTAGGTCTAGGTTCGGCCTGGAATTTTCACTCATCACACTCATACTTTCGCATTCTTCAGATACTTGTTGAACGGATCTTGGGTTTTCTCTGGTGTGGATCACGTAGTAATGTGGTACCACACTGAAACAATCAATTAAACCTGGTGTTGATAAATATTTTAGAGGATAACGCATGTTAGGTCTGGGTTAGGTCTAGGATTTGCCCTCATCAGGCTCATGCTTTCGTATATTTCTCATACTTCATGGCTGGATCCTGTGCTATTACTGGATTGGATCACGTAGAAATGTGGAACCACCCTGAAACAGTCAATTAAACCTGGTTTCGATCAATATTTTAGAGAATAATTCATGTTAGGTCTGGGTTAGTTCTGGGATTTGCCCACATCAGGGTCATACTTTCGCATTTTTCACATACTTGTTGAACAGATCCTGAGTTTTTTCTGGTTTGGATCGCGCAGTAATATGGTACCACACTGAAACAGCCCACTAAACCTGGTTTCGATCAATATTTTAGAGGATAGCGAAAGTTATGTCTAGGTTAGGCCTGGGATTTGCCCTCATCAGACTCATGCTTTCGCATTTTTCACATACTTGTTGAACAGATCCTGGGTTTTTTCTTGTATCGATCACGTAGTAATGTGGTACCACACTGAAACATTCAGTTAAACCTGGTCTTGATAAATATTTTTGTGGATAACGCATGTTAGGTCTGGGTTAAGTCTAGGATTTGCCCTCATCAGGCTCATACTTTCGCGTTTTTCACATACTTGTTGAACTGATCCTGGGCTTTTTCTGGTTTGGATCACGTAGTAATGTGGTACCACACTGAAACAGTCAATTAAACCTGGTTTCGATCAATATTTTAGAGAATAATTCATGTTAGGTCTAGGTTAGGTCTGGGATTTGCTCTCATCAGGCTCATACTTTCGCACACTTCACATACTCGTTTGTCAGATCCTGGGTTATTTTCTGGTTTGGATCGCATAGTAATGTGGTACCACACTGAAACAGTCGATTAAACCAGGTTTCGATCAATATTTTTGAGGATAACGCATGTTAGGTCTAGGTTAGGCTTGGGATTTTCACTCATCAGACTCATTCATTCGCACATTTCTCATACTTGATGGCTAGATCCGGGGCTTTTTCTGGATTGCTTCACGTAGTAATGATGTACGACACTGAAACAGTCAATTAAACCTGGTTTCGATCAATATTTTAGAAGATAACGCAAGTTATGTCTGGTATAGGTCTGGGATTTGCTCTCATCAGGCTCATTCTTTCACACATTTCTCATACTTGATGGCTAGATCCGGGGCTTTTTCTGGATTGCTTCACGTAGTAATGATGTACGACACTGAAACAGTCAATTAAACCTGGTTTCCATCAATATTGTAGAGGACAACGCATGTTAGGTCTAGGTTAGGCCTGGGATTTGCCCACATCAGGGTCATACTTTCGCAGTTTTAACATACATGTTGACCTGATCGAGGGTTTTTTCTGCTTTGGATCACGTAGTAAAGTGGTACCATACTGAAACAGTCCATTAAACCTGGTATCGATCAATATTTTAGAGGGATAACGCATGTTAGGTCTAGGTTAGGCCTGGGATTTGACCTCATCAGACTCATACTTTCGCACACTTCACATACTCGTTGAACAGGTCCTGGGTTATTTTCTGGTTTGCATCACCTAGTAATGTGGTACCACACTGAAACAGTCGATTAAACCAGGCTTCGATCAATATTTTAGAGGATAACGCATGTTAGGTCTAGGTTAGGCCTGGGATTTTCACTCATCAGACTCATACTTTCGCATTCTACAGATACCTGTTGAACGGATCCTGGGTTTTTTCTGGTTTGGATCACGTAGTAATGTGGGACCACACTGAAACAGTCAATTAAACCTGGTTTCGATCAATATATTAGAGAATAATTCATGTTAGGTCTAGGTTAGGTCTGGGATTTGCTCTCTTCAGGCTCATTCTTTCGCATATTTCTCATACTTGATGGCTAGATCCTGGGCTATTTCTGGATTGGATCACGTAGTAATGAACTACAACACTGAAACAGTCAACTCAACCTGGTTTCCATCAATATCTTAGAGGACAACGCAAGTTAGGTCTGGGATAGGTCTGGGATTTGCCCACATCAGGCTCATACTTTCGCGTTTTTCACATACTTGTTGAACAGATCCTGGGTTTTTTCTGGTTTGGATCACGTAGTAGTGTGGTACCACACTGAAACAGTCCATTAAACCTGATTTGGATCAATATTTTAGAGGATAACGCATGTTAAGTCTGGGTTAGGTCTAGGATTTGCCCACATCAGGCTTATTCTTTAGCATAATTCTCATACTTGATGGCTAGATCCTGGGCTTTTTCTGAATTGCATCACGTAGCAATGAAGTACAACACTGAAACAGTCAATTAAACCTGGTTTCGATCAATATTTTAGAGAATAATTCATGTTAGGTCTAGGTTAAGCCTGGGATTTGCTCCCATCAGGCTCATTCTTTCGCATATTTGTCATACTTGATGCCTAGATCCTGGGCTTTTTCTGGATTGCAACACGTAGTAATGAAGTACAACACTGAAACAGTCAATTAAACCTGGTTTCCATCAATATTTTAGAGGACAACGCATGTCAGGTCTAGGTTAGGTCTGGGATTTGCTCTCATAAGGGTCATACTGTCGCAGTTTTATCTTACTTGCTGTACGGATCCTGGGTTTGTTCTGGTTTGGTTCACGTAGTAATGTGGTACCACACTGAAACATTCAATTAAACCTGATCTTGATAAATATTTTAGAGGACAACGCATGTTAGGTTTGGGTTAAGTCTAGGATTTGCCCTCATCAGGCTCATACTTTCGCATATTTCTCATACTTCATGGCTAGATCCTGGGCTGTTTCTGGATTGTATCACGTAGTAATGTGGCACCACGCTGAAACAGTCAATTAAACCTGGCTTCGATCTATATTTTAGAGAATAATTCATGTTAGGTCTAGGTTAGGTCTGGGATTTGCACTCATCAGGCTCATTCTTTCGCATATTTCTCATACTTGATGGCTAGATCCTGGGCTGTTTCTGGATTGTATCACATAGTAATGTGGTACCACGCTGAAACAGTCGATTAAACCTGGTTTCGATCAATATTTTAGAGGATAACGCAAGTTTGGTCTGGCATAGGTCTGGGATTTGCCCACATCAGGCTCATACTTTCGCGTTTTTCACATACTTGTTGAACTGATCCTGGGTTTTTCTGGTTTGGATCACGTAGTAGTGTGGTACCACACTGAAACAGTCCATTAAACCTGGTTTGGATCTATATTTTAGAGGATAACGCATGTTAGGTCTAGGTTAGGTCTCGGATTTGCCCTCATCAGACTCATACTTTCGCGATTTTCACATACTTGTTGAACAGATCCTGGGTTTTTTCTGGTTTGGATCACGTAGTAGTGTGGTACCACACTGAAACAGTCCGTTAAACCTGGTTTGGATCTATATTTTTGAGGATAACGCATGTTAGGTCTGGGTTAGGTCTAGGATTTGCACTCGTCAGGCTGATACTTTCGCATATTTCTCATACTTCATGGCTAGATCCTGGGCTGTTTCTGGATTGTATCACCTAGTAATGTGGTACCACACTGAATCAGTCAATTAAACCTTGTTTCGATCAATATTTTAGAGGATAACGCAAGTTAGGTCTGGGATGGGTCTGGGATTTGCCCTCATCAGACTCATGCTTTCGCATTTTTCTCATACTAGATGGCTAGATCCTGGGCTTTTTCTGGATTGCATCACGTAGTAATGAAGTACAACACTGAAACACTCAAATAAACCTGGTTTCGATCAATATTATTGAGGATAACGCACGTTAGGTCTAGGTTCGGCCTGGAATTTTCACTCATCACACTCATACTTTTTTTTTTTTTTTTTTTTTTTTTTTTTTTTTTTTTTTTTTGTCGTGGGGAAAATCTTCGAAAGACTCCCTCCCACCTCCTTGGGGAGAGGTGGGAGGGGTGTGTGGGATTCCCCGCGCCCGTACAACGACAGGCGCGGGACCTACCCACTAAAAACCCCACGGTGACCCTTCGGCACGCTTTGGGAGGATACCGGGAATCGCTCGAAGCATTCTTCCGGTATCCTCCCCGTGCCCGCGCTTTCGCGCCCATCCCCCGGGGGGACAATCGGTCCCCCCAGTAGACACACTGCCTCATAGCGGCGGGACGGGGCCACTCCATCCCGCCGCTATCCGTCCCGGGGCCGCGTTTAGTGGCGGCTGCGAGCCCCAACTCGCAACCGCCCGCGACCCCGTTTCCACCCCTCGGCGGCCGGGCGTTCACGGCCGCACCAGACCGCCGAAGGTGCCTCCCCTTGCGTCGGACCGGTAGGGGGAGGCACTCCTACCCCCAACCGGTCCGACCCGGCGCCGCCTGGCGGGAGGAGGGTCCCCTCAGGACCCCCCTCCCAGCCTAGGTCATCCGCCACGCCGTGGCGGCCGCCCGCGACGCCTCGCGACCGGGCGACGACCTCGGGCCACCGCACGAGCGCGAGCTTCAGCGCGCCGCTGAAGCTCGCGTTCCCTCCCCGCGGCCTCCTTCTGCAGCATTACGTTCTCGCAGAAGGAGGCCACGGCCCTCCACTTCTCCTCGCTGCCGAGCATGGCGCGCACCACGCCCGGCAGCGAGACATCCCGCCCGACGACGCCGACCAGGACACGGCGCTCCCCCTCCCACGCGGGGCATACCTCCAGGGTATGATCCGCCGTGTCCTGCTCAGCGTCGCAGTGGCAGCAACGCGCCGTCGGCTCCTTCCCTATCCGGCACAGGTATCTTCCGAAGCTGCCATGGCCGGAAAATACCTGTGCCATCCGGTAGGTGAGGCCGCCATGGCCTCTGTCCAGCCACTCCTTCAGGAGTGGCCGAACCGCCCCGACAGTCCGGTGCCCCGCGGTTGGCAGAGCCAGCCGCTCCTGCCACGCGAGCAACACGGACTGCCGGGCCTGGCGCTTCAAATCGCCCCAAGCAGGTTCCTGCCCGCCCGGGACCGCCCCCACCCCCGCGCGACGGTCGACGCGGTGCCGGTACATCACCGCGTGCGACCGCGCGAGCAGGTCCATGGGCGGCATCCCCGCTAGAACCGTCGCCGCCTCATGTGACATGGTCCGATACCCGCGGACGACTCTGAGCGCCATGCGCCTCTGCACCCGACGCAGCATAGTCATGCTGCGCCGGGAGGCAGCCAGGTCGTCCGCCCAGACGGGGGCCCCGTATAGGGCCACCGACTGGACCATTGCCACATAGAGGCGACGAACTCGGCCCGCCGGGCCCCCCAGGTTGGGCAGGATCCGGCCCAGAGCCGCAACCATCCTTTCCAACCGGGGGACCAGGCAGCGGAAATGCTCCACGAAACGCCAGTGGCTATCGAGGATCAGCCCCAGATACCTGATCTGGGGCTTCACCTCGATGTCAGCCCCACCCACCCGGATCAGAGGGGGTGGCGGATCCTGCCGAGGTGAATGAAACGCAATCACCTCGGTCTTATGGACCGCCACCGTCATCCCCATTCCCCTGATCCGGTCGACGACGCGTTGCGACCCCTCCTCCGCGCGACGCATGGCCCTCCCCCAGTGCGCCCCGACGGCCAGCACCAGTGTGTCATCCGCATAACACACCGTGCTGACGCCGTCGGGGAGGCCGGCCCGCAACACCGAGTCGTACGCGATGTTCCACAGGAGTGGCCCGAGGACCGACCCCTGCGGAACACCGCAGTACACCTCCCTCCGCATATCACCATCCCGGCCCGGATACTCGATCCACCTGCCGCGGAGATAATCCCCGACGACCGCCCTGAGACAAGGGGGGACTCGATGATATTCGAGTCCCCTCCTTATCTCTTCCCAGGGGAGGGTGTTAAAGGCATTGGCAATATCCAAGGATATTGCCAATGCCACCCCTCCCCGGGAGACGGCCGCCTCCGAGAGGGCCCTCACACGACCTATCGCGTCGATAGTCGATCGGCCCCCCCGGAAACCGAACTGGCAGTCGGCCAGACCGGGATCACCCCGCGACAGGTGCTCGACGAGGCGGGCAGCAATCACACGCTCGAAGAGCTTGCCCACCTCGTCGAGGAGACAAATGGGCCGGTATGCGGAGGGAGACTCCGCGGGCCGACCCTCCTTCCGGAGGAGGACCATCCTCGCCACCTTCCAACTGGGGGGGAATCGCCCGTCCCTCAGGCAGCGGTCGAACAACCGCCTGAGGTCGGCCCCAAGGACGCCCTGGGTCAAGACCCAAACCCGGCCGGGCACCCCATCCGGACCCGGGGCCGTGTTACGAACCCCGAGCCGTCTGATGGCCGCTGCCAGCTCCTCCTGCGTGACCCCCAGCTCGGCCGTCCACTCCACTGGGACAGCCGCCGCCGCCGGAGGACGCGGTCCCCTCTCCCCAATTGGGAAGAGTGTATTGACCACGTCCTCCAGCAGCCGGGGGTCAAGACCCTCGGTGACGGGGGGCGCCCACGGGCGGAGCTTATTCAGCACCACCTTATATGGGCGCCCCCATGGATCGTCATCAAGGGTCTGGAGGAGCTCCTTCCATGCCTGGGTCTTGGCCCGTTTGATGGCAACCTGCAGAGCAACCCGCGCCACGCGGTATGCTCCATACAGGTCATCAGCTGCCCTCGCTCGCGCCACGCCGTCGCCTGTACGTTGACGACGGCGCGCGCGGGTGTACTGGCGTCGGGCGCGGACAGTCGCGACTCGCAACTCCGCGATCGCGTCCGACCACCAGTACACCGCCCGGCGAGGAGAAGCCCGCCCGACCCGAGGCATCGCCGCGTCGCAAATACCCGCGACCAATGCTCCGAGCCGGGCGACCTCCTCCTCTATGCTCGGCAACTCGGCCGCTCCCTGCGGCCAAGTTGCAGCGAGGGCAGCTGCCATCAGGGCGTCCTTGTCCAGGCGCCGAAGCGCCCAGCGGCGTGGTGGGGTGCCACGCAGGCGGCCGTGTCGGGATGCACTCGCGGCGGCAGAGACCTCCATCCGGATGTACCGGTGATCGGAGAGTGTCTCTGCCCCCGCGACCACGTGCCAACCCGACACCATGCGCACGGCGTTGGGGGTCGCGAATCCAACATCCACGATGGACCCCCCATATCGCCGCACGCATGTGTGCTCCGACCCCCGGTTCAATACCCGGAGGTCGAGCCCCGCCGCCCAATCGCCCAGGATCCCGCCGCGAACGGAGGTCCTGGGGGATCCCCAAGCCACCGACTTGGCATTAAAATCCCCCAGGACCAGCACCGGCCGGGCCGCGTAGCGCTGCACGCATGCCGCGACCTCGGCCAAGTACAGCTCGAACGCAGCGTGACCGCTACGGGGCGAAATGTAGCACCCCACCACAGCGACTCCCCCCCAGTCCACGGCGACGAATCCCCGACCGCGCTCCAACAAGGAGAACGGTGGGGACCCGTCGCCCCCTCCCCATACCGTCGCCACCAAGCCGTCCGCGTCGCCCACCCAATGAGGGTGATCAGGGACGCGGTACGGCTCGGCGGCGACCGCCAGGCCAACCCCCCACTCCGCGAGGACTTGGGACATCAAGTCCTGTGCCGCGCGGCAGTGGTTGAGGTTGGCCTGGAGGAGGAGGCGGGGCGGCATTAATTAATGGCCGCGCCAGCCTCCTCCCGGCCGTCCGTCCCCGTAGCACCGTCCACCTCCATGGAGGACGATGCCACCGCCCTCGGCACCGGAGCCGGTGCAGCCCGCCTCTTCCTCTCCTTCCGGGAGGGGGGGGAGCACTTCTTGCTCCCCACCCTGTGATCGGCTGGCCTCCCCATGTCCGCACACAGCGGGCAGTGGGGGGCCGCCGAGCACTGGCTCGCACGGTGCTCTTTGGCACCGCAGCGGTAACACTGACCGCTGCGGTCCACCGGCGAGGTGCACCACTGCCTCACGTGCCCCAATTCGAGGCAGCGGTGACACTGGAGCGGGCGCGGCGCGAGGATTTCCACTCGCGCCGAAACCCACCCCACCAACACCCTCCCGGATTCCGCCACCTTACGGGCGGCGGAGAGGGGGCACCGGGCCCACACCGACCCGAGGCCGGAGGGCGACCTGCGGATCTCTCCGATCCGCAGGTCCTCCACAGGACAGTCCCCCGCCCTCGCAAGGGCACGGGACACATCCTGTGCGCTGACCGAGTCGTCCAGCCCACAAACGCGCATCTCCGTGCGCTTCGTGGGCCGGGCGACCCGGACACCTCGCTCGCCCAGCTGCTCCCGGAGCCTCTGGGCGAGACGATCCGCCTTCGCGCCGCTCTCTGCACCGGGGATCTCCAACAAGAGACCCCCGGTCACGGCCCTCTTCGCCCTCACTGAGGCGATGCCCAGCTCTTCCAGGGAGATATTCTCCCTGGCGAGCCGCATCGCCTCCGCGAGGGTCAGGTCGCCCCCCTGCGCAACGGTCAGTGTCACCGCTGCCGTTTTTGGGGGACGACCTGGTCGTGCCTTCCCGACCTTCGCGGCCTTTACCTTGGCCGCCGGCGGCGGAGGCGGAGGCTGCGGTTGCGAGGCCTTCCTCGCCGCCCGCTTCGCCTTCCGCCCCACCACCTCACTCCACGCCACCCCCCCTTGGGAGGGTGCCGTGGAGGACGCGTCCACCGCGACCACGGGTACACCACCCCCCTTGGGGGTCGCAACCCGGGGCCCTGGTGCCGCAACGCTGGGCGGAGCCTTCACTCCGCCCTTCTTTGCCTTCCCCGACTGTACCGGAACAGGTCGGGGAGGCACCGCCTTCCTGCTGACCGCTCTTCCGGCGAGGAGCTCCTCCCGGAAGGCGGCCAGCTTGCCATCAATCATGTCCCCAATCCTCCTCAGAAGATCGTCTTCTGAGGAGAACGGGGACTTCTTCACGGGCGGAGTGCGGGTGGAGGGGCCCGCGGTGCCCCGCACCACTGCCGCCGCACTCCGCTTATTTACCTCCGCTGAGGGACGCGGCGGTGGAGGAGGAGGGAGGATGGGAGGGAGGGCCGCGCTGTTCCACAGCGCCTCTGCCCTCCTCCTCCCCTGTCGCTCCTCCTCCAACAGGAGCTGCAGACGGGCGTTCCGCCCTCTGAGTTCCCGCGCCGCCTCCCTCATCTCTTCCGCCGCGGCCTTCAGGGCCTCCGCGCCACCGCTTTTCTGCCCCTTAAAGGCGCAGGCAGCGGCGACTTTCTCCACCCGCCTCAGGGACGAGGAGATCCTCTCCGATATCTCCTCGGTCACCTCGTCCCTGAGGCAACTCAGCCTCACCGACGGGCTCATCGCCCCGCCCACCTCGACGACGGCCTGCCCCGCCCTCTTCCTCTTAGAGCCTATGAGGCTCCTGGTGGAGGAGAAGGACGAGACTGACGCAGTCTCGTCGTCCTCCTCCACCTTCCACGAAGCCGGGCCAGGCGCTGGAGGCGGCGCGAGCGCCGTCACTCCAGTCCCAACTCCGCCTTCGTCCTCCCCCTCTGACTTACCCCGTCCCATCCCCGTTTTAATATTGAACTCCATAATATTCCCACGAGCAGGTCGGAAGAAAAGGTCCGCCCGGGCAGAGCCGCCTTACCCGGGTAAGCCTATATACTCCGGGGGTTCGGCAGGTTCCCCGGAGGTGGTCGCTTGGGATTGGGCCTTCTCCCCCAACCATGCATCCCATCGCCGCGCACCATAGCTTAGGATTGGAGGGCGATTTTATAGAGTCGCCATGCTCGTGGCCCAGGCGGTTAAGCCAAGACCCCCGTTCCTCCTGCCGTCACGTACCATTCACAAAACCAATAGGGAATTGTGAATGGGATCACACTCATACTTTCGCATTCTTCACATACTTGTTGAACGGATCTTGGGTTTTCTCTGGTGTGGATCACGTAGTAATGTGGTACCACACCGAAACAATCAGTTGAACCTGGTCTTGATATATATTTTAGAGGATAACGCATGTTAGGTCTGGGATAGGTCTGGGATTTGCCCTCATCAGACTCATACTTTCGCACACTTCACATACTCGTTGAACAGATCCTGGGTTATTTTCTGGTTTGGATCACATAGTAATGTGGTACCACGCTGAAACAGTCTATTAAACCTGGTTTTGATGAATATTTTAGAGAATAATTCATGTTAGGTCTGGGTCAGGTCTGGGATTTGCTCTCATCAGGCTCATTCTTTCGCATATTTCTCATACTTGACGGCTAGATCCTGGGCTTTTTCTGGATTGCATCACGTAGTAATGAAGTACAACACTGAAGCAGTCAATTAAACCTGGTTTCGATCAATATTTTAGAGAATAATTCATGTTAGGTCTAGGTTAGGTCTGGGATTTGCTCTCATCAGGCTCATTCTTTCGCATATTTCTCATACTTGATAGCTAGATCCTGGGCTTTCTCTGGATTGCATCACGTAGTAATGAAGTACAACACAGAAACAGTCAATTAAACCTGGTTTCCATCAGTATTTTAGAGGACAACGCATGTTAGGTCTAGGTTAGGCCTGGGATTTGCTCTCATCAGGGTCATACTTTCGCAGTTTTAACATACATGTTGACCTGATCGAGGGTTTTTTCTGCTTTGGATCACGTAGTAAAGTGGTACCACACTGAAACAGTCCATTAAACCTGGTTTGGATCAATATTTTTGAGGATAACGCATGTTAGGTCTAGGTTAGGCCGGGGATTTTCACTCATCAGACTCATACTTTCGTATTCTTCACATACTTGTTGAACGGATCCTGGGTTTTTACTGGTTTGGATCACGTAGTAATGTGGTACCACACTGAAACATTCAATTAAACCTGGTCTTGATAAATATTTTACAGGATAACGCATGTTAGGTCTGGGTTAGGTCTAGGATTTGCCCTCATCAGGCTCCTCCTTTCGCATGTTTCTCATACTTCATGGCTGGATCCTGGGCTATTTCTGGATTGGATCACATAGTAATGTGGTACCACACTGAAACAGTCAATTAAACCTGGTTTTGATCAATATTTTAGAGAATAATTCATGTTAGGTCTAGGTTAGGTCAGGGATTTGCTCTCATCAGGCTCATTCTTTCGCATATTTCTCATACTTGATGGCTAGATCAAGGGCATTTTCTGGATTGCATCACGTAGTAATGAAGTACAACACTGAAACAGTCAATTAAACCTGGTTTCCATCAATATTTTAGAGGACAACGCATGTCAGGTCTAGGTTAGGTCTGGGATTTGCTCTCATAGGGGTCATACTGTTGCAGTTTTAACTTGCTTGTTGAACGGATCCTGGGTTTTTTCTGGTTTGGTTCACGTAGTAATGTGGTACCACACTGAAACATTCAATTAAACCTGGTCTTGATAAATATTTTAGAGGATAACGCATGTTACGTTTGGGTTAGGTCTAGGATTTGCCCTCATCAGGCTCATACTTTCGCATATCTCTCTCACTTCATGGCTAGATCCTGGGCTGTTTCTGGATTGTATCACATAGTAATGTGGTACCACGCTGAAACAGTCGATTAAACCTGGTTTCGATCAATATTTTAGAGGATAACGCAAGTTAAGTCTGGGATAGGTCTGGGATTTGACCTCATCAGACTCATACTTTCGCATTTTTCACATACTTGTTGAACAGATCCTGGGTTTTTTCTGGTTTGGATCACGTAGTAGTGTGGTGCCACACTGAAACAGCCCATTAAACCTGGTTTCCATCAGTATTTTAGAGGACAACGCATGTCAGGTCTAGGTTAGGTCTGGGATTTGCTCCCATCGGGCTCATTCTTTCGCATATTTGTCATACTTGATGGCTAGATCCTGGGCTTTTTCTGGATTGCAACACGTAGTAATGAAGTACAACACTGAAACAGTCAATTAAACCTGGTTTCCATCAATATTTTAGAGGACAACGCATGTTAGGTTTGGGTTAAGTCTAGGATTTGCCCTCATCAGGCTCATACTTTCGCATATTTCTCATACTTCATGGCTAGATCCTGGGCTGTTTCTGGATTGTATCACGTAGTAATGTGGTACCACGCTGAAACAGTCAATTAAACCTGGCTTCGATCTATATTTTAGAGAATAATTCATGTTAGGTCTAGGTTAGGTCTGGGATTTGCTCTCATCAGGCTCATTCTTTCGCATATTTCTCATACTAGATGGCTAGATCCTGGGCTTTTTCTGGATTGCATCACGTAGTAATGAAGTACAACACTGAAACACTCAAATAAACCTGGTTTCGATCAATACTATTGAGGATAACGCATGTTAGGTCTAGGTTAGGCCTGGGATTTTCACTCATCAGACTCATACTTTCGCATTCTTCACATATTTGTGAACGGATCCTGGGTTTTTACCGGTTTGGATCACGTAGTAATGTTGTACCACACTGAAACATTCAATTAAACCTGGTCTTGATAAATATTTTAGAGGATAACGCATGTTAGGTCTGGGTTAGGTCTAGGATTTGCCCACATCAGGCTCATACTTTCGCATATTTCTCATACTTCATGGCTGGATCCTGGGCTATTTCTGGATTGGATCACGTAGTAATGTGGTACCACACTGAAACAGTCAATTAAACCTGGTTTTGATGAATATTTTAGAGAATTATTCATGTTAGGTCTAGGTTAGGTCAGGGATTTGCTCTCATCAGGCTCATTCTTTCGCATATTTCTCATACTAGATGGCTAGATCCTGGGCTTTTTCTGGATTGCATCACGTAGTAATGAAGTACAACACTGAAACACTCAAATAAACCTGGTTTCGATCAATATTATTGAGGATAACGCATGTTAGGTCTAGGTTAGGCCTGGGATTTTCACTCATCAGACTCATACTTTACAATTCTTCACATATTTGTGAACGGATCTTGGGTTTTTTCTGGTGTGGATCACGTAGTAATGTGGTACCATACTGAAACAATCAATTAAACCTGATCTTGATAAATATTTTAGAGGATAACGCATATTAGGTCAGGGTTAGGTCTAGGATTTGCCCTCATCAGGCTCATACTTTCGGATATTTCTCATACTTGACGGCTAGATCCTGGGCTTTTTCTGGATTGCATCGCGTAGTAATGAAGTACAACACTGAAACAGTCAATTAAACCTGGTTTCGATCAATATTTTAGAGAATAATTCATGTTAGGTCTAGGTTAGGTCTGGGATTCGCTCTCATCAGGCTCATTCTTTCGCATATTTCTCATACTTGACGGCTAGATCCTGGGCTTTCTCTGGATTGCATCACGTAGTAATGAAGTACAACACTGAAACAGTCAATTAAACCTGGTTTCCATCAATATTTTAGAGGACAACGCATGTTAGGTCTAGGTTAGGCCTGGGATTTGCTCTCATCAGGGTCATACTTTCGCAGTTTTAACATACATGTAGACCTGATCGAGGGTTTTTTCTGCTTTGGATCACGTAGTAAAGTGGTACCACACTGAAACAGTCCATTAAACCTGGTATCGATCAATATTTTAGAGGATAACGCATGTTAGGTCTAGGTTAGGCCTGGGATTTTCACTCATCAGACTCATACTTTCGCATTCTTCACATACTTGTTGAACGGATCCTGGGTTTTTTCCGGTTTGGTACACGTAGTAATGTGGTACCACACTGAAACATTCAATTAAACCTGGGCTTGATAAATATTTTAGAGGATAACGCAAGTTAGGTCTAGGTTAGGTCTGGGATATGCCCTCATCAGACTCAAACTTTCGCACAATTCACATACTCGTTGAACAGATCCTGGGTTATTTTCTGGTTTGGATCACATAGTAATGTGGTACCACACTGAAACAGTCGATTAAACCGGTTTCGCTCAATATTTTAGAAGATAACGCATGTTAGGTTTAGGTTAGGCCTGGGATTTGCCCTCATCAGGGTCATACTTTTGCAGTCTTAACATGCATGTTGACCTGATCGTGGGTTCTTTCTGCTTTGGATCACGTAGTAAAGTGGTACCACACTGAAACAGTCCATTAAACCTGGTTTGGATCAATATTTTTGAGGATAACGCATGTTAGGTCTAGGTTAGGCCGGGGATTTTTACTCATCAGACTCATACTTTCGCATTCTTCACATACTTGTTGAACGGATCCTGGGTTTTTACTGGTTTGGATCACGTAGTAATGTGGTACCATACTGAAACATTCAATTAAACCTGGTCTTGATAAATATTTTAGAGGATAACGCATGTTAGGTCTGGGTTAGGTCTAGGATTTGCCCTCATCAGGCTCCTCCTTTCGCATATTTCTCATACTTCATGGCTGGATCCTGGGCTATTTCTGGATTGGATCACATAGTAATGTGGTACCACACTGAAACAGTCAATTAAACCTGGTTTTGATCAATATTTTAGAGAATAATTCATGCTAGGTCTAGGTTAGGTCAGGGATTTGCTCTCATCAGGCTCATTCTTTCGCATATTTCTCATACTTGATGGCTAGATCCAGGGCATTTTCTGGATTGCATCACGCAGTAATGAGGTACAACACTGAAACAGTCAATTAAACCTGGTTTCCATCAATATTTTAGAGGACAACGCATGTCAGGTCTAGGTTAGGTCTGGGATTTGCTCTCATAGGGGTCATACTGTCGCAGTTTTAACTTGCTTGTTGAACGGATCCTGGGTTTTTTCTGGTTTGGTTCACGTAGTAATGTGGTACCACACTGAAACATTCAATTAAACCTGGTCTTGATAAATATTTTAAAGGATAACGCATGTTACGTTTGGGTTAGGTCTAGGATTTGCCCTCATCGGGCTCATACTTTCGCATATCTCTCACACTTCATGGCTAGATCCTGGGCTGTTTCTGGATTGTATCACATCGTAATGTGGTACCACGCTGAGACAGTCGATTAAAGCTGGTTTCGATCAATATTTTAGAGGATAACGCAAGTTAAGTCTGGGATAGGTCTGGGATTTGACCTCATCAGGCTCATACTTTCGCATTTTTCACATACTCGTTGAACAGATCCTGGGTTTTTTCTGGTTTGGATCACGTAGTAGTGTGGTACCACACTGAAACAGTCCATTAAACCTGGTTGCGATCAATATTTTAGAGGATAACGCATGTTAGGTCTGGGTTAGGTCTAGGATTTGCCCACATCAGGCTTATTCTTTCGCATATTTCTCATACTTGATGGCTAGATCCTGGGCTTTTTCTGAATTGCATCACGTAGCAATGAAGTACAACACTGAAACAGTCAACTAAACCTGGTTTCGATCAATATTTTAGAGAATAATTCATGTTAGGTCTAGGTTAGGTCTGGGATTTGCTCCCATCAGGCTCATTCTTTCGCATATTTGTCATACTTGATGGCTAGATCCTGGGCTTTTTCTGGATTGCAACACGTAGTAATGAAGTACAACACTGAAACAGTCAATTAAACCGGGTTTCCATCAATATTTTAGAGGACAACGCATGTCAGGTCTAGGTTAGGTCTGTGATTTGCTCTCATAAGGGTCATACTGTCGCAGTTTTAGCTTACTTGCTGAACGGATCCTGGGTTTTTTCTGGTATGGTTCACGTAGTAATGTGGTACCACACTGAAACAATCAATTAAACCCGGTCTTGATAAATTTTTTAGAGCATAACGCATGTTAGGTCTGGGTTAGGTCTAGGATTTGCTCTCCTCAGGCTCATACTTTCGCATATTACCCATACCTCATGGCTAGATCCTGGGCTATTTCTGGATTGGATCACGTAGTAATGTGGTACCACACTGAGACAGTCAATTAAACCTGGTTTCGATCAATATTTTTGCGGATAACGCATGTTAGGTCAAGGTTAGGCCTGGGATTTTCACTCATCAGACTCATTCTTTCGCATTCTTCACATACTTGTTGAACGGATCCTGGGTTTTTTCTGGTTTGGATCACGTAGTAATGTGGGACCACACTGAAACAATCAATTAAACCCGGTCTTGATAAATTTTTTAGAGGATAACGCATGTTAGGTCTGGGTTAGGTCTAGGATTTGCTCTCGTCAGGCTCATACTTTCGCATATTTCTCATACCTCATGGCTAGATCCTGGGCTATTTCTGGATTGGATTACGTAGTAATGTGGTACCACACTGAAACAGTCAATTAAACCTGGTTTCGATCAATATTTTACAGGATAACGCAAGTTAGGTCTGGCATAGGTCTGGGATTTGCCCTCATCAGGCTCATACTTTCGCGATTTTCACATACTTGTTGAACAGATCCTGGGTTTTTTTCTGGTTTGGATCACGTAGTAGTGTGGTACCACACTGAAACTGTCCATTAAACCTGGTTTCGATCAATATTTTTGAGGATAACGCAAGCTAGGTCTGGGATAGGTCTGGGATTCGCCCTCATCAGGCTCATACTTTCGCATTCTTCACATACCTGTTGAACGGATCCTGGGTTTTTTCTGGTTTGGATCAGGTAGTAATGTGGGACCACACTGAAACAGTCAATTAAACCTGGTTCCGATCAATATTTTAGAGGATAACGCAAGCTAGGTCTGGGATAGGTCTGGGATTCGCCCTCATCAGGCTCATACTTTCGCGATTTTCACATACTTGTTGAACTGATCCTGGGTTTTTTCTGGTTTGGATCACGTAGTAATGTTGTACCACACTGAAGCAGACCATTAAACCTGGTTTGGATCAATATTTTAGCGGGTAACGCATGTTAGGTTTGGGTTAGGTCTAGGATTTGCCCTCGTCAGGCTCATGCTTTCGCATATTTCTCATACTTCATGGCTAGATCCTGGGCTGTTTCAGGATTGTATCACGTAGTAATGTGGTACCACGCTGAAACAGTCTATTAAACCTGGTTTCGATCAATATTTTTGAGGATAACGCATGTTAGGTCTAGGTTAGGCCGAGGATTTTCACTCATCAGACTCATACTTTCGCATTCTTCAGATACTTGTTGAACGGATCCTGGGTTTTTTCTGGTATGGTTCACGTAGTAATGTAGTACCACACTGAAGCAATCAATTAAACCAGGTCTTGATAAATATTTTAGATGATAACGCATGTTAGGTCTGGGTTAGGTCTAGGATTTGCCCTCATCAGGCTCATACTTTCGCATATTTCTCATACTTCATGGCTAGATCCTGGGCTATTTCTGGATTGGATCACGTAGTAATGTGGTACCACACTGAAACAGTCAATTAAACCTGGTTTCGATCAATATTTTAGAGGATAACGCAAGTTAGGTCTGGGATAGGTCTGGGATTTGCCCTCATCAGACTCATGCTTTCGCATTTTTCACATACTTCTTGAACAGATCCTGGGTTTTTTCTGGTATGGATCACGTAGTAATGTGGTACCATACTGAAACATTGAGTTAAACCTGGTCTTGATAAATATTTTTGAGGATAATGCATGTTAGGTCTAGGTTAGCCCTGAGATTTTCACTCATCAGACTCATACTTTCGCATTCTTCAGATACCTGTTGAACGGATCCTGGGTTTTTTCTGGTATGGTTCACGTAGTAATGTGGTACCATACTGTAACATTCAGATAAACCAGGTCTTGATAAATATTTTTGAGGATAACGCATATTAGGTCTGAGTTAGGCCTGGGATTTGCCCTCATCAGGGTCATACTTTCGCAGTTCTAACATACATGTTGACCTGATCGAGGGTTTTTTCTGCTTTGGATCACGTAGTAAAGTGGTACCACACTGAAACAGTCCACTAAACCTGGTTTGGATCAATATTTTAGAGGATAATGCATGTTAGGTCTAGGTTAGCCCTCAGATTTTCACTCATCAGACTCATACTTTCGCATTCTTCAGATACCTGTTGAACGGATCCTGGGTTTTTTCTGGTATGGTTCACGTAGTAATGTGGTACCACACTGAAACAATCAATTTAACCTGGTCTTGATAAATATTTTAGATGATAACGCATGTTAGGTCTGGGTTAGGTCTAGGATTTGCCCAGATCAGGCTCATACTTTCGCATATTTCTCATACTTCATGGCTAGATCCTGGGCTATTTCTGGATTGGATCACGTAGTAATGTGGTACCACACTGAAACAGTCAATTAAACCTGGTTTCGATCAATATTTTAGAGGACAATGCAAGTTAGGTCTGGGATAGGTCTGGGATTTGCCCTCATCAGGCTCATACTTTCGCGATTTTCACATACTTGTTGAACGGATCCTGGGTTTTTTCTGGTTTGGATCACGTAGTAATGTGGGACCACACTGAAACAATCAATTAAACCTGGTCTTGATAAATATTTTAGAGGATAACGCATGTTAGGTCTGGGTTAGGTCTAGGATTTGCTCTCCTCAGGCTCATACTTTCGCATATTTCCCATACCTCATGGCTAGATCCTGGGCTATTTCTGGATTGGATCACGTAGTAATGTGGTACCACACTGAAACAGTCAATTAAACCTGGTTGCGATCAATATTTTAGAGGACAATGCAAGTTAGGTCTGGGATAGGTCTGGGATTTGCCCACATCAGGGTCATACTTTCGCATTTTTCACATACTTGTTGAACAGATCCTGGGTTTTTTCTGGTTTGGATCACGTAGTAATGTTGTACCACACTGAAGCAGTCCTTTAAACCTGGTTTGGATCAATATTTTAGAGGATAACGCATGTTAGGTTTGGGTTAGGTCTAGCATTTGCCCTCGTCAGGCTCATACTTTCGCATATTTCTCATACTTCATGGCTAGATCCTGGGCAGTTTCAGGATTGTATCACGCAGTAATGTGGTACCACGCTGAAACAGTCTATTAAACCTGGTATCGATCAATATTTTTGAGGATAACGCATGTTAGGTCTAGGTTAGGCCGAGGATTTTCACTCATCAGACTCATACTTTCGCATTCTTCAGATACTTGTTGAACGGATCCTGGGTTTTTTCTGGTATGGTTCACGTAGTAATGTGGTACCACACTGAAACAATCAATTAAACCAGGTCTTGATAAATATTTTAGATGATAACGCATGTTAGGTCTGGGTTAGGTCTAGGATTTGCCCACATCAGGCTCATACTTTCGCATATTTCTCATACTTCATGGCTAGATCCTGGGCTATTTCTGGATTGGATCACGTAGTAATGTGGTACCACACTGAAACAATCAATTAAACCTGGTTTCGATCAATATTTTCGAGGTCAATGCAAGTTAGGTCTGGGATAGGTCTGGGATTTGCCCACATCAGGGTCATACTTTCGCATTTTTCACATACTTGTTGAACAGATACTGGGTTTCTTCTGGTTTGGATCGCGCAGTAATGTGGTACCACACTGAAACAGCCCACGAAACCTGGTTTCGATCAATATTTTAGAGGATAACGAAAGTTTTGTCTAGGTTAGGCCTGGGATTTGCTCTCATCAGACTCGTGCTTTCGCATTTTTCACATACTTGTTGAACAGATCCTGGGTTTTTTCTGGTATGGATCACGTAGTAATGTGGGACCACACTGAAACATTCAGTTAAACCTGGTCTTGATAAATATTTTTGAGGATAACGCATGTTATGTCTGGGATAGGTCTGGGATTTGCCCTCATCAGACTCATACTTTCGCACACTTCACATACTCGTAGAACAGATCCTGGGTTTTTTCTGGTTTCGGTCACGTAGTAATGTGGTACCACACAGAAACTGTCGATTAAACCAGGTTTCGATCAATATTTTTGAGGAAAACGCATGTTAGGTCTAGGTTAGGCCGGGGATTTTCACTCATCAGACTCATACTTTCGCATACTTCTCATACTTGTTGAACGGATCCTGGGCTATTTCTGGATTGGATCACGTAGTAATGTGGTACCACACTGAAACGGTCAATTAATCCTGGCTTTGATGAATATTTTAGAGAATAATTCATGTTAGGTCTAGGTTAGGTCAAGGATTTGCTCTCATCAGGCTCATTCTTTCGCATATATCTCATACTTGACGGCTAGATCCTGGGTTTTTTCTGGAGTGGTTCACGTAGTAATGTGGTACCACACTGAAACAATCAATTAAACCTGATCTTGATAAATATTTTAGAGTATAACGCATGTTAGGTCTGGGATAGGTCTAGGATTTGCTCTCATCAGGCTCATTCTTTCGCATATTTCTGATACTTGATGGCTAGATCCTGGGCTTTCTCTGGATTGCATCACGTAGTAATGAAGTACAACACTGAAACACTCAATTAAACCTGGTCTTGATAAATATTTTAGAGGATAACGCATGTTAGGTTTGGGTTAGATCTAGGATTTGCCCTCATCAGGCTCCACTTTCGCATACTTCTCATACTTCATGGCTGGATCCTGGGCTATTTCTGGATTGGATCACGTAGTAATGTGGTACCACACTGAAACAGTCAATTAAACCTGGTTTTGATGAATATTTTAGAGAATAATTCATGTTTGGTCTAGGTTAGGTCTGGGATTTGCTCTCATCAGGCTCATTCTTTCGCATATTTCTCATACTTGATGACTAGATCCTGGGCTTTTTCTGGATTGCATCACGTAGTAATGAAGTGCAACACTGAAACAGTCAATTAAACCTGGTTTCCATCAATATTTTAGAGGACAACGCATGTCAGGTCTAGGTTAGGTCTGGAATTTGCTCTCATCAGGGTCATACTGTCGCAGTTTTAACTTACTTGTTGAACGGATCCTGGGTTTTTTCTGGTTTGGTTCACGTAGTAATGTGGTACCACACTGAAACATTCAATTAAACCTGGTCTTGATAAATATTTTAGAGGATAACGCATGTTAGGTTCGGGTTAGATCTAGGTTTTGCCCTCATCAGGCTCACTCTTTCGCATATTTCTCCTACTTCATGGCTAGATCCTGGGCTGTTTCTGGATTGTATCACATAGTAATGTGGTACCACGCTGAATCAGACGATTAAACCTGGTTTCGATCAATATTTTAGAGGATAACGCACGTTAGGTCTAGGTTCGGCCTGGAATTTTCACTCATCACACTCATACTTTCGCATTCTTCACATACTTGTTGAACGGATCTTGGGTTTTCTCTGGTGTGGATCACGTAGTAATGTGGTACCACACTGAAACAATCAATTAAACCTGGTGTTGATAAATATTTTAGAGGATAACGCATGTTAGGTCTGGGTTAGGTCTAGGATTTGCCCTCATCAGGCTCATGCTTTCGTATATTTCTCATACTTCATGGCTGGATCCTGTGCTATTACTGGATTGGATCACGTAGTAATGTGGTACCACCCTGAAACAGTCAATTAAACCTGGTTTCGATCAATATTTTAGAGAATAATTCATGTTAGGTCTGGGTTAGTTCTGGGATTTGCCCACATCAGGCTCATACTTTCGTGTTTTTCACATACTTGTTGAACAGATCCTGGGTTTTTTCTGGTTTGGATCACGTAGTAGTGTGGTACCACACTGAAACAGTCCATTAAACCTGGTTTGGATCAATATTTTAGAGGATAACGCATGTTAGGCCTAGGTTAGGTCTGGGATTTTCACTCATGAGACTCATACTTTCGCATTCTTCACATACTTGCTGAACGGATCCTGGGTTTTTTCTGGTTTGGATCACGTAGTAATGTGGGACCACACCGAAACAATCAATTAAACCTGGTCTTGATAAATATTTTAGAGGATAACGCATGTTAGGTCTGGGTTAGGTCTAGGATTTGCCCTCATCAGGCTCATACTTTCGCATATTTCTTATTCTTCATGGATAGATCCTGGGTTATTTTCTGGTTTGTATCACATAGTAATGTGGTACCACACTGAAACAGTCGATTAAACCAGGTTTCGTTCAATATTTTTGAGGATAACGCATGTTAGGTCTAGGTTAGGCCTGGGATTTTCACTCATCAGACTCATACTTTCGCGTTTTTCACATACTTGTTGAACAGATCCTGGGTTTTTTTCTGGTTTGGATTACGTAGTAGTGTGGTACCACACTGAAACTGTCCATTAAACCTGGTTTCGATCAATATTTTAGTGGATAACGCATGTTAGGTCTGGGTTAGGTCTGGGATTTGCTCTCATCAGGCTCATACTTTCGCATATTTCTCATACTCCATGGCTGGATCCTGGGCTATTTCTGGATTGGATCACGTAGTAAAGTGGTACCACACTGAAACATTCAATGAAACCTGGTCTGGATAAATATTTTAGAGGATAACGCATCTTAGGTCTGCGTTAGGTCTAAGATTTGCCCTCATCAGGCTCACAGTTTCGTGTTTTTCACATACTTGTTGAACAGATCCTGGGTTATTTTCTGGTTTGGATCACATAGTAATGTGGTACCACACTGAAACAGTCGATTAAACCAGCTTTCGAACAATATTTTTGAGGATAACGCATGTTAGGTCTAGGTTAGGTCTGGGATTTGCTCTCTTCAGGCTCATTCTTTCGCATATTTCTCATACTTGATGGCTAGATCCTGGGCTTTTTCTGGATTGCATCACGTAGTAATGAACTACAACACTGAAACAGTCAACTCAACCTGGTTTCCATCAATATCTTAGAGGACAACGCAAGTTAGGTCTGGGATAGGTCTGGGATTTGCCCACATCAGGCTCATACTTTCGCATATTTCTCATACTTCATGGCTAGATCCTGGGCTATTTCTGGATTGGATCACGTAGTAATGTGGTACCACACCGAAACAATCAATTAAACCTGGTCTTGATAAATATTTTTGAGGATAACGCATGTTAGGTCTAGGTTAGGCCGAGGATGATCACTCATCAGACTCATACTTTCGCATTCTTCAGATACTTGTTGAACGGATCCTGGGTTTTTTCTGGTATGGTTCACGTAGTAATGTGCTACCACACTGAAACAATCAATTAAACCAGGTCTTGATAAATATTTTAGATGATAACGCATGTTAGGTCTGGGTTAGGTCTAGGATTTGCCCACATCAGGCTCATACTTTCGCATATTTCTCATACTTCATGGCTAGATCCTGGGCTATTTCTGGATTGGATCACGTAGTAATGTGGTACCACACTGAAACAATCAATTAAACCTGGTTTCGATCAATATTTTCGAGGTCAATGCAAGTTAGGTCTGGGATAGGTCTGGGATTTGCCCACATCAGGGTCATACTTTCGCATTTTTCACATACTTGTTGAACAGATCCTGGGTTTCTTCTGGTTTGGATCGCGCAGTAATGTGGTACCACACTGAAACAGCCCACTAAACCTGGTTTCGATCAATATTTTAGAGGATAACGAAAGTTTTGTCTAGGTTAGGCCTGGGATTTGCTCTCATCAGACTCGTGCTTTCGCTTTTTTCACATACTTGTTGAACAGATCCTGGGTTTTTTCTGGTATGGATCACGTAGTGATGTGGGACCACACTGAAACATTCAGTTAAACCTGGTCTTGATAAATATTTTTGAGGATAACGCATGTTATGTCTGGGATAGGTCTGGGATTTGCCCTCATCAGACTCATACTTTCGCACATTTCACATACTCGTAGAACAGATCCTGGGTTTTTTCTGGTTTCGGTCACGTAGTAATGTGGTACCACACTGAAACAGTCGATTAAACCAGGTTTCGATCAATATTTTTGAGGATAACGCATGTTAGGTCTAGGTTAGGCCGGGGATTTTCACTCATCAGACTCATACTTTCGCATACTTCTCATACTTGTTGAACGGATCCTGGGCTATCTCTGGATTGGATCACGTAGTAATGTGGTACCACACTGAAACGGACAATTAAACCTGGCTTTGATGAATATTTTAGAGAATAATTCATGTTAGGTCTAGGTTAGGTCAAGGATTTGCTCTCATCAGGCTCATTCTTTCGCATATATCTCATACTTGACGGCTAGATCCTGGGTTTTTTCTGGAGTGGTTCACGTAGTAATGTGGTACCACACTGAAACAATCAATTAAACCTGATCTTGATAAATATTTTAGAGTATAACGCATGTGAGGTCTGGGTTAGGTCTAGGATTTGCTCTCATCAGGCTCATTCTTTCGCATATTTCTCATACTTGATGGCTAGATCCTGGGCTTTCTCTGGATTGCATCACGTAGTAATGAAGTACAACACTGAAACACTCAATTAAACCTGGTCTTGATAAATATTTTAGAGGATAACGCATGTTAGGCTTGGGTTAGATCTAGGATTTGCCCTCATCAGGCTCCACTTTCGCATACTTCTCATACGTCATGGCTGGATCCTGGGCTATTTCTGGATTGGATCACGTAGTAATGTGGTACCACACTGAAACAGTTAATTAAACCTGGTTTTGATCAATATTTTAGAGAATAATTCATGTTTGGTCTAGGTTAGGTCTGGGACTTGCTCTCATCAGGCCCATTCTTTCGCATATTTCTCATACTTGATGGCTAGATCCTGGGCTTTTTCTGGATTGCATCACGTAGTAATGAAGTGCAACACTGAAACAGTCAATTAAACCTGGTTTCCATCAATATTTTAGAGGACAACGCATGTCAGGTCTAGGTTAGGTCTGGAATTTGCTCTCATCAGGGTCATACTGTCGCAGTTTTAACTTACTTGTTGAACGGATCCTGGGTTTTTTCTGGTTTGGTTCACGTAGTAATGTGGTACCACACTGAAACATTCAATTAAACCTGGTCTTGATAAATATTTTAGAGGATAACGCATGTTAGGTTCGGGTTAGATCTAGGTTTTGCCCTCATCAGGCTCACACTTTCGCATATTTCTCCTACTTCATGGCTAGATCCTGGGCTGTTTCTGGATTGTATCACATAGTAATGTGGTACCACGCTGAAACAGACGATTAAACCTGGTTTCGATCAATATTTTAGAGGACAACGCACGTTAGGTCTAGGTTCGGCCTGGAATTTTCACTCATCACACTCATACTTTCGCATTCTTCACATACTTGTTGAACGGATCTTGGGTTTTCTCTGGTGTGGATCACGTAGTAATGTGGTACCACACTGAAACAATCAATTAAACCTGGTGTTGATAAATATTTTAGAGGATAACGCATGTTAGGTCTGGGTTAGGTCTAGGATTTGCCCTCATCAGGCTCATGCTTTCGTATATTTCTCATACTTCATGGCTGGATCCTGTGCTATTACTGGATTGGATCACGTAGTAATGTGGTACCACCCTGAAACAGTCAATTAAACCTGGTTTCGATCAATATTTTAGAGAATAATTCATGTTAGGTCTGGGTTAGTTCTGGGATTTGCCCACATCAGGGTCATACTTTCGCATTTTTCACATACTTGTTGAACAGATCCTGGGTTTTTTCTGGTTTGGATCGCGCAGTAATATGGTACCACACTGAAACAGCCCACTAAACCTGGTTTCGATCAATATTTTAGAGGATAGCGAAAGTTATGTCTATGTTAGGCCTGGGATTTGCCCTCATCAGACTCATGCTTTCGCATTTTTCACATACTTGTTGAACAGATCCTGGGTTTTTTCTTGTATGGATCACGTAGTAATGTGGTACCACACTGAAACATTCAGTTAAACCTGGTCCTGATAAATATTTTTGAGGATAACGCATGTTAGGTCTGGGTTAAGTCTAGGATTTGCCCTCATCAGGCTCATACTTTCGCGTTTTTCACATACTTGTTGAACTGATCCTGGGCTTTTTCTGGTTTGGATCACGTAGTAATGTGGTACCACACTGAAACAGTCAATTAAACCTGGTTTCGATCAATATTTTAGAGAATAATTCATGTTAGGTCTAGGTTAGGTCTGGGATTTGCTCTCATCAGGCTCATACTTTCGCACACTTCACATACTCGTTTGTCAGATCCTGGGTTATTTTCTGGTTTGGATCGCATAGTAATGTGGTACCACACTGAAACAGTCGATTAAACCAGGTTTCGATCAATATTTTTGAGGATAACGCATGTAAGGTCTAGGTTAGGCCTGGGATTTTCACTCATCAGACTCATTCTTTCGCACATTTCTCATACTTGATGGCTAGATCCGGGGCTTTTTCTGGATTGCTTCACGTAGTAATGATGTACGACACTGAAACAGTCAATTAAACCTGGTTTCGATCAATATTTTAGAAGATAACGCAAGTTATGTCTGGTATAGGTCTGGGATTTGCTCTCATCAGGCTCATTCTTTCGCACATTTCTCATACTTGATGGCTAGATCCGGGGCTTTTTCTGGATTGCTTCACGTAGTAATGAAGTACGACACTGAAACAGTCAATTAAACCTGGTTTCCATCAATGTTGTAGAGGACAACGCATGTTAGGTATAGGTTAGGCCTGGGATTTGCCCACATCAGGGTCATACTTTCGCAGTTTTAACATACATGTTGACCTGAGCGAGGGTTTTTTCTGCTTCGGATCACGTAGTAAAGTGGTACCACACTGAAACAGTCCATTAAACCTGGTATCGATCAATATTTTAGAGGATAACGCATGTTAGGTCTAGGTTAGGCCTGTGATTTTCACTCATCAGACTCATACTTTCGCATTCTTCACATACTTGTTGAACGGATCCTGGGTTTTTTCCGGTTTGGTACACGTAGTAATGTGGTACCACGCTGAAACAGTCAATTAAACCTGGTTTCGATCAATATTTTAGAGGACAGCGCAAGTTAGGTCTGAGATAGGCCTGGGATTCGCCCTCATCAGGCTCATACTATCGCGTTTTCCACATACTTGTTGAACTGATCTTGGGTTTTTTCTGGTTTGGATCACGTAGTAATGTGGTACAACACTGAAACAGTCTATTAAACGTGGTTCCGATCAATATTTTAGAGGATAACGCAAGTTAGGTCTAGGTTAGGTCTGGGATATGCCCTCATCAGACTCATACTTTCGCACAATTCACATACTCGTTGAACAGATCCTGGGTTATTTTCTGGTTTGGATCACATAGTAATGTGGTACCACACTGAAACAGTCGATTAAACCAGCTTTCGATCAATATTTTTGAGGATAACGCATGTTAGGTCTAGGTTAGGTCTGGGATTTGCTCTCTTGAGGCTCATTCTTTCGCATATTTCTCATACTTGATGGCTAGATCCTGGGCTTTTTCCGGATTGCATCACGTAGTAATGAACTACAACACTGAAACAGTCAACTCAACCTGGTTTCCATCAATATCTTAGAGGACAACGCAAGTTAGGTCTGGGATAGGTCTGGGATTTGCCCACATCAGGCTCATACTTTCGCATATTTCTCATACTTCATGGCTAGATCCTGGGCTATTTCTGGATTGGATCACGTAGTAAAGTGGTACCACACTGAAACTGTCCATTAAACCTGGTTTCGATCAATATTTTAGAGGATAACGCATGTTAGGTCTGGGTTAGGTCTGGGATTTGCTCTCATCAGGCTCATACTTTCGCATATTTCTCATACTTCATGGCTGGATCCTGGGCTATTTCTGGATTGGATCACGTAGTAAAGTGGTACCACACTGAAACATTCAATGAAACCTGGTCTGGATAAATATTTTAGAGGATAACGCATCTTAGGTCTGGGTTAGGTCTAAGATTTGCCCTCATCAGGCTCACAGTTTCGTGTTTTTCACATACTTGTTAAACAGATCCTGGGTTTTTTCTGGTTTGGATCACGAAGTAGTGTGGTACCAAACTGAAACAGTCCATTAAACCGGTTTCGCTCAATATTTTAGAAGATAACGCATGTTAGGTCTAGGTTAGGCCTGGGATTTGCCCTCATCAGGGTCATACTTTTGCAGTCTTAACATGCATGTTGACCTGATCGTGGGTTCTTTCTGCTTTGGATCACGTAGGAAAGTGGTACCACACTGAAACAGTTAATTAAACCTGGTGTCGATCAATATTTTAGAGGATAACGCAAGTTAGGTCCGGGATAGGTCTGAGATTTGCCCTCATCAGACTCATACTTTCGCACACTTCACATACTCGTTGAACAGATCCTGGGTTTTTTTCTGGTTTGGATCACGTAGTAATGTGGTACCACACTGAAACAGTCGATTAAACCTGGTTTCGATCAATATTATTGAGGATAACGCATGTTAGGTCTAGGTTAGGCCTGGGATTTTCACTCATCAGACTCATACATTCGCATTCCTCAAATACTTGTTGAACGGATCTTGGGTTTTTTCTGGTGTGGATCACATAGTAATGTGGTACCACACTGAAACAATCAATTAAACCTGGTCTTGATAAATATTTTAGAGGATAACGCATGTTAGGTCTGGGTTAGGTCTAGGATTTGCCCTCATCAGGCTCATACTTTCGCATATTTCTTATTCTTCATGGATAGATCCTGGGCTATTTCTGGACTGGATCACGTAGTAATGTTCTACCACACCGAAACGGTCAATTAAACCTGGTTTCGATCAATATTTTAGAAGATAACGCAAGTTATGTCTGGTATAGGTCTGGGATTTGCTCTCATCAGGCTCATTCTTTCGCACATTTCTCATACTTGATGGCTAGATCCGGGGCTTTTTCTGGATTGCTTCACGTAGTAATGAAGTACGACACTGAAACAGTCAATTAAACCTGGTTTCCATCAATGTTGTAGAGGACAACGCATGTTAGGTATAGGTTAGGCCTGGGATTTGCCCACATCAGGGTCATACTTTCGCAGTTTTAACATACATGTTGACCTGAGCGAGGGTTTTTTCTGCTTCGGATCACGTAGTAAAGTGGTACCACACTGAAACAGTCCATTAAACCTGGTATCGATCAATATTTTAGAGGATAACGCATGTTAGGTCTAGGTTAGGCCTGGGATTTTCACTCATCAGACTCATACTTTCGCATTCTTCACATACTTGTTGAACGGATCCTGGGTTTTTTCCGGTTTGGTACACGTAGTAATGTGGTACCACGCTGAAACAGTCAATTAAACCTGGTTTCGATCAATATTTTAGAGGACAGCGCAAGTTAGGTCTGAGATAGGCCTGGGATTCGCCCTCATCAGGCTCATACTATCGCGTTTTCCACATACTTGTTGAACTGATCTTGGGTTTTTTCTGGTTTGGATCACGTAGTAATGTGGTACCACACTGAAACAGTCTATTAAACCTGGTTTCGATCAATATTTTAGAGGATAACGCAAGTTAGGTCTAGGTTAGGTCTGGGATATGCCCTCATCAGACTCATACTTTCGCACAATTCACATACTCGTTGAACAGATCCTGGGTTATTTTCTGGTTTGGATCACATAGTAATGTGGTACCACACTGAAACAGTCGATTAAACCAGCTTTCGATCAATATTTTTGAGGATAACGCATGTTAGGTCTAGGTTAGGTCTGGGATTTGCTCTCTTCAGGCTCATTCTTTCGCATATTTCTCATACTTGATGGCTAGATCCTGGGCTTTTTCTGGATTGCATCACGTAGTAATGAACTACAACACTGAAACAGTCAACTCAACCTGGTTTCCATCAATATCTTAGAGGACAACGCAAGTTAGGTCTGGGATAGGCCAGGGATTTGCCCACATCAGGCTCATACTTTCGCATATTTCACATACTTCATGGCTAGATCCTGGGCTATTTCTGGATTGGATCACGTAGTAAAGTGGTACCACACTGAAACTGTCCATTAAACCTGGTTTCGATCAATATTTTAGAGGATAACGCATGTTAGGTCTGGGTTAGGTCTGGGATTTGCTCTCATCAGGCTCATACTTTCGCATATTTCTCATACTTCATGGCTGGATCCTGGGCTATTTCTGGATTGGATCACGTAGTAAAGTGGTACCACACTGAAACATTCAATGAAACCTGGTCTGGATAAATATTTTAGAGGATAACGCATCTTAGGTCTGGGTTAGGTCTAAGATTTGCCCTCATCAGGCTCACAGTTTCGTGTTTTTCACATACTTGTTAAACAGATCCTGGGTTTTTTCTGGTTTGGATCACGAAGTAGTGTGGTACCAAACTGAAACAGTCCATTAAACCGGTTTCGCTCAATATTTTAGAAGATAACGCATGTTAGGTCTAGGTTAGGCCTGGGATTTGCCCTCATCAGGGTCATACTTTTGCAGTCTTAACATGCATGTTGACCTGATCGTGGGTTCTTTCTGCTTTGGATCACGTAGGAAAGTGGTACCACACTGAAACAGTCAATTAAACCTGGTTTCGATCAATATTTTAGAGGATAACGCAAGTTAGGTCCGGGATAGGTCTGAGATTTGCCCTCATCAGACTCATACTTTCGCACACTTGACATACTCGTTGAACAGATCCTGGGTTTTTTTCTGGTTTGGATCACGTAATAATGTGGTACCACACTGAAACAGTCGATTAAACCTGGTTTCGATCAATATTATTGAGGATAACGCATGTTAGGTCTAGGTTAGGCCTGGGATTTTCACTCATCAGACTCATACATTCGCATTCCTCAAATACTTGTTGAACGGATCTTGGGTTTTTTCTGGTGTGGATCACATAGTAATGTGGTACCACACTGAAACAATCAATTAAACCTGGTCTTGATAAATATTTTAGAGGATAACGCATGTTAGGTCTGGGTTAGGTCTAGGATTTGCCCTCATCAGGCTCATACTTTCGCATATTTCTTATTCTTCATGGATAGATCCTGGGCTATTTCTGGATTGGATCACGTAGTAATGTTCTACCACACCGAAACGGTCAATTAAACCTGGTTTCGATCAATATTTTAGAAGATAACGCATGTTAGGTCTGGGTTAGGTCTAGGATTTGCCCTCATCAGGCTCATACTTTCGCATATTTCTTATTCTTCATGGATAGATCCTGGGCTATTTCTGGATTGGATCACGTAGTAATGTGGTACCACACTGAAACAATCAATTAAACCTGGTTTCGATCAATATTTTCGAGGGCAATGCAAGTTAGGTCTGGGATAGGTCTGGGATTTGCCCACATCAGGGTCATACTTTCGCATTTTTCACATACTTGTTGAACAGATCCTGGGTTTCTTCTGGTTTGGATCGCGCAGTAATGTGGTACCACACTGAAACAACCACCTAAACCTGGTTTCGATCAATATTTTAGAGGATAACGAAAGTTTTGTCTAGGTTAGGCCTGGGATTTGCTCTCATCAGACTCGTGCTTTCGCATTTTTCACATACTTGTTGAACAGATCCTGGGTTTTTTCTGGTATGGATCACGTAGTAATGTGGGACCACACTGAAACATTCAGTTAAACCTGGTCTTGATAAATATTTTTGTGGATAACGCATGTTATGTCTGGGATAGGTCTGGGATTTGCCCTCATCAGACTCATACTTTCGCACACTTCACATACTCGTAGAACAGATCCTGGTTTTTTTCTGGTTTCGGTCACGTAGTAATGTGGTACCACACTGAAACTGTCGATTAAACCAGGTTTCGATCAATATTTTTGAGGATAACGCATGTTAGGTCTAGGTTAGGCCGGGGATTTTCACTCATCAGACACATACTTTCGCATACTTCTCATACTTGTTGAACGGATCCTGGGCTATTTCTGGATTGGATCACGTAGTAATGTGGTACCACACTGAAACGGTCAATTAAACCTGGCTTTGATGAATATTTTAGAGAATAATTCATGTTAGGTCTAGGTTAGGTCAAGGATTTGCTCTCATCAGGCTCATTCTTTCGCATATATCTCATACTTGACGGCTAGATCCTGGGTTTTTTCTGGAGTGGTTCACGTAGTAATGTGGTACCACACTGAAACAATCAATTAAACCTGATCTTGATAAATATTTTAGAGTATAACGCATGTTAGGTCTAGGTTAGGTCTGGGATTTGCTCTCTTCAGGCTCATTCTTTCGCATATTTCTCATACTTGATGGCTAGATCCTGGGCTTTTTCTGGATTGCATCACGTAGTAATGAACTACAACACTGAAACAGTCAACTCAACCTGGTTTCCATCAATATCTTAGAGGACAACGCAAGTTAGGTCTGGGATAGGCCTGGGATTTGTCCACATCAGGCTCATACTTTCGCATATTTCACATACTTCATGGCTAGATCCTGGGCTATTTCTGGATTGGATCACGTAGTAAAGTGGTACCACACTGAAACTGTCCATTAAACCTGGTTTCGATCAATATTTTAGAGGATAACGCATGTTAGGTCTGGGTTAGGTCTGGGATTTGCTCTCATCAGGCTCATACTTTCGCATATTTCTCATACTTCATGGCTGGATCCTGGGCTATTTCTGGATTGGATCACGTAGTAAAGTGGTACCACACTGAAACATTCAATGAAACCTGGTCTGGATAAATATTTTAGAGGATAACGCATCTTAGGTCTGGGTTAGGTCTAAGATTTGCCCTCATCAGGCTCACAGTTTCGTGTTTTTCACATACTTGTTAAACAGATCCTGGGTTTTTTCTGGTTTGGATCACGAAGTAGTGTGGTACCAAACTGAAACAGTCCATTAAACCGGTTTCGCTCAATATTTTAGAAGATAACGCATGTTAGGTCTAGGTTAGGCCTGGGATTTGCCCTCATCAGGGTCATACTTTTGCAGTCTTAACATGCATGTTGACCTGATCGTGGGTTCTTTCTGCTTTGGATCACGTAGGAAAGTGGTACCACACTGAAACAGTCAATTAAACCTGGTTTCGATCAATATTTTAGAGGATAACGCAAGTTAGGTCCGGGATAGGTCTGAGATTTGCCCTCATCAGACTCATACTTTCGCACACTTCACATACTCGTTGAACAGATCCTGGGTTTTTTTCTGGTTTGGATCACGTAATAATGTGGTACCACACTGAAACAGTCGATTAAACCTGGTTTCGATCAATATTATTGAGGATAACGCATGTTAGGTCTAGGTTAGGCCTGGGATTTTCACTCATCAGACTCATACATTCGCATTCCTCAAATACTTGTTGAACGGATCTTGGGTTTTTTCTGGTGTGGATCACATAGTAATGTGGTACCACACTGAAACAATCAATTAAACCTGGTCTTGATAAATATTTTAGAGGATAACGCATGTTAGGTCTGGGTTAGGTCTAGGATTTGCCCTCATCAGGTTCATACTTTCGCATATTTCTTATTCTTCATGGATAGATCCTGGGCTATTTCTGGATTGGATCACGTAGTAATGTTCTACCACACCGAAACGGTCAATTAAACCTGGTTTCGATCAATATTTTAGAAGATAACGCATGTTAGGTCTGGGTTAGGTCTAGGATTTGCCCTCATCAGGCTCCACTTTCGCATACTTCTGATACTTCATGGCTGGATCCTGGGCTATTTCTGGATTGGATCACGTAGTAATGTGGTACCACACTGAAACAGTCAATTAAACCTGGTTTTGATCAATATTTTAGAGAATAATTCATGTTTGGCCTAGGTTAGGTCTGGGATTTGCTCTCATCAGGCTCATTCTTTCGCATATTTCTCATACTTGATGACTAGATCCTGGGCTTTTTCTGGATTGCATCACGTAGTAATGAAGTGCAACACTGAAACAGTCAATTAAACCTGGTTTCCATCAATATTTTAGAGGACAACGCATGTCAGGTCTAGGTTAGGTCTGGAATTTGCTCTCATCAGGGTCATACTGTCGCAGTTTTAACTTACTTGTTGAACGGATCCTGGGTTTTTTCTGGTTTGGTTCACGTAGTAATGTGGTACCAGACTGAAACATTCAATTAAACCTGGTCTTGATAAATATCTTAGAGGATAACGCATGTTAGGTTCGGGTTAGATCTAGGTTTTGCCCTCATCAGGCTCACACTTTCGCATATTTCTCCTACTTCATGGCTAGATCCTGGGCTGTTTCTGGATTGTATCACATAGTAATGTGGTACCACGCTGAAACAGACGATTAAACCTGGTTTCGATCAATATTTTAGAGGATAACGCACGTTAGGTCTAGGTTCGGCCTGGAATTTTCACTCATCACACTCATACTTTCGCATTCTTCAGATACTTGTTGAACGGATCTTGGGTTTTCTCTGGTGTGGATCACGTAGTAATGTGGTACCACACTGAAACAATCAATTAAACCTGGTGTTGATAAATATTTTAGAGGATAACGCATGTTAGGTCTGGGTTAGGTCTAGGATTTGCCCTCATCAGGCTCATGCTTTCGTATATTTCTCATACTTCATGGCTGGATCCTGTGCTATTACTGGATTGGATCACGTAGAAATGTGGTACCACCCTGAAACAGTCAATTAAACCTGGTTTCGATCAATATTTTAGAGAATAATTCATGTTAGGTCTGGGTTAGTTCTGGGATTTGCCCACATCAGGGTCATACTTTCGCATTTTTCACATACTTGTTGAACAGATCCTGAGTTTTTTCTGGTTTGGATCGCGCAGTAATATGGTACCACACTGAAACAGCCCACTAAACCTGGTTTCGATCAATATTTTAGAGGATAGCGAAAGTTATGTCTAGGTTAGGCCTGGGATTTGCCCTCATCCGACTCATGCTTTCGCATTTTTCACATACTTGTTGAACAGATCCTGGGTTTTTTCTTGTATGGATCACGTAGTAATGTGGTACCACACTGAAACATTCAGTTAAACCTGGTCTTGATAAATATTTTTGTGGATAACGCATGTTAGGTCTGGGTTAAGTCTAGGATTTGCCCTCATCAGGCTCATACTTTCGCGTTTTTCACATACTTGTTGAACTGATCCTGGGCTTTTTCTGGTTTGGATCACGTAGTAATGTGGTACCACACTGAAACAGTCAATTAAACCTGGTTTCGATGAATGTTTTAGAGAATAATTCATGTTAGGTCTAGGTTAGGTCTGGGATTTGCTCTCATCAGGCTCATACTTTCGCACACTTCACATACTCGTTTGTCAGATCCTGGGTTATTTTCTGGTTTGGATCGCATAGTAATGTGGTACCACACTGAAACAGTCGATTAAACCAGGTTTCGATCAATATTTTTGAGGATAACGCATGTTAGGTCTAGGTTAGGCCTGGGATTTTCACTCATCAGACTCATTCTTTCGCACATTTCTCATACTTGATGGCTAGATCCGGGGCTTTTTCTGGATTGCTTCACGTAGTAATGATGTACGACACTGAAACAGTCAATTAAACCTGGTTTCGATCAATATTTTAGAAGATAACGCAAGTTATGTCTGGTATAGGTCTGGGATTTGCTCTCATCAGGCTCATTCTTTCGCACATTTCTCATACTTGATGGCTAGATCCGGGGCTTTTTCTGGATTGCTTCACGTAGTAATGATGTACGACACTGAAACAGTCAATTAAACCTGGTTTCCATCAATATTGTAGAGGACAACGCATGTTAGGTCTAGGTTAGGCCTGGGATTTGCCCACATCAGGGTCATACTTTCGCAGTTTTAACATACATGTTGACCTGATCGAGGGTTTTTTCTGCTTTGGATCACGTAGTAAAGTGGTACCATACTGAAACAGTCCATTAAACCTGGTATCGATCAATATTTTAGAGGGATAACGCATGTTAGGTCTAGGTTAGGCCTGGGATTTGACCTCATCAGACTCATACTTTCGCACACTTCACATACTCGTTGAACAGGTCCTGGGTTATTTTCTGGTTTGCATCACCTAGTAATGTGGTACCACACTGAAACAGTCGATTAAACCAGGCTTCGATCAATATTTTAGAGGATAACGCATGTTAGGTCTAGGTTAGGCCTGGGATTTTCACTCATCAGACTCATACTTTCGCATTCTACAGATACCTGTTGAACGGATCCTGGGTTTTTTCTGGTTTGGATCACGTAGTAATGTGGGACCACACTGAAACAGTCAATTAAACCTGGTTTCGATAAAATATATTAGAGAATAATTCATGTTAGGTCTAGGTTAGGTCTGGGATTTGCTCTCTTCAGGCTCATTCTTTCGCATATTTCTCATACTTGATGGCTAGATCCTGGGCTATTTCTGGATTGGATCACGTAGTAATGAACTACAACACTGAAACAGTCAACTCAACCTGGTTTCCATCAATATCTTAGAGGACAACGCAAGTTAGGTCTGGGATAGGTCTGGGATTTGCCCACATCAGGCTCATACTTTCGCGTTTTTCACATACTTGTTGAACAGATCCTGGGTTTTTTCTGGTTTGGATCACGTAGTAGTGTGGTACCACACTGAAACAGTCCATTAAACCTGATTTGGATCAATATTTTAGAGGATAACGCATGTTAGGCCTCGGTTAGGTCTGGGATTTCCACTCATCCGACTCATACTTTCGCATTCTTCACATACTTGTTGAACGGATCCTGGGTTTTTTCTGGTTTGGATCACGTAGTAATGTGGGACCACACCGAAACAATCAGTTGAACCTGGTCTTGATATATATTTTAGAGGATAACGCATGTTAGGTCTGGGATAGGTCTGGGATTTGCCCTCATCAGACTCATACTTTCGCACACTTCACATACTCGTTGAACAGATCCTGGGTTATTTTCTGGTTTGGATCACATAGTAATGTGGTACCACGCTGAAACAGTCGATTAAACCAGGTTTCGATCAATATTTTTGAGGATAACGCATGTTAGGTCTAGGTCAGGCCTGGGATTTTCACTCGTCAGACTCATACTTTCACATTCTTCTCATACATGTTGAACGGATCCTGGGTTTTTTCTGGTTTGGATCACGTAGTAATGTGGGACCACACAGAAACAATCAATTAAACCTGGTCTTGATAAATATTTTAGAGGATAACGCATGTTAGGTCTGGGTTAGGTCTAGGATTTGCCCTCGTCAGGCTCATACTTTCGCATATTTCTCATACTTCATGGCTAGATCCTGGGCTATTTCTGGATTCTATCACATAGTAATGTGGTACCACGCTGAAACAGTCGATTAAACCTGGTTTCGATCAATATTTTAGAGGATAACGCAAGTTAAGTCTGGGATAGGTCTGGGATTTGACCTCATCAGACTCATACTTTCGCATTTTTGACATACTTGTTGAACAGATCCTGGGTTTTTGCTGGTTTGGATCACGTAGTAGTGTGGTACCACACTGAAACAGTCCATTAAACCTGGTTGCGATCAATATTTTAGAGGATAACGCATGTTAAGTCTGGGTTAGGTCTAGGATTTGCCCACATCAGGCTTATTCTTTCGCATAATTCTCATACTTGATGGCTAGATCCTGGGCTTTTTCTGAATTGCATCACGTAGCAATGAAGTACAACACTGAAACAGTCAATTAAACCTGGTTTCGATCAATATTTTAGAGAATAATTCATGTTAGGTCTAGGTTAAGCCTGGGATTTGCTCCCATCAGGCTCATTCTTTCGCATATTTGTCATACTTGATGCCTAGATCCTGGGCTTTTTCTGGATTGCAACACGTAGTAATGAAGTACAACACTGAAACAGTCAATTAAACCTGGTTTCCATCAATATTTTAGAGGACAACGCATGTCAGGTCTAGGTTAGGTCTGGGATTTGCTCTCATAAGGGTCATACTGTCGCAGTTTTATCTTACTTGCTGAACGGATCCTGGGTTTGTTCTGGTTTGGTTCACGTAGTAATGTGGTACCACACTGATACATTCAATTAAACCTGATCTTGATAAATATTTTAGAGGACAACGCATGTTAGGTTTGGGTTAAGTCTAGGATTTGCCCTCATCAGGCTCATACTTTCGCATATTTCTCATACTTCATGGCTAGATCCTGGGCTGTTTCTGGATTGTATCACGTAGTAATGTGGCACCACGCTGAAACAGTCAATTAAACCTGGCTTCGATCTATATTTTAGAGAATAATTCATGTCAGGTCTAGGTTAGGTCTGGGATTTGCACTCATCAGGCTCATTCTTTCGCATATTTCTCATACTTGATGGCTAGATCCTGGGCTGTTTCTGGATTGTATCACATAGTAATGTGGTACCACGCTGAAACAGTCGATTAAACCTGGTTTCGATCAATATTTTAGAGGATAACGCAAGTTTGGTCTGGCATAGGTCTGGGATTTGCCCACATCAGGCTCATACTTTCGCGTTTTTCACATACTTGTTGAACTGATCCTGGGTTTTTCTGGTTTGGATCACGTAGTAGTGTGGTACCACACTGAAACAGTCCATTAAACCTGGTTTGGATCTATATTTTAGAGGATAACGCATGTTAGGTCTAGGTTAGGTCTCGGATTTGCCCTCATCAGACTCATACTTTCGCGATTTTCACATACTTGTTGAACAGATCCTGGGTTTTTTCTGGTTTGGATCACGTAGTAGTGTGGTACCACACTGAAACAGTCCGTTAAACCTGGTTTGGATCTATATTTTTGAGGATAACGCATGTTAGGTCTAGGTTAGGCCGGGGATTTACACTCATCAGACTCATACTATCGCATTCTTCACATACTTGTTGAGCGGATCCTGGGTTTTTACCGGTTTGGATCACGTAGTAATGTTGTACCACACTGAAACATTCAATTAAACCTGGTCTTGATAAATATTTTAGAGGATAACGCATGTTAGGTCTGGGTTAGGTCTAGGATTTGCCCTCATCAGGCTCATACTTTCGCATATTTCTCATACTTCATGGCTGGATCCTGGGCTATTTCTGGATTGGATCACGTAGTAATGTGGTACCACACTGAAACAGTCAATTAAACCTGGTTTTGATGAATATTTTAGAGAATAATTCATGTTAGGTCTAGGTTAGGTCAGGGATTTGCTCTCATCAGGCTCATTCTTTCGCATATTTCTCATACTAGATGGCTAGATCCTGGGCTTTTTCTGGATTGCATTACGTAGTAATGAAGTACAACACTGAAACACTCAAATAAACCTGGTTTCGATCAATATTATTGAGGATAACGCATGTTAGGTCTAGGTTAGGCCTGGGATTTGCTCTCATAGGGGTCATACTGTTGCAGTTTTAACTTGCTTGTTGAACGGATCCTGGGTTTTTTCTGGTTTGGTTCACGTAGTAATGTGGTACCACACTGAAACATTCAATTAAACCTGGTCTTGATAAATATTTTAGAGGATAACGCATGTTACGTTTGGGTTAGGTCTAGGATTTGCCCTCATCAGGCTCATACTTTCGCATATCTCTCTCACTTCATGGCTAGATCCTGGGCTGTTTCTGGATTGTATCACATAGTAATGTGGTACCACGCTGAAACAGTCGATTAAAGCTGGTTTCGATCAATATTTTAGAGGATAACGCAAGTTAAGTCTGGGATAGGTCTGGGATTTGACCTCATCAGACTCATACTTTCGCATTTTTCACATACTTGTTGAACAGATCCTGGGTTTTTTCTGGTTTGGATCACGTAGTAGTGTGGTGCCACACTGAAACAGTCCATTAAACCTGGTTGCGATCAATATTTTAGAGGATAACGCATGTTAGGTCTGGGTTAGGTCTAGGATTTGCCCACATCAGGCTTATTCTTTCGCATAATTCTCATACTTGATGGCTAGATCCTGGGCTTTTTCTGAATTGCATCACGTGGCAATGAAGTACAACACTGAAACAGTCAATTAAACCTGGTTTCCATCAATATTTTAGAGGACAACGCATGTCAGGTCTAGGTTAGGTCTGGGATTTGCTCCCATCAGGCTCATTCTTTCGCATATTTGTCATACTTGATGGCTAGATCCTGGGCTTTTTCTGGATTGCAACACGTAGTAATGAAGTACAACACTGAAACAGTCAATTAAACCTGGTTTCCATCAATATTTTCGAGGACAACGCATGTTAGGTTTGGGTTAAGTCTAGGATTTGCCCTCATCAGGCTCATACTTTCGCATATTTCTCATACTTCATGGCTAGATCCTGGGCTGTTTCTGGATTGTATCACATAGTAATGTGGTACCACGCTGAAACAGTCAATTAAACCTGGCTTCGATCTATATTTTAGAGAATAATTCATGTTAGGTCTAGGTTAGGTCTGGGATTTGCTCTCATCAGGCTCATTCTTTCGCATATTTCTCATACTTGATGGCTAGATCCTGGGCTGTTTCTGGATTGTATCACATAGTAATGTGGTACCACGCTGAAACAGTCGATTAAACCTGGTTTCGATCAATATTTTAGAGGATAACGCAAGTTTGGTCTGGCATAGGTCTGGGATTTGCACACATCAGGCTCAAACTTTCGCGTTTTTCACATACTTGTTGAACTGATCCTGGGTTTTTTCTGGTTTGGATCACGTAGTAGTGTGGTACCACACTGAAACAGTCCATTAAACCTGGTTTGGATCTATATTTTAGAGGATAACGCATGTTAGGTCTAGGATAGGTCTCGGATTTGCCCTCATCAGACTCATACTTTCGCGATTTCCACATACTTGTTGAACAGATCCTGGGTTTTTTCTGGTTTGGATCACGTAGTAGTGTGGTACCACACTGAAACAGTCCGTTAAACCTGGTTTGGATCTGTATTTTAGAGGATAACGCATGTTAGGTCTAGGTTAGGCCGGGGATTTTCACTCATCAGACTCATACTTTCGCATTCTTCACATACTTGTTGAGCGGATCCTGGGTTTTTACCGGTTTGGATCGCGTAGTAATGTTGTACCACACTGAAACATTCAATTAACCCTGGTCTTGATAAATATTTTAGAGGATAACGCATGTTAGGTCTGGGTTAGGTCTAGGATTTGCCCTCATCAGGCTCATACTTTCGCATATTTCTCATACTTCATGGCTGGATCCTGGGCTATTTCTGGATTGGATCACGTAGTAATGTGGTACCACACTGAAACAGTCAATTAAACCTGGTTTTGATGAATATTTTAGAGAATAATTCATGTTAGGTCTAGGTTAGGTCAGGGATTTGCTCTCATCAGGCTCATTCTTTCGCATATTTCTCATACTAGATGGCTAGATCCTGGGCTTTTTCTGGATTGCATCACGTAGTAATGAAGTACAACACTGAAACACTCAAATAAACCTGGTTTCGATCAATATTATTGAGGATAACGCATGTTAGGTCTAGGTTAGGCCTGGGATTTTCACTCATCAGACTCATACTTTCGCATTCTTCACATATTTGTGAACGGATCCTGGGTTTTTACCGGTTTGGATCACGTAGTAATGTTGTACCACACTGAAACATTCAATTAAACCTGGTCTTGATAAATATTTTAGAGGATAACGCATGTTAGGTCTGGGTTAGGTCTAGGATTTGCCCACATCAGGCTCATACTTTCGCATATTTCTCATACTTCATGGCTGGATCCTGGGCTATTTCTGGATTGGATCACGTAGTAATGTGGTACCACACTGAAACAGTCAATTAAACCTGGTTTTGATGAATATTTTAGAGAATTATTCATGTTAGGTCTAGGTTAGGTCAGGGATTTGCTCTCATCAGGCTCATTCTTTCGCATATTTCTCATACTAGATGGCTAGATCCTGGGCTTTTTCTGGATTGCATCACGTAGTAATGAAGTACAACACTGAAACACTCAAATAAACCTGGTTTCGATCAATATTATTGAGGATAACGCATGTTAGGTCTAGGTTAGGCCTGGGATTTTCACTCATCAGACTCATACTTTACAATTCTTCACATATTTGTGAACGGATCTTGGGTTTTTTCTGGTGTGGATCACGTAGTAATGTGGTACCATACTGAAACAATCAATTAAACCTGATCTTGATAAATATTTTAGAGGATAACGCATATTAGGTCAGGGTTAGGTCTGGGATTCGCTCTCATCAGGCTCATTCTTTCGCATATTTCTCATACTTGACGGCTAGATCCTGGGCTTTCTCTGGATTGCATCACGTAGTAATGAAGTACAACACTGAAACAGTCAATTAAACCTGGTTTCCATCAATATTTTAGAGGACAACGCATGTTAGGTCTAGGTTAGGCCTGGGATTTGCTCTCATCAGGGTCATACTTTCGCAGTTTTAACATACATGTTGACCTGATCGAGGGTTTTTTCTGCTTTGGATCACGTAGTAAAGTGGTACCACACTGAAACAGTCCATTAAACCTGGTATCGATCAATATTTTAGAGGATAACGCATGTTAGGTCTAGGTTGGGCCTGGGATTTTCACTCATCAGACTCATACTTTCGCATTCTTCACATACTTGTTGAACGGATCCTGGGTTTTTTCCGGTTTGGTACACGTAGTAATGTGGTACCACACTGAAACATTCAATTAAACCTGGGCTTGATAAATATTTTAGAGGATAACGCAAGTTAGGTCTAGGTTAGGTCTGGGATATGCCCTCATCAGACTCAAACTTTCGCACAATTCACATACTCGTTGAACAGATCCTGGGTTATTTTCTGGTTTGGATCACATAGTAATGTGGTACCACACTGAAACAGTCGATTAAACCGGTTTCGCTCAATATTTTAGAAGATAACGCATGTTAGGTTTAGGTTAGGCCTGGGATTTGCCCTCATCAGGGTCATACTTTTGCAGTCTTAACATGCATGTTGACCTGATCGTGGGTTCTTTCTGCTTTGGATCACGTAGGAAAGTGGTACCACACTGAAACAGTCAATTAAACCTGGTTTCGATCAATATTTTAGAGGATAACGCAAGTTAGGTCCGGGACAGGTCTGAGATTTGCCCTCATCAGACTCACACTTTCGCACACTTCACATACTCCTTGAACAGATCCTGGGTTTTTTTCTGGTTTGGATCACGTAGTAATGTGGTACCACACTGAAACATTCAATTAAACCTGGTTTCGATCAATATTTTAGAGAATAATTCATGTTAGGTCTAGGTTAGGTCTGGGATTTGCTCTCTTCAGGCTCATTCTTTCGCATATTTCTCATACTTGATGGCTAGATCCTGGGCTTTTTCTGGATTGCATCACGTAGTAATGAAGTACAACACAGAAACAGTCAATTAAACCTGGTATCCATCAATATTTTAGAGGACAACGCATGTTAGGTCTAGGTTAGGCCTGGGATTTGCTCTCATCAGGGTCATACTTTCGCAGTTTTAACATACATGTTGACCAGATCGAGGGTTTTTTCTGCTTTGGATCACGTAGTAAAGTGGTACCACACTGAAACAGTCCATTAAACCTGGTTTGGATCAATATTTTTGAGGATAACGCATGTTAGGTCTAGGTTAGGCCGGGGATTTTTACTCATCAGACTCATACTTTCGCATTCTTCACATACTTGTTGAACGGATCCTGGGTTTTTACTGGTTTGGATCACGTAGTAATGTGGTACCACACTGAAACATTCAATTAAACCTGGTCTTGATAAATATTTTAGAGGATAACGCATGTTAGGTCTGGGTTAGGTCTAGGATTTGCCCTCATCAGGCTCCTCCTTTCGCATATTTCTCATACTTCATGGCTGGATCCTGGGCTATTTCTGGATTGGATCACATAGTAATGTGGTACCACACTGAAACAGTCAATTAAACCTGGTTTTGATCAATATTTTAGAGAATAATTCATGCTAGGTCTAGGTTAGGTCAGGGATTTGCTCTCATCAGGCTCATTCTTTCGCATTTTTCACATACTCGTTGAACAGATCCTGGGTTTTTTCTGGTTTGGATCACGTAGTAGTGTGGTACCACACTGAAACAGTCCATTAAACCTGGTTGCGATCAATATTTTAGAGGATAACGCATGTTAGGTCTGGGTTAGGTCTAGGATTTGCCCACATCAGGCTTATTCTTTCGCATATTTCTCATACTTGATGGCTAGATCCTGGGCTTTTTCTGAATTGCATCACGTAGCAATGAAGTACAACACTGAAACAGTCAATTAAACCTGGTTTCGATCAATATTTTAGAGAATAATTCATGTTAGGTCTAGGATAGGTCTGGGATTTGCTCCCATCAGGCTCATTCTTTCGCATATTTGTCATACTTGATGGCTAGATCCTGGGCTTTTTCTGGATTGCAACACGTAGTAATGAAGTACAACACTGAAACAGTCAATTAAACCTGGTTTCCATCAATATTTTAGAGGACAACGCATGTCAGGTCTAGGTTAGGTCTGTGATTTGCTCTCATAAGGGTCATACTGTCGCAGTTTTAGCTTACTTGCTGAACGGATCCTGGGTTTTTTCTGGTTTGGTTCACGTAGTAATGTGGTACCACACTGAAACATTCAATTAAACCTGGTCTTGATAAATATTCTAGAGGACAACGCATGTTAGGTTTGGGTTAAGTCTAGGAATTGCCCTCATCAGGCTCATACTTTCGCATATTTCTCATACTTCATGGCTAGATCCTGGGCTGTTTCTGGATTGTATCACGTAGTAATGTGGTACCACGCTGAAACAGTCAATTAAACCTGGCTTCGATCTATATTTTAGAGAATAATTCATGTTAGGTCTAGGTTAGGTCTGGGATTTGCTCTCATCAGGCTCATTCTTTCGCATATTTCTCATACTTGATGCCTAGATCCCGGGGTGTTTCTGGATTGTGTCACGTAGTAATGTGGTACCACGCTGAAACAGTCGATTAAACCTGGTTTCGATCAATATTTTAGACGATAACGCAAGTTTGGTCTGGCATAGGTCTGGGATTTGCCCACATCAGGCTCATACTTTCGCGTTTTTCACATACTTGTTGAACTGATCCTGGGTTTTTTCTGGTTTGGATCACGTAGTAATGTTGTACCACACTGAAACATTCAATTAAACCCGGTCTTGATAAATATTTTAGAGCATAACGCATGTTAGGTCTGGGTTAGGTCTAGGATTTGCCCTCATCAGGCTCATACATTCGCATATTTCTCATACTTCATGGCTGGATCCTGGGCTATTTCTGGATTGTATCACGTAGTAATGTGGTACCACGCTGAAACAGTCAATTAAACCTGGTTTCGATCAATATTTTAGAGGATAACGCAAGTTAGGTCTGAGATAGGTCTGGGATTTGCCCTCATCAGGCTCATACTTTCGCGATTTTGACATACTTGTTGAACAGATCCTGGGTTTTTTCTGGTTTGGGTCACGTAGTAGTGTGGTACCACACTGAAACAGTCGATTAAACCTGGTTTCGATCAATATTTTTGAGGATAACGCATGTTAGGTCTAGGTTAGGCCGGGGATTTTCACTCATCAGACTCATACTTTCGCATTCTTCACATACTTGTTGAACGGATCCTGGGTTTTTACTGGTTTGGATCTCGTAGTAATGTGGTACCACACTGAAGCATTCAATTAAACCTGGTCTTGTTAAATATTTTAGAGGATAACGCATGTTAGGTCTGGGTTAGGTCTAGGATTTGCCCTCATCAGGCTCATACTTTCGCATATTTCTCATACTTCATGGCTGGATCCTGGGCTATTTCTGGATTGGATCACGTAGTAATGTGGTACCACACTGAAACAGTCAATTAAACCTGGCTTTGATGAATATGTTAGAGAATAATTCATGTTAGGTCTAGGTTAGGTCTGGGATTTGCTCTCATCAGGCTCATTCTTTCGCATATTTCTCATACTTGACGGTTAGATCCTGGGCTTTTTCTGGATTGCATCACGTAGTAATGAAGTACATCACTGAAGCAGTCAACTAAACCTGGTTTCGATCAATATTTTAGAGAATAATTCATGTTAGGTCTAGGTTAGGTCTGGGATTTGCTCACATCAGGCTCATTGTTTCGCATATTTCTCATACTTGACGGTTAGATCCTGGGCTTTTTCTGGATTGCATCACGTAGTAATGACGTACATCACTGAAGCAGTCAATTAAACCCGGTTTCGATTAATATTTTACAGAATAATTCATGTTAGGTCTAGGTTAGGTCTGGGATTTGCTCCCATCAGGCTCATTCTTTCGCATATTTGTCATACTTGATAACTAGATCCTGGGCTTTTTCTGGATTGCATCACGTAGTAATGAAGAACAACACTGAAACAGTCAATTAAACCTGGTTTCCATCAATATTTTAGAGGACAACGCATGTCAGGTCTAGGTTAGGTCTGGGATTTGCTCTCATAAGGGTCATACTGTCGTAGTTTTAACATACTTGCTGAACGGATCCTGGGTTTTTTCTGGTTTGGTTCACGTAGTAATGTGGTACCACGCTGAAACTGTCAATTAAACCTGGCTTCGATCAATATTTTAGAGGATAACGCAAGTTTGGTCTGGCATAGGTCTGAGATTCGCCCTCATCAGGCTCATACTTTCGCGTTTTTCACATACTTGTTGAACTGATCCTGGGCTTTCTCTGGTTTGGATCACGTAGTAATGTGGTACCACACTGAAACAGTCAATTAAACCTGGTTTCGATCAAGATTTTAGAGAATAATTCATGTTAGGTCTAGGTTAGGTCTGGGATTTGCTCTCATCAGGCTCATACTTTCGCACACTTCACATACTCGTTTGACAGATCCTGGGTTATTTTCTGGTTTGGATCGCATAGTAATATGGTACCACACTGAAACAGTCGATTAAACCAGGTTTCGATCAATATTTTTGAGGATAACGCATGTTAGGTCTAGGTTAGGCCTGGGATTTTCACGCATCAGACTCATACTTTCGCATTCTTCACATACTTGTTGAACGGATCCCGGGTTTCTTCTGGTTTGGATCACGTAGTAATGTGGTACCACACTGAAACAGTCGATTAAACCTGGTTTCGATCAATATTTTAGAGGATAACGCAAGTTAAGTCTGGGATTGGTCTGGGATTTGACCTCATCAGACTCACACTTTCGCACACTTCACATACTCGTTGAACAGATCCTGGGTTATTTTCTGGTTTGGATCACATAGTAATGTCCTACCACACTGAAACGGTCGATTAAACCAGGTTTCGATCAATATTTTTGAGGATAACGCATGTTAGGTCTAGGTTAGGCCTGGGATTTTCACTCATCAGACTCATACTTTCGCATTCTTCACATACTTGTTGTACGGATCCTGGGTTTTTTCTGGTTTGGATCACGTAGTAATGTGGGACCACACTGAAACAGTCAATTAAACCTGGTTTCGGTGAATATTTTTGAGAATAATTCATGTTAGGTCTAGGTTAGGTCTGGGATTTGCTCTCATCAGGCTCATTCTTTCGCATATTTCTCATACTTGATGGCTAGATCCTGGGCTTTTTCTGGATTGCATCACGTAGTAATGAAGTACAACAGAGAAACAGTCAATTAAACCTGGTTTCCATCAATATCTTAGAGGACAACGCAAGTTAGGTCTGGGATAGGTCTGGGATTTGCCCTCATCAGGCTCATACTTTCGCGTTTTTCACATACTTGTTGAACAGATCCTGGGTTTTTTCTGGTTTGGATCACGTAGTAGTGTGGTACCACACTGAAACAGTCCATTAAACCTGGTTTGGATCAATATTTTAGAGGATAACGCATGTTAGGTCTAGGTTAGGTCGGGGATTTTCACTCATCAGACTCATACTTTCGCATTCTTCACATACTTGTCGAACAGATCCTGGGTTTTTTCTGGTTTGGATCACGTAGTAATGCGGGACCACACTGAAACAATCAATTAAACCTGGTCTTCATAAATATTTTAGAGGATAACGCATTTTAGGTCTGGGATAGATCTGGGATTTGCCCTCATCAGGCTCATACTTTCCGCGTTTTTCACATACTTGTTGAACAGATCCTGGGTTTTTTCTGGTTTGGGTCACGTAGTAGTGTGATACCACACTGAAACAGTCGATTAAACCTGGTTTCGATCAATATTTTAGAGGATAACGCATGTTAGGTCTAGGTTAGCCCTGGGATTTTCACTCATCAGACTCATACTTTCGCATTCTTCACATACTTGTTGAACTGATCCTGGGTTTTTTCAGGTTTGGATCACGTAGTAATGTGGTACCACACTGAAACAGTCGATTAAACCTGGTTTCGATCAATATTTTAGAGGATAACGCATGTTAGGTCTAGGTTAGCCCTGGGATTTTCACTCCTCAGGCTCATTCTTTCGCATATTTCTCATACTTGATGGCTAGATGCTGGGCTTTTTCTGGATTGCATCACGTAGTAATGAAGTACAACACTGAAACAGTCAATTAAACCTGGTTTCCATCAATATTTTAGAGGACAACGCATGTTAGGTCTAGGTTAGGCCTTGTATTTGCTGTCATCAGGGTCATACTTTCGCACACTTCACATACTCGTTTGACAGATCCTGGATTATTTTCTGGTTTGGATCGCATAGTAATGTGGTGCCACACTGAAACAATCAATTAAACCTGATCTTGATAAATATTTTAGAGGACAACGCATGTTAGGTCTAGGTTAGGTCTGGGATTTGCTCTCATCAGGCTCATTCTTTCGCATATTTCTCACACTTGACGGCTAGATCTTGGGCTTTTTCTGGATTGCATCACGTAGTAATGAAGTACAACACTGAAACAGTCAATTAAACCTGGTTTCCATCAATATTTTAGAGGACAACGCATGTTAGGTCTAGGTTAGGCCTTGGATTTGCTCTCATCAGGGTCATACTTTCGCACACTTCACATACTCGTTTGACAGATCCTGGATTATTTTCTGGTTGGGATCGCATAGTAATGTGGTGCCACACTGAAACAGTCGATTAAACCAAGTTTCGATCAATATTTTTGAGGATAACCCATGTTAGCTCTAGGTTAGGCCTGGGATTTTCACTCATCAGACTCATACTTTCGCATTCTTCACATACTTGTTGAACGGATCCTGGGTTTTTTCTGGTTTGGATCACGTAGTAATGTGGGACCACACTGAAACAATCAATTAAACCTGATCTTGATAAATATTTTAGAGGACAACGCATGTTAGGTCTAGGTTAGGTCTGGGATTTGCTCTCATCAGGCTCATTCTTTCGCATATTTCTCACACTTGACGGCTAGATCTTGGGCTTTTTCTGGATTGCATCACGTAGTAATGAAGTACAACACTGAAACAGTCAATTAAACCTGGTTTCCATCAATATTTTAGAGGACAACGCATGTTAGGTCTAGGTTAGGCCTTGGATTTGCTCTCATCAGGGTCATACTTTCGCACACTTCACATACTCGTTTGACAGATCCTGGATTATTTTCTGGTTGGGATCGCATAGTAATGTGGTGCCACACTGAAACAGTCGATTAAACCAAGTTTCGATCAATATTTTTGAGGATAACGCATGTTAGGTCTAGGTTAGGCCTGGGATTTTCACTCATCAGACTCATACTTTCACATTCTTCTCATACTTGTTGAACGGATCCTGTGTTTTTTCTGGTTTGGATCACGTAGTAATGTGGGACCACACAGAAACAATCAATTAAACCTGGTCTTGATAAATATTTTAGAGGATAACGCATGTTAGGTCTGGGTTAGGTCTAGGATTTGCCCTCGTCAGGCTCATACTTTCGCATATTTCTCATACTTCATGGCTGGATCCTGGGCTATTTCTGGATTGTGTCACGTAATAATGTGGTACCACGCTGAAACAGTCAATTAAACCTGGTTTCGATCAATATTTTAGAGGATAACGCAAGTTAGGTCTGGGAAAGGTCTGGGATTTGCCCTCATCAGGCTCATACTTTCGCGTTTTTCACATACTTGTTGAACAGATCCTGGGTTTTTTCTGGTTTGGATCACGTAGTAGTGTGGTACCACACTGAAACAGTCGATTAAACCTGGTTTCGATCAATATTTTTGAGGATAACGCATGGTAGGTCTAGGTTAGGCCTGGGATTTTCACTCATCAGACTCATACTTTCACATTCTTCTCATACTTGTTGAACGGATCCTGGGTTTTTACTGGTTTGGATCACGTAGTAATGTGGTACCACACTGAAACATTCAATTAAACCTGGTCTTGTTAAATATTTTAGAGGATAACGCATGTTAGGTCTGGGTTAGGTCTAGGATTTGCCCTCATCAGGCTCATACTTTCGCATATTTCTCATACTTCATGGCTGGATCCTGGGCTATTTCTGGATTGGATCACGTAGTAATGTGGAACCACACTGAACCAGTCAATTAAACCTGGTTTTGATGAATATTTTAGAGAATAATTCATGTTAGGTCTAGGTTAGGTCTGGGATTTGCTCTCATCAGGCTCATTCTTTCGCATATTTCTCATACATGACGGTTAGATCCTGGGCTTTTTCTGGATTGCATCACGTAGTAATGAAGTACATCACTGAAGCAGTCAATTAAACCTGGTTTCGATCAATATTTTAGAGAATAATTCATGTTAGGTCTAGGTTAGGTCTGGGATTTGACCTCATCAGACTCATACTTTCGCGTTTTTCACATACTTGTTGAACAGATCCTGGGTTTTTTCTGGTTTGGATCACGTAGTAGTGTGGTACCACACTGAAACAGTCCATTATACCTGGTTTGGATCAATATTTTAGAGGATAACGCATGTTAGGTCTAGGTTAGCCATGGGATTTTCACTCATCAGACTCATACATTCGCATTCTTCACATACTTGTTGAACAGATCCTGGGTTTTTTCTGGTTTGGATCACGTAGTAGTGTGGTACCACACTGAAACAGTCCATTATACCTGGTTTGGATCAATATTTTAGAGGATAACGCATGTTAGGTCTAGGTTAGCCCTGGGATTTTCACTCATCAGACTCATACATTCGCATTCTTCACATACTTGTTGAACGGACCCTGGGTTTTTTCTGGTTTGGATCACGTAGTAATGTGGGACCACACTGAAACAGTTCATTAAACCTGGTTTTGCTCAATATTTTAGAGGATAACGCATGTTAGGTCTGGGATGGGTCTGGGATTTGCCCTCAACAGGCTCATACTTTCGCGTTTTTCACATACTTGTTGAACAGATCATGGGTTTTTTCTGGTTTGGGTCACGTAGTAGTGTGATACCACACTGAAACAGTCGATTAAACCTGGTTTCGATCAATATTTTAGAGGATAACGCATGTTAGGTCTAGGTTAGCCCTGGGATTCTCACTCATCAGACTCATACTTTCGCATTCTTCACATACTTGTTGAACTGATCCTGGGTGTTTTCTGGTTTGGGTCACGTAGTAATGTGGTACCACACTGAAACAGTCGATTAAACCTGGTTTCGATCAATATTTTAGAGGATAACGCATGTTAGGTCTGGGTTAGGTCTAGGATTTGCCCTCATCAGGCTCATTCTTTCGCATATTTCTCATACTTGATGGCTAGATCCTGGGCTTTTTCTGGATTGCGTCACGTAGTAATGAAGTACAACACTGAAACAGTCAATTAAACCTGGTTTCGATCAATATTTTAGAGAATAATTCATGTTAGGTCTAGGTTAGGCCTGGGATTTGCTCTCATCGGGCTCATTCTTTCGCATATTTCTCATACTTCATGGCTAGATCCTGGGCTTTTTCTGGATCGCATTACGTACTAATGAAGTACAACACTGAAACAGTCGATTAAACCTGGTTTCGATCAATATTTTAGTGGATAACGCAAGTTAGGTCTGGGATCCCCTCAGGGGCTGCCAGCCTTTCAGCTGCAGTACGGGCTTAACAAACCCGGGGTACCCGAGTCATACACACACCGTAAGCCTCCTGTTGGTCGTCACAATGACCCATTCACAATTCCCTATTGGTTTTTGTGAATGGTACGTGACGGCAGGAGGAACGGGGGTCTTGGCTTAACCGCCTGGGCCACGAGTATGGCGACTCTATAAAATCGCCCTCCAATCCTAAGCTATGGTGCGCGGCGATGGGATGCATGGTTGGGGGAGAAGGCCCAATCCCAAGCGACCACCTCCGGGGAACCTGCCGAACCCCCGGAGTATTAGGCTTACCCGGGTAAGGCGGCTCTGCCCGGGTGGACCTTTATTTCCGACCATCTCGTGGGATTTTTATGGACACAGAAAATAAAATGGGGATGGGGCGGGTTTTGTCGGTTGGGGAGGACGGAGACGGGGTTGGGGTTAGGGTGGCGGCGCTCGCGCCCCACTCAGCGCCAGGTCCGGCTTCGTGGAGGGTGGAGGAGGACGACGAGACGGCGTCGGTCTCGTCCTTCTCCTCCAGCACGAGCCACATAGGCTCTAAGAGGAAGAGGACGGGGCAGGCCGTCGTCGAGGTGGGCGGGGCGATGAGCCCGTCGGTGAGGCTGAGTTGCCTCAGGGACGAGGTGACCGAGGAGATATCGGAGAGGATCTCCTCGTCCCTGAGGCGGGTGGAGAAAGTCGCCGCTGCCTGCGCCTTTAAGGGGCAGAAAAGCGGTGGCGCGGAGGCCCTGAAGGCCGCGGCGGAGGAAATGAGGGAGGCGGCGCGGGAGCTCAGAGGGCGGAACGCCCGTCTGCAGCTCCTGTTGGAGGAGGAGCGACAGGGGAGGAGGAGGGCAGAGGCGCTGTGGAACAGCGCGGCCCTCCCTCCCATCCTCCCTCCTCCTCCACCGCCGCGTCCCTCGGCGGAGGTAAATAAGCGGAGTGCGGCGGCAGTGGTGCGGGGCACCGCGGGCCCCTCCACCCGCACTCCGCCCGTGAAGAAGTCCCCGTCCTCCTCAGAAGACGATCTTCTGAGGAGGATTGGGGACATGATTGATGGCAAGCTGGCCGCCTTCCGGGAGGAGCTCCTCGACGGAAGAGCGGTCAGCAGGAAGGCGGTGCCTCCCCGACCTGTTCCGGTACAGTCGGGCAAGGCAAAGAAGGGCGGAGTGAAGGCTCCGCCCAGCGTTGCGGCACCAGGGCCCCGGGTCGCGACCCCCAAGGGGGGTGGTGTACCCGTGGTCGCGTCCTCCACAGCACCCTCCCAAGGGGGGGTGGCGTGGAGTGAGGTGGTGGGGCGGAAGGCGAAGCGGGCGGCGAGGAAGGCCTCGCATCCGCGGCCTCCGCCTCCGCCGCCGGCGGCCAAGGTAAAGGCCGCGAAGGTCGGGAAGGCACGACCAGGTCGTCCCCCAAAAACGGCAGCGGTGACGCTGACCGTTGCGCAGGGGGGCGACCTGACCCTCGCAGAGGCGATGCGGCTCGCCAGGGAGAATATCTCCCTGGAAGAGCTGGGCATCGCCTCCGTGAGGGCGAAGAGGGCCGTGACCGGGGGTCTCTTGCTGGAGATCCCCGGTGCAGAAGGCGGCGCGAAGGCGGATCGTCTCGCCCAGAGGCTCCGGGAGCAGCTGGGCGAGCGAGGTGTCCGGGTCGCCCGGCCCACGAAGCGCACGGAGATGCGCGTTTGTGGGCTGGACGACTCGGTCAGCGCACAGGATGTGTCCCGTGCCCTTGCGAGGGCGGGGGACTGTCCTGTGGAGGACCTGCGGATCGGAGAGATCCGCAGGTCGCCCTCCGGCCTCGGGTCGGTGTGGGCCCGGTGCCCCCTCTCCGCCGCCCGTAAGGTGGCGGAATCCGGGAGGGTGTTGGTGGGGTGGGATTCGGCGCGAGTGGAAATCCTCGCGCCGCGCCCGCTCCAGTGTCACCGCTGCCTCGAATTGGGGCACGTGAGGCAGTGGTGCACCTCGCCGGTGGACCGCAGCGGTCAGTGTTACCGCTGCGGTGCCAAAGAGCACCGTGCGAGCCAGTGCTCGGCGGCCCCCCACTGCCCGCTGTGTGCGGACCTGGGGAGGCCAGCCGATCACAGGGTGGGGAGCAAGAAGTGCTCCCCCCCCTCCCGGAAGGAGAGGAAGAGGCGGGCTGCACCGGCTCCGGTGCCGAGGGCGGTGGCATCGTCCTCCATGGAGGTGGACGGTGCTACGGGGACGGACGGCCGGGAGGAGGCTGGCGCGGCCATTAATTAATGCCGCCCCGCCTCCTCCTCCAGGCCAACCTCAACCACTGCCGCGCGGCACAGGACTTGATGTCCCAAGTCCTCGCGGAGTGGGGGGTTGGCCTGGCGGTCGCCGCCGAGCCGTACCGCGTCCCTGATCACCCTCATTGGGTGGGCGACGCGGACGGCTTGGTGGCGACGGTATGGGGAGGGGGCGACGGGTCCCCACCGTTCTCCTTCTTGGAGCGCGGTCGGGGATTCGTCGCCGTGGACTGGGGGGGAGTCGCTGTGGTGGGGTGCTACATTTCGCCCCGTAGCGGTCACGCTGCGTTCGAGCTGTACTTGGCCGAGGTCGCGGCATGCGTGCAGCGCTACGCGGCCCGGCCGGTGCTGGTCCTGGGGGATTTTAATGCCAAGTCGGTGGCTTGGGGATCCCCCAGGACCTCCGTTCGCGGCGGGATCCTGGGCGATTGGGCGGCGGGGCTCGACCTCCGGGTATTGAACCGGGGGTCGGAGCACACATGCGTGCGGCGATATGGGGGGTCCATCGTGGATGTTGGATTCGCGACCCCCAACGCCGTGCGCATGGTGTCGGGTTGGCACGTGGTCGCGGGGGCAGAGACACTCTCCGATCACCGGTACATCCGGATGGAGGTCTCTGCCGCCGCGAGTGCATCCCGACACGGCCGCCTGCGTGGCACCCCACCACGCCGCTGGGCGCTTCGGCGCCTGGACAAGGACGCCCTGGTGGCAGCTGCCCTCGCTGCAACTTGGCCGCAGGGAGCGGCCGAGTTGCCGAGCATAGAGGAGGAGGTCGCCCGGCTCGGAGCATTGGTCGCGGGTATTTGCGACGCGGCGATGCCTCGGGTCGGGCGGGCTTCTCCTCGCCGGGCGGTGTACTGGTGGTCGGACGCGATCGCGGAGTTGCGAGTCGCGACTGTCCGCGCCCGACGCCAGTACACCCGCGCGCGCCGTCGTCAACGTACAGGCGACGGCGTGGCGCGAGCGAGAGCAGCTGATGACCTGTATGGAGCATACCGCGTGGCGCGGGTTGCTCTGCAGGTCGCCATCAAACGGGCCAAGACCCAGGCATGGAAGGAGCTCCTCCAGACCCTTGGTGACGATCCATGGGGGCACCCATATAAGGTGGTGCTGAATAAGCTCCGCCCGTGGGCGCCCCCCGTCACCGAGGGTCTTGACCCCCGGCTGCTGGTGGACGTGGTCAATACACTCTTCCCAATTGGGGAGAGGGGACCGCGTCCTCCGGCGGCGGCGGCTGTCCCAGTGGAGTGGACGGCCGAGCTGGGGGTCACGCAGGAGGAGCTGGCAGCGGCCATCAGACGGCTCGGGGTTCGTAACACGGCCCCGGGTCCGGATGGTGTGCCCGGCCGGGTTTGGGTCTTGACCCAGGGCGTCGTTGGGGCCGACCTCAGGCGGTTGTTCGACCGCTGCCTGAGGGACGGGCGATTCCCCCCCAGTTGGAAGGTGGCGAGGATGGTCCTCCTCCGGAAGGAGGGTCGGCCCGCGGAGTCTCCCTCCGCATACCGGCCCATTTGTCTCCTCGACGAGGTGGGCAAGCTCTTCGAGCGTGTGATTGCTGCCCGCCTCGTCGAGCACCTGTCGCGGGGTGATCCCGGTCTGGCCGACTGCCAGTTCGGTTTCCGGGGGGGCCGATCGACTATCGACGCGATAGGTCGTGTGAGGGCCCTCTCGGAGGCGGCCGTCTCCCGGGGAGGGGTGGCATTGGCAATATCCTTGGATATTGCCAATGCCTTTAACACCCTCCCCTGGGAAGAGATAAGGAGGGGGCTCGAATATCATCGAGTCCCCCCTTGTCTCAGGGCGATCGTCGGGGATTATCTCCGCGGCAGGTGGATCGAGTATCCGGGCCGGGATGGTGATATGCGGAGGGAGGTGTACTGCGGTGTTCCGCAGGGGTCGGTCCTCGGGCCACTCCTGTGGAACATCGCGTACGACTCGGTGTTGCGGGCCGGCCTCCCCGACGGCGTCAGCACGGTGTGTTATGCGGATGACACACTGGTGCTGGCCGTCGGGGCGCACTGGGGGAGGGCCATGCGTCGCGCGGAGCAGGGGTCGCAACGCGTCGTCGACCGGATCAGGGGGATGGGGATGACGGTGGCGGTCCATAAGACCGAGGTGATTGCGTTTCATTCACCTCGGCAGGATCCGCCGCCCCCTCTGATTCGGGTGGGTGGGGCTGACATCGAGGTGAAGCCCCAGATCAGGTATCTGGGGCTGATCCTCGATAGCCACTGGCGTTTCGGGAAGCATTTCCGCTGCCTGGTCCCCCGGTTGGAAAGGATGGTTGCGGCTCTGGGCCGGATCCTGCCCAACCTGGGGGGCCCGGCGGGCCGAGTTCGTCGCCTCTATGTGGCAATGGTCCAGTCGGTGGCCCTATACGGGGCCCCCGTCTGGGCGGACGACCTGGCTGCCTCCCGGCGCAGCATGACTATGCTGCGTCGGGTGCAGAGGCGCATGGCGCTCAGGGTCGTCCGCGGGTATCGGACCATGTCACATGAGGCGGCGACGGTTCTAGCGGGGATGCCGCCCATGGACCTGCTCGCGCGGTCGCACGCGGTAATGTACCGGCACCGCGTCGACCGTCGCGCGGGGGTGGGGGCGGTCCCGGGCGGGCAGGAACCTGCTTGGGGCGATTTGAAGCGCCAGGCCCGGCAGTCCGTGTTGCTCGCGTGGCAGGAGCGGCTGGCTCTGCCAACCGCGGGGCACCGGACTGTCGGGGCGGTTCGGCCACTCCTGAAGGAGTGGCTGGACAGAGGCCATGGCAGCCTCACCTACCGGATGGCACAGGTATTTTCCGGGCATGGCAGCTTCGGAAGATACCTGTGCCGGATAGGGAAAGAGCCGACGGCACGTTGCTGCCACTGCGACGCTGAGCAGGACACGGCGGATCATACCCTGGAGGTATGCCCCGCGTGGGAGGGGGAGCGCCGTGTCCTGGTCGGCGTCGTCGGGCGGGATGTCTCGCTGCTGGGCGTGGTGCGCGCCATGCTCGGCAGCGAGGAGAAGTGGAGGGCCGTGGCCTCATTCTGCGAGAACGTAATGTTGCAGAAGGAGGGCGCGGGGAGGGAGCGCGAGCTTCAGCGGCGCGCTGAAGCTCGCGCTCGTGCGGTGGCCCGAGGTCGTCGCCCGGTCGCGAGGCGTCGCGGGCGGCCGCCTCGGCGTGGCGGATGACCTAGGCTGGGAGGGGGGTCCTGAGGGGATCCTCCTCCCGCCAGGCGGCGCCGGGTCGGACCGGTTGGGGGTAGGAGTGCCTCCCCCTACCGGTCCGACGCAAGGGGAGGCACCCTCGGCGGTCTGTTGCGGCCATGAACGCCCGGCCGCCGAGGGGTGGAAACGGGGTCGCGGGCGGTTGCGAGTTGGGGCTCGCAGCCGCCACTAAACGCGGCCCCGGGACGGATAGCGGCGGGATGGAGTGGCCCCGTCCCGCCGCTATGAGGCAGTGTGTCTACTGGGGGGACCGATTGTCCCCCCGGGGGATGGGCGCGAAAGCGCGGGCACGGGAAGGATACCGGAAGAATGCTTCGAGCGATTCCCGGTATACTCCCAAAGCGTGCCGAAGGGTCACCGTGGGGTTTTTAGTGGGTAGGTCCCGCGCCTGTCGTTGTACGGGCGCGGGGAATCCCACACACCCCTCCCACCTCTCCCCAAGGAGGTGGGAGGGAGTCTTTCGAAGATTTTCCCCACGACAAAAAAAAAAAAAAAAAAAAAAAAAAAAAAAAAAAAGTTAGGTCTGGGATAGGTCTGCGATTTGACCTCATCAGACTCATACTTTCGCATTCTTCACATACTTGTTGAACGGATCCTGGGTTTTTTCTGGTTTGGATCACGTAGTAATGTGGAACCACACTGAAACAGTCAATTAAACCTGGTTTGGATCAATATTTTAGAGGATAACGCATGTTAGGTCTAGGTTAGGTCTGGGATTTTCACTCATCAGACTCATACTTTCGCATTCTTCACATACTTGTTGAACGGATCCTGGGTTTTTTCTGGTTTGGATCACGTAGTAATGTGGGACCACACTGAAACAATCAATTAAACCTGGTCTTGATAAATATTTTAGAGGATAACGCATGTTAGGTCAAGGTTAGGTCTAAGATTTGCCCTCAGCAGCCTCACATTTTCGGGTTTTTCACATACTTGTTGAACAGATCCCGGGTTTTTTCTGGTTTGGATCACGTAGTAATGTGGGACCACACTGAAACAATCAATTAAACCTGGTCTTGATAAATATTTTAGAGGATAACGCATTTTAGGTCTGGGATAGGTCGGGGATTTGCCCTCATCAGACTCATACTTTCGCACACTTCACATACTCGTTGAACAGATCCTGGGTTTTTTCTGGTCTGGATCACGTAGTAATGTGGGACCACACTGAAACAGTCAATTAAACCTGGTTTCGATCAATATTTTTGAGAACAATTCATTATAGGTCTAGGTTAGGTCTGGGATTTGCTCTCATCAGGCTCATTCTTTCGCATATTTCTCGTACTAGATGGCTAGATCCTGGGCTTTTTCTGGATTGCATCACGTAGTAATGAAGTACAACACTGAAACAGTCAATTAAACCTGGTTTCCATCAATATCTTGGAGGACAACGCAAGTTAGGTCTGGGATATGTCTGGGATTTGCCCTCATCAGGCTCATACTTTCGCGTTTTTCACATACTTGTTGAACAGATCCTGGGTTTTTTCTGGTTTGGATCACGTAGTAGTGTGGTACCACACTGAAACAGTCCATTAAACCTGGTTTGGATCAATGTTTTAGAGGATGACGCATGTTAGGTCTAGGTTAGGTCTGGGATTTTCACTCAACAGGCTCATACTTTCGCATTCTTCACATACTTGTTGAACGGATCCTGGGTTTTTTCTGGTTTGGATCACGTAGTAATGTGGTACCACACTGAAACAGTTGATTAAACCAGGTTTCGATCAATATTTTAGAGGATAACGCAAGTTAGGTCTGGGTTAGGTCAGGGATTTGACCTCATCAGACTCATAATTTCCCGCACTTCACATACACCTTGAACAGATCCTGGGTTTTTTCTGGTTTGGATCATGTAGTAGTGTGGTACCACACTGAAACAGTCCATTAAACCTGGTTTGGATCAATGTTTTAGAGGATAACGCAAGTTAGGTCTAGGTAAGGCCTGAGATTTTCACTCATCAGACTCATACTTTCGCAATCTTCACATACTTGTTGAACGGATCCTGGGTTTTTTCTGGTTTGGATCACGTAGTAATGTGGTACCACACTGAAACATTCAATTAAACCTGGTCTTGATAAATATTTTAGAGAATAACGCATGTTAGGTCTGGATTAGGTCTAGGATTTGCCCTCATCAGGCTCATATTTTCGCATATTTCTCATACTTCATGGCTAGATCCTGGGCTATTTCTGGATTGGATCACGTAGTAATGTGGTACCACACTGAAACAGTCAATTAAACCTGCTTTTGATCAATATTTTAGAGAATAATTCATGTTAGGTCTAGGTTAGGTCAGGGATTTGCTCTCACCAGGCTCATTCTTTCGCATATTTCTCATACTTGATGGCTAGATCCTGGGCTTTTTCTGGATTGCATCACGTAGTAATGAAGTACAACACTGAAACAGTCAATTAAACCTGGTTTCGATCAATATTTTAGAGAATAATTCATGTTAGGTCTAGGTTAGGTCTCGGATTTGCTTTCATCAGGCTCATTCTTTCGCATATTTCTCATACTTGATGGCTAGATCCTGGGCTTTTTCTGGATTGCATCACGTAGTAATGTGGTACCACACTGAAACATTCAATTAAACCTGGTCTTGATAAATATTTTAGAGGATAACGCATGTTAGGTCTGGGTTAGGTCTAGGATTTGCCCTCATCAGGCTCATTCTTTCGCATATTTCTCATACTTGATGGCTAGATCCTGGGCTTTTTCTGGATTGCATCACGTAGTAATGAAGTACAACACTGAAACAGTCAATTAAACCTGTTTTCGATCAATATTTTACAGAATAATTCATGTTAGGTCTAGGTTAGGTCTGGGATTTGCTCTCATCAGGCTCATTCTTTCGCATATTTCTCATACTTGATGGCTAGATCCCGGGCTTTTTCTGGATTGCATCACGTAGTAATGAAGTACAACACTGAAACAGTCAATTAAACCTGGTTTCCATCAATATTTTAGAGGACAACGCATGTTAGGTCTAGGTTAGGCCTGGGATTTGCCCTCATCAGGGTCATACTGTCGCAGTTTTAACGTACTTGTTGAACGGATCCTGGGTTTTTTCTGGTTTGGTTCACGTAGTAATGTGGTACCACACTGAAACATTCAATTAAACCTGGTCTTGATAAATATTTTAGAGAATAATTCATGTTAGGTCTAGGTTAGGTCTGGGATTTGCCCTCATCAGGCTCATACTTTCGCATATTTCTCATACTTGATGGCTAGATCCTGGGCTTTTTCTGGATTGGATCACGTAGTAATGTGGGACCACACTGAAACAATCAATTAAACCTGGTTTCGATCAATATTTTAGAGGATAACGCATGCTAGGTCTAGGTTAGGCCTGGGATTTTCACTCATCAAACTCATACTTTCGCATTCTTCACATACTTGGGTTTTTTCTGATTTGGATCACGTAGTAATGTGGTACCACACTGAAACATTCAATTGAACCTGGTCTTGATAAATATTTTAGAGGATAACGCATGTTAGGTCTGGGTTACGTCTATGATTTGCCCACATCATGGTCATACTTTCGCAGTTTTAACATGCATGTTGACCTGATCGAGGGTTTTCTTTGCTTTGGATCACGTAGTAAAGTGGTACCACACTAAAACAGTCAATTAAACCATGGTTTCGATCAATATCTTAGAGGATAATTCATGTTAGGTCTAGGTTAGGTCTGGGATTTAACCTCATCAGACTCATACTCTCTCATTCTTCACATACTTGTTGAATGGATCCTGGGTTTCTCCTGGTTTGGATCACGTAGTAATGTGGGACCACACTGAAACAGTCAATTAAACCTGGTTTCGATCAATATTTTAGAGAATAATTCATGTTAGGTCTAGGTTAGGTCTGGGATTTACTCTCGTCAGGCTCATACTTTCGCATATTACTCATACTTGATGGCTAGATCCTGGGCTTTTTCTGGATTGGATCACGTAGTAACGTGGGACCACACTGAAACAATAAATTAATCCTGGTCTTGATAAATATTTTAGAGGATAGCGCATGTTAGGTCTGGGTTAGGTCAAGGATTTGCTCTCGTCAGGCTCATACATTCGCATATTTCTCATACTTCATGGCTAGATCCCGGGCTATTTCTGGATTGGATCACGTAGTAATGTGGTACCACACTGAAACATTCAATTAATCCTGGTCTTGATAAATATTTTAGAGGATAACGCATGTTAGGTTTGGGTTAGGTCTAGGATTTGCCCTCATCAGGCTCATACTTTCGCACACTCACATACACCTTGAACAGATCCTGGGTAATTTTCTGGTTTGGATCACATAGTAATGTAGTACCACACTGAAACAGTCGATTAAACCAGGTTTCAATCAATATTTTAGGGGATAACGCATGTTAGGTCTGGGTTAGGTCTAGGATTTGCCCTCATCAGGCTCATTCTTTCGCATATTTCTCATACTTGATGGCTAGATCCTGGGCTTTTTCTGGATTGCATCACGTAGTAATGAAGTACAACACTGAAACAGTCAATTAAACCTGGTTTCGATCAATATTTTAGAGAATAATTCATGTTAGGTCTAGGTTAGGTCTGGGATTTGCTCTCATCAGGCTCATTCTTTCGCATATTTCTCATACTTGTTGAACGGATCCAGGGTTTTTTCTGGTTTGGATCACGTAGTAATGTGGTACCACACTGAAACAGTCGATTAAACCTGGTTTCGATCAATATTTTAGAGGATAACGCAAGTTAGGTCTGGGATAGGTCTGGGATTTGACCTCATCAGACTCATACTTTCGCATTCTTCACATTCTTGTTGAACGGATCCTGGGTTTTTTCTGGTTTGGATCACGTAGTAATGTGGGGCCACACTGAAACAATCAATTAAACCTGGTCTTGATAAATATTTTAGAGGATAACGCATGTTAGGTCTGGGTTAGGTTTAGGATTTGCCCTCATCAGGCACATACGTTCGCATATTTCTCATACTTCATGGCTAGATCCTGGGCTGTTTCTGGATTGTATCACGTAGTAATGTGGTACCACGCTGAAACAGTCAATTAAACCTGGTTTCGATCAATACTTTAGAGGATAACGCATGTTAGGTCTAGGTTAGGTCTGGGATTTAACCTCATCAGACTCATACTTTCTCATTCTTCACATACTTGTTGAACGGATCCCGGGTTTTTTCTGGTTTGGATCACGTAGTAATGTGGGACCACACTGAAACACTCAATTAAACCAGGTTTGGATCAATGTTTTAGAGGATAACGCATGTTAGGTCTAGGTTAGGTCTGGGATTTTCACTCATCAGACTCATACTTTCGCATTCTTCACATACTTGTTGAACGGATCCTGGGTTTTTTCTGGTTTGGATCACGTAGTAATGTGGTACCACACTGAAACATTCAATTAAACTTGGTCTTGATAAATATTTTAGAGAATAACGCATGTTAGGTCTGGGTTAGGTCTAGGATTTGCCCTCATCAGGCTCATACTTTCGCATATTTCTCATACTTCATGGCTAGATCCTGGGCTATTTCTGGATTGGATCACGTAGTAAAGTGGTACCACACTGAAACATTTAATGAAACCTGGTCTGGATAAATATTTTAGAGGATAACGCATGTTAGATCTGGGTTACGTCTGTGATTTGCCCTCATCAGGGTCATACTTTCCCAGTTTTAACATGCATGTTGACCTGATCGTGGGTTTTCTTTGCTTTGGATCACGTAGTAAAGTGGTGCCACACTAAAACAGTCAATTAAACCTGGTTTCGATCAATATTTTAGAGGATAACGCATGTTAGGTCTAGGTTAGGCCTGGGATTTTCACTCATCAGACTCATACTTTCACATATTTCTCATACTTCATGGCTAGATCCTGGGCTATTTCTGGATTGGATCACGTAGTAAAGTGGTACCACACTGAAACATTCAATGAAACCTGGTCTGGATAAATATTTTAGAGGATAACGCATGTTAGGTCAAGGTTAGGTCTAAGATTTGCCCTCATCAGGCTCACAGTTTCGCGTTTTTCACATACTTGTTGAACAGATCCTGGGTTTTTTCTGGTTTGGATCACGTAGTAATGTGGTACCACACTGAAACATTCAATTAAACCTGGTCTTGATAAATATTTTTGAGAATAATTCATGTTACGTCTAGGTTAGGTCTGGGATTTGCCCTCATCAGGCTCATACCTTCGCATATTTCTCATACTTCATGGCTAGATCCTGGGCTGTTTCTGGATTGTATCACGTAGTAATGTGGTACCACACTGAAACAGTCAATTAAACCTGGTTTCGATCAATATTTTAGAGAATAATTCATGTTAGGTCTAGGTTAGGTCTGGGATTTACTCTCATCAGGCTCATTCTTTCGCATATTACTCATACTTGATGGCTAGATCCTGGGCTTTTTCTGGATTGGATCACGTAGTAATGTGGGACCACACTGAAACAGTCAATTAAACCTGTTCTTGATAAATATTTTAGAGGATAGCGCATGTTAGGTCTGGGATAGGTCTGGGGTTTGCCCTTATCAGACTCATACTTTCGCACACTTCACATACTCGTTGAACAGATCCTGGGATATTTTCTGGTTTGGATCACATAGTAATGTGGTACCACACTGAAACCGTCGATTAAACCAGGTTTCGATCAATACTTTTGAGGATAACGCATGTTAGGTCTGGGTTAGGTCAATGATTTGCTCTCGTCAGGCTCATACTTTCGCATATTTCTCATACTTCATGGCTAGATCCTGCGCTATTTCTGGATTGGATCACGTAGTAATGTGGTACCACACTGAAACATTCAATTAAACCTGGTCTTGATAAATATTTTAGAGGATAACGCATATTAGGTTTGTGTTAGGTCTAGGATTTGCTCTCATCAGGCTCATACTTTCGCATATTTCTCATACTTCATGGCTAGATCCTGGGCTGTTTCTGGATTGTATCACGTAGTAATGTGGTACCACGCTGAAACAGTCAATTAAACCTGGTTTCGATCAATATTTTAGAGGATAACGCAAGTTAGGTCTGGGATAGGTCTGGGATTTGCCCTCATCAGGCTCATACTTTCGCGTTTTTCACATACTTGTTGAACAGATCCTGGGTTTTTTCTGGTTTGGATCACGTAGTAGTGTGGTACCACACTGAAACAGTCAATTAAGCCTGGTTTCCATCAATATTTTATAGGATAACGCATGTTAGGTCTAGGTTAGGCCTGGGATTTGCTCTCATCAGACTCATACTTCCGCATTCTTCACATACTTGTTGAACTGATCCTGGGTTTTTTCTGGTTTGGATCACGTAGTAATGTGGGACCACACTGAAACAATCAATTAAACCTGGTCTTGATAAATATTTTAGAGGATAACGCATGTTAGGTCTGGGTTAGGTCTAGGATTTGCCCTCATCAGGCTCATACTTTCGCATATTTCTCATACTTCATGGCTAGATCCTGGGCTGTTTCTGGATTGTAGCACGTAGTAATGTGGTACCACGCTGAAACAGTCAATTAAACCTGGTTTCGATCAATATTCTAGAGGATAACGCAAGTTAGAACTGGGATAGGCCTTGGATTTGCCCTCATCAGGCACTTACTTTCGCATATTTCTGAAACTTCATGGCTAGATCCTGGGCTATTTCTGGATTGCATCACGTAGTAAAGAGGTACCACACTGAAACATTCAATGAAACCTGGTCTGGATAAATATTTTAGAGGGTAACGCATGTTAGGTCTGGGATAGGTCTTGGATTTGCCCTCATCAGGCTCATACTTTCGCATATTTCTCATACTTCATGGCTAGATCCTGGGCTATTTCTGGATTGGATCACGTTGTAAAGTGGTACCACACTGAAACATTCAATTAAACCTGGTCTGGATAAATATTTTAGAGGATAACGCATGTTAGGTCTGGGTTAGGTCTAGGATTTGCCCTCATCAGGCTCATTCTTTCGCATATTTCTCATACTTGATGGCTAGATCCTGGGCTTTTTCTGGATTGCATCACGTAGTAATGAAGTACAACACTGAAACAGTCAATTAAACCTGGTTTCGATCAATATTTTAGAGAATAATTCATGTTAGGTCTAGGTTAGGTCAGGGATTTGCTCTCATCAGGCTCATTTTTTCGCATATTTCTCATACTTGATGGCTAGATCCTGGGCTTTTTCTGGATTGCATCACGTAGTAATGAAGTACAACACTGAAACAGTCAATTAAACTTGGTTTCCATCAATATTTTAGAGGACAACGCATGTTAGGTCTAGGTTAGGCCTGGGATTTGCCTTCATCAGGGTCATACTGTCGCAGTTTTAACATACTTGTTGAACGGATCCTGGGTATTTTCTGGTTTGGATCACGTAGTAGTGTGGTTCCACACTGAAACAGTCCATTAAACCTGGTTGCGATCCATATTTTAGAGGATAACGCATGTTAGGTTTGGGTTAGGTCTAGGATTTGCCCTCATCAGGCTCATACTTTCGCATATTTCTCATACTTCATGGCTAGATCCTGGGCTGTTTCTGGATTGTATCACGTAGTAATGTGGTACCACGCTGAAACAGTCGATTAAACCTGGTTTCGATCAATATTTTAGAGGATAACGCAAGTTAAGTCTGGGATAGGTCTTGGATTTGCCCTCATCAGACTCATACTTTCGCGTTTTTCACATACTTGTTGAACACATCCTGGGTTTTTTCTGGTTTGGATCACGTAGTAGTGTGGTACCACACTGAAACGGTCCATTAAACCTGGTTGCGATCCATATTTTAGAGGATAACGCATGTTAGGTCTGGGTTAGGTCTAGTATTTGCCCTCATCAGGTTCATTCTTTCGGATATTTCTCAAACTTGATGGCTAGATCCTGGGCTTTTTCTGGATTGCATCACATAGTAATGTAGTACCACAGTGAAACATTCAATTAAACCTGGTCTTGATAAATATTTCAGAGGATAACGCATGTTAGGTCTGTGTTAGGTCTAGGATTTGCACTCATCAGGCTCATACTTTCGCATATTTCTCATACTTCATGGCTAGATCCTGGGCTTTTTCTGGATTGCATCACGTAGTAATGAAGTACAACACTGAAGCAGTCAATTGAACCTGGTCTCCATCAATCTCTTAGAGGACAACGCAAGTTAGGTCTGGGATAGGTCTTGGATTTGCCCTCATCAGGCTCATACATTCGCATATTTCTCATACTTCATGGCTAGATCCTGGGCTATTTCTGGATTGGATCACGTTGTAAAGTGGTACCACACTGATACATTCAATGAAACCTGGTCTGGATAAATATTTTAGAGGATAACGCATGTTAGGTCTGGGATAGGTCTGGGATTTGCCCTCATCAGGCTCATACTTTCGCGTTTTTCACATACTTGTTGAACAGATCCTGGGTTTTTTCTGGTTTGGATCACGTAGTAATGTGGTACCACGCTGAAACAGTCGATTAAACCTGGTTTCGATCAATATTTTAGAGGACAACGCATGTTAGGTCTAGGTTAGGCCTGGGATTTGCCTTCATCAGGGTCATACTGTCGCAGTTTTAACATACTTGTTGAACGGATCCTGGGTTTTTTCTGGTTTGGATCACGTAGTAGTGTGGTTCCACACTGAAACAGTCCATTAAACCTGGTTGCGATCCATATTTTAGAGGATAACGCATGTTAGGTTTGGGTTAGGTCTAGGATTTGCCCTCATCAGGCTCATACTTTCGCATATTTCTCATACTTCATGGCTAGATCCTGGGCTGTTTCTGGATTGTATCACGTAGTAATGTGGTACCACGCTGAAACAGTCGATTAAGCCTGGTTTCGATCAATATTTTAGAGGATAACGCAAGTTAAGTCTGGGATAGGTCTTGGATTTGCCCTCATCAGACTCATACTTTCGCGTTTTTCACATACTTGTTGAACACATCCTGGGTTTTTTCTGGTTTGGATCACGTAGTAGTGTGGTACCACACTGAAACAGTCCATTAAACCTGGTTTCGATCAATATTTTAGAGGATAACGCAAGTTAAGTCTGGGATAGGTCTGGGATTTGACCTCATCAGACTCATACTTTCGCATTCTTCACATACTTGTCGAACGGATCCTGGGTTTTTTCTGGCTTGGATCACGTAGTAATGTGGGACCACACTGAAGCAGTCAAGTAAACCTGGTTTCGATCAATATTTTAGAGAATAATTCATGTTAGGTCTAGGTTAGGTCTGGGATTTGCTCTCATCAGGCTCATTCTTCCGCATATTTCTCATACATGTTGAACAGATACTGGGTTTTTTCTGGTTTGGATCACGTAGTAATGTGGGACCACACTGAAACAATCAATTAAACCTGATCTTGATAAATATTTTAGAGGATAACGCATGTTAGGTCTGGGTTAAGTCTAGGATTTGCCCCCATCAGGCTCATACTTTCGCATATTTCTCATACTTCATGGCCAGATCCTGGGCTGTTTCTGGATTGTATCACGTAGTAATGTGGTACCACGCTGAAACAGACAATTAAACCTGGTTTCGATCAATATTTTGGAGGATAACGCAAGTTAGGTCTGGGATAGGTCTAGGATTTGCCCTCATCAGGCTCTTACTTTCGCATATTTCTCATACTTCATGGCTAGATCCTGGGCTATTTCTGGATTGGATCACGTAGTAAAGTGGTACCACACTGAAACATTCAATGAAACCTGGTCTGGATAAATTGTTTAGAGGATAATGCATCTTAGGTCTAGGTTAGGTCTGGGATTTTCACTCATCAGACTCATACTTTCGCATTCTTCACATACTTGTTGAACGGATCCAGGGTTTTTTTCTGGTTTGGATCACGTAGTAATGTGGGTCCACAATGAAACAATCAATTAAACCTGGTCTTGATAAATATTTTAGAGGATAACGCATGTTAGGTTTGGGTTAGATCTAGGATTTGCCCTCGTCAGGCTCATACTTTCGCATATTTCTCATACTTCATGGCTAGATCCTGGGCTATTTCTGGATTGGATCACGTAGTAATGTGGTACCACACTGAAACAGTCAATTAAACCTGGTTTCGATCAATATTTTAGAGGATAACGCAAGTTAGGTCTGGGATAGGTCTGGGATTTGCCCTCATCAGGCTCATACTTTCGCGTTTTTCACATACTTGTTGAACAGATCCTGGGTTTTTCCTGGTTTGGGTCACGTAGTAATGTGGTACCACACTGAAACATTCAATTAAACCTGGTCTTGATAAATATTTTAGAAGATAACGCATGTTAGGTCTGGGTTAGGTCTAGGATTTGCCCTCATCTGGCTCATACTTTCGCATATTTCTCATACTACATGGCTAGATCCTGGGCTGTTCCTGGATTGTATCACGTAGTAATGTGGTACCACGCTGAAACAGTCGATTAAACCTGGTTTCGATCAATATTTTAGAGGATGACACAAGTTAGGTCTGGGATAGGTCTGGGATTTGCCCTCATCAGACTCATACTTTCGCGTTCTTCACATACTTGTTGAACAGATCCTGGGTTTTTTCTGGTTTGGACCACGTAGTAGTGTGGTGCCACACTGAAACATTCAATTAAACCTGGTCTTGATAAATATTTTAGAGGATAACGCATGTTAGGTCTGGGTTAGGTCTAGGATTTGCCCTCATCTGGCTCATACTTTCGCATATTTCTCATACTTCTTGAACGGAACCTGGGTTTTTTCTGGTTTGGATCACGCAGTAATGTGGTACCACACTGAAACAGTTGACTAAACCTGGTTTCGATCAATATTTTAGAGGATAACGCAAGTTAGGTCTGGGATAGGTCTGGGATTTGCCCTCATCAGGCTCATACTTTCGCGTTTTTCACAAACTTGTTGAACAGATCCTGGGTCTTTTCTGGTTTGGATCACATAGTAATGTGGTACCACTCTGAAACATTCAATTAAACCAGGTTTCGATCAATATTTTAGACGATAACGCATGTTAGGTCGTGGTTAGGTCTAGGATTTGCCCTCATCAGGCTCATACTTTCGCATATTTCTCATGCTTCATGGCTAGATCCTGGGCTATTTCTGGATTGGATCACGTAGTAAAGTGGTACCACACTGAAACATTCAATGAAACCTGGTCTGGATAAATATTTTAGAGGATAACGCATCTTAGGTCTGGGTTAGGTCTAAGATTTGCCCTCATCAGGCTCACAGTTTAGCGTTTTTCACGTACTTGTTGAACAGATCCTGGGTTTTTTCTGGTTTGGATCACGAAGTAGTGTGGCAGCACACTGAAACAGTCCATTAAACCTGGTTTCGCACAATATTTTAGAGGATAACGCATGGTAGGTCTAGGTTAGGTCTAGGATTTGCCCTCATCAGGCTCATTCTTTCGCATATTTCTCATACATGATGGCTAGATCCTGGGCTTTTTCTGGATTGTATCACGTAGTAATGAAGTACAACACTGAAACAGTCAATTAAACCTGGTTTCCATCAATATTTTAGAGGACAACGCATGTTAGGTCTAGGTTAGGCCTGGGAATTGCCCTCATCAGGGTCATACTGTCGCAGTTTTAACATACTTGTTGAACGGATCCTGGGTTTTTTCTGGTTTGGTTCACGTTGTAATGTGGTACCACACTGAAACATTCAATTAAACCTGGTCTTGATAAATATTTTAGAGGATAACGCATGTTAGGTTTCGTTTAGGTCTAGGATTTGCCCTCATCAGGCTCATACTTTCGCAGATTTCTCATACTTCATGGCTAGATCCTGAGCTGTTTCTGGATTGTATCACGTAGTAATGTGGTATCACGCTGAAACAGTCGATTAAACCTGGTTTCGATCAATATTTTAGAGGATAACGCAAGTTAAGTCTGGGATAGGTCTGGGATTTGACCTCATCAGACTCATACTTTCGCATTCTTCACATACTTGTGGAACGGATCCTGGGTTTTTTCTGGCTTGGATCACGTAGTAATGTGGGACCACACTGAAGCAGTCAAGTAAACCTGGTTTCGATCAATATTTTAGAGAATAATTCATGTTAGGTCTGGGTTAGGTCTGGGATTTGCTCTCATCAGGCTCATTCTTTCGCATATTTCTCATACATGTTGAACAGATACTGGGTTTTTTCTGGTTTGGATCACATAGTAATGTGGGACCACACTGAAACAATCAATTAAACCTGATCTTCATAAATATTTTAGAGGATAACGCATGTTAGGTCTGGGTTAAGTCTAGGATTTGCTCTCATCAGGCTCATACTTTCGCGTATTACTCATACTTCATGGCTAGATCCTGGGCTGTTTCTGGATTGTATCACGTAGTAATGTGGTACCACGCTGAATCAGTCAACTAAACCTGGTTTCGATCAACATTTTAGAGGATAACGCAAGTTAGGTCTGGGATCGGTCTAGGATTTGCCCTCATCAGGCTCTTACTTTCGCATATTTCTCATACTTCATGGCTAGATCCTGGGCTATTTCTGGATTGGATCACGTAGTAAAGTGGTACCACACTGAAACATTCAATGAAACCTGGTCTGGATAAATATTTTACAGGATAACGCATCTTAGGTCTGGGTTAGGTCTAAGATTTGCCCTCATCAGGCTCACAGTTTAGCGTTTTTCACATACTTGTTGAACAGATCCTGGGTTTTTTCTGGTTTGGATCACGTAGTAGTGTCGTACCACACTGAAACAGTCCATTAAACCTGGTTTCGATCAATATTTTAGAGGATAACGCAAGTTAAGTCTGGGATTGGTCTGGGATTTGACCTCATCAGACTCATACTTTCGCACACTTCACATACTCGTTGAACAGATCCTGGGTTATTTACTGGTTTGGATCACATAGTAATGTGGTGCCACACTGAAACAGTCGATTAATCCAGGTTTCGATCAATATTTTTGAGGATAACGCATATAAGGTCTAGGTTAGGTCTGGGATTTGCTCTTATCAGGCTCATTCATTCGCATGTTTCTCATACTTGATGGCTAGATCCTGGGCTTTTTCTGGATTGCATCACGTAGTAATGTAGTACCACACTGAAACTTTCAATTAAACCAGGTCTTGATAAATATTTTAGAGGCTAACGCATGTTAGGTCTGGGTTAGGTCTAGGATTTGCCCCCATCAGGCTCATACTTTCGCATATTTCTCATACTTCATGGCTAGATCCTGGGCTGTTTCTGGATTGTATCACGTAGTAATGTGGTACCACGCTGAAACAGTCGATTAAACCTGGTTTCGATCAATATTTTAGAGGATAACGCAAGTTAAGTCTGGGATAGGTCTGGGATTTGACCTCATCAGACTCATACTTTCGCATTCTTCACATACTTGTCGAACGGATCCTGGGTTTTTTCTGGCTTGGATCACGTAGTAATGTGGGACCACACTGAAGCAGTCAAGTAAACCTGGTTTCGATCAATATTTTAGAGAATAATTCATGTTAGGTCTAGGTTAGGTCTGGGATTTGCTCTCATCAGGCTCATTCTTCCGCATATTTCTCATACATGTTGAACAGATACTGGGTTTTTTCTGGTTTGGATCACGTAGTAATGTGGGACCACACTGAAACAATCAATTAAACCTGATCTTGATAAATATTTTAGAGGATAACGCATGTTAGGTCTGGGTTAAGTCTAGGATTTGCCCCCATCAGGCTCATACTTTCGCATATTTCTCATACTTCATGGCCAGATCCTGGGCTGTTTCTGGATTGTATCACGTAGTAATGTGGTACCACGCTGAAACAGACAATTAAACCTGGTTTCGATCAATATTTTGGAGGATAACGCAAGTTAGGTCTGGGATAGGTCTAGGATTTGCCCTCATCAGGCTCTTACTTTCGCATATTTCTCATACTTCATGGCTAGATCCTGGGCTATTTCTGGATTGGATCACGTAGTAAAGTGGTACCACACTGAAACATTCAATGAAACCTGGTCTGGATAAATTGTTTAGAGGATAATGCATCTTAGGTCTAGGTTAGGTCTGGGATTTTCACTCATCAGACTCATACTTTCGCATTCTTCACATACTTGTTGAACGGATCCAGGGTTTTTTTCTGGTTTGGATCACGTAGTAATGTGGGTCCACAATGAAACAATCAATTAAACCTGGTCTTGATAAATATTTTAGAGGATAACGCATGTTAGGTTTGGGTTAGATCTAGGATTTGCCCTCGTCAGGCTCATACTTTCGCATATTTCTCATACTTCATGGCTAGATCCTGGGCTATTTCTGGATTGGATCACGTAGTAATGTGGTACCACACTGAAACAGTCAATTAAACCTGGTTTCGATCAATATTTTAGAGGATAACGCAAGTTAGGTCTGGGATAGGTCTGGGATTTGCCCTCATCAGGCTCATACTTTCGCGTTTTTCACATACTTGTTGAACAGATCCTGGGTTTTTCCTGGTTTGGGTCACGTAGTAATGTGGTACCACACTGAAACATTCAATTAAACCTGGTCTTGATAAATATTTTAGAAGATAACGCATGTTAGGTCTGGGTTAGGTCTAGGATTTGCCCTCATCTGGCTCATACTTTCGCATATTTCTCATACTACATGGCTAGATCCTGGGCTGTTCCTGGATTGTATCACGTAGTAATGTGGTACCACGCTGAAACAGTCGATTAAACCTGGTTTCGATCAATATTTTAGAGGATGACACAAGTTAGGTCTGGGATAGGTCTGGGATTTGCCCTCATCAGGCTCATACTTTCGCGTTTTTCACATACTTGTTGAACAGATCCTGGGTTTTTCCTGGTTTGGGTCACGTAGTAATGTGGTACCACACTGAAACATTCAATTAAACCTGGTCTTGATAAATATTTTAGAAGATAACGCATGTTAGGTCTGGGTTAGGTCTAGGATTTGCCCTCATCTGGCTCATACTTTCGCATATTTCTCATACTTCTTGAACGGAACCTGGGTTTTTTCTGGTTTGGATCACGCAGTAATGTGGTACCACACTGAAACAGTTGACTAAACCTGGTTTCGATCAATATTTTAGAGGATAACGCAAGTTAGGTCTGGGATAGGTCTGGGATTTGCCCTCATCAGGCTCATACTTTCGCGTTTTTCACAAACTTGTTGAACAGATCCTGGGTCTTTTCTGGTTTGGATCACATAGTAATGTGGTACCACTCTGAAACATTCAATTAAACCAGGTTTCGATCAATATTTTAGACGATAACGCATGTTAGGTCGTGGTTAGGTCTAGGATTTGCCCTCATCAGGCTCATACTTTCGCATATTTCTCATGCTTCATGGCTAGATCCTGGGCTATTTCTGGATTGGATCACGTAGTAAAGTGGTACCACACTGAAACATTCAATGAAACCTGGTCTGGATAAATATTTTAGAGGATAACGCATCTTAGGTCTGGGTTAGGTCTAAGATTTGCCCTCATCAGGCTCACAGTTTAGCGTTTTTCACATACTTGTTGAACAGATCCTGGGTTTTTTCTGGTTTGGATCACGAAGTAGTGTGGCAGCACACTGAAACAGTCCATTAAACCTGGTTTCGCACAATATTTTAGAGGATAACGCATGGTAGGTCTAGGTTAGGTCTAGGATTTGCCCTCATCAGGCTCATTCTTTCGCATATTTCTCATACATGATGGCTAGATCCTGGGCTTTTTCTGGATTGTATCACGTAGTAATGAAGTACAACACTGAAACAGTCAATTAAACCTGGTTTCCATCAATATTTTAGAGGACAACGCATGTTAGGTCTAGGTTAGGCCTGGGAATTGCCCTCATCAGGGTCATACTGTCGCAGTTTTAACATACTTGTTGAACGGATCCTGGGTTTTTTCTGGTTTGGTTCACGTTGTAATGTGGTACCACACTGAAACATTCAATTAAACCTGGTCTTGATAAATATTTTAGAGGATAACGCATGTTAGGTTTCGTTTAGGTCTAGGATTTGCCCTCATCAGGCTCATACTTTCGCAGATTTCTCATACTTCATGGCTAGATCCTGAGCTGTTTCTGGATTGTATCACGTAGTAATGTGGTATCACGCTGAAACAGTCGATTAAACCTGGTTTCGATCAATATTTTAGAGGATAACGCAAGTTAAGTCTGGGATAGGTCTGGGATTTGACCTCATCAGACTCATACTTTCGCATTCTTCACATACTTGTCGAACGGATCCTGGGTTTTTTCTGGCTTGGATCACGTAGTAATGTGGGACCACACTGAAGCAGTCAAGTAAACCTGGTTTCGATGAATATTTTAGAGAATAATTCATGTTAGGTCTGGGTTAGGTCTGGGATTTGCTCTCATCAGGCTCATTCTTTCGCATATTTCTCATACATGTTGAACAGATACTGGGTTTTTTCTGGTTTGGATCACATAGTAATGTGGGACCACACTGAAACAATCAATTAAACCTGATCTTGATAAATATTTTAGAGGATAACGCATGTTAGGTCTGGGTTAAGTCTAGGATTTGCTCTCATCAGGCTCATACTTTCGCGTATTACTCATACTTCATGGCTAGATCCTGGGCTGTTTCTGGATTGTATCACGTAGTAATGTGGTACCACGCTGAATCAGTCAACTAAACCTGGTTTCGATCAACATTTTAGAGGATAACGCAAGTTAGGTCTGGGATCGGTCTAGGATTTGCCCTCATCAGGCTCTTACTTTCGCATATTTCTCATACTTCATGGCTAGATCCTGGGCTATTTCTGGATTGGATCACGTAGTAAAGTGGTACCACACTGAAACATTCAATGAAACCTGGTCTGGATAAATATTTTACAGGATAACGCATCTTAGGTCTGGGTTAGGTCTAAGATTTGCCCTCATCAGGCTCACAGTTTAGCGTTTTTCACATACTTGTTGAACAGATCCTGGGTTTTTTCTGGTTTGGATCACGTAGTAGTGTCGTACCACACTGAAACAGTCCATTAAACCCGGTTTCGCTCAATATTTTAGAGGATAACGCATGTAAGGTCTAGGTTAGGTCTGGGATTTGCTCTCATCAGGCTCATTCTTGCGCATATTTCTCATACTTGATGGCTAGATCCTGGGTTTTTTCGGGTTTGGATCACGTAGTAATGTGGTACCACACTGAAACAGTCGATTAAACCTGGTTTCGATCAATATTTTAGAGGATAACGCAAGTTAAGTCTGGGATTGGTCTGGGATTTGACCTCATCAGACTCATACTTTCGCACACTTCACATACTCGTTGAACAGATCCTGGGTTATTTACTGGTTTGGATCACATAGTAATGTGGTACCACACTGAAACAGTCGATTAATCCAGGTTTCGATCAATATTTTTGAGGATAACGCATATAAGGTCTAGGTTAGGTCTGGGATTTGCTCTTATCAGGCTCATTCATTCGCATGTTTCTCATACTTGATGGCTAGATCCTGGGCTTTTTCTGGATTGCATCACGTAGTAATGTAGTACCACACTGAAACTTTCAATTAAACCAGGTCTTGATAAATATTTTAGAGGCTAACGCATGTTAGGTCTGGGTTAGGTCTAGGATTTGCCCCCATCAGGCTCATACTTTCGCATATTTCTCATACTTCATGGCTAGATCCTGGGCTGTTTCTGGATTGTATCACGTAGTAATGTGGTACCACGCTGAAACAGTCGATTAAACCTGGTTTCGATCAATATTTTAGAGGATAACGCAAGTTAAGTCTGGGATAGGTCTGGGATTTGACCTCATCAGACTCATACTTTCGCATTCTTCACATACTTGTCGAACGGATCCTGGGTTTTTTCTGGCTTGGATCACGTAGTAATGTGGGACCACACTGAAGCAGTCAAGTAAACCTGGTTTCGATCAATATTTTAGAGAATAATTCATGTTAGGTCTAGGTTAGGTCTGGGATTTGCTCTCATCAGGCTCATTCTTCCGCATATTTCTCATACATGTTGAACAGATACTGGGTTTTTTCTGGTTTGGATCACGTAGTAATGTGGGACCACACTGAAACAATCAATTAAACCTGATCTTGATAAATATTTTAGAGGATAACGCATGTTAGGTCTGGGTTAAGTCTAGGATTTGCCCCCATCAGGCTCATACTTTCGCATATTTCTCATACTTCATGGCCAGATCCTGGGCTGTTTCTGGATTGTATCACGTAGTAATGTGGTACCACGCTGAAACAGACAATTAAACCTGGTTTCGATCAATATTTTGGAGGATAACGCAAGTTAGGTCTGGGATAGGTCTAGGATTTGCCCTCATCAGGCTCTTACTTTCGCATATTTCTCATACTTCATGGCTAGATCCTGGGCTATTTCTGGATTGGATCACGTAGTAAAGTGGTACCACACTGAAACATTCAATGAAACCTGGTCTGGATAAATTGTTTAGAGGATAATGCATCTTAGGTCTAGGTTAGGTCTGGGATTTTCACTCATCAGACTCATACTTTCGCATTCTTCACATACTTGTTGAACGGATCCAGGGTTTTTTTCTGGTTTGGATCACGTAGTAATGTGGGTCCACAATGAAACAATCAATTAAACCTGGTCTTGATAAATATTTTAGAGGATAACGCATGTTAGGTTTGGGTTAGATCTAGGATTTGCCCTCGTCAGGCTCATACTTTCGCATATTTCTCATACTTCATGGCTAGATCCTGGGCTATTTCTGGATTGGATCACGTAGTAATGTGGTACCACACTGAAACAGTCAATTAAACCTGGTTTCGATCAATATTTTAGAGGATAACGCAAGTTAGGTCTGGGATAGGTCTGGGATTTGCCCTCATCAGGCTCATACTTTCGCGTTTTTCACATACTTGTTGAACAGATCCTGGGTTTTTCCTGGTTTGGGTCACGTAGTAATGTGGTACCACACTGAAACATTCAATTAAACCTGGTCTTGATAAATATTTTAGAAGATAACGCATGTTAGGTCTGGGTTAGGTCTAGGATTTGCCCTCATCTGGCTCATACTTTCGCATATTTCTCATACTACATGGCTAGATCCTGGGCTGTTCCTGGATTGTATCACGTAGTAATGTGGTACCACGCTGAAACAGTCGATTAAACCTGGTTTCGATCAATATTTTAGAGGATGACACAAGTTAGGTCTGGGATAGGTCTGGGATTTGCCCTCATCAGACTCATACTTTCGCGTTCTTCACATACTTGTTGAACAGATCCTGGGTTTTTTCTGGTTTGGATCACGTAGTAGTGTGGTGCCACACTGAAACATTCAATTAAACCTGGTCTTGATAAATATTTTAGAGGATAACGCATGTTAGGTCTGGGTTAGGTCTAGGATTTGCCCTCATCTGGCTCATACTTTCGCATATTTCTCATACTTCTTGAACGGAACCTGGGTTTTTTCTGGTTTGGATCACGCAGTAATGTGGTACCACACTGAAACAGTTGACTAAACCTGGTTTCGATCAATATTTTAGAGGATAACGCAAGTTAGGTCTGGGATAGGTCTGGGATTTGCCCTCATCAGGCTCATACTTTCGCGTTTTTCACAAACTTGTTGAACAGATCCTGGGTCTTTTCTGGTTTGGATCACATAGTAATGTGGTACCACTCTGAAACATTCAATTAAACCAGGTTTCGATCAATATTTTAGACGATAACGCATGTTAGGTCGTGGTTAGGTCTAGGATTTGCCCTCATCAGGCTCATACTTTCGCATATTTCTCATGCTTCATGGCTAGATCCTGGGCTATTTCTGGATTGGATCACGTAGTAAAGTGGTACCACACTGAAACATTCAATGAAACCTGGTCTGGATAAATATTTTAGAGGATAACGCATCTTAGGTCTGGGTTAGGTCTAAGATTTGCCCTCATCAGGCTCACAGTTTAGCGTTTTTCACATACTTGTTGAACAGATCCTGGGTTTTTTCTGGTTTGGATCACGAAGTAGTGTGGCAGCACACTGAAACAGTCCATTAAACCTGGTTTCGCACAATATTTTAGAGGATAACGCATGGTAGGTCTAGGTTAGGTCTAGGATTTGCCCTCATCAGGCTCATTCTTTCGCATATTTCTCATACATGATGGCTAGATCCTGGGCTTTTTCTGGATTGTATCACGTAGTAATGAAGTACAACACTGAAACAGTCAATTAAACCTGGTTTCCATCAATATTTTAGAGGACAACGCATGTTAGGTCTAGGTTAGGCCTGGGAATTGCCCTCATCAGGGTCATACTGTCGCAGTTTTAACATACTTGTTGAACGGATCCTGGGTTTTTTCTGGTTTGGTTCACGTTGTAATGTGGTACCACACTGAAACATTCAATTAAACCTGGTCTTGATAAATATTTTAGAGGATAACGCATGTTAGGTTTCGTTTAGGTCTAGGATTTGCCCTCATCAGGCTCATACTTTCGCAGATTTCTCATACTTCATGGCTAGATCCTGAGCTGTTTCTGGATTGTATCACGTAGTAATGTGGTATCACGCTGAAACAGTCGATTAAACCTGGTTTCGATCAATATTTTAGAGGATAACGCAAGTTAAGTCTGGGATAGGTCTGGGATTTGACCTCATCAGACTCATACTTTCGCATTCTTCACATACTTGTCGAACGGATCCTGGGTTTTTTCTGGCTTGGATCACGTAGTAATGTGGGACCACACTGAAGCAGTCAAGTAAACCTGGTTTCGATCAATATTTTAGAGAATAATTCATGTTAGGTCTGGGTTAGGTCTGGGATTTGCTCTCATCAGGCTCATTCTTTCGCATATTTCTCATACATGTTGAACAGATACTGGGTTTTTTCTGGTTTGGATCACATAGTAATGTGGGACCACACTGAAACAATCAATTAAACCTGATCTTGATAAATATTTTAGAGGATAACGCATGTTAGGTCTGGGTTAAGTCTAGGATTTGCTCTCATCAGGCTCATACTTTCGCGTATTACTCATACTTCATGGCTAGATCCTGAGCTGTTTCTGGATTGTATCACGTAGTAATGTGGTACCACGCTGAATCAGTCAACTAAACCTGGTTTCGATCAACATTTTAGAGGATAACGCAAGTTAGGTCTGGGATCGGTCTAGGATTTGCCCTCATCAGGCTCTTACTTTCGCACACTTCACATACTCGTTGAACAGATCCTGGGTTATTTACTGGTTTGGATCACATAGTAATGTGGTACCACACTGAAACAGTCGATTAATCCAGGTTTCGATCAATATTTTTGAGGATAACGCATATAAGGTCTAGGTTAGGTCTGGGATTTGCTCTTATCAGGCTCATTCATTCGCATGTTTCTCATACTTGATGGCTAGATCCTGGGCTTTTTCTGGATTGCATCACGTAGTAATGTAGTACCACACTGAAACTTTCAATTAAACCAGGTCTTGATAAATATTTTAGAGGCTAACGCATGTTAGGTCTGGGTTAGGTCTAGGATTTGCCCCCATCAGGCTCATACTTTCGCATATTTCTCATACTTCATGGCTAGATCCTGGGCTGTTTCTGGATTGTATCACGTAGTAATGTGGTACCACGCTGAAACAGTCGATTAAACCTGGTTTCGATCAATATTTTAGAGGATAACGCAAGTTAAGTCTGGGATAGGTCTGGGATTTGACCTCATCAGACTCATACTTTCGCATTCTTCACATACTTGTCGAACGGATCCTGGGTTTTTTCTGGCTTGGATCACGTAGTAATGTGGGACCACACTGAAGCAGTCAAGTAAACCTGGTTTCGATCAATATTTTAGAGAATAATTCATGTTAGGTCTAGGTTAGGTCTGGGATATGCTCTCATCAGGCTCATTCTTCCGCATATTTCTCATACATGTTGAACAGATACTGGGTTTTTTCTGGTTTGGATCACGTAGTAATGTGGGACCACACTGAAACAATCAATTAAACCTGATCTTGATAAATATTTTAGAGGATAACGCATGTTAGGTCTGGGTTAAGTCTAGGATTTGCCCCCATCAGGCTCATACTTTCGCATATTTCTCATACTTCATGGCCAGATCCTGGGCTGTTTCTGGATTGTATCACGTAGTAATGTGGTACCACGCTGAAACAGACAATTAAACCTGGTTTCGATCAATATTTTGGAGGATAACGCAAGTTAGGTCTGGGATAGGTCTAGGATTTGCCCTCATCAGGCTCTTACTTTCGCATATTTCTCATACTTCATGGCTAGATCCTGGGCTATTTCTGGATTGGATCACGTAGTAAAGTGGTACCACACTGAAACATTCAATGAAACCTGGTCTGGATAAATTGTTTAGAGGATAATGCATCTTAGGTCTAGGTTAGGTCTGGGATTTTCACTCATCAGACTCATACTTTCGCATTCTTCACATACTTGTTGAACGGATCCAGGGTTTTTTTCTGGTTTGGATCACGTAGTAATGTGGGTCCACAATGAAACAATCAATTAAACCTGGTCTTGATAAATATTTTAGAGGATAACGCATGTTAGGTTTGGGTTAGATCTAGGATTTGCCCTCGTCAGGCTCATACTTTCGCATATTTCTCATACTTCATGGCTAGATCCTGGGCTATTTCTGGATTGGATCACGTAGTAATGTGGTACCACACTGAAACAGTCAATTAAACCTGGTTTCGATCAATATTTTAGAGGATAACGCAAGTTAGGTCTGGGATAGGTCTGGGATTTGCCCTCATCAGGCTCATACTTTCGCGTTTTTCACATACTTGTTGAACAGATCCTGGGTTTTTCCTGGTTTGGGTCACGTAGTAATGTGGTACCACACTGAAACATTCAATTAAACCTGGTCTTGATAAATATTTTAGAAGATAACGCATGTTAGGTCTGGGTTAGGTCTAGGATTTGCCCTCATCTGGCTCATACTTTCGCATATTTCTCATACTACATGGCTAGATCCTGGGCTGTTCCTGGATTGTATCACGTAGTAATGTGGTACCACGCTGAAACAGTCGATTAAACCTGGTTTCGATCAATATTTTAGAGGATGACACAAGTTAGGTCTGGGATAGGTCTGGGATTTGCCCTCATCAGACTCATACTTTCGCGTTCTTCACATACTTGTTGAACAGATCCTGGGTTTTTTCTGGTTTGGATCACGTAGTAGTGTGGTGCCACACTGAAACATTCAATTAAACCTGGTCTTGATAAATATTTTAGAGGATAACGCATGTTAGGTCTGGGTTAGGTCTAGGATTTGCCCTCATCTGGCTCATACTTTCGCATATTTCTCATACTTCTTGAACGGAACCTGGGTTTTTTCTGGTTTGGATCACGCAGTAATGTGGTACCACACTGAAACAGTTGACTAAACCTGGTTTCGATCAATATTTTAGAGGATAACGCAAGTTAGGTCTGGGATAGGTCTGGGATTTGCCCTCATCAGGCTCATACTTTCGCGTTTTTCACAAACTTGTTGAACAGATCCTGGGTCTTTTCTGGTTTGGATCACATAGTAATGTGGTACCACTCTGAAACATTCAATTAAACCAGGTTTCGATCAATATTTTAGACGATAACGCATGTTAGGTCGTGGTTAGGTCTAGGATTTGCCCTCATCAGGCTCATACTTTCGCATATTTCTCATGCTTCATGGCTAGATCCTGGGCTATTTCTGGATTGGATCACGTAGTAAAGTGGTACCACACTGAAACATTCAATGAAACCTGGTCTGGATAAATATTTTAGAGGATAACGCATCTTAGGTCTGGGTTAGGTCTAAGATTTGCCCTCATCAGGCTCACAGTTTAGCGTTTTTCACATACTTGTTGAACAGATCCTGGGTTTTTTCTGGTTTGGATCACGAAGTAGTGTGGCAGCACACTGAAACAGTCCATTAAACCTGGTTTCGCACAATATTTTAGAGGATAACGCATGGTAGGTCTAGGTTAGGTCTAGGATTTGCCCTCATCAGGCTCATTCTTTCGCATATTTCTCATACATGATGGCTAGATCCTGGGCTTTTTCTGGATTGTATCACGTAGTAATGAAGTACAACACTGAAACAGTCAATTAAACCTGGTTTCCATCAATATTTTAGAGGACAACGCATGTTAGGTCTAGGTTAGGCCTGGGAATTGCCCTCATCAGGGTCATACTGTCGCAGTTTTAACATACTTGTTGAACGGATCCTGGGTTTTTTCTGGTTTGGTTCACGTTGTAATGTGGTACCACACTGAAACATTCAATTAAACCTGGTCTTGATAAATATTTTAGAGGATAACGCATGTTAGGTTTCGTTTAGGTCTAGGATTTGCCCTCATCAGGCTCATACTTTCGCAGATTTCTCATACTTCATGGCTAGATCCTGAGCTGTTTCTGGATTGTATCACGTAGTAATGTGGTATCACGCTGAAACAGTCGATTAAACCTGGTTTCGATCAATATTTTAGAGGATAACGCAAGTTAAGTCTGGGATAGGTCTGGGATTTGCTCTCATCAGGCTCATTCTTTCGCATATTTCTCATACATGTTGAACAGATACTGGGTTTTTTCTGGTTTGGATCACATAGTAATGTGGGACCACACTGAAACAATCAATTAAACCTGATCTTGATAAATATTTTAGAGGATAACGCATGTTAGGTCTGGGTTAAGTCTAGGATTTGCTCTCATCAGGCTCATACTTTCGCGTATTACTCATACTTCATGGCTAGATCCTGGGCTGTTTCTGGATTGTATCACGTAGTAATGTGGTACCACGCTGAATCAGTCAACTAAACCTGGTTTCGATCAACATTTTAGAGGATAACGCAAGTTAGGTCTGGGATCGGTCTAGGATTTGCCCTCATCAGGCTCTTACTTTCGCATATTTCTCATACTTCATGGCTAGATCCTGGGCTATTTCTGGATTGGATCACGTAGTAAAGTGGTACCACACTGAAACATTCAATGAAACCTGGTCTGGATAAATATTTTACAGGATAACGCATCTTAGGTCTGGGTTAGGTCTAAGATTTGCCCTCATCAGGCTCACAGTTTAGCGTTTTTCACATACTTGTTGAACAGATCCTGGGTTTTTTCTGGTTTGGATCACGTAGTAGTGTCGTACCACACTGAAACAGTCCATTAAACCCGGTTTCGCTCAATATTTTAGAGGATAACGCATGTAAGGTCTAGGTTAGGTCTGGGATTTGCTCTCATCAGGCTCATTCTTGCGCATATTTCTCATACTTGATGGCTAGATCCTGGGTTTTTTCGGGTTTGGATCACGTAGTAATGTGGTACCACACTGAAACAGTCGATTAAACCTGGTTTCGATCAATATTTTAGAGGATAACGCAAGTTAAGTCTGGGATTGGTCTGGGATTTGACCTCATCAGACTCATACTTTCGCACACTTCACATACTCGTTGAACAGATCCTGGGTTATTTACTGGTTTGGATCACATAGTAATGTGGTACCACACTGAAACAGTCGATTAAACCAGGTTTCGATCAATATTTTTGAGGATAACGCATATAAGGTCTAGGTTAGGTCTGGGATTTGCTCTTATCAGGCTCATTCATTCGCATGTTTCTCATACTTGATGGCTAGATCCTGGGCTTTTTCTGGATTGCATCACGTAGTAATGTAGTACCACACTGAAACAGACAATGAAACCTGGTTTCTATCAATATTTTAGAGGAGAACGCATGTTAGGTCTAGGTAAGGCCTGAGATTTGCTCTCATCAGGCACATTCTTTCGCATATTTCTCAAACTTGATGGCTAGATCCTGGGCTTTTTCTGGATTGCATCACGTAGTAATGTGGTACCACACTGAAACTTTCAATTAAACCAGGTCTTGATAAATATTTTAGAGGCTAACGCATGTTAGGTCTGGGTTAGGTCTAGGATTTGCCCCCATCAGGCTCATACTTTCGCATATTTCTCATACTTCATGGCTAGATCCTGGGCTGTTTCTGGATTGTATCACGTAGTAATGTGGTACCACGCTGAAACAGTCGATTAAACCTGGTTTCGATCAATATTTTAGAGGATAACGCAAGTTAAGTCTGGGATAGGTCTGGGATTTGACCTCATCAGACTCATACTTTCGCATTCTTCACATACTTGTCGAACGGATCCTGGGTTTTTTCTGGCTTGGATCACGTAGTAATGTGGGACCACACTGAAGCAGTCAAGTAAACCTGGTTTCGATCAATATTTTAGAGAATAATTCATGTTAGGTCTAGGTTAGGTCTGGGATTTGCTCTCATCAGGCTCATTCTTCCGCATATTTCTCATACATGTTGAACAGATACTGGGTTTTTTCTGGTTTGGATCACGTAGTAATGCGGGACCACACTGAAACAATCAATTAAACCTGATCTTGATAAATATTTTAGAGGATAACGCATGTTAGGTCTGGGTTAAGTCTAGGATTTGCCCCCATCAGGCTCATACTTTCGCATATTTCTCATACTTCATGGCTAGATCCTGGGCTGTTTCTGGATTGTATCACGTAGTAATGTGGTACCACGCTGAAACAGACAATTAAACCTGGTTTCGATCAATATTTTGGAGGATAACGCATGTTAGGTCTGGGATAGGTCTAGGATTTGCCCTCATCAGGCTCTTACTTTCGCATATTTCTCATACTTCATGGCTAGATCCTGGGCTATTTCTGGATTGGATCACGTAGTAAAGTGGTACCACACTGAAACATTCAATGAAACCTGGTCTGGATAAATATTTTAGAGGATAATGCATCTTAGGTCTAGGTTAGGTCTGGGATTTTCACTCATCAGACTCATACTTTCGCATTCTTCACATACTTGTTGAACGGATCCAGGGTTTTTTTCTGGTTTGGATCACGTAGTAATGTGGGTCCACAATGAAACAATCAATTAAACCTGGTCTTGATAAATATTTTAGAGGATAACGCATGTTAGGTTTGGGTTAGATCTAGGATTTGCCCTCGTCAGGCTCATACTTTCGCATATTTCTCATACTTCATGGCTAGATCCTGGGCTATTTCTGGATTGGATCACGTAGTAATGTGGTACCACACTGAAGCAGTCAATTAAACCTGGTTTCGATCAATATTTTAGAGGATAACGCAAGTTAGGTCTGGGATAGGTCTGGGATTTGCCCTCATCAGGCTCATACTTTCGCGTTTTTCACATACTTGTTGAACAGATCCTGGGTTTTTTCTGGTTTGGGTCACGTAGTAATGTGGTACCACACTGAAACATTCAATTAAACCTGGTCTTGATAAATATTTTAGAGGATAACGCATGTTAGGTCTGGGTCAGGTCTAGGATTTGCCCTCATCTGGCTCATACTTTCGCATATTTCTCATACTTCATGGCTAGATCCTGGGCTGTTCCTGGATTGTATCACGTAGTAATGTGGTACCACGCTGAAACAGTCGATTAAACCTGGTTTCGATCAATATTTTAGAGGATAACACAAGTTAGATCTGGGATAGGTCTGGGATTTGCCCTCATCAGACTCATACTTTCGCGTTCTTCACATACTTGTTGAACAGATCCTGGGTTTTTTCAGGTTTGGATCACGAAGTAGTGTGGTACCACACTGAAACAGTCCATTAAACCTGGTTTCGCTCAATATATTAGAGGATAACGCATGTTAGGTCTAGGTTAGGTCTGGGATTTGCTCTCATCAGGCTCATTCTTTCGCATATTTCTCATACTTGATGGCTAGATCCTGGGCTTTTTCTGGATTGCATCACGTAGTAATGTAGTACCACACGGAAACAGTCAATTAAACCTGGTTTCCATCAATATTTTAGAGGACAACGCATGTTAGGTCTAGGTTAGGCCTGGGATTTACCCTCATCAGGGTGATACGGTCGCAGTTTTAACATACTTGTTGAACGGATCCTGGGTCTTTTCTGGTTTGGATCACATAGTAATGTGGTACCACTCTGAAACATTCAATTAAACCAGGTTTCGATCAATATTTTAGACGATAACGCATGTTAGGTCGTGGTTAGGTCTAGGATTTGCCCTCATCAGGCTCATACTTTCGCATATTTCTCATGCTTCATGGCTAGATCCTGGGCTATTTCTGGATTGGATCACGTAGTAAAGTGGTACCACACTGAAACATTCAATGAAACCTGGTCTGGATAAATATTTTAGAGGATAACGCATCTTAGGTCTGGGTTAGGTCTAAGATTTGCCCTCATCAGGCTCACAGTTTAGCGTTTTTCACATACTTGTTGAACAGATCCTGGGTTTTTTCTGGTTTGGATCACGAAGTAGTGTGGCAGCACACTGAAACAGTCCATTAAACCTGGTTTCGCACAATATTTTAGAGGATAACGCATGGTAGGTCTAGGTTAGGTCTAGGATTTGCCCTCATCAGGCTCATAATTTCGCATATTTCTCATACTTGATGGCTAGATCCTGGGCTATTTCTGGATTGGATCACGTAGTAATGTGGTACCACACTGAAACAGTCCATTAAACCTGGTTTCGCTCAATATTTTAGAGGATAACGCATGTAAGGTCTAGGTTAGCTCTGGGATTTGCTCTCATCAGGCTCATTCTTTCGCATATTTCTCATACATGATGGCTAGATCCTGGGCTTTTTCTGGATTGTATCACGTAGTAATGAAGTACAACACTGAAACAGTCAATTAAACCTGGTTTCCATCAATATTTTAGAGGACAACGCATGTTAGGTCTAGGTTAGGCCTGGGAATTGCCCTCATCAGGGTCATACTGTCGCAGTTTTAACATACTTGTTGAACGGATCCTGGGTTTTTTCTGGTTTGGTTCACGTTGTAATGTGGTACCACACTGAAACATTCAATTAAACCTGGTCTTGATAAATATTTTAGAGGATAACGCATGTTAGGTTTCGTTTAGGTCTAGGATTTGCCCTCATCAGGCTCATACTTTCGCAGATTTCTCATACTTCATGGCTAGATCCTGAGCTGTTTCTGGATTGTATCACGTAGTAATGTGGTATCACGCTGAAACAGTCGATTAAACCTGGTTTCGATCAATATTTTAGAGGATAACGCAAGTTAAGTCTGGGATAGGTCTGGGATTTGACCTCATCAGACTCATACTTTCGCATTCTTCACATACTTGTCGATCGGATCCTGGGTTTTTTCTGGCTTGGATCACGTAGTAATGTGGGACCACACTGAAGCAGTCAAGTAAACCTGGTTTCGATCAATATTTTAGAGAATAATTCATGTTAGGTCTAGGTTAGGTCTGGGATTTGCTCTCATCAGGCTCATTCTTTCGCATATTTCTCATACATGTTGAACAGATACTGGGTTTTTTCTGGTTTGGATCACATAGTAATGTGGGACCACACTGAAACAATCAATTAAACCTGATCTTGATAAATATTTTAGAGGATAACGCATGTTAAGTCTGGGTTAAGTCTAGGATTTGCTCTCATCAGGCTCATACTTTCGCGTATTTCTCATACTTCATGGCTAGATCCTGGGCTGTTTCTGGATTGTATCACGTAGTAATGTGGTACCACGCTGAATCAGTCAACTAAACCTGGTTTCGATCAACATTTTAGAGGATAACGCAAGTTAGGTCTGGGATCGGTCTAGGATTTGCCCTCATCAGGCTCTTACTTTCGCATATTTCTCATACTTCATGGCTAGATCCTGGGCTATTTCTGGATTGGATCACGTAGTAAAGTGGTACCACACTGAAACATTCAATGAAACCTGGTCTGGATAAATATTTTACAGGATAACGCATCTTAGGTCTGGGTTAGGTCTAAGATTTGCCCTCATCAGGCTCACAGTTTAGCGTTTTTCACATACTTGTTGAACAGATCCTGGGTTTTTTCTGGTTTGGATCACGTAGTAGTGTCGTACCACACTGAAACAGTCCATTAAACCTGGTTTCGCTCGATATTTTAGAGGATAACGCATGTAAGGTCTAGGTTAGGTCTGGGATTTGCTCTCATCAGGCTCATTCTTTCGCATATTTCTCATACTTGATGGCTAGATCCTGGGTTTTTTCTGGTTTGGATCACGTAGTAATGTGGTACCACACTGAAACAGTCGATTAAACCTGGTTTCGATCAATATTTTAGAGGATAACGCAAGTTAAGTCTGGGATTGGTCTGGGATTTGACCTCATCAGACTCATACTTTCGCACACTTCACATACTCGTTGAACAGATCCTGGGTTATTTACTGGTTTGGATCACATAGTAATGTGGTACCACACTGAAACAGTCGATTAAACCAGGTTTCGATCAATATTTTTGAGGATAACGCATATAAGGTCTAGGTTAGGTCTGGGATTTGCTCTTATCAGGCTCATTCATTCGCATGTTTCTCATACTTGATGGCTAGATCCTGGGCTTTTTCTGGATTGCATCACGTAGTAATGTAGTACCACACTGAAACAGACAATGAAACCTGGTTTCTATCAATATTTTAGAGGAGAACGCATGTTAGGTCTAGGTAAGGCCTGAGATTTGCTCTCATCAGGCACATTCTTTCGCATATTTCTCAAACTTGATGGCTAGATCCTGGGCTTTTTCTGGATTGCATCACGTAGTAATGTGGTACCACACTGAAACTTTCAATTAAACCAGGTCTTGATAAATATTTTAGAGGCTAACGCATGTTATGTCTGGGTTAGGTCTAGGATTTGCCCCCATCAGGCTCATACTTTCGCATATTTCTCATACTTCATGGCTAGATCCTGGGCTGTTTCTGGATTGTATCACGTAGTAATGTGGTACCACGCTGAAACAGTCGATTAAACCTGGTTTCGATCAATATTTTAGAGGATAACGCAAGTTAAGTCTGGGATAGGTCTGCGATTTGACCTCATCAGACTCATACTTTCGCATTCTTCACATACTTGTCGAACGGATCCTGGGTTTTTTCTGGCTTGGATCACGTAGTAATGTGGGACCACACTGAAGCAGTCAAGTAAACCTGGTTTCGATCAATATTTTAGAGAATAATTCATGTTAGGTCTAGGTTAGGTCTGGGATTTGCTCTCATCAGGCTCATTCTTCCGCATATTTCTCATACATGTTGTACAGATACTGGGTTTTTTCTGGTTTGGATCACGTAGTAATGTGGGACCACACTGAAACAATCAATTAAACCTGATCTTGATAAATATTTTAGAGGATAACGCATGTTAGGTCTGGGTTAAGTCTAGGATTTGCCCCCATCAGGCTCATACTTTCGCATATTTCTCATACTTCATGGCTAGATCCTGGGCTGTTTCTGGACTGTATCACGTAGTAATGTGGTACCACGCTGAAACAGACAATTAAACCTGGTTTCGATCAATATTTTGGAGGATAACGCAAGTTAGGTCTGGGATAGGTCTAGGATTTGCCCTCATCAGGCTCTTACTTTCGCATATTTCTCATACTTCATGGCTAGATCCTGGGCTATTTCTGGATTGGATCACGTAGTAAAGTGGTACCACACTGAAACATTCAATGAAACCTGGTCTGGATAAATATTTTAGAGGATAATGCATCTTAGGTCTAGGTTAGGTCTGGGATTTTCACTCATCAGACTCGTACTTTCGCATTCTTCACATACTTGTTGAAAGGATCCAGGGTTTTTTTCTGGTTTGGATCACGTAGTAATGTGGGTCCACAATGAAACAATCAATTAAACCTGGTCTTGATAAATATTTTAGAGGATAACGCATGTTAGGTTTGGGTTAGATCTAGGATTTGCCCTCGTCAGGCTCATACTTTCGCATATTTCTCATACTTCATGGCTAGATCCTGGGCTATTTCTGGATTGGATCACGTAGTAATGTGGTACCACACTGAAACAGTCAATTAAACCTGGTTTCGATCAATATTTTAGAGGATAACGCAAGTTAGGTCTGGGATAGGTCTGGGATTTGCCCTCATCAGACTCATACTTTCGCGTTCTTCACATACTTGTTGAACAGATCCTGGGTTTTTTCTGGTTTGGATCACGTAGTAGTGTGGTGCCACACTGAAACATTCAATTAAACCTGGTCTTGATAAATATTTTAGAGGATAACGCATGTTAGGTCTGGGTTAGGTCTAGGATTTGCCCTCATCTGGCTCATACTTTCGCATATTTCTCATACTTCTTGAACGGAACCTGGGTTTTTTCTGGTTTGGATCACGCAGTAATGTGGTACCACACTGAAACAGTTGACTAAACCTGGTCTGGATAAATATTTTAGAGGATAACGCATCTTAGGTCTGGGTTAGGTCTAAGATTTGCCCTCATCAGGCTCACAGTTTAGCGTTTTTCACATACTTGTTGAACAGATCCTGGGTTTTTTCTGGTTTGGATCACGAAGTAGTGTGGCAGCACACTGAAACAGTCCATTAAACCTGGTTTCGCACAATATTTTAGAGGATAACGCATGGTAGGTCTAGGTTAGGTCTAGGATTTGCCCTCATCAGGCTCATACTTTCGCATATTTCTCATACTTGATGGCTAGATCCTGGGCTATTTCTGGATTGGATCACGTAGTAATGTGGTACCACACTGAAACAGTCCATTAAACCTGGTTTCGCTCAATATTTTAGAGGATAACGCATGTAAGGTCTAGGTTAGGTCTGGGATTTGCTCTCATCAGGCTCATTCTTTCGCATATTTCTCATACATGATGGCTAGATCCTGGGCTTTTTCTGGATTGTATCACGTAGTAATGAAGTACAACACTGAAACAGTCAATTAAACCTGGTTTCCATCAATATTTTAGAGGACAACGCATGTTAGGTCTAGGTTAGGCCTGGGAATTGCCCTCATCAGGGTCATACTGTCGCAGTTTTAACATACTTGTTGAACGGATCCTGGGTTTTTTCTGGTTTGGTTCACGTTGTAATGTGGTACCACACTGAAACATTCAATTAAACCTGGTCTTGATAAATATTTTAGAGGATAACGCATGTTAGGTTTCGTTTAGGTCTAGGATTTGCCCTCATCAGGCTCATACTTTCGCAGATTTCTCATACTTCATGGCTAGATCCTGAGCTGTTTCTGGATTGTATCACGTAGTAATGTGGTATCACGCTGAAACAGTCGATTAAACCTGGTTTCGATCAATATTTTAGAGGATAACGCAAGTTAAGTCTGGGATAGGTCTGGGATTTGACCTCATCAGACTCATACTTTCGCATTCTTCACATACTTGTCGAACGGATCCTGGGTTTTTTCTGGCTTGGATCACGTAGTAATGTGGGACCACACTGAAGCAGTCAAGTAAACCTGGTTTCGATCAATATTTTAGAGAATAATTCATGTTAGGTCTAGGTTAGGTCTGGGATTTGCTCTCATCAGGCTCATTCTTTCGCATATTTCTCATACATGTTGAACAGATACTGGGTTTTTTCTGGTTTGGATCACATAGTAATGTGGGACCACACTGAAACAATCAATTAAACCTGATCTTGATAAATATTTTAGAGGATAACGCATGTTAGGTCTGGGTTAAGTCTAGGATTTGCTCTCATCAGGCTCATACTTTCGCGTATTTCTCATACTTCATGGCTAGATCCTGGGCTGTTTCTGGATTGTATCACGTAGTAATGTGGTACCACGCTGAATCAGTCAACTAAACCTGGTTTCGATCAACATTTTAGAGGATAACGCAAGTTAGGTCTGGGATCGGTCTAGGATTTGCCCTCATCAGGCTCTTACTTTCGCATATTTCTCATACTTCATGGCTAGATCCTGGGCTATTTCTGGATTGGATCACGTAGTAAAGTGGTACCACACTGAAACATTCAATGAAACCTGGTCTGGATAAATATTTTACAGGATAACGCATCTTAGGTCTGGGTTAGGTCTAAGATTTGCCCTCATCAGGCTCACAGTTTAGCGTTTTTCACATACTTGTTGAACAGATCCTGGGTTTTTTCTGGTTTGGATCACGTAGTAGTGTCGTACCACACTGAAACAGTCCATTAAACCTGGTTTCGCTCAATATTTTAGAGGATAACGCATGTAAGGTCTAGGTTAGGTCTGGGATTTGCTCTCATCAGGCTCATTCTTTCGCATATTTCTCATACTTGATGGCTAGATCCTGGGTTTTTTCTGGTTTGGATCACGTAGTAATGTGGTAGCACACTGAAACAGTCGATTAAACCTGGTTTCGATCAATATTTTAGAGGATAACGCAAGTTAAGTCTGGGATTGGTCTGGGATTTGACCTCATCAGACTCATACTTTCGCACACTTCACATACTCGTTGAACAGATCCTGGGTTATTTACTGGTTTGGATCACATAGTAATGTGGTACCACACTGAAACAGTCGATTAAACCAGGTTTCGATCAATATTTTTGAGGATAACGCATTTAAGGTCTAGGTTAGGTCTGGGATTTGCTCTTATCAGGCTCATTCATTCGCATGTTTCTCATACTTGATGGCTAGATCCTGGGCTTTTTCTGGATTGCATCACGTAGTAATGTAGTACCACACTGAAACAGACAATGAAACCTGGTTTCTATCAATATTTTAGAGGAGAACGCATGTTAGGTCTAGGTAAGGCCTGAGATTTGCTCTCATCAGGCACATTCTTTCGCATATTTCTCAAACTTGATGGCTAGATCCTGGGCTTTTTCTGGATTGCATCACGTAGTAATGTGGTACCACACTGAAACTTTCAATTAAACCAGGTCTTGATAAATATTTTAGAGGCTAACGCATGTTATGTCTGGGTTAGGTCTAGGATTTGCCCCCATCAGGCTCATACTTTCGCATATTTCTCATACTTCATGGCTAGATCCTGGGCTGTTTCTGGATTGTATCACGTAGTAATGTGGTACCACGCTGAAACAGTCGATTAAACCTGGTTTCGATCAATATTTTAGAGGATAACGCAAGTTAAGTCTGGGAAAGGTCTGGGATTTGACCTCATCAGACTCATACTTTCGCATTCTTCACATACTTGTCGAACGGATCCTGGGTTTTTTCTGGCTTGGATCACGTAGTAATGTGGGACCACACTGAAGCAGTCAAGTAAACCTGGTTTCGATCAATATTTTAGAGAATAATTCATGTTAGGTCTAGGTTAGGTCTGGGATTTGCTCTCATCAGGCTCATTCTTCCGCATATTTCTCATACATGTTGAACAGATACTGGGTTTTTTCTGGTTTGGATCACATAGTAATGTGGGACCACACTGAAACAATCAATTAAACCTGATCTTGATAAATATTTTAGAGGATAACGCATGTTAGGTCTGGGTTAAGTCTAGGATTTGCTCTCATCAGGCTCATACTTTCGCGTATTTCTCATACTTCATGGCTAGATCCTGGGCTGTTTCTGGATTGTATCACGTAGTAATGTGGTACCACGCTGAATCAGTCAACTAAACCTGGTTTCGATCAACATTTTAGAGGATAACGCAAGTTAGGTCTGGGATCGGTCTAGGATTTGCCCTCATCAGGCTCTTACTTTCGCATATTTCTCATACTTCATGGCTAGATCCTGGGCTATTTCTGGATTGGATCACGTAGTAAAGTGGTACCACACTGAAACATTCAATGAAACCTGGTCTGGATAAATATTTTACAGGATAACGCATCTTAGGTCTGGGTTAGGTCTAAGATTTGCCCTCATCAGGCTCACAGTTTAGCGTTTTTCACATACTTGTTGAACAGATCCTGGGTTTTTTCTGGTTTGGATCACGTAGTAGTGTCGTACCACACTGAAACAGTCCATTAAACCTGGTTTCGCTCAATATTTTAGAGGATAACGCATGTAAGGTCTAGGTTAGGTCTGGGATTTGCTCTCATCAGGCTCATTCTTTCGCATATTTCTCGTACTTGATGGCTAGATCCTGGGTTTTTTCTGGTTTGGATCACGTAGTAATGTGGTACCACACTGAAACAGTCGATTAAACCTGGTTTCGATCAATATTTTAGAGGATAACGCAAGTTAGGTCTGGGATAGGTCTGGGATTTGCCCTCATCAGGCTCATACTTTCGCGTTTTTCACATACTTGTTGAACAGATCCTGGGTTTTTTCTGGTTTGGGTCACGTAGTAATGTGGTACCACACTGAAACATTCAATTAAACCTGGTCTTGATAAATATTTTAGAGGATAACGCATGTTAGGTCTGGGTCAGGTCTAGGATTTGCCCTCATCTGGCTCATACTTTCGCATATTTCTCATACTTCATGGCTAGATCCTGGGCTGTACCTGGATTGTATCACGTAGTAATGTGGTACCACGCTGAAACAGTCGATTAAACCTGGTTTCGATCAATATTTTAGAGGATAACACAAGTTAGGTCTGGGATATGTCTGGGATTTGCCCTCATCAGACTCATACTTTCGCGTTCTTCACATACTTGTTGAACAGATCCTGGGTTTTTTCTGGTTTGGATCACGTAGTAGTGTGGTGCCACACTGAAACATTCAATTAAACCTGGTCTTGATAAATATTTTAGAGGATAACGCATGTTAGGTCTGGGTTAGGTCTAGGATTTGCCCTCATCTGGCTCATACTTTCGCATATTTCTCATACTTCTTGAACGGAACCTGGGTTTTTTCTGGTTTGGATCACGCAGTAATGTGGTACCACACTGAAACAGTTGACTAAACCTGGTCTGGATAAATATTTTAGAGGATAACGCATCTTAGGTCTGGGTTAGGTCTAAGATTTGCCCTCATCAGGCTCACAGTTTAGCGTTTTTCACATACTTGTTGAACAGATCCTGGGTTTTTTCTGGTTTGGATCACGAAGTAGTGTGGCAGCACACTGAAACAGTCCATTAAACCTGGTTTCGCACAATATTTTAGAGGATAACGCATGGTAGGTCTAGGTTAGGTCTAGGATTTGCCCTCATCAGGCTCATACTTTCGCATATTTCTCATACTTGATGGCTAGATCCTGGGCTATTTCTGGATTGGATCACGTAGTAATGTGGTACCACACTGAAACAGTCCATTAAACCTGGTTTCGCTCAATATTTTAGAGGATAACGCATGTAAGGTCTAGGTTAGGTCTGGGATTTGCTCTCATCAGGCTCATTCTTTCGCATATTTCTCATACATGATGGCTAGATCCTGGGCTTTTTCTGGATTGTATCACGTAGTAATGAAGTACAACACTGAAACAGTCAATTAAACCTGGTTTCCATCAATATTTTAGAGGACAACGCATGTTAGGTCTAGGTTAGGCCTGGGAATTGCCCTCATCAGGGTCATACTGTCGCAGTTTTAACATACTTGTTGAACGGATCCTGGGTTTTTTCTGGTTTGGTTCACGTTGTAATGTGGTACCACACTGAAACATTCAATTAAACCTGGTCTTGATAAATATTTTAGAGGATAACGCATGTTAGGTTTCGTTTAGGTCTAAGATTTGCCCTCATCAGGCTCATACTTTCGCAGATTTCTCATACTTCATGGCTAGATCCTGAGCTATTTCTGGATTGGATCACGTAGTAAAGTGGTACCACACTGAAACATTCAATGAAACCTGGTCTTGATAAATATTTTAGAGGATAACGCATGGTAGGTCTAGGTTAGGTCTAGGATTTGCCCTCATCAGGCTCATACTTTCGCATATTTCTCATACTTGATGGCTAGATCCTGGGCTATTTCTGGATTGGATCACGTAGTAATGTGGTACCACACTGAAACAGTCCATTAAACCTGGTTTCGCTCAATATTTTAGAGGATAACGCATGTAAGGTCTAGGTTAGGTCTGGGATTTGCTCTCATCAGGCTCATTCTTTCGCATATTTCTCATACATGATGGCTAGATCCTGGGCTTTTTCTGGATTGTATCACGTAGTAATGAAGTACAACACTGAAACAGTCAATTAAACCTGATCTTGATAAATATTTTAGAGGATAACGCATGTTAGGTCTGGGTTAAGTCTAGGATTTGCCCCCATCAGGCTCATACTTTCGCATATTTCTCATACTTCATGGCTAGATCCTGGGCTGTTTCTGGACTGTATCACGTAGTAATGTGGTACCACGCTGAAACAGACAATTAAACCTGGTTTCGATCAATATTTTGGAGGATAACGCAAGTTAGGTCTGGGATAGGTCTAGGATTTGCCCTCATCAGGCTCTTACTTTCGCATATTTCTCATACTTGATGGCTAGATCCTGGGTTTTTTCTGGTTTGGATCACGTAGTAATGTGGTACCACACTGAAACAGTCGTTTGAACCTGGTTTCGATCAATATTTTAGAGGATAACGCAAGTTAAGTCTGGGATTGGTCTGGGATTTGACCTCATCAGACTCATACTTTCGCACACTTCACATACTCGTTGAACAGATCCTGGGTTATTTACTGGTTTGGATCACATAGTAATGTGGTACCACACTGAAACAGTCGATTAAACCAGGTTTCGATCAATATTTTTGAGGATAACGCATATAAGGTCTAGGTTAGGTCTGGGATTTGCTCTTATCAGGCTCATTCATTCGCATATTTCTCATACTTGATGGCTAGATCCTGGGCTTTTTCTGGATTGCATCACGTAGTAATGTGGTACCACACTGAAACTTTCTATTAAACCAGGTCTTGATAAATATTTTAGAGGCTAACGCATGTTAGGTCTGGGTTAGGTCTAGGATTTGCCCTCATCAGGCTCATACTTTCGCATATTTCTCATACTTCATGGCTAGATCCTGGGCTTTTTCTGGATTGCCTCACGTAGTAAAGTGGTACCACACTGAAACATTCAATGAAACCTGGTTTCGATCAATAATTTAGAGGATAACGCATGTTAGGTCTAGGTTAGGCCTGGGATTTTCACTCATCAGACTCATACTTTCGCATTCTTCACATACTTGTTGAACGGATCCTGGGTTTTTTCTGGTTTGGATCACGTAGTAATGTAGTACCACACTGAAACAGACAATGAAACCTGGTTTCCATCAGTATTTTAGAGGAGAACGCATGTTAGGTCTAGGTAAGGCCTGAGATTTGCTCTCATCAGGCACATTCTTTCGCATAATTCTCAAACTTGATGGCTAGATCCTGGGCTTTTTCTGGATTGCATCACAAAGTAATGTGGTACCACACTGAAACTTTCAATTAAACCAGGTCTTGATAAATATTTTAGAGGATAACGCATCTTAGGTCTGGGTTAGGTCTAAGATTTGCCCTCATCAGGCTCACAGTTTAGCGTTTTTCACATACTTGTTGAACAGATCCTGGGTTTTTTCTGGTTTGGATCACGAAGTAGTGTGGTACCACACTGAAACAGTCCATTAAACCTGGTTTCGCTCAATATTTTAGAGGATAACGCATGTTAGGTCTAGGTTAGGTCTGGGATTTGCTCTCATCAGGCTCATTCTTTCGCATATTTCTCATACTTGATGGCTAGATCCTGGGCTTTTTCTGGATTGCATCACGTAGTAATGTAGTACCACACTGAAACAGTCAATGAAACCTGGTTTCCATCAATATTTTAGAGGACAACGCAAGTTAGGTCTAGGTAAGGCCTGAGATTTTCACTGATCAGACTCATACTTTCGCATTCTTCACATACTTGTTGAACGGATCCTGGGTTTTTTCTGGTTTGGTTCACGTAGTTATGTGGTACCACACTGAAACATTCAATTAAACCTTTTCTTGATAAATATTTTAGAGGATAACGCATGTTAGGTTTGGGTTTGGTCTTGGATTTGCCCTCATCAGGCTCATACTTTCGCATATTTCTCAAACTTGATGGCTAGATCCTGGGCTTTTTCTGGATTGCATCACATAGTAATGTAGTACCACAGTGAAACATTCAATTAAACCTGGTCTTGATAAATATTTCAGAGGATAACTCATGTTAGGTCTGGGTTAGGTCTAGGATTTGCCCTCATCAGGCTCATACTTTCGCATATTTCTCATACTTCATGGCTAGATCCTGGGCTGTTTCTGGATTGTATCACGTAGTAATGTGGTACCACGCTGAAACAGTCGATTAAACCTGGTTTCGATCAATATTTTAGAGGATAACGCAAGTTAAGTCTGGGATAGGTCTTGGATTTGCCCTCATCAGACTCATACTTTCGCGTTTTTCACATACTTGTTGAACAGATCCTGGGCTTTCTCTGGTATGGATCACGAAGTAGTGTGGTACCACACTGAAACAGTCCATTAAACCTGGTTTCGCTCAATATTTTAGAGGATAACGCATGTTAGGTCTAGTTTAGGTCTGGGATTTGCTCTCATCAGGCTCATTCTTTCGCATATTTCTCATACTTGATGCCTAGATCCTGGGCTTTTTCTGGATTGCATCACGTAGTAATGTAGTACCACACTGAAACAGTCAATGAAACCTGGTTTCCATCAATATTTTAGAGGACAACGCAAGTTAGGTCTAGGTAAGGCCTGAGATTTTCACTGATCAGACTCATACTTTCGCATTCTTCACATACTTATTGAACGGATCCTGGGTTTTTTCTGGTTTGGTTCACGTAGTTATGTGGTACCACACTGAAACATTCAATTAAACCTTTTCTTGATAAATATTTTAGAGGATAACGCATGTTAGGTTTGGGTTTGGTCTTGGATTTGCCCTCATCAGGCTCATACTTTCGCATATTTCTCATACTTCATGGCTAGATCCTGGGCTATTTCTGGATTGGATCACGTAGTAATGTGGTACCACACTGAAACAGTCAATTAAACCTGGTTTCGATCAATATTTTAGAGGATAACGCAAGTTAAGTCTGGGATTGGTCTGGGATTTGACCTCATCAGACTCATACTTTCGCACACTTCACATACTCGTTGAACAGATCCTGGGTTATTTACTGGTTTGGATCACATAGTAATGTGGTACCACACTGAAACAGTCGATTAAACCAGGTTTCGATCAATATTTTTGAGGATAACGCATATAAGGTCTAGGTTAGGTCTGGGATTTGCTCTTATCAGGCTCATTCATTCGCATGTTTCTCATACTTGATGGCTAGATCCTGGGCTTTTTCTGGATTGCATCACGTAGTAATGTAGTACCACGCTGAAACAGACAATGAAACCTGGTTTCCATCAATATTTTAGAGGAGAACGCATGTTAGGTCTAGGTAAGGCCTGAGATTTGCTCTCATCAGGCACATTCTTTCGCATATTTCTCAAACTTGATGGCTAGATCCTGGGCTTTTTCTGGATTGCATCACGTAGTAATGTGGTAACACACTGAAACTTTCAATTAAACCAGGTCTTGATAAATATTTTAGAGGCTAACGCATGTTAGGTCTGGGTTAGGTCTAGGATTTGCCCCCATCAGGCTCATACTTTCGCATATTTCTCATACTTCATGGCTAGATCCTGGGCTGTTTCTGGATTGTATCACGTAGTAATGTGGTACCACGCTGAAACAGTCGATTAAACCCGGTTTCGATCAATATTTTAGAGGATAACGCAAGTTAAGTCTGGGATAGGTCTGGGATTTGACCTCATCAGACTCATACTTTCGCATTCTTCACATACTTGTCGAACGGATCCTGGGTTTTTTCTGGCTTGGATCACGTAGTAATGTGGGACCACACTGAAGCAGTCAAGTAAACCTGGTTTCGATCAATATTTTAGAGAATAATTCATGTTAGGTCTAGGTTAGGTCTGGGATTTGCTCTCATCAGGCTCATTCTTCCGCATATTTCTCATACATGTTGAACAGATACTGGGTTTTTTCTGGTTTGGATCACGTAGTAATGTGGGACCACACTGAAACAATCAATTAAACCTGATCTTGATAAATATTTTAGAGGATAACGCATGTTAGGTCTGGGTTAAGTCTAGGATTTGCCCCCATCAGGCTCATACTTTCGCATATTTCTCATACTTCATGGCTAGATCCTGGGCTGTTTCTGGATTGTATCACGTAGTAATGTGGTACCACGCTGAAACAGACAATTAAACCTGGTTTCGATCAATATTTTGGAGGATAACGCAAGTTAGGTCTGGGATAGGTCTAGGATTTGCCCTCATCAGGCTCTTACTTTCGCATATTTCTCATACTTCATGGCTAGATCCTGGGCTATTTCTGGATTGGATCACGTAGTAAAGTGGTACCACACTTAAACATTCAATGAAACCTGGTCTGGATAAATATTTTAGAGGATAATGCATCTTAGGTCTAGGTTAGGTCTGGGATTTTCACTCATCAGACTCATACTTTCGCATTCTTCACATACTTGTTGAACGGATCCAGGGTTTTTTTCTGGTTTGGATCACGTAGTAATGTGGGTCCACAATGAAACAATCAATTAAACCTGGTCTTGATAAATATTTTAGAGGATAACGCATGTTAGGTTTGGGTTAGATCTAGGATTTGCCCTCGTCAGGCTCATACTTTCGCATATTTCTCATACTTCATGGCTAGATCCTGGGCTATTTCTGGATTGGATCACGTAGTAATGTGGTACCACACTGAAACAGTCAATTAAACCTGGTTTCGATCAATATTTTAGAGGATAACGCAAGTTAGGTCTGGGATAGGTCTTGGATTTGCCCTCATCAGGCTCATACTTTCGCGTTTTTCACATACTTGTTGAACAGATCCTGGGTTTTTTCTGGTTTGGGTCACGCAGTAATGTGGTACCACACTGAAACATTCAATTAAACCTGGTCTTGATAAATATTTTAGAGGATAACGCATGTTAGGTCTGGGTTAGGTCTAGGATTTGCCCTCATCTGGCTCATACTTTCGCATATTTCTCATACTTCATGGCTAGATCCTGGGCTGTTCCTGGATTGTATCACGTAGTAATGTGGTACCACGCTGAAACAGTCGATTAAACCTGGTTTCGATCAATATTTTAGAGGATAACACAAGTTAGGTCTGGGATAGGTCTGGGATTTGCCCTCATCAGACTCATACTTTCGCGTTCTTCACATACTTGTTGAACAGATCCTGGGTTTTTTCTGGTTTGGATCACGTAGTAGTGTGGTGCCACACTGAAACATTCAATTAAACCTGGTCTTGATAAATATTTTAGAGGATAACGCATGTTAGGTCTGGGTTAGGTCTAGGATTTGCCCTCATCTGGCTCATACTTTCGCATATTTCTCATACTTCTTGAACGGAACCTGGGTTTTTTCTGGTTTGGATCACGAAGTAGTGTGGTACCACTCTGAAACATTCAATTAAACCAGGTTTCGATCAATATTTTAGACGATAACGCATGTTAGGTCGTGGTTAGGTCTAGGATTTGCCCTCATCAGGCTCATACTTTCGCATATTTCTCATGCTTCATGGCTAGATCCTGGGCTATTTCTGGATTGGATCACGTAGTAAAGTGGTACCACACTGAAACATTCAATGAAACCTGGTCTGGATAAATATTTTAGAGGATAACGCATCTTAGGTCTGGGTTAGGTCTAAGATTTGCCCTCATCAGGCTCACAGTTTAGCGTTTTTCACATACTTGTTGAACAGATCCTGGGTTTTTTCTGGTTTGGATCACGAAGTAGTGTGGCAGCACACTGAAACAGTCCATTAAACCTGGTTTCGCACAATATTTTAGAGGATAACGCATGGTAGGTCTAGGTTAGGTCTAGGATTTGCCCTCATCAGGCTCATACTTTCGCATATTTCTCATACTTGATGGCTAGATCCTGGGCTATTTCTGGATTGGATCACGTAGTAATGTGGTACCACACTGAAACAGTCCATTAAACCTGGTTTCGCTCAATATTTTAGAGGATAACGCATGTAAGGTCTAGGTTAGGTCTGGGATTTGCTCTCATCAGGCTCATTCTTTCGCATATTTCTCATACATGATGGCTAGATCCTGGGCTTTTTCTGGATTGTATCACGTAGTAATGAAGTACAACACTGAAACAGTCAATTAAACCTGGTTTCCATCAATATTTTAGAGGACAACGCATGTTAGGTCTAGGTTAGGCCTGGGAATTGCCCTCATCAGGGTCATACTGTCGCAGTTTTAACATACTTGTTGAACGGATCCTGGGTTTTTTCTGGCTTGGTTCACGTTGTAATGTGGTACCACACTGAAACATTCAATTAAACCTGGTCTTGATAAATATTTTAGAGGATAACGCATGTTAGGTTTCGTTTAGGTCTAGGATTTGCCCTCATCAGGCTCATACTTTCGCATATTTCTCATACTTCATGGCTAGATCCTGAGCTGTTTCTGGATTGTATCACGTAGTAATGTGGTATCACGCTGAAACAGTCGATTAAACCTGGTTTCGATCAATATTTTAGAGGATAACGCAAGTTAAGTCTGGGATAGGTCTGGGATTTGACCTCATCAGACTCATACTTTCGCATTCTTCACATACTTGTCGAACGGATCCTGGGTTTTTTCTGGCTTGGATCACGTAGTAATGTGGGACCACACTGAAGCAGTCAAGTAAACCTGGTTTCGATCAATATTTTAGAGAATAATTCATGTTAGGTCTAGGTTAGGTCTGGGATTTGCTCTCATCAGGCTCATTCTTTCGCATATTTCTCATACATGTTGAACAGATACTGGGTTTTTTCTGGTTTGGATAACATAGTAATGTGGGACCACACTGAAACAATCAATTAAACCTGATCTTGATAAATATTTTAGAGGATAACGTATGTTAGGTCTGGGTTAAGTCTAGGATTTGCTCTCATCAGGCTCATACTTTCGCGTATTTCTCATACTTCATGGCTAGATCCTGGGCTGTTTCTGGATTGTATCACGTAGTAATGTGGTACCACGCTGAATCAGTCAACTAAACCTGGTTTCGATCAACATTTTAGAGGATAACGCAAGTTAGGTCTGGGATCGGTCTAGGATTTGCCCTAATCAGGCTCTTACTTTCGCATATTTCTCATTCTTCATGGCTAGATCCTGGGCTATTTCTGGATTGGATCACGTAGTAAAGTGGTACCACACTGAAACATTCAATGAAACCTGGTCTGGATAAATATTTTACAGGATAACGCATCTTAGGTCTGGGTTAGGTCTAAGATTTGCCCTCATCAGGCTCACAGTTTAGCGTTTTTCACATACTTGTTGAACAGATCCTGGGTTTTTTCTGGTTTGGATCACGTAGTAGTGTCGTACCACACTGAAACAGTCCATTAAACCTGGTTTCGCTCAATATTTTAGAGGATAACGCATGTAAGGTCTAGGTTAGGTCTGGGATTTGCTCTCATCAGGCTCATTCTTTCGCATATTTCTCATACTTGATGGCTAGATCCTGGGTTTTTTCTGGTTTGGATCACGTAGTAATGTGGTACCACACTGAAACAGTCGTTTGAACCTGGTTTCGATCAATATTTTAGAGGATAACGCAAGTTAAGTCTGGGATTGGTCTGGGATTTGACCTCATCAGACTCATACTTTCGCACACTTCACATACTCGTTGAACAGATCCTGGGTTATTTACTGGTTTGGATCACATAGTAATGTGGTACCACACTGAAACAGTCGATTAAACCAGGTTTCGATCAATATTTTTGAGGATAACGCATATAAGGTCTAGGTTAGGTCTGGGATTTGCTCTTATCAGGCTCATTCATTCGCATATTTCTCATACTTGATGGCTAGATCCTGGGCTTTTTCTGGATTGCATCACGTAGTAATGTGGTACCACACTGAAACTTTCTATTAAACCAGGTCTTGATAAATATTTTAGAGGCTAACGCATGTTAGGTCTGGGTTAGGTCTAGGATTTGCCCTCATCAGGCTCATACTTTCGCATATTTCTCATACTTCATGGCTAGATCCTGGGCTTTTTCTGGATTGCCTCACGTAGTAAAGTGGTACCACACTGAAACATTCAATGAAACCTGGTTTCGATCAATAATTTAGAGGATAACGCATGTTAGGTCTAGGTTAGGCCTGGGATTTTCACTCATCAGACTCATACTTTCGCATTCTTCACATACTTGTTGAACGGATCCTGGGTTTTTTCTGGTTTGGATCACGTAGTAATGTAGTACCACACTGAAACAGACAATGAAACCTGGTTTCCATCAGTATTTTAGAGGAGAACGCATGTTAGGTCTAGGTAAGGCCTGAGATTTGCTCTCATCAGGCACATTCTTTCGCATAATTCTCAAACTTGATGGCTAGATCCTGGGCTTTTTCTGGATTGCATCACAAAGTAATGTGGTACCACACTGAAACTTTCAATTAAACCAGGTCTTGATAAATATTTTAGAGGATAACGCATCTTAGGTCTGGGTTAGGTCTAAGATTTGCCCTCATCAGGCTCACAGTTTAGCGTTTTTCACATACTTGTTGAACAGATCCTGGGTTTTTTCTGGTTTGGATCACGAAGTAGTGTGGTACCACACTGAAACAGTCCATTAAACCTGGTTTCGCTCAATATTTTAGAGGATAACGCATGTTAGGTCTAGGTTAGGTCTGGGATTTGCTCTCATCAGGCTCATTCTTTCGCATATTTCTCATACTTGATGGCTAGATCCTGGGCTTTTTCTGGATTGCATCACGTAGTAATGTAGTACCACACTGAAACAGTCAATGAAACCTGGTTTCCATCAATATTTTAGAGGACAACGCAAGTTAGGTCTAGGTAAGGCCTGAGATTTTCACTGATCAGACTCATACTTTCGCATTCTTCACATACTTGTTGAACGGATCCTGGGTTTTTTCTGGTTTGGTTCACGTAGTTATGTGGTACCACACTGAAACATTCAATTAAACCTTTTCTTGATAAATATTTTAGAGGATAACGCATGTTAGGTTTGGGTTTGGTCTTGGATTTGCCCTCATCAGGCTCATACTTTCGCATATTTCTCAAACTTGATGGCTAGATCCTGGGCTTTTTCTGGATTGCATCACATAGTAATGTAGTACCACAGTGAAACATTCAATTAAACCTGGTCTTGATAAATATTTCAGAGGATAACTCATGTTAGGTCTGGGTTAGGTCTAGGATTTGCCCTCATCAGGCTCATACTTTCGCATATTTCTCATACTTCATGGCTAGATCCTGGGCTGTTTCTGGATTGTATCACGTAGTAATGTGGTACCACGCTGAAACAGTCGATTAAACCTGGTTTCGATCAATATTTTAGAGGATAACGCAAGTTAAGTCTGGGATAGGTCTTGGATTTGCCCTCATCAGACTCATACTTTCGCGTTTTTCACATACTTGTTGAACAGATCCTGGGCTTTCTCTGGTATGGATCACGAAGTAGTGTGGTACCACACTGAAACAGTCCATTAAACCTGGTTTCGCTCAATATTTTAGAGGATAACGCATGTTAGGTCTAGTTTAGGTCTGGGATTTGCTCTCATCAGGCTCATTCTTTCGCATATTTCTCATACTTGATGCCTAGATCCTGGGCTTTTTCTGGATTGCATCACGTAGTAATGTAGTACCACACTGAAACAGTCAATGAAACCTGGTTTCCATCAATATTTTAGAGGACAACGCAAGTTAGGTCTAGGTAAGGCCTGAGATTTTCACTGATCAGACTCATACTTTCGCATTCTTCACATACTTATTGAACGGATCCTGGGTTTTTTCTGGTTTGGTTCACGTAGTTATGTGGTACCACACTGAAACATTCAATTAAACCTTTTCTTGATAAATATTTTAGAGGATAACGCATGTTAGGTTTGGGTTTGGTCTTGGATTTGCCCTCATCAGGCTCATACTTTCGCATATTTCTCATACTTCATGGCTAGATCCTGGGCTATTTCTGGATTGGATCACGTAGTAATGTGGTACCACACTGAAACAGTCAATTAAATCTGGTTTTGATCAATATTTTAGAGAATAATTCATGTTAGGTCTAGGTTAGGCCTGGGATTTACCCTCATCAGGGTGATACTGTCGCAGTTTTAACAAACTTGTTGAACGGATCCTGGGTTTTTTCTGGTTTGGTTCACGTAGTAATGTGGTACCACACTGAAACTTTCAATTAAACCTGGTCTTGATAAATATTTTAGAGGATAACGCAAGTTAGGTCTGGGATAGGTCTAGGACTTGCCCTCATCAGGCTCTTACTTTCGCATATTTCTCATACTTCATGCCTAGATCCTGGGCTATTTCTGGATTGGATCACGTTGTAAAGTGGTACCACACTGAAACATTCAATGAAACCTGGTCTGGATAAATATTTTAGAGGATAACGCATGTTAGGTCTGGGTTAGGTCTAGGATTTGCCCTCATCAGGCTCATTCTTTCGCATATTTCTCATACTTGATGGCTAGATCCTGGGCTTTTTCTGGATTGCATCACGTAGTAATGAAGTAGAACACTGAAACAGTCAATTGAACATGGTTTCGATCAATATTTTAGAGAATAAATCATGTTTGGTCTAGGTTAGGTCTGGGATTTGCTCTCATCAGGCTCATTCTTTCGCATATTTCTCATACTTGATGGCTAGATCCTGGGCTTTTTCTGGATCGCATCACGTAGTAATGTGGGACCACACTGAAACAATCAATTAAACCTGGTCTTGATAAATATTTTAGAGGATAACGCATTTTAGGTCTGATTAGGTCTAGGATTTGCCCTCATCAGGCTCATACGTTCGCATATTTCTCATACTTCATGGCTAGATCCTGGGCTGTTTCTGGATTGTATCACGTAGTAATGTGGTACGACGCTGAAACAGTCAATTAAACCTGATTTCGATCAATATTTTAGAGAATAATTCATGTTTGGTCTAGGTTAGGTCTGGGATTTGCTCTCATCAGGCTCATTCTTTCGCATATTTCTCATACTTGATAGCTAGATCCTGGGCTTTTTCTGGATCGCATCACGTAGTAATGAAGTACATCACTGAAACAGTCAATTAAACCTGGTTTCCATCAATATTTTAGAGGACAACGCAAGTTAGGTCTAGGTAAGGCCTGAGATTTTCACTCATCAGACTCATACATTCGCATTCTTCACATACTTGTTGAACGGACCCTGGGTTTTTTCTGGTTTGGATCACGTAGTAATGTGGGACCACACTGAAACAGTTCATTAAACCTGGTTTCGCTCAATATTTTAGAGGATAACGCATGTTAGGTCTGGGATAGGTCTGGGATTTGCCCTCAACAGGCTCATACTTTCGCGTTTTTCACATATTTGTTGAACAGATCATGGGTTTTTTCTGGTTTGGGTCACGTAGTAGTGTGATACCACACTGAAACAGTCGATTAAACCTGGTTTCGATCAATATTTTAGAGGATAACGCATGTTAGGTCTAGGTTAGCCCTGGGATTCTCACTCATCATGCTCATACTTTCGCATTCTTCACATACTTGTTGAACTGATCCTGGGTGTTTTCTGGTTTGGGTCACGTAGTAATGTGGTACCACACTGAAACAGTCGATTAAACCTGGTTTCGATCAATATTTTAGAGGATAACGCATGTTAAGTCTGGGATTGTTCTGGGATTTGACCTCATCAGACTCATACTTTCGCACACTTCACATACTCATTGAACAGATCCTGGGTTATTTTCTGGTTTGGATCACATAGTAATGTGGTACCACATTGAAACAGTCGATTAAACCAGGTTTCGATCAATATTTTTGAGGATAACGCATGTTAGGTCTAGGTTAGGCCCGGGATTTTCACTCATCAGACTCATACTTTCGCATTCTTCACATACTTGTTGAACGGATCCTGGGTTTTTTCTGGTCTGGATCACGTAGTAATGTGGGACCACACTGAAACTGTCAATTAAACCTGGTTTCGATCAATATTTTAGAGAACAATTCATGTTAGGCCTAGGTTAGGTCTGGGATTTGCTCTCATCAGGCTCATTCTCTCGCATATTTCTCGTACTAGATGGCTAGATCCTGGGCTTTTTCTGGATTGCATCACGTAGTAATGAAGTACCACACTGAAACAGTCGATTAAACCTGGTTTCCATCAATATCTTAGAGAACATCGCAAGTTAGGTCTGGGATATGTCTGGGATTTGCCCTCATCAGGCTCATACTTTCGCGTTTTTCACATACTTGTTGAACAGATCCTGGGTTTTTTCTGGTTTGGATCACGTAGTAGTGTGGTACCACACTGAAACAGTCTATTAAACCTGGTTTCGATCAATATTTTAGAGGATAACGCAAGTTAGGTCTAGGTTAGGTCTGGGATATGCCCACATCAGACTCAAACTTTCGCACAATTCACATACTCGTTGAACAGGTCCTGGGTTATTTTCTGGTTTGAATCACATAGTAATGTGGTACCACACTGAAACAGTCGATTAAACCAGGTTTCGATCAATATTTTAGAGGATAACTCATGTTAAGTCTGGGATTGTTCTGGGATTTGACCTCATCAGACTCATACTTTCGCACACTTCACATACTCATTGAACGGATCCTGGGTTTTTTCTGGTTTGGATCACGTAGTAGTGTGGTACCACACTGAAACAGTCCATTAAACCTGGTTGCGATCAATATTTTAGAGGATAATGCATGTTAGGTCTGGGTTAGGTCTAGTATTTGCCCTCATCAGGCTCATACTTTCGCATATTTCTCATACTTCATGGCTAGATCCTGGGCTATTTCTGGATTGGATCTCGTAGTAAAGTGGTACCACACTGAAACATTCAATGAAACCTCGTCTGGATAAATATTTTAGAGGATAACGCATGTTAGGTCTGGGATAGGTCTGGGATTTGCCCTCATCAGGCTTATACTTTCGCGTTTTTCACATACTTGTTGAACAGATCCTGGGTTTTTTCTGGTTTGGATCACGTAGTAATGTGGTACCACGCTGAAACAGTCGATTAAACCTGGTTTCGATCGACATTTTAGAGGATAACGCAAGTTAAGTCTGGGATAGGTCTGGAATTTGACCTCATCAGACTCATACTTTCGCGTTTTTCACATACTTGTTGAACTGATCCTGGGTATTTTCTGGTTTGGATCACGTAGTAATGTGGGACCACACTGAAACAGTCAATTAAACCTGGTTGCGATCAATATTTTAGAGGATAACGCATGTTAGGTCTGGATTAGGTCTAGGATTTGCCCTCATCAGGCTCATTCTTTCGCATATTTCTCAAACTTGATGGCTAGATCCCGGGCTTTTTCTGGATTCCATAACGTAGTAATGAAGTACAACACTGAAACAGTCAATTAAACCTCGTTTCCATCAATATTTTAGAGGACAACGCAAGTTAGGTCTGGGATAGATCTGGGATTCGCCCTAATCAGGCTCATACTTTCGCGTTTTTCACATACTTGTTGAACAGATCCTGGGTTTTTTCTGGTTTGGATCACGTAGTAATGTGGGTCCACAATGAAACAATCAATTAAACCTGGTCTTGATAAATATTTTAGAGGATAACGCATGTTAGGTTTGGGTTAGGTCTAGGATTTGCCCTCGTCAGGCTCATACTTTCGCATATTTCTCATACTTCATGGCTAGATCCTGGGCTATTTCTGGATTGGATCACGTAGTAATGTGGTACCAAACTGAAACAGTCAATTAAACCTGGTTTCGATCAATATTTTAGAGGATAACGCAAGTTAGGTCTGGGATAGGTCTGGGATTTGCCACCATCAGGCTCATACTTTCGCATATTTCTCATACTTCATGGCTAGATCCTGGGCTGTTTCTGGATTGTATCACGTAGTAATGTGGTACCACGCTGAAACAGACAATTAAACCTCGTTTCGATCAATATTTTGGAGGATAACGCAAGTTAGGTCTGGGATAGGTCTAGGATTTGCCCTCATCAGGCTCTTACTTTCGCATATTTCTCATACTTCATGGCTAGATCCTGGGCTATTTCTGGATTGGATCACGTAGTAATGTGGTACCAAACTGAAACAGTCAATTAAACCTGGTTTCGATCAATATTTTAGAGGATAACGCAAGTTAGGTCTGGGATAGGTCTGGGATTTGCCCCCATCAGGCTCATACTTTCGCATATTTCTCATACTTCATGGCTAGATCCTGGGCTGTTTCTGGATTGTATCACGTAGTAATGTGGTACCACGGTGAAACAGACAATTAAACCTGGTTTCGATCAATATTTTGGAGGATAACGCAAGTTAGGTCTGGGATAGGTCTAGGATTTGCCCTCATCAGGCTCTTACTTTCGCATATTTCTCATACTTCATGGATAGATCCTGGGCTATTTCTGGATTGGATCACGTAGTAAAGTGGTACCACACTGAAACATTCAATGAAACCTGGTCTGGATAAATATTTTAGAGGATAACGCATCTTAGGTCTGGGTTAGGTCTAAGATTTGCCCTCATCAGGCTCACAGTTTAGCGTTTTTCACATACTTGTTGAACAGATCCTGGGTTTTTTCTGGTCTGGATCACGTAGTAGTGTGGTACCACACTGAAACAGTCCATTAAACCTGGTTTCGCTCAATATTTTAGAGGATAACGCATGTAAGGTCTAGGTTAGGTCTGGGATTTGCTCTCATCAGGCTCATTCTTTCGCATATTTCTCATACTTGATGGCTAGATCCTGGGTTTTTTCTGGTTTGGATCACGTAGTAATGTGGTACCACACTGAAACAGTCGATTAAACCTGGTTTCGATCAATATTTTAGAGGATAACACAAGTTAAGTCTGGGATTGGTCTGGGATTTGACCTCATCAGACTCATACTTTCGCACACTTCACATACTCGTTGAACAGATCCTGGGTTATTTTCTGGTTTGGATCACATAGTAATGTGGTACCACACTGAAACAGTCGATTAAACCAGGTTTCGATCAATATTTTTGAGGATAACGCATATAAGGTCTAGGTTAGGTCTGGGATTTGCTCTTATCAGGCACATTCATTCGCATGTTTCTCATACTTGATGGCTAGATCCTGGGCTTTTTCTGGATTGCATCACGTAGTAATGTAGTACCACACTGAAACAGACAATGAAACCTGGTTTCCATCAATATTTTAGAGGAGAACGCATGTTAGGTCTAGGTAAGGCCTGAGATTTGCTCTCATCAGGCACATTCTTTCGCATATTTCTCAAACTTGATGGCTAGATCCTGGGCTTTTTCTGGATTGCATCACGTAGTAATGTGGTACCACACTGAAACTTTCAATTAAACCAGGTCTTGATAAATATTTTAGAGGCTAACGCATGTTAGGTCTGGGTTAGGTCTAGGGTTTGCCCCCATCAGGCTCATACTTTCGCATATTTCTCATACTTCATGGCTAGATCCTGGGCTGTTTCTGGATTGTATCACGTAGTAATGTGGTACCACGCTGAAACAGTCGATTAAACCTGGTTTCGATCAATATTTTAGAGGATAACGCAAGTTAAGTCTGGGGTTAGGTCTGGGATTTGACCTCATCAGACTCATACTTTCGCATTCTTCACATACTTGTCGAACGGATCCTGGGTTTTTTCTGGCTTGGATCACGTAGTAATGTGGGACCACACTGAAGCAGTCAAGTAAACCTGGTTTCGATCAATATTTTAGAGAATAATTCATGTTAGGTCTAGGTTAGGTCTGGGATTTGCTGTCATCAGGCTCATTCTTCCGCATATTTCTCATACATGTTGAACAGATACTGGGTTTTTTCTGGTTTGGATCACGTAGTAATGTGGGACCACACTGAAACAATCAATTAAACCTGATCTTTATAAATATTTTAGAGGATAACGCATGTTAGGTCTGGGTTAAGTCTAGGATTTGCCCCCATCAGGCTCATACTTTCGCATTCTTCACATACTTCTTGAACGGATCCTGGGTTTTTTCTGGTTTGGATCACGTAGTAGTGTGGTACCACACTGAAACAGTCCATTAAACCTGGTTGCGATCAATATTTTAGAGGATAACGCATGTTAGGTCTGGGTTAGGTCTAGTATTTGCCCTCATCAGGCTCATACTTTCGCGTTTTTCACAAACTTGTTGAACAGATCCTGGGTCTTTTCTGGTTTGCATCACATAGTAATGTGGTACCACTCTGAAACATTCAATTAAACCAGGTTTCGATCAATATTTTAGACGATAACGCATGTTAGGTCGCGGTTAGGTCTAGGATTTGCCCTCATCAGGCTCATACGTTCGCATATTTCTCATACTTCATGGCTAGATCCTGGGCTATTTCTGGATTGGATCACGTAGTAAAGTGGTACCACACTGAAACATTCAATGAAACCTGGTCTGGATAAATATTTTAGAGGATAACGCATCTTAGGTCTGGGTTAGGTCTAAGATTTGCCCTCATCAGGCTCACAGTTTAGCGTTTTTCACATACTTGTTGAACAGATCCTGGGTTTTTTCTGGTTTGGATCACGAAGTAGTGTGGCACCACACTGAAACAGTCCATTAAACCCGGTTTCGCTCAATATTTTAGAGGATAACGCATGGTAGGTCTAGGTTAGGTCTAGGATTTGCCCTCATCAGGCTCATACTTTCGCATATTTCTCATACTTCATGGCTAGTTCCTGGGCTATTTCTGGATTGGATCACGTAGTAATGTGGTACCACACTGAAACAGTCCATTAAACCTGGTTTCGCTCAATATTTTAGAGGATAACGCATGTAAGGTCTGGGTTAGGTCTGGGATTTGCTCTCATCAGGCTCATTCTTTCGCATATTTCTCATACATGATGGCTAGATCCTGGGCTTTTTCTGGATTGTATCACGTAGTAATGAAGTACAACACTGAAACAGTCAATTAAACCTGGTTTCCATCAATATTTTAGAGGACAACGCATGTCAGGTCTAGGTTAGGCCTGGGAATTGCCCTCATCAGGGTCATACTGTCGCAGTTTTAACATACTTGTTGAACGGATCCTGGGTTTTTTCTGGTTTGGTTCACGTAGTAATGTGGTACCACACTGAAACATTCAATTAAACCTGGTCTTGATAAATATTTTAGAGGATAACGCTTGTTAGGTTTCGGTTGGGTCTAGGATTTGCCCTCATCAGGCTCATACTTTCGCATATTTCTCATACTTCATGGCTAGATCCTGAGCTGTTTCTGGATTGTATCACGTAGTAATGTGGTATCACGCTGAAACAGTCGATTAAATCTGGTTTCGATCAATATTTTAGAGGATAACGCAAGTTAAGTCTGGGATAGGTCTGGGATTTGACCTCATCAGACTCATACTTTCGCATTCTTCACATACTTGTCGAACGGATCCTGGGTTTTTTCTGGCTTGGATCACGTAGTAATGTGGGACCACACTGAAGCAGTCAAGTAAACCTGGTTTCGATCAATATTTTAGAGAATAATTCATGTTAGGTCTAGGTTAGGTCTGGGATTTGCTCTTATCAGGCTCATTCATTCGCATATTTCTCATACTTGATGGCTAGATCCTGGGCTTTTTCTGGATTGCATCACGTAGTAATGTAGTACCACACTGAAACAGACAATGAAACCTGGTTTCCATCAATATTTTAGAGGAGAACGCATGTTAGGTCTAGGTAAGGCCTGAGATTTGCTCTCATCAGGCACATTCTTTCACATATCTCTCAAACTTGATGGCTAGATCCTGGGCTTTTTCTGGATTGCATCACGTAGTAATGTGGTACCACACTGAAACGTTCAATTAAACCAGGTCTTGATAAATATTTTAGAGGCTAACGCATGTTAGGTCTGTGTTAGGTCTAGGATTTGCCCTCATCAGGCTCATACTTTCGCATATTTCTCATACTTCATGGCTAGATCCTGGGCTTTTTCTGGATTGCCTCACGTAGTAAAGTGGTACCACACTGAAACATTCAATGAAACCTGGTTTCGATCAATATTTTAGAGGATAACGCATGTTAGGTCTAGGTTAGGCCTGGGATTTTCACTCATCAGACTCATACTTTCGCATTCTTCACATACTTGTTGAACGGATCCTGGGTTTTTTCTGGTTTGGATCACGTAGTAATGTAGTACCACACTGAAACAGACAATGAAACCTGGTTTCCATCAGTATTTTAGAGGAGAACGCATGTTAGGTCTAGGTAAGGCCTGAGATTTGCTCTCATCAGGCACATTCTTTCGCATAATTCTCAAACTTGATGGCTAGATCCTGGGCTTTTTCTGGATTGCATCACGTAGTAATGTGGTACCACACTGAAACATTCAATTAAACCAGGTCTTGATAAATATTTTAGAGGATAACGCATGTAAGGTCTGGGTTAGGTCTGGGATTTGCTCTCATCAGGCTCATTCTTTCGCATATTTCTCATACATGATGGCTAGATCCTGGGCTTTTTCTGGATTGTATCACGTAGTAATGAAGTACAACACTGAAACAGTCAATTAAACCTGGTTTCCATCAATATTTTAGAGGACAACGCATGTTAGGTCTAGGTTAGGCCTGGGAATTGCCCTCATCAGGGTCATACTGTCGCAGTTTTAACATACTTGTTGAACGGATCCTGGGTTTTTTCTGGTTTGGTTCACGTAGTAATGTGGTACCACACTGAAACATTCAATTAAACCTGGTCTTGATAAATATTTTAGAGTATAACGTTTGTTAGGTTTCGGTTGGGTCTAGGATTTGCCCTCATCAGGCTCATACTTTCGCATATTTCTCATACTTCATGGCTAGATCCTGAGCTGTTTCTGGATTGTATCATGTAGTAATGTGGTATCACGCTGAAACAGTCGATTAAATCTGGTTTCGATCAATATTTTAGAGGATAACGCAAGTTAAGTCTGGGATAGGTCTGGGATTTGACCTCATCAGACTCATACTTTCGCATTCTTCACATACTTGTCGAACGGATCCTGGGTTTTTTCTGGCTTGGATCACGTAGTAATGTGGGACCACACTGAAGCAGTCAAGTAAACCTGGTTTCGATCAATATTTTAGAGAATAATTCATGTTAGGTCTAGGTTAGGTCTGGGATTTGCTCTTATCAGGCTCATTCATTCGCATATTTCTCATACTTGATGGCTAGATCCTGGGCTTTTTCTGGATTGCATCACGTAGTAATGTAGTACCACACTGAAACAGACAATGAAACCTGGTTTCCATCAATATTTTAGAGGAGAACGCATGTTAGGTCTAGGTAAGGCCTGAGATTTGCTCTCATCAGGCACATTCTTTCACATATTTCTCAAACTTGATGGCTAGATCCTGGGCTTTTTCTGGATTGCATCACGTAGTAATGTTGTACCACACTGAAACGTTCAATTAAACCAGGTCTTGATAAATATTTTAGAGGCTAACGCATGTTAGGTCTGGGTTAGGTCTAGGATTTGCCCTCATCAGGCTCATACTTTCGCATATTTCTCATACTTCATGGCTAGATCCTGGGCTTTTTCTGGATTGCCTCACGTAGTAAATTGGTACCACACTGAAACATTCAATGAAACCTGGTTTCGATCAATATTTTAGAGGATAACGCATGTTAGGTCTAGGTTAGGCCTGGGATTTTCACTCATCAGACTCATACTTTCGCATTCTTCACATACTTGTTGAACGGATCCTGGGTTTTTTCTGGTTTGGATCACGTAGTAATGTAGTACCACACTGAAACAGACAATGAAACATGGTTTCCATCAGTATTTTAGAGGAGAACGCATGTTAGGTCTAGGTAAGGCCTGAGATTTGCTCTCATCAGGCACATTCTTTCGCATAATTCTCAAACTTGATGGCTAGATCCTGGGCTTTTTCTGGATTGCATCACGTAGTAATGTGGTACCACAGTGAAACATTCAATTAAACCAGGTCTTGATAAATATTTTAGAGGATAACGCATCTTAGGTCTGGGTTAGGTCTAGGATTTGCACTCATCAGGCTCATACTTTCGCATATTTCTCATACTTCATGGCTAGATCCTGGGCTTTTTCTGGATTGCATCACGTAGTAATGAAGTACAACACTGAAACAGTCAATTGAACCTGGTCTCCATCAATATCTTAGAGGACAACGCAAGTTAGGTCTGGGATAGGTCTTGGATTTGCCCTCATCAGGCTCATACTTTCGCATATTTCTCATACTTCATGGCTAGATCCTGGGCTATTTGTGGATTGGATCACGTTGTAAAGTGGTACCACACTGAAACAGTCCATTAAACCTGGTTTCGCTCAATATTTTAGAGGATAACGCATGTTAGGTCTAGGTTAGGTCTGGGATTTGCTCTCATCAGGCTCATTCTTTCGCATATTTCTCATACTTGATGGCTAGATCCTGGGCTTTTTCTGGATTGCATCACGTAGTAATGTAGTACCACACGGAAACAGTCAATTAAACCTGGTTTCCATCAATATTTTAGAGGACAACGCATGTTAGGTCTAGGTTAGGCCTGGGATTTACCCTCATCAGGGTGATACGGTCGCAGTTTTAACATACTTGTTGAACGGATCCTGGGTTTTTTCTGGTTTGGTTCACGTAGTAATGTGGTACCACACTGAAACTTTCAATTAAACCTGGTCTTGATAAATATTTTAGAGGATAACGCAAGTTAGGTCTGGGATAGGTCTAGGATTTGCCCTCATCAGGCTCTTACTTTCGCATATTTCTCATACTTCATGCCTAGATCCTGGGCTATTTCTGGATTGGATCACGTAGTAAAGTGGTACCACACTGAAACATTCGATGAAACCTGGTCTGGATAAATATTTTAGAGGATAACGCATCTTAGATCTGGGTTAGGTCTAAGATTTGCCCTCGTCAGGCTCACAGTTTAGCGTTTTTCACATACTTCTAAAACAGATCCTGGGCTTTCTCTGGTTTGGATCACGAAGTAGTGTGGTACCACACTGAAACAGTCAATGAAACCTGGTTTCCATCAATATTTTAGAGGACAACGCAAGTTAGGTCTAGGTAAGGCCTGAGATTTTCACTGATCAGACTCATACTTTCGCATTCTTCACATACTTGTTGAACGGATCCTGGGTTTTTTCTGGTTTGGTTCACGTAGTTATGTGGTACCACACTGAAACATTCAATTAAACCTTTTCTTGATAAATATTTTAGAGGATAACGCATGTTAGGTTTGGGTTTGGTCTTGGATTTGCCCTCATCAGGCTCATACTTTCGCATATTTCTCAAACTTGATGGCTAGATCCTGGGCTTTTTCTGGATTGCATCACATAGTAATGTAGTACCACAGTGAAACATTCAATTAAACCTGGTCTTGATAAATATTTCAGAGGATAACTCATGTTAGGTCTGGGTTAGGTCTAGGATTTGCCCTAATCAGGCTCATACTTTCGCATATTTCTTATACTTCATGGCTAGATCCTGGGCTGTTTCTGGATTGTATCACGTAGTAATGTGGTACCACGCTGAAACAGTCGATTAAACCTGGTTTCGATCAATATTTTAGAGGATCACGCAAGTTAGGTGTGGGATAGGTCTAGGATTTGCCCTCATCAGGCTCTTACTTTCGCATATTTCTCATACTTCATGGCTAGATCCTGGGCTTTTTCTGGATTGCATCACGTAGTATTGAAGTACAACACTGAAACAGTCAATTAAACCTGGTTTCCATCAATATTTTAGAGGACAACGCATGTCAGGTCTAGGTTAGGCCTGGGATTTGCCCTCATCAGGCTCATACTTTCGCATATTTCTCATACTTGATGGCTAGATCCTGGGCTTTTTCTGGATTGCATCACGTAGTAATGAAGTACAACACTGAAACAGTCAATTGAACATGGTTTCGATCAATATTTTAGAGAATAATTCATGTTTGGTCTAGGTTAGGTCTGGGATTTGCTCTCATCAGGCTCATTCTTTCGCATATTTCTCATACTTGATGGCTGGATCCTGGGCTTTTTCTGGATCGCATCACGTAGTAATGTGGTACCACGCTGAAACAGTCGATTAAACCTGGTTTCGATCAATATTTTAGAGGATAACGCAAGTTAAGTCTGGGATAGGTCTTGGATTTGCCCTCATCAGACTCATACTGTCGCAGTTTTAACATACTTGTTGAACGGATCCTGGGTTTTTTCTGGTTTGGATCACGTAGTAGTGTGGTACCACACTGAAACAGTCCATTAAACCTGGTTGCGATCAATATTTTAGAGGATAACGCATGCTAGGTCTGGGTTAGGTCTAGTATTTGCCCTCATCAGGCTCATACTTTCGCATATTTCTCATACTTCATGGCTAGATCCTGGGCTATTTCTGGATTGGATCTCGTAGTAAAGTGGTACCACACTGAAACATTCAATGAAACCTGGTCTGGATAAATATTTTAGAGGATCACGCATGTTAGGTCTGGGATAGGTCTGGGATTTGCCCTCATCAGGCTTATACTTTCGCGTTTTTCACATACTTGTTGAACAGATCCTGGGTTTTTTCTGGTTTGGATCACGTAGTAATGTGGTACCACGCTGAAACAGTCGATTAAACCTGGTTTCGATCAATATTTTAGAGGATAACGCAAGTTAGATAGGTCTGGAATTTGACCTCATCAGACTCATACTTTCGCGTTTTTCACATACTTGTTGAACTGATCCTGGGTATTTTCTGGTTTGGATTACGTAGTAATGTGGGACCACACTGAAACAGTCAATTAAACCTGGTTGCGATCAATATTTTAGAGGATAACGCATGTTAGGTCTGGATTAGGTCTAGGATTTGCCCTCATCAGGCTCATTCTTTCGCATATTTCTCAAACTTGATGGCTAGATCCTGGGCTTTTTCTGGATTGTATCACGTAGTAATGTGGTACCACGCTGAAACAGTCAGTTAAACCTGGTTTCGATCAATATTTTAGAGAATAATTCATGTTAGGTCTAGGTTAGGTCTGGGATTTGCTCTTATCAGGCTCATTCTTTCGCATATTTCTCATACTTGATGGCTAGATCCCGGGCTTTTTCTGGATTGCATAACGTAGTAATGAAGTACAACACTGAAACAGTCAATTAAACCTGGTTTCCATCAATATTTTAGAGGACAACGCAAGTTAGGTCTGGGATAGATCTGGGATTCGCCCTAATCAGGCTCATACTTTCGCGTTTTTCACATACTTGTTGAACAGATCCTGGGTTTTTTCTGGTTTGGATCACGTAGTAATGTGGTACCACACTGAAGCAGTCGATTAAACCTGGTTTCGATCAATATTTTAGAGGATAACGCATGTTAGGTCTGGGATACGTCTGGGATTTGACCTCGTCAGACTCATACTTTCGCACCCTTCACATACTCGTTGATCAGATCCTGGGTTATTTTCTGGTTTGGATCACATAGTAATATGGTACCACACTGAAACAGTCGATTAAACCAGGTTTCGGTCAATATTTTTGAGGATAACGCATGTTAGGTCTAGATTAGGCCTGGGATTTTCACTCATCAGACTCATACTTTCGCATTCTTCACATACTTGTTGAACGGATCCTGGGTTTTTTCTGGTTTGGATCACGTAGTAATGTGGGTCCACAATGAAACAATCAATTAAACCTGGTCTTGATAAATATTTTAGAGGATAACGCATGTTAGGTTTGGGTTAGGTCTAGGATTTGCCCTCGTCAGGCTCATACTTTCGCATATTTCTCATACTTCATGGCTAGATCCTGGGCTGTTTCTGGATTGTATCACGTAGTAATGTGGTACCACGCTGAAACAGTCGATTAAACCTGGTTTCGATCAATATTTTAGAGGATAACGCAAGTTAAGTCTGGGATAGGTCTGGGATTTGCCACCATCAGGCTCATACTTTCGCATATTTCTCATACTTCATGGCTAGATCCTGGGCTGTTTCTGGATTGTATCACGTAGTAATGTGGTACCACGCTGAAACAGACAATTAAACCTGGTTTCGATCAATATTTTGGAGGATAACGCAAGTTAGGTCTGGGATAGGTCTAGGATTTGCCCTCATCAGGCTCTTACTTTCACATATTTCTCATACTTCATGGCTAGATCCTGGGCTATTTCTGGATTGGATCACGTAGTAAAGTGGTACCACAGTGAAACATTCAATGAAACCTGGTCTGGATAAATATTTTAGAGGATAATGCATCTTAGGTCTAGGTTAGGTCTAGGATTTTCACTCATCAGACTCATACTTTCGCATTCTTCACATACTTGTTGAACGGATCCTGGGTTTTTTCTGGTTTGGATCACGTAGTAATGTGGGTCCACAATGAAACAATCAATTAAACCTGGTCTTGATAAATATTTTAGGGGATAACGCATGTTAGGTTTGGGTTAGGTCTAGGATTTGCCCTCGTCAGGCTCATACATTCGCATATTTCTCATACTTCATGGTTAGATCCTGGGCTATTTCTGGATTGGATCACGTAGTAATGTGGTACCAAACTGAAACAGTCAATTAAACCTGGTTTCGATCAATATTTTAGAGGATAACGCAAGTTAGGTCTGGGATAGGTCTGGGATTTGCCACCATCAGGCTCATACTTTCGCATATTTCTCATACTTCATGGCTAGATCCTGGGCTGTTTCTGGATTGTATCACGTAGTAATGTGGTACCACGCTGAAACAGACAATTAAACCTGGTTTCGATCAATATTTTGGAGGATAACGCAAGTTAGGTCTGGGATAGGTCTAGGATTTGCCCTCATCAGGCTCTTACTTTCGCATATTTCTCATACTTCATGGCTAGATCCTGGGCTATTTCTGGATTGGATCACGTAGTAATGTGGTACCAAACTGAAACAGTCAATTAAACCTGGTTTCGATCAATATTTTAGAGGATAACGCAAGTTAGGTCTGGGATAGGTCTGGGATTTGCCCCCATCAGGCTCATACTTTCGCATATTTCTCATACTTCATGGCTAGATCCTGGGCTGATTCTGGATTGTATCACGTAGTAATGTGGTACCACGCTGAAACAGACAATTAAACCTGGTTTCGATCAATATTTTGGAGGATAACGCAAGTTAGGTCTGGGATAGGTCTAGGATTTGCCCTCATCAGGCTCTTACTTTCGCATATTTCTCATACTTCATGGCTAGATCCTGGGCTATTTCTGGATTGGATCACGTAGTAAAGTGGTACCACACTGAAACATTCAATGAAACCTGGTCTGGATAAATATTTTAGAGGATAATGCATCTTAGGTCTAGGTTAGGTCTAGGATTTTCACTCATCAGACTCATACTTTCGCATTCTTCACATACTTGTTGAACGGATCCTGGGTTTTTTTCTGGTTTGGATCACGTAGTAATGTGGGTCCACAATGAAACAATCAATTAAACCTGGTCTTGATAAATATATTAGAGGATAACGCATGTTAGGTTTGGGTTAGATCTAGGATTTGCCCTCATCTGGCTCATACTTTTGCATATTTCTCATACTTCATGGCTAGATCCTGGGCTGTTCCTGGATTGTATCACGTAGTAATGTGGAACCACGCTGAAACAGTCGATTAAACCTGGTTTCGATCAATATTTTAGAGGATAACACAAGTTAGGTCTGGGATAGGTCTGGGATTTGCCCTCATCAGGCTCATACTTTCGCGTTTTTCACAAACTTGTTGAACAGATCCTGGGTCTTTTCTGGTTTGGATCACATAGTAATGTGGTACCACTCTGAAACATTCAATTAAACCAGGTTTCGATCAATATTTTAGACGATAACGCATGTTAGGTCGTGGTTAGGTCTAGGATTTGCCCTCATCAGGCTCATACTTTCGCATATTTCTCATACTTCATGGCTAGATCCTGGGCTGTTTCTGGATTGTATCACGTAGTAATGTGGTATCACGCTGAAACAGTCAATTAAACCTGGTTTCGATCAATACTTTAGAGGATAACGCAAGTTAGGTCTGGGATAGGTCTAGGATTTGCCCTCATCAGGCTCTTACTTTCGCATATTTCTCATACTTCATGGCTAGATCCTGGGCTATTTCTGGATTCGATCACATAGTAAAGTGGTACCACACTGAAACATTCAATGAAACCTGGTCTGGATAAGTATTTTAGAGGATAACGCATGTTAGGTCTGGGTTACGTCTGTGATTTGCCCTCATCAGGGTCATACTTTCCCAGTTTTAACATGCATGTTGACCTGATCGAGGGTTTTTTCTGCTTTGGATCACGTAGTAAAGTGGTACCACAATAAAACAGTCAATTAAACCTGGTTTCGATCAACATTTTAGAGGATATCGCAAGTTAGATCTGGGATAGGTCTGGGATTTGCCCTCATCAGACTCATACTTTCGCATTTTTCACATACTTGTTGAACGGATCCTGGGTTTTTTCTGGTTTGGATCACGTAGTAATGTGGGACCACACTGAAACAGTCAATTAAACCTGGTTTCGATCAATGTTTTAGAGAATAATTCATGTTAGGTCTAGGTTAGGTCTGGGATTTACTCTCATCAGGCTCATTCTTTCGCATATTACTCATACTTGATGGCTAGATCCTGGGCTTCTTCTGGATTGGATCACGTAGTAATGTGGTACCACACTGAAACAGTCGATTAAACCAGGTTTCGATCAATATTTTTGAGGATAACGCATGTTAGGTCTGGGTTAGGTCTAGGATTTGCTCTCGTCAGGCTCATACTTTCGCATATTTCTCATACTTCATGGCTAGATCCTGGGCTATTTCTGGATTGGATCACGTAGTAATGTGGTTCCACACTGAAACATTCAATTAAACCTGGTCTTGATAAATATTTTAGAGGATAACGCATGTTAGGTTTGGGTTAGGTCTAGGATTTGCCCTCATCAGGCCCATACTTTCGCATATTTCTCATACTTCATGGCTAGATCCTGGGCTGTTTCTGGTTTGGATCACATAGTAATGTGGTACCACACTGAAACAGTCGATTAAACCAGGTTTCGATCAATATTTTTGAGGATAAAGCATGTTAGGTCTAGGTTAGGCCTGGGATTTTCACTCATCAGACTCATACTTTCGCATTCTTCACATACTTGTTGAACGGACCCTGGGTTTTTTCTGGTTTGGATCACGTAGTAATGTGGGACCACACTGAAACAGTCAATTAAATCTGGTTTCGATCAATATTTTAGAGAATAATTCATGTTAGGTCTAGGTTAGGCCTAGGATTTTCACTCATCAGACTCATACTTTCCCATTCTCCACATACTTGTTGAACGGATCCTGGGTTTTTTTCTGGTTTGGATCTCGTAGTAATGTGGGACCACACTGAAACATTCAATGAAACCTGGTTTCGATCAATATTTTAGAGGATATCGCAAGTTAGGTCTGAGATAGGTCTAGGATTTGCCCTCATCAGGCTCTTACTTTCGCATATTTCTCATTCTTCATGGCTAGATCCTGGGCTGTTTCTGGATTGTATCACGTAGTAATGTGGTACCACGCTGAAACAGTCAACTAAACCTGGTTTCGATCAATATTTTAGAGGATAACGCAAGTTAGGTCTGGGATAGGTCTAGGATTAGCCCTCATCATGGTTTTACTTTCGCATATTTCTCATACTTCATGGCTAGATCCTGGGCTATTTCTGGATTGGATCACGTAGTAAAGTGGTGCCACACTGAAACATTCAATGAAACCTGGTCTGGATAAATATTTTAGAGGATAACGCATCTTAGGTCTGGGTTAGGTCTAAGATTTGCCCTCATCAGGCTCACAGTTTCGCGTTTTTCACATACTTGTTGAACAGATCCTGTGTTTTTTCTGGTTTGGATCACGTAGTAATGTGGTACCACCCTGAAACAGTCAATTAAACCTGGTTTCGATCAATATTTTAGAGGATACCGCAAGTTAGGTCTGGGATAGTGCTGGGATTCGCCCTAATCAGGCTCATACTTTCGCGTTTTTCACATACTTGTTGAACTGATCCTGGGTTTTTTTCTGGTTTGGATTACGTAGTAATGTGGTACAACACTGAAACAATCAATTAAACCTGGTCTTGATAAATATTTTAGAGGATAACGCATGTTAGGTCTGGGTTAGGTCTAGGATTTGCCCTCATCGGGCTCATACTTTCGCATATTTCTCATTCTTCATGGCTAGATCCTGGGCTGTTTCTGGATTGTATCACGTAGTAATGTGGTACCACCCTGAAACAGTCAATTAAACCTGGTTTCGATCAATATTTTAGAGGATACCGCAAGTTAGGTCTGGGATAGTGCTGGGATTCGCCCTAATCAGGCTCATACTTTCCCATTCTCCACATACTTGTTGAACGGATCCTGGGTTTTTTTCTGGTTTGGATCTCGTAGTAATGTGGTACCACGCTGAAACAGTCAACTAAACCTGGTTTCGATCAATATTTTAGAGGATAACGCAAGTTAGGTCTGGGATAGGTCTAGGATTAGCCCTCATCATGGTTTTACTTTCGCATATTTCTCATACTTCATGGCTAGATCCTGGGCTATTTCTGGATTGGATCACGTAGTAAAGTGGTGCCACACTGAAACATTCAATGAAACCTGGTCTGGATAAATATTTTAGAGGATAAGGCATCTTAGGTCTGGGTTAGGTCTAAGATTTGCCCTCATCAGGCTCACAGTTTCGCGTTTTTCACATACTTGTTGAACAGATCCTGGGTTTTTTCTGGTTTGGGTCACGAAGTAGTGTGGTACCACACTGAAACAGTCCATTAAACCTGGTTTCGCTCAATATTTTAGAGGATAACGCATGTTGGGTCTAGGTTAGGTCTGGGATTTGCTCTCATCAGGCTCATTCTTTCGCATATTTCTCATACTTTATGGCTAGATCCTGGGCTATTTCTGGATTGGATCACGTACTAAAGTGGTACCACACTGAAACGTTCAATGAAACCTGGTCTGGATAAATATTTTAGAGGATAACGCATGTTAGGTCAAGGTTAGGTCTAAGATTTGCCCTCATCAGGCTCAGAGTTTCGCGTTTTTCACATACTTGTTGAACAGAACCTGGGTTGCTTCTGGTTTGGATCACGTAGTAATGTGGTACCACACTGAAACATTCAATTAAACCTGGTCTTGATAAATATTTTAGAGGATAACCCATGTTAGGTCTGGGTTAGGTGTGTGATTTGCCCTCATCAGGGTCATACTTTCGCAGTTTTAACATGCATGTTGACCTGATCGAGGGTGTTTTTTGCTTTGGATCACGTAGTAAGGTGGTACCACACTAAAACAGTCAATTAAACCCGGTTTCGATCAATATTTTAGAGGATAATGCAAGTTAGGTCTGGGATAGGTCTGGGATTAGCCCTCATCAGACTCATACTTTCGCACACTTCACATACTCGCTGACATGCTCCTGGGTTTTTTTCTGGTTTGGATCACGTAGTAATGTGCTACCACACTGAAACAGTCGATTAAACCTGGTTTCGATCAATATTATTAAGGATAACGCATGTTACGTCTAGGTTAGGCCTGGGATTTTCACTCATCAGACGCATACTTTCGCATTCTTCACATACTTGTTGAACGGATCCTGGGTTTTTTCTGATTTGGATCACGTAGTAATGTGGTACCACACTGAAACAGTCGATTAAACCAGGTTTCGATCAATAGTTTTGAGGATAACGCATGTTAGGTCTGGGTTAAGTCTAGGATTTGCTCTCGTCAGGCTCATACTTTCGCATATTTCTCATACTTCATGGCTAGATCCTGGGCTATTTCTGGATTGGATCACGTAGTAATGTGGGACCACACTGAAACAGTGAATTAAACCTAGTTTCCATCAAAATCTTAGAGGACAACGCAAGTTTGGTCTGGGATATGTCTGGGGTTTGCCCTCATCAGGCTCATACTTTCGCGTTTTTCACATACTTGTTGAACAGATCCTGGGTTTTTTCTGGTTTGGATCACGTAGTAGTGTGGTACCACACTGAAACAGTCGATTAAACCTGGTTTCGATCAATATTATTAAGGATAACGCATGTTAGGTCTAGGTTAGGCCTGGGATTTTCACTCATCAGACTCATACTTTCGCATTCTTCACATACTTGTTGAACGGATCCTGGGTTTTTTCTGGTTTGGATCACGTAGTAATGAGGTACCACACTGAAACAGTCGATTAAACCAGGTTTCGATCAATATTTTTGAGGATAACGCATGTTAGGTCTGGGTTAAGTCTAGGATTTGCTCTCGTCAGGCTCATACTTTCGCATATTTCTCATACTTGATGGCTAGATCCTGGGCTTTTTCTAGATTGCATCACGTAGTGATGTAGTACCACAATGAAACAGTCAATCAAACCTGGTTTCCATCAATATTTTAGAGGATAACGCAAGTTAGGTCTGGGATAGGTCTGGGATTTGCCCTCATCAGGCTCATACTTTCGCATATTTCTCATACTTCATGGCTAGATCCTGGGCTATTTCTGGATTGGATCACGTAGTAATGAAGTACAACACTGAAACAGTCAATTAATCCTGGTTTCGATCAGTATTTTAGAGAATAATTCATGTTAGGTCTAGGTTAGGTCTGGGATTTGCTCTCATCAGGCTCATCCTTTCGCACACTTGACATACTCGTTGATCAGATCCTGGGTTTTTTTCTGGTTTGGATCACGTAGTAATGTGGTGCCACACTGAAGCAGTCCATTAAACCTGGTTTGGATTAATATTTTAGAGGATAACCCATGTTAGGTCTAGGTTAGCCCTTGGATTTTCACTCATCAGACTCATACTTTCGCATTCTTCCCATACTTGTTGAACGGATCCTGGGTTTTTCTGGTTTGGTTCACGTAGTAATCTGGTACCTCACTGAAACATTCAATTAAACCTGGTCTTGATAAATATTTTAGAGGATAACGCATGTTAGGTTTGGGTTAGGTCTGTGATTTGCCCTCATCAGGGTCATACTTTCGCAGTTTTAACATGCATGTTGACCTGATCGAGGGTTTTTTTTGCTTTGGATCACGTAGTTAAGTGGTACCACACTAAAACAGTCAATTAAACCCGGATTCGATCAATATTTTAGAGGATAACGCAAGTTAGGTCTGGGATAGGTCTGGGATTAGCCCTCATCAGACTCATACTTTCGCACACTTCACATACTCGCGGACAAGCTCCTGGGTTTTTTTCTGAATTGGATCACGTAGTAATGTGGGACCACACTGAAACAGTGAATTAAACCTGGTTTCCATCAAAATCTTAGAGGACAACGCAAGTTTGGTCTGGGATAGGTCTGGGATTTGCCCTCATCAGGCTCATACTTTCGCGTTTTTCACATACTTGTTGAACAGTTCCTGGGTTTTTTCTGGTTTGGATCACGTAGTAGTGTGGTACCACACTGAAACAGTCCATTAAACCTGGTTTGGATCAATATTTTAGAGGATAACGCATGTTAGGTCTAGGTTAGGTCTGGGATTTTCACTCATCAGACTCATACTTCCGCATTCTTCACATACTTGTTGAACGGATCCTGGGTTTTTTCTGGTTTGGTTCACGTAGTAATGTGGTACCACACTGAAACATTCAATTAAACCTGGTCTTGTTAAATATTTTAGAGGATAACGCATGTTAGGTTTGGGATAGGTCTAAGATTTGCCCTCATCAGGCTCATTCTTTCGCATATTTCTCATACTTGATGGCTAGATCCTGGGCTTTTTCTAGATTGCATCACGTAGTGATGTAGTACCACAATGAAACAGTCAATCAAACCTGGTTTCCATCAATATTTTAGAGGATAACGCATGTTAGGTCTAGGTTAGGTCTGGGATTTTCCCTAATCAGACTCATACTTTCGCATTCTTCACATACTTGTTGAACGGATCCTGGGTTTTTTCTGGCTTGGATCACTTAGTAATGTGGTACCACACTGAAACAGTCGATTAAACCAGGTTTCGATCAATATTTTAGAGGATAACGCAAGTTAGGTCTGGGATAGGTCTGGGATTAGCCCTCATCAGACTCATACTTTCGCACACTTCACATACTCGCGGACAAGCTCCTGGGTTTTTTTCTGATTTGGATCACGTAGTAATGTGCTACCACACTGAAACAGTCGATTAAACCTGGTTTCGTTCAATATTTTTGAGGATAACGCATGTTAGGTCTAGGTTAGGTCTGGGATTTGCTCTCATCAGGCTCATTCTTTCGCATATTTCTCATCCTTCATGGCTAGATCCTGGGCTGTCTCTGGATTGTATCACGTAGTAATGTGGTACCACGCTGAAACAGTCAACTAAACCTGGTTTCGATCATTATTTTAGAGGATAACGCAAGTTAGGTCTGCGTTGGGTCTAGGATTTGCCCTCATCAGGCTCATACTTTCGCATATTTCTCATACTTGATGGCTAGATCCTGGGCTTTTTCTGGATTGCATCACGTAGTAATGTAGTACCACACTGAAACAGTCAATGAAACCTGGTTTCCATCAATATTTTAGAGGACAACGCAAGTTAGGTGTAGGTAAGGCCTGAGATTTTCACTGATCAGACTCATTCTTTCGCATATTTCTCATACATGTTGAACAGATCCTGGGTTTTTTCTGGTTTGGATCACGTAGTAATGTGGGACCACACTGAAACAACCAATTAAACCTGGTCTTGATAAATATTTTAGAGGATAACGCATGTTAGGTCTGGGTTAGGTCTAGGATTTGCCCTCATCAGGCTCATACTTTCGCATATTTCTCATACTTCATGGCTAGATCCTGGGCTGTCTCTGGATTGTACCACGTAGTAATGTGGTACCACGCTGAAACAGTCAACTAAACCTGGTTTCGATCAATATTTTAGAGGATAACGCAAGTTAGGTCTGGGATAGGTCTAGGATTTGCCCTCATCAGGCTCTTACTTTCGCATATTTCTCATACTTCATGGCTACATCCTGGGCTATTTCTGGATTGGATCACGTAGTAAAGTGGTACCACACTGAAACATTCAATGAAACCTGGTCTGGATAAATATTTTAGAGGATAACGCATCTTAGGTCTGGGTTAGGTCTAAGATTTGCCCTCATCAGGCTCACAGTTTCGCGTTTTTCACATACTTGTTGAACAGATCCTGTGTTTTTTCTGGTTTGGATCACGTAGTAATGTAGTACCACCCTGAAACAGTCAATTAAACCTGGTTTCGATCAATATTTTAGAGGATACCGCAAGTTAGGTCTGGGATAGTGCTGGGATTCGCCCTAATCAGGCTCATACTTTCGCGTTTTTCACATACTTGTTGAACTGATCCTGGGTTTTTTTCTGGTTTGGATTACGTAGTAATGTGGTACCACACTGAAACAATCAATTAAACCTGGTCTTGATAAATATTTTAGAGGATAACGCATGTTAGGTCTGGGTTAGGTCTAGGATTTGCCCTCATCAGGCTCATACTTTCGCATATTTCTCATTCTTCATGGCTAGATCCTGGGCTGTTTCTGGATTGTATCACGTAGTAATGTGGTACCACGCTGAAACAGTCAACTAAACCTGGTTTCGATCAATATTTTAGAGGATAACGCAAGTTAGGTCTGGGATAGGTGTAGGATTAGCCCTCATCATGGTTTTACTTTCGCATATTTCTCATACTTCATGGCTAGATCCTGGGCTATTTCTGGATTGGATCACGTAGTAAAGTGGTGCCACACTGAAACATTCAATGAAACCTGGTCTGGATATATATTTTAGAGGATAACGCATCTTAGGTCTGGGTTAGGTCTAAGATTTGTCCTCATCAGGCTCACAGTTTCGCGTTTTTCACATACTTGTTGAACAGATCCTGGGTTTTTTCTGGTTTGGGTCACGAAGTAGTGTGGTACCACACTGAAACAGTCCATTAAACCTGGTTTCGCTCAATATTTTAGAGGATAACGCATGTTAGGTCTAGGTTAGGTCTGGGATCTGCTCTCATCAGGCTCATTCTTTCGCATATTTCTCATACATGTTGAACAGATCCTGGGTTTTTTCTGGTTTGGATCACGTAGTAATGTGGGACCACACTGAAACAACCAATGAAACCTGGTCTTGATAAATATTTTAGAGGATAACGCATGTTAGGTCTAGGTTAGGTCTGGGATTTGCTCTCATCAGGCTCAGAGTTTCGCGTTTTTCACATACTTGTTGAACAGAACCTGGGTTGCTTCTGGTTTGGATCACGTAGTAATGTGGTACCACACTGAAACATTCAATTAACCCTGGTCTTGATAAATATTTTAGAGGATAACCCATGTTAGGTCTGGGTTAGGTGTGTGATTTGCCCTCATCAGGGTCATACTTTCGCAGTTTTAACATGCATGTTGACCTGATCGAGGGTTTTTTTTGCTTTGGATCACGTAGTAAGGTGGTACCACACTAAAACAGTCAATTAAACCCGGTTTCGATCAATATTTTAGAGGATAATGCAAGTTAGGTCTGGGATAGGTCTGGGATTAGCCCTCATCAGACTCATACTTTCGCACACTTCACATACTCGCTGACATGCTCCTGGGTTTTTTTCTGGTTTGGATCACGTAGTAATGTGCTACCACACTGAAACAGTCGATTAAACCTGGTTTGGTTCAATATTTTTGAGGATAACGCATGTTAGGTCTGGGATAGGTCTTGGATTTGCCCTCATCAGGCTCATACTTTCCCAGTTTTATCATGCATGTTGACCTGATCGAGGGTTTTTTCTGCTTTGGATCACGTAGTAAAGTGGTACCACAATAAAACAGTCAATTAAACCTGGTTTCGATCAATATTTTAGAGGATATCGCAAGTTAGGTCTGGGATAGGTCTGGGATTTGCCCTCATCAGACTCATACTTTCGCACACTTGACATAATCGTTGATCAGATCCTGGGTTTTTTCTGGTTTGGATCACGTAGTAATGAGGTACCACACTGAAACAGTCGATTAAACCAGGTTTCGATCAATATTTTTGAGGATAACGCATGTTAGGTCTGGGTTAAGTCTAGGATTTGCTCTCGTCAGGCTCATACTTTCGCATATTTCTCATACTTCATGGCTAGATCCTGGGCTTTTTCTAGATTGCATCACGTAGTAATGAAGTACAACACTGAAACAGTCAATTAATCCTGGTTTCGATCAGTATTTTAGAGAATAATTCATGTTAGGTCTAGGTTAGGTCTGGGATTTGCTCTCATCAGGCTCATTCTTTCGCACACTTGACATACTCGTTGATCAGATCCTGGGTTTTTTTCTGGTTTGGATCACGTAGTAATGTGGTGCCACACTGAAGCAGTCCATTAAACCTGGTTTGGATTAATATTTTAGAGGATAACGCATGTTAGGTCTAGGTTAGCCCTGGGATTTTCACTCATCAGACTCATACTTTCGCATTCTTCCCATACTTGTTGAACGGATCCTGGGTTTTTCTGGTTTGGTTCACGTAGTAATCTGGTACCTCACTGAAACATTCAATTAAACCTGGTCTTGATAAATATTTTAGAGGATAACGCATGTTAGGTTTGGGTTAGGTCTGTGATTTGCCCTCATCAGGGTCATTCTTTCGCATATTTCTCATACTTGATGGCTAGATCCTGGGCTTTTTCTAGATTGCATCACGTAGTGATGTAGTACCACAATGGAACAGTCAATCAAACCTGGTTTCCATCAATATTTTAGAGGATAACGCATGTTAGGTCTAGGTTAGGTCTGGGATTTTCACTAATCAGACTCATACATTCGCATTCTTCACATACTTCTTGAACGGATCCTGGGTTTTGTCTGGCTTGGATCACTTAGTAATGTGGTACCACACTGAAACAGTCGATTAAACCAGGTTTCGATCAATATTTTAGAGGATAACGCAAGTTAGGTCTGGGATAGGTCTGGGATTTGCCCTCATCAGGCTCATACTTTCGCGTTTTTCACATACTTGATGAACAGATCCTGGGATTTTTCTGGTTTGGGTCACGTAGTAGTGTGGTACCACACTGAAACAGTCGATTAAACCTGGTTTCGATCAACATTTTTGAAGATAACGCATGTTAGGTCTGGGTTAGGTCTAGGATTTGCCCTCATCAGGCTCATACTTTCGCATATTTCTCATACTTCATGGCTAGATCCTGGGCTATTTCTGGATTGGATCACGCAGTAATGAAGTACAACACTGAAACAGTCAATTAATCCTGGTTTCGATCAGTATTTTAGTGAATAATTCATGTTAGGTCTAGGTTAGGTCTGGGATTTGCTTTCATCAGGCTCATTCTTTCGCACACTTGACATACTCGTTGATCAGATCCTGGGTTTTTTCCTGGTTTGGATCACGTAGTAATGTGGTGCCACACTGAAGCAGTCCATTAAACCTGGTTTGGATTAATATTTTAGAGGATAACGCATGTTAGGTCTAGGTTAGCCCTGGGATTTTCACTCATCAGACTCATACTTTCGCATTCTTCCCATACTTGTTGAACGGATCCTGGGTTTTTCTGGTTAGGTTCACGTAGTAATGTGGTACCACACTGAAACATTCAATTAAACCTGGTCTTGATAAATATTTTAGAGGATAACGCATGTTAGGTTTGGGTTAGGTCTGTGATTTGCCCTCATCAGGGTCATACTTTCGCAGTTTTAACATGCATGTTGACCTGATCGAGGGTTTTTTTTGCTTTGGATCACGTAGTTAAGTGGTACCACACTAAAACAGTCAATTAAACCCGGATTCGATCAATATTTTAGAGGATAACGCAAGTTAGGTCTGGGATAGGTCTGGGATTAGCCCTCATCAGACTCATACTTTCGCACACTTCACATACTCGCGGACAAGCTCCTGGGTTTTTTTCTGATTTGGATCACGTAGTAATGTGCTACCACACTGAAACAGTCGATTAAACCTGGTTTCGTTCAATATTTTTGAGGATTACGCATGTTAGGTCTGGGATAGGTCTGGGATTTGCCCTCATCAGGCTCATACTTTCCCAGTTTTAACATGCATGATGACCTGATCGAGGGTATTTTCTGCTTTGGATCACGTAGTAAAGTGGTACCACAATAAAACAGTCAATTAAACCTGGTTTCGATCAATATTTTAGAGGATATCGCAAGTTAGGTCTGGGATAGGTCTGGGATTTGCCCTCAACAGACTCATACTTTCGCACACTTGACATAATCGTTGATCAGATCCTGGGTTTTTTTCTGGTTTGGATCACGTAGTAATGTGGTACCACACTGAAACAGTCGATTAAACCTGGTTTCGATCAATATTATTGAGGATAACGCATGTTAGGTCTAGGTTAGGCCTGGGATTTTCACTCATCAGACTCATACTTTCGCATTCTTCACATACTTGTTGAACGGATCCTGGGTTTTTTCTGGTTTGGATCACGTAGTAATGTGGTACCACACTGAAACAGTCAATTAAACCTGGTTTCGATCAATATTTTAGAGGATAACGCAAGTTAGGTCTGGGATAGGTCTGGGATTCGCCCTAATCAGGCTCATACTTTCGCGTGTTTCACATACTTGTTGAACTGATCCTGGGTTTTTTCTGATTTGGATCACGTAGTAATGTGGTACCACACTGAAACAGTCGATTAAACCAGGTTTCGATCAATATATTAGAGGATAACGCAAGTTAGGTCTGGGATAGGTCTGGGATTTGACCTCATCAGACTCATACTTTCGCATTCTTCACATACATGTTGAACGGATCCTGGGTTTTTTCTGGTTTGGATCATGTAGTAATGTGGTACCACACTGAAACAGTCCATTAAACCTGGTTTGGATCAATATTTTAGAGAATAATTCATGTTAGGTCTAGGTTAGGTCTGGGAATTACTCTCATCAGGCTCATTCTTTCGCATAATACTCATACTTCATGGCTAGATCCTGGGCTCTTTCTGGATTCGATCACGTAGTAATGTGGGACCACACTGAAACAGTGAACTAAACCTGGTTTCCATCAATATCTTAGAGGACAACGCAAGTTAGGTCTGGGATAGGTCTGGGATTTGCCCTCATCAGGCTCATACTTTCGCGTTTTTCACATACTTGTTGAACAGATCCTGGGATTTTTCTGGTTTGGGTCACGTAGTAGTGTGGTACCACACTGAAACAGTCGATTAAACCTGGTTTGGATCAATATTTTTGAGGATAACGCATGTTAGGTCTGGGTTAGGTCTAGGATTTGCCCTCATCAGGCTCATACTTTCGCATATTTCTCATACTTCATGGCTAGATCCTGGGTTATTTCTGGATTGGATCACGTAGTAATGAAGTACAACACTGAAAGAGTCAATTAAACCTGGTCTTGATAAATATTTTAGAGGATAAAGTATGTTAGGTCTGGGTTAGGTCTAGGATTTGCCCTCATCAGGCTCATACTTTCGCATATTTCTCATACTTCATGGCTAGATCCTGGGCTGTTTCTGGATTGTATCACGTAGTAATGTGGTACCACGCTGAAACAGTCAATTAAACCTCGTTTCGATCAATATTTTAGAGGATAACGCAAGTTAGGTCTGGGATAGGTCTGGGATTTGACCTCATCAGACTCATACTTTCCCAGTTTTAACATGCATGATGACCTGATCGAGGGTATTTTCTGCTTTGGATCACGTAGTAAAGTGGTACCACAATAAAACAGTCAATTAAACCTGGTTTCGATCAATATTTTAGAGGATATCGCAAGTTAGGTCTGGGATAGGTCTGGGATTTGCCCTCAACAGACTCATACTTTCGCACACTTGACATAATCGTTGATCAGATCCTGGGTTTTTTTCTGGTTTGGATCACGTAGTAATGTGGTACCACACTGAAACAGTCGATTAAACCTGGTTTCGATCAATATTATTGAGGATAACGCATGTTAGGTCTAGGTTAGGCCTGGGATTTTCACTCATCAGACTCATACTTTCGCATTCTTCACATACTTGTTGAACGGATCCTGGGTTTTTTCTGGTTTGGATCACGTAGTAATGTGGTACCACACTGAAACAGTCAATTAAACCTGGTTTCGATCAATATTTTAGAGGATAACGCAAGTTAGGTCTGGGATAGGTCTGGGATTTGCCCTAATCAGGCTCATACTTTCGCGTGTTTCACATACTTGTTGAACTGAACCTGGGCTTTTTCTGGTTTGGATCACGTAGTAATGTGGTACCACACTGAAACAGTCGATTAAACCAGGTTTCGATCAATATATTAGAGGATAACGCAAGTTAGGTCTGGGATAGGTCTGGGATTTGACCTCATCAGACTCATACTTTCGCATTCTTCACATACATGTTGAACGGATCCTGGGTTTTTTCTGGTTTGGATCATGTAGTAATGTGGTACCACACTGAAACAGTCCATTAAACCTGGTTTGGATCAATATTTTAGAGAATAATTCATGTTAGGTCTAGGTTAGGTCTGGGAATTACTCTCATCAGGCTCATTCTTTCGCATAATACTCATACTTCATGGCTAGATCCTGGGCTCTTTCTGGATTCGATCACGTAGTAATGTGGGACCACACTGAAACAGTGAACTAAACCTGGTTTCCATCAATATCTTAGAGGACAACGCAAGTTAGGTCTGGGATAGGTCTGGGATTTGCCCTCATCAGGCTCATACTTTCGCGTTTTTCACATACTTGATGAACAGATCCTGGGATTTTTCTGGTTTGGGTCACGTAGTAGTGTGGTACCACACTGAAACAGTCGATTAAACCTGGTTTGGATCAATATTTTTGAGGATAACGCATGTTAGGTCTGGGTTAGGTCTAGGATTTGCCCTCATCAGGCTCATACTTTCGCATATTTCTCATACTTCATGGCTAGATCCTGGGTTATTTCTGGATTGGATCACGTAGTAATGAAGTACAACACTGAAAGAGTCAATTAAACCTGGTCTTGATAAATATTTTAGTGAATAATTCATGTTAGGTCTAGGTTAGGTCTGGGATTTGCTTTCATCAGGCTCATTCTTTCGCACACTTGACATACTCGTTGATCAGATCCTGGGTTTTTTTCTGGTTTGGATCACGTAGTAATGTGGTGCCACACTGAAGCAGTCCATTAAACCTGGTTTGGATTAATATTTTGGAGGATAACGCATGTTAGGTCTAGGTTAGCCCTGGGATTTTCACTCATCAGACTCATACTTTCGCATTCTTCCCATACTTGTTGAACGGATCCTGGGTTTTTCTGGTTAGGTTCACGTAGTAATGTGGTACCACACTGAAACATTCAATTAAACCTGGTCTTGATAAATATTTTAGAGGATAACGCATGTTAGGTTTGGGTTAGGTCTGTGATTTGCCCTCATCAGGGTCATACTTTCGCAGTTTTAACATGCATGTTGACCTGATCGAGGGTTTTTTTTGCTTTGGATCACGTAGTTAAGTGGTACCACACTAAAACAGTCAATTAAACCCGGATTCGATCAATATTTTAGAGGATAACGCAAGTTAGGTCTGGGATAGGTCTGGGATTAGCCCTCATCAGACTCATACTTTCGCACACTTCACATACTCGCGGACAAGCTCCTGGGTTTTTTTCTGATTTGGATCACGTAGTAATGTGCTACCACACTGAAACAGTCGATTAAACCTGGTTTCGTTCAATATTTTTGAGGATTACGCATGTTAGGTCTGGGATAGGTCTGGGATTTGCCCTCATCAGGCTCATACTTTCCCAGTTTTAACATGCATGATGACCTGATCGAGGGTATTTTCTGCTTTGGATCACGTAGTAATGTGGTACCACAATAAAACAGTCAATTAAACCTGGTTTCGATCAATATTTTAGAGGATATCGCAAGTTAGGTCTGGGATAGGTCTGGGATTTGCCCTCAACAGACTCATACTTTCGCACACTTGACATAATCGTTGATCAGATCCTGGGTTTTTTTCTGGTTTGGATCACGTAGTAATGTGGTACCACACTGAAACAGTCGATTAAACCTGGTTTCGATCAATATTATTGAGGATAACGCATGTTAGGTCTAGGTTAGGCCTGGGATTTTCACTCATCAGACTCATACTTTCGCATTCTTCACATACTTGTTGAACGGATCCTGGGTTTTTTCTGGTTTGGATCACGTAGTAATGTGGTACCACACTGAAACAGTCAATTAAACCTGGTTTCGATCAATATTTTAGAGGATAACGCAAGTTAGGTCTGGGATAGGTCTGGGATTCGCCCTAATCAGGCTCATACTTTCGCGTGTTTCACATACTTGTTGAACTGATCCTGGGTTTTTTCTGGTTTGGATCACGTAGTAATGTGGTACCACACTGAAACAGTCGATTAAACCAGGTTTCGATCAATATATTAGAGGATAACGCAAGTTAGGTCTGGGATAGGTCTGGGATTTGACCTCATCAGACTCATACTTTCGCATTCTTCACATACATGTTGAACGGATCCTGGGTTTTTTCTGGTTTGGATCATGTAGTAATGTGGTACCACACTGAAACAGTCCATTAAACCTGGTTTGGATCAATATTTTAGAGAATAATTCATGTTAGGTCTAGGTTAGGTCTGGGAATTACTCTCATCAGGCTCATTCTTTCGCATAATACTCATACTTCATGGCTAGATCCTGGGCTCTTTCTGGATTCGATCACGTAGTAATGTGGGACCACACTGAAACAGTGAACTAAACCTGGTTTCCATCAATATCTTAGAGGACAACGCAAGTTAGGTCTGGGATAGGTCTGGGATTTGCCCTCATCAGGCTCATACTTTCGCGTTTTTCACATACTTGTTGAACAGATCCTGGGATTTTTCTGGTTTGGGTCACGTAGTAGTGTGGTACCACACTGAAACAGTCGATTAAACCTGGTTTGGATCAATATTTTTGAGGATAACGCATGTTAGGTCTGGGTTAGGTCTAGGATTTGCCCTCATCAGGCTCATACTTTCGCATATTTCTCATACTTCATGGCTAGATCCTGGGTTATTTCTGGATTGGATCACGTAGTAATGAAGTACAACACTGAAAGAGTCAATTAAACCTGGTCTTGATAAATATTTTAGAGGATAAAGTATGTTAGGTCTGGGTTAGGTCTAGGATTTGCCCTCATCAGGCTCATACTTTCGCATATTTCTCATACTTCATGGCTAGATCCTGGGCTGTTTCTGGATTGTATCACGTAGTAATGTGGTACCACGCTGAAACAGTCAATTAAACCTCGTTTCGATCAATATTTTAGAGGATAACGCAAGTTAGGTCTGGGATAGGTCTAGGATTTGACCTCATCAGACTCATACTTTCGCATATTTCTAATACTTCATGGCTAGATCCTGGGCTGTTTCTGGTTTGGATCATGTAGTAATGTGGTACCACACTGAAACAGTCAATTAAACCTGGTTTCGATCAATATTATAGAGAATAATTCATGTTAGGTCTAGGTTAGGTCTGGGATTTACTCTCATCAGGCTCATTCTTTCGCATATTACTCATACTTGGTGGCTAGATCCTGGGCTTTTTCTGGATTGGATCACGTAGTAATGTGGGACCACACTGAAACAGTGAATTAAACCTGGTTTCCATCAATATCTTAGAGGACAACGCAAGTTAGGTCTGGGATCGGTCTGGGATTTGCTCTCCTCAGGCTCATACTTTCGCGTTTTTCACATACTTGTTGAACAGATCCTGGGTTTTTTCTGGTTTGGATCACGTAGTAGTGTGGTACCACGCTGAAACAGTCCATTAAACCTGGTTTGGATCAATATTATAGAGGATAACGCATGTTAGGTCTAGGTAAGGTCTGGGATTTTCACTCATCAGACTCATACTTTCGCATTCTTCACATACTAGTTGAACGGATCCTGGGTTTTTTCTGGTTTGGATCACTTAGTAATGTGGTACCACACTGAAACAGCCGATTAAACCAGGTTTCGATCAATATTTTTGAGGATAACGCAAGTTAAGTCTGGTATTGGTCTGGGATTTGACCTCATCAGACTCATACTTTCGCACACTTCACATACTCGTTGAACAGATCTTGGGTTATTTTCTGGTTTGAATCACATAGTAATGTGGTACCACACTGAAACAGTCGATTAAACCAGGTTTCGATCAATATTTTTGAGGATAACGCATGTTAGGTCTAGGTTAGGCCTGGGATTTTCACTCATCAGACTCATACTTTCGCATTCTTCACATACTTGTTGAACGGATCCAGGGTTTTTTCTGGTTTGGATCGCGTAGTAATGTGGGACCACACTGAAACAGTCAACTAAACCTGCTTTCGACCAATATTTTAGAGAATAATTCATGTTAGGTCTAGGTTAGGTCTGGGATTTGCTCTCATCTGGCTCGTTCATTCGCATATTTCTCATATTTGATGGCTAGATCCTGGGCTGTTTCTGGATTGCATCACGTAGTAATGAAGTACGACACTGAAACAGTCAATTAAACCTGGTTTCCATCAGTATTTTAGAGGCCAACGCAAGTTAGGTCTGGGATAGGTCTGGGATTTGCCCTCATCAGGCTCACAGTTTCGCGTTTTCCAGATACTTGTTGAACAGATCCTGGGTTTTTTCTGGTTTGGATCACGAAGTAGTGTGGTACCACACTGAAACAGTCCATTAAACCTGGTTTCGCTCAATATTTTAGAGGATAACGCATGTTAGGTCTAGGTTAGGTCTGGGATTTGCTCTCATCAGGCTTATTCTTTCGCATATTTCTCATACTTTATGGCTAGATCCTGGGCTATTTCTGGATTGGATCACGTACTAAAGTGGTACCACACTGAAACATTCAATGAAACCTGGTCTGGATAAATATTTTAGAGGATAACGCATGTTAGGTCAAGGTTAGGTCTAAGATTTGCCCTCATCTGGCTCAGAGTTTCGCGTTTTTCACATACTTGTTGAACAGAACCTGGGTTGCTTCTGGTTTGGATCACGTAGTAATGTGGTACCACACTGAAACATTCAATTAAACCTGGTCTTGATAAATATTTTAGAGGATAACCCATGTTAGGTCTGGGATAGGTCTGGGATTAGCCCTCATCAGACTCATACTTTCGCACACTTCACATACTCGCTGACATGCTCCTGGGTTTTTTTCTGGTTTGGATCACGCAGTAATGTGCTACCACACTGAAACAGTCGATTAAACCTGGTTTGGTTCAATATTTTTGAGGATAACGCATGTTAGGTCTGGGATAGGTCTGTGATTTGCCCTCATCAGGGTCATACTTTCGCAGTTTTAACATGCATGTTGACCTGATCGAGGGTTTTTTTTGCTTTGGATCACGTAGTTAAGTGGTACCACACTAAAACAGTCAATTAAACCCGGATTCGATCAATATTTTAGAGGATAACCCATGTTAGGTCTGGGATAGGTCTGGGATTAGCCCTCATCAGACTCATACTTTCGCACACTTCACATACTCGCTGACATGCTCCTGGGTTTTTTTCTGGTTTGGATCACGCAGTAATGTGCTACCACACTGAAACAGTCGATTAAACCTGGTTTCGTTCAATATTTTTGAGGATTACGCATGTTAGGTCTGGGATAGGTCTGGGATTTGCCCTCATCAGGCTCATACTTTCCCAGTTTTAACATGCATGATGACCTGATCGAGGGTATTTTCTGCTTTGGATCACGTAGTAATGTGGTACCACAATAAAACAGTCAATTAAACCTGGTTTCGATCAATATTTTAGAGGATATCGCAAGTTAGGTCTGGGATAGGTCTGGGATTTGCCCTCAACAGACTCATACTTTCGCACACTTGACATAATCGTTGATCAGATCCTGGGTTTTTTTCTGGTTTGGATCACGTAGTAATGTGGTACCACACTGAAACAGTCGATTAAACCTGGTTTCGATCAATATTATTGAGGATAACGCATGTTAGGTCTAGGTTAGGCCTGGGATTTTCACTCATCAGACTCATACTTTCGCATTCTTCACATACTTGTTGAACGGATCCTGGGTTTTTTCTGGTTTGGATCACGTAGTAATGTGGTACCACACTGAAACAGTCAATTAAACCTGGTTTCGATCAATATTTTAGAGGATAACGCAAGTTAGGTCTGGGATAGGTCTGGGATTCGCCCTAATCAGGCTCATACTTTCGCGTGTTTCACATACTTGTTGAACTGATCCTGGGTTTTTTCTGGTTTGGATCACGTAGTAATGTGGTACCACACTGAAACAGTCGATTAAACCAGGTTTCGATCAATATATTAGAGGATAACGCAAGTTAGGTCTGGGATAGGTCTGGGATTTGACCTCATCAGACTCATACTTTCGCATTCTTCACATACATGTTGAACGGATCCTGGGTTTTTTCTGGTTTGGATCATGTAGTAATGTGGTACCACACTGAAACAGTCCATTAAACCTGGTTTGGATCAATATTTTAGAGAATAATTCATGTTAGGTCTAGGTTAGGTCTGGGAATTACTCTCATCAGGCTCATTCTTTCGCATAATACTCATACTTCATGGCTAGATCCTGGGCTCTTTCTGGATTCGATCACGTAGTAATGTGGGACCACACTGAAACAGTGAACTAAACCTGGTTTCCATCAATATCTTAGAGGACAACGCAAGTTAGGTCTGGGATAGGTCTGGGATTTGCCCTCATCAGGCTCATACTTTCGCGTTTTTCACATACTTGTTGAACAGATCCTGGGATTTTTCTGGTTTGGGTCACGTAGTAGTGTGGTACCACACTGAAACAGTCGATTAAACCTGGTTTGGATCAATATTTTTGAGGATAACGCATGTTAGGTCTGGGTTAGGTCTAGGATTTGCCCTCATCAGGCTCATACTTTCGCATATTTCTCATACTTCATGGCTAGATCCTGGGTTATTTCTGGATTGGATCACGTAGTAATGAAGTACAACACTGAAAGAGTCAATTAAACCTGGTCTTGATAAATATTTTAGAGGATAAAGTATGTTAGGTCTGGGTTAGGTCTAGGATTTGCCCTCATCAGGCTCATACTTTCGCATATTTCTCATACTTCATGGCTAGATCCTGGGCTGTTTCTGGATTGTATCACGTAGTAATGTGGTACCACGCTGAAACAGTCAATTAAACCTCGTTTCGATCAATATTTTAGAGGATAACGCAAGTTAGGTCTGGGATAGGTCTAGGATTTGACCTCATCAGACTCATACTTTCGCATATTTCTAATACTTCATGGCTAGATCCTGGGCTGTTTCTGGTTTGGATCATGTAGTAATGTGGTACCACACTGAAACAGTCAATTAAACCTAGTTTCGATCAATATTATAGAGAATAATTCATGTTAGGTCTAGGTTAGGTCTGGGATTTACTCTCATCAGGCTCATTCTTTCGCATATTACTCATACTTGGTGGCTAGATCCTGGGCTTTTTCTGGATTGGATCACGTAGTAATGTGGGACCACACTGAAACAGTGAATTAAACCTGGTTTCCATCAATATCTTAGAGGACAACGCAAGTTAGGTCTGGGATCGGTCTGGGATTTGCTCTCCTCAGGCTCATACTTTCGCGTTTTTCACATACTTGTTGAACAGATCCTGGGTTTTTTCTGGTTTGGATCACGTAGTAGTGTGGTACCACGCTGGAACAGTCCATTAAACCTGGTTTGGATCAATATTATAGAGGATAACGCATGTTAGGTCTAGGTAAGGTCTGGGATTTTCACTCATCAGACTCATACTTTCGCATTCTTCACATACTAGTTGAACGGATCCTGGGTTTTTTCTGGTTTGGATCACTTAGTAATGTGGTACCACACTGAAACAGCCGATTAAACCAGGTTTCGATCAATATTTTTGAGGATAACGCAAGTTAAGTCTGGTATTGGTCTGGGATTTGACCTCATCAGACTCATACTTTCGCACACTTCACATACTCGTTGAACAGATCTTGGGTTATTTTCTGGTTTGAATCACATAGTAATGTGGTACCACACTGAAACAGTCGATTAAACCAGGTTTCGATCAATATTTTTGAGGATAACGCATGTTAGGTCTAGGTTAGGCCTGGGATTTTCACTCATCAGACTCATACTTTCGCATTCTTCACATACTTGTTGAACGGATCCAGGGTTTTTTCTGGTTTGGATCGCGTAGTAATGTGGGACCACACTGAAACAGTCAACTAAACCTGCTTTCGACCAATATTTTAGAGAATAATTCATGTTAGGTCTAGGTTAGGTCTGGGATTTGCTCTCATCTGGCTCGTTCATTCGCATATTTCTCATATTTGATGGCTAGATCCTGGGCTGTTTCTGGATTGCATCACGTAGTAATGGAGTACGACACTGAAACAGTCAATTAAACCTGGTTTCCATCAGTATTTTAGAGGCCAACGCAAGTTAGGTCTGGGATAGGTCTGGGATTTGCCCTCATCAGGCTCACAGTTTCGCGTTTTCCAGATACTTGTTGAACAGATCCTGGGTTTTTTCTGGTTTGGATCACGAAGTAGTGTGGTACCACACTGAAACAGTCCATTAAACCTGGTTTCGCTCAATATTTTAGAGGATAACGCATGTTAGGTCTAGGTTAGGTCTGGGATTTGCTCTCATCAGGCTTATTCTTTCGCATATTTCTCATACTTTATGGCTAGATCCTGGGCTATTTCTGGATTGGATCACGTACTAAAGTGGTACCACACTGAAACATTCAATGAAACCTGGTCTGGATAAATATTTTAGAGGATAACGCATGTTAGGTCAAGGTTAGGTCTAAGATTTGCCCTCATCTGGCTCAGAGTTTCGCGTTTTTCACATACTTGTTGAACAGAACCTGGGTTGCTTCTGGTTTGGATCACGTAGTAATGTGGTACCACACTGAAACATTCAATTAAACCTGGTCTTGATAAATATTTTAGAGGATAACCCATGTTAGGTCTGGGATAGGTCTGGGATTAGCCCTCATCAGACTCATACTTTCGCACACTTCACATACTCGCTGACATGCTCCTGGGTTTTTTTCTGGTTTGGATCACGCAGTAATGTGCTACCACACTGAAACAGTCGATTAAACCTGGTTTGGTTCAATATTTTTGAGGATAACGCATGTTAGGTCTGGGATAGGTCTTGGATTTGCCCTCATCAGGCTCATACTTTCCCAGTTTTAACATGCATGTTGACCTGATCGAGGGTTTTTTCTGCTTTGGATCACGTAGTAAACTGGTACCACAATAAAACAGTCGATTAAACCTGGTTTCGATCAATATTTTAGAGGATATCGCAAGTTAGGTCTTGGATAGGTCTGGGATTTGCCCTCATCAGACTCATACTTTCGCACACTTGACATAATCGTTGATCAGATCCTGGGTTTTTTTCTGGTTTGGATCACGTAGTAATGTGGTACCACACTGGAACAGTCCATTAAACCTGGTTTGGATCAATATTTTAGAGGATAACGCATGTTAGGTCTAGGTTAGGTCTGGGATTTTCACTCATCAGACTCATACTTTCGCATTCTTCACATACTTGTTGAACGGATCCTGGGTTTTTTCTGGTTTGGTTCACATAGTAATGTGGTACCACACTGAAACATTCAATTAAACCTGGTCTTGTTAAACATTTTAGAGGATAACGCATGTTAGGTTTGGGATAGGTCTAAGATTTGCCCTCATCAGGCTCATTCTTTCGCATATTTCTCATACTTGATGGCTAGATCCTGGGCTTTTTCTAGATTGCATCACGTAGTGATGTAGTACCACAATGAAACAGTCAATCAAACCTGGTTTCCATCAATATTTTAGAGGATAACGCATGTTAGGTCTAGGTTAGGTCTGGGATTTTCACTAATCAGACTCATACATTCGCATTCTTCACATACTTGTTGAACGGATCCTGGGTTTTGTCTGGCTTGGATCACTTAGTAATGTGGTACCACACTGAAACAGTCGATTAAACCAGGTTTCGATCAATATTTTAGAGGATAACGCAAGTTAGGTCTGGGATAGGTCTGGGATTTGCCCTCATCAGGCTCATACTTTCGCGTTTTTGACATACTTGTTGAACAGATCCTGGGATTTTTCTGGTTTGGGTCCCGTAGTAGTGTGGTACCACACTGAAACAGTCGATTAAACCTGGTTTCGATCAACATTTTTGAGAATAACGCATGTTAGGTCTGGGTTAGGTCTAGGATTTGCCCTCATCAGGCTCATACTTTCGCATATTTCTCATACTTCATGGCTAGATCCTGGGCTATTTCTGGATTGGATCACGTAGTAATGAAGTACAACACTGAAACAGTCAATTAATCCTGGTTTCGATCAGTATTTTAGGGAATAATTCATGTTAGGTCTAGGTTAGGTCTGGGATTTGCTTTCATCAGGCTCATTCTTTCGCACACTTGACATACTCGTTGATCAGATCCTGGGTTTTTTTCTGGTTTGGATCACGTAGTAATGTGGTGCCACACTGAAGCAGTCCATTAAACCTGGTTTGGATTAATATTTTAGAGGATAACGCATGTTAGGTCTAGGTTAGCCCTGGGATTTTCACTCATCAGACTCATACTTTCGCATTCTTCCCATACTTGTTGAACGGATCCTGGGTTTTTCTGGTTAGGTTCACGTAGTAATGTGGGACCACACTGAAACAATCAATTAAACCTGGTCTTGATAAATATTTTAGAGGATAACGCATGTTAGGTTTGGGTTAGGTCTAGGATTTGCCCTCAGCAGGCTCATACTTTCGCATATCTCTCATACTTCATGGCTAGATCCTTGGCTGTTTCAGGATTGTATCACGTAGTAATGTGGTACCACACCGAAACAGTCGATTAAACCAGGTTTCGATCGATATTTTTGATGATAACGCATGTTAGGTCTAGGTTAGGCCTGGGATTTTCACTCATCAGACTCATACTTTCGCATTCTTCACATACTTATTCAACAGATCCTGAGTTACTTGCTGGTTTGGATCATATACTAATGTGGTTCCACACTGTAACAGTCGATTAAACCTGGTTTCGATCAATATTTTAGAGGATAACGCAAGTTAAGTCTGGGATTGGTCTGGGATTTGACCTCATCAGACTCATACTTTCGCACACTTCACATACATGTTCAACAGATCCTGGGTTTTTTCTGGTATGGATCCCGTAGTAGTGTGCTACCACACTGAAACAGTCCATTAAACCTGGTTTCGCTCAATATTTTAGAGGATAACGCATGTTAGGTCAAGGTTATGTCTAAGATTTGCCCTCATCAGGCTCACAGTTTCGCGTTTTTCACATACTTGTTGAACAGAACCTGGGTTTTTTCTGGTTTGGATCACGAAGTATTGTGGTACCACACTGAAACAGTCCATTAAACCTGGTTTCGCTCAATATTTTAGAGGATAACGCATGTTAGGTCAAGGTTAGGTCTAAGATTTGCCCTCATCAGGCTCACAGTTTCGCGTTTTTCACATACTTGTTGAACAGATCCTGGGTTTTTTCTGGTTTGGATCACGAAGTATTGTGGTACCACACTGAAACAGTCCATTAAACCTGGTTACGCTCAATATTTTAGAGGATAACGCATGTTAGGACTGGGATAGGTCTGGGATTTGCCCTCATCAGACTCATACTATCGCACACTTCACATACTCGTTGAACAGATCCTGGGTTATTTTCTGGTTTGGATCACACAGTAATGTGGTACCACACCGAAACAGTCGATTAAACCAGGTTTCGATCGATATTTTTGATGATAACGCATGTTAGGTCTAGGTTAGGCCTGGGATTTTCACTCATCAGACTCATACTTTCGCATTCTTCACATACTTATTGAACAGATCCTGAGTTACTTGCTGGTTTGGATCATATACTAATGTGGTTCCACACTGAAACAGTCGATTAAACCTGGTTTCGATCAATATTTTAGAGGATAACGCAAGTTAAGTCTGGGATTGGTCTGGGATTTGACCTCATCAGACTCATACTTTCGCACACTTCACATACTTGTTCAACAGATCCTGGGTTTTTTCTGGTATGGATCCCGTAGTAGTGTGCTACCACACTGAAACAGTCCATTAAACCTGGTTTCGCTCAATATTTTAGAGGATAACGCATGTTAGGTCAAGGTTAGGTCTAAGATTTGCCCTCATCAGGCTCACAGTTTCGCGTTTTTCACATACTTGTTGAACAGATCCTGGGTTTTTTCTGGTTTGGATCACGAAGTATTGTGGTACCACACTGAAACAGTCCATTAAACCTGGTTTCGCTCAATATTTTAGAGGATAACGCATGTTAGGACTGGGATAGGTCTGGGATTTGCCCTCATCAGACTCATACTATCGCACACTTCACATACTCGTTGAACAGATCCTGGGTTATTTTCTGGTTTGGATCACATAGTAATGTGGTACCACACCGAAACAGTCGATTAAACCAGGTTTCGATCGATATTTTTGATGATAACGCATGTTAGGGCTAGGTTAGGCCTGGGATTTTCACTCATCAGACTCATACTTTCGCATTCTTCCCATACTTGTTGAACGGATCCTGGGTTTTTTCTGGTTTGGATCACGTTGTAATGTGGGACCACACTGAAACAATCAATTAAACCTGGTCTTGATAAATATTTTAGAGGATAACGCATGTTAGGTTTGGGTTAGGTCTAGGATTTGCCCTCAGCAGGCTCATACTTTCGCATATCTCTCATACTTCATGGCTAGATCCTTGGCTGTTTCAGGATTGTATCACGTAGTAATGTGGTACCACACCGAAACAGTCGATTAAACCAGGTTTCGATCGATATTTTTGATGATAACGCATGTTAGGTCTAGGTTAGGCCTGGGATTTTCACTCATCAGACTCATACTTTCGCATTCTTCACATACTTATTGAACAGATCCTGAGTTACTTGCTGGTTTGGATCATATACTAATGTGGTTCCACACTGTAACAGTCGATTAAACCTGGTTTCGATCAATATTTTAGAGGATAACGCAAGTTAAGTCTGGGATTGGTCTGGGATTTGACCTCATCAGACTCATACTTTCGCACACTTCACATACATGTTCAACAGATCCTGGGTTTTTTCTGGTATGGATCCCGTAGTAGTGTGCTACCACACTGAAACAGTCCATTAAACCTGGTTTCGCTCAATATTTTAGAGGATAACGCATGTTAGGTCAAGGTTATGTCTAAGATTTGCCCTCATCAGGCTCACAGTTTCGCGTTTTTCACATACTTGTTGAACAGAACCTGGGTTTTTTCTGGTTTGGATCACGAAGTATTGTGGTACCACACTGAAACAGTCCATTAAACCTGGTTTCGCTCAATATTTTAGAGGATAACGCATGTTAGGTCAAGGTTAGGTCTAAGATTTGCCCTCATCAGGCTCACAGTTTCGCGTTTTTCACATACTTGTTGAACAGATCCTGGGTTTTTTCTGGTTTGGATCACGAAGTATTGTGGTACCACACTGAAACAGTCCATTAAACCTGGTTTCGCTCAATATTTTAGAGGATAACGCATGTTAGGACTGGGATAGGTCTGGGATTTGCCCTCATCAGACTCATACTATCGCACACTTCACATACTCGTTGAACAGATCCTGGGTTATTTTCTGGTTTGGATCACACAGTAATGTGGTACCACACCGAAACAGTCGATTAAACCAGGTTTCGATCGATATTTTTGATGATAACGCATGTTAGGTCTAGGTTAGGCCTGGGATTTTCACTCATCAGACTCATACTTTCGCATTCTTCACATACTTATTGAACAGATCCTGAGTTACTTGCTGGTTTGGATCATATACTAATGTGGTTCCACACTGAAACAGTCGATTAAACCTGGTTTCGATCAATATTTTAGAGGATAACGCAAGTTAAGTCTGGGATTGGTCTGGGATTTGACCTCATCAGACTCATACTTTCGCACACTTCACATACTTGTTCAACAGATCCTGGGTTTTTTCTGGTATGGATCCCGTTGTAGTGTGCTACCACACTGAAACAGTCCATTAAACCTGGTTTCGCTCAATATTTTAGAGGATAACGCATGTTAGGTCAAGGTTAGGTCTAAGATTTGCCCTCATCAGGCTCACAGTTTCGCGTTTTTCACATACTTGTTGAACAGATCCTGGGTTTTTTCTGGTTTGGATCACGAAGTATTGTGGTACCACACTGAAACAGTCCATTAAACCTGGTTTCGCTCAATATTTTAGAGGATAACGCATGTTAGGACTGGGATAGGTCTGGGATTTGCCCTCATCAGACTCATACTATCGCACACTTCACATACTCGTTGAACAGATCCTGGGTTATTTTCTGGTTTGGATCACATAGTAATGTGGTACCACACCGAAACAGTCGATTAAACCAGGTTTCGATCGATATTTTTGATGATAACGCATGTTAGGTCTAGGTTAGGCCTGGGATTTTCACTCATCAGACTCATACTTTCGCATTCTTCCCATACTTGTTGAACGGATCCTGGGTTTTTTCTGGTTTGGATCACGTTGTAATGTGGGACCACACTGAAACAATCAATTAAACCTGGTCTTGATAAATATTTTAGAGGATAACGCATGTTAGGTTTGGGTTAGGTCTAGGATTTGCCCTCAGCAGGCTCATACTTTCGCATTTCTCTCATACTTCATGGCTAGATCCTTGGCTGTTTCTGGATTGTATCACGTAGTAATCTGGTACCACGCTGAAACAGTCAATTAAACCTGGTTTCGATCAATATTTTAGAGAATAATTCATGTTAGGTCTAGGTTAGGTCTGGGATTTGCTCTCATCAGGCGCGTTCTTTCGCATATTTCTCATACTTGATGGCTAGATCCTGGGCTTTTTCTTGATTGCATCACGTAGTAATGTGGTACCACGCTGAAACAGTCAATTAAACCTGGTTTCGATCAATATTTTAGAGGATAACGCAAGTTAGGTTTGGGATAGGTCTGGGATTTGACCTCATCAGACTCATACTTTCGCACACTTCACATACTCGTTGAACAGATCCTGGGTTATTTTCTGGTTTCGATCACATAGTAATGTGGTACCACACTGAAACAGTCGATTAAACCTGGTTTCGATCAATATTTTAGAGAATAATTCATGTTAGGTCTAGGTTAGGTCTGGGATTTGCTCCCATCAGGCACATTCTTTCGCATATTTCTCATACTTGATGGCTTGATCCTGGGCTGTTTCTGGATTGTATGACATAGTAATGTGGCACCACGCTGAAACAGTGAATTAAACCTGGTTTCGACCAATATTTTAGAGAATCATTCATGTTAGGTCTAGGTTAGGTCTGGGATTTTCACTCATCAGACTCATACTTTCGCATTCTTCACATACTTGTTGAACGGATCCTGGGTTTTTTCTGGTTTGGATCACGTAGTAATGTGGTACCACACTGAAACAGTCGATAAAACCTGGTTTCGATCAATATTTTAGAGGATAACGCAAGTTAGGTTTGGGATAGGTCTGGGATTTGACCTCATCAGGCACATTCTTTCGCATATTTCTCATACTTGATGGCTTGATCCTGGGCTGTTTCTGGATTGTATGACATAGTAATGTGGCACCACGCTGAAACAGTGAATTAAACCTGGTTTCGATCAATATTTTAGAGGATAACGCAAGTTAGGTCTAGGTTAGGCCTGGGATTTGCCCTCATCAGGGTCATACTTTCGCAGTTTTATCATACATGTTGACCTGATCGAGGGTTTTTTCTGCTTTGGATCACGTAGTAAAGTGGTACCACACTGAAACATTCCATTAAACCTGGTCTTGATAAATATTTTAGAGGATAGCGGATGTTAGATTTGGGTTAGGTATAGGATTTGCCCTCATCAGGCTCATACTTTCGCATATTTCTCATACTTCATGGCTAGATCCTGGGCTGTTTCTGGATTGTATCACGTAGTAATGTTGTACCACGCTGAAACAGTCAATTAAACCTGGTTTCGATCAATATTTTAGAGGATAACGCAAGTTAGGTCTGGCATAGGTCTGGGATTCGCCCTCATCGGGCTCATACTTTCGCGTTTTTCACATACTTGTTGAACAGATCCTGGGTTTTTTCTGGTTTGTATCACGTAGTAATGTGGTACCACACTGAAACAGTCGATTAAACCTGGTTTCGATCAATATTTTAGGGGATAACGCAAGTTAAGTCTGGGATTGGTCTGGGATTTGACCTCATCAGACTCATACTTTCGCACACTTCACATACTCGTTGAACAGATCCTGGGTTACTTGCTGGTTTGGATCATATACTAATGTGGTACTACACTGAAACAGTCGATTAAACCAGGTTTCGATCAATATTTTTGAGGATAACGCATGTTAGGTCTAGGTTAGGCCTGGGATTTTCACTCATCAGAGTCATACTTTCGCATTCTTCACATACTTGTTGAACGGATCCTGGGTTTTTTCTGGTTTGGATCACGAAGTATTGTGGTACCACACTGAAACAGTCCATTAAACCTGGTTTCGCTCAATATTTTAGAGGATAACGCATGTTAGGTCTGGGATAGGTCTGGGATTTGCCCTCATCAGACTCATACTATCGCACACTTCACATACTCGTTGAACAGATCCTGGGTTATTTTCTGGTTTGGATCACATAGTAATGTGGTACCACACCGAAACAGTCGATTAAACCAGGTTTCGATCAATATTTTTGAGGATAACGCATGTTAGGTCTGGGTTAGGCCTGGGATTTTCACTCATCAGACTCATACTTTCGCATTCTTCACATACTTGTTGAACGGATCCTGGGTTTTTTCTGGTTTGGATCACGTTGTAATGTGGGACCACACTGAAACAATCAATTAAACCTGGTCTTGATAAATATTTTAGAGGATAACGCATGTTAGGTTTGGGTTAGGTCTAGGATTTGCCCTCAGCAGGCTCATACTTTCGCATATCTCTCATACTTCATGGCTAGATCCTTGGCTGTTTCAGGATTGTATCACGTAGTAATGTGGTACCACGCTGAAACAGTCAATTAAACCTGGTCTCGATCAATATTTTAGAGAATAGTTCATGTTAGGTCTAGGTTAGGTCTGGGATTTGCTCTCATCAGGCTCGTTCTTTCGCATATTTCTCATACTTGATGGCTAGATCCTGGGCTTTTTCTGGATTGCATCACGTAGTAATGTGGTACCACGCTGAAACAGTCAATTAAACCTGGTTTCGATCAATATTTTAGAGGATAACGCAAGTTAGGTCTGGCATAGGTCTGGGATTCGCCCTCATCAGGCTCATACTTTCGCGTTTTTCACATACTTGTTGAACAGATCCTGGGTTGTTTCTGGTTTGGATCACGTCGTAATGTGGGACCACACTGAAACAGTCAATTAAACCTGGTATCGACCAATATTTTAGAGAATAATTCATGTTAGGTCTAGGTTAGGTCTGGGATTTGCTCTCATCAGGCTCATTCTTTCGCATATCTCTCATACTTGATGGCTAGATCCTGGGCTTTTTCTGGATTGCATCACGTAGTAATGTGGTACCACACTGAAACGGTCGATTAAACCTCGTTTCGATCAATATTTTAGAGGATAACGCAAGTTAAGTCTGGGATTGGTCTGGGATTTGACCTCATCAGACTCATACTTTCGCACACTTCACATACTTGTTGAACAGATCCTGGGTTTTTTCTGGTATGGATCCCGTAGTAGTGTGCTACCACACTGAAACAGTCCATTAAACCTTGTTTCGCTCAATATTTTAGAGGATAACGCATGTTAGGTCAAGGTTAGGTCTAAGATTTGCCCTCATCAGGCTCACAGTTTCGCGTTTTTCACATACTTGTTGAACAGATCCTGGGTTTTTTCTGGTTTGGATCACGAAGTAGTGTGGTACCACACTGAAATAGTCCATTAAACCTGGTTTCGCTCAATATTTTAGAGGACAACGCATGTTAGGTCTAGGTTAGGCCTGGGATTTTCACTCATCAGACTCATACTTTCGCATTCTTCACATACTTGTTGAACAGATCCTGGGCTTTTTCTGGATTGCATCACGTCGTAATGAAGTACAACACTGAAACAGTCAATTAAACCTGGTTTCCATCAATATCTTAGAGGACAACGCAAGTTAGGTCTGGGATAGGTCTGGGATTTGCCTTCATCAGGCTCATACTTTCGCGTTTTTCACATACTTGTTGAACAGATCCTGGGTTTTTTCTGGTTTGGATCACGTAGTAGTGTGGTACCACACTGAAACAATCCATTAAACCTGGTTTGGATCAATATTTTAGAGGATAACCCATGTTAGGTCTAGGTTAGGTCTGGGATTTTCACTCATCGGACTCATACTTTCGCATTCTTCACATACTTGTTAAGCGGATCCTGGGTTTTTTCTGGTTTGCTTCACGTAGTAATGTGGTACCACACTGAAACAGTCGATTAAACCTGGTTTCGATCAATATTTTAGAGGATAACGCAAGTTAGGTCTGGGATAGGTCTGTCATTTGACCTCATCGGACTCATACTTTCGCATTCTTCACATACTTGTTGAACGGATCCTGGGTTTTTTCTGGTTTGGGTTACGTAGTAATGTGGGACCACACAGAAACAGTCAATTAAACCTTGTTTCGATCAATATTTTAGAGAATAATTCATGTTAGGTCTAGGTTAGGTCTGGGATTTGCTCTCATCAGGCTCATTCTTTCGCATATTTCTCATACATGTTGAACAGATCCTGGGTTTTTTCTGGTTTCGATCTCGTAGTAATGTGGGACCACACTCAAACAATCAATAAAACCTGGTTTCCATCTATATTTTAGAGGACAACGCAAGTTAGGTCTGGGATAGGTCTGGGATTTGCCCTCATCAGGCTCATACTTTCGCGTTTTTCACATACTTCTTGAACAGATCCTGGGTTTTTTCTGGTTTGGAACACATAGTAATGTGGTACCACACTGAAACAGTCCATGAAACCTGGTTTCGATCAATATTTTAGAGGATAATGCAAATTAGATCTAGGTTAAGCCTGGGATTTGCCCTCATCAGGGTCATACTTTCGCATATTTCTCATAATTCATGGCTAGATCCTGGGCTATTTCTGGATTGCATCACGTAGTAATGTAGTACCACACTGAAACAGTCAATTAAACCTGGTTTCCATCAATATTTTAGAGGATAACGCATGTCATGTCTAGGTTAGGCCTGGGATTTGCCCTCATCAGGCTCATACTTTCGCATATTTCTAATACTTCATGGCTAGATCCTGGGCTCTTTCTGGATTGGATCACGTATTAATGTTGTACCACACTGAAACAGTCCATTAAACCTGGTTTCGATCAATATTTTTGAGGATAACACATGTTAGGTCTAGGTTAGGTCTGGGATTTGCTCTCATCAGGCTCATTTTTTCGCATATTTCTCATACTTGTTGACCTGATCGAGGGTTTTTTCTGCTTTGGATCACGTAGTAAAGTGGAACCACACTAAAACAGTCAATTAAACCTGGTCTTGATAAATATTTTAGAGGATAACGCATGCTAGGTCTAGGTTAGGCCTGGGATTTGCCCTCATCAGACACATACTTTCGCACACTTCACATACTTCTTGAACAGATCCTGGGTTTTTTCTTGTTTGGAACACATAGTAATGTGGTACCACACTGAAACAGTCCATTAAACCTGGTTTCGATCAATATTTTAGAGGATAACGCATGTTAGGTCTGGGATACGTCTAGAATTTGCCCTCATCAGGTTCATACTTTCGCATATTTCTCATACTTCTTGAACGGAACCTGGGTTTTTTCTGGTTTGGATCACGTTGTAATGTGGTACCACACTGAAACAGTCCATTAAACCTGGTTTCGATCAATATTTTAGAGGATAATGCAAATTAGGTCTAGGTTAGGCTTGGGATTTGCCCTCATCAGGGTCATACTTACGCAGTTTTAACATACATGTTGACCTGATCGAGCGTTTTTTCTGCTTTGGATCACGTAGTAAAGTGGTACCACACTGAAACAGTCCATGAAACCTGGTTTCGATCAATATTTTAGAGGATAACGCAATTTAGGTCTGGGATAGGTCTGGGATTCGCCCTCATCAGGCTCATACTTTCGCGTTTTTCACATACTTCTTGAACAGATCCTGGGTTTTTTCTGGTTTGGAACACATAGTAATGTGGTACCACACTGAAACAGTCCATTAAACCTGGTTTCGATCAATATTTTAGAGGATAATGCAAATTAGGTCTAGGTTAGGCCAGGGATTTGCCCTCATCAGGGTCATACTTTCGCATATTTCTCATAATTCATGGCTAGATCCTGGGTTATTTCTGGATTGCATCACGTAGTAATGTAGTACCACACTGAAACAGTCAATTAAACCTGGTTTCCATCAATATTTTAGAGGACAACGCAAATTAGGTCTGCGATAGGTCTGGGATTTTCACTCATCAGACTCATACTTTCGCATTTTTCACATACTTGCTGAACAGATCCTGGCTTTTTCTGGTTTGGATCACGCAGTAGTGTGGTACCACACTGAAACAGTCCACTCAACCTGGTTTCGATCAGTATTTTAGAGGATAACGCATGTTATGTCTAGGTGAGACCTGGGATTAACCCTCATCAGACTCATACTTTCGCATATTTCTCATACTTCATGGCTAGATCCTGGGCTATTTCTGGATTGCATCACGTAGTAATATAGTACCACACTGAAACAGTCCATTAAACCTGGTTTCCATCAATATTTTAGCGGATAACGCAAGTTATGTCTAGGATAGGTCTGGGATATGCCCTCATCAGGCTCATACTTTCGCGTTTTTCACATACTTGTTGAACAGATCCTGGGTTTTTTCTGATTCGGATCACGTAGTAATGTGGTACCACACTGAAACAGTCCATTAAACCTGGTTTCGATCAATATCTTTGAGGATAACGCATGTTAGGTCTAGGTTAGGCCTGGGATTTGCCCTCATCAGGGTCATACTTTCGCATATTTCTCATAGTTCATGGCTAGATCCTGGGCTATTTCTGGATTGCATCACGTAGTAATGTAGTACCACACTGAAACAGTCAATTAAACCTGGTTTCCATCAATATTTTAGAGGACAACGCAAGTTAGGTCTGCGATAGGTCTGGGATTTTCACTCATCAGACTCATACTTTCGCATTTTTCACATACTTGCTGAACAGATCCTGGGTTTTTTCTGGATTGGATCACGCAGTAGTGTGGTACCACACTGAAACAGTCCACTCAACCTGGTTTCGATCAGTATTTTAGAGGATAACGCATGTTATGTCTAGGTGAGACCTGGGATTAACCCTCATCAGACTCATACTTTCGCATATTTCTCATACTTCATGGCTAGATCCTGGGCTATTTCTGGATTGCATCACGTAGTAATATAGTACCACACTGAAACAGTCAATTAAACCTGGTTTCCATCAATATTTTAGCGGATAACGCAAGTTATGTCTAGGATAGGTCTGGGATATGCCCTCATCAGGCTCATACTTTCGCGTTTTTCACATACTTGTTGAACAGATCCTGGGTTTTTTCTGATTCGGATCACGTAGTAATGTGGTACCACACTGAAACAGTCCATTAAACCTGGTTTCGATCAATATCTTTGAGGATAACGCATGTTAGGTCTGGGTTAGGTCTAGGATTTGCCCTCATCAGGCTCATATTTTCGCATATTTCTCATAGTTCATGGCTAGATCCTGGGCTATTTCTGGATTGCATCACGTAGTAATGTAGTACCACACTGAAACAGTCAATTAAACCTGGTTTCCATCAATATTTTAGAGGATAACGCAAGTTAGGTCTGGGACAGGTCTGGGATTTGCCCTCATCAGACTCATACTTTCGCACACTTCACATACTCGTTGACAAGATCCTGGGTTTTTTTCTGGTTTGGATCACGTAGTAATGTGGTACCACACTGAAACAGCCCATTAAACCTGGTTTCGATGAATATTTTAGAGGATAACGCATGTTAGGTCTGGGATAGGTCTAGGATTTGCCCTCATCAGGCTCATACTTTCGCATATTATTCATACTTCATGGCTAGATCCTGGGCTTTTTCTGGTTTGGATCACGTAGTAATGTGGTACCACACGGAAACAGTCCATTAAACCTGGTTTCGATGAATATTTTAGAGGATAACGCATGTTAGGTCTGGGATAGGTCTAGGATTTGCCCTCATCAGGCTCATACTTTCGCGTTTTTCACATACTTGTTGAACAGATCCTCGGTTTTTTTCTGGTTTGGATCACGTAGTAGTGTGGTACCGCACTGAAACAGTCTATTAAACCAGGTTTCGATCAATATTTTAGAGGATAACGCAAGTTAGGTCTGGGATAGGTCTGGGATTTGCCCTCATCAGGCTCATACTTTCGCGTTTTTCACAAACTTGTTGAACAGATCCTGGGTCTTTTCTGGTTTGGATCACGTAGTAATGTGGTACCACACTGAAACAGCCCATTAAACCTGGTTTCGATGAATATTTTAGAGGATAACGCATGTTATGTCTGGGATATGTCTAGGATTTGCCCTCATCAGGCTCATACTTTCGCATATTTTTCATACTTCATGGCTAGATCCTGGGCTTTTTCTGGTTTGGATCACGTAGTAATGTGGTACCACACGGAAACAGTCCATTAAACCTGGTTTCGATCGATATTTTTGAAGATAACGCATGTTAGGTCTAGGATAGGCCTGGGATTTGCCCTCATCAGACACATACTTTCGCATTCTTTACGTACTTGTTGAACAGCTCCTGGGTTTTTTTCTGTTTTGGATCACGTAGTAATGTGGTACCACACTGAAACAGTTGATTAAACCTGGTTTCGATCAATATATTTGAGGATAACGCATGTTAGGACTAGGTTAGGCCAGGGATTTGCCCTCATCAGGGTCACACTTTCGCAGTTTTAACATACATGTTGACCTGATCGAGGGTTTTTTCTGCTTTGGATCACGTAGTAACGTGGTACCACACTGAAACAGTCCATTAAACCTGGTTTCGATCAATATTTTAGAGGATAACGTAATTTAGGTCTGGGATAGGTCTGGGATTCGCCCTCATCAGGCTCATACTTTCGCGCTTTTCACATACTTCTTGAACAGATCCTGGGTTTTTTCTGGTTTGGAACACATAGTAATGTGGTACCACACTGAAACAGTCCATTAAACCTGGTTTCGATCAATATTTTAGAGGATAATGCATGTTAGGTCTAGGTTAGGCCTGGGATTTGCCCTGATCAGGGTCATACTTTCGCATATTTTTCATACTTCATGGCTAGATCCTGGGCTTTTTCTGGTTTGGATCACGTAGTAATGTGGTACCACACGGAAACAGTCCATCAAACCTGGTTTCGATCGATATTATAGAAGATAACGCATGTTAGGTCTAGGATAGGCCTGGGATTTGCCCTCATCAGACACATACTTTCGCATTCTTTACGTACTTGTTGAACAGCTCCTGGGTTTTTTTCTGGTTTGGATCACGTAGTAATGTGGTACCACACTGAAACAGTTGATTAAACCTGGTTTCGATCAATATTTTTGAGGATAACGCATGTTAGGACTAGGTTAGGCCTGGGATTTGCCCTCATCAGGGTCATACTTTCGCAGTTTTAACATACATGTTGACCTGATCGAGGGTTTTTTCTGCTTTGGATCACGTAGTAAAGTGGTACCACACTGAAACAGTCCATTAAACCTGGTTTCGATCAATATTTTAGAGGATAACGCAATTTAGGTCTGGGATAGGTCTGGGATTCGCCCTCATCAGGCTCATACTTTCGCGCTTTTCACATACTTCTTGAACAGATCCTGGGTTTTTTCTGGTTTGGAACACATAGTAATGTGGTACCACACTGAAACAGTCCATTAAACCTGGTTTCGCTCAATATTTTAGAGGATAACGCATGTTAGGTCTAGGTTAGGCCTCTGATCTGCCCTCATCAGACACATACTTTCGCATTCTTCACGTACTTGTTGAACAGCTCCTGGGTTTTTTTCTGGTTTGGATCACGTAGTAGTGTGGTACCACACTGAAACAGTCGATTAAACCAGGTTTCGATCAATATTTTAGAGGATAACGCAAGCTAGGTCTGGGACAGGTCTGGGATTTGCCCTCATCAGACTCATACTTTCGCACACTTCACATACTCGTTGACAAGATCCTGGGTTTTTTTCTGGTTTGGATCACGTAGTAATGTGGTACCACACTGAAACAGTCCATTAAACCTGGTTTCGATCAATATTTTAGAAGATAACGCATGTTAGGTCTAGGTTAGGCCTCTGATATGCCCTCATCAGACACATACTTTCGCATTCTTCACGTACTTGTTGAACAGCTCCTGGGTTTTTTTCTGGTTTGGATCACGTTGTAATGTGGTACCACACTGAAACAGTCCATTAAACCTGGTTTCGATCAATATTTTAGAGGATAATGCAAATTAGGTCTAGGTTAGGCTTGGGATTTGCCCTCATCAGGGTCATACTTACGCAGTTTTAACATACATGTTGACCTGATCGAGCGTTTTTTCTGCTTTGGATCACGTAGTAATGTGGTACCACACTGAAACAGTCCATGAAACCTGGTTTCGATCAATATTTTAGAGGATAACGCAATTTAGGTCTGGGATAGGTCTGGGATTCGCCCTCATCAGGCTCATACTTTCGCGTTTTTCACATACTTCTTGAACAGATCCTGGGTTTTTTCTGGTTTGGAACACATAGTAATGTGGTACCACACTGAAACAGTCCATTAAACCTGGTTTCGATCAATATTTTAGAGTATAATGCAAATTAGGTCTAGGTTAGGCCTGGGATTTGCCCTCATCAGGGTCATACTTTCGCATATTTCTCATAATTCATGGCTAGATCCTGGGCTATTTCTGGATTGCATCACGTAGTAATGTAGTACCACACTGAAACAGTCATTTAAACCTGGTTTCCATCAATATTTTAGAGGACAACGCAAGTTAGATCTGCGATAGGTCTGGGATTTTCACTCATCAGACTCATACTTTCGCATTTTTCACATACTTGCTGAACAGATCCTGGGTTTATTCTGGTTTGGATCACGCAGTGGTGTGGTACCACACTGAAACAGTCCACTCAACCTGGTTTCGATCAATATTTTAGAGGATAACGCATGTTATGTCTAGGTGAGACCTGGGATTAACCCTCATCAGACTCATACTTTCGCATATTTCTCATACTTCATGGCTAGATCCTGGGCTATGTCTGGATTGCATCACGTAGTAATATAGTACCACACTGAAACAGTCAATTAAACCTGGTTTCCATCAATATTTTAGCGGATAACGCAAGTTATGTCTAGGATAGGTCTGGGATAAGCCCTCATCAGGCTCATACTTTCGCGTTTTTCACATACTTGTTGAACAGATCCTGGGTTTTTTCTGATTCGGATCACGTAGTAATGTGGTACCACACTGAAACAGTCCATTAAACCTGGTTTCGATCAATATCTTTGAGGATAACGCATGTTAGGTCTGGGTTAGGTCTAGGATTTGCCCTCATCAGGCTCATACTTTCGCATATTTCTCATACTTCATGGCTAGATCCTGGGCTATTTCTGGATTGCATCACGTAGTAATGTAGTACCACACTGAAACAGTCAATTAAACCTGCTTTCCATCAATATTTTAGAGGATAACGCAAGTTAGGTCTGGGACAGGTCTGGGATTTGCCCTCATCAGACTCATACTTTCGCACACTTCACATACTCGTTGACAAGATCCTGGGTTTTTTTCTGGTTTGGATCACGTAGTAATGTGGTACCACACTGAAACAGCCCATTAAACCTGGTTTCGATGAATATTTTAGAGGATAACGCATGTTAGGTCTGGGATAGGTCTAGGATTTGCCCTCATCAGGCTCATACTTTCGCATATTTTTCATACTTCATGGCTAGATCCTGGGCTTTTTCTGGTTTGGATCACGTAGTAATGTGGTACCGCACGGAAACAGTCCATTAAACCTGGTTTCGATGAATATTTTAGAGGATAACGCATGTTAGGTCTGGGATAGGTCTAGGATTTGCCCTCATCAGGCTCATACTTTCGCGTTTTTCACATACTTGTTGAACAGATCCTCGGTTTTTTTCTGGTTTGGATCACGTAGTAGTGTGGTACCGCACTGAAACAGTCTATTAAACCAGGTTTCGATCAATATTTTAGAGGATAACGCAAGTTAGGTCTGGGATAGGTCTGGGATTTGCCCTCATCAGGCTCATACTTTCGCGTTTTTCACAAACTTGTTGAACAGATCCTGGGTCTTTTCTGGTTTGGATCACGTAGTAATGTGGTACCACACTGAAACAGCCCATTAAACCTGGTTTCGATGAATATTTTAGAGGATAACGCATGTTATGTCTGGGATAGGTCTAGGATTTGCCCTCATCAGGCTCATACTTTCGCATATTTTTCATACTTCATGGCTAGATCCTGGGCTTTTTCTGGTTTGGATCACGTAGTAAGGTGGTACCACACGGAAACAGTCCATTAAACCTGGTTTCGATCGATATTATTGAAGATAACGCATGTTAGGTCTAGGATAGGCCTGGGATTTGCCCTCATCAGACACATACTTTCGCATTCTTTACGTACTTGTTGAACAGCTCCTGGGTTTTTTTCTGGTTTGGATCACGTAGTAATGTGGTACCACACTGAAACAGTTGATTAAACCTGGTTTCGATCATTATTTTTGAGGATAACGCATGTTAGGACTAGGTTAGGCCAGGGATTTGCCCTCATCAGGGTCATACTTTCGCAGTTTTAACATACATGTTGACCTGATCGAGGGTTTTTTCTGCTTTGGATCACGTAGTAAAGTGGTACCACACTGAAACAGTCCATTAAACCTGGTTTCGATCAATATTTTAGAGGATAACGCAATTTAGGTCTGGGATAGGTCTGGGATTCGCCCTCATCAGGCTCATACTTTCGCGCTTTTCACATACTTCTTGAACAGATCCTGGGTTTTTTCTGGTTTGGAACACATAGTAATGTGGTACCACACTGAAACAGTCCATTAAACCTGGTTTCGCTCAATATTTTAGAGGATAACGCATGTTTGGTCTAGGTTAGGCCTGGGATTTTCACTGATCAGACACATACTTTCGCATTCTTCACGTACTTGTTGAACAGCTCCTGGGTTTTCTTCTGGTTTGGATCACGTAGTAGTGTGGTACCGCACTGAAACAGTCAATTAAACCAGGTTTCGATCAATATTTTAGAGGATAACGCAAGCTAGGTCTGGGACAGGTCTGGGATTTGCCCTCATCAGACTCATACTTTCGCACACTTCACATACTCGTTGACAAGATCCTGGGTTTTTTTCTGGTTTGGATCACGTAGTAATGTGGTACCACACTGAAACAGCCCATTAAACCTGGTTTCGATGAATATTTTAGAGGATAACGCATGTTAGGTCTGGGATAGGTCTAGGATTTGCCCTCATCAGGCTCATACTTTCGCATATTTTTCATACTTCATGGCTAGATCCTGGACTTTTTCTGGTTTGGATCACGTAGTAATGTGGTACCACACGGAAACAGTCCATTAAACCTGGTTTCGATGAATATTTTAGAGGATAACGCATGTTAGGTCTGGGATAGGTCTGGGATTTGCCCTCATCAGGCTCATACTTTCGCGTTTTTCACAAACTTGTTGAACAGATACTGGGTTTTTTTCTGGTTTGGATCACGTAGTAATGTGGTACCACACTGAAACAGCCCATTAAACCTGGTTTCGATGAATATTTTAGAGGATAACGCATGTTATGTCTGGGATAGGTCTAGGATTTGCCCTCATCAGACTCATACTTTCGCATATTTCTCATACTTCATGGCTAGATCCTGGGCTATTTCTGGATTGCATCACGTAGTAATATAGTACCACACTGAAACAGTCAATTAAACCTGGTTTCCATCAATATTTTAGCGGATAACGCAAGTTATGTCTAGGATAGGTCTGGGATATGCCCTCATCAGGCTCATACTTTCGCGTTTTTCACATACTTGTTGAACAGATCCTGGGTTTTTTCTGATTCGGATCACGTAGTAATGTGGTACCACACTGAAACAGTCCATTAAACCTGGTTTCGATCAATATCTTTGAGGATAACGCATGTTAGGTCTGGGTTAGGTCTAGGATTTGCCCTCATCAGGCTCATACTTTCGCATATTTCTCATACTTCATGGCTAGATCCTGGGCTATTTCTGGATTGCATCACGTAGTAATGTAGTACCACACTGAAACAGTCAATTAAACCTGGTTTCCATCAATATTTTAGAGGACAACGCATGTTAGGTCTGGGACAGGTCTGGGATTTGCCCTCATCAGACTCATACTTTCGCACACTTCACATACTCGTTGACAAGATCCTGGGTTTTTTCAGGTTTGGATCACGTAGTAATGTGGTACCACACTGAAACAGCCCATTAAACCTGGTTTCGATGAATATTTTAGAGGATAACGCATGTTAGGTCTGGGATAGGTCTAGGATTTGCCCTCATCAGGCTCATACTTTCGCATATTTTTCATACTTCATGGCTAGATCCTGGGCTTTTTCTGGTTTGGATCACGTAGTAATGTGGTACCACACGGAAACAGTCCATTAAACCTGGTTTCGATCGATATTATAGAAGATAACGCATGTTAGGTCTAGGATAGGCCTGGGATTTGCCCTCATCAGACACATACTTTCGCATTCTTTACGTACTTGTTGAACAGCTCCTGGGTTTTTTTCTGGTTTGGATCACGTAGTAATGTGGTACCACACTGAAACAGTTGATTAAACCTGGTTTCGATCAATATTTTTGAGGATAACGCATGTTAGGACTAGGTTAGGCCTGGGATTTGCCCTCATCAGGGTCATACTTTCGCATATTTCTCATAATTCATGGCTAGATCCTGGGCTATTTCTGGATTGCATCACGTAGTAATGTAGTACCACACTGAAACAGTCATTTAAACCTGGTTTCCATCAATATTTTAGAGGACAACGCAAGTTAGATCTGCGATAGGTCTGGGATTTTCACTGATCAGACTCATACTTTCGCATTTTTCACATACTTGTTGAACAGATCCTGGGTTTTTTCTGTTTTGGATCACGCAGTAGTGTGGTACCATACTGAAACATTCAATTAAACCTGGTCTTGATAAATATTTTAGAGGATAACGCATGTTACGTCAGGGTAAGGTCTAGGACTTGCCCTCATCAGGCTCATACTTTCGCATATTTCTAATACTTCATTGCTAGATCCTGGGCTATTTCTGGATTGCATCACGTAGTAATGTAGTACCTCACTGAAACAGTCGATTAACCCTGGTTTCGATCAATATTTTAGAGGATAACGCATGTTAGGTCTAGGTTAGGCCTGGGATATGCCCTCATCAGGGTCATACTTTCGCGTTTTTCATTTACCTGTTGAACGGATACTGGGTTTATTTCTGGTTTGGATCACGTAGTAATGTGCTACCACACTGAAACAGTCGATTAAACCTGGTTTCGATCAATATTTTTGAGGATAACGCATGTTAGGTCTAGGTTAGGCCTGGGATTTTCACTCATCAGACTCATACTTTCGCATTCTTCACATACTTGTTGAACAGATCCTGGGTTTTTTCTAGTTTGGATCACGTAGTAATGTGGTACCACACTGAAACAGTCCATTAAACCTGGTTTCGATCAATATTTTAGAAGATAACGCATGTTAGGTCTAGGTTAGGCCTCTGATATGCCCTCATCAGACACATACTTTCGCATTCTTCACGTACTTGTTGAACAGCTCCTGGGTTTTTTTCTGGTTTGGATCACGTAGTAGTGTGGTACCGCACTGAAACAGTCAATTAAACCAGGTTTCGATCAATATTTTAGAGGATAACGCAAGCTAGGTCTGGGACAGGTCTGGGATTTGCCCTCATCAGACTCATACTTTCGCACACTTCACATACTCGTTGACAAGATCCTGGGTTTTTTTCTGGTTTGGATCACGTAGTAATGTGGTACCACACTGAAACAGCCCATTAAACCTGGTTTCGATGAATATTTTAGAGGATAACGCATGTTAGGTCTGGGATAGGTCTAGGATTTGCCCTCATCAGGGTCATACTTTCGCGTTTTTCACATACTTGTTGAACAGATACTGGGTTTTTTTCTGGTTTGGATCACGTAGTAATGTGGTACCACACTGAAACAGTCGATTAAACCTGGTTTCGATCAATATTTTAGAGGATAATGCATGTTAGGTCTAGGTTAGGCCTGGGATTTGCCCTCATCAGGGTCATACTTTCGCGTTTTTCACATACTTGTTGAACAGATACTGGGTTTTTTTCTGGTTTGGATCACGTAGTAATGTGGTACCACACTGAAACAGTCCATTAAACCTGGTTTGGATCAATATTTTAGAGGATAACGCATGTTAGGTCTAGGTTAGGTCTGGGATTTTCACTCATCAGACTCATACTTTCGCATTCTTCACATACTTGTTGAGCGGATCCTGGGTTTTTTCTGGTTTGGTTCACGTAGTAATGTGGTACCACACGGACACAGTCGATTAAACCTGGTTTCGAACAATATTTTAGAGGATAACGAAAGTTAGGTCTGGGATAGGTCTAGGATTTGCCCTCACCAGGCTCATACTTTCGCGTTTTTCACATACTTGTTGAACAGATCCTGGGTTTTTTCTGGTTTGGATCACGTAGTAATGTGGTACCACACTGAAACAGTCCATTAAACCTGGTTACGATCAATATTTTAGAGAATAATTCATGTTAGGTCTAGGTTAGGTCTGGGATTTGCTCTCATCAGGCTCATTCTTTCGCATATTTCTCATACTTCATGGCTAGATCCTGGGCTATTTCTGGATTGTATCACGTAGTAATGTGGTACCACGCTGAAACAGTCAATTAAACCTGGTTTCGATCAATATTTTAGAGGATAACGCAAGTTGGGTCTGAGATAGGTCTGGGATTCGCCCTCATCAGGCTCATACTGGTTTCCATCAATATTTTTGAGGACAACGCAAGTTAGGTCTGGGATAGGTCTGGGATTTGCCCTCATCAGGGTCATACTTTCGCATATTTCTCATACTTCATGGCTAGATCCTGGGCTATTTCTGGATTGGATTACGTAGTAACGTGTTACCACACTGAAACAGTCAATTAAACCTGGTTTCAATCAATATTTTATAGGATAACGGAAGTTAGGTCTGGGATAGGTCTGGGATAAGCCCCCATCAGGCTCATACTTTCGCGTTTTTCACATACTTGTTGAACAGATCCTGGGTTTTTTCTGGTTTGGATCACGTAGTAATGTGGTACCACACTGAAACAGTCCATTAAACCTGGTTACGATCAATATTTTAGAGAATAATTCATGTCAGGTCTAGGTTAGGTCTGGGATTTGCTCTCATCAGGCTCATTCTTTCGCATATTTCTCATACTTGATGGCTAGATCCTGGTCTTTTTCTGGATTGCATCACGAAGTAATGTGGTACCACACGGAAACAGTCCATTATACCTGGTTTCGATCAAGATTTTAGAGGACAACGCAAGTTAGGTCTGGGATAGGTCTGGGATTTACCCTCATCAGGATCATACTTTCTCATTTTTCACATACTTGTTGAACAGATCCTGGGCTTTTTCTGGATTGGATCACGTAGTAATGTGGTACCACACCGAAACAGTCAATTAAACCTGGTTTCGATCAATATTGTAGAGGATAACGCAAGTTAGGTCTGAGATAGGTCTGGGATTCGCCCTCATCAGGCTCATACTGGTTTCGATCAATATTTTAGAGGATAATGCAAGTTATGTCTGGTATAGGTCTGGGATTTGCTCTCACCAGGCTCATTCTTTCGCATATTTCTCATACATGATGGCTAGATCCAGGGCTTTTTCTGGATTGCATCACGTAGTAATGAAGTACGACACTGAAACAGTCAATTAAACCTGGTTTCCATCAATATTTGAGAGGACAACGCATGTTAGGTATAAGTTAGGCCAGGGATTTGCCCTCATCAGGGTCATACTTTCGCAGTTTTAACATACATGTTGACCTGATCGAGGGTTTTTTCTGCTTTGGATCACGTAGTGAAGTGGTACCACACTGAAACAGTCCATTAAACCTGGTTTCGATCAATATGTTAGAGGATAACGCATGTTAGGTCTAGGTTAGGCCTGGGATTTTCACTGATCAGACTCATACTTTCGCATTTTTCACATACTTGTTGAACGGATCCTGGGTTTTTTCCGGTTTGGTTCACGTAGTAATGTGGTACCACACTGAAACATTCAATTAAACCTGGTCTTGATAAATATTTTAGAGGATAACGTATGTTAGATCTGGGTTACGTCTAGGATTTGCCCTCATCAGGCTCATACTTTCGCATATATCTCATACTTCATGGCTAGATCCTGGGCTATTTCTGGATTGTATCACGTAGTAATGTGGTACCACGCTGAAACAGTCAATTAAACCTGGTTTCGATCAATATTTTAGAGGATAACGCAAGTTAGGTCTGAGATAGATCTGGGATTCGCCCTCATCAGGCTCATACTGGTTTCGATCAATATTTTAGAGGATAACGCAAGTTAGGTCTGGGATAGGTCTGGGATTTGTCCTCATCAGGGTCATACTTTCGCATATTTCTCATACTTCATGGCTAGATCCTGTGTTTTTCCTGGTTTGGATCACGAAGTAGTGTGGTACTACACTGAAACAGTCCATTGAACCTTGTCAGGCTCAATATTTTAGAAGATAACGCATGTTAGGTCTAGGTTAGGCCTGGGATTTGCCCTCATCAGGGTCATACTTTCGCAGTTTTAACATACATGTTGACCTGATCGAGGGTTTTTTCTTTTTTGGATCACGTAGTAAAGTGGTACCACAAATAAAACAGTCAATTAAACCTGGTTTCGATCAATATTTTAGAGGATAACGCAAGTTAGCTCTGGGATAGATCTGGGATTAGCCCTCATCAGACTCATACTTTCGCACACTTCACATACTCGTTGACAAGATCCTGGGTTTTTTTCTGGTTTGGATCACGTAGTAATGTGGTACCACACTGAAACAGTCGATTAAACCTGGTTTCGTTTAATATTTTTGAGGATAACGCATGTTAGGTCTGGGATTGGTCTGGGATTTGCCCTCATCAGGCTCATACTTTCGCAGTATTAAAATGCATGTTGACCTGATCGATGGTTTTTTCTGCTTTGGATCACGTAGTAAAGTGGTACCACACTAAAACAGTCAATTAAACCTGGTTTCGATCAATATTTTAGAGGATAACGCAAGTTAGGTCCGGGATAGGTCAGAGATTTGCCCTCATCAGACTCATACTTTCGCACACTTCACATACTCGTTGAACAGATCCTGGATTTTCTTCTGGTTTGGATCACGGAGTAATGTGGTACCACACTGAAACTGTCGATTAAACCTGGTTTCGATCAATATTATTGAGGATAACGCATGTTAGGTCCAGGTTAGGCCTGGGATTTTCACTCATCAGACTCATACCTTCGCATTCTTCACATACTTGTTGAACGGATCCTGCGTTTTTTCTGGTTCGGATCACGTAGTAGTGTGGTACCACACCGAAACAGTCAATTAAACCTGGTTTCGATCAATATTTTAGAGGACAACGCAAGTTAGGTCTGGGATAGGTCTGGGATTTGCCCTCATCAGGCTCATACTTTCGCAGTTTTAACATGCATGTTGACCTGATCGAGGGTTTTTTCTGCTTTGGATCACGTAGTAAAGTGGTACCACACTAAAACAGTCAATTAAACCTGGCTTCGATCAATATTTTAGAGGATAACGCAAGTTAGGTCCGGGATCGGTCAGAGATTTGCCCTCATCAGACTCATACTTTCGCACACTTCACATACTCACTGAACAGATCCTGGATTTTTTTCAGGTTTGGATCACGTAGTAATGTGGTACCACACTGAAACTGTCGATTAAACCTGGCTTCGATCAATGTTATTGAGGATAACGCATGTTAGGTCTAGGTTAGGCCTGGGATTTTCACTCATCAGACTCATACTTTCGCATTCTTCACATACTTGTTGAACGGATCCTGGTCTTTTTCTGGATTGGATCACGTAGTAATGTGGCACCACACCGAAACAGTCAATTAAACCTGGTTTCGATCAATATTTTAGAGGATAACGTAAGTTATGTCTGGTATAGGTCTGGGATTTGCTCTCATCAGGCTCATTCTTTCGCATATTTCTCATACTTGATGGCTAGATCCAGGGCTTTTTCTGGATTGCATCACGTAGTAATGAAGTACGACACTGAAACAGTCAATTAAACCTGGTTTCCATCAATATTTTAGAGAACAACGCATGTTAGGTATAGGTTAGGCCTGGGATTGGCCCTCATCAGGGTCATACTTTCGCAGTTTTAACATACATGTTGACGTGATCGAGGGTTTTTTCTGCTTTGAATCACGTAGTAAAGTGGTACCACACTGAAACAGTCCATTAAACCTGGTTTCGATCAATATTTTAGAGGATTACGCATGTTAGGTCTAGGTTAGGCCTGGGATTTTTACTGATCAGACTCATACTTTCGCATTCTTCACATACTTGTTGAACGGATCCTGGTTTTTTTCCGGTTTGGTTCACGTAGTAAAGTGGTACCACACTGAAACATTCAATTAAACCTGGTCTTGATAAATATTTTAGAGGACAACGTATGTTAGGTCTGGGTTACGGCTAGGATTTGCCCTCATCAGGCTCATACTTTCACATATTTCTCATACTTCATGGCTAGATCCTGGGCTATTTCTGGATTGTACCATGTAGTAATGTGGTGCCACGCTGAAGCAGTCAATTAAACCTGGTTTCGATCAATATTTTAGAGGACAACGCATGTTAGGTCTGGGATAGGTCTGGGATTTGCCCTCATCAGGGTCATACTTTCGCATATTTCTCATACTTCATGGCTAGATCCTGTGTTTTTTCTGGTTTGGATCACGAATTAGTGTGGTACTACACTGAAACAGTCCATTAAACCTGGTTTCGATCAATATTTTAGAATATAACGCATGTTAGGACTACGTTAGGCCTGGGACTTGCGCTCATCAGGGTCATACTTTCGCAGTTTTAACATGCATGTTGACCTGATCGAGGGTTTTTTCTGCTTTGGATCACGTAGTAAAGTGGTACCACAAATAAAACAGTCAATTAAACCTGGTTTCTATCAATATTTTAGAGGATAACGCATGTTAGGCCTGGGTTAGGTCTAGGATTTGCCCTCATCAGGCTCATACTTTCGCATTCTTCACATACTTGTTGAACGGATCCTGGGTTTTTTCTGGTTTGGTTCACGTAGTAATGTGGTACCACACTGAAACATTCAACAAACCTGGTCTTGATAAATATTTTAGAGGACAACGCAAGTTAGGTCTGGGATAGGTCTGGGAGTTGCCCTCATCAGGCTCATACTTTCGCATTCTTCACATACTTGTTGAACGGATCCTGGGTTTTTTCTGGTTTGGTTCACGTAGTAATGTGGTACCACACTGAAACATTCAACTAACCTGGTCTTGATAAATATTTTAGAGGACAACGCAAGTTAGGTCTGGGATAGGTCTGGGATTTGCCCTCATCAGGCTCATACTTTCGCAGTTTTAACATGCATGTTGACCTGATCGAGGGCTTTCTCTGCTTTGGATCACGTAGTAAAGTGGTACCGCACTAAAACAGTCAATAAAACCTGGTTTCGATCAATATTTTAGAGGATAACGCAAGTTAGGTCCGGGATAGGTCAGAGATTTGCCCTCATCAGAATCATACTTTCGCATATTTCTCATACTTCATGGCTAGATCCTGCGCTATTTCTGGATTGTATCACGTAGTAATGTGGTACCACGCTGAAACAGTTAATTAAACCTGGTTTCGATCAATATTTTAGAGGATAACGCATGTTAGGTCTGGGTTAGGTCTAGGATTTGCTCTCATCAGGCTCATACTTTCGCATTCTTCACATACTTCATGTATAGATCGTGGGCTATTTCTGGATTGGATCACGTAGTAATGTGGTACCACGCTGAAACAGTTAATTAAACCTGGTTTCGATCAATATTTTAGAGGATAACGCATGTTAGGTCTGGGTTAGGTCTAGGATTTGCTCTCATCAGGCTCATACTTTCGCATTCTTCACATACTTCATGTATAGATCGTGGGCTATTTCTGGATTGGATCACGTAGTAATGTGGTACCACGCTGAAACAGTCAATTAAACCCAGTTTCGATCAATATTTTAGAGGATAACGCAAGTTAGGTCTGAGATAGGTCTGGGATTCGCCCTCATCAGGCTCATACTTTCGCATATTTCTCATACTTGTTGAACGGATCCTGGGTTTTTTCTGGTTTGGTTCACGTAGTAGTGTGGTACCACACTGAAACAGTCCATTAAACCTGGTTTGGATCAATATTTTAGAGGATAACGCATGTTAGGTCTGGGTTAGGTCTAGGATTTGCTCTCATCAGGCTCATACTTTCGCATTCTTCACATACTTCATGTATAGATCGTGGGCTATTTCTGGATTGGATCACGTAGTAATGTGGTACCACACTGAAACATTCAATTAAACCTGGTCTTGATAAATATTTTAGAGGATGCCGCATGTTAGGTCTGGGTTAGGTCTAGGATTTGCCCCCACCGGGCTCATACTTTCGCATATTTCTCATACTTCATGGCTGGATCCTGGGCTATTTCTGGATTGGGTCACGTAGTAATGTGGTACCTCACTGAAACAATCAATTAAACCTGGTCATGATAAATATTTTAGAGAATAATTCATGTTAGGTCTAGGTTAGGTCTGGGATTTGCTCTTATCAGGCTCATACTTTCGCATATTTCTCATACTTCATGGCTGGATCCTGGGCTATTTCTGGATTGGATCACGTAGTAATGTGGTACCACACTGAAACAGTCAATTAAACCTGGTTTTGATCAATATTTTAGAGAACAATTCATGTTAGGTCTACGTTAGGTCTGGGATTTGCCCTCATCAGGGTCATACTTCCGCAGTTCTAACATACATGTTGACCTGATCGAGGGTTTTTTCTGCTTTGGATCACGTAGTAAAGTGGTACCACACTAAAACAGTCAATTAAACCTGGTTTCGATCAATATTTTAGGGGATAACGAAAGTTATGTCTAGTTTAGGCCTGGGGTTAGCCCTCATCAGACTCATACTTTCGCACACTACACATACTCGTTGACAAGATCCTGGGTTTTTTTCTTGTTTGGATCACGTAATAATGTGGTACCACACTGAAACAGTCGATTAAACCTGGTTTCGATTAATATTTTTGAGGATAACGCATGTTAGGTCTGGGTTAGGTCTAGGATTTGCCCCCATCAGGCTCATACTTTCGCATATTTCTCATACTTCATGGCTGGATCCTGGGCTATTACTGGATTGCATCACGTAGTAATGTGGTACCACACTGAAACAGTCGATTAAACCTGGTTTCGATTAATATTTTTGAGGATAACGCATGTTAGGTCTGGGATAGGTCTGGGATTTGCCCTCATCAGGCTCATACTTCCGCAGTTTTAACATGCATGTTGACCTGATCGAGGGGTTTTTCTGCGTTGGATCACGTAGTAAAGTGGTACCACACTAAAACAGTCAATTCAACCTGGTTTCTATCAATATTTTAGAGGATAACGAAAGTTATGTCTAGTTTAGGCCTGGGATTTGCCCTAATCAGACCCATACTTTCGCATACTTCACATACTTGTTGAACAGATCCTGGGTTTTTTTCTGGTTTGGATCACGTAGTAATGTGGTACCACACTGAAACAGTCCATTAAACCTGGTTTCGATCAATATTTTTGAGGATAACGCATGTTAGGTCTAGGTTAGGCCGAGGATTTTCACTCATCAGCCTCATACTTTCGCATTCTTCACATACTTGTTGAACGGATCCTGGGTTTTTACTGGTTTGGATCACGTAGTAATGTGGTGCCACACTGAAACAGTCAATTAAACCTGGTTTCGATCAATATTTTAGAGTATAATTCATGTTAGGTCTACGTTAGGTCTGGAATTAGCCCTCATCAGACTCATACTTTCGCACACTTCACATACTCGTTGACAAGATCCTGGGTTTTTTTCTTGTTTGGATCACGTAATAATGTGGTACCACACTGAAACAGTCGATTAAACCTGGTTTCGATTAATATTTTTGAGGATAACGCATGTTAGGTCTGGGATAGGTCTGGGATTCGCCCTCATCAGGCTCATACTTTCGCATATTTCTCATACTTGATGGCTAGATCCTGGGCTTTTTCTGGATTGCATCACGTAGTAATGAAGTACAACACTGAAACAGTCAATTAAACCTGGTTTCCATCAATATCTTAGAGGACAACGCAAGTTAGGTCTGGGATAGGTCTGGGATTTGCCCTCATCAGGCTCATACTTTCGCGTTTTTCACATACTTGTTGAACAGATCCTGGGTTTTTTCTGGTTTGGATCACGTAGTAGTGTGGTACCACACTGAAACAGTCGATTAAACCTGGTTTCGATCAATATTTTTGAGGATAACGCATGTTAGGTCTAGGTTAGGTCGAGGATTTTCACTCATCAGACTCATACTTTCGCATTCTTCACATACTTGTTGAACGGATCCTGGGTTTTTACTGGTTTGGATCACGTAGTAATGTGGTGCCACACTGAAACAGTCAATTAAACCTGGTTTCGATCAATATTTTAGAGAATAATTCATGTTAGGTCTACGTTAGGTCTGGAATTAGCCCTCATCAGACTCATACTTTCGCACACTTCACATACTCGTTGAACAGATCCTGGGTTTTTTCTGGTTTGGATCACGTAGTAGTGTGGTACCACACTGAAACAGTCGATTAAACCTGGTTTCGATCAATATTTTAGAGGATAACGCAAGTTAGGTCGGGGATAGGTCTAGGATTTGCCCTCATCAGGCTCTTTCTTTCGCATATTTCTCACACTTGAAGGCTAGATCCTGGGCTTTTTCTGGATTGCATCACGTAGTATTGTGGTACCACACTGAAACAGTCGAATAAACCAGGTTTCGATCAATATTTTTGAGGATAACGCATGTTAGGTCTAGGTTAGGCCTGGGATTTTCACGCATCAGACTCATACTTTCGCATTCTTCACATACTTGTTGAACGGATCCTGGGTTTTTTCTGGTATGGATCACGTTGTAATGTGGTACCACACTGAAACATTCAGTTAGACCTGGTCTTGATAAATATTTTTGAGGATAACGCATGTTAGGTCTGGGTTAGGTCTAGGATTTGCCCTCATCAGGCTCATACTTTCGCATATTTATTATACTTCATGGATAGATCCTGGGCTATTTTCTGGTTTGGATCACATAGTAATGTGGTACCACACTGAAACAGTCGATTAAACCAGGTTTCGATCAATATTTTTGAGGATAACGCATGTTAGGTCTAGGTTAGGCCTGGGATTTTCACTCATCAGACTATTCTTTCGCATTCTTCACATACTTGTTGAACGGATCCTGGGTTTTTTCTGGTTTGGATCACGTAGTAATGTGGGACCACACTGAAACAATCAATTAAACCTGGTCTTGATAAATATTTTAGAGGATAACGCATGTTAGGTCTGGGTTAGGTCTAGGATTTGCTCTCGTCAGGCTCATACTTTCGCATATTTCTCATACCTCATTGCTAGATCCTGGGCTATTTCTGGATTGGATCACGTAGTAATGTGGTACCACACTGAAACAGTCAATTAAAGCTGGTTTCGATCAATATTTTAGAGGATAACGCAAGTTAGGTCTGGGATAGGTCTAGGATTTGCCCTCATCAGGCTCATACTTTCGCATATTTATTATACTTCATGGATAGATCCTGGGCTATTTCTGGATTGCATCACGTAGTATTGTGGTACCACACTGAAACAGTCGATTAAACCAGGTTTCGATCAATATTTTTGAGGATAACGCATGTTAGGACTAGGTTAGGCCGAGGATTTTCACTCATCAGACTCATACTTTCGCATTCTTCACATACTTGTTGAACGGATCCTGGGGTTTTACTGGATTTGATCACGTAGTAATGTGGTACCACACTGAAACAGTCAATTAAACCAGGTTTCGATCAATATTTTAGAGGATAACGCAAGTTAGGTCTGGGTTAGGTCTGGGATTTGCCCACATCAGGGTCATACTTTCGCATTTTTCACATACTTGTTGAACAGATCCAGGGTTTTTTCTGGTATGGATCACATTGTAATGTGGTACCACACTGAAACAGTCGATTAAACCAGGTTTCGATCAATATTTTTGAGGATAACGCATGTTAGGTCTAGGTTAGGCCCGGGATTTGCCCACATCAGGCTCATACTTTCGCGTTTTTCGCATACTTGTTGAACAGATCCTGGGTTTTTTTCTGGTTTGGATCACGTAATAGTGTGGTACCACACTGAAACTGTCCATTAAACCTGGTTTCGATCAATATTTTTGAGGAAAACGCATGTTAGATCTAGGTTAGGCCGAGGATTTTCACTCATCAGACTCATACTTTCGCATTCTTCACATACTTGTTGAACAGATCCTGGGTTTTTTCTGGTACGGATCACGTAGTAATGTGGTACCACAATGAAACATTCAGTTAAACCTGGTCTTGATAAATATTTTTGCGGATAACGCATGTTAGGTCTGGGTTAGGTCTAGGATTTGCCCTCATCAGGCTCATACTTTTGCATATTTATTATACTTCATGGATAGATCCTGGGCTATTTTCTGGTTTGGATCACATAGTAATGTGGTACCACACTGAAACAGTCGATTAAACCAGGTTTCGATCAATATTTTTGAGGATAACGCATGTTAGGTCTAGGTTAGGCCCGGGATTTGCCCACATCAGGCTCATACTTTCGCGTTTTTCGCATACTTGTTGAACAGATCCTGGGTTTTTTCTGGTTTGGTTCACGTAGTAATGTGGTACCACACAGAAACATTCAATTAAACCTGGTCTTGATAAATATTTTGGATGATACCGCATGTTAGGTTTAGGTTAGGTCTAGGATTTGTCCTCATCAGGCTGATACAATCGCATATTTCTCATACTTCATGGCTAGATCCTGGGCTGTTTCTGGATTGTATCACGTAGTAATGTGGTACCACGCTGAAACAGTCAATTAAACCTGGTTTCGATCAATATTTCAGAGGATAACGCAAGTTAGGTCTGGGATAGGTCAGGGATTCGCCCTGATCAGGCTCATACTTTCGCGTTTTTCACATACTTGTTGAACGGATCCTGGGTTTTTTCTGGTTTGGATCACGTAGTAATGTGGTACCACACTGAAACAGTCGATTAAACCCGGCCTCGATCAATATTTTAGAGGATAACGAAAGTTAAGTCTGGGATAGGTCTGGGATTTGACCTCATCAGACTCATACTTTCGCACACTTCACATACTCGTTGAACAGATACTGGGTTATTTTCTGGTTTGGATCACATAGTAATGAGGTACCACACTGAAACAGTAGATTAAACCAGGTTTCGATCAATATTTTAGAGAATAATTCATGTTAGGTCTAGGTTAGGCCTGGGATTTTCACTCATCAGACTCATACTTTCGCATTCTTCACATACTTGTTGAACGGATCCTGGGTTTTTTCTGGTTTGGATCATGTAGTAATGTGGGACCACACTGAAACAGTCAATTAAACCTGGTTTCGATCAATATTTTAGAGAATAATTCATGTTAGGTCTAGGTTAGGTCTGGGATTTGCTCTCATCAGGCTCATTCTTTCACATATTTCTCATACTTGATGGCTAGATCCTGGGCTTTTTCTGGATTGCATCGGGTAGTAATGAAGTACAACACTGAAACAGTTAATTAAACCTGGTTTCCATCAATATCTTGGAGGACAACGCAAGTTAGGTCTGGGATAGGTCTGGGATTTGCCCTCATCAGGGTCATACTTTCGCAGTTCTAACATACATGTTGACCTGATCGAGGGTTTTTTCTGCTTTGGATCACGTAGTAAAGTGGTACCACAACTAAAACAGTCAATTAAACCTGGTTTCGATCATTATTTTAGAGGATAACGCAAGTTAGGTCTGGGATAGGTCTGGGATTAGCCCTCATCAGACTCATACTTTCGCATTCTTCATATACTTGTTGAACGGATCCTGGGTTTTTTCTGCTTTGGATCACGTAGTAAAGTGGTACCACACTGAAACCGTCCATTAAACCTGGTTTGGATCAATATTTTAGAGAATAACGCATGTTAGGTCTAGGTCAGGTCTGGGATATTCACTCATCAGACTCATACTTTCGCATTCTTCACATACTTGTTGAACGGATCCTGGGTTTTTTCTGGTTTGGATCACGTAATAATGTGGGACCACACCGAAACAATCAATTAAACCTGGTCTTGATAAATATTTTAGAGGATAACGCATGTCAGGTCTGGGGTAGGTCTGGGATTTGACCTCATCAGGGTCATACTTTCGCAGTTTTAACATGCATGTTGACCTGATCGAGGGTTTTTTCTGCTTTGGATCACGTAGTAAAGTGGTACCACAACTAAAACAGTCAATTAAACCTGGTTTCGATCATTATTTTAGTGGATAACGCAAGTTAGGTCTGGGATTAGCCCTCATCAGACTCATACTTTCGCATTCTTCACATACTTGTTGAACGGATCCTGGGTTTTTTCTGGTTTGGATCACGTAGTAATGTGGGACCACACTGAAACAGTCGATTAAACCTGGTTTCGATCAATATTTTAGAGGATATCGCAAGTTTGGTCTGGGATAGGTCTGGGATTTGCCCTCATCAGGCCCATACTTTCGCGTTTTTCACATACTTGTTGAACAGATCCTGGGTTTTTTCTGGTTTGAGTCACGTAGTAATGTGGTACCACACTGAAGCAGTCGATTAAACCAGGTTTCGATTAATATTTTTGAGGATACCGCATGTGAGGTCTAGTTTAGGCCTGGGATTTTCACGCATCAGACTCATTCTTTCGCATTCTTCACATACTTGTTGAACGGATCCTGGGTTTTTTCTGGATTGCATCACGTAGTAATGAAGTACAAAATTGAAACAGTCAATTAAACCTGGTTTCCATCAATATCTTAGAGGACAACGCATGTTAGGTCTGGGATAGGTCTGGGATTTGACCTCATCAGGGTCATACTTTCACAGTTTTAACATGCATGTTGACCTGATCGAGGGTTTTTTCTGCTTTGGACCATGTAGTAGAGTGGTACCACAACTAAAACAGTCAATTAAACCTGCTTTCGATCATTATTTTAGAGGATAACGCAAGTTAGGTCTGGGATAGGACTGGGATTTGCCCTCATCAGGCTCATACTTTCGCATATTTGTCATACTTCATGGCTAGATCCTGGGCTATTTCTGGATTGTATCACGTAGTAACGTGGTACCACGCTGAAACAGTCAATTAAACCTGGTTTCGATCAATATTTTAGAGGATAACGCAAGTTAGCTCTGGGATAGGTCTGGGATTTGCCCTCATCAGGCTCATACTGTCGCGTTTTTCACATACTTGTTGAACTGATCCAGGGTTTTTTCTGGTTTGGATCACGTAGCAATGTGGTACCACACTGAAACAGTCAATTAAACCTGGTCTTGATAAACGTTATAGAGGATGACGCATGTTAGGTCTGGGATAGGTCTAGGATTTGCCCTCATGAGACTCATACTTTCGCACACTTCACATAGTCGTTGAACAGATCCAGGGTTATTTTCTGGTTTGGATCACATAGTAATGTGGTACCACACTGAAACAGTCGATTAAACCAGGTTTCGATCAATATTTTTGAGGATAACGCATGTTAGGTCTCGGTTAGGCCTGGGATTTTCACTCAGCAGACTCATACTTTCGCATTCTTCACATACTTGTTGAACGGATCCTGGGTTTTTTCTGGTTTGGTTCACGTAGTAATGTGGTACCACACTGGAACATTCAATTAAACCTGGTCTTGATAAATATTTTAGAGGATAACGCATGTTAGGTTTGGGTTAGGTCTAGGATTTGCCCTCATCTGGCTCATACTTACGCATATTTCTCATACTTCATGACTAGATCCTGGGCTGTTTCTGTATTGTATCACGTAGTAATGTGGTACCACGCTGAAACAGTCAATTAAACCCGGTTTCGTTCAATATTTTAGAGGATAACGCAAGTTAGGTCTGGGATAGGTCTGGGATTTGCCCTCATCAGGCTCATACTTTCGCCGTTTTTCACATACTTGTTGAACAGATCCTGGGTTTTTTCCGGTTTGGGTCACGTAGTAGTGTGGTACCACACAGAAACAGTCGGTTAAACCTGGTTTCGATCAATATTTTTGAGGATAACGCATGTTAGGTCTAGGTTAGGCCGGGGATTTTCACTCATCAGACTCATACTTTCGCATTCTTCACATACTTGTTGGACGGATCCTGGGTTTTTTCTGGTTTGGATCACGTAGAAATGTGGGGCCACACTGAAACAATCAATTAAACCTTGTCATGATAAATATTTTAGAGGATGACGCATGTTAGGTCTGAGATAGGTCTAGGATTTGCCCTCGTCAGGCTCATACTTTCGCATAATTCTCATACTTCATGGCTAGATCCTGGGCTATTTCTGGATTGGATCACGTAGTAATGTGGTACCACACTGAAACAGTCAACTAAGCCTGGTTTTGATCAATATTTTAGAGAATAATTCATGTTATGTCTTGGTTAGGTCTGGGATTTGCTCTCATCAGGTTCATTCTTTCGCATATTTCTCATACTTGATGGCTAGATCCTGGGCTTTTTCTTGATTGCATCACGTAGTAATGAAGTACAACACTGAAACAGTCAATTAAACCTGGTTTCCATCAATATTTTAGAGGACAACGCATGTTAGGTCTAGGTAAGGCCTGGGATTTGCCCTCATCAGGGTCATACTTTCGCAGTTTTAACATACATGTTGACCTGATCGAGGGTTCTTAATGCTTTGGAACACGTAGTAAAGTGGTACCACACTGAAACAGTCCATTAAACCTGGTTCGGATCAATATTTTAGAGGATAACGCATGTTAGGTCTAGGTTAGGTCTGGGATTTTCACTCATCAGACTCATACTTTCGCATTCTTCACATACTTGTTGAACGGATCCTGGGTTTTTTCAGGTTTGGATCACGTAGTAATGTGGGACCACACCGAAACAATCAATTAAACCTGGTCTTGATAAATATTTTAGAGAATAACGCATGTCAGGTCCGGGATATGTCTGGGATTTGACCTCATCAGGGTCATACTCTCGCAGTTTTAACATGCATGTTGACCTGATCGAGGGTTTCTTCTGCTTTGGATCACGTAGTAAAGTGGTACCACAACTAAAACAGTCAATTAAACCAGGTTTCGATCAATATTTTTGAGGATAACGCATGTTAAGTCTATGTTAGGCGTGGGATTTTCACGCATCAGACTCATACTTTCGCATTCTTCACATACTTGTTGAACGGATCCCGGGTTTTTTCTTGTTTGGATCACGTAGTAATGTGGGACCACACTGAAACAGTCGATTAAACCTGGTCTTGATAAATATTTTAGAGGACAACGCATGTTAGGTCTGGGTTAGGTCTAGGATTTGCCCTCATCAGGCTCATACTTTCGCATATTTCTCATACTTCATGGCTAGATCCTGGGCTATTTCTGGATTGGATCACGTAGTAATGTGGTACCACACTGAAACAGTCAATTAAACCTGGTTTCGCTCAATATTTTAGAAGATAACGCATGTTAGGTCTAGGTTAAGCCTGGGATTTGCCCTCATCAGGGTCATACTTTCGCAGTTTTAACATGCATGTAGACCTGATCGAGGGTTTTTTCTGCTTTGGATCACGTAGTAAAGTGGTGCCACAACTAAAACAATCAATTAAACCTGGTTTCGATCATTATTTTAGAGGATAACGCAAGTTAGGTCTGGGATAGGTCTGGGATTTGCCCTCATCAGGCTCATACTTTCGCCGTTTTTCACATACTTGTTGAACAGATCCTGGGTTTTTTCCGGTTTGGGTCACGTAGTAGTGTGGTACCACACAGAAACAGTCGGTTAAACCTGGTTTCGATCAATATTTTTGAGGATAACGCATGTTAGGTCTAGGTTAGGCCGGGGATTTTCACTCATCAGACTCATACTTTCGCATTCTTCACATACTTGTTGGACGGATCCTGGGTTTTTTCTGGTTTGGATCACGTAGAAATGTGGGGCCACACTGAAACAATCAATTAAACCTTGTCATGATAAATATTTTAGAGGATGACGCATGTTAGGTCTGAGATAGGTCTAGGATTTGCCCTCGTCAGGCTCATACTTTCGCATAATTCTCATACTTCATGGCTAGATCCTGGGCTATTTCTGGATTGGATCACGTAGTAATGTGGTACCACACTGAAACAGTCAACTAAGCCTGGTTTTGATCAATATTTTAGAGAATAATTCATGTTATGTCTTGGTTAGGTCTGGGATTTGCTCTCATCAGGTTCATTCTTTCGCATATTTCTCATACTTGATGGCTAGATCCTGGGCTTTTTCTTGATTGCATCACGTAGTAATGAAGTACAACACTGAAACAGTCAATTAAACCTGGTTTCCATCAATATTTTAGAGGACAACGCATGTTAGGTCTAGGTAAGGCCTGGGATTTGCCCTCATCAGGGTCATACTTTCGCAGTTTTAACATACATGTTGACCTGATCGAGGGTTCTTAATGCTTTGGAACACGTAGTAAAGTGGTACCACACTGAAACAGTCCATTAAACCTGGTTCGGATCAATATTTTAGAGGATAACGCATGTTAGGTCTAGGTTAGGTCTGGGATTTTCACTCATCAGACTCATACTTTCGCATTCTTCACATACTTGTTGAACGGATCCTGGGTTTTTTCAGGTTTGGATCACGTAGTAATGTGGGACCACACCGAAACAATCAATTAAACCTGGTCTTGATAAATATTTTAGAGAATAACGCATGTCAGGTCCGGGATATGTCTGGGATTTGACCTCATCAGGGTCATACTCTCGCAGTTTTAACATGCATGTTGACCTGATCGAGGGTTTCTTCTGCTTTGGATCACGTAGTAAAGTGGTACCACAACTAAAACAGTCAATTAAACCAGGTTTCGATCAATATTTTTGAGGATAACGCATGTTAAGTCTATGTTAGGCGTGGGATTTTCACGCATCAGACTCATACTTTCGCATTCTTCACATACTTGTTGAACGGATCCCGGGTTTTTTCTTGTTTGGATCACGTAGTAATGTGGGACCACACTGAAACAGTCGATTAAACCTGGTCTTGATAAATATTTTAGAGGACAACGCATGTTAGGTCTGGGTTAGGTCTAGGATTTGCCCTCATCAGGCTCATACTTTCGCATATTTCTCATACTTCATGGCTAGATCCTGGGCTATTTCTGGATTGGATCACGTAGTAATGTGGTACCACACTGAAACAGTCAATTAAACCTGGTTTCGCTCAATATTTTAGAAGATAACGCATGTTAGGTCTAGGTTAAGCCTGGGATTTGCCCTCATCAGGGTCATACTTTCGCAGTTTTAACATGCATGTAGACCTGATCGAGGGTTTTTTCTGCTTTGGATCACGTAGTAAAGTGGTGCCACAACTAAAACAATCAATTAAACCTGGTTTCGATCATTATTTTAGAGGATAACGCATGTTAGGTTTGGGTTAGGTCTAGGATTTGCCCTCATCAGGCTCATACTTTCGCATTGTTTCTCATACTTCATGGCTAGATCCCGGGCTGTTTCTGGATTGTATCACGTAGTAATGTGGTACCACGCTGAAACAGACAATTAAACCTCGTTTCGATCAATATTTTAGAGGATAACGCAAGTTAGGTCTGGGATAGCTCTGGGATTCGCCCTCATCAGGCTCATACTTTCGCGTTTTTCACATACTTGTTGAACTGATCCTGGGTTTTTTCTGGTTTGGATCACGTAGCGATGTGGTACCACACTGATACAGTCGATTAAACCTGGTTTCGATCAATATTTTAAAGGATAACGCAAGTTTGTTCTGGGATAGGTCTGGGATTTGCCCTCATCAGGCTCATACTTTCGCGTTTTTCACATACCTGTTGAACAGATCCTGGCTTTTTTCTGGTTTGAGTCACGTAGTAATGTGGTACCACACTGAAACAGTCGATTAAACCAGGTTTCGATCAATATTTTTGAGGATAACGCATGTTAGGTCTAGGTTAGGCCTGGGATTTTCACTCATCAGACTCATACTTTCGCATTCTTCACATACTTGTTGAACGGATCCCGGGTTTTTTCTGGTTTGGATCACGTAGTAATGTGGGACCACACTGAAACAGTCGATTAAGCCTGGTTTCGATTAATATTTTTGAGGATAACGCATGTTAGGTCTGGGATAGGTCTGGGATTTGCCCTCATCAGACTCATACTTTCGCACACTTCACATACTCGTTGAACAGATCCTGGGTTTTTTCTGGTTTGGATCACGTAGTAATGTGGTACCACACTGAAACAGTCGATTAAACCTGGTTTCGATCAATATTTTAGAGGATAACGCAAGTTAAGTCTGGGATAGGTCTGGGATTTGCCCTCATCAGACGCATACTTTCGCACACTTCACATACTCGTTGAACAGATCCTGGGTTATTTTCTGGTTTGGATCGCATAGTAATGTGGTACCACACTGAAACAGTCGATTAAGCCAGGTTTCTATCAATATTTTTGAGGATAACGCATGTTATGTCTAGGTTAGGCCTGGGATTTTCACTCATCAGGCTCATACTTTCGCATTCATCACATACTTGTTGAACGGATCCTGCGTTTTTTCTGGTTTGGATCACGTAGTAATGTGGGACCACACTGAAATGGTCAATTAAACCTGGTTTCGATCAATATTTTAGAGAATAATTCATGTTAGGTCTAGGTTAGGTCTGGGATTTGCTCTCATCAGGCTTATTCTTTCGCATATTTCTCATACTTGATGGCTAGATCCTGGGCTTTTTCTGGATTGCATCACGAAGTAATGAAGTACAACACTGAAACAGTCAATTAAACCTGGTTTCCATCAATATTTTAGAGGACAACGCATGTTAGGTCTAGGTTAGGCCTGGGATTTGCCCACATCAGGGTCATACTTTCGCAGTTTTATCATACATGTTGACGTGATCGAGGGTTTTTTCTGCTTTGGATCACGTAGTAAAGTGGTACCACACTGAAACAGTCGATTAAACCAGGTTTCGATCAATATTTTTGAGGATAACGCATGATAGGTCTAGGTTAGGCCTGGGATGTGCCCTCATCAGGGTCATACTTTCGCAGTTTTATCATACATGTTGACGTGATCGAGGGTTTTTTCTGCTTTGGATCACGTAGTAAAGTGGTACCACACTGAAACAGTCCACTAAACCTGGTTTGGACCAATATTTTAGAGGACAACGCATGTTAGGTCTAGGTTAGCCCTGAGATTTTCACTCATCAGACTCATACTTTCGCATTCTTCACATACTTGTTGAACGGATCCTGGGATTTTTCTGGATTGGTACACGTAGTAATGTGGTACCACACTGAAACATTCAATTAAACCAGGTCTTGATAAATATTTTAGAGGAAAACGCATGTTAGGTCTGGGTCAGGTCTAGAATTTGCCCTCATCAGGCTCATACTTTCCCATATTTCTCATACTTCATGGCTAGATCCTGGGCTATTTCTGGATTGTATCACGTAGTAACGTGGTACCACGCTGAAACAGTCAATTAAACCTGGATTCGATCAATATTTTAGAGGATAACGCAAGTTAGGTCTAGGTTAGGCCTGGGATTTGCCCTCATCAGGGTCATACTTTCGCAGTTTTAACATGCATGTAGACATGATCGAGGGTTTTTTCTGCTTTGGATCACGTAGTAATGTAGTACCACACTGAAACAGTCAATTAAACCTGGTTTCCATCAATATTTTAGAGGACAACGCATGTTAGGTCTAGGTTAGCCCTGAGAATTTCACGCATCAGACTCATACTTTCGCATTCTTCACATACTTGTTGAACGGATCCCGTGTTTTTTCTTGTATGGATCACGTAGTAAAGTGGTACCACACTGAAACAGTCGATTAAACCAGGTTTCGATCAATATTTTTGAGGATAACGCATGTTAGGTCTGGGATAGGTCTGGGATTTGCCCTCATCAGGGTCATACTTTCGCAGTTCTAACATACATGTTGACCTGATCGAGTGCTTTTTCTGCTTTGGATCACGTAGTAAAGTGGTACCACACTGAAACAGTCCATTAAACCTGGTTTGGATCAATATTTTAGAGGATAACGCATGTTAGGTCTAGGTTAGGTCTGGGATTTTCACTCATCAGGCACATACTTTCGCATTCTTCACATACTTGTTGAACGGATCCTGGGTTTTTTCTGGTTTGGATCACGTAGGAATGTGGGACCACACCGAAACAATCAATTAAACCTGGTCTTGATAAATATTTTAGAGGATAACGCATGTCAGGTCTGGGATAGGTCTGGGATTTGACCTCATCAGTGTCATACTCTCGCAGTTTTAACATGCATGTTGACCTGATCGAGGGTTTCTTCTGCTTTGGATCACGTAGTAAAGTTGTACCACAACTAAAACAGTCAATTAAACCAGGTTTCGATCAATATTTTTGAGGATAACGCATGTTAGGTCTAGGTTAGGTCTGGGATTTTCACTCATCAGGCACATACTTTCGCATTCTTCACATACTTGTTGAACGGATCCTGGGTTTTGTCTGGTTTGGATCACGTAGTAAAGTGGTACCACACTGAAACAGTCGATTAAACCTGGTTTCGATCAATATTTTAGAGGATAACGCAAGTTAGGTCCGGGATAGGTCTGAGATTTGCCCTCATCAGACTCATACTTTCGCACACTTCACATACTCGTTGAACAGATCCTGGGTTTTTTTCTGGTTTGGATCACGTAGTACTGTGGTACCACGCTGAAACAGTCGATTAAACCTGGTTTCGATCAATATTATTGAGGATAACGCAAGTTAGGTCTGGGATAGGTCAGGGTTCGTCCTCACCAGGCTCATACTATCGCGTTTTTCACATACTTGTTGAACGGATCTTGGGTTTTTTCTGGTTTGGATCACGTAGTAATGTGGTACCACACTGAAACAGTCGATTAAACCTGGTTTCGATCAATATTTTAGAGGATAACGCAAGTTAGGTCTGGGATAGGTCAGGGTTCGCCCTCACCAGGCTCATACTATCGCGTTTTTCACATACTTGTTGAACTGATCCTGGGTTTTTTCTGGTTTGGATCACGTAGTAATGTGGTACCACACCGAAACAGTCGGTTTAACCTGGTTTCGATCAATATTTTAGAGGATAACGCATGTAAGGTCTAGGTTAGGCCTGGGATTTTCACTCATCAGACTCATACTTTCGCATTCTTCACATACTTGTTGTACGGATCCTGGGTTTTTTCCGGTTTGGATCACGAAGTAATGTGGGACCATACTGAAACAGTCAATTAAACCTGGTTTCGATCAATATATTAGAGAATAATTCATGTTAGGTCTAGGTTAGGTCTGGGATTTGCTCTCATCAGGCTCATTCTTTCGCATATTTCTCATACATGATGGCTAGATCCTGGGCTTTTTCCGGATTGCATCACGTAGTAATGAAGTACAACACTGAAACAGTCAATTAAACCTGGTTTCGATCAGTATTTTAGAGAATAATTCATGTTAGGTCTAGGTTAGGCCTGGGATTTGCCCTCATCAGGGTCATACTTTCGCAGTTCTAACATACATGTTGACCTGATCGAGGGTTTTTTCTGCTTTGGATCACGTAGTAAAGTGGTACCACACTGAAACAGTCCACTAAACCAGGTTTGGATCAATATTTTAGAGGATAGTGCATGTTAGGTCTAGGTTAGCCCTGAGATTTTCACTCATCAGACTCATACTTTCGCATTCTTCAGATACTTGTTGAACGGATCCTGGGTTTTTTCTGATATGGTTCACGTAGTAATGTGGTCCCACACTGAAACAATCAATTAAACCAGGTCTTGATAAATATTTTAGATGATAACGCATGTTAGGTCTGGGTTAGGTCTAGCATTTGCCCTCATCAGGCTCATACTTTCGCATATTTCTCATACTTCATGGCTAGATCCTGGGCTATTTCTGGATTGGATCACGTAGTAATGTGGTACCACACTGAAACAGTCAATTAAACCTGGTTTCGATCAATATTTTAGAGGACAATGCAAGTTAGGTCTGGGATAGGTCTGGGATTTGCCCTCATCAGACTCATGCTTTCGCATTTTTCACATACTTGTTGAACAGATCCTGGGTTTTTTCTGGTATGGATCACGTGGTAATGTGGTACCACACTGAAACATTCAGTTAAACCTGGTCTTGATAAATATTTTTGAGGATAACGCATGTAAGGTCTGGGTTAGGTCTAGGATTTGCCCTCATCAGGCTCATACTTTCGCATATTTCTTATACTTCATGGATAGATCCTGGGCTATTTTCTGGTTTGGATCACATAGTAATGTGGTACCACACTGAAACAGTCGATTAAACCAGGTTTCGATCAATATTTTTGAGGATAACGCATGTTAGGTCTAGGTTAGACCTGGGATTTGCTCTCATCAGGCTCATTCTTTCGCATATTTCTCGAACTTGATGGCTAGATCCGGGGCTTTTTCTGGATTGCATCACGTAGTAATGAAGTACGACACTGAAACAGTCAATTAAACCTGGTATCGATCAATATTTTAGAGGATAACGCATGTTAGGTCTAGGTTAGGCCTGGGATTTTCACTCGTCAGACTCATACTTTCGCATTCTTCACATACTTGTTCAGCGGATCCTGGGTTTTTTCCGGTTTGGTACACGTAGTAATGTCGTACAACACAGAAACATTCAATTAAACCTGGTCTTGATAAATATTTTAGAGGATAACGCATGTTAGGTCTGGGTTAGGTCTAGGATTTGCCCTCGTCTGGCTCATACTTTCGCATATTTCTCATACTTCATGGCTAGATCCTGGGCTATTTCTGGATTGTATCACGTAGTAATGTGGTACCACACAGAAACAGTCAATTAAACCTGGTTTCGATCAATATTTTAGAGGATAACGCAAGTTAGGTCTGGGATAGGTCTGGGATTTGCCCTCATCAGGCTCATACTTTCGAACACTTCACATACTCGTTTAACAGATCCTGGGTTTTCTCTGGTTTGCATCACGTAGTATTGTGGTACCACACTGAAACAGTCGATTAAACCAGGTTTCGATCAATATTTTTGAGGATAACGCATGTTAGGTCTATGTTAGGCCTGGTATTTTCACTCAACAGACTCATACTTTCGCATTCTTCACATACTTGTTGAACGGATCTTGGGTTTTCTCTGGTGTGGATCACGTACTAATGTGGTACCACACTGAAACAATCAATTAAACCTGGTCTTGATTAATATTTTAGAGGATAACGCACGTTAGGTCTGGGTTAGGACTAGGATTTGCCCTCACCAGGCTCATACTTTCGCATATTTCTCATACTTCATGGCTAGATCCTGGGCTATTTCTGGATTGTGTCACGTAGTAATGTGGTACCACGCTGAAACAGTCAATTAAACCTGGTTTCGATCAATATTTTAGTGGATAACACATGTTAGGTCTAGATTAGGCCTGGGATTTGCCTTCATCAGGCTCATACTTTCGCGTTTTTCACATACTTGATGAACAGATCCCGGGTTTTTTTCTGGTTTGGATCACGTAGTAATGTGGTACCACACTGAAACACTCCATTAAACCTGGTTTCGATCAATATTTTTGAGAATAATTCATGTTAGGTCTAGGTTAGGTCTGTGATTTGCTCTCATCAGGCTCATTCTTTCGCATATTTCTCATACTTGATGGCTAGATCCTGGGCTTTTTCTGGATTGCATCACGTAGTAATGAAGTACGACACTGAAACAGTCAATTAAACCTGGTTTCCATCAATATTTTAGAGGACAACGCATGTTAGGTATAGGTTAGGCCTGGGATTTGCCCTCATCAGGGTCATACTTTCGCAGTTTTAACATACATGTTGACCTGATCGAGGGTTTTTTCTGCTTTGGATCACGTAGTAAAGTGGTACCACACTGAAACAGTCCATTAAACCTGGTATCGGTCAATATTTTAGAGGATAACGCATGTTAGGTCTAGGTTAGGCCTGGGATTTTCACTCATCAGACTCATACTTTCGCATTCTTCAAATACTTGTTGAACGGATCTTGGGTTGTTTCTGGTTTGGATCACGTAGTAATGTGGTACCACACTGAAACAGTCGATTAAACCTGGTTTCGATAAATATTTTAGAGGATAACGCAAGTTAGGTCTGGGATAGGTCAGGGTTCGCCCTTACCAGGCTCATACTATCGCATTCTTCACATACTTGTTGAACGGATCCTGGGGTTTTTCTGGTTTGGATCACGTAGTAATGTGAGACCACACTGAAACAGTCAATTAAACCTGGTTTCGATCAATATATTAGAGAATAATTCATGTTAGGTCTAGGTTAGGTCTGGGATTTGCTCTCACCAGGCTCATACTTTCGCACATTTCTCATACTTCATGGCTAGATCCTGGGCTGTTTCTGGATTGTATCACATAGTAATGTGGTACCACGCTGAAACAGTCGATTAAACCTGGTTTCGATCAATATTTTAGAGGATAACGCAAGTTAAGTCTGGAATAGGTCTGGGATTTGACCTCATCAGACTCATACTTTCGCGTTTTTCACATACTTGTTGAAGAGATCCTGGGTTTTTTCTGGTTTGGATCACGTAGTAGTGTGGTACCACACTGAAACAGTCCATTAAACCTGGTTGAGATCAATATTTTACAGGATAACGCATGTTAGGTCTGGGTTAGGTCTAGGATTTGCCCTCATCAGGCTCATACTTTCGCATATTTCTCATACTTCATGGCTGGATCCTGGGCTATTTCTGGATTGGATCACGTAGTAATGTGGTACCACACTGAAACAGTCAATTAAACCTGGTTTTGATCAATATTTTAGAGAATAATTCATGTTAGGTCTGGGTTAGGTCTGGGATTTGCTCTCATCAGGCTCATTCTTTCGCATATTTCTCATACTTGATGGCTAGATCCTGGGCGTTTACTGGATTGCATCACGTAGTAGTGAAGTACAACACTGAAACAGTCAATTAAACCTGGTTTTGATAAATATTTTAGAGAATAATTCATGTTAGGTCTAGGTTAGGTCTGGGATTTGCTCTCATCAGGCTCATTCTTTCGCATATTTCTCATACTTGATGGCTAGATCCTGGGCTTTTTCTGGATTGCATCACGTAGTAATGAAGTACAACACTGAAACAGTCAATTAAACCTTGTTTCCATCAATATTTTAGAGGACAACGCATGTTCGGTCTAGGTTAGGCCTGGGATTTGCCCTCATCAGGGGCATCCTTTCGCAGTCTTAACATACATGTTGACCTGATCGAGGGTTTTGTCTGCTTTGGATCACGTAGTAAAGTGGTACCACACTGAAACAGTCCATTAAACCTGGTTTGGATCAATATTTAAGAGGATAACGCATGTTAGGTCTAGGTTAGCCCTGGGATTATCACTCATCAGACTCATACTTTCGCATTCTTCACATACTTGTTGAACGGATCCTGGGTTTTTTCTGGATTAGGTTCACGTAGTAATGTGGTACCACACTGAAACATTCAATTAAACCTGATCTTGATAAATATTTGAGAGCATGACGCATGTTAGGTTTGGGTTAAGTCTAGGATTTGCCCTCATCAGGCTCATACTTTCGCATATTTCTCATACTTCATGGCTAGATCCTGGGTTTTTTCTGGTTTGGATCACGTAGTAGTGCGGTACCACACTGAAACAGTCCATTAAACCTGGTTTGGATCAATATTTTAGAGGATAACGCATGTTAGGTCTAGGTTAGGTCTGGGATTTTCACTCATCAGACTCATACTTTCGCATTCTTCACATACTTGTTGAACGGATCCTGGGTTTTTTCTGGTTTGGATCACGTAGTAGTGTGGTACCACTCTGAAACAGTCCATTAAACCTGGTTGCGATCAGTATTTTACAGGATAACGCATGTTAGGTCTGGGTTAGGTCTAGGATTTGCCCTCATCAGGCTCATACTTTCGCATATTTCTCATACTTCATGGCTGGATCCTGGGCTATTTCTGGATTGGATCACGTAGTAATGTGGTACCACACTGAAACAGTCAATTAAACCTGGTTTTGATCAATATTTTAGACAATAATTCATGTTAGGTGTAGGTTAGGTCTGGGATTTGCTCTCATCAGGCTCATTCTTTCGCATATTTCTCATACTTGATGGCTAGATCCTGGGCTTTTTCTGGATTGCAGCACGTAGTAATGAAGTACAACACTGAAACAGTCAATTAAACCTGGCTTCCATCAATATTTTAGAGGACAACGCATGTTAGGTCTAGGTTAGGCCTGGGATTTGCCCTCATCAGGGTCATACTTTCGCAGTTTTTTCATACATGTTGACCTGATCGAGGGTTTTTTCTGCTTTGGATCACGTAGTATAGTGGTACCACACTAAAACAGTCCATTAAACCTGGTTTGGATCAATATTTTAGAGGATAACGCATGTTAGGTCTAGGTTAGCCCTGGGATTTTCACTCATCAGACTCATACTTTCGCATTCTTCACATACTTGTTGAACGGATCCTGGGTTTTTTCTGGTTTGGTTCACGTAGTAATGTGGTACCACACTGAAACATTCAATTAAACCTGATCTTGATAAATATTTTAGAGGATAACGCATGTTAGGTCTGGGTTAGGTCTAGGATTTGCCCTCATCAGGCTCATACTTTCGCATATTTCTCATACTTCATGGCTAGATCCTGGGCTATTTCTGGATTGGATCACGTAGTAATGTGGTACCACACTGAAACAGTCAATTAAACCTGGTTTTGATCAACATTTTAGAGAATAATTCATGTTAGGTCTAGGTTAGGTCTGGGATTTGCTCTCATCAGGCTCATTCTTTCGCACATTTCTCATACTTGATGGCTAGATCCTGGGCTTTTTCTGGATTGCATCACGTAGTAGTGAAGTACAACACTGAAACAGTCAATTAAACCTGGTTTTGATAAATATTTTAGAGAATAATTCATGTTAGGTCTAGGTTAGGTCTGGGATTTGCTCTCATCAGGCTCATTCTTTCGCATATTTCTCATACTTGATGGCTAGATCCTGGGCTTTTTCTGGATTGCATCACGTAGTAATGAAGTACAACACTGAAACAGTCAATTAAACCTGGTTTCCATCAATATTTTAGAGGACAACGCATGTTCGGTCTAGGTTAGGCCTGGGATTTGCCCTCATCAGGGGCATTCTTTCGCAGTCTTAACATACATGTTGACCTGATCGAGGGTTTTGTCTGCTTTGGATCACGTAGTAAAGTGGTACCACACTGAAACAGTCCATTAAACCTGGTTTGGATCAATATTTTAGAGGATAACGCATGTTAGGTCTAGGTTAGCCCTGGGATTATCACTCATCAGACTCATACTTTCGCATTCTTCACATACTTGTTGAACGGATCCTGGGTTTTTTCTGGATTAGGTTCACGTAGTAATGTGGTACCACACTGAAACATTCAATTAAACCTGATCTTGATAAATATTTGAGAGCATAACGCATGTTAGGTTTGGGTTAAGTCTAGGATTTGCCCTCATCAGGCTCATACTTTCGCATATTTCTCATACTTCATGGCTAGATCCTGGGTTTTTTCTGGTTTGGATCACGTAGTAGTGCGGTACCACACTGAAACAGTCCATTAAACCTGGTTTCGATCAATATTTTAGAGGATAACGCATGTTAGGTCTAGGTTAGGTCTGGGATTTTCACTCATCAGACTCATACTTTCGCATTCTTCACATACTTGTTGAACGGATCCTGGGTTTTTTCTGGTTTGGATCACGTAGTAGTGTGGTACCACACTGAAACAGTCCATTAAACCTGGTTGCGATCAGTATTTTACAGGATAACGCATGTTAGGTCTGGGTTAGGTCTAGGATTTGCCCTCATCAGGCTCATACTTTCGCATATTTCTCATACTTCATGGCTGGATCCTGGGCTATTTCTGGATTGGATCACGTAGTAATGTGGTACCACACTGAAACAGTCAATTAAACCTGGTTTTGATCAATATTTTAGACAATAATTCATGTTAGGTGTAGGTTAGGTCTGGGATTTGCTCTCATCAGGCTCATTCTTTCGCATATTTCTCATACTTGATGGCTAGATCCTGGGCTTTTTCTGGATTGCAGCACGTAGTAATGAAGTACAACACTGAAACAGTCAATTAAACCTGGCTTCCATCAATATTTTAGAGGACAACGCATGTTAGGTCTAGGTTAGGCCTGGGATTTGCCCTCATCAGGGTCATACTTTCGCAGTTTTTTCATACATGTTGACCTGATCGAGGGTTTTTTCTGCTTTGGATCACGTAGTATAGTGGTACCACACTAAAACAGTCCATTAAACCTGGCTTGGATCAATATTTTAGAGGATAACGCATGTTAGGTCTAGGTTAGCCCTGGGATTTTCACTCATCAGACTCATACTTTCGCATTCTTCACATACTTGTTGAACGGATCCTGGGTTTTTTCTGGTTTGGTTCACGTAGTAATGTGGTACCACACTGAAACATTCAATTAAACCTGATCTTGATAAATATTTTAGAGGATAACGCATGTTAGGTCTGGGTTAGGTCTAGGATTTGCCCTCATCAGGCTCATACTTTCGCATATTTCTCATACTTCATGGCTAGATCCTGGGCTATTTCTGGATTGGATCACATAGTAATGTGGTACCACACTGAAACAGTCAATTAAACCTGGTTTTGATCAACATTTTAGAGAATAATTCATGTTAGGTCTAGGTTAGGTCTGGGATTTGCTCTCATCAGGCTCATTCTTTCGCATATTTCTCATACTTGATGGCTAGATCCTGGGCTTTTTCTGGATTGCATCACGTAGTAATGAAGTACAACACTGAAACAGTCAATTAAACCTGGTTTCCATCAATATTTTAGAGGACAACGCATGTTCGGTCTAGGTTAGGCCTGGGATTTGCCCTCATCAGGGGCATTCTTTCGCAGTCTTAACATACATGTTGACCTGATCGAGGGTTTTGTCTGCTTTGGATCACGTAGTAAAGTGGTACCACACTGAAACAGTCCATTAAACCTGGTTTGGATCAATATTTTAGAGGATAACGCATGTTAGGTCTAGGTTAGCCCTGGGATTATCACTCATCAGACTCATACTTTCGCATTCTTCACATACTTGTTGAACGGATCCTGGGTTTTTTCTGGATTAGGTTCACGTAGTAATGTGGTACCACACTGAAACATTCAATTAAACCTGATCTTGATAAATATTTGAGAGCATAACGCATGTTAGGTTTGGGTTAAGTCTAGGATTTGCCCTCATCAGGCTCATACTTTCGCATATTTCTCATACTTCATGGCTAGATCCTGGGCTGCTTCTGGATTGTATCACGTAGTAATGTGGTAACACGCTGAAACTGTCAATTAAACCTTGTTTCGATCAATATTTTAGAGGATAACGCAAGTTAGGTCTGGGATAGGTCTGGGATAGGTCTGGGATTCGCCCTCATCAGGCTCATACTTTCGCACACTTCGCATACTCGTTTAACAGATCCTGGGTTTTCTCTGGTTTGGATCACGAAGTAGTGAGGTACCACACTGAAACAGTCAATTAAACCTGGTTTTGATAAATATTTTAGAGAATAATTCATGTTAGGTCTAGGTTAGGTCTGGGATTTGCTCTCATCAGGCTCATTCTTTCGCATATTTCTCATACTTGATGGCTAGATCCTGGGCTTTTTCTGGATTGCATCACGTAGTAATGAAGTACAACACTGAAACAGTCAATTAAACCTGGCTTCCATCAATATTTTAGAGGACAACGCATGTTAGGTCTAGGTTAGGCCTGGGATTTGCCCTCATCAGGGTCATACTTTCGCAGTTTTTTCATACATGTTGACCTGATCGAGGGTTTTTTCTGCTTTGGATCACGTAGTAAAGTGGTACCACACTGAAACAGTCCACTAAACCAGGTTTGGATCAATATTTTAGAGGATAGTGCATGTTAGGTCTAGGTTAGCCCTGAGATTTTCACTCATCAGACTCATACTTTCGCATTCTTCAGATACTTGTTGAACGGATCCTGGGTTTTTTCTGATATGGTTCACGCAGTAATGTGGTCCCACACTGAAACAATCAATTAAACCAGGTCTTGATAAATATTTTAGATGATAACGCATGTTAGGTCTGGGTTAGGTCTAGCATTTGCCCTCATCAGGCTCATACTTTCGCATATTTCTCATACTTCATGGCTAGATCCTGGGCTATTTCTGGATTGGATCACGTAGTAATGTGGTACCACACTGAAACAGTCAATTAAACCTGGTTTCGATCAATATTTTAGAGGACAATGCAAGTTAGGTCTGGGATAGGTCAGGGTTCGTCCTCACCAGGCTCATACTATCGCGTTTTTCACATACTTGTTTAACGGATCTTGGGTTTTTTCTGGTTTGGATCACGTAGTAATGTGGTACCACACTGAAACAGTCAATTAAACCTGGTTTCGATCAATATTTTAGAGGACAATGCAAGTTAGGTCTGGGATAGGTCAGGGTTCGTCCTCACCAGGCTCATACTATCGCGTTTTTCACATACTTGTTGAACTGATCCTGGGTTTTTTCTGGTTTGGATCACGTAGTAATGTGGTACCACACTGAAACGGTCGGTTTAACCTGGTTTCGATCAATATTTTAGAGGATAACGCATGTAAGGTCTAGGTTAGGCCTGGGATTTTCACTCATCAGACTCATACTTTCGCATTCTTCACATACTTGTTGAACGGATCCTGGGTTTTTTCCGGTTTGAATCACGAAGTAATGTGGGACCACACTGAAACAGTCAATTAAACCTGGTTTCGATCAATATATTAGAGAATAATTCATGTTAGGTCTAGGTTAGGTCTGGGATTTGCTCTCATCAGGCTCATACTTTCGCAGTTCTAACATACATGTTGACCTGATCGAGGGTTTTTTCTGCTTTGGATCACGTAGTAAAGTGGTACCACACTGAAACAGTCCACTAAACCAGGTTTGGATCAATATTTTAGAGGATAGTGCATGTTAGGTCTAGGTTAGCCCTGAGATTTTCACTCATCAGACTCATACTTTCGCATTCTTCAGATACTTGTTGAACGGATCCTGGGTTTTTTCTGATATGGTTCACGTAGTAATGTGGTCCCACACTGAAACAATCAATTAAACCAGGTCTTGATAAATATTTTAGATGATAACGCATGTTAGGTCTGGGCTAGGTCTAGCATTTGCCCTCATCAGGCTCATACTTTCGCATATTTCTCATACTTCATGGCTAGATCCTGGGCTATTTCTGGATTGGATCACGCAGTAATGTGGTACCACACTGAAACAGTCAATTAAACCTGGTTTCGATCAATATTTTTGAGGATAACGCATGTTAGGTATAGGTTAGGCCTGGGATTTGCCCTCATCAGACTCATGCTTTCGCATTTTTCACATACTTGTTGAACAGATCCTGAGTTTTTTCTGGTATGGATCACGTGGTAATGTGGTACCACACTGAAACATTCAGTTAAACCTGGTATTGATAAATATTTTTGAGGATTACGCATGTAAGGTCTGGGTTAGGTCTAGGATTTGCCCTCATCAGGCTCATACTTTCGCATATTTCTGCTACCTCATGGATAGATCCTGGGCTATTTTCTGGTTTGGATCACATAGTAATGTGGTACCACACTGAAACAGTCGATTAAACCAGGTTTCGATCAATATTTTTGAGGATAACGCATGTTAGGTCTAGGTTAGACCTGGGATTTGCTCTCATCAGGCTCATTCTTTCGCATATTTCTCATACTTGATGGCTAGATCCGGGGCTTTTTCTGGATTGCATCACGTAGTAATGAAGTACGACACTGAAACAGTCAATTAAACCTGGTATCGATCAATATTTTAGAGGTTAACGCATGTTAGGTCTAGGTTAGGCCTGGGAATTTCACTCATCAGACTCATACTTTCGCATTCTTCACATACTTGTTCAGTGGATCCTGGGTTTTTTCCGGTTTGGTACACGTAGTAATGTGGTACCACACAGAAACATTCAATTAAACCTGGTCTTGATAAAGATTTTAGAGGATAACGCATGTTAGGTCTGGGTTAGGTCTAGGATTTGCCCTCGTCAGGATCATACTATCGCATTCTTCACATACTTGTTGAACGGATCCTGGGTTTTTTCTGGTTTGGATCACGTAGTAATGTGAGACCACACTGAAACAGTCAATTAAACCTGGTTTCGATCAATATATTAGAGAATAATTCATGTTAGGTCTAGGTTAGGTCTGGGATTTGCTCCCACCAGGCTCATACTTTCGCATATTTCTCATACTTGATGGCTAGATCCTGGGCTTTTTCTGGATTGCATCACGTAGTAATGAAGTACAACACTGAAACAGTCAATTAAACCTGGTTTCCATCAATATTTTAGAGGACAACGCATGTTCGGTCTAGGTTAGGCCTGGGATTTGCCCTCATCAGGGGCATTCTTTCGCAGTCTTAACATACATGTTGACCTGATCGAGGGTTTTGTCTGCTTTGGATCACGTAGTAAAGTGGTACCACACTGAAACAGTCCATTAAACCTGGTTTGGATCAATATTTAAGAGGATAACGCATGTTAGGTCTAGGTTAGCCCTGGGATTGTCACTCATCAGACTCATACTTTCGCATTCTTCACATACTTGTTGAACGGATCCTGGGTTTTTTCTGGATTAGGTTCACGTAGTAATGTGGTACCACACTGAAACATTCAATTAAACCTGATCTTGATAAATATTTGAGAGCATAACGCATGTTAGGTTTGGGTTAAGTCTAGGATTTGCCCTCATCAGGCTCATACTTTCGCATATTTCTCATACTTCATGGCTAGATCCTGGGTTTTTTCTGGTTTGGATCACGTAGTAGTGTGGTACCACACTGAAACAGTCCATTAAACCTGGTTTGGATCAATATTTTAGAGGATAACGCATGTTAGGTCTAGGTTAGGTCTTGGATTTTCACTCATCAGACTCATACTTTCGCATTCTTCACATACTTGTTGAACGGATCCTGGGTTTTTTCTGGTTTGGATCACGTAGTAGTGTGGTACCACACTGAAACAGTCCATTAAACCTGGTTGCGATCAGTATTTTACAGGATAACGCATGTTAGGTCTGGGTTAGGTCTAGGATTATATTTCTCATACTTCATGGCTGGATCCTGGGCTATTTCTGGATTGGATCACGTAGTAATGTGGTACCACACTGAAACGGTCAATTAAACCTGGTTTTGATCAATATTTTAGAGAATAATTCATGTTAGGTGTTGGTTAGGTCTGGGATTTGCTCTCATCAGGCTCATTCTTTCGCATATTTCTCATACTTGATGGCTAGATCCTGGGCTTTTTCTGGATTGCAGCACGTAGTAATGAAGTACAACACTGAAACAGTCAATTAAACCTGGCTTCCATCAATATTTTAGAGGACAACGCATGTTAGGTCTAGGTTAGGCCTGGGATTTGCCCTCATCAGGGTCATACTTTCGCAGTTTTTTCATACATGTTGACCTGATCGAGGGTTTTTTCTGCTTTGGACCACATAGTAAAGTGGTACCACACTAAAACAGTCCATTAAACCTGGTTTGGATCAATATTTTAGAGGATAACGCATGTTAGGTCTAGGTTAGCCCTGGGATTTTCACTCATCAGACTCATACTTTCGCATTCTTCACATACTTGTTGAACGGATCCTGGGTTTTTTCTGGTTTGGTTCACGTAGTAATGTGGTACCACACTGAAACATTCAATTAAACCTGATCTTGATAAATATTTTAGAGGATAACGCATGTTAGGTCTGGGTTAGGTCTAGGATTTGCCCTCATCAGGCTCATACTTTCGCATATTTCTCATACTTCATGGCTAGATCCTGGGCTATTTCTTGATTGGATCACGTAGTAATGTGGTACCACACTGAAACAGTCAATTAAACCTGGTTTTGATCAATATTTTAGAGAATAATTCATGTTAGGTGTAGGTTAGGTCAGGGATTTGCTCTCATCAGGCTCATTCTTTCACATATTTCTCATACTTGATGGCTAGATCCTGGGCTTTTTCTGGATTGCGTCACGTAGTAGTGAAGTACAACACTGAAACAGTCAATTAAACCTGGTTTCGATCAATATTTTAGAGAATAATTCATGTTAGGTCTAGGTTAGGTCTGGGATTTGCTCTCATCAGGCTCATTCTTTCGTATATTTCTCATACTTGATGGCTAGATCCTGGGCTTTTTCTGGATTGCAGCACGTAGTAATGAAGTACAACACTGAAACAGTCAATTAAACCTGGCTTCCATCAATATTTTAGAGGACAACGCATGTTAGGTCTAGGTTAGGCCTGGGATTTGCCCTCATCAGGGTCATACTTTCGCAGTTTTTTCATACATGTTAACCTGATCGAGGGTTTTTTCTGCTTTGGATCACGTAGTAAAGTGGTACCACACTAAAACAGTCCATTAAACCTGGTTTGGGTCAATATTTTAGAGGATAACGCATGTTAGGTCTAGGTTAGTCCTGGGATTTTCACTCATCAGACTCATACTTTCGCGTTTTTCACATACTTGTTGAACAGATCCTGGGTTTTTTCTGGTTTGGATCACGTAGTAATGTGGTACCACACTGAAACAGTCAATTAGACCTGGTTTCGATCAATATTTTAGAGGATAACGCAAGTTAAGTCTGGGATAGGTCTGGGATTCGCCCTGATCAGACTCATACTTTCGCGTTTTTCACATACTTGTTGAACTGATCCTGGGCTTTTTCTGGTTTGGATCACGTAGTAATGTGGTACCACACTGAAACAGTCAATTAGACCTGGTTTCGATCAATATTTTAGAGGATAACGCAAGTTAAGTCTGGGATAGGTCTGGGATTTGCCTCATCAGACTCATATAGTTTCGGGTTTTTCACATACTTGTTGAACATATGTTCGGTTTTTTCTGGTTTGGATCACGTAGTAGTGTGGTACCACACTGAAACAGTCCATTAAACCTGGTTGCGATCAATATTTTAGAGGATAACGCATGTTAGGTCTAGGTTAGGTCTGGGATTCGCCCTGATCAGACTCATACTTTCGCATTCTTCACATACTTGTTGAACGGATCCTGGGTTTTTTCTGGTTTGGTTCACGTAGTCATGTGGTACCACACTGAAACATTCAATTAAACCTGATCTTGATAAATATTTTAGAGGATAACGCATGTTAGGTTTGGGTTAAGTCTAGGATTTGCCCTCATCAGGCTTATACTTTCGCATATTTCTCATACTTCATGGCTAGATCCTGGGTTTTTTCTGGTTTGGATCACGTAGTAGTGTGGTACCACACTGAAACAGTCCATTAAACCTGGTTTGGATCAATATTTTAGAGGATAACGCATGTTAGGTCTAGGTTAGGTCTGGGATTCGCCCTGATCAGGCTCATACTTTCGCGTTTTTCACATACTTGTTGAACTGATCCTGGGCTTTTTCTGGTTTGGATCACGTAGTAATGTGGTACCACACTGAAACAGTCAATTAGACCTGGTTTCGATCAATATTTTAGAGGATAACGCAAGTTAAGTCTGGGATAGGTCTGGGATTTGCCTCACCAGACTCATATAGTTTCGCGTTTTTCACATACTTGTTGAACAGATCCTCGGTTTTTTCTGGTTTGGATCACGTAGTAGAGTGGTACCACACTGAAACAGTCCATTAAACCTGGTTGCGATCAATATTTTAGGGGAGAACGCATGTTAGGTCTGGGTTAGGTCTAGGATTTGCCCTCATCAGGCTCATTCTTTCGCATATTTCTCATACTTGATGGCTAGATCCTGGGCTCTTTCTGGATTGCATCACGTAGTAATGAAGTGCAACACTGAAACAGTCAATTAAACCTGGTTTCCATCAATATTTTAGAGGACAACGCATGTTCGGTCTAGGTTAGGCCTGGGATTTGCCCTCATCAGGGGCATTCTTTCGCAGTCTTAACATACATGTTGACCTGATCGAGGGTTTTTTCTGCTTTGGATCACGTAGTAAAGTGGTACCACACTGAAACAGTCCATTAAACCTGGTTTTGATCAATATTTTAGAGGATAACGCATGTTAGGTCTAGGTTAGCCCTGGGATTATCACTCATCAGACTCATACTTTCGCATTCTTCACATACTTGTAGAACGGATCCTGGGTTTTTTCCTGGATTAGGTTTACGTAGTAATGTGGTACCACACTGAAACATTCAATTAAACCTGATCTTGATAAATATTTGAGAGCATAACGCATGTTAGGTTTGGGTTAAGTCTAGGATTTGCCCTCATCAGGCTCATACTTTCGCATATTTCTCATACTTCATGGCTAGATCCTGGGTTTTTTCTGGTTTGGATCACGTAGTAGTGTGGTACCACACTGAAACAGTCCATTAAACCTGGTTTGGATCAATATTTTAGAGGATAACGCAAGTTAGGTCTAGGTTAGATCTGGGATTTTCACTCATCAGACTCATACTTTCGCATTCTTCAGATACTTGTTGAACGGATCCTGGGTTTTTTCTGGTTTGGATCACGTAGTAATGTGGTACCACACTGAAACTGTCGTTTAAACCTGGTCTCGATCAATATTTTAGAGGATAACGCAAGTTAAGTCTGGTATTGGTCTGGGATTTGACCTCATCAGACTCATACTTTCGCACACTTCACATACTCGTTGAACAGATCCTGGGTTATTTTCTGGTTTGGATCACATTGTAATGTGGTACCACACTGAAACAGTCGATTAAGCCAGGTTTCGATCAATATTTTTGAGGATAACGCATGTTAGGTCTAGGTTAGGTCTGGGATTTTCACTCATCAGACCCATACTTTCGCATTCTTCACATACTTGTTGAACGGATCATGGGTTTTTTCTGGTTTGGATCACGTAGTAATGTGGGACCTCACTGAAACAGTCGATTAAACCAGGTTTCGATCAATATTTTAGAGTATAACTCATGTTAGGTCTAGGTTAGGCCTGGGATTTTCACTGATCAGACTCATACTTTCGCATTCTTCACATACTTCTAAACGGATCCTGTGTTTTTTCTGGTATGGATCACGTAGTAATGTGGTACCACACTGAAACAGTCGATTAAACCTGGTTTCGATCAATATTTTAGAGGATAACGCAAGTTAAGTCTGGGATTGGGCTGGGATTTGACCTCATCAGGGTCATACTTTCGCAGTTTTTTCATACATGTTGACCTGTTCGAGGGTTTTTTCTGCTTTGGATCACGTAGTAAAGTGGTACCACACTAAAACAGTCCATTAAACCTGGTTTGGGTCAATATTTTAGAGGATAACGCATGTTAGGTCTAGGTTAGCCCTGGGATTTTCACTCATCAGACTCATACTTTCGCATTCTTCACATACTTGTTGAACGGATCCTGGGTTTTTTCTGGTTTGGTTCACGTAGTAATGTGGTACCACACTGAAACATTCAATTAAACCTGATCTTGATAAATATTTGAGAGCATAACGCATGTTAGGTTTGGGTTAAGTCTAGGATTTGCCCTCATCAGGCTCATACTTTCGCATATTTCTCATACTTCATGGCTAGATCCTGGGCTATTTCTGGATTGGATCACGTAGTAATGTGGTACCACACTGAAACAGTCAATTAAACCTGGTTTTGATCAATATTTTAGAGAATAATTCATGTTAGGTCTAGGTTAGGTCTGGGATTTGCTCTCATCAGGCTCATTCTTTCGCATATTTCTCATACTTGATGGCTAGATCCTGGGCTTTTTCTGGATTGCATCACGTAGTAGTGAAGTACAACACTGAAACAGTCAATTAAACCTGGTTTCGATCAATATTTTAGAGGATAACGCATGTTAGGTCTAGGTTAGCCCTGGGATTTTCACTCATCAGACTCATACTTTCGCATTCTTCACATACTTGTTGAACGGATCCTGGGTTTTTTCTGGTTTGGTTCACGTAGTAATGTGGTACCACACTGAAACATTCAATTAAACCTGATCTTGATAAATATTTTAGAGGATAACGCATGTTAGGTTTGGGTTAAGTCTAGGATTTGCCCTCATCAGGCTTATACTTTCGCATATTTCTCATACTTCATGGCTAGATCCTGGGCTGTTTCTGGATTGTATCACGTAGTAATGTGGTACCACGCTGAAACAGTCAATTAAACCTGGTTTCGATCAATATTTTAGAGGATAACGCAAGTTAGGTCTGGCTTAGGTCTGGGATTCGCCCTGATCAGACTCATACTTTCGCGTTTTTCACATACTTGTTGAACTGATCCTGGGCTTTTTCTGGTTTGGATCACGTACTAATGTGGTACCACACTGAAACAGTCAATTAGACCTGGTTTCGATCAATATTTTAGAGGATAACGCAAGTTAAGTCTGGGATAGGTCTGGGATTTGCCTCATCAGACTCATATAGTTTCGCGTTTTTCACATACTTGTTGAACAGATCTTCGGTTTTTTCTGGTTTGGATCACGAAGTAGTGTGGTACCACACTGAAACAGTCCACTAAACCTGGTTGCGATCAATATTTTAGAGGATAACGCATGTTAGGTCTAGGTTAGGTCTGAGATTCGCCCTGATCAGACTCATACTTTCGCATTCTTCACATACTTGTTGAACGGATCCTGGGTTTTTTCTGGTTTGGTTCACGTAGTCATGTGGTACCACACTGAAACATTCAATTAAACCTGATCTTGATAAATATTTTAGAGGATAACGCATGTTAGGTTTGGGTTAAGTCTAGGATTTGCCCTCATCAGGCTTATACTTTCGCATATTTCTCATACTTCATGGCTAGATCCTGGGTTTTTTCTGGTTTGGATCACGTAGTAGTGTGGTACCACACTGAAACAGTCCATTAAACCTGGTTTGGATCAATATTTTAGAGGATAACGCATGTTAGGTCCAGGTTAGGTCTGGGATTCGCCCTGATCAGGCTCATTCTTTCGCGTTTTTCACATACTTGTTGAACTGATCCTGGGCTTTTTCTGGTTTGGATCACGTAGTAATGTGGTACCACACTGAAACAGTCCATTAAACCTGGTTTGGATCAATATTTTAGAGGATAACGCATGTTAGGTCTGGGTTAGGTCTAGGATTTGCCCTCATCAGGCTCATTCTTTCGCATATTTCTCATACTTGATGGCTAGATCCTGGGCTTTTTCTGGATTGCATCACGTAGCAATGAAGTGCAACACTGAAACAGTCAATTAAACCAGGTTTCCATCAATATTTTAGAGGATAACGCAAGTTAAGTCTGGGATAGGTCAGGGATTTGCCTCATCAGACTCATATAGTTTCGCGTTTTTCACATACTTGTTGAACAGATCCTCGGTTTTTTCTGGTTTGGATCACGTAGTAGTGTGGTACCACACTGAAACAGTCCATTAAACCTGGTTGCGATCAATATTTTAGGGGATAACGCATGTTAGGTCTGGGTTAGGTCTAGGATTTGCCCTCATCAGGCTCATTCTTTCGCATATTTCTCATACTTGATGGCTAGATCCTGGGCTTTTTCTGGATTGCATCACGTAGTAATGAAGTGCAACACTGAAACAGTCAATTAAACCAGGTTTCCATCAATATTTTAGAGGACAACGCATGTTCGGTCTAGGTTAGGCCTGGGATTTGCCCTCATCAGGGGCTTTCTTTCGCAGTCTTAACATACATGTTGACCTGATCGAGGGTTTTTTCTGCTTTGGAGCACGTAGTAAAGTGGTACCACACTGAAACAGTCCATTAAACCTGGTTTGGATCAATATTTTAGAGGATAACGCATGTTAGGTCTAGGTTAGCCCTGGGATTATCACTCATCAGACTCATACTTTCGCATTCTTCACATACTTCTAGAACGGATCCTGGGTTTTTTCCTGGATTAGGTTTACGTAGTAATGTGGTACCACACTGAAACATTCAATTAAACCTGATCTTGATAAATATTTGAGAGCATAACGCATGTTAGGTTTGGGTTAAGTCTAGGATTTGCCCTCATCAGGCTCATACTTTCGCATATTTCTCATACTTCATGGCTAGATCCTGGGTTTTTTCTGGTTTGGATCACGTAGTAGTGTGGTACCACACTGAAACAGTCCATTAAACCTGGTTAGGATCAATATTTTAGAGGATAACGCAAGTTAGGTCTAGGTTAGGTCTGGGATTTTCACTCATCAGACTCATACTTTCGCATTCTTCAGATACTTGTTGAACGGATCCTGGGTTTTTTCTGGTTTGGATCACGTAGTAATGTGGTACCACACTGAAACTGTCGTTTAAACCTGGTCTCGATCAATATTTTAGAGGATAACGCAAGTTAAGTCTGGTATTGGTCTGGGATTTGACCTCATCAGACTCATACTTTCGCACACTTCACATACTCGTTGAACAGATCCTGGGTTATTTTCTGGTTTGGATCACATTGTAATGTGGTACCACACTGAAACAGTCGATTAAGCCAGGTTTCGATCAATATTTTTGAGGATAACGCATGTTAGGTCTAGGTTAGGTCTGGGATTTTCACTCATCAGACCCATACTTTCGCATTCTTCACATACTTGTTGAACGGATCATGGGTTTTTTCTGGTTTGGATCACGTAGTAATGTGGGACCTCACTGAAACACTCAATTAAACCTGGTTTCCATCAATATTATTCAGGATAACGCATGTTAGGTCTAGGTTAGGCCTGGGATTTTCACTCACCAGACTCATACTTTCGCATTCTTCACAAACTTGTTGAACGGATCTTGGGTTTTTTCTGGTGTGGATCACGTAGTAATGTGGTACCACACTGAAACAATCAATTAAACCTGATCTTGATAAATATTTTAGAGGATAACGCATGTTAGGTCTGAGTTAGGTCTAGGATTTGCCCTCATCAGGCTCATACTTTCGCATATTTCTCATACTTCATGGCTGGATCCTGGGCTTATTCTGGATTGCATCACGTAGTAATGAAGTACAACACTGAAACAGTCAATTAAACCTGGTTTCCATCAATATTTTAGAGAATAATTCATGTTAGGTCTAGGTTAGGTCTGGGATTTGCTCTCATCAGGCTCATTCTTTCGCATATTTCTCATACTTGATGGATAGATCCTGGGCTTTCTCTGGATTGCATCACGTAGTAATGAAGTACAACACTGAAACAGACAATTAAACCTAGTTTCCATCAATATTTTAGAGAATAATTCATGTTAGGTCTAGGTTCGGTCTGGGATTTGCCCTCATCAGGCTCATACTTTCGCATATTTCTCATACTTCATGACTAGATCCTCGGTTTTTTCTGGCTTGGATCACGTAGTAGTGTGGTACCACACTGAAGCAGTTCATTAAACCTGGTTTGCATCAATATTTTAGAGGATAACGCAAGTTAAGTCTGGGATTGGTCTGGGATTTGACCTCATTAGACTCATACTTTCGCACACTTCACATACTCGTTGAACAGATCCTGGGTTATTTTCTGGTTTGGATCACACTGTAATGTGGTACCACACTGAAACAGTCGATTAAACCAGGTTTCGATCAATATTTTTGAGGATAACGCATGTTAGGTCTAGGTTAGGTCTGGGATTTTCACTCATCAGACTCATACTTTCGCATTCTTCACATACTTGTTGAACGGATCATGGGTTTTTTCTGGTTTGGATCACGTAGTAATGTGGGACCACACTGAAACAGTCAATTAAACCTGGTTTCGATCAATATTTTAGAGAATAATTCATGTTAGGTCGAGGTTAGGTCTGGGATTTGCGCTCATCAGACTCATTCTTTCGCATATTTCTCATACTTGATGGCTAGATCCTGGGCTTTTTCTGGATTGCATCACGTAGTAATGAAGTACAACACTGAAACAGTCAATTAAACCTGGTTTCCATCAATATCTTAGTGGACAACGCAAGTTAGGTCTGGGATTGGTCTGGGATTTGACCTCATCAGACTCATACTTTCGCGTTTTTCACATACTTGTTGAACAGATCCTGGGTTTTTTCTGGTTTGGATCACGCAGTAGTGTGGTACCACACTGAAACAGTCCATTAAGCCTGGTTTGGATCAACATTTTAGAGGATAACGCATCTTAGGTCTAGGTTAGGTCTGGCATTTTCACTCATCAGGCTCATACTTTCGCATTCTTCACATACTTGTTGAACGGATCCTGGGTTTTTTCTGGCTTGGATCACGTAGTAATGTGGGTCCACACGGAAACAATCAATTAAACCTGGTCTTGATAAATATTTTAGAGGATAACGCATGTTAGGTCTGGGATAGGTCTGGGATTTGCCCTCATCAGACTCATACTTTCGCACACTTCACATACTCGTTGAACAGATCATGGGTTTTTTCTGGTTTGGATCACGTAGTAATGTGGTACCACACTGAAACAGTCGATTAAACCTGGTCTTGATAAATATTTTAGAGGATAACGCATGTTAGGTCTGGGTTAGGTCTAGGATTTGCCCTCATCAGGCTCATACTTTCGCATATTTCTCATACTTCATGGCTAGATCCTGGGCTGTTTCTGGAATGTATCACGTAGTAATGTGGTACCACGCTGAAACAGTCAATTAAACCTGGTTTCGATCAATATTTTAGAGGATAACGCAAGTTAGGTCTGGGATATGTCTAGGATTTGCCCTCATCAGGCTCTTACTTTCGCATATTTCTCATACTTCATGGCTAGATCCTGGGCTATTTCTGGATTGGATCACGTAGTAAAGTGGTACCACACTGAAACATTCAATGAAACCTGGTCTGGATAAATATTTTAGAGGATAACGCATCTTAGGTCTGGGTTAGGTCTTAGATTTGCCCTCATCAGGCTCACAGTTTCGCGTTTTTCACATACTTGTTGAACAGATCCTGGTACCACACTGAAACAGTCCATTAAACCTGGTTTCGCTCAATATTTTGGAGGATAACGCAAGTTAGGTCTGGGATAGGTCTGGGATTTGCCCTCATGAGGCTCATACTTTCGCGTTTTTCACATACTTGTTGAACAGATCATGGGTTTTTTCTTTTTTGTGTCACGTAGTAGTGTGATACCACACTGAAACAGTCGATTAAACCAGGTTTCGATCAATATTTTAGAGTATAACTCATGTTAGGACTAGGTTAGGCCTGGGATTTTCACTGATCAGACTCATACTTTCGCATTCTTCACATACTTGTAAACGGATCCTGGGTTTTTTCTGGTATGGATCACGTAGTAATGTGGTACCACACTGAAACAGTCGATTAAACCTGGTTTCGATCAATATATTAGAGGATAACGCAAGTTAAGTCTGGGATTGGGCTGGGATTTGACCTCATCAGACTCACAATTTCGCACACTTCACATACTCGTTGAACAGATCCTGGGTTATTTTCTGGTTTGCATCACGTAGTAATGTAGTACCACACTGAAACAGTCAATGAAACCTGGTTTCCATCAGTATTTTAGAGGGCAACGCAAGTTAGGTCTCGGTTAGGTCTGGGATTTGCTCTCATCAGGCTCATTCTTTCGCATATTTCTCATACTTGATGGCTAGATCCCGGGCTTTTTCTGGATTGCATCACGTAGTAATGTAGTACCACACTGAAACAGTCAATGAAACCTGGTTTCCGTCAATATCTTAGAGGACAACGCAAGTTAGGTCTGGGATATGTCTGGGATTTGCCCTCATCAGGCTCATACTTTCGCGTTTTTCACATACTCGTTGAACAGATCCTGGGTTATTTTCTGGTTTGGATCACATAGTAATGTGGTACCACACTGAAACAGTCGATTAAACCAGGTTTCGATCAATATTTTAGTGGATAACGCATGTTAGGTCTAGGTTAGCACTGGGATTTTCACTCACCAGACTCACACTTTCGCATTCCTCACATACTTGTTGAACTGATCCTGGGTTTTTTCTGGTTTGGATCACGTAGTAATGTGGTACCACACTGAAACAGTCGATTAAACCTGGTTTCCATCAATATTTTAGAAGACAACGCAAGTTAGGTCTAGGTAAGGCCTGAGATTTTCACTGATCAGACTCATACTTTCGCATCCTTCACATACTTGTTGAACGGATCCTGGGTTTTTTCTGGTTTGGATCACGTAGTAATGTGGTACCACACTGAAACGGTCAATTAAACCAGGTTTCGATCAATATTTTAGAGGATAACGCAAGTTAGGTCTGGGATAGGTCTGGGATTTGCCCTCATCAGGCTCATACTTTCGCGTTTTTCACATACTTGTTGAGCAGATCATGGGTTTTTTCTGGTTTGGGTCACGTAGTAGTGTGATACCACACTGAAACAGTCGATAAAACCTGGTCTCGATCAATATTTTAGAGAATAATTCATGTTAGGTCTAGGTTAGGTCTGGGATTTGCTCTCATCAGGCTCATTCTTTCGCATATTTCTCATACTTGATAGCTAGATCCTGGGCTTTTTCTGGATTGCATCACGTAGTAATGAAGTACAACACTGAAACAGTCAATTAAACCTGGTTTCCGTCAATATCTTAGAGGACAACGCAAGTTAGGTCTGGGATATGTCTGGGATTTGCCCTCATCAGGCTCATACTTTCGCACAATTCACATACTCGTTGAACAGATCCTGGGTTATTTTCTGGTTTGGATCACATAGTAATGTGGTACCACACTGAAACAGTCGATTAAACCAGGTTTCGATCAATATTTTTGAAGATAACGCATGTTAGGTCTAGGTTAGGCCTGGGATTTTCACTCATCAGACTCATACTTTCGCATTCTTCACATACTTGTTGAACGGATCCTGGGTTTTGTCTGGTTTGGATCACGTAGTAATGTGGGACCACACTGAAACAGTCAATTAAACCTGGTTTCGATCAATGTTTTAGAGAATAATTCATGTTAGGTCTAGGTTAGGTCTGGGATTTGCTCTCATCAGGCTCTTTCTTTCGCATATTTCTCATACATGTTGAACAGATCCTGGGATTTTTCTGGTATGGAACCCGTAGTAATGTGGGACCACACTGAAACAATCAATTAAACCTGGTTTCGATCAATATTTTAGAGAATAATTCATGTTAGGTCTAGGTTAGGTCTGGGATTTGCTCTCATCAGGCTCTTTCTTTCGCATATTTCTCATACATGTTGAACAGATCCTGGGTTTTTTCTCGTTTGGATCACGAAGTAGTGTGGTACCACACTGAAACAGTTCATTAAACCTGGTTTCGCTCAATATTTTAGAGGATAACGCAAGTTAAGTCTGGGATTGGGCTGGGATTTGACCTCATCAGACTCACACTTTCGCACACTTCACATACTCGTTGAACAGATCCTGGGTTATTTTCTGGTTTGCATCACGTTGTAATGAAGTACAACACTGCAACAGTCAATTAAACCTGGTTTCCGTCAATATCTTAGAGGACAACGCAAGTTAGGTCTGGGATATGTCTGGGATTTGCCCTCATCAGGCTCATACTTTCGCGTTTTTCACATACTCGTTGAACAGATCCTGGGTTATTTTCTGGTTTGGATCACATAGTAATGTGGTACCACACTGAAACAGTCGATTAAACCAGGTTTCGATCAATATTTTTGAGGATAACGCATGTTAGGTCTAGGTTAGCACTGGGATTTTCACTCATCAGACTCATACTTTCGCATTCTTCACATACTTGTTGAACAGATCACGGGTTTTTTCTGGTTTGGGTCACGTAGTAGTGTGATACCACACTGAAACAGTCGATTAAACCTGGCTTCGATCAATATTTTAGTGGATAACGCATGTTAGGTCTAGGTTAGCACTGGGATTTTCACTCATCAGACTCATACTTTCGCATTCTTCACATACTTGTTGAACTGATCCTGGGTTTTTTCTGGTTTGGATCACGTAGTAATGCGGTACCACACTGAAACAGTCGATTAAACCTGGTTTCGATCAATATTTTAGAGGATAACGCATGTTAGGTCTAGGTTAGCCCTGGGATTTTCACTCATCAGACACATACTTTCGCATTCTTCACATACTTGTTGAACTGATCCTGGGTTTTTTCTGGTTTGGATCACGTAGTAATGTGGTACCACACTGAAACAGTCGATTAAACCTGGTTTCGATCAATATTTTAGAGAATAACTCATGTTAGGTCTAGGTTAGGCCTGGGATTTTCACTGATCAGACTCATACTTTCGCATTCTTCACATACTTGTTGGCCGGATCCTGGGTTTTTTCTGGTTTGGATCACGTAGTAATGTGGGACCACACTGAAACAGTCAATTAAACCTGGTTTCGATCAATATTTTAGAGAATAATTCATGTTAGGTCTAGGTTAGGTCTGGGATTTGCTCTCATCAGGCTCTTTCTTTCGCATATTTCTCATACATGTTGAACAGATCCTGGGATTTTTCTGGTATGGAACCCGTAGTAATGTGGGACCACACTGAAATAATCAATTAAACCTGGTCTTGATAAATATTTTAGAGGATAACGCATGTTAGGTTTGGGTTAAGTCTAGGATTTGCCCTCATCAGGCTCTTACTTTCGCATACTTCTCATACTTCATGGCTAGATCCTGGGCTATTTCTGGATTGGATCACGTAGTAAAGTGGTACCACACTGAAACATTCAATGAAACCTGGTCTGGATAAATATTTTAGAGGATAACGCATCTTAGGTCTGGGTTAGGTCTAAGATTTGCCCTCATCAGGCTCACAGTTTCGCGTTTTTCACATTCTTGTTAACAGATCCTGGGTTTTGTCTGGTTTGGATCACGAAGTAGTGTGGTACCACACTGAAACAGTCCATTAAACCTGGTTTCGCTCAATATTTTAGAGGATAACGCAAGTTAGGTCTGGGATAGGTCTGGGATTTGCCCTCATCAGGCTCATACTTTCGCGTTTTTCACATACTTGTGGAACAGATCATGGGTTTTTTCTGGTTTGGGTCACGTAGTAGTGTGATACCACACTGAAACAGTCGATTAAACCAGGTTTCGATCAATATTTTAGAGTATAACTCATGTTAGGTCTAGGTTAGGCCTGGGATTTGCTCTCATCAGGCTCATTCTTTCGCATATTTCTCATACTTGATAGCTAGATCCTGGGCTTTTTCTGGATTGCATCACGTAGTAATGAAGTACAACACTGAAACAGTCAATTAAACCTGGTTTCCGTCAATATCTTAGAGGACAACGCAAGTTAGGTCTGGGATATGTCTGGGATTTGCCCTCATCAGGCTCATACTTTCGCACAATTCACATACTCGTTGAACAGATCCTGGGTTATTTTCTGGTTTGGATCACATAGTAATGTGGTACCACACTGAAACAGTCGATTAAACCAGGTTTCGATCAATATTTTTGAAGATAACGCATGTTAGGTCTAGGTTAGGCCTGGGATTTTCACTCATCAGACTCATACTTTCGCATTCTTCACATACTCGTTGAACAGATCCAGGGTTATTTTCTGGTTTGCATCACGTAGTAATGTAGTACCACACTGAAACAGTCAATGAAACCTGGTTTCCATCAATATTTTAGAGGGCAACGCAAGTTAGGTCTAGGTTAGTTCTAGGATTTGCTCTCATCAGGCTCATTCTTTCGCATATTTCTCATACTTGATGGCAAGATCCTGGGCTTTTTCTGGATTGTATCACGTAGTAATGTAGTACCACACTGAAACAGTCAATGAAACCTGCATCAATATTTTAGAGGACTACGCAAGTTAGGTCTGGCATAGGTCTGGGATTCGCCCTCATCAGACTCATACTTTCGCGTTTTTCACATACTTGTTGACCTGATCGAGGGTTTTTTCTGCTTTGGATCACGTAGTAAAGTGGTACCACACTGAAACAGTCCATTAAACCTGGTTTGGATCAATATTTTAGAGGATAACGCATGTTAGGTCTAGGTTAGCCCTGGGATTATCACTCATCAGACTCATATTTTCGCATTCTTCACATACTTGTTGAACGGATCCTGGGTTTTTTCTGGTTTGGATCACGTAGTAATGTGGTACCACACTGAAACAGTCGATTAAACCTGGTCTCGATCAATATTTTAGAGGATAACGCATGTTAGGGCTAGGTTAGCCCTGGGATTATCACTCATCAGACTCATACTTTCGCATTCTTCACATACTTGTTGAACGGATCCTGGGTTTTTTCTGGTTTGGTTCATGTAGTAATGTGGTACCACACTGAAACATTCAATTAAACCTGATCTTGATAAATATTTGAGAGGATAACGCATGTTAGGTTTGGGTTAAGTCTAGGATTTGCCCTCATCAGGCTCATACTTTCGCATATTCCTCATACTTCATGGCTAGATCCTGGGTTTTTTCTGGTTTGGATCACGTAGTAGTGTGGTACCACACTGAAACAGTCCATTAAACCTGGTTTGGATCAATATTTCAGAGGATAACGAATGTTAGGCCTAGGTTAGGTCTGGGATTTTCACTCATCAGACTCATACTTTCGCATTCTTCACATACTTGTTGAACGGATCCTGGGTTTTTGCTGGTTTGGATCACGTAGTAATGTGGTACCACACTGAAACAGTCGATTAAACCTGGTCTCGATCAATATTTTAGAGGATAACGCAAGTTAAGTCTGGTATTGGTCTGGGATTTGACCTCATCAGACTCATACTTTCGCACACTTCACATACTCGTTGAACAGATCCTGGGTTATTTTCTGGTTTGGATCACATTGTAATGTGGTACCACACTGAAACAGTCGATTAAACCAGGTTTCGATCAATATTTTGGAGGATAACGCATGTTAGGTCTAGGTTAGGTCTAGGATTTGCTCTCATCAGGCTCATTCTTTCGCATATTTCTCATACTTGATGGCTAGATCCTGGGCTTTTTCTGGATTGCATCGTGTAGTAATGTAGTACCACACTGAAACAGTCAATGAAACCTGGTTTCCATCACTATTTTAGAGGACAACGCAAGTTAGGTCTAGGTAAGGCCTGAGATTTTCACTGATCAGACTCATACTTTCGCATTCTTCACGTACTTGTTGAACGGATCCTGGGTTTTTTCTGGTTTGGATCACGTAGTAATGAGGTACCACACTGAAACGGTCAATTAAACCTGGTTTCGATCAATATTTTAGAGGATAACGCAAGTTAGGTCTGGGATAGGTCCGGGATTTGCCCTCATCAGGCTCATACTTTCGCGTTTTTCACATACTTGTTGAACAGATCCTGGGATTTTTCTGGTATGGAACCCGTAGTAATGTGGGACCACACTGAAACAATCAATTAAACCTGGTCTTGATAAATATTTTAGAGGATAACGCATGTTAGGTCTGGGTTAGGTCTACGATTTGCCCTCATCAGGCTCTTACTTTTGCATATTTCTCATACTTCATGGCTAGATCCTGGGCTGTTTCTGGATTGTATCACGTAGTAATGTGGTACCACGCTGAAACAGTCAATTAAACCTGGTTTTGATCAATATTTTAGAGGATAACGCAAGTTAGGTCTGGGATAGGTCTACGATTTGCCCTCATAAGGCTCTTACTTTTGCATATTTCTCATACTTCATGGCTAGATCCTGGGCTATTTCTGGATTGGATCACGTAGTAAAGTGGTACCACACTGAAACATTCAATGAAACCTGGTCTGGATAAATATTTTAGAGGATAACGCATTTTAGGTCTGGGTTAGGTGTAAGATTTGCCCTCATCAGGCTCACAGTTTCGCGTTTTTCACATTCTTGATGAACAGATCCTGGGTTTTGTCTGGTTTGGATCACGAAGTAGTGTGGTACCACACTGAAACAGTCCATTAAACCTGGTTTCGCTCAATATTTTAGAGGATAACGCATGTTAGGTCTTGGTTAGGTCTGGGATTTGCTCTCATCAGGCTCATTCTTTCGCATATTTCTCATACTTGATGGCTAGATCCTGGGCTTTTTCTGGATTGCATCACGTAGTGATGTAGTACCACACTGAAACAGTCAATGAAACCTTGTTTCCATCACTATTTTAGAGGACAACGCAAGTTAGGTCTAGGTAAGGCCTGAGATTTTCACTGATCAGACTCATACTTTCGCATTCTTCACGTACTTGTTGAACGGATCCTGGGTTTTTTCTGGTTTGGATCACGTAGTAATGAGGTACCACACTGAAACTGTCAATTAAACCTGGTTTCCATCAATATTTTAGAGGATAACGCAAGTTAGGTCTGGGATAGGTCTGGGATTTTCACTCATCAGACTCATACTTTCGCATTCTTCACATACTTGTTGAACGGATCCTGGGTTTTTTCTGGTTTGGATCACGTAGTAATGTGGGACCACACTGAAACAGTCAATTAAACCTGGCTTCGATCAATATTTTAGAGAATAATTCATGTTAGGTCTAGGTTAGGTCTGGGATTTGCTCTCATCAGGCTCTTTCTTTCGCATATTTCTCATACATGTTGAACAGATCCTGGGATTTTTCTGGTATGGAACCCGCAGTAATGTGGGACCACACTGAAACAATCAATTAAACCTGGTCTTGATAGATATTTTAGAGGATAACGCATGTTAGGTCTGGGTTAGGTCAAGGATTTGCCCTCATCAGGCTCATACTTTCGCATATTTCTCATACTTCATGGCTAGATACTGGGCTGTTTCTGGATTGTATCACGTAGTAATGTGGTACCACGCTGAAACAGTCAATTAAACCTGGTTTTGATCAATATTTTAGAGGATAACGCAAGTTAGGTCTGGGATAGGTCTAGGATTTGCCCTCATCAGGCTCTTACTTTCGCATATTTCTCATACTTCATGGCTAGATCCTGGGCTTTTTCTGGATTGCATCACGTAGTAATGTAGCACCACACTGAAACAGTCAATGAAACCTGGTTTCCATTACTATTTTTGAAGATAACGCATGTTAGGTCTAGGTTAGGCCTGGGATTTTCACTGATCAGACTCATACTTTCGCATTCTTCACATACTTCTAAACGGATCCTTGGTTTTTTCTGGTTTGGATCACGTAGTAATGTGGTACCACACTGAAACAGTCGATTAAACCTGGTTTCGATCAATATTTTAGAGGATAACGCAAGTTAAGTCTGGGATTGGTCTGGGATTTGACCTCATCAGACTCATACTTTCGCACACTTCACATACTCGTTGAACAGATCCTGGGTTATTTTCTGGTTTGGATCACATAGTAATGAGGTACCACTCTGAAACAGTCGATTAAACCAGGTTTCGATCAATATTTTTGAAGATAACGCATGTTAGGTCTAGGTTAGGCCTGAGATTTTCACTCATCAGACTCATACTTTCGCATTCTTCACATACTTGTTGAACGGATCCTGGGTTTTTTCTGGTTTGGATCACGTAGTAATGTGGGACCACACTGAAACAGTCAATTAAACCTGGTTTCGATCAATGTTTTAGAGAATAATTCATGTTAGGTCTAGGTTAGGTCTGGGATTTGCTCTCATCAGGCCCTTTCTTTCGCATATTTCTCATACATGTTGAACAGATCCTGGGATTTTTCTGGTATGGAACCCGTAGTAATGTGGGACCACACTGAAACAATCAATTAAACCTGGTCTTGATAAATATTTTAGAGGATAACGCAAGTTAGGTCTGGGTTAGGTCTAAGATTTGCCCTCATCAGGCTCACAGTTTCGCGTTTTTCACATTCTTGTTAACAGATCCTGGGTTTTTTCTGGTTTGGATCACGTAGTAATGAGGTACCACACTGAAACGGTCAATTAAACCTGGTTTCGATCAATATTTTAGAGGATAACGCAAGTTAGGTCTGGGATAGGTCTGGGATTTGCCCTCATCAGGCTCATACTTTCGCGTTTTTCACATACTTGTTGAACAGATCATGGGTTTTTTCTGGTTTGGGTTACGTAGTAATGTGGTACCACACTGAAACAGTCGATTAAACCAGGTTTCGATCAATATTTTAGAGTATAACTCATGTTAGGTCTAGGTTAGGCCCGGGATTTTCACTCATCAGGCTCATACTTTCGCGTTTTTCACATACTTGTTGAACAGATCCTGGGTTTTTTCTGGTTTGGATCACGTGGTAGTGTGGTACCACACTGAAACAGTCCATTAAACCTTGTTTGGATCAATATTTTAGAGGATAACGCATGTTAGGTCTAGGTTAGGTCTGGGATTTTCACTCATCAGACTAATACTTTCGCATTCTTCACATACTTGTTGAACGGATCCTGGGTTTTTTCTGGTTTGGATCACGTAGTAATGTGGTACCACACTGAAACAGACGATTAAACCAGGTTTCGATCAATATTTTAGAAGATAACGCATGTTAGGTCTAGGTTAGGCCTGGGATTTTCACTCATCAGACTCATACTTTCGCATTCATCACATACTTGTTGAACTGATCCAAGGTTTTTTCTGGTTTGGATCACGTACTAATGTGGTACCACGCTGAAACAGTCAATTAAACCTGGTTTCGATCAATATTTTAGAGGATAGCGCAAGTTAGGTCTGGGATAGGTCTAGGATTTGCCCTCATCAGGCTCTTACTTTCGCATACTTCTCATACTCCATGGCTAGATCCTGGGCTATTTCTGGATTGGATCACGTAGTAAAGTGGTACCACACTGAAACATTCAATGTAACCTGGTCTGGATAAATATTTTAGAGGATAACGCATCTTAGGTCTGGGTTAGGTCTAAGATTTGCCCTCATCAGGCTCACAGTTTCGCGTTTTCCACATTCTAGTTAACAGATCCTGGGTTTTGTCTGGTTTAGATCACGAAGTAGTGTGGTACCACACTGAAACAGTCCATTAAACCTGGTTTCGCTCAATATTTTAGAGGATAACGCAAGTTAGGTCTGGGATAGGTCTCGGATTTGCCCTCATCAGGCTCATACTTTCGCGTTTTTCACATACTTGTGGAACAGATCATGGGTTTTTTCTGGTTTGGGTCACGTAGTAGTGTGATACCACACTGAAACAGTCGATTAAACCAGGTTTCGATCAATATTTTAGAGTATAACTCATGTTAGGTCTAGGTTAGGCTTGGGATTTTCACTGATCAGACTCATACTTTCGCATTCTTCACATGCTTCTAAACGGATCCTGGGTTTTTTCTGGTTTGGATCACGTAGTAATGTGGTACCACACTGAAACGGTCAATTAAACCTGATCTTGATAAATATTTGAGAGGATAACGCATGTTAGGTTTGGGTTAAGTCTAGGATTTGCCCTCATCAGGCTCATACTTTCGCATATTTCTCATACTTGATGGCTACATCCTGGGCTGTTACTGGATTGTATCACGTAGTAATGTGGTACCACGCTGAAACAGTCAATTAAACCTGGTTTCGATCAATATTTTAGAGGATAACGCAAGTTAGGTCTGGCTTAGGTCTGGGATTCGCCCTCATCAGACTCATACTTTCGCGTTTTTCACATACTTGTTGACCTGATCGAGGGTTTTTTCTGCTTTGGATCACGTAGTAAAGTGGTACCACACTGAAACAGTCCATTAAACCTGGTTTGGATCAATATTTTAGAGGATAACGCATGTTAGGTCTAGGTTAGCCCTGGGATTATCACTCATCAGACTCATATTTTCGCATTCTTCACATACTTGTTGAACGGATCCTGGGTTTTTTCTGGTTTGGATCACGTAGTAATGTGGTACCACACTGAAACAGTCGATTAAACCAGGTCTCGATCAATATTTTAGAGGATAACGCATGTTAGGTCTAGGTTAGCCCTGGGATTATCACTCATCAGACTCATACTTTCGCATTCTTCACATACTTGTTGAACGGATCCTGGGTTTTTTCTGGTTTGGTTCATGTAGTAATGTGGTACCACACTGAAACATTCAATTAAACCTGATCTTGATAAATATTTGAGAGGATAACGCATGTTAGGTTTGGGTTAAGTCTAGGATTTGCCCTCATCAGGCTCATACTTTCGCATATTTCTCATACTTCATGGCTAGATCCTGGGTTTTTTCTGGTTTGGATCACGTAGTAGTGTGGTACCACACTGAAACAGTCCATTAAACCTGGTTTGGATCAATATTTCAGAGGATAACGAATGTTAGGCCTAGGTTAGGTCTGGGATTTTCACTCATCAGACTCATACTTTCGCATTCTTCACATACTTGTTGAACGGATCCTGGGTTTTTTCTGGTTTGGATCACGTAGTAATGTGGTACCACACTGAAACAGTCGATTAAACCTGGTCACGATCAATATTTTAGAGGATAACGCAAGTTAAGTCTGGGATTGGTCTGGGATTTGACCTCATCAGACTCATACTTTCGCACACTTCACATACTCGTTGAACAGATCCTGGGTTATTTTCTGGTTTGGATCACATTGTAATGTGGTACCACACTGAAACAGTCGATTAAACCTGGTTTCCATCAGTATTTTAGAGGGCAACGCAAGTTAAGTCTGGGATTGGGCTGGGATTTGACCTCATCAGACTCACACTTTCGCACACTTCACATACTCGTTGAACAGATCCTGGGTTATTTTCTGGTTTGCATCACGTAGTAATGTAGTACCACACTGAAACAGTCGATTAAACCTGGTTTCCATCAGTATTTTAGAGGGCAACGCAAGTTAGGTCTAGGTTAGGTCTGGAATTTACTCTCATCAGGCTCATTCTTTCGCATATTTCTCATACTTGATGGCTAGATCCTGGGCTTTTTCTGGATTGCATCACGTTGTAATGAAGTACAACACTGCAACAGTCAATTAAACCTGGTTTCCGTCAATATCTTAGAGGACAACGCAAGTTAGGTCTGGGATATGTCTGGGATTTGCCCTCATCAGGCTCATACTTTCGCGTTTTTCACATACTCGTTGAACAGATCCTGGGTTATTTTCTGGTTTGGATCACATAGTAATGTGGTACCACACTGAAACAGTCGATTAAACCAGGTTTCGATCAATATTTTTGAGGATAACGCATGTTAGGTCTAGGTTAGCACTGGGATTTTCACTCATCAGACTCATACTTTCGCATTCTTCACATACTTGTTGAACAGATCATGGGTGTTTTCTGGTTTGGGTCACGTAGTAGTGTGATACCACACTGAAACAGTCGATTAAACCTGGCTTCGATCAATATTTTAGTGGATAACGCATGTTAGGTCTAGGTTAGCACTGGGATTTTCACTCATCAGACTCATACTTTCGCATTCTTCACATACTTGTTGAACTGATCCTGGGTTTTTTCTGGTTTGGATCACGTAGTAATGCGGTACCACACTGAAACAGTCGATTAAACCTGGTTTCGATCAATATTTTAGAGGATAACGCATGTTAGGTCTAGGTTAGCCCTGGGATTTTCACTCATCAGACTCATACTTTCGCATTCTTCACATACTTGTTGAACAGATCATGGGTTTTTTCTGGTTTGGGTCACGTAGTAGTGTGATACCACACTGAAACAGTCGATTAAACCTGGCTTCGATCAATATTTTAGTGGATAACGCATGTTAGGTCTAGGTTAGGTCTGGGATTTGCTCTCATCAGGCTCTTTCTTTCGCATATTTCTCATACATGTTGAACAGATCCTGGGATTTTTCTGGTATGGAACCCGTAGTAATGTGGGACCACACTGAAACAGTCGATTAAACCTGGTCTCGATCAATATTTTAGAGGATAACGCAAGTTAAGTCTGGTATTGGTCTGGGATTTGACCTCATCAGACTCATACTTTCGCACACTTCACATACTCGTTGAACAGATCCTGGGTTATTTTCTGGTTTGGATCACATTGTAATGTGGTACCACACTGAAACAGTCGATTAAACCAGGTTTCGATCAATATTTTGGAGGATAACGCATGTTAGGTCTAGGTTAGGTCTAGGATTTGCTCTCATCAGGCTCATTCTTTCGCATATTTCTCATACTTGATGGCTAGATCCTGGGCTTTTTCTGGATTGCATCGTGTAGTAATGTAGTACCACACTGAAACAGTCAATGAAACCTGGTTTCCATCACTATTTTAGAGGACAACGCAAGTTAGGTCTAGGTAAGGCCTGAGATTTTCACTGATCAGACTCATACTTTCGCATTCTTCACGTACTTGTTGAACGGATCCTGGGTTTTTTCTGGTTTGGATCACGTAGTAATGAGGTACCACACTGAAACGGTCAATTAAACCTGGTTTCGATCAATATTTTAGAGGATAACGCAAGTTAGGTCTGGGATAGGTCCGGGATTTGCCCTCATCAGGCTCATACTTTCGCGTTTTTCACATACTTGTTGAACAGATCCTGGGATTTTTCTGGTATGGAACCCGTAGTAATGTGGGACCACACTGAAACAATCAATTAAACCTGGTCTTGATAAATATTTTAGAGGATAACGCATGTTAGGTCTGGGTTAGGTCTACGATTTGCCCTCATCAGGCTCTTACTTTTGCATATTTCTCATACTTCATGGCTAGATCCTGGGCTGTTTCTGGATTGTATCACGTAGTAATGTGGTACCACGCTGAAACAGTCAATTAAACCTGGTTTTGATCAATATTTTAGAGGATAACGCAAGTTAGGTCTGGGATAGGTCTACGATTTGCCCTCATAAGGCTCTTACTTTTGCATATTTCTCATACTTCATGGCTAGATCCTGGGCTATTTCTGGATTGGATCACGTAGTAAAGTGGTACCACACTGAAACATTCAATGAAACCTGGTCTGGATAAATATTTTAGAGGATAACGCATCTTAGGTCTGGGTTAGGTGTAAGATTTGCCCTCATCAGGCTCACAGTTTCGCGTTTTTCACATTCTTGATGAACAGATCCTGGGTTTTGTCTGGTTTGGATCACGAAGTAGTGTGGTACCACACTGAAACAGTCCATTAAACCTGGTTTCGCTCAATATTTTAGAGGATAACGCATGTTAGGTCTTGGTTAGGTCTGGGATTTGCTCTCATCAGGCTCATTCTTTCGCATATTTCTCATACTTGATGGCTAGATCCTGGGCTTTTTCTGGATTGCATCACGTAGTGATGTAGTACCACACTGAAACAGTCAATGAAACCTTGTTTCCATCACTATTTTAGAGGACAACGCAAGTTAGGTCTAGGTAAGGCCTGAGATTTTCACTGATCAGACTCATACTTTCGCATTCTTCACGTACTTGTTGAACGGATCCTGGGTTTTTTCTGGTTTGGATCACGTAGTAATGAGGTACCACACTGAAACTGTCAATTAAACCTGGTTTCCATCAATATTTTAGAGGATAACGCAAGTTAGGTCTGGGATAGGTCTGGGATTTTCACTCATCAGACTCATACTTTCGCATTCTTCACATACTTGTTGAACGGATCCTGGGTTTTTTCTGGTTTGGATCACGTAGTAATGTGGGACCACACTGAAACAGTCAATTAAACCTGGCTTCGATCAATATTTTAGAGAATAATTCATGTTAGGTCTAGGTTAGGTCTGGGATTTGCTCTCATCAGGCTCTTTCTTTCGCATATTTCTCATACATGTTGAACAGATCCTGGGATTTTTCTGGTATGGAACCCGCAGTAATGTGGGACCACACTGAAACAATCAATTAAACCTGGTCTTGATAGATATTTTAGAGGATAACGCATGTTAGGTCTGGGTTAGGTCAAGGATTTGCCCTCATCAGGCTCATACTTTCGCATATTTCTCATACTTCATGGCTAGATACTGGGCTGTTTCTGGATTGTATCACGTAGTAATGTGGTACCACGCTGAAACAGTCAATTAAACCTGGTTTTGATCAATATTTTAGAGGATAACGCAAGTTAGGTCTGGGATAGGTCTAGGATTTGCCCTCATCAGGCTCTTACTTTCGCATATTTCTCATACTTCATGGCTAGATCCTGGGCTTTTTCTGGATTGCATCACGTAGTAATGTAGCACCACACTGAAACAGTCAATGAAACCTGGTTTCCATTACTATTTTTGAAGATAACGCATGTTAGGTCTAGGTTAGGCCTGCGATTTTCACTGATCAGACTCATACTTTCGCATTCTTCACATACTTCTAAACGGATCCTTGGTTTTTTCTGGTTTGGATCACGTAGTAATGTGGTACCACACTGAAACAGTCGATTAAACCTGGTTTCGATCAATATTTTAGAGGATAACGCAAGTTAAGTCTGGGATTGGTCTGGGATTTGACCTCATCAGACTCATACTTTCGCACACTTCACATACTCGTTGAACAGATCCTGGGTTATTTTCTGGTTTGGATCACATAGTAATGAGGTACCACTCTGAAACAGTCGATTAAACCAGGTTTCGATCAATATTTTTGAAGATAACGCATGTTAGGTCTAGGTTAGGCCTGAGATTTTCACTCATCAGACTCATACTTTCGCATTCTTCACATACTTGTTGAACGGATCCTGGGTTTTTTCTGGTTTGGATCACGTAGTAATGTGGGACCACACTGAAACAGTCAATTAAACCTGGTTTCGATCAATGTTTTAGAGAATAATTCATGTTAGGTCTAGGTTAGGTCTGGGATTTGCTCTCATCAGGCCCTTTCTTTCGCATATTTCTCATACATGTTGAACAGATCCTGGGATTTTTCTGGTATGGAACCCGTAGTAATGTGGGACCACACTGAAACAATCAATTAAACCTGGTCTTGATAAATATTTTAGAGGATAACGCAAGTTAGGTCTGGGTTAGGTCTAAGATTTGCCCTCATCAGGCTCACAGTTTCGCGTTTTTCACATTCTTGTTAACAGATCCTGGGTTTTTTCTGGTTTGGATCACGTAGTAATGAGGTACCACACTGAAACGGTCAATTAAACCTGGTTTCGATCAATATTTTAGAGGATAACGCAAGTTAGGTCTGGGATAGGTCTGGGATTTGCCCTCATCAGGCTCATACTTTCGCGTTTTTCACATACTTGTTGAACAGATCATGGGTTTTTTCTGGTTTGGGTTACGTAGTAATGTGGTACCACACTGAAACAGTCGATTAAACCAGGTTTCGATCAATATTTTAGAGTATAACTCATGTTAGGTCTAGGTTAGGCCCGGGATTTTCACTCATCAGGCTCATACTTTCGCGTTTTTCACATACTTGTTGAACAGATCCTGGGTTTTTTCTGGTTTGGATCACGTGGTAGTGTGGTACCACACTGAAACAGTCCATTAAACCTTGTTTGGATCAATATTTTAGAGGATAACGCATGTTAGGTCTAGGTTAGGTCTGGGATTTTCACTCATCAGACTAATACTTTCGCATTCTTCACATACTTGTTGAACGGATCCTGGGTTTTTTCTGGTTTGGATCACGTAGTAATGTGGTACCACACTGAAACAGACGATTAAACCAGGTTTCGATCAATATTTTAGAGGATAACGCATGTTAGGTCTAGGTTAGGCCTGGGATTTTCACTCATCAGACACATACTTTCGCATTCTTCACATACTTGTTGAACGGATCCTGGGTTTTTTCTGGTTTGGATCACGTAGTAGTGTGGTACCACACTGAAACAGTCCATTAAACCTGGTTTGGATCAATATTTTAGAGGATAACGCATGTTAGGTCTAGGTTAGGTCTGGGATTTTCACTCATCAGACTCATACTTTCGCATTCATCACATACTTGTTGAACTGATCCAAGGTTTTTTCTGGTTTGGATCACGTACTAATGTGGTACCACGCTGAAACAGTCAATTAAACCTGGTTTCGATCAATATTTTAGAGGATAGCGCAAGTTAGGTCTGGGATAGGTCTAGGATTTGCCCTCATCAGGCTCTTACTTTCGCATACTTCTCATACTCCATGGCTAGATCCTGGGCTATTTCTGGATTGGATCACGTAGTAAAGTGGTACCACACTGAAACATTCAATGAAACCTGGTCTGGATAAATATTTTAGAGGATAACGCATCTTAGGTCTGGGTTAGGTCTAAGATTTGCCCTCATCAGGCTCACAGTTTCGCGTTTTTCACATTCTTGTTAACAGATCCTGGGTTTTGTCTGGTTTGGATCACGAAGTAGTGTGGTACCACACTGCAACAGTCCATTAAACCTGGTTTCGCTCAATATTTTAGAGGATAACGCAAGTTAGGTCTGGGATAGGTCTCGGATTTGCCCTCATCAGGCTCATACTTTCGCGTTTTTCACATACTTGTGGAACAGATCATGGGTTTTTTCTGGTTTGGGTCACGTAGTAGTGTGATACCACACTGAAACAGTCGATTAAACCAGGTTTCGATCAATATTTTAGAGTATAACTCATGTTAGGTCTAGGTTAGGCTTGGGATTTTCACTGATCAGACTCATACTTTCGCATTCTTCACATACTTCTAAACGGATCCTGGGTTTTTTCTGGTTTGGATCACGTAGTAATGTGGTACCACACTGAAACGGTCAATTAAACCTGATCTTGATAAATATTTGAGAGGATAACGCATGTTAGGTTTGGGTTAAGTCTAGGATTTGCCCTCATCAGGCTCATACTTTCGCATATTTCTCATACTTGATGGCTACATCCTGGGCTGTTACTGGATTGTATCACGTAGTAATGTGGTACCACGCTGAAACAGTCAATTAAACCTGGTTTCGATCAATATTTTAGAGGATAACGCAAGTTAGGTCTGGCATAGGTGTGGGATTCGCCCTCATCAGACTCATACTTTCGCGTTTTTCACATACTTGTTGACCTGATCGAGGGTTTTTTCTGCTTTGGATCACGTAGTAAAGTGGTACCACACTGAAACAGTCCATTAAACCTGGTTTGGATCAATATTTTAGAGGATAACGCATGTTAGGTCTAGGTTAGCCCTGGGATTATCACTCATCAGACTCATATTTTCGCATTCTTCACATACTTGTTGAACGGATCCTGGGTTTTTTCTGGTTTGGATCACGTAGTAATGTGGTACCACACTGAAACAGTCGATTAAACCAGGTCTCGATCAATATTTTAGAGGATAACGCATGTTAGGTCTAGGTTAGCCCTGGGATTATCACTCATCAGACTCATACTTTCGCATTCTTCACATACTTGTTGAACGGATCCTGGGTTTTTTCTGGTTTGGTTCATGTAGTAATGTGGTACCACACTGAAACATTCAATTAAACCTGATCTTGATAAATATTTGAGAGGATAACGCATGTTAGGTTTGGGTTAAGTCTAGGATTTGCCCTCATCAGGCTCATACTTTCGCATATTTCTCATACTTCATGGCTAGATCCTGGGTTTTTTCTGGTTTGGATCACGTAGTAGTGTGGTACCACACTGAAACAGTCCATTAAACCTGGTTTGGATCAATATTTCAGAGGATAACGAATGTTAGGCCTAGGTTAGGTCTGGGATTTTCACTCATCAGACTCATACTTTCGCATTCTTCACATACTTGTTGAACGGATCCTGGGTTTTTTCTGGTTTGGATCACGTAGTAATGTGGTACCACACTGAAACAGTCGATTAAACCTGGTCACGATCAATATTTTAGAGGATAACGCAAGTTAAGTCTGGGATTGGTCTGGGATTTGACCTCATCAGACTCATACTTTCGCACACTTCACATACTCGTTGAACAGATCCTGGGTTATTTTCTGGTTTGGATCACATTGTAATGTGGTACCACACTGAAACAGTCGATTAAACCTGGTTTCCATCAGTATTTTAGAGGGCAACGCAAGTTAAGTCTGGGATTGGGCTGGGATTTGACCTCATCAGACTCACACTTTCGCACACTTCACATACTCGTTGAACAGATCCTGGGTTATTTTCTGGTTTGCATCACGTAGTAATGTAGTACCACACTGAAACAGTCGATTAAACCTGGTTTCCATCAGTATTTTAGAGGGCAACGCAAGTTAGGTCTAGGTTAGGTCTGGGATTTTCACTCATCAGACTCATACTTTCGCATTCTTCACATACTTGTTGAACTGATCCTGGGTTTTTTCTGGTTTGGATCACGTAGTAATGCGGTACCACACTGAAACAGTCGATTAAACCTGGTTTCGATCAATATTTTAGAGGATAACGCATGTTAGGTCTAGGTTAGCCCTGGGATTTTCACTCATCAGACTCATACTTTCGCATTCTTCACATACTTGTTGAACAGATCATGGGTTTTTTCTGGTTTGGGTCACGTAGTAGTGTGATACCACACTGAAACAGTCGATTAAACCTGGCTTCGATCAATATTTTAGTGGATAACGCATGTTAGGTCTAGGTTAGGTCTGGGATTTGCTCTCATCAGGCTCTTTCTTTCGCATATTTCTCATACATGTTGAACAGATCCTGGGATTTTTCTGGTATGGAACCCGTAGTAATGTGGGACCACACTGAAACAATCAATTAAACCTGGTCTTGATAACTATTTTAGAGGATAACGCATGTTAGGTCTGGGTTAGGTCTAGGATTTGCCCTCATCAGGCTCATACTTTCTCATATTTCTCATACTTCAAGGCTAGATCCTGGACTGTTTCTGGATTGTATCACGTAGTAATGTGGTACCACGCTGAAACAGTCAATTAAACCTGGTTTTGATCAATATTTTAGAGGATAACGCAAGTTAGGTCTGGGATAGGTCTAGGATTTGCCCTCATCAGGCTCTTACTTTTGCATATTTCTCATACTTCATGGCTAGATCCTGGGCTATTTCTGGATTGGATCACGTAGTAAAGTGGTACCACACTGAAACATTCAATGAAACCTGGTCTGGGTAAATATTTTAGAGGATAACGCATCTTAGGTCTGGGTTAGGTGTAAGATTTGCCCTCATAAGGCTCACAGTTTCGCGTTTTTCACATTCTTGATGAACAGATCCTGGGTTTTGTCTGGTTTGGATCACGAAGTAGTGTGGTACCACACTGAAACAGTCCATTAAACCTGGTTTCGCTCAATATTTTAGAGGATAAAGCATGTTAGGTCTTGGTTAGGTCTGGGATTTGCTCTCATCAGGCTCATTCTTTCGCATATTTCTCATACTTGATGGCTGGATCCTGGGCTTTTTCTGGATTGCATCACGTAGTAATGTAGTACCACACTGAAACAGTCAATGAAACCTTGTTTCCATCAATATTTTAGAGGATAACGCAAGTTAGGTCTGCGATAGGTCTGGGATTTGCCCTCATCAGGCTCATACTTTCGCGTTTTTCACATACTTGTTGAACAGATCATGGGTTTTTTCTGGTTTGGGTTACGTAGTAATGTGGTACCGCACTGAAACAGTCGATTAAACCAGGTTTCGATCAATATTTTAGAGTATAACTCATGTTAGGTCTAGGTTAGGCTCGGGATTTTCACCCATCAGGCTCATACTTTCGCGTTTTTCACATACATGTTGAACAGATCCTGGGTTTTTTCTGGTTTGGATCACGTGGTAGTGTGGTACCACACTGAAACAGTCCATTAAACCTGGTTTGGATCAATATTTTAGAGGATAGCGCAAGTTAGGTCTGGGATAGGTCTAGGATTTGCCCTCATCAGGCTCTTACTTTCGCATACTTCTCATACCTCATGGCTAGATCCTGGGCTATTTCTGGATTGGATCACGTAGTAAAGTGGTACCACACTGAAACATTCTATGAAACCTGGACTGGATAAATATTTTAGAGGATAACGCATCTTAGGTCTGGGTTAGGTCTAAGATTTGCCCTCATCAGGCTCACAGTTTCGCGTTTTTCACATTCTTGTTAACAGATCCTGGGTTTTGTCTGGTTTGGATCACGAAGTAGTGTGGTACCACACTGAAACAGTCAATTAAACCTGGTTTCGCTCAATATTTTAGAGGATAACGCATGTTAGGTCTTGGTTAGGTCTGGGATTTGCTCTCATCAGGCTCATTCTTTCGCATATTTCTCATACTTGATGGCTGGATCCTGGGCTTTTTCTGGATTGCATCACGTAGTAATGTAGTACCACACTGAAACAGTCAATGAAACCTGCATCAATATTTTAGAGGACTACGCAAGTTAGGTCTAGGTAAGGCCTGAGATTTTCACTGATCAGACTCATACTTTCGCATTCTTCACGTACTTGTTGAACGGATCCTGGGTTTTTTCTGGTTTGGATCACGTAGTAATGAGGTACCACACTGAAACGGTCAATTAAACCTGGTTTCGATCAATATTTTAGAAGATAACGCAAGTTAGGTCTGGGATAGGTCTGGGATTTTCACTCATCAGACTCATACTTTCGCATTCTTCACATACTTGTTGAACGGATCCTGGGTTTTTTCTGGTTTGGGTTACGTAGTAAACATGGTACCACACTGAAACAGTCGATTAAACCTGGTTTCGATCAATATTTTAGAGGATAACGCAAGCTAGGTCTATGTTAGGCCTGGGATTTTCACTGATCAGACTCATACTTTCGCATTCTTCACATACTTGTTGAACTGATGCAAGGTTTTTTCTGGTTTGGATCACGTAGTAATGAGGTACCACACTGAAACGGTCAATTAAACCTGGTTTCGATCAATATTTGAGAGGATAACGCAAGTTAAGTCTGGGATTGGTCTGGGATTTGACCTCATCAGACTCATTCTTTCGCACACTTCACATACTCGTTGAACAGATCCTGGGTTATTGTCTGGTTTGGATCACATAGTAATGTGGTACCACACTGAAACAGTCGAATAAACCAGGTTTCGATCAATAGTTTAGAGTATAACTCATGTTAGGTCTAGGTTAGGCCCGGGATTTTCACTCATCAGGCTCATACTTTCGCGTTTTTCACATACTTGTTGAACAGATCCTGGGTTTTTTCTGGTTTGGATCACGTGGTAGTGTGGTACTACACTGAAACAGTCCATTAAACCTTGTTTGGATCAATATTTTAGAGGATAACGCATGTTAGGTCTAGGTTAGGTCTGGGATTTTCACTCATCAGACTCATACTTTCGCATTCTTCACATACTTGTTGAACGGATCCTGGGTTTTTTCTGGTTTGGATCACGTAGTAATGTGGTACCACACTGAAACGGTCAATTAAACCTGATCTTGATAAATATTTGAGAGGATAACGCATGTTAGGTTTGGGATAAGTCTAGGATTTGCCCTCATCAGGCTCATACTTTCGCATATTTCTCATACTTGATGGCTAGATCCTGGGCTGTTTCTGGATTGTATCACGTAGTAATGTGGTACCACGCTGAAACAGTCAATTAAACCTGGTTTCGATCAATATTTTAGAGGATAACGCAAGTTAGGCCTGGCATAGGTCAGGGATTCGCCCTCATCAGACTCATACTTTCGCGTTTTTCACATACTTGTTGACCTGATCGAGGGTTTTTTCTGCTTTGGATCACGTAGTAAAGTGGTACCACACTGAAACAGTCGATTAAACCTGGTCTCGATCAATATTTTAGAGGATAACGCATGTTAGGTCTAGGTTAGCCCTGGGATTATCACTCATCAGACTCATATTTTCGCATTCTTCACATACTTGTTGAACGGATCCTGGGTTTTTTCTGGTTTGGATCACGTAGTAATGTGGTACCACACTGAAACAGTCGATTAAACCTGGTCTCGATCAATATTTTAGAGGATAACGCATGTTAGGTCTAGGTTAGCCCTGGGATTATCACTCATCAGACTCATACTTTCGCATTCTTCACATACTTGTTGAACGGATCCTGGGTTTTTTCTGGTTTGGATCACGTAGTAATGTGGTACCACACTGAAACAGTCGATTAAACCTGGTCTTGATCAATATTTTAGAGGATAACGCATGTTAGGTCCAGGTTAGGCCTGGGATTTTCACTCATCAGGCTCATACTTTCGCATTCTTCACATACTTGTTGGACGGATCCTGGGTTTTTTCTGGTTTGGATCACGTAGTAATGTGGGACCACACTGAAACAGTCAATTAAACCAGGTTTCGATCAATATTTTAGAGGATAACGCAAGTTAGGTCTGGGATAGGTCTGGGATTTGCCCTCATCAGGCTCATACTTTCGCGTTTTTCACATACTTGTTGAACAGATCATGGGTTTTTTCTGGTTTGGGTCACGTAGTAATGTGGTACCACACTGTAACAGTCGATTAAACCTGGTTTCGATCAATATTTTAGAGGATAACGCAAGCTAGGTCTAGGTTAGGCCTGGGATTTTCACTGATCAGACTCATACTTTCGCATTCTTCACATACTTGTTGGACTGATCCTGGGTTTTTTCTGGTTTGGATCACGTAGTAATGTGGTACCACACTGAAACAGTCGATTAAACCTGGTTTCGATCAATATTTTAGGGGATAACGCATGTTAGGTCTAGGTTAGCCCTGGGATTTTCACTCATCAGACTCATACTTTCGCATTCTTCACATACTTCTTGAACGGATCCTGGGTTTTTTCTGGCTTGGGTCACGTAGTAATGAGGTACCACACTGAAACGGTCAATTAAACCTGGTTTCGATCAATATTTTAGAGGATAACGCAAGTTAGGTCTGGGATAGGTCTGGGATTTGCCCTCATCAGGCTCATACTTTCGCGTTTTTCACATACTTGTTGAACAGATCATGGGTTTTTTCTGGTTTGGGTCACGTAGTAATGTGGTACCACACTGAAACAGACGATTAAACCTGGTTTCGATCAATATTTTAGAGGATAACGCATGTTAGGTCTAGGTTAGCCCTGGGATTTTCACTCATCAGACTCATACTTTCGCGTTTTACACATACTTGTTGAACAGATCATGGGTTTTTTCTGGTTTGGATCACGTAGCAATGTGGTACCACACTGAAACAGTCAATGAAACCAGGTTTCCATCACTATTTTAGAGGACAACGCAAGTTAGGTCTAGGTAAGGCCTGAGATTTTCACTGATCAGACTCATACTTTCGCATTCTTCACGTACTTGTTGAACGGATCCTGGGTTTTTTCTGGATTGCATCACGTAGTAATGTAGTACCACACTGAAACAGTCAATGAAACCAGGTTTCCATCACTATTTTAGAGGACAACGCAAGTTAGGTCTAGGTAAGGCCTGAGATTTTCACTGATCAGACTCATACTTTCGCATTCTTCACGTACTTGTTGAACGGATCCTGGGTTTTTTCTGGTTTGGATCACGTAGTAATGAGGTACCACACTGAAACGGTCAATTAAACCTGGTTTCGATCAATATTTTAGAAGATAACGCAAGTTAGGTCTGGGATAGGTCTGGGATTTTCACTCATCAGACTCATACTTTCGCATTCTTCACATACTTGTTGAACGGATCCTGGGTTTTTTCTGGTTTGGGTTACGTAGTAAACATGGTACCACACTGAAACAGTCGATTAAACCTGGTTTCGATCAATATTTTAGAGGATAACGCAAGCTAGGTCTATGTTAGGCCTGGGATTTTCACTGATCAGACTCATACTTTCGCATTCTTCACATACTTGTTGAACTGATGCAAGGTTTTTTCTGGTTTGGATCACGTAGTAATGAGGTACCACACTGAAACGGTCAATTTAACCTGGTTTCGATCAATATTTGAGAGGATAACGCAAGTTAAGTCTGGGATTGGTCTGGGATTTGACCTCATCAGACTCATTCTTTCGCACACTTCACATACTCGTTGAACAGATCCTGGGTTATTGTCTGGTTTGGATCACATAGTAATGTGGTACCACACTGAAACAGTCGAATAAACCAGGTTTCGATCAATAGTTTAGAGTATAACTCATGTTAGGTCTAGGTTAGGCCCGGGATTTTCACTCATCAGGCTCATACTTTCGCGTTTTTCACATACTTGTTGAACAGATCCTGGGTTTTTTCTGGTTTGGATCACGTGGTAGTGTGGTACTACACTGAAACAGTCCATTAAACCTTGTTTGGATCAATATTTTAGAGGATAACGCATGTTAGGTCTAGGTTAGGTCTGGGATTTTCACTCATCAGACTCATACTTTCGCATTCTTCACATACTTGTTGAACGGATCCTGGGTTTTTTCTGGTTTGGATCACGTAGTAATGTGGTACCACACTGAAACGGTCAATTAAACCTGATCTTGATAAATATTTGAGAGGATAACGCATGTTAGGTTTGGGATAAGTCTAGGATTTGCCCTCATCAGGCTCATACTTTCGCATATTTCTCATACTTGATGGCTAGATCCTGGGCTGTTTCTGGATTGTATCACGTAGTAATGTGGTACCACGCTGAAACAGTCAATTAAACCTGGTTTCGATCAATATTTTAGAGGATAACGCAAGTTAGGCCTGGCATAGGTCTGGGATTCGCCCTCATCAGACTCATACTTTCGCGTTTTTCACATACTTGTTGACCTGATCGAGGGTTTTTTCTGCTTTGGATCACGTAGTAAAGTGGTACCACACTGAAACAGTCGATTAAACCTGGTCTCGATCAATATTTTAGAGGATAACGCATGTTAGGTCTAGGTTAGCCCTGGGATTATCACTCATCAGACTCATATTTTCGCATTCTTCACATACTTGTTGAACGGATCCTGGGTTTTTTCTGGTTTGGATCACGTAGTAATGTGGTACCACACTGAAACAGTCGATTAAACCTGGTCTCGATCAATATTTTAGAGGATAACGCATGTTAGGTGTAGGTAAGGCGTGAGATTTTCACTGATCAGACTCATACTTTCGCATTCTTCACGTACTTGTTGAACGGATCCTGGGTTTTTTCTGGTTTGGATCACGTAGTAATGTGGTACCACACTGAAACAGTCGATTAAACCTGGTCTTGATCAATATTTTAGAGGATAACGCATGTTAGGTCTAGGTTAGGCCTGGGATTTTCACTCATCAGGCTCATACTTTCGCATTCTTCACATACTTGTTGGACGGATCCTGGGTTTTTTCTGGTTTGGATCACGTAGTAATGTGGGACCACACTGAAACAGTCAATTAAACCAGGTTTCGATCAATATTTTAGAGGATAACGCAAGTTAGGTCTGGGATAGGTCTGGGATTTGCCCTCATCAGGCTCATACTTTCGCGTTTTTCACATACTTGTTGAACAGATCATGGGTTTTTTCTGGTTTGGGTCACGTAGTAATGTGGTACCACACTGTAACAGTCGATTAAACCTGGTTTCGATCAATATTTTAGAGGATAACGCAAGCTAGGTCTAGGTTAGGCCTGGGATTTTCACTGATCAGACTCATACTTTCGCATTCTTCACATACTTGTTGGACTGATCCTGGGTTTTTTCTGGTTTGGATCACGTAGTAATGTGGTACCACACTGAAACAGTCGATTAAACCTGGTTTCGATCAATATTTTAGGGGATAACGCATGTTAGGTCTAGGTTAGCCCTGGGATTTTCACTCATCAGACTCATACTTTCGCATTCTTCACATACTTCTTGAACGGATCCTGGGTTTTTTCTGGCTTGGATCACGTAGTAATGAGGTACCACACTGAAACGGTCAATTAAACCTGGTTTCGATCAATATTTTAGAGGATAACGCAAGTTAGGTCTGGGATAGGTCTGGGATTTGCCCTCATCAGGCTCATACTTTCGCGTTTTTCACATACTTGTTGAACAGATCATGGGTTTTTTCTGGTTTGGGTCACGTAGTAATGTGGTACCACACTGAAACAGACGATTAAACCTGGTTTCGATCAATATTTTAGAGGATAACGCATGTTAGGTCTAGGTTAGCCCTGGGATTTTCACTCATCAGACTCATACTTTCGCGTTTTACACATACTTGTTGAACAGATCATGGGTTTTTTCTGGTTTGGATCACGTAGCAATGTGGTACCACACTGAAACAGTCCATTAAACCTGGTTTGGATGAATATTTTAGAGGATAACGCATGTTAGGTCTAGGTTAGGTCTAGGATTTGCCCTCATCAGGCTCTTACTTTCGCGTATTTCTCATACTTGATGGCTAGATCCTGAGTTTTTTCTGGTTTGGATCACGTAGTAATGTGGTACCACACTGAAACAGTCGATTAAACCAGGTTTCGGTCAATATTTTAAAGAATAATTCATGTTAGGTCTAGGTTAGGTCTGGGGTTTGCTTTCATCAGGCTCATTCTTTCGCATATTTCTCATACTTGATGGCTAGATCCTGGGCTTTTTCTGGATTGCATCACGTAGTAATGTAGTACCACACTGAAACAGTCAATGAAACCTGGTTTCCATCAATATTTTAGAGGACTACGCAAGTTAGGTCTAGGTAAGACCTGAGATTTTCACTGATCAGACTCATACTTTCGCATCCTTCACATACTTGTTGAACGGATCCTGGGTTTTTTCTGGTTTGGATCACGTACTAATGTGGTACCACACTGAAACGGTCAATTAAACCTGATCTTGATAAATATTTGAGAGGATAACGCATGTTAGGTTTGGGTTAAGTCTAGGATTTGCCCTCATCAGGCTCATACTTTCGCATACTTCTCATACTTGATGGCTACATCCTGGGCTGTTTCTGGATTGTATCACGTAGTAATGTGGTACCTCGCTGAAACAGTCAATTAAACCTAGTTTCGATCAATATTTTAGAGGATAACGCAAGTTAGGTCTGGCATAGGTCTGGGATTCGCCCTCATCAGACTCATACTTTCGCGTTTTCCACATACTTGTTGACCTGATCGAGGGTTTTTTCTGCTTTGGATCACGTAGTAAAGTGGTACCACACTGAAACAGTCCATTAAACCTGGTTTGGATCAATATTTTAGAGGATAACGCATGTTAGGTCTAGGTTAGCCCTGGGATTATCACTCATCAGACTCATATTTTCGCATTCTTCACATACTTGTTGAACGGATCCTGGGTTTTTTCTGGTTTGGATCACGTAGTAATGTGGTACCACACTGAAACAGTCGATTAAACCTGGTCTCGATCAATATTTTAGAGGATAACGCATGTTAGGTCTAGGTTAGCCCTGGGATTATCACTCATCAGACTAATACTTTCGCATTCTTCACATACTTGTTGAACGGATCCTGGGTTTTTTCTGGTTTGGATCACGTAGTAGTGTGGTACCACACTGAAACAGTCCATTAAACCTGGTTTGGATGAATATTTTAGAGGATAACGCATGTTAGGTCTAGGTTAGGTCTAGGATTTGCCCTCATCAGGCTCTTACTTTCGCGTATTTCTCATACTTGATGGCTAGATCCTGGGCTAGTTCTGGAGTGGATCACGTAGTAAAGTGGTACCACACTGAAACATTCAATGAAACCTGGTCTGGATAAATATTTTAGAGGATAACGCATCTTAGGTCTGGGTTAGGTCTAAGATTTGCCTTCCTCAGGCTCACAGTTTCGCGTTTTTCACATACTTGTTGAACAGATCCTGGGTTTTTTCTGGTTTGGATCACGAAGTAGTGTGGTACCACACTGAAACAGTCCATTAAACCTTGTTTCGCTCAATATTTTAGAGGATAACGCATGTTAGGTCTAGGTTAGGTCTGGGATTTGCTCTCATCAGGTTCATTCTTTCGCATATTTCTCATACTTGATGGCTAGATCCTGGGCTTTTTCTGGATTGCATCACGTAGTAATGTAGTACCACACTGAAACAGTCAATGAAACCTGGTTTCCATCAATATTTTAGAGGACAACGCAAGTTAGGTCTAGGTAAGGCCTGGGATTTTTACTGATCAGACTCATACTTTCGCATTCTTCACATACTTGTTGAACTGATCCTGAGTTTTTTCTGGTTTGGATCACGTAGTAATGTGGTACCACACTGAAACAGTCGATTAAACCAGGTTTCGGTCAATATTTTAAAGAATAATTCATGTTAGGTCTAGGTTAGGTCTGGGGTTTGCTTTCATCAGGCTCATTCTTTCGCATATTTCTCATACTTGATGGCTAGATCCTGGGCTTTTTCTGGATTGCATCACGTAGTAATGTAGTACCACACTGAAACAGTCAATGAAACCTGGTTTCCATCAATATTTTAGAGGACTACGCAAGTTAGGTCTAGGTAAGGCCTGAGATTTTCACTGATCAGACTCATACTTTCGCATCCTTCACATACTTGTTGAACGGATCCTGGGTTTTTTCTGGTTTGGATCACGTACTAATGTGGTACCACACTGAAACGGTCAATTAAACCTGATCTTGATAAATATTTGAGAGGATAACGCATGTTAGGTTTGGGTTAAGTCTAGGATTTGCCCTCATCAGGCTCATACTTTCGCATACTTCTCATACTTGATGGCTACATCCTGGGCTGTTTCTGGATTGTATCACGTAGTAATGTGGTACCTCGCTGAAACAGTCAATTAAACCTAGTTTCGATCAATATTTTAGAGGATAACGCAAGTTAGGTCTGGCATAGGTCTGGGATTCGCCCTCATCAGACTCATACTTTCGCGTTTTCCACATACTTGTTGACCTGATCGAGGGTTTTTTCTGCTTTGGATCACGTAGTAAAGTGGTACCACACTGAAACAGTCCATTAAACCTGGTTTGGATCAATATTTTAGAGGATAACGCATGTTAGGTCTAGGTTAGCCCTGGGATTATCACTCATCAGACTCATATTTTCGCATTCTTCACATACTTGTTGAACGGATACTGGGTTTTTTCTGGTTTGGATCACGTAGTAATGTGGTACCACACTGAAACAGTCGATTAAACCTGGTCTCGATCAATATTTTAGAGGATAACGCATGTTAGGTCTAGGTTAGCCCTGGGATTATCACTCATCAGACTAATACTTTCGCATTCTTCACATACTTGTTGAACGGATCCTGGGTTTTTTCTGGTTTGGTTCATGTAGTAATGTGGTACCACACTGAAACAGTCGATTAAACCAAGTTTCGATCAAGATTTTGGAGGATAACGCATGTTAGGTCTAGGTTAGGTCTAGGATTTGCTCTCATCAGGCTCATTCTTCCGCATATTTCTCATACTTGATGGCTAGATCCTGGGCTTTTTCTGGATTGCATCACGTAGAAATGTAGTACCACACTGAAACAGTCAATGAAACCTGGTTTCCATCACTATTTTAGAGGTCAACGCATGTTAGGTCTATGTTAGGCCTGGGAGTTTCACTGATCAGACTCATACTTTCACATTCTTCACATACTTGTTGAACTGATCCTGGGTTTTTTCTGGTTTGGATCACGTAGTAATGAGGTACCACACTGAAACGGTCAATTAAACCTGGTTTCGATCAATATTTTAGAGGATAACGCAAGTTAGGTCTGGGATAGGTCTGGGCTTTGCCCTCATCAGGCTCATACTTTCGCGTTTTTCACATACTTGTTGAACAGATCATGGGTTTTTTCTGGTTTGGGTTACGTAGTAATGTGGTACCACACTGAAACAGTCGATTAAACCTGGTTTCGATCAATATTTTAGAGGATAACGCAAGGTAGGTCTATGTTAGGCCTGGGATTTTCACTGATCAGACTCATACTTTCGCATTCTTCACATACTTGTTGAACTGATCCAAGGTTTTTTCTGGTTTGGATCACGTAGTAGTGAGGTACCACACTGAAACGGTCAATTAAACCTGGTTTCGATCAATATTTCAGAGGACAACGCAAGTTAAGTCTGGGATTGGTCTGGGATTTGACCTCATCAGACTCATACTTTCGCACACTTCACATACTCGTTGAACAGATCCTGGGTTATTGTCTGGTTTGGATCACATAGTAATGTGGTACCACACTGAAACAGTCGATTAAACCAGGTTTCGATCAATATTTTAGAGTATAAGTCATGTTAGGTCTAGGTTAGGCCCGGGATTTTCACTCATCAGGCTCCTACTTTCGCGTTTTTCACATACTTGTTGAACAGATCCTGGGTTTTTTCTGGTTTGGATCACGTGGTAGTGTGGTACCACACTGAAACAGTCCATTAAACCTTGCTTGGATCAATATTTTAGAGGATAACGCATGTTAGATCTAGGTTAGGTCTGGGATTTTCACTCATCAGACTCATACTTTCGCATTCTTCGCATACTTGTTGAACGGATCCTGGGTTTTTTCTGGTTTGGATCACGTAGTAATGTGGTACCACACTGAAACAGTCGATTAAACGAGGTTTCGATCAATATTTTAGAGGATAACGCATGTTAGGTCTAGGTTAGGCCTGGGATTTTCACTCATCAGACTCATACTTTCGCATTCTTCACATACTTGTTGAACGGATCCTGGGTTTTTTCTGGTTTGGGTCACGTAGTAGTGTGATACCACACTGAAACAGTCGATTAAACCAGGTTTCGATCAATATTTTAGAGTATAACTCATGTTAGGTCTAGGTTAGGCCTGGGATTTTCACTGATCAGACTCATACTTTCGCATTCTTCACATACTTGTAAACGGTTCCTGGGTTTTTTCTGGTTTGGATCACGTAGTAATGTGGCACCACACTGAAACAGTCGATTAATCCTGGTTTCGATCAATATTTTAGAGGATAACGCAAGTTAAGTCTGGGATTGGGCTGGGATTTGACCTCATCAGACTCATACTTTCGCACACTTCACATACTCGTTGAACAGATCCAGGGTTATTTTCTGGTTTGCATCACGTAGTAATGTAGTACCACAATGAAACAGTCAATGAAACCTGGTTTCCATCAATATTTTAGAGGGCAACGCAAGTTAGGTCTAGGTTAGGTCTAGGATTTGCTCTCATCAGGCTCATTCTTTCGCATATTTCTCATACTTGATCGCTAGATCCTGGGCTTTTTCTGGATTGCATCATGTAGTAATGTAGTACCACACTGAAACAGTCAATGAAACCTGGTTTCCATCAATATTTTAGAGGACAACGCAAGTTAGGTCTAGGTAAGGCCTGAGATTTTCACTGATCAGACTCATACTTTCGCATCCTTCACATACTTGTTGAACGGATCCTGGGTTTTTTCTGGTTTGGATCACGTAGTAATGTGGTACCACACTGAAACTGTCAATTAAACCTGGTTTCGATCAATATTTTAGAGGATAACGCAAGTTAGGTCTGGGATAGGTCTGGGATTTGCCCTCATCAGGCTCATACTTTCGCGTTTTTCAGATACTTGTTGAACAGATCATGGGATGTTTCTGGTTTGGGTCACGTAGTAGTGTGATACCACACTGAAACAGTCAATTAAACCTGGTTTCGATCAATATTTTAGAGGATAACGCATGTTAGGTCTGGCATAGGTCTGGGATTCGCCCTCATCAGACTCATACTTTCGCGTTTTTCACATACTTGTTGACCTGATCGAGGGTTTTTTCTGCTTTGGATCACGTAGTAAAGTGGTACCACACTGAAACAGTCCATTAAACCTGGTTTGGATCAATATTTTAGAGGACAACGCACGTTAGGTCTAGGTTAGCCCTGGGATTATCACTCATCAGACTCATACTTTCGCATTCTTCACATACTTGTTGAACGGATCCTGGGTTATTGTCTGGTTTGGATCACATAGTAATGTGGTACCACACTGAAACAGTCGAATAAACCAGGTTTCGATCAATAGTTTAGAGTATAACTCATGTTAGGTCTAGGTTAGGCCCGGGATTTTCACTCATCAGGCTCATACTTTCGCGTTTTTCACATACTTGTTGAACAGATCCTGGGTTTTTTCTGGTTTGGATCACGTGGTAGTGTGGTACTACACTGAAACAGTCCATTAAACCTTGTTTGGATCAATATTTTAGAGGATAACGCATGTTAGGTCTAGGTTAGGTCTGGGATTTTCACTCATCAGACTCATACTTTCGCATTCTTCACATACTTGTTGAACGGATCCTGGGTTTTTTCTGGTTTGGATCACGTAGTAATGTGGTACCACACTGAAACGGTCAATTAAACCTGATCTTGATAAATATTTGAGAGGATAACGCATGTTAGGTTTGGGATAAGTCTAGGATTTGCCCTCATCAGGCTCATACTTTCGCATATTTCTCATACTTGATGGCTAGATCCTGGGCTGTTTCTGGATTGTATCACGTAGTAATGTGGTACCACGCTGAAACAGTCATTTAAACCTGGTTTCGATCAATATTTTAGAGGATAACGCAAGTTAGGCCTGGCATAGGTCTGGGATTCGCCCTCATCAGACTCATACTTTCGCGTTTTTCACATACTTGTTGTCCTGATCGAGGGTTTTTTCTGCTTTGGATCACGTAGTAAAGTGGTACCACACTGAAACAGTCGATTAAACCTGGTCTCGATCAATATTTTAGAGGATAACGCATGTTAGGTCTAGGTTAGCCCTGGGATTATCACTCATCAGACTCATATTTTCGCATTCTTCACATACTTGTTGAACGGATCCTGGGTTTTTTCTGGTTTGGATCACGTAGTAATGTGGTACCACACTGAAACAGTCGATTAAACCTGGTCTCGATCAATATTTTAGAGGATAACGCATGTTAGGTCTAGGTTAGCCCTGGGATTATCACTCATCAGACTCATACTTTCGCATTCTTCACATACTTGTTGAACGGATCCTGGGTTTTTTCTGGTTTGGATCACGTAGTAATGTGGTACCACACTGAAACAGTCGATTAAACCTGGTCTTGATCAATATTTTAGAGGATAACGCATGTTAGGTCTAGGTTAGGCCTGGGATTTTCACTCATCAGGCTCATACTTTCGCATTCTTCACATACTTGTTGGACGGATCCTGGGTTTTTTCTGGTTTGGATCACGTAGTAATGTGGGACCACACTGAAACAGTCAATTAAACCAGGTTTCGATCAATATTTTAGAGGATAACGCAAGTTAGGTCTGGGATAGGTCTGGGATTTGCCCTCATCAGGCTCATACTTTCGCGTTTTTCACATACTTGTTGAACAGATCATGGGTTTTTTCTGGTTTGGGTCACGTAGTAATGTGGTACCACACTGTAACAGTCGATTAAACCTGGTTTCGATCAATATTTTAGAGGATAACGCAAGCTAGGTCTAGGTTAGGCCTGGGATTTTCACTGATCAGACTCATACTTTCGCATTCTTCACATACTTGTTGGACTGATCCTGGGTTTTTTCTGGTTTGGATCACGTAGTAATGTGGTACCACACTGAAACAGTCGATTAAACCTGGTTTCGATCAATATTTTAGGGGATAACGCATGTTAGGTCTAGGTTAGCCCTGGGATTTTCACTCATCAGACTCATACTTTCGCATTCTTCACATACTTCTTGAACGGATCCTGGGTTTTTTCTGGCTTGGATCACGTAGTAATGAGGTACCACACTGAAACGGTCAATTAAACCTGGTTTCGATCAATATTTTAGAGGATAACGCAAGTTAGGTCTGGGATAGGTCTGGGATTTGCCCTCATCAGGCTCATACTTTCGCGTTTTTCACATACTTGTTGAACAGATCATGGGTTTTTTCTGGTTTGGGTCACGTAGTAATGTGGTACCACACTGAAACAGACGATTAAACCTGGTTTCGATCAATATTTTAGAGGATAACGCATGTTAGGTCTAGGTTAGCCCTGGGATTTTCACTCATCAGACTCATACTTTCGCGTTTTACACATACTTGTTGAACAGATCATGGGTTTTTTCTGGTTTGGATCACGTAGCAATGTGGTACCACACTGAAACAGTCAATGAAACCAGGTTTCCATCACTATTTTAGAGGACAACGCAAGTTAGGTCTAGGTAAGGCCTGAGATTTTCACTGATCAGACTCATACTTTCGCATTCTTCACGTACTTGTTGAACGGATCCTGGGTTTTTTCTGGATTGCATCACGTAGTAATGTAGTACCACACTGAAACAGTCAATGAAACCAGGTTTCCATCACTATTTTAGAGGACAACGCAAGTTAGGTCTAGGTAAGGCCTGAGATTTTCACTGATCAGACTCATACTTTCGCATTCTTCACGTACTTGTTGAACGGATCCTGGGTTTTTTCTGGTTTGGATCACGTAGTAATGAGGTACCACACTGAAACGGTCAATTAAACCTGGTTTCGATCAATATTTTAGATGATAACGCAAGTTAGGTCTGGGATAGGTCTGGGATTTTCACTCATCAGACTCATACTTTCGCATTCTTCACATACTTGTTGAACGGATCCTGGGTTTTTTCTGGTTTGGGTTACGTAGTAAACATGGTACCACACTGAAACAGTCGATTAAACCTGGTTTCGATCAATATTTTAGAGGATAACGCAAGCTAGGTCTATGTTAGGCCTGGGATTTTCACTGATCAGACTCATACTTTCGCATTCTTCACATACTTGTTGAACTGATGCAAGGTTTTTTCTGGTTTGGATCACGTAGTAATGAGGTACCACACTGAAACGGTCAATTAAACCTGGTTTCGATCAATATTTGAGAGGATAACGCAAGTTAAGTCTGGGATTGGTCTGGGATTTGACCTCATCAGACTCATTCTTTCGCACACTTCACATACTCGTTGAACAGATCCTGGGTTATTGTCTGGTTTGGATCACATAGTAATGTGGTACCACACTGAAACAGTCGAATAAACCAGGTTTCGATCAATAGTTTAGAGTATAACTCATGTTAGGTCTAGGTTAGGCCCGGGATTTTCACTCATCAGGCTCATACTTTCGCGTTTTTCACATACTTGTTGAACAGATCCTGGGTTTTTTCTGGTTTGGATCACGTGGTAGTGTGGTACTACACTGAAACAGTCCATTAAACCTTGTTTGGATCAATATTTTAGAGGATAACGCATGTTAGGTCTAGGTTAGGTCTGGGATTTTCACTCATCAGACTCATACTTTCGCATTCTTCACATACTTGTTGAACGGATCCTGGGTTTTTTCTGGTTTGGATCACGTAGTAATGTGGTACCACACTGAAACGGTCAATTAAACCTGATCTTGATAAATATTTGAGAGGATAACGCATGTTAGGTTTGGGATAAGTCTAGGATTTGCCCTCATCAGGCTCATACTTTCGCATATTTCTCATACTTGATGGCTAGATCCTGGGCTGTTTCTGGATTGTATCACGTAGTAATGTGGTACCACGCTGAAACAGTCAATTAAACCTGGTTTCGATCAATATTTTAGAGGATAACGCAAGTTAGGCCTGGCATAGGTCTGGGATTCGCCCTCATCAGACTCATACTTTCGCGTTTTTCACATACTTGTTGACCTGATCGAGGGTTTTTTCTGCTTTGGATCACGTAGTAAAGTGGTACCACACTGAAACAGTCGATTAAACCTGGTCTCGATCAATATTTTAGAGGATAACGCATGTTAGGTCTAGGTTAGCCCTGGGATTATCACTCATCAGACTCATATTTTCGCATTCTTCACATACTTGTTGAACGGATCCTGGGTTTTTTCTGGTTTGGATCACGTAGTAATGTGGTACCACACTGAAACAGTCGATTAAACCTGGTCTCGATCAATATTTTAGAGGATAACGCATGTTATGTCTAGGTTAGCCCTGGGATTATCACTCATCAGACTCATACTTTCGCATTCTTCACATACTTGTTGAACGGATCCTGGGTTTTTTCTGGTTTGGATCACGTAGTAATGTGGTACCACACTGAAACAGTCGATTAAACCTGGTCTTGATCAATATTTTAGAGGATAACGCATGTTAGGTCTAGGTTAGGCCTGGGATTTTCACTCATCAGGCTCATACTTTCGCATTCTTCACATACTTGTTGGACGGATCCTGGGTTTTTTCTGGTTTGGATCACGTAGTAATGTGGGACCACACTGAAACAGTCAATTAAACCAGGTTTCGATCAATATTTTAGAGGATAACGCAAGTTAGGTCTGGGATAGGTCTGGGATTTTCACTCATCAGACTCATACTTTCGCATTCTTCACATACTTGTAAACGGTTCCTGGGTTTTTTCTGGTTTGGATCACGTAGTAATGTGGCACCACACTGAAACAGTCGATTAATCCTGGTTTCGATCAATATTTTAGAGGATAACGCAAGTTAAGTCTGGGATTGGGCTGGGATTTGACCTCATCAGACTCATACTTTCGCACACTTCACATACTCGTTGAACAGATCCAGGGTTATTTTCTGGTTTGCATCACGTAGTAATGTAGTACCACAATGAAACAGTCAATGAAACCTGGTTTCCATCAATATTTTAGAGGGCAACGCAAGTTAGGTCTAGGTTAGGTCTAGGATTTGCTCTCATCAGGCTCATTCTTTCGCATATTTCTCATACTTGATCGCTAGATCCTGGGCTTTTTCTGGATTGCATCATGTAGTAATGTAGTACCACACTGAAACAGTCAATGAAACCTGGTTTCCATCAATATTTTAGAGGACAACGCAAGTTAGGTCTAGGTAAGGCCTGAGATTTTCACTGATCAGACTCATACTTTCGCATCCTTCACATACTTGTTGAACGGATCCTGGGTTTTTTCTGGTTTGGATCACGTAGTAATGTGGTACCACACTGAAACTGTCAATTAAACCTGGTTTCGATCAATATTTTAGAGGATAACGCAAGTTAGGTCTGGGATAGGTCTGGGATTTGCCCTCATCAGGCTCATACTTTCGCGTTTTTCAGATACTTGTTGAACAGATCATGGGATGTTTCTGGTTTGGGTCACGTAGTAGTGTGATACCACACTGAAACAGTCAATTAAACCTGGTTTCGATCAATATTTTAGAGGATAACGCATGTTAGGTCTGGCATAGGTCTGGGATTCGCCCTCATCAGACTCATACTTTCGCGTTTTTCACATACTTGTTGACCTGATCGAGGGTTTTTTCTGCTTTGGATCACGTAGTAAAGTGGTACCACACTGAAACAGTCCATTAAACCTGGTTTGGATCAATATTTTAGAGGACAACGCACGTTAGGTCTAGGTTAGCCCTGGGATTATCACTCATCAGACTCATACTTTCGCATTCTTCACATACTTGTTGAACGGATCCTGGGTTATTGTCTGGTTTGGATCACATAGTAATGTGGTACCACACTGAAACAGTCGAATAAACCAGGTTTCGATCAATAGTTTAGAGTATAACTCATGTTAGGTCTAGGTTAGGCCCGGGATTTTCACTCATCAGGCTCATACTTTCGCGTTTTTCACATACTTGTTGAACAGATCCTGGGTTTTTTCTGGTTTGGATCACGTGGTAGTGTGGTACTACACTGAAACAGTCCATTAAACCTTGTTTGGATCAATATTTTAGAGGATAACGCATGTTAGGTCTAGGTTAGGTCTGGGATTTTCACTCATCAGACTCATACTTTCGCATTCTTCACATACTTGTTGAACGGATCCTGGGTTTTTTCTGGTTTGGATCACGTAGTAATGTGGTACCACACTGAAACGGTCAATTAAACCTGATCTTGATAAATATTTGAGAGGATAACGCATGTTAGGTTTGGGATAAGTCTAGGATTTGCCCTCATCAGGCTCATACTTTCGCATATTTCTCATACTTGATGGCTAGATCCTGGGCTGTTTCTGGATTGTATCACGTAGTAATGTGGTACCACGCTGAAACAGTCAATTAAACCTGGTTTCGATCAATATTTTAGAGGATAACGCAAGTTAGGCCTGGCATAGGTCTGGGATTCGCCCTCATCAGACTCATACTTTCGCGTTTTTCACATACTTGTTGACCTGATCGAGGGTTTTTTCTGCTTTGGATCACGTAGTAAAGTGGTACCACACTGAAACAGTCGATTAAACCTGGTCTCGATCAATATTTTAGAGGATAACGCATGTTAGGTCTAGGTTAGCCCTGGGATTATCACTCATCAGACTCATATTTTCGCATTCTTCACATACTTGTTGAACGGATCCTGGGTTTTTTCTGGTTTGGATCACGTAGTAATGTGGTACCACACTGAAACAGTCGATTAAACCTGGTCTCGATCAATATTTTAGAGGATAACGCATGTTAGGTCTAGGTTAGCCCTGGGATTATCACTCATCAGACTCATACTTTCGCATTCTTCACATACTTGTTGAACGGATCCTGGGTTTTTTCTGGTTTGGATCACGTAGTAATGTGGTACCACACTGAAACAGTCGATTAAACCTGGTCTTGATCAATATTTTAGAGGATAACGCATGTTAGGTCTAGGTTAGGCCTGGGATTTTCACTCATCAGGCTCATACTTTCGCATTCTTCACATACTTGTTGGACGGATCCTGGGTTTTTTCTGGTTTGGATCACGTAGTAATGTGGGACCACACTGAAACAGTCAATTAAACCAGGTTTCGATCAATATTTTAGAGGATAACGCAAGTTAGGTCTGGGATAGGTCTGGGATTTGCCCTCATCAGGCTCATACTTTCGCGTTTTTCACATACTTGTTGAACAGATCATGGGTTTTTTCTGGTTTGGGTCACGTAGTAATGTGGTACCACACTGTAACAGTCGATTAAACCTGGTTTCGATCAATATTTTAGAGGATAACGCAAGCTAGGTCTAGGTTAGGCCTGGGATTTTCACTGATCAGACTCATACTTTCGCATTCTTCACATACTTGTTGGACTGATCCTGGGTTTTTTCTGGTTTGGATCACGTAGTAATGTGGTACCACACTGAAACAGTCGATTAAACCTGGTTTCGATCAATATTTTAGGGGATAACGCATGTTAGGTCTAGGTTAGCCCTGGGATTTTCACTCATCAGACTCATACTTTCGCATTCTTCACATACTTCTTGAACGGATCCTGGGTTTTTTCTGGCTTGGATCACGTAGTAATGAGGTACCACACTGAAACGGTCAATTAAACCTGGTTTCGATCAATATTTTAGAGGATAACGCAAGTTAGGTCTGGGATAGGTCTGGGATTTGCCCTCATCAGGCTCATACTTTCGCGTTTTTCACATACTTGTTGAACAGATCATGGGTTTTTTCTGGTTTGGGTCACGTAGTAATGTGGTACCACACTGAAACAGACGATTAAACCTGGTTTCGATCAATATTTTAGAGGATAACGCATGTTAGGTCTAGGTTAGCCCTGGGATTTTCACTCATCAGACTCATACTTTCGCGTTTTACACATACTTGTTGAACAGATCATGGGTTTTTTCTGGTTTGGATCACGTAGCAATGTGGTACCACACTGAAACAGTCAATGAAACCAGGTTTCCATCACTATTTTAGAGGACAACGCAAGTTAGGTCTAGGTAAGGCCTGAGATTTTCACTGATCAGACTCATACTTTCGCATTCTTCACGTACTTGTTGAACGGATCCTGGGTTTTTTCTGGATTGCATCACGTAGTAATGTAGTACCACACTGAAACAGTCAATGAAACCAGGTTTCCATCACTATTTTAGAGGACAACGCAAGTTAGGTCTAGGTAAGGCCTGAGATTTTCACTGATCAGACTCATACTTTCGCATTCTTCACGTACTTGTTGAACGGATCCTGGGTTTTTTCTGGTTTGGATCACGTAGTAATGAGGTACCACACTGAAACGGTCAATTAAACCTGGTTTCGATCAATATTTTAGAAGATAACGCAAGTTAGGTCTGGGATAGGTCTGGGATTTTCACTCATCAGACTCATACTTTCGCATTCTTCACATACTTGTTGAACGGATCCTGGGTTTTTTCTGGTTTGGGTTACGTAGTAAACATGGTACCACACTGAAACAGTCGATTAAACCTGGTTTCGATCAATATTTTAGAGGATAACGCAAGCTAGGTCTATGTTAGGCCTGGGATTTTCACTGATCAGACTCATACTTTCGCATTCTTCACATACTTGTTGAACTGATGCAAGGTTTTTTCTGGTTTGGATCACGTAGTAATGAGGTACCACACTGAAACGGTCAATTAAACCTGGTTTCGATCAATATTTGAGAGGATAACGCAAGTTAAGTCTGGGATTGGTCTGGGATTTGACCTCATCAGACTCATTCTTTCGCACACTTCACATACTCGTTGAACAGATCCTGGGTTATTGTCTGGTTTGGATCACATAGTAATGTGGTACCACACTGAAACAGTCGAATAAACCAGGTTTCGATCAATAGTTTAGAGTATAACTCATGTTAGGTCTAGGTTAGGCCCGGGATTTTCACTCATCAGGCTCATACTTTCGCGTTTTTCACATACTTGTTGAACAGATCCTGGGTTTTTTCTGGTTTGGATCACGTGGTAGTGTGGTACTACACTGAAACAGTCCATTAAACCTTGTTTGGATCAATATTTTAGAGGATAACGCATGTTAGGTCTAGGTTAGGTCTGGGATTTTCACTCATCAGACTCATACTTTCGCATTCTTCACATACTTGTTGAACGGATCCTGGGTTTTTTCTGGTTTGGATCACGTAGTAATGTGGTACCACACTGAAACGGTCAATTAAACCTGATCTTGATAAATATTTGAGAGGATAACGCATGTTAGGTTTGGGATAAGTCTAGGATTTGCCCTCATCAGGCTCATACTTTCGCATATTTCTCATACTTGATGGCTAGATCCTGGGCTGTTTCTGGATTGTATCACGTAGTAATGTGGTACCACGCTGAAACAGTCAATTAAACCTGGTTTCGATCAATATTTTAGAGGATAACGCAAGTTAGGCCTGGCATAGGTCTGGGATTCGCCCTCATCAGACTCATACTTTCGCGTTTTTCACATACTTGTTGACCTGATCGAGGGTTTTTTCTGCTTTGGATCACGTAGTAAAGTGGTACCACACTGAAACAGTCGATTAAACCTGGTCTCGATCAATATTTTAGAGGATAACGCATGTTAGGTCTAGGTTAGCCCTGGGATTATCACTCATCAGACTCATATTTTCGCATTCTTCACATACTTGTTGAACGGATCCTGGGTTTTTTCTGGTTTGGATCACGTAGTAATGTGGTACCACACTGAAACAGTCGATTAAACCTGGTCTCGATCAATATTTTAGAGGATAACGCATGTTAGGTCTAGGTTAGCCCTGGGATTATCACTCATCAGACTCATACTTTCGCATTCTTCACATACTTGTTGAACGGATCCTGGGTTTTTTCTGGTTTGGATCACGTAGTAATGTGGTACCACACTGAAACAGTCGATTAAACCTGGTCTTGATCAATATTTTAGAGGATAACGCATGTTAGGTCTAGGTTAGGCCTGGGATTTTCACTCATCAGGCTCATACTTTCGCATTCTTCACATACTTGTTGGACGGATCCTGGGTTTTTTCTGGTTTGGATCACGTAGTAATGTGGGACCACACTGAAACAGTCAATTAAACCAGGTTTCGATCAATATTTTAGAGGATAACGCAAGTTAGGTCTGGGATAGGTCTGGGATTTTCACTCATCAGACTCATACTTTCGCGTTTTACACATACTTGTTGAACAGATCATGGGTTTTTTCTGGTTTGGATCACGTAGCAATGTGGTACCACACTGAAACAGTCAATTACACCTGGTTTCCATCAATATCTTAGAGGACAACGCAAGTTAGGTCTGGGATATGTCTGGGATTTGCCCTCATCAGGCTCATACATTCGCGTCTTTCACATACTTGTTGAACAGATCCTGGGTTTTTTCTGGTTTGGATCACGTAGTAGTGTGGTACCACACTGAAACAGTCCATTAAACCTGGTTTGGATGAATATTTTAGAGGATAACGCATGTTAGGTCTAGGTTAGGTCTAGGATTTGCCCTCATCAGGCTCTTACTTTCGCGTATTTCTCATACTTGATGGCTAGATCCTGGGCTAGTTCTGGAGTGGATCACGTAGTAAAGTGGTACCACACTGAAACATTCAATGAAACCTGGTCTGGATAAATATTTTAGAGGATAACGCATCTTAGGTCTGGGTTAGGTCTAAGATTTGCCTTCCTCAGGCTCACAGTTTCGCGTTTTTCACATACTTGTTGAACAGATCCTGGGTTTTTTCTGGTTTGGATCACGAAGTAGTGTGGTACCACACTGAAACAGTCCATTAAACCTTGTTTCGCTCAATATTTTAGAGGATAACGCATGTTAGGTCTAGGTTAGGTCTGGGATTTGCTCTCATCAGGCTCATTCTTTCGCATATTTCTCATACTTGATGGCTAGATCCTGGGCTTTTTCTGGATTGCATCACGTAGTAATGTAGTACCACACTGAAACAGTCAATGAAACCTGGTTTCCATCAATATTTTAGAGGACAACGCAAGTTAGGTCTAGGTAAGGCCTGGGATTTTTACTGATCAGACTCATACTTTCGCATTCTTCACATACTTGTTGAACTGATCCTGAGTTTTTTCTGGTTTGGATCACGTAGTAATGTGGTACCACACTGAAACAGTCGATTAAACCAGGTTTCGGTCAATATTTTAAAGAATAATTCATGTTAGGTCTAGGTTAGGTCTGGGGTTTGCTTTCATCAGGCTCATTCTTTCGCATATTTCTCATACTTGATGGCTAGACCCTGGGCTTTTTCTGGATTGCATCACGTAGTAATGTAGTACCACACTGAAACAGTCAATGAAACCTGGTTTCCATCAATATTTTAGAGGACTACGCAAGTTAGGTCTAGGTAAGGCCTGAGATTTTCACTGATCAGACTCATACTTTCGCATCCTTCACATACTTGTTGAACGGATCCTGGGTTTTTTCTGGTTTGGATCACGTACTAATGTGGTACCACACTGAAACGGTCAATTAAACCTGATCTTGATAAATATTTCAGAGGATAACGCATGTTAGGTTTGGGTTAAGTCTAGGATTTGCCCTCATCAGGCTCATACTTTCGCATACTTCTCATACTTGATGGCTACATCCTGGGCTGTTTCTGGATTGTATCACGTAGTACTATGGTACCTCGCTGAAACAGTCAATTAAACCTAGTTTCGATCAATATTTTAGAGGATAACGCAAGTTAGGTCTGGCATAGGTCTGGGATTCGCCCTCATCAGACTCATACTTTCGCGTTTTCCACATACTTGTTGACCTGATCGAGGGTTTTTTCTGCTTTGGATCACGTAGTAAAGTGGTACCACACTGAAACAGTCCATTAAACCTGGTTTGGATCAATATTTTAGAGGATAACGCATGTTAGGTCTAGGTTAGCCCTGGGATTATCACTCATCAGACTCATATTTTCGCATTCTTCACATACTTGTTGAACGGATCCTGGGTTTTTTCTGGTTTGGATCACGTAGTAATGTGGTACCACACTGAAACAGTCGATTAAACCTGGTCTCGATCAATATTTTAGAGGATAACGCATGTTAGGTCTAGGTTAGCCCTGGGATTATCACTCATCAGACTAATACTTTCGCATTCTTCACATACTTGTTGAACGGATCCTGGGTTTTTTCTGGTTTGGTTCATGTAGTAATGTGGTACCACACTGAAACAGTCGATTAAACCAAGTTTCGATCAAGATTTTGGAGGATAACGCATGTTAGGTCTAGGTTAGGTCTAGGATTTGCTCTCATCAGGCTCATTCTTCCGCATATTTCTCATACTTGATGGCTAGATCCTGGGCTTTTTCTGGATTGCATCACGTAGAAATGTAGTACCACACTGAAACAGTCAATGAAACCTGGTTTCCATCACTATTTTAGAGGTCAACGCATGTTAGGTCTATGTTAGGCCTGGGAGTTTCACTGATCAGACTCATACTTTCACATTCTTCACATACTTGTTGAACTGATCCTGGGTTTTTTCTGGTTTGGATCACGTAGTAATGAGGTACCACACTGAAACGGTCAATTAAACCTGGTTTCGATCAATATTTTAGAGGATAACGCAAGTTAGGTCTGGGATAGGTCTGGGCTTTGCCCTCATCAGGCTCATACTTTCGCGTTTTTCACATACTTGTTGAACAGATCATGGGTTTTTTCTGGTTTGGGTTACGTAGTAATGTGGTACCACACTGAAACAGTCGATTAAACCTGGTTTCGATCAATATTTTAGAGGATAACGCAAGGTAGGTCTATGTTAGGCCTGGGATTTTCACTGATCAGACTCATACTTTCGCATTCTTCACATACTTGTTGAACTGATCCAAGGTTTTTTCTGGTTTGGATCACGTAGTAGTGAGGTACCACACTGAAACGGTCAATTAAACCTGGTTTCGATCAATATTTCAGAGGACAACGCAAGTTAAGTCTGGGATTGGTCTGGGATTTGACCTCATCAGACTCATACTTTCGCACACTTCACATACTCGTTGAACAGATCCTGGGTTATTGTCTGGTTTGGATCACATAGTAATGTGGTACCACACTGAAACAGTCGATTAAACCAGGTTTCGATCAATATTTTAGAGTATAAGTCATGTTAGGTCTAGGTTAGGCCCGGGATTTTCACTCATCAGGCTCCTACTTTCGCGTTTTTCACATACTTGTTGAACAGATCCTGGGTTTTTTCTGGTTTGGATCACGTGGTAGTGTGGTACCACACTGAAACAGTCCATTAAACCTTGCTTGGATCAATATTTTAGAGGATAACGCATGTTAGATCTAGGTTAGGTCTGGGATTTTCACTCATCAGACTCATACTTTCGCATTCTTCACATACTTGTTGAACGGATCCTGGGTTTTTTCTGGTTTGGATCACGTAGTAATGTGGTACCACACTGAAACAGTCGATTAAACGAGGTTTCGATCAATATTTTAGAGGATAACGCAAGTTAGGTCTAGGTTAGGCCTGGGATTTTCACTCATCAGACTCATACTTTCGCATTCTTCACATACTTGTTGAACGGATCCTGGGTTTTTTCTGGTTTGGGTCACGTAGTAGTGTGATACCACACTGAAACAGTCGATTAAACCTGGTTTCCATCAATATTTTAGAGGACAACGCAAGTTAGGTCTAGGTAAGGCCTGAGATTTTCACTGATCAGACTCATACTTTCGCGTTTTTCACATACTTGTTGACCTGATCGAGGGTTTTTTCTGCTTTGGATCACGTAGTAAAGTGGTACCACACTGAAACAGTCCATTAAACCTGGTTTGGATCAATATTTTAGAGGACAACGCACGTTAGGTCTAGGTTAGCCCTGGGATTATCACTCATCAGACTCATACTTTCGCATTCTTCACATACTTCTTGAACGGATCCTGGGTTTTTTCTGGCTTGGATCACGTAGTAATGAGGTACCACACTGAAACGGTCAATTAAACCTGGTTTCGATCAATATTTTAGAGGATAACGCAAGTTAGGTCTGGGATAGGTCTGGGATTTGCCCTCATCAGGCTCATACTTTCGCGTTTTTCACATACTTGTTGAACAGATCATGGGTTTTTTCTGGTTTGGGTCACGTAGTAATGTGGTACCACACTGAAACAGACGATTAAACCTGGTTTCGATCAATATTTTAGAGGATAACGCATGTTAGGTCTAGGTTAGCCCTGGGATTTTCACTCATCAGACTCATACTTTCGCGTTTTACACATACTTGTTGAACAGATCATGGGTTTTTTCTGGTTTGGATCACGTAGCAATGTGGTACCACACTGAAACAGTCAATGAAACCAGGTTTCCATCACTATTTTAGAGGACAACGCAAGTTAGGTCTAGGTAAGGCCTGAGATTTTCACTGATCAGACTCATACTTTCGCATTCTTCACGTACTTGTTGAACGGATCCTGGGTTTTTTCTGGATTGCATCACGTAGTAATGTAGTACCACACTGAAACAGTCAATGAAACCAGGTTTCCATCACTATTTTAGAGGACAACGCAAGTTAGGTCTAGGTAAGGCCTGAGATTTTCACTGATCAGACTCATACTTTCGCATTCTTCACGTACTTGTTGAACGGATCCTGGGTTTTTTCTGGTTTGGATCACGTAGTAATGAGGTACCACACTGAAACGGTCAATTAAACCTGGTTTCGATCAATATTTTAGAAGATAACGCAAGTTAGGTCTGGGATAGGTCTGGGATTTTCACTCATCAGACTCATACTTTCGCATTCTTCACATACTTGTTGAACGGATCCTGGGTTTTTTCTGGTTTGGGTTACGTAGTAAACATGGTACCACACTGAAACAGTCGATTAAACCTGGTTTCGATCAATATTTTAGAGGATAACGCAAGCTAGGTCTATGTTAGGCCTGGGATTTTCACTGATCAGACTCATACTTTCGCATTCTTCACATACTTGTTGAACTGATGCAAGGTTTTTTCTGGTTTGGATCACGTAGTAATGAGGTACCACACTGAAACGGTCAATTAAACCTGGTTTCGATCAATATTTGAGAGGATAACGCAAGTTAAGTCTGGGATTGGTCTGGGATTTGACCTCATCAGACTCATTCTTTCGCACACTTCACATACTCGTTGAACAGATCCTGGGTTATTGTCTGGTTTGGATCACATAGTAATGTGGTACCACACTGAAACAGTCGAATAAACCAGGTTTCGATCAATAGTTTAGAGTATAACTCATGTTAGGTCTAGGTTAGGCCCGGGATTTTCACTCATCAGGCTCATACTTTCGCGTTTTTCACATACTTGTTGAACAGATCCTGGGTTTTTTCTGGTTTGGATCACGTGGTAGTGTGGTACTACACTGAAACAGTCCATTAAACCTTGTTTGGATCAATATTTTAGAGGATAACGCATGTTAGGTCTAGGTTAGGTCTGGGATTTTCACTCATCAGACTCATACTTTCGCATTCTTCACATACTTGTTGAACGGATCCTGGGTTTTTTCTGGTTTGGATCACGTAGTAATGTGGTACCACACTGAAACGGTCAATTAAACCTGATCTTGATAAATATTTGAGAGGATAACGCATGTTAGGTTTGGGATAAGTCTAGGATTTGCCCTCATCAGGCTCATACTTTCGCATATTTCTCATACTTGATGGCTAGATCCTGGGCTGTTTCTGGATTGTATCACGTAGTAATGTGGTACCACGCTGAAACAGTCAATTAAACCTGGTTTCGATCAATATTTTAGAGGATAACGCAAGTTAGGCCTGGCATAGGTCTGGGATTCGCCCTCATCAGACTCATACTTTCGCGTTTTTCACATACTTGTTGACCTGATCGAGGGTTTTTTCTGCTTTGGATCACGTAGTAAAGTGGTACCACACTGAAACAGTCGATTAAACCTGGTCTCGATCAATATTTTAGAGGATAACGCATGTTAGGTCTAGGTTAGCCCTGGGATTATCACTCGTCAGACTCATATTTTCGCATTCTTCACATACTTGTTGAACGGATCCTGGGTTTTTTCTGGTTTGGATCACGTAGTAATGTGGTACCACACTGAAACAGTCGATTAAACCTGGTCTCGATCAATATTTTAGAGGATAACGCATGTTAGGTCTAGGTTAGCCCTGGGATTATCACTCATCAGACTCATACTTTCGCATTCTTCACATACTTGTTGAACGGATCCTGGGTTTTTTCTGGTTTGGATCACGTAGTAATGTGGTACCACACTGAAACAGTCGATTAAACCTGGTCTTGATCAATATTTTAGAGGATAACGCATGTTAGGTCTAGGTTAGGCCTGGGATTTTCACTCATCAGGCTCATACTTTCGCATTCTTCACATACTTGTTGGACGGATCCTGGGTTTTTTCTGGTTTGGATCACGTAGTAATGTGGGACCACACTGAAACAGTCAATTAAACCAGGTTTCGATCAATATTTTAGAGGATAACGCAAGTTAGGTCTGGGATAGGTCTGGGATTTGCCCTCATCAGGCTCATACTTTCGCGTTTTTCACATACTTGTTGAACAGATCATGGGTTTTTTCTGGTTTGGGTCACGTAGTAATGTGGTACCACACTGTAACAGTCGATTAAACCTGGTTTCGATCAATATTTTAGAGGATAACGCAAGCTAGGTCTAGGTTAGGCCTGGGATTTTCACTGATCAGACTCATACTTTCGCATTCTTCACATACTTGTTGGACTGATCCTGGGTTTTTTCTGGTTTGGATCACGTAGTAATGTGGTACCACACTGAAACAGTCGATTAAACCTGGTTTCGATCAATATTTTAGGGGATAACGCATGTTAGGTCTAGGTTAGCCCTGGGATTTTCACTCATCAGACTCATACTTTCGCATTCTTCACATACTTCTTGAACGGATCCTGGGTTTTTTCTGGCTTGGATCACGTAGTAATGAGGTACCACACTGAAACGGTCAATTAAACCTGGTTTCGATCAATATTTTAGAGGATAACGCAAGTTAGGTCTGGGATAGGTCTGGGATTTGCCCTCATCAGGCTCATACTTTCGCGTTTTTCACATACTTGTTGAACAGATCATGGGTTTTTTCTGGTTTGGGTCACGTAGTAATGTGGTACCACACTGAAACAGACGATTAAACCTGGTTTCGATCAATATTTTAGAGGATAACGCATGTTAGGTCTAGGTTAGCCCTGGGATTTTCACTCATCAGACTCATACTTTCGCGTTTTACACATACTTGTTGAACAGATCATGGGTTTTTTCTGGTTTGGATCACGTAGCAATGTGGTACCACACTGAAACAGTCAATTACACCTGGTTTCCATCAATATCTTAGAGGACAACGCAAGTTAGGTCTGGGATATGTCTGGGATTTGCCCTCATCAGGCTCATACATTCGCGTCTTTCACATACTTGTTGAACAGATCCTGGGTTTTTTCTGGTTTGGATCACGTAGTAGTGTGGTACCACACTGAAACAGTCCATTAAACCTGGTTTGGATGAATATTTTAGAGGATAACGCATGTTAGGTCTAGGTTAGGTCTAGGATTTGCCCTCATCAGGCTCTTACTTTCGCGTATTTCTCATACTTGATGGCTAGATCCTGGGCTAGTTCTGGAGTGGATCACGTAGTAAAGTGGTACCACACTGAAACATTCAATGAAACCTGGTCTGGATAAATATTTTAGAGGATAACGCATCTTAGGTCTGGGTTAGGTCTAAGATTTGCCTTCCTCAGGCTCACAGTTTCGCGTTTTTCACATACTTGTTGAACAGATCCTGGGTTTTTTCTGGTTTGGATCACGAAGTAGTGTGGTACCACACTGAAACAGTCCATTAAACCTTGTTTCGCTCAATATTTTAGAGGATAACGCATGTTAGGTCTAGGTTAGGTCTGGGATTTGCTCTCATCAGGCTCATTCTTTCGCATATTTCTCATACTTGATGGCTAGATCCTGGGCTTTTTCTGGATTGCATCACGTAGTAATGTAGTACCACACTGAAACAGTCAATGAAACCTGGTTTCCATCAATATTTTAGAGGACAACGCAAGTTAGGTCTAGGTAAGGCCTGGGATTTTTACTGATCAGACTCATACTTTCGCATTCTTCACATACTTGTTGAACTGATCCTGAGTTTTTTTTGGTTTGGATCACGTAGTAATGTGGTACCACACTGAAACAGTCGATTAAACCAGGTTTCGGTCAATATTTTAAAGAATAATTCATGTTAGGTCTAGGTTAGGTCTGGGGTTTGCTTTCATCAGGCTCATTCTTTCGCATATTTCTCATACTTGATGGCTAGATCCTGGGCTTTTTCTGGATTGCATCACGTAGTAATGTAGTACCACACTGAAACAGTCAATGAAACCTGGTTTCCATCAATATTTTAGAGGACTACGCAAGTTAGGTCTAGGTAAGGCCTGAGATTTTCACTGATCAGACTCATACTTTCGCATCCTTCACATACTTGTTGAACGGATCCTGGGTTTTTTCTGGTTTGGATCACGTACTAATGTGGTACCACACTGAAACGGTCAATTAAACCTGATCTTGATAAATATTTGAGAGGATAACGCATGTTAGGTTTGGGTTAAGTCTAGGATTTGCCCTCATCAGGCTCATACTTTCGCATACTTCTCATACTTGATGGCTACATCCTGGGCTGTTTCTGGATTGTATCACGTAGTAATGTGGTACCTCGCTGAAACAGTCAATTAAACCTAGTTTCGATCAATATTTTAGAGGATAACGCAAGTTAGGTCTGGCATAGGTCTGGGATTCGCCCTCATCAGACTCATACTTTCGCGTTTTCCACATACTTGTTGACCTGAGGGTTTTTTCTGCTTTGGATCACGTAGTAAAGTGGTACCACACTGAAACAGTCCATTAAACCTGGTTTGGATCAATATTTTAGAGGATAACGCATGTTAGGTCTAGGTTAGCCCTGGGATTATCACTCATCAGACTCATATTTTCGCATTCTTCACATACTTGTTGAACGGATCCTGGGTTTTTTCTGGTTTGGATCACGTAGTAATGTGGTACCACACTGAAACAGTCGATTAAACCTGGTCTCGATCAATATTTTAGAGGATAACGCATGTTAGGTCTAGGTTAGCCCTGGGATTATCACTCATCAGACTAATACTTTCGCATTCTTCACATACTTGTTGAACGGATCCTGGGTTTTTTCTGGTTTGGTTCATGTAGTAATGTGGTACCACACTGAAACAGTCGATTAAACCAAGTTTCGATCAAGATTTTGGAGGATAACGCATGTTAGGTCTAGGTTAGGTCTAGGATTTGCTCTCATCAGGCTCATTCTTCCGCATATTTCTCATACTTGATGGCTAGATCCTGGGCCTTTTCTGGATTGCATCACGTAGAAATGTAGTACCACACTGAAACAGTCAATGAAACCTGGTTTCCATCACTATTTTAGAGGTCAACGCATGTTAGGTCTATGTTAGGCCTGGGAGTTTCACTGATCAGACTCATACTTTCGCATTCTTCACATACTTGTTGAACTGATCCAAGGTTTTTTCTGGTTTGGATCACGTAGTAGTGAGGTACCACACTGAAACGGTCAATTAAACCTGGTTTCGATCAATATTTGAGAGGACAACGCAAGTTAAGTCTGGGATTGGTCTGGGATTTGACCTCATCAGACTCATACTTTCGCACACTTCACATACTCGTTGAACAGATCCTGGGTTATTGTCTGGTTTGGATCACATAGTAATGTGGTACCACACTGAAACAGTCGATTAAACCAGGTTTCGATCAATATTTTAGAGTATAAGTCATGTTAGGTCTAGGTTAGGCCCGGGATTTTCACTCATCAGGCTCCTACTTTCGCGTTTTTCACATACTTGTTGAACAGATCCTGGGTTTTTTCTGGTTTGGATCACGTGGTAGTGTGGTACCACACTGAAACAGTCCATTAAACCTTGCTTGGATCAATATTTTAGAGGATAACGCATGTTAGATCTAGGTTAGGTCTGGGATTTTCACTCATCAGACTCATACTTTCGCATTCTTCACATACTTGTTGAACGGATCCTGGGTTTTTTCTGGTTTGGATCACGTAGTAATGTGGTACTACACTGAAACAGTCAATTACACCTGGTTTCCATCAATATCTTAGAGGACAACGCAAGTTAGGTCTGGGATATGTCTGGGATTTGCCCTCATCAGGCTCATACTTTCGCGTCTTTCACATACTTGTTGAACAGATCCTGGGTTTTTTCTGGTTTGGATCACGTAGTAGTGTGGTACCACACTGAAACAGTCCATTAAACCTGGTTTGGATGAATATTTTAGAGGATAACGCATGTTAGGTCTAGGTTAGGTCTAGGATTTGCCCTCATCAGTCTCTTACTTTCGCATATTTCTCATACTTCATGGCTAGATCCTGGGCTAGTTCTGGAGTGGATCACGTAGTAAAGTGGCACCACACTGAAACATTTAATGAAACCTGGTCTGGATAAATATTTTAGAGGATAACACATCTTAGGTCTGGGTTAGGTCTAAGATTTGCCCTCATCAGGCTCACAGTTTCGCGTTTTTCACATACTTGTTGAACAGATCCTGGGTTTTTTCTGGTTTGGATCACGAAGTAGTGTGGTACCACACTGAAACTGTCAATTAAACCTAGTTTCGATCAATATTTTAGAGGATAACGCAAGTTAGGTCTGGGATAGGTCTGGGATTTGCCCTCATCAGGCTCATACTTTCGCGTTTTTCAGATACTTGTTGAACAGATCATGGGATTTTTCTGGTTTGGGTCACGTAGTAGTGTGATACCACACTGAAACAGTCGATTAAACCTGGTTTCGATCAATATTTTTGAGGATAACGCATGTTAGGTCTAGTATAGCCCTGGGATTTTTACTCACCAGACTCATACTTTCGCATTCGTCACATACTTGTTGAACTGATCCTGAGTTTTTTCTGGTTTGGATCACGTAGTAATGTGGGACCACACTGAAACAGTCATTTAAACCTGGTTTCGATCAATATTTTAAAGAATAATTCATGTTAGGTCTAGGTTAGGTCTGGGATTTGCCCTCATCAGACTCATACTTTCGCATTCTTCACATACTTGTTGAACAGATCCTGGGTTTTTTCTGGTTTGGATCACGTAGTAATGTGGGGCCACACTGAAACAATCAATTAAACCTGGTCTTGATAAATATTTTAGAGGATAACGCATGTTAGGTCTGTGATATGTCTGGGATTTGCCCTCATCAGGCTCATACTTTCGCGTTTTTCACATACTTGTTGAACAGATCCTGGGTTTTTTCAGGCTTGGATCACGTTGTAGTGTGGTACCACACTGAAACAGTCCATTAAACCTGGTTTTGATCAATATTTTAGAGGATGACGCATGTTAGGTCTAGGTTAGCCCCGGGAATTTCATTCATCAGACTCATACTTTCGCACTCTTCACATACTTGTTGAACTGATCCTGGGTTTTTTCTGGTTTGGATCACGTAGTAATGTGGTACCACACTGAAACAGTCGATTAAACCTGGTTTCGATCAATATTTTAGAGGATAACGCAAGCTAGGTCCGGGATAGGTCTGGGATTTGACCTCATGAGACTCATACTTTCGCACACTTCACATACTCGTTGAACAGATCCTGGGTTATTTTCTGGTTTGGGTCACATAGTAATGTGGTACCACACTGAAACAGTCGATTAAACCAGGTTTCGATCAATATTTTAGAGTATAACTCATGTTAGGTCTAGGTTAGGCCTGGGATTTTCACTGATCAGACTCATACTTTCGCATTCTTCACATACTTGTTGAACGGATCCTGGGTTTTTTCTGGTTTGGATCACGTAGTAATGTGGTACCACACTGAAACGGTCAATTAAACCTGGTTTCGATCAATATTTTAGAGGATAACGCAAGTTAGGTCTGTGATAGGTCTGGGATTTGCCCTCATCAGACTCATACTTTCGCATTCTTCACATACTTGTTGAACAGATCCAGGGTTTTTTCTGGTTTGGATCACGTAGTAATGTGGGGCCACACTGAAACAATCAATTAAACCTGGTCTTGATAAATATTTTAGAGGATAACGCATGTTAGGTCTGGGTTAGGTCTAGGATTTGCCCTCATCAGGCTCATACTTTCGCATATTTCTCATACTTCATGGCTAGATCCTGGGCTATTTCTGGATTGGATCACGTAGTAAAGTGGTACCACACTGAAACATTCAATGAAACCTGGTCTGGATAAATATTTTAGAGGATAACGCATCTTAGGTCTGGGTTAGGTCTAAGATTTGCCCTCATCAGGCTCACAGTTTCGCGTTTTTCACATAGTTGTTGAACAGATCCTGGGTTTTTTCTGGTTTGGATCACGAAGTAGTGTGGTACCACACTGAAACAGTCCATTAAACCTGGTTTCGCTCAATATTTTAGAGGATAACGCATGCTAGGTCTAGGTTAGTTCTGGGATTTGCTCTAATCAGGCTCATTCTTTCGCATATTTCTCATACTTGATGGCTAGATCCTGGGCTTTTTCTGGATTGCATCACGTAGTAATGTAGTACCACACTGAAACAGTCAATGAAACCTGGTTTCCATCAATATTTTAGAGGACAACGCAAGTTAGGTCTAGGTAAGGCCTGAGATTTTCACTGATCAGACTCATAATTTCGCATCCTTCACATACTTGTTGAACGGATCCTGGGTTTTTTCTGGTTTGGATCACGTAGTAATGTGGTACCACACTGAAACGGTCAATTAAACCTGGTTTCGATCAATATTTTAGAGGACAACGCAAGTTAGGTCTGGGATAGGTCTGGGATTTGCCCACATCAGGCTCATACTTTCGCGTTTTTCACATACTTGTTGAACGGATCATGGGTTTTTTCTGGTTTGTGTCACGTAGTAGTGTAATACCACACTGAAACAGTCGATTAAACCTGGTTTCGATCAATATTTTTGAGGATAACGCATGTTAGGTCTAGTATAGCCCTGGGATTTTTACTCATCAGACTCATACTTTCGCATTCTTCTCATACTTGTTGAACGGATCCTGGGTTTTTTCTGGCTTGGATCACGTAGTAATGTGGGACCACACTGAAACAGTCAATTAAACCTGGTTTCGATCAATATTTTAAAGAATAATTCATGTTAGGTCTAGGTTAGGTCTGGGATTTGCTTTCATCAGGCTCATTCTTTCGCATATTTCTCATACTTGATGGCTAGATCCTCGGCTTTTTCTGGATTGCATCACGTAGTAATGAAGGACAACACTGAAACAGTCAATTAAACCTGGTTTCCATCAATATTTTAGAGGACAATGCAAGTTAGGTCTAGGTAAGGCCTGAGATTTTCACTGATCAGACTCATAATTTCGCATCCTTCACATACTTGTTGAACTGATCCTGAGTTTTTTCTGGTTTGGATCACGTAGTAATGTGGTACCACACTGAAACGGTCAATTAAACCTGGTTTCGATCAATATTTTAGAGGACAACGCAAGTTAGGTCTGGGATAGGTCTCGGATTTGCCCACATCAGGCTCATACTTTCGCGTTTTTCACATACTTGTTGAACGGATCATGGGTTTTTTCTGGTTTGGGTCACGTAGTAGTGTAATACCACACTGAAACAGTCAATTAAACCTGGCTTCGATCAATATTTTAAAGAATAATTCATGTTAGGTCTAGGTTAGGTCTGGGATTTGCTTTCATCAGGCTCATTCTTTCGCATATTTCTCATACTTGATGGCTAGATCCTCGGCTTTTTCTGGATTGCATCACGTAGTAATGAAGGACAACACTGAAACAGTCAATTAAACCTGGTTTCCATCAATATCTTAGAGGACAACGCAAGTTAGGTCTGGGATATGTCTGGGATTTGCCCTCATCAGGCTCATACTTTCGCGTTTTTCACATACTTGTTGAACAGATCCTGGGTTTTTTCAGGTTTGGATCACGTTGTAGTGTGGTACCACACTGAAACAGTCCATTAAACCTGGTTTTGATCAATATTTTAGAGGATGACGCATGTTAGGTCTAGGTTAGCCCTGGGATTTTCATTCATCAGACTCATACTTTCGCATTCTTCACATACTTGTTGAACTGATCCTGGGTTTTTTCTGGTTTGGATCACGTAGTAATGTGGTACCACACTGAAACAGTCGATTAAACCTGGTTTCGATCAATATTTTAGAGGATAACGCAAGCTAGGTCCGGGATAGGTCTGGGATTTGACCTCATGAGACTCATACTTTCGCACACTTCACATACTCGTTGAACAGATCCTGGGTTATTTTCTGGTTTGGATCACATAGTAATGTGGTACCACACTGAAACAGTCGGTTAAACCAGTTTTCGATCAATATTTTAGAGTATAACGCATGTTAGGTCTAGGTTAGCCCTGGGATTATCACTCATCAGACTCATACTTTCGCGTTTTTCACATACTTGTTGAACAGATCATGGGTTTTTTCTGGTTTGGATCACGTAGTAATGTGGTACTACACTGAAACTGTCAATTACACCTGGTTTCCATCAATATCTTAGAGGACAACGCAAGTTAGGTCTGGGATATGTCTGGGATTTGCCCTCATCAGGCTCATACTTTCGCGTCTTTCACATACTTGTTGAACAGATCCTGGGTTTTTTCTGGTTTGGATCACGTAGTAGTGTGGTACCACACTGAAACAGTCCATTAAACCTGCTTTGGATGAATATTTTAGAGGATAACGCATGTTAGGTCTAGGTTAGGTCTAGGATTTGCCCTCATCAGTCTCTTACTTTCGCATATTTCTCATACTTCATGGCTAGATCCTGGGCTAGTTCTGGAGTGGATCACGTAGTAAAGTGGCACCACACTGAAACATTTAATGAAACCTGGTCTGGATAAATATTTTAGAGGATAACACATCTTAGGTCTGGGTTAGGTCTAAGATTTGCCCTCATCAGGCTCACAGTTTCGCGTTTTTCACATACTTGTTGAACAGATCCTGGGTTTTTTCTGGTTTGGATCACGAAGTAGTGTGGTACCACACTGAAACTGTCAATTAAACCTGGTTTCGATCAATATTTTAGAGGATAACGCAAGTTAGGTCTGGGATAGGTCTGGGATTTGCCCTCATCAGGCTCATACTTTCGCGTTTTTCAGATACTTGTTGAACAGATCATGGGATTTTTCTGGTTTGGGTCACGTAGTAGTGTGATACCACACTGAAACAGTTGATTAAACCTGGTTTCGATCAATATTTTTGAGGATAACGCATGTTAGGTCTAGTATAGCCCTGGGATTTTTACTCACCAGACTCATACTTTCGCATTCGTCACATACTTGTTGAACTGATCCTGAGTTTTTTCTGGTTTGGATCACGTAGTAATGTGGGACCACACTGAAACAGTCATTTAAACCTGGTTTCGATCAATATTTTAAAGAATAATTCATGTTAGGTCTAGGTTAGGTCTGGGATTTGCCCTCATCAGACTCATACTTTCGCATTCTTCACATACTTGTTGAACAGATCCTGGGTTTTTTCTGGTTTGGATCACGTAGTAATGTGGGGCCACACTGAAACAATCAATTAAACCTGGTCTTGATAAATATTTTAGAGGATAACGCATGTTAGGTCTGTGATATGTCTGGGATTTGCCCTCATCAGGCTCATACTTTCGCGTTTTTCACATACTTGTTGAACAGATCCTGGGTTTTTTCAGGCTTGGATCACGTTGTAGTGTGGTACCACACTGAAACAGTCCATTAAACCTGGTTTTGATCAATATTTTAGAGGATGACGCATGTTAGGTCTAGGTTAGCCCTGGGAATTTCATTCATCAGACTCATACTTTCGCACTCTTCACATACTTGATGAACTGATCCTGGGTTTTTTCTGGTTTGGATCACGTAGTAATGTGGTACCACACTGAAACAGTCGATTAAACCTGGTTTCGATCAATATTTTAGAGGATAACGCAAGCTAGGTCCGGGATAGGTCTGGGATTTGACCTCATGAGACTCATACTTTCGCACACTTCACATACTCGTTGAACAGATCCTGGGTTATTTTCTGGTTTGGGTCACATAGTAATGTGGCACCACACTGAAACAGTCGATTAAACCAGGTTTCGATGAATATTTTAGAGTATAACTCATGTTAGGTCTAGGTTAGGCCTGGGATTTTCACTGATCAGACTCATACTTTCGCATTCTTCACATACTTGTTGAACGGATCCTGGGTTTTTTCTGGTTTGGATCACGTAGTAATGTGGTACCACACTGAAACGGTCAATTAAACCTGGTTTCGATCAATATTTTAGAGGATAACGCAAGTTAGGTCTGTGATAGGTCTGGGATTTGCCCTCATCAGACTCATACTTTCGCATTCTTCACATACTTGTTGAACAGATCCTGGGTTTTTTCTGGTTTGGATCACGTAGTAATGTGGGGCCACACTGAAACAATCAATTAAACCTGGTCTTGATAAATATTTTAGAGGATAACGCATGTTAGGTCTGGGTTAGGTCTAGGATTTGCCCTCATCAGGCTCATACTTTCGCATATTTCTCATACTTCATGGCTAGATCCTGGGCTATTTCTGGATTGGATCACGTAGTAAAGTGGTACCACACTGAAACATTCAATGAAACCTGGTCTGGATAAATATTTTAGAGGATAACGCATCTTAGGTCTGGGTTAGGTCTAAGATTTGCCCTCATCAGGCTCACAGTTTCGCGTTTTTCATATAGTTGTTGAACAGATCCTGGGTTTTTTCTGGTTTGGATCAGGAAGTAGTGTGGTACCACACTGAAACAGTCCATTAAACCTGGTTTCGCTCAATATTTTAGAGGATAACGCATGCTAGGTCTAGGATAGTTCTGGGTTTTGCTCTCATCAGGCTCATTCTTTCGCATATTTCTCATACTTGATGGCTAGATCCTGGGCTTTTTCTGGATTGCATCACGTAGTAATGTAGTACCACACTGAAACAGTCAATGAAACCTGGTTTCCATCAATATTTTAGAGGACAACGCAAGTTAGGTCTAGGTAAGGCCTGAGATTTTCACTGATCAGACTCATACATTCGCATCCTTCACATACTTGTTGAACGGATCCTGGGTTTTTTCTGGTTTGGATCACGTAGTAATGTGGTACCACACTGAAACGGTCAATTAAACCTGGCTTCGATCAATATTTTAGTGGATAACGCATGTTAGGTCTAGGTTTGCACTGGGATTTTCACTCATCAGACTCATACTTTCGCATTCTTCACATACTTGTTGAACTGATCCTGGGTTTTTTCTGGTTTGGATCACGTAGTAATGTGGTACCACACTGAGACAGTCGATTAAACCTGGTTTCGATCAATATTTTAGAGGATAACGCATGTTAGGTCTAGGTTAGCCGTGTGATTTTCACTCATCAGACTCATATTTTCGCATTCTTCACATACTTGTTGAACTGATCCTCGGTTTTTTCTGGTTTGGATCACGTAGTAATGAGGTACCACACTAAAACAGTCGATTAAACCTGGTCTCGATCAATATTTTAGAGAATAATTCATGTTAGGTCTAGGTTAGGTCTGGGATTTGCTCTTATCAGGCTCATTCTTTCGCATATTTCTCATACTTGATGGCTAGATCCTGGGCTTTTTCTGGATAGCATCACTTAGTAATGAAGTACAACACTGAAACAGTCTATTAAACCTGGTTTCCATCAATATCTTAGAGGACAACGCAAGTTAGGTCTGGGATAGGCCTGGGATTTTCACTCATCAGACTCATACTTTCGCATTCTTCACATACTTGTAAACGGATCCTGGGTTTTTTCTGGTTTGGATCACGTAGTAATGTGGTACCACACTGAAACAGTCGATTAAACCTGGTTTCGATCAATATCTTAGAGGACAACGCAAGTTAGGTCTGGAATATGTCTGGGATTTGCCCTCATCAGGCTCATACTTTCGCGTTTTTCACATACTCGTTGAACAGATCCTGGGTTTTTTCTGGTTTGGATCACGTAGTAGTGTGATACCACACTGAAACAGTCGATTAAACCTGGCTTCGATCAATATTTTAGTGGATAACGCATGTTAGGTCTAGGTTTGCACTGGGATTTTCACTCATCAGACTCATACTTTCGCATTCTTCACATACTTGTTGAACTGATCCTGGGTTTTTTCTGGTTTGGATCACGTAGTAATGTGGTACCACACTAAAACAGTCGATTAAACGTGGTCTCGATCAATATTTTAGAGAATAATTCATGTTAGGTCTAGGTTAGGTCTGGGATTTGCTCTCATCAGGCTCATTCTTTCGCATATTTCTCATACTTGATGGCTAGATCCTGGGCTTTTTCTGGATTGCATCACGTAGTAATGAAGTACAACACTGAAACAGTCAATTAAACCTGGTTTCCATCAATATCTTAGAGGACAACGCAAGTTAGGTCTGGGATATGTCTGGGATTTGCCCTCATCAGGCTCATACTTTCGCGTTTTTCACATACTCGTTGAACAGATCCTGGGTTATCTTCTGGTTTGGATCACATAGTAATGTGGTACCACACTGAAACAGTCGATTAAACCAGGTTTCGATCAATATTTTTGTGGATAACGCATGTTAGGTCTAGGTTAGGCCTGGGATTTTCACTCATCAGACTCATACTTTCGCATTCTTCACATACTTGTAAACGGATCCTGGGTTTTTTCTGGTTTGGATCACGTAGAAATGTGGTACCACACTGAAACAGTCGATTAAACCTGGTATCGATCAAAATTTTAGAGGATAACGCAAGTTAGGTCTGGGATAGGTCTGGGATTTGACCTCATCAGACTCATACTTTCGCACACTTCACATACTCCTTGAACAGATCCTGGGTTATTTTCTGGTTTGGATCACATAGTAATGTGGAACCACACTGAAACAGTCGATTAAACCAGGTTTCGATCAATATTTTAAAGGATAACGCATGTTAGGTCTAGGTTAGGCCTGGGATTTTCACTCATCAGACTCATACTTTCGCATTCTTCAACATACTTGTTGAACGGATCCTGGGTTTTTTCTTGTTTGGATCACGTAGTAATGTGGGACCACACTGAAACAGTCAATTAAACCTGGTCTTGATAAATATTTTAGAGGATAACGCATGTTAGGTCTGGGTTAGGTCTAGGATTTGCCCTCATCAGGCTCATACTTTCGCATATTTCTCATACTTCATGGCTAGATCCTGGGCTGTTTATGGATTGTATCACGTAGTAATGTGGTACCACGCTGAAACAGTCAATTAAACCTGGTTTCGATCAACATTTTAGAGGATAACGCAAGTTAGGTCTGGGATAGGTCTAGGATTTGCCCTCATCAGGCTCTTACTTTCGCATATTTCTCATACTTCATGGCTAGATCCTGGGCTATTTCTGGATTGGATCACGTAGTAAAGTGGTACCACACTGAAACACTCAATGAAACCTGGTCTGGATAAATATTTTAGAGGGTAGCGCATCTTAGGACTGGGTTAGGTGTAAGATATGCCCTCATCAGGCTCACAGTTTCGCGTTTTTCACATTCTTGATGAACAGATCCTGGGTTTTGTCTGGTTTCGACCACGAAGTAGTGTGGCACCACACTGAAACAGTCCATTAAACCTGGTTTCGCTCAATATTTTAGAGGATACCGCATGTTAGGTCTAGGTTAGGTCTGGGATTTGCTCTCATCAGGCTCATTCTTTCGCATATTTCTCATACTTGATGGCTAGATCCTGGGCTTTTTCTGGATTGCATCACGTAGTAATGTAGTACCACACTGAAGCAGTCAATCAAACCTGGTTTCCATCACTATTTTAGAGGACAACGCAAGTTAGGTCTAGGTAAGGCCTGAGATTTTCACAGATCAGACTCATACTTTCGCATTCTTCACATACTTGTTGAATGGATCCTGGGTTTTTTCTGGTTTGGATCACGTAGTAATGAGGTACCACACTGAAACGGTCAATTAAACCTGGTTTCGATCAATATTTTAGAGGATAACGCAAGTTAGGTCTGGGATAGGTCTGGGATTTGCCCTCATCAGGCTCATACTTTCGCGTTTTTCACATACTTGTTGAACAGATCATGGGTTTTTTCTGGTTTGGGTCACGTAGTAATGTGGTACCACAGTGAAACAGTCGATTAAACCTGGTTTCGATCAATATTTTAGAGGATAACGCAAGCTAGGTCTAGGTTAGGCCTGGGATTTTCACTGATCAGACTCATACTTTCGCATTCTTCACATACTTGTTGGACTGATCCTGGGTTTTTTCTGGTTTGGATCACGTAGTAATCTGGGACCACACTGAAACAGTCGATTAAACCTGGTTTCGATCAATATTTTAGAGGATAACGCATGTTAGGTCCAGGTTAGCCCTGGGATTTTCACTCATCAGACTCATACTTTCGCGTTTTTCACATACTTGTTGAACAGATCATGGGTTTTTTCTGGTTTGGATCACGTAGTAATGTGGTCCCTCACTGAAACAGTCAATTAAATCTGGTTTCCATCAATATCTTAGAGGACAACGCAAGTTAGGTCTGGGATATGTCTGGGATTTGCCCTCATCAGGCTCATACTTTCGCGTTTTTCACATACTTGTTGAACAGATCCTGGGTTTTTTCTGGTTTGGATCACGTAGTAGTGTGGTACCACACTGAAACAGTCTATTAAACCTGGTTTGGATCAATATTTTAGAGGATAACGCATGTTAGGTCTAGATTAGGTCTGGGATTTTCACTCATCAGACCCATACTTTCGCATTCTTCACATACTTGTTGAACGGATCCTGGGTTTTTTCTGGTTTGGATCACGTAGTAATGTGGTACCACACTGAAACAGTCGATTAAACCTGGTTTCGATCAAAATTTTAGAGGATAACGCAAGTTAGGTCTGGGATAGGTCTGGGATTTGACCTCATCAGACTCATACTTTCGCACACTTCACATACTCCTCGAACAGATCCTGGGTTATTTTCTGGTTTGGATCACATAGTAATGTGGTACCACGCTGAAACAGTCGATTAAACCAGGTTTCGATCAATATTTTAGAGGATAACGCATGTTAGGTCTAGGTTAGGCCTGGGATTTTCACTCATCAGACTCATACTTTCGCATTCTTCACATACTTGTTGAACAGATCCTGGGTTTTTTCTGGTTTGGATCACGTAGTAATGTGGTACCACACTGAAACAGTCGATTAAACCTAGTTTCGATCAATATTTTAGAGGATAACGCAAGTTAGGTCTGGGATAGGTCTGGGATTTGACCTCATCAGACTCATACTTTCGCACACTTCACATACTTGTTGAAAAGATCCTGGGTTTTTTCTGGTTTGAATCACGTAGTAGTGTGGTACCACACTGAAACAGTCCATTAAACCGGGTTTGGATCAATATTTTAGAGGATAACGCATCTTAGGTCTGGGTTAGGTCTAAGATTTGCCCTCATCAGGCTCACAGTTTCGCGTTTTTCACATTCTTGTTGAACAGATCCTGGGTTTTGTCTGGTTTGGATCACGAAGTAGTGTGGTACCACACTGAAACAGTCCATTAAACCTGGTTTCGCTCAATATTTTAGAGGATAACGCATGTTAGTTCTGGGTTAGGTCTAGGATTTGTCCTCATCAGGCTCATACTTTCGCATATTTCTCATACTTCATGGCTAGATCCTGGACTATTTCTGGATTGGATCACGTAGTAATGTGGTACTACACTGAAACAGTCAATTAAACCTGGTTTTAATCAATATTATAGAGAATAATTCATCTTAGGTCTGGGTTAGGTCTAAGATTTGCCCTCATCAGGCTCACAGATTAGCGTTTTTCACATACTTCTTGAACAGATCCTGTGCTTTCTCTGGTTTGGATCACGAAGTAGTGTGGTACCACACTGAAACAGTCCATTAAACCTGGTCTGGTTAAATATTTTAGAGGATAACGCATGTTAGGTCTAGGTTAGTTCTGGGATTTGCTCTCATCAGGCTCATTCTTTCGCATATTTCTCATACTTGATGGCTAGATCCTGGGTTTTTTCTGGTTTTGATCACGTAGTCATCAGGTACCACACTGAAACATTCAATTAAACCTGGTCTTGATAAATATTTTACAGGATAACGCATGTTAGGTTAGGGTTAGGTCTAGGATTTGCCCTCATCAGGCTCATACCTTCGCATATTTCTCATACTTCATGGCTAGATCCTGGGCTGTTTCTGGATTGTATCACGTAGTAATGTGGTACCACGCTGAAACAGTGAATTAAACCTGGTTTCGATCAATATTTTAGAGGATAACGCAAGTTAGGTCTGGGATAGGTCTAGGATTTGCCCTCATCAGGCTCTTACTTCCGCATATTTCTCATACTTCATGGCTAGATCCTGGGCTATTTATGGATTGGATCACGTAGTAAAGTGGTACCACACTGAAACATTCAATGAAACCTGGTCTGGATAAATATTTTAGAGGATAACGCATCTTAGGTCTGGGTTAGGTCTAAGATTTGCCCTCGTCAGGCTCACAGTTTAGCGTTTTTCACATACTTCTAAAACAGATCCTGGGCTTTCTCTGGTTTGGATCACGAAGTAGTGTGGTACCACACTGAAACAGTCCATTAAACCTGGTTTCGCTCAATATTTTAGAGGATAACGCATCTTAGGTCTAGGTTAGGTCTGGGATTTGCTCTCATCAGGCTCATTCTTTCGCATATTTCTCATACTTCATGGCTAGATCCTGGGCTTTTTCTGGATTGCATCACGTAGTAATGTAGTACCACACTGAAACAGTCAATGAAACCTGGTTTCCATCAATATTTTAGAGGACAACGCAAGTTAGGTCTAGGTAAGGGCTGAGATTTTCACTGATCAGACTTATACTTTCGCATTCTTCACATACTTGTTGAACGGATCCTGGGTTTTTTCTGGTTTGGTTCACGTAGTAATGTGGTACCACACTGAAACATTCAATTAAACCTTTTCTTGATAAATATTTTAGAGGATAACGCATGTTAGGTTTGGGTTAGGTCTAGGATTTGCCCTCATCAGGCTCATACTTTCGCATATTTCTCATACTTCATGGCTAGATACTGGGCTGTTTCTGGATTGTATCAGGTAGTAAAGTAGTACCACACTGAAACATTCAATGAAACCTGGTCTGGATAAATATTTTAGAGGATAACGCATCTTAGGTCTGGGTTAGGTCTAAGATTTGCCCTCATCAGTCTCACAGTTTAGCGTTTTCCACATACTTCTTGAACAGATCCTGGGTTTTCTCTGGTTTGGATCACGAAGTAGTGTGGTACCACACTGAAACATTCAATGAAACCTGGTTTCGGTCAATATTTTAGAGGATAACGCATGTTAGGTCAATGTTAGGCCTGGGATTTTCACTCATCAGACTCATACTTTCGCATTCTTCACATACTTGTTGAACGGATCCTGGGTTTTTTCTGGTTTTGATCACGTAGTAATGAGGTACCACAATGAAACATTCAATTAAACCTGGTCTTGATAAAAATTTTACAGAATAACGCATGTTAGGTCTGGGTTAGGTCTAAGATTTGCCCTCATCAGGCTCATACTTTCGCATATTTCTCATACTTCATGGCTAGATCGTGGGCTATTTCTGGATTGGATCACGTAGTAATGTGGTACCACACTGAAACAGTCAATTAAACCTGGTTTTGATCAATATTTTAGAGAATAATTCATGTTAGTTCTAGGTTAGGTCAGGGATTTGCTCTCATCAGGCTCATTCTTTCGCATATTTCTCATACTTGATGGCTAGATCCTGGGCTTTTTCTGGATTGCATCACGTAGTAATGAAGTACAACACTGAAACAGTCAATTAAACCTGGTTTCGATCAATATTTTAGAGAATAATTCATGTTAGGTCTAGGTTAGGTCTGGGATTTGCTCTCATCAGGCTCATTCTTTCGCATATTTCTCATACTGGATGGCTAGATCCTGGGCTTTTTCTGGATTGCATCACGTAGAAATGAAGTACAACACTGTAACAGTCAATTAAACCTGGTTTCCGTCAATATTTTAGAGGACAACGCATGTTAGGTCTAGGTTAGGCCTGGGATTTACCCTCATCAGGGTCATACTGTCGCAGTTTTAACATACTTGTTGAACGGATCCTGGGTTTTTTCTGGTTTGGTTCACGTAGTAATGTGGTACCACACTGAAACATTCAATTAAACCTGGTCTTGATAAATATTTTAGAGGATAACGCATGTTAGGTTTGGGTTAGGTCTAGGATTTGCCCTCATCTGGCTCATACCTTCGCATATTTCTCATACTTGATGGCTAGATCCTGGGCTGTTTCTGGATTGTATCACGTAGTAATGTGGTACCACGCTGAAACAGTCGATTAAACCTGGTTTCGATCAATATTTCAGAGGATAACGCAAGTTAAGTCTGGGATAGGTCTGGGATTTGACCTCATCAGACTCATACTTTCGCATTCTTCACATACTTGTTGAACGGATCCTGGGTTTTTTCTGGTTTGGATCACGTAGTATTGTGGGACCACACTGAAGCAGTCAAGTAAACCTGGTATCGATCAATATTTTAGAGAATAATTCATGTTAGGTCTAGGTTAGGTCTGGGATTTTCCCTCATCAGACTCATACTTTCGCATTCTTCACATACTTGTTGAACGGATCCTGGGTTTTTTCTGGTTTGGTTCACGTAGTAATGTGGTACCACACTGAAACATTCAATTAAACCTTTTCTTGATAAATATTTTAGTGGATAACGCATGTTAGGTTTGGGTTAGGTCTAGGATTTGCCCTCATCAGGCTCTTACTTTCGCATATTTCTCATACTTCATGGCTAGATCCTGGGCTATTTCTGGATTGGATCACGTAGTAAAGTGGTACCACAATGAAACATTCAATTAAACCTGGTCTTGATAAAAATTTTACAGAATAACGCATGTTAGGTCTGGGTTAGGTCTAGGATTTGCCCTCATCAGGCTCATACTTTCGCATATTTCTCATACTTCATGGCTAGATCGTGGGCTATTTCTGGATTGGATCACGTAGTAATGTGGTACCACACTGAAACAGTCAATTAAACCTGGTTTTGATCAATATTTTAGAGAATAATTCATGTTAGTTCTAGGTTAGGTCAGGGATTTGCTCTCATCAGGCTCATTCTTTCGCATATTTCTCATACTGGATGGCTAGATCCTGGGCTTTTTCTGGATTGCATCACGTAGTAATGAAGTACAACACTGTAACAGTCAATGAAACCTGGTTTCCATCAATATTTTAGAGGACAACGCAAGTTAGGTCTAGGTAAGGCCTGAGATTGTCACTGATCAGACTCATACTTTCCCATTCTTCACATACTTGTTGAACGGATCCTGGGTTTTTTTTGGTTTTGATCACGTAGTAATGTGGTACCACAATGAAACATTCAATTAAACCTGGTCTTGATAAAAATTTTACAGAATAACGCATGTTAGGTCTGGGTTAGGTCAGGGATTTGCTCTCATCAGGCTCATTCTTTCGCATATTTCTCATACTGGATGGCTAGATCCTGGGCTTTTTCTGGATTGCATCACGTAGTAATGAAGTACAACACTGTAACAGTCAATGAAACCTGGTTTCCATCAATATTTTAGAGGACAACGCAAGTTAGGTCTAGGTAAGGCCTGAGATTGTCACTGATCAGACTCATACTTTCCCATTCTTCACATACTTGTTGAACGGATCCTGGGTTTTTTTTGGTTTTGATCACGTAGTAATGTGGTACCACACTGAAACATTCAATTAAACCTGGTCTTGATAAATATTTTAGAGGATAACGCATGGTAGGTTTGGGTTAGGTCTAGGATTTGCCCTCATCTGGCTCATACCTTCGCATATTTCTCATACTTCATGGCTAGATCCTGGGCTGTTTCTGGATTGTATCACGTAGTAATGTGGTACCACGCTGAAACAGTCGATTAAACCTGGTTTCGATCAATATTTCAGAGGATAACGCAAGTTAAGTCTGGGATAGGTCTGGGATTTGACCTCATCTGGCTCATACCTTCGCATATTTCTCATACTTCATGGCTAGATCCTGGGCTGTTTCTGGATTGTATCACGTAGTAATGTGGTACCACGCTGAAACAGTCGATTAAACCTGGTTTCGATCAATATTTCAGAGGATAACGCAAGTTAAGTCTGGGATAGGTCTGGGATTTGACCTCATCAGACTCATACTTTCGCATTCTTCACATACTTGTTGAACGGATCCTGGGTTTTTTCTGGTTTGGATCACGTAGTAATCTGGGACCACACTGAAACAGTCGACTAAACCTGGTTTCGATCAATATTTTAGAGGATAACGCATGTCAGGACTAGGTTAGGCCTGGGATTTTCCCTCATCAGACTCATACTTTCGCATTCTTCACATACTTGTTGAACGGATCCTGGGTTTTTTCTGGTTTGGATCACGTAGTATTGTGGGACCACACTGAAGCAGTCAAGTAAACCTGGTATCGATCAATATTTTAGAGAATAATTCATGTTAGGTCTAGGTTAGGTCCGGGATTTGCTCTCATCAGGCTCATTCTTTCGCATATTTCTCATACTTCATGGCTAGATCCTGGGCTGTTTCTGGATTGTATCACGTAGTAATGTGGGACCACACTGAAACAGTCAATTAAACCTGGCTTCGATCTATATTTTAGAGAATAATTCATGTTAGGTCTAGGTTAGGTCTGGGATTTGCTCTCATCAGGCTCATTCTTTCGCATATTTCTCATACTTGATGGCTAGATCCTGGGCTTTTTCTAGATTGCATCACGTAGTAAAGAAGTACAACACTGAAACAGTCAATGAAACCTGGTTTCCATCAATATTTTAGAGGTGAACGCATGTTAGGTCTAGGTAAGGCCTGAGATTTGATCTCATCAGGCACATTCTTTCGCATATTTCTCAAACTTGATGGCGAGATCCTGGGCTTTTTCTGGATTGCATCACGTAGTAATGTGGTACCACACTGAAACTTTCAATTAAACCAGGTCTTGATAAATATTTTAGAGGCTAACGCATGTTAGGTCTGGGTTAGGTCTAGGATTTGCCCTCATCAGGCTCATACTTTCGCATATTTCTCATACTTCATGGCTAGATCCTGGGCATTTTCTGGATTGCCTCACGTAGTAAAGCGGTACCACACTGAAACATTCAATGAAACCTGGTTTCGATCAATATTTTAGAGGATAACGCATGTTAGGTCTAGGTTAGGCCTGGGATTTTCACTCATCAGACTCATACTTTCGCATTCTTCACATACTTGTTGAACGGATCCTCGGTTTTTTCTGGTTTTGATCACGTAGTAATCAGGTACCACAATGAAACATTCAATTAAACCTGGTCTTGATAAAAATTTTACAGAATAACGCATGTTAGGTCTGGGTTAGGTCTAGGATTTGCCCTCATCAGGCTCATACTTTCGCATATTTCTCATACTTCATGGCTAGATCCTGGGCTATTTCTGGATTGGATCACGTAGTAATGTGGTACCACACTGAAACAGTCAATTTAATCTGGTTTTGATCAATATTTTAGAGAATAATTCATGTTAGGTCTAGCTTAGGCCTGGGATTTACCCTCATCAGGGTGATACTGTCGCAGTTTTAACATACTTGTTGAACGGATCCTGGGTTTTTTCTGGTTTGGTTCACGTAGTAATGTGGTACCACACTGAAACATTCAATTAAACCTGGTCTTGATAAATATTTTAGAGGATAACGCATGTTAGGTTTGGGTTAGGTCTAGGATTTGCCCTCATCTGGCTCATACCTTCGCATATTTCTCATACTTCATGGCTAGATCCTGGGCTTTTTCTGGATTGCATCACGTAGTAATGAAGTACAACACTGAAACAGTCAATTAAACCTGGTTTCCGTCAATATTTTAGAGGACAACGCATGTTAGGTCTAGGTTAGGCCTGGGATTTACCCTCATCAGGGTCATACTGTCGCAGTTTTAACATACTTGTTGAACGGATCCTGGGTTTTTTCTGGTTTGGTTCACGTAGTAATGTGGTACCACACTGTAACATTTAATTAAACCTGGTCTTGATAAATATTTTAGAGGCTAACGCATGTTAGGTTTGGGTTAGGTCTAGGATTTGTCCTCATCTGGCTCCTACTTTCGCATATTTCTCATACTTCATGGCTAGATACTGGGCTGTTTCTGGATTGTATCAGGTAGTAAAGTAGTACCACACTGAAACATTCAATGAAACCTGGTCTGGATAAATATTTTAGAGGATAACGCATCGTAGGTCTGGGTTAGGTCTAAGATTTGCCCTCATGAGTCTCACAGTTTAGCGTTTTTCACATACTTCTTGAACAGATCCTGGGCTTTCTCTGGTTTGGATCACGTAGTAATCTGGGACCACACTGAAACAGTCGACTAAACCTGGTTTCGATCAATATTTTAGAGGATAACGCATGTTAGGACTAGGTTAGGCCTGGGATTTTCCCTCATCAGACTCATACTTTCGCATTCTTCACATACTTGTTGAACGGATCCTGGGTTTTTTCTGGTTTGGATCACGTAGTATTGTGGGACCACACTGAAGCAGTCAAGTAAACCTGGTATCGATCAATATTTTAGAGAATAATTCATGTTAGGTCTAGGTTAGGTCCGGGATTTGCTCTCATCAGGCTCATTCTTTCGCATATTTCTCATACTTCATGGCTAGATCCTGGGCTGTTTCTGGATTGTATCACGTAGCAATGTGGTACCACACTGAAACAGTCAATTAAACCTGGTTTTGATCAATATTTTAGAGAATAATTCATGTTAGTTCTAGGTTAGGTCAGGGATTTGCTCTCATCAGGCTCATTCTTTCGCATATTTCTCATACTTGATGGCTAGATCCTGGGCTTTTTCTGGATTGCATCACGTAGTAATGAAGTACAACACTGAAACAGTCAATTAAACCTGGTTTCGATCAATATTTTAGAGAATAATTCATGTTAGGTCTAGGTTAGGTCTGGGATTTGCTCTCATCAGGCTCATTCTTTCGCATATTTCTCATACTGGATGGCTAGATCCTGGGCTTTTTCTGGATTGCATCACGTAGAAATGAAGTACAACACTGTAACAGTCAATTAAACCTGGTTTCCGTCAATATTTTAGAGGACAACGCATGTTAGGTCTAGGTTAGGCCTGGGATTTACCCTCATCAGGGTCATACTGTCGCAGTTTTAACATACTTGTTGAACGGATCCTGGGTTTTTTCTGGTTTGGTTCACGTAGTAATGTGGTACCACACTGAAACATTCAATTAAACCTGGTCTTGATAAATATTTTAGAGGATAACGCATGTTAGGTTTGGGTTAGGTCTAGGATTTGCCCTCATCTGGCTCATACCTTCGCATATTTCTCATACTTGATGGCTAGATCCTGGGCTGTTTCTGGATTGTATCACGTAGTAATGTGGTACCACGCTGAAACAGTCGATTAAACCTGGTTTCGATCAATATTTCAGAGGATAACGCAAGTTAAGTCTGGGATAGGTCTGGGATTTGACCTCATCAGACTCATACTTTCGCATTCTTCACATACTTGTTGAACGGATCCTGGGTTTTTTCTGGTTTGGATCACGTAGTATTGTGGGACCACACTGAAGCAGTCAAGTAAACCTGGTATCGATCAATATTTTAGAGAATAATTCATGTTAGGTCTAGGTTAGGTCTGGGATTTTCCCTCATCAGACTCATACTTTCGCATTCTTCACATACTTGTTGAACGGATCCTGGGTTTTTTCTGGTTTGGTTCACGTAGTAATGTGGTACCACACTGAAACATTCAATTAAACCTTTTCTTGATAAATATTTTAGTGGATAACGCATGTTAGGTTTGGGTTAGGTCTAGGATTTGCCCTCATCAGGCTCTTACTTTCGCATATTTCTCATACTTCATGGCTAGATCCTGGGCTATTTCTGGATTGGATCACGTAGTAAAGTGGTACCACAATGAAACATTCAATTAAACCTGGTCTTGATAAAAATTTTACAGAATAACGCATGTTAGGTCTGGGTTAGGTCTAGGATTTGCCCTCATCAGGCTCATACTTTCGCATATTTCTCATACTTCATGGCTAGATCGTGGGCTATTTCTGGATTGGATCACGTAGTAATGTGGTACCACACTGAAACAGTCAATTAAACCTGGTTTTGATCAATATTTTAGAGAATAATTCATGTTAGTTCTAGGTTAGGTCAGGGATTTGCTCTCATCAGGCTCATTCTTTCGCATATTTCTCATACTGGATGGCTAGATCCTGGGCTTTTTCTGGATTGCATCACGTAGTAATGAAGTACAACACTGTAACAGTCAATGAAACCTGGTTTCCATCAATATTTTAGAGGACAACGCAAGTTAGGTCTAGGTAAGGCCTGAGATTGTCACTGATCAGACTCATACTTTCCCATTCTTCACATACTTGTTGAACGGATCCTGGGTTTTTTTTGGTTTTGATCACGTAGTAATGTGGTACCACAATGAAACATTCAATTAAACCTGGTCTTGATAAAAATTTTACAGAATAACGCATGTTAGGTCTGGGTTAGGTCAGGGATTTGCTCTCATCAGGCTCATTCTTTCGCATATTTCTCATACTGGATGGCTAGATCCTGGGCTTTTTCTGGATTGCATCACGTAGTAATGAAGTACAACACTGTAACAGTCAATGAAACCTGGTTTCCATCAATATTTTAGAGGACAACGCAAGTTAGGTCTAGGTAAGGCCTGAGATTGTCACTGATCAGACTCATACTTTCCCATTCATCACATACTTGTTGAACGGATCCTGGGTTTTTTTTGGTTTTGATCACGTAGTAATGTGGTACCACACTGAAACATTCAATTAAACCTGGTCTTGATAAATATTTTAGAGGATAACGCATGGTAGGTTTGGGTTAGGTCTAGGATTTGCCCTCATCTGGCTCATACCTTCGCATATTTCTCATACTTCATGGCTAGATCCTGGGCTGTTTCTGGATTGTATCACGTAGTAATGTGGTACCACGCTGAAACAGTCGATTAAACCTGGTTTCGATCAATATTTCAGAGGATAACGCAAGTTAAGTCTGGGATAGGTCTGGGATTTGACCTCATCTGGCTCATACCTTCGCATATTTCTCATACTTCATGGCTAGATCCTGGGCTGTTTCTGGATTGTATCACGTAGTAATGTGGTACCACGCTGAAACAGTCGATTAAACCTGGTTTCGATCAATATTTCAGAGGATAACGCAAGTTAAGTCTGGGATAGGTCTGGGATTTGACCTCATCAGACTCATACTTTCGCATTCTTCACATACTTGTTGAACGGATCCTGGGTTTTTTCTGGTTTGGATCACGTAGTAATCTGGGACCACACTGAAACAGTCGACTAAACCTGGTTTCGATCAATATTTTAGAGGATAACGCATGTCAGGACTAGGTTAGGCCTGGGATTTTCCCTCATCAGACTCATACTTTCGCATTCTTCACATACTTGTTGAACGGATCCTGGGTTTTTTCTGGTTTGGATCACGTAGTATTGTGGGACCACACTGAAGCAGTCAAGTAAACCTGGTATCGATCAATATTTTAGAGAATAATTCATGTTAGGTCTAGGTTAGGTCCGGGATTTGCTCTCATCAGGCTCATTCTTTCGCATATTTCTCATACTTCATGGCTAGATCCTGGGCTGTTTCTGGATTGTATCACGTAGTAATGTGGGACCACACTGAAACAGTCAATTAAACCTGGCTTCGATCTATATTTTAGAGAATAATTCATGTTAGGTCTAGGTTAGGTCTGGGATTTGCTCTCATCAGGCTCATTCTTTCGCATATTTCTCATACTTGATGGCTAGATCCTGGGCTTTTTCTAGATTGCATCACGTAGTAAAGAAGTACAACACTGAAACAGTCAATGAAACCTGGTTTCCATCAATATTTTAGAGGTGAACGCATGTTAGGTCTAGGTAAGGCCTGAGATTTGATCTCATCAGGCACATTCTTTCGCATATTTCTCAAACTTGATGGCTAGATCCTGGGCTTTTTCTGGATTGCATCACGTAGTAATGTGGTACCACACTGAAACTTTCAATTAAACCAGGTCTTGATAAATATTTTAGAGGCTAACGCATGTTAGGTCTGGGTTAGGTCTAGGATTTGCCCTCATCAGGCTCATACTTTCGCATATTTCTCATACTTCATGGCTAGATCCTGGGCATTTTCTGGATTGCCTCACGTAGTAAAGCGGTACCACACTGAAACATTCAATGAAACCTGGTTTCGATCAATATTTTAGAGGATAACGCATGTTAGGTCTAGGTTAGGCCTGGGATTTTCACTCATCAGACTCATACTTTCGCATTCTTCACATACTTGTTGAACGGATCCTCGGTTTTTTCTGGTTTTGATCACGTAGTAATCAGGTACCACAATGAAACATTCAATTAAACCTGGTCTTGATAAAAATTTTACAGAATAACGCATGTTAGGTCTGGGTTAGGTCTAGGATTTGCCCTCATCAGGCTCATACTTTCGCATATTTCTCATACTTCATGGCTAGATCCTGGGCTATTTCTGGATTGGATCACGTAGTAATGTGGTACCACACTGAAACAGTCAATTTAATCTGGTTTTGATCAATATTTTAGAGAATAATTCATGTTAGGTCTAGCTTAGGCCTGGGATTTACCCTCATCAGGGTGATACTGTCGCAGTTTTAACATACTTGTTGAACGGATCCTGGGTTTTTTCTGGTTTGGTTCACGTAGTAATGTGGTACCACACTGAAACATTCAATTAAACCTGGTCTTGATAAATATTTTAGAGGATAACGCATGTTAGGTTTGGGTTAGGTCTAGGATTTGCCCTCATCTGGCTCATACCTTCGCATATTTCTCATACTTCATGGCTAGATCCTGGGCTTTTTCTGGATTGCATCACGTAGTAATGAAGTACAACACTGAAACAGTCAATTAAACCTGGTTTCCGTCAATATTTTAGAGGACAACGCATGTTAGGTCTAGGTTAGGCCTGGGATTTACCCTCATCAGGGTCATACTGTCGCAGTTTTAACATACTTGTTGAACGGATCCTGGGTTTTTTCTGGTTTGGTTCACGTAGTAATGTGGTACCACACTGTAACATTTAATTAAACCTGGTCTTGATAAATATTTTAGAGGCTAACGCATGTTAGGTTTGGGTTAGGTCTAGGATTTGTCCTCATCTGGCTCCTACTTTCGCATATTTCTCATACTTCATGGCTAGATACTGGGCTGTTTCTGGATTGTATCAGGTAGTAAAGTAGTACCACACTGAAACATTCAATGAAACCTGGTCTGGATAAATATTTTAGAGGATAACGCATCGTAGGTCTGGGTTAGGTCTAAGATTTGCCCTCATGAGTCTCACAGTTTAGCGTTTTTCACATACTTCTTGAACAGATCCTGGGCTTTCTCTGGTTTGGATCACGTAGTAATCTGGGACCACACTGAAACAGTCGACTAAACCTGGTTTCGATCAATATTTTAGAGGATAACGCATGTTAGGACTAGGTTAGGCCTGGGATTTTCCCTCATCAGACTCATACTTTCGCATTCTTCACATACTTGTTGAACGGATCCTGGGTTTTTTCTGGTTTGGATCACGTAGTATTGTGGGACCACACTGAAGCAGTCAAGTAAACCTGGTATCGATCAATATTTTAGAGAATAATTCATGTTAGGTCTAGGTTAGGTCCGGGATTTGCTCTCATCAGGCTCATTCTTTCGCATATTTCTCATACTTCATGGCTAGATCCTGGGCTGTTTCTGGATTGTATCACGTAGCAATGTGGGACCACACTGAAACAGTCAATTAAACCTGGCGTCGATCAATATTTTAGAGAATAATTCATGTTAGGTCTAGGTTAGGTCTGGGATTTGCTCTCATCAGGCTCATTCTTTCGCATATTTCTCATACTTGATGGCTAGATCCTGGGCTTTTTCTAGATTGCATCACGTAGTAAAGAAGTACAACACTGAAACAGTCAATGAAACCTGGTTTCCATCAATATTTTAGAGGTGAACGCATGTTAGGTCTAGGTAAGGCCTGAGATTTGATCTCATCAGGCACATTCTTTCGCATATTTCTCAAACTTGATGGCTAGATCCTGGGCTTTTTCTGGATTGCATCACGTAGTAATGTGGTACCACACTGAAACTTTCAATTAAACCAGGTCTTGATAAATATTTTAGAGGCTAACGCATGTTAGGTCTGGGTTAGGTCTAGGATTTGCCCTCATCAGGCTCATACTTTCGCATATTTCTCATACTTCATGGCTAGATCCTGGGCATTTTCTGGATTGCCTCACGTAGTAAAGCGGTACCACACTGAAACATTCAATGAAACCTGGTTTCGATCAATATTTTAGAGGATAACGCATGTTAGGTCTAGGTTAGGCCTGGGATTTTCACTCATCAGACTCATACTTTCGCATTCTTCACATACTTGTTGAACGGATCCTGGGTTTTTTCTGGTTTTGATCACGTAGTAATGAGGTACCACAATGAAACATTCAATTAAACCTGGTCTTGATAAAAATTTTACAGAATAACGCATGTCAGGTCTGGGTTAGGTCTAGGATTTGCCCTCATCAGGCTCATACTTTCGCATATTTCTCATACTTCATGGCTAGATCCTGGGCTTTTTCTGGATTGCATCACGTAGTAATGAAGTACAACACTGTAACAGTCAATTAAACCTGGTTTCGATCAATATTTTAGAGAATAATTCATGTTAGGTCTAGGTTAGGTCTGGGATTTGCTCTCATCAGGCTCATTCTTTCGCATATTTCTCATACTGGATGGCCAGATCCTGGGCTTTTTCTGGATTGCATCACGTAGTAATGAAGTACAACACTGAAACAGTCAATTAAACCTGGTTTCCGTCAATATTTTAGAGGACAACGCATGTTAGGTCTAGGTTAGGCCTGGGATTTACCCTCATCAGGGTCATACTGTCGCAGTTTTAACATACTTGTTGAACGGATCCTGGGTTTTTTCTGGTTTGGTTCACGTAGTAATGTGGTACCACACTGTAACATTCAATTAAACCTGGTCTTGATAAATATTTTAGAGGCTAACGCATGTTAGGTTTGGGTTAGGTCTAGGATTTGCCCTCATCTGGCTCATACCTTCGCATATTTCTCATACTTCATGGCTAGATCCTGGGCTGTTTCTGGATTGTATCACGTAGTAATGTGGTACCACGCTGAAACAGTCGATTAAACCTGGTTTCGATCAATATTTTAGAGGATAACGCAAGTTAAGTCTGGGATAGGTTTGGGATTTGACCTCATCAGACTCATACTTTCGCATTCTTCACATACTTGTTGAACGGATCCTGGGTTTTTTCTGGTTTGGATCCCGTAGTAATCTGGGATCACACTGAAACAGTCGACTAAACCAGGTTTCGATCAATATTTTACAGGATAACGCATGTTAGGTCTAGGTTAGGCCTGGGATTTTCCCTCATCAGACTCATACTTTCGCATTCTTCACATACTTGTTGAACGGATCCTGGGTTTTTTCTGGTTTGGTTCACGTAGTAATGTGGTACCACACTGAAACATTCAATTAAACCTTTTCTTGATAAATATTTTAGAGGATAACGCATGTTAGGTTTGGGTTAGGTCTAGGATTTGCCCTCATCAGGCTCCTACTTTCGCATATTTCTCATACTTCATGGCTAGATACTGGGCTGTTTCTGGATTGTATCAGGTAGTAAAGTAGTACCACACTGAAACATTCAATGAAACCTGGTCTGGATAAATATTTTAGAGGATAACGCATCGTAGGTCTGGGTTAGGTCTAAGATTTGCCCTCATGAGTCTCACAGTTTAGCGTTTTTCACATACTTCTTGAACAGATCCTGGGCTTTCTCTGGTTTGGATCACGAAGTAGTGTGGTACCACACTGAAACATTCAATGAAACCTGGTTTCGATCAATATTTTAGAGGATAACGCATGTTAGGTCTATGTTAGGCCTGGGATTTTCACTCATCAGACTCATACTTTCGCATTCTTCACATACTTGTTGAACGGATCCTGGGTTTTTTCTGGTTTTGATCACGTAGTAATGAGGTACCACAATGAAACATTCAATTAAACCTGGTCTTGATAAAAATTTTACAGAATAACGCATGTCAGGTCTGGGTTAGGTCTAGGATTTGCCCTCATCAGGCTCATACTTTCGCATATTTCTCATACTTCATGGCTAGATCCTGGGCTTTTTCTGGATTGCATCACGTAGTAATGAAGTACAACACTGTAACAGTCAATTAAACCTGGTTTCGATCAATATTTTAGAGATTAATTCATGTTAGGTCTAGGTAAGGTCTTGGATTTGCTCTCATCAGGCTCATTCTTTCGCATATTTCTCATACTGGATGGCCAGATCCTGGGCTTTTTCTGGATTGCATCACGTAGTAATGAAGTACAACACTGAAACAGTCAATTAAACCTGGTTTCCGTCAATATTTTAGAGGACAACGCATGTTAGGTCTAGGTTAGGCCTGGGATTTACCCTCATCAGGGTCATACTGTCGCAGTTTTAACATACTTGTTGAACGGATCCTGGGTTTTTTCTGGTTTGGTTCACGTAGTAATGTGGTACCACACTGTAACATTCAATTAAACCTGGTCTTGATAAATATTTTAGAGGATAACGCATGTTAGGTTTGGGTTAGGTCTAGGATTTGCCCTCATCAGGCTCATACTTTCGCATATTTCTCATACTTCATGGCTAGATCCTGGGCTGTTTCTGGATTGTATCACGTAGTAATGTGGTACCACGCTGAAACAGTCAATTAAACCTGGTTTGGATCAATATTTTAGAGGATAACGCATGTTAGGTCTAGGTTAGGTCTAGGATTTGCCCTCATCAGGCTCATACTTTCGCATATTTCTCATACTTCATGGCTAGATCCTGGGCTTTTTCTGGATTGCATCACGTAGTAATGTGGGACCACACTGAAACAGTCAATTAAACCTGGTTTCGATCAATATTTTAGAGAATAATTCATGTTAGGTCTAGTTTAGGTCTGGGATTTGCTCTCATCAGGCTCATTCTTTCGCATATTTCTCATACTGGATGGCCAGATCCTGGGCTTTTTCTGGATTGCATCACGTAGTAATGAAGTACAACACTGAAACAGTCAATTAAACCTGGTTTCCGTCAATATTTTAGAGCACATCGCATGTTAGGTCTAGGTTAGGCCTGGGATTTACCCTCATCAGGGTCATACTGTCGCAGTTTTAACATACTTGTTGAACGGATCCTGGGTTTTTTCTGGTTTGGATCACGTAGTAATGTGGTACCACACTGAAACAGTCGATTAAACCTGGTTTCGATAAATATTTCAGAGGATAACGCATGTAAGGTCTAGGTTAGGTCTGGGATTTGCTGTCATCAGGCTCATTCTTTCGCATATTTCTCATACTTGATGGCTAGATCCTGGGTTTTTTCTGGTTTGGATCACGTAGTAATGTGGTACCACATTGAAACAGTCGATAAAACCTGGTTTCGATCAATATTTTAGAGGATAACGCTAGTTAAGTCTGGGAATCCCCGACGGCGTCAGCACAGTGTGTTATGCGGATGACACACTGGTGCTGGCCGTCGGGGCGCACTGGGGGAGGGCCATGCGTCGCGCGGAGGAGGGGTCGCAACGCGTCGTCGACCGGATCAGGGGGATGGGGATGACGGTGGCGGTCCATAAGACCGAGGTGATTGCGTTTCATTCACCTCGGCAGGATCCGCCACCCCCTCTGATTCGGGTGGGTGGGGCTGACATCGAGGTGAAGCCCCAGATCAGGTATCTAGGGCTGATCCTCGATAGCCACTGGCGTTTCGAGAAGCATTTCCGCTGCCTGGTCCCCCGGTTGGAAAGGATGGTTGCGGCTCTGGGCCGGATCCTGCCCAACCTGGGGGGCCCGGCGGGCCGAGTTCGTCGCCTCTATGTGGCAATGGTCCAGTCGGTGGCCCTATACGGGGCCCCCGTCTGGGCGGACGACCTGGCTGCCTCCCGGCGCAGCATGACTATGCTGCGTCGGGTGCAGAGGCGCATGGCGCTCAGGGTCGTCCGCGGGTATCGGACCATGTCACATGAGGCGGCGACGGTTCTAGCGGGTATGCCGCCCATGGACCTGCTCGCGCGGTCGCACGCGGTGATGTACGGGCACCGCGTCGACCGACGCGCGGGGGTGGGGGCGGTCCCGGGCGGGCAGGAACCTGCTTGGGGCGATTTGAAGCGCCAGGCCCGGCAGTCCGTGTTGCTCGCGTGGCAGGAGCGGCTGGCTCTGCCAACCGCGGGGCACCGGACTGTCGGGGCTGTTCGGCCACTCCTGAAGGAGTGGCTGGACAGAGGCCATGGCAGCCTCACCTACCGGCTGGCACAGGTATTTTCCGGGCATGGCAGCTTCGGAAGATACCTGTGCCGGATAGGGAAGGAGCCGACGGCGCGTTGCTGCCACTGCGACGCTGAGCAGGACACGGCGGATCATACCCTGGAGGTATGCCCCGCGTGGGAGGGGGAGCGCCGTGTCCTGGTCGGCGTCGTCGGGCGGGATGTCTCGCTGCCGGGCGTGGTGCGCGCCATGCTCGGCAGCGAGGAGAAGTGGAGGGCCGTGGCCTCCTTCTGCGAGAACGTAATGTTGCAGAAGGAGGCCGCGGGGAGGGAGCGCGAGCTTCAGCGGCGCACTGAAGCTCGCGCTCGTGCGGTGGCCCGAGGTCGTCGCCCGGTCGCGAGGCGTCGCGGGCGGCCGCCTCGGCGTGGCGGATGACCTAGGCTGGGAGGGTGGTCCTGAGGGGACCCTCCTCCCGCCAGGCGGCGCCGGGTCGGATCGGTTGGGGGTAGGAGTGCCTCCCCCTACCGGTCCGACGCAAGGGGAGGCACCCTCGGCGGTCTGGTGCGGCCATGAACGCCCGGCCGCCGAGGGGTGGAAACGGGGTCGCGGGCGGTTGCGAGTTGGGGCTCGCAGCCGCCACTAAACGCGGCCCCGGGACGGATAGCGGCGGGATGGAGTGGCCCCGTCCCGCCGCTATGAGGCAGTGTGTCTACTGGGGGGACCGATTGTCCCCCCGGGGGATGGGCGCGAAAGCGCGGGCACGGGGAGGATACCGGAAGAATGCTTCGAGCGATTCCCGGTATCCTCCCAAAGCGTGCCGAAGGGTCACCGTGGGGTTTTTAGTGGGTAGGTCCCGCGCCTGTCGTTGTACGGGCGCGGGGAATCCCACACACCCCTCCCACCACTCCCCAAGGAGGTGGGAGGGAGTCTTTCGAAGATTTTCCCCACGACAAAAAAAAAAAAAAAAAAAAGTTAAGTCTGGGAATGGTCTGGGATTTGACCTCATCAGACTCATACTTTCGCATTCTTCACATACTTGTTGAACGGATCCTGGGTTATTTCTGGTTTGGATCACGTAGTAATGTGGGACCACACTGAAACAGTCAATTAAACCTGGTTTCGATCAATATTTTAGAGAATAATTCATGTTAGGTCTTGGTTAGGCCTGGGATTTGCTCTCATCAGGCTCATTCTTTCGCATATTTCTCAAACTTGATGGCTAGATCCTGGGCTTTTTCTGGATTGCATCACGTAATAATGTGGTACCACACTGAAACTTTCAATTAAACCAGGTCTTGATAAATATTTTAGAGGCTAACGCATGTTAGGTCTGGGTTAGGTCTGGGATTTGCTCTCATCTGGCTCATTCTTTCGCATGTTTCTCATACTTCATGGCTAGTTCCTGGGCTGTTTCTGGATTGGATCACGTAGTAAAGTGGTACCACACTGAAACATTCAATGAAACCTGGTCTGGATAAATATTTTAGAGGATACCGCATCTTAGGTCTCGGTTAGGTCTAAGATTTGCCCTCATCAGGCTCACAGTTTAGCGTTTTTCACATACTTGTTGAACAGATCCTCGGTTTTTTCTGGTTTGGATCACGATGTAGTGTGGTACCACATTGAAACAGTCCATTAAACCTGGTTTCGCTCAATATTTTAGAGGATACCGCATCTTAGGTCTCGGTTAGGTCTAAGATTTGCCCTCATCAGGCTCACAGTTTAGCGTTTTTCACATACTTGTTGAACAGATCCTCGGTTTTTTCTGGTTTGGATCACGATGTAGTGTGGTACCACATTGAAACAGTCCATTAAACCTGGTTTCGCTCAATATTTTAGAGGGTAACGCATGTTAGGCCTAGGTTAGGTCTGGGATTTGCTCTCATCAGGCTCATTCTTTCGCATATTTCTCATACTTGATGGCTAGATCCTGGGCTTTTTCTGGATTGCATCACGTAGTAATGTAGTACCACACTGAAACAGTCAATGAAACCTGGTTTCCATCAATATTTTAGAGGACAACGCATGTTAGGTCTAGATTAGCCCTGGGAATTAAACTCATCAGACTCATACTTTCGCATTCTTCACATACTTGTTGAACGGATCCTGGGTTTTTTCTGGTTTGGATCACGTAGTAATGTGGTACCACACTGAAACGGTCAATTAAACCTGGTTTCGATCAATATTTTAGAGGATAACGCAAGTTAGGTCTGGGATACGTCTGGGATTTGCCCTCATCAGGCTCATACTTTCGCGTTTTTCACATACTTGTTGAACAGATCCTGGGTTTTTTCTGGTTTGGGTCACGTAGTAGTGTGATACCACACTGAAACAGTCTATTAAACCTGGTTTCGATCAATATTTTAGAGGATAACGCATGTTAGGTCTAGGTCAGCCCTGGGAATTCCACTCATCAGACTCATACTTTCGCATTCTTCACATACTTGTTGAACTGATCCTGGGTTTTTTCTGGTTTGGATCACGTAGTAATGTGGTACCACACTGAAACAGTCGATTAAACCTGGTTTGGATCAATATTTTAGAGGATAACGCATGTTAGGTCTAGGTTAGGTCTGGGATTTGCTCTCATCAGGCTCATTCTTTCGCATATTTCTCATACACGTTGAACAGATCCTGGGTTTTTTCTGGTTTGGATCACGTAGTAATGTGGGACCACACTGAAACAATCAATTAAACCTGATCTTGATAAATATTTTAGAGGATAACGCATGTTAGGTCCGGGTTAGGTCTACGATTTGCCCTCATCAGGCTCATACTTTCGCATATTTCTCATACTTCATGGCTAGATCCTGGGCTGTTTCTGGATTGGATCACGTAGTAATGTGGTACCACGCTGAAACAGTCAATTAAACCTGGTTTCGAACAATATTTTAGAGGATAACGCAAGTTAGGTCTGGGTTAGGTCTAGGATTTGCCCTCATCAGGCTCCTACTTTCGCATATTTCTCATACTTCATGGCTATATCCTGGGCAATTTCTGGATTGGATCACGTAGTAAAGTGGTACCACACTGAAACATTCAATGAAACCTGGTCTGGATAAATATTTTAGAGGATAACGCATCTTATGTCTGGGTTAGGTCTAAGATTTGCCCTCATCAGGCTCACAGTTTAGCGTTTTTCACATACTTGTTGAACAGATCCTGGGCTTTTTCTGGTTTGGATCACGAAGTAGTGTGGTACCACACAGAAACAGTCCATTAAACCTGGTTTCGCTCAATATTTTAGAGGATAACGCATGTTAGGTATAGGTTAGGTCTGGGATTTGCTCTCATCAGGCTCATTCGTTCGCATATTTCTCATACTTGATGGCTAGATCCTGGGCTTTTTCTGGATTGCATCACGTAGTAATGTAGTACCACACTGAAACAGTCAATGAAACCTGGTTTCCATCAATATTTTAGAGGACAACGCAAGTTAGGTCTAGGTAAGGCCTGAGATTTTCACTGATCAGGCTCATACTTCCGCATTCTTCACATACTTGTTGAACGGATCCTGGGTTTTTTCTGGTTTGGATCACATAGTAATGTGGTACTACACTGAAACAGTTGATTAAACCAGGTTTCGATCAATATTTTTGAGGATAACGCATGTTAGGTCTAGGTTAGGCCTGGGATTTTCACTCATCGGACTCATACTTTCGCATTCTTCACATACTTGTTGAACGGATCCTGGTTTTTTTCTGGTTTGGATCACGTAGTAATGTGGGACCACACTGAAACAATCAATTAAACCTGATCTTGATAAATATTTTAGAGGATAACGCATGTTAGGTCCGGGTTAGGTCTAGGATTTGCCCTCATCAGGCTCATACTTTCGCATATTTCTCATACTTCACGGCTAGATCCTGGGCTGTTTCTGGATTGTATCACGTAGTAATGTGGCACCACGCTGAAACAGTCAATTAAACCTGGTTTCGATCAATATTTTAGAGGATAACGCAAGTTAGGTCTGGGATAGGTCTAGGATTTGCCCTCATCAGGCTCTTACTTTCGCATATTTCTCATACTTCATGGCTAGATCCTGTGCTATTTCTGGATTGGATCACGTAGTAAAGTGGTACCACACTGAAACATTCAATGAAACCTGGTCTGGATAAATATCTTAGAGGTTAACGCATCTTAGGTCTGGGTTAGGTCTAAGATTTGCCCTCATCAGGCTCACAGTTTAGCGTTTTTCACATACTTGTTGAACAGATCCTGGGTTTTTTTCTGGTTTGGATCACGAAGTAGTGTGGTACCACACTGAAACAGTCCATTAAACCTGGTTTCGCTCAATATTTTAGAGGATAACGCATGTAAGGTCTAGGTTAGGTCTGGGATTTGCTCTCATCAGGCTCATTCTTTCGCAAATTTCTCATACTTGATGGCTAGATCCTGGGTTTTTTCTGGTTTGGATCACGTAGTAGTGTGGTACCACACTGAAACAGTCGATTAAACCTGGTTTCGATCAATATTTTAGAGGATAACGCAATTTAAGTCTGGGATTGGTCTGGGATTTGTCCTCATCAGACTCATACTTTCGCGTTTTTCACATACTTGTTGAACAGATCCTGCGTTATTTTCTGGTTTGGATCATATAGTAATGTGGTACCACACTGAAACAGTTGATTAAACCAGGTTTCGATCAATATTTTTGAGGATAACGCATGTTAGGTCTAGGTTAGGCCTGGGATTTTCACTCATCGGACTCATACTTTCGCATTCTTCACATTCTTGTTGAACGGATCCTGGGTTTTTTCTCGTTTGGATCACGTAGTAATGTGGGACCACTCTGAAACAGTCAATTAAACCTGGTTTCGATCAATATATTACAGAATAATTCATGTTAGGTCTAGGTTAGGTCTGGGATTTGCTCTCATCTGGCTCATTCTTTCGCATGTTTCTCATACTTCATGGCTAGATCCTGGGCTGTTTCTGGATTGTATCACGTAGTAATGTGGTACCACGCTGAAACAGTCAATTAAACCTGGTTTCGATCAATATTTTAGAGGATAACGCAAGTTAGGTCTGGGATAGGTCTAGGATTTGCCCTCATCAGGCTATTACTTTCGCATATTTCTCATACTTCATGGCTAGATCCTGGGCTATTTCTGGATTGGATCACGTAGTAAAGTGGTACCACACTGAAACATTCAATGAAACCTGGTCTGGATAAATATTTTAGAGGATACCGCATCTTAGGTCTCGGTTAGGTCTAAGATTTGCCCTCATCAGGCTCACAGTTTAGCGTTTTTCACATACTTGTTGAACAGATCCTCGGTTTTTTCTGGTTTGGATCACGATGTAGTGTGGTACCACATTGAAACAGTCCATTAAACCTGGTTTCGCTCAATATTTTAGAGGGTAACGCATGTTAGGTCTATGTTAGGTCTGGGATTTGCTCTCATCAGGCTCATTCTTTCGCATATTTCTCATACATGTTGAACAGATCCTGGGCTTTTTCTGGTTTGGATCACGTAGTAATGTGGGACCACACTGAAACAGTCGATTAAACCTGGTTTCGATCAATATTTTAGAGGATAACGCAATTTAAGTCTGGGATTGGTCTGGGATTTGACCTCATCAGACTCATACTTTCGCGTTTTTCACATACTTGTTGAAAAGATCCTGGGTTATTTTCTGGTTTGGATCACATAGTAATGTGGTACCACACTGAAACAGTTGATTAAACCAGGTTTCGATCAATATTTTTGAGGATAACGCATGTTAGGTCTAGGTTAGGCCTGGGATTTTCACTCATCGGACTCATACTTTCGCATTCTTCACATACTTGTTGAACGGATCCTGGTTTTTTTCTGGTTTGGATCACGTAGTAATGTGGGACCACACTGAAACAGTCAATTAAACCTGGTTTCGGTCAATATTTTAGAGAATAATTCATGTTAGGTCTAGGTTAGGTCTGCGATTTGCTCTCATCAGCCACATTCTTTCGCATATTTCTCAAACTTGATGGCTAGATCCTGGGCTTTTCCTGGATTGCATCACGTAGTAATGTGGTACCACACTGAAACTTTCAATTAAACCAGGTCTTGATAAATATTTTAGAGGCTAACGCATGTTAGGTCTGGGTTAGGTCTAGGATGTGCCCTCATCAGGCTCATACTTTCGCATATTTCTCATACTTCATGGCTAGATCCTGGGCTTTTCCTGGATTGCATCACGTAGTAAAGTGGTACCACACTGAAACATTCAATGAAACCTGGTCTGGATAAATATTTTTGAGGTTAACGCATCTTAGGTCTGGGTTAGGTCTACGATTTGCCCTCATCAGGCTCACAGTTTAGCGTTTTTCACATACTTGTTGAACAGATCCAGGGTTTTTTCTGGTTTGGATCACGTAGTAATGTGGGACCACACTGAAACAGTCAATTAAACCTGGTTTCGGTCAATATTTTAGAGAGCAATTCATGTTAGGTCTAGGTTAGGTCTGGGATTTGCTCTCATCAGGCACATTCTTTCGCATATTTCTCAAACTTGATGGCTAGATCCTGGGCTTTTTCTGGATTGCATCACGTAATAATGTGGTACCACACTGAAACTTTCAATTAAACCAGGTCTTGATAAATATTTTAGAGGCTAACGCATGTTAGGTCTGGGTTAGGTCTCGGATTTGACCTCATCAGACTCATACTTTCGCAACACTTCACATACTCCTTGAACAGATCCTGGGTTATTTTCTGGTTTGGATAACATAGTAATGTGGTACCACACTGAAACAGACAATTAAACCACGTTTCGATCAATATTTTAGAGGATAACGCATGTTAGGTCTAGGTTAGGCCTGAGATTTTCACTGATCAGACTCATACTTTCGCATTCTTCACATTCTTGTTGAACGGATCCTGGGTTTTTTCTCGTTTGGATCACGTAGTAATGTGGGACCACACTGAAACAGTCAATTAAACCTGGTTTCGATCAATATATTACAGAATAATTCATGTTAGGTCTAGGTTAGGTCTGGGATTTGCTCTCATCTGGCTCATTCTTTCGCATGTTTCTCATACTTCATGGCTAGTTCCTGGGCTGTTTCTGGATTGGATCACGTAGTAAAGTGGTACCACACTGAAACATTCAATGAAACCTGGTCTGGATAAATATTTTAGAGGATACCGCATCTTAGGTCTAAGATTTGCCCTCATCAGGCTCACAGTTTAGCGTTTTTCACATACTTGTTGAACAGATCCTCGGTTTTTTCTGGTTTGGATCACGATGTAGTGTGGTACCACATTGAAACAGTCCATTAAACCTGGTTTCGCTCAATATTTTAGAGGGTAACGCATGTTAGGTCTAGGTTAGGTCTGGGATTTGCTCTCATCAGGCTCATTCTTTCGCATATTTCTCATACTTGATGGCTAGATCCTGGGCTTTTTCTGGATTGCATCACGTAGTAATGTAGTACCACACTGAAACAGTCAATGAAACCTGGTTTCCATCAATATTTTAGAGGACAACGCATGTTAGGTCTAGATTAGCCCTGGGAATTAAACTCATCAGACTCATACTTTCGCATTCTTCACATACTTGTTGAACGGATCCTGGGTTTTTTCTGGTTTGGATCACGTAGTAATGTGGTACCACACTGAAACGGTCAATTAAACCTGGTTTCGATCAATATTTTAGAGGATAACGCAAGTTAGGTCTGGGATACGTCTGGGATTTGCCCTCATCAGGCTCATACTTTCGCGTTTTTCACATACTTGTTGAACAGATCCTGGGTTTTTTCTGGTTTGGGTCACGTAGTAGTGTGATACCACACTGAAACAGTCTATTAAACCTGGTTTCGATCAATATTTTAGAGGATAACGCATGTTAGGTCTAGGTCAGCCCTGGGAATTCCACTCATCAGACTCATACTTTCGCATTCTTCGCATACTTGTTGAACTGATCCTGGGTTTTTTCTGGTTTGGATCACGTAGTAATGTGGTGCCACACTGAAACAGTCGATTAAACCTGGTTTCGATCAATATTTTAGAGGATAACGAATGTTAGGTCTATGTTAGCCCTGGGATTCTCACTCATCAGACTCATACTTTCGCATTCTTCACATACTTGTTGAACTGATCCTGGGTTTTTTCTGGTTTGGATCACGTAGTAATGTGGTACCGCACTGAAACAGTCGATTAAATATGGTTTCGATCAATATTTTAGAGGATAACGCAAGTTAGGTCTGGGATAGGTCTGGGATTTGACCTCATCAGACTCATACTTTCGCACACTTCACATACTCCTTGAACAGATCCTGGATTATTTTCTGGTTTGGATCACATAGTAATGTGGTACCACACTGAAACAGTCGATTAAACCAGGTTTCGATCAATATTTTAGAGGATAACGCATGTTAAGTCTAGGTTAGGTCTGGGATTTTCACTCATCAGACTCATACTTTCGCATTCTTCACATACTTGTTGAACGGATCCTGGGTTTTTTTCTGGTTTGGATCACGTAGTAATGTGGTACCACACTGAAACAGTCGATTAAACCTGGTTTCGGTCAATATTTTTGAGGATAACGCAAGTTAGGTCTGGGATAGGTCTGGGATTTGACCTCATCAGACTCATACTTTCGCACACTTCACATACTCCTTGAACAGATCCTGGGTTATTTTCTGGTTTGGATCACATAGTAATGTGGTACCACACTGAAACAGTCGATTAAACCAGGTTTCGAACAATATTTTAGAGGATAACGCATGCTAGGTCTAGGTTAGGCCTGGGATTTTCACTCATCAGACTCATACTTTCGCATTCTTCACATACTTCTTGAACGGATCCTGGGTTTTTTCTGGTTTGGACCACGTAGTAATGTGGGACCACACTGAAACATTCAATGAAACCTGGTCTGGATAAATATTTTAGAGGATAACGCATGTTAGGTCTAGGTTAGGTCTGGGATTTGCCCTCATCAGGCTCTTACTTTCGCATATTTCTCATACTTCATGGCTAGATCCTGTGCTATTTCTGGATTGTATCACGTAGCAATGTGGTACCACACTGAAACATTCAATGAAACCAGGTCTGGATAAATATTTTAGAGGATAACGCATGTTAAGTCTAGGTTAGGTCTGGGAAGTCCACTCATCAGACTCATACTTTCGCATTCTTCGCATACTTGTTGAACTGATCCTGGGTTTTTTCTGGTTTGGATCACGTAGTAATGTGGTGCCACACTGAAACAGTCGATTAAACCTGGTTTCGATCAATATTTTAGAGGATAACGAATGTTAGGTCTATGTTAGCCCTGGGATTCTCACTCATCAGACTCATACTTTCGCATTCTTCACATACTTGTTGAACTGATCCTGGGTTTTTTCTGGTTTGGATCACGTAGTAATGTGGTACCGCACTGAAACAGTCGATTAAATATGGTTTCGATCAATATTTTAGAGGATAACGCAAGTTAGGTCTGGGATAGGTCTGGGATTTGACCTCATCAGACTCATACTTTCGCACACTTCACATACTCCTTGAACAGATCCTGGATTATTTTCTGGTTTGGATCACATAGTAATGTGGTACCACACTGAAACAGTCGATTAAACCAGGTTTCGATCAATATTTTAGAGGATAACGCATGTTAAGTCTAGGTTAGGTCTGGGATTTTCACTCATCAGACTCATACTTTCGCATTCTTCACATACTTGTTGAACGGATCCTGGGTTTTTTTCTGGTTTGGATCACGTAGTAATGTGGTACCACACTGAAACAGTCGATTAAACCTGGTTTCGGTCAATATTTTTGAGGATAACGCAAGTTAGGTCTGGGATAGGTCTGGGATTTGACCTCATCAGACTCATACTTTCGCACACTTCACATACTCCTTGAACAGATCCTGGGTTATTTTCTGGTTTGGATCACATAGTAATGTGGTACCACACTGAAACAGTCGATTAAACCAGGTTTCGAACAATATTTTAGAGGATAACGCATGTTAGGTCTAGGTTAGGCCTGGGATTTTCACTCACCAGGCTCATACTGTCGCATATTTCTCATACTTCAAGGCTAGATCCTGGGCTGTTTCTGGATTGTATCACGTAGCAATGTGGTACCACGCTGAAACAGTCAATTAAACCTGGTTTCGATCAATATTTTAGAGGATAACGCAAGTTAGGTCTGGGATAGGTCTAGGATTTGCCCTCATCAGGCTCTTACTTTCGCATATTTCTCATACTTCATGGCTAGATCCTGTGCTATTTCTGGATTGGATCGCGTAGTAAAGTGGTACCACACTGAAACATTCAATGAAACCTGGTCTGGATAAATATTTTAGAGGTTAACGCATCTTAGGTCTGGGTTAGGTCTAAGATTTGCCCTCATCAGGCTCACAGTTTAGCGTTTTTCACATACTTGTTGAACAGATCCTGGGTTTTTTCTGGTTTGGATCACAAAGTAGTGTGGTACCACACTGAAACAGTCCATTAAACCTGGTTTCGCTCAATATTTTAGAGGATAACGCATGTAAGGTCTAGGTTAGCTCTGGGATTTGCTCTCATCAGGCTCATTCTTTCGCATATTTCTCATACTTGGTGGCTAGATCCTGGGTTTTTTCTGGTTTGGATCACGTAGTAGTCTGGTACCACACTGAAACAGTCGATTAAACCTGGTTTCGATCAATATTTTAGAGGATAACGCAATTTAAGTCTGGGATTGGTCTGGGATTTGCCCTCATCAGGCTCATACTTTCGCGTTTTTCACATACTTGTTGAATAGATCCTGGGTTTCTTCTGGTTTTGATCACTTAGTAGTGAGGTACCACGCTGAAACAGTCCATTAAACCTGGTTTGGATCAATATTTTAGAGGATAACGCATGTAAGCTCTAGGTTAGGCCTGGGATTTTCACTCATGAGACTCATACTTTCGCATTCTTCACATACTTGTTGAACGGATCCTGGGTTATTTCTGGTTTGGATCACGTAGTAATGTGGGACCACACTGAAACAGTCCATTAAACCTGGTTTCGCTCAATATTTTAGAGGATAACGCATGTAAGGTCTAGGTTAGGTCTGGGATTTGCTCTCATCAGGCTCATTCTTTCGCATATTTCTCATACTTCATGGCTAGATCCTGGGCTATTTCTGGATTGGATCACGTAGAAAAGTGGTACCACACTGAAACATTCAATGAAACCTGGTCTGGATAAATATTTTAGAGGATAACGCATCTTAGGTCTGGGTTAGGTCTAAGATTTGCCCTCATCAGACTCATACTTTCGCAACACTTCACATACTCCTTGAACAGATCCTGGGTTATTTTCTGGTTTGGATAACATAGTAATGTGGTACCACACTGAAACAGTCGATTAAACCAGGTTTCGATCAATATTTTAGTGGATAACGCATGTTAGGTCTAGGTTAGGCCTCAGATTTTCACTCATCAGACTCATACTTTCGCATTCTTCACATTCTTGTTGAACGGATCCTGGGTTTTTTCTCGTTTGGATCACGTAGTAATGTGGGACCGCACTGAAACAGTCAATTAAACCTGGTTTCGATCAATATATTAGGGAACAATTCATGTTAGGTCTAGGTTAGGCCTGAGATTTTCACTCATCAGACTCATACTTTCGCATTCTTCACATTCTTGTTGAACGGATCCTGGGTTTTTTCTCGTTTGGATCACGTAGTAATGTGGGACCACACTGAAACAGTCAATTAAACCTGGTTTCGATCAATATATTAGAGAATAATTCATGTTAGGTCTAGGTTAGGTCTGGGATTTGCTCTCATCTGGCTCATTCTTTCGCATGTTTCTCATACTTCATGGCTAGATGCTGGGCTGTTTCTGGATTGTATCACGTAGTAATGTGGGACCACACTGAAACAGTCAATTAAACCTGGTTTCGGTCAATATTTTAGAGAATAATTCATGTTAGGTCTAGGTTAGGTCTGGGATTTGCTCTCATCAGGCACATTCTTTCGCATATTTCTCAAACTTGATGGCTAGATCCTGGGCTTTTTCTGGATTGCATCACGTAGTAATGTGGTACCACACTGAAACTTTCAATTAAACCAGGTCTTGATAAATATTTTAGAGGCTAATGCATGTTAGGTCTTGGTTAGGTCTCGGATTTGACCTCATCAGACTCATACTTTCGCAACACTTCACATACTCCTTGAACAGATCCTGGGTTATTTTCTGGTTTGGATAACATAGTAATGTGGTACCACACTGAAACAGTCGATTAAACCAGGTTTCGATCAATATTTTAGTGGATAACGCATGTTAGGTCTAGGTTAGGCCTCAGATTTTCACTCATCAGACTCATTCTTTCGCATTCTTCACATTCTTGTTGAACGGATCCTGGGTTTTTTCTCGTTTGGATCACGTAGTAATGTGGGACCACACTGAAACAGTCAATTAAACCTGGTTTCGATCAATTTATTAGAGAATAATTCATGTTAGGTCTAGGTTAGGCCTGAGATTTTCACTCATCAGACTCATACTTTCGCATTCTTCACATTCTTGTTGAACGGATCCTGGGTTTTTTCTCGTTTGGATCACGTAGTAATGTGGGACCACACTGAAACAGTCAATTAAACCTGGTTTCGATCAATATATTAGAGAATAATTCATGTTAGGTCTAGGTTAGGTCTGGGATTTGCTCTCATCTGGCTCATTCTTTCGCATGTTTCTCACACTTCATGGCTAGATGCTGGGCTGTTTCTGGATTGTATCACGTAGTAATGTGGTACCACGCTGAACCAGTCAATTAAACCTGGTTTCGATCAATATTTTAGAGGATAACGCAAGTTAGGTCTGGGATAGGTCTTGGATTTGCCCTCATCAGGCTCATACTTTCGCGTTTTTCACATACTTGTTGAACAGATCCTGGGTTTTTTCTGGTTTGGATCACGTAGTAAAGTGGTACCACCCTGAAACATTCAATGAAACCTGGTCTGGATAAATATTTTAGAGGTTAACGCATCTTAGGTCTGGGTTAGGTCTACGATTTGCCCTCATCAGGCTCACAGTTTAGCGTTTTTCACATACTTGTTGAACAGATCCTGGGTTTTTTCTGGTTTGGATCACGTAGTAATGTGGGACCACACTGAAACAGTCGATTAAACCTGGTTTCGATCAATATTTTAGAGGATAACGAATGTTAGGTCTATGTTAGCCCTGGGATTCTCACACATCAGACTCATACTTTCGCATTCTTCACATACTTGTTGAACTGATCCTGGTTTTTTTCTGGTTTGGATCACGTAGTAATGTGGTACCGCACTGAAACAGTCGATTAAACCTGGTTTCGATCAATATTTTAGAGGATAACGCAAGTTAGGTCCGGGATAGGTCTGGGATTTGACCTCATCAGACTCATACTTTCGCACACTTCACATACTCCTTGAACAGATCCTGGGTTATTTTCTGGTTTGGATCACATAGTAATGTGGTACCACACTGAAACAGTCGATTAAACCTGGTATCGATCAATATTTTAGAGGATAACGCAAGTTAGGTCTGGGATAGGTCTGGGATTTGACCTCATCAGACTCATACTTTCGCACACTTCACATACTCCTTGAACAGATCCTGGGTTATTTTCTGGTTTGGATCACATAGTAATGTGGTACCACACTGAAACAGTCGATTAAACCAGGTTTCGTTCGATATTTTAGAGGATAACGCATGTTAAGTCTAGGTTAGGTCTCGGATTTTCACTCATCAGTCTCATACTTTCGCATTCTTCACATACTTGTTGAACGGATCCTGGGTTTTTTCTGGTTTGGATCACGTAATAATGTGGTACCACACTGAAACAGTCGATTAAACCTGGTTTCGATCAATATTTTTGAGGATAACGCAAGTTAGGTCTGGGATAGCTCTGGGATTTGACCTCATCAGACTCATACTTTCGCACACTTCACTTACTGCTTGAACAGATCCTGGGTTATTTTCTGGTTTGGATCACATAGTAATGTGGTACCACACTGAAACAGTCGATTAAACCAGGTTTCGATCAATATTTTAGAGGATAACGCATGTTAGGTCTAGGTTAGGCCTGGGATTTTCACTCATCAGACTCATACTTTCGCATTCTTCACATACTTCTTGAACGGATCCTGGGTTTTTTCTGGTTTGGATCACGTAGTAATGTGGGACCACACTGAAACAGTCAATGAAACCTGGTCTGGATAAATATTTTAGAGGATAACGCATCTTAGGTCTGGGTTAGGTCTAAGATTTGCCCTCATCAGGCTCACAGTTTAGCGTTTTTCACATACTTGTTGAACAGATCCTGGGTTTTTTCTGGTTTGGATCACGAAGTAGTGTGGTACCACACTGAAACAGTCCATTAAACCTGGTTTTGCTCAATATTTTAGAGGATTACGCATGTTAGGTCTAGGTTAGGTCTGCGATTTGCTCTCATCAGGCTCATTCTTTCGCATATTTCTCATACTTGATGGCTATATCCTGGGCTTTTTCTGGATTGCATCACGTAGTAATGTAGTACCACACTGAAACAGTCAATGAAACCTGGTTTCCGTCAATATTTTAGAGGACAACGGAAGTTAGGTCTAGGTAAGGCCTGAGATTTTCACTGATCAGACTCATACTCTCGCATTCTTCAGATACTTGTTGAACGGATCCTGGGTTTTTTCTAGTTTGGATCACGTAGTAATGTGGTACCACACTGAAACATTCAATTAAACCTGGTCTTGATAAATATTTTAGAGAATAACGCAAGTTAGGTCTGGGATTGGTCTAGGATTTGCCCTCATCAGGCTCTTACTTTCGCATATTTCTCATACTTCATGGCTAGATCCTGGGCTATTTCTGGATTGGATCACGTAGTAAAGTGGTACCACACTGAAACATTCAACGAAACCTGGTCTGGATAAATATTTTAGAGGTTAACGCATCTTAGGTCTGGGTTAGGTCTAAGATTTGCCCTCATCAGGCTCACAGTTTAGCATTCTTCACATACTTGTTGAACAGATCCTGGGTTTTTTCTGGTTTGGATCACATAGTAATGTGGTACCACACTGAAACAGACGATTAAACCAGGTTTCGAACAATATTTTTGAGGATAACGCATGTTAGGTCTAGGTTAGGCCTGGGATTTTCACTCATCAGACTCATACTTTCGCATTCTTCACATACTTGTTGAACGGATCCTGGGTTTTTTCTGGTTTGGATCACGTAGTAATGTGGGACCACACTGAAACAGTCAATTAAACCTGGTTTCAATCAATATTTTAGAGGATAACGAATGTTAGGTCTATGTTAGCCCTGGGATTCTCACTCATCAGACTCATACTTTCGCATTCTTCACATACTTGTTGAACTGATCCTGGGTTTTTTCTGGTTTGGATCACGTAGTAATGTGGTACCGCACTGAAACAGTCGATTAAACCTGGTTTCGATCAATATTTTAGAGGATAACGCAAGTTAGGTCTGGGATAGGTCTGGGATTTGACCTCATCAGACTCATACTTTCGCACACTTCACATATTCCTTGAACAGATCCTGGGTTATTTTCTGGTTTGGATCACATAGTAATGTGGCACCACACTGAAACAGTCGATTAAACCTGGTTTCGATCAATATTTTAGAGGATAACGCAAGTTAGGTCTGGGATTGGTCTGTGATTTGACCTCATCAGACTCATACTTTCGCACACTTCACATACTCCTTGAACAGATCCTGGGTTATTTTGTGGTTTGGATCACATAGTAATGTGGTACCACACTGAAACAGTCGATTAAACCAGGTTTCGATCAATATTTTAGAGGATAACGCATGTTAAGTCTGGGTTAGGTCTGGGATTTTCACTCATCAGACTCATACTTTCGCATTCTTCACATACTTGTTGAACGGATCCTGGGTTTTTTCTGGTTTGGATCACGTAGTAATGTGGTACCACACTGAAACAGTCGATTAAACCTGGTTTCGATCAATATTTTTGAGGATAACGCAAGTTAGGTCAGGGATAGGTCTGGGATTTGACCTCATCAGACTCATACTTTCGCACACTTCACATACTCCTTGAACAGATCCTGGGTTATTTTCTGGTTTGGATCACATAGTAATGTGGTACCACACTGAAACAGTCGATTAAACCTGGTTTCGATCAATATTTTAGAGGATAACGCAAGTTAAGTCTGGGATTGGTCTGGGATTTGACCTCATCAGACCCATACTTTCGCGCACTTCACATGCTCGTTGAACAGATCCTGGGTTATTTTCTGGTTTGAATCACATAGTAATGTGGTACCACACTGAAACAGACGATTAAACCAGGTTTCGATCAATATTTTTGAGGATAACGCATGTTAGGTCTAGGTTAGGCCTGGGATTTTCACTCATCAGACTCATACTTTCGCATTCTTCACATACTTGTTGAACGGATCCTGGGTTTTTTCTGGTTTGCATCACGTAGTAATGTGGGACCATACTGAAACAGTCAATTAAACCTGGTTTCGATCAATATTTTGGAGAATAATTCATGTTAGGTCTAGGTTAGGTCTGTGATTTGCTCTTATCAGGCTCATTCTTTCGCATATTTCTCATACTTGATGGCTAGATCCTGGGCTTTTTCTGGATTGCATCACGTAGTAATGAAGTACAACACTGAAACAGTCAATTAAACCTGGTTTCCATCAATATCTTAGAGGACAACGCAAGTTAGGTCTGGGATAGGTCTTGGATTTGCCCTCATCAGGCTCATACTTTCGCAGTCTTCACATACCTGTTGAACGGATCCTGGGTTTTTTCTGGTTTGGATCACGTAGTAATGTGGTACCACACTGAAACAGTCGATTAAACCTGGTTTCGATCAATATTTTAGAGGATAACGCAAGTTAAGTCTGGGATTGGTCTGGGATTTGACCTCATCAGACTCATACTTTCGCACACTTCACATGCTCGTTGAACAGATCCTGGGTTATTTTCTGGTTTGGATCACATAGTAATGTGGTACCACACTGAAACAGACGATTAAACCAGGTTTCGATCAATATTTTTGAGGATAACGCATGTTAGGTCTAGGTTAGGCCTGGGATTTTCACTCATCAGACTCATACTTTCGCGTTTTTCACATACTTGTTGAACAGATCCTGGGTTTTTTCTGGTTTGGATCACGTAGTAGTGTGGTACCACGCTGAAACAGTCCATTATACCTGGTTTGGATCAATATATTAGAGGATAACGCATGTTAGGTCTAGGTTAGGTCTGGGATTTTCACTCATCAGACTCATACTTTCGCAGTCTTCACATACCTGATGAACGGATCCTGGGTTTTTTCTGGTTTGGATCACGTAGTAATGTGGTACCACACTGAAACAGTCGATTAAACCTGGTTTCCATCAATATCTTAGAGGACAACGCAAGTTAGTTCTGGGATATGTCTGGGATTTGCCCTCATCAGGCTCATACTTTCGCGTTTTTCACATACTTGTTGAATAGATCCTGGGTTTCTTCTGGTTTTGATCACTTAGTAGTGAGGTACCACGCTGAAACAGTCCATTAAACCTGGTTTGGATCAATATTTTAGAGGATAACGCATGTAAGCTCTAGGTTAGGCCTGGGATTTTCACTCATGAGACTCATACTTTCGCATTCTTCACATACTTGTTGAACGGATCCTGGGTTATTTCTGGTTTGGATCACGTAGTAATGTGGGACCACACTGAAACAGTCCATTAAACCTGGTTTCGCTCAATATTGTAGAGGATAACGCATGTAAGGTCTAGGTTAGGTCTGGGATTTGCTCTCATCAGGCTCACAGTTTAGCGTTTTTCACATACTTGTTGAACAGATCCTCGGTTTTTTCTGGTTTAGATCACGAAGTAGTGTGGTACCACACTGAAACAGTCCATTAAACCTGGTTTCGCTCAATATTTTAGAGGATAACGCATGTAAGGTCTAGGTTAGGTCTGGGATTTGCTCTCATCAGGCTCATTCTTTCGCATATTTCTCATACTTCATGGCTAGATCCTGGGCTATTTCTGGATTGGATCACGTAGAAAAGTGGTACCACACTGAAACATTCAATGAAACCTGGTCTGGATAAATATTTTAGAGGATAACGCATCTTAGGTCTGGGTTAGGTCTAAGATTTGCCCTCATCAGACTCACAGTTTAGCGTTTTTCACATACTTGTTGAACAGATCCTCGGTTTTTTCTGGTTTGGATCACGATGTAGTGTGGTACCACATTGAAACAGTCCATTAAACCTGGTTTCGCTCAATATTTTAGAGGGTAACGCATGTTAGGTCTAGGTTAGGTCTGGGATTTGCTCTCATCAGGCTCATTCTTTCGCATATTTCTCAAACTTGATGGCTAGATCCTGGGCTTTTTCTGGATCGCATCACGTAGTAATGTAGTACCACACTGAAACATTCAATGAAACCTGGTTTCCATCAATATTTTAGAGGACAACGCATGTTAGGTCTAGATTAGCCCTGGGAATTACACTCATCAGACTCATACTTTCGCGTTTTTCACATAGTTGTTGAACAGATCCTGGGTTTTTTCTGGTTTGGATCACGTAGTAATGTGGTACCGCACTGAAACAGTCGATTAAACCTGGTTTCGATCAATATTTTAGAGGATAACGCATGTTAGGTCTAGGTTAGGTCTGCGATTTGCTCTCATCAGGCACATTCTTTCGCATATTTCTCAAACTTGATGGCTAGATCCTGGGCTTTTTCTGGATTGCATCACGTTGTAATGTGGTACCACACTGAAACTTTCAATTAAACCAGGTCTTGATAAATATTTTAGAGGCTAACGCATGTTAGGTCTGGGTTAGGTCTAGGATGTGCCCTCATCAGGCTCATACTTTCGCATATTTCTCATACTTCATGGCTAGATCCTGGACTTTTCCTGGATTGCATCACGTAGTAAAGTGGTACCACCCTGAAACATTCAATGAAACCTGGTCTGGATAAATATTTTAGAGGTTAACGCATCTTAGGTCTGGGTTAGGTCTACGATTTGCCCTCATCAGGCTCACAGTTTAGCGTTTTTCACATACTTGTTGAACAGATCCTGGGTTTTTTCTGGTTTGGATCACGTAGTAATGTGGGACCACACTGAAACAGTCGATTAAACCTGGTTTCGATCAATATTTTAGAGGATAACGCAAGTTAGGTCTAGGTTAGGCCTGGGATTTTCACTCATGAGACTCATACTTTCGCATTCTTCACATACTTCTTGAACGGATCCTGGGTTTTTTCTGGTTTGGATCACGTAGTAATGTGGGACCACACTGAAACAGTCAATGAAACCTGGTCTGGATAAATATTTTAGAGGATAACGCATCTTAGGTCTGGGTTAGGTCTAAGATTTGCCCTCATCAGACTCATACTTTCGCACACTTCACTTACTGCTTGAACAGATCCTGGGTTATTTTCTGGTTTGGATCACATAGTAATGTGGTACCACACTGAAACAGTCGATTAAACCTGGTTTCGATCAATATTTTAGAGGATAACGCAAGTTAGGTCTGGGATAGGTCTGGGATTTGACCTCATCAGACTCATACTTTCGCATTCTTCACATACTTGTTGAACGGATCCTGGGTTTTTTCTGGTTTGGATCACGTAATAATGTGGTACCACACTGAAACGGTCGATTAAACCTGGTTTCGATCAATATTTTTGAGGATAACGCAAGTTAGGTCTGGGATAGGTCTGGGATTTGACCTCATCAGACTCATACTTTCGCACACTTCACTTACTGCTTGAACAGATCCTGGGTTATTTTCTGGTTTGGATCACATAGTAATGTGGTACCACACTGAAACAGTCGATTAAACCAGGTTTCGATCAATATTTTAGAGGATAACGCATGTTAGGTCTAGGTTAGGCCTGGGATTTTCACTCATGAGACTCATACTTTCGCATTCTTCACATACTTCTTGAACGGATCCTGGGTTTTTTCTGGTTTGGATCACGTAGTAATGTGGGACCACACTGAAACAGTCAATGAAACCTGGTCTGGATAAATATTTTAGAGGATAACGCATCTTAGGTCTGGGTTAGGTCTAAGATTTGCCCTCATCAGGCTCACAGTTTAGCGTTTTTCACATACTTGTTGAACAGATCCTGGGTTTTTTCTGGTTTGGATCACGAAGTAGTGTGGTACCACACTGAAACAGTCCATTAAACCTGGTTTTGCTCAATATTTTAGAGGATTACGCATGTTAGGTCTAGGTTAGGTCTGGGATTTGCTCTCATCAGGCTCATTCTTTCGCATATTTCTCATACTTGATGGCTATATCCTGGGCTTTTTCTGGATTGCATCACGTAGTAATGTAGTACCACACTGAAGCAGTCAATGAAACCTGGTTTCCGTCAATATTTTAGAGGACAACGGAAGTTAGGTCTAGGTAAGGCCTGAGATTTTCACTGATCAGACTCATACTCTCGCATTCTTCAGATACTTGTTGAACGGATCCTGGGTTTTTTCTAGTTTGGATCACGTAGTAATGTGGTACCACACTGAAACATTCAATTAAACCTGGTCTTGATAAATATTTTAGAGAATAACGCAAGTTAGGTCTGGGATTGGTCTAGGATTTGCCCTCATCAGGCTCTTACTTTCGCGTTTTTCACATACTTGTTGAACAGATCCTGGGTTTTTTCTGGTTTGGATCACGTAGTAGTGAGGTACCACGCTGAAACAGTCCATTAAACCTGGTTTGGATCAATATTTTAGAGGATAACGCATGTAAGGTCTAGGTTAGGCCTGGGATTTTCACTCATCAGACTCATACTTTCGCATTCTTCACATACTTGTTGAACGGATCCTGGGTTATTTCTGGTTTGGATCACGTAGTAATGTGGGACCACACTGAAACAGTCCATTAAACCTGGTTTCGCTCAATATTTTAGAGGATAACGCATGTAAGGTCTAGGTTACGTCTGGGATTTGCTCTCATCAGGCTCACAGTTTAGCGTTTTTCACATACTTGTTGAACAGATCCTGGGTTTTTTCTGGTTTGGATCACGAAGTAGTGTGGTACCACACTGAAACAGTCCATTAAACCTGGTTTCGCTCAATATTTTAGAGGATAACGCATGTAAGGTCTAGGTTAGGTCTGGGATTTGCTCTCATCAGGCTCATTCTATCGCATATTTCTCATACTTCATGGCTAGATCCTGGGCTATTTCTGGATTGGATCACGTAGAAAAGTGGTACCACACTGAAACATTCAATGAAACCTGGTCTGGATAAATATTTTAGAGGACAACGCATCTTAGGTCTGGGTTAGGTCTAAGATTTGCCCTCATCAGGCTCACAGTTTAGCGTTTTTCACATACTTGTTGAACTGATCCTGGGTTTTTTCTGGTTTGGATCACGAAGTAGTGTGGTACCACACTGAAACAGTCCATTAAACCTGGTTTCGCTCAATATTTTAGAGGATAACGCATGTTAGGTCTAGTTCAGGCCTGGGATTTTCACTCATCAGACTCATAGTTTCGCATTCTTCACATACTTGGTGAACGGATCCTGGGTTTTTTCTGGTTTGGATTACGTAGTAGTGTGGTTCCACACTGAAACAGTCCATTAAACCTGGTTTCGATCAATATTTTAGAGAATAATTCATGTTAGGTCTGGGTTAGGTCTAGGATTTGCCCTCATCAGGCTCATACTTTCGCATATTTCTCATACTTCATGGCTAGATCCTGGGCTTTTTCTGGATTGTATCACGTAGTAATGTGGTACCGCGCTGAAACAGTCAGTAAAACCTGGTTTCGATCAATATTTTAGAGAATAATTCATGTTAGGTCTAGGTTAGGTCTGGGATTTGCTCTCATCAGGCTCATTCTTTCGCATATTTCTCATACACGTTGAACAGATCCTGGGTTCTTTCTGGTTTGGATCACGTCGTAATGTGGGACCACACTGAAACAATCAATTAAACCTGATCTTGATAAATATTTTAGCGGATAACGCATGTTAGGTCCGGGTTAGGTCTAGGATTTGCCCTCATCAGGCTCACACTTTCGCATATTTCTCATACTTCTTGAACAGATCCTGGGCTTTCTCTGGTTTGAATCACGAAGTAGTGTGGTACCACACTGAAACAGTCCATTAAACCTGGTTTCGCTCAATATTTTAGAGGATAACGCATGTTAGGTCTAGGTTAGGCCTGGGATTTGCTCTCATCAGGCTCATTCTTTCGCATATTTCTCATACTTGATGGCTAGATCCTGGGCTTTTTCTGGATTGCATCACGTAGTAATGTAGTACCACACTGAAACAGTCAATGAAACCTGGTTTCCATCAATATTTTAGAGGACATAGCATGTTAGGTCTAGGTAAGGCCTGAGATTTTCACTGATCAGACTCATACTTTCGCATTCTTCACATACTTGTTGAACGGATCCTGGGTTTTTTCTGGTTTTGATCACGTAGTAATGTTGTACCACACTGAAACATTCAATTAAACCTGGTCCTGACAAATATTTTAGAGAATAACGCATGTTAGGTCTGGGTTAGGTCTAGGATTTGCCCTCATCAGGCTCATACTTTCGCATATTTCTCATACTTCATGGCTAGATCCTGGGCTATTTCTGGATTGGATCACGTAGTAATGTGGTACCACGCTGAAACAGTCGATTAAACCTGGTTTCGATCAATATTTTAGAGGATAACGAATGTAAGGTCTAGGTTAGGCCTGGGATTTTCACTCATCAGACTCATACTTTCGCATTCTTCACATACTTGTTGAACGGATCCTGGGTTTTTTCTGGTTTTGATCACGTAGTAATGTTGTACCACACTGAAACATTCAATTAAACCTGGTCCTGACAAATATTTTAGAGAATAACGCATGTTAGGTCTGGGTTAGGTCTAGGATTTGCCCTCATCAGGCTCATACTTTCGCATATTTCTCATACTTCATGGCTAGATCCTGGGCTATTTCTGGATTGGATCACGTAGTAATGTGGTACCACGCTGAAACAGTCGATTAAACCTGGTTTCGATCAATATTTTAGAGGATAACGAATGTAAGGTCTAGGTTAGGCCTGGGATTTTCACTCATCAGACTCATACTTTCGCATCCTTCACATACTTGTTGAACGGATCCTGGGTTATTTCTGGTTTGGATCACGTAGTAATGTAGGACCACACTGAAACAGTCCATTAAACCTGGTTTCGCTCAATATTTTAGAGGATAACGCATGTAAGGTCTAGGTTAGGTCTGGGATTTGCTCTCATCAGGCTCACAGTTTAGCGTTTTTCACATACTTGTTGAACAGATCCTGGGTTTTTTCTGGTTTGGATCACGAAGTAGTGTGGTACCACACTGAAACAGTCCATTAAACCTGGTTTCGCTCAATATTTTAGAGGATAACGCATGTAAGGTCTAGGTTAGGTCTGGGATTTGCTCTCATCAGGCTCATTCTTTCGCATATTTCTCATACTTCATGGCTAGATCCTGGGCTATTTCTGGATTGGATCACGTAGAAAAGTGGTACCACACTGAAACATTCAATGAAACCTGGTCTGGATAAATATTTTAGAGGATAACGCATCTTGGGTCTGGGTTAGGTGTAAGATTTGCCCTCATCAGGCTCACAGTTTAGCGTTTTTCACATACTTGTTGAACAGATCCTGGGCTTTTTCTGGATTGCATCACGTAGTAATGTGGTACCACACTGAAACATTCAATTAAACCTGGTCTTGATAAATATTTTAGAGGATAACGCATGTTAGGTTTGGGTTAGGTCTAGGATTTGCCCTCATCAGGCTCATGCTTTCGCATATTTCTCATACTTCATGGCTAGATCCTGGGCTGTTTCTGGATTGTATCAGGTAGTAATGTGGTACCATGCTGAAACAGTCAATTAAACCTGGTTTCGATCAAGATTTTAGAGGATAACGCAAGTTAGGTCTGGGATTCCCTCAGGGGCTGCCAGCCTTTCAGCTGCAGTACGGGCTTAACGAACCCGGGGTACCCGAGTCATACACACACCGTAAGCCTCCTGTTGGTCGTCACAACGACCCATTCACAATTCCCTATTGGTTTTGTGAATGGTAGGTGACGGCAGGAGGAACGGGGGTCTTGGCTTTACCGCCTGGGCCACGAGTATGACGACTCTATAAAATCGCCCTCCAATCCTAAGCTATGGTGCGCGGCGATGGGATGCATGGTTGGGGGAGAAGGCCCAATCCCAAGCGACCACCTCCGGGGAACCTGCCGAACCCCCGGAGTATTAGGCTTACCCGGGTAAGGCGGCTCTGCCCGGGTGGGCCTTTATTTCCGACAATCTCGTGGGATTGTTATGGACACAGAAAATAAAATGGGGATGGGGCGGGTTTTGTCGGTTGGGGAGGACGGAGACGGGGTTGGGGTTAGGGTGGCGGCGCTCGCGCCCCACTCAGCGCCAGGTCCGGCTTCGTGGAGGGTGGAGGAGGACGACGAGACGGCGTCGGTCTCGTCCTTCTCCTCCAGCACGAGCCACAAAGGCTCTAAGAGGAAGAGGACGGGGTAGGCCGTCGTCGAGGTGGGCAGGGCGATGAGCCCGTCGGTGAGGCTGAGTTGCCTCAGGGACGAGGTGACCGAGGAGATATCGGAGAGGATCTCCTCGTCCCTGAGGCGGGTGGAGAAAGTCGCCGCTGCCTGCGCCTTTAAGGGGCAGAAAAGCGGTGGCGCGGAGGCCCTGCAGGCCGCGGCGGAGGAAATGAGGGAGGCGGCGCGGGAGCTCAGAGGGCGGAACGCCCGTCTGCAGCTCCTGTTGGAGGAGGAGCGACAGGGGTGGAGGAGGGCAGACGCGCTGTGGAACAGCGCGGCCCTCCCTCCCATCCTCCCTCCTCCTCCACCGCCGCGTCCCTCGGCGGAGGTAAATAAGCGGAGTGCGGCGGCAGTGGTGCGGGGCACCGCGGGCCCCTCCACCCGCACTTCGCCCGTGAAGAAGTCCCCGTCCTCCTCAGAAGACGATCTTCTGAGGAGGATTGGGGACATGATTGATGGCAAGCTGGCCGCCTTCCGGGAGGAGCTCCTCGCCGGAAGAGCGGTCAGCAGGAAGGCGGTGCCTCCCCGACCTGTTCTGGTACAGTCGGGGAAGGCAAAGAAGGGCGGAGTGAAGGCTCCGCCCAGCGTTGCGGCACCAGGGCCCCGGGTCGCGACCCCCAAGGGGGGTGGTGTACCCGTGGTCGCGGTGGTCGCGTCCTCCACAGCACCCTCCCAAGGGGGGGTGGCGTGGAGTGGGGTGGTGGGGCGGAAGGCGAAGCGGGCGGCGAGGAAGGCCTCGCAACCGCAGCCTCCGCCTCCGCCGCCGGCGGCCAAGGTAAAGGCCGCGAAGGTCGGGAAGGCACGACCAGGTCGTCCCCCAAAAACGGCAGCGGTGACGCTGACCGTTGCGCAGGGGGGCGACCTGACCCTCGCGGAGGCGATGCGGCTCGCCAGGGAGAATATCTCCCTGGAAGAGCTGGGCATCGCCTCCGTGAGGGCGAAGAGGGCCGTGACCGGGGGTCTCGTGCTGGAGATCCCCGGTGCAGAAGGCGGCGCGAAAGCGGATCGTCTCGCCCAGAGGCTCCGGGAGCAGCTGGGCGAGCGATGTGTCCGGGTCGCCCGGCCCACGAAGCGCACGGAGATGCGCGTTTGTGGGCTGGACGACTCGGTCAGCGCACAGGATGTGTCCCGTGCCCTTGCGAGGGCGGGGGACTGTCCTGTGGAGGACCTGCGGATCGGAGAGATCCGCAGGTCGCCCTCCGGCCTCGGGTCGGTGTGGGCCCGGTGCCCCCTCTCCGCCGCCCGTAAGGTGGCGGAATCCGGGAGGGTGTTGGTGGGGTGGGTTTCGGCGCGAGTGGAAATCCTCGTGCCGCGCCCGCTCCAGTGTCACCGCTGCCTCGAATTGGGGCACGTGAGGCAGTGGTGCACCTCGCCGGTGGACCGCAGCGGTCAGTGTTACCGCTGCGGTGCCAAAGAGCACCGTGCGAGCCAGTGCTCGGCGGCCCCCCACTGCCCGCTGTGTGCGGACATGGGGAGGCCAGCCGATCACAGGGTGGGGAGCAAGAAGTGCTCCCCCCCTCCCGGAAGGAGAGGAAGAGGCGGGCTGCACCGGCTCCGGTACCGAGGGCGGTGGCATCGTCCTCCATGGAGGTGGACGGTGCTACGGGGACGGACGGCCAGGAGGAGGCTGGCGCGGCCATTAATTAATGCCGCCCCGCCTCCTCCTCCAGGCCAACCTCAACCACTGCCGCGCGGCACAGGACTTGATGTCCCAAGTCCTCGCGGAGTGGGGGGTTGGCCTGGCGGTCGCCGCCGAGCCGTACCGCGTCCCTGATCACCCTCATTGGGTGGGCGACGCGGACGGCTTGGTGGCGACGGTATGGGGAGGGGGCGACGGGTCCCCACCGTTCTCCTTGTTGGAGCGCGGTCGGGGATTCGTCGCCGTGGACTGGGGGGGAGTCGCTGTGGTGGGGTGCTACATTTCGCCCCGTAGCGGTCACGCTGCGTTCGAGCTGTACTTGGCCGAGGTCGCGGCATGCGTGCAGCGCTACGCGGCCCGGCCGGTGCTGGTCCTGGGGGATTTTAATGCCAAGTCGGTGGCTTGGGGATTCCCCAGGACCTCCGTTCGCGGCGGGATCCTGGGCGATTGGGCGGCGGGGCTCGACCTCCGGGTATTGAACCGGGGGTCGGAGCACACATGCGTGCGGCGATATGGGGGGTCCATCGTGGATGTTGGATTCGCGACCCCCAACGCCGTGCGCATGGTGTCGGGTTGGCAAGTGGTCGCGGGGGCAGAGACACTCTCCGATCACCGGTACATCCGGATGGAGGTCTCTGCCGCCGCGAGTGCATCCCGACACGGCCGCCTGCGTGGCACCCCACCACGCCGCTGGGCGCTTCGGCGCCTGGACAAGGACGCCCTGATGGCAGCTGCCCTCGCTGCAACTTGGCCGCAGGGAGCGGCCGAGTTGCCGAGCATAGAGGAGGAGGTCGCCCGGCTCGGAGCATTGGTCGCGGGTATTTGCGACGCGGCGATGCCTCGGGTCGGGCGGGCTTCTCCTCGCCGGGCGGTGTACTGGTGGTCGGACGCGATCGCGGAGTTGCGAGTCGCGACTGTCCGCGCCCGACGCCAGTACACCCGCGCGCGCCGTCGTCAACGTACAGGCGACGGCGTGGCGCGAGCGAGGGCAGCTGATGACCTGTATGGAGCATACCGCGTGGCGCGGGTTGCTCTGCAGGTCGCCATCAAACGGGCCAAGACCCAGGCATGGAAGGAGCTCCTCCAGACCCTTGATGACGATCCATGGGGGCGCCCATATAAGGTGGTGCTGAATAAGCTCCGCCCGTGGGCGCCCCCCGTCACCGAGGGTCTTGACCCCCGGCTGCTGGAGGACGTGGTCAATACACTCTTCCCAATTGGGGAGAGGGGACCGCGTCCTCCGGCGGCGGCGGCTGTCCCAGTGGAGTGGACGGCCGAGCTGGGGGTCACGCAGGAGGAGCTGGCAGCGGCCATCAGACGGCTCGGGGTTCGTAACACGGCCCCGGGTCCGGATGGTGTGCCCGGCCGGGTTTGGGTCTTGACCCAGGGCGTCCTTGGGGCCGACCTCAGGCGGTTGTTCGACCGCTGCCTGAGGGACGGGCGATTCCCACCCAGTTGGAAGGTGGCGAGGATGGTCCTCCTCCGGAAGGAGGGTCGGCCCGCGGAGTCTCCCTCCGCATACCGGCCCATTTGTCTCCTCGACGAGGTGGGCAAGCTCTTCGAGCGTGTGATTGCTGCCCGCCTCGTCGAGCACCTGTCGCGGGGTGATCCCGGTCTGGCCGACTGCCAGTTCGGTTTCCGGGGGGGCCGATCGACTATCGACGCGATAGGTCGTGTGAGGGCCCTCTCGGAGGCGGCCGTCTCCCGGGGAGGGGTGGCATTGGCAATATCCTTGGATATTGCCAATGCCTTTAACACCCTCCCCTGGGAAGAGATAAGGAGGGGACTCGAATATCATCGAGTCCCCCCTTGTCTCAGGGCGGTCGTCGGGGATTATCTCCGCGGCAGGTGGATCGAGTATCCGGGCCGGGATGGTGATATGCGGAGGGAGGTGTACTGCGGTGTTCCGCAGGGGTCGGTCCTCGGGTCACTCCTGTGGAACATCGCGTACGACTCGGTGTTGCGGGCCGGCCTCCCCGACGGCGTCAGCACGGTGTGTTATGCGGATGACACACTGGTGCTGGCCGTCGGGGCGCACTGGGGGAGGGCCATGCGTCGCGCGGAGGAGGGGTCGCAACGCGTCGTCGACCGGATCAGGGGGATGGGGATGACGGTGGCGGTCCATAAGACCGAGGTGATTGCGTTTCATTCACCTCGGCAGGATCCGCCACCCCCTCTGATCCGGGTGGGTGGGGCTGACATCGAGGTGAAGCCCCAGATCAGGTATCTAGGGCTGATCCTCGATAGCCACTGGCGTTTCGAGAAGCATTTCCGCTGCCTGGTCCCCCGGTTGGAAAGGATGGTTGCGGCTCTGGGCCGGATCCTGCCCAACCTGGGGGGCCCGGCGGGGCGAGTTCGTCGCCTCTATGTGGCAATGGTCCAGTCGGTGGCCCTATACGGGGCCCCCGTCTGGGCGGACGACCTGGCTGCCTCCCGGCGCAGCATGACTATGCTGCGTCGGGTGCAGAGGCGCATGGCGCTCAGGGTCGTCCGCGGGTATCGGACCATGTCGCATGAGGCGGCGACGGTTCTAGCGGGGATGCCGCCCATGGACCTGCTCGCGCGGTCGCACGCGGTGATGTACCGGCACCGCGTCGACCGTCGCGCGGGGGTGGGGGCGGTCCCGGGCGGGCAGGAACCTGCTTGGGGCGATTTGAAGCGCCAGGCCCGGCAGTCCGTGTTGCTCGCGTGGCAGGAGCGGCTGGCTCTGCCAACCGCGGGGCACCGGACTGTCGGGGCTTTTCGGCCACTCCTGAAGGAGTGGCTGGACAGAGGCCATGGCAGCCTCACCTACCGGCTGGCACAGGTATTTTCCGGGCATGGCAGCTTCGGAAGATACCTTTGCCGGATAGGGAAGGAGCCGACGGCGCGTTGCTGCCACTGCGGCGCTGAGCAGGACACGGCGGATCATACCCTGAAGGTATGCCCCGCGTGGGAGGGGGAGAGCCGTGTCCTGGTAGGCGTCGTCGGGCGGGATGTCTCGCTGCCGGGCGTGGTGCGCGCCATGCTCGGCAGCGAGGAGAAGTGGAGGGCCGTGGCCTCCTTCTGCGAGAACGTAATGTTGCAGAAGGAGGCCGCGGGGCCCGAGGTCGTCGCCCGGTCGCGAGGCGTCGCGGGCGGCCGCCTCGGCGTGGCGGATGACCCAGGCTGGGAGGGGGGTCCTGAGGGGACCCTCCTCCCGCCAGGCGCCGCCGGGTCGGACCGGTCCGACGCAAGGGGAGGCACCCTCGGCGGTCTGGTGCGGCCATGAACGCCCGGCCGCCGAGGGGTGGAAACGGGGTCGCGGGCGGTTGCGAGTTGGGGCTCGCAGCCGCCACTAAACGCGGCCCCGGGACGGATAGCGGCGGGATGGAGTGGCCCCGTCCCGCCGCTATGAGGCAGTGTGTCTACTGGGGGGACCGATTGTCCCCCCGGGGGATGGGCGCGAAAGCGCGGGCACGGGGAGTATACCGGTAGAATGCTTCGAGCGATACCCGGTATCCTCCCAAAGCGTGCCGAAGGGTCACCGTGGGGTTTTTAGTGGGTAGGTCCCGCGCCTGTCGTTGTACGGGCGCGGGGAATCCCACACACCCCTCCCACCTCTCCCCAAGGAGGTGGGAGGGAGTCTTTCGAAGATTTTCCCCACGACAAAACAAAAAAAAAAAAAAAAAAAAAAGTTAGGTCTGGGATAGGTCTGGTATTCGCCCTAATCAGGCTCATACTTTCGCGTTTTTCACATACTTGTTGAACTGATCCTGGGTTTTTCCTGGTTTGGATCACGTAGTAATGTGGTACCACACTGAAACAGTCGATTAAACCTGGTTTCGATCAATATTTTAGAGGATAACGCAAGTTAGGTCTGGGATAGGTCTGGGATTTGACCTCGTCAGACTCATACTTTCGCACCCTTCACATACTCGTTGAACAGATCCTGTGTTATTTTCTGGTTTGGATCACATAGTAATATGGTACCACACTGAAACAGTCGATTAAACCAGGTTTCGATCAATATTTTTGAGGATAACGCATGTTAGGTCTAGGTTAGACCTGGGATTTGCCCTCATCAGGCTCCTACTTTCGCATATTGCTCATACTTCATGGCTAGATCCTGGGCTGTTTCTGGATTGTATCACGTAGCAACGTGGTACCACGCTGAAACAGTCAATTAAACCTGATTTCGATCAATATTTTAGAGCATAACGCAAGTTAGGTCTGGGATAGGTCTAGGATTTGCCCTCATCAGGCTCTTACTTTCGCATATTTCTCATACTTCATGGCTAGATCCTGGGCTATTTCTGGATTGGATCACGTAGTAAAGTGGTAGCACACTGAAACATTCAATGAAACCTGGTCTGGATAAATATTTTAGTGGATAACGCATGTTAGGTCAAGGTTAGGTCTAAGATTTGCCCTCATCAGGCTCACAGTTTCGCGTTTTTCACATACTTGTTGAACAGATCCAGGGTTTTTTCTGGTTTGGATCACGTAGTAATGTGGTACCACACTGAAGCATTCAATGAAACCTGGTCTGGATAAATATTTTAGAGGATAACGCATGTTAGGTCAAGGTTAGGTCTGAGATTTGCCCTCATCAGGCTCACAGTTTCGCGTTTTTCACATACTTGTTGAACAGATCCAGGGTTTTTTCTGGTTTGGATCACGTAGTAATGTGGTACCACACTGAAACATTAAATTAAACCTGGTCTTAATAAATATTTTAGAGGATAACGCATGTTAGGTCTGGGATAGGTGTGGGATTTGCCATCATCAGGCTCATACTTTCGCAGTTTTAACATGCATGCTGACCTGATCGAGGGTTTTTTCTGCTTTGGATCACGTAGTAAAGTGGTACCACACTAAAACTGTCAATTAAACCTGGTTTCGATCAATATTTTAGAGGATATCGCAAGTTAGGTCTGGGATAGGTCTGTGATTTGCCCTCATCAGACTCATACTTTCGCACACTTCACATACTCGTTGATCAGATCCTGGGTTTTTTTCTGGTTTGGTTCACGTAGTAATGTGGTACCACACTGAAACATTCATTTAAACCGGGTCTTGATAAATATTTTAGAGGATAACGCATGTTAGGTCTGGGTTAGGTCTAGGATTTGCCCTCATCAGGCTCATTCTTTCGCATATTTCTTATACTTGATGGCTAGATCCTAGGCTTTTTCTGGATTGCATCACGTAGTAATGTGGTTCCGCACTGAAACATTCAATTAAACCTGGTCTTGATAAATATTTTAGAGGATAACGCATGTTAGGTCTGGGATAGGTGTGGGATTTGCCATCATCTGGCTCATACTTTCGCAGTTTTAACATGCATGCTGACCTGATCGAGGGTTTTTTCTGCTTTGGATCACGTAGTAAAGTGGTACCACACTAAAATTGTCAATTAAACCTGGTTTCGATCAATATTTTAGAGGATATCGCAAGTTAGGTCTGGGATAGGTCTGTGATTTGCCCTCATCAGACTCATACTTTCGCACACTTCACATACTCGTTGATCAGATCCTGGGTTTTTTTCTGGTTTGGTTCACGTAGTAATGTGGTACCACACTGAAACATTCAATTAAACCTGGTCTTGATAAATATTTTAGAGGATAACGCATGTTAGGTCTGGGTTAGGTCTAGGATTTGCCCTCATCAGGCTCATACTTTCGCATTGTTCAAAGATCGAGTTAATTCGATTTATTTAAACCCGTAATTAGCCGTTAATCCGCTTTGTTTTCAATATACGCGACCGACCAGAACATTTTAGGTCGACGCGTCCGCGACTCGAAACAGAAGGCAGCAGAAAAACTCTCGCTCCTTGAGTTTTTCTGTAAGTCACGCGAGCAGTACAGTAACGTTCGATTTCGAACTTTTCGGTTAAACGCTCGACCATAGAGAAGGTGCGATAATTACATGTTAGATAAAGACGGACGAGAGCCACGGCGACAGCGCCGCGCGTCGGAGGATTCCCCCTCTCTTACGCGTACTTTTCGGCAGCTCGTGCTCGTCCGTCACTTGCAAACGAGAGCCTGCCAAGCGCGGATCGATAAACGATCACGCTTTACCTAATTTAAAATATTCCGAATTGCTTCGAGTTATTCGAGTATTCGTTGAAATTCAACAGGCCCTCACAATATTCGAATTGCTTCGAGTTATTCGAGCATTCGAAAAAATTACGAAACAAAAGGTATAAAGAAAATTCTCGGGTTCTAGCGGTTGATTCCCACGCGACGTTGAAAGTTCGAGTTATTCGAACTTTCACAAAGCGGGCAACCGACGTATAGCCGCAGCTTTACGGGATTAGCTTGCGTAAGCAAACTGCCCCCAGTAAACTGCGTGTAATTCCGGTTGTCGAATCAAACCAGTTAATCGATTCGGTCGTGAGTACGACCCGATTAAAGACTGCGGGAAACTCTTTGGTATCATCGAGTTCCCGAATTTTCCGCGTATCGCTGCAAACAGCGGTCGTGCGAGAGGTATCGAGATTAAGACTCGATCCTCCCTTGATTCAATCGAACGGTCTTACAACCACCTAAAGGGGCCTTATTGGCGTAAATACCTTGGGTGGACTTGCCGCCTTCCAGTCGGAGCGTGGGACGAGTTATTCTAAGCCCAGCTTCCGGCGAATGCCAGAGCGTTGTTCTCTGATCGCCAGTCTTGTACGGTCACTGCGCGTAGAACGCGACTCACAAGGCGTCGTGGTGCCAGTCACAATAGTAAGACGTCCTATACGCCATTGAAAGACTGCACCGCATCGTGTTCCGTACACACGCATACGAAGACGGTAAGGGGCCGAGGACCGGGTGACGGTTGGAGCCTTACAACCTCCCTCTAGGCAGCCTCTCCTGCGACAATCAAGTGTTGCAGTCGAACAGAAAACCGAGAGGAAATTCCCTAATTGGAAGAAAGCGAGCGATTCCCGGTTTAAAGGGAACGCTCACACACGTACAGTCCACTAGCTTAGCTGCGTATCGCGGCGGCAGAGATTCCCGCTCCTAGGTGCGACAAGCACCGACCAGGAGCGTACCAAAGAGAGAAAGACAAGCGACGTGACTCACGTCGACAGGTATTTAACGCCTAGTCGTATCTCTTTCTGTTTCAGGGTAACAACACGGGCCGCAACACAGATCGTCTGGCAGACGGCCGATTGTCAAAAAACCTATACCGACCAAATAAACGGCTTGGTCGCATAAGGCGATCCGGTGAAAACAAAATTATAATTGTCTCGCTTATTCTCCGTCTGTTCCTTCCCTCGAGATCCGGACCCCCGTTAGGCGAGGTATTTTCAAACCTCCTGCCCCTAACATAAGGTCCTTCGAGCCGGATCGAAACGAGGTTGATTGGAACGGGAAAAGAGTGAACACTCTTGTGCGTGAAGGTTTACCACGACAGAGTTTAAATCGAGTTGATTGCCCCTCGATATTTTCAAACCTCCTCCCCCTAACACGCATATTTCTCATACTTCATGGCTAGATCCTGGGCTATTTTTGGATTGTATCACGTAGTAATGTGGTACCACGCTGAAACATACAAATAAACCTGGTCTTGATAAATATTTTAGAGGATAACGCAAGTTAGGTCTGGGATAGGTATGGGATTTGCCCTCATCAGACTCATACTTACGCACACTTCACATACTCGTTGAACAGATCCTGGGTTATTTTCTGGTTTGGATCACATAGTAATGTGGTACCAAACTGAAACAGTCGATTAAACCAGGTTTCGATCAATATTTTTGAGGATAACGCATGTTAGGTCTAGGTTAGGCCTGGGATTTTCACTCATCAAACTCATACTTTCGCATTCTTCACATACTTGTTGAACGGATCCTGGGTTTTTTCTGGTTTGCATCACGTAGTAATGTGGGACCACACTGAAACAGTCAATTAAACATGGTTTCGATCAATATTTTAGAGGATAACGCAAGTTAGGTCTGGGATAGGTCTGGGATTTGCCCTCATCAGGCTCATATTTTCACGTTTTTCACATACTTGTTGAACAGATCCTGGGTTTTTTCTGGTTTGGATCACGTAGTAGTGTGGTACCACACAGAAGCAGTCCATTAAACCTGGTTGCGATCAATATTTTAGAGGATAACGCATGTTAGGTCTGGGTTAGGTCTAGGATTTGCCCTCATCAGGCTCATTCTTTCGCATATTTCTTATACTTGATGGCTAGATCCTAGCCTTTTTCTGGATTGCATCACGTAGTAATGTGGTACCACACTGAAACATTCAATTAAACCTGGTCTTGATAAATATTTTAGAGGATAACGCATGTTAGGTCTGGGTTAGGTCTAGGATTTGCCCTCATCAGGCTCATTCTTTCGCATATTTCTTATACTTGATGGCTAGATCCTAGGCTTTTTCTGCATTGCATCACGTAGTAATGTGGTACCACACTGAAACATTCAATTAAACCTGGTCTTGATAAATATTTTAGAGGATAACGCATGTTAGGTCTGGGATAGGTCTGGGATTTGCCATCATCAGGCTCATACTTTCGCAGTTTTAACATGCATGCTGACCTGATCGAGGGTTTTTTCTGGTTTGGATCACGTAGTAAAGTGGTACCACACTAAAACTGTCAATTAAACCTGGTTTCGATGAATATTTTAGAGGATATCGCAAGTTAGGTCTGGGATAGGTCTGTGATTTGCCCTCATCAGACTCACACTTTCGCACACTTCACATACTCGTTGATCAGATCCTGGGTTATTTTCTGGTTTGGATCACATAGTAATGTGGTACCAAACTGAAACAGTCGATTAAACCAGGTTTCGATCAATACTTTTGAGGATAACGCATGTTTGGTCTAGGTTAGGCCTGGGATTTTCACTCATCAGACTCATACTTTCGCATTCTTCACATACTTGTTGAACGGATCCAGGGTTTTTTCTGGTTTGGATCACGTAGTAATGTGGGACCACACTGAAACAGTCAATTAAACCTGGTTTCGACCAATATTTTAGAGAATAATTCATGTTAGGTCTAGGTTAGGTCTGGGATTTGCTCTCATCAGGCTCATTCTTTCGCATATTTCTCATACTTGATGGCTAGATCCTGGGCTTTTTCTGGATTGCATCACGTAGTAATGAAGTACAACACGGAAACAGTCAATTAAACCTGGTTTCGCTCAATATTTTAGAGGATAACGCATGTTAGGTCTAGGTCAGGCCTGGTTTTTTCACTCATCAGACTCATACTTTCGCATTCTTCACATACTTGTTGAACGGATCCTGGGTTTTTTCTGGTTTGGATCACGTAGTAGTATGGGTCCACACTGATACAATCAACTAAACCTGGTCTTCAGAAATATTTTAGAGGATAACGCATGTTAGGTCTGGGATAGGTCTGGGATTTGCCCTCATCAGACTCATACTTTCGCACACTTCACATACTCGTTGAACAGATCCTGGGTTATTGTCTGGTTTGGATCACATAGTAATGTGGTACCACACTGAAGCAGTCGATTAAACCAGGTTTCGATCAATATTTTTGAGGATAACGCATGTTAGGTCTAGGTTAGGCATGGGATTTTCACTCATCAGACTCATACTTTCGCATTCTTCACATACTTGTTGAACGGATCCTGGGCCATTTCTGGATTGGATCACGTAGTAAGGTGGTACCACACTGAAACATTCAATGAAACCTGGTCTGGATAAATATTTTAGAGGATAACGCATCTTAGGTCTGGGTTAGGTCTAAGATTTGCCCTCATCAGGATCACAGTTTCGCGTTTTTCACATACTTGTTGAACAGATCCTGGGTTTTTTCTGGTTTGGATCACGAAGTAGTGTGGTACCACACTGAAATAGTCCATTAAACCTGGTTTCGCTCAATATTTCAGAGGATAACGCATGTTAGGTCTAGGTTAGGTCTGGGATTTGCTCTCATCAGGCTCATTCTTTCGCATATTTCTCATACTTGATGGCTAGATCCTGGGCTTTTTCTGGATTGCATCACGTAGTAATGTAGTACCACACTGAACCAGTCAATGAAACCTGGTTTCCATCAATATTTTAGAGGACAACGCAAGTTAGGTCTTGGTAAGGCCAGAGATTTTCACTGATCAGACTCATACATTCGCATTCTTCACATACTTGTTGAACGGATCCTGGGTTTTTTCTGGTTTGGATCACGTAGTAATGTGGTACCACACTGAAACATTCTATTAAACCTGGTCTTGATAAATATTTTAGAGGATAACGCATGTTAGGTCTGGGTTACGTCTAGGATTTGCCCTCATCAGGCTCATACTTTCGCATATTTCTCATACTTCATGGCTAGATCCTGGGCTGTTTCTGCATTGTATCACGTAGTAATGTGGTACCACGCTGAAACAGTCAATTAAACCTGGTTTCGATCAATATTTTAGAGGATAACGCAAGTTAGGTCTGGGATAGGTCTAGGATTTGCCCTCATCAGGCTCTTACTATCGCATATTTCTCATACTTCATGGCTAGATCCTGGGCTATTTCTGGATTGGGTCACGTAGTAAAGTGGTACCACACTGAAACATTCAATGAAACCTGTTTTGGATAAATATTTTAGAGGATAACGCATCTTAGGTCTGGGTTAGGTCTAAGATTTGCCCTCATCAGGCTCGCAGTTTCGCGTTTTTCACCTACTTGTTAAACAGATCCTGGGTTTTTTCTGGTTTGGATCACGTAGTAATGTGGTACCACACTAAAACAGTCAATTAAACCTGGTTTCGATCAATATTTTAGAGGATAACGCAAGCTAGGTCTGGGATAGGTCTGGGATTTGCCCTCATCAGGCTCATACTTTCGCGTTTTTCACATACTAGTTGAACAGATCCTGGGTTTTTTCTGGTTTGGATCCCGTAGCAGTGTGGTACCACACTGAAACAGTCCATTAAACCTGGTTTCGCTCAATATTTTAGAGGATAACGCATGTTAGGTCTAGGTCAGGCCTGGTTTTTTCACTCATCAGACTCATACTTTCGCATTCTTCACATACTTGTTGAACGGATCCTGGGTTTTTTCTGGTTTGGGTCACGTACTAATGTGGGACCACACTGAAACAGTCAATTAAACCTGGTTTCGACCAATATTTTAGAGAATAATTCATGTTAGGTCTAGGTTAGGTCTGGGATTTGCTCTCATCAGGCTCATACTTTCGCACACTTCACATACTTGTTGAACGGATCCTGGGTTTTTTCTGGTTTGGATCACGTAGTAGTGTGGTACCACACTGAAACAGTCCATTAAACCTGGTTTCGCTCAATATTTTAGAGGATAACGCATGTTAGGTCTAGGTCAGGCCTGGGATTTTCACTCATCAGACTCATACTTTCGCATTCTTCACATACTTGTTGAACGGATCCTGGGTTTTTTCTGGTTTGGATCACGTAGTAATGTGGGTCCACACTGAAACAATCAATTAAACCTGGTCTTGATAAATATTTTAGAGGATAACGCATGTTAGGTCTGGGATAGGTCTGGGATTTGCCCTCATCAGGCATATTTCATCATACTTTCGCACACTTCACATACTCGTTGAACAGATCCTGCGTTATTTTCTGGTTTGGATCACATAGTTATGTGGTACCACACTGAAACATTCCATTAAACCTGGTTTGGATCAATATTTTAGAGGATAACGCATGTTAGGTCTAGGTTAGGTCTGGGATTTGCCCTCATCTGACTCATACTTTCGCACACTTCACATACTCGTTGAAGAGATCCTGGGTTATTTTCTGGTTTGGATCACATAGTAATGTGGTACCACAATGAAACTGTCGATTAAACCAGGTTTCGATCAATATTTTTGAGGATAACGCATGTTAGGTCTAGGTAAGGCCTGGGATTTTCACTCATCAGACTCATACTTTCGCATTCTTCACATACTTGTTGAACGGATCCTGGGTTTTTTCTGGTTTGCATCACGTAGTAATGTGGGACCACACTGAAACAATCAATTAAACCTGGTCTTGATAAATATTTTAGAGGATAACACATGTTAGGTCTGGGTTAGGTCTAGGATTTGCCCTCATCAGGCTCATACTTTCGCATATTTCTCATACTTCATGGCTAGATCCTTGGCTATTTCTGGATTGGATCACGTAGTTAAGTGGTACCACACTGAAACAGTCGATTAAACCAGGTTTCGATCAATATTTTTGAGGATAACGCATGTTAGGTCTAGGTTAGGCCTGGGATTTTCACTCATCAGACTCATACTTTCGCATTCTTCACATACTTGTTGAACGGATCCTGGGTTTTTTCTGGTTTGGATCTCGTAGTAATGTGGGACCACACTTGAAACAGTCAATTAAACCTGGTTTCGACCAATATTTTAGAGAATAATTCATGTTAGGTCTAGGTTAGGTCTGGGATTTGCTCTCATCAGGCTCATTCTTTCGCATATTTCTCATACTTGATGGCTAGATCCTGGGCTTTTTCTGGATTGCATCACGTAGTAATGAAGTACAACACTGAAACAGTCTATTAAACCTGGTTTCGCTCAATATTTTAGAGGATAACGCGTGTTAGGTCTAGGTCAGGCCTGGTTTTTTCACTCATCAGACTCATACTTTCGCATTCTTCACATACTTGTTGAACGGATCCTGGGTTTTTTCTGGTTTGGATCACGTAGTAATATGGGTCCACACTGATACAATCAACTAAACCTGGTCTTGATAAATATTTTTGAGGATAACGCATGTTAGGTCTGGGATAGGTCTGGGATTTGCCCTCATCAGACTCATAGTTTCGCACACTTCACATACTCGTTGAACAGATCCTGGGTTATTGTCTGGTTTGGATCACATAGTAATGTGGTACCACACTGAAACAGTCGATTAAGCCAGGTATCGATCAATATTTTTGAGGATAACGCATGTTAGGTCTAGGTTAGGCATGGGATTTTCACTCATCAGACTCATACTTTCGCATTCTTCACATACTTGTTGAACGGATCCTGGGCTATTTCTGGATTGGATCACGTAGTAAGGTGGTACCACACTGTAACATTCAATGAAACCTGGTCTGGATAAATATTTTAGAGGATAACGCATCTTAGGTCCGGGTTAGGTCTAAGATTTGCCCTCATCAGGCTCACAGTTTCGCGTTTTTCACATACTTGTTGAACAGATCCTGGGTTTTTTCTGGTTTGGATCACGAGGTAGTGTGGTACCACACTGAAATAATCCATTAAACCTGGTTTCGCTCAATATTTCGGAGGATAACGCATGTTAGGTCTAGGTTAGGTCTGGGATTTGCTCTCATCAGGCTCATTCTTTCGGATATTTCTCATACTTGATGGCTAGATCCTGGGTTTTTTCTGGTTTGGATCACGTAGTAGTGTGGTACCACACTGAAACAGTCCATTAAACCTGGTTTCGCTCAATATTTTAGAGGATAACGCATGTTAGGTCTAGGTCAGGCCTGGGATTTTCACTCATCAGACTCATACTTTCGCATTCTTCACATACTTGTTGAACGGATCCTGGGTTTTTTCTGGTTTGGATCACGTAGTAATGTGGGTCCACACTGAAACAATCAATTAAACCTGGTCTTGATAAATATTTTAGAGGATAACGCATGTTAGGTCTGGGATAGGTCTGGGATTTGCCCTTATCAGGCATATTTCATCATACTTTCGCACACTTCACATACTCGTTGAACAGATCCTGCGTTATTTTCTGGTTTGGATCACATAGTTATGTGGTACCACACTGAAACAGTCGATTAAACCAGGTATCGATCAATATTTTTGAGGATAACGCATGTTATGTCTAGGTTAGGCCTGGGATTTGCCCTCATCAGACTCATGCTTTCGCATTTTTCACATACTTGTTGAACAGATCCTGGGTTATTTTCTGGTTTGGATCACATAGTAATGTGGTACCACACTGAAACTGTCGATTAAACCAGGTTTCGATCGATATTTTTGAGGATAACGCATGTTAGGTCTAGGTTAGGCCTGGGATTTTCACTCATCAGACTCATACTTTCGCATTCTTCACATACTTGTTGAACGGATCCTGGGTTTTTTCTGGTTTGCATCACGTAGTAATGTGGGACCACACTGAAACAATCAATTAAACCTGGTCTTGATAAATATTTTAGAGGATAACACATGTTAGGTCTGGGTTAGGTCTAGGATTTGCCCTCATCAGGCTCATACTTTCGCATATTTCTCATACTTCATGGCTAGATCCTTGGCTATTTCTGGATTGGATCACGTAGTTAAGTGGCACCACACTGAAACAGTCGATTAAACCAGGTTTCGATCAATATTTTTGAGGATAACGCATGTTAGGTCTAGGTTAGGCCTGGGATTTTCACTCATCAGACTCATACTTTCGCATTCTTCACATACTTGTTGAACGGATCCTGGGTTTTTTCTGGTTTGGGTCACGTAGTAATGTGGGTCCACACTGAAACAATCAATTAAACCTGGTCTTGATAAATATTTTAGAGGATAACGCATGTTAGGTCTGGGATAGGTCTGGGATTTGCCCTCATCAGGCATATTTCATCATACTTTCGCACACTTCACATACTCGTTGAACAGATCCTGCGTTATTTTCTGGTTTGGATCACATAGTTATGTGGTACCACACTGAAACATTCCATTAAACCTGGTTTGGATCAATATTTTAGAGGATAACACATGTTAGGTCTAGGTTAGGTCTGGGATTTGCCCTCATCTGACTCATACTTTCGCACACTTCACATACTCTTTGAACAGATCCTGGGTTATTTTCTGGTTTGGATCACATAGTAATGTGGTACCACACTGAAACAGTCAATGAAACCTGGTTTCCATCAATATTTTAGAGGATAACGCATGTTAGGTCTAGGTCAGGCAAGAGATTTTCACTGATCAGACTCATACATTCGCATTCTTCACATACTTGTTGAACGGATCCTGGGTTTTTTCTGGTTTGGATCACGTAGTAATGTGGTACCACACTGAAACATTCTATTAAACCTGGTTTCGCTCAATATTTTAGAGGATAACGCATGTTAGGTCTAGGTCAGGCCTGGTTTTTTCACTCATCAGACTCATACTTTCGCATTCTTCACATACTTGTTGAACGGATCCTGGTTTTTTTCTGGTTTGGGTCACGTACTAATGTGGGACCACACTGAAACAGTCAATTAAACCTAGTTTCGACCAATATTTTAGAGAATAATTCATGTTAGGTCTAGGTTAGGTCTGGGATTTGCTCTCATCAGGCTCATACTTTCGCATTCTTCACATACTTGTTGAACGGATCCTGGGTTTTTTCTGGTTTGGATCACGTAGTAATGTGGGTCCACACTGAAACAATCAATTAAACCTGGTCTTGATAAATATTTTAGAGGATAACGCATGTTAGGTCTGGGATAGGTCTGGGATTTGCCCTCATCAGGCATATTTCATCATACTTTCGCACACTTCACATACTCGTTGAACAGATCCTGCGTTATTTTCTGGTTTGGATCACATAGTTATGTGGTACCACACTGAAACATTCCATTAAACCTGGTTTGGATCAATATTTTAGAGGATAACACATGTTAGGTCTAGGTTAGGTCTGGGATTTGCCCTCATCTGACTCATACTTTCGCACACTTCACATACTCTTTGAACAGATCCTGGGTTATTTTCTGGTTTGGATCACATAGTAATGTGGTACCACACTGAAACAGTCGATTAAACCAGGTTTCGATCAATATTTTAGAGGAAAACGCATGTTAGGTCTGGGTTAGGTCTAGGATTTGCCCTGGTCAGGCTCATAATTTCGCATATTTCTCATACTTCATGGCTAGATCCTGGGCTATTTCTGGATTGGATCACGTAGTAATGTGGTACCACACTGAAACAGTCAATTAAACCTGGCTTCCATCAATACTTTAGAGGACAACGCAAGTTAGGTCTGGGATAGGTCTGGGATTTGCCCTCATCAGGCTCATACTTTCGCGTTTTTCACATACTTGTTGAACAGATCCTGGGTATTTTCTGGTTTGGATCCCGTAGTAGTGTTGTACCATACTGGAACAGTCCATTAAACCTGGTTTCGCTCAATATTTTAGAGGATAACGCATGTTAGGTCTAGGGCAGGCCTGGGATTTTCACTCATCGCACTCATACTTTCGCATTCTTCACATACTTGTTGAACGGATCCTGGGTTTTTTCTGGTTTGGATCACGTAGTAATGTGGTACCACACTAAAACTGTCAATTAAACCTGGTCTTGATAAATATATTAGGGGATAACGCCTGTTAGGTCTGGGATAGGTCTGGGATTTGCCCTCATGAGACTCATACTTTCGCACACTTCACATACTCGTTGAACAGATCCTGGGTTATTTTCTGGATTGGATCACGTAGTTAAGTGGTACCACACTGAAACAGTCGATTAAACCAGGTTGCGATCAATATTTTTGAGGATAACGCATGTTAGGTCTAGGTTAGGCCTGGGATTTTCACTCATCAGACTCATACTTTCGCATTCTTCACATACTTGTTGAACGGATCCTGGGTTTTTTCTGGTTTGGATCACGTAGTAATGTGGGACCACACTGAAACAGTCGATTAAACCAGGTTTCGATCAATATTTTTGAGGATAACGCATGTTAGGTCTAGGTTACGCATGAGATTTTCACTCATCAGACTCATACTTTCGCATTCTTCACATACTTGTTGAACGGATCCTGGGCTATTTCTGGATTGGATCACGTAGTAAGGTGGTACCACACTGAAACATTCAATGAAACCTGGTCTGGATAAATATTTTAGAGGATAACGCATCTTAGGTCTGGGTTAGGTCTAAGATTTGCCCTCATCAGGCTCACAGTTTCGCGTTTTTCACATACTTGTTGAACAGATCCTGGGTTTTTTCTGGTTTGGATCACGAAGTAGTGTGGTACCACACTGAAATAGTCCATTAAACCTGGTTTCGCTCAATATTTTAGAGGATAACGCATGTTAGGTCTAGGTTAGGTCTGGGATTTGCTCTCATCAGGCTCATTCTTTCGCATATTTCTCATACTTGATGGCTAGATCCTGGGCTTCTTCTGGATTGCATCACGTAGTAATGTAGTACCACACTGAAACAGTCAATGAAACCTGGTTTCCATCAATATTTTAGAGGACAACGCAAGTTAGGTCTTGGTAAGGCCAGAGATTTTCACTGATCAGACCCATACATTCGCATTCTTCACATACTTGTTGAACGGATCCTGGGTTTTTTCAGGATTGGATCACGTAGTAATGTGGTACCACGCTGATACAGTCAGTTAAACCTGGTTTCGATCAATATTTTAGAGGATAACGCAAGTTAGGTCTGGGATAGGTCTAGGATTTGCCCTCATCAGGCTCTTACTATCGCATATTTCTCATACTTCATGGCTAGATCCTGGGCTATTTCTGGATTGGATCACGTAGTAAAGTGGTACCACACTGAAACATTCAATGAAACCTGTTTTGGATAAATATTTTAGAGGATAACGCATCTTAGGTCTGGGTTAGGTCTAAGATTTGCCCTCATCAGGCTCGCAGTTTCGCATTTTTCACCTACTTGTTAAACAGATCCTGCGTTATTTTCTGGTTTGGATCACATAGTTATGTGGTACCACACTGAAACATTCAATTAAACCTGGTCTTGTTAAATATTTTAGAGGATAACGCATGTTAGGTCTGGGTTAGGTCTAGGATTAGCCCTCATCAGACTCACACTTTCGCACACTTCACATACTCGTTGACAAGATCCTGGGTTCTTTTCTGGATTGCATCACGTAGTAATGAAGTACAACACTGAAACAGTCAATTAAACCTGGTTTCCATCAATATTTTAGAGGACAACACAAGTTAGGTCTGGGATAGGTCTGGGATTTGCCCTCATCAGGCTCATACTTTCGCGTTTTTCCCATACTTGTTGAACAGATCCTGGGTTTTTTCTGGTTTGGATCCCGTAGTAGTGTGGTACCACACTGAAACAGTCGATTAAACCAGGTTTCGATCAATATTTTAGAGGATAACGCATGTTAGGTCTAGGTTAGGCCTGGGATTTTCACTCATCAGACTCATACTTTCGCATTCTTCTTATACTTGTTGAACTGATCCTGGGTTTTTTCTGGTTTGGATCACGTAGTAATGTGGTACCACACTGAAACAGTCGATTAAACCTGGTTTCGATCAATATTTTAGAGGATAACACAAGTTAAGTCTGGGATTGGTCTGGGATTTGACCTCATCAGACTCATACTTTCGCACACTTCACATACTCGTTGAACAGATCCTGGGTTATTTGCTGATTTGGATCACATAGTAATGTGGTACCACACTGAAACAGTCGATTAAACCAGGTTTCGACCAATATTTTAGAGAATAATTCATGTTAGGTCTAGGTTAGGTCTGGGATTTGCCCTCATCAGACTCATACTTTCGCACACTTCACATACTCGTTGAACAGATCCTGGGTTATTTGCTGATTTGGATCACATAGTAATGTGGTACCACACTGAAACAGTCGATTAAACCTGGTTTGGATCAATATTTTAGAGGATAACGCATGTTAGGTCTAGGTTAGCCCCGGGATTTCCACTCATCAGACTCATACTTTCGCATTCTTCTCATACTTGCTGAACTGATCCTGGGTTTTTTCTGGTTTGGATCACATGGTAATGTGGTACCACACTGAAACAGTCGATTAAACCAGGTTTCGATCAATATTTTTGAGGACAACGCAAGTTAGGTCTAGGTAAGGCCTGAGATTTTCACTCATCAGGGTCATACTTTCGCATTCCTCACATACTTGTTGAACGGATCCTGGGTTTTTTCTGGTTTGGATCACATAGTAATGTGGTACCACACTGAAACAGTCGATTAAACCAGGTTTCGATCAATATTTTTGAGGATAACGCATGTTAGGTCTAGGTTAGGCCTGGGATTTTCACTCATCAGACTCATACTTTCGCATTCTTCACATACTTGTAGAACGGATCCTGGGCTGTTTCTGGATTGTATGACGTAGTAATGTGGTACCACACTCAAACAGTCAATTAAAGCTGGTTTCGATCAATATTTTAGAGGATAACGCAGGTTAGGTCTAGGTTAGGCCTGGGATTTGCCCTCATCAGGGTCATACTTTCGCAGTTTTAACATACATGTTGACCTGATCGAGGGTTTTTTCTGCTTTGGATCACGTAGTAAAGTGGTACCACACTGAAACATTCAATTAAACCTGGTCTTGATAAATATTTTAGAGGATAACGCATGTTAGGTCTAGGTTAGGTCTGGGATTTGCTCTCATCAGGCTCATTCTTTCGCATATTTCTCATACTTGATGGCTATATCCTGGGCTTTTTCTGGACTGCATCACGTAGTAATGAAGTACAACATTGAAACGGTCAATTAAACCTAGTTTCCATCAATATCTTGGAGGACAACGCAAGTTAGGTCTGGCATAGGTCTGGGATTCGCCCTCATCAGGCTCATACTTTCGCGTTTTTTACATATTTGTTGAACAGATCCTGGGTTTTTTCTGGTTTGTATCACGTAGTAATGAAGTACAACACTGAAACAGTCAATTAAACCTGGTTTCCATCAATATCTTCGAGGACAACGCAAGTTAGGTCTGGCATAGGTCTGGGATTCGCCCTCATCAGGCTCATACTTTCGCGTTTTTCACATACTTGTTGAACAGATCCTGGGTTTTTTCTGGTTTGTATCACGTAGTAGTGTGGTACCACACTGAAACAGTCCATTAAACCTGGTTTGGATCAATATTTTAGAGGATAACGCATGTTAGGTCTAGGTTAGCCCCGGGATTTCCACTCATCAGACTCATACTTTCGCATTCTTCTCATACTTGCTGAACTGATCCTGGGTTTTTTCTGGTTTGGATCACGTAGTAATGTGGTACCACACTGAAACAGTCGATTAAACCTGGTTTCGATCAATATTTTAGAGGATAACGCAAGTTAAGTCTGGGATTGGTCTGGGATTTGACCTCATCAGACTCATACTTTCGCACACTTCACATACTCGTTGAACAGATCCTGGGTTATTTTCTGGTTTGGATCACATGGTAATGTGGTACCACACTGAAACAGTCGATTAAACCAGGTTTCCATCAATATTTTAGAGGACAACGCAAGTTAGGTCTAGGTAAGGCCTGAGATTTTCACTCATCAGACTCATACATCCGCATTCCTCACATACTTGTTGAACGGATCCTGGGTTTTTTCTGGTTTGTATCACGTAGTAATGTGGTACCACACTGAAACAGTCCATTAAACCTGGTTTGGATCAATATTTTAGAGGATAACGCATGTTAGGTCTAGGTTAGCCCTGGGATTTTCACTCATCAGACTCATACTTTCGCATTCTTCTTATACTTGTTGAACTGATCCTGGGTTTTTTTTGGTTTGGATCACGTAGTAATGTGGTACCACACTGAAACAGTCGATTAAACCTGGTCTTGATAAATATTTTAGAGGATAACGCAGGTTAGGTCTAGGTTAGGCCTGGGATTTGCCCTCATCAGGGTCATACTTTCGCAGTTTTAACACACATGTTGACCTGATCGAGGGTTTTTTCTGCTTTGGATCACGTAGTAAAGTGGTACCACACTGAAACATTCAATTAAACCTGGTCTTGATAAATATTTTAGAGGATAACGCATGTTAGGTCTAGGTTAGGTCTGGGATTTGCTCTCATCAGGCTCATTCTTTCGCATATTTCTCATACTTGATGGCTATATCCTGGGCTTTTTCTGGACTGCATCACGTAGTAATGAAGTACAACATTGAAACAGTCAATTAAACCTGGTTTCCATCAATATCTTGGAGGACAACGCAAGTTAGGTCTGGCATAGGTCTGGGATTCGCCCTCATCAGGCTCATACTTTCGCGTTTTTCACATATTTGTTGAACATATCCTGGGTTTTTTCTGGTTTGTATCACGTAGTAATGAAGTACAACACTGAAACAGTCAATTAAACCTGGTTTCCATCAATATCTTAGAGGCCAACGCAAGTTAGGTCTGGCATAGGTCTGGGATTCGCCCTCATCAGGCTCATACTTTCGCGTTTTTCACATACTTGTTGAACAGATCCTGGGTTTTTTCTGGTTTGTATCACGTAGTAGTGTGGTACCACACTGAAACAGTCCATTAAACCTGGTTTGGATCAATATTTTAGAGGATAACGCATGTTAGGTCTAGGTTAGCCCCGGGATTTCCACTCATCAGACTCAAACTTTCGCATTCTTCTCATACTTGCTGAACTGATCCTGGGTTTTTTCTGGTTTGGATCACGTAGTAATGTGGTACCACACTGAAACAGTCGATTAAACCTGGTTTCGATCAATATTTTAGAGGATAACGCAAGTTAAGTCTGGGATTGGTCTGGGATTTGACCTCATCAGACTCATACTTTCGCACACTTCACATACTCGTTGAACAGATCCTGGGTTATTTTCTGGTTTGGATCACATGGTAATGTGGTACCACACTGAAACAGTCGATTAAACCAGGTTTCCATCAATATTTTAGAGGACAACGCAAGTTAGGTCTAGGTAAGGCCTGAGATTTTCACTCATCAGACTCATACATCCGCATTCCTCACATACTTGTTGAACGGATCCTGGGTTTTTTCTGGTTTGTATCACGTAGTAATGTGGTACCACACTGAAACAGTCCATTAAACCTGGTTTGGATCAATATTTTAGAGGATAACGCATGTTAGGTCTAGGTTAGCCCTGGGATTTTCACTCATCAGACTCATACTTTCGCATTCTTCTTATACTTGTTGAACTGATCCTGGGTTTTTTTTGGTTTGGATCACGTAGTAATGTGGTACCACACTGAAACAGTCAATTAAACCTGGTTTCGATCAATATTTTAGAGGATAACGCAAGTTAAGCCTGGGATTGGTCTGGGATTTGCCCTCATCAGACTCATACTTTCGCACACTTCACATACTCGTTGAACAGATCCTGGGTTATTTTCTGGTTTGGATCACATAGTAATGTGGTACCACACTGAAACAGTCGATTAAACCAGGTTTCGATCAATATTTTTGAGGATAACGCATCTTAGGTCTAGGTTAGGCCTGGGATTTTCACTCATCAGACTCATACTTTCGCATTCTTCACATACTTGTTGAACGGATCCTGGGTTTTTTCTGGTTTGGATCACGTAGTAATGTGGGTCCACACTGAAACAATCAATTAAACCTGGTCTTGATAAATATTTTAGAGGATAACGCATGTTAGGTCTGGGATAGGTCTGGGATTTGCCCTCATCAGGCTCATACTTTCGCGTTTTTCACATACTTGTTGAACAGATCCTGGGTTTTTTCTGGTTTGGGTCACGTAGTAGTGTGATACTACACTGAAACATTCAATTAAACCTGGTCTTGATAAACATTTTAGAGGATAACGCATGTTAGGTCTGGGTTAGGTCTAGGATTTGCCCTCATCAGGCTCATTCTTTCGCATATTTCTCATACTTGATGGCTAGATCCTGGGCTTTTTCTGGATTGCATCACATAGTAATGTGGTACCACACTGAAACAGTCGATTAAACCAGGTTTCGATCAATATTTTTGAGGATAACGCATGTTAGGTCTGGGTCAGGCCTGGGATTTTCACTCATCGGACTCATACTTTCGCATTCTTCACATACTTGTTGAACGGATCCTGGGTTTTTTCTGGTTTGGATCACGTAGTAATGTGGTACCGCACTAAAACTGTCAATTAAGCCTGGTCTTGATAAATATATTAGAGGATAACGCATGTTAGGTCTGGGATAGGTCTGGGATTTGCCCTCATGAGACTCATACTTTCGCACACTTCACATACTCGTTGAACAGATCCTGGGTTATTTTCTGGTTTGGATCACATAGTAATGTGGTACCACACTGACACAGTCGATTAAACCTGGTTTCGCTCAATATTTTAGAGGATAACGCATGTTAGGTCTAGGTCAGGCCTGGGATTTTCACTCATCGGACTCATACTTTCGCATTCTTCACATACTTCTTGAACGGATCCTGGGTTTTTTCTGGTTTGGATCACGTAGTAATGTGGTACTACACTGAAACATTCAATTAAACCTGGTCTTGATAAATATTTTAGAGGATAACACATGTTAGGTCTGGGTTAGGTCTAGGATTTGCCCACATCAGGCTCATACTTTCGCATATTTCTCATACTTCTTGGCTAGATCCTTGGCTATTTCTGGATTGGATCACGTAGTTAAGTGGTACCACACTGAAACAGTCGATTAAACCAGGTTTCGATCAATATTTTTGAGGATAACGCATGTTAGGTCTGGGATAGGTCTGGGATTTGCCCTCATGAGACTCATACTTTCGCACACTTCACATACTCGTTGAACAGATCCTGGGTTATTTTCTGGTTTGGATCACATAGTAATGTGGTACCACACTGAAACAGTCGATTAAACCTGGTTTCGCTCAATATTTTAGAGGATAACGCATGTTAGGTCTAGGTTAGGCCTGGGATTTTCACTCATCACACTCATACTTTCGCATTCTTCACATACTTGTTGAACGGATCCTGGGTTTTTTCTGGTTTGGATCACGTAGTAATATGGGTCCACACTGATACAATCAACTAAACCTGGTCTTGATAAATATTTTAGAGGATAACGCATGTTAGGTCTGGGATAGGTCTGGGATTTGCCCTCATCAGACTCATACTTTCGCACGCTTCACATACTCGTTGAACAGATCCTGGGTTATTGTCTGGTTTGGATCACATAGTAATGTGGTACCACACTGAAACAGTCGATTAAACCAGGTTTCGATCAATATTTTTGATGATAACGCATGTTAGGTCTAGGTTACGCATGGGATTTTCACTCATCAGACTCATACTTTCGCATTCCTCACATACTTGTTGAACGGATCCTGGTCTATTTCTGGATTGGATCACGTAGTAAGGTGGTACCACACTGAAACATTCAATGAAACCTGGTCTGGATAAATATTTTAGAGGATAACGCATCTTAGGTCTGGGTTAGGTCTAAGATTTGCCCTCATCAGGCTCACAGATTCGCGTTTTTCGCATACTTGTTGAACAGATCCTGGGTTTTTTCTGGTTTGGATCACGAAGTAGTGTGGTACCACACTGAAATAGTCCATTAAACCTGGTTTCGCCCAATATTTTAGAGGATAACGCATGTTAGGTCTAGGTTAGGTCTGGGATTTGCTTTCATCAGGCTCATTCTTTCGCATATTTCTCATACTTGATGGCTAGATCCTGGGCTTTTTCTGGATTGCATCACGTACTAATGTAGTACCACACTGAAACAGTCAATGAAACCTGGTTTCCATCAATATTTTAGAGGACAACGCAAGTTAGGTCTTGGTAAGGCCAGAGATTTTCACTGATCAGACTCATACATTCGCATTCTTCACATACTTGTTGAACGGATCCTGGGTTTTTTCTGGTTTGGATCACGTAGTAATGTGGTACCACACTGAAACAGTCAATTGAACCTGGTTTCGATCAATATTTTAGAGGATAACGCAAGTTAGGTCTTGGTTAGGCCTGGGATTTGCCCTCATCAGGGTCATACTTTCGCAGTTTTAACATACATGTTGACCTGATCGAGGGATTTTTCTGCTTTGGATCACGTAGTAAAGTGGTACCACACTGAAACATTCAATTAAACCTGGTCTTGATAAATATTTTAGAGGATAACGCATGTTAGGTCTAGGTTAGGTCTGGGATTTGCTCTCATCAGGCTCATTCTTTCGCATATTTCTCATACTTGATGGCTATATCCTGGGCTTTTTCTGGACTGCATCACGTAGTAATGAAGTACAACATTGAAACAGTCAATTAAACCTGGTTTCCATCAATATCTTGGAGGACAACGCAAGTTAGGTCTGGCATAGGTCTGGGATTCGCCCTCATCAGGCTCATACTTTCGCGTTTTTCACATATTTGTTGAACTGATCCTGGGTTTTTTCTGGTTTGGATCACGTAGTAATGTGGTACCACACTGAAACAGTCCATGAAACCTGGTTTGGATCAATATTTTAGAGGATAACGCATGTTAGGTCTAGGTTAGCCCCGGGATTTCCACTCATCAGACTCATACTTTCGCATTCTTCTCATACTTGCTGAACTGATCCTGGGTTTTTTCTGGTTTGGATCACGTAGTAATGTGGTACCACACTGAAACAGTCGATTAAACCTGGTTTCGATCAATATCTTAGAGGATAACGCAAGTTAAGTCTGGGATTGGTCTGGGATTTGACCTCATCAGACTCATACTTTCGCACACTTCACATACTCGTTGAACAGATCCTGGGTTATTTTCTCGTTTGGATCACATAGTAATGTGGTACCACACTGAAACAGTCGATTAAACCAGGTTTCGATCAATATTTTTGAGGATAACGCATGTTAGGTCTAGGTTAGGCCTGGGATTTTCACTCATCAGACTCATACTTTCGCATTCTTCACATACTTGTTGAACGGATCCTGGGTTTTTTCTGGTTTGGATCACGTAGTAATGTGGGTCCACACTGAAACAATCAATTAAACCTGGTCTTGATAAATATTTTAGAGGATAACGCATGTTAGGTCTGGGATAGGTCTGGGATTTGCCCTCATCAGACTCATACTTTCGCACACTTCACATACTCGTTGAACAGATCCTGGGTTATTTGCTGGTTAGGATCACATAGTAATGTGGTACCACACTGAAACAGTCGATTAAACCAGGTTTCGATCAATATTTTTGAGGATAACGCATGTTAGGTCTAGGTCAGGCCTGGTTTTTCACTCATCAGACTCATACTTTCGCATTCTTCACATACTTGTTGAACGGATCCTGGGTTTTTACTGGTTTGGATCACGTAGTAATGTGGTACCACACTGAAACATTCAATTAAACCTGGTTTCGATCAATATTTTAGAGGATAACGCAAGTTAGGTCTGGGATAGGTCCGGGATTTGCCCTCATCAGGCTCATACTTTCGCGTTTTTCACATGTTGAACAGATCCTGGGTTTTTTCTGGTTTGGGTCACGTAGTAGTGTAATACTACACTGAAACATTCAATTAAACCTGGTCTTGATAAACATTTTAGAGGATAACGCATGTTAGGTCTGGGTTAGGTCTAGCATTTGCCCTCATCAGGCTCATTCTTTCGCATATTTCTCATACTTGATGTCTAGATCCTGGGCTTTTTCTGGATTGCATCACATAGTAATGTGGTACCACACTGAAACAGTCGATTAAACCAGGTTTCGATCAATATTTTTGAGGATAACGCATGTTAGGTCTGGGTCAGGCCTGGGATTTTCACTCATCGGACTCATACTTTCGCATTCTTCACATACTTGTTGAACGGATCCTGGGTTTTTTCTGGTTTGGGCCCCTACTAATGTGGGACCACACTGAAACAGTCAATTAAACCTGGTTTCGACCTATATTTTAGAGAATAATTCATGTTAGGTCTAGGTTAGGTCTGGGATTTGCTCTCATCAGGCTCATACTTTCGCACACTTCACATACTTGTTGAACGGATCCTGGGTTTTTTCTGGTTTGGATCACGTAGTAATGTGGTACCACACTAAAACAGTCAATTAAACCTGGTTTCGATCAATATTTTAGAGGATAACGCAAGCTGGGTCTGGGATACGTCTGGGATTAGCCCTCATCAGGCTCATACTTTCGCACACTTCACATACTCGTTGACAAGATCCTGGGTTTTTTGCTGGTTTGGATCACGTAGTAATGTGGTTCCACACTGAAACAGTCGAATAAACCTGGTTTCGATCAATATTTTAGAGGATAACGCAAGTTAGGTCTAGGTTAGGCCTGGGATTTTCAGTCATCAGACTCATACTTTCGCATTCTTCACATACTTGTAGAACGGATCCTGGGTTTTTACTGGTTTGGATCACGTAGTAATGTGGTACCACACTGAAACATTCAATTAAACCTGGTTTCGATCAATATTTTAGAGGATAACGCAAGTTAGGTCTGGGATAGGTCAGGGATTTGCTCTCATCAGGCTCATACTTTCGCGTTTTTCACATACTTGTTGAACAGATCCTGGGTTTTTTCTGGTTTGGGTCACGTAGTAGTGTGATACTACACTGAAACATTCAATTAAACCTGGCCTTGATAAACATTTTAGAGGATAACGCATGTTAGGTCTGGGTTAGGTCTAGGATTTGCCCTCATCAGGCTCATTCTATCGCATATTTCTCATACTTGATGGCTAGATCCTGGGCTTTTTCTGGATTGCATCACGTAGTAATGAAGTACAACACTGAAACAGTCAATTAAACCTGCTTTCGATCAATATTTTAGAGAATAATTCACGTTAGGTCTAGGTTAGGTCTGGGATGTGCTCTCATCAGGCTCATTCTTTCGCATATTTCTCATACTTGATGGCTATATCCTGGGCTTTTTCTGGACTGCATCACGTAGTAATGAAGTACAACATTGAAACAGTCAATTAAACCTGGTTTCCATCAATATCTTGGAGGGCAGCGCAAGTTAGGTCTGGCATAGGTCTGGGATTCGCCCTCATCAGGCTCATACTTTCGGGTTTTTCACATACTTGTTGAACAGATCCTGGGTTTTTTCTGGTTTGTATCACGTAGTAGTGTGGTACCACACTGAAACAGTCCATTAAACCTGGTTTGGATCAATATTTTAGAGGATAACGCATGTTAGGTCTAGGTTAGCCCCGGGATTTGCTCTCATCAGGCTCATACTTTCGCGTTTTTCACATATTTGTTGAACAGATCCTGGGTTTTTTCTGGTTTGTATCACGTAGTAATGAAGTACAACACTGAAACAGTCAATTAAACCTGGTTTCCATCAACATCTTAGAGGACAACGCAAGTTAGGTCTGGCATAGTTCTGGGATTCGCCCTCATCAGGCTCATACTTTCGGGTTTTTCACATACTTGTTGAACAGATCCTGGGTTTTTTCTGGTTTGTATCACGTAGTAGTGTGGTACCACACTGAAACAGTCCATTAAACCTGGTTTGGATCAATTTTTTAGAGGATAACGCATGTTAGGTCTAGGTTAGCCCCGGGATTTCCACTCATCAGACTCATACTTTCGCATTCTTCTCATACTTGCTGAACTGATCCTGGGTTTTTTCTGGTTTGGATCACGTAGTAATGTGGTACCACACTGAAACAGTCGATTAAACCTGGTTTCGATCAATATCTTAGAGGATAACGCAAGTTAAGTCTGGGATTGGTCTGGGATTTGACCTCATCAGACTCATACTTTCGCACACTTCACATACTCGATGAACAGATCCTGGGTTATTTTCTGGTTTGGATCACATGGTAATGTGGTACCACACTGAAACAGTCGATTAAACCAGGTTTCCATCAATATTTTAGAGGACAACGCAAGTTAGGTCTAGGTAAGGCCTGAGATTTTCACTCATCAGACTCATACATCCGCATTCCTCACATACTTGTTGAACGGATCCTGGGATTTTTCTGGTTTGTATCACGTAGTAATGTGGTACCACACTGAAACAGTCCATTAAACCTGGTTTGGATCAATATTTTAGAGGATAACGCATGTTAGGTCTAGGTTAGCCCTGGGATTTTCACTCATCAGACTCATACTTTCGCATTCTTCTCATACTTTTTTTTTTTTTTTTTTTTTTTTTTTTTTTTTTTTTTTGTCGTGGGGAAAATCTTCGAAAGACTCCCTCCCACCTCCTTGGGGAGAGGTGGGAGGGGTGTGTGGGATTCCCCGCGCCCGTACAACGACAGGCGCGGGACCTACCCACTAAAAACCCCACGGTGACCCTTCGGCACGCTTTGGGAGGATACCGGGAATCGCTCGAAGCATTCTTCCGGTATCCTCCCCGAGCCCGCGTTTTCGCGCCCATCCCCCGGGGGGACAATCGGTCCCCCCAGTAGACACACTGCCTCATAGCGGCGGGACGGGGCCACTCCATCCCGCCGCTATCCGTCCCGGGGCCGCGTTTAGTGGCGGCTGCGAGCCCCAACTCGCAACCGCCCGCGACCCCGTTTCCACCCCTCGGCGGCCGGGCGTTCATGGCCGCACCAGACCGCCGAGGGTGCCTCCCCTTGCGTCGGACCGGTAGGGGGAGGCACTCCTACCCCCAACCGGTCCGACCCGGCGCCGCCAGGCGGGAGGAGGGTCCCCTCAGGACCCCCCTCCCAGCCTAGGTCATCCGCCACGCCGAGGCGGCCGCCCGCGACGCCTCGCGACCGGGCGACGACCTCGGGCCACCGCACGAGCGCGAGCTTCAGCGCGCCGCTGAAGCTCGCGCTCCCTCCCCGCGGCCTCCTTCTGCAACATTACGTTCTCGCAGAAGGAGGCCACGGCCCTCCACTTCTCCTCGCTGCCGAGCATGGCGCGCACCACGCCCGGCAGCGAGACATCCCGCCCGACGACGCCGACCAGGACACGGCGCTCCCCCTCCCACGCGGGGCATACCTCCACGGTATGATCCGCCGTGTCCTGCTCAGCGTCGCAGTGGCAGCAACGCGCCGTCGGCTCCTTCCCTATCCGGCACAGGTATCTTCCGAAGCTGCCATGCCCGGAAAATACCTGTGCCAGCCGGTAGGTGAGGCTGCCATGGCCTCTGTCCAGCCACTCCTTCAGGAGTGGCCGAACAGCCCCGACAGTCCGGTGCCCCGCGGTTGGCAGAGCCAGCCGCTCCTGCCACGCGAGCAACACGGACTGCCGGGCCTGGCGCTTCAAATCGCCCCAAGCAGGTTCCTGCCCGCCCGGGACCGCCCCCACCCCCGCGCGACGGTCGACGCGGTGCCGATACATCACCGCGTGCGACCGCGCGAGCAAGTCCATGGGCGGCATCCCCGCTAGAACCGTCGCCGCCTCATGTGACATGGTCCGATACCCGCGGACGACCCTGAGCGCCATGCGCCTCTGCACCCGACGCAGCATAGTCATGCTGCGCCGGGAGGCAGCCAGGTCGTCCGCCCAGACGGGGGCCCCGTATAGGGCCACCGACTGGACCATTGCCACATAGAGGCGACGAACTCGGCCCGCCGGGCCCCCCAGGTTGGGCAGGATCCGGCCCAGAGCCGCAACCATCCTTTCCAACCGGGGGACCAGGCAGCGGAAATGCTTCTCGAAACGCCAGTGGCTATCGAGGATCAGCCCCAGATACCTGATCTGGGGCTTCACCTCGATGTCAGCCCCACCCACCCGAATCAGAGGGGGTGGCGGATCCTGCCGAGGTGAATGAAACGCAATCACCTCGGTCTTATGGACCGCCACCGTCATCCCCATCCCCCTGATCCGGTCGACGACGCGTTGCGACCCCTCCACCGCGCGACGCATGGCCCTGCCCCAGTGCGCCCCGACGGCCAGCACCAGTGTGTCATCCGCATAACACACCGTGCTGACGCCGTCGGGGAGGCCGGCCCGCAACACCGAGTCGTACGCGATGTTCCACAGGAGTGGCCCGAGGACCGACCCCTGCGGAACACCGCAGTACACCTCCCTCCGCATATCACCATCCCGGCCCGGATACTCGATCCACCTGCCGCGGAGATAATCCCCGACGACCGCCCTGAGACAAGGGGGGACTCGATGATATTCGAGCCCCCTCCTTATCTCTTCCCAGGGGAGGGTGTTAAAGGCATTGGCAATATCCAAGGATATTGCCAGTGCCACCCCTCCCCGGGAGACGGCCGCCTCCGAGAGGGCCCTCACACGACCTATCGCGTCGATAGTCGATCGGCCCCCCCGGAAACCGAACTGGCAGTCGGCCAGACCGGGATCACCCCGCGACAGGTGCTCGACGAGGCGGGCAGCAATCACACGCTCGAAGAGCTTGCCCACCTCGTCGAGGAGACAAATGGGCCGGTATGCGGAGGGAGACTCCGCGGGCCGACCCTCCTTCCGGAGGAGGACCATCCTCGCCACCTTCCAACTGGGGGGGAATCGCCCGTCCCTCAGGCAGCGGTCGAACAACCGCCTGAGGTCGGCCCCAAGGACGCCCTGGGTCAAGACCCAAACCCGGCCGGGCACACCATCCGGACCCGGGGCCGTGTTACGAACCCCGAGCCGTCTGATGGCCGCTGCCAGCTCCTCCTGCGTGACCCCCAGCTCGGCCGTCCACTCCACTGGGACAGCCGCCGCCGCCGGAGGACGCGGTCCCCTCTCCCCAATTGGGAAGAGTGTATTGACCACGTCCTCCAGCAGCCGGGGGTCAAGACCCTCGGTGACGGGGGGCGCCCACGGGCGGAGCTTATTCAGCACCACCTTATATGGGCGCCCCCATGGATCGTCATCAAGGGTCTGGAGGAGCTCCTTCCATGCCTGGGTCTTGGCCCGTTTGATGGCGACCTGCAGAGCAACCCGCGCCACGCGGTATGCTCCATACAGGTCATCAGCTGCCCTCGCTCGCGCCACGCCGTCGCCTGTACGTTGACGACGGCGCGCGCGGGTGTACTGGCGTCGGGCGCGGACAGTCGCGACTCGCAACTCCGCGATCGCGTCCGACCACCAGTACACCGCCCGGTGAGGAGAAGCCCGCCCGACCCGAGGCATCGCCGCGTCGCAAATACCCGCGACCAATGCTCCGAGCCGGGCGACCTCCTCCTCTATGCTCGGCAACTCGGCCGCTCCCTGCGGCCAAGTTGCAGCGAGGGCAGCTGCCATCAGGGCGTCCTTGTCCAGGCGCCGAAGCGCCCAGCGGCGTGGTGGGGTGCCACGCAGGCGGCCGTGTCGGGATGCACTCGCGGCGGCAGAGACCTCCATCCGGATGTACCGGTGATCGGAGAGTGTCTCTGCCCCCGCGACCACGTGCCAACCCGACACCATGCGCACGGCGTTGGGGGTCGCGAATCCAACATCCACGATGGACCCCCCATATCGCCGCACGCATGTGTGCTCCGACCCCCGGTTCAATACCCGGAGGTCGAGCCCCGCCGCCCAATCGCCCAGGATCCCGCCGCGAACGGAGGTCCTGGGGGATCCCCAAGCCACCGACTTGGCATTAAAATCCCCCAGGACCAGCACCGGCCGGGCCGCGCAGCGCTGCACGCATGCCGCGACCTCGGCCAAGTACAGCTCGAACGCAGCGTGACCGCTACGGGGCGAAATGTAGCACCCCACCACAGCGACTCCCCCCCAGTCCACGGCGACGAATCCCCGACCGCGCTCCAACAAGGAGAACGGTGGGGACCCGTCGCCCCCTCCCCATACCGTCGCCCACCCAATGAGGGTGATCAGGGACGCGGTACGGCTCGGCGGCGACCGCCAGGCCAACCCCCCACTCCGCGAGGACTTGGGACATCAAGTCCTGTGCCGCGCGGCAGTGGTTGAGGTTGGCCTGGAGGAGGAGGCGGGGCGGCATTAATTAATGGCCGCGCCAGCCTCCTCCCGGCCGTCCGTCCCCGTAGCACCGTCCACCTCCATGGTGGACGATGCCACCGCCCTCGGCACCGGAGCCGGTGCAGCCCGCCTCTTCCTCTCCTTCCGGGAGGGGGGGGGAGCACTTCTTGCTCCCCACCCTGTGATCGGCTGGCCTCCCCATGTCCGCACACAGCGGGCAGTGGGGGGCCGCCGGGCACTGACTCGCACGGTGCTCTTTGGCACCGCAGCGGTAACACTGACCGCTGCGGTCCACCGGCGAGGTGCACCACTGCCTCACGTGCCCCAATTCAAGGCAGCGGTGACACTGGAGCGGGCGCGGCGCGAGGATTTGCACTCGCGCCGAAACCCACCCCACCAACACCCTCCCGGATTCCGCCACCTTACGGGCGGCGGAGAGGGGGCACCGGGCCCACACCGACCCGAGGCCGGAGGGCGACCTGCGGATCTCTCCGATCCGCAGGTCCTCCACAGGACAGTCCCCCGCCCTCGCAAGGGCACGGGACACATCCTGTGCGCTGACCGAGTCGTCCAGCCCACAAACGCGCATCTCCGTGCGCTTCGTGGGCCGGGCGACCCGGACACCTCGCTCGCCCTGCTGCTCCCGGAGCCTCTGGGCGAGACGATCCGCCTTCGCGCCGCCTTCTGCACCGGGGATCTCCAGCAAGAGACCCCCGGTCACGGCCCTCTTCGCCCTCACGGAGGCGATGCCCAGCTCTTCCAGGGAGATATTCTCCCTGGCGAGCCGCATCGCCTCCGCGAGGGTCAGGTCGCCCCCCTGCGCAACGGTCAGCGTCACCGCTGCCGTTTTTGGGGGACGACCTGGTCGTGCCTTCCCGACCTTTGCGGCCTTTACCTTGGCCGCCGGCGGCGGAGGCGGAGGCTGCGATTGCGAGGCCTTCCTCGCCGCCCGCTTCGCCTTCCGCCCCACCACCTCACTCCACGCCACCACCCCTTGGGAGGGTGCTGTGGAGGACGCGACCACCGCGACCACGGGTACACCACCCCCCTTGGGGGTCGCGACCCGGGGCCCTGGTGCCGCAACGCTGGGCGGAGCCTTCACTCCGCCCTTCTTTGCCTTCCCCGACTGTACCGGAACAGGTCGGGGAGGCACCGCCTTCCTGCTGACCGCTCTTCCGGCGAGGAGCTCCTCCAGGAAGGCGGCCAGCTTGCCATCAATCATGTCCCCAATCCTCCTCAGAAGATCGTCTTCTGAGGAGGACGGGGACTTCTTCACGGGTAGAGTGCGGGTGGAGGGGCCCGCGGTGCCCCGCACCACTGCCGCCGCACTCCGCTTATTTACCTCCGCCGAGGGACGCGGCGGTGGAGGAGGAGGGAGGATGGGAGGGAGGGCCGCGCTGTTCCACAGCGCCTCTGCCCTCCTCCTCCCCTGTCGCTCCTCCACCAACAGGAGCTGCAGACGGGCGTTCCGCCCTCCGAGCTCCCGCGCCGCCTCCCTCATTTCCTCCGCCGCGGCCTTCAGGGCCTCCGCGCCACCGCTTTTCTGCCCCTTAAAGGCGCAGGCAGCGGCGACTTTCTCCACCCGCCTCAGGGACGAGGAGATCCTCTCCGATATCTCCTCGGTCACCTCGTCCCTGAGGCAACTCAGCCTCACCGACGGGCTCATCGCCCCGCCCACCTCGACGACGGCCAGCCCCGTCCTCTTCCTCTTAGAGCCTATGTGGCTCGTGCTGGAGGAGAAGGACGAGACCGACGCCGTCTCGTCGTCCTCCTCCACCCTCCACGAAGCCGGACCTGGCGCTGAGTGGGGCGCGAGCGCCGCCACCCTAACCCCAACCCCGTCTCCGTCCTCCCCAACCGACAAAACCCGCCCCATCCCCATTTTATTTTCTGTGTCCATAAAAATCCCACGAGATGGTCGGAAATAAAGGTCCACCCGGGCAGAGCCGCCTTACCCGGGTAAGCCTAATACTCCGGGGGTTCGGCAGGTTCCCCGGAGGTGGTCGCTTGGGATTGGGCCTTCTCCCCCAACCATGCATCCCATCGCCGCGCACCATAGCTTAGGATTGGAGGGCGAATTTATAGAGTCGCCATACACGTGGCCCAGGCGGTTAAGCCAAGACCCCCGTTCCTCCTGCCGTCACGTACCATTCACAAAACCAATAGGGAATTGTGAATGGGTCGTTGTGACGACCAACAGGAGGCTTACGGTGTGTGTATGACTCGGGTACCCCGGGTTCGTTAAGCCCGTACTGCAGCTGAAAGGCTGGCAGCCCCTGAGGGGATTCTTCTCATACTTGCTGAACTGATCCTGGGTTTTTTCTGGTTTGGATCACGTAGTAATCTGGTACCACACTGAAACAGTCGATTAAACCTGGTTTCGATCAATATCTTAGAGGATAACGCAAGTTAAGTCGGGCATAGGTCTGGGATTCGCACTCATCAGCCTCATACTTTCGCGTTTTTCACATATTTGTTGAACAGATCCTGGGTTTTTTCTGGTCTGTATCACGTAGTAATGAAGTACAACACTGAAACAGTCAATTAAACCTGGTTTCCATCAATTTCTTAGAGGACAACGCAAGTTAGGTCTGGCATAGGTCTGGGATTCGCCCTCATCAGGCTCATACTTTCGCATTCTTCACATACTTGTTGAACGGATCCTGGGTTTTTTCTGGTTTGGATCACGTAGTAATGTGGGTCCACACTGAAACAATCAATTAAACCTGGTCTTGATAAATATTTTAGAGAATAACGCATGTTAGGTCTGGGATAGGTCTGGGATTTGCCCTCATCAGACTCATACTTTCGCACACTTCACATACTCGTTGAACAGATCCTGGGTTATTTGCTGGTTTGGATCACATAGTAATGTGGTACCACACAGAAACAGTCGATTAAACCAGGTTTCGATCAATATTTTTCAGGATAACGCATGTTAGGTCTAGGTTAGGCCTGGGATTTTCACTCATCAGACTCATACTTTCGCATTCTTCACATACTTGTAGAACGGATCCTGGGTTTTTACTGGTTTGGATCACGTAGTAATGTGGTACCACACTGAAACATTCAATTAAACCTGGTTTCGATCAATATTTTAGAGGATAACGCATGTTAGGTCTGGGTTAGGTCTAGGATTTGCCCTCATCAGGCTCATTCTTTCGCATATTTCTCATACTTGATGGCTAGATCCTGGGCTTTTTCTGGATTGCATCACGTAGTAATGAAGTACAACACTGAAACAGTCAATTAAACCTGGTTTCGATCAATATTTTAGAGAATAATTCACGTTAGGTCTAGGTTAGGTCTGGGATTTGCTCTCATCAGGCACATTCTTTCGCATATTTCTCATACTTGATGGCTAGATCCTGGGCTGTTTCTGGATTGTATGACGTAGTAATATGGTACCACACTGAAGCAGTCAATTAAACCTGGTTTCGATCAATATTTTAGAGGATAACGCAAGTTAGGTCTAGGTTAGGCCTGGGATTTGCCCTCATCAGGGTCATACTTTTGCAGTTTTAACATACATGTTGACCTGATCGAGGGTTTTTTCTGCTTTGCATCACGTAGTAAAGTGGTACCACACTGAAACATTCAATTAAACCTGGTCTTGATAAATATTTTAGAGAATAACGCATGTTAGGTCTGGGATAGGTCTGGGATTTGCCCTCATCAGACTCATACTTTCGCACACTTCACATACTCGTTGAACAGATCCTGGGTTATTTGCTGGTTTGGATCACATAGTAATGTGGTACCACACAGAAACAGTCGATTAAACCAGGTTTCGATCAATATTTTTCAGGATAACGCATGTTAGGTCTAGGTTAGGCCTGGGATTTTCACTCATCAGACTCATACTTTCGCATTCTTCACATATTTGTTGAACAGATCCTGGGTTTTTTCTGGTCTGTATCACGTAGTAATGAAGTACAACACTGAAACAGTCAATTAAACCTGGTTTCCATCAATATCTTAGAGGACAACGCAAGTTAGGTCTGGCATAGGTCTGGGATTCGCCCTCCTCAGGCTCATACTTTCGCGTTTTTCACATACTTGTTGAACAGATCCTGGGTTTTTTCTGGTTTGTATCACGTAGTAGTGTGGTACCACACTGAAACAGTCCATTAAACCTGGTTTGGATCAATATTTTAGAGGATAACGCATGTTAGGTCTAGGTTAGCCCCGGGGTTTCCACTCATCAGACTCATACCTACGCACACTTCACATACTCGTTGAACAGATCCTGGGTTATTTTCTGGTTTGGATCACGTAGTAATGTGGGGCCACACTGAAACAGTCAATTAAACCTGGTCTTGATAAATATTTTAGAGGATACCGCATGTTACGTCTGGGTCAGGTCTAGAATTTGCACTCACCATGCTCATACTTTCGCATCTTTCTCATACATCATGGCTAGATCCTGGGCTATTTCTGGATTGTATCACGTAGTAATGAAGTACAACACTGAAACAGTCAATTAAACCTGGTTTCCATCTATATCTTAGAGGACAACGCAAGTTAGGTCTGGCATACGCCTGGGATTCGCCCTCATCAGACTCATACTTTCACATTCTTCACATACTTGTTGAACTGATCCTGGGTTTTTTCTGGTTTGGATCACGTAGTAATGTGGTTCCACACTGAAACAGTCGGTTAAACCTGGTTTCGATCAATATTTTAAAGGATAACGCAAGTTAGGTCTGGGATAGGTCTGGGATTTGCCCTCATCAGACTCATACCTACGCACACTTCACATACTCGTAGAACAGATCCTGGGTTATTTTCTGGTTTGGATCACATAGTAATGTGGTACCAAACAGAAACAGTCGATTAAACCAGGATTCGATCAATATTTTAGAGGACAACGCAAGTTAGGTCTAGCTAAGGCCTGAGATTTTCACTGATCAGACTCATACTTTCGCCTTCTTCACATTCTTGTTGAACGGATCCTGGGTTTTTTCTGGTTTGGATCACGTAGTAATGTGGGGCCACACTGAAACAGTCAATTAAACCTGGTCTTGATAAATATTTTAGAGGATACCGCATGTTACGTCTGGGTCAGGTCTAGAATTTGCACTCACCATGCTCATACTTTCGCATCTTTCTCATACATCATGGCTAGATCCTGGGCTATTTCTGGATTGTATCACGTAGTAATGTGGTACCACGCTGAAACAGTCGACTAAACCTTGTTCCGATCAATATTTTAGAGGATAACGCAAGTTAAGTCTGGGATTGGTCTGGGATTTGACCTCATCAGACTCATACTTTCGCACACTTCACATACTCCTTGAACATATCCTGGGTTTTTTCTGGTTTGGATCACGTAGTAATGTGGGTCCACACTGAAACAATCAATTAAACCTGGTCTTGATAAATATTTTAGAGGATAACGCATGTTAGGTCTGGGATAGGTCTGGGATTTGCCCTCATCAGACTCATACTTTCGCACACTTCACATACTCGTTGAACAGATCCTGGGTTATTTTCTGGTTTGGATCACATAGTAATGTGGTACCACACTGAAACAGTCGATTAAACCAGGTTTCGATCAATATTTTTCAGGATAACGCATGTTAGGTCTAGGTTAGGCCTGGGATTTTCACTCATCAGACTCATACTTTCGCATTCTTCACATACTTGTAGAACGGATCCTGCGTTTTTACTGGTTTGGATCGCGTAGCAATGTGGTACCACACTGAAACATTCAATTAAACTTGGTTTCGATCAATATTTTAGAGGATAACGCAAGTTAGGTCTGGGATAGTTCCGGGATTTGCCCCCATCAGACTCATACTTTCGCGTTTTTCACATACTTGTTGAACAGATCCTGGGTTTTTTCTGGTTTGGGTCACGTAGTAGTGTGATACTACACTGAAACATTCAATTAAACCTGGTCTTGATAAACATTTTAGAGGATAACGCATGTTAGGTCTGGGTTAGGTCTAGGATTTGCCCTCATCAGGCTCCTTCTATCGCATATTTCTCATACTTGATGGCTAGATCCTGGGCTTTTTCTGGATTGCATCACGTAGTAATAAAGTACAACACTGAAACAGTCAATTAAACCTGGTTTCGATCAATATTTTAGAGAATAATTCATGTTAGGTCTAGGTTAGGTCTGGGATTTGCTCTCATCAGGCACATTCTTTCGCATATTTCTCATACTTGATGGCTAGATCCTGGGCTGTTTCTGGATTGTATGACGTAGTAATGTGGTACCACACTGAAACAGTCAATTAAACCTGTTTTCGATCAATATTTTAGAGGATAACGCAAGTTAGGTCTATGTTAGGCCTGGGATTTGCCCTCATCAGGGTCATACTTTCGCAGTTTTAACATACATGTTGACCTGATCGAGGGTTTTTTCTGGTTTGGATCACGTAGTAAAGTGGTACCACACTGAAACATTCAATTAGACCTGGTCTTGATAAATATTTTAGAGGATAACGCATGTTAGGTCTAGGTTAGGTCTGGGATTTGCTCTCATCAGGCTCATTCTTTCGCATATTTCTCATACTTGATGGCTATATCCTGGGCTTTTTCAGGATTGCATCACGTAGTAATGAAGTACAACACTGAAACAGTCAATTAAACCTGGTTTCCATCAATATCTTAGAGGACAACGCAAGTTAGGTCTGGCATAGGTCTGGGATTCACCCTCATCAGGCACATACTTTCGCGTTTTTCACATATTTGTTGAACAGATCCTGGGTTTTTTCTGGTTTGTATCACGTAGTAATGAAGTACAACACTGAAACAGTCAATTAAACCTGGTTTCCATCAATATCTTAGAGGACAACGCAAGTTAGGTCTGGCATAGGTCTGAGAGTCGCCCTCATCAGGCTCATACTTTCGCGTTTTTCACATACTTGTTGAACAGATCCTGGGTTTTTTCTGGTTTGTATCACGTAGTAATGTGGTACCACACTGAAACATTCAATTAAACCTGGTCTTGATAAATATTTTAGAGGATAACGCATGTTAGGTTTGGGTTAGGTCTAGGATTTACCCTCAGCAGGCTCATACTTTCGCATATTTCTCATACTTCATGGCTAGATCCTGGGCTGTTTCTGGATTGTATGACGTAGTAATGTGGTACCACGCTGAAACAGTCAATTAAACCTGGTTTCGATCAATATTTTAGAGGATAACGCAAGTTAGGTCTGGCATAGGTCTGGGATTTGACCTCATCAGACTCATACTTTCGCAAACTTCACATACTCGTTGAACAGATCCTGGGTTATTTTCTGGTTTGGATCACATAGTAATGTGGTACCACACTGAAACAGTCGATTAAACCTGGTTTCGATCAATATTTTAGAGAATAATTCATGTTAGGTCTAGGTTAGGTCTGCGATTTGCTCTCATCAGGCTCATTCTTTCGCATATTTCTCATACTTGATGGCTAGATCCTGGGCTGTTTCTGGATTGTATGACGTAGTAATGTGGTACCACGCAGAAACAGCGAATTAAACCTGGTTTCGATCAATATTTTAGAGGATAACGCAAGTTAGGTCTAGTTTAGGCCAGGGATTTGCCCTCATCAGGGTCATACTTTCGCAGTTTTAACATACATGTTGACCTGATCGAGGGTTTTTTCTGCTTTGTATCACGTAGTAAAGTGGTACCACACTGAAACATTCAATTAAACCTGGTCTTGATAAATATTTTAGAGGATAACGCATGTTACGTTTGGGTTAGGTCTAGGATTTGCCCTCATCAGGCACATACTTTCGCATATTTCTCATCATTCATGGCTAGATCCTGGGCTGTTTCTGGATTGTATCACGTAGTAATGTGGTACCACGCTGAAACAGTCAATTAAACCTGGTTTCGATCAATATTTTAGAGGATAACGCAAGTTAGGTCTGGCATAGGTCTGGGATTCGCCCTCATCAGGCTCATACTTTCGCGTTTTTCACATACTTGTTGAACAGATCCTGGGTTTTTTCTGGTTTGGATCACGTAGCAATGTGGTACCACACTGAAACATTCAATTAAACTTGGTTTCGATCAATATTTTAGAGGATAACGCAAGTTAGGTCTGGGATAGTTCCGGGGTTTGCCCTCATCAGACTCATACTTTCACGTTTTTCACATACTTGTTGAACAGATCCTGGGTTTTTTCTGGTTTGGGTCACGTAGTAGTGTGATACTACACTGAAACATTCAATTAAACCTGGTCTTGATAAACATTTTAGAGGATAACGCATGTTAGGTCTGGGTTAGGTCTAGGATTTGCCCTCATCAGGCTCCTTCTATCGCATATTTCTCATACTTGATGGCTAGATCCTGGGCTTTTTCTGGATTGCATCACGTAGTAATGAAGTACAACACTGAAACAGTCAATTAAACCTGGTTTCGATCAATATTTTAGAGAATAATTCATGTTAGGTCTAGGTTAGGTCTGGGATTTGCTCTCATGAGGCACATTCTTTCGCATATTTCTCATACTTGATGGCTAGATCCTGGGCTGTTTCTGGATTGTATGACGTAGTAATGTGGTACCACACTGAAACAGTCAATTAAACCTGTTTTCGATCAATATTTTAGAGGATAACGCAAGTTAGGTCTATGTTAGGCCTGGGATTTGCCCTCATCAGGGTCATACTTTCGCAGTTTTAACATACATGTTGACCTGATCGAGGGTTTTTTCTGGTTTGGATCACGTAGTAAAGTGGTACCACACTGAAACATTCAATTAGACCTGGTCTTGATAAATATTTTAGAGGATAACGCATGTTAGGTCTAGGTTAGGTCTGGGATTTGCTCTCATCAGGCTCATTCTTTCGCATATTTCTCATACTTGATGGCTATATCCTGGGCTTTTTCAGGATTGCATCACGTAGTAATGAAGTACAACACTGAAACAGTCAATTAAACCTGGTTTCCATCAATATCTTAGAGGACAACGCAAGTTAGGTCTGGCATAGGTCTGGGATTCGCCCTCATCAGGCACATACTTTCGCGTTTTTCACATATTTGTTGAACAGATCCTGGGTTTTTTCTGGTTTGTATCACGTAGTAATGAAGTACAACACTGAAACAGTCAATTAAACCTGGTTTCCATCAATATCTTAGAGGACAACGCAAGTTAGGTCTGGCATAGGTCTGGGATTTGACCTCATCAGACTCATACTTTCGCACACTTCACATACTCGTTGAACAGATCCTGGGTTATTTTCTGGTTTGGATCACATAGTAATGTGGTACCACACTGAAACAGTCGATTAAACCTGGTTTCGATCAATATTTTAGAGAATAATTCATGTTAGGTCTAGGTTAGGTCTGCGATTTGCTCTCATCAGGCTCATTCTTTCGCATATTTCTCATACTTGATGGCTAGATCCTGGGCTGTTTCTGGATTGTATGACGTAGTAATGTGGTACCACGCAGAAACAGCGAATTAAACCTGGTTTCGATCAATATTTTAGAGGATAACGCAAGTTTGGTCTAGGTTAGGCCAGGGATTTGCCCTCATCAGGGTCATACTTTCGCAGTTTTAACATACATGTTGACCTGATCGAGGGTTTTTTCTGCTTTGTATCACGTAGTAAAGTGGTACCACACTGAAACATTCAATTAAACCTGGTCTTGATAAATATTTTAGAGGATAACGCATGTTAGGTTTGGGTTAGGTCTAGGATTTGCCCTCATCAGGCACATACTTTCGCATATTTCTCATCATTCATGGCTAGATCCTGGGCTGTTTCTGGATTGTATCACGTAGTAATGTGGTACCACGCTGAAACAGTCAATTAAACCTGGTTTCGATCAATATTTTAGAGGATAACGCAAGTTAGGTCTGGCATAGGTCTGGGATTCGCCCTCATCAGGCTCATACTTTCGCGTTTTTCACATACTTGTTCAACAGATCCTGGGTTTTTTCTGGTTTGTATCACGTAGTAGTGTGGTACCACACTGAAACAGTCCATTAAACCTGGTTTGGATCAATATTTTACAGGATAACGCATGTTAGGTCTAGGTTAGCCCTGGGATTTTCACTCATCAGACTCATTCTTTTGCATTCTTCTCATACTTGTTGAACTGATCCTGGGTTTTTTCTGGTTTGGATCACGTAGTAATGTGGTACCACACTGAAACAGTCCATTAAACCTGGTTTGGATCAATATTTTACCGGATAACGCATGTTAGCTCTAGGTTAGCCCTGGGATTTTCACTCATCAGACTCATACTTGCGCATTCTTCACATACTTGTAGAACGGATCCTGGGTTTTTTCTGGTTTGGATCACGTAGTAATGTGGGGCCACACTGAAACAGTCAATTAAACCTGGTCTTGATAAATATTTTAGAGGATACCGCATGTTAGGTCTGGGTCAGGTCTAGAATTTGCCCTCATCATGCTCATACTTTCGCATCTTTCTCATACATCATGGCTAGATCCTGGGCTATTTCTGGATTGTATCACGTAGTAATGTGGTACCACGCTGAAACAGTCGACTAAACCTGGTTCCGATCGATATTTTAGAGGATAACGCAAGTTAAGTCTGGGATTGGTCTGGGATTTGGCCTCATCAGACTCATACTTTCGCACACTTCACATACTTGTTGAACAGATCATGGGTTTTTTCTGGTTTGGATCCCGTAGTAGTGTGGTACCACACTGAAACAGTCCATTAAACCTGGTTTCGCTCAATATTTTAGAGAATAGCGCATGTTAGGTCTAGGTCAGGCCTGGGATTTTCACTCATCAGACTCATACTTTCGCATTCTTCACATACTTGTTGAACGGATCCTGGGTTTTTTCTGGTTTGGATCACGTAGTAATGTGGGTCCACACTGAAACAATCAATTAAACCTGGTCTTGATAAATATTTTAGAGGATAACGCATGTTAGGTCGGGGATAGGTATGGGATTTGCCCTCATCAGACTCATTCTTTCGCATATTTCTCATACTTGATGGCTAGATCCTGGGCTTTTTCTGGTTTGGATCACATAGTAATGTGGTACCACACTGAAACAGTCGATTAAACCATGTTTCGATCAATATTTTTCAGGATAACGCATGTTAGGCCTAGGTTAGGCCTGGGATTTTCACTCATCAGACTCATACTTTCGCATTCTTCACATACTTGTAGAACGGATCCTGCGTTTTTACTGGTTTGGATCACGTAGTAATGTGGTACTACACTGAAACATGCAACTAAACCTGGTTTCGATCAATATTTTAGAGGATAACGCAAGTTAGGTCTGGGATAGGTCCGGGATTTGCCCTCATCAGGCTCATACTTTCGCGTTTTTCACATACTTGTTGAACAGATCCTGGGTTTTTTCTGGTTTGGGTCACGTAGTAGTGTGATACTACACTGAAACATTCAATTAAACCTGGTCTTGATAAACATTTTAGAGGATAACGCATGTTAGGTCTGGGTTAGGTCTAGGATTTGCCCTCATCAGGCTCATTCTTTCGCATATTTCTCTTACTTGATGGCTAGATCCTGGGCTTTTTCTGGATTGCATCACGTAGTAATGAAGTACAACACTGAAACAGTCAATTAAACCTGGTTTCGATCAATATTTTAGAGAATAATTCATGTTAGGTCTAGGTTAGGTCTGGGATTTGCTCTCATCAGGCTCATTCTTTCGCATATTTCTCATACTTGATGGCTAGATCCTGGGCTGTTTCTGGATTGTATGACGTAGTAATGTGGTACCACACTGAAACAGTCAATTAAACCTGTTTTCGATCAATATTTTAGAGGATAACGCAAGTTAGGTCTAGGTTAGGCCTGGGATTTGCCCTCATCAGGGTCATACTTTCGCAGTTTTAACATACATGTTGGCCTAATCGAGGGTTTTTTCTGGTTTGGATCACGTAGTAAAGTGGTACCACACTGAAACATTCAATTAAACCTGGTCTTGATAAATATTTTAGAGGATCACGCATGTTAGGTCTAGGTTAGGTCTGGGATTTGCTCTCATCAGGCTCATTCTTTCGCATATTTCTCATACTTGATGGCTATATCCTGGGCTTTTTCTGGATTGCATCACGTAGTAATGAAGTACAACACTGAAACAGTCAATTAAACCTGGTTTCCATCAATATCTTAGAGGACAACGCAAGTTAGGTCTGGCATAGGTCTGGGATTCGCCCTCATCAGGCTCATACTTTCGCGTTTTTCACATATTTGTTGAACAGATCCTGGGTTTTTCTGGTTTGTATCACGTAGTAAAGAAGTACAACACTGAAACAGTCAATTAAACCTGGTTTGGATCAATATTTTAGAGGATAACGCATGTTAGGTCTAGGTTAGGTCTGGGATTTTCACTCTTCAGACTCATACTTTCGCATTCTTCACATACTTGTTGAACTGATCCTGGGTTTTTTCTGGTTTGGATCACGTAGTAAAGTGGTACCACGCTGAAACATTCAATTAAACCTGGTCTTGATAAATATTTTAGAGGATAACGCATGTTAGGTCTAGGTTAGGTCTGGGATTTGCTCTCATCAGGCTCATTCTTTCGCATATTTCTCATACTTGATGGCTATATCCTGGGCTTTTTCTGGATTGCATCACGTAGTAATGAATTACAACACTGAAACAGTCAATTAAACCTGGTTTCCATCAATATCTTAGAGGACAACGCAAGTTAGGTCTGGCATAGGTCTGGGATTCGCCCTCATCAGGCTCATACTTTCGCGTTTTTCACATACTTGTTGATCAGATCCTGGGTTTTTTCTGGTTTGTATCACGTAGTAGTGTGGTACCACACTGAAACAGTCCATTAAACCTGGTTTGGATCAATATTTTAGAGGATAACGCATGTTAGGTCTAGGTTAGACCGGCGATTTTCACTCATCAGACTCATACTTTCATATTCTTCTCATACTAGTTGAACTGATCCTGGGTTTTTTCTGGTTTGGATCACGTAGTAATGTGGTACCACACTGAAACAGTCGATTAAACCTGGTTTCGATCAATATTTTAGAGGATAACGCAAGTTAAGTCTGGGATTGGTCTGGGATTTGACCTCATCAGACTCATACTTTCGCACACTTCATATACTCGTTGAACAGATCCTGGGTTACTTTCTGGTTTGGATCACATAGTAATGTGGTACCACACTGAAACAGTCGATTAAACCAGGTTTCGATCAATATTTTTGAGGATAACGCATGTTAGGTCTAGGTTAGGCCTGGGATTTTCACTCATGAGACTCATACTTTCGCATTCTTCACATACTTGTTGAACGGATCCTGGGTTTTTTCTGGTTTGGTTCAGGTAGTAATGTGGTACCACACTGAAACATTCAATTAAACCTGGTCTTGATAAATATTTTAGAGGATAACGCATGTTAGGTTTGGGTTAGGTCTAGGATTTACCCTCAGCAGGCTCATACTTTCGCATACTTCTCATACTTCATGGCTAGATCCTGGGCTGTTTCTGGTTGGTATCACGTAGTAATGTGGTACCACGCTGAAACAGTCAATTAAACCTGGTTTCGATCAATATTTTAGAGGATAACGCAAGTTAGGTCTGGCATAGGTCTGGGATTCGCCCTCATCAGCCTCATACTTTCGCAATCTTCACATACTTGTTGAACGGATCCTGGGTTTTTTCTGGTTTTGATCACGTAGTAATGTGGTACCACACTGAAACAGTCGATTAAACCTGGTTTTGATCAATATTTTAGAGGATAACGCATAGTTAGGTATGGGATAGGTCTGGGATTTGACCTCATCAGACTCATACTTTCGCACACTTCACATACTCGTTGAACAGATCCTGGGTTATTTTCTGGTTTGGATCACATAGTAATGTGGTACCACACTGAAACAGTCGATTAAACCTGGTTTCGATCATTATTTTAGAGAATAATTCATGTTAGGTCTAGGTTAGGTCTGGGATTTGCTCTCATCAGGCTCGTTCTTTCGCATATTTCTCATACTTGATGGCTAGATCCTGGGCTTTTTCTGGATAGCATCACGTAGTAATGAAGTACAACACTGAAACAGTCAATTAGACCTGGTTTCCATCAATATCTTAGAGGACAACGCAAGTTAGGTCTGGGATAGGTCTGGGATTTTCACTCATCAGACTCATACTTTCGCATTCTTCACATACTTGTAGAACGGTTCCTGGGTTTTTTCTGGTTTGGATCACGTAGTAATGTGGGGCCACACTGAAACAGTCAATTAAACCTGGTCCTGATAAATATTTTAGAGGATAACGCATGTCAGGTCTGGGTCAGGTCTAGAATTTGCCCTCATCATGCTCATACTTTCGCATCTTTCTCATACATCATGGCTAGATCCTGGGCTATATCTGGATTGTATCACGTAGTAATGTGGTACCACGCTGAAACAGTCGATTAAACCTGGTTCCGATCAATATTTTAGAGGATAACGCAAGTTAAGTCTGGGTTAGGTCTAGGATTTGCCCTCAGCAGGCTCATACTTTCGCATATTTCTCATACTTCATGGCTAGATCCTGGGCTGTTACTGGTTTGTATCACGTTGTAATGTGGTACCACGCTGAAACAGTCAATTAAACCTGGTTTCGATCAATATTTTAGAGGATAACGCAAGTTAGGTCTGGCATAGGTCTGGGATTCGGCCTCAGCAGGCTCATACTTTCGCGTTTTTCACATGCTTGTTGAACAGATCCTGGGTTTTTTCTGGTTTGGATCACGTAGTAGTGTGGTACCACACTGAAACAGTCCATTAAACCTGGTTTGGATCAATTGTTTAGAGGATAACGCATGTTAGGTCTAGGTTAGCCCTGGGATTTTCACTCATCAGACTCATACTTTCGCATTCTTCTCACACTTGTTGAACTGATCCTGGGTTTTTTCTGTTTTGGATCACGTAGTAATGTGGTACCACGCTGAAACAGCGAATTAAACCTGGTTTCGATCAATATTTTAGAGGATAACGCAAGTTAGGTCTAGGTTAGGCCTGGGATTTGCCATCATCAGGGTCATACTTTCGCATATTTCTCATACTTCATGGCTAGATCCTGGACTGTTTCTGGATTGTATCACGTAGTAATGTGGTACCACGCTGAAACAGTCAATTAAACCTGGTTTCGATCTATATTTTAGAGGATAACGCAAGTTAGGTCTTGCATAGGTTTGGGATTCGCCCTCATCAGGCTCATACTTTCGCGTTTTTCACATACTTGTTGAACAGATCCTGGGTTTTTTCTGGTTTGTATCACGTAGTAGTGTGGTACCACACTGAAACAGTCCATTAAACCTGGTCTGGATCAATATATTAGAGGATAACGCATGTTAGGTCTAGGTTAGCCCCGGGATTTTCACTCATCAGACTCATACTTTCGCATTCTTCTCATACTTGTTGAACTGATCCTGGGTTTTTTCAGGTTTGGATCACGTAGTAATGTGGTACCACACTGAAACAGTCGATTAGACCTGGTTTCGATCAATATTTTAGAGGATAACGCAAGTTAAGTCTGGGATTGGTCTGGGATTTGACCTCATCAGACTCATACTTTCGCACACTTCACATACTCGTTGAACAGATCCTGGGTTACTTTCTGGTTTGGATCACATAGTAATGTGGTACCACACTGAAACAGTCGATTAAACCAGGTTTCGATCAATATTTTTGAGGATAACGCATGTTAGGTCTAGGTTAGGCCTGGGATTTTCACTCATCAGACTCATACTTTCGCATTCTTCACATACTTGTAGAACGGATCCTGGGTTTTTTCTGGTTTGGATCACGTAGTAATGTGGGACCACACTGAAACAGTCAATTAAACCTGGTCTTGATAAATATTTTAGAGGATAACGCATGTTAGGTCTGGGTCAGGTCTAGAATTTGCCCTCATCATGCTCATACTTTCGGATCTTTCTCATACATCATGGCTAGATCCAGGGCTATTTCTGGATTGTATCACGTAGTAATGTGGTACCACGCTGAAACAGTCGATTAAACCTGGTTCCGATCAATATTTTGGAGGATAACGCAAGTTAAGTCTAGGTTAGGTCTGGGATTTTCACTCATGAGACTCATACTTTCGCATTCTTCACATACTTGTTGAACGGATCCTGGGTTTTTTCTGGTTTGGTTCACGTAGTAATGTGGTACCACACTGAAACATTCAATTAAACCTGGTCTTGATAAATATTTTAGAGGATAACGCATGTGAGGTTTGGGTTAGGTCTAGGATTTGCCCTCAGCAGGCTCATACTTTCGCATATTTCTCATACTTCATGGCTAGATCCTGGGCTGTTACTGGTTTGTATCACGTTGTAATGTGGTACCACGCTGAAACAGTCAATTAAACCTGGTTTCGATTAATATTTTAGAGGATAACGCAAGTTAGGTCTGGCATAGGTCTGGGATTCGCCCTCATCAGGCTCATACTTTCGCGTTTTTCACATGCTTGTTGAACAGATCCTGGGTTTTTTCTGGTTTGGATCACGTAGTAGTGTGGTACCACACTGAAACAGTCCATTAAACCTGGTTTGGATCAATTGTTTAGAGGATAACGCATGTTAGGTCTAGGTTAGCCCTGGGATTTTCACTCATCAGACTCATACTTTCGCATTCTTCTCACACTTGTTGAACTGATCCTGGGTTTTTTCTGGTTTGGATCACGTAGTAATGTGGTACCACACTGAAACAGTCGATTAAACCAGGTTTCGATCAATATTTTTGAGGATAACGCTTGTTAGGTCTGGGATAGGTCTGGGATTTGCCCTCATCAGGCTCATACTTTCGCGTTTTTCCCATACTTGTTTAACAGATCCTGGGTTTTCTCTGGTTTGGATCACGTAGTAGTGTGGTACCACACTGAAACAGTCGATTAAACCTGGTTTCGATCAATATTTTAGAGAATAATTCATGTTAGGTCTAGGTTAGGTCTGGGATTTGCTCTCATCAGGCTCATTCTTTCGCATATTTCTCATACTTGATGGCTAGATCCTGGGCTGTTCCTGGATTGTATGACGTAGTAATGTGGTACCACGCTGAAACAGCGAATTAAACCTGGTTTCGATCAATATTTTAGAGGATAACGCAAGTTAGGTCTAGGTTAGGCCTGGGATTTGCCATCATCAGGGTCATACTTTCGCATATTTCTCATACTTCATGGCTAGATCCTGGACTGTTTCTGGATTGTATCACGTAGTAATGTGGTACCACGCTGAAACAGTCAATTAAACCTGGTTTCGATCTATATTTTAGAGGATAACGCAAGTTAGGTCTTGCATAGGTTTGGGATTCGCCCTCATCAGGCTCATACTTTCGCGTTTTTCACATACTTGTTGAACAGATCCTGGGTTTTTTCTGGTTTGTATCACGTAGTAGTGTGGTACCACACTGAAACAGTCCATTAAACCTGGTCTGGATCAATATATTAGAGGATAACGCATGTTAGGTCTGGGTCAGGTCTAGAATTTGCCCTCATCATGCTCGTACTTTCGGATCTTTCTCATACATCATGGCTAGATCCAGGGCTATTTCTGGATTGTATCACGTAGTAATGTGGTACCACGCTGAAACAGTCGATTAAACCTGGTTCCGATCAATATTTTGGAGGATAACGCAAGTTAAGTCTGGGATTGGTCGGGGATTTGACCTCATCAGACTCATACTTTCGCACACTTCACATACCTGTTGAACAGATCCTGGGTTTTTTCTGGTTTGGATCCCGTAGTAGTGTGGTACCACACTGAAACAGTCCATTAAACCTGGTTTCGCTCAATATTTTAGAGGATAACGCATGTTAGGTCTAGGTCAGGCCTGGGATTTTCACTCATCAGACTCATACTTTCACATTCTTCACATACTTGTTGAACGGATCCTGGGTTTTTTCTGGTTTGGATCACGTAGTAATGTGAGCCCACACTGAAACAATCAATTAAACCTGGTCTTGATAAATATTTTAGAGGATAACGCATGTTAGGTCTGGGGTAGGTATGGGATTTGCCCTCATCAGACTCATACTTTCGCACACTTCACATACTCGTTGAACCGATACTGGGTTATTTTCTGGTTTGGATCGCATAGTAATGTGGTACCACACTGAAACAGTCGATTAAACCAGGTTTCGATCAATATTTTTGAGGATAACGCATGTTAGGTCTAGGTTAGGCCTGGGTTTTTCACTCATCAGACTCATAGTTTCGCATTCTTCAAATACTTGTTAAACGGATCCTGGGTTTTTTCTGGTTTGGATCACATTGTAGTGTGGGACCACACTGAAACAATCAATTAAACCTGGTCTTGATAAATATTTTAGAGGATGACGCATGTTAGATTTGGGTTAGGTCTAGGATTTGCCCTCAGCAGGCTCATACTTTCGCATATCTCTCATACTTCATGGCTAGATCCTGGGCTGTTTCTGGATTGTATCACGTAGTAATGTGGTACCACGCTGAAACAGTCAATTAAACCTGGTTTCGGTCAATATTTTAGAGGATAACGCAAGTTAGGTCTGGCATAGATCTGGGATTCGCCCTCATCAGGCTCATACTTTCGCGTTTTTCACATACTTGTTGAACAGATCCTGGGTTTTTTCTGGTTTGTATCACGCAGTAGTGTGGTACCACACTGAAACAGTCCATTAAACCTGGTTTGGATGAATATTTTAGAGGATAACGCATGTAAGGTCTACGTTAGCCCTGGGATTTTCAGTCATCAGACTCATACTTTCGCATTCTTCTCATACTTGTTGAACTGATCCTGGGTTTTTTCTGGTTTGGATCACGTAGTAATGTGGTACCACACTGAAACAGACGATTAAACCTGGTTTCGATCAATATTTTAGAGGATAACGCATGTTAGGTCTAGGTCAGTCCTGGGATTTTCACTCATCAGACTCATACTTTCGGATTCTTCACATACTTGTTGACGGATCCTGGGTTTTTTCTGGTTTGGATCACGTAGTAATGTGGGTCCACACTGAAACAGTCAATGAAACCTGGTTTCCAACAATATTTTAGAGGACAACGCAAGTTAGGTCTAGGTAAGGCCTGAGATTTTCACTGATCAGACTCATACTTTCGCCTTCTTCACATACTTGTTGAACGGATCCTGCGTTATTTTCTGGTTTGGATCACATAGTAATGTGGTACCACACTGAATCATTCAATTAAACGTGGTCTTGATAAATATTTTAGAGCATAACGCATGTTAGGTCTGGGTTAGGTCTAGGATTTGCCCTCATCAGGCTCATACTTTCGCATATTTCTCATACTTCATGGCTAGATCCTGGGCTATTTCTGGATTGGATCACGTAGTGAAGTGGTACCACACTGAAACACTCAATGAAACCTGGTCTGGATAAAAATTTCAGAAGATAACGCATGTTAGGTCAAGGTTAGGTCTAAGATTTGCCCTCATCAGGCTCACAGTTTCGCGTTTTTCACATACTTGTCGAACAGATCCTGGGTTTTTTGTGGTTTGGATCTGGTAGTAATGTGGTACCACACTGAAACATTCAATTAAACCTGGTCTTGATAAATATTTTAGAGGATAACTCATGTTAGGTCTGGGATAGGTCTGGGATTAGCCCTCATCAGACTCATACTTTCGCACACTTCACATACTCGTTGACGAGATCCTGGGTTTTTTTCTAGTTTCGATCACGCAGTAATGTGGTACCACACTGAAACAGTCGATTAAACCTGGTTTCGATCAATATTTTTGAGGATAACGCATGTTAGGTCTGGGATAGGTCTGGGATTAGCCATCATCAGACTCATACTTTCGCTTTCTTCATACTTGTTGAACGGATCCTGGGCTTTTTCTGGATTGCATCACGTAGTAATGTAGTACCACACTGAAACAGTCAATGTAACCTGGTTTCCATCAATATTTTAGAGGACAACGCAAGTTAGGTCTAGGTAAGGCCTGAGATTTTCCCTGATCAGACTCATACATTCGCATTCTTCACATACTTGTTGAACGGATCCTGGGTTTTTTCTGGTTTGGATCACGTAGTAATGTGGTACCACACTGAAACATTCAATTAAACCTGGTCTTGATAAATATTTTAGAGGATAACGCATGTTAGGTCAAGGTTAGGTCTAAGATTTGCCCTCATCAGGCTCACAGTTTCGCGTTTTTCACATACTTGTCGAACAGATCCTGGGTTTTTTGTGGTTTGGATCACGTAGTAATGTGGTACCACACTGAAACATTCAATTAAACCTGGTCTTGATAAATACTTTAGAGAATAACGCAGGTTAGGACTGGGATAGGTCTGGGATTAGCCATCATCAGACTCATACTTTCGCTTTCTTCATACTTGTTGAACGGATCCTGGGCTTTTTCTGGATTGCATCACGTAGTAATGTAGTACCACACTGAAACAGTCAATTAAACCTGGTTTCGATCAATATTTTAGAGGATGACGCAAGTTAGGTCTGGGATAGGTCTAGGATTTGCCCTCATCAGACTCTTACTATTGCATATTTCTCATACTTCATGGCTAGATCCTGGGCTATTTCTGGATTGGATCACGTAGTAAAGTGGAACCACACTGAAACATTCAATGAAACCTGTTCTGGATAAATATTTTAGAGGATAACGCATCTTAGGTCTGGGTTAGGTCTAAGATTTGCCCTCATCAGGCTCACAGTTTCGCGTTTTTCACATACTTGTTAAACAGATCCTGGGTTTTTTCTGGTTTCGATCACGTAGTAATGTGGTACCACACTAAAACAGTCAATTAAACCTGGTTTCGATCAATATTTTAGAGGATCACGCATGTTAGGTCTGGGATAGGTCTGGGATTAGCCCTCATCAGACTCATACTTTCGCACACTTCACATACTCGTTGACAAGATCCTGGGTTTTTTTCTGGCTTGGATCACGTAGTAATGTGGTTCCACACTGAAATAGTCGATTAAACTTGGCTTCGATCAATATTTTAGAGGATAACGCAAGTTAGGTCTGGGATAGGTCTGGGATTTGCCCTCATCAGGCTCATACTTTCGCGTTTTTCACGTACTTGTTGAACGGATCCTGGGTTTTTTCTGGTTTGGGTCACGTAGTAATGTGGGACCACACTGAAACAGTCAATTAAACCTGGTTTCGACCAATATTTTAGAGAATAATTCATGTTAGGTCTAGGTTAGGTCTGGGATTTGCTCTCATCAGGCTCATACTTTCGCACACTTCACATACTTGTTGAACGGATCCTGGGATTTTTCTGGTTTGGATCACGTAGTAGCGTGGTACGACACTGAAACACTCCATTAAACCTGGTTTCGCTCAATATTTTAGAGGATAACGCAAGTTAAGTCTGGGATTGGTCTGGGATTTGACCTCATCAGACTCATACTTTCGCACACTTCACATACTCGTTGAACAGATCCTGGGTTATTTTCTGGTTTGGATCACATAGGAATGTGGCACCACACTGAAACAGTCGATTAAACCACGTTTCGATCAATATTTTTGAGGATAACGCATGTTAGGTCTAGGTTAGGCCTGGGATGTTCACTCATCAGACTCATACTTTCGCATTCTTCACATACTTGTTGAACGGATCCTGCGTTTTTTCTGGTTTGGATCACGTAGTAATGTGGGACCACACTGAATCAGTCAATTAAACGTGGTTTCGACCAATATTTTAGAGAATAATTCATGTTAGGTCTAGGTTAGGTCTGGGATTTTCTCTCATCAGGCTCATTCTTTCGCACACTTCACATACTTGTTGAACGGATCCTGGGTTTTTTCTGGTTTGGATCACGTAGTAGTGTGGTACCACACTGAAACAGTCCATTAAACCTGGTTTCGCTCAATATATTAGAGGATAACGCATGTTAGGTCTAGGTCAGTCCTGGGATTTTCACTCATCAGACTCATACTTTCGGATTCTTCACATACTTGTTGAACGGATCCTGGGTTTTTTCTGGTTTGGATCACGTAGTAATGTGGATCCACACTGAAACAATCAATTAAACCTGGTCTTGATAAATATTTTAGAGGATAACGCATGTTAGGTCTGGGATAGGTCTGGGATTTGCCCTCATCAGACTCATACTTTCGCACACTTCACATACTCGTTGAACGGATCCTGGGTTTTTTCTGGTTTGGAACACGTAGTAATGTGGTACCACACTGAAACATTCAATTAAACCTGGTCTTGATAAATATTTTAGAGAATAACGCATGTTAGGTCTGGGTTAGGTCTAGGATTTGCCCTCATCAGGCTCATACTTTCGCGTTTTTCACGTTCTTGTTGAACGGATCCTGGGTTTTTTCTGGATTGGGTCACGTAGTAATGTGGTACCACACTGAAACGTTCAATTAATCCTGGTCTTGATAAATATTTTAGAGGATAACGCATGTTAGGTCTAGGTCAGTCCTGGGATTTTCACTCATCAGACTCATACTTTCGGATTCTTCACATACTTGTTGAACGGATCCTGGGTTTTTTCTGGTTTGGATCACGTAGTAATGTGGATCCACACTGAAACAATCAATTAAACCCGGTCTTGATAAATATTTTAGAGGATAACGCATGTTAGGTCTGGGATAGGTCTGGGATTTGCCCTCATCAGACTCATACTTTCGCACACTTCACATACTCGTTGAACGGATCCTGGGTTTTTTCTGGTTTGGAACACGTAGTAATGTGGTACCACACTGAAACATTCAATTAAACCTGGTCTTGATAAATATTTTAGAGAATAACGCATGTTAGGTCTGGGTTAGGTCTAGGATTTGCCCTCATCAGGCTCACAGTTTCGCGTTTTTCACATACTTGTCGAACAGATCCTGGGTTTTTTGTGGTTTGGATCACGTAGTAATGAGGTACCACACTGAAACATTCAATGAAACCTGGTCTGGATAAAAATTTTAGAGGATAACGCATGTTAGGTCAAGGTTAGGTCTAAGATTTGCCCTCATCAGGGTCACATTTTCGCGTTTTTCACATACTTGTCGAACAGATCCTGGGTTTTTTGTGGTTTGGATCACGTAGTAATGTGGTACCACACTGAAACATTCAATTAAACCTGGTCTTGATAAATATTTTAGAGGATAACGCATGTTAGGTCTGGGATAGGTCTGGGATTAGCCCTCATCAGACTCATACTTTCGCACACTTCACATACTCGTTGACGAGATCCTGGGGTTTATTCTAGTTTCGATCACGCAGTAATGTGGTACCACACTGAAACAGTCGATTAAACCTGGTTTCGATCAATATTTTTGGGGATAACGCATGTTAGGTCTGGGATAGGTCTGGGATTAGCCCTCATCAGACTCATACTTTCGCTTTCTTCATACTTGTTAAACGGATCCTGGGCTTTTTCTGGATTGCATCACGTAGTAATGTAGTACCACACTGAAACAGTCAATGAAACCTGGTTTCCATCAATATTTTAGAGGACAACGCAAGTTAGGTCTAGGTAAGGCCTGAGATTTTCACTGATCAGACTCATACATTCGCATTCTTCACATACTTGTTGAACGGATCCTGGGTTTTTTCTGGTTTGGATCACGTAGTAATGTGGTACCACACTGAAACATTCAATTAAACCTGGTCTTGATAAATATTTTAGAGGATAACGCATGTTAGGTCTGGGTTACGTCTAGGATTTGCCCCCATCAGGCTCATACTTTCGCATATTTCTCATACTTCATGGCTAGATCCTGGGCTGTTTCTGCATTGTATCACGTAGTAATGTGGTACCACGCTGAAACAGTCAATCAAACCTGGTTTCGATCAATATTTTAGAGGATAACGCAAGTTAGGTCTGGGATAGGTCTAGGATTTGCCCTCATCAGACTCTTACTATCGCATATTTCTCATACTTCATGGCTAGATCCTGGGCTTTTTCTGGATTGCATCACGTAGTAATGAAGTACAACACTGAAACAGTCAATTGAACCTGGTTTCCATCAATATCTTAGAGGACAACGCAAGTTAGATCTGGGATTGGTCTGGGATTTGCCCTCATCAGGCTCATACTTTCGCGTTTTTCACATACTTGTTGAACAGATCCTGGGTTTTTTCTGGATTGGGTCACGTAGTAATGTGGGACCACACTGAAACAGTCAATTAAACCTGGTCTTGATAAATATTTTAGAGAATAACGCATGTTAGGTCTGGGTTAGGTCTAGGATTTGCCCTCATCAGGCTCATACTTTCGCATATTTCTCGTACTTCATGGCTAGATCCTGGGCTATTTCTGGATTGGATCACGTAGTAAAGTGGTACCACACTGAAACATTCAATGAAACCTGGTCTGGATAAAATTTCTAGAGGATAGCGCATGTTAGGTCAAGGTTAGGTCTAAGATTTGCGCTCATCAGGCTCACAGTTTCGCGTTTTTCACATACTTGCCGAACAGATCCTGGGTTTTTTGTGGTTTGGATCACGTAGTAATGTGGTACCACACTGAAACATTCAATTAAACCTGGTCTTGATAAATATTTTAGAGGATAACGCATGTTAGGTCTGGGATAGGTCTGGGATTAGCCCTCATCAGACTCATACTTTCGCACACTTCACATACTCGTTGACGAGATCCTGGGTTTTTTTCTAGTTTGGATCACGCAGTAATGTGGTACCACACTGAAACAGTCGATTAAACCTGGTTTCGATCAATATTTTTGAGGATAACGCATGTTAGGTCTGGGATAGGTCTGGGATTAGCCCTCATCAGTCTCATACTTTCGCTTTCTTCACATACTTGTTGAACGGATCCTGGGCTTTTTCTGGATTGCATCACGTAGTAATGTAGTACCACACTGAAACAGTCGATTAAACCTGGTTTCGATCAATATTTTTGAGGATAACGCATGTTAGGTCTGGGATAGGTCTGGGATTAGCCCTCATCAGACTTATACTTTCGCTTTCTTCACATACTTGTTGAACGGATCCTGGGCTTTTTCTGGTTTGGATCACGTAGTAATGTGGTACCACACTGAAACATTCAATTAATCCTGGTCTTGATAAATATTTTAGAGGATAACGCATGTTAGGTTTGGCTTAGGTCTAGGATTTGCCCTCAGCAGGCCCATACTTTCGCATATTTCTCATACTTCATGGCTAGATCCTGGGCTGCTTCTGGTTTGTATCACGTAGTAATGTGTTACCACGCTGAAACAGTCAATTAAACCTGGTTTCGATCAATATTTTAGAGGATAACGCAAGTTAGGTCTGGCATAGGTCTGGGATTCGCCCTCATCAGGCTCATACTTTCGCGTTTTTCACATACTTGTTGGACAGATCGTGGGTTTTTTCTGGTTTGTATCACGTAGTAGTGTGATACCACACTGAAACAGTCCATTAAACCTGGTTATGATCAATATTTTAGAGGATAACGCATAGTTAGGTTTGGGATAGGTCTGGGATTTGACCTCATCAGACTCATACTTTCGCACACTTCACATACTCGTTGAACAGATCCTGGGTTATTTTCTGGTTTGGATCACGTAGTAATGTGGTACCACACTGAAACAGTCGATTAAACCTGGTTCCGATCAATATTTTAGAGAATAATTCATGTTAGGTCTAGGTTAGGTCTGGGATTTGCTCTCATCAGGCTCGTTTTTTCGCATATTTCTCATACTTGATGGCTAGATCCTGGGCTTTTTCTGGATTGCATCACGTAGTAATGAAGTACAACACTGAAACAGTCAATTAAACCTGGTTTCCATCAATATCTTAGAGGACAACGCAAGTTAGGTCTGGGATAGGTCTGGGATTTGACCTCATCAGACTCATACTTTCGCACACTTCACATACTCGTTGAACAGATCCTGGGTTATTTTCTGGTTTGGATCACATAGTAATGTGGTACCACACTGATACAGTCGATTAAACCTGGTTTCGATCAATATTTTAGAGAATAATTCATGTTAGGTCTAGGTTAGGTCTGGGATTTGCTCTCATCAGGCTCATTCTTTCGCATATTTCTCATACTTGATGGCTAGATCCTGGGCTGTTTCTGGATTGTATGACGTAGTAATGTGGTACCACGCTGAAACAGCGAATTAAACCTGGTTTCGATCAATATTTTAGAGGATAACGCAAGTTATGGTCTAGGTTAGGCCTGGGATTTTCACTCATCAGACTCATACTTTCGCATTCTTCACATACTTCTTGAACGGATCCTGGGTTTTTTCTGGTTTGGATCACGAAGTAGTGTGGTACCACACTGAAACAGTCCATTAAACCTGTTTTCGCTCAATATTTTTAGAGGATAACGCATGTTAGGTCTAGGTTAGGTCTGGGATTTGCTCTCATTAGGCTCACTCTTTCGCATATTTCTCATACTTGATGGCTAGATCATGGGCATTTCTGGATTGCATCACGTAGTAATGTAGTACCACACTGAAACAGTCAATGAAACCTGGTTTCCATCAATATTTTAGAGGACAACGCAAGTTAGGTCTAGCTAAGGCCTGAGATTTTCACTGATCAGACTCATACTTTCGCCTTCTTCACATTCTTGTTGAACGGATCCTGGGCTATTTCTGGATTGGATCACGTAGTAAAGTGGTACCACACTGAAACATTCAATGAAACCTGTTCTGGATAAATATTTTAGAGGATAACGCATCTTAGGTCTGGGTTAGGTCTAAGATTTGCCCTCATCAGGCTCACAGTTTCGCGTTTTTCACATATTTGTTAAACAGATCCTGTGTTTTTTCCGGTTTGGATCACGTAGTAATGTGGTACCACACTAAAACAGTCAATTAAACCTGGTTTCGATCAATATTTTAGAGGATCACGCAAGCTAGGTCTGGGATAGGTCTGGGATTAGCCCTCATCAGACTCATACTTTCGCACACTTCACATACTCGTTGACAAGATTCTGGGTTTTTTTCTGGCTTGGATCACGTAGTAATGTGGTTCCACACTGAAACAGTCGATTAAACTTGGCTTCGATCAATATTTTAGAGGATAACGCAAGTTAGGTCTGGGATAGGTCTGGGATTTGCCCTCATCAGGCTCATACTTTCGCGTTTTTCACATACTTGTTGAACGGATCCTGGGTTTTTTCTGGTTTGGGTCACGTAGTAATGTGGGACCACACTGAAACAGTCAATTAAACCTGGTTTCGACCAATATTTTAGAGGATAACGCAAGTTAGGTCTGAGATAGGTCTGGGATTTGCCCTCATCAGGCTCATACTTTCGCGTTTTTCACGTTCTTGTCGAACAGATCCTGGGTTTTTTGTGGTTTGGATCACGTAGCAATGTGGTACCACACTGAAACATTCAATTAAACTTGGTCTTGATAAATACTTTAGAGGATAACGCATGTTAGGTCTGGGATAGGTCTGGGATTAGCCCTCATCAGACTCATACTTTCGCACACTTCACATACTCGTTGACGAGATCCTGGGTTTTTTTCTAGTTTGGATCACGCAGTAATGTGGTACCACACTGAAACAGTCGATTAAACCTGGTTTCAATCAATATTTTTGAGGATAACGCATGTTAGGTCTGGGTTAGGTCTAGGATTTGCCCTCATCAGGCTCATACTTTCGCATATTTCTCATACTTCATGGCTAGATCCTGGGCTATCTCTGGCTTGGATCACGTAGTAATGTGGTTCCACACTGAAACAGTCGATTAAACTTGGCTTCGATCAATATTTTAGAGGATAACGCAAGTTAGGTCTGAGATAGGTCCGGGATTTGCCCTCATCAGGCTCATACTTTCGCGTTTTTCACGTTCTTGTTGAACGGATCCTGGGTTTTTTCTGGATTGGGTCACGTAGTAATGTGGTACCACACTGAAACATTCAATTAATCCTGGTCTTGATAAATATTTTAGAGGATAACGCATGTTAGGTCTAGGTCAGTCCTGGGATTTTCACTCATCAGACTCATACTTTCGGATTCTTCACATACTTGTTGAACGGATCCTGGGTTTTTTCTGGTTTGGATCACGTAGTACTGTGGGTCCACACTGAAACAATCAATTAAACCTGGTCTTGATAAATATTCTAGAGGATAACGCATGTTAGGTCTGGGATAGGTCTGGGATTTGCCCTCATCAGGCTCACAGTTTCGCGTTTTTCACATACTTGTCGAACAGATCCTGGGTTTTTTGTGGTTTGGATCACGTAGCAATGTGGTACCACACTGAAACATTCAATTAAACCTGGTCTTGATAAATACTTTAGAGGATAACGCATGTTAGGTCTGGGATAGGTCTGGGATTAGCCCTCATCAGACTCATACTTTCGCACACTTCACATACTCGTTGAACGGATCCTGGGTTTTTTCTGGTTTGGAACACGTAGTAATGTGGTATCACACTGAAACATTCAATTAAACCTGGTCTTGATAAATATTTTAGAGAATAACGCATGTTAGGTCTGGGTTAGGTCTAGGATTTGCCCTCATCAGGCTCATACTTTCGCATATTTCTCATACTTCATGGCTAGATCCTGGGCTATTTCTGGATTGGATCACGTAGTGAAGTGGTACCACACTGAAACACTCAATGAAACCTGGTCTGGATAAAAATTTCAGAGGATAACGCATGTTAGGTCAAGGTTAGGTCTAAGATTTGCCCTCATCAGGCTCACAGTTTCGCGTTTTTCACATACTTGTCGAACAGATCCTGGGTTTTTTGTGGTTTGGATCACGTAGTAATGTGGTACCACACTGAAACATTCAATTAAACCTGGTCTTGATAAATATTTTAGAGGATAACGCATGTTAGGTCTAGGTTAGGTCTGGGATTTGCTCTCATTAGGCTCACTCTTTCGCATATTTCTCATACTTGATGGCTAGATCATGGGCATTTCTGGATTGCATCACGTAGTAATGTAGTACCACACTGAAACAGTCAATGAAACCTGGTTTCCATCAATATTTTAGAGGACAACGCAAGTTAGGTCTAGCTAAGGCCTGAGATTTTCACTGATCAGACTCATACTTTCGCCTTCTTCACATTCTTGTTGAACGGATCCTGGGCTATTTCTGGATTGGATCACGTAGTAAAGTGGTACCACACTGAAACATTCAATGAAACCTGTTCTGGATAAATATTTTAGAGGATAACGCATCTTAGGTCTGGGTTAGGTCTAAGATTTGCCCTCATCAGGCTCACAGTTTCGCGTTTTTCACATATTTGTTAAACAGATCCTGTGTTTTTTCTGGTTTGGATCACGTAGTAATGTGGTACCACACTAAAACAGTCAATTAAACCTGGTTTCGATCAATATTTTAGAGGATCACGCAAGCTAGGTCTGGGATAGGTCTGGGATTAGCCCTCATCAGACTCATACTTTCGCACACTTCACATACTCGTTGACAAGATTCTGGGTTTTTTTCTGGCTTGGATCACGTAGTAATGTGGTTCCACACTGAAACAGTCGATTAAACTTGGCTTCGATCAATATTTTAGAGGATAACGCAAGTTAGGTCTGGGATAGGTCTGGGATTTGCCCTCATCAGGCTCATACTTTCGCGTTTTTCACATACTTGTTGAACGGATCCTGGGTTTTTTCTGGTTTGGGTCACGTAGTAATGTGGGACCACACTGAAACAGTCAATTAAACCTGGTTTCGACCAATATTTTAGAGAATAATTCATGTTAGGTCTAGGTTAGGTCTGGGATTTGCTCTCATCAGGCTCATACTTTCGGATTCTTCACATACTTGTTGAACGGATCCTGGGTTTTTTCTGGTTTGGATCACGTAGTAATGTGGATCCACACTGAAACAATCGATTAAACCTGGTCTTGATAAATATTTTAGAGGATAACGCATGTTAGGTCTGGGATAGGTCTGGGATTTGCCCTCATCAGACTCATACTTTCGTACACTTCACATACTCGTTGAACGGATCCTGGGTTTTTTCTGGTTTGGAACACGTAGTAATGTGGTACTACACTGAAACATTCAATTAAACCTGGTCTTGATAAATATTTTAGAGAATAACGCATGTTAGGTCTGGGTTCGGTCTAGGATTTGCCCTCATCAGGCTCATACTTTCTCATATTTCTCATACTTCATGGCTAGATCCTGGGCTATTTCTGGCTTGGATCACGTAGTAATGTGGTTCCACACTGAAGCAGTCGATTAAACTTGGCTTCGATCAATATTTTAGAGGATAACGCAAGTTAGGTCTGAGATAGGTCTGGGATTTGCCCTCATCGGGCTCATACTTTCGCGTTTTTCACGTTCTTGTTGAACGGATCCTGGGTTTTCTCTGGATTGGGTCACGTAGTAATGTGGGACCACACTGAAACAGTCAATTAAACCTGGTTTCGACCAATATTTTAGAGAATAATTCATGTTAGGTCTAGGTTAGGTCTGGGATTTGCTCTCATCAGGCTCATACTTTCGGATTCTTCACATACTCGTTGAACGGATCCTGGGTTTTTTCTGGTTTGGAACACGTAGTAATGTGGTACCACACTGAAACATTCAATTAAACCTGGTCTTGATAAATATTTTAGAGAATAACGCATGTTAGGTCTGGGTTAGGTCTAGGATTTGCCCTCATCAGGCTCATACTTTCGCATATTTCTCATACTTCATGGCTAGATCCTGGGCTATTTCTGGCTTGGATCACGTACTAATGTGGTTCCACACTGAAACAGTCGATAAAACTTGGCTTCGATCAATATTTTAGAGGATAACGCAAGTTAGGTCTGAGATAGGTCCGGGATTTGCCCTCATCAGGCTCATACTTTCGCGTTTTTCACGTTCTTGTTGAACGGATCCTGGGTTTTTTCTGGATTGGGTCACGTAGTAATGTGGTACCACACTGAAACATTCAATTAATCCTGGTCTTGATAAATATTTTAGAGGATAACGCATGTTAGGTCTAGGTCAGTCCTGGGATTTTCACTCATCAGACTCATACTTTCGGATTCTTCACATACTTGTTGAACGGATCCTGGGTTTTTTCTGGTTTGGATCACGTAGTACTGTGGGTCCACACTGAAACAATCAATTAAACCTGGTCTTGATAAATATTCTAGAGGATAACGCATGTTAGGTCTGGGATAGGTCTGGGATTTGCCCTCATCAGACTCATACTTTCGCACACTTCACATACTCGTTGAACGGATCCTGGGTTTTTTCTGGTTTGGAACACGTAGTAATGTGGTATCACACTGAAACATTCAATTAAACCTGGTCTTGATAAATATTTTAGAGAATAACGCATGTTAGGTCTGGGTTAGGTCTAGGATTTGCCCTCATCAGGCTCATACTTTCGCATATTTCTCATACTTCATGGCTAGATCCTGGGCTATTTCTGGATTGGATCACGTAGTGAAGTGGTACCACACTGAAACACTCAATGAAACCTGGTCTGGATAAAAATTTCAGAAGATAACGCATGTTAGGTCAAGGTTAGGTCTAAGATTTGCCCTCATCAGGCTCACAGTTTCGCGTTTTTCACATACTTGTCGAACAGATCCTGGGTTTTTTGTGGTTTGGATCACGTAGTAATGTGGTACCACACTGAAACATTCAATTAAACCTGGTCTTGATAAATATTTTAGAGGATAACTCATGTTAGGTCTGGGATAGGTCTGGGATTAGCCCTCATCAGACTCATACTTTCGCACACTTCACATACTCGTTGACGAGATCCTGGGTTTTTTCCTAGTTTCGATCACGCCGTAATGTGGTACCACACTGAAACAGTCGATTAAACCTGGTTTCGATCAATATTTTAGAGGATAACGCATGTTAGGTCTGGGATAGGTCTGGGATTAGCCCTCATCAGACTCACACTTTCGCATTCTTCATACTTGTTGAACGGATCCTGGACTTTTTCTGGATTGCATCACGTAGTAATGTAGTACCACACTGAAACAGTCAATGAAACCTGGTTTCCATCAATATTTTAGAGGACAACGCAAGTTAGGTCTAGGTAAGGCCTGAGATTTTCACTGATCAGACTCATACATTCGCATTCTTCACATACTTGTTGAACGGATCCTGGGTTTTTTCTGGTTTGGATCACGTAGTAATGTGGTACCACACTGAAACATTCAATTAAACCTGGTCTTGATAAATATTTTAGAGGATAACGCATGTTAGGTCTGGGTTACGTCTAGGATTTGCCCTCATCAGGCTCATACTTTCGCATATTTCTCATACTTCATGGCTAGATCCTGGGCTATTTGTGGATTGGATCACGTAGTAAAGTGGTACCACACTGAAACATTCAATGAAACCTGTTCTGGATAAATATTTTAGACGATAACGCATCCTAGGTCTGGGTTAGGTCTAAGATTTGCCCTCATCAGGCTCACAGATTCGCGTTTTTCACATACTTGTTAAACAAATCCCGGGATTTTTCTGGTTTGGATCACGTAGTAATGTGGTACCACACTAAAACAGTCAATTAAACCTGGTTTCGATCAATATTTTAGAGGATCACGCATGTTAGGTCTGGGATAGGTCTGGGATTAGCCCTCATCAGACTCATACTTTCGCACACTTCACATACTCGTTGACAAGATCCTGGGTTTTTTTCTGGCTTGGATCACGTAGTAATGTGGTTCCACACTGAAACAGTCGATTAAACTTGGCTTCGATCAATATTTTAGAGGATAACGCAAGTTAGGTCTAGGTTAGGTCTGGGATTTGCTCTCATCAGGCTCATACTTTCGGATTCTTCACATACTTGTTGAACGGATCCTGGGTTTTTTCTGGTTTGGGTCACGTAGTAATGTGGGACCACACTGAAACAGTCAATTAAACCTGGTTTCGACCAATATTTTAGAGAATAATTCATGTTAGGTTCGGGTTAGGTCTGGAATTTGCTCTCATCAGGCTCATACTTTCGCACACTTCACATACTTGTTGAACGGATCCTGTGTTTTTTCTGGTTTGGATCACGTAGTAGTGTGGTACCACACTGAAACACTCCATTAAACCTGGTTTCGCTCAATATTTTAGAGGATAACGCATGTTAGGTCTAGGTCAGTCCTGGGATTTTCACTCATCAGACTCATACTTTCGCATTCTTCTTATACTTGTTAAACTGATCCTGGGTTTTTTCTGGTTTGGATCACGTAGTAATGTGGTACCACGCTGAAACAGTCAATTAAACCTGGTTTCGATCAATATTTTAGAGGATAACGCAAGTTAAGTCTGGGATTGGTCTGGGATTTGACCTCATCAGACTCATACTTTCGCACGCTTCACATACTCGTTGAACAGATCCTGGGTTATTTTCTGGTTTGATCACGTAGTAGTGTGGTACCACACTGAAACACACCATTAAACCTGGTTTCGCTCAATATTTTAGAGGATAACGCATGTTAGGTCTAGGTCAGTCCTGGGATTTTCACTCATCAGACTCATACTTTCGCATTCTTCTTATACTTGTTTAACTGATCCTGGGTTTTTTCTGGTTTGGATCACGTAGTAATGTGGGACCACACTGAATCAGTCAATTAAACCTGGTTTCGACCAATATTTTAGAGAATAATTCATGTTAGGTCTAGGTTAGGTCTGGGATTTTCTCTCATCAGGCTCATTCTTTCGCATATTTCTCTTACTTGATGGCTAGATCCTGGGCTTTTTCTGGATTGGATCACGTAGTAATGAAGTACAACACTGAAACAGTCAATTAAACCTGGTTTCCATCAATATTTTAGAGGACAGCGCATGTTAGGTCTACGTTAGGCCTGGGATTTGCCCTGATCAGGGTCATACTTTCGCAGTTTTAACATACATGTTGACCTGATCGAGGGTTTTTTCTGCTTTGGATCACGTAGTAAAGTGGTACCACACTGAAACAGTCCATTAAACCTGGTTTGGATCAATATTTTAGAGGATAACGCATGTTAGGTCTAGGTTAGGTCTGGGATTTTCGCTCATGAGACTCATACTTTCGCATTCTTCACATACTTGTTGAACGGATCCTGGGTTTTTTCCGGTTTGGTTCATGTAGTAATGTGTTACCACACTGAAACATTCAATTAAACCTGGTTTGGATCAATTGTTTAGAGGATAACGCATGTTAGGTCTAGGTTAGCCCTGGGATTTTCACTCATCAGACTCATACTGTCGCATTCTTCTCATACTTGTTGAACTGATCCTGGGTTTTTTCTGGTTTGGATCACGTAGTAATGTGGTACCACACTGAAACATTCAATTAAACCTGGTCTTGATAAATACTTTAGAGGATAACGCATGTTAGGTCTGGGATAGGTCTGGGATTAGCCCTCATCAGACTCATACTTTCGCACACTTCACATACTCGTTGACGAGATCCTGGGTTTTTTTCTAGTTTGGATCACGCAGTAATGTGGTACCACACTGAAACAGTCGATTAAACCTGGTTTCAATCAATATTTTTGAGGATAACGCATGTTAGGTCTGGGTTAGGTCTAGGATTAGCCCTCATCAGACTCACACTTTCGCATTCTTCATACTTGTTGAACGGATCCTGGACTTTTTCTGGATTGCATCACGTAGTAATGTAGTACCACACTGAAACAGTCAATGAAACCTGGTTTCCATCAATATTTTAGAGGACAACGCAAGTTAGGTCTAGGTAAGGCCTGAGATTTTCACTGATCAGACTCATACATTCGCATTCTTCACATACTTGTTGAACGGATCCTGGGTTTTTTCTGGTTTGGATCACGTAGTAATGTGGTACCACACTGAAACATTCAATTAAACCTGGTCTTGATAAATATTTTAGAGGATAACGCATGTTAGGTCTGGGTTACGTCTAGGATTTGCCCTCATCAGGCTCATACTTTCGCATATTTCTCATACTTCATGGCTAGATCCTGGGCTATTTGTGGATTGGATCACGTAGTAAAGTGGTACCACACTGAAACATTCAATGAAACCTGTTCTGGATAAATATTTTAGACGATAACGCATCCTAGGTCTGGGTTAGGTCTAAGATTTGCCCTCATCAGGCTCACAGATTCGCGTTTTTCACATACTTGTTAAACAAATCCCGGGATTTTTCTGGTTTGGATCACGTAGTAATGTGGTACCACACTAAAACAGTCAATTAAACCTGGTTTCGATCAATATTTTAGAGGATCACGCATGTTAGGTCTGGGATAGGTCTGGGATTAGCCCTCATCAGACTCATACTTTCGCACACTTCACATACTCGTTGACAAGATCCTGGGTTTTTTTCTGGCTTGGATCACGTAGTAATGTGGTTCCACACTGAAACAGTCGATTAAACTTGGCTTCGATCAATATTTTAGAGGATAACGCAAGTTAGGTCTAGGTTAGGTCTGGGATTTGCTCTCATCAGGCTCATACTTTCGGATTCTTCACATACTTGTTGAACGGATCCTGGGTTTTTTCTGGTTTGGGTCACGTAGTAATGTGGGACCACACTGAAACAGTCAATTAAACCTGGTTTCGACCAATATTTTAGAGAATAATTCATGTTAGGTTCGGGTTAGGTCTGGAATTTGCTCTCATCAGGCTCATACTTTCGCACACTTCACATACTTGTTGAACGGATCCTGTGTTTTTTCTGGTTTGGATCACGTAGTAGTGTGGTACCACACTGAAACACTCCATTAAACCTGGTTTCGCTCAATATTTTAGAGGATAACGCATGTTAGGTCTAGGTCAGTCCTGGGATTTTCACTCATCAGACTCATACTTTCGCATTCTTCTTATACTTGTTAAACTGATCCTGGGTTTTTTCTGGTTTGGATCACGTAGTAATGTGGTACCACGCTGAAACAGTCAATTAAACCTGGTTTCGATCAATATTTTAGAGGATAACGCAAGTTAAGTCTGGGATTGGTCTGGGATTTGACCTCATCAGACTCATACTTTCGCACGCTTCACATACTCGTTGAACAGATCCTGGGTTATTTTCTGGTTTGATCACGTAGTAGTGTGGTACCACACTGAAACACACCATTAAACCTGGTTTCGCTCAATATTTTAGAGGATAACGCATGTTAGGTCTAGGTCAGTCCTGGGATTTTCACTCATCAGACTCATACTTTCGCATTCTTCTTATACTTGTTTAACTGATCCTGGGTTTTTTCTGGTTTGGATCACGTAGTAATGTGGGACCACACTGAATCAGTCAATTAAACCTGGTTTCGACCAATATTTTAGAGAATAATTCATGTTAGGTCTAGGTTAGGTCTGGGATTTTCTCTCATCAGGCTCATTCTTTCGCATATTTCTCTTACTTGATGGCTAGATCCTGGGCTTTTTCTGGATTGGATCACGTAGTAATGAAGTACAACACTGAAACAGTCAATTAAACCTGGTTTCCATCAATATTTTAGAGGACAGCGCATGTTAGGTCTACGTTAGGCCTGGGATTTGCCCTGATCAGGGTCATACTTTCGCAGTTTTAACATACATGTTGACCTGATCGAGGGTTTTTTCTGCTTTGGATCACGTAGTAAAGTGGTACCACACTGAAACAGTCCATTAAACCTGGTTTGGATCAATATTTTAGAGGATAACGCATGTTAGGTCTAGGTTAGGTCTGGGATTTTCGCTCATGAGACTCATACTTTCGCATTCTTCACATACTTGTTGAACGGATCCTGGGTTTTTTCCGGTTTGGTTCATGTAGTAATGTGTTACCACACTGAAACATTCAATTAAACCTGGTTTGGATCAATTGTTTAGAGGATAACGCATGTTAGGTCTAGGTTAGCCCTGGGATTTTCACTCATCAGACTCATACTGTCGCATTCTTCTCATACTTGTTGAACTGATCCTGGGTTTTTTCTGGTTTGGATCACGTAGTAATGTGGTACCACACTGAAACATTCAATTAAACCTGGTTTGGATCAATATTTTAGAGGATCACGCATGTTAGGTCTGGGATAGGTCTGGGATTAGCCCTCATCAGACTCATACTTTCGCACACTTCACATACTCGTTGACGAGATCCTGGGTTTTTTTCTAGTTTCGATCACGCCGTAATGTGGTACCACACTGAAACAGTCGATTAAACCTGGTTTCGATCAATATTTTAGAGGATAACGCATGTTAGGTCTGGGATAGGTCTGGGATTAGCCCTCATCAGACTCACACTTTCGCATTCTTCATACTTGTTGAACGGATCCTGGACTTTTTCTGGATTGCATCACGTAGTAATGTAGTACCACACTGAAACAGTCAATGAAACCTGGTTTCCATCAATATTTTAGAGGACAACGCAAGTTAGGTCTAGGTAAGGCCTGAGATTTTCACTGATCAGACTCATACATTCGCATTCTTCACATACTTGTTGAACGGATCCTGGGTTTTTTCTGGTTTGGATCACGTAGTAATGTGGTACCACACTGAAACATTCAATTAAACCTGGTCTTGATAAATATTTTAGAGGATAACGCATGTTAGGTCTGGGTTACGTCTAGGATTTGCCCTCATCAGGCTCATACTTTCGCATATTTCTCATACTTCATGGCTAGATCCTGGGCTGTTTCTGCATTGTATCACGTAGTAATGTGGTACCACGCTGAAACAGTCAATCAAACCTGGTTTCGATCAATATTCTAGAGGATAACGCAAGTTAGGTCTGGGATAGGTCTAGGATTTGCCCTCATCAGGCACTTACTATCGCATATTTCTCATACTTCATGGCTAGATCCTGGGCTATTTGTGGATTGGATCACGTAGTAAAGTGGTACCACACTGAAACATTCAATGAAACCTGTTCTGGATAAATATTTTAGACGATAACGCATCCTAGGTCTGGGTTAGGTCTAAGATTTGCCCTCATCAGGCTCACAGATTCGCGTTTTTCACATACTTGTTAAACAAATCCCGGGTTTTTTCTGGTTTGGATCACGTAGTAATGTGGTACCACACTGAAACAGTCGATTAAACCTGGTTTCGACCAATATTTTAGAGAATAATTCATGTTAGGTCTAGGTTAGGTCTGGGATTTTCTCTCATCAGGCTCATTCTTTCGCATATTTCTCATACTTGATGGCTAGATCCTGGGCTTTTTCTGGATTGGATCACGTAGTAATGAAGTACAACACTGAAACAGTCAATTAAACCTGGTTTCCATCAATATTTTAGAAGATAACGCAAGTTAGGTACTAGGTTAGGCCTGGGATTTGCCCTCATCAGGGTCACACTTTCGCAGTTTTAACATGCACGTTGACCTGATCGAGGGTTTTTTCTGTATTGGATCACGTAATAAAGTGGTGCCGCAACTAAAACAGTCAATTAAACCTGGATTCGATCATTATTTTAGAGGATAACGCAAGTTAGGTCTGGGATAGGTCTGGGATTAGCCCTCATCAGACTCATACTTTCGCACACTTCACATACTCGTTGACAAGATCCTGGATTTTCTTCTGGTTTGGATCACGTAGTAATGTGGTACCACACTGAAACAGTCGATTAAACCTGGTTTCGATTAATATTTTTGAGGATAACGCATGTTAGGTCTGGGATAGGTCTGGGATTTGCCCTCATCAGGCTCATACTTTCGCAGTTTTAACATGCATGTTGACCTGATCGAGGGTTTTCTCTGCTTTGTATCACGTAGCAAAGTGGTACCACACTAGAACAGTCAATTAAACCTGGTTTCGATCAATATTTTAGAGGATAACGAAAGTTATGTCTAGTTTAGGCCTGGGATTTGCCCTCATCAGACTCATACTTTCGCATATTTCACATACTTGTTGAACGGATCCTGGGTTTTTACTGGTTTGGATCACGTAGTAATGTGGTACCACACTGAAACAGTCAATTAAACCTGGTTTCGATCAATATTTTAGAGAATAATTCATGTTAGGTCTAGGTAAGGTCTGGGATTTGCTCTCATAAGGCTCATTCTTTCGCATATTTCTCATACTTCATGGCTAGATCCTGGGCTTTTTCTGGATTGCATCACGTAGTAATGAAGTACAACACTGAAACAGTCAATTAAACCTGGTTTCCATCAATATTTTAGAGGACAACGCATGTTAGGTCTAGGTTAGGCCTGGGATTTGCCCTCATCAGGGTCATACTTTCGCAGTTTTAACATACATGTTGACCTGATCGAGGGTTTTTTCCGCTTTGGATCACGTAGTAAAGTGGTACCACACAGAAGCAGTCCATTAAACCCGGTTTGGATCAATATTCTAGAGGATAACGCATGTTAGGTTTGGGTTATGTCTAGGATTTGCCCTCATCAGGCTCATACTTTCGCATATTTCTCATACTTCATGGCTAGATCCTGAGCTTTTTCTGGATTGCATCACGTAGTAATGAAGTACAACACTGAAACAGTCAATTAATCCTGGTTTCCATCAATATTTTAGAGGACAACGCATGTTAGGTCTAGGTTAGGCCTGGGATTTGCCCTCATCAGGGTTATACTTTCGCAGTTTTAACATACATGTTGACCTGATCGAGGGTTTTTTCCGCTTTGGATCACGTAGTAAAGTGGTACCACACTGAAGCAGTCCATTGAACCCGGTTTGGATCAATATTTTAGAGGATAACGCATGTTAGGTTTGGGTTAGGTCTAGGATTTGCCCTCATCATGCTCATACTTTCGCATATTTCTCATACTTCATGGCTAGATCCTAGGCTTTTTCTGGATTGCATCACGTAGTAATGAAGTACAACACTGAAACAGTCAATTAAACCTGGTTTCCATCAATATTTTAGAGGACAACGCATGTTAGGTCTAGGTTAGGCCTGGGATTTGCCCTCATCAGGGTCATACTTTCGCAGTTTTAACATACATGTTGACCTGATCGAGGGTTTTTTCCGCTTTGGATCACGTAGTAAAGTGGTACCACACTGAAGCAGTCCATTAAACCCGGTTTGGATCAATATTTTAGAGGATAACGCATGTTAGGTTTGGGTTAGGTCTAGGATTTGCCCTCATCAGGCTCATACTTTCGCATATTTCTCATACTTCATGGCTAGATCCTGGGCTTTTTCTGGATTGTATCACGTAGTAGTGTGGTACCACGCTGAAACAGTCAATTAAACCTGGTTTCGATCAATATTTTAAAGGATAACGCAAGTTAGGTCTGGGATAGGTCTGGGATTCGCCCTCATCAGGCTCATACTTTCGCGTGTTTCACAAACTTGTTGAACGGATCCTGGGTTTTTTCTGGTTTGGATCACGTAGTAATGTGGTACCACACTGAAACATTCAAATAAACCAGGTCTTGATAAATATTTTAGATGATAACGCATGTTAGGTCTGGGTTAGGTCTAGGATTTGCCCTCATCAGGCTCATACTTTCGCATATTTCTCATACTTCATGGCTAGATCCTGGGCTTTTTCTGGATTGTATCACGTAGTAATGTGGGACCACACTGAAACAGTCGATTAAACCTGGTCTTGATAAATATTTTAGATGATAACGCATGTTAGGTTTGGGTTAGGTCTAGGATTTGCCCTCATCAGGCTCATACTCTCGCATATTTCTCATACTTGATGGCTAGATCCTGGGCTTTTTCTGGATTGCATCACGTAGTAATGAAGTACAACACTGAACCAGTCAATTAAACCTGGTTTCCATCAATATCTTAGAGGACAACGCAAGTTAGGTCTGGGATAGGTCTGGGATTTGCCCTCATCAGACTCATACGTTCGCGTTTTTCACATACTTGTTGAACGGATCCTGGGTTTTTTCTGGTTTGGGTCACGTAGTAATGTGGTACCACACTGAAACAGTCGATTAAACCAGGTTACGATCAATATTTTTGAGGATAACGCATGTTAGGTCTAGGTTAGGCCTGGGATTTTCACGCATCAGACTCATACTTTCGCATTCTTCACATACTTGTTGAACGGATCCTGGGTTTTTTCTGGTTTGGATCACGTATTAATGTGGGACCACACTGAAAGAGTCGATTAAACCTGGTCTTGATAAATATTTTAGAGGACAACGCATGTTAGGTCTGGGTTAGGTCTAGGATTTGCCCTCATCAGGCTCATACTTTCGCATATTTCTCATACTTCATGGCTGGATCCTGGGCTTTTTCTGGATTGTATCACGTAGTAATGTGGGACCACACTGAAACAGTCGATTAAACCTGGTCTTGATAAATATTTTAGAGGACAACGCAAGTTAGGTCTGGGATAGGTCTGGGATTTGCCCTCATCAGGCTCATACTTTCGCGTTTTTCACATACTTGTTGAACAGATCCTGGGTTTTTTTCTGGTTCGGATCACGTAGTAATGTGATACCACACTCAACAGTCGATTAAACCAGGTTTCGATCAATATTTTTGAGGATAACGCATGTTAGGTCTAGGTTAGGCCTGGGATTTTCACGCATCAGACTCATACCTTCGCATTCTTCGCATACTTGTTGAACGCATCCTGGGTTTTTTCTGGTTTGGATCACGTAGTAATGTGGGACCACACTAAAACAGTCAATTAAACCTGGTTTCGATCAATATTTTAGAGGATAACGAAATTTATGTCTAGTTTAGGCCTGGGATTTGCCCTCATCAGACTCATACTTTCGCATATTTCACATACTTGTTGAACAGATCCTGGGTTTTTTTCTGGTTCGGATCACGTAGTAATGTGGTACCACACTGAAACAGTCGATTAAACCTGGTTTCGAACAATATTTTTGAGGATAACGCATGTTAGGTCTAGGTTAGGCCGAGGATTTTCACTCATCAGACTCATACTTTCGCATTCTTCACATACTTGTTGAACGGATCCTGGGTTTTTACTGGTTTGGATCACGTAGTAATGTGGTACCACACTGAAACAGTCAATTAAACCTGGTTTCGATCAATATTTTAGAGAATAATTCATGTTAGGTCTAGGTAAGGTCTGGGATTTGCTCTCATCAGGCTCATTCTTTCGCATATTTCTCATACTTGATGTTTAGATCCTGGGCTTTTTCTGGATTGCATCACGTAGTAATGAAGTACAACACTGAGACAGTCAATTAAACCTGGTTTCCATCAATATTTTACAGGACACCGCATGTTAGGTCTAGGTTAGGCCTGGGATTTGCCCTCATCAGGGTCATACTTTCGCAGTTTTAACATACATGTTGACCTGATCGAGGGTTTTTTCCGCTTTGGGTCACGTAGTAAAGTGGTACCACACTGAAGCAGTCCATTAAACCCGGTTTGGATCAATATTTTAGAGGATAACGCATGTTAGGTTTGGGTTATGTCTAGGATTTGCCCTCATCAGGCTCATACTTTCGCATATTTCTCATACTTCATGGCTAGATCCTGGGCATTTTCTGGATTGCATCACGTAGTAATGAAGTACAACACTGAAACAGTCAATTAAACCTGGTTTCGATAAATATTTTAGAGAATAATTCATGCTAGGTCTAGGTTAGGCCTGGGATTTGCCCTCATCAGGGTCATACTTTCGCAGTTCTAACATACATGTTGACATGATCGAGGGTTTTTTCTGCTTTGGATCACGTAGTAAAGTGGTACCACACTGAAACAGTCCACTAAACCTGGTTTGGATCAATATTTTAGAGGATAACGCAAGTTTGGTCTGGGATAGGTCTGGGATTTGCCCTCATCAGACTCATGCTTTCGCATTCTTCAGATACTTGTTGAACGGATCCTGGGTTTTTTCTGGTATGGCTCACGTAGTAATGTGGTACCACACTGAAACAATCAATTAAACCAGGTCTTGATAAATATTTTAGATGATAACGCATGTTACGTCTGGGTTAGGTCTAGGATTTGCCCTCATCAGGCTCATACCTTCGCACATTTCTTATACTTCATGGATAGATCCGTGGCGATTTTCTGGTTTGGACCACATAGTAATGTGGTAACACACTGAAACAGTCGATTAAACCAGGTTTCGATCAACATTCTTGAGGATAACGCATGTTAGGTCTAGGTAAGTCCTGGGATTTTCACTCATCAGACTCATTCTTTCGCATTCTTCACATACCTGTTGAACGGATCCTGGGTTTTTTCTGGTTTGGATCACGTAGTAATGTGGGACCACACTGAAGCAATCAATTAAACCTGGTCTTGATAAATATTTTAGAGGATAACGCATGTTAGGTCTGGGTTAGGTCTAGAATTTGCTCTCGTCAGGCTCATACTTTCGCATATTTCTCATACTTGATGGCAAGATCCTGGGCTTTTTCTGGATTGCATCACGTAGTAATGAAGTACAACACTGAAACAATCAATTAAACCTGGTTTCCATCAATATCTTAGAGGACAACGCAAGTTAGGTCTGGGATAGGTCTGGGATTTGCCCTCATCAGACTCATACGTTCGCGTTTTTCACATACTTGTTGAACGGATCCTGGGTTTTTTCTGGTTTGGATCACGTAGTAATGTGGTACCACACTGAAACATTCAAATAAACCAGGTCTTGATAAATATTTTAGATGATAACGCATGTTAGGTCTGGGTTAGGTCTAGGATTTGCCCTCATCAGGCTCATACTTTCGCATATTTCCCATACTTCATGGCTAGATCCTGGGCTATTTCTGGATTGGATCACGTAGTAATGTGGTACCACACTGAAACAGTCAATTAAACCTGGTTTCGATCAATATTTTAGAGGACAATGGAAGTTAGGTCTGGGATAGGTCTGGGATTTGCCCACATCAGGGTCATACTTTCGCATTTTTCACATACTTGTTGAACAGATCCTGGGTTTTTGCTGGTATGGATCACGTAGTAATGTGGTACCACACTGAAACATTCAAATAAACCAGGTCTTGATAAATATTTTAGAGGATAACGCATGTTAGGTTTGGGTTAGGTCTAGGATTTGCCCACATCAGGCTCATACTTTCGCACATTTCTCATACTTCATGGCTAGATCCTGGGCTGTTTCTGGATTGTATTACGTAGTAATGTGGTACCACGCTGAAACAGTCAATTAAACCTTGTTTCGATCAATATTTTAGAGGATAACGCAAGTTAGGTCTGGGATGCGGAGGGAGGTGTACTGCGGTGTTCCACAGGGGTCGGTCCTCGGGCCACTCCTGTGGAACATCGCGTACGACTCGGTGTTGCGGGCCGGCCTCCCCGACGGCGTCAGCACGGTGTGTTATGCGGATGACACACTGGTGCTGGCCGTCGGGGCGCACTGGGGGAGGGCCATGCGTCGCGCGGAGGAGGGGTGGCAACGCGTCGTCGACCGGATCAGGGGGATGGGGATGACGGTGGCGGTCCATAAGACCGAGGTGATTGCGTTTCATTCACCTCGGCAGGATCCGCCACCCCCTCTGATCCGGGTGGGTGGGGCTGACATCGAGGTGAAGCCCCAGATCAGGTATCTAGGGCTGATCCTCGATAGCCACTGGCGTTTCGAGGAGCATTTCCGCTGCCTGGTCCCCCGGTTGGAAAGGATGGTTGCGGCTCTGGGCCGGATCCTGCCCAACCTGGGGGGCCCGACGGGCCGAGTTCGTCGCCTCTATGTGGCAATGGTCCAGTCGGTGGCCCTATACGGGGCCCCCGTCTGGGCGGACGACCTGGCTGCCTCCCGGCGCAGCATGACTATGCTGCGTCGGGTGCAGAGGCGCATGGCGCTCAGGGTCGTCCGCGGGTATCGGACCATGTCACATGAGGCGGCGACGGTTCTAGCGGGGATGCCGCCCATGGACCTGCTCGCGCGGTCGCACGCGGTGATGTACCGGCACCGCGTCGACCGTCGCGCGGGGGTGGGGGCGGTCCCGGGCGGGCAGGAACCTGCTTGGGGCGATTTGAAGCGCCAGGCCCGGCAGTCCGTTTTGCTCGCGTGGCAGGAGCGGCTGGCTCTGCCAACCGCGGGGCACCGGACTGTCGGGGCTGTTCGGCCACTCCTGAAGGAGTGGCTGGACAGAGGCCATGGCAGCCTCACCTACCGGCTGGCACAGGTATTTTCCGGGCATGGCAGCTTCGGAAGATATCTGCGCCGGATAGGGAAGGAGCCGACGGCGCGTTGCTGCCACTGCGACGCTGAGCAGGACACGGCGGATCATACCCTGGAGGTATGCCCCGCGTGGGAGGGGGAGCGCCGTGTCCTGGTCGGCGTCGTCGGGCGGGATGTCTCGCTGCCGGGCGTGGTGCGCGCCATGCTCGGCAGCGAGGAGAAGTGGAGGGCCGTGGCCTCCTTCTGCGAGAACGTAATGTTGCAGAAGGGGGCCGCGGGGAGGGAGCGCGAGCTTCAGCGGCGCGCTGAAGCTCGCGCTCGTGCGGTGGCCCGAGGTCGTCGCCCGGTCGCGTGGCGTCGCGGGCGGCCGCCTCGGCGTGGCGGATGACCTAGGCTGGGTGGGGGGTCCTGAGGGGACCCTCCTCCCGCCAGGCGGCGCCGGGTCGGACCGGTTGGGGGTAGGAGTGCCTCCCCCTACCGGTCCGACGCAAGGGGAGGCACCCTCGGCGGTCTGGTGTGGCCATGAACGCCCGGCCGCTGAGGGGTGGAAACGGGGTCGCGGGCGGTTGCGAGTTGGGGCTCGCAGCCGCCACTAAACGCGGCCCCGGGACGGATAGCGGCAGGATGGAGTGGCCCCGTCCCGCCGCTATGAGGCAGTGTGTCTACTGGGGGGACCGATTGTCCCCCCGGGGGATGGGCGCGAAAGCGCGGGCACGGGGAGGATACCGGAAGAATGCTTCGAGCGATTCCCGGTATCCTCCCAAAGCGTGCCGAAGGGTCACCGTGGGGTTTTTAGTGGGTAGGTCCCGCGCCTGTCGTTGTACGGGCGCGGGGAATCCCACACACCCCTCCCACCTCTCCCCAAGGAGGTGGGAGGGAGTCTTTCGAAGATTTTCCCCACGACAAAAAAAAAAAAAAAAAAAAAAAAAAAAAAAAAGGTCTGGGATAGGTCTGGGATTTGCTCCCTCAGGGGCTGTGTCCGGCCAGGTGTCCGGCGCAGTACGGGGCGTAGCGACCCCGAGGTACCTGATGCTAATCACACCGTAAGCCTCCTGTTGGTCGTCGCAACGACCCATTCACAATTCCAGTCTAGGTTTTGTGAATGGTACGTGACGGCAGGAGGACCGGGGGCCTTGGCTTAATCGCCTGGGCCGCGAGGATGGTAACTCTATAAATTACCCTCTAATCCTAAGTTATGGTGCGCGGCGATGGGATGCATGGTTGGGAGAGAAGGCCCAATCCCTAGCGACCACCTCCGGGGGCACCTGCCGAACCCCCGGAGTATTAGGCTTCCCCAGGCAAGGCGGCTCTGCCTGGGGTGACCTCCTTTCCGACCATACTCGTGGGAACAAGTATGGAGAATATTCAAAGAAAAACAAACAGGACTGGCAAATTTGATAGCGGACTGGCACTCATAACGGCAAACGACATGGCAACGGATGGACCACTTCCTGGTGGGGTTAAACCCACGGTCAGGAGTGTTGAGGTGAATCTTGGGGGTAAAGCTGACCTTCTTAGTGTCAGCCCAGCCCCAGTCGTCAGCCTTGAGCGGCTACCTGCAACAGGGTGGCGCAAGGCGGGGAGGGAGTCGCCACCCCGCAAGAGGCATGGTGCCGAGGGCTCGCAGCTCTTGGTCGGCGACGCAGCCCTGAGGGTAGAGGAGGAAACGTCGGGCGTCGGTGAGACCGTCACAAACCCCGTCCCCGACGTTGACTCGCAGGATGGCGACGAATGGGCGCCTAATCCTTGCACCGGAGATGAGGCTGAGAGTATTGACTCCAGCGAGGAGGATTACGGGCCCGGTAAGAGGAAGAGGAAGGGCCCCGGTGCAGGGAGACCGAGGGGAATTTTCGTGGACCCAAGGAAATTGGGTCCCGGAATGAAGAGCTTGCCCAAGCAGGCGGACCTCCGGAACATAGCGGAGGTCATGAGGACGGACGAGCTCCTGGGTCGGCTGAAGGAGCAGCTGGAGTCCGTCGTCCGTGTGGCAGACACTGCTAGCCACCTAAAGACGACGGACATCCGTGGGCTCCGTTTGGCAGCGCGGGTGGCGATGGTCAGCGCCGAGGAACTTCACGGCAGAGCTGACCGCGCCGAAAACCCAAACAGGCCGGCCCGGGAAGTTGTCATTCGCCAAGGCGAATGGGAGAGGAGGGCGAAGGCCCTCGAGAAGAGGCTGGAGGTGGCCGATTCCACCGCCACCACCCTGTCGGAAACTGTCAGGGTTAAAGATAGGGAATTGGAGCACCTCAGGCGGGAACTTGGACGCCTGAGATTCAAGGAGGAGCAGCGTGGTCTGCTGAGGGCGGGCGAGGTGGTGACCGACGTGACGCCGCTGGATCACGTGCTGCCTTTTGCCCCTCGGCCGCGGCGGAAGGATCTCCTTCCGTCCACTTTTGCCGGGGGGGACACCAGTATGGAGGTCGAGACGGCGGTCCTTGGACCGTCGTCCGCAGAGCGTCCCGCCCCGATTGAGACGGAGAGTCCCGCCTCCGGAGACCCTTTGTTGGTCATGATGACCGAAGTCGTACAAAGGGTTTCCGAAATGGCGGGGCACGTATCGGAAGTGGAACGGAAGTTTGATGCCCGTTTTGAGGCAGTATGGCGGGCAGTGTCTCGCCCGCCATTGGGAAAGGTTCCGCTTCTTCCTCCCGCATCCGTGGGGGCAACCTCTGCCCCGCCGTGCTCGGCGAAAGGCGATAAGCCGGCGGGGACAGATCAGACAAGGGGGAAACCCAAGGGGGCAGCGCGGGGAAACCTTGGCACCGGGTCTGCCCCCGTCAAAATGCCTGCGGCACCCCCGAAATCAACCACGGGGAAGAAAGCCGCTGGTAAGGTAAAGCCGGCGGCTGAAGATGTGGAAGTGTCTAAGCCGTCCGCCCCGAAGTCTCAGGCGCCACCGAAGGCAAGACGAGGAGCCCCTCCTCCACCTGTCAAGGTAGATAGCAGCAAGTCCGCTCTGCCCGACAAGGACACCGGCGCGAAGTCCATCGTTGCCTCAGCCCCCACCAACGATGGGCAGGGATCCTGGGCTGAGGTAGTGAAGAAGGGCAAGAAGAAGGGCGGCGTGAAGGGTGCAGCTCTTGCCGCATCCTCCTATAAAGGCGGGAAATCACCCGTAGCCAGTCGGCCAGCCGCCACTACTGCGGCAATCAGCAAGAGGAAGATGTGCGCCCCGTCAGCGGCAGTCAAGTTACCGAGACTGCCGAAGAATGCAGCAGTCTCGGTGACCGCCGCCACCGGACGTGAAGGAGAATTGGGCCCCCTCCTCAATAGGGTGATGCCCGGGATCTGTTATGATCTCGGGATCACCGGGATGCGCCCCACCAGGGCAGTCACCGGGGCGCTCTTATTAGCGATCCCCGGTGAGAAGGGCAGAGAGAAGGCGACCGCCCTGAGGGCGCGTCTTGAGGGGGCTCTCGAAGTGGAGGGTGTTAGGGTGGCTTGCCCCCAGAAGCAGGCCGAGTTACGAGTTACCGGCCTGTCGGAGGCAGCCACCCAGCAGACTGTGAGGGAGGCCCTTGCCACAGCCGGGGGTTGCGGCGCTGCGGAGGTCAACGTTGGTGACCTCCGCAGAGACAGCTCGGGCATGTATACGGCATGGGCCCGCTGTCCCCTTCGCGCCGCAACCAAGCTCGCGAAGTCCGGCCGACTTATGGTCGGCTTCTTCGAGGCCCGGCTGGCAGTGCTCGCCGCGAGGCCGCTGCAGTGCCACCGTTGCCTAGAATTCGGTCATGTCAGGCAGCGGTGCACTAGCACCATAGATCGCAGCGGCCTCTGTTACCGTTGCGGGGGGGCCTCCCACACAGCCAGAGAGTGTACGGCCGCCCCAAAATGCCCCCTTTGTGTAGGCTTGGGGCGGCCAGCTGATCACCGAATGGGTGGGGCGGCGTGCCGTCCCCCCAAACGGAAGGGGAAGAATGGGAAGGGGGTGGGTGTGCCCCCATCCACGGTGCCGGCTGGTGTTGAGCCGGCACCGCTGTCCGTCGTGATGGAGGTCCAGGGGGCGGCTTGTTCCCAGCCGTCCCCAGCTGTGGTGTCGGGGGTTTTTCCCGCCCCAGCATCTGTCGTGGCGGCAGTGAAAGTGGTGGGGTGTGCACCCGCACCCCTGCCGGTGGCGGAGATGATGGAGGTGGACGTGGCGCCTTGCGACTCGGCGCCCTCCACCTCCACGAAATCGGACGCCGTGCTGTCTGGTGGGGGAGCTGCAGTCCCCCCACAACAAGCGGCAGCACAGTCGCCGTGCGGGTCAGAGCCCCATAGTAGGGGGGTGATGGCCTCGTACGGCGGCAAAGATCCGGGGCGCGCGGTGGCGCCCCATAACGTTGGACGGGGAGGCCGGGAGGAGGCCGCGGGCGAGACCCGATAATGTCTCAACGCCTCCTCCAGGTCAATTTGAACCACTGCCGGGGGGCTCAGGATCTCATGCTCCAAACCCTCCGGCAGTGGAACATCGGGATGGCCGTGATCGCCGAGCCCTATCGTGTCCCCAAACACCCAGCTTGGGTGGGGGACCTTAACGGTGTCTCGGCGATCACTTGGCAGTACGGACGCGGCACGTTGCCGTGCTCCGTAGTGGGGAGGGGCCACGGTTTTGTGGCAGTGAAGTGGGGGGAACTCGTGGTTGCCGGGTGTTACGCGTCGCCCGCTATGGGCCTCAGCGAATTTGAGGCGTACCTCGACGAGGTGGGGAGATGCATCTCCCCACATCTCGCCCGTGGGGTACTCGTCCTGGGCGATTTTAATGCCCACGCTGCAGCATGGGGCTGCCCCAGGACGACCGTGAAGGGCGACGCAATGCTCGTATGGGCGGCGGGTCACGGCCTCGTAGTGTTGAATGAGGGGGCCGTGAGCACGTGCGTGCACGCGCGGGGCGAGTCGATCGTCGACATTTCGTTGGCGAGCCCCGCCATAGCGCGCCGTGTGTCCGACTGGAGGGTCGCGGAAGAGGTGGCCACGTTAAGCGACCACCTCTACATTACGTTGTCCGTATCCGCGACCCCCGGCGTAAATGGACCCCGCCTCCCGGGCAGGGAAGCACATCCGGCGCCACGCTGGTCCGCCAAGAGGCTGGACCCGGACGCCCTTGCGATGGCAGCCTCCGTTGTGGCATGGCAGGAGATGCCACGCCGGACCCTCGGCAATCCATCTGCCGGGGCGCGTTGGTTCCGGGAGATTATGACGTCGTTGTGTGACGCAGTCATGCCCCGGGCCACCGCCCCGAGCCGTGGGGGGTCCGTGTACTGGTGGTCGGGCGAGATCGAGGATTTACGCACTCGGTGCGTTGTCGCCTGACGCCGGTACACCCGCGCCAGGAGACGGCGCGGGGCGACGGAGGCAGAGGTGGTGGGGTTGCGTGGGGAATTTTCCCTGGCGCGAAGAACCCTCCGCCGGGCCATCGCGACCGCGAAAGCCCAGGCATGGACGGAGCTCCTCGGCTCTCTGGATGCAAATCCATGGGGGCGCCCGTATCATATGGTCGCAGGGAAGATGCGATCATGGGCGCCCCCGATCACAGAGAGCCTCGACCCCCAGCTGCTTGGGGAAACTATGCGCGTCCTCTTCCCCGTAGGGGGAGAGGCGTTCCCGCATCCCCCCGAGCCACAGCCGGACCACCCGCCTTGGTGGTCCGACGAACTGGGGGTTTCTGAGGAGGAGCTAACTAGGGCCGTCCGGAGAATGGCTGCCAAGAAGACGGCGCCAGGACCGGACGGCATACCTGGCAGGGCCTGGGCAGTAGCGGTGGGCGTTCTGGGGGCCGGGCTGATAAGCGCCTTTGACGCGTGCCTGCGGACCGGTCAGTTCCCCCCCATATGGAAGGTGGCGAGGTTGGTCCTCCTCCACAAACCAGGGAAGCCCGCGGATTCTCCATCCGCGTTCCGTCCTATTTGCCTATTGGACGAGGCTGGAAAGCTCCTCGAGCGGGTCATTGTATCCCGTCTCGAGGAGCACCTGTCCCGCGTCGGCCCCGATCTGGCCGACCGACAGTTCGGCTTTCGCCGGGGCCGCTCCACAGTCGACGCCATAGCGACAGTGCGGACCCTGGCGGAATCGGCAATCTCCCGGGGGGGGGGGGGGGGGTGCGGCGTTGGCAGTATCACTTGACATAGCCAACGCCTTTAACACCGTCTCCTGGGGGGCGATAGGTCGGGCACTTCAGTACCACCGGGTGCCCGCCTATCTATGCCGACTGATCGGGGATTATCTGCGGGGCAGGGTAGTCCAATATCCGGGTCGGAACGGGATGGAGCAGAGAGCGGTGCACCGCGGAGTTCCACAGGGGTCGGTCCTCGGGCCGCTCCTGTGGAACTTGGCGTATGACGCGGTGCTGCGGGCTGATCTCCCCGTCGGTGTGTCGTTGGTATGTTACGCCGACGACACCCTGGTGATAGCCGGCGGGGATACGTGGAGGAGGGCAGTGGCCCTCGCGGAGGAAGGGACGGCACGAGTCGTTGCCGAAGTAGAGCGTCTGGGGTTGCGCGTGGCACCCCAGAAGACCGAGGTCATCTGGCTGTGTAACGTCAGTGGTCGCGGGGTGCCGCGCCAGGCGTCTCTACGGGTGGGCGGAGCCCAAGTCGGGGTGGGGCGCCGGATGAAGTATTTGGGCCTCACCCTCGACAGCTACTGGCGTTTCGGGCATCATTTGGAAGGGTTGGGTCCCCGTATCGAGAGGGCAGCGGCCGCGTTAGGCCGCATAATGCCTAATCTTGGGGGGCCCAACATGGCGGCACGGCGGCTGTATTTGGGAGTCGTCCGGTCCATGGCGCTTTATGGCGCGCCAATATGGGCCGGCGGTCTGATGGCAAATCGGCGGGGTGCATTTGTACTCCGTCGGTTACAGAGGTTGGTCGCCATCAGAGTCGTGCGGGGTTATCGCACGATCTCCTACACAGCCGCCAACTTGCTGGCGGGTTCCGCACCGTTTCACCTGCTGGCGAAAATGGACGCAGAGGTGTATCAAAGCCTCTGCGACCTTCGCCAGCGGGGCGTGGACCCGCACGGCGAGGAGGCCGCCAGGGCCCGAAGCCAGGCGCGGCGACGCGTCTATAGTCGGTGGCTGGTCTGGTTATCGAAGCCAGACCAGCGGGATGATCGCGTCGCCGCGGCGGTCCGCCCAGTGTTTTATGCCTGGGTAGGCCGTAGCTGGGGTACGCCCACCTACCGCCTGACACAGGTACTGACCGGACACGGTTGCTTCGGTCGGTACCTGCATCGGATAGGGCGGGAGGCGACGGCTGCGTGCCATCATTGTAGGGAAAGGGAGGACACCGCGCAGCACACGCTGGAGTTTTGCCCGGCGTGGGCCGTCCAGCGCGGTGTCCTCGTTAGAGCGATTGGAGCTGACCTCTCGCTGCCGGCCGTCATACGTGCGATGGTCGGCAGTGAGGAGGCATGGGCGGCCATGGCCTTGTTTTGTGAGGAGGTCATGGCCGCCAAGGAGGACGCCGAAAGGGCGCGTGAAGAGGTGGGGGGCAGGCGGCGACGCCGACCGTAAGACACTCCACCGCTCCCCGTGGCAGGGGGAGCGCGAATGGGGTCGGTGATGGTGTTTGTGGTGCGAGGTGAGGGACTTTATCCCCTCATTCCCCCTCGCACCCAGCCCATCAACGGACCGGGGGCCCGTGGCAGGGGCCCCGTCCAGCGGGGGCGGCAGTGTTAGCCGGCCCCGCAGCCGTGGTCGCGATCGGGTGGGGGCCCGGTCGCGGCTAGTAGCAACGGCACGAGTGGGGGCGACGTAGCGTGTGACCGCGCCGCGTCGCCGGGGGGCAATCAGATTAGTTTGCCCCCCATTGGGGGAGGACGATAACATCTCCTCCCCCGGGAAGAGCCCGTAGGAGAGCGTTGCGCCAACGGGGAGAGTCACGGTAGTATCGCTAGTTTGGTTCCCGTGACTCTCCCCAGATAAAGGGCGCAGGCGGTCACCGTGGTGTTTTAGCCGGTAAGAGTCCGGCACTACCCCGGCCTCCCCCCCAGGGAGCCGGGGTGTCCATGAGGATTTCACCACGTTAAAAAAAAAAAAAAAAAATAAAAAAAAAGGTCTGGGATTCGCCCTCATCAGGCTCATACTTTCGCACACTTCACAAAATCGTTTAACAGATCCTGGGTTTTTTCTGGTTTGGTTCACGTAGTAATGTGGTACCACACTGAAACATTCAGTTTAACCTGGTCTTGATAAATATTTTAGAGGATAACGAAAGTTATGTCTAGGTTAGGCCTGGGATTTGCCCACATCAGGCTCATACTTTCGCATATTTCTCATACTTCATGGCTAGATCCTGGGCTGTTTCTGGATTGTATCACGTAGTAATGTGGTACCACGCTGAAACAGTCAATTAAACCTTGTTTCGATCAATATTTTAGAGGACAATGGAAGTTAGGTCTGGGATAGGTCTGGGATTTGCCCACATCAGGGTCATACTTTCGCATTTTTCACATACTTGTTGAACAGATCCTGGGTTTTTTCTGGTATGGATCGCGCAGTAATGTGGTACCACACTGAAACAGCCCACTAAACCTGGTTTCGATCAATATTTTAGAGGATAACGAAAGTTATGTCTAGGTTAGGCCTGGGATTTGCCCTCATCAGACTCATGCTTTCGCATTTTTCACATACTTGTTGAACAGATCCTGGGTTTTGTTCTGGTATGGATCACGTAGTAATGTGGTACCATACTGAAACATTCAGTTAAACCTGGTCTTGATAAATATTTTTGAGGATAACGCATGTTAGGTCTAGGTTAGGCCTGGGATTTTCTCTCATCAGACTCATTCTTTCGCATTCTTCACATACTTGTTGAACGGATCCTGGGTTTTTTCTGGTTTGGATCACGTAGTAATGTGGGACCACACTGAAACATTCAGTTAAACCTGGTATTGATCAATATTTTAGAGGATAACGAAAGTTATGTCTAGGTTAGGCCTGGGATTTGCCCTCATCAGACTCATTCTTTCGCATTCTTCACATACTTGTTGACCGGATCCTGGGTTTTTTCTGGTTTGGATCACGTAGTAATGTGGGACCACACTGAAACAATCAATTAAACCTGGTCTTGATAAATATTTTAGAGGATAACGCATGTTAGGTCTGGGTTAGGTCTGGGATTTGCCCTCATCAGACTCATACGTTCGCGTTTTTCACATACTTGTTGAACAGATCCTGGGTTTTTTCTGGTATGGATCACGTAGTAATGTGGTACCACACTGATACATTCAGTTTAACCTGGTCTTGATAAATATTTTAGAGGATAACGAAAGTTATGTCTAGGTTAGGCCTGGGATTTGCCCACATCAGGCTCATACTTTCGCATATTTCTCATACTTCATGGCTAGATCCTGGGCTGTTTCTGGATTGTATCACGTAGTAATGTGGTACCACGCTGAAACAGTCAATTAAACCTTGTTTCGATCAATATTTTAGAGGACAATGGAAGTTAGGTCTGGGATAGGTCTGGGATTTGCCCACATCAGGGTCATACTTTCGCATTTTTCACATACTTGTTGAACAGATCCTGGGTTTTTTCTGGTATGGATCGCGCAGTAATGTGGTACCACACTGAAACAGCCCACTAAACCTGGTTTCCATCAATATCTCAGAGGACAACGCAAGTTAGGTCTGGGATAGGTCTGGGATTTGCCCTCATCAGACTCATAAGTTCGCGTTTTTCACATACTTGTGGAACGGATCCTGGGTTTTTTCTGGTTTGGATCACGTAGTAATGTGGTACCACACTGAAACATTCAAATAAACCAGGTCTTGATAAATATTTTAGAGGATAACGCATGTTAGGTTTGGGTTAGGTCTAGGATTTGCCCACATCAGGCTCATACTTTCGCATATTTCTCATACTTCATGGCTAGATCCTGGGCTGTTTCTGGATTGTATCACGTAGTAATGTGGTACCACGCTGAAACAGTCAATTAAACCTGGTCTTGATAAATATTTTAGAGGATAACGCATGTTAGGTCTGGGTTAGGTCTAGGATTTGCTCTCGTCAGGCTCATACTTTCGCATATTTCTCATACTTGATGGCTAGATCCTGGCCTTTTTCTGGATTGTATCACGTAGTAATGAAGTACAACACTGAAACAATCAATTAAACCTGGTTTCCATCAATATCTTAGAGGACAACGCAAGTTAGGTCTGGGATAGGTCTGGGATTTGCCCTCATCAGACTCATACGTTCGCGTTTTTCACATACTTGTTGAACAGATCCTGGGTTTTTTCTGGTATGGATCACGTAGTAATGTGGGACCACACTGAAACAATCAATTAAACCTGGTCTTGATAAATATTTTAGAGGATAACGAAAGTTATGTCTAGGTTAGGCCTGGGATTTGCCCACATCAGGCTCATACTTTCGCATATTTCTCATACTTCATGGCTAGATCCTGGTCTGTTTCTGGATTGTATCACGTAGTAATGTGGTACCACGCTGAAACAGTCAATTAAACCTTGTTTCGATCAATATTTTAGAGGATAACGCAAGTTAGGTCTGGGATAGGTCTGGGATTCGCCCTCATCAGGCTCATACTTTCGCACACTTCACAGAATCGTTTAACAGATCCTGGGTTTTTTCTGGTTTTGATCACATAGTAATGTGGTACCACACTGAAACATTCAGTTAAACCTGGTCTTGATCAATATTTGAGAAGATAACGCATGTTACGTTTGGGTTAGGTCTAGGATTTGCCCTCATCAGGCTCATACTTTCGCATTTTTCACATACTTGTTGAACAGATCCTGGCTTTTTCTGGTTTGGATCACGTAGTAATGTGGGACCACACTGAAACAATCAATTAAACCTGGTCTTGATAAATATTTTAGAGGATAACGAAAGTTATGTCTAGGTTAGGCCTGGGATTTGCCCACATCAGGCTCATACTTTCGCATATTTCTCATACTTCATGGCTAGATCCTGGTCTGTTTCTGGATTGTATCACGTAGTAATGAAGTACAACACTGAAACAATCAATTAAACCTGGTTTCCATCAATATCTCAGAGGACAACGCAAGTTAGGTCTGGGATAGGTCTGGGATTTGCCCTCATCAGACTCATAAGTTCGCGTTTTTCACATACTTGTGGAACGGATCCTGGGTTTTTTCTGGTTTGGATCACGTAGTAATGTGGTACCACACTGAAACATTCAAATTAACCAGGTCTTGATAAATATTTTAGATGATAACGCATGTTAGGTCTGGGTTAGGTCTAGGATTTGCCCTCATCAGGCTCATACTTTCGCATATTTCTCATACTTCATGGCTAGATCCTGGGCTATTTCTGGATTGGATCACGTAGTAATGTGGTACCACACTGAAACAGTCAATTAAACCTGGTTTCGATCAATATTTTAGAGGACAATGCAAGTTAGGTCTGGGATAGGTCTGGGATTTGCCCACATCAGGGTCATACTTTCGCATTTTTCCCATACTTGTTGAACAGATCCTGGGTTTTTTCTGGTATGGATCACGCAGTAATGTGGTACCACACTGAAACATTCAGTTAAACCTGGTTTCGATAAATATTTTAGAGAATAATTCATGTTAAGTCTAGGTTAGGCCTGGGATTTGCCCTCATCAGGGTCATACTTTCGCAGTTCTAACATACGTGTTGACATGATCGAGGGTTTTTTCTGCTTTGGATCACGTAGTAAAGTGGTACCACACTGAAACAGTACACTAAACCTGGTTTGGATCAATATTCTAGAGGATAATGCATGTTAGGTCTAGGTTAGCCCTGAGATTTTCACTCATCAGACTCATACTTTCGCATTCTTCAGATACTTGTTGAACGGATCCTGGGTTTTTTCAGGTATGGTTCACGTAGTAATGTGGTACCACACTGAAACAATCAATTAAACCAGGTCTTGATAAATATTTTAGATGATAACGCATGTCAGGTCTGGGTTAGGTCTAGGATTTGCCCTCATCTGGCTCATACTTTCGCATATTTCTCATACTTCATGGCTAGATCCTGGGCTATTTCTGGATTGGATCACGTAGTAATGTGGTACCACACTGAAACAGTCAATTAAACCTGGTTTCGATCAATATTTTAGAGGTCAATGCAAGTTAGGTCTGGGATAGATCTGGGATTTGCCCACATCAGGGTCATACTTTCGCATTTTTCACATACTTGTTGAATAGATCCTGGGTTTTTTCTGGTTTGGAACGGGCAGTAATGTGGTACCACACTGAAACAGCCCACTAAACCTGGTTTCGATCAATATTTTAGAGGATAACGAAAGTTATGTCTAGGTTAGGCCTGGGATTTGCTCTCATCAGACTCATGCTTTCGCATTTTTCACATACTTGTTGAACAGATCCTGGGTTTTTTCTGTTATGGATCACGTAGTAATGTGGTACCACACTGAAACATTCATTTAAACCTGGTCTTGATAAATATTTTTGAGGATAACGCATGTTAGGTCTGGGTTAGGTCTAGGATTTGCCCTCATCAGGCTCATACTTTCGCATATTTCTTATACTTCAGGGATAGATCCTCGGCTATTTTCTGGTTTGGATCACATAGTAATGTGGTACCACACTGAAACAGTCGATTAAACCAGGTTTCGATCAATATTCTTGAGGATAACGCATGTTAGGTCTAGGTAAGGACTGGGATGTTCACTCATCAGACTCATGCTTTCGCATTCTTCACATACTTGTTGAACAGATCCTGGGTTTTTTCTGGTATGGATCACGCAGTAATGTGGTACCACGCTGAAACAGTCAATTAAACCTGGTCTTGATAAATATTTTAGAGGATAACGCATGTTAGGTCTGGGTTAGGTCTAGGATTTGCTCTCGTCAGGCTCATACTTTCGCATATTTCTCATACTTGATGGCTAGATCCTGGGTTTTTTCTGGTTTGAGACACGTAGTAATGTGGTACCACACTGAAACATTCAAATAAACCAGGTCTTGATAAATATTTTAGAGGATAACGCATGTTAGGTCTGGGATAGGTCTGGGATTTGCCCACATCAGGGTCATACTTTCGCATGTTTCTCATACTTGATGGCTAGATCCTGGGCTTTTTCTGGATTGCATCACGTAGTAATGAAGAACAACACTGAAACAGTCAATTAAACCTGGTTTCCATCAATATCTTAGAGGACAACGCAAGTTAGGTCTGGGATAGGTCTGGGATTTGCCCTCATCAGACTCATACGTTCGCGTTTTTCACATACTTGTTGAACGGATCCTGGGTTTTTTCTGGTTTGGATCACGTAGTAATGTGGTACCACACTGAAACATTCAAATAAACCTGGTCTTGATAAATATTTTAGAGGATAACGCATGTTAGGTTTGGGTTAGGTCTAGGATTTGCCCACATCAGGCTCATACTTTCGCATATTTCTCATACTTCCTGGGCTGTTTCTGGATTGTATCACGTAGTAATGTGGTACCACGCTGAAACAGTCAATTAAACCTTGTTTCGATCAATATTTTAGGGGATAACGCAAGTTAGGTCTGGGATAGGTCTGGGATTCGCCCTCATCAGGCTCATACTTTCGCATTTTACACATACTTGTTGAACAGATCCTGGCTTTTTCTGGTTTGGATCGCGCAGTAATGTGGTACCACACTGAAACAGCCCACTAAACCTGGTTTCGATCAATATTTTAGAGGATAACGAAAGTTATGTCTAGGTTAGGCCTGGGATTTGCCCTCATCAGACTCATGCTTTCGCATTTTTCACATACTTGTTGAACAGATCCTGGGATTTTTCTGGTATGGACCACGTAGTAATGTGGTACCATACTGAAACATTCAGTTAAACCTGGTCTTGATAAATATTTTTGAGGGTAACGCATGTTAGGTCTGGGTTAGGCCTGGGATTTGCCCTCATCAGACTCATGCTTTCGCATTTTTCACATACTTGTTGAACAGATCCTGGGATTTTTCTGGTATGGACCACGTAGTAATGTGGTACCATACTGAAACATTCAGTTAAACCTGGTCTTGATAAATATTTTTGAGGATAACGCATGTTAGGTCTGGGTTAGGTCTAGGATTTGCCCTCATCAGGCTCATACTTTCGCATATTTCTTATACTTCATGGATAGATCCTGGGCTATTTTCTGGTTTGGATCACATAGTAATGTGGTACCACACTGAAACAGTCGATTAAACCAGGTTTCGATCAATATTTTTGAGGATAACGCATGTTAGGTCTAGGTTAGGCCTGGGATTTTCACTCATCAGACTCATTCTTTCGCATACTTCACATACTTGTTGAACGGATCCTGGGTTTTTTCTGGTTTGGATCACGTAGTAATGTGGGACCACACTGAAACAATCAATTAAACCTGGTCATGATAAATATTTTAGAGGACAACGCAAGTTAGGTCTGGGATAGGTCTGGGATTTGCCCTCATCAGACTCATACGTTCGCGTTTTTCACATACTTGTTGAATGGATCCTGGGTTTTTTCTGGTTTGGATCACGTAGTAATGTGGTACCACACTGAAACATTCAAATAAACCTGGTCTTGATAAATATTTTAGAGGATAACGCGTGTTAGGTCTGGGTTAGGTCTAGGATTTGCCCTCATCAGGCACATACTTTCGCATATTACTTATACTTCGTGGATAGATCCTGGGCTATTTTCTGGTTTGGATCACATAGTAATGTGGTACCACACTGAAACAGTCGATTAAACCAGGTTTCGATCAATATTTTTGAGGATAACGCATGTTAGGTCTAGGTTAGGCCTGGGATTTTCACTCATCAGGCTCATACTTTCGCGATTTTCACATACTTGTTGAACAGATCCTGGGTTTTTTTCTGGTTTGGATCACGTAGTAGTGTGGTACCATACTGAAACTGTCCATTAAACCTGGTCTCGATGAATATTTTTGAGGATAACGCATGTTAGGTCTAGGTTAGGCCGAGGATTTTCACTCATCAGACTCATACTTTCGCATTCTTCACATACTTGTTGAACGGATCGTGGGTTTTTTCTGGTTTGGATCACGTAGTAATGTTGTACCACACTGAAGCAGTCCATTAAACCTGGTTTGGATCAATATTTTAGAGGATAACGCATGTTAGGTTTGGGTTAGGTCTAGGATTTGCCCTCGTCAGGCTCATACTTTCGCATATTTCTCATACTTCATGGCTAGATCCTGGGCTGTTTCAGGATTGTATCACGTAGTAATGTGGTACCACGCTGAAACAGTCTATTAAACCTGGTTTCAATCAATATTTTTGAGGATAACGCATGTTAGGTCTAGGTAAGGCTTGGGATTTTCACTCATCAGACTCATTCTTTCGCATTCTTCACATACCTGTTGAACGGATCCTGGGTTTTTTCTGGTATGGTTCACGTAGTAATGTGGTACCACACTGAAACAATCAATTAAACCAGGTCTTGATAAATATTTTAGAGGATAACGCATGTTAGGTCTGGGTTAGGTCTAGGATTTGCCCTCATCAGGCTCATACTTTCGCATATCTCTCATACTTCATGGCTAGATCCTGGGCTATTTCTGGATTGGATCACGTAGTAATGTGGTACCACACTGAAACAGTCAATTAAACCTAGTTTCGATCAATATTTTAGAGGATAACGCAAGTTAGGTCTGGGATAGGTCTGGGATTTGCCCTCATCAGACCCATGCTTTCGCATTTTTCACATACTTGTTGAACAGATCCTGGGGTTTTTCTGGTATGGATCACGTAGTAATGTGGTACCATACTGAAACATTCAGTTAAACCTGGTCTTGATAAATATTTTTGAGGATAACGCATGTTAGGTCTGGGTTAGGTCTAGGATTTGCCCTCGTCAGGCTCATTCTTTCGCATTCTTCACATACTTGTTGAACGGATCCTGGGTTTTTTCTGGTTTGGATCACGTAGTAATGTGGGACCACACTGAAACAATCAATTAAACCTGGTCTTGATAAATATTTTAGAGGATAACACATGTTAGGTCTGGGTTAGGCCTGGGATTTGCCCTCATCAGGGTCATACTTTCGCAGTTCTAACATACATGTTGACCTTATCGAGGGATTTTTCTGCTTTGGATCACGTAGTAAAGTGGTACCACACTGAAACAGTCCACTAAACCTGGTTTGGATCAATATTTTAGAGGATAATGCATGTTAGGTTTAGGTTAGCCCTGAGATTTTCACTCATCAGACTCATACTTTCGCATTCTTCAGATACCTGTTGAACGGATCCTGGGTTTTTTCTGGTATGGTTCACGTAGTAATGTGGTACCACACTGAAACAATCAATTAAACCAGATCTTGATAAATATTTTAGATGATAACGCATGTTAGGTCTGGGTTAGGTCTAGGATTTGCCCTCATCAGGCTCATACTTTCGCATATTTCTCATACTTCATGGCTAGATCCTGGGCTGTTTCTGGATTGGATCACGTAGTAATGTGGTACCACACTGAAACAGTCAATTAAACCTGGTTTCGGTCAATATTTTAGAGGACAATGCAAGTTAGGTCTGGGATAGGTCTGGGATTTGCCCACATCAGGGTCATACTTTCGCATTTTTCACATACTTGTTGAACAGATCCTGGGTTTTTTCTGGTTTGGATCGCGCAGTAATGTGGTACCACACTGAAACAGCCCACTAAACCTGGTTTCGATCAATATTTTAGAGGATAACGAAAGTTATGTCTAGGTTAGGCCTGGGATTTGCTCTCATCAGACTCATGCTTTCGCATTTTTCACATACTTGTTGAACAGATCCTGGGTTTTTTCTGTTATGGATCACGTAGTAATGTGGTACCACACTGAAACATTCATTTAAACCTGGTCTTGATAAATATTTTTGAGGATAACGCATGTTAGGTCTGGGTTAGGTCTAGGATTTGCCCTCATCAGGCTCATACTTTCGCATATTTCTTATACTTCATGGATAGATCCTCGGCTATTTTCTGGTTTGGATCACATAGTAATGTGGTACCACACTGAAACAGTCGATTAAACCAGGTTTCGATCAATATTCTTGAGGATAACGCATGTTAGGTCTAGGTAAGGACTGGGATGTTCACTCATCAGACTCATGCTTTCGCATTCTTCACATACTTGTTGAACAGATCCTGGGTTTTTTCTGGTATGGATCACGCAGTAATGTGGTACCACGCTGAAACAGTCAATTAAACCTGGTCTTGATAAATATTTTAGAGGATAACGCATGTTAGGTCTGGGTTAGGTCTAGGATTTGCTCTCGTCAGGCTCATACTTTCGCATATTTCTCATACTTGATGGCTAGATCCTGGGTTTTTTCTGGTTTGAGACACGTAGTAATGTGGTACCACACTGAAACATTCAAATAAACCAGGTCTTGATAAATATTTTAGAGGATAACGCATGTTAGGTCTGGGATAGGTCTGGGATTTGCCCACATCAGGGTCATACTTTCGCATGTTTCTCATACTTGATGGCTAGATCCTGGGCTTTTTCTGGATTGCATCACGTAGTAATGAAGAACAACACTGAAACAGTCAATTAAACCTGGTTTCCATCAATATCTTAGAGGACAACGCAAGTTAGGTCTGGGATAGGTCTGGGATTTGCCCTCATCAGACTCATACGTTCGCGTTTTTCACATACTTGTTGAACGGATCCTGGGTTTTTTCTGGTTTGGATCACGTAGTAATGTGGTACCACACTGAAACATTCAAATAAACCTGGTCTTGATAAATATTTTAGAGGATAACGCATGTTAGGTTTGGGTTAGGTCTAGGATTTGCCCACATCAGGCTCATACTTTCGCATATTTCTCATACTTCCTGGGCTGTTTCTGGATTGTATCACGTAGTAATGTGGTACCACGCTGAAACAGTCAATTAAACCTTGTTTCGATCAATATTTTAGGGGATAACGCAAGTTAGGTCTGGGATAGGTCTGGGATTCGCCCTCATCAGGCTCATACTTTCGCATTTTACACATACTTGTTGAACAGATCCTGGCTTTTTCTGGTTTGGATCGCGCAGTAATGTGGTACCACACTGAAACAGCCCACTAAACCTGGTTTCGATCAATATTTTAGAGGATAACGAAAGTTATGTCTAGGTTAGGCCTGGGATTTGCCCTCATCAGACTCATGCTTTCGCATTTTTCACATACTTGTTGAACAGATCCTGGGATTTTTCTGGTATGGACCACGTAGTAATGTGGTACCATACTGAAACATTCAGTTAAACCTGGTCTTGATAAATATTTTTGAGGGTAACGCATGTTAGGTCTGGGTTAGGCCTGGGATTTGCCCTCATCAGACTCATGCTTTCGCATTTTTCACATACTTGTTGAACAGATCCTGGGATTTTTCTGGTATGGACCACGTAGTAATGTGGTACCATACTGAAACATTCAGTTAAACCTGGTCTTGATAAATATTTTTGAGGATAACGCATGTTAGGTCTGGGTTAGGTCTAGGATTTGCCCTCATCAGGCTCATACTTTCGCATATTTCTTATACTTCATGGATAGATCCTGGGCTATTTTCTGGTTTGGATCACATAGTAATGTGGTACCACACTGAAACAGTCGATTAAACCAGGTTTCGATCAATATTTTTGAGGATAACGCATGTTAGGTATAGGTTAGGCCTGGGATTTTCACTCATCAGACTCATTCTTTCGCATACTTCACATACTTGTTGAACGGATCCTGGGTTTTTTCTGGTTTGGATCACGTAGTAATGTGGGACCACACTGAAACAATCAATTAAACCTGGTCATGATAAATATTTTAGAGGACAACGCAAGTTAGGTCTGGGATAGGTCTGGGATTTGCCCTCATCAGACTCATACGTTCGCGTTTTTCACATACTTGTTGAATGGATCCTGGGTTTTTTCTGGTTTGGATCACGTAGTAATGTGGTACCACACTGAAACATTCAAATAAACCTGGTCTTGATAAATATTTTAGAGGATAACGCGTGTTAGGTCTGGGTTAGGTCTAGGATTTGCCCTCATCAGGCACATACTTTCGCATATTACTTATACTTCGTGGATAGATCCTGGGCTATTTTCTGGTTTGGATCACATAGTAATGTGGTACCACACTGAAACAGTCGATTAAACCAGGTTTCGATCAATATTTTTGAGGATAACGCATGTTAGGTCTAGGTTAGGCCTGGGATTTTCACTCATCAGGCTCATACTTTCGCGATTTTCACATACTTGTTGAACAGATCCTGGGTTTTTTTCTGGTTTGGATCACGTAGTAGTGTGGTACCATACTGAAACTGTCCATTAAACCTGGTCTCGATGAATATTTTTGAGGATAACGCATGTTAGGTCTAGGTTAGGCCGAGGATTTTCACTCATCAGACTCATACTTTCGCATTCTTCACATACTTGTTGAACGGATCGTGGGTTTTTTCTGGTTTGGATCACGTAGTAATGTTGTACCACACTGAAGCAGTCCATTAAACCTGGTTTGGATCAATATTTTAGAGGATAACGCATGTTAGGTTTGGGTTAGGTCTAGGATTTGCCCTCGTCAGGCTCATACTTTCGCATATTTCTCATACTTCATGGCTAGATCCTGGGCTGTTTCAGGATTGTATCACGTAGTAATGTGGTACCACGCTGAAACAGTCTATTAAACCTGGTTTCAATCAATATTTTTGAGGATAACGCATGTTAGGTCTAGGTAAGGCTTGGGATTTTCACTCATCAGACTCATTCTTTCGCATTCTTCACATACCTGTTGAACGGATCCTGGGTTTTTTCTGGTATGGTTCACGTAGTAATGTGGTACCACACTGAAACAATCAATTAAACCAGGTCTTGATAAATATTTTAGAGGATAACGCATGTTAGGTCTGGGTTAGGTCTAGGATTTGCCCTCATCAGGCTCATACTTTCGCATATCTCTCATACTTCATGGCTAGATCCTGGGCTATTTCTGGATTGGATCACGTAGTAATGTGGTACCACACTGAAACAGTCAATTAAACCTAGTTTCGATCAATATTTTAGAGGATAACGCAAGTTAGGTCTGGGATAGGTCTGGGATTTGCCCTCATCAGACCCATGCTTTCGCATTTTTCACATACTTGTTGAACAGATCCTGGGGTTTTTCTGGTATGGATCACGTAGTAATGTGGTACCATACTGAAACATTCAGTTAAACCTGGTCTTGATAAATATTTTTGAGGATAACGCATGTTAGGTCTGGGTTAGGTCTAGGATTTGCCCTCGTCAGGCTCATTCTTTCGCATTCTTCACATACTTGTTGAACGGATCCTGGGTTTTTTCTGGTTTGGATCACGTAGTAATGTGGGACCACACTGAAACAATCAATTAAACCTGGTCTTGATAAATATTTTAGAGGATAACACATGTTAGGTCTGGGTTAGGCCTGGGATTTGCCCTCATCAGGGTCATACTTTCGCAGTTCTAACATACATGTTGACCTTATCGAGGGATTTTTCTGCTTTGGATCACGTAGTAAAGTGGTACCACACTGAAACAGTCCACTAAACCTGGTTTGGATCAATATTTTAGAGGATAATGCATGTTAGGTTTAGGTTAGCCCTGAGATTTTCACTCATCAGACTCATACTTTCGCATTCTTCAGATACCTGTTGAACGGATCCTGGGTTTTTTCTGGTATGGTTCACGTAGTAATGTGGTACCACACTGAAACAATCAATTAAACCAGATCTTGATAAATATTTTAGATGATAACGCATGTTAGGTCTGGGTTAGGTCTAGGATTTGCCCTCATCAGGCTCATACTTTCGCATATTTCTCATACTTCATGGCTAGATCCTGGGCTGTTTCTGGATTGGATCACGTAGTAATGTGGTACCACACTGAAACAGTCAATTAAACCTGGTTTCGGTCAATATTTTAGAGGACAATGCAAGTTAGGTCTGGGATAGGTCTGGGATTTGCCCACATCAGGGTCATACTTTCGCATTTTTCACATACTTGTTGAACAGATCCTGGGTTTTTTCTGGTTTGGATCGCGCAGTAATGTGGTACCACACTGAAACAGCCCACTAAACCTGGTTTCGATCAATATTTTAGAGGATAACGAAAGTTATGTCTAGGTTAGGCCGAGGCTTTTCACTCATCAGACTCATACTTTCGCATTCTTCAGATACTTGTTGAACGGATCCTGGGTTTTTTCTGGTATGGTTCACGTAGTAATGTGGTACCACACTGAAACAGTCGATTAAACCAGTTTTCGATCAATATTTTTGAGGATAACGCATGTTAGGTCTGGGTTAGGTCTAGGATTTGCTCACGTCAGGCTCATACTTTCGCATATTTCTCATACCTCATGGCTAGATCCTGGGCTATTTCTGGATTGGATCACGTAGTAATGTGGTACAACACTGAAACAGTCAATTAAACCTGGTTTCCATCAATATCTTAGAGGACAACGCAAGTTAGGTCTGGGATAGGTCTGGGATTTGCCCTCATCAGACTCATACGTTCGCGTTTTTCACATACTTGTTGAACGGATCCTGGGTTTTTTCTGGTTTGGATAACGTAGTAATGTTGTACCACACTGAAGCAGTCCATTAAACCTGGTTTGGATCAGTATTTTAGAGGATAATGCATGTTAGGTCTAGGTTAGCCCTGAGATTTTCACTCATCAGACTCATACTTTCGCATTCTTCAGATACCTGTTGAACGGATCCTGGGTTTTTTCTGGTATGGTTCACGTAGTAATGTGGTACCATACTGAAACATTCAGTTAAACCTGGTCTTGATAAATATTTTTGAGGATAACGCATGTTAGGTCTGGGTTAGGCCTGGGATTTGCCCTCATCAGGGTCATACTTTCGCAGTTCTAACATACATGTTGACCTGATCGAGGGTTTTTTCAGCTTTGGATCACGTAGTAAAGTGGTACCACACTGAGACAGTCCACTAAACCTGGTTTGGATCAATATTATAGAGGATAATGCATGTTAGGTCTAGGTTAGCCCTGAGATTTTCACTCATCAGACTCATTCTTTCGCATTCTTCAGATACCTGTTGAACGGATCCTGGGTTTTTTCTGGTATGGTTCACGTAGTAATGTGGTACCACACTGAAACAATCAATTAAACCAGGTCTTGATAAATATTTTAGATGATAACGCATGTTAGGTCTGGGTTAGGTCTAGGATTTGCCCTCATCAGGCTCATACTTTCGCATATTTCTCATACTTCATGGCTAGATCCTGGGCTATTTCTGGATTGGATCACGTAGTAATGTGGTACCACACTGAAACAGTCAATTAAACCTGGTTTCGATCAATATTTTAGAGGACAATGCAAGTTAGGTCTGGGATAGGTCTGGGATCTGCCCGCATCAGGGTCATGCTTTCGCATTTTTCACATACTTGTTGAACAGATCCTGGGTTTTTTCTGGTATGGATCACGCAGTAATGTGGGAGCACACTGAAACATTCAGTTAAACCTGGTCTTGATAAATATTTTTGAGGATAACGCATGTTAGGTCTGGGTTAGGTCTAGGATTTGCCCTCATCAGGCTCATACTTTCGCATATTTCTTATACTTCATGTATAGATCCTGGGCTATTTTCTGGTTTGGATCACATAGTAATGTGGTACCACAATGAAACAGTCGATTAAACCAGGTTTCGATCAATATTTTTGCGGATAACGCAATTTCGGTCTAGGTTAGGCCGAGGATTTTCACTCATCAGACTCATACTTTCGCATTCTTCAGACACTTGTTGAACTGATCCTGGGTTTTTTCTGGTATGGTTCACGTAGTAATGTGGTACCACACTGAAACAGTCGATTAAACCAGGTTTCGATCAATATTTTAGAGGATAACGCAAGTTAGGTCTGGGATAGGTCTGGGATTCGCCCTCATCAGGCTCATACTTTCGCGTTTTTCACATACTTGTTGAACAGATCCTGGGCTGTTTCTGGATTGTATCACGTAGTAATGAGGTACCACGCTGAAACAGTCAATTAAACCTTGTTTCGATCAATATTTTAGAGGATAACGCAAGTTAGGTCTGGGATAGGTCTGGGATTTGCCCTCATCAGACTCATGCTTTCGCATTTTTCACATACTTGTTGAACAGATCCTGGGTTTTTTCTGGTATGGATCACGTAGTAATGTGGTACCATACTGAAACATTCAGTTAAACCTGGTCTTGATAAATATTTTTGAGTATAACGCATGTTAGGTCTGGGTTAGGTCTAGGATTTGCCCTCGTCAGGCTCATACTTTCGCATATTTCTTATACTTCATGGATAGATCCTGGGCTATTTTCTGGTTTGGATCACATAGTAATATGGTACCACACTGAAACAGTCGATTAAACCAGGTTTTGATCAATATTTTTGAGGATAACGCATGTTAGGTCTAGGTTAGGCCTGGGATTTTCACTCATCAGACTCATTCTTTCGCATTCTTCACATACTTGTTGAACGGATCCTGGGTTTTTTCTGGTTTGGATCACGTAGTAATGTGGGACCACACTGAAACAATCAATTAAACCTGGTCTTGATAAATATTTTAGAGGATAACACATGTTAGGTCTGGGTTAGGCCTGGGATTTGCCCTCATCAGGGTCATACTTTCGCAGTTCTAACATACATGTTGACCTGATCGAGAGTTTTTTCTGCTTTGGATCACGTAGTAAAGTGGTACCACACTGAAACAGTCCACTAAACCTGGTTTGGATCAATATTTTAGAGGATAATGCATGTTAGGTCTAGGTTAGCCCTGAGATTTTCACTCATCAGACTCATACTTTCGAATTCTTCAGATACCTGTTGAACGGATCCTGGGTTTTTTCTGGTATGGATCTCGTAGTAATGTGGTACCACATTGAAACAGTCAATTAAACCAGGTCTTGATAAATATTTTAGATGATAACGCATGTTAGGTCTGGGTTAGGTCTAGGATTTGCCCTCATCAGGCTCATACTTTCGCATATCTCTCATACTTCATGGCTAGATCCTGGGCTATTTCTGGATTGGATCACGTAGTAATGTGGTACCACACTGAAACAGTCAATTAAACCTGGTTTCGATCAATATTTTAGAGGACAATGCAAGTTAGGTCTGGGATAGGTCTGGGATTTGCCCACATCAGGGTCATACTTTCGCATTTTTCACATACTTGTTGAACAGATCCTGGGTTTTTTCTGGTTTGGATCGCGCAGTAATGTGGTACCACACTGAAACAGCCCACCAAACCTGGTTTCGATCAATATTTTAGAGGATAACGAAAGGTATGTCTAGGTTAGGCCTGGGATTTGCCCTCATCAGACTCATGCTTTCGCATTTTTCACATACTTGTTGAACAGATCCTGGGTTTTTTCTGGTATGGATCACGTAGTAATGTGGGACCACACTGAAACATTCAGTTAAACCTGGTCTTGATAAATATTTTAGAGGATAACGCATGTTAGGTCTGAGTTAGGTCTAGGATTTGCTCTCGTCAGGCTCATACTTTCGCATATTTCTCATACCTCATGGCTAGATCCTGGGCTATTTCAATTAAACCTGGTTTCGATCAATATTTTAGAGGATAACGCAAGTTAGGTCTGGTATAGGTCTGGGATTTGCCCTCATCAGGCTCATACTTTCGCGATTTTCACATACTTGTTGAACAGATCCTGGGTTTTTTTCTGGTTTGGATCACGTAGTAGTGTGGTACCATACTGAAACTGTCCATTAAACCTGGTCTCGATGAATATTTTTGAGGATAACGCATGTTAGGTCTAGGTTAGGCCGAGGATTTTCACTCATCAGACTCATACTTTCGCATTCTTCACATACTTGTTGAACGGATCCTGGGTTTTCTCTGGTTTGGATCAGGTAGTAATGTGGAACCACACTAAAACAGTCAATTAAACCTGGTTTCGATCAATATTTTAGAGGATAACGCAAGTTAGGTCTGGGATAGGTCTGGGATTCGCCCTCATCAGGCTCATACTTTCGCGTTTTTCACATACTTGTTGAACTGATCCTGGGTTTTTTCAGGTTTGGATCACGTAGTAATGTTGTACCACACTGAAGCAGTCCATTAAACCTGGTTTGGATCAATATTTTAGAGGATAACGCATGTTAGGTTTGGGTTAGGTCTAGGATTTGCCCTCGTCAGGCTCATACTTTCGCATATTTCTTATACTTCATGCATAGATCCTGGGCTATTTTCTGGTTTGGATCACATAGTGATGTGGTACCACTCTGAAACAGTCGATTAAACCAGGTTTCGATCAATATTTTTGAGGATAACGCATGTTAGGTCTAGGTTAGGCCTGGGATTTTCACTCATCAGACTCATTCTTTCGCATTCTTCACATACTTGTTGAACGGATCCTGGGTTTTTTCTGGTTTGGATCACGTAGTAATGTGGGACCACCCTGAAACAATCAATTAAACCTGGTCTTGATAAATATTTTAGAGGATAACGCATGTTAGGTCTGGGTTAGGCCTGGGATTTGCCCTCATCAGGGTCATACTTTCGCAGTTCTAACATACATGTTGACCTGATCGAGGGTTTTTTCTGCTTTGGATCACGTAGTAAAGTGGTACCACACTGAAACAGTCCACTAAACCTGGTTTGGATCAATATTTTAGAGGATAATGCATGTTATGTCTAGGTTAGCCCTGAGATTTTCACTCATCAGACTCATACTTTCGAATTCTTCAGATACCTGTTGTACGGATCCTGGGTTTTTTCTGGTATGGTTCACGTAGTAATGTGGTACCACACTGAAACAATCAATTAAACCAGGTCTTGATAAATATTTTAGAGGGTAACGCATGTTAGGTCTGGGTTAGGTCTAGGATTTGCCCTCATCAGGCTCATACTTTCGCATATCTCTCAAACTTCATGGCTAGATCCTGGGCTATTTCTGGATTGGATCACGTAGTAATGTGGTACCACACTGAAACAGTCAATTAAACCTGGTTTCGATCAATATTGTAGAGGACAATGCAAGTTAGGTCTGGGATAGGTCTGGGATTTGCCCACATCAGGGTCATACTTTCGCATTTTTCACATACTTGTTGAACAGATCCTGGTTTTTTTCTGGTTTGGATCGCGCAGTAATGTGGCACCACACTGAAACAACCCACTAAACCTGGTTTCGATCAATATTTTAGAGGATAACGAAAGGTATGTCTAGGTTAGGCCTGGGATTTGCCCTCATCAGACTCATGCTTTCGCATTTTTCACATACTTGTTGAACAGATCCTGGGTTTTTTCTGGTATGGATCACGTAGTAATGTGGGACCACACTGAAACATTCAGTTAAACCTGGTCTTGATAAATATTTTAGAGGATAACGCATGTTAGGTCTGAGTTAGGTCTAGGATTTGCTCTCGTCAGGCTCATACTTTCGCATATTTCTCATACCTCATGGCTAGATCCTGGGCTATTTCAATTAAACCTGGTTTCGATCAATATTTTAGAGGATAACGCAAGTTATGTCTGGTATAGGTCTGGGATTTGCCCTCATCAGGCTCATACTTTCGCGATTTTCACATACTTGTTGAACAGATCCTGGGTTTTTTTCTGGTTTGGATCACGTAGTAGTGTGGTACCATACTGAAACTGTCCATTAAACCTGGTCTCGATGAATATTTTTGAGGATAACGCATGTTAGGTCTAGGTTAGGCCGAGGATTTTCACTCATCAGACTCATACTTTCGCATTCTTCACATACTTGTTGAACGGATCCTGGGTTTCTTCTGGTTTGGATCAGGTAGTAATGTGGGACCACACTAAAACAGTCAATTAAACCTGGTTTCGATCAATATTTTAGAGGATAACGCAAGTTAGGTCTGGGATAGGTCTGGGATTCGCCCTCATCAGGCTCATACTTTCGCGTTTTTCACATACTTGTTGAACTGATCCTGGGTTTTTTCTGGTTTCGATCACGTAGTAATGTTGTACCACACTGAAGCAGTCCATTAAACCTGGTTTGGATCAATATTTTAGAGGATAACGCATGTTAGGATTGGGTTAGGTCTTGGATTTGCCCTCGTCAGGCTCATACTTTCGCATATCTCTCATACTTCATGGCTAGATCCTGGGCTGTTTCAGGATTGTATCACGTAGTAATGTGGTACCACGCTGAAACAGTCTATTAAACCTTGTTTCGATCAATATTTTAGAGGATAACGTAAGTTAGGTCTGGGATAGGTCTGGGATTTGCCCTCATCAGACTCATGCTTTCGCATTTTTCACATACTTGTTGAACAGATCCTGGGTTTTTTCTGGTATGGATCACGTAGTAATGTGGTACCATACTGAAACATTCAGTTAAACCTGGTCTTGATAAATATTTTTGAGGATAACGCATGTTAGGTCTGGGTTAGGTCTAGGATTTGCCCTCGTCAGGCTCATACTTTCGCATATTTCTTATACTTCATGGATAGATCCTGGGCTCTTTTCTGGTTTGGATCACATAGTATTATGGTACCACACTGAAACAGTCGATTAAACCAGGTTTTGATCAATATTTTTGAGGATAACGCATGTTAGGTCTAGGTTAGGCCTGGGATTTTCACTCATCAGACTCATTCTTTCGCATTCTTCACATACTTGTTGAACGGATCCTGGGTTTTTTCTGGTTTGGATCACGTAGTAATGTGGGACCACACTGAAACAATCAATTAAACCTGGTCTTGATAAATATTTTAGAGGATAACACATGTTAGGTCTGGGTTAGGCCTGGGATTTGCCCTCATCAGGGTCATACTTTCGCAGTTCTAACATACATGTTGACCTGATCGAGGGATTTTTCTGCTTTGGATCACGTAGTAAAGTGGTACCACACTGAAACAGACCACTAAACCTGGTTTGGATCAATATTTTAGAGGATAATGCATGTTAGGTTTAGGTTAGCCCTGAGATTTTCACTCATCAGACTCATACTTTCGCATTCTTCAGATACCTGTTGAACGGATCCTGGGTTTTTTCTGGTATGGTTCACGTAGTAATGTGGTACCACACTGAAACAATCAATTAAACCAGATCTTGATAAATATTTTAGATGATAACGCATGTTAGGTCTGGGTTAGGTCTAGGATTTGCCCTCATCAGGCTCATACTTTCGCATATTTCTCATACTTCATGGCTAGATCCTGGGCTGTTTCTGGATTGGATCACGTAGTAATGTGGTACCACACTGAAACAGTCAATTAAACCAGGTTTCGGTCAATATTTTAGAGGACAATGCAAGTTAGGTCTGGGATAGGTCTGGGATTTGCCCACATCAGGGTCATACTTTCGCATTTTTCACATACTTGTTGAACAGATCCTGGGTTTTTTCTGGTTTGGATCGCGCAGTAATGTGGTACCACACTGAAACAGCCCACTAAACCTGGTTTCGATCAATATTTTAGAGGATAACGAAAGTTATGTCTAGGTTAGGCCGAGGATTTTCACTCATCAGACTCATACTTTCGCATTCTTCAGATACTTGTTGAACGGATCCTGGGTTTTTTCTGGTATGGTCCACGTAGTAATGTGGTACCACACTGAAACAGTCGATTAAACCAGTTTTCGATCAATATTTTTGAGGATAACGCATGTTAGGTCTGGGTTAGGTCTAGGATTTGCTCTCGTCAGGCTCATACTTTCGCATATTTCTCATACCTCATGGCTAGATCCTGGGCTATTTCTGGATTGGATCACGTAGTAATGTGGTACAACACTGTAACAGTCAATTAAACCTGGTTTCCATCAATATCTTAGAGGACAACGCAAGTTAGGTCTGGGATAGGTCTGGGATTTGCCCTCATCAGACTCATACGTTCGCGTTTTTCACATACTTGTTGAACGGATCCTGGGTTTTTTCTGGTTTGGATAACGTAGTAATGTTGTACCACACTGAAGCAGTCCATTAAACCTGGTTTGGATCAATATTTTAGAGGATAATGCATGTTAGGTCTAGGTTAGCCCTGAGATTTTCACTCATCAGACTCATTCTTTCGCATTCTTCAGATACCTGTTGAACGGATCCTGGGTTTTTTCTGGTATGGTTCACGTAGTAATGTGGTACCACACTGAAACAATCAATTAAACCAGGTCTTGATAAATATTTTAGATGATAACGCATGTTAGGTCTGGGTTAGGTCTAGGATTTGCCCTCATCAGGCTCATACTTTCGCATATTTCTCATACTTCATGGCTAGATCCTGGGCTATTTCTGGATTGGATCACGTAGTAATGTGGTACCACACTGAAACAGTCAATTAAACCTGGTTTCGATCAATATTTTAGAGGACAATGCAAGTTAGGTCTGGGATAGGTCTGGGATCTGCCCGCATCAGGGTCATACTTTCGCATTTTTCACATACTTGTTGAACAGATCCTGGGCTGTTTCAGGATTGTATCACGTAGTAATGTGGTACCACGCTGAAACAGTCTATTAAACCTGGTTTCAATCAATATTTTTGAGGATAACGCATGTTAGGTCTAGGTAAGGCTTGGGATTTTCACTCATCAGACTCATTCTTTCGCATTCTTCACATACCTGTTGAACGGATCCTGGGTTTTTTCTGGTTTGGATCACGTAGTAATGTGGGACCACACTGAAACAATCAATTAAACCAGATCTTGATAAATATTTTAGATGATAACGCATGTTAGGTCTGGGTTAGGTCTAGGATTTGCCCTCATCAGGCTCATACTTTCGCATATTTCTCATACTTCATGGCTAGATCCTGGGCTGTTTCTGGATTGGATCACGTAGTAATGTGATACCACGCTGAAACAGTCAATTAAACCTTGTTTCGATCAATATTTTAGAGGACAACGTAAGTTAGGTCTGGGATAGGTCTGGGATTTGCCCTCATCAGACTCATGCTTTCGCATTTTTCACATACTTGTTGAACAGATCCTGGGTTTTTTCTGGTATGGATCACGTAGTAATGTGGTACCATACTGAAACATTCAGTTAAACCTGGTCTTGCTAAATATTTTAGAGGATAACGCATGTTAGGTCTGGGTTAGGTCTAGGATTTGCCCTCATCAGGCTCATACTTTCGCATATTTCTTATACTTCATGTATAGATCCTGGGCTATTTTCTGGTTTGGATCACATAGTAATGTGGTACCACAATGAAACAGTCGATTAAACCAGGTTTCGATCAATATTTTTGCGGATAACGCAATTTAGGTCTAGGTTAGGCCGAGGATTTTCACTCATCAGACTCATACTTTCGCATTCTTCAGATACTTGTTGAACTGATCCTGGGTTTTTCTGGTATGGTTCACGTAGTAATGTTGTACCACACTGAAACAGTCGATTAAACCAGGTTTCGATCAATATTTTTGAGGATAACGCATGTTAGGTCTAGGTTAGGCCTGAGATTTTCACTCATCAGACTCATACTTTCGCATTCTTCAGATACCTGTTGAACGGATCCTGGGTTTTTTCTGGTATGGTTCACGTAGTAATGTGGTACCACACTGAAACAATCAATTAAACCAGATCTTGATAAATATTTTAGATGATAACGCATGTTAGGTCTGGGTTAGGTCTAGGATTTGCCCTCATCAGGCTCATACTTTCGCATATTTCTCATACTTCATGGCTAGATCCTGGGCTGTTTCTGGATTGGATCACGTAGTAATGTGGTACCACACTGAAACAGTCAATTAAACCTGGTTTCGGTCAATATTTTACAGGATAATGCATGTTAGGTCTAGGTTAGCCCTGAGATTTTCACTCATCAGACTCATACTTTCGCATTCTTCAGATACCTGTTGAACAGATCCTGGGTTTTTTCTGGTATGGTTCACGTAGTAATGTGGTACCATACTGAAACATTCAGTTAAACCTGGTCTTGATAAATATTTTTGAGGATAACGCATGTTAGGTCTGGGTTAGGCCTGGGATTTGCCGTCATCAGGGTCATACTTTCGCAGTTCTAACATACATGTTGACCTGATCGAGGGTTTTTTCTGCTTTGGATCACGTAGTAAAGTGGTACCACACTGAAACAGACCACTAAACCTGGTTTGGATCAATATTTTAGAGGATAATGCATGTTAGGTTTAGGTTAGCCCTGAGATTTTCACTCATCAGACTCATACTTTCGCATTCTTCAGATACCTGTTGAACGGATCCTGGGTTTTTTCTGGTATGGTTCACGTAGTAATGTGGTACCATACTGAAACATTCAGTTAAACCTGGACTTGATAAATAATTTTGAGGATAACGCATGTTAGGTCTGGGTTAGGCCTGGGATTTGCCCTCATCAGGGTCATACTTTCGCAGTTCTAACATACATGTTGACCTGATCGAGGGTTTTTTCTGCTCTGGATCACGTAGTAAAGTGGTACCACACTGAAACAGTCCACTAAACCTGGTTTGGATCAATATTTTAGAGGACAATGCAAGTTAGGTCTTGGATAGGTCTGGGATTTGCCCTCATCAGTGTCATACTTTCGCATTTTTCACATACTTGTTGAACAGATCCTGGGTTTTTTCTGGTTTGGATCGCGCAGTAATGTGGTACCACACTGAAACAGCCCACTAAACCTGGTTTCGATCAATATTTTAGAGGATGACGAAAGTTATGTCTAGGTTAGGCTTGGGATTTGCCCTCATCAGACTCATGCTTTCGCATTTTTCACATACTTGTTGAACAGATCCTGGGTTTTTTCTGGTATGGATCACGTAGTAATGTGGGACCACACTGAAACATTCAGTTAAACCTGGTCTTGACAAATATTTTTGAGGATAACGCATGTTAGGTCTGGGATAGGTCTGGGATTTGCCCTCATCAGACTCATACTTTCGCATTCTTCACATACTTGTTGAACGGATCCTGGGTTTTTTCTGGTTTGGATCAGGTAGTAATGTGGAACCACACTAAAACAGTCAATTAAACCTGGTTTCGATCAATATTTTAGAGGATAACGCAAGTTAGGTCTGGGATAGGTCTGGGATTCGCCCTCATCAGGCTCATACTTTCGCATTTTTCACATACTTGTTGAACTGATCCTGGGTTTTTTCTGGTTTGGATCACGTAGTAATGTTGTACCACACTGAAGCAGCCCATTAAACCTGGTTTGGATCAATATTTTAGAGGATAACGCATGTTAGGTTTGGGTTAGGTCTAGGATTTGCCCTCGTCAGGCTCATACTTTCGCATATTTCTCATACTTCATGGCTAGATCCTGGGCTGTTTCAGGATTGTATCACGTAGTAATGTGGTACCACGCTGAAACAGTCTATTAAACCTGGTTTCAATCAATATTTTTGAGGATAACGCATGTTAGGTCTAGGTAAGGCTTGGGATTTTCACTCATCAGACTCATTCTTTCGCATTCTTCACATACCTGTTGAACGGATCCTGGGTTTTTTCTGGTTTGGATCACGTAGTAATGTGGGACCACACTGAACCAATCAATTAAACCTGGTCTTGATAAATATTTTAGAGGATAACGCATGTTAGGTCTGGGTTAGGTCTAGGATTTGCCCACATCAGGCTCATACTTTCGCATATTTCTCATACTTCATGGCTAGATCCTGGGCTGTTTCTGGATTGTATCACGTAGTAATGTGATACCACGCTGAAACAGTCAATTAAACCTTGTTTCGATCAATATTTTAGAGGATAACGTAAGTTAGGTCTGGGATAGGTCTGGGATTTGCCCTCATCAGACTCATGCTTTCGCATTTTTCACATACTTGTTGAACAGATCCTGGGTTTTTTCTGGTATGGATCACGTAGTAATGTGGTACCATACTGAAACATTCAGTTAAACCTGGTCTTGATAAATATTTTAGAGGATAACGCATGTTAGGTCTGGGTTAGGTCTAGGATTTGCCCACATCAGGCTCATACTTTCGCATATATCTCATACTTCATGGCTAGATCCTGGGCTGTTTCTGGATTGTATCACGTAGTAATGTGGTACCACGCTGAAACAGTCAATTAAACCTGGTTTCGATCAATATTTTAGAGGACAATGCAAGTTAGGTCTGGGATAAGTCTGGGATTTGCCCACATCTGGGTCATACTTTCGCATTTTTCACATACTTGTTGAACAGATCCCGGGTTTTTTCTGGTTTGGATCGCGCAGTAATGTGGTACCACACTGAAACAGCCCACTAAACCTGGTTTCGATCAATATTTTAAAGGATAACGAAAGGTATGTCTAGGTTAGGCCTGGGATTTGCCCTCATCAGACTCATGCTTTCGCATTTTTCACATACTTGTTGAACAGATCCTGGGTTTTTTCTGGTATGGATCACGTAGTAATGTGGGACCACACTGAAACATTCAGTTAAACCTGGTCTTGGTAAATATCTTAGAGGATAACGCATGTTAGGTCTGAGTTAGGTCTAGGATTTGCTCTCGTCAGGCTCATACTTTCGCATATTTCTCATACCTCATGGCTAGATCCTGGGCTATTTCAATTAAACCTGGTTTCGATCAATATTTTAGAGGATAACGCAACTTAAGTCTGGTATAGGTCTGGGATTTGCCCTCATCAGGCTCATACTTTCGCGATTTTCACATACTTGTTGAACAGATCCTGGGTTTTTTTCTGGTTTGGATCAAGTAGTAGTGTGGTACCATACTGAAACTGTCCATTAAACCTGGTCTCGATGAATATTTTTGAGGATAACGCATGTTAGGTCTAGGTTAGGCCGAGGATTTTCACTCATCAGACTCATACTTTCGCATTCTTCACATACTTGTTGAACGGATCCTGGGTTTCTTCTGGTTTGGATCAGGTAGTAATGTGGGACCACACTAAAACAGTCAATTAAACCTGGTTTCGATCAATATTTTAGAGGATAACGCAAGTTAGGTCTGGGATAGGTCTGGGATTCGCCCTCATCAGGCTCATACTTTCGCGTTTTTCACATACTTGTTGAACTGATCCTGGGTTTTTTCTGGTTTGGATCACGTAGTAATGTTGTACCACACTGAAGCAGTCCATTAAACCTGGTTTGGATCAATATTTTAGAGGATAACGCATGTTAGGTTTGGGTTAGGTCTAGGATTTGCCCTCGTCAGGCTCATACTTTCGCATATTTCTCATACTTCATGGCTAGATCCTGGGCTGTTTCAGGATTGTATCACGTAGTAATGTGGTACCACGCTGAAACAGTCTATTAAACCTGGTTTCAATCAATATTTTTGAGGATAACGCATGTTAGGTCTAGGTAAGGCCTGGGATTTTCACTCATCAGACTCATTCTTTCGCAATCTTCACATACCTGTTGAACGGATCCTGGGTTTTTTCTGGTTTGGATCACGTAGTAATGTGGGACCACACTGAACCAATCAATTAAACCTGTTCTTGATAAATATTTTAGAGGATAACGCATGTTAGGTCTGGGTTAGGTCTAGGATTTGCCCTCATCAGGCTCATACTTTCGCATATTTCTCATACTTCATGGCTAGATCCTTGGCTGTTTCTGGATTGGATCACGTAGTAATGTGGTACCACACTGAAACAGTCAATTAAACCTGGTTTCGGTCAATATTTTAGAGGACAATGCAAGTTAGGTCTGGGATAGGTCTGGGATTTGCCCACATCAGGGTCATACTTTCGCATTTTTCACATACTTGTTGAACAGATCCTGGGTATTTTCTGGTATGGATCACGTAGTAATGTGGTACCATACTGAAACATTCAGTTAAACCTGGTCTTGATAAATATTTTAGAGGATAACGCATGTTAGGTCTGGGTTAGGTCTAGGATTTGCCCACATCAGGCTCATACTTTCGCATATTTCTCATACTTCATGGCTAGATCCTGGGCTGTTTCTGGATTGTATCACGTAGTAATGTGGTACCACGCTGAAACAGTCAATTAAACCTGGTTTCGATCAATATTTTAGAGGACAATGCAAGTTAGGTCTGGGATAGGTCTGGGATTTGCCCACATCTGGGTCATACTTTCGCATTTTTCACATACTTGTTGAACAGATCCTGGGTTTTTTCTGGTTTGGATCGCGCAGTAATGTGGTACCACACTGAAACAGCCCACTAAACCTGGTTTCGATCAATATTTTAGAGGATAACGAAAGGTATGTCTAGGTTAGGCCTGGGATTTGCCCTCATCAGACTGATGCTTTCGCATTTTTCACATACTTGTTGAACAGATCCTGGGTTTTTTCTGGTATGGATCACGTAGTAATGTGGGACCACACTGGAACATTCAGTTAAACCTGGTCTTGATAAATATTTTAGAGGATAACGCATGTTAGGTCTGAGTTAGGTCTAGGATTTGCTCTCGTCAGGCTCATACTTTCGCATATTTCTCATACCTCATGGCTAGATCCTGGGCTATTTCAATTAAACCTGGTTTCGATCAATATTTTAGAGGATAACGCAACTTAAGTCTGGTATAGGTCTGGGATTTGCCCTCATCAGGCTCATACTTTCGCGATTTTCACATACTTGTTGAACAGATCCTGGGTTTTTTTCTGGTTTGGATCAAGTAGTAGTGTGGTACCATACTGAAACTGTCCATTAAACCTGGTCTCGATGAATATTTTTGAGGATAACGCATGTTAGGTCTAGGTTAGGCCGAGGATTTTCACTCATCAGACTCATACTTTCGCATTCTTCACATACTTGTTGAACGGATCCTGGGTTTCTTCTGGTTTGGATCAGGTAGTAATGTGGGACCACACTAAAACAGTCAATTAAACCTGGTTTCGATCAATATTTTAGAGGATAACGCAAGTTAGGTCTGGGATAGGTCTGGGATTCGCCCTCATCAGGCTCATACTTTCGCGTTTTTCACATACTTGTTGAACTGATCCTGGGTTTTTTCTGGTTTGGATCACGTAGTAATGTTGTACCACACTGAAGCAGTCCATTAAACCTGGTTTGGATCAATATTTTAGAGGATAACGCATGTTAGGTTTGGGTTAGGTCTAGGATTTGCCCTCGTCAGGCTCATACTTTCGCATATTTCTCATACTTCATGGCTAGATCCTGGGCTGTTTCAGGATTGTATCACGTAGTAATGTGGTACCACGCTGAAACAGTCTATTAAACCTGGTTTCAATCAATATTTTTGAGGATAACGCATGTTAGGTCTAGGTAAGGCCTGGGATTTTCACTCATCAGACTCATTCTTTCGCAATCTTCACATACCTGTTGAACGGATCCTGGGTTTTTTCTGGTTTGGATCACGTAGTAATGTGGGACCACACTGAACCAATCAATTAAACCTGTTCTTGATAAATATTTTAGAGGATAACGCATGTTAGGTCTGGGTTAGGTCTAGGATTTGCCCTCATCAGGCTCATACTTTCGCATATTTCTCATACTTCATGGCTAGATCCTTGGCTGTTTCTGGATTGGATCACGTAGTAATGTGGTACCACACTGAAACAGTCAATTAAACCTGGTTTCGGTCAATATTTTAGAGGACAATGCAAGTTAGGTCTGGGATAGGTCTGGGATTTGCCCACATCAGGGTCATACTTTCGCATTTTTCACATACTTGTTGAACAGATCCTGGGTATTTTCTGGTATGGATCACGTAGTAATGTGGTACCATACTGAAACATTCAGTTAAACCTGGTCTTGATAAATATTTTAGAGGATAACGCATGTTAGGTCTGGGTTAGGTCTAGGATTTGCCCACATCAGGCTCATACTTTCGCATATTTCTCATACTTCATGGCTAGATCCTGGGCTGTTTCTGGATTGTATCACGTAGTAATGTGGTACCACGCTGAAACAGTCAATTAAACCTGGTTTCGATCAATATTTTAGAGGACAATGCAAGTTAGGTCTGGGATAGGTCTGGGATTTGCCCACATCTGGGTCATACTTTCGCATTTTTCACATACTTGTTGAACAGATCCTGGGTTTTTTCTGGTTTGGATCGCGCAGTAATGTGGTACCACACTGAAACAGCCCACTAAACCTGGTTTCGATCAATATTTTAGAGGATAACGAAAGGTATGTCTAGGTTAGGCCTGGGATTTGCCCTCATCAGACTGATGCTTTCGCATTTTTCACATACTTGTTGAACAGATCCTGGGTTTTTTCTGGTATGGATCACGTAGTAATGTGGGACCACACTGGAACATTCAGTTAAACCTGGTCTTGATAAATATTTTAGAGGATAACGCATGTTAGGTCTGAGTTAGGTCTAGGATTTGCTCTCGTCAGGCTCATACTTTCGCATATTTCTCATACCTCATGGCTAGATCCTGGGCTATTTCAATTAAACCTGGTTTCGATCAATATTTTAGAGGATAACGCAAGTTAGGTCTGGTATAGGTCTGGGATTTGCCCTCATCAGGCTCATACTTTCGCGATTTTCACATACTTGTTGAACAGATCCTGGGTTTTTTTCTGGTTTGGATCACGTAGTAGTGTGGTACCATACTGGAACTGTCCATTAAACCTGGTCTCGATGAATATTTTTGAGGATAACGCATGTTAGGTCTAGGTTAGGCCGAGGATTTTCACTCATCAGACTCATACTTTCGCATTCTTCACATACTTGTTGAACGGATCCTGGGTTTCTTCTTGTTTGGATCAGGTAGTAATGTGGGACCACACTAAAACAGTCAATTAAACCTGGTTTCGATCAATATTTTAGAGGATAACGCAAGTTAGGTCTGGGATAGGTCTGGGATTCGCCCTCATCAGGCTCATACTTTCGCGTTTTTCACATACTTGTTGAACTGATCCTGGGTTTTTTCTGGTTTGGATCACGTAGTAATGTTGTACCACACTGAAGCAGTCCATTAAACCTGGTTTGGATCAATATTTTAGAGGATAACGCATGTTAGGTTTGGGTTAGGTCTAGGATTTGCCCTCGTCAGGCTCATACTTTCGCATATTTCTCATACTTCATGGCTAGATCCTGGGCTGTTTCAGGATTGTATCACGTAGTAATGTGGTACCACGCTGAAACAGTCTATTAAACCTGGTTTCAATCAATATTTTTGAGGATAACGCATGTTAGGTCTAGGTAACGCCTGGGATTTTCACTCATCAGACTCATTCTTTCGCATTCTTCACATACCTGTTGAACGGATCCTGGGTTTTTTCTGGTTTGGATCACGTAGTAATGTGGGACCACGCTGAACCAATCAATTAAACCTGGTCTTGATAAATATTTTAGAGGATAACGCATGTTAGGTCTGGGTTAGGTCTAGGATTTGCCCTCATCAGGCTCATACTTTCGCATATTTCTCATACTTCATGGCTAGATCCTTGGCTGTTTCTGGATTGGATCACGTAGTAATGTGGTACCACACTGAAACAGTCGATTAAACCAGTTTTCGATCAATATTTTTGAGGATAACGCATGTTAGGTCTGGGTTAGGTCTAGGATTTGCTCTCGTCAGGCTCATACTTTCGCATATTTCTCATACCTCATGGCTAGATCCTGGGCTATTTCTGGATTGGATCACGTAGTAATGTGGTACAACACTGAAACAGTCAATTAAACCTGGTCTTGATAAATATTTTAGAGGATAACGCAAGTTAGGTCTGGGATAGGTCTGGGATTTGCCCTCATCAGACTCATACGTTCGCGTTTTTCACATACTTGTTGAACGGATCCTGGGTTTTTTCTGGTTTGGATAACGTAGTAATGTTGTACCACACTGAAGCAGTCCATTAAACCTGGTTTGGATCAATATTTTAGAGGATAATGCATGTTAGGTCTAGGTTAGCCCTGAGATTTTCACTCATCAGACTCATACTTTCGCATTCTTCAGATACCTGTTGGACGGATCCTGGGTTTTTTCTGGTATGGTTCACGTAGTAATGTGGTACCACACTGAAACAATCAATTAAACCTGGTCTTGATAAATAGTTTAGAGGATAACACATGTTAGGTCTGGGTTAGGCCTGGGATTTGCCCTCATCAGGGTCATACTTTCGCAGTTCTAACATACATGTTGACCTGATCGAGGGATTTTTCTGCTTTGGATCACGTAGTAAAGTGGTACCACACTGAAACAGACCACTAAACCTGGTTTGGATCAATATTTTAGAGGATAATGCATGTTAGGTTTAGGTTAGCCCTGAGATTTTCACTCACCAGACTCACACTTTCGCATTTTTCACATACTTGTTGAACAGATCCTGGGTATTTTCTGGTTTGGATCGCGCAGTAATGTGGTACCACACTGAAACAGCCCTCTAAACCTGGTTTCGATCAATATTTTAGAGGATAACGAAAGTTATGTCTAGGTTAGGCATGGGATTTGCCCTCATCAGACTCATGCTTTCGCATTTTTCACATACTTGTTGAACAGATCCTGGATTTTTTCTGGTATGGATCACGTAGTAATGTGGGACCACACTGAAACATTCAGTTAAACCTGGTCTTGATAAATATTTTTGAGGATAACGCATGTTAGGTCTGGGATAGGTCTGGGATTTGCCCTCATCAGACTCATACTTTCGCACACTTCACATACTCGTTGAACAGATCCTGGGTTATTTTCTGGTTTGGATCACATAGTAATGAGGTACCACACTCAAACAGTCGATTAAACCAGGTTTCGATCAATATTTTTGAGGATAACGCATGTTAGGTCTAGGTTAGGCCTGGGATTTTCACTCATCAGACTCATACTCTCGCATACTTCTCATACTTGTTGAACGGATCCTGGGCTATTTCTGGATTGGATCACGTAGTAATGTGGTACCACACTGAAACAGTCAATTAAACCTGGTTTTGATGAATATTTTAGAGAATAATTCATGTTAGGTCTAGGTTAGGTCTAGGATTTGCTCTCATCAGGCTCATTCTTTCGCATATTTCTCATACTTGATGGCTAGATCCTGGGCTTTCTCTGGATTGCATCACGTAGTAATGAAGTACAACACTGAAACACTCAATTAAACCTGGTTTCGATCAATATTATTGTGGATAACGCATGTTAGGTCTAGGTTAGGCCTGGGATTTACTCTCATCAGGGTCATACTTTCGCAGTTTTAACATACATGTTGACCTGATCGAGGGTTTTTTCTGCTTTGGATCACGTAGTAATGTGGTACCACACTGAAACATTCAAATATACCTGGTCTTGATAAATATTTTAGAGGATAACGCATGTTAGTTCTGGGTTAGGTCTAGGATTTGCCCTCATCAGGCTCACACTTTCGCATATTTCTCATACTTCATGGCTGGATCCTGGGCTATTACTGTTTTAGATCACGTAGTAATGTGGTACCACACTGAAACAGTCAATTAAACCTGGTTTCGATCAATATTTTAGAGAATAATTCATGTTAGGTCTGGGTTAGGTCTGGGATTTGCTCTCATCAGGCTCATTCTTTCGCATATTTCTCAAACTTGATGGCTAGATCCTGGGCTTTTTCTGGATTGCATCACGTAGTAATGTGGTACCACACTGAAACTTTCAATTAAACCAGGTCTTGATAAATATTTTAGAGGCTAACGCATGTTAGGTCTGGGTTAGGTCTAGGATTTGCCCACATCAGGCTCATACTTTCGGATATATCTCATACTTCATGGCTAGATCCTGGGCTGTTTCTGGATTGTATCACGTAGTAATGTGGTACCACGCTGAAACAGTCAATTAAACCTGGTTTCGATCAATATTTTAGAGGACAATGCAAGTTAGGTCTGGGATAAGTCTGGGATTTGCCCACATCTGGGTCATACTTTCGCATTTTTCACATACTTGTTGAACAGATCCCGGGTTTTTCCTGGTTTGGATCGCGCAGTAATGTGGTACCACACTGAAACAGCCCACTAAACCTGGTTTCGATCAATATTTTAGAGGATAACGAAAGGTATGTCTAGGTTAGGCCTGGGATTTGCCCTCATCAGACTCATGCTTTCGCATTTTTCACATACTTGTTGAACAGATCCTGGGTTTTTTCTGGTATGGATCACGTAGTAATGTGGGACCACACTGAAACATTCAGTTAAACCTGGTCTTGATAAATATCTTAGAGGATAACGCATGTTAGGTCTGAGTTAGGTCTAGGATTTGCTCTCGTCAGGCTCATACTTTCGCATATTTCTCATACCTCATGGCTAGATCCTGGGCTATTTCAATTAAACCTGGTTTCGATCAATATTTTAGAGGATAACGCAACTTAGGTCTGGTATAGGTCTGGGATTTGCCCTCATCAGGCTCATACTTTCGCATTTTTCACATACTTGTTGAACAGATCCTGGGTATTTTCTGGTATGGATCACGTAGTAATGTGGTACCATACTGAAACATTCAGTTAAACCTGGTCTTGATAAATATTTTAGAGGATAACGCATGTTAGGTCTGGGTTAGGTCTAGGATTTGCCCACATCAGGCTCATACTTTCGCATATTTCTCATACTTCATGGCTAGATCCTGGGCTGTTTCTGGATTGTATCACGTAGTAATGTGGTACCACGCTGAAACAGTCAATTAAACCTGGTTTCGATCAATATTTTAGAGGACAATGCAAGTTAGGTCTGGGATAGGTCTGGGATTTGCCCACATCTGGGTCATACTTTCGCATTTTTCACATACTTGTTGAACAGATCCTGGGTTTTTTCTGGTTTGGATCGCGCAGTAATGTGGTACCACACTGAAACAGCCCACTAAACCTGGTTTCGATCAATATTTTAGAGGATAACGAAAGGTATGTCTAGGTTAGGCCTGGGATTTGCCCTCATCAGACTCATGCTTTCGCATTTTTCAAATACTTGTTGAACAGATCCTGGGTTTTTTCTGGTATGGATCACGTAGTAATGTGGGACCACACTGGAACATTCAGTTAAACCTGGTCTTGATAAATATTTTAGAGGATAACGCATGTTAGGTCTGAGTTAGGTCTAGGATTTGCTCTCGTCAGGCTCATACTTTCGCATATTTCTCATGCCTCATGGCTAGATCCTGGGCTATTTCAATTAAACCTGGTTTCGATCAATATTTTAGAGGATAACGCAAGTTAGGTCTGGTATAGGTCTGGGATTTGCCCTCATCAGGCTCATACTTTCGCGATTTTCACATACTTGTTGAACAGATCCTGGGTTTTTTTCTGGTTTGGATCACGTAGTAGTGTGGTACCATACTGGAACTGTCCATTAAACCTGGTCTCGATGAATATTTTTGAGGATAACGCATGTTAGGTCTAGGTTAGGCCGAGGATTTTCACTCATCAGACTCATACTTTCGCATTCTTCACATACTTGTTGAGCGGATCCTGGGTTTCTTCTTGTTTGGATCAGGTAGTAATGTGGGACCACACTAAAACAGTCAATTAAACCTGGTTTCGATCAATATTTTAGAGGATAACGCAAGTTAGGTCTGGGATAGGTCTGGGATTCGCCCTCATCAGGCTCATACTTTCGCGTTTTTCTCATACTTCATGGCTAGATCCTGGGCTGTTTCAGGATTGTATCACGTAGTAATGTGGTACCACGCTGAAACAGTCTATTAAACCTGGTTTCAATCAATATTTTTGAGGATAACGCATGTTAGGTCTAGGTAACGCCTGGGATTTTCACTCATCAGACTCATTCTTTCGCATTCTTCACATACCTGTTTAACGGATCCTGGGTTTTTTCTGGTTTGGATCACGTAGTACTGTGGGTCCACGCTGAACCAATCAATTAAACCTGGTCTTGATAAATATTTTAGAGGATAACGCATGTTAGGTCTGGGTTAGGTCTAGGATTTGCCCTCATCAGGCTCATACTTTCGCATATTTCTCATACTTCATGGCTAGATCCTTGGCTGTTTCTGGATTGGATCACGTAGTAATGTGGTACCACACTGAAACAGTCGATTAAACCAGTTTTCGATCAATATTTTTGAGGATAACGCATGTTAGGTCTGGGTTAGGTCTAGGATTTGCTCTCGTCAGGCTCATACTTTCGCATATTTCTCATACCTCATGGCTAGATCCTGGGCTATTTCTGGATTGGATCACGTAGTAATGTGGTACAACACTGAAACAGTCAATTAAACCTGGTTTCCATCAATATCTTAGAGGACAACGCAAGTTAGGTCTGGGATAGGTCTGGGATTTGCCCTCATCAGACTCATACGTTCGCGTTTTTCACATACTTGTTGAACGGATCCTGGGTTTTTTCTGGTTTGGATAACGTAGTAATGTTGTACCACACTGAAGCAGTCCATTAAACCTGGTTTGGATCAATATTTTAGAGGATAATGCATGTTAGGTCTAGGTTAGCCCTGAGATTTTCACTCATCAGACTCATACTTTCGCATTCTTCAGATACCTGTTGGACGGATCCTGTGTTTTTTCTGGTATGGTTCACGTAGTAATGTGGTACCACACTGAAACAATCAATTAAACCTGGTCTTGATAAATATTTTAGAGGATAACACATGTTAGGTCTGGGTTAGGCCTGGGATTTGCCCTCATCAGGGTCATACTTTCGCAGTTCTAACATACATGTTGACCTGATCGAGGGATTTTTCTGCTTTGGATCACGTAGTAAAGTGGTACCACACTGAAACAGACCACTAAACCTGGTTTGGATCAATATTTTAGAGGATAATGCATGTTAGGTTTAGGTTAGCCCTGAGATTTTCACTCATCAGACTCACACTTTCGCATTTTTCACATACTTGTTGAACAGATCCTGGGTTTTTTCTGGTTTGGATCGCGCAGTAATGTGGTACCACACTGAAACAGCCCTCTAAACCTGGTTTCGATCAATATTTTAGAGGATAACGAAAGTTATGTCTAGGTTAGGCCTGGGATTTGCCCTCATCAGACTCATGCTTTCGCATTTTTCACATACTTGTTGAACAGATCCTGGGTTTTTTCTGGTATGGATCACGTAGTAATGTGGGACCACACTGAAACATTCAGTTAAACCTGGTTTGGATCAATATTTTAGAGGATAACGCATGTTAGGTTTGGGTTAGGTCTAGGATTTGCCCTCGTCAGGCTCATACTTTCGCATATTTCTCATACTTCATGGCTAGATCCTGGGCTGTTTCAGGATTGTATCACGTAGTAATGTGGTACCACGCTGAAACAGTCTATTAAACCTGGTTTCAATCAATATTTTTGAGGATAACGCATGTTAGGTCTAGGTAAGGCCTGGGATTTTCACTCATCAGACTCATTCTTTCGCAATCTTCACATACCTGTTGAACGGATCCTGGGTTTTTTCTGGTTTGGATCACGTAGTAATGTGGGACCACACTGAACCAATCAATTAAACCTGGTCTTGATAAATATTTTAGAGGATAACGCATGTTAGGTCTGGGTTAGGTCTAGGATTTGCCCTCATCAGGCTCATACTTTCGCATATTTCTCATACTTCATGGCTAGATCCTTGGCTGTTTCTGGATTGGATCACGTAGTAATGTGGTACCACACTGAAACAGTCAATTAAACCTGGTTTCGGTCAATATTTTAGAGGACAATGCAAGTTAGGTCTGGGATAGGTCTGGGATTTGCCCACATCAGGGTCATACTTTCGCATTTTTCACATACTTGTTGAACAGATCCTGGGTATTTTCTGGTATGGATCACGTAGTAATGTGGTACCATACTGAAACATTCAGTTAAACCTGGTCTTGATAAATATTTTAGAGGATAACGCATGTTAGGTCTGGGTTAGGTCTAGGATTTGCCCACATCAGGCTCATACTTTCGCATATTTCTCATACTTCATGGCTAGATCCTGGGCTGTTTCTGGATTGTATCACGTAGTAATGTGGTACCACGCTGAAACAGTCAATTAAACCTGGTTTCGATCAATATTTTAGAGGACAATGCAAGTTAGGTCTGGGATAGGTCTGGGATTTGCCCACATCTGGGTCATACTTTCGCATTTTTCACATACTTGTTGAACAGATCCTGGGTTTTTTCTGGTTTGGATCGCGCAGTAATGTGGTACCACACTGAAACAGCCCACTAAACCTGGTTTCGATCAATATTTTAGAGGATAACGAAAGGTATGTCTAGGTTAGGCCTGGGATTTGCCCTCATCAGACTCATGCTTTCGCATTTTTCAAATACTTGTTGAACAGATCCTGGGTTTTTTCTGGTATGGATCACGTAGTAATGTGGGACCACACTGGAACATTCAGTTAAACCTGGTCTTGATAAATATTTTAGAGGATAACGCATGTTAGGTCTGAGTTAGGTCTAGGATTTGCTCTCGTCAGGCTCATACTTTCGCATATTTCTCATACCTCATGGCTAGATCCTGGGCTATTTCAATTAAACCTGGTTTCGATCAATATTTTAGAGGATAACGCAAGTTAGGTCTGGTATAGGTCTGGGATTTGCCCTCATCAGGCTCATACTTTCGCGATTTTCACATACTTGTTGAACAGATCCTGGGTTTTTTTCTGGTTTGGATCACGTAGTAGTGTGGTACCATACTGGAACTGTCCATTAAACCTGGTCTCGATGAATATTTTTGAGGATAACGCATGTTAGGTCTAGGTTAGGCCGAGGATTTTCACTCATCAGACTCATACTTTCGCATTCTTCACATACTTGTTGAACGGATCCTGGGTTTCTTCTTGTTTGGATCAGGTAGTAATGTGGGACCACACTAAAACAGTCAATTAAACCTGGTTTCGATCAATATTTTAGAGGATAACGCAAGTTAGGTCTGGGATAGGTCTGGGATTCGCCCTCATCAGGCTCATACTTTCGCGTTTTTCTCATACTTCATGGCTAGATCCTGGGCTGTTTCAGGATTGTATCACGTAGTAATGTGGTACCACGCTGAAACAGTCTATTAAACCTGGTTTCAATCAATATTTTTGAGGATAACGCATGTTAGGTCTAGGTAACGCCTGGGATTTTCACTCATCAGACTCATTCTTTCGCATTCTTCACATACCTGTTTAACGGATCCTGGGTTTTTTCTGGTTTGGATCACGTAGTAATGTGGGTCCACGCTGAACCAATCAATTAAACCTGGTCTTGATAAATATTTTAGAGGATAACGCATGTTAGGTCTGGGTTAGGTCTAGGATTTGCCCTCATCAGGCTCATACTTTCGCATATTTCTCATACTTCATGGCTAGATCCTTGGCTGTTTCTGGATTGGATCACGTAGTAATGTGGTACCACACTGAAACAGTCGATTAAACCAGTTTTCGATCAATATTTTTGAGGATAACGCATGTTAGGTCTGGGTTAGGTCTAGGATTTGCTCTCGTCAGGCTCATACTTTCGCATATTTCTCATACCTCATGGCTAGATCCTGGGCTATTTCTGGATTGGATCACGTAGTAATGTGGTACAACACTGAAACAGTCAATTAAACCTGGTTTCCATCAATATCTTAGAGGACAACGCAAGTTAGGTCAGGGATAGGTCTGGGATTTGCCCTCATCAGACTCATACGTTCGCGTTTTTCACATACTTGTTGAACGGATCCTGGGTTTTTTCTGGTTTGGATAACGTAGTAATGTTGTACCACACTGAAGCAGTCCATTAAACCTGGTTTGGATCAATATTTTAGAGGATAATGCATGTTAGGTCTAGGTTAGCCCTGAGATTTTCACTCATCAGACTCATACTTTCGCATTCTTCAGATACCTGTTGGACGGATCCTGTGTTTTTTCTGGTATGGTTCACGTAGTAATGTGGTACCACACTGAAACAATCAATTAAACCTGGTCTTGATAAATATTTTAGAGGATAACACATGTTAGGTCTGGTTTAGGCCTGGGATTTGCCCTCATCAGGGTCATACTTTCGCAGTTCTAACATACATGTTGACCTGATCGAGGGATTTTTCTGCTTTGGATCACGTAGTAAAGTGGTACCACACTGAAACAGACCACTAAACCTGGTTTGGATCAATATTTTAGAGGATAATGCATGTTAGGTTTAGGTTAGCCCTGAGATTTTCACTCATCAGACTCACACTTTCGCATTTTTCACATACTTGTTGAACAGATCCTGGGTTTTTTCTGGTTTGGATCGCGCAGTAATGTGGTACCACACTGAAACAGCCCTCTAAACCTGGTTTCGATCAATATTTTAGAGGATAACGAAAGTTATGTCTAGGTTAGGCCTGGGATTTGCCCTCATCAGACTCATGCTTTCGCATTTTTCACATACTTGTTGAACAGATCCTGGGTTTTTTCTGGTATGGATCACGTAGTAATGTGGGACCACACTGAAACATTCAGTTAAACCTGGTTTGGATCAATATTTTAGAGGATAACGCATGTTAGGTTTGGGTTAGGTCTAGGATTTGCCCTCGTCAGGCTCATACTTTCGCATATTTCTCATACTTCATGGCTAGATCCTGGGCTGTTTCAGGATTGTATCACGTAGTAATGAGGTACCACACTCAAACAGTCGATTAAACCAGGTTTCGATCAATATTTTTGAGGATAACGCATGTTAGGTCTAGGTTAGGCCTGGGATTTTCACTAATCAGACTCATACTCTCGCATACTTCTCATACTTGTTGAACGGATCCTGGGCTATTTCTGGATTGGATCACGTAGTAATGTGGTACCACACTGAAACAGTCAATTAAACCTGGTTTTGATGAATATTTTAGAGAATAATTCATGTTAGGTCTAGGTTAGGTCTAGGATTTGCTCTCATCAGGCTCATTCTTTCGCACATTTCTCATACTTGATGGCTAGATCCTGGGCTTTCTCTGGATTGCATCACGTAGTAATGAAGTACAACACTGAAACACTCAATTAAACCTGGTTTCGATCAATATTATTGTGGATAACGCATGTTAGGTCTAGGTTAGGCCTGGGATTTACTCTCATCAGGGTCATACTTTCGCAGTTTTAACATACATGTTGACCTGATCGAGGGTTTTTTCTGCTTTGGATCACGTAGTAATGTGGTACCACACTGAAACATTCAAATATACCTGGTCTTGATAAATATTTTAGAGGATAACGCATGTTAGTTCTGGGTTAGGTCTAGGATTTGCCCTCATCAGGCTCACACTTTCGCATATTTCTCATACTTCATGGCTGGATCCTGGGCTATTACTGTTTTGGATCACGTAGTAATGTGGTACCACACTGAAACAGTCAATTAAACCTGGTTTCGATCAATATTTTAGAGAATAATTCATGTTAGGTCTGGGTTAGGTCTGGGATTTGCTCTCATCAGGCTCATTCTTTCGCATATTTCTCGTACCTGATGGCTAGATCCTGGGCTTTTTCTGGATTGCATCACGTAGTAATGAAGTACAACACTGAAACAGTAAATTCAACCTGGTTTCGATAAATATTTTAGAGAATAATTCATGTTAGGTCTAGGTTAGGTCTGGGATTTGCTCCCATCAGGTTCATGCTTTCGCATTTTTCACATACTTGTTGAACAGATCCTGGGTTTTTTCTGGTATGGTTCACGTAGTAATGTGGTACCATACTGAAACATTCAGTTAAACCTGGTCTTGATAAATAATTTTGAGGATAACGCATGTTAGGTCTGGGTTAGGCCTGGGATTTGCCCTCATCAGGGTCATACTTTCGCAGTTCTAACATACATGTTGACCTGATCGAGGGTTTTTTCTGGTTTGGATCAGGTAGTAATGTGATACCACGCTGAAACAGTCAATTAAACCTTGTTTCGATCAATATTTTAGAGGATAACGTAAGTTAGGTCTGGGATAGGTCTGGGATTTGCCCTCATCAGACTCATGCTTTCGCATTTTTCACATACTTGTTGAACAGATCCTGGGTTTTTTCTGGTATGGATCACGTAGTAATGTGGTACCATACTGAAACATTCAGTTAAACCTGGTCTTGATAAATATTTTAGAGGATAACGCATGTTAGGTCTGGGTTAGGTCTAGGATTTGCCCACATCAGGCTCATACTTTCGCATATTTCTCATACTTCATGGCTAGATCCTGGGCTGTTTCTGGATTGTATCACGTAGTAATGTGGTACCACGCTGAAACAGTCAATTAAACCTGGTTTCGATCAATATTTTAGAGGACAATGCAAGTTAGGTCTGGGATAAGTCTGGGATTTGCCCTCATCAGACTCATACGTTCGCGTTTTTCACATACTTGTTGAACGGATCCTGGGTTTTTTCTGGTTTGGATAATGTAGTAATGTTGTACCACACTGAAGCAGCCCATTAAACCTGGTTTGGATCAATATTTTAGAGGATAACGCATGTTAGGTTTGGGTTAGGTCTAGGATTTGCCCTCGTCAGGCTCATACTTTCGCATATTTCTCATACTTCATGGCTAGATCCTGGGCTGTTTCAGGATTGTATCACGTAGTAATGTGGTACCACGCTGAAACAGTCTATTAAACCTGGTTTCAATCAATATTTTTGAGGATAACGCATGTTAGGTCTAGGTAAGGCTTGGGATTTTCACTCATCAGACTCATTCTTTCGCATTCTTCACATACCTGTTGAACGGATCCTGGGTTTTTTCTGGTTTGGATCACGTAGTAATGTGGGACCACACTGAAACAATCAATTAAACCAGATCTTGATAAATATTTTAGATGATAACGCATGTTAGGTCTGGGTTAGGTCTAGGATTTGCCCTCATCAGGCTCATACTTTCGCATATTTCTCATACTTCATGGCTAGATCCTGGGCTGTTTCTGGATTGGATCACGTAGTAATGTGATACCACGCTGAAACAGTCAATTAAACCTTGTTTCGATCAATATTTTAGAGGACAACGTAAGTTAGGTCTGGGATAGGTCTGGGATTTGCCCTCATCAGACTCATGCTTTCGCATTTTTCACATACTTGTTGAACAGATCCTGGGTTTTTTCTGGTATGGATCACGTAGTAATGTGGTACCATACTGAAACATTCAGTTAAACCTGGTCTTGATAAATATTTTAGAGGATAACGCATGTTAGGTCTGGGTTAGGTCTAGGATTTGCCCTCATCAGGCTCATACTTTCGCATATTTCTTATACTTCATGTATAGATCCTGGGCTATTTTCTGGCTTGGATCACATAGTAATGTGGTACCACAATGAAACAGTCGATTAAACCAGGTTTCGATCAATATTTTTGCGGATAACGCAATTTAGGTCTAGGTTAGGCCGAGGATTTTCACTCATCAGACTCATACTTTCGCATTCTTCAGATACTTGTTGAACTGATCCTGGGTTTTTTCTGGTATGGTTCACGTAGTAATGTTGTACCACACTGAAACAGTCGATTAAACCAGGTTTCGATCAATATTTTTGAGGATAACGCATGTTAGGTCTAGGTTAGGCCTGAGATTTTCACTCATCAGACTCATACTTTCGCATTCTTCAGATACCTGTTGAACGGATCCTGGGTTTTTTCTGGTATGGTTCACGTAGTAATGTGGTACCACACTGAAACAATCAATTAAACCAGATCTTGATAAATATTTTAGATGATAACGCATGTTAGGTCTGGGTTAGGTCTAGGATTTGCCCTCATCAGGCTCATACTTTCGCATATTTCTCATACTTCATGGCTAGATCCTGGGCTGTTTCTGGATTGGATCACGTAGTAATGTGGTACCACACTGAAACAGTCAATTAAACCTGGTTTCGGTCAATATTTTAGAGGATAATGCATGTTAGGTCTAGGTTAGCCCTGAGATTTTCACTCATCAGACTCATACTTTCGCATTCTTCAGATACCTGTTGAACGGATCCTGGGTTTTTTCTGGTATGGTTCACGTAGTAATGTGGTACCATACTGAAACATTCAGTTAAACCTGGTCTTGATAAATATTTTTGAGGATAACGCATGTTAGGTCTGGGTTAGGCCTGGGATTTGCCGTCATCAGGGTCATACTTTCGCAGTTCTAACATACATGTTGACCTGATCGAGGGTTTTTTCTGCTTTGGATCACGTAGTAAAGTGGTACCACACTGAAACAGACCACTAAACCTGGTTTGGATCAATATTTTAGAGGATAATGCATGTTAGGTTTAGGTTAGCCCTGAGATTTTCACTCATCAGACTCATACTTTCGCATTCTTCAGATACCTGTTGAACGGATCCTGGGTTTTTTCTGGTATGGTTCACGTAGTAATGTGGTACCATACTGAAACATTCAGTTAAACCTGGACTTGATAAATAATTTTGAGGATAACGCATGTTAGGTCTGGGTTAGGCCTGGGATTTGCCCTCATCAGGGTCATACTTTCGCAGTTCTAACATACATGTTGACCTGATCGAGGGTTTTTTCTGCTCTGGATCACGTAGTAAAGTGGTACCACACTGAAACAGTCCACTAAACCTGGTTTGGATCAATATTTTAGAGGACAATGCAAGTTAGGTCTGGGATAGGTCTGGGATTTGCCCTCATCAGTGTCATACTTTCGCATTTTTCACATACTTGTTGAACAGATCCTGGGTTTTTTCTGGTTTGGATCGCGCAGTAATGTGGTACCACACTGAAACAGCCCACTAAACCTGGTTTCGATCAATATTTTAGAGGATGACGAAAGTTATGTCTAGGTTAGGCTTGGGATTTGCCCTCATCAGACTCATGCTTTCGCATTTTTCACATACTTGTTGAACAGATCCTGGGTTTTTTCTGGTATGGATCACGTAGTAATGTGGGACCACACTGAAACATTCAGTTAAACCTGGTCTTGACAAATATTTTTGAGGATAACGCATGTTAGGTCTGGGATAGGTCTGGGATTTGCCCTCATCAGACTCATACTTTCGCATTCTTCACATACTTGTTGAACGGATCCTGGGTTTTTTCTGGTTTGGATCAGGTAGTAATGTGGAACCACACTAAAACAGTCAATTAAACCTGGTTTCGATCAATATTTTAGAGGATAACGCAAGTTAGGTCTGGGATAGGTCTGGGATTCGCCCTCATCAGGCTCATACTTTCGCATTTTTCACATACTTGTTGAACTGATCCTGGGTTTTTTCTGGTTTGGATCACGTAGTAATGTTGTACCACACTGAAGCAGCCCATTAAACCTGGTTTGGATCAATATTTTAGAGGATAACGCATGTTAGGTTTGGGTTAGGTCTAGGATTTGCCCTCGTCAGGCTCATACTTTCGCATATTTCTCATACTTCATGGCTAGATCCTGGGCTGTTTCAGGATTGTATCACGTAGTAATGTGGTACCACGCTGAAACAGTCTATTAAACCTGGTTTCAATCAATATTTTTGAGGATAACGCATGTTAGGTCTAGGTAAGGCTTGGGATTTTCACTCATCAGACTCATTCTTTCGCATTCTTCACATACCTGTTGAACGGATCCTGGGTTTTTTCTGGTTTGGATCACGTAGTAATGTGGGACCACACTGAACCAATCAATTAAACCTGGTCTTGATAAATATTTTAGAGGATAACGCATGTTAGGTCTGGGTTAGGTCTAGGATTTGCCCACATCAGGCTCATACTTTCGCATATTTCTCATACTTCATGGCTAGATCCTGGGCTGTTTCTGGATTGTATCACGTAGTAATGTGATACCACGCTGAAACAGTCAATTAAACCTTGTTTCGATCAATATTTTAGAGGATAACGTAAGTTAGGTCTGGGATAGGTCTGGGATTTGCCCTCATCAGACTCATGCTTTCGCATTTTTCACATACTTGTTGAACAGATCCTGGGTTTTTTCTGGTATGGATCACGTAGTAATGTGGTACCATACTGAAACATTCAGTTAAACCTGGTCTTGATAAATATTTTAGAGGATAACGCATGTTAGGTCTGGGTTAGGTCTAGGATTTGCCCACATCAGGCTCATACTTTCGCATATATCTCATACTTCATGGCTAGATCCTGGGCTGTTTCTGGATTGTATCACGTAGTAATGTGGTACCACGCTGAAACAGTCAATTAAACCTGGTTTCGATCAATATTTTAGAGGACAATGCAAGTTAGGTCTGGGATAAGTCTGGGATTTGCCCACATCTGGGTCATACTTTCGCATTTTTCACATACTTGTTGAACAGATCCCGGGTTTTTTCTGGTTTGGATCGCGCAGTAATGTGGTACCACACTGAAACAGCCCACTAAACCTGGTTTCGATCAATATTTTAGAGGATAACGAAAGGTATGTCTAGGTTAGGCCTGGGATTTGCCCTCATCAGACTCATGCTTTCGCATTTTTCACATACTTGTTGAACAGATCCTGGGTTTTTTCTGGTATGGATCACGTAGTAATGTGGGACCACACTGAAACATTCAGTTAAACCTGGTCTTGATAAATATCTTAGAGGATAACGCATGTTAGGTCTGAGTTAGGTCTAGGATTTGCTCTCGTCAGGCTCATACTTTCGCATATTTCTCATACCTCATGGCTAGATCCTGGGCTATTTCAATTAAACCTGGTTTCGATCAATATTTTAGAGGATAACGCAACTTAAGTCTGGTATAGGTCTGGGATTTGCCCTCATCAGGCTCATACTTTCGCGATTTTCACATACTTGTCGAACAGATCCTGGGTTTTTTTCTGGTTTGGATCAAGTAGTAGTGTGGTACCATACTGAAACTGTCCATTAAACCTGGTCTCGATGAATATTTTTGAGGATAACGCATGTTAGGTCTAGGTTAGGCCGAGGATTTTCACTCATCAGACTCATACTTTCGCATTCTTCACATACTTGTTGAACGGATCCTGGGTTTCTTCTGGTTTGGATCAGGTAGTAATGTGGGACCACACTAAAACAGTCAATTAAACCTGGTTTCGATCAATATTTTAGAGGATAACGCAAGTTAGGTCTGGGATAGGTCTGGGATTCGCCCTCATCAGGCTCATACTTTCGCGTTTTTCACATACTTGTTGAACTGATCCTGGGTTTTTTCTGGTTTGGAACACGTAGTAATGTTGTACCACACTGAAGCAGTCCATTAAACCTGGTTTGGATCAATATTTTAGAGGATAACGCATGTTAGGTTTGGGTTAGGTCTAGGATTTGCCCTCGTCAGGCTCATACTTTCGCATATTTCTCATACTTCATGGCTAGATCCTGGGCTGTTTCAGGATTGTATCACGTAGTAATGTGGTACCACGCTGAAACAGTCTATTAAACCTGGTGTCAATCAATATTTTTGAGGATAACGCATGTTAGGTGTAGGTAACGCCTGGGATTTTCACTCATCAGACTCATTCTTTCGCATTCTTCACATACCTGTTGAACGGATCCTGGGTTTTTTCTGGTTTGGATCACGTAGTAATGTGGGACCACGCTGAACCAATCAATTAAACCTGGTCTTGATAAATATTTTAGAGGATAACGCATGTTAGGTCTGGGTTAGGTCTAGGATTTGCCCTCATCAGGCTCATACTTTCGCATATTTCTCATACTTCATGGCTAGATCCTTGGCTGTTTCTGGATTGGATCACGTAGTAATGTGGTACCACACTGAAACAGTCGATTAAACCAGTTTTCGATCAATATTTTTGAGGATAACGCATGTTAGGTCTGGGTTAGGTCTAGGATTTGCTCTCGTCAGGCTCATACTTTCGCATATTTCTCATACCTCATGGCTAGATCCTGGGCTATTTCTGGATTGGATCACGTAGTAATGTGGTACAACACTGAAACAGTCAATTAAACCTGGTTTCCATCAATATCTTAGAGGACAACGCAAGTTAGGTCTGGGATAGGTCTGGGATTTGCCCTCATCAGACTCATACGTTCGCGTTTTTCACATACTTGTTGAACGGATCCTGGGTTTTTTCTGGTTTGGATAACGTAGTAATGTTGTACCACACTGAAGCAGTCCATTAAACCTGGTTTGGATCAATATTTTAGAGGATAATGCATGTTAGGTCTAGGTTAGCCCTGAGATTTTCACTCATCAGACTCATACTTTCGCATTCTTCAGATACCTGTTGGACGGATCCTGGGTTTTTTCTGGTATGGTTCACGTAGTAATGTGGTACCACACTGAAACAATCAATTAAACCTGGTCTTGATAAATATTTTAGAGGATAACACATGTTAGGTCTGGGTTAGGCCTGGGATTTGCCCTCATCAGGGTCATACTTTCGCAGTTCTAACATACATGTTGACCTGATCGAGGGATTTTTCTGCTTTGGATCACGTAGTAAAGTGGTACCACACTGAAACAGACCACTAAACCTGGTTTGGATCAATATTTTAGAGGATAATGCATGTTAGGTTTAGGTTAGCCCTGAGATTTTCACTCATCAGACTCACACTTTCGCATTTTTCACATACTTGTTGAACAGATCCTGGGTTTTTTCTGGTTTGGATCGCGCAGTAATGTGGTACCACACTGAAACAGCCCTCTAAACCTGGTTTCGATCAATATTTTAGAGGATAACGAAAGTTATGTCTAGGTTAGGCCTGGGATTTGCCCTCATCAGACTCATGCTTTCGCATTTTTCACATACTTGTTGAACAGATCCTGGGTTTTTTCTGGTATGGATCACGTAGTAATGTGGGACCACACTGAAACATTCAGTTAAACCTGGTCTTGATAAATATTTTTGAGGATAACGCATGTTAGGTCTGGGATAGGTCTGGGATTTGCCCTCATCAGACTCATACTTTCGCACACTTCACATACTCGTTGAACAGATCCTGGGTTATTTTCTGGTTTGGATCACATAGTAATGAGGTACCACACTCAAACAGTCGATTAAACCAGGTTTCGATCAATATTTTTGAGGATAACGCATGTTAGGTCTAGGTTAGGCCTGGGATTTTCACTCATCAGACTCATACTCTCGCATACTTCTCATACTTGTTGAACGGATCCTGGGCTATTTCTGGATTGGATCACGTAGTAATGTGGTACCACACTGAAACAGTCAATTAAACCTGGTTTTGATGAATATTTTAGAGAATAATTCATGTTAGGTCTAGGTTAGGTCTAGGATTTGCTCTCATCAGGCTCATTCTTTCGCATATTTCTCATACTTGATGGCTAGATCCTGGGCTTTCTCTGGATTGCATCACGTAGTAATGAAGTACAACACTGAAACACTCAATTAAACCTGGTTTCGATCAATATTATTGTGGATAACGCATGTTAGGTCTAGGTTAGGCCTGGGATTTACTCTCATCAGGGTCATACTTTCGCAGTTTTAACATACATGTTGACCTGATCGAGGGTTTTTTCTGCTTTGGATCACGTAGTAATGTGGTACCACACTGAAACATTCAAATATACCTGGTCTTGATAAATATTTTAGAGGATAACGCATGTTAGTTCTGGGTTAGGTCTAGGATTTGCCCTCATCAGGCTCACACTTTCGCATATTTCTCATACTTCATGGCTGGATCCTGGGCTATTACTGTTTTGGATCACGTAGTAATGTGGTACCACACTGAAACAGTCAATTAAACCTGGTTTCGATCAATATTTTAGAGAATAATTCATGTTAGGTCTGGGTTAGGTCTGGGATTTGCTCTCATCAGGCTCATTCTTTCGCATATTTCTCGTACCTGATGGCTAGATCCTGGGCTTTTTCTGGATTGCATCACGTAGTAATGAAGTACAACACTGAAACAGTAAATTAAACCTGGTTTCGATAAATATTTTAGAGAATAATTCATGTTAGGTCTAGGTTAGGTCTGGGATTTGCTCTCATCAGGTTCATACTGTCGCAGTTTTAACTTACTTGTTGAACGGATCCTGGGTTTTTTCTGGTTTGGTTCACGTAGTAATGTGGTACCACACTGAAACATTCAATTAAACCTGGTCTTGATAAATATTTTAGAGGACAACGCATGTTAGGTTTGGGTTAGATCTAGGATTTGCCCTCATCAGGCTCACACTTTCGCATATTTCTCATACTTCATGGCTAGATCCTGGGCTGTTTCTGGATTGTATCACATAGTAATGTGGTACCACGCTGAAACAGTCGATTCAACCTGGTTTCGATCAATATTTTAGAGGATAACGCAAGTTAAGTCTGGGAAAGGTCTGGGATTTGCCCTCATCAGGCTCATACTTTCGCTTATTTCTCATACTTCATGGCTAGATCCTGGGCTTTTTCTGGATTGCATCAGGTAGTAATGAAGAACAACACTGAAACAGTCAATTAAACCTGGTTTCCATCAATATTTTAGAGGACAACGCATGTTAGGTCTAGGTTAGGCCTGGGATTTGCTCTCATCAGGCACATTCTTTCGCATATTTCTCAAACTTGATGGCTAGATCCTGGGCTTTTTCTGGATTGCATCACGTAGTAATGTGGTACCACACTGAAACTTTCAATTAAACCAGGTCTTGATAAATATTTTAGAGGCTAACGCATGTTAGGTCTGGGTTAGGTCTAGGATTTGCCCACATCAGGCTCATACTTTCGGATATATCTCATACTTCATGGCTAGATCCTGGGCTGTTTCTGGATTGTATCACGTAGTAATGTGGTACCACGCTGAAACAGTCAATTAAACCTGGTTTCGATCAATATTTTAGAGGACAATGCAAGTTAGGTCTGGGATAAGTCTGGGATTTGCCCACATCTGGGTCATACTTTCGCATTTTTCACATACTTGTTGAACAGATCCCGGGTTTTTTCTGGTTTGGATCGCGCAGTAATGTGGTACCACACTGAAACAGCCCACTAAACCTGGTTTCGATCAATATTTTAGAGGATAACGAAAGGTATGTCTAGGTTAGGCCTGGGATTTGCCCTCATCAGACTCATGCTTTCGCATTTTTCACATACTTGTTGAACAGATCCTGGGTTTTTTCTGGTATGGATCACGTAGTAATGTGGGACCACACTGAAACATTCAGTTAAACCTGGTCTTGATAAATATCTTAGAGGATAACGCATGTTAGGTCTGAGTTAGGTCTAGGATTTGCTCTCGTCAGGCTCATACTTTCGCATATTTCTCATACCTCATGGCTAGATCCTGGGCTATTTCAATTAAACCTGGTTTCGATCAATATTTTAGAGGATAACGCAACTTAGGTCTGGTATAGGTCTGGGATTTGCCCTCATCAGGCTCATACTTTCGCGATTTTCACATACTTGTTGAACAGATCCTGGGTTTTTTTCTGGTTTGGATCAAGTAGTAGTGTGGTACCATACTGAAACTGTCCATTAAACCTGGTCTCGATGAATATTTTTGAGGATAACGCATGTTAAGTCTGGGATTGGTCTGGGATTTGACCTCATCAGACGCATACTTTCGCATTCTTCACATACTTGTTGAACGGATCCTGGGTTTCTTCTGGTTTGGATCAGGTAGTAATGTGGGGCCACACTAAAACAGTCAATTAAACCTGGTTTCGATCAATATTTTAGAGGATAACGCAAGTTAGGTCTGGGATAGGTCTGGGATTCGCCCTCATCAGGCTCATACTTTCGCGTTTTTCACATACTTGTTAAACTGATCCTGGGTTTTTTCTGGTTTGGACCACGTAGTAATGTTGTACCACACTGAAGCAGTCCATTAAACCTGGTTTGGATCAATATTTTAGAGGATAACGCATGTTAGGTTTGGGTTAGGTCTAGGATTTGCCCTCGTCAGGCTCATACTTTCGCATATTTCTCATACTTCATGGCTAGATCCTGGGCTGTTTCAGGATTGTATCACGTAGTAATGTGGTACCACGCTGAAACAGTCTATTAAACCTGGTTTCAATCAATATTTTTGAGGATAACGCATGTTAGGTCTAGGTAAGGCCTGGGATTTTCACTCATCAGACTCATTCTTTCGCAATCTTCACATACCTGTTGAACGGATCCTGGGTTTTTTCTGGTTTGGATCACGTAGTAATGTGGGACCACACTGAACCAATCAATTAAACCTGGTCTTGATAAATATTTTAGAGGATAACGCATGTTAGGTCTGGGTTAGGTCTAGGATTTGCCCTCATCAGGCTCATACTTTCGCATATTTCTCATACTTCATGGCTAGATCCTTGGCTGTTTCTGGATTGGATCACGTAGTAATGTGGTACCACACTGAAACAGTCAATTAAACCTGGTTTCGATCAATATTTTAGAGGACAATGCAAGTTAGGTCTGGGATAGGTCTGGGATTTGCCCACATCTGGGTCATACTTTCGCATTTTTCACATACTTGTTGAACAGATCCTGGGTTTTTTCTGGTTTGGATCGCGCAGTAATGTGGTACCACACTGAAACAGCCCACTAAACCTGGTTTCGATCAATATTTTAGAGGATAACGAAAGGTATGTCTAGGTTAGGCCTGGGATTTGCCCTCATCAGACTCATGCTTTCGCATTTTTCACATACTTGTTGAACAGATCCTGGGTTTTTTCTGGTATGGATCACGTAGTAATGTGGGACCACACTGGAACATTCAGTTAAACCTGGTCTTGATAAATATTTTAGAGGATAACGCATGTTAGGTCTGAGTTAGGTCTAGGATTTGCTCTCGTCAGGCTCATACTTTCGCATATTTCTCATACCTCATGGCTAGATCCTGGGCTATTTCAATTAAACCTGGTTTCGATCAATATTTTAGAGGATAACGCAAGTTAGGTCTGGTATAGGTCTGGGATTTGCCCTCATCAGGCTCATACTTTCGCGATTTTCACATACTTGTTGAACAGATCCTGGGTTTTTTTCTGGTTTGGATCACGTAGTAGTGTGGTACCATACTGGAACTGTCCATTAAACCTGGTCTCGATGAATATTTTTGAGGATAACGCATGTTAGGTCTAGGTTAGGCCGAGGATTTTCACTCATCAGACTCATACTTTCGCATTCTTCACATACTTGTTGAACGGATCCTGGGTTTCTTCTTGTTTGGATCAGGTAGTAATGTGGGACCACACTAAAACAGTCAATTAAACCTGGTTTCGATCAATATTTTAGAGGATAACGCATGTTAGGTCTGGGTTAGGTCTAGGATTTGCCCTCATCAGGCTCATACTTTCGCATATTTCTCATACTTCATGGCTAGATCCTTGGCTGTTTCTGGATTGGATCACGTAGTAATGTGGTACCACACTGAAACAGTCGATTAAACCAGTTTTCGATCAATATTTTTGAGGATAACGCATGTTAGGTCTGGGTTAGGTCTAGGATTTGCTCTCGTCAGGCTCATACTTTCGCATATTTCTCATACCTCATGGCTAGATCCTGGGCTATTTCTGGATTGGATCACGTAGTAATGTGGTACAACACTGAAACAGTCAATTAAACCTGGTTTCCATCAATATCTTAGAGGACAACGCAAGTTAGGTCTGGGATAGGTCTGGGATTTGCCCTCATCAGACTCATACGTTCGCGTTTTTCACATACTTGTTGAACGGATCCTGGGTTTTTTCTGGTTTGGATAACGTAGTAATGTTGTACCACACTGAAGCAGTCCATTAAACCTGGTTTGGATCAATATTTTAGAGGATAATGCATGTTAGGTCTAGGTTAGCCCTGAGATTTTCACTCATCAGACTCATACTTTCGCATTCTTCAGATACCTGTTGGACGGATCCTGGGTTTTTTCTGGTATGGTTCACGTAGTAATGTGGTACCACACTGAAACAATCAATTAAACCTGGTCTTGATAAATATTTTAGAGGATAACACATGTTAGGTCTGGGTTAGGCCTGGGATTTGCCCTCATCAGGGTCATACTTTCGCAGTTCTAACATACATGTTGACCTGATCGAGGGATTTTTCTGCTTTGGATCACGTAGTAAAGTGGTACCACACTGAAACAGACCACTAAACCTGGTTTGGATCAATATTTTAGAGGATAATGCATGTTAGGTTTAGGTTAGCCCTGAGATTTTCACTCATCAGACTCACACTTTCGCATTTTTCACATACTTGTTGAACAGATCCTGGGTTTTTTCTGGTTTGGATCGCGCAGTAATGTGGTACCACACTGAAACAGCCCTCTAAACCTGGTTTCGATCAATATTTTAGAGGATAACGAAAGTTATGTCTAGGTTAGGCCTGGGATTTGCCCTCATCAGACTCATACTTTCGCACACTTCACATACTCGTTGAACAGATCCTGGGTTATTTTCTGGTTTGGATCACATAGTAATGAGGTACCACACTCAAACAGTCGATTAAACCAGGTTTCGATCAATATTTTTGAGGATAACGCATGTTAGGTCTAGGTTAGGCCTGGGATTTTCACTCATCAGACTCATACTCTCGCATACTTCTCATACTTGTGAACGGATCCTGGGCTATTTCTGGATTGGATCACGTAGTAATGTGGTACCACACTGAAACAGTCAATTAAACCTGGTTTTGATGAATATTTTAGAGAATAATTCATGTTAGGTCTAGGTTAGGTCTAGGATTTGCTCTCATCAGGCTCATTCTTTCGCATATTTCTCATACTTGATGGCTAGATCCTGGGCTTTCTCTGGATTGCATCACGTAGTAATGAAGTACAACACTGAAACACTCAATTAAACCTGGTTTCGATCAATATTATTGTGGATAACGCATGTTTGGTCTAGGTTAGGCCTGGGATTTACTCTCATCAGGGTCATACTTTCGCAGTTTTAACATACATGTTGACCTGATCGAGGGTTTTTTCTGCTTTGGATCACGTAGTAATGTGGTACCACACTGAAACATTCAAATATACCTGGTCTTGATAAATATTTTAGAGGATAACGCATGTTAGTTCTGGGTTAGGTCTAGGATTTGCCCTCATCAGGCTCACACTTTCGCATATTTCTCATACTTCATGGCTGGATCCTGGGCTATTACTGTTTTGGATCACGTAGTAATGTGGTACCACACTGAAACAGTCAATTAAACCTGGTTTCGATCAATATTTTAGAGAATAATTCATGTTAGGTCTGGGTTAGGTCTGGGATTTGCTCTCATCAGGCTCATTCTTTCGCATATTTCTCGTACCTGATGGCTAGATCCTGGGCTTTTTCTGGATTGCATCACGTAGTAATGAAGTACAACACTGAAACAGTAAATTAAACCTGGTTTCGATAAATATTTTAGAGAATAATTCATGTTAGGTCTAGGTTAGGTCTGGGATTTGCTCTCATCAGGTTCATACTGTCGCAGTTTTAACTTGCTTGTTGAACGGATCCTGGGTTTTTTCTGGTTTGGTTCACGTAGTAATGTGGTACCATACTGAAACATTCAATTAAACCTGGTCTTGATAAATATTTTAGAGGACAACGCATGTTAGGTTTGGGTTAGATCTAGGATTAGCCCTCATCAGGCTCACACTTTCGCATATTTCTCATATTTCATGGCTAGATCCTGGGCTGTTTCTGGATTGTATCACATAGTAATGTGGTACCACGCTGAAACAGTCGATTCAACCTGGTTTCGATCAATATTTTAGAGGATAACGCAAGTTAAGTCTGGGAAAGGTCTGGGATTTGCCCTCATCAGGCTCATACTTTCGCATATTTCTCATACTTCATGGCTAGATCCTGGGCTTTTTCTGGATTGCATCACGTAGTAATGAAGAACAACACTGAAACAGTCAATTAAACCTGGTTTCCATCAATATTTTAGAGGACAACGCATGTTAGGTCTAGGTTAGGCCTGGGATTTGCTCTCATCAGGCACATTCTTTCGCATATTTCTCAAACTTGATGGCTAGATCCTGGGCTTTTTCTGGATTGCATCACGTAGTAATGTGGTACCACACTGAAACTTTCAATTAAACCAGGTCTTGATAAATATTTTAGAGGCTAACGCATGTTAGGTCTGGGTTAGGTCTAGGATTTGCCCCCATCAGGCTCATACTTTCGCATATTTCTCATACTTCATGGCTAGATCCTGGGCTTTTTCTGGATTGCCTCACGTAGTAAAGTGGTACCACACTGAAACATTCAATTAAACCTGGTTTCGATCAATATTTTAGAGGATAACGCACGTTAGGTCTGGGATAGGTCTGGGATTCGCCCTCATCAGGCTCATACTTTCGCGTTTTTCACATACTTGTTGAAATGATCCTGGGTTTTTTCTGGTTTGGATCACGTAGTAATGTGGTACCACACTGAAACATTCAAATAAACCTGGTCTTGATAAATATTTTAGAGGATAACGCATGTTAGGTTTGGGTTAGGTCTAGGATTTGCCCTCATCAGGCTCATACTTTCGCATATTTCTCATACTTCATGGCTAGATCCTGGGCTTTTTCTGGATTGTATCACGTAGTAATGTGGTACCGCACTGAAACAGTCGAATAAACCAGGTTTCGATCAATATTTTTGAGGATAACGCATGTTAGGTCTAGGTTAGGCCTGGGATTTTCACTCATCAGACTCATACTTTCGCATTCTTCACATACTTGTTGAACGGATCTTGGGTTTTTTCTGGTGTGGATCACGTAATAATGTGGTACCACACTGATACAATCAATTAAACCTGGTCTTGATAAATGCTTTAGAGGATAACGCATGTTAGGTCTCGGTTAGGTCTAGGATTTGCCCTCATCAGGGTCATACTTTCACAGTTCTAACATACATGTTGACCTGATCGAGGGTTTTTTCTGCTTTGGATCACGTAGTAAAGTGGTACCACACTGAAACAGTCCACTAAACCTAGTTTGGATCAATATTTTAGAGGATAACGCATGTTAGGCCTAGGTTAGGCCTGGGATTTTCACTCATCAGACTCATTCTTTCGCATTCTTCACATACTTGTTGAACGGATCCTGGGTTTTTTCTGGTTTGGATCACGTAGTAATGTGGGACCACACTGAAACAATCAATTAAACCTGGTCTAGATAAATATTTTAGATGATAACGCATGTTACGTCTGGGTTAGGTCTAGGATTTGCCCACATCAGGCTCATACTTTCGCATATTTCTCATACTTCATGGCTAGATCCTGGGCTGTTTCTGGATTGTATCACGTAGTAATGTGGTACCACAATGAAACAGTCAATTAAACCTTGTTTCGATCAATATTTTAGAGGATAACGCATGTTAGGTTTGGGTTAGGTCTAGGATTTGCCCTCATCAGGCTCATACTTTCGCATATTTCTCATACTTCATGGATAGATCCTGGGCTATTTTCTGGTTCGGATCACATAGTAATGTGGTACCACACTGAAACAGTCGATTAAACCAGGTTTCGATCAATATTTTTGAGGATAACGCATGTTAGGCCTAGGTTAGGCCTGGGATTTTCACTCATCAGACTCATTCTTTCGCATTCTTCACATACTTGTTGAACGGATCCTGGGTTTTTTCTGGTTTGGATCACGTAGTAATGTGGGACCACACTGAAACAATCAATTAAACCTGGTCTAGATAAATATTTTAGATGATAACGCATGTTACGTCTGGGTTAGGTCTAGGATTTGCCCTCATCAGGCTCATACTTTCGCATATTTCTCATACTTGATGGCTAGATCCTGGGCTTTTTCTGGATTGCATCACGTAGTAATGAAGTACAACACTGAAACAATCAATTAAACCTGGTTTCCATCAATATCTTAGAGGACAACGCAAGTTAGGTCTGGGATAGGTCTGGGATTTGCCCTCATGAGACTCATACGTTCGCGTTTTTCACATACTTGTTGAACGGATCCTGGGGTTTTTCTGGTTTGGATAACGTAGTAATGTTGTACCACACTGAAGCAGTCCATTAAACCTGGTCTTGATAAATATTTTAGATGATAACGCATGTTAGGTCTGGGTTAGGTCTAGGATTTGCCCTCATCAGGCTCATACTTTCGCATATTTCTCATACTTCATGGCTAGATCCTGGGCTTTTTCTGGATTGCATCACGTAGTAATGAAGTACAACACTGAAACAATCAATTAAACCTGGTTTCCATCAATATCTTAGAGGACAACGCAAGTTAGGTCTGGGATAGGTCTGGGATTTGCCCTCATGAGACTCATACGTTCGCGTTTTTCACATACTTGTTGAACGGATCCTGGGGTTTTTCTGGTTTGGATAACGTAGTAATGTTGTACCACACTGAAGCAGTCCATTAAACCTGGTCTTGATAAATATTTTAGATGATAACGCATGTTAGGTCTGGGTTAGGTCTAGGATTTGCCCTCATCAGGCTCATACTTTCGCATATTTCTCATACTTCATGGCTAGATCCTGGGCTATTTCTGGATTGGATCACGTAGTAATGTGGTACCACACTGAAACAGTCAATTAAACCTGGTTTCGATCAATATTTTAGAGGACAATGCAAGTTAGGTCTGGGATAGGTCTGGGATCTGCCCGCATCAGGGTCATACTTTCGCATTTTTCACATACTTGTTGAACATATCCTGGGTTTTTTCTGGTTTGGATCGCGCAGTAATGTGGTACCACACTGAAGCAGCCCACTAAACCTGGTTTCGATCAATATTTTAGAGGATAACGAAAGTTATGTCTAGGTTAGGCCTGGGACTTGCCCTCATCAGACTCATGCTTTCGCATTTTTCACATACTTGTTGAACAGATCCTGGGCTATTTTCTGGTTTGGATCACATAGTAATGTGGTACCACACTGAAACAGTCGATTAAACCAGGTTTCGATCAATATTCTTGAGGATAACGCATGTTAGGTCTAGGTAAGTCCTGGGATTTTCACTCATCAGACTCATTCTTTCGCATTTTTCACATACTTGTTGGACAGATCCTGGCTTTTTCTGGTTTGGATCGCGCAGTAATGTGGTACCACACTGTAACAGCCCACTAAACCTGGTTTTGATCAATATTTTAGAGGATAACGAAAGTTATGTCTAGGTTAGGCCTGGGATTTGCCCTCATCAGACTCATACGTTCGCGTTTTTCACATACTTGTTGAACGCATCCTGGGTTTTTTCTGGTTTGGATCACGTAGCAATGTGGTACCACACTGAAACATTCAAATAAACCAGGTCTTGATAAATATTTTAGATGATAACGCATGTTAGGTCTGGGATAGGTCTGGGATTCGCCCTCATCAGGCTCATACTTTCGCACACTTCACAGACTCGTTTAACAGATCCTGGGTTTTTTCTGGTTTGGTTCAAGTAGTAATGTGGTACCACACTGAAACATTCAGTTAAACCTGGTCTTGATCAATATTTTAGAGGATAACGCATATTAGGTTTGGGTTAGGTCTAGGATTTGCCCTCATCAGGCTCATACTTTCGCATTTTTCGCATACTTGTTGAACAGATCCTGGCTTTTTCTGGTTTGGATCGCGCAGTAATGTGGTACCACACTGAAACAGCCCACTAAACCTGGTTTCGATCAATATTTTAGAGGATAACGAAAGTTATGTCTAGGTTAGGCCTGGGATTTGCCCTCATCAGACTCATGCTTTCGCATTTTTCACATACTTGTTGAACAGATCCTGGGTTTTTTCTGGTATGGATCACGTAGTAATGTGGTACCATACTGAAACATTCAATTAAACCTGGTCTTGATAAATATTTTAGAGGATATCGCATGTTAGGTCTGGGTTAGGTCTAGGATTTGCCCTCATCAGGCTCATACTTTCGCATATTTCTCATACTTCATGGCTAGATCCTGGGCTTTTTCTGGATTGCATCACGTAGTAATGAAGTACAACACTGAAACAGTCAATTAAACCTGGTTTCGATAAATATTTTACAGAATAATTCATGTTAGGTCTAGGTTAGGCCTGGGACTTGCCCTCATCAGGCTCATACTTTCGCAGTTTTAACATGCATGTTGACCTGATCGAGGGTTTTCTCTGCTTTGTATCACGTAGCAAAGTGGTACCACACTAGAACAGTCAATTAAACCTGGTTTCGATCAATATTTTAGAGGATAACGAAAGTTATGTCTAGTTTAGGCCTGGGATTTGCCCTCATCAGACTCATACTTTCGCATATTTCACATACTTGTTGAACGGATCCTGGGTTTTTACTGGTTTGGATCACGTAGTAATGTGGTACCACACTGAAACAGTCAATTAAACCTGGTTTCGATCAATATTTTAGAGAATAATTCATGTTAGGTCTAGGTAAGGTCTGGGATTTGCTCTCATAAGGCTCATTCTTTCGCATATTTCTCATACTTCATGGCTAGATCCTGGGCTTTTTCTGGATTGCATCACGTAGTAATGAAGTACAACACTGAAACAGTCAATTAAACCTGGTTTCCATCAATATTTTAGAGGACAACGCATGTTAGGTCTAGGTTAGGCCTGGGATTTGCCCTCATCAGGGTCATACTTTCGCAGTTTTAACATACATGTTGACCTGATCGAGGGTTTTTTCCGCTTTGGATCACGTAGTAAAGTGGTACCACACAGAAGCAGTCCATTAAACCCGGTTTGGATCAATATTCTAGAGGATAACGCATGTTAGGTTTGGGTTATGTCTAGGATTTGCCCTCATCAGGCTCATACTTTCGCATATTTCTCATACTTCATGGCTAGATCCTGAGCTTTTTCTGGATTGCATCACGTAGTAATGAAGTACAACACTGAAACAGTCAATTAATCCTGGTTTCCATCAATATTTTAGAGGACAACGCATGTTAGGTCTAGGTTAGGCCTGGGATTTGCCCTCATCAGGGTTATACTTTCGCAGTTTTAACATACATGTTGACCTGATCGAGGGTTTTTTCCGCTTTGGATCACGTAGTAAAGTGGTACCACACTGAAGCAGTCCATTGAACCCGGTTTGGATCAATATTTTAGAGGATAACGCATGTTAGGTTTGGGTTAGGTCTAGGATTTGCCCTCATCATGCTCATACTTTCGCATATTTCTCATACTTCATGGCTAGATCCTAGGCTTTTTCTGGATTGCATCACGTAGTAATGAAGTACAACACTGAAACAGTCAATTAAACCTGGTTTCCATCAATATTTTAGAGGACAACGCATGTTAGGTCTAGGTTAGGCCTGGGATTTGCCCTCATCAGGGTCATACTTTCGCAGTTTTAACATACATGTTGACCTGATCGAGGGTTTTTTCCGCTTTGGATCACGTAGTAAAGTGGTACCACACTGAAGCAGTCCATTAAACCCGGTTTGGATCAATATTTTAGAGGATAACGCATGTTAGGTTTGGGTTAGGTCTAGGATTTGCCCTCATCAGGCTCATACTTTCGCATATTTCTCATACTTCATGGCTAGATCCTGGGCTTTTTCTGGATTGTATCACGTAGTAGTGTGGTACCACGCTGAAACAGTCAATTAAACCTGGTTTCGATCAATATTTTAAAGGATAACGCAAGTTAGGTCTGGGATAGGTCTGGGATTCGCCCTCATCAGGCTCATACTTTCGCGTGTTTCACAAACTTGTTGAACGGATCCTGGGTTTTTTCTGGTTTGGATCACGTAGTAATGTGGTACCACACTGAAACATTCAAATAAACCAGGTCTTGATAAATATTTTAGATGATAACGCATGTTAGGTCTGGGTTAGGTCTAGGATTTGCCCTCATCAGGCTCATACTTTCGCATATTTCTCATACTTCATGGCTAGATCCTGGGCTTTTTCTGGATTGTATCACGTAGTAATGTGGGACCACACTGAAACAGTCGATTAAACCTGGTCTTGATAAATATTTTAGATGATAACGCATGTTAGGTTTGGGTTAGGTCTAGGATTTGCCCTCATCAGGCTCATACTCTCGCATATTTCTCATACTTGATGGCTAGATCCTGGGCTTTTTCTGGATTGCATCACGTAGTAATGAAGTACAACACTGAACCAGTCAATTAAACCTGGTTTCCATCAATATCTTAGAGGACAACGCAAGTTAGGTCTGGGATAGGTCTGGGATTTGCCCTCATCAGACTCATACGTTCGCGTTTTTCACATACTTGTTGAACGGATCCTGGGTTTTTTCTGGTTTGGGTCACGTAGTAATGTGGTACCACACTGAAACAGTCGATTAAACCAGGTTACGATCAATATTTTTGAGGATAACGCATGTTAGGTCTAGGTTAGGCCTGGGATTTTCACGCATCAGACTCATACTTTCGCATTCTTCACATACTTGTTGAACGGATCCTGGGTTTTTTCTGGTTTGGATCACGTATTAATGTGGGACCACACTGAAAGAGTCGATTAAACCTGGTCTTGATAAATATTTTAGAGGACAACGCATGTTAGGTCTGGGTTAGGTCTAGGATTTGCCCTCATCAGGCTCATACTTTCGCATATTTCTCATACTTCATGGCTGGATCCTGGGCTTTTTCTGGATTGTATCACGTAGTAATGTGGGACCACACTGAAACAGTCGATTAAACCTGGTCTTGATAAATATTTTAGAGGACAACGCAAGTTAGGTCTGGGATAGGTCTGGGATTTGCCCTCATCAGGCTCATACTTTCGCGTTTTTCACATACTTGTTGAACAGATCCTGGGTTTTTTTCTGGTTCGGATCACGTAGTAATGTGATACCACACTCAACAGTCGATTAAACCAGGTTTCGATCAATATTTTTGAGGATAACGCATGTTAGGTCTAGGTTAGGCCTGGGATTTTCACGCATCAGACTCATACCTTCGCATTCTTCGCATACTTGTTGAACGCATCCTGGGTTTTTTCTGGTTTGGATCACGTAGTAATGTGGGACCACACTAAAACAGTCAATTAAACCTGGTTTCGATCAATATTTTAGAGGATAACGAAATTTATGTCTAGTTTAGGCCTGGGATTTGCCCTCATCAGACTCATACTTTCGCATATTTCACATACTTGTTGAACAGATCCTGGGTTTTTTTCTGGTTCGGATCACGTAGTAATGTGGTACCACACTGAAACAGTCGATTAAACCTGGTTTCGAACAATATTTTTGAGGATAACGCATGTTAGGTCTAGGTTAGGCCGAGGATTTTCACTCATCAGACTCATACTTTCGCATTCTTCACATACTTGTTGAACGGATCCTGGGTTTTTACTGGTTTGGATCACGTAGTAATGTGGTACCACACTGAAACAGTCAATTAAACCTGGTTTCGATCAATATTTTAGAGAATAATTCATGTTAGGTCTAGGTAAGGTCTGGGATTTGCTCTCATCAGGCTCATTCTTTCGCATATTTCTCATACTTGATGTTTAGATCCTGGGCTTTTTCTGGATTGCATCACGTAGTAATGAAGTACAACACTGAGACAGTCAATTAAACCTGGTTTCCATCAATATTTTACAGGACACCGCATGTTAGGTCTAGGTTAGGCCTGGGATTTGCCCTCATCAGGGTCATACTTTCGCAGTTTTAACATACATGTTGACCTGATCGAGGGTTTTTTCCGCTTTGGGTCACGTAGTAAAGTGGTACCACACTGAAGCAGTCCATTAAACCCGGTTTGGATCAATATTTTAGAGGATAACGCGTGTTAGGTTTGGGTTATGTCTAGGATTTGCCCTCATCAGGCTCATACTTTCGCATATTTCTCATACTTCATGGCTAGATCCTGGGCATTTTCTGGATTGCATCACGTAGTAATGAAGTACAACACTGAAACAGTCAATTAAACCTGGTTTCGATAAATATTTTAGAGAATAATTCATGCTAGGTCTAGGTTAGGCCTGGGATTTGCCCTCATCAGGGTCATACTTTCGCAGTTCTAACATACATGTTGACATGATCGAGGGTTTTTTCTGCTTTGGATCACGTAGTAAAGTGGTACCACACTGAAACAGTCCACTAAACCTGGTTTGGATCAATATTTTAGAGGATAACGCAAGTTTGGTCTGGGATAGGTCTGGGATTTGCCCTCATCAGACTCATGCTTTCGCATTCTTCAGATACTTGTTGAACGGATCCTGGGTTTTTTCTGGTATGGCTCACGTAGTAATGTGGTACCACACTGAAACAATCAATTAAACCAGGTCTTGATAAATATTTTAGATGATAACGCATGTTACGTCTGGGTTAGGTCTAGGATTTGCCCTCATCAGGCTCATACCTTCGCACATTTCTTATACTTCATGGATAGATCCGTGGCGATTTTCTGGTTTGGACCACATAGTAATGTGGTAACACACTGAAACAGTCGATTAAACCAGGTTTCGATCAACATTCTTGAGGATAACGCATGTTAGGTCTAGGTAAGTCCTGGGATTTTCACTCATCAGACTCATTCTTTCGCATTCTTCACATACCTGTTGAACGGATCCTGGGTTTTTTCTGGTTTGGATCACGTAGTAATGTGGGACCACACTGAAGCAATCAATTAAACCTGGTCTTGATAAATATTTTAGAGGATAACGCATGTTAGGTCTGGGTTAGGTCTAGAATTTGCTCTCGTCAGGCTCATACTTTCGCATATTTCTCATACTTGATGGCAAGATCCTGGGCTTTTTCTGGATTGCATCACGTAGTAATGAAGTACAACACTGAAACAATCAATTAAACCTGGTTTCCATCAATATCTTAGAGGACAACGCAAGTTAGGTCTGGGATAGGTCTGGGATTTGCCCTCATCAGACTCATACGTTCGCGTTTTTCACATACTTGTTGAACGGATCCTGGGTTTTTTCTGGTTTGGATCACGTAGTAATGTGGTACCACACTGAAACATTCAAATAAACCAGGTCTTGATAAATATTTTAGATGATAACGCATGTTAGGTCTGGGTTAGGTCTAGGATTTGCCCTCATCAGGCTCATACTTTCGCATATTTCCCATACTTCATGGCTAGATCCTGGGCTATTTCTGGATTGGATCACGTAGTAATGTGGTACCACACTGAAACAGTCAATTAAACCTGGTTTCGATCAATATTTTAGAGGACAATGGAAGTTAGGTCTGGGATAGGTCTGGGATTTGCCCACATCAGGGTCATACTTTCGCATTTTTCACATACTTGTTGAACAGATCCTGGGTTTTTGCTGGTATGGATCACGTAGTAATGTGGTACCACACTGAAACATTCAAATAAACCAGGTCTTGATAAATATTTTAGAGGATAACGCATGTTAGGTTTGGGTTAGGTCTAGGATTTGCCCACATCAGGCTCATACTTTCGCACATTTCTCATACTTCATGGCTAGATCCTGGGCTGTTTCTGGATTGTATCACGTAGTAATGTGGTACCACGCTGAAACAGTCAATTAAACCTTGTTTCGATCAATATTTTAGAGGATAACGCAAGTTAGGTCTGGGATGCGGAGGGAGGTGTACTGCGGTGTTCCACAGGGGTCGGTCCTCGGGCCACTCCTGTGGAACATCGCGTACGACTCGGTGTTGCGGGCCGGCCTCCCCGACGGCGTCAGCACGGTGTGTTATGCGGATGACACACTGGTGCTGGCCGTCGGGGCGCACTGGGGGAGGGCCATGCGTCGCGCGGAGGAGGGGTGGCAACGCGTCGTCGACCGGATCAGGGGGATGGGGATGACGGTGGCGGTCCATAAGACCGAGGTGATTGCGTTTCATTCACCTCGGCAGGATCCGCCACCCCCTCTGATCCGGGTGGGTGGGGCTGACATCGAGGTGAAGCCCCAGATCAGGTATCTAGGGCTGATCCTCGATAGCCACTGGCGTTTCGAGGAGCATTTCCGCTGCCTGGTCCCCCGGTTGGAAAGGATGGTTGCGGCTCTGGGCCGGATCCTGCCCAACCTGGGGGGCCCGACGGGCCGAGTTCGTCGCCTCTATGTGGCAATGGTCCAGTCGGTGGCCCTATACGGGGCCCCCGTCTGGGCGGACGACCTGGCTGCCTCCCGGCGCAGCATGACTATGCTGCGTCGGGTGCAGAGGCGCATGGCGCTCAGGGTCGTCCGCGGGTATCGGACCATGTCACATGAGGCGGCGACGGTTCTAGCGGGGATGCCGCCCATGGACCTGCTCGCGCGGTCGCACGCGGTGATGTACCGGCACCGCGTCGACCGTCGCGCGGGGGTGGGGGCGGTCCCGGGCGGGCAGGAACCTGCTTGGGGCGATTTGAAGCGCCAGGCCCGGCAGTCCGTTTTGCTCGCGTGGCAGGAGCGGCTGGCTCTGCCAACCGCGGGGCACCGGACTGTCGGGGCTGTTCGGCCACTCCTGAAGGAGTGGCTGGACAGAGGCCATGGCAGCCTCACCTACCGGCTGGCACAGGTATTTTCCGGGCATGGCAGCTTCGGAAGATATCTGCGCCGGATAGGGAAGGAGCCGACGGCGCGTTGCTGCCACTGCGACGCTGAGCAGGACACGGCGGATCATACCCTGGAGGTATGCCCCGCGTGGGAGGGGGAGCGCCGTGTCCTGGTCGGCGTCGTCGGGCGGGATGTCTCGCTGCCGGGCGTGGTGCGCGCCATGCTCGGCAGCGAGGAGAAGTGGAGGGCCGTGGCCTCCTTCTGCGAGAACGTAATGTTGCAGAAGGGGGCCGCGGGGAGGGAGCGCGAGCTTCAGCGGCGCGCTGAAGCTCGCGCTCGTGCGGTGGCCCGAGGTCGTCGCCCGGTCGCGTGGCGTCGCGGGCGGCCGCCTCGGCGTGGCGGATGACCTAGGCTGGGTGGGGGGTCCTGAGGGGACCCTCCTCCCGCCAGGCGGCGCCGGGTCGGACCGGTTGGGGGTAGGAGTGCCTCCCCCTACCGGTCCGACGCAAGGGGAGGCACCCTCGGCGGTCTGGTGTGGCCATGAACGCCCGGCCGCTGAGGGGTGGAAACGGGGTCGCGGGCGGTTGCGAGTTGGGGCTCGCAGCCGCCACTAAACGCGGCCCCGGGACGGATAGCGGCAGGATGGAGTGGCCCCGTCCCGCCGCTATGAGGCAGTGTGTCTACTGGGGGGACCGATTGTCCCCCCGGGGGATGGGCGCGAAAGCGCGGGCACGGGGAGGATACCGGAAGAATGCTTCGAGCGATTCCCGGTATCCTCCCAAAGCGTGCCGAAGGGTCACCGTGGGGTTTTTAGTGGGTAGGTCCCGCGCCTGTCGTTGTACGGGCGCGGGGAATCCCACACACCCCTCCCACCTCTCCCCAAGGAGGTGGGAGGGAGTCTTTCGAAGATTTTCCCCACGACAAAAAAAAAAAAAAAAAAAAAAAAAAAAAAAAAGGTCTGGGATAGGTCTGGGATTTGCTCCCTCAGGGGCTGTGTCCGGCCAGGTGTCCGGCGCAGTACGGGGCGTAGCGACCCCGAGGTACCTGATGCTAATCACACCGTAAGCCTCCTGTTGGTCGTCGCAACGACCCATTCACAATTCCAGTCTAGGTTTTGTGAATGGTACGTGACGGCAGGAGGACCGGGGGCCTTGGCTTAATCGCCTGGGCCGCGAGGATGGTAACTCTATAAATTACCCTCTAATCCTAAGTTATGGTGCGCGGCGATGGGATGCATGGTTGGGAGAGAAGGCCCAATCCCTAGCGACCACCTCCGGGGGCACCTGCCGAACCCCCGGAGTATTAGGCTTCCCCAGGCAAGGCGGCTCTGCCTGGGGTGACCTCCTTTCCGACCATACTCGTGGGAACAAGTATGGAGAATATTCAAAGAAAAACAAACAGGACTGGCAAATTTGATAGCGGACTGGCACTCATAACGGCAAACGACATGGCAACGGATGGACCACTTCCTGGTGGGGTTAAACCCACGGTCAGGAGTGTTGAGGTGAATCTTGGGGGTAAAGCTGACCTTCTTAGTGTCAGCCCAGCCCCAGTCGTCAGCCTTGAGCGGCTACCTGCAACAGGGTGGCGCAAGGCGGGGAGGGAGTCGCCACCCCGCAAGAGGCATGGTGCCGAGGGCTCGCAGCTCTTGGTCGGCGACGCAGCCCTGAGGGTAGAGGAGGAAACGTCGGGCGTCGGTGAGACCGTCACAAACCCCGTCCCCGACGTTGACTCGCAGGATGGCGACGAATGGGCGCCTAATCCTTGCACCGGAGATGAGGCTGAGAGTATTGACTCCAGCGAGGAGGATTACGGGCCCGGTAAGAGGAAGAGGAAGGGCCCCGGTGCAGGGAGACCGAGGGGAATTTTCGTGGACCCAAGGAAATTGGGTCCCGGAATGAAGAGCTTGCCCAAGCAGGCGGACCTCCGGAACATAGCGGAGGTCATGAGGACGGACGAGCTCCTGGGTCGGCTGAAGGAGCAGCTGGAGTCCGTCGTCCGTGTGGCAGACACTGCTAGCCACCTAAAGACGACGGACATCCGTGGGCTCCGTTTGGCAGCGCGGGTGGCGATGGTCAGCGCCGAGGAACTTCACGGCAGAGCTGACCGCGCCGAAAACCCAAACAGGCCGGCCCGGGAAGTTGTCATTCGCCAAGGCGAATGGGAGAGGAGGGCGAAGGCCCTCGAGAAGAGGCTGGAGGTGGCCGATTCCACCGCCACCACCCTGTCGGAAACTGTCAGGGTTAAAGATAGGGAATTGGAGCACCTCAGGCGGGAACTTGGACGCCTGAGATTCAAGGAGGAGCAGCGTGGTCTGCTGAGGGCGGGCGAGGTGGTGACCGACGTGACGCCGCTGGATCACGTGCTGCCTTTTGCCCCTCGGCCGCGGCGGAAGGATCTCCTTCCGTCCACTTTTGCCGGGGGGGACACCAGTATGGAGGTCGAGACGGCGGTCCTTGGACCGTCGTCCGCAGAGCGTCCCGCCCCGATTGAGACGGAGAGTCCCGCCTCCGGAGACCCTTTGTTGGTCATGATGACCGAAGTCGTACAAAGGGTTTCCGAAATGGCGGGGCACGTATCGGAAGTGGAACGGAAGTTTGATGCCCGTTTTGAGGCAGTATGGCGGGCAGTGTCTCGCCCGCCATTGGGAAAGGTTCCGCTTCTTCCTCCCGCATCCGTGGGGGCAACCTCTGCCCCGCCGTGCTCGGCGAAAGGCGATAAGCCGGCGGGGACAGATCAGACAAGGGGGAAACCCAAGGGGGCAGCGCGGGGAAACCTTGGCACCGGGTCTGCCCCCGTCAAAATGCCTGCGGCACCCCCGAAATCAACCACGGGGAAGAAAGCCGCTGGTAAGGTAAAGCCGGCGGCTGAAGATGTGGAAGTGTCTAAGCCGTCCGCCCCGAAGTCTCAGGCGCCACCGAAGGCAAGACGAGGAGCCCCTCCTCCACCTGTCAAGGTAGATAGCAGCAAGTCCGCTCTGCCCGACAAGGACACCGGCGCGAAGTCCATCGTTGCCTCAGCCCCCACCAACGATGGGCAGGGATCCTGGGCTGAGGTAGTGAAGAAGGGCAAGAAGAAGGGCGGCGTGAAGGGTGCAGCTCTTGCCGCATCCTCCTATAAAGGCGGGAAATCACCCGTAGCCAGTCGGCCAGCCGCCACTACTGCGGCAATCAGCAAGAGGAAGATGTGCGCCCCGTCAGCGGCAGTCAAGTTACCGAGACTGCCGAAGAATGCAGCAGTCTCGGTGACCGCCGCCACCGGACGTGAAGGAGAATTGGGCCCCCTCCTCAATAGGGTGATGCCCGGGATCTGTTATGATCTCGGGATCACCGGGATGCGCCCCACCAGGGCAGTCACCGGGGCGCTCTTATTAGCGATCCCCGGTGAGAAGGGCAGAGAGAAGGCGACCGCCCTGAGGGCGCGTCTTGAGGGGGCTCTCGAAGTGGAGGGTGTTAGGGTGGCTTGCCCCCAGAAGCAGGCCGAGTTACGAGTTACCGGCCTGTCGGAGGCAGCCACCCAGCAGACTGTGAGGGAGGCCCTTGCCACAGCCGGGGGTTGCGGCGCTGCGGAGGTCAACGTTGGTGACCTCCGCAGAGACAGCTCGGGCATGTATACGGCATGGGCCCGCTGTCCCCTTCGCGCCGCAACCAAGCTCGCGAAGTCCGGCCGACTTATGGTCGGCTTCTTCGAGGCCCGGCTGGCAGTGCTCGCCGCGAGGCCGCTGCAGTGCCACCGTTGCCTAGAATTCGGTCATGTCAGGCAGCGGTGCACTAGCACCATAGATCGCAGCGGCCTCTGTTACCGTTGCGGGGGGGCCTCCCACACAGCCAGAGAGTGTACGGCCGCCCCAAAATGCCCCCTTTGTGTAGGCTTGGGGCGGCCAGCTGATCACCGAATGGGTGGGGCGGCGTGCCGTCCCCCCAAACGGAAGGGGAAGAATGGGAAGGGGGTGGGTGTGCCCCCATCCACGGTGCCGGCTGGTGTTGAGCCGGCACCGCTGTCCGTCGTGATGGAGGTCCAGGGGGCGGCTTGTTCCCAGCCGTCCCCAGCTGTGGTGTCGGGGGTTTTTCCCGCCCCAGCATCTGTCGTGGCGGCAGTGAAAGTGGTGGGGTGTGCACCCGCACCCCTGCCGGTGGCGGAGATGATGGAGGTGGACGTGGCGCCTTGCGACTCGGCGCCCTCCACCTCCACGAAATCGGACGCCGTGCTGTCTGGTGGGGGAGCTGCAGTCCCCCCACAACAAGCGGCAGCACAGTCGCCGTGCGGGTCAGAGCCCCATAGTAGGGGGGTGATGGCCTCGTACGGCGGCAAAGATCCGGGGCGCGCGGTGGCGCCCCATAACGTTGGACGGGGAGGCCGGGAGGAGGCCGCGGGCGAGACCCGATAATGTCTCAACGCCTCCTCCAGGTCAATTTGAACCACTGCCGGGGGGCTCAGGATCTCATGCTCCAAACCCTCCGGCAGTGGAACATCGGGATGGCCGTGATCGCCGAGCCCTATCGTGTCCCCAAACACCCAGCTTGGGTGGGGGACCTTAACGGTGTCTCGGCGATCACTTGGCAGTACGGACGCGGCACGTTGCCGTGCTCCGTAGTGGGGAGGGGCCACGGTTTTGTGGCAGTGAAGTGGGGGGAACTCGTGGTTGCCGGGTGTTACGCGTCGCCCGCTATGGGCCTCAGCGAATTTGAGGCGTACCTCGACGAGGTGGGGAGATGCATCTCCCCACATCTCGCCCGTGGGGTACTCGTCCTGGGCGATTTTAATGCCCACGCTGCAGCATGGGGCTGCCCCAGGACGACCGTGAAGGGCGACGCAATGCTCGTATGGGCGGCGGGTCACGGCCTCGTAGTGTTGAATGAGGGGGCCGTGAGCACGTGCGTGCACGCGCGGGGCGAGTCGATCGTCGACATTTCGTTGGCGAGCCCCGCCATAGCGCGCCGTGTGTCCGACTGGAGGGTCGCGGAAGAGGTGGCCACGTTAAGCGACCACCTCTACATTACGTTGTCCGTATCCGCGACCCCCGGCGTAAATGGACCCCGCCTCCCGGGCAGGGAAGCACATCCGGCGCCACGCTGGTCCGCCAAGAGGCTGGACCCGGACGCCCTTGCGATGGCAGCCTCCGTTGTGGCATGGCAGGAGATGCCACGCCGGACCCTCGGCAATCCATCTGCCGGGGCGCGTTGGTTCCGGGAGATTATGACGTCGTTGTGTGACGCAGTCATGCCCCGGGCCACCGCCCCGAGCCGTGGGGGGTCCGTGTACTGGTGGTCGGGCGAGATCGAGGATTTACGCACTCGGTGCGTTGTCGCCTGACGCCGGTACACCCGCGCCAGGAGACGGCGCGGGGCGACGGAGGCAGAGGTGGTGGGGTTGCGTGGGGAATTTTCCCTGGCGCGAAGAACCCTCCGCCGGGCCATCGCGACCGCGAAAGCCCAGGCATGGACGGAGCTCCTCGGCTCTCTGGATGCAAATCCATGGGGGCGCCCGTATCATATGGTCGCAGGGAAGATGCGATCATGGGCGCCCCCGATCACAGAGAGCCTCGACCCCCAGCTGCTTGGGGAAACTATGCGCGTCCTCTTCCCCGTAGGGGGAGAGGCGTTCCCGCATCCCCCCGAGCCACAGCCGGACCACCCGCCTTGGTGGTCCGACGAACTGGGGGTTTCTGAGGAGGAGCTAACTAGGGCCGTCCGGAGAATGGCTGCCAAGAAGACGGCGCCAGGACCGGACGGCATACCTGGCAGGGCCTGGGCAGTAGCGGTGGGCGTTCTGGGGGCCGGGCTGATAAGCGCCTTTGACGCGTGCCTGCGGACCGGTCAGTTCCCCCCCATATGGAAGGTGGCGAGGTTGGTCCTCCTCCACAAACCAGGGAAGCCCGCGGATTCTCCATCCGCGTTCCGTCCTATTTGCCTATTGGACGAGGCTGGAAAGCTCCTCGAGCGGGTCATTGTATCCCGTCTCGAGGAGCACCTGTCCCGCGTCGGCCCCGATCTGGCCGACCGACAGTTCGGCTTTCGCCGGGGCCGCTCCACAGTCGACGCCATAGCGACAGTGCGGACCCTGGCGGAATCGGCAATCTCCCGGGGGGGGGGGGGGGGGTGCGGCGTTGGCAGTATCACTTGACATAGCCAACGCCTTTAACACCGTCTCCTGGGGGGCGATAGGTCGGGCACTTCAGTACCACCGGGTGCCCGCCTATCTATGCCGACTGATCGGGGATTATCTGCGGGGCAGGGTAGTCCAATATCCGGGTCGGAACGGGATGGAGCAGAGAGCGGTGCACCGCGGAGTTCCACAGGGGTCGGTCCTCGGGCCGCTCCTGTGGAACTTGGCGTATGACGCGGTGCTGCGGGCTGATCTCCCCGTCGGTGTGTCGTTGGTATGTTACGCCGACGACACCCTGGTGATAGCCGGCGGGGATACGTGGAGGAGGGCAGTGGCCCTCGCGGAGGAAGGGACGGCACGAGTCGTTGCCGAAGTAGAGCGTCTGGGGTTGCGCGTGGCACCCCAGAAGACCGAGGTCATCTGGCTGTGTAACGTCAGTGGTCGCGGGGTGCCGCGCCAGGCGTCTCTACGGGTGGGCGGAGCCCAAGTCGGGGTGGGGCGCCGGATGAAGTATTTGGGCCTCACCCTCGACAGCTACTGGCGTTTCGGGCATCATTTGGAAGGGTTGGGTCCCCGTATCGAGAGGGCAGCGGCCGCGTTAGGCCGCATAATGCCTAATCTTGGGGGGCCCAACATGGCGGCACGGCGGCTGTATTTGGGAGTCGTCCGGTCCATGGCGCTTTATGGCGCGCCAATATGGGCCGGCGGTCTGATGGCAAATCGGCGGGGTGCATTTGTACTCCGTCGGTTACAGAGGTTGGTCGCCATCAGAGTCGTGCGGGGTTATCGCACGATCTCCTACACAGCCGCCAACTTGCTGGCGGGTTCCGCACCGTTTCACCTGCTGGCGAAAATGGACGCAGAGGTGTATCAAAGCCTCTGCGACCTTCGCCAGCGGGGCGTGGACCCGCACGGCGAGGAGGCCGCCAGGGCCCGAAGCCAGGCGCGGCGACGCGTCTATAGTCGGTGGCTGGTCTGGTTATCGAAGCCAGACCAGCGGGATGATCGCGTCGCCGCGGCGGTCCGCCCAGTGTTTTATGCCTGGGTAGGCCGTAGCTGGGGTACGCCCACCTACCGCCTGACACAGGTACTGACCGGACACGGTTGCTTCGGTCGGTACCTGCATCGGATAGGGCGGGAGGCGACGGCTGCGTGCCATCATTGTAGGGAAAGGGAGGACACCGCGCAGCACACGCTGGAGTTTTGCCCGGCGTGGGCCGTCCAGCGCGGTGTCCTCGTTAGAGCGATTGGAGCTGACCTCTCGCTGCCGGCCGTCATACGTGCGATGGTCGGCAGTGAGGAGGCATGGGCGGCCATGGCCTTGTTTTGTGAGGAGGTCATGGCCGCCAAGGAGGACGCCGAAAGGGCGCGTGAAGAGGTGGGGGGCAGGCGGCGACGCCGACCGTAAGACACTCCACCGCTCCCCGTGGCAGGGGGAGCGCGAATGGGGTCGGTGATGGTGTTTGTGGTGCGAGGTGAGGGACTTTATCCCCTCATTCCCCCTCGCACCCAGCCCATCAACGGACCGGGGGCCCGTGGCAGGGGCCCCGTCCAGCGGGGGCGGCAGTGTTAGCCGGCCCCGCAGCCGTGGTCGCGATCGGGTGGGGGCCCGGTCGCGGCTAGTAGCAACGGCACGAGTGGGGGCGACGTAGCGTGTGACCGCGCCGCGTCGCCGGGGGGCAATCAGATTAGTTTGCCCCCCATTGGGGGAGGACGATAACATCTCCTCCCCCGGGAAGAGCCCGTAGGAGAGCGTTGCGCCAACGGGGAGAGTCACGGTAGTATCGCTAGTTTGGTTCCCGTGACTCTCCCCAGATAAAGGGCGCAGGCGGTCACCGTGGTGTTTTAGCCGGTAAGAGTCCGGCACTACCCCGGCCTCCCCCCCAGGGAGCCGGGGTGTCCATGAGGATTTCACCACGTTAAAAAAAAAAAAAAAAAATAAAAAAAAAGGTCTGGGATTCGCCCTCATCAGGCTCATACTTTCGCACACTTCACAAAATCGTTTAACAGATCCTGGGTTTTTTCTGGTTTGGTTCACGTAGTAATGTGGTACCACACTGAAACATTCAGTTTAACCTGGTCTTGATAAATATTTTAGAGGATAACGAAAGTTATGTCTAGGTTAGGCCTGGGATTTGCCCACATCAGGCTCATACTTTCGCATATTTCTCATACTTCATGGCTAGATCCTGGGCTGTTTCTGGATTGTATCACGTAGTAATGTGGTACCACGCTGAAACAGTCAATTAAACCTTGTTTCGATCAATATTTTAGAGGACAATGGAAGTTAGGTCTGGGATAGGTCTGGGATTTGCCCACATCAGGGTCATACTTTCGCATTTTTCACATACTTGTTGAACAGATCCTGGGTTTTTTCTGGTATGGATCGCGCAGTAATGTGGTACCACACTGAAACAGCCCACTAAACCTGGTTTCGATCAATATTTTAGAGGATAACGAAAGTTATGTCTAGGTTAGGCCTGGGATTTGCCCTCATCAGACTCATGCTTTCGCATTTTTCACATACTTGTTGAACAGATCCTGGGTTTTGTTCTGGTATGGATCACGTAGTAATGTGGTACCATACTGAAACATTCAGTTAAACCTGGTCTTGATAAATATTTTTGAGGATAACGCATGTTAGGTCTAGGTTAGGCCTGGGATTTTCTCTCATCAGACTCATTCTTTCGCATTCTTCACATACTTGTTGAACGGATCCTGGGTTTTTTCTGGTTTGGATCACGTAGTAATGTGGGACCACACTGAAACATTCAGTTAAACCTGGTATTGATCAATATTTTAGAGGATAACGAAAGTTATGTCTAGGTTAGGCCTGGGATTTGCCCTCATCAGACTCATTCTTTCGCATTCTTCACATACTTGTTGACCGGATCCTGGGTTTTTTCTGGTTTGGATCACGTAGTAATGTGGGACCACACTGAAACAATCAATTAAACCTGGTCTTGATAAATATTTTAGAGGATAACGCATGTTAGGTCTGGGTTAGGTCTGGGATTTGCCCTCATCAGACTCATACGTTCGCGTTTTTCACATACTTGTTGAACAGATCCTGGGTTTTTTCTGGTATGGATCACGTAGTAATGTGGTACCACACTGATACATTCAGTTTAACCTGGTCTTGATAAATATTTTAGAGGATAACGAAAGTTATGTCTAGGTTAGGCCTGGGATTTGCCCACATCAGGCTCATACTTTCGCATATTTCTCATACTTCATGGCTAGATCCTGGGCTGTTTCTGGATTGTATCACGTAGTAATGTGGTACCACGCTGAAACAGTCAATTAAACCTTGTTTCGATCAATATTTTAGAGGACAATGGAAGTTAGGTCTGGGATAGGTCTGGGATTTGCCCACATCAGGGTCATACTTTCGCATTTTTCACATACTTGTTGAACAGATCCTGGGTTTTTTCTGGTATGGATCGCGCAGTAATGTGGTACCACACTGAAACAGCCCACTAAACCTGGTTTCCATCAATATCTCAGAGGACAACGCAAGTTAGGTCTGGGATAGGTCTGGGATTTGCCCTCATCAGACTCATAAGTTCGCGTTTTTCACATACTTGTGGAACGGATCCTGGGTTTTTTCTGGTTTGGATCACGTAGTAATGTGGTACCACACTGAAACATTCAAATAAACCAGGTCTTGATAAATATTTTAGAGGATAACGCATGTTAGGTTTGGGTTAGGTCTAGGATTTGCCCACATCAGGCTCATACTTTCGCATATTTCTCATACTTCATGGCTAGATCCTGGGCTGTTTCTGGATTGTATCACGTAGTAATGTGGTACCACGCTGAAACAGTCAATTAAACCTGGTCTTGATAAATATTTTAGAGGATAACGCATGTTAGGTCTGGGTTAGGTCTAGGATTTGCTCTCGTCAGGCTCATACTTTCGCATATTTCTCATACTTGATGGCTAGATCCTGGCCTTTTTCTGGATTGTATCACGTAGTAATGAAGTACAACACTGAAACAATCAATTAAACCTGGTTTCCATCAATATCTTAGAGGACAACGCAAGTTAGGTCTGGGATAGGTCTGGGATTTGCCCTCATCAGACTCATACGTTCGCGTTTTTCACATACTTGTTGAACAGATCCTGGGTTTTTTCTGGTATGGATCACGTAGTAATGTGGGACCACACTGAAACAATCAATTAAACCTGGTCTTGATAAATATTTTAGAGGATAACGAAAGTTATGTCTAGGTTAGGCCTGGGATTTGCCCACATCAGGCTCATACTTTCGCATATTTCTCATACTTCATGGCTAGATCCTGGTCTGTTTCTGGATTGTATCACGTAGTAATGTGGTACCACGCTGAAACAGTCAATTAAACCTTGTTTCGATCAATATTTTAGAGGATAACGCAAGTTAGGTCTGGGATAGGTCTGGGATTCGCCCTCATCAGGCTCATACTTTCGCACACTTCACAGAATCGTTTAACAGATCCTGGGTTTTTTCTGGTTTTGATCACATAGTAATGTGGTACCACACTGAAACATTCAGTTAAACCTGGTCTTGATCAATATTTGAGAAGATAACGCATGTTACGTTTGGGTTAGGTCTAGGATTTGCCCTCATCAGGCTCATACTTTCGCATTTTTCACATACTTGTTGAACAGATCCTGGCTTTTTCTGGTTTGGATCACGTAGTAATGTGGGACCACACTGAAACAATCAATTAAACCTGGTCTTGATAAATATTTTAGAGGATAACGAAAGTTATGTCTAGGTTAGGCCTGGGATTTGCCCACATCAGGCTCATACTTTCGCATATTTCTCATACTTCATGGCTAGATCCTGGTCTGTTTCTGGATTGTATCACGTAGTAATGAAGTACAACACTGAAACAATCAATTAAACCTGGTTTCCATCAATATCTCAGAGGACAACGCAAGTTAGGTCTGGGATAGGTCTGGGATTTGCCCTCATCAGACTCATAAGTTCGCGTTTTTCACATACTTGTGGAACGGATCCTGGGTTTTTTCTGGTTTGGATCACGTAGTAATGTGGTACCACACTGAAACATTCAAATTAACCAGGTCTTGATAAATATTTTAGATGATAACGCATGTTAGGTCTGGGTTAGGTCTAGGATTTGCCCTCATCAGGCTCATACTTTCGCATATTTCTCATACTTCATGGCTAGATCCTGGGCTATTTCTGGATTGGATCACGTAGTAATGTGGTACCACACTGAAACAGTCAATTAAACCTGGTTTCGATCAATATTTTAGAGGACAATGCAAGTTAGGTCTGGGATAGGTCTGGGATTTGCCCACATCAGGGTCATACTTTCGCATTTTTCCCATACTTGTTGAACAGATCCTGGGTTTTTTCTGGTATGGATCACGCAGTAATGTGGTACCACACTGAAACATTCAGTTAAACCTGGTTTCGATAAATATTTTAGAGAATAATTCATGTTAAGTCTAGGTTAGGCCTGGGATTTGCCCTCATCAGGGTCATACTTTCGCAGTTCTAACATACGTGTTGACATGATCGAGGGTTTTTTCTGCTTTGGATCACGTAGTAAAGTGGTACCACACTGAAACAGTACACTAAACCTGGTTTGGATCAATATTCTAGAGGATAATGCATGTTAGGTCTAGGTTAGCCCTGAGATTTTCACTCATCAGACTCATACTTTCGCATTCTTCAGATACTTGTTGAACGGATCCTGGGTTTTTTCAGGTATGGTTCACGTAGTAATGTGGTACCACACTGAAACAATCAATTAAACCAGGTCTTGATAAATATTTTAGATGATAACGCATGTCAGGTCTGGGTTAGGTCTAGGATTTGCCCTCATCTGGCTCATACTTTCGCATATTTCTCATACTTCATGGCTAGATCCTGGGCTATTTCTGGATTGGATCACGTAGTAATGTGGTACCACACTGAAACAGTCAATTAAACCTGGTTTCGATCAATATTTTAGAGGTCAATGCAAGTTAGGTCTGGGATAGATCTGGGATTTGCCCACATCAGGGTCATACTTTCGCATTTTTCACATACTTGTTGAATAGATCCTGGGTTTTTTCTGGTTTGGAACGGGCAGTAATGTGGTACCACACTGAAACAGCCCACTAAACCTGGTTTCGATCAATATTTTAGAGGATAACGAAAGTTATGTCTAGGTTAGGCCTGGGATTTGCTCTCATCAGACTCATGCTTTCGCATTTTTCACATACTTGTTGAACAGATCCTGGGTTTTTTCTGTTATGGATCACGTAGTAATGTGGTACCACACTGAAACATTCATTTAAACCTGGTCTTGATAAATATTTTTGAGGATAACGCATGTTAGGTCTGGGTTAGGTCTAGGATTTGCCCTCATCAGGCTCATACTTTCGCATATTTCTTATACTTCATGGATAGATCCTCGGCTATTTTCTGGTTTGGATCACATAGTAATGTGGTACCACACTGAAACAGTCGATTAAACCAGGTTTCGATCAATATTCTTGAGGATAACGCATGTTAGGTCTAGGTAAGGACTGGGATGTTCACTCATCAGACTCATGCTTTCGCATTCTTCACATACTTGTTGAACAGATCCTGGGTTTTTTCTGGTATGGATCACGCAGTAATGTGGTACCACGCTGAAACAGTCAATTAAACCTGGTCTTGATAAATATTTTAGAGGATAACGCATGTTAGGTCTGGGTTAGGTCTAGGATTTGCTCTCGTCAGGCTCATACTTTCGCATATTTCTCATACTTGATGGCTAGATCCTGGGTTTTTTCTGGTTTGAGACACGTAGTAATGTGGTACCACACTGAAACATTCAAATAAACCAGGTCTTGATAAATATTTTAGAGGATAACGCATGTTAGGTCTGGGATAGGTCTGGGATTTGCCCACATCAGGGTCATACTTTCGCATGTTTCTCATACTTGATGGCTAGATCCTGGGCTTTTTCTGGATTGCATCACGTAGTAATGAAGAACAACACTGAAACAGTCAATTAAACCTGGTTTCCATCAATATCTTAGAGGACAACGCAAGTTAGGTCTGGGATAGGTCTGGGATTTGCCCTCATCAGACTCATACGTTCGCGTTTTTCACATACTTGTTGAACGGATCCTGGGTTTTTTCTGGTTTGGATCACGTAGTAATGTGGTACCACACTGAAACATTCAAATAAACCTGGTCTTGATAAATATTTTAGAGGATAACGCATGTTAGGTTTGGGTTAGGTCTAGGATTTGCCCACATCAGGCTCATACTTTCGCATATTTCTCATACTTCCTGGGCTGTTTCTGGATTGTATCACGTAGTAATGTGGTACCACGCTGAAACAGTCAATTAAACCTTGTTTCGATCAATATTTTAGGGGATAACGCAAGTTAGGTCTGGGATAGGTCTGGGATTCGCCCTCATCAGGCTCATACTTTCGCATTTTACACATACTTGTTGAACAGATCCTGGCTTTTTCTGGTTTGGATCGCGCAGTAATGTGGTACCACACTGAAACAGCCCACTAAACCTGGTTTCGATCAATATTTTAGAGGATAACGAAAGTTATGTCTAGGTTAGGCCTGGGATTTGCCCTCATCAGACTCATGCTTTCGCATTTTTCACATACTTGTTGAACAGATCCTGGGATTTTTCTGGTATGGACCACGTAGTAATGTGGTACCATACTGAAACATTCAGTTAAACCTGGTCTTGATAAATATTTTTGAGGGTAACGCATGTTAGGTCTGGGTTAGGCCTGGGATTTGCCCTCATCAGACTCATGCTTTCGCATTTTTCACATACTTGTTGAACAGATCCTGGGATTTTTCTGGTATGGACCACGTAGTAATGTGGTACCATACTGAAACATTCAGTTAAACCTGGTCTTGATAAATATTTTTGAGGATAACGCATGTTAGGTCTGGGTTAGGTCTAGGATTTGCCCTCATCAGGCTCATACTTTCGCATATTTCTTATACTTCATGGATAGATCCTGGGCTATTTTCTGGTTTGGATCACATAGTAATGTGGTACCACACTGAAACAGTCGATTAAACCAGGTTTCGATCAATATTTTTGAGGATAACGCATGTTAGGTCTAGGTTAGGCCTGGGATTTTCACTCATCAGACTCATTCTTTCGCATACTTCACATACTTGTTGAACGGATCCTGGGTTTTTTCTGGTTTGGATCACGTAGTAATGTGGGACCACACTGAAACAATCAATTAAACCTGGTCATGATAAATATTTTAGAGGACAACGCAAGTTAGGTCTGGGATAGGTCTGGGATTTGCCCTCATCAGACTCATACGTTCGCGTTTTTCACATACTTGTTGAATGGATCCTGGGTTTTTTCTGGTTTGGATCACGTAGTAATGTGGTACCACACTGAAACATTCAAATAAACCTGGTCTTGATAAATATTTTAGAGGATAACGCGTGTTAGGTCTGGGTTAGGTCTAGGATTTGCCCTCATCAGGCACATACTTTCGCATATTACTTATACTTCGTGGATAGATCCTGGGCTATTTTCTGGTTTGGATCACATAGTAATGTGGTACCACACTGAAACAGTCGATTAAACCAGGTTTCGATCAATATTTTTGAGGATAACGCATGTTAGGTCTAGGTTAGGCCTGGGATTTTCACTCATCAGGCTCATACTTTCGCGATTTTCACATACTTGTTGAACAGATCCTGGGTTTTTTTCTGGTTTGGATCACGTAGTAGTGTGGTACCATACTGAAACTGTCCATTAAACCTGGTCTCGATGAATATTTTTGAGGATAACGCATGTTAGGTCTAGGTTAGGCCGAGGATTTTCACTCATCAGACTCATACTTTCGCATTCTTCACATACTTGTTGAACGGATCGTGGGTTTTTTCTGGTTTGGATCACGTAGTAATGTTGTACCACACTGAAGCAGTCCATTAAACCTGGTTTGGATCAATATTTTAGAGGATAACGCATGTTAGGTTTGGGTTAGGTCTAGGATTTGCCCTCGTCAGGCTCATACTTTCGCATATTTCTCATACTTCATGGCTAGATCCTGGGCTGTTTCAGGATTGTATCACGTAGTAATGTGGTACCACGCTGAAACAGTCTATTAAACCTGGTTTCAATCAATATTTTTGAGGATAACGCATGTTAGGTCTAGGTAAGGCTTGGGATTTTCACTCATCAGACTCATTCTTTCGCATTCTTCACATACCTGTTGAACGGATCCTGGGTTTTTTCTGGTATGGTTCACGTAGTAATGTGGTACCACACTGAAACAATCAATTAAACCAGGTCTTGATAAATATTTTAGAGGATAACGCATGTTAGGTCTGGGTTAGGTCTAGGATTTGCCCTCATCAGGCTCATACTTTCGCATATCTCTCATACTTCATGGCTAGATCCTGGGCTATTTCTGGATTGGATCACGTAGTAATGTGGTACCACACTGAAACAGTCAATTAAACCTAGTTTCGATCAATATTTTAGAGGATAACGCAAGTTAGGTCTGGGATAGGTCTGGGATTTGCCCTCATCAGACCCATGCTTTCGCATTTTTCACATACTTGTTGAACAGATCCTGGGGTTTTTCTGGTATGGATCACGTAGTAATGTGGTACCATACTGAAACATTCAGTTAAACCTGGTCTTGATAAATATTTTTGAGGATAACGCATGTTAGGTCTGGGTTAGGTCTAGGATTTGCCCTCGTCAGGCTCATTCTTTCGCATTCTTCACATACTTGTTGAACGGATCCTGGGTTTTTTCTGGTTTGGATCACGTAGTAATGTGGGACCACACTGAAACAATCAATTAAACCTGGTCTTGATAAATATTTTAGAGGATAACACATGTTAGGTCTGGGTTAGGCCTGGGATTTGCCCTCATCAGGGTCATACTTTCGCAGTTCTAACATACATGTTGACCTTATCGAGGGATTTTTCTGCTTTGGATCACGTAGTAAAGTGGTACCACACTGAAACAGTCCACTAAACCTGGTTTGGATCAATATTTTAGAGGATAATGCATGTTAGGTTTAGGTTAGCCCTGAGATTTTCACTCATCAGACTCATACTTTCGCATTCTTCAGATACCTGTTGAACGGATCCTGGGTTTTTTCTGGTATGGTTCACGTAGTAATGTGGTACCACACTGAAACAATCAATTAAACCAGATCTTGATAAATATTTTAGATGATAACGCATGTTAGGTCTGGGTTAGGTCTAGGATTTGCCCTCATCAGGCTCATACTTTCGCATATTTCTCATACTTCATGGCTAGATCCTGGGCTGTTTCTGGATTGGATCACGTAGTAATGTGGTACCACACTGAAACAGTCAATTAAACCTGGTTTCGGTCAATATTTTAGAGGACAATGCAAGTTAGGTCTGGGATAGGTCTGGGATTTGCCCACATCAGGGTCATACTTTCGCATTTTTCACATACTTGTTGAACAGATCCTGGGTTTTTTCTGGTTTGGATCGCGCAGTAATGTGGTACCACACTGAAACAGCCCACTAAACCTGGTTTCGATCAATATTTTAGAGGATAACGAAAGTTATGTCTAGGTTAGGCCTGGGATTTGCTCTCATCAGACTCATGCTTTCGCATTTTTCACATACTTGTTGAACAGATCCTGGGTTTTTTCTGTTATGGATCACGTAGTAATGTGGTACCACACTGAAACATTCATTTAAACCTGGTCTTGATAAATATTTTTGAGGATAACGCATGTTAGGTCTGGGTTAGGTCTAGGATTTGCCCTCATCAGGCTCATACTTTCGCATATTTCTTATACTTCATGGATAGATCCTCGGCTATTTTCTGGTTTGGATCACATAGTAATGTGGTACCACACTGAAACAGTCGATTAAACCAGGTTTCGATCAATATTCTTGAGGATAACGCATGTTAGGTCTAGGTAAGGACTGGGATGTTCACTCATCAGACTCATGCTTTCGCATTCTTCACATACTTGTTGAACAGATCCTGGGTTTTTTCTGGTATGGATCACGCAGTAATGTGGTACCACGCTGAAACAGTCAATTAAACCTGGTCTTGATAAATATTTTAGAGGATAACGCATGTTAGGTCTGGGTTAGGTCTAGGATTTGCTCTCGTCAGGCTCATACTTTCGCATATTTCTCATACTTGATGGCTAGATCCTGGGTTTTTTCTGGTTTGAGACACGTAGTAATGTGGTACCACACTGAAACATTCAAATAAACCAGGTCTTGATAAATATTTTAGAGGATAACGCATGTTAGGTCTGGGATAGGTCTGGGATTTGCCCACATCAGGGTCATACTTTCGCATGTTTCTCATACTTGATGGCTAGATCCTGGGCTTTTTCTGGATTGCATCACGTAGTAATGAAGAACAACACTGAAACAGTCAATTAAACCTGGTTTCCATCAATATCTTAGAGGACAACGCAAGTTAGGTCTGGGATAGGTCTGGGATTTGCCCTCATCAGACTCATACGTTCGCGTTTTTCACATACTTGTTGAACGGATCCTGGGTTTTTTCTGGTTTGGATCACGTAGTAATGTGGTACCACACTGAAACATTCAAATAAACCTGGTCTTGATAAATATTTTAGAGGATAACGCATGTTAGGTTTGGGTTAGGTCTAGGATTTGCCCACATCAGGCTCATACTTTCGCATATTTCTCATACTTCCTGGGCTGTTTCTGGATTGTATCACGTAGTAATGTGGTACCACGCTGAAACAGTCAATTAAACCTTGTTTCGATCAATATTTTAGGGGATAACGCAAGTTAGGTCTGGGATAGGTCTGGGATTCGCCCTCATCAGGCTCATACTTTCGCATTTTACACATACTTGTTGAACAGATCCTGGCTTTTTCTGGTTTGGATCGCGCAGTAATGTGGTACCACACTGAAACAGCCCACTAAACCTGGTTTCGATCAATATTTTAGAGGATAACGAAAGTTATGTCTAGGTTAGGCCTGGGATTTGCCCTCATCAGACTCATGCTTTCGCATTTTTCACATACTTGTTGAACAGATCCTGGGATTTTTCTGGTATGGACCACGTAGTAATGTGGTACCATACTGAAACATTCAGTTAAACCTGGTCTTGATAAATATTTTTGAGGGTAACGCATGTTAGGTCTGGGTTAGGCCTGGGATTTGCCCTCATCAGACTCATGCTTTCGCATTTTTCACATACTTGTTGAACAGATCCTGGGATTTTTCTGGTATGGACCACGTAGTAATGTGGTACCATACTGAAACATTCAGTTAAACCTGGTCTTGATAAATATTTTTGAGGATAACGCATGTTAGGTCTGGGTTAGGTCTAGGATTTGCCCTCATCAGGCTCATACTTTCGCATATTTCTTATACTTCATGGATAGATCCTGGGCTATTTTCTGGTTTGGATCACATAGTAATGTGGTACCACACTGAAACAGTCGATTAAACCAGGTTTCGATCAATATTTTTGAGGATAACGCATGTTAGGTCTAGGTTAGGCCTGGGATTTTCACTCATCAGACTCATTCTTTCGCATACTTCACATACTTGTTGAACGGATCCTGGGTTTTTTCTGGTTTGGATCACGTAGTAATGTGGGACCACACTGAAACAATCAATTAAACCTGGTCATGATAAATATTTTAGAGGACAACGCAAGTTAGGTCTGGGATAGGTCTGGGATTTGCCCTCATCAGACTCATACGTTCGCGTTTTTCACATACTTGTTGAATGGATCCTGGGTTTTTTCTGGTTTGGATCACGTAGTAATGTGGTACCACACTGAAACATTCAAATAAACCTGGTCTTGATAAATATTTTAGAGGATAACGCGTGTTAGGTCTGGGTTAGGTCTAGGATTTGCCCTCATCAGGCACATACTTTCGCATATTACTTATACTTCGTGGATAGATCCTGGGCTATTTTCTGGTTTGGATCACATAGTAATGTGGTACCACACTGAAACAGTCGATTAAACCAGGTTTCGATCAATATTTTTGAGGATAACGCATGTTAGGTCTAGGTTAGGCCTGGGATTTTCACTCATCAGGCTCATACTTTCGCGATTTTCACATACTTGTTGAACAGATCCTGGGTTTTTTTCTGGTTTGGATCACGTAGTAGTGTGGTACCATACTGAAACTGTCCATTAAACCTGGTCTCGATGAATATTTTTGAGGATAACGCATGTTAGGTCTAGGTTAGGCCGAGGATTTTCACTCATCAGACTCATACTTTCGCATTCTTCACATACTTGTTGAACGGATCGTGGGTTTTTTCTGGTTTGGATCACGTAGTAATGTTGTACCACACTGAAGCAGTCCATTAAACCTGGTTTGGATCAATATTTTAGAGGATAACGCATGTTAGGTTTGGGTTAGGTCTAGGATTTGCCCTCGTCAGGCTCATACTTTCGCATATTTCTCATACTTCATGGCTAGATCCTGGGCTGTTTCAGGATTGTATCACGTAGTAATGTGGTACCACGCTGAAACAGTCTATTAAACCTGGTTTCAATCAATATTTTTGAGGATAACGCATGTTAGGTCTAGGTAAGGCTTGGGATTTTCACTCATCAGACTCATTCTTTCGCATTCTTCACATACCTGTTGAACGGATCCTGGGTTTTTTCTGGTATGGTTCACGTAGTAATGTGGTACCACACTGAAACAATCAATTAAACCAGGTCTTGATAAATATTTTAGAGGATAACGCATGTTAGGTCTGGGTTAGGTCTAGGATTTGCCCTCATCAGGCTCATACTTTCGCATATCTCTCATACTTCATGGCTAGATCCTGGGCTATTTCTGGATTGGATCACGTAGTAATGTGGTACCACACTGAAACAGTCAATTAAACCTAGTTTCGATCAATATTTTAGAGGATAACGCAAGTTAGGTCTGGGATAGGTCTGGGATTTGCCCTCATCAGACCCATGCTTTCGCATTTTTCACATACTTGTTGAACAGATCCTGGGGTTTTTCTGGTATGGATCACGTAGTAATGTGGTACCATACTGAAACATTCAGTTAAACCTGGTCTTGATAAATATTTTTGAGGATAACGCATGTTAGGTCTGGGTTAGGTCTAGGATTTGCCCTCGTCAGGCTCATTCTTTCGCATTCTTCACATACTTGTTGAACGGATCCTGGGTTTTTTCTGGTTTGGATCACGTAGTAATGTGGGACCACACTGAAACAATCAATTAAACCTGGTCTTGATAAATATTTTAGAGGATAACACATGTTAGGTCTGGGTTAGGCCTGGGATTTGCCCTCATCAGGGTCATACTTTCGCAGTTCTAACATACATGTTGACCTTATCGAGGGATTTTTCTGCTTTGGATCACGTAGTAAAGTGGTACCACACTGAAACAGTCCACTAAACCTGGTTTGGATCAATATTTTAGAGGATAATGCATGTTAGGTTTAGGTTAGCCCTGAGATTTTCACTCATCAGACTCATACTTTCGCATTCTTCAGATACCTGTTGAACGGATCCTGGGTTTTTTCTGGTATGGTTCACGTAGTAATGTGGTACCACACTGAAACAATCAATTAAACCAGATCTTGATAAATATTTTAGATGATAACGCATGTTAGGTCTGGGTTAGGTCTAGGATTTGCCCTCATCAGGCTCATACTTTCGCATATTTCTCATACTTCATGGCTAGATCCTGGGCTGTTTCTGGATTGGATCACGTAGTAATGTGGTACCACACTGAAACAGTCAATTAAACCTGGTTTCGGTCAATATTTTAGAGGACAATGCAAGTTAGGTCTGGGATAGGTCTGGGATTTGCCCACATCAGGGTCATACTTTCGCATTTTTCACATACTTGTTGAACAGATCCTGGGTTTTTTCTGGTTTGGATCGCGCAGTAATGTGGTACCACACTGAAACAGCCCACTAAACCTGGTTTCGATCAATATTTTAGAGGATAACGAAAGTTATGTCTAGGTTAGGCCGAGGCTTTTCACTCATCAGACTCATACTTTCGCATTCTTCAGATACTTGTTGAACGGATCCTGGGTTTTTTCTGGTATGGTTCACGTAGTAATGTGGTACCACACTGAAACAGTCGATTAAACCAGTTTTCGATCAATATTTTTGAGGATAACGCATGTTAGGTCTGGGTTAGGTCTAGGATTTGCTCACGTCAGGCTCATACTTTCGCATATTTCTCATACCTCATGGCTAGATCCTGGGCTATTTCTGGATTGGATCACGTAGTAATGTGGTACAACACTGAAACAGTCAATTAAACCTGGTTTCCATCAATATCTTAGAGGACAACGCAAGTTAGGTCTGGGATAGGTCTGGGATTTGCCCTCATCAGACTCATACGTTCGCGTTTTTCACATACTTGTTGAACGGATCCTGGGTTTTTTCTGGTTTGGATAACGTAGTAATGTTGTACCACACTGAAGCAGTCCATTAAACCTGGTTTGGATCAGTATTTTAGAGGATAATGCATGTTAGGTCTAGGTTAGCCCTGAGATTTTCACTCATCAGACTCATACTTTCGCATTCTTCAGATACCTGTTGAACGGATCCTGGGTTTTTTCTGGTATGGTTCACGTAGTAATGTGGTACCATACTGAAACATTCAGTTAAACCTGGTCTTGATAAATATTTTTGAGGATAACGCATGTTAGGTCTGGGTTAGGCCTGGGATTTGCCCTCATCAGGGTCATACTTTCGCAGTTCTAACATACATGTTGACCTGATCGAGGGTTTTTTCAGCTTTGGATCACGTAGTAAAGTGGTACCACACTGAGACAGTCCACTAAACCTGGTTTGGATCAATATTATAGAGGATAATGCATGTTAGGTCTAGGTTAGCCCTGAGATTTTCACTCATCAGACTCATTCTTTCGCATTCTTCAGATACCTGTTGAACGGATCCTGGGTTTTTTCTGGTATGGTTCACGTAGTAATGTGGTACCACACTGAAACAATCAATTAAACCAGGTCTTGATAAATATTTTAGATGATAACGCATGTTAGGTCTGGGTTAGGTCTAGGATTTGCCCTCATCAGGCTCATACTTTCGCATATTTCTCATACTTCATGGCTAGATCCTGGGCTATTTCTGGATTGGATCACGTAGTAATGTGGTACCACACTGAAACAGTCAATTAAACCTGGTTTCGATCAATATTTTAGAGGACAATGCAAGTTAGGTCTGGGATAGGTCTGGGATCTGCCCGCATCAGGGTCATGCTTTCGCATTTTTCACATACTTGTTGAACAGATCCTGGGTTTTTTCTGGTATGGATCACGCAGTAATGTGGGAGCACACTGAAACATTCAGTTAAACCTGGTCTTGATAAATATTTTTGAGGATAACGCATGTTAGGTCTGGGTTAGGTCTAGGATTTGCCCTCATCAGGCTCATACTTTCGCATATTTCTTATACTTCATGTATAGATCCTGGGCTATTTTCTGGTTTGGATCACATAGTAATGTGGTACCACAATGAAACAGTCGATTAAACCAGGTTTCGATCAATATTTTTGCGGATAACGCAATTTCGGTCTAGGTTAGGCCGAGGATTTTCACTCATCAGACTCATACTTTCGCATTCTTCAGACACTTGTTGAACTGATCCTGGGTTTTTTCTGGTATGGTTCACGTAGTAATGTGGTACCACACTGAAACAGTCGATTAAACCAGGTTTCGATCAATATTTTAGAGGATAACGCAAGTTAGGTCTGGGATAGGTCTGGGATTCGCCCTCATCAGGCTCATACTTTCGCGTTTTTCACATACTTGTTGAACAGATCCTGGGCTGTTTCTGGATTGTATCACGTAGTAATGAGGTACCACGCTGAAACAGTCAATTAAACCTTGTTTCGATCAATATTTTAGAGGATAACGCAAGTTAGGTCTGGGATAGGTCTGGGATTTGCCCTCATCAGACTCATGCTTTCGCATTTTTCACATACTTGTTGAACAGATCCTGGGTTTTTTCTGGTATGGATCACGTAGTAATGTGGTACCATACTGAAACATTCAGTTAAACCTGGTCTTGATAAATATTTTTGAGTATAACGCATGTTAGGTCTGGGTTAGGTCTAGGATTTGCCCTCGTCAGGCTCATACTTTCGCATATTTCTTATACTTCATGGATAGATCCTGGGCTATTTTCTGGTTTGGATCACATAGTAATATGGTACCACACTGAAACAGTCGATTAAACCAGGTTTTGATCAATATTTTTGAGGATAACGCATGTTAGGTCTAGGTTAGGCCTGGGATTTTCACTCATCAGACTCATTCTTTCGCATTCTTCACATACTTGTTGAACGGATCCTGGGTTTTTTCTGGTTTGGATCACGTAGTAATGTGGGACCACACTGAAACAATCAATTAAACCTGGTCTTGATAAATATTTTAGAGGATAACACATGTTAGGTCTGGGTTAGGCCTGGGATTTGCCCTCATCAGGGTCATACTTTCGCAGTTCTAACATACATGTTGACCTGATCGAGAGTTTTTTCTGCTTTGGATCACGTAGTAAAGTGGTACCACACTGAAACAGTCCACTAAACCTGGTTTGGATCAATATTTTAGAGGATAATGCATGTTAGGTCTAGGTTAGCCCTGAGATTTTCACTCATCAGACTCATACTTTCGAATTCTTCAGATACCTGTTGAACGGATCCTGGGTTTTTTCTGGTATGGATCTCGTAGTAATGTGGTACCACATTGAAACAGTCAATTAAACCAGGTCTTGATAAATATTTTAGATGATAACGCATGTTAGGTCTGGGTTAGGTCTAGGATTTGCCCTCATCAGGCTCATACTTTCGCATATCTCTCATACTTCATGGCTAGATCCTGGGCTATTTCTGGATTGGATCACGTAGTAATGTGGTACCACACTGAAACAGTCAATTAAACCTGGTTTCGATCAATATTTTAGAGGACAATGCAAGTTAGGTCTGGGATAGGTCTGGGATTTGCCCACATCAGGGTCATACTTTCGCATTTTTCACATACTTGTTGAACAGATCCTGGGTTTTTTCTGGTTTGGATCGCGCAGTAATGTGGTACCACACTGAAACAGCCCACCAAACCTGGTTTCGATCAATATTTTAGAGGATAACGAAAGGTATGTCTAGGTTAGGCCTGGGATTTGCCCTCATCAGACTCATGCTTTCGCATTTTTCACATACTTGTTGAACAGATCCTGGGTTTTTTCTGGTATGGATCACGTAGTAATGTGGGACCACACTGAAACATTCAGTTAAACCTGGTCTTGATAAATATTTTAGAGGATAACGCATGTTAGGTCTGAGTTAGGTCTAGGATTTGCTCTCGTCAGGCTCATACTTTCGCATATTTCTCATACCTCATGGCTAGATCCTGGGCTATTTCAATTAAACCTGGTTTCGATCAATATTTTAGAGGATAACGCAAGTTAGGTCTGGTATAGGTCTGGGATTTGCCCTCATCAGGCTCATACTTTCGCGATTTTCACATACTTGTTGAACAGATCCTGGGTTTTTTTCTGGTTTGGATCACGTAGTAGTGTGGTACCATACTGAAACTGTCCATTAAACCTGGTCTCGATGAATATTTTTGAGGATAACGCATGTTAGGTCTAGGTTAGGCCGAGGATTTTCACTCATCAGACTCATACTTTCGCATTCTTCACATACTTGTTGAACGGATCCTGGGTTTTCTCTGGTTTGGATCAGGTAGTAATGTGGAACCACACTAAAACAGTCAATTAAACCTGGTTTCGATCAATATTTTAGAGGATAACGCAAGTTAGGTCTGGGATAGGTCTGGGATTCGCCCTCATCAGGCTCATACTTTCGCGTTTTTCACATACTTGTTGAACTGATCCTGGGTTTTTTCAGGTTTGGATCACGTAGTAATGTTGTACCACACTGAAGCAGTCCATTAAACCTGGTTTGGATCAATATTTTAGAGGATAACGCATGTTAGGTTTGGGTTAGGTCTAGGATTTGCCCTCGTCAGGCTCATACTTTCGCATATTTCTTATACTTCATGCATAGATCCTGGGCTATTTTCTGGTTTGGATCACATAGTGATGTGGTACCACTCTGAAACAGTCGATTAAACCAGGTTTCGATCAATATTTTTGAGGATAACGCATGTTAGGTCTAGGTTAGGCCTGGGATTTTCACTCATCAGACTCATTCTTTCGCATTCTTCACATACTTGTTGAACGGATCCTGGGTTTTTTCTGGTTTGGATCACGTAGTAATGTGGGACCACCCTGAAACAATCAATTAAACCTGGTCTTGATAAATATTTTAGAGGATAACGCATGTTAGGTCTGGGTTAGGCCTGGGATTTGCCCTCATCAGGGTCATACTTTCGCAGTTCTAACATACATGTTGACCTGATCGAGGGTTTTTTCTGCTTTGGATCACGTAGTAAAGTGGTACCACACTGAAACAGTCCACTAAACCTGGTTTGGATCAATATTTTAGAGGATAATGCATGTTATGTCTAGGTTAGCCCTGAGATTTTCACTCATCAGACTCATACTTTCGAATTCTTCAGATACCTGTTGTACGGATCCTGGGTTTTTTCTGGTATGGTTCACGTAGTAATGTGGTACCACACTGAAACAATCAATTAAACCAGGTCTTGATAAATATTTTAGAGGGTAACGCATGTTAGGTCTGGGTTAGGTCTAGGATTTGCCCTCATCAGGCTCATACTTTCGCATATCTCTCAAACTTCATGGCTAGATCCTGGGCTATTTCTGGATTGGATCACGTAGTAATGTGGTACCACACTGAAACAGTCAATTAAACCTGGTTTCGATCAATATTGTAGAGGACAATGCAAGTTAGGTCTGGGATAGGTCTGGGATTTGCCCACATCAGGGTCATACTTTCGCATTTTTCACATACTTGTTGAACAGATCCTGGTTTTTTTCTGGTTTGGATCGCGCAGTAATGTGGCACCACACTGAAACAACCCACTAAACCTGGTTTCGATCAATATTTTAGAGGATAACGAAAGGTATGTCTAGGTTAGGCCTGGGATTTGCCCTCATCAGACTCATGCTTTCGCATTTTTCACATACTTGTTGAACAGATCCTGGGTTTTTTCTGGTATGGATCACGTAGTAATGTGGGACCACACTGAAACATTCAGTTAAACCTGGTCTTGATAAATATTTTAGAGGATAACGCATGTTAGGTCTGAGTTAGGTCTAGGATTTGCTCTCGTCAGGCTCATACTTTCGCATATTTCTCATACCTCATGGCTAGATCCTGGGCTATTTCAATTAAACCTGGTTTCGATCAATATTTTAGAGGATAACGCAAGTTATGTCTGGTATAGGTCTGGGATTTGCCCTCATCAGGCTCATACTTTCGCGATTTTCACATACTTGTTGAACAGATCCTGGGTTTTTTTCTGGTTTGGATCACGTAGTAGTGTGGTACCATACTGAAACTGTCCATTAAACCTGGTCTCGATGAATATTTTTGAGGATAACGCATGTTAGGTCTAGGTTAGGCCGAGGATTTTCACTCATCAGACTCATACTTTCGCATTCTTCACATACTTGTTGAACGGATCCTGGGTTTCTTCTGGTTTGGATCAGGTAGTAATGTGGGACCACACTAAAACAGTCAATTAAACCTGGTTTCGATCAATATTTTAGAGGATAACGCAAGTTAGGTCTGGGATAGGTCTGGGATTCGCCCTCATCAGGCTCATACTTTCGCGTTTTTCACATACTTGTTGAACTGATCCTGGGTTTTTTCTGGTTTCGATCACGTAGTAATGTTGTACCACACTGAAGCAGTCCATTAAACCTGGTTTGGATCAATATTTTAGAGGATAACGCATGTTAGGATTGGGTTAGGTCTTGGATTTGCCCTCGTCAGGCTCATACTTTCGCATATCTCTCATACTTCATGGCTAGATCCTGGGCTGTTTCAGGATTGTATCACGTAGTAATGTGGTACCACGCTGAAACAGTCTATTAAACCTTGTTTCGATCAATATTTTAGAGGATAACGTAAGTTAGGTCTGGGATAGGTCTGGGATTTGCCCTCATCAGACTCATGCTTTCGCATTTTTCACATACTTGTTGAACAGATCCTGGGTTTTTTCTGGTATGGATCACGTAGTAATGTGGTACCATACTGAAACATTCAGTTAAACCTGGTCTTGATAAATATTTTTGAGGATAACGCATGTTAGGTCTGGGTTAGGTCTAGGATTTGCCCTCGTCAGGCTCATACTTTCGCATATTTCTTATACTTCATGGATAGATCCTGGGCTCTTTTCTGGTTTGGATCACATAGTATTATGGTACCACACTGAAACAGTCGATTAAACCAGGTTTTGATCAATATTTTTGAGGATAACGCATGTTAGGTCTAGGTTAGGCCTGGGATTTTCACTCATCAGACTCATTCTTTCGCATTCTTCACATACTTGTTGAACGGATCCTGGGTTTTTTCTGGTTTGGATCACGTAGTAATGTGGGACCACACTGAAACAATCAATTAAACCTGGTCTTGATAAATATTTTAGAGGATAACACATGTTAGGTCTGGGTTAGGCCTGGGATTTGCCCTCATCAGGGTCATACTTTCGCAGTTCTAACATACATGTTGACCTGATCGAGGGATTTTTCTGCTTTGGATCACGTAGTAAAGTGGTACCACACTGAAACAGACCACTAAACCTGGTTTGGATCAATATTTTAGAGGATAATGCATGTTAGGTTTAGGTTAGCCCTGAGATTTTCACTCATCAGACTCATACTTTCGCATTCTTCAGATACCTGTTGAACGGATCCTGGGTTTTTTCTGGTATGGTTCACGTAGTAATGTGGTACCACACTGAAACAATCAATTAAACCAGATCTTGATAAATATTTTAGATGATAACGCATGTTAGGTCTGGGTTAGGTCTAGGATTTGCCCTCATCAGGCTCATACTTTCGCATATTTCTCATACTTCATGGCTAGATCCTGGGCTGTTTCTGGATTGGATCACGTAGTAATGTGGTACCACACTGAAACAGTCAATTAAACCAGGTTTCGGTCAATATTTTAGAGGACAATGCAAGTTAGGTCTGGGATAGGTCTGGGATTTGCCCACATCAGGGTCATACTTTCGCATTTTTCACATACTTGTTGAACAGATCCTGGGTTTTTTCTGGTTTGGATCGCGCAGTAATGTGGTACCACACTGAAACAGCCCACTAAACCTGGTTTCGATCAATATTTTAGAGGATAACGAAAGTTATGTCTAGGTTAGGCCGAGGATTTTCACTCATCAGACTCATACTTTCGCATTCTTCAGATACTTGTTGAACGGATCCTGGGTTTTTTCTGGTATGGTCCACGTAGTAATGTGGTACCACACTGAAACAGTCGATTAAACCAGTTTTCGATCAATATTTTTGAGGATAACGCATGTTAGGTCTGGGTTAGGTCTAGGATTTGCTCTCGTCAGGCTCATACTTTCGCATATTTCTCATACCTCATGGCTAGATCCTGGGCTATTTCTGGATTGGATCACGTAGTAATGTGGTACAACACTGTAACAGTCAATTAAACCTGGTTTCCATCAATATCTTAGAGGACAACGCAAGTTAGGTCTGGGATAGGTCTGGGATTTGCCCTCATCAGACTCATACGTTCGCGTTTTTCACATACTTGTTGAACGGATCCTGGGTTTTTTCTGGTTTGGATAACGTAGTAATGTTGTACCACACTGAAGCAGTCCATTAAACCTGGTTTGGATCAATATTTTAGAGGATAATGCATGTTAGGTCTAGGTTAGCCCTGAGATTTTCACTCATCAGACTCATTCTTTCGCATTCTTCAGATACCTGTTGAACGGATCCTGGGTTTTTTCTGGTATGGTTCACGTAGTAATGTGGTACCACACTGAAACAATCAATTAAACCAGGTCTTGATAAATATTTTAGATGATAACGCATGTTAGGTCTGGGTTAGGTCTAGGATTTGCCCTCATCAGGCTCATACTTTCGCATATTTCTCATACTTCATGGCTAGATCCTGGGCTATTTCTGGATTGGATCACGTAGTAATGTGGTACCACACTGAAACAGTGAATTAAACCTGGTTTCGATCAATATTTTAGAGGACAATGCAAGTTAGGTCTGGGATAGGTCTGGGATCTGCCCGCATCAGGGTCATACTTTCGCATTTTTCACATACTTGTTGAACAGATCCTGGGCTGTTTCAGGATTGTATCACGTAGTAATGTGGTACCACGCTGAAACAGTCTATTAAACCTGGTTTCAATCAATATTTTTGAGGATAACGCATGTTAGGTCTAGGTAAGGCTTGGGATTTTCACTCATCAGACTCATTCTTTCGCATTCTTCACATACCTGTTGAACGGATCCTGGGTTTTTTCTGGTTTGGATCACGTAGTAATGTGGGACCACACTGAAACAATCAATTAAACCAGATCTTGATAAATATTTTAGATGATAACGCATGTTAGGTCTGGGTTAGGTCTAGGATTTGCCCTCATCAGGCTCATACTTTCGCATATTTCTCATACTTCATGGCTAGATCCTGGGCTGTTTCTGGATTGGATCACGTAGTAATGTGATACCACGCTGAAACAGTCAATTAAACCTTGTTTCGATCAATATTTTAGAGGACAACGTAAGTTAGGTCTGGGATAGGTCTGGGATTTGCCCTCATCAGACTCATGCTTTCGCATTTTTCACATACTTGTTGAACAGATCCTGGGTTTTTTCTGGTATGGATCACGTAGTAATGTGGTACCATACTGAAACATTCAGTTAAACCTGGTCTTGCTAAATATTTTAGAGGATAACGCATGTTAGGTCTGGGTTAGGTCTAGGATTTGCCCTCATCAGGCTCATACTTTCGCATATTTCTTATACTTCATGTATAGATCCTGGGCTATTTTCTGGTTTGGATCACATAGTAATGTGGTACCACAATGAAACAGTCGATTAAACCAGGTTTCGATCAATATTTTTGCGGATAACGCAATTTAGGTCTAGGTTAGGCCGAGGATTTTCACTCATCAGACTCATACTTTCGCATTCTTCAGATACTTGTTGAACTGATCCTGGGTTTTTCTGGTATGGTTCACGTAGTAATGTTGTACCACACTGAAACAGTCGATTAAACCAGGTTTCGATCAATATTTTTGAGGATAACGCATGTTAGGTCTAGGTTAGGCCTGAGATTTTCACTCATCAGACTCATACTTTCGCATTCTTCAGATACCTGTTGAACGGATCCTGGGTTTTTTCTGGTATGGTTCACGTAGTAATGTGGTACCACACTGAAACAATCAATTAAACCAGATCTTGATAAATATTTTAGATGATAACGCATGTTAGGTCTGGGTTAGGTCTAGGATTTGCCCTCATCAGGCTCATACTTTCGCATATTTCTCATACTTCATGGCTAGATCCTGGGCTGTTTCTGGATTGGATCACGTAGTAATGTGGTACCACACTGAAACAGTCAATTAAACCTGGTTTCGGTCAATATTTTAGAGGATAATGCATGTTAGGTCTAGGTTAGCCCTGAGATTTTCACTCATCAGACTCATACTTTCGCATTCTTCAGATACCTGTTGAACAGATCCTGGGTTTTTTCTGGTATGGTTCACGTAGTAATGTGGTACCATACTGAAACATTCAGTTAAACCTGGTCTTGATAAATATTTTTGAGGATAACGCATGTTAGGTCTGGGTTAGGCCTGGGATTTGCCGTCATCAGGGTCATACTTTCGCAGTTCTAACATACATGTTGACCTGATCGAGGGTTTTTTCTGCTTTGGATCACGTAGTAAAGTGGTACCACACTGAAACAGACCACTAAACCTGGTTTGGATCAATATTTTAGAGGATAATGCATGTTAGGTTTAGGTTAGCCCTGAGATTTTCACTCATCAGACTCATACTTTCGCATTCTTCAGATACCTGTTGAACGGATCCTGGGTTTTTTCTGGTATGGTTCACGTAGTAATGTGGTACCATACTGAAACATTCAGTTAAACCTGGACTTGATAAATAATTTTGAGGATAACGCATGTTAGGTCTGGGTTAGGCCTGGGATTTGCCCTCATCAGGGTCATACTTTCGCAGTTCTAACATACATGTTGACCTGATCGAGGGTTTTTTCTGCTCTGGATCACGTAGTAAAGTGGTACCACACTGAAACAGTCCACTAAACCTGGTTTGGATCAATATTTTAGAGGACAATGCAAGTTAGGTCTTGGATAGGTCTGGGATTTGCCCTCATCAGTGTCATACTTTCGCATTTTTCACATACTTGTTGAACAGATCCTGGGTTTTTTCTGGTTTGGATCGCGCAGTAATGTGGTACCACACTGAAACAGCCCACTAAACCTGGTTTCGATCAATATTTTAGAGGATGACGAAAGTTATGTCTAGGTTAGGCTTGGGATTTGCCCTCATCAGACTCATGCTTTCGCATTTTTCACATACTTGTTGAACAGATCCTGGGTTTTTTCTGGTATGGATCACGTAGTAATGTGGGACCACACTGAAACATTCAGTTAAACCTGGTCTTGACAAATATTTTTGAGGATAACGCATGTTAGGTCTGGGATAGGTCTGGGATTTGCCCTCATCAGACTCATACTTTCGCATTCTTCACATACTTGTTGAACGGATCCTGGGTTTTTTCTGGTTTGGATCAGGTAGTAATGTGGAACCACACTAAAACAGTCAATTAAACCTGGTTTCGATCAATATTTTAGAGGATAACGCAAGTTAGGTCTGGGATAGGTCTGGGATTCGCCCTCATCAGGCTCATACTTTCGCATTTTTCACATACTTGTTGAACTGATCCTGGGTTTTTTCTGGTTTGGATCACGTAGTAATGTTGTACCACACTGAAGCAGCCCATTAAACCTGGTTTGGATCAATATTTTAGAGGATAACGCATGTTAGGTTTGGGTTAGGTCTAGGATTTGCCCTCGTCAGGCTCATACTTTCGCATATTTCTCATACTTCATGGCTAGATCCTGGGCTGTTTCAGGATTGTATCACGTAGTAATGTGGTACCACGCTGAAACAGTCTATTAAACCTGGTTTCAATCAATATTTTTGAGGATAACGCATGTTAGGTCTAGGTAAGGCTTGGGATTTTCACTCATCAGACTCATTCTTTCGCATTCTTCACATACCTGTTGAACGGATCCTGGGTTTTTTCTGGTTTGGATCACGTAGTAATGTGGGACCACACTGAACCAATCAATTACACCTGGTCTTGATAAATATTTTAGAGGATAACGCATGTTAGGTCTGGGTTAGGTCTAGGATTTGCCCACATCAGGCTCATACTTTCGCATATTTCTCATACTTCATGGCTAGATCCTGGGCTGTTTCTGGATTGTATCACGTAGTAATGTGATACCACGCTGAAACAGTCAATTAAACCTTGTTTCGATCAATATTTTAGAGGATAACGTAAGTTAGGTCTGGGATAGGTCTGGGATTTGCCCTCATCAGACTCATGCTTTCGCATTTTTCACATACTTGTTGAACAGATCCTGGGTTTTTTCTGGTATGGATCACGTAGTAATGTGGTACCATACTGAAACATTCAGTTAAACCTGGTCTTGATAAATATTTTAGAGGATAACGCATGTTAGGTCTGGGTTAGGTCTAGGATTTGCCCACATCAGGCTCATACTTTCGCATATATCTCATACTTCATGGCTAGATCCTGGGCTGTTTCTGGATTGTATCACGTAGTAATGTGGTACCACGCTGAAACAGTCAATTAAACCTGGTTTCGATCAATATTTTAGAGGACAATGCAAGTTAGGTCTGGGATAAGTCTGGGATTTGCCCACATCTGGGTCATACTTTCGCATTTTTCACATACTTGTTGAACAGATCCCGGGTTTTTTCTGGTTTGGATCGCGCAGTAATGTGGTACCACACTGAAACAGCCCACTAAACCTGGTTTCGATCAATATTTTAGAGGATAACGAAAGGTATGTCTAGGTTAGGCCTGGGATTTGCCCTCATCAGACTCATGCTTTCGCATTTTTCACATACTTGTTGAACAGATCCTGGGTTTTTTCTGGTATGGATCACGTAGTAATGTGGGACCACACTGAAACATTCAGTTAAACCTGGTCTTGGTAAATATCTTAGAGGATAACGCATGTTAGGTCTGAGTTAGGTCTAGGATTTGCTCTCGTCAGGCTCATACTTTCGCATATTTCTCATACCTCATGGCTAGATCCTGGGCTATTTCAATTAAACCTGGTTTCGATCAATATTTTAGAGGATAACGCAACTTAAGTCTGGTATAGGTCTGGGATTTGCCCTCATCAGGCTCATACTTTCGCGATTTTCACATACTTGTTGAACAGATCCTGGGTTTTTTTCTGGTTTGGATCAAGTAGTAGTGTGGTACCATACTGAAACTGTCCATTAAACCTGGTCTCGATGAATATTTTTGAGGATAACGCATGTTAGGTCTAGGTTAGGCCGAGGATTTTCACTCATCAGACTCATACTTTCGCATTCTTCACATACTTGTTGAACGGATCCTGGGTTTCTTCTGGTTTGGATCAGGTAGTAATGTGGGACCACACTAAAACAGTCAATTAAACCTGGTTTCGATCAATATTTTAGAGGATAACGCAAGTTAGGTCTGGGATAGGTCTGGGATTCGCCCTCATCAGGCTCATACTTTCGCGTTTTTCACATACTTGTTGAACTGATCCTGGGTTTTTTCTGGTTTGGATCACGTAGTAATGTTGTACCACACTGAAGCAGTCCATTAAACCTGGTTTGGATCAATATTTTAGAGGATAACGCATGTTAGGTTTGGGTTAGGTCTAGGATTTGCCCTCGTCAGGCTCATACTTTCGCATATTTCTCATACTTCATGGCTAGATCCTGGGCTGTTTCAGGATTGTATCACGTAGTAATGTGGTACCACGCTGAAACAGTCTATTAAACCTGGTTTCAATCAATATTTTTGAGGATAACGCATGTTAGGTCTAGGTAAGGCCTGGGATTTTCACTCATCAGACTCATTCTTTCGCAATCTTCACATACCTGTTGAACGGATCCTGGGTTTTTTCTGGTTTGGATCACGTAGTAATGTGGGACCACACTGAACCAATCAATTAAACCTGTTCTTGATAAATATTTTAGAGGATAACGCATGTTAGGTCTGGGTTAGGTCTAGGATTTGCCCTCATCAGGCTCATACTTTCGCATATTTCTCATACTTCATGGCTAGATCCTTGGCTGTTTCTGGATTGGATCACGTAGTAATGTGGTACCACACTGAAACAGTCAATTAAACCTGGTTTCGGTCAATATTTTAGAGGACAATGCAAGTTAGGTCTGGGATAGGTCTGGGATTTGCCCACATCAGGGTCATACTTTCGCATTTTTCACATACTTGTTGAACAGATCCTGGGTATTTTCTGGTATGGATCACGTAGTAATGTGGTACCATACTGAAACATTCAGTTAAACCTGGTCTTGATAAATATTTTAGAGGATAACGCATGTTAGGTCTGGGTTAGGTCTAGGATTTGCCCACATCAGGCTCATACTTTCGCATATTTCTCATACTTCATGGCTAGATCCTGGGCTGTTTCTGGATTGTATCACGTAGTAATGTGGTACCACGCTGAAACAGTCAATTAAACCTGGTTTCGATCAATATTTTAGAGGACAATGCAAGTTAGGTCTGGGATAGGTCTGGGATTTGCCCACATCTGGGTCATACTTTCGCATTTTTCACATACTTGTTGAACAGATCCTGGGTTTTTTCTGGTTTGGATCGCGCAGTAATGTGGTACCACACTGAAACAGCCCACTAAACCTGGTTTCGATCAATATTTTAGAGGATAACGAAAGGTATGTCTAGGTTAGGCCTGGGATTTGCCCTCATCAGACTGATGCTTTCGCATTTTTCACATACTTGTTGAACAGATCCTGGGTTTTTTCTGGTATGGATCACGTAGTAATGTGGGACCACACTGGAACATTCAGTTAAACCTGGTCTTGATAAATATTTTAGAGGATAACGCATGTTAGGTCTGAGTTAGGTCTAGGATTTGCTCTCGTCAGGCTCATACTTTCGCATATTTCTCATACCTCATGGCTAGATCCTGGGCTATTTCAATTAAACCTGGTTTCGATCAATATTTTAGAGGATAACGCAACTTAAGTCTGGTATAGGTCTGGGATTTGCCCTCATCAGGCTCATACTTTCGCGATTTTCACATACTTGTTGAACAGATCCTGGGTTTTTTTCTGGTTTGGATCAAGTAGTAGTGTGGTACCATACTGAAACTGTCCATTAAACCTGGTCTCGATGAATATTTTTGAGGATAACGCATGTTAGGTCTAGGTTAGGCCGAGGATTTTCACTCATCAGACTCATACTTTCGCATTCTTCACATACTTGTTGAACGGATCCTGGGTTTCTTCTGGTTTGGATCAGGTAGTAATGTGGGACCACACTAAAACAGTCAATTAAACCTGGTTTCGATCAATATTTTAGAGGATAACGCAAGTTAGGTCTGGGATAGGTCTGGGATTCGCCCTCATCAGGCTCATACTTTCGCGTTTTTCACATACTTGTTGAACTGATCCTGGGTTTTTTCTGGTTTGGATCACGTAGTAATGTTGTACCACACTGAAGCAGTCCATTAAACCTGGTTTGGATCAATATTTTAGAGGATAACGCATGTTAGGTTTGGGTTAGGTCTAGGATTTGCCCTCGTCAGGCTCATACTTTCGCATATTTCTCATACTTCATGGCTAGATCCTGGGCTGTTTCAGGATTGTATCACGTAGTAATGTGGTACCACGCTGAAACAGTCTATTAAACCTGGTTTCAATCAATATTTTTGAGGATAACGCATGTTAGGTCTAGGTAAGGCCTGGGATTTTCACTCATCAGACTCATTCTTTCGCAATCTTCACATACCTGTTGAACGGATCCTGGGTTTTTTCTGGTTTGGATCACGTAGTAATGTGGGACCACACTGAACCAATCAATTAAACCTGTTCTTGATAAATATTTTAGAGGATAACGCATGTTAGGTCTGGGTTAGGTCTAGGATTTGCCCTCATCAGGCTCATACTTTCGCATATTTCTCATACTTCATGGCTAGATCCTTGGCTGTTTCTGGATTGGATCACGTAGTAATGTGGTACCACACTGAAACAGTCAATTAAACCTGGTTTCGGTCAATATTTTAGAGGACAATGCAAGTTAGGTCTGGGATAGGTCTGGGATTTGCCCACATCAGGGTCATACTTTCGCATTTTTCACATACTTGTTGAACAGATCCTGGGTATTTTCTGGTATGGATCACGTAGTAATGTGGTACCATACTGAAACATTCAGTTAAACCTGGTCTTGATAAATATTTTAGAGGATAACGCATGTTAGGTCTGGGTTAGGTCTAGGATTTGCCCACATCAGGCTCATACTTTCGCATATTTCTCATACTTCATGGCTAGATCCTGGGCTGTTTCTGGATTGTATCACGTAGTAATGTGGTACCACGCTGAAACAGTCAATTAAACCTGGTTTCGATCAATATTTTAGAGGACAATGCAAGTTAGGTCTGGGATAGGTCTGGGATTTGCCCACATCTGGGTCATACTTTCGCATTTTTCACATACTTGTTGAACAGATCCTGGGTTTTTTCTGGTTTGGATCGCGCAGTAATGTGGTACCACACTGAAACAGCCCACTAAACCTGGTTTCGATCAATATTTTAGAGGATAACGAAAGGTATGTCTAGGTTAGGCCTGGGATTTGCCCTCATCAGACTGATGCTTTCGCATTTTTCACATACTTGTTGAACAGATCCTGGGTTTTTTCTGGTATGGATCACGTAGTAATGTGGGACCACACTGGAACATTCAGTTAAACCTGGTCTTGATAAATATTTTAGAGGATAACGCATGTTAGGTCTGAGTTAGGTCTAGGATTTGCTCTCGTCAGGCTCATACTTTCGCATATTTCTCATACCTCATGGCTAGATCCTGGGCTATTTCAATTAAACCTGGTTTCGATCAATATTTTAGAGGATAACGCAAGTTAGGTCTGGTATAGGTCTGGGATTTGCCCTCATCAGGCTCATACTTTCGCGATTTTCACATACTTGTTGAACAGATCCTGGGTTTTTTTCTGGTTTGGATCACGTAGTAGTGTGGTACCATACTGGAACTGTCCATTAAACCTGGTCTCGATGAATATTTTTGAGGATAACGCATGTTAGGTCTAGGTTAGGCCGAGGATTTTCACTCATCAGACTCATACTTTCGCATTCTTCACATACTTGTTGAACGGATCCTGGGTTTCTTCTTGTTTGGATCAGGTAGTAATGTGGGACCACACTAAAACAGTCAATTAAACCTGGTTTCGATCAATATTTTAGAGGATAACGCAAGTTAGGTCTGGGATAGGTCTGGGATTCGCCCTCATCAGGCTCATACTTTCGCGTTTTTCACATACTTGTTGAACTGATCCTGGGTTTTTTCTGGTTTGGATCACGTAGTAATGTTGTACCACACTGAAGCAGTCCATTAAACCTGGTTTGGATCAATATTTTAGAGGATAACGCATGTTAGGTTTGGGTTAGGTCTAGGATTTGCCCTCGTCAGGCTCATACTTTCGCATATTTCTCATACTTCATGGCTAGATCCTGGGCTGTTTCAGGATTGTATCACGTAGTAATGTGGTACCACGCTGAAACAGTCTATTAAACCTGGTTTCAATCAATATTTTTGAGGATAACGCATGTTAGGTCTAGGTAACGCCTGGGATTTTCACTCATCAGACTCATTCTTTCGCATTCTTCACATACCTGTTGAACGGATCCTGGGTTTTTTCTGGTTTGGATCACGTAGTAATGTGGGACCACGCTGAACCAATCAATTAAACCTGGTCTTGATAAATATTTTAGAGGATAACGCATGTTAGGTCTGGGTTAGGTCTAGGATTTGCCCTCATCAGGCTCATACTTTCGCATATTTCTCATACTTCATGGCTAGATCCTTGGCTGTTTCTGGATTGGATCACGTAGTAATGTGGTACCACACTGAAACAGTCGATTAAACCAGTTTTCGATCAATATTTTTGAGGATAACGCATGTTAGGTCTGGGTTAGGTCTAGGATTTGCTCTCGTCAGGCTCATACTTTCGCATATTTCTCATACCTCATGGCTAGATCCTGGGCTATTTCTGGATTGGATCACGTAGTAATGTGGTACAACACTGAAACAGTCAATTAAACCTGGTCTTGATAAATATTTTAGAGGATAACGCAAGTTAGGTCTGGGATAGGTCTGGGATTTGCCCTCATCAGACTCATACGTTCGCGTTTTTCACATACTTGTTGAACGGATCCTGGGTTTTTTCTGGTTTGGATAACGTAGTAATGTTGTACCACACTGAAGCAGTCCATTAAACCTGGTTTGGATCAATATTTTAGAGGATAATGCATGTTAGGTCTAGGTTAGCCCTGAGATTTTCACTCATCAGACTCATACTTTCGCATTCTTCAGATACCTGTTGGACGGATCCTGGGTTTTTTCTGGTATGGTTCACGTAGTAATGTGGTACCACACTGAAACAATCAATTAAACCTGGTCTTGATAAATAGTTTAGAGGATAACACATGTTAGGTCTGGGTTAGGCCTGGGATTTGCCCTCATCAGGGTCATACTTTCGCAGTTCTAACATACATGTTGACCTGATCGAGGGATTTTTCTGCTTTGGATCACGTAGTAAAGTGGTACCACACTGAAACAGACCACTAAACCTGGTTTGGATCAATATTTTAGAGGATAATGCATGTTAGGTTTAGGTTAGCCCTGAGATTTTCACTCACCAGACTCACACTTTCGCATTTTTCACATACTTGTTGAACAGATCCTGGGTATTTTCTGGTTTGGATCGCGCAGTAATGTGGTACCACACTGAAACAGCCCTCTAAACCTGGTTTCGATCAATATTTTAGAGGATAACGAAAGTTATGTCTAGGTTAGGCATGGGATTTGCCCTCATCAGACTCATGCTTTCGCATTTTTCACATACTTGTTGAACAGATCCTGGATTTTTTCTGGTATGGATCACGTAGTAATGTGGGACCACACTGAAACATTCAGTTAAACCTGGTCTTGATAAATATTTTTGAGGATAACGCATGTTAGGTCTGGGATAGGTCTGGGATTTGCCCTCATCAGACTCATACTTTCGCACACTTCACATACTCGTTGAACAGATCCTGGGTTATTTTCTGGTTTGGATCACATAGTAATGAGGTACCACACTCAAACAGTCGATTAAACCAGGTTTCGATCAATATTTTTGAGGATAACGCATGTTAGGTCTAGGTTAGGCCTGGGATTTTCACTCATCAGACTCATACTCTCGCATACTTCTCATACTTGTTGAACGGATCCTGGGCTATTTCTGGATTGGATCACGTAGTAATGTGGTACCACACTGAAACAGTCAATTAAACCTGGTTTTGATGAATATTTTAGAGAATAATTCATGTTAGGTCTAGGTTAGGTCTAGGATTTGCTCTCATCAGGCTCATTCTTTCGCATATTTCTCATACTTGATGGCTAGATCCTGGGCTTTCTCTGGATTGCATCACGTAGTAATGAAGTACAACACTGAAACACTCAATTAAACCTGGTTTCGATCAATATTATTGTGGATAACGCATGTTAGGTCTAGGTTAGGCCTGGGATTTACTCTCATCAGGGTCATACTTTCGCAGTTTTAACATACATGTTGACCTGATCGAGGGTTTTTTCTGCTTTGGATCACGTAGTAATGTGGTACCACACTGAAACATTCAAATATACCTGGTCTTGATAAATATTTTAGAGGATAACGCATGTTAGTTCTGGGTTAGGTCTAGGATTTGCCCTCATCAGGCTCACACTTTCGCATATTTCTCATACTTCATGGCTGGATCCTGGGCTATTACTGTTTTAGATCACGTAGTAATGTGGTACCACACTGAAACAGTCAATTAAACCTGGTTTCGATCAATATTTTAGAGAATAATTCATGTTAGGTCTGGGTTAGGTCTGGGATTTGCTCTCATCAGGCTCATTCTTTCGCATATTTCTCAAACTTGATGGCTAGATCCTGGGCTTTTTCTGGATTGCATCACGTAGTAATGTGGTACCACACTGAAACTTTCAATTAAACCAGGTCTTGATAAATATTTTAGAGGCTAACGCATGTTAGGTCTGGGTTAGGTCTAGGATTTGCCCACATCAGGCTCATACTTTCGGATATATCTCATACTTCATGGCTAGATCCTGGGCTGTTTCTGGATTGTATCACGTAGTAATGTGGTACCACGCTGAAACAGTCAATTAAACCTGGTTTCGATCAATATTTTAGAGGACAATGCAAGTTAGGTCTGGGATAAGTCTGGGATTTGCCCACATCTGGGTCATACTTTCGCATTTTTCACATACTTGTTGAACAGATCCCGGGTTTTTCCTGGTTTGGATCGCGCAGTAATGTGGTACCACACTGAAACAGCCCACTAAACCTGGTTTCGATCAATATTTTAGAGGATAACGAAAGGTATGTCTAGGTTAGGCCTGGGATTTGCCCTCATCAGACTCATGCTTTCGCATTTTTCACATACTTGTTGAACAGATCCTGGGTTTTTTCTGGTATGGATCACGTAGTAATGTGGGACCACACTGAAACATTCAGTTAAACCTGGTCTTGATAAATATCTTAGAGGATAACGCATGTTAGGTCTGAGTTAGGTCTAGGATTTGCTCTCGTCAGGCTCATACTTTCGCATATTTCTCATACCTCATGGCTAGATCCTGGGCTATTTCAATTAAACCTGGTTTCGATCAATATTTTAGAGGATAACGCAACTTAGGTCTGGTATAGGTCTGGGATTTGCCCTCATCAGGCTCATACTTTCGCATTTTTCACATACTTGTTGAACAGATCCTGGGTATTTTCTGGTATGGATCACGTAGTAATGTGGTACCATACTGAAACATTCAGTTAAACCTGGTCTTGATAAATATTTTAGAGGATAACGCATGTTAGGTCTGGGTTAGGTCTAGGATTTGCCCACATCAGGCTCATACTTTCGCATATTTCTCATACTTCATGGCTAGATCCTGGGCTGTTTCTGGATTGTATCACGTAGTAATGTGGTACCACGCTGAAACAGTCAATTAAACCTGGTTTCGATCAATATTTTAGAGGACAATGCAAGTTAGGTCTGGGATAGGTCTGGGATTTGCCCACATCTGGGTCATACTTTCGCATTTTTCACATACTTGTTGAACAGATCCTGGGTTTTTTCTGGTTTGGATCGCGCAGTAATGTGGTACCACACTGAAACAGCCCACTAAACCTGGTTTCGATCAATATTTTAGAGGATAACGAAAGGTATGTCTAGGTTAGGCCTGGGATTTGCCCTCATCAGACTCATGCTTTCGCATTTTTCAAATACTTGTTGAACAGATCCTGGGTTTTTTCTGGTATGGATCACGTAGTAATGTGGGACCACACTGGAACATTCAGTTAAACCTGGTCTTGATAAATATTTTAGAGGATAACGCATGTTAGGTCTGAGTTAGGTCTAGGATTTGCTCTCGTCAGGCTCATACTTTCGCATATTTCTCATGCCTCATGGCTAGATCCTGGGCTATTTCAATTAAACCTGGTTTCGATCAATATTTTAGAGGATAACGCAAGTTAGGTCTGGTATAGGTCTGGGATTTGCCCTCATCAGGCTCATACTTTCGCGATTTTCACATACTTGTTGAACAGATCCTGGGTTTTTTTCTGGTTTGGATCACGTAGTAGTGTGGTACCATACTGGAACTGTCCATTAAACCTGGTCTCGATGAATATTTTTGAGGATAACGCATGTTAGGTCTAGGTTAGGCCGAGGATTTTCACTCATCAGACTCATACTTTCGCATTCTTCACATACTTGTTGAGCGGATCCTGGGTTTCTTCTTGTTTGGATCAGGTAGTAATGTGGGACCACACTAAAACAGTCAATTAAACCTGGTTTCGATCAATATTTTAGAGGATAACGCAAGTTAGGTCTGGGATAGGTCTGGGATTCGCCCTCATCAGGCTCATACTTTCGCGTTTTTCTCATACTTCATGGCTAGATCCTGGGCTGTTTCAGGATTGTATCACGTAGTAATGTGGTACCACGCTGAAACAGTCTATTAAACCTGGTTTCAATCAATATTTTTGAGGATAACGCATGTTAGGTCTAGGTAACGCCTGGGATTTTCACTCATCAGACTCATTCTTTCGCATTCTTCACATACCTGTTTAACGGATCCTGGGTTTTTTCTGGTTTGGATCACGTAGTACTGTGGGTCCACGCTGAACCAATCAATTAAACCTGGTCTTGATAAATATTTTAGAGGATAACGCATGTTAGGTCTGGGTTAGGTCTAGGATTTGCCCTCATCAGGCTCATACTTTCGCATATTTCTCATACTTCATGGCTAGATCCTTGGCTGTTTCTGGATTGGATCACGTAGTAATGTGGTACCACACTGAAACAGTCGATTAAACCAGTTTTCGATCAATATTTTTGAGGATAACGCATGTTAGGTCTGGGTTAGGTCTAGGATTTGCTCTCGTCAGGCTCATACTTTCGCATATTTCTCATACCTCATGGCTAGATCCTGGGCTATTTCTGGATTGGATCACGTAGTAATGTGGTACAACACTGAAACAGTCAATTAAACCTGGTTTCCATCAATATCTTAGAGGACAACGCAAGTTAGGTCTGGGATAGGTCTGGGATTTGCCCTCATCAGACTCATACGTTCGCGTTTTTCACATACTTGTTGAACGGATCCTGGGTTTTTTCTGGTTTGGATAACGTAGTAATGTTGTACCACACTGAAGCAGTCCATTAAACCTGGTTTGGATCAATATTTTAGAGGATAATGCATGTTAGGTCTAGGTTAGCCCTGAGATTTTCACTCATCAGACTCATACTTTCGCATTCTTCAGATACCTGTTGGACGGATCCTGTGTTTTTTCTGGTATGGTTCACGTAGTAATGTGGTACCACACTGAAACAATCAATTAAACCTGGTCTTGATAAATATTTTAGAGGATAACACATGTTAGGTCTGGGTTAGGCCTGGGATTTGCCCTCATCAGGGTCATACTTTCGCAGTTCTAACATACATGTTGACCTGATCGAGGGATTTTTCTGCTTTGGATCACGTAGTAAAGTGGTACCACACTGAAACAGACCACTAAACCTGGTTTGGATCAATATTTTAGAGGATAATGCATGTTAGGTTTAGGTTAGCCCTGAGATTTTCACTCATCAGACTCACACTTTCGCATTTTTCACATACTTGTTGAACAGATCCTGGGTTTTTTCTGGTTTGGATCGCGCAGTAATGTGGTACCACACTGAAACAGCCCTCTAAACCTGGTTTCGATCAATATTTTAGAGGATAACGAAAGTTATGTCTAGGTTAGGCCTGGGATTTGCCCTCATCAGACTCATGCTTTCGCATTTTTCACATACTTGTTGAACAGATCCTGGGTTTTTTCTGGTATGGATCACGTAGTAATGTGGGACCACACTGAAACATTCAGTTAAACCTGGTTTGGATCAATATTTTAGAGGATAACGCATGTTAGGTTTGGGTTAGGTCTAGGATTTGCCCTCGTCAGGCTCATACTTTCGCATATTTCTCATACTTCATGGCTAGATCCTGGGCTGTTTCAGGATTGTATCACGTAGTAATGTGGTACCACGCTGAAACAGTCTATTAAACCTGGTTTCAATCAATATTTTTGAGGATAACGCATGTTAGGTCTAGGTAAGGCCTGGGATTTTCACTCATCAGACTCATTCTTTCGCAATCTTCACATACCTGTTGAACGGATCCTGGGTTTTTTCTGGTTTGGATCACGTAGTAATGTGGGACCACACTGAACCAATCAATTAAACCTGGTCTTGATAAATATTTTAGAGGATAACGCATGTTAGGTCTGGGTTAGGTCTAGGATTTGCCCTCATCAGGCTCATACTTTCGCATATTTCTCATACTTCATGGCTAGATCCTTGGCTGTTTCTGGATTGGATCACGTAGTAATGTGGTACCACACTGAAACAGTCAATTAAACCTGGTTTCGGTCAATATTTTAGAGGACAATGCAAGTTAGGTCTGGGATAGGTCTGGGATTTGCCCACATCAGGGTCATACTTTCGCATTTTTCACATACTTGTTGAACAGATCCTGGGTATTTTCTGGTATGGATCACGTAGTAATGTGGTACCATACTGAAACATTCAGTTAAACCTGGTCTTGATAAATATTTTAGAGGATAACGCATGTTAGGTCTGGGTTAGGTCTAGGATTTGCCCACATCAGGCTCATACTTTCGCATATTTCTCATACTTCATGGCTAGATCCTGGGCTGTTTCTGGATTGTATCACGTAGTAATGTGGTACCACGCTGAAACAGTCAATTAAACCTGGTTTCGATCAATATTTTAGAGGACAATGCAAGTTAGGTCTGGGATAGGTCTGGGATTTGCCCACATCTGGGTCATACTTTCGCATTTTTCACATACTTGTTGAACAGATCCTGGGTTTTTTCTGGTTTGGATCGCGCAGTAATGTGGTACCACACTGAAACAGCCCACTAAACCTGGTTTCGATCAATATTTTAGAGGATAACGAAAGGTATGTCTAGGTTAGGCCTGGGATTTGCCCTCATCAGACTCATGCTTTCGCATTTTTCAAATACTTGTTGAACAGATCCTGGGTTTTTTCTGGTATGGATCACGTAGTAATGTGGGACCACACTGGAACATTCAGTTAAACCTGGTCTTGATAAATATTTTAGAGGATAACGCATGTTAGGTCTGAGTTAGGTCTAGGATTTGCTCTCGTCAGGCTCATACTTTCGCATATTTCTCATACCTCATGGCTAGATCCTGGGCTATTTCAATTAAACCTGGTTTCGATCAATATTTTAGAGGATAACGCAAGTTAGGTCTGGTATAGGTCTGGGATTTGCCCTCATCAGGCTCATACTTTCGCGATTTTCACATACTTGTTGAACAGATCCTGGGTTTTTTTCTGGTTTGGATCACGTAGTAGTGTGGTACCATACTGGAACTGTCCATTAAACCTGGTCTCGATGAATATTTTTGAGGATAACGCATGTTAGGTCTAGGTTAGGCCGAGGATTTTCACTCATCAGACTCATACTTTCGCATTCTTCACATACTTGTTGAACGGATCCTGGGTTTCTTCTTGTTTGGATCAGGTAGTAATGTGGGACCACACTAAAACAGTCAATTAAACCTGGTTTCGATCAATATTTTAGAGGATAACGCAAGTTAGGTCTGGGATAGGTCTGGGATTCGCCCTCATCAGGCTCATACTTTCGCGTTTTTCTCATACTTCATGGCTAGATCCTGGGCTGTTTCAGGATTGTATCACGTAGTAATGTGGTACCACGCTGAAACAGTCTATTAAACCTGGTTTCAATCAATATTTTTGAGGATAACGCATGTTAGGTCTAGGTAACGCCTGGGATTTTCACTCATCAGACTCATTCTTTCGCATTCTTCACATACCTGTTTAACGGATCCTGGGTTTTTTCTGGTTTGGATCACGTAGTAATGTGGGTCCACGCTGAACCAATCAATTAAACCTGGTCTTGATAAATATTTTAGAGGATAACGCATGTTAGGTCTGGGTTAGGTCTAGGATTTGCCCTCATCAGGCTCATACTTTCGCATATTTCTCATACTTCATGGCTAGATCCTTGGCTGTTTCTGGATTGGATCACGTAGTAATGTGGTACCACACTGAAACAGTCGATTAAACCAGTTTTCGATCAATATTTTTGAGGATAACGCATGTTAGGTCTGGGTTAGGTCTAGGATTTGCTCTCGTCAGGCTCATACTTTCGCATATTTCTCATACCTCATGGCTAGATCCTGGGCTATTTCTGGATTGGATCACGTAGTAATGTGGTACAACACTGAAACAGTCAATTAAACCTGGTTTCCATCAATATCTTAGAGGACAACGCAAGTTAGGTCAGGGATAGGTCTGGGATTTGCCCTCATCAGACTCATACGTTCGCGTTTTTCACATACTTGTTGAACGGATCCTGGGTTTTTTCTGGTTTGGATAACGTAGTAATGTTGTACCACACTGAAGCAGTCCATTAAACCTGGTTTGGATCAATATTTTAGAGGATAATGCATGTTAGGTCTAGGTTAGCCCTGAGATTTTCACTCATCAGACTCATACTTTCGCATTCTTCAGATACCTGTTGGACGGATCCTGTGTTTTTTCTGGTATGGTTCACGTAGTAATGTGGTACCACACTGAAACAATCAATTAAACCTGGTCTTGATAAATATTTTAGAGGATAACACATGTTAGGTCTGGTTTAGGCCTGGGATTTGCCCTCATCAGGGTCATACTTTCGCAGTTCTAACATACATGTTGACCTGATCGAGGGATTTTTCTGCTTTGGATCACGTAGTAAAGTGGTACCACACTGAAACAGACCACTAAACCTGGTTTGGATCAATATTTTAGAGGATAATGCATGTTAGGTTTAGGTTAGCCCTGAGATTTTCACTCATCAGACTCACACTTTCGCATTTTTCACATACTTGTTGAACAGATCCTGGGTTTTTTCTGGTTTGGATCGCGCAGTAATGTGGTACCACACTGAAACAGCCCTCTAAACCTGGTTTCGATCAATATTTTAGAGGATAACGAAAGTTATGTCTAGGTTAGGCCTGGGATTTGCCCTCATCAGACTCATGCTTTCGCATTTTTCACATACTTGTTGAACAGATCCTGGGTTTTTTCTGGTATGGATCACGTAGTAATGTGGGACCACACTGAAACATTCAGTTAAACCTGGTTTGGATCAATATTTTAGAGGATAACGCATGTTAGGTTTGGGTTAGGTCTAGGATTTGCCCTCGTCAGGCTCATACTTTCGCATATTTCTCATACTTCATGGCTAGATCCTGGGCTGTTTCAGGATTGTATCACGTAGTAATGAGGTACCACACTCAAACAGTCGATTAAACCAGGTTTCGATCAATATTTTTGAGGATAACGCATGTTAGGTCTAGGTTAGGCCTGGGATTTTCACTAATCAGACTCATACTCTCGCATACTTCTCATACTTGTTGAACGGATCCTGGGCTATTTCTGGATTGGATCACGTAGTAATGTGGTACCACACTGAAACAGTCAATTAAACCTGGTTTTGATGAATATTTTAGAGAATAATTCATGTTAGGTCTAGGTTAGGTCTAGGATTTGCTCTCATCAGGCTCATTCTTTCGCACATTTCTCATACTTGATGGCTAGATCCTGGGCTTTCTCTGGATTGCATCACGTAGTAATGAAGTACAACACTGAAACACTCAATTAAACCTGGTTTCGATCAATATTATTGTGGATAACGCATGTTAGGTCTAGGTTAGGCCTGGGATTTACTCTCATCAGGGTCATACTTTCGCAGTTTTAACATACATGTTGACCTGATCGAGGGTTTTTTCTGCTTTGGATCACGTAGTAATGTGGTACCACACTGAAACATTCAAATATACCTGGTCTTGATAAATATTTTAGAGGATAACGCATGTTAGTTCTGGGTTAGGTCTAGGATTTGCCCTCATCAGGCTCACACTTTCGCATATTTCTCATACTTCATGGCTGGATCCTGGGCTATTACTGTTTTGGATCACGTAGTAATGTGGTACCACACTGAAACAGTCAATTAAACCTGGTTTCGATCAATATTTTAGAGAATAATTCATGTTAGGTCTGGGTTAGGTCTGGGATTTGCTCTCATCAGGCTCATTCTTTCGCATATTTCTCGTACCTGATGGCTAGATCCTGGGCTTTTTCTGGATTGCATCACGTAGTAATGAAGTACAACACTGAAACAGTAAATTCAACCTGGTTTCGATAAATATTTTAGAGAATAATTCATGTTAGGTCTAGGTTAGGTCTGGGATTTGCTCCCATCAGGTTCATGCTTTCGCATTTTTCACATACTTGTTGAACAGATCCTGGGTTTTTTCTGGTATGGTTCACGTAGTAATGTGGTACCATACTGAAACATTCAGTTAAACCTGGTCTTGATAAATAATTTTGAGGATAACGCATGTTAGGTCTGGGTTAGGCCTGGGATTTGCCCTCATCAGGGTCATACTTTCGCAGTTCTAACATACATGTTGACCTGATCGAGGGTTTTTTCTGGTTTGGATCAGGTAGTAATGTGATACCACGCTGAAACAGTCAATTAAACCTTGTTTCGATCAATATTTTAGAGGATAACGTAAGTTAGGTCTGGGATAGGTCTGGGATTTGCCCTCATCAGACTCATGCTTTCGCATTTTTCACATACTTGTTGAACAGATCCTGGGTTTTTTCTGGTATGGATCACGTAGTAATGTGGTACCATACTGAAACATTCAGTTAAACCTGGTCTTGATAAATATTTTAGAGGATAACGCATGTTAGGTCTGGGTTAGGTCTAGGATTTGCCCACATCAGGCTCATACTTTCGCATATTTCTCATACTTCATGGCTAGATCCTGGGCTGTTTCTGGATTGTATCACGTAGTAATGTGGTACCACGCTGAAACAGTCAATTAAACCTGGTTTCGATCAATATTTTAGAGGACAATGCAAGTTAGGTCTGGGATAAGTCTGGGATTTGCCCTCATCAGACTCATACGTTCGCGTTTTTCACATACTTGTTGAACGGATCCTGGGTTTTTTCTGGTTTGGATAATGTAGTAATGTTGTACCACACTGAAGCAGCCCATTAAACCTGGTTTGGATCAATATTTTAGAGGATAACGCATGTTAGGTTTGGGTTAGGTCTAGGATTTGCCCTCGTCAGGCTCATACTTTCGCATATTTCTCATACTTCATGGCTAGATCCTGGGCTGTTTCAGGATTGTATCACGTAGTAATGTGGTACCACGCTGAAACAGTCTATTAAACCTGGTTTCAATCAATATTTTTGAGGATAACGCATGTTAGGTCTAGGTAAGGCTTGGGATTTTCACTCATCAGACTCATTCTTTCGCATTCTTCACATACCTGTTGAACGGATCCTGGGTTTTTTCTGGTTTGGATCACGTAGTAATGTGGGACCACACTGAAACAATCAATTAAACCAGATCTTGATAAATATTTTAGATGATAACGCATGTTAGGTCTGGGTTAGGTCTAGGATTTGCCCTCATCAGGCTCATACTTTCGCATATTTCTCATACTTCATGGCTAGATCCTGGGCTGTTTCTGGATTGGATCACGTAGTAATGTGATACCACGCTGAAACAGTCAATTAAACCTTGTTTCGATCAATATTTTAGAGGACAACGTAAGTTAGGTCTGGGATAGGTCTGGGATTTGCCCTCATCAGACTCATGCTTTCGCATTTTTCACATACTTGTTGAACAGATCCTGGGTTTTTTCTGGTATGGATCACGTAGTAATGTGGTACCATACTGAAACATTCAGTTAAACCTGGTCTTGATAAATATTTTAGAGGATAACGCATGTTAGGTCTGGGTTAGGTCTAGGATTTGCCCTCATCAGGCTCATACTTTCGCATATTTCTTATACTTCATGTATAGATCCTGGGCTATTTTCTGGCTTGGATCACATAGTAATGTGGTACCACAATGAAACAGTCGATTAAACCAGGTTTCGATCAATATTTTTGCGGATAACGCAATTTAGGTCTAGGTTAGGCCGAGGATTTTCACTCATCAGACTCATACTTTCGCATTCTTCAGATACTTGTTGAACTGATCCTGGGTTTTTTCTGGTATGGTTCACGTAGTAATGTTGTACCACACTGAAACAGTCGATTAAACCAGGTTTCGATCAATATTTTTGAGGATAACGCATGTTAGGTCTAGGTTAGGCCTGAGATTTTCACTCATCAGACTCATACTTTCGCATTCTTCAGATACCTGTTGAACGGATCCTGGGTTTTTTCTGGTATGGTTCACGTAGTAATGTGGTACCACACTGAAACAATCAATTAAACCAGATCTTGATAAATATTTTAGATGATAACGCATGTTAGGTCTGGGTTAGGTCTAGGATTTGCCCTCATCAGGCTCATACTTTCGCATATTTCTCATACTTCATGGCTAGATCCTGGGCTGTTTCTGGATTGGATCACGTAGTAATGTGGTACCACACTGAAACAGTCAATTAAACCTGGTTTCGGTCAATATTTTAGAGGATAATGCATGTTAGGTCTAGGTTAGCCCTGAGATTTTCACTCATCAGACTCATACTTTCGCATTCTTCAGATACCTGTTGAACGGATCCTGGGTTTTTTCTGGTATGGTTCACGTAGTAATGTGGTACCATACTGAAACATTCAGTTAAACCTGGTCTTGATAAATATTTTTGAGGATAACGCATGTTAGGTCTGGGTTAGGCCTGGGATTTGCCGTCATCAGGGTCATACTTTCGCAGTTCTAACATACATGTTGACCTGATCGAGGGTTTTTTCTGCTTTGGATCACGTAGTAAAGTGGTACCACACTGAAACAGACCACTAAACCTGGTTTGGATCAATATTTTAGAGGATAATGCATGTTAGGTTTAGGTTAGCCCTGAGATTTTCACTCATCAGACTCATACTTTCGCATTCTTCAGATACCTGTTGAACGGATCCTGGGTTTTTTCTGGTATGGTTCACGTAGTAATGTGGTACCATACTGAAACATTCAGTTAAACCTGGACTTGATAAATAATTTTGAGGATAACGCATGTTAGGTCTGGGTTAGGCCTGGGATTTGCCCTCATCAGGGTCATACTTTCGCAGTTCTAACATACATGTTGACCTGATCGAGGGTTTTTTCTGCTCTGGATCACGTAGTAAAGTGGTACCACACTGAAACAGTCCACTAAACCTGGTTTGGATCAATATTTTAGAGGACAATGCAAGTTAGGTCTGGGATAGGTCTGGGATTTGCCCTCATCAGTGTCATACTTTCGCATTTTTCACATACTTGTTGAACAGATCCTGGGTTTTTTCTGGTTTGGATCGCGCAGTAATGTGGTACCACACTGAAACAGCCCACTAAACCTGGTTTCGATCAATATTTTAGAGGATGACGAAAGTTATGTCTAGGTTAGGCTTGGGATTTGCCCTCATCAGACTCATGCTTTCGCATTTTTCACATACTTGTTGAACAGATCCTGGGTTTTTTCTGGTATGGATCACGTAGTAATGTGGGACCACACTGAAACATTCAGTTAAACCTGGTCTTGACAAATATTTTTGAGGATAACGCATGTTAGGTCTGGGATAGGTCTGGGATTTGCCCTCATCAGACTCATACTTTCGCATTCTTCACATACTTGTTGAACGGATCCTGGGTTTTTTCTGGTTTGGATCAGGTAGTAATGTGGAACCACACTAAAACAGTCAATTAAACCTGGTTTCGATCAATATTTTAGAGGATAACGCAAGTTAGGTCTGGGATAGGTCTGGGATTCGCCCTCATCAGGCTCATACTTTCGCATTTTTCACATACTTGTTGAACTGATCCTGGGTTTTTTCTGGTTTGGATCACGTAGTAATGTTGTACCACACTGAAGCAGCCCATTAAACCTGGTTTGGATCAATATTTTAGAGGATAACGCATGTTAGGTTTGGGTTAGGTCTAGGATTTGCCCTCGTCAGGCTCATACTTTCGCATATTTCTCATACTTCATGGCTAGATCCTGGGCTGTTTCAGGATTGTATCACGTAGTAATGTGGTACCACGCTGAAACAGTCTATTAAACCTGGTTTCAATCAATATTTTTGAGGATAACGCATGTTAGGTCTAGGTAAGGCTTGGGATTTTCACTCATCAGACTCATTCTTTCGCATTCTTCACATACCTGTTGAACGGATCCTGGGTTTTTTCTGGTTTGGATCACGTAGTAATGTGGGACCACACTGAACCAATCAATTAAACCTGGTCTTGATAAATATTTTAGAGGATAACGCATGTTAGGTCTGGGTTAGGTCTAGGATTTGCCCACATCAGGCTCATACTTTCGCATATTTCTCATACTTCATGGCTAGATCCTGGGCTGTTTCTGGATTGTATCACGTAGTAATGTGATACCACGCTGAAACAGTCAATTAAACCTTGTTTCGATCAATATTTTAGAGGATAACGTAAGTTAGGTCTGGGATAGGTCTGGGATTTGCCCTCATCAGACTCATGCTTTCGCATTTTTCACATACTTGTTGAACAGATCCTGGGTTTTTTCTGGTATGGATCACGTAGTAATGTGGTACCATACTGAAACATTCAGTTAAACCTGGTCTTGATAAATATTTTAGAGGATAACGCATGTTAGGTCTGGGTTAGGTCTAGGATTTGCCCACATCAGGCTCATACTTTCGCATATATCTCATACTTCATGGCTAGATCCTGGGCTGTTTCTGGATTGTATCACGTAGTAATGTGGTACCACGCTGAAACAGTCAATTAAACCTGGTTTCGATCAATATTTTAGAGGACAATGCAAGTTAGGTCTGGGATAAGTCTGGGATTTGCCCACATCTGGGTCATACTTTCGCATTTTTCACATACTTGTTGAACAGATCCCGGGTTTTTTCTGGTTTGGATCGCGCAGTAATGTGGTACCACACTGAAACAGCCCACTAAACCTGGTTTCGATCAATATTTTAGAGGATAACGAAAGGTATGTCTAGGTTAGGCCTGGGATTTGCCCTCATCAGACTCATGCTTTCGCATTTTTCACATACTTGTTGAACAGATCCTGGGTTTTTTCTGGTATGGATCACGTAGTAATGTGGGACCACACTGAAACATTCAGTTAAACCTGGTCTTGATAAATATCTTAGAGGATAACGCATGTTAGGTCTGAGTTAGGTCTAGGATTTGCTCTCGTCAGGCTCATACTTTCGCATATTTCTCATACCTCATGGCTAGATCCTGGGCTATTTCAATTAAACCTGGTTTCGATCAATATTTTAGAGGATAACGCAACTTAAGTCTGGTATAGGTCTGGGATTTGCCCTCATCAGGCTCATACTTTCGCGATTTTCACATACTTGTCGAACAGATCCTGGGTTTTTTTCTGGTTTGGATCAAGTAGTAGTGTGGTACCATACTGAAACTGTCCATTAAACCTGGTCTCGATGAATATTTTTGAGGATAACGCATGTTAGGTCTAGGTTAGGCCGAGGATTTTCACTCATCAGACTCATACTTTCGCATTCTTCACATACTTGTTGAACGGATCCTGGGTTTCTTCTGGTTTGGATCAGGTAGTAATGTGGGACCACACTAAAACAGTCAATTAAACCTGGTTTCGATCAATATTTTAGAGGATAACGCAAGTTAGGTCTGGGATAGGTCTGGGATTCGCCCTCATCAGGCTCATACTTTCGCGTTTTTCACATACTTGTTGAACTGATCCTGGGTTTTTTCTGGTTTGGAACACGTAGTAATGTTGTACCACACTGAAGCAGTCCATTAAACCTGGTTTGGATCAATATTTTAGAGGATAACGCATGTTAGGTTTGGGTTAGGTCTAGGATTTGCCCTCGTCAGGCTCATACTTTCGCATATTTCTCATACTTCATGGCTAGATCCTGGGCTGTTTCAGGATTGTATCACGTAGTAATGTGGTACCACGCTGAAACAGTCTATTAAACCTGGTGTCAATCAATATTTTTGAGGATAACGCATGTTAGGTGTAGGTAACGCCTGGGATTTTCACTCATCAGACTCATTCTTTCGCATTCTTCACATACCTGTTGAACGGATCCTGGGTTTTTTCTGGTTTGGATCACGTAGTAATGTGGGACCACGCTGAACCAATCAATTAAACCTGGTCTTGATAAATATTTTAGAGGATAACGCATGTTAGGTCTGGGTTAGGTCTAGGATTTGCCCTCATCAGGCTCATACTTTCGCATATTTCTCATACTTCATGGCTAGATCCTTGGCTGTTTCTGGATTGGATCACGTAGTAATGTGGTACCACACTGAAACAGTCGATTAAACCAGTTTTCGATCAATATTTTTGAGGATAACGCATGTTAGGTCTGGGTTAGGTCTAGGATTTGCTCTCGTCAGGCTCATACTTTCGCATATTTCTCATACCTCATGGCTAGATCCTGGGCTATTTCTGGATTGGATCACGTAGTAATGTGGTACAACACTGAAACAGTCAATTAAACCTGGTTTCCATCAATATCTTAGAGGACAACGCAAGTTAGGTCTGGGATAGGTCTGGGATTTGCCCTCATCAGACTCATACGTTCGCGTTTTTCACATACTTGTTGAACGGATCCTGGGTTTTTTCTGGTTTGGATAACGTAGTAATGTTGTACCACACTGAAGCAGTCCATTAAACCTGGTTTGGATCAATATTTTAGAGGATAATGCATGTTAGGTCTAGGTTAGCCCTGAGATTTTCACTCATCAGACTCATACTTTCGCATTCTTCAGATACCTGTTGGACGGATCCTGGGTTTTTTCTGGTATGGTTCACGTAGTAATGTGGTACCACACTGAAACAATCAATTAAACCTGGTCTTGATAAATATTTTAGAGGATAACACATGTTAGGTCTGGGTTAGGCCTGGGATTTGCCCTCATCAGGGTCATACTTTCGCAGTTCTAACATACATGTTGACCTGATCGAGGGATTTTTCTGCTTTGGATCACGTAGTAAAGTGGTACCACACTGAAACAGACCACTAAACCTGGTTTGGATCAATATTTTAGAGGATAATGCATGTTAGGTTTAGGTTAGCCCTGAGATTTTCACTCATCAGACTCACACTTTCGCATTTTTCACATACTTGTTGAACAGATCCTGGGTTTTTTCTGGTTTGGATCGCGCAGTAATGTGGTACCACACTGAAACAGCCCTCTAAACCTGGTTTCGATCAATATTTTAGAGGATAACGAAAGTTATGTCTAGGTTAGGCCTGGGATTTGCCCTCATCAGACTCATGCTTTCGCATTTTTCACATACTTGTTGAACAGATCCTGGGTTTTTTCTGGTATGGATCACGTAGTAATGTGGGACCACACTGAAACATTCAGTTAAACCTGGTCTTGATAAATATTTTTGAGGATAACGCATGTTAGGTCTGGGATAGGTCTGGGATTTGCCCTCATCAGACTCATACTTTCGCACACTTCACATACTCGTTGAACAGATCCTGGGTTATTTTCTGGTTTGGATCACATAGTAATGAGGTACCACACTCAAACAGTCGATTAAACCAGGTTTCGATCAATATTTTTGAGGATAACGCATGTTAGGTCTAGGTTAGGCCTGGGATTTTCACTCATCAGACTCATACTCTCGCATACTTCTCATACTTGTTGAACGGATCCTGGGCTATTTCTGGATTGGATCACGTAGTAATGTGGTACCACACTGAAACAGTCAATTAAACCTGGTTTTGATGAATATTTTAGAGAATAATTCATGTTAGGTCTAGGTTAGGTCTAGGATTTGCTCTCATCAGGCTCATTCTTTCGCATATTTCTCATACTTGATGGCTAGATCCTGGGCTTTCTCTGGATTGCATCACGTAGTAATGAAGTACAACACTGAAACACTCAATTAAACCTGGTTTCGATCAATATTATTGTGGATAACGCATGTTAGGTCTAGGTTAGGCCTGGGATTTACTCTCATCAGGGTCATACTTTCGCAGTTTTAACATACATGTTGACCTGATCGAGGGTTTTTTCTGCTTTGGATCACGTAGTAATGTGGTACCACACTGAAACATTCAAATATACCTGGTCTTGATAAATATTTTAGAGGATAACGCATGTTAGTTCTGGGTTAGGTCTAGGATTTGCCCTCATCAGGCTCACACTTTCGCATATTTCTCATACTTCATGGCTGGATCCTGGGCTATTACTGTTTTGGATCACGTAGTAATGTGGTACCACACTGAAACAGTCAATTAAACCTGGTTTCGATCAATATTTTAGAGAATAATTCATGTTAGGTCTGGGTTAGGTCTGGGATTTGCTCTCATCAGGCTCATTCTTTCGCATATTTCTCGTACCTGATGGCTAGATCCTGGGCTTTTTCTGGATTGCATCACGTAGTAATGAAGTACAACACTGAAACAGTAAATTAAACCTGGTTTCGATAAATATTTTAGAGAATAATTCATGTTAGGTCTAGGTTAGGTCTGGGATTTGCTCTCATCAGGTTCATACTGTCGCAGTTTTAACTTACTTGTTGAACGGATCCTGGGTTTTTTCTGGTTTGGTTCACGTAGTAATGTGGTACCACACTGAAACATTCAATTAAACCTGGTCTTGATAAATATTTTAGAGGACAACGCATGTTAGGTTTGGGTTAGATCTAGGATTTGCCCTCATCAGGCTCACACTTTCGCATATTTCTCATACTTCATGGCTAGATCCTGGGCTGTTTCTGGATTGTATCACATAGTAATGTGGTACCACGCTGAAACAGTCGATTCAACCTGGTTTCGATCAATATTTTAGAGGATAACGCAAGTTAAGTCTGGGAAAGGTCTGGGATTTGCCCTCATCAGGCTCATACTTTCGCTTATTTCTCATACTTCATGGCTAGATCCTGGGCTTTTTCTGGATTGCATCAGGTAGTAATGAAGAACAACACTGAAACAGTCAATTAAACCTGGTTTCCATCAATATTTTAGAGGACAACGCATGTTAGGTCTAGGTTAGGCCTGGGATTTGCTCTCATCAGGCACATTCTTTCGCATATTTCTCAAACTTGATGGCTAGATCCTGGGCTTTTTCTGGATTGCATCACGTAGTAATGTGGTACCACACTGAAACTTTCAATTAAACCAGGTCTTGATAAATATTTTAGAGGCTAACGCATGTTAGGTCTGGGTTAGGTCTAGGATTTGCCCACATCAGGCTCATACTTTCGGATATATCTCATACTTCATGGCTAGATCCTGGGCTGTTTCTGGATTGTATCACGTAGTAATGTGGTACCACGCTGAAACAGTCAATTAAACCTGGTTTCGATCAATATTTTAGAGGACAATGCAAGTTAGGTCTGGGATAAGTCTGGGATTTGCCCACATCTGGGTCATACTTTCGCATTTTTCACATACTTGTTGAACAGATCCCGGGTTTTTTCTGGTTTGGATCGCGCAGTAATGTGGTACCACACTGAAACAGCCCACTAAACCTGGTTTCGATCAATATTTTAGAGGATAACGAAAGGTATGTCTAGGTTAGGCCTGGGATTTGCCCTCATCAGACTCATGCTTTCGCATTTTTCACATACTTGTTGAACAGATCCTGGGTTTTTTCTGGTATGGGTCACGTAGTAATGTGGGACCACACTGAAACATTCAGTTAAACCTGGTCTTGATAAATATCTTAGAGGATAACGCATGTTAGGTCTGAGTTAGGTCTAGGATTTGCTCTCGTCAGGCTCATACTTTCCCATATTTCTCATACCTCATGGCTAGATCCTGGGCTATTTCAATTAAACCTGGTTTCGATCAATATTTTAGAGGATAACGCAACTTAGGTCTGGTATAGGTCTGGGATTTGCCCTCATCAGGCTCATACTTTCGCGATTTTCACATACTTGTTGAACAGATCCTGGGTTTTTTTCTGGTTTGGATCAAGTAGTAGTGTGGTACCATACTGAAACTGTCCATTAAACCTGGTCTCGATGAATATTTTTGAGGATAACGCATGTTAAGTCTGGGATTGGTCTGGGATTTGACCTCATCAGACGCATACTTTCGCATTCTTCACATACTTGTTGAACGGATCCTGGGTTTCTTCTGGTTTGGATCAGGTAGTAATGTGGGGCCACACTAAAACAGTCAATTAAACCTGGTTTCGATCAATATTTTAGAGGATAACGCAAGTTAGGTCTGGGATAGGTCTGGGATTCGCCCTCATCAGGCTCATACTTTCGCGTTTTTCACATACTTGTTAAACTGATCCTGGGTTTTTTCTGGTTTGGACCACGTAGTAATGTTGTACCACACTGAAGCAGTCCATTAAACCTGGTTTGGATCAATATTTTAGAGGATAACGCATGTTAGGTTTGGGTTAGGTCTAGGATTTGCCCTCGTCAGGCTCATACTTTCGCATATTTCTCATACTTCATGGCTAGATCCTGGGCTGTTTCAGGATTGTATCACGTAGTAATGTGGTACCACGCTGAAACAGTCTATTAAACCTGGTTTCAATCAATATTTTTGAGGATAACGCATGTTAGGTCTAGGTAAGGCCTGGGATTTTCACTCATCAGACTCATTCTTTCGCAATCTTCACATACCTGTTGAACGGATCCTGGGTTTTTTCTGGTTTGGATCACGTAGTAATGTGGGACCACACTGAACCAATCAATTAAACCTGGTCTTGATAAATATTTTAGAGGATAACGCATGTTAGGTCTGGGTTAGGTCTAGGATTTGCCCTCATCAGGCTCATACTTTCGCATATTTCTCATACTTCATGGCTAGATCCTTGGCTGTTTCTGGATTGGATCACGTAGTAATGTGGTACCACACTGAAACAGTCAATTAAACCTGGTTTCGATCAATATTTTAGAGGACAATGCAAGTTAGGTCTGGGATAGGTCTGGGATTTGCCCACATCTGGGTCATACTTTCGCATTTTTCACATACTTGTTGAACAGATCCTGGGTTTTTTCTGGTTTGGATCGCGCAGTAATGTGGTACCACACTGAAACAGCCCACTAAACCTGGTTTCGATCAATATTTTAGAGGATAACGAAAGGTATGTCTAGGTTAGGCCTGGGATTTGCCCTCATCAGACTCATGCTTTCGCATTTTTCACATACTTGTTGAACAGATCCTGGGTTTTTTCTGGTATGGATCACGTAGTAATGTGGGACCACACTGGAACATTCAGTTAAACCTGGTCTTGATAAATATTTTAGAGGATAACGCATGTTAGGTCTGAGTTAGGTCTAGGATTTGCTCTCGTCAGGCTCATACTTTCGCATATTTCTCATACCTCATGGCTAGATCCTGGGCTATTTCAATTAAACCTGGTTTCGATCAATATTTTAGAGGATAACGCAAGTTAGGTCTGGTATAGGTCTGGGATTTGCCCTCATCAGGCTCATACTTTCGCGATTTTCACATACTTGTTGAACAGATCCTGGGTTTTTTTCTGGTTTGGATCACGTAGTAGTGTGGTACCATACTGGAACTGTCCATTAAACCTGGTCTCGATGAATATTTTTGAGGATAACGCATGTTAGGTCTAGGTTAGGCCGAGGATTTTCACTCATCAGACTCATACTTTCGCATTCTTCACATACTTGTTGAACGGATCCTGGGTTTCTTCTTGTTTGGATCAGGTAGTAATGTGGGACCACACTAAAACAGTCAATTAAACCTGGTTTCGATCAATATTTTAGAGGATAACGCAAGTTAGGTCTGGGATAGGTCTGGGATTCGCCCTCATCAGGCTCATACTTTCGCGTTTTTCTCATACTTCATGGCTAGATCCTGGGCTGTTTCAGGATTGTATCACGTAGTAATGTGGTACCACGCTGAAACAGTCTATTAAACCTGGTTTCAATCAATATTTTTGAGGATAACGCATGTTAGGTCTAGGTAACGCCTGGGATTTTCACTCATCAGACTCATTCTTTCGCATTCTTCACATACCTGTTTAACGGATCCTGGGTTTTTTCTGGTTTGGATCACGTAGTAATGTGGGACCACGCTGAACCAATCAATTAAACCTGGTCTTGATAAATATTTTAGAGGATAACGCATGTTAGGTCTGGGTTAGGTCTAGGATTTGCCCTCATCAGGCTCATACTTTCGCATATTTCTCATACTTCATGGCTAGATCCTTGGCTGTTTCTGGATTGGATCACGTAGTAATGTGGTACCACACTGAAACAGTCGATTAAACCAGTTTTCGATCAATATTTTTGAGGATAACGCATGTTAGGTCTGGGTTAGGTCTAGGATTTGCTCTCGTCAGGCTCATACTTTCGCATATTTCTCATACCTCATGGCTAGATCCTGGGCTATTTCTGGATTGGATCACGTAGTAATGTGGTACAACACTGAAACAGTCAATTAAACCTGGTTTCCATCAATATCTTAGAGGACAACGCAAGTTAGGTCTGGGATAGGTCTGGGATTTGCCCTCATCAGACTCATACGTTCGCGTTTTTCACATACTTGTTGAACGGATCCTGGGTTTTTTCTGGTTTGGATAACGTAGTAATGTTGTACCACACTGAAGCAGTCCATTAAACCTGGTTTGGATCAATATTTTAGAGGATAATGCATGTTAGGTCTAGGTTAGCCCTGAGATTTTCACTCATCAGACTCATACTTTCGCATTCTTCAGATACCTGTTGGACGGATCCTGGGTTTTTTCTGGTATGGTTCACGTAGTAATGTGGTACCACACTGAAACAATCAATTAAACCTGGTCTTGATAAATATTTTAGAGGATAACACATGTTAGGTCTGGGTTAGGCCTGGGATTTGCCCTCATCAGGGTCATACTTTCGCAGTTCTAACATACATGTTGACCTGATCGAGGGATTTTTCTGCTTTGGATCACGTAGTAAAGTGGTACCACACTGAAACAGACCACTAAACCTGGTTTGGATCAATATTTTAGAGGATAATGCATGTTAGGTTTAGGTTAGCCCTGAGATTTTCACTCATCAGACTCACACTTTCGCATTTTTCACATACTTGTTGAACAGATCCTGGGTTTTTTCTGGTTTGGATCGCGCAGTAATGTGGTACCACACTGAAACAGCCCTCTAAACCTGGTTTCGATCAATATTTTAGAGGATAACGAAAGTTATGTCTAGGTTAGGCCTGGGATTTGCCCTCATCAGACTCATACTTTCGCACACTTCACATACTCGTTGAACAGATCCTGGGTTATTTTCTGGTTTGGATCACATAGTAATGAGGTACCACACTCAAACAGTCGATTAAACCAGGTTTCGATCAATATTTTTGAGGATAACGCATGTTAGGTCTAGGTTAGGCCTGGGATTTTCACTCATCAGACTCATACTCTCGCATACTTCTCATACTTGTGAACGGATCCTGGGCTATTTCTGGATTGGATCACGTAGTAATGTGGTACCACACTGAAACAGTCAATTAAACCTGGTTTTGATGAATATTTTAGAGAATAATTCATGTTAGGTCTAGGTTAGGTCTAGGATTTGCTCTCATCAGGCTCATTCTTTCGCATATTTCTCATACTTGATGGCTAGATCCTGGGCTTTCTCTGGATTGCATCACGTAGTAATGAAGTACAACACTGAAACACTCAATTAAACCTGGTTTCGATCAATATTATTGTGGATAACGCATGTTTGGTCTAGGTTAGGCCTGGGATTTACTCTCATCAGGGTCATACTTTCGCAGTTTTAACATACATGTTGACCTGATCGAGGGTTTTTTCTGCTTTGGATCACGTAGTAATGTGGTACCACACTGAAACATTCAAATATACCTGGTCTTGATAAATATTTTAGAGGATAACGCATGTTAGTTCTGGGTTAGGTCTAGGATTTGCCCTCATCAGGCTCACACTTTCGCATATTTCTCATACTTCATGGCTGGATCCTGGGCTATTACTGTTTTGGATCACGTAGTAATGTGGTACCACACTGAAACAGTCAATTAAACCTGGTTTCGATCAATATTTTAGAGAATAATTCATGTTAGGTCTGGGTTAGGTCTGGGATTTGCTCTCATCAGGCTCATTCTTTCGCATATTTCTCGTACCTGATGGCTAGATCCTGGGCTTTTTCTGGATTGCATCACGTAGTAATGAAGTACAACACTGAAACAGTAAATTAAACCTGGTTTCGATAAATATTTTAGAGAATAATTCATGTTAGGTCTAGGTTAGGTCTGGGATTTGCTCTCATCAGGTTCATACTGTCGCAGTTTTAACTTGCTTGTTGAACGGATCCTGGGTTTTTTCTGGTTTGGTTCACGTAGTAATGTGGTACCACACTGAAACATTCAATTAAACCTGGTCTTGATAAATATTTTAGAGGACAACGCATGTTAGGTTTGGGTTAGATCTAGGATTAGCCCTCATCAGGCTCACACTTTCGCATATTTCTCATATTTCATGGCTAGATCCTGGGCTGTTTCTGGATTGTATCACATAGTAATGTGGTACCACGCTGAAACAGTCGATTCAACCTGGTTTCGATCAATATTTTAGAGGATAACGCAAGTTAAGTCTGGGAAAGGTCTGGGATTTGCCCTCATCAGGCTCATACTTTCGCATATTTCTCATACTTCATGGCTAGATCCTGGGCTTTTTCTGGATTGCATCACGTAGTAATGAAGAACAACACTGAAACAGTCAATTAAACCTGGTTTCCATCAATATTTTAGAGGACAACGCATGTTAGGTCTAGGTTAGGCCTGGGATTTGCTCTCATCAGGCACATTCTTTCGCATATTTCTCAAACTTGATGGCTAGATCCTGGGCTTTTTCTGGATTGCATCACGTAGTAATGTGGTACCACACTGAAACTTTCAATTAAACCAGGTCTTGATAAATATTTTAGAGGCTAACGCATGTTAGGTCTGGGTTAGGTCTAGGATTTGCCCCCATCAGGCTCATACTTTCGCATATTTCTCATACTTCATGGCTAGATCCTGGGCTTTTTCTGGATTGCCTCACGTAGTAAAGTGGTACCACACTGAAACATTCAATTAAACCTGGTTTCGATCAATATTTTAGAGGATAACGCACGTTAGGTCTGGGATAGGTCTGGGATTCGCCCTCATCAGGCTCATACTTTCGCGTTTTTCACATACTTGTTGAAATGATCCTGGGTTTTTTCTGGTTTGGATCACGTAGTAATGTGGTACCACACTGAAACATTCAAATAAACCTGGTCTTGATAAATATTTTAGAGGATAACGCATGTTAGGTTTGGGTTAGGTCTAGGATTTGCCCTCATCAGGCTCATACTTTCGCATATTTCTCATACTTCATGGCTAGATCCTGGGCTTTTTCTGGATTGTATCACGTAGTAATGTGGTACCGCACTGAAACAGTCGAATAAACCAGGTTTCGATCAATATTTTTGAGGATAACGCATGTTAGGTCTAGGTTAGGCCTGGGATTTTCACTCATCAGACTCATACTTTCGCATTCTTCACATACTTGTTGAACGGATCTTGGGTTTTTTCTGGTGTGGATCACGTAATAATGTGGTACCACACTGATACAATCAATTAAACCTGGTCTTGATAAATGCTTTAGAGGATAACGCATGTTAGGTCTCGGTTAGGTCTAGGATTTGCCCTCATCAGGGTCATACTTTCACAGTTCTAACATACATGTTGACCTGATCGAGGGTTTTTTCTGCTTTGGATCACGTAGTAAAGTGGTACCACACTGAAACAGTCCACTAAACCTAGTTTGGATCAATATTTTAGAGGATAACGCATGTTAGGCCTAGGTTAGGCCTGGGATTTTCACTCATCAGACTCATTCTTTCGCATTCTTCACATACTTGTTGAACGGATCCTGGGTTTTTTCTGGTTTGGATCACGTAGTAATGTGGGACCACACTGAAACAATCAATTAAACCTGGTCTAGATAAATATTTTAGATGATAACGCATGTTACGTCTGGGTTAGGTCTAGGATTTGCCCACATCAGGCTCATACTTTCGCATATTTCTCATACTTCATGGCTAGATCCTGGGCTGTTTCTGGATTGTATCACGTAGTAATGTGGTACCACAATGAAACAGTCAATTAAACCTTGTTTCGATCAATATTTTAGAGGATAACGCATGTTAGGTTTGGGTTAGGTCTAGGATTTGCCCTCATCAGGCTCATACTTTCGCATATTTCTCATACTTCATGGATAGATCCTGGGCTATTTTCTGGTTCGGATCACATAGTAATGTGGTACCACACTGAAACAGTCGATTAAACCAGGTTTCGATCAATATTTTTGAGGATAACGCATGTTAGGCCTAGGTTAGGCCTGGGATTTTCACTCATCAGACTCATTCTTTCGCATTCTTCACATACTTGTTGAACGGATCCTGGGTTTTTTCTGGTTTGGATCACGTAGTAATGTGGGACCACACTGAAACAATCAATTAAACCTGGTCTAGATAAATATTTTAGATGATAACGCATGTTACGTCTGGGTTAGGTCTAGGATTTGCCCTCATCAGGCTCATACTTTCGCATATTTCTCATACTTGATGGCTAGATCCTGGGCTTTTTCTGGATTGCATCACGTAGTAATGAAGTACAACACTGAAACAATCAATTAAACCTGGTTTCCATCAATATCTTAGAGGACAACGCAAGTTAGGTCTGGGATAGGTCTGGGATTTGCCCTCATGAGACTCATACGTTCGCGTTTTTCACATACTTGTTGAACGGATCCTGGGGTTTTTCTGGTTTGGATAACGTAGTAATGTTGTACCACACTGAAGCAGTCCATTAAACCTGGTCTTGATAAATATTTTAGATGATAACGCATGTTAGGTCTGGGTTAGGTCTAGGATTTGCCCTCATCAGGCTCATACTTTCGCATATTTCTCATACTTCATGGCTAGATCCTGGGCTTTTTCTGGATTGCATCACGTAGTAATGAAGTACAACACTGAAACAATCAATTAAACCTGGTTTCCATCAATATCTTAGAGGACAACGCAAGTTAGGTCTGGGATAGGTCTGGGATTTGCCCTCATGAGACTCATACGTTCGCGTTTTTCACATACTTGTTGAACGGATCCTGGGGTTTTTCTGGTTTGGATAACGTAGTAATGTTGTACCACACTGAAGCAGTCCATTAAACCTGGTCTTGATAAATATTTTAGATGATAACGCATGTTAGGTCTGGGTTAGGTCTAGGATTTGCCCTCATCAGGCTCATACTTTCGCATATTTCTCATACTTCATGGCTAGATCCTGGGCTATTTCTGGATTGGATCACGTAGTAATGTGGTACCACACTGAAACAGTCAATTAAACCTGGTTTCGATCAATATTTTAGAGGACAATGCAAGTTAGGTCTGGGATAGGTCTGGGATCTGCCCGCATCAGGGTCATACTTTCGCATTTTTCACATACTTGTTGAACATATCCTGGGTTTTTTCTGGTTTGGATCGCGCAGTAATGTGGTACCACACTGAAGCAGCCCACTAAACCTGGTTTCGATCAATATTTTAGAGGATAACGAAAGTTATGTCTAGGTTAGGCCTGGGACTTGCCCTCATCAGACTCATGCTTTCGCATTTTTCACATACTTGTTGAACAGATCCTGGGCTATTTTCTGGTTTGGATCACATAGTAATGTGGTACCACACTGAAACAGTCGATTAAACCAGGTTTCGATCAATATTCTTGAGGATAACGCATGTTAGGTCTAGGTAAGTCCTGGGATTTTCACTCATCAGACTCATTCTTTCGCATTTTTCACATACTTGTTGGACAGATCCTGGCTTTTTCTGGTTTGGATCGCGCAGTAATGTGGTACCACACTGTAACAGCCCACTAAACCTGGTTTTGATCAATATTTTAGAGGATAACGAAAGTTATGTCTAGGTTAGGCCTGGGATTTGCCCTCATCAGACTCATACGTTCGCGTTTTTCACATACTTGTTGAACGCATCCTGGGTTTTTTCTGGTTTGGATCACGTAGCAATGTGGTACCACACTGAAACATTCAAATAAACCAGGTCTTGATAAATATTTTAGATGATAACGCATGTTAGGTCTGGGATAGGTCTGGGATTCGCCCTCATCAGGCTCATACTTTCGCACACTTCACAGACTCGTTTAACAGATCCTGGGTTTTTTCTGGTTTGGTTCAAGTAGTAATGTGGTACCACACTGAAACATTCAGTTAAACCTGGTCTTGATCAATATTTTAGAGGATAACGCATATTAGGTTTGGGTTAGGTCTAGGATTTGCCCTCATCAGGCTCATACTTTCGCATTTTTCGCATACTTGTTGAACAGATCCTGGCTTTTTCTGGTTTGGATCGCGCAGTAATGTGGTACCACACTGAAACAGCCCACTAAACCTGGTTTCGATCAATATTTTAGAGGATAACGAAAGTTATGTCTAGGTTAGGCCTGGGATTTGCCCTCATCAGACTCATGCTTTCGCATTTTTCACATACTTGTTGAACAGATCCTGGGTTTTTTCTGGTATGGATCACGTAGTAATGTGGTACCATACTGAAACATTCAATTAAACCTGGTCTTGATAAATATTTTAGAGGATATCGCATGTTAGGTCTGGGTTAGGTCTAGGATTTGCCCTCATCAGGCTCATACTTTCGCATATTTCTCATACTTCATGGCTAGATCCTGGGCTTTTTCTGGATTGCATCACGTAGTAATGAAGTACAACACTGAAACAGTCAATTAAACCTGGTTTCGATAAATATTTTACAGAATAATTCATGTTAGGTCTAGGTTAGGCCTGGGATTTGCCCCCATCAGCGTCATACTTTCGCAGTTCTAACATACGTGTTGACATGATCGAGGGTTTTTTCTGCTTTGGATCACGTAGTAAAGTGGTACCACACTGAAACAGTACACTAAACCTGGTTTCGATCAATATTTTAGAGGATAACGAAAGTTATGTCTAGGTTAGGCCTGGGATTTGCCCTCATCAGACTCATGCTTTCGCATTTTTCACATACTTGTTGAACAGATCCTGGGTTGTTTCTGATATGGATCACGTAGTAATGTGGTACCATACTGAAACATTCAAATAAACCTGGTCTTGATAAATATTTTAGAGGATAACGCATGTTAGGTTTGGGTTAGGTCTAGGATTTGCCCACATCAGGCTCATACTTTCGCATATTTCTCATACTTCATGGCTAGATCGTCGGCTGTTTCTGGATTGTATCACGTAGTAATGTGGTACCACGCTGAAACAGTCCATTAAACCTGGTTTCGATCAATATTTTAGAGGATAACGCAAGTTAGGTCTGGGATAGGTCTGGGATTCGCCCTCATCAGACTCATACGTTCGCGTTTTTCACGTACTTGTTGAACGGATCCTGGGTTTTTTTCTGGTATGGTTCACGTAGTAATGTGATACCACACTGAAACAATCAATTAAACCAGGTCTTGATAAATATTTTAGATGATAACGCATGTTAGGTCTGGGTTAGGTCTAGGATTTGCCCTCATCAGGCTCATACTTTCGCATATTTCTCATACTTCATGGCTAGATCCTGGGCTGTTTCTGGATTGTATCACGTAGTAATGTGGTACCACGCTGGAACAATCAATTAAACCTGGTTTCGATCAATATTTGAGAGGATAACGCAAGTTAGGTCTGGGATAGGTCTGGGATTCGCCCTCATCAGGCTCATACTTTCGCGTTTTTCTCATACTTGTTGAACTGATCCTGGGTTTTTTCTGGTTTGGATCACGTAGCAATGTGGTACCACACTGAAACAGTCGATTAAACCTGGTTTCGATCATTATTTTAGAGGACAACGCAAGTTTGGTCTGGGATAGGGCTGGGATTTGCCCTCATCAGGCTCATACTTTCGCGTTTTTCACATACTTGTTGAACAGATCCTGGGTTTTTTCTGGTTTGAGTCACGTAGTAATGTGGTACCACACTGAAACAGTCCACTAAACCTGGTTTGGATCAATTGTTTAGAGGATAACGCATGTTAGGTCTAGGTTAGCCCTGGGATTTTCACTCATCAGACTCATACTTTCGCATTCTTCTCATACTTGTTGAACTGTTCCTGTGTTTTATCTGGTTTGGTTCACGTAGTAATGTGGTACCACACTGAAACAGTCGATTAAACCTGGTTTCGATCAATATCTTAGAGGATAACGCAAGTTAAGTCTGCGATTGGTCTGGGATTTGACCTCATCAGACTCATGCTTTCGCATTTTTCACATACTTGTTGAACAGATCCTGGGCTATTTTCTGGTTTGGATCGCGCAGTAATGTGGTACCACACTGTAACAGCCCACTAAACCTGGTTTTGATCAATATTTTAGAGGATAACGAAAGTTATGTCTAGGTTAGGCCTGGGATTTGCCCTCATCAGACTCATACGTTCGCGTTTTTCACATACTTGTTGAACGCATCCTGGGTTTTTTCTGGTTTGGATCACGTAGCAATGTGGTACCACACTGAAACATTCAAATAAACCAGGTCTTGATAAATATTTTAGATGATAACGCATGTTAGGTCTGGGATAGGTCTGGGATTCGCCCTCATCAGGCTCATACTTTCGCACACTTCACAGACTCGTTTAACAGATCCTGGGTTTTTTCTGGTTTGGTTCAAGTAGTAATGTGGTACCACACTGAAACATTCAGTTAAACCTGGTCTTGATCAATATTTTAGAGGATAACGCATATTAGGTTTGGGTTAGGTCTAGGATTTGCCCTCATCAGGCTCATACTTTCGCATTTTTCGCATACTTGTTGAACAGATCCTGGCTTTTTCTGGTTTGGATCGCGCAGTAATGTGGTACCACACTGAAACAGCCCACTAAACCTGGTTTCGATCAATATTTTAGAGGATAACGAAAGTTATGTCTAGGTTAGGCCTGGGATTTGCCCTCATCAGACTCATGCTTTCGCATTTTTCACATACTTGTTGAACAGATCCTGGTTTTTTTCTGGTATGGATCACGTAGTAATGTGGTACCATACTGAAACATTCAATTAAACCTGGTCTTGATAAATATTTTAGAGGATATCGCATGTTAGGTCTGGGTTAGGTCTAGGATTTGCCCTCATCAGGCTCATACTTTCGCATATTTCTCATACTTCATGGCTAGATCCTGGGCTTTTTCTGGATTGCATCACGTAGTAATGAAGTACAACACTGAAACAGTCAATTAAACCTGGTTTCGATAAATATTTTACAGAATAATTCATGTTAGGTCTAGGTTAGGCCTGGGATTTGCCCTCATCAGCGTCATACTTTCGCAGTTCTAACATACGTGTTGACATGATCGAGGGTTTTTTCTGCTTTGGATCACGTAGTAAAGTGGTACCACACTGAAACAGTACACTAAACCTGGTTTCGATCAATATTTTAGAGGATAACGAAAGTTATGTCTAGGTTAGGCCTGGGATTTGCCCTCATCAGACTCATGCTTTCGCATTTTTCACATACTTGTTGAACAGATCCTGGGTTGTTTCTGATATGGATCACGTAGTAATGTGGTACCATACTGAAACATTCAGTTAAACCTGGTCTTGATAAATATCTTAGAGGATAACGCATGTTAGGTCTGAGTTAGGTCTAGGATTTGCTCTCGTCAGGCTCATACTTTCGCATATTTCTCATACCTCATGGCTAGATCCTGGGCTATTTCAATTAAACCTGGTTTCGATCAATATTTTAGAGGATAACGCAACTTAGGTCTGGTATATGTCTGGGATTTGCCCTCATCAGGCTCATACTTTCGCGATTTTCACATACTTGTTGAACAGATCCTGGGTTTTTTTCTGGTTTGGATCAAGTAGTAGTGTGGTACCATACTGAAACTGTCCATTAAACCTGGTCTCGATGAATATTTTTGAGGATAACGCATGTTAGGTCTAGGTTAGGCCGAGGATTTTCACTCATCAGACTCATACTTTCGCATTCTTCACATACTTGTTGAACGGATCCTGGGTTTCTTCTGGTTTGGATCAGGTAGTAATGTGGGACCACACTAAAACAGTCAATTAAACCTGGTTTCGATCAATATTTTAGAGGATAACGCAAGTTAGGTCTGGGATAGGTCTGGGATTCGCCCTCATCAGGCTCATACTTTCGCGTTTTTCACATACTTGTTGAACTGATCCTGGGTTTTTTCTGGTTTGGATCACGTAGTAATGTTGTACCACACTGAAGCAGTCCATTAAACCTGGTTTGGATCAATATTTTAGAGGATAACGCATGTTAGGTTTGGGTTAGGTCTAGGATTTGCCCTCGTCAGGCTCATACTTTCGCATATTTCTCATACTTCATGGCTAGATCCTGGACTGTTTCAGGATTGTATCACGTAGTAATGTGGTACCACGCTGAAACAGTCTATTAAACCTGGTTTCAATCAATATTTTTGAGGATAACGCATGTTAGGTCTAGGTAAGGCCTGGGATTTTCACTCATCAGACTCATTCTTTCGCATTCTTCACATACCTGTTGAACGGATCCTGGGTTTTTTCTGGTTTGGATCACGTAGTAATGTGGGACCACACTGAACCAATCAATTAAACCTGGTCTTGATAAATATTTTAGAGGATAACGCATGTTAGGTCTGGGTTAGGTCTAGGATTTGCCCTCATCAGGCTCATACTTTCGCATATTTCTCATACTTCATGGCTAGATCCTTGGCTGTTTCTGGATTGGATCACGTAGTAATGTGGTACCACACTGAAACAGTCAATTAAACCTGGTTTCGGTCAATATTTTAGAGGACAATGCAAGTTAGGTCTGGGATAGGTCTGGGATTTGCCCACATCAGGGTCATACTTTCGCATTTTTCACATACTTGTTGAACAGATCCTGGGTATTTTCTGGTATGGATCACGTAGTAATGTGGTACTATACTGAAACATTCAGTTAAACCTGGTCTTGATAAATATTTTAGAGGATAACGCATGTTAGGTCTGGGTTAGGTCTAGGATTTGCCCACATCAGGCTCATACTTTCGCATATTTCTCATACTTCATGGCTAGATCCTGTGCTGTTTCTGGATTGTATCACGTAGTAATGTGGTACCACGCTGAAACAGTCAATTAAACCTGGTATCGATCAATATTTTAGAGGACAATGCAAGTTAGGTCTGGGATAGGTCTGGGATTTGCCCACATCTGCGTCATACTTTCGCATTTTTCACATACTTGTTGAACAGATCCTGGGTTTTTTCTGGTTTGGATCGCGCAGTAATGTGGTACCACACTGAAACAGCCCACTAAACCTGGTTTCGATCAATATTTTAGAGGATAACGAAAGGTATGTCTAGGTTAGGCCTGGGATTTGCCCTCATCAGACTCATGCTTTCGCATTTTTCACATACTTGTTGAACAGATCCTGGGTTTTTTCTGGTATGGATCACGTAGTAATGTGGGACCACACTGGAACATTCAGTTAAACCTGGTCTTGATAAATATTTTAGAGGATAACGCATGTTAGGTCTGAGTTAGGTCTAGGATTTGCTCTCGTCAGGCTCATACTTTCGCATATTTCTCATACCTCATGGCTAGATCCTGGGCTATTTCAATTAAACCTGGTTTCGATCAATATTTTAGAGGATAACGCAAGTTAGGTCTGGTATAGGTCTGGGATTTGCCCTCATCAGGCTCATACTTTCGCGATTTTCACATACTTGTTGAACAGATCCTGGGTTTTTTTCTGGTTTGGATCACGTAGTAGTGTGGTACCATACTGAAACTGTCCATTAAACCTGGTCTCGATGAATATTTTTGAGGATAACGCATGTTAGGTCTAGGTTAGGCCGAGGATTTTCACTCATCAGACTCATACTTTCGCATTCTTCACATACTTGTTGAACGGATCCTGGGTTTCTTCTTGTTTGGATCAGGTAGTAATGTGGGACCACACTAAAACAGTCAATTAAACCTGGTTTCGATCAATATTTTAGAGGATAACGCAAGTTAGGTCTGGGATAGGTCTGGGATTCGCCCTCATCAGGCTCATACTTTCGCGTTTTTCACATACTTGTTGAACTGATCCTGGGTTTTTTCTGGTTTGGATCACGTAGTAATGTTGTACCACACTGAAGCAGTCCATTAAACCTGGTTTGGATCAATATTTTAGAGGATAACGCATGTTAGGTTTGGGTTAGGTCTAGGATTTGCCCTCGTCAGGCTCATACTTTCGCATATTTCTCATACTTCATGGCTAGATCCTGCGCTGTTTCAGGATTGTATCACGTAGTAATGTGGTACCACGCTGAAACAGTCTATTAAACCTGGTTTCAATCAATATTTTTGAGGATAACGCATGTTAGGTCTAGGTAACGCCAGGGATTTTCACTCATCAGACTCATTCTTTCGCATTCTTCACATACCTGTTGAACGGATCCTGGGTTCTTTCTGGTTTGGATCACGTAGTAATGTGGGACCACGCTGAACCAATCAATTAAACCTGGTCTTGATAAATATTTTAGAGGATAACGCATGTTAGGTCTGGGTTAGGTCTAGGATTTGCCCTCATCAGGCTCATACTTTCGCATATTTCTCATACTTCATGGCTAGATCCTTGGCTGTGTCTGGATTGGATCACGTAGTAATGTGGTACCACACTGAAACAGTCGATTAAACCAGTTTTCGATCAATATTTTTGAGGATAACGCATGTTAGGTCTGGGTTAGGTCTAGGATTTGCTCTCGTCAGGCTCATACTTTCGCATATTTCTCATACCTCATGGCTAGATCCTGGGCTATTTCTGGATTGGATCACGTAGTAATGTGGTACAACACTGAAACAGTCAATTAAACCTGGTTTCCATCAATATCTTAGAGGACAACGCAAGTTAGGTCTGGGATAGGTCTGGGATTTGCCCTCATCAGACTCATACGTTCGCGTTTTTCACATACTTGTTGAACGGATCCTGGGTTTTTTCTGGTTTGGATAACGTAGTAATGTTGTACCACACTGAAGCAGTCCATTAAACCTGGTTTGGATCAATATTTTAGAGGATAATGCATGTTAGGTCTAGGTTAGCCCTGAGATTTTCACTCATCAGACTCATACTTTCGCATTCTTCAGATACCTGTTGGACGGATCCTGGGTTTTTTCTGGTATGGTTCACGTAGTAATGTGGTACCACACTGAAACAATCAATTAAACCTGGTCTTGATAAATATTTTAGAGGATAACACATGTTAGGTCTGGGTTAGGCCTGGGATTTGCCCTCATCAGGGTCATACTTTCGCAGTTCTAACATACATGTTGACATGATCGAGGGATTTTTCTGCTTTGGATCACGTAGTAAAGTGGTACCACACTGAAACAGACCACTAAACCTGGTTTGGATCAATATTTTAGAGGATAATGCAAGTTAGGTTTAGGTTAGCCCTGAGATTTTCACTCATCAGACTCATACTTTCGCATTTTTCACATACTTGTTGAACAGATCCTGGGTTTTTTCTGGTTTGGATCGCGCAGTAATGTGGTACCACACTGAAACAGCCCTCTAAACCTGGTTTCGATCAATATTTTAGAGGATAACGAAAGTTATGTCTAGGTTAGGCCTGGGATTTGCCCTCATCAGACTCATGCTTTCGCATTTTTCACATACTTGTTGAACAGATCCTGGGTTTTTTCTGGTATGGATCACGTAGTAATGTGGGACCACACTGAAACATTCAGTTAAACCTGGTCTTGATAAATATTTTTGAGGATAACGCATGTTAGGTCTGGGATAGGTCTGGGATTTGCCCTCATCAGACTCATACTTTCGCACACTTCACATACTCGTTGAACAGATCCTGGGTTATTTTCTGGTTTGGATCACATAGTAATGAGGTACCACACTCAAACAGTCGATTAAACCAGGTTTCGATCAATATTTTTGAGGATAACGCATGTTAGGTCTAGGTTAGGCCTGGGATTTTCACTCATCAGACTCATACTCTCGCATACTTCTCATACTTGTTGAACGGATCCTGGGCTATTTCTGGATTGGATCACGTAGTAATGTGGTACCACACTGAAACAGTCAATTAAACCTGGTTTTGATGAATATTTTAGAGAATAATTCATGTTAGGTCTAGGTTAGGTCTAGGATTTGCTCTCATCAGGCTCATTCTTTCGCATATTTCTCATACTTGATGGCTAGATCCTGGGCTTTCTCTGGATTGCATCACGTAGTAATGAAGTACAACACTGAAACACTCAATTAAACCTGGTTTCGATCAATATTATTGTGGATAACGCATGTTAGGTCTAGGTTAGGCCTGGGATTTACTCTCATCAGGGTCATACTTTCGCAGTTTTAACATACATGTTGACCTGATCGAGGGTTTTTTCTGCTTTGGATCACGTAGTAATGTGGTACCACACTGAAACATTCAAATATACCTGGTCTTGATAAATGTTTTAGAGGATAACGCATGTTAGTTCTGGGTTAGGTCTAGGATTTGCCCTCATCAGGCTCACACTTTCGCATATTTCTCATACTTCATGGCTGGATCCTGGGCTATTACTGTTTTGGATCACGTAGTAATGTGGTACCACACTGAAACAGTCAATTAAACCTGGTTTCGATCAATATTTTAGAGAATAATTCATGTTAGGTCTGGGTTAGGTCTGGGATTTGCTCTCATCAGGCTCATTCTTTCGCATATTTCTCGTACCTGATGGCTAGATCCTGGGCTTTTTCTGGATTGCATCACGTAGTAATGAAGTACAACACTGAAACAGTAAATTAAACCTGGTTTCGATAAATATTTTAGAGAATAATTCATGTTAGGTCTAGGTTAGGTCTGGGATTTGCTCTCATCAGGTTCATACTGTCGCAGTTTTAACTTACTTGTTGAACGGATCCTGGGTTTTTTCTGGTTTGGTTCACGTAGTAATGTGGTACCACACTGAAACATTCAATTAAACCTGGTCTTGATAAATATTTTAGAGGACAACGCATGTTAGGTTTGGGTTAGATCTAGGATTTGCCCTCATCAGGCTCACACTTTCGCATATTTCTCATACTTCATGGCTAGATCCTGGGCTGTTTCTGGATTGTATCACATAGTAATGTGGTACCACGCTGAAACAGTCGATTCAACCTGGTTTCGATCAATATTTTAGAGGATAACGCAAGTTAAGTCTGGGAAAGGTCTGGGATTTGCCCTCATCAGGCTCATACTTTCGCATATTTCTCATACTTCATGGCTAGATCCTGGGCTTTTTCTGGATTGCATCACGTAGTAATGAAGAACAACACTGAAACAGTCAATTAAACCTGGTTTCCATCAATATTTTAGAGGACAACGCATGTTAGGTCTAGGTTAGGCCTGGGATTTGCTCTCATCAGGCACATTCTTTCGCATATTTCTCAAACTTGATGGCTAGATCCTGGGCTTTTTCTGGATTGCATCACGTAGTAATGTGGTACCACACTGAAACTTTCAATTAAACCAGGTCTTGATAAATATTTTAGAGGCTAACGCATGTTAGGTCTGGGTTAGGTCTAGGATTTGCCCCCATCAGGCTCATACTTTCGCATATTTCTCATACTTCATGGCTAGATCCTGGGCTTTTTCTGGATTGCCTCACGTAGTAAAGTGGTACCACACTGAAACATTCAATTAAACCTGGTTTCGATCAATATTTTAGAGGATAACGCACGTTAGGTCTGGGATAGGTCTGGGATTCGCCCTCATCAGGCTCATACTTTCGCGTTTTTCACATACTTGTTGAAATGATCCTGGGTTTTTTCTGGTTTGGATCACGTAGTAATGTGGTACCACACTGAAACATTCAAATAAACCTGGTCTTGATAAATATTTTAGAGGATAACGCATGTTAGGTTTGGGTTAGGTCTAGGATTTGCCCTCATCAGGCTCATACTTTCGCATATTTCTCATACTTCATGGCTAGATCCTGGGCTTTTTCTGGATTGTATCACGTAGTAATGTGGTACCGCACTGAAACAGTCGAATAAACCAGGTTTCGATCAATATTTTTGAGGATAACGCATGTTAGGTCTAGGTTAGGCCTGGGATTTTCACTCATCAGACTCATACTTTCGCATTCTTCACATACTTGTTGAACGGATCTTGGGTTTTTTCTGGTGTGGATCACGTAATAATGTGGTACCACACTGATACAATCAATTAAACCTGGTCTTGATAAATGCTTTAGAGGATAACGCATGTTAGGTCTCGGTTAGGTCTAGGATTTGCCCTCATCAGGGTCATACTTTCACAGTTCTAACATACATGTTGACCTGATCGAGGGTTTTTTCTGCTTTGGATCACGTAGTAAAGTGGTACCACACTGAAACAGTCCACTAAACCTAGTTTGGATCAATATTTTAGAGGATAATGCATGTTAGGTCTAGGTTAGCCCTGAGATTTTCACTCATCAGACTCATGCTTTCGCATTTTTCACATACTTGTTGAACGGATCCTGGGATTTTTCTGGTATGGTTCACGTAGTAATGTGGTACCACACTGAAACAATCAATTAAACCAGGTCTTGATAAATATTTTAGATGATAACGCATGTTAGGTCTGGGTTAGGTCTAGGATTTGCCCTCATCAGGCTCATACTTTCGCATATTTCTTATACTTCATGGATAGATCCTGGGCTATTTTCTGGTTTGGATCACATAGTAATGTGGTACCACACTGAAACAGTCGATTAAACCAGGTTTCGATCAATATTCTTGAGGATAACGCATGTTAGGTCTAGGTAAGTCCTGGGATTTTCACTCATCAGACTCATTCTTTCGCATTCTTCAAATACCTGTTGAACGGATCCTGGGTTTTTTCTGGTTTGGATCACGTAGTAATGTGGGACCACACTGAAGCAATCAATTAAACCTGGTCTTGATAAATATTTTAGAGGATAACGCATGCTAGGTCTGGGTTAGGTCTGGGATTTGCCCTCATCAGACTCATACGTTCGCGTTTTTCACATTCTTGTTGAACGGATCCTGGGTTTTTTCTGGTTTGGATCACGTAGTAATGTGGTACCACACTGAAACATTCAAATAAACCAGGTCTTGATAAATATTTTAGATGATAACGCATGTTAGGTCTGGGTTAGGTCTAGGATTTGTCCTCATCAGGCTCATACTTTCGCATATTTCTCATACTTCATGGCTAGATCCTGGGCTATTTCTGGATTGGATCACGTAGTAATGTGGTACCACACTGAAACAGTCACTTAAACCTGGTTTCGATCAATATTTTAGAGGACAATGCAAGTTAGGTCTGGGATAGGTCTGGGATTTGCCACACATCAGGGCCATAATTTCGCATTTTTCACATACTTGTTGAACAGATCCTGGGTTTTTTCTGGTATGGATCACGTAGTAATGTGGGACCACACTGAAGCAATCAATTAAACCTGGTCTTGATAAATATTTTAGAGGATAATGCATGTTAGGTCTGGGTTAGGTCTAGGATTTGCTCTCGTCAGGCTCATACTTTCGCATATTTCTCATACTTGATGGCTAGATCCTGGGCTTTTTCTGGATTGCATCTCGTAGTAATGAAGTACAACACTGAAACAGTAAATAAAACCTGGTTTCCATCAATATCTTAGAGGACAACGCAAGTTAGGTCTGGGATAGGTCTGGGATTTGCCCTCATCAGACTCATACGTTCGCGTTTTTCACATACTTGTCGAACGGATCCTGGGTTTTTTCAGGTTTGGATCACGTAGTAATGTGGTACCACACAGAAACATTCAAATAAACCAGGTCTTGATAAATATTTTAGAGGATAACGCATGTTAGGTTTGGGTTGGTCTAGGATTTGCCCACATCAGGCTCATACTTTCGCATATTTCTCATACTTCATGGCTAGATCCTGGGCTGTTTCTGGATTGTATCACGTAGTAATGTGGTACCACAATGAAACAGTCAATTAAACCTTGTTTCGATCAATATTTTAGAGGATAACGCATGTTAGGTCTGGGATAGGTCTGGGATTCGCCCTCATCAGGCTCATACTTTCGCACACTTCTCAGACTTGTTTAACAGATCCTGGGTTTTTTCTGGCTTGGTTCACGTAGTAATGTGGTACCACACTGAAACATTCAGTTAAACCTGGTCTTGATCAATATTTTAGAGGATAACGCATGTTAGGTTTGGGTTAGGTCTAGGATTTGCCCTCATCAGGCTCATACTTTCGCATATTTCTCATACTTCATGGATAGATCCTGGGCTATTTTCTGGTTCGGATCACATAGTAATGTGGTACCACACTGAAACAGTCGATTAAACCAGGTTTCGATCAATATTTTTGAGGATAACGCATGTTAGGTCTAGGTTAGGCCTGGGATTTTCACTCATCAGACTCATTCTTTCGCATTCTTCACATACTTGTTGAACGGATCCTGGGTTTTTTCTGGTTTGGATCACGTAGTAATGTGGGACCACACTGAAACAATCAATTAAACCTGGTCTTGATAAATATTTTAGATGATAACGCATGTTACGTCTGGGTTAGGTCTAGGATTTGCCCTCATCAGGCTCATACATTCGCATATTTCTCATACTTGATGGCTAGATCCTGGGCTTTTTCTGGATTGCATCACGTAGTAATGAAGTACAACACTGAAACAATCAATTAAACCTGGTTTCCATCAATATCTTAGAGGACAACGCAAGTTAGGTCTGGGATAGGTCTGGGATTTGCCCTCATGAGACTCATACGTTTGCGTTTTTCACATACTTGTTGAACGGATCCTGGGGTTTTTCTGGTTTGGATAACGTAGTAATGTTGTACCACACTGAAGCAGTCCATTAAACCTGGTCTTGATAAATATTTTAGATGATAACGCATGTTAGGTCTGGGTTAGGTCTAGGATTTGCCCTCATCAGGCTCATACTTTCGCATATTTCTCATACTTCATGGCTAGATCCTGGGCTATTTCTGGATTGGATCACGTAGTAATGTGGTACCACACTGAAACAGTCAATTAAACCTGGTTTCGATCAATATTTTAGAGGACAATGCAAGTTAGGTCTGGGATAGGTCTGGGATCTGCCCGCATCAGGGTCATACTTTCGCATTTTTCACATACTTGTTGAACATATCCTGGGTTTTTTCTGGTTTGGATCGCGCAGTAATGTGGTACCACACTGAAGCAGCCCACTAAACCTGGTTTCGATCAATATTTTAGAGGATAACGAAAGTTATGTCTAGGTTAGGCCTGGGACTTGCCCTCATCAGACTCATGCTTTCGCATTTTTCACATACTTGTTGAACAGATCCTGGGCTATTTTCTGGTTTGGATCACATAGTAATGTGGTACCACACTGAAACAGTCGATTAAACCAGGTTTCGATCAATATTCTTGAGGATAACGCATGTTAGGTCTAGGTAAGTCCTGGGATTTTCACTCATCAGACTCATTCTTTCGCATTTTTCACATACATGTTGAACAGATCCTGGCTTTTTCTGGTTTGGATCGCGCAGTAATGTGGTACCACACTGTAACAGCCCACTAAACCTGGTTTTGATCAATATTTAAGAGGATAACGAAAGTTATGTCTAGGTTGGGCCTGGGATTTGCCCTCATCAGACTCATACGTTCGCGTTTTTCACATACATGTTGAACGCATCCTGGGTTTTTTCTGGTTTGGATCACGTAGCAATGTGGTACCACACTGAAACATTCAAATAAACCAGGTCTTGATAAATATTTTAGATGATAACGCATGTTAGGTCTGGGATAGGTCTGGGATTCGCCCTCATCAGGCTCATACTTTCGCACACTTCACAGACTCGTTTAACAGATCCTGGGTTTTTTCTGGTTTGGTTCAAGTAGTAATGTGGTACCACACTGAAACATTCAGTTAAACCTGGTCTTGATCAATATTTTAGAGGATAACGCATATTAGGTTTGGGTTAGGTCTAGGATTTGCCCTCATCAGGCTCATACTTTCGCATTTTTCGCATACTTGTTGAACAGATCCTGGCTTTTTCTGGTTTGGATCGCGCAGTAATGTGGTACCACACTGAAACAGCCCACTAAACCTGGTTTCGATCAATATTTTAGAGGATAACGAAAGTTATGTCTAGGTTAGGCCTGGGATTTGCCCTCATCAGACTCATGCTTTCGCATTTTTCACATACTTGTTGAACAGATCCTGGGTTTTTTCTGGTATGGATCACGTAGTAATGTGGTACCATACTGAAACATTCAATTAAACTTGGTCTTGCTAAATATTTTAGAGGATATCGCATGTTAGGTCTGGGTTAGGTCTAGGATTTGCCCTCATCAGGCTCATACTTTCGCATATTTCTCATACTTCATGGCTAGATCCTGGGCTTTTTCTGGATTGCATCACGTAGTAATGAAGTACAACACTGAAACAGTCAATTAAACCTGGTTTCGATAAATATTTTACAGAATAATTCATGTTAGGTCTAGGTTAGGCCTGGGATTTGCCCCCATCAGCGTCATACTTTCGCAGTTCTAACATACGTGTTGACATGATCGAGGGTTTTTTCTGCTTTGGATCACGTAGTAAAGTGGTACCACACTGAAACAGTACACTAAACCTGGTTTCGATCAATATTTTAGAGGATAACGAAAGTTATGTCTAGGTTAGGCCCGGGATTTGCCCTCATCAGACTCATGCTTTCGCATTTTTCACATACTTGTTGAACAGATCCTGGGTTGTTTCTGATATGGATCACGTAGTAATGTGGTACCATACTGAAACATTCAAATAAACCTGGTCTTGATAAATATTTTAGAGGATAACGCATGTTAGGTTTGGGTTAGGTCTAGGATTTGCCCACATCAGGCTCATACTTTCGCATATTTCTCATACTTCATGGCTAGATCGTCGGCTGTTTCTGGATTGTATCACGTAGTAATGTGGTACCACGCTGAAACAGTCAATTAAACCTGGTTTCGATCAATATTTTAGAGGATAACGCAAGTTAGGTCTGGGATAGGTCTGGGATTCGCCCTCATCAGGCTCATACTTTCGCATATTTCTCAAACTTGATGGCTAGATCCTGGGCTTTTTCTGGATTGCATCACGTAGTAATGAAGTACAACACTGAAACAGTCAATTAAACCAGGTTTCCACCAATATCTTAGAGGACAACGCAAGTTAGGTCTGGGATAGGTCTGGGATTTGCCCTCATCAGACTCATACGTTCGCGTTTTTCACGTACTTGTTGAACGGATCCTGGGTTTTTTTCTGGTATGGTTCACGTAGTAATGTGGTACCACACTGAAACAATCAATTAAACCAGGTCTTGATAAATATTTTAGATGATAACGCATGTTAGGTCTGGGTTAGGTCTAGGATTTGCCCTCATCAGGCTCATACTTTCGCATATTTCTCATACTTCATGGCTAGATCCTGGGCTGTTTCTGGATTGTATCACGTAGTAATGTGGTACCACGCTGAAACAGTCAATTAAACCTGGTTTCGATCAATATTTGAGAGGATAACGCAAGTTAGGTCTGGGATAGGTCTGGGATTCGCCCTCATCAGGCTCATACTTTCGCGTTTTTCTCATACTTGTTGAACTGATCCAGGGTTTTTTCTGGTTTGGATCACGTAGCAATGTGGTACCACACTGAAACAGTCGATTAAACCTGGTTTCGATCATTATTTTAGAGGACAACGCATGTTTGGTCTGGGATAGGGCTGGGATTTGCCCTCATCAGGCTCATACTTTCGCGTTTTTCACATACTTGTTGAACAGATCCTGGGTTTTTTCTGGTTTGAGTCACGTAGTAATGTGGTACCACACTGAAACAGTCCACTAAACCTGGTTTGGATCAATTGTTTAGAGGATAACGCATGTTAGGTCTAGGTTAGCCCTGGGATTTTCACTCATCAGACTCATACTTTCGCATTCTTCTCATACTTGTTGAACTGTTCCTGTGTTTTTTCTGGTTTGGTTCACGTAGTAATGTGGTACCACACTGAAACAGTCGATTAAACCTGGTTTCGATCAATATCTTAGAGGATAGCGCAAGTTAAGTCTGCGATTGGTCTGGGATTTGACCTCATCAGACTCATGCTTTCGCATTTTTCACATTCTTGTTGAACAGATCCTGGGTTTTTTCTGGTTTGGATCACGTAGCAACGTGGTACCACACTGAAACATTCAAATAAACCAGGTCTTGATAAATATTTTAGATGATAACGCATGTTAGGTCTGGGATAGGTCTGGGATTCGCCCTCATCAGGCTCATACTTTCGCACACTTCACAGACTCGTTTAACAGATCCTGGGTTTTTTCTGGTTTGGTTCAGGTAGTAATGTGGTACCACACTGAAACATTCAGTTAAACCTGGTCTTGATCAATATTTTAGAGGATAACGCATATTAGGTTTGGGTTAGGTCTAGGATTTGCCCTCATCAGGCTCATACTTTCGCATTTTTCGCATACTTGTTGAACAGATCCTGGCTTTTTCTGGTTTGGATCGCGCAGTAATGTGGTACCACACTGAAACAGCCCACTAAACCTGGTTTCGATCAATATTTTAGAGGATAACGAAAGTTATGTCTAGGTTAGGCCTGGGATTTGCCCTCATCAGACTCATGCTTTCGCATTTTTCACATACTTGTTGAACAGATCCTGGGTTTTTTCTGGTATGGATCACGTAGTAATGTGGTACCATACTGAAACATTCAATTAAACCTGGTCTTGATAAATATTTTAGAGGATATCGCATGTTAGGTCTGGGTTAGGTCTAGGATTTGCCCTCATCAGGCTCATACTTTCGCATATTTCTCATACTTCATGGCTAGATCCTGGGCTTTTTCTGGATTGCATCACGTAGTAATGAAGTACAACACTGAAACAGTCAATTAAACCTGGTTTCGATAAATATTTTACAGAATAATTCATGTTAGGTCTAGGTTAGGCCTGGGATTTGCCCTCATCAGCGTCATACTTTCGCAGTTCTAATATACGTGTTGACATGATCGAGGGTTTTTTCTGCTTTGGATCACGTAGTAAAGTGGTACCACACTGAAACAGTACACTAAACCTGGTTTCGATCAATATTTTAGAGGATAACGAAAGTTATGTCTAGGTTAGGCCTGGGATTTGCCCTCATCAGACTCATGCTTTCGCATTTTTCACATACTTGTTGAACAGATCCTGGGTTGTTTCTGATATGGATCACGTAGTAATGTGGTACCATACTGAAACATTCAAATAAACCTGGTCTTGATAAATATTTTAGAGGATAACGCATGTTAGGTTTGGGTTAGGTCTAGGATTTGCCCACATCAGACTCATACTTTCGCATATTTCTCATACTTCAGGGCTAGATCCTGGGCAATTTCTGGATTGGATCACGTAGTAATGTGGTACCACACTGAAACAGTCAATTAAACCTGGTTTCGATCAATATTTTAGAGTATAACGAAAGTTATGTCTAGGTTAGGCCTGGGATTTGCTCTCATCAGACTCATTCTTTCGCATTCTTAACATACTTGTTGAGCGGATCCTGGGTTTTTTCTGGTTTGGATCACGTAGTAATGTGGGAACACACTGAAACAATCAATTAAACCTGGTCTTGATAAATATTTTAGAGGATATCGCATGTTAGGTCTGGGTTAGGTCTAGGATTTGCCCTCATCAGGCCCCTACTTTCGCATATTTCACATACTTCATGGCTAGATCCTGGGCTTTTTCTGGATTGCATCACGTAGTAATGAAGTACAACACTGAAACAGTCAATTAAACCTGGTTTCGATCAATATTTTAGAGGATAACGAAAGTTATGTCTAGGTTAGGCCTGGGATTTGCTCTCATCAGACTCATGCATTCGCATTTTTCACATACATGTTGAACAGATCCTGGGTTTTTTCTGGTATGGATCACGTAGTAATGTGGTACCACACTGAAACATTCAGTTAAACCTGGTCTTGATAAATATTTTTGAGGATAACGCATGTTAGGTCTGGGTTAGGTCTAGGATTTGCCCTCATCAGGCTCATACTTTCGCATATTTCTTATACTTCATGGATAGATCCTGGGCTATTTTCTGGCTTGGATCACATACTAATGTGGTACCACACTGAAACAGTCGATTAAACCAGGTTTCGATCAATATTCTTGAGGATAACGCATGTTAGGTCTAGGTAAGGCCTGGGATTTTCACTCATCAGACTCATTCTTTCGCATTCTTCACATACCTGTTGAACGGATCCTGGGTTTTTTCTGGTTTGGATCACGTAGTAATGGGGGACCACACTGAAACAATCAATTAAACCTGGTCTTGATAAATATTTTAGAGGATAACGCATGTTAGGTCTGGGTTAGGTCTAGGATTTGCTCCCATCAGACTCATACTTTCGCATATTTCTCAAACTTGATGGCTAGATCCTGGGCTTTTTCTGGATTGCATCACGTAGTAATGAAGTACAACACTGAAACAGTCAATTAAACCAGGTTTCCACCAATATCTTAGAGGACAACGCAAGTTAGGTCTAGGTTAGGCCTGGGATTTGCCCTCATCAGACTCATACGTTCGCGTTTTTCACGTACTTGTTGAACGGATCCTGGGTTTTTTTCTGGTATGGTTCACGTAGTAATGTGGTACCACACTGAAACAATCAATTAAACCAGGTCTTGATAAATATTTTAGATGATAACGCATGTTAGGTCTGGGTTAGGTCTAGGATTTGCCCTCATCAGGCTCATACTTTCGCATATTTCTCATACTTCATGGCTAGATCCTGGGCTGTTTCTGGATTGTATCACGTAGTAATGTGGTACCACGCTGAAACAGTCAATTAAACCTGGTTTCGATCAATATTTGAGAGGATAACGCAAGTTAGGTCTGGGATAGGTCTGGGATTGGCCCTCATCAGGCTCATACTTTCGCGTTTTTCTCATACTTGTTGAACTGATCCTGGGATTTTTCTGGTTTGGATCACGTAGCAATGTGGTACCACACTGAAACAGTCGATTAAACCTGGTTTCGATCATTATTTTAGAGGACAACGCAAGTTTGGTCTGGGATAGGGCTGGGATTTGCCCTCATCAGGCTCATACTTTCGCGTTTTTCACATACTTGTTGAACAGATCCTGGGTTTTTTCTGGTTTGAGTCACGTAGTAATGTGGTACCACACTGAAACAGTCGATTAAACCAGGTTTCGATCAATATTTTTGAGGATAACGCATTTTAGGTCCAGGTTAGGCCTGGGATTTTCACTCATCAGACTCATACTTTCGCATTCTTCACATACTTGTTGAACGGATCCTGGGCTTTTTCTGGATTGCATCACGTAGTAATGAAGTACAACACTGAAACAGTCAATTAAACCTGGTTTCCATCAATATCTTAGAGGACAACGCAAGTTAGGTCTGGGATAGGTCTGGGATTTGCCCTCATCAGACTCATACGTTCGCGTTTTTCACATACTTGTTGAACGGATCCTGGGTTTTTTCTGGTTTGGATCACGTAGTAATGTGGGACCACACTGAAACAATCAATTAATCCTGGTCTTGATAAATATTTTAGAGGATAACGCATGTTAGGTCTGGGTTACGTCTAGGATTTGCCCTCATCTGGCTCATACTTTCGCATATTTCTCATACTTCATGGCTAGATCCTGGGCTGTTTCTGCATTGTATCACGTAGTAATGTGGTACCACGCTCAAACAGTCGATTAAACCTGGTTTCGATCAATATTTTTGAGGATAACGCATGTTAGGTCTGGGATAGGTCTGGGATTAGCCCTCATCAGACTCATACTTTCGCTTTCTTCACATACTTGTTGAACGAATCCTGGGCTTTTTCTGGATTGCATCACGTAGTAATGTAGTACCACACTGAAACAGTCGATTAAACCTGGTTTCGATCAATATTTTTGAGGATAACGCATGTTAGGTCTGGGATAGGTCTGGCATTAACCCTCATCAGACTCATACTTTCGGATTCTTCACATACTTGTTGAACGGATCCTGGGTTTTTTCTGGTTTGGATCACGTAGTAATGTGGATCCACACTGAAACAATCAATTAAACCTGGTCTTGATAAATATTTTAGAGGATAACGCATGTTAGGTCTGGGATAGGTCCGGGATTTGCCCTCATCAGACTCATACTTTCGCACACTTCACATACTCGTTGAACGGATCCTGGGTTTTTTCTGGCGTGGAACACGTAGTAATGTGGTACCACACTGAAACATTCAATTAAACCTGGTCTTGATAAATATTTTAGAGGATAACGCATGTTAGGTCTGGGATAGGTCTGGGATTAGCCCTCATCAGACTCATACTTTCGCACACTTCACATACTCGTTGACGAGATCCTGGGTTTTTTTCTAGTTTCGATCACGCAGTAATGTGGTACCACACTGAAACAGTCGATTAAACCTGGTTTCGATCAATATTTTTGGGGATAACGCATGTTAGGTCTGGGATAGGTCTGGGATTAGCCCTCATCAGGCTCACAGTTTCGCGTTTTTCACATACTTGTCGAACAGATCCTGGGTTTTTTGTGGTTTGGATCACGTAGTAATGTGGTACCACACTGAAACATTCAATTAAACCAGGTCTTGATAAATATTTTAGAGGATAACGCATGTTAGGTCTGGGATAGGTCTGGGATTAGCCCTCATCAGACTCATACTTTCGCACACTTCACATACTCGTTGACGAGATCCTGGGTTTTTTTCTAGTTTCGATCACGCAGTAATGCGGTACCACACTGAAACAGTCGATTAAACCTGGTTTCGATCAATATTTTTGGGGATAACGCATGTTAGGTTTGGGATAGGTCTGGCATTAACCCTCATCAGACTCATACTTTCGCTTTCTTCACATACTTGTTGAACGGATCCTGGGCTTTTTCTGGTTTGGATCACGTATTAATGTGGTACCACACTGAAACATTCAATTAATCCTGGTCTTGATAAATATTTTAGAGGACAACGCAAGTTAGGTCTAGGTAAGGCCTGAGATTTTCACTGATCAGACTCATACAATCGCATTCTTCACATACTTGTTGAACGGCTCCTGGGTTTTTTCTGGTTTGGATCACGTAGTAATGTGATACCACACCGAAACATTCAATTAATCCTGGTCTTGATAAATATTTTAGAGGATAACGCATGTTAGGTCTGGGTTACGTCTAGGATTTGCCCTCATCAGGCTCATACTTTCGCATATTTCTCATACTTCATGGCTAGATCCTGGGCTGTTTCTGCATTGTATCACGTAGTAATGTGGTACCACGCTGAAACAGTCAATTAAACCTGGTTTCGATCAATATTTTAGAGGATAACGGAAGTTAGGTCTGGGATAGGTCTAGGATTTGCCCTCATCAGGCTCTTACTATCGCATATTTCTCATACTTCATGGCTGGATCCTGGGCTATTTCTGGATTGGATCACGTAGAAAAGTGGTACCACACTGAAACATTCAATGAAACCTGTTCTGGATAAATATTTTAGAGGATAACGCATCTTAGGTCTGGGTTAGGTCTAAGATTTGCCCTCATCAGGCTCACAGTTTCGCGTTTTTCACATACTTGTTAAACAGATCCTGTGTTTTTTCTGGTTTGGATCACGTAGTAATGTGGTACCACACTAAAACAGTCAATTAAACCTGGTTTCGATGAATATTTTAGAGGATCACGCAAGCTAGGTCTGGGATAGGTCTGGGATTAGCCCTCATCAGACTCATACTTTCGCACACTTCACATACTCGTTGACAAGATTCTGGGTTTTTTTCTGGCTTGGATCACGTAGTAATGTGGTTCTACACTGAAGCAGTCGATTAAACTTGGCTTCGATCAATATATTAGAGGATAACGCAAGTTAGGTGTGGGATAGGTCTGGGATTTGCCCTCATCGGGCTCATACTTTCGCGTTTTTCACATACTTGTTGAACGGATCCTGGGTTTTTTCTGGTTTGGGTCACGTAGTAATGTGGGACCACACTGAAACAGTCAATTAAACCTGGTTTCGACCAATATTTTAGAGAATAATTCATGTTAGGTCTAGGATAGGTCTAGGATTTGCCCTCATCAGACTCTTACTATCGCATATTTCTCATACTTCATGGCTAGATCCTGGGCTATTTGTGGATTGGATCACGTAGTAATGAAGTACAACACTGAAACAGTCAATTAAACCTGGTTTCCATCAATATTTTAGAGGACAGCGCATGTTAGGTCTAGGTTAGGCCTGGGATTTGCCCTGATCAGGGTCATACTTTCGCAGTTTTAACATACATGTTGACCTGATCGAGGGTTTTTTCTGCTTTGGATCACGTAGTAAAGTGGTACCACACTGAAACAGTCCATTAAACCTGGTTTGGATCAATATTTTAGAGGATAACGCATGTTAGGTCTAGGTTAGGTCAGGGATTTTCGCTCATGAGACTCATACTTTCGCATTCTTCACATACTTGTTGACGGATCCTGGGTTTTTTCTGGTTTGGTTCATGTAGTAATGTGGTACCACACTGAAACATTCAATTAAACCTGGTCTTGATAAATATTTCAGAGGATAACGCATGTTAGGTTTGGCTTAGGTCTAGGATTTGCCCTCAGCAGGCTCATACTTTCGCATATTTCTCATACTTCATGGCTAGATCCTCGGCTGTTTCTGGTTTGTATCACGTAGTAATGTGGTACCACGCTGAAACAGTCAATTAAACCTGGTTTCGATTAATATTTTAGAGGATAACGCAAGTTAGGTCTGGCATAGGTCTGGGATACGCCCTCATCAGGCTCATACTTTCGCGTTTTTCACATACTTCTTGAACAGATCGTGGGTTTTTTCTTGTTTGCATCACGTAGTAGTGTGGTACCACACTGAAACAGTCCACTAAACCTGGTTTGGATCAATTGTTTAGAGGATAACGCATGTTAGGTCTAGGTTAGCCCTGGGATTTTCACTCATCAGACTCATACTTTCGCATTCTTCTCATACTTGTTGAACTGATCCTGTGTTTTTTCTGGTATGGTTCACGTAGTAATGTGGTACCACACTGAAACAGTCGATTAAACCTGGTTTCGATCAATATCTTAGAGGATAACGCAAGTTAAGTCTGCGATTGGTCTGGCATTTGACCTCATCAGACTCATACTTTCGCACACTTCACATACTCGTTGAACAGATCCTGGGTTATTTTCTGGTTTGGATCACATAGTAATGTGGTACCACACTGAAACAGTCGATTAAACCTGGTCTTGATAAATATTTTAGAGAATAACGCATGTTAGGTCTGGGTTAGGTCTAGGATTTGCCCTCATCAGGCTCATACTTTCGCATATTTCTCGTACTTCATGGCTAGATCCTGGGCTATTTCTGGATTGGATCACGTAGTAAAGTGGTACCACACTGAAACATTCAATGAAACCTGGTCTGGATAAAAATTCTAGAGGATAACGCATGTTAGGTCAAGGTAAGGCCTGAGATTTTCACTGATCAGACTCATACAATCGCATTCTTCACATACTTGTTGAACGGATCCTGGGCTTTTTCTGGATTGCATCACGTAGTAATGTAGTACCACACTGAAACAGTCAATGAAACCTGGTTTCCATCAATATTTTAGAGGACAACGCAAGTTAGGTCTAGGTAAGGCCTGAGATTTTCACTGATCAGACTCATACAATCGCATTCTTCACATACTGGTTGAACGGATCCTGGGTTTTTTCTGGTTTGGATCGCGTAGTAATGTGATACCACACTGAAACATTCAATTAATCCTGGTCTTGATAAATATTTTAGAGGATAACGCATGTTAGGTCTGGGTTACGTCTAGGATTTGCCCTCATCAGGCTCATACTTTCGCATATTTCTCATTCTTCATGGCTAGATTCTGGGCTGTTTCCGCATTGTATCACGTAGTAATGTGGTACCACGCTGAAACAGTCAATTAAACCTTGTTTCGATCAATATTTTAGAGGATAACGCAAGTTAGGTCTGGGATAGGTCTAGGATTTGCCCTCCTCAGGCTCTTACTGTCGCATATTTCTCATACTTCATGGCTAGATCCTGGGCTATTTCTGGATTGGATCACGTAGTAAAGTGGTACCACACTGAAACATTCAATGAAACCTGTTCTGGATAAATATTTTAGAGGATACCGCATCTTAGGTCTGGGTTAGGTGTAAGATTTGCCCTCATCAGGCTCACAGTTTCGCGTCTTTCACATGCTTGTTAAACAGATCCCGGGTTTTTTCTGGTTTGGATCACGTAGTAATGCGGTACCACACTAAAACAGTCAATTAAACCTGGTTTCGCTCAATATTTTACAGGATAACGCATGTTAGGTCTAGGTCAGTCCTGGGATTTTCACTCATCGGACTCATACTTTCGCATTCTTCTTATACTTGTTTAACTGGTCCTGGGTTTTTTCTGGCTTGGATCACGTAGTAATGTGGTTCCACACTGAAGCAGTCGATTAAACTTGGCTTCGATCAATATTTTAGAGGATCACGCATGTTAGGTCTGGGATAGGTCTGGGATTAGCCCACATCAGACTCATACTTTCGCACACTTCACATACTCGTTGACAAGATCCTGGGTTTTTTTCTGGCTTGCATCACGTAGTAATGTGGTTCCACACTGAAACAGTCGATTAAACTTGGCTTCGATCAATATTTTAGAGAATAATTCATGTTAGGTCTAGGTTAGGTCTGGGATTTGCTCTCATCAGGCTCATTCTTTCGCATATTTCTCATACTTGATGGCTAGATCCTGGGCTTTTTCTGGATTGGATCACGTACTAATGAAGTACAACACTGAAACAGTCAATTAAACCTGGTTTCGATCAATATTTTAGAGAATAATTCATGTCAGGTCTAGGTTAGGTCTGCGATTTGCTCTCATCAGGCTCATTCTTTCGCATATTTCTCATACTTCATGGCTAGATCCTGGGCTGTTTCTGGATTGTATCACGTAGTAATGTGGTACCACGCTGAAACAGTCAATTAAACCTGGTTTCGATCAATATTTTAGGCGATAACGCAAGTTACGTCTGGGATAGGTCTGGGATTCGCCCTCATGAGGCTCATACTTTCGCGTTTTTCACATACTTGTTGAACTGATCCTGGGTTTTTTCTGGTTTGGATCACGTAGTAATGTGGTACCACACTGAAACAGACCATTAAACCAGGTTTCGATCAATATTTTTGAGGATAACGCATGTTAGGTCTGGGATAGGTCTGGGATTTGCCCCCATCAGACTCATACTTTCGCACACTTCACATACTCGTTGAACAGATCCTGTGTTATTTTCTGGTTTGGATCACATAGTAATGTGGTACCACAATGAAACAGTCGATTAAACCAGGTTGCGATCAATATTTTTGAGGATAACGCAAGTTAGGTCTGGGATAGGTCTGGGATTTGCCCTCATCAGGCTCATTCTTTCGCATATTTCTCATACTTGATGGCTAGATCCTGGGCTCTTTCTGGATTGCATCACGTAGTAATGAAGTACAACACTGAAACTGTCAATTCAACCTGGTATCCATCACTATTTTAGAGGACAACGCATGTTAGGTCTAGGTTAGGCCTGGGATTTGCCCTCATCAGGGTCATACTTTCGCAGTTTTAACATACATGTTGACGTGATCGAGGGTTTTTTCTGCTTTGGATCACGTAGTAAAGTGGTACCACACTGAAACAGTCCATTAAACCTGGTTTGGATCCACATTTTAGAGGATAACGCATGTAAGGTCTAGGTTAGCCCAGGGATTTTCACTCATCAGACTCATACATTCGCATTCTTCAGATACTTGTTGAACGGATCCTGTGTTTTTTCTGGTTTGGTTCACGTAGTAATGTGGTACCACACTGGAACATTCAATCAAACCTGGTCTTGATAAATATTTTAGAGGATAACGCATGTTAGGTTTGGGTTAGGTCTAGGATTTGCCCTCATCAGGCTCATACTTTCGCATATTTCTCAAACTTCATGGCTAGATCCTGGGCTGTTTCTGGATTGTACCACGTAGTAATGTGGTACCACGCTGAAACAGTCAATTAAACCTGGTTTCGTTCAATATTTTAGAGGATAACGCAAATTAGGTCTGGGATAGGCCTGGGATGTTTGCCCTCATCAGGCTCATTCTTTCGCATATTTCTCATACTTGATGGCTAGATCCTGGGCTTTTTCTGGATTGCATCACGTAGTAATGAAGTACAACACTGAAACAGTCAATTAAACCTGGTTTCCATCAATATTTTAGAGGACAACGCATGTTAGGTCTAGGTAAGGCCTGGGATTTGCCCTCATCAGGGTCATACTTTCGCAGTTTTAACATACATGTTGACCTGATCGAGGGTTCTTAATGCTTTGGATCACGTAGTAAAGTGGTACCACACTGGAACAGTCCATTAAACCTGGTTTGGATCAATATTTTAGAGGACAACGCATGTTAGGTCTAGGTTAGCCCTGGGATTTTCACTCATCAGGCTCATACTTTCGCATTCTTCACATACTTGTTGAACGGATCCTGGGTTTTTTCTGGTTTGGTTCACGTAGTAATGTGGTACCACACTGAAACATCTAATTAAACCTGGTCTTGATAAATATTTTAGAGGATAACGCATGTTAGGTTTGGGTTAGGTCTAGGATTTGCCCTCATCAGGCTCATACATTCGCATATTTCTCATACTTCATGGCTAGATCCTGGGCTGTTTCTGGATTGTATCACGTAGTAATGTGGTACCACGCTGAAGCAGTCAATTAAACCTGGTTTCGATCAATATTTTAGAGGATAACGCAAGTTAGGTCTGGGATAGGTCTGGGATTCGCCCTCATCAGGCTCATACTTTCACGTTTTTCACAAACTTGTTGAACTGATCCTGGGTTTTTTCTGGTTTGGATCACGTAGTAATGTGGTACCACACTGAAACAGTCGATTAAACCCGGTTTCGATCAATATTTTAGAGGATAACGCAAGTTAAGTCTGGGATAGGTCTGGGATTTGACCTCATCAGACTCACACTTTCGCACACTTCACATACTCGTTGAACAGATCCTGGGTTATTTTCTGCTTTGGATCACGTAGTAATGTGGTACCACATCTAAAACAGTCAATTAAACCTGGTTTCGATCATTATTTTAGAGGATAACGCAAGTTAGGTCTGGGATAGGTCTGGGATTAGCCCTCATCAGACTCATACTTTCGCATTCTTCACATACTTGCTGCACGGATCCTGTGTTTTTTCTGGTTTGGAACACGTAGTAATGTGGGACCACACTGAAACAGTCGATTAAACCTGGTTTCGATCAATATTTTAGAGGATAACGCAAGTTTGGTCTGGGATAGGTCTGGGATTTGCCCTCATCAGGCTCATACTTTCGCGTTTTTCACATACTTGTTGAACAGATCCTGGGTTTTTTCTGGTTTGGGTCACGTAGTAATGTGGTACCACACTGAAACAGTCGATTAAACCAGGTTTCGATCAATATTTTTGAGGATAACGCATGTTAGGTCTAGGTTAGGTCTAGGATTTGCCCTAATCAGGCTCATACTTTCGCATATTTCTCATACTTCATGGCTAGATCCTGGGCTTTTTCTGGATTGTATCACGTAGTAATGTGGTGCCACGCTGAAACAGTCAATTAAACCTGGTTTCGATCAATATTTTAGAGGATAACGCATGTCAGGTCTAGGTCAGGCCTGGGATTTTCACGCATCAGACTCATACTTTCGCATTCTTCACATACTTGTTGAACGGATCCTGGGTTTTTTCTGATTTGGATCACGTAGTAATGTGGGACCACACTGAAACAGTCGATTAAACCTGGTTTCGATCATATATTTTAGAGGATAACGCAAGTTTGGTCTGGGATAGGTCTGGGATTTGCCCTCATCAGGCTCATACTTTCGCGTTTTTCACATACTTGTTGAACAGATCCTGGGTTTTTTCTGGTTTGGGTCACGTAGTAATGTGGTACCACACTGAAACAGTCGATTAAACCAGGTTTCGTTCAATATTTTTGAGGATAACGCATGTTAGGTCTAGGTTAGGCCTGGGATTTTCACGCATCAGACTCATACTTTCGCATTCTTCACATACTTGTTGAACGGATCCTGGGTTTTTTCTGGTTTGGATCACGTAGTAATGTGGGACCACACTGAAACAGTCGATTAAACCTGGTTTTGATCAATATTTTAGAGGATAACGCAAGTTTGGTCTGGGATAGGTCTGGGATTTGCCCTCATCAGGCTCATACTTTCGCGTTTTTCACATACTTGTTGAACGGATCCTGGGTTTTTTCTGGTTTGGATCACGTAGTAATGTGGGACCACACTGAAACAGTCGATTAAACCTGGTTTTGATCAATATTTTAGAGGATAACGCAAGTTTGGTCTGGGATAGGTCTGGGATTTGCCCTCATCAGGCTCATACTTTCGCGTTTTTCACATACTTGTTGAACAGATCCTGGGTTTTTTCTGCTTTGGGTCACGTAGTAATGTGGTACCACACTGAAACAGTCGATTAAACCAGGTTTCGTTCAATATTTTAGAGGATAACGCATGTCAGGTCTAGGTTAGGCCTGGGATTTTCACGCATCAGACTCATGCTTTCGCATTTTTCACATACTTGTTGAACAGATCCTGGGTTTCTTCTGGTATGGATCACGCAGTAATGTGGTACCACACTGAAACATTCAGTTAAACCTGGTCTTGATAAATATTTTTGAGGATAACGCATGTTAGGTCTGGGTTAGGTCTAGGATTTGCCCTCATCAGGCTCATACTTTCGCATATTTCTTATACTTCATGGATAGATCCTGGGTTATTTTCTGGTTTGGATCACATAGTAATGTGGTACCACACTGAAACAGTCGACTAAACCAGGTTTCGATCAATATTCTTGAGGATAACGCATGTTAGGTCTAGGTAAGGCCTGGGATTTTCACTCATCAGACTCATTCTTTCACATTCTTCACATACCTGTTGAACGGATCCTGGGTTTTTTCAGGTTTGGATCACGTAGTAATGTGGGACCACACTGAAACATTCAAATAAACCTGGTCTTGATAAATATTTTAGAGGATAACGCATGTTAGGTTTGGGTTAGGTCTAGGATTTGCCCACATCAGGCTCATACTTTCGCATATTTCTCATACTTCCTGGGCTGTTTCTGGATTGTATCACGTAGTAATGTGGTACCACGCTGAAACAGTCAATTAAACCTTGTTTCGATCAATATTTTAGAGGATAACGCAAGTTAGGTCTGGGATAGGTCTGGGATTCGCCCTCATCAGGCTCATACTTTCGCACACTTCACAGACTCGTTTAAGAGATCCTGGGTTTTTTCTGATTTGGATCACATAGTAATGTGGTACCACACTGAAACAGTCGATTAAATCAGGTTTCGATCAATAGTTTTGAGGATAACGCATGTTAGGTCTAGGTTAGGCCTGGGATTTTCACTCATCAGACTCATTCTTTCGCATACTTCACATACTTGTTGAACGGATCCTGGGTTTTTTCTGGTTTGGATCACGTAGTAATGTGGGACCACAATGAAACAATCAATTAAACCTGGTCTTGATAAATATTTTAGAGGACAACGCATGTTAGGTCTGGGATAGGTCTGGGATTTGCCCTCATCAGACTCATACGTTCGCGTTTTTCACATACTTGTTGAACGGATTTTGGGTTTTTTCTGGTTTGGATCACGTAGTAATGTGGTACCACACTGAAACATTCAAATAAACCTGGTCTTGATAAATATTTTAGAGGATAACGCGTGTTAGGTCTGGGTTAGGTCTAGGATTTGCCCTCATCAGGCTCATACTTTCGCATATTTCTTATACTTCATGGATAGATCCTGGGCTATTTTCTGGTTTGGATCACATAGTAATGTGGTACCACACTGAAACAGTCGATTAAACCAGGTTTCGATCAATATTTTTGAGGATAACGCATGTTAGGTCTAGGATAGGCCTGGGATTTTCACTCATCAGACTCATTCTTTCGCATTCTTCACATACTTGTTGAACGGATCCTGGGTTTTTTCTGGTTTGGATCACGTAGTAATGTGGGACCACACTGAAACAATCAATTAAACCTGGTCTTGATAAATATTTTAGAGGATAACGCATGTTAGGTCTGGGTTAGGCCTGGGATTTGCCCTCATCAGGGTCATACTTTCGCAGTTCTAACATACATGTTGACCTGATCGAGGGTTTTTTCTGCTTTGGATCACGTAGGAAAGTGGTACCACACTGAAACAGTCCACTAAACCTGGTTTGGATCAGTATTTTAGAGGATAATGCATGTTAGGTCTAGGTTAGCCCTGAGATTTTCACTCATCAGACTCATACTTTCCCATTCTTCAGATACATGTTGAACGGATCCTGGGTTTTTTCTGGTATGGTTCACGTAGTAATGTGGTACCATACTGAAACATTCAGTTAAACCTGGTCTTGATAAATATTTTTGAGGATAACGCATGTTAGGTCTGGGTTAGGCCTAGGATTTGCCCTCATCAGTGTCATACTTTCGCAGTTCTAACATACATGTTGACCTGATCGACGGTTTTTCTGCTTTGGATCACGTAGTAAAGTGGTACCACACTGAAACAGTCCACTAAACCTGGTTTGGATCAATATTTTAGAGGATAATGCATGTTAGGTCTAGGTTAGCCCTGAGATTTTCACTCATCAGACTCATACTTTCGAATTCTTCAGATACCTGTTGAACGGATCCTGGGTTTCTTCTGGTATGGTTCACGTAGTAATGTGGTACCACACTGAAACAATCTATTAAACCAGGTCTTGATAAATATTTTAGATGATAACGCATGTTAGGTCTGGGTTAGGTCTAGGATTTGCCCTCATCAGGCTCATACTTTCGCATATCTCTCATACTTCATGGATAGATCCTGGGCTATTTCTGGATTGGATCACGTAGTAATGTGGTACCACACTGAAACAGTCAATTAAACCTGGTTTCGATCAATATTTTAGAGGACAATGCAAGTTAGGTCTGGGATAGGTCTGGGATTTGCCCACATCAGGGTCATACTTTCGCATTTTTCACATACTTGTTGAACAGATCCTGGGTTTTTTCTGGTTTGGATCGCGCAGTAATGTGGTACCACACTGAAACAGCCCACTAAACCTGGTATCGATCAATATTTTAGAGGATAACGAAAGGTATGTCTAGGTTAGGCCTGGGATTTGCCCTCATCAGACTCATGCTTTCGCATTTTTCACATACTTGTTGAACAGATCCTGGGTTTTTTCTGGTATGGATCACGTAGTAATGTGGGACCACACTGAAACATTCAGTTAAACCTGGTCTTGATAAATATTTTAGAGGATAACGCATGTTAGGTCTGAGTTAGGTCTAGGATTTGCTCTCGTCAGGCTCATACTTTCGCATATTTCTCATACCTCATGGCTAGATCCTGGGCTATTTCTGGATTGGATCACGTAGTAATGTGGTACCACTCTGAAACAGTCAATTAAACCTGGTTTCGATCAATATTTTAGAGGATAACGCAAGTTAGGTCTGGTATAAGTCTGGGATTTGCCCTCATCAGGCTCATACTTTCGCGATTTTCACATACTTGTTGAACAGATCCTGGGTTTTTTTCTGGTTTGGATCACGTAGTAGTGCGGTACCATACTGAAACTGTCCATTAAACCTGGTCTCGATGAATATTTATGAGGATAACGCATGTTAGGTCTAGGTTAGGCCGAGGATTTTCACTCATCAGACTCATACTTTCGCATTCTTCACATACTTGTTGAACGGATCCTGGGTTTTTTCTGGTTTGGATCAGGTAGTAATGTGGGACCACACTAAAACAGTCAATTAAACCTGGTTTCGATCAATATTTTAGAGGATAACGCAAGTTAGACCTGGGATAGGTCTGGGATTCGCCCTCATCAGGCTCATACTTTCGCGTTTTTCACATACTTGTTGAACTGATCCTGGGTTTTTTCTGGTTTGGATCACGCAGTAATGTTGTACCACACTGAAGCAGTCCATTAAACCTGGTTTGGATCAATATTTTAGAGGATAACGCATGTTAGGTTTGGGTTAGGTCTAGGATTTGCCCACATCAGGCTCATACTTTCGCATATTTCTCATACTTCATGGCTAGATCCTGGGCTGTTTCTGGATTGTATCACGTAGTAATGTGGTACCACGCTGAAACAGTCAATTAAACCTTGTTTCCATCAATATTTTAGAGGACAACGCATGTCAGGTCTAGGTTAGGTCTGGGATTTGCTCTCATCAGGTTCATACTGTCGCAGTTTTAACTTACATGTTGACCTGATCGAGGGTTTTTTCCGCTTTGAATCACGTAATAAAGTGGTACCACAATGAAACAGTCGATTAAACCAGGTTTCGATCAATATTTTTGAGGATAATGCATGTTAGGTCTAGGTTAGGCCTGGGATTTTCACTCATCAGACTCATACTTTCGCATTCTTCACATACTTGTTGAACGGATCCTGGGTTTTTTCTGGTGTGGATCACGTAGTAATGTGGTACCACACTGAAACATTCAATTAATCCTGGTCTTGATAAATATTTTAGAGGACAACGCATGTTAGGTTTGGGTTAGATCTAGGATTTGCCATCATCAGGCTCAGACTTTCGCATATTTCTCATACTTCATGGCTAGATCCTGGGCTGTTTCTGGATTGTATCACATAGAAATGTGGTACCACGCTGAAACAGTCGATTCAACCTGGTTTCGATCAATATTTTAGAGGATAACGCAAGTTAAGTCTGGGAAAGGTCTGGGATTTGCCCTCATCAGGCTCATACTTTCGCATATTTCTCATACTTCATGGCTAGATCCTGGGCTTTTTCTGGATTGCATCACGTAGTAATGAAGTACAACACTGAAACAGTCAATTAAACCTGGTTTCCATCTATATTTTAGAGGACAACGCATTTTAGGTCTAGGTTAGGCCTGGGATTTGCCCTCATCAAGGTCATACTTTCACAGTTTTAACATACATGTTGACCTGATCGAGGGTTTTTTCCGCTTTGAATCACGTAGTAAAGTGGTACCACACTGAAACAGTCGATTAAACCAGGTTTCGATCAATATTTTTGAGGATAATGCATGTTAGGTCTAGGTTAGGCCTGGGATTTTCACTCATCAGACTCATACTTTCGCATTCTTCACATACTTGTTGAACGGATCTCGGGTTTTTTCTGGTGTGGATCACGTAGTAATGTGGTACCACACTGATGCAATCAATTAAACCTGGTTTCCATCAATATTTTAGAGGACAACGCATGTTAGGTCTAGGTTAGGCCTGGGATTTGCCCTCATCAAGGTCATACTTTCACAGTTTTAACATACATGTTGACCTGATCGAGGGTTTTTTCCGCTTTGAAACACGTAGTAAAGTGGTACCACACTGAAACAGTCGATTAAACCATGTTTCGATCAATATTTTAGAGGACAACGCATGTTAGGTCTAGGTTAGGCCTGGGATTTGCCCTCATCAAGGTCATACTTTCACAGTTTTAACATACATGTTGACCTGATCGAGGGTTTTTTCCGCTTTGAATCACGTAGTAAAGTGGTACCACACTGAAGCAGTCCATAAAACCCGGTTTGGATCAATATTTTAGAGGATAACGCATGTTAGGTTTAGGTTAGGTTTAGGATTTGCCCTCATCAGGCTCATACTTTCGCATATTTCTCATACTTCATGGCTAGATCATGGGCTTTTTCTGGATTGTATCACGTAGTAATGTGGTACCGCACTGAAACAGTCGATTAAACCAGGTTTCGATCAATATTTTTGAGGATAACGCACGTTAGGTCTAGGTTAGGCCTGGGATTTTCACGCATCAGACTCATACCTTCGCATTCTTCGCATACTTGTTGTACGGATCCTGGGTTTTTTCTGGTTTGGATCCCGTAGTAATGTGGGACCACTCTGAAACAGTCGATTAATCCTGGTTTCGATCAATATTTTAGAGGATAACGCAAGTTTGGTCTGGGATAGGTGTGGGATTTGCCCTCATCAGGCTCATACTTTCGCGTTTTTCACATACTTGTTGAACAGATCCTGGGTTTTTTTCTGGTTTGGATCACGTAGTAATGTGGTACCACACTGAAACAGTCGATTAAACCTGGTTTCGATCAATATTTTTGAGGATAACGCATGTTAGGTCTAGGTTAGGCCGAGGATTTTCACTCATCAGACTCATGCTTTCGCATTCTTCACATACTTGTTGAACGGATCCTGGGTTTTTACTGGTTTGGATCACGTAGTAATGTGGTACCACACTGAAACAGTCAATTAAACCTGGTTTCGATCAATATTTTAGTGAATAATTCATGTTAGGTCTAGGTAAGGTCTGGGATTTGCTCTCATCAGGCTCATTCTTTCGCATATTTCTCATACTTGATGTCTGGATCCTGGGCTTTTTCTGGATTGCATCACGTAGTAATGAAGTACAACACTGAGACAGTCAATTAAACCTGGTTTCCATCAATATTTTACAGGACACCGCATGTTAGGTCTAGGTTAGGCCTGGGATTTGCCCCCATCAGGGTCATACTTTCGCAGTTTTAACATACATGTTGACCTGATCGAGGGTTCTTTCCGCTTTGGATCACGTAGTAAAGTGGTACCACTCTGAAGCAGTCCATTAAACCCGGTTTGGATCAATATTTTAGAGGATAACGCATGTTAGGTTTGGGTTAGGACTAGGATTTGCCCTCATCATGCTCATACTTTCGCATATTTCTCATACTTCATGGCTAGATCCTGGGCTTTTTCTGGATTGCATCACGTAGTAATGAAGTACAACACTGAAACAGTCAATTAAACCTGGTTTCCATCAATATTTTAGAGGACAACGCATGTTAGGTCTAGGTTAGGCTTGGGATTTGCCCTCATCAGGGTCATACTTTCGCAGTTTTTACATACATGTTGACCTGATCGAGGGTTTTTTCCGCTTTGGATCACGTAGTAAAGTGGTACCACTCTGAAGCAGTCCATTAAACCCGGTTTGGATCAATATTTTAGAGGATAACGCATGTTAGGTTTGGGTTAGGTCTAGGATTTGCCCTCATCAGGCTCATACTTTCGCATATTTCTCATACTTCATGGCTAGATCCTGGGCTTTTTCTGGATTGTATCACGTAGTAATGTGGTACCACACTGAAACAGCCCACTAAACCTGGTTTCGATCAATATTTTAGACGATAACGAAAGTTATGTCTAGGTTAGGCCTGGGATTTGCCCTCATCAGACTCATACTTTCGCATATTTCACATACTTGTTGAACAGATCCTGGGTTTTTTTCTGGTTTGGATCACGTAGTAATGTGGTACCACACTGAAACAGTCGATTAAACCAGGTTTCGACCAATATCTTTGAGGATAACGCATGTTAGGTCTAGGTTAGGCCTGGGATTTTCACGCATCGGACTCATACTTTCGCATTCTTCACATACTTGTTGAACGGATCCTGGGTTTTTTCTGGTTTGGATCACGTAGTAATGTGGGACCACACTGAAACAGTCGATTAAACCTGGTTTCGATCAATATTTTAGAGGATAACGCAAGTTTGGTCTGGGATAGGTCTGGGATTTGCCCTCATCAGGCTCACACTTTCGCGTTTTTCACATACTTGTTGAACAGATCCTGGGTTTTTTTCTGGTTTGGATCACGTAGTAATGTGGTACCACACTGAAACAGTCGATTAAACCTGGTTTCGATCAATATTTTTGAGGATAACGCATGTTAGGTCTAGGTTAGGCCGAGGATTTTCACTCATCAGACTCATACTTTCGCATTCTTCACATACTTGTTGAACGGATCCTGGGTTTTTACTGGTTTGGATCACGTAGTAATGTGGTACCACACTGAAACAGTCAATTAAACCTGGTTTCGATCAATATTTTAGTGAATAATTCATGTTAGGTCTAGGTAAGGTCTGGGATTTGCTCTCATCAGGCTCATTCATTCGCATATTTCTCATACTTGATGTCTGGATCCTGGGCTTTTTCTGGATTGCATCACGTAGTAATGAAGTACAACACTGAGACAGTCAATTAAACCTGGTTTCCATCAATATTTTACAGGACACCGCATGTTAGGTCTAGGTTAGGCCTGGGATTTGCCCCCATCAGGGTCATACTTTCGCAGTTTTAACATACATGTTGACCTGATCGAGGGTTCTTTCCGCTTTGGATCACGTAGTAAAGTGGTACCACTCTGAAGCAGTCCATTAAACCCGGTTTGGATCAATATTTTAGAGGATAACGCATGTTAGGTTTGGGTTAGGACTAGGATTTGCCCTCATCATGCTCATACTTTCGCATATTTCTCATACTTCATGGCTAGATCCTGGGCTTTTTCTGGATTGCATCACGTAGTAATGAAGTACAACACTGAAACAGTCAATTAAACCTGGTTTCCATCAATATTTTAGAGGACAACGCATGTTAGGTCTAGGTTAGGCCTGGGATTTGCCCTCATCAGGGTCATACTTTCGCAGTTTTTACATACATGTTGACCTGATCGAGGGTTTTTTCCGCTTTGGATCACGTAGTAAAGTGGTACCACTCTGAAGCAGTCCATTAAACCCGGTTTGGATCAATATTTTAGAGGATAACGCATGTTAGGTTTGGGTTAGGTCTAGGATTTGCCCTCATCAGGCTCATACTTTCGCATATTTCTCATACTTCATGGCTAGATCCTGGGCTTTTTCTGGATTGTATCACGTAGTAATGTGGTACCACACTGAAACAGCCCACTAAACCTGGTTTCGATCAATATTTTAGACGATAACGAAAGTTATGTCTAGGTTAGGCCTGGGATTTGCCCTCATCAGACTCATACTTTCGCATATTTCACATACTTGTTGAACAGATCCTGGGTTTTTTTCTGGTTTGGATCACGTAGTAATGTGGTACCACACTGAAACAGTCGATTAAACCAGGTTTCGACCAATATTTTTGAGGATAACGCATGTTAGGTCTAGGTTAGGCCTGGGATTTTCACGCATCGGACTCATACTTTCGCATTCTTCACATACTTGTTGAACGGATCCTGGGTTTTTTCTGGTTTGGATCACGTAGTAATGTGGGACCACACTGAAACAGTCGATTAAACCTGGTTTCGATCAATATTTTAGAGGATAACGCAAGTTTGGTCTGGGATAGGTCTGGGATTTGCCCTCATCAGGCTCACACTTTCGCGTTTTTCACATACTTGTTGAACTGATCCTGGGTTTTTTCTGGTTTGGGTCACGTAGTAATGTGGTACCACACTCAAACAGTCGATTAAACCAGGTTTCGATCAATATTTTTGAGGATAACGCATGTTAGGTCTAGGTTAGGCCTGGGATTTTCACGCATCAGACTCATACCTTCGCATTCTTCGCATACTTGTTGAACGCATCCTGGGTTTTTTCTGGTTTGGATCACGTAGTAATGTGGGACCACACTGAAACAGTCGATTAAACCAGGTTTCGATCAATATTTTTGAGGATACCGCATGTTAGGTCTAGGTTAGGCCTGGGATATTCACGCATCAGACTCATACTTTCGTATTCTTCACATACTTGTTGAACGGATCCTGGGTTTTTTCTGGTTTGGATCACGTAGTAATGTGGGACCACACTGAAACAGTTGATTAAACCTGGTCATGATAAATATTTTAGAGGACAACGCATGTTAGGTCTGGGTTAGGTCTGGGATTTGACCTCATCAGGGTCATACTTTCGCATATTTCTCATACTTCATGGCTAGATCCTGGGCTTTTTCTGGATTGTATCACGTAGTAATGTGGTACCACGCTGAAACAGTCAATTAAACCTGGTTTCGATTAATATTTTAGAGGATAACGCATGTTAGGTCTAGGTTAGGCCTGGGATTTGCCCTCATCAGACTCATACTTTCGCATATTTCACATACTTGTTGAACAGATTCTGGGTTTTTTTCTGGTTTGGATCACGTAGTAATGTGGTACCACACTGAAACAGTCGATTAAACCTGGTTTCGATCAATATTTTTGAGGATAACGCGTGTTAGGTCTAGGTTAGGCCGAGGATTTTCACTCATCAGACTCATACTTTCGCATTCTTCACATACTTGTTGAACGGATCCTGGGTTTTTACTGGTTTGGATCACGTAGTAATGTGGTACCACACTGAAACAGTCAATTAAACCTGGTTTCGATCAATATTTTAGTGAATAATTCATGTTAGGTCTAGGTAAGGTCTGGGATTTGCTCTCATCAGGCTCATTCTTTCGCATATTTCTCATACTTGATGTCTAGATCCTGGGCTTTTTCTGGATTGCATCACGTAGTAATGAAGTACAACACTGAGACAGTCAATTAAACCGGGTTTCCATCAATATTTTACAGGACACCGCATGTTAGCTCTAGGTTAGGGCTGGGATTTGCCCTCATCAGACTCATACTTTCGCATATTTCTCATACTTCATGGCTAGATCCTGGACTTTTTCTGGATTGCATCACGTAGTAATGAAGTACAACACTGAAACAGTCAATTAAACCTGGTTTCCATCAATATTTTAGAGGACAACGCATGTTAGGTCTAGGTTAGGCCTGGGATTTGCCCTCATCAGACTCATACTTTCGCATATTTCACATACTTGTTGAACAGATCCTGGGTTTTTTTCTGGTTTGGATCACGTAGTAATGTGGTACCACACTGAAACAGTCGATTAAACCTGGTTTCGATGAATATTTTTGAGGATAACGCATGTTAGGTCTAGGTTAGGCCGAGGATTTTCACTCATCAGACTCATACTTTCGCATTTTTCACATACTTGTTGAACAGATCCTGGGTTTTTTCTGGTATGGATCACGCAGTAATGTGGTACCACACTGAAACATTCAGTTAAACCTGGTCTTGATAAATATTTTTGAGGATAACGCATGTTAGGTTTGGGTTAGGTCTAGGATTTGCTCTCGTCAGGCTCATACTTTCGCATATTTCTCATACTTGATGGCTAGATCCTGGGCTTTTTCTGGATTGCATCACGTAGTAATGACGTACAACACTGAAACAGTCAATTAAACCTGGTTTCCATCAGTATCTTAGAGGACAACGCAAGTTAGGTCTGGGATAGGTCTGGGATTTGCCCTCATCAGACTCATACGTTCGCGTTTTTGACATACTTGTTGAACGGATCCTGGGTTTTTTCTGGTTTGGATCACGTAGTAATGTGGTACCACACTGAAACATTCAGTTTAACCTGGTCTTGATCAATGTTTTAGAGGATAACGCATGTTAGGTTTGGGTTAGGTCTAGGATTTGCCCTCATCAGGCTCATACTTTCGCATTTTTCACATACTTGTTGAACAGATCCTGACTTTTTCTGGTTTGGATCGCGCAGTAATGTGGTACCACACTGAAACAGCCCACTAAACCTGGTTTCGATCAATATTTTAGAGGATAACGAAAGTTATGTCTAGGTTAGGCCTGGGATTTGCCCTCATCAGACTCATGCTTTCGCATTTTTCACATACTTGTTGAACAGATCCTGGGTTTTTTCTGGTATGGATCACGTAGTAATGTGGTACCACACTGAAACATTCAGTTAAACCTGGTCTTGATAAATAGTTTTGAGGATAACGCATGTTAGGTCTGGGTTAGGTCTAGGATTTGCCCTCATCAGGCTCATACTTTCGCATATTTCTCATACTTCATGGCTAGATCCTGGGCTTTTTCTGGATTGGATCACGTAGTAATGTGGTACCACACTGAAACATTCAGTTAAACCTGGTCTTGATAAATATTTTTGAGGATAACGCATGTTAGGTCTGGGTTAGGTCTAGGATTTGCCCTCATCAGGCCCCTACATTCGCATATTTCTCATACTTCATGGCTAGATCCTGGGCTTTTTCTGGATTGGATCACGTAGTAATGTGGTACCACACTGAAACAGCCCACTAAACCTGGTTTCGATCAATATTTTAGAGGATAACGAAAGTTATGTCTAGGTTAGGCCTGGGATTTGCCCTCATCAGACTCATGCTTTCGCATTTTTCACATACTTGTTGAACAGATCCTGGCTTTTTCTGGTTTGGATCGCGCAGTAATGTGGTACCACACTGGAACAGCCCACTAAACCTGGTTTCGATCAATATTTTAGAGGATAACGAAAGTTATGTCTAGGTTAGGCCTGGGATTTGCCCTCATCAGACTCATACGTACGCGTTTTTCACATACTTGTTGAACGCATACTGGGTTTTTTCTGGTCTGGATCACGTAGCAATGTGGTACCACACTGAAACATTCAAATAAACCAGGTCTTGATACATATTTTAGATGATAACGCATGTTAGGTCTGGGATAGGTCTGGGATTCGCCCTCATCAGGCTCATACTTTCGCACACTTCACAGACTCGTTTAACAGATCCTGGGTTTTTTCTGGTTTGGTTCAAGTAGTAATGTGGTACCACACTGAAACATTCCGTTAAACCTGGTCTTGATCAATATTTTAGAGGATAACGCATGTTAGGTTTGGGTTAGGTCTAGGATTTGCCCTCATCAGGCTCATACTTTCGCATTTTTCACATACTTGTTGAACAGATCCTGGCTTTTTCTGGTTTGGATCGCGCAGTAATGTGGTACCACACTGGAACAGCCCACTAAACCTGGTTTCGATCAATATTTTAGAGGATAACGAAAGTTATGTCTAGGTTAGGCCTGGGATTTGCCCTCATCAGACTCATACGTACGCGTTTTTCACATACTTGTTGAACGCATACTGGGTTTTTTCTGGTTTGGATCACGTAGCAATGTGGTACCACAATGAAACATTCAAATAAACCAGGTCTTGATACATATTTTAGATGATAACGCATGTTAGGTCTGGGATAGGTCTGGGATTCGCCCTCATCAGGCTCATACTTTCGCACACTTCACAGACTCGTTTAACAGATCCTGGGTTTTTTCTGGTTTGGTTCAAGTAGTAATGTGGTACCACACTGAAACATTCAATTAAACCTGGTCTTGATAAATATTTTAGAGGATAACGCATGTTAGGTCTGGGTTAGGTCTAGGATTTGCCCTCATCAGGCTCAGACTTTCGCATATTTCTCATACTTCATGGCTAGATCCTGGGCTTTTTCTGGATTGCATCACGTAGTAATGAAGTACAACACTGAAACAGTCAATTAAACCTGGTTCCGATAAATATTTTACAGAATAATTCATGTTAGGTCTAGGTTAGGCCTGGGATTTGCCCTCATCAGGGTCATACTTTCGCAGTTCTAACATACGTGTTGACCTGATCGAGGGTTTTTTCTGCTATGGATAACGTAGTAAAGTGGTACCACACTGAAACAGTACACTAAACCTGGTTTCGATCAATATTTTAGAGGATAACGAAAGTTATGTCTAGGTTAGGCCTGGCATTTGCCCCCATCAGACACATTCTTTCGCATTCTTCACATACTTGTTGAGCGGATCCTGGGTTTTTTCTGGTTTGGATCACGTAGTGATGTGGGACCACACTGAAACAATCAATTAAACCGGGTCTTGATAAATATTTTACAGGATATCGCATGTTAGGTCTGGGTTAGGTCTAGGATTTGCCCTCATCAGGCTCAGACTTTCGCATATTTCTCATACTTCATGGCTAGATCCTGGGCTATTTCTGGATTGGATCACGTAGTAATGTGGTACCACACTGAAACAGTCAATTAAACCCGGTTTCGATCAATATTTTAGAGGACAATGCAAGTTAGGTCTGGGATAGGTCTGGGATTTGCCCACATCAGGGTCATACTTTCGCATTTTTCACATACTTGTTGAACAGATCCTGGGTTTTTTCTGGTATGGATCACGCAGTAATGTGGTACCACACTGAAACATTCAGTTAAACCTGGTCTTGATAAATATTTTTGAGGATAACGCATGTTAGGTCTGGGTTAGGTCTGGGATTTGCCCTAATCAGGCTCATACTTTCGCATATTTCTTATACTTCATGGATAGATCCTGGGCTATATTCTGGTTTGGATCACATAGTAATGTAGTACCACACTGAAACAGTCGATTAAACCAGGTTTCGATCAATATTCTTGAGGATAACGCATGTTAGGTCTAGGTAAGGCCTGGGATTTTCACACATCAGACTCATTCTTTCGCATTCTTCACATACCTGTTGAACGGATCCTGGGTTTTTTCTGGTTTGGATCACGTAGTAATGTGGGACCACACTGAAACAATCAATTAAACCTGGTCTTGATAAATATTTTAGAGGATAACGCATGTTAGGTCTGGGTTAGGTCTAGGATTTGCTCTCGTCAGGCTCATACTTTCGCATATTTCTCATACTTGATGGCTAGATCCTGGGCTTTTTCTGGATTGCATCACGTAGTAATGACGTACAACACTGAAACAGTCAATTAAACCTGGTTTCCATCAGTATCTTAGAGGACAACGCAAGTTAGGTCTGGGATAGGTCTGGGATTTGCCCTCATCAGACTCATACGTTCGCGTTTTTGACATACTTGTTGAACGGATCCTGGGTTTTTTCTGGTATGGATCACGTAGTAATGTGGTACCACACTGAAACATTCAGTTTAACCTGGTCTTGATCAATGTTTTAGAGGATAACGCATGTTAGGTTTGGGTTAGGTCTAGGATTTGCCCTCATCAGGCTCATACTTTCGCATTTTTCACATACTTGTTGAACAGATCCTGACTTTTTCTGGTTTGGATCGCGCAGTAATGTGGTACCACACTGAAACAGCCCACTAAACCTGGTTTCGATCAATATTTTAGAGGATAACGAAAGTTATGTCTAGGTTAGGCCTGGGATTTGCACTCATCAGACTCATGCTTTCGCATTTTTCACATACTTGTTGAACAGATCCTGGCTTTTTCTGGTTTGGATCGCGCAGTAATGTGGTACCACACTGGAACAGCCCACTAAACCTGGTTTCGATCAATATTTTAGAGGATAACGAAAGTTATGTCTAGGTTAGGCCTGGGATTTGCCCTCATCAGACTCATACGTACGCGTTTTTCACATACTTGTTGAACGCATACTGGGTTTTTTCTGGTTTGGATCACGTAGCAATGTGGTACCACACTGAAACATTCAAATAAACCAGGTCTTGATACATATTTTAGATGATAACGCATGTTAGGTCTGGGATAGGTCTGGGATTCGCCCTCATCAGGCTCATACTTTCGCACACTTCACAGACTCGTTTAACAGATCCTGGGTTTTTTCTGGTTTGGTTCAAGTAGTAATGTGGTACCACACTGAAACATTCCGTTAAACCTGGTCTTGATCAATATGTTAGAGGATAACGCATGTTAGGTTTGGGTTAGGTCTAGGATTTGCCCTCATTAGGCTCATACTTTCGCATTTTTCACATACTTGTTGAACAGATCCTGGCTTTTTCTGGTTTGGATCGCGCAGTAATGTGGTACCACACTGGAACAGCCCACTAAACCTGGTTTCGATCAATATTTTAGAGGATAACGAAAGTTATGTCTAGGTTAGGCCTGGGATTTGCCCTCATCAGACTCATACGTACGCGTTTTTCACATACTTGTTGAACGCATACTGGGTTTTTTCTGGTTTGGATCACGTAGCAATGTGGTACCACAATGAAACATTCAAATAAACCAGGTCTTGATACATATTTTAGATGATAACGCATGTTAGGTCTGGGATAGGTCTGGGATTCGCCCTCATGAGGCTCATACTTTCGCACACTTCACAGACTCGTTTAACAGATCCTGGGTTTTTTCTGGTTTGGTTCAAGTAGTAATGTGGTACCACACTGAAACATTCAATTAAACCTGGTCTTGATAAATATTTTAGAGGATATCGCATGTTAGGTCTGGGTTAGGTCTAGGATTTGCCCTCATCAGGCTCATACTTTCGCATATTTCTCATACTTCATGGCTAGATCCTGGGCTCTTTCTGGATTGCATCACGTAGTAATGAAGTACAACACTGAAACAGTCAATTAAACCTGGTTTCGATAAATATTTTACAGAATAATTCATGTTAGGTCTAGGTTAGGCCTGGGATTTGCCCTCATCAGCGTCATACTTTCGCAGTTCTAACATACGTGTTGACATGATCGAGGGTTTTTTCTGCTTTGGATCACGTAGTAAAGTGGTACCACACTGAAACAGTACACTAAACCTGGTTTCGATCAATATTTTAGAGGATAACGAAAGTTATGTCTAGGTTAGGCCTGGGATTTGCCCTCATCAGACTCATGCTTTCGCATTTTTCACATACTTGTTGAACAGATCCTGGGTTGTTTCTGATATGGATCACGTAGTAATGTGGTACCACACTGAAAGAGTGGATTAAACCAGGTTTCGATCAATATTTTTGAGGATAACGCATGTTAGGTCCAGGTTAGGCCTGGGATTTGCCCTCATCAGGGTCATACTTTCGCAGTTCTTACATACGTGTTGACCTGATCGAGGGTTTTTTCTGCTTTGGATCACGTAGTAAAGTGGTACCACACTGAAACAGTACACTAAACCTGGATTCGATCAATATTTTAGAGGATAACGAAAGTTATGTCTAGGTTGGGCCTGGGATTTGCCCTCATCAGACTCATGCTTTCGCATTTTTCACATACTTGTTGAGCGGATCCTGGGTTTTTTCTGGTTTGGAGCACGTAGTAATGTGGGACCACACTGAAACAATCAATTAAACCTGGTCTTGATAAATATTTTAGAGGATATCGCATGTTAGGTCAGGGTTAGGTCTAGGATTTGCCCTCATCAGGCTCATACTTTCGCATATTTCTCATACTTCATGGCTAGGTCCTGGGCTTTTTCTGGATTGCATCACGTAGTAATGAAGTACAACACTGAAACAGTCAATTAAACCTGGTTTCGATAAATATTTTACAGAATAATTCATGTTAGGTCTAGGTTAGGCCTGGGATTTGCCCTCATCAGGGTCATACTTTCGCAGTTCTAACATACGTGTTGACCTGATCGAGGGTTTTTTCTGCTTTGGATCACGTAGTAAAGTGGTACCACACTGAAACAGTACACTAAACCTGGTTTCGATCAATATTTTAGAGGATAATGCATGTTAGGTCTAGGTTAGCCCTGAGATTTTCACTCTTCAGACTCATACTTTCGCATTCTTCAGATACTTGTTGAACGGATCCTGGGTTTTTTTCTGGTATGGTTCACGTAGTAATGTGGTACCACACTGAAACAATCAATTAAACCAGGTCTTGATAAATATTTTAGATGATAACGCATGTTCGGTCTGGGTTAGGTCTAGGATTTGCCCTCATCAGGCTCATACTTTCGAATATATCTCATACTTCATGGCTAGATCCTGTGCAATTTCTGGATTGGATCACGTAGTAATGTGGTACCACACTGAAACAGTCAATTAAACCTGGTTTCGATCAATATTTTAGAGGATAACGCAAGTTAGGTCTGGGATAGGTCTGGGAATCGCCCTCATCAGGCTCATACTTTCGCGTTTTTCACATACTTGTTGAACTGATCCTGGGTTGTTTCTGGTATGGATCACGTAGCAATTTGGTACAACACTGAAACAGTCGATTAAACCTGGTTTCGATCAATATTTTAGAGGATAACGCAAGTTTGGTCTGGGATAGGTCTGGGATTTGCCCTCATCAGGCTCATACTTTCGCGTTTTTCACATACTTGTTGAACAGATACTGGGTTTTTTCCGGTTTGAGTCACGTAGTAATGTGGTACCACACTGAAAGAGTCGATTAAACCAGGTTTCGATCAATATTTTTGAGGATAACGCATGTTAGGTCCTGGTTAGGCCTGGGATTTTCACTCATCAGACTCATACTTCCGCATTCTTCACATACTTGTTGAACGGATCCTGGGCTTTTTCTGGATTGCATCACGTAGTAATGAAGTGCAACACTGAAACAGTCAATTAAACCTGGTTTCCATCAATATCTTAGAGGACAACGCAAGTTAGGTCTGGGATAGGTCTGGGATTTGCCCTCATCAGACTCATACTTTCGCATTCTTCACATACTTGTTGAACGGATCCTGGGTTTTTTCTGGTTTGGATCACGTAGTAATGTGGTACCACACTGAAACATTCAAATAAACCTGGTCTTGATAAATATTTTAGAGGATTACGCATGTTAGGTTTGGGTTAGGTCTAGGATTTGCCCACATCAGGCTCATACTTTCGCAAATTTCTCATACTTCATGGCTAGATCCTGGGCTGTTTCTGGAATGTATCACGTAGTAATGTGGTACCACGCTGAAACAGTCAATTAAACCTTGTTTCGATCAATATCTTAGAGGATAACGCAAGTTAGGTCTGGGATATGTCTGGGATTCGCCCTCATCAGGCTCATACTTTCGCACACTTCACGTACTCGTTTAACAGATCCTGGGTTCTTTCTGGTTTGGTTCACATAGAAATGTGGTACCACACTGAAACATTCAATTAGACCTGGTCTTGATAAATATTTTAGAAGATAACGCATGTTAGGTCTAGGTTAGGCCTGGCATTTGCCCTCATCAGGGTCATACTTTCGCAGTTTTAACATGCATGTTGACCTGATCGAGGGTTTTTTCTGCTTTGGATCACGTAGTAAAGTGGTTCCACACTAGAACAGTCAACTAAACCTGGTTTCGATCAATATTTTACAGGATAACGCAAGTTAGGCCTGGGATAGGTCGAGGATTTGCCCTCATCAGGCTAATTCTTTCGCATATTTCTCATACTTGATGGATAGATCCTGGGCATTTTCTGGATTGCATCACGTAGTATTGTGGTACCACACTGAAACAGTCGATTAAACCCGGTTTCGATCAATATTTTTGAGGATAACGCATGTTAGGTCTGGGTTAGGTCTAGGATTTGCCCTCATCAGGCTCATACTTTCGCATATTTCTCATACTTCATGGCTGGATCCTGGGCTATTACTGGTTTGGATCACGTAGTAATGTGGTACCACACTGAAACAGTCAATTAAACCTGGTTTCGATCAATATTTTAGAGTATAATTCATTTTAGGTCTGGGTTAGGTCTGGGATTTGCCCACATCAGGGTCATACTTTCGCATTTTTCACATACTTGTTGAACAGATCCTGTGTTTTTTCTGGTTTGGATCGGGCAGTAATGTGGTACCACACTGAAACAGTCAATTAAACCTGGTTTCGATCAATATTTTAGAGGATAACGCAAGTTAGGTCTGGGATAGGTCTGGGATTCGCCCTCATCAGGCTCATGCTTTCGCATTCTTCAGATACTTGTTGAACGGATCCTGGGTTTTTTCTGGTATGGTTCACGTAGTAATGTGGTACCACACTGAAACAATCAATTAAACCAGGTCTTGATAAATATTTTAGATGATAACGCATGTTAGGTCTGGGTTAGGTCTAGGATTTGCCCTCATCAGGCTCATACTTTCGCATATTTCTCATACTTCATGGCTAGATCCTGGGCTATTTCTGGATTGGATCACGTAGTAATGTGGTACCACACTGAAACAGTCAATTAAACCTGGTTTCGATCAATATTTTAGAGGTCAATGCAAGTTAGGTCTGGGATAGGTCTGGGATTTGCCCTCATCAGACTCATGCTTTCGCATTTTCCACATACTTGTTGAACAGATCCTGGGATTTTTCTGGTATGGATCACGTAGTAATGTGGTACCATACTGAAACATTCAGTTAAACCTGGTCTTGATAAATATTTTTGAGGATAACGCATGGTAGGTCTGGGTTAGGTCTAGGATTTGCCCTCATCAGGCTCATACTTTCGCATATTTCTTATACTTCATGGATAGATCCTGGGCTATTTTCTGGTTTGGATCACATAGTAATGTGGTACCACACTGAAACAGTCGATTAAACCAGGTTTCGATCAATATTTTTGAGGATAACGCATGTTAGGTCTAGGTTTGGCCTGGGATTTTCACTCATCAGACTCATTCTTTCGCATACTTCACATACTTGTTGAACGGAACCTGGTTTTTTTCTGGTTTGGATCACGTAGTAATGTGGGACCACACTGAAACAGTCAATTAAACCTGGTCTTGATAAATATTTTTGAGGATAACGCATGTTAGGTCTGGGTTAGGTCTAGGATTTGCCCTCATCAGGCTCATACTTTCGCATATTTCTCATACTTCATGGCTAGATCCTGGGCTTTTTCTGGATTGCATCACGTAGTAATGAAGTACAACACTGAAACAGTCAATTAAACCTGGTTTCGATAAATATTTTAGAGAATAATTCATGTTAGGTCTAGGTTAGGCCTGGGATTTGCCCTCATCAGGGTCATACTATCGCAGTTCTAACATACGTGTTGACCTGATCGAGGGTTTTTTCTGCTTTGGATCACGTAGTAAAGTGGTACCACACTGAAACAGTACACTAAACCTGGTTCGGATCAATATTTCAGAGGATAATGCATGTTAGGTCTAGGTTAGCCCTGAGATTTTCACTCATCAGACTCATACTTTCGCATTCTTCAGATACTTGTTGAACGGATCCTGGGTTTTTTCTGGTATGGTTCACATAGTAATGTGGTACCACACTGAAACAATCAATTAAGCCAGGTCTTGATAAATATTTTAGATGATAACGTATGTTAGGTCTGGGTTAGGTCTAGGATTTGCCCTCTTCAGGCTCATACTTTCGCATATTTCTCATACTTCATGGCTAGATCCTGGCCTATTTCTGGATTGGATCACGTAGTAATGTGGTACCACACTGAAACAGTCAATTAAACCTGGTTTCCATCAATATCTTAGAGGACAACGCAAGTTAGGTCTGGGATAGGTCTGGGATTTGCCCTCATCAGACTCATACGTTCGCGTTTTTCACATACTTGTTGAACGGATCCTGGGTTTTTTCTGGTTTGGATCACGTAGTAATGTGGTACCACACTGAAACATTCAAATAAACCTGGTCTTGATAAATATTTTAGAGGATTTCGCATGTTAGGTTTGGGTTAGGTCTAGGATTTGCCCACATCAGGCTCATACTTTCGCATATTTCTCATACTTCATGGCTAGATCCTGGGCTGTTTCTGGATTGTATCACGTAGTAATGTGGTACCACGCTGAAACAGTCAATTAAACCTTGTTTCGATCAATATTTTAGAGGATAACGCAAGTTAGGTCTGGGATAGGTCTGGGATTTGCCCTCATCAGACTCATGCTTTCGCATTTTTCACATACTTGTTGAACAGATCCTGGGTTTTTTCTGGCATGGTTCACGTAGTAATGTGGTACCATACTAAAACATTCAGTTAAACCTGGTCTTGATAAATATTTTTGAGGATAACGCATGTTAGGTCTGGGTTAGGTCTAGGATTTGCCCTCATCAGGCTCATACTTTCGCATATTTCTTATGCTTCATGGATAGATCCTGGGCTATTTTCTGGTTTGGATCGCATAGTAATGTGGTACCACACTGAAACAGTCGATTAAACCAGGTTTCGATCAATATTTTTGAGGATAACGCATGTTAGGTCTAGGTTAGGTCTGGGATTTGCCCTCATCAGACTCATGCTTTCGCATTTTTCACATACTTGTTGAACAGATCCTGGGTTTTTTCTGGCATGGTTCACGTAGTAATGTGGTACCATACTAAAACATTCAGTTAAACCTGGTCTTGATAAATATTTTAGATGATAACGCACGTTAGGTCTGGGTTAGGTCTAGGATTTGCCCTCATCAGGCTCATACTTTCGCATATTTCTCATACTTCATGGCTAGATCCTGGGCTATTTCTGGATTGGATCACGTAGTAATGTGGTACCACACTGAAACAGTCCACTAAACCTGGTTTGGATCAATATTTTAGAGGATAATGCATGTTAGGTCTAGGTTAGGCCGAGGATTTTCTCTCATCAGACTCATACTTTCGCATTCTTCAGATACTTGTTGAACGGATCCTGGGGTTTTTCTGGTATGGTTCACGTAGTAATGTGGTACCACACTGAAACAATCAATTAAACCAGGTCTTGATAAATATTTTAGATGATAACGCACGTTAGGTCTGGGTTAGGTCTAGGATTTGCCCTCATCAGGCTCATACTTTCGCATATTTCTCATACTTCATGGCTAGATCCTGGGCTATGTCTGGATTGGATCACGTAGTAATGTGGTACCACACTGAAACAGTAAATTAAACCTGGTTTCGATCAATATTTTAGAGGTTAATGCAAGTTAGGTCTGGGTTAGGTCTGGGATTTGCCCTCATCAGGGTCATACTTTCGCATTTTTCACATACTTGTTGAACAGATCCTGGGTTTTTTCTGGTTTGGATCCGGCAGTAATGTGGTACCACACTGAAACAGCCCACTAAACCTGGTTTCGATCAATATTTTAGAGGATAACGAAAGTTATGTCTAGGTTACGCCTGGGATTTGCCCTCATCAGACTCGTGCTTTCGCATTTTTCACATACTTGTTGGACAGATCCTGGGATTTTTCTGGTATGGATCACGTAGTAATGTGGTACCACACTGAAACATTCAGTTAAACCTGGTCTTGATAAATATTTTTGAGGATAACGCATGTTAGGTCTGGGTTAGGTCTAGGATTTGCCCTCATCAGGCTCATACTTCCGCATATTTCTTATACTTCATGGATAGATCCTAGGCTATTTTCTGATTTGGATCACATAGTAATGTGGTACCACACTGAAACAGTCGATTAAACCAGGTTTCGATAAATATTCTTGAGGATAACGCATGTTAGGTCTAGGTAAGGCCTGGGATTTTCACTCATCAGACTCATTCTTTTGCATTCTTCACATACCTGTTGAACGGATCCTGGGTTTTTTCTGGTTTGGATCACGTAGTAATGTGGTACCACACTGAAACATTCAAATAAACCTGGTCTTGATAAATATTTTAGAGGATAACGCATGTTAGGTTTGGGTTAGGTCTAGGATTTGCCCACATCAGGCTCATACTTTCGCATATTTCTCGTACTTCATGGCTAGATCCTGGGCTGTTTCTGGATTGTATCACGTAGTAATGTGGTACCACGCTGAATCAGTCAATTAAACCTTGTTTCGATCAATATTTTAGAGGATAACGCAAGTTAGGTCTGGGATAGGTCTGGGATTTGCCCTCATCAGACTCATGCTTCCGCATTTTTCACATACTTCATGGCTAGATCCTGGGCTATTTCTGGATTGGATCACGTAGTAATGTGGTACCACACAGAAACAGTCGATTAAACCAGGTTTCGATCAACATTTTTGAGGATAACGCATGTTAGGTCTAGGTTAGGCCTGGGATTTTCACTCATCAGACTCATTCTTTCGCATTCTTCACATACTTGTTGAACGGATCCTGGGTTTTTTCTGGTTTGGATCACGTAGTAATGTGGGACCACACTGAAACAATCAATTAAACCTGGTCTTGATAAATATTTTAGAGGATAACGCATGTTAGGTCTGGGTTAGGCCTGGGATTTGCCCTCATCAGAGTCATACTTTCGCAGTTCTAACATACATGTTGACCTGATCGAGGGTTTTTTCTGCTTTGGATCACGTAGTAAAGTGGTACAACACTGGAACAGGCCACTAAACCTGGTTTGGATCAATATTTTAGAGGATAATGCATGTTAGGTCTAGGTTAGCCCTGAGATTTTCACTCATCAGACTCATACTTTCGCATTCTACAGATACCTGTTGGACGGATCCTGGGTTTTTTCTGGTATGGTTCATGTAGTAATTTGGTACCACACTGAAACAATCAATTAAACCAGGTCTTGATAAATATTTTAGATGATAACGCATGTTAGGTCTGGGTTAGGTCTAGGATTTGCCCTCATCAGGCTCATACTTTCGCATATTTCTCATACTTCATGGCTAGATCCTGGGCTATTTCTGGATTGGATCACGTAGTAATGTGGTACCACACTGAAACAGTCAATTAAACCTGGTCTTGATAAATATTTTAGAGGATAACGCATGTTAGGTCTGGGTTAGGTCTAGGATTTGCCCTCATCAGGCTCACACTTTCGCATATTTCTCATACTTCATGGCTAGATCCTGGGCTATTTCTGGATTGGATCACGTAGTAATGTGGTACCACACTGAAACAGTCAATTAAACCTGGTTTCGATCAATATTTTAGAGGAGAATGCAAGTTAGGTCTGGGATAGGTCTGGGATTTGCCCACATCAGGGTCATACTTTCGCATTTTTCACATACTTGTTGAACAGATCCTGGGTTTTTTCTGGTTTGGATCGCGCAGTAATGTGGTACCACACTGAAACAGCCCACTAAACCTGGTTTCGATCAATATTTTAGAGGATAACGAAAGTTATGTCTACGTTAGGCCTGGGATTTGTCCTCATCACACTCAAGCTTTCGCATTTTTCACATACTTGTTGAACAGATCCTGGGTTTTTTCTGGTATGGATCACGTAGTAATGTGGGACCACACTGAAACATTCAGTTAAACCTGGTCTTGATAAATATTTTAGAGGATAACGCATGTTAGGTCTGGGTTAGGTCTAGGATTTGCTCTCGTCAGGCTCATACTTTCGCATATTTCTCATACCTCATGGCTAGATCCTGGGCTATTTCTGGATTGGATCACGTAGTAATGTGGTACCACACTGAAACAGTCCACTAAACCTGGTTTGGATCAATATTTTAGAGGATAATGCATGTTAGGTCTAGGTTAGCCCTGAGATTTTCACTCATCAGACTCATACTTTCGCATTCTACAGATACCTGATGAACGGATCCTGGGTTTTTTCTGGTATGGTTCACGTAGTAATGTGGTACCACACTGAAACAATCAATTAAACCAGGTCTTGATAAATATTTTAGATGATAACGCAAGTTAGGTCTGGGTTAGGTCTAGGATTTGCCCACATCAGGCTCATACTTTCGCATATTTCTCATACTTCATGGCTAGATCCTGGGCTATTTCTGGACTGGATCACGTAGTAACGTGGTACCACACTGAAACAGCCAATTAAACCTGGTTTCGATCAATATTTTAGAGGACAATGCAAGTTAGGTCTGGGATAGGTCTGGGATTTGCCCACATCAGGGTCATACTTTCGCATTTTTCACATACTTGTTGAACAGATCCTGGGTTTTTTCTGGTTTGGATCGCGCAGTAATATGGTACCACACTGAAACAGCCCACTAAACCTGGTTTCGATCAATATTTTAGAGGATAACGAAAGTTATGTCTAGGTTAGGCCTGGGATTTTCACTCATCAGACTCATTCTTTCGCATTCTTCACATACTTGTTGAACGGATCCTGGGTTTTTTCTGGTTTGGATCACGTAGTAATGTGGGACCACACTGAAACAATCAATTAAACCTGGTCTTGATAAATATTTTAGAGGATAACGCATGTTAGGTCTGGGTTAGGCCTGGGATTTGCCCTCATCAGAGTCATACTTTCGCAGTTCTAACATACATGTTGACCTGATCGAGGGTTTTTTCTGCTTTGGATCACGTAGTAAAGTGGTACAACACTGGAACAGGCCACTAAACCTGGTTTGGATCAATATTTTAGAGGATAATGCATGTTAGGTCTAGGTTAGCCCTGAGATTTTCACTCATCAGACTCATACTTTCGCATTCTACAGATACCTGTTGGACGGATCCTGGGTTTTTTCTGGTATGGTTCATGTAGTAATTTGGTACCACACTGAAACAATCAATTAAACCAGGTCTTGATAAATATTTTAGATGATAACGCATGTTAGGTCTGGGTTAGGTCTAGGATTTGCCCTCATCAGGCTCATACTTTCGCATATTTCTCATACTTCATGGCTAGATCCTGGGCTATTTCTGGATTGGATCACGTAGTAATGTGGTACCACACTGAAACAGTCAATTAAACCTGGTCTTGATAAATATTTTAGAGGATAACGCATGTTAGGTCTGGGTTAGGTCTAGGATTTGCCCTCATCAGGCTCACACTTTCGCATATTTCTCATACTTCATGGCTAGATCCTGGGCTATTTCTGGATTGGATCACGTAGTAATGTGGTACCACACTGAAACAGTCAATTAAACCTGGTTTCGATCAATATTTTAGAGGAGAATGCAAGTTAGGTCTGGGATAGGTCTGGGATTTGCCCACATCAGGGTCATACTTTCGCATTTTTCACATACTTGTTGAACAGATCCTGGGTTTTTTCTGGTTTGGATCGCGCAGTAATGTGGTACCACACTGAAACAGCCCACTAAACCTGGTTTCGATCAATATTTTAGAGGATAACGAAAGTTATGTCTACGTTAGGCCTGGGATTTGTCCTCATCAGACTCAAGCTTTCGCATTTTTCACATACTTGTTGAACAGATCCTGGGTTTTTTCTGGTATGGATCACGTAGTAATGTGGGACCACACTGAAACATTCAGTTAAACCTGGTCTTGATAAATATTTTAGAGGATAACGCATGTTAGGTCTGGGTTAGGTCTAGGATTTGCTCTCGTCAGGCTCATACTTTCGCATATTTCTCATACCTCATGGCTAGATCCTGGGCTATTTCTGGATTGGATCACGTAGTAATGTGGTACCACACTGAAACAGTCCACTAAACCTGGTTTGGATCAATATTTTAGAGGATAATGCATGTTAGGTCTAGGTTAGCCCTGAGATTTTCACTCATCAGACTCATACTTTCGCATTCTACAGATACCTGATGAACGGATCCTGGGTTTTTTCTGGTATGGTTCACGTAGTAATGTGGTACCACACTGAAACAATCAATTAAACCAGGTCTTGATAAATATTTTAGATGATAACGCAAGTTAGGTCTGGGTTAGGTCTAGGATTTGCCCACATCAGGCTCATACTTTCGCATATTTCTCATACTTCATGGCTAGATCCTGGGCTATTTCTGGACTGGATCACGTAGTAACGTGGTACCACACTGAAACAGCCAATTAAACCTGGTTTCGATCAATATTTTAGAGGACAATGCAAGTTAGGTCTGGGATAGGTCTGGGATTTGCCCACATCAGGGTCATACTTTCGCATTTTTCACATACTTGTTGAACAGATCCTGGGTTTTTTCTGGTTTGGATCGCGCAGTAATATGGTACCACACTGAAACAGCCCACTAAACCTGGTTTCGATCAATATTTTAGAGGATAACGAAAGTTATGTCTAGGTTAGGCCTGGGATTTGCCCTCATCAGACTCATGCTTTCGCATTTTTCACATACTTGTTGATCAGATCCTGGGTTTTTTCTGGTATGGATCACGTAGTAATGTGGGACCACACTGAAACATTCAGTTAAACCTGGTCTTGATAAATATCTTAGAGGATAACGCATGTTAGGTCTGGGTTAGGTCTAGGATTTGCTCTCGTCAGGCTCATACTTTCGCATATTTCTCATACCTCATGGCTAGATCCTGGGCTATTTCGGGATTGGATCACGTAGTAATGTGGTACCACACAGAAACAGTCCACTAAACCTGGTTTGGATCAATATTTTAGAGGATAATGCATGTTAGGTCTAGGTTAGCCCTGAGATTTTCACTCATCAGACTCATACTTTCGCATTCTACAGATACCTGTTGAACGGATCCTGGGTTTTTTCTGGTATGGATCACGTAGTAATGTGGGACCACACTGAAACATTCAGTTAAACCTGGTCTTGATAAATATTTTAGAGGATAACGCATGTTAGGTCTGGGTTAGGTCTAGGATTTGCTCTCGTCAGGCTCATACTTTAGCATATTTCTCATACCTCATGGCTAGATCCTGGGCTATTTCTGGATTGGGTCACGTAGTAATGTAGTACCACACTGAAACAGTCAATTAAACCTGGTTTCGATCAATATTTTAGAGGACAATGCAAGTTAGGTCTGGGATAGGTCTGGGATTTGCCCACATCAGGGTCATACTTTCGCATTTTTCACATACTTGTTGAACAGATCCTGGTTTTTTTCTGGTTTGGATCGCGCAGTAATGTGGTACCACACTGAAACAGCCCACTAAACCTGGTTTCGATCAATATTTTAGAGGATAACGAAAGTTATGTCTAGGTTAGGCCTGGGATTTGCCCACATCAGGGTCATACTTTCGCATTTTTCACATACTTGTTGAACAGATCCTGGGTTTTTTCTGGTTTGGATCGCGCAGTAATGTGGTACTACACTGAAACAGCCCACTAAACCTGGTTTCGATCAATATTTTAGAGGATAACGAAAGTTATGTCTAGGTTAGGCCTGGGATTTGCCCTCATCAGACTCATGCTTTCGCATTTTTCACATACTTGTTGAACAGATCCTGTGTTTTTTCTGGTATGGATCACGTAGTAATGTGGGACCACACTGAAACATTCAGTTAAACCTGGTCTTGATAAATATTTTAGAGGATAACGCATGTTAGGTCTGGGTTAGGTCTAGGATTTGCTCTCGTCAGGCTCATACTTTAGAATATTTCTCATACCTCATGGCTAGATCCTGGGCTATTTCTGGATTGGATCACGTAGTAATGTGGTACCACACTGAAACGGTCAATTAAACCTGGTCTCGATCAATATTTTAGAGGATAACGCATGTTAGGTCTAGGTTAGGCCTGGGATTTTCACTCATCAGACACGTTCTTTCGCATTCTTCACATACTTGTTGAACGGATCCTGGGTTTTTTCTGGTTTGGATCACGTAGTAATGTGGGACCACACTGAACCAATCAATTAAACCTGGTCTTGATAAATATTTTAGAGGATAACGCATGTTAGGTCTGGGTTAGGCCTGGGATTTGCCCTCATCAGGGTCATACTTTCGCAGTTCTAACATACATGTTGACCTGATCGAGGGTTTTTTCTGCTTTCGATCACGTAGTAAAGTGATACCACACTGAAACATTCAGTTAAACCTGGTCTTGATAAATATTTTAGAGGATAACGCATGTTAGGTCTGGTTTAGGTCTAGGATTTGCTCTCGTCAGGCTCATACTTTCGCATATTTCTCATACCTCATGGCTAGATCCTCGGCTATTTCTGGATTGGATCACGCAGTAATGTGGTACCACACTGAAACAGTCAATTAAACCTGGTTTCGATCAATATTTTAGAGGATAACGCAAGTTAGGTCTGGTATAGGTCTGGGATTTGCCCTCATCAGGCTCATACTTTCGCGATTTTCACATACTTGTTGAACAGATCCTGGGTTTTTTTCTGGTTTGGATCACGTAGTAGTGTGGTACCACACTGAAACTGTCCATTAAACCTGGTTTCGATCAATATTTTTGAGGATAACGCATGTTAGGTCTAGGTTAGGCCTGGGATTTGCCCTCATCAGACTCATACTTTCGCATTCTTCACATACTTGTTGAACGGATCCTGGGTTTTTTCTGGTTTGGATCAGGTAGTAATGTGGGACCACACTGAAACAGTCAATTAAACCTGGTTTCGATCAATATTTTAGAGGATAACGCAAGTTAGGTCTGGGATAGGTCTGGGATTCGCCCTCATCAGGGTCATACTTTCGCACTTTTCACATACTTGTTGAACAGATCCTGGGTTTTTTCTGGTTTGGATCGCGCAGTAATGTGGTACCACACTGAAACAGCCCACTAAACCTGGTTTCGATCAATATTTTAGAGGATAACGAAAGTAATGTCTAGGTTAGGCCTGGGATTTGCCCTCATCAGACTCATGCTTTCGCATTTTTCACATACTTGTTGAACAGATCCTGGGTTTTTTCTGGTATGGATCACGTAGTAATGAGGGACCACACTGAAACATTCAGTTAAACCTGGTCTTGATAAATATTTTAGAGGATAACGCATGTTAGGTCTGGGTTAGGTCTAGGATTTGCTCTCGTCACGCTCATACTTTCGCATACTTCTCATACTTGTTCAACTGATCCTGGGTTTTTTCTGGTTTGGATCACGTAGTAATGTGGTACCACACTGAAACAATCAATTAAACCAGGTCTTGATAAATATTTTAGATGATAACGCAAGTTAGGTCTGGGTTAGGTCTAGGATTTGCCCTCATCAGGCTCATACTTTCGCATATTTCTCATACTTCATGGCTAGATCCTGGGCTATTTCTGGATTAGATCACGTAGTAATGTGGTACCACACTGAAACAGTCAATTAAACCTGGTTTCGATCAATATTTTAGAGGGCAATGCAAGTTAGGTCTGGGATAGGTCTGGGATTTGCCCACATCAGGGTCATACTTTCGCATTTTTCACATACTTGTTGAACAGATCCTGGGTTTTTTCTGGTTTGGATCGCGCAGTAATGTGGTACCACACTGAAACAGCCCACTAAACCTGGTTTCGATCAATATTTTAGAGGATAACGAAAGTTATGTCTAGGTTAGGCCTGGTATTTGCCCTCATCAGACTCATGCTTTCGCATTTTTCACGTACTTGTTGAACATATCCTGAGTTTTTTCTGGTATGGATCACGTAGTAATGAGGGACCACACTGAAACATTCAGTTAAACCTGGTCTTGATAAATATTATAGAGGGTAACGCATGTTAGGTCTGGGTTAGGTCTAGGATTTGCTCTCGTCAGGCTCATTCTTTCGCATATTTCTCATACCTCATGGCTAGATCCTGGGCTATGTCTGGATTGGATCTCGTAGTAATGTGGTACCACACTGAAACAGTCCACTAAACCTGGATTGGATCAATATTTTAGAGGATAATGCATGTTAGGTCTAGGTTAGCCCTGAGATTTTCACTCATCAGACTCATGCTTTCGCATTCTACAGATACCTGTTGAACGGATCCTGGGTTTTTTCTGGTATGGTTCACGTAGTAATGTGGTACCACACTGAAACAATCAATTAAACCAGGTCTTGATAAATATTTTAGATGATAACGCATGTTAGGTCTGGGTTAGGTTTAGGATTTGCCCTCATCAGGCTCATACTTTCGCATATTTCTCATACTTCATGGCTAGATCCTGGGCTATTTCTGGATTGGATCACGTAGTAATGTGGTACCACACTGAAACAGTCAATTAAACCTGGTTGCGATCAATATTTTAGAGGACAATGCAAGTTAGGTCTGGGATAGGTCTGGGATTTGCCCACATCAGGGTCATACTTTCGCATTTTTCACATACTTGTTGAACAGATCCTGGGTTTTTTCTGGTTTGGATCGCTCAGTAATGTGGTACCACACTGAAACAGCCCACTAAACCTGGTTTCGATCAATATTTTAGAGGATAACGAAAGTTATGTCTAGGTTAGGCCTGGGATTGGCCCTCATCAGACTCATGCTTTCGCATTTTTCACATACTTGTTGAACAGATCCTGGGTTTTTTCTGGTATGGATCACGTACTAATGTGGGACCACACTGAAACATTCAGTTAAACCTGGTCTTGATAAATATTTTAGAGGATAACGCATGTTAGGTCTGGGTTAGGTCTAGGATTTGCTCTCGTCAGGCTCATACTTTCGCATATTTCTCATACCTCATGGCTAGATCCTGGGCTATTTCTGGATTGGATCACGTAGTAATGTGGTACCACACTGAAACAGTCAATTAAACCTGGTTTCGATCAATATTTTAGAGGATAACGCAAGTTAGGTCTGGTATAGGTCTGGGATTTGCCCTCATCAGGCTCATACTTTCGCAATTTTCACATACTTGTTGAACAGATCCTGGGTTTTTTTCTGGTTTGGATCACGTAGTAGTGTGGTACCACACTGAAACTGTCCATTAAACCTGGTTTCGATCAATATTTTTGAGGATAACGCATGTTAGGTCTAGGTTAGGCCGAGGATTTTCACTCATCAGACTCATACTTTCGCATTCTTCACATACTTGTTGAACGGATCCTGGGTTTTTTCTGATTTGGATCAGGTAGTAATGTGGGACCACACTGAAACAGTCAATTAAACCTGGTTCCGATCAATATTTTAGAGGATAACGCAAGTTAGGTCTGGGATAGGTCTGGGATTCGCCCTCATCAGGCTCATACTTTCGCGTTTTTCACATACTTGTTGAACTGATCCTGGGTTTTTTCTGGTTTGGATCACGTAGTAATGTTGTACCACACTGAAGCAGTCCATTAAACGTGGTTTGGATCAATATTTTAGCGGGTAACGCATGTTAGGTTTGGGTTAGGTCTAGGATTTGCCCTCGTCAGGCTCATGCTTTCGCATATTTCTCATACTTCATGGCTAGATCCTGGGCTGTTTCAGGATTGTATCACGTAGTAATGTGGTACCACGCTGAAACAGTCTATTAAACCTGGTTTCGATCAATATTTTTGAGGATAACGCATGTTAGGTCTAGTTTAGGCCGAGGATTTTCACTCATCAGACTCATACTTTCGCATTCTTCAGATACTTGTTGAACGGATCCTGGGTTTTTTCTGGTATGGTTCACGTAGTAATGTGGTACCACACTGAAGCAATCAATTAAACCAGGTCTTGATAAATATTTTAGATGATAACGCATGTTAGGTCTGGGTTAGGTCTAGGATTTGCCCTCATCAGGCTCATACTTTCGCATATTTCTCATACTTCATGGCTAGATCCTGGGCTATTTCTGGATTGGATCACGTAGTAATGTGGTACCACACTGAAACAGTCAATTAAACCTGGTTTCGATCAATATTTTAGAGGATAACGCATGTTAGGTCTAGGTTAGGCCTGGGATTTTCACTCATCAGACTCGTTCTTTCGCATTCTTCACATACTTGTTGAACGGATCCTGGGTTTTTTCTGGTTTGGATCACGTAGTAATGTGGGACCACACTGAAACCATCAATTAAACCTGGTCTTGATAAATATTTTAGAGGACAACGCATGTTAGGTCTGGGTTAGGCCTGGGATTTGCCCTCATCAGGGTCATACTTTCGCAGTTCTAACATACATGTTGACCTGATCGAGGGTTTTTTCTGCTTTGGATCACGTAGTAAAGTGGTACCACACTGAAACAGTCCACTAAACCTGGTTTGGATCAATATTTTAGAGGATAACGAAAGTTATGTCTAGGTTAGCCCTGGGATTTTCACTCATCAGACTCATACTTTCGCATTCTACAGATACTTGTTGAACAGATCCTGGGTTTTTTCTGGTTTGGATCGCGCAGTAATGTGGTACCACACTGAAACAGCCCACTAAACCTGGTTTCGATCAATATTTTAGAGGATAACGAAAGTTATGTCTAGGTTAGGCCTGGGATTTGCCCACATCAGGGTCATACTTTCGCATTTTTCACATACTTGTTGAACAGATCCTGGGTTTTTTCTGGTTTGGATCGCGCAGTAATGTGGTACTACACTGAAACAGCCCACTAAACCTGGTTTCGATCAATATTTTAGAGGATAACGAAAGTTATGTCTAGGTTAGGCCTGGGATTTGCCCTCATCAGACTCATGCTTTCGCATTTTTCTCATACTTGTTGAGCAGATCCTGGGTTTTTTCTGGTATGGATCACGTAGTAATGTGGGACCACACTGAAACATTCAGTTAAACCTGGTCTTGATAAATATTTTAGAGGATAACGCATGTTAGGTCTGGGTTAGGTCTAGGATTTGCTCTCGTCAGGCTCATACTTTAGCATATTTCTCATACCTCATGGCTAGATCCTGGGCTATTTCTGGATTGGATCACGTAGTAATGTGGTACCACACTGAAACAGTCAATTAAACCTGGTTTCGATCAATATTTTAGAGGATAACGCATGTTAGGTCTAGGTTAGGCCTGGGATTTTCACTCATCAGACTCGTTCTTTCGCATTCTTCACATACTTGTTGAACGGATCCTGGGTTTTTTCTGGTTTGGATCACGTAGTAATGTGGGACCACACTGAACCAATCAATTAAACCTGGTCTTGATAAATATTTTAGAGGATAACGCATGTTAGGTCTGGGTTAGGCCTGGGATTTGCCCTCATCAGGGTCATACTTTCGCAGTTCTAACATACATGTTGACCTGATCGAGGGTTTTTTCTGCTTTGGATCACGTAGTAAAGTGGTACCACACTGAAACATTCAGTTAAACCTGGTCGTGATAAATATTTTAGAGGATAACGCATGTTAGGTCTGGTTTAGGTCTAGGATTTGCTCTCGTCAGGCTCATACTTTCGCATATTTCTCATACCTCATGGCTAGATCCTCGGCTATTTCTAGATTGGATCACGCAGTAATGTGGTACCACACTGAAACAGTCAATTAAACCTGGTTTCGATCAATATTTTAGAGGATAACGCAAGTTAGGTCTGGTATAGGTCTGGGATTTGCCCTCATCAGGCTCATACTTTCGCGATTTTCACATACTTGTTGAACAGATCCTGGGTTTTTTTCTGGTTTGGATCACGTAGTAGTGTGGTACCACACTGAAACTGTCCATTAAACCTGGTTTCGATCAATATTTTTGAGGATAACGCATGTTAGGTCTAGGTTAGGCCGAGGATTTTCACTCATCATACTCATACTTTCGCATTCTTCACATACTTGTTGAACGGATCCTGGGTTTTTTCTGGTTTGGATCAGGTAGTAATGTGGGACCACACTGAAACAGTCAATTAAACCTGGTTTCGATCAATATTTTAGAGGATAACGCAAGTTAGGTCTGGGATAGGTCTGGGATTCGCCCTCATCAGGCTCATACTTTCGCATTTTTCACATACTTGTTGAACAGATCCTGGGTTTTTTCTGGTTTGGATCGCGCAGTAATGTGGTACCACACTGAAACAGCCCACTAAACCTGGTTTCGATCAATATTTTAGAGGATAACGAAAGTTATGTCTAGGTTAGGCCTGGGATTTGCCCTCATCAGACTCATGCTTTCGCATTTTTCACATACTTGTTGAACAGATCCTGGGTTTTTTCTGGTATGGATCACGTAGTAATGAGGGACCACACTGAAACATTCAGTTAAACCTGGTCTTGATAAATATTTTAGAGGATAACGCATGTTAGGTCTGGGTTAGGTCTAGGATTTGCTCTCGTCACGCTCATACTTTCGCATATTTCTCATACTTGTTGAACTGATCCTGGGTTTTTTCTGGTTTGGATCACGTAGTAATGTGGTACCACACTGAAACAATCAATTAAACCAGGTCTTGATAAATATTTTAGATGATAACGTAAGTTAGGTCTGGGTTAGGTCTAGGATTTGCCCTCATCAGGCTCATACTTTCGCATATTTCTCATACTTCATGGCTAGATCCTGGGCTATTTCTGGATTAGATCACGTAGTAATGTGGTGCCACACTGAAACAGTCAATTAAACCTGGTTTCGATCAATATTTTAGAGGACAATGCAAGTTAGGTCTGGGATAGGTCTGGGATTTGCCCACATCAGGGTCATACTTTCGCATTTTTCACATACTTGTTGAACAGATCCTGGGTTTTTTCTGGTTTGGATCGCGCAGTAATGTGGTACCACACTGAAACAGCCCACTAAACCTGGTTTCGATCAATATTTTAGAGGATAACGAAAGTTATGTCTAGGTTAGGCCTGGGATTTGCCCTCATCAGACTCATGCTTTCGCATTTTTCACATACTTGTTGAACATATCCTGGGTTTTTTCTGGTATGGATCACGTAGTAATGAGGGACCACACTGAAACATTCAGTTAAACCTGGTCTTGATAAATATTATAGAGGGTAACGCATGTTAGGTCTGGGTTAGGTCTAGGATTTGCTCTCGTCAGGCTCATTCTTTCGCATATTTCTCATACCTCATGGCTAGATCCTGGGCTCTGTCTAGATTGGATCTCGTAGTAATGTGGTACCACACTGAAACAGTCCACTAAACCTGGTTTGGATCAATATTTTAGAGGATAATGCATGTTAGGTCTAGGTTAGCCCTGAGATTTTCACTCATCAGACTCATGCTTTCGCATTCTACAGATACCTGTTGAACGGATCCTGGGTTTTTTCTGGTATGGTTCACGTAGTAATGTGGTACCACACTGAAACAATCAATTAAACCAGGTCTTGATAAATATTTTAGATGATAACGCATGTTAGGTCTGGGTTAGGTTTAGGATTTGCCCTCATCAGGCTCATACTTTCGCATATTTCTCATACTTCATGGCTAGATCCTGGGCTATTTCTGGATTGGATCACGTAGTAATGTGGTGCCACACTGAAACAGTCAATTAAACCTGGTTGCGATCAATATTTTAGAGGACAATGCAAGTTAGGTCTGGGATAGGTCTGGGATTTGCCCACATCAGGGTCATACTTTCGCATTTTTCACATACTTGTTGAACAGATCCTGGGTTTTTTCTGGTTTGGATCGCGCAGTAATGTGGTACCACACTGAAACAGCCCACTAAACCTGGTTTCGATCAATATTTTAGAGGATAACGAAAGTTATGTCTAGGTTAGGCCTGGGATTTGCCCTCATCAGACTCATGCTTTCGCATTTTTCACATACTTGTTGAACAGATCCTGGGTTTTTTCTGGTATGGATCACGTACTAATGTGGGACCACACTGAAACATTCAGTTAAACCTGGTCTTGATAAATATTTTAGAGGATAACGCATGTTAGGTCTGGGTTAGGTCTAGGATTTGCTCTCGTCAGGCTCATACTTTCGCATATTTCTCATACCTCATGGCTAGATCCTGGGCTATTTCTGGATTGGATCACGTAGTAATGTGGTACCACACTGAAACAGTCAATTAAACCTGGTTTCGATCAATATTTTAGAGGATAACGCAAGTTAGGTCTGGTATAGGTCTGGGATTTGCCCTCATCAGGCTCATACTTTCGCAATTTTCACATACTTGTTGAACAGATCCTGGGTTTTTTTCTGGTTTGGATCACGTAGTAGTGTGGTACCACACTGAAACTGTCCATTAAACCTGGTTTCGATCAATATTTTTGAGGATAACGCATGTTAGGTCTAGGTTAGGCCGAGGATTTTCACTCATCAGACTCATACTTTCGCATTCTTCACATACTTGTTGAACGGATCCTGGGTTTTTTCTGATTTGGATCAGGTAGTAATGTGGGACCACACTGAAACAGTCAATTAAACCTGGTTCCGATCAATATTTTAGAGGATAACGCAAGTTAGGTCTGGGATAGGTCTGGGATTCGCCCTCATCAGGCTCATACTTTCGCGTTTTTCACATACTTGTTGAACTGATCCTGGGTTTTTTCTGGTTTGGATCACGTAGTAATGTTGTACCACACTGAAGCAGTCCATTAAACGTGGTTTGGATCAATATTTTAGCGGGTAACGCATGTTAGGTTTGGGTTAGGTCTAGGATTTGCCCTCGTCAGGCTCATGCTTTCGCATATTTCTCATACTTCATGGCTAGATCCTGGGCTGTTTCAGGATTGTATCACGTAGTAATGTGGTACCACGCTGAAACAGTCTATTAAACCTGGTTTCGATCAATATTTTTGAGGATAACGCATGTTAGGTCTAGTTTAGGCCGAGGATTTTCACTCATCAGACTCATACTTTCGCATTCTTCAGATACTTGTTGAACGGATCCTGGGTTTTTTCTGGTATGGTTCACGTAGTAATGTGGTACCACACTGAAGCAATCAATTAAACCAGGTCTTGATAAATATTTTAGATGATAACGCATGTTAGGTCTGGGTTAGGTCTAGGATTTGCCCTCATCAGGCTCATACTTTCGCATATTTCTCATACTTCATGGCTAGATCCTGGGCTATTTCTGGATTGGATCACGTAGTAATGTGGTACCACACTGAAACAGTCAATTAAACCTGGTTTCGATCAATATGTTAGAGGTCAATGCAAGTTAGGTCTGGGATAGGTCTGGGATTTGCCCACATCAGGGTCATACTTTCGCATATTTCTCATACTTGTTGAACTGATCCTGGGTTTTTCCTGGTTTGGATCACGTAGTAATGTGGTACCACACTGAAACAGTCAATTAAACCTGGTTTCGATCAATATTTTAGAGGACAATGTAAGTTAGGTCTGGGATAGGTCTGGGATTTGCCCACATCAGGGTCATACTTTCGCATTTTTCACATACTTGTTGAACAGATCCTGGGTTTTTTCTGGTTTGGATCGCGCAGTAATGTGGTACCACACTGAAACAGCCCACTAAACCTGGTTTCGATCAATATTTTAGAGGATAACGAAAGTTATGTCTAGGTTAGGCCTGGTATTTGCCCTCATCAGACTCATGCTTTCGCATTTTTCACATACTTGTTGAACAGATCCTGGGTTTTTTCTGGTATGGATCACGTAGTAATGTGGGACCACACTGAAACATTCAGTTAAACCTGGTCTTGATAAATATTTTAGAGGATAACGCATGTTAGGTCTGGGTTAGGTCTAGGATTTGCTCTCGTCAGGCTCATACTTTAGCATATTTCTCATACCTCATGGCTAGATCGTGGGCTATTTCTGGATTGGATCACGTAGTAATGTGGTACCACACTGAAACAGTCAATTAAACCTGGTTTCGATCAATATTTTAGAGGATAACGCATGTTAGGTCTAGGTTAGGCCTGGGATTTTCACTCATCAGACTCGTTCTTTCGCATTCTTCACATACTTGTTGAACGGATCCTGGGTTTTTTCTGGTTTGGATCTCGTAGTAATGTGGGACCACACTGAAACAATCAATTAAACCTGGTCGTGATAAATATTTTAGAGGATAACGCATGTTAGGTCTGGTTTAGGTCTAGGATTTGCTCTCGTCAGGCTCATACTTTCGCATATTTCTCATACCTCATGGCTAGATCCTCGGCTATTTCTGGATTGGATCACGCAGTAATGTGGTACCACACTGAAACAGTCAATTAAACCTGGTTTCGATCAATATTTTAGAGGATAACGCAAGTTAGGTCTGGTATAGGTCTGGGATTTGCCCTCATCAGGCTCATACTTTCGCGATTTTCACATACTTGTTGAACAGATCCTGGGTTTTTTTCTGGTTTGGATCACGTAGTAGTGTGGTACCACACTGAAACTGTCCATTAAACCTGGTTTCGATCAATATTTTTGAGGATAACGCATGTTAGGTCTAGGTTAGGCCGAGGATTTTCACTCATCATACTCATACTTTGGCATTCTTCACATACTTGTTGAACGGATCCTGGGTTTTTTCTGGTTTGGATCAGGTAGTAATGTGGGACCACACTGAAACAGTCAATTAAACCTGGTTTCGATCAATATTTTAGAGGATAACGCAAGTTAGGTCTGGGATAGGTCTGGGATTCGCCCTCATCAGGCTCATACTTTCGCATTTTTCACATACTTGTTGAACAGATCCTGGGTTTTTTCTGGTTTGGATCGCGCAGTAATGTGGTACCACACTGAAACAGCCCACTAAACCTGGTTTCGATCAATATTTTAGAGGATAACGAAAGTTATGTCTAGGTTAGGCCTGGGATTTGCCCTCATCAGACTCATGCTTTCGCATTTTTCACATACTTGTTGAACAGATCCTGGGTTTTTTCTGGTATGGATCACGTAGTAATGAGGGACCACACTGAAACATTCAGTTAAACCTGGTCTTGATAAATATTTTAGAGGATAACGCATGTTAGGTCTGGGTTAGGTCTAGGATTTGCTCTCGTCACGCTCATACTTTCGCATATTTCTCATACTTGTTGAACTGATCCTGGGTTTTTTCTGGTTTGGATCACGTAGTAATGTGGTACCACACTGAAACAATCAATTAAACCAGGTCTTGATAAATATTTTAGATGATAACGCAAGTTAGGTCTGGGTTAGGTCTAGGATTTGCCCTCATCAGGCTCATACTTTCGCATATTTCTCATACTTCATGGCTAGATCCTGGGCTATTTCTGGATTAGATCACGTAGTAATGTGGTGCCACACTGAAACAGTCAATTAAACCTGGTTTCGATCAATATTTTAGAGGACAATGCAAGTTAGGTCTGGGATAGGTCTGGGATTTGCCCACATCAGGGTCATACTTTCGCATTTTTCACATACTTGATGAACAGATCCTGGGTTTTTTCTGGTTTGGATCGCGCAGTAATGTGGTACCACACTGAAACAGCCCACTAAACCTGGTTTCGATCAATATTTTAGAGGATAACGAAAGTTATGTCTAGGTTAGGCCTGGGATTTGCCCTCATCAGACTCATGCTTTCGCATTTTTCACATACTTGTTGAACATATCCTGGGTTTTTTCTGGTATGGATCACGTAGTAATGAGGGACCACACTGAAACATTCAGTTAAACCTGGTCTTGATAAATATTATAGAGGGTAACGCATGTTAGGTCTGGGTTAGGTCTAGGATTTGCTCTCGTCAGGCTCATTCTTTCGCATATTTCTCATACCTCATGGCTAGATCCTGGGCTATGTCTAGATTGGATCTCGTAGTAATGTGGTACCACACTGAAACAGTCCACTAAACCTGGTTTGGATCAATATTTTAGAGGATAATGCATGTTAGGTCTAGGTTAGCCCTGAGATTTTCACTCATCAGACTCATGCTTTCGCATTCTACAGATACCTGTTGAACGGATCCTGGGTTTTTTCTGGTATGGTTCACGTAGTAATGTGGTACCACACTGAAACAATCAATTAAACCAGGTCTTGATAAATATTTTAGATGATAACGCATGTTAGGTCTGGGTTAGGTTTAGGATTTGCCCTCATCAGGCTCATACATTCGCATATTTCTCATACTTCATGGCTAGATCCTGGGCTATTTCTGGATTGGATCACGTAGTAATGTGGTACCACACTGAAACAGTCAATTAAACCTGGTTGCGATCAATATTTTAGAGGACAATGCAAGTTAGGTCTGGGATAGGTCTGGGATTTGCCCACATCAGGGTCATACTTTCGCATTTTTCACATACTTGTTGAACAGATCCTGGGTTTTTTCTGGTTTGGATCGCGCAGTAATGTGGTACCACACTGAAACAGCCCACTAAACCTGGTTTCGATCAATATTTTAGAGGATAACGAAAGTTATGTCTAGGTTAGGCCTGGGATTTGCCCTCATCAGACTCATGCTTTCGCATTTTTCACATACTTGTTGAACAGATCCTGGGTTTTTTCTGGTATGGATCACGTACTAATGTGGGACCACACTGAAACATTCAGTTAAACCTGGTCTTGATAAATATTTTAGAGGATAACGCATGTTAGGTCTGGGTTAGGTCTAGGATTTGCTCTCGTCAGGCTCATACTTTCGCATATTTCTCATACCTCATGGCTAGATCCTGGGCTATTTCTGGATTGGATCACGTAGTAATGTGGTACCACACTGAAACAGTCAATTAAACCTGGTTTCGGTCAATATTTTAGAGGATAACGCAAGTTAGGTCTGGTATAGGGCTGGGATTTGCCCTCATCAGGCTCATACTTTCGCAATTTTCACATACTTGTTGAACAGATCCTGGGTTTTTTTCTGGTTTGGATCACGTAGTAGTGTGGTACCACACTGAAACTGTCCATTAAACCTGGTTTCGATCAATATTTTTGAGGATAACGCATGTTAGGTCTAGGTTAGGCCGAGGATTTTCACTCATCAGACTCATACTTTCGCGTTTTTCACATACTTGTTGAACTGATCCTGGGTTTTTTCTGGTTTGGATCACGTAGTAATGTTGTACCACACTGAAGCAGTCCATTAAACGTGGTTTGGATCAATATTTTAGCGGGTAACGCATGTTAGGTTTGGGTTAGGTCTAGGATTTGCCCTCGTCAGGCTCATGCTTTCGCATATTTCTCATACTTCATGGCTAGATCCTGGGCTGTTTCAGGATTGTATCACGTAGTAATGTGGTACCACGCTGAAACAGTCTATTAAACCTGGTTTCGATCAATATTTTTGAGGATAACGCATGTTAGGTCTAGTTTAGGCCGAGGATTTTCACTCATCAGACTCATACTTTCGCATTCTTCAGATACTTGTTGAACGGATCCTGGGTTTTTTCTGGTATGGTTCACGTAGTAATGTGGTACCACACTGAAGCAATCAATTAAACCAGGTCTTGATAAATATTTTAGATGATAACGCATGTTAGGTCTGGGTTAGGTCTAGGATTTGCCCTCATCAGGCTCATACTTTCGCATATTTCTCATACTTCATGGCTAGATCCTGGGCTATTTCTGGATTGGATCACGTAGTAATGTGGTACCACACTGAAACAGTCAATTAAACCTGGTTTCGATCAATATGTTAGAGGTCAATGCAAGTTAGGTCTGGGATAGGTCTGGGATTTGCCCACATCAGGGTCATACTTTCGCATATTTCTCATACTTGTTGAACTGATCCTGGGTTTTTCCTGGTTTGGATCACGTAGTAATGTGGTACCACACTGAAACAGTCAATTAAACCTGGTTTCGATCAATATTTTAGAGGACAATGTAAGTTAGGTCTGGGATAGGTCTGGGATTTGCCCACATCAGGGTCATACTTTCGCATTTTTCACATACTTGTTGAACAGATCCTGGGTTTTTTCTGGTTTGGATCGCGCAGTAATGTGGTACCACACTGAAACAGCCCACTAAACCTGGTTTCGATCAATATTTTAGAGGATAACGAAAGTTATGTCTAGGTTAGGCCTGGTATTTGCCCTCATCAGACTCATGCTTTCGCATTTTTCACATACTTGTTGAACAGATCCTGGGTTTTTTCTGGTATGGATCACGTAGTAATGTGGGACCACACTGAAACATTCAGTTAAACCTGGTCTTGATAAATATTTTAGAGGATAACGCATGTTAGGTCTGGGTTAGGTCTAGGATTTGCTCTCGTCAGGCTCATACTTTAGCATATTTCTCATACCTCATGGCTAGATCGTGGGCTATTTCTGGATTGGATCACGTAGTAATGTGGTACCACACTGAAACAGTCAATTAAACCTGGTTTCGATCAATATTTTAGAGGATAACGCATGTTAGGTCTAGGTTAGGCCTGGGATTTTCACTCATCAGACTCGTTCTTTCGCATTCTTCACATACTTGTTGAACGGATCCTGGGTTTTTTCTGGTTTGGATCTCGTAGTAATGTGGGACCACACTGAAACAATCAATTAAACCTGGTCGTGATAAATATTTTAGAGGATAACGCATGTTAGGTCTGGTTTAGGTCTAGGATTTGCTCTCGTCAGGCTCATACTTTCGCATATTTCTCATACCTCATGGCTAGATCCTCGGCTATTTCTGGATTGGATCACGCAGTAATGTGGTACCACACTGAAACAGTCAATTAAACCTGGTTTCGATCAATATTTTAGAGGATAACGCAAGTTAGGTCTGGTATAGGTCTGGGATTTGCCCTCATCAGGCTCATACTTTCGCGATTTTCACATACTTGTTGAACAGATCCTGGGGTTTTTTCTGGTTTGGATCACGTAGTAGTGTGGTACCACACTGAAACTGTCCATTAAACCTGGTTTCGATCAATATTTTTGAGGATAACGCATGTTAGGTCTAGGTTAGGCCGAGGATTTTCACTCATCATACTCATACTTTCGCATTCTTCACATACTTGTTGAACGGATCCTGGGTTTTTTCTGGTTTGGATCAGGTAGTAATGTGGGACCACACTGAAACAGTCAATTAAACCTGGTTTCGATCAATATTTTAGAGGATAACGCAAGTTAGGTCTGGGATAGGTCTGGGATTCGCCCTCATCAGGCTCATACTTTCGCATTTTTCACATACTTGTTGAACAGATCCTGGGTTTTTTCTGGTTTGGATCGCGCAGTAATGTGGTACCACACTGAAACAGCCCACTAAACCTGGTTTCGATCAATATTTTAGAGGATAACGAAAGTTATGTCTAGGTTAGGCCTGGGATTTGCCCTCATCAGACTCATGCTTTCGCATTTTTCACATACTTGTTGAACAGATCCTGGGTTTTTTCTGGTATGGATCACGTACTAATGTGGGACCACACTGAAACATTCAGTTAAACCTGGTCTTGATAAATATTTTAGAGGATAACGCATGTTAGGTCTGGGTTAGGTCTAGGATTTGCTCTCGTCAGGCTCATACTTTCGCATATTTCTCATACCTCATGGCTAGATCCTGGGCTATTTCTGGATTGGATCACGTAGTAATGTGGTACCACACTGAAACAGTCAATTAAACCTGGTTTCGATCAATATTTTAGAGGATAACGCAAGTTAGGTCTGGTATAGGTCTGGGATTTGCCCTCATCAGGCTCATACTTTCGCAATTTTCACATACTTGTTGAACAGATCCTGGGTTTTTTTCTGGTTTGGATCACGTAGTAGTGTGGTACCACACTGAAACTGTCCATTAAACCTGGTTTCGATCAATATTTTTGAGGATAACGCATGTTAGGTCTAGGTTAGGCCAGGATTTTCACTCATCAGACTCATACTTTCGCATTCTTCACATACTTGTTGAACGGATCCTGGGTTTTTTCTGATTTGGATCAGGTAGTAATGTGGGACCACACTGAAACAGTCAATTAAACCTGGTTCCGATCAATATTTTAGAGGATAACGCAAGTTAGGTCTGGGATAGGTCTGGGATTCGCCCTCATCAGGCTCATACTTTCGCGTTTTTCACATACTTGTTGAACTGATCCTGGGTTTTTTCTGGTTTGGATCACGTAGTAATGTTGTACCACACTGAAGCAGTCCATTAAACGTGGTTTGGATCAATATTTTAGCGGGTAACGCATGTTAGGTTTGAGTTAGGTCTAGGATTTGCCCTCGTCAGGCTCATGCTTTCGCATATTTCTCATACTTCATGGCTAGATCCTGGGCTGTTTCAGGATTGTATCACGTAGTAATGTGGTACCACGCTGAAACAGTCTATTAAACCTGGTTTCGATCAATATTTTTGAGGATAACGCATGTTAGGTCTAGTTTAGGCCGAGGATTTTCACTCACCAGACTCATACTTTCGCATTCTTCAGATACTTGTTGAACGGATCCTGGGTTTTTTCTGGTATGGTTCACGTAGTAATGTGGTACCACACTGAAGCAATCAATTAAACCAGGTCTTGATAAATATTTTAGATGATAACGCATGTTAGGTCTGGGTTAGGTCTAGGATTTGCCCTCATCAGGCTCATACTTTCGCATATTTCTCATACTTCATGGCTAGATCCTGGGCTATTTCTGGATTGGATCACGTAGTAATGTGGTACCACACTGAAACAGTCAATTAAACCTGGTTTCGATCAATATGTTAGAGGTCAATGCAAGTTAGGTCTGGGATAGGTCTGGGATTTGCCCACATCAGGGTCATACTTTCGCATATTGCTCATACTTGTTGAACTGATCCTGGGTTTTTCCTGGTTTGGATCACGTAGTAATGTGGTACCACACTGAAACAGTCAATTAAACCTGGTTCCGATCAATATTTTAGAGGACAATGTAAGTTAGGTCTGGGATAGGTCTGGGATTTGCCCACATCAGGGTCATACTTTCGCATTTTTCACATACTTGTTGAACAGATCCTGGGTTTTTTCTGGTATGGATCACGTAGTAATGTGGGACCACACTGAAACATTCAGTTAAACCTGGTCTTGATAAATATTTTAGAGGATAACGCATGTTAGGTCTGGGTTAGGTCTAGGATTTGCTCTCGTCAGGCTCATACTTTAGCATATTTCTCATACCTCATGGCTAGATCGTGGGCTATTTCTGGATTGGATCACGTAGTAATGTGGTACCACACTGAAACAGTCAATTAAACCTGGTTTCGATCAATATTTTAGAGGATAACGCATGTTAGGTCTAGGTTAGGCCTGGGATTTTCACTCATCAGACTCGTTCTTTCGCATTCTTCACATACTTGTTGAACGGATCCTGGGTTTTTTCTGGTTTGGATCACGTAGTAATGTGGGACCACACTGAAACAATCAATTAAACCTGGTCTTGATAAATATTTTAGAGGACAACGCATGTTAGGTCTGGGTTAGGCCTGGGATTTGCCCTCATCAGGGTCATACTTTCGCAGTTCTAACATACATGTTGACCTGATCGAGGGTTTTTTCTGCTTTGGATCACGTAGTAAAGTGGTACCACACTGAAACAGTCCACTAAACCTGGTTTGGATCAATATTTTAGAGGATAACGAAAGTTATGTCTAGGTTAGCCCTGAGATTTTCACTCATCAGACTCATACTTTCGCATTCTACAGATACCTGTTGAACGGATCCTGGGTTTTTTCTGGTATGGATCACGTAGTAATGTGGGACCACACTGAAACATTCAGTTAAACCTGGTCTTGATAAATATTTTAGAGGATAACGCATGTTAGGTCTGGGTTAGGTCTAGGATTTGCTCTCGTCAGGCTCATACTTTAGCATATTTCTCATACCTCATGGCTAGATCCTGGGCTATTTCTGGATTGGGTCACGTAGTAATGTAGTACCACACTGAAACAGTCAATTAAACCTGGTTTCGATCAATATTTTAGAGGACAATGCAAGTTAGGTCTGGGATAGGTCTGGGATTTGCCCACATCAGGGTCATACTTTCGCATTTTTCACATACCTGTTGAACAGATCCTGGTTTTTTTCTGGTTTGGATCGCGCAGTAATCTGGTACCACACTGAAACAGCCCACTAAACCTGGTTTCGATCAATATTTTAGAGGATAACGAAAGTTATGTCTAGGTTAGGCCTGGGATTTGCCCACATCAGGGTCATACTTTCGCATTTTTCACATACTTGTTGAACAGATCCTGGGTTTTTTCTGGTTTGGATCGCGCAGTAATGTGGTACTACACTGAAACAGCCCACTAAACCTGGTTTCGATCAATATTTTAGAGGATAACGATAGTTATGTCTAGGTTAGGCCTGGGATTTGCCCTCATCAGACTCATGCTTTCGCATTTTTCACATACTTGTTGAACAGATCCTGGGTTTTTTCTGGTATGGATCACGTAGTAATGTGGGACCACACTGAAACATTCAGTTAAACCTGGTCTTGATAAATATTTTAGAGGATAACGCATGTTAGGTCTGGGTTAGGTCTAGGATTTGCTCTCGTCAGGCTCATACTTTAGAATATTTCTCATACCTCATGGCTAGATCCTGGGCTATTTCTGGATTGGATCACGTAGTAATGTGGTACCACACTGAAACAGTCAATTAAACCTGGTTTCGATCAATATTTTAGAGGATAACGCATGTTAGGTCTAGGTTAGGCCTGGGATTTTCACTCATCAGACACGTTCTTTCGCATTCTTCACATACTTGTTGAACGGATCCTGGGTTTTTTCTGGTTTGGATCACGTAGTAATGTGGGACCACACTGAACCAATCAATTAAACCTGGTCTTGATAAATATTTTAGAGGATAACGCATGTTAGGTCTGGGTTAGGCCTGGGATTTGCCCTCATCAGGGTCATACTTTCGCAGTTCTAACATACATGTTGACCTGATCGAGGGTTTTTTCTGCTTTGGATCACGTAGTAAAGTGGTACCACACTGAAACATTCAGTTAAACCAGGTCTTGATAAATATTTTAGAGGATAACGCATGTTAGGTCTGGTTTAGGTCTAGGATTTGCTCTCGTCAGGCTCATACTTTCGCATATTTCTCATACCTCATGGCTAGATCCTCGGCTATTTCTGGATTGGATCACGCAGTAATGTGGTACCACACTGAAACAGTCAATTAAACCTGGTTTCGATCAATATTTTAGAGGATAACGCAAGTTAGGTCTGGTATAGGTCTGGGATTTGCCCTCATCAGGCTCATACTTTCGCGATTTTCACATACTTGTTGAACAGATCCTGGGTTTTTTTCTGCTTTGGATCACGTAGTAAAGTGGTACCACACTGAAACAGTCCACTAAACCTGGTTTGGATCAATATTTTAGAGGATAACGAAAGTTATGTCTAGGTTAGCCCTGAGATTTTCACTCATCAGACTCATACTTTCGCATTCTACAGATACCTGTTGAACGGATCCTGGGTTTTTTCTGGTATGGATCACGTAGTAATGTGGGACCACACTGAAACATTCAGTTAAACCTGGTCTTGATGAATATTTTAGAGGATAACGCATGTTAGGTCTGGGTTAGGTCTAGGATTTGCTCTCGTCAGGCTCATACTTTAGCATATTTCTCATACCTCATGGCTAGATCCTGGGCTATTTCTGGATTGGGTCACGTAGTAATGTAGTACCACACTGAAACAGTCAATTAAACCTGGTTTCGATCAATATTTTAGAGGACAATGCAAGTTAGGTCTGGGATAGGTCTGGGATTTGCCCACATCAGGGTCATACTTTCGCATTTTTCACATACCTGTTGAACAGATCCTGGTTTTTTTCTGGTTTGGATCGCGCAGTAATGTGGTACCACACTGAAACAGCCCACTAAACCTGGTTTCGATCAATATTTTAGAGGATAACGAAAGTTATGTCTAGGTTAGGCCTGGGATTTGCCCACATCAGGGTCATACTTTCGCATTTTTCACATACTTGTTGAACAGATCCTGGGTTTTTTCTGGTTTGGATCGCGCAGTAATGTGGTACTACACTGAAACAGCCCACTAAACCTGGTTTCGATCAATATTTTAGAGGATAACGAAAGTTATGTCTAGGTTAGGCCTGGGATTTGCCCTCATCAGACTCATGCTTTCGCATTTTTCACATACTTGTTGAACAGATCCTGGGTTTTTTCTGGTATGGATCACGTAGTAATGTGGGACCACACTGAAACATTCAGTTAAACCTGGTCTTGATAAATATTTTAGAGGATAACGCATGTTAGGTCTGGGTTAGGTCTAGGATTTGCTCTCGTCAGGCTCATACTTTAGAATATTTCTCATACCTCATGGCTAGATCCTGGGCTATTTCTGGATTGGATCACGTAGTAATGTGGTACCACACTGAAACAGTCAATTAAACCTGGTTTCGATCAATATTTTAGAGGATAACGCATGTTAGGTCTAGGTTAGGCCTGGGATTTTCACTCATCAGACACGTTCTTTCGCATTCTTCACATACTTGTTGAACGGATCCTGGGTTTTTTCTGGTTTGGATCACGTAGTAATGTGGGACCACACTGAACCAATCAATTAAACCTGGTCTTGATAAATATTTTAGAGGATAACGCATGTTAGGTCTGGGTTAGGCCTGGGATTTGCCCTCATCAGGGTCATACTTTCGCAGTTCTAACATACATGTTGACCTGATCGAGGGTTTTTTCTGCTTTGGATCACGTAGTAAAGTGGTACCACACTGAAACATTCAGTTAAACCAGGTCTTGATAAATATTTTAGAGGATAACGCATGTTAGGTCTGGTTTAGGTCTAGGATTTGCTCTCGTCAGGCTCATACTTTCGCATATTTCTCATACCTCATGGCTAGATCCTCGGCTATTTCTGGATTGGATCACGCAGTAATGTGGTACCACACTGAAACAGTCAATTAAACCTGGTTTCGATCAATATTTTAGAGGATAACGCAAGTTAGGTCTGGTATAGGTCTGGGATTTGCCCTCATCAGGCTCATACTTTCGCGATTTTCACATACTTGTTGAACAGATCCTGGGTTTTTTTCTGGTTTGGATCACGTAGTAGTGTGGTACCACACTGAAACTGTCCATTAAACCTGGTTTCGATCAATATTTTTGAGGATAACGCATGTTAGGTCTAGGTTAGGCCTGGGATTTGCCCTCATCAGACTCATACTTTCGCATTCTTCACATACTTGTTGAACGGATCCTGGGTTTTTTCTGGTTTGGATCAGGTAGTAATGTGGGACCACACTGAAACAGTCAATTAAACCTGGTTTCGATCAATATTTTAGAGGATAACGCAAGTTAGGTCTGGGATAGGTCTGGGATTCGCCCTCATCAGGCTCATACTTTCGCATTTTTCACATACTTGTTGAACAGATCCTGGGTTTTTTCTGGTTTGGATCGCGCAGTAATGTGGTACCACACTGAAACAGCCCACTAAACCTGGTTTCGATCAATATTTTAGAGGATAACGAAAGTTATGTCTAGGTTAGGCCTGGGATTTGCCCTCATCAGACTCATGCTTTCGCATTTTTCACATACTTGTTGAACAGATCCTGGGTTTTTTCTGGTATGGATCACGTAGTAATGAGGGACCACACTGAAACAGTCAATTAAACCTGGTTTCGATCAATATTTTAGAGGACAATGCAAGTTAGGTCTGGGATAGGTCTGGGATTTGCCCACATCAGGGTCATACTTTCGCATTTTTCACATACTTGTTGAACAGATCCTGGGTTTTTTCTGGTTTGGATCGCGCAGTAATGTGGTACCACACTGAAACAGCCCACTAAATCTGGTTTCGATCAATATTTTAGAGGATAACGAAAGTTATGTCTAGGTTAGGCCTGGGATTTGCCCTCATCAGACTCATGCTTTCGCATTTTTCACATACTTGTTGAACATATCCTGGGTTTTTTCTGGTATGGATCACGTAGTAATGAGGGACCACACTGAAACATTCAGTTAAACCTGGTCTTGATAAATATTATAGAGGGTAACGCATGTTAGGTCTGGGTTAGGTCTAGGATTTGCTCTCGTCAGGCTCATTCTTTCGCATATTTCTCATACCTCATGGCTAGATCCTGGGCTATGTCTGGATTGGATCTCGTAGTAATGTGGTACCACACTGAAACAGTCCACTAAACCTGGTTTGGATCAATATTTTAGAGGATAATGCATGTTAGGTCTAGGTTAGCCCTGAGATTTTCACTCATCAGACTCATGCTTTCGCATTCTACAGATACCTGTTGAACGGATCCTGGGTTTTTTCTGGTATGGTTCACGTAGTAATGTGGTACCACACTGAAACAATCAATTAAACCAGGTCTTGATAAATATTTTAGATGATAACGCATGTTAGGTCTGGGTTAGGTTTAGGATTTGCCCTCATCAGGCTCATACTTTCGCATATTTCTCATACTTCATGGCTAGATCCTGGGCTATTTCTGGATTGGATCACGTAGTAATGTGGTACCACACTGAAACAGTCAATTAAACCTGGTTGCGATCAATATTTTAGAGGACAATGCAAGTTAGGTCTGGGATAGGTCTGGGATTTGCCCACATCAGGGTCATACTTTCGCATTTTTCACATACTTGTTGAACAGATCCTGGGTTTTTTCTGGTTTGGATCGCGCAGTAATGTGGTACCACACTGAAACAGCCCACTAAACCTGGTTTCGATCAATATTTTAGAGGATAACGAAAGTTATGTCTAGGTTAGGCCTGGGATTTGCCCTCATCAGACTCATGCTTTCGCATTTTTCACATACTTGTTGAACAGATCCTGGGTTTTTTCTGGTATGGATCACGTACTAATGTGGGACCACACTGAAACATTCAGTTAAACCTGGTCTTGATAAATATTTTAGAGGATAACGCATGTTAGGTCTGGGTTAGGTCTAGGATTTGCTCTCGTCAGGCTCATACTTTCGCATATTTCTCATACCTCATGGCTAGATCCTGGGCTATTTCTGGATTGGATCACGTAGTAATGTGGTACCACACTGAAACAGTCAATTAAACCTGGTTTCGATCAATATTTTAGAGGATAACGCAAGTTAGGTCTGGTATAGGTCTGGGATTTGCCCTCATCAGGCTCATACTTTCGCAATTTTCACATACTTGTTGAACAGATCCTGGGTTTTTTTCTGGTTTGGATCACGTAGTAGTGTGGTACCACACTGAAACTGTCCATTAAACCTGGTTTCGATCAATATTTTTGAGGATAACGCATGTTAGGTCTAGGTTAGGCCGAGGATTTTCACTCATCAGACTCATACTTTCGCATTCTTCACATACTTGTTGAACGGATCCTGGGTTTTTTCTGATTTGGATCAGGTAGTAATGTGGGACCACACTGAAACAGTCAATTAAACCTGGTTCCGATCAATATTTTAGAGGATAACGCAAGTTAGGTCTGGGATAGGTCTGGGATTCGCCCTCATCAGGCTCATACTTTCGCGTTTTTCACATACTTGTTGAACTGATCCTGGGTTTTTTCTGGTTTGGATCACGTAGTAATGTTGTACCACACTGAAGCAGTCCATTAAACGTGGTTTGGATCAATATTTTAGCGGGTAACGCATGTTAGGTTTGGGTTAGGTCTAGGATTTGCCCTCGTCAGGCTCATGCTTTCGCATATTTCTCATACTTCATGGCTAGATCCTGGGCTGTTTCAGGATTGTATCACGTAGTAATGTGGTACCACGCTGAAACAGTCTATTAAACCTGGTTTCGATCAATATTTTTGAGGATAACGCATGTTAGGTCTAGTTTAGGCCGAGGATTTTCACTCATCAGACTCATACTTTCGCATTCTTCAGATACTTGTTGAACGGATCCTGGGTTTTTTCTGGTATGGTTCACGTAGTAATGTGGTACCACACTGAAGCAATCAATTAAACCAGGTCTTGATAAATATTTTAGATGATAACGCATGTTAGGTCTGGGTTAGGTCTAGGATTTGCCCTCATCAGGCTCATACTTTCGCATATTTCTCATACTTCATGGCTAGATCCTGGGCTATTTCTGGATTGGATCACGTAGTAATGTGGTACCACACTGAAACAGTCAATTAAACCTGGTTTCGATCAATATGTTAGAGGTCAATGCAAGTTAGGTCTTGGATAGGTCTGGGATTTGCCCACATCAGGGTCATACTTTCGCATATTTCTCATACTTGTTGAACTGATCCTGGGTTTTTCCTGGTTTGGATCACGTAGTAATGTGGTACCACACTGAAACAGTCAATTAAACCTGGTTTCGATCAATATTTTAGAGGACAATGTAAGTTAGGTCTGGGATAGGTCTGGGATTTGCCCACATCAGGGTCATACTTTCGCATTTTTCACATACTTGTTGAACAGATCCTGGGTTTTTTCTGGTTTGGATCGCGCAGTAATGTGGTACCACACTGAAACAGCCCACTAAACTTGGTTTCGATCAATATTTTAGAGGATAACGAAAGTTATGTCTAGGTTAGGCCTGGTATTTGCCCTCATCAGACTCATGCTTTCGCATTTTTCACATACTTGTTGAACAGATCCTGGGTTTTTTCTGGTATGGATCACGTAGTAATGTGGGACCACACTGAAACATTCAGTTAAACCTGGTCTTGATAAATATTTTAGAGGATAACGCATGTTAGGTCTGGGTTAGGTCTAGGATTTGCTCTCGTCAGGCTCATACTTTAGCATATTTCTCATACCTCATGGCTAGATCCTGGGCTATTTCTGGATTGGATCACGTAGTAATGTGGTACCACACTGAAACAGTCAATTAAACCTGGTTTCGATCAATATTTTAGAGGATAACGCATGTTAGGTCTAGGTTAGGCCTGGGATTTTCACTCATCAGACTCGTTCTTTCGCATTCTTCACATACTTGTTGAACGGATCCTGGGTTTTTTCTGGTTTGGATCACGTAGTAATGTGGGACCACACTGAAACAATCAATTAAACCTGGTCTTGATAAATATTTTAGAGGACAACGCATGTTAGGTCTGGGTTAGGCCTGGGATTTGCCCTCATCAGGGTCATACTTTCGCAGTTCTAACATACATGTTGACCTGATCGAGGGTTTTTTCTGCTTTGGGTCACGTAGTAAAGTGGTACCACACTGAAACAGTCCACTAAACCTGGTTTGGATCAATATTTTAGAGGATAACGAAAGTTATGTCTAGGTTAGCCCTGAGATTTTCACTCATCAGACTCATACTTTCGCATTCAACAGATACCTGTTGAACGGATCCTGGGTTTTTTCTGGTATGGATCACGTAGTAATGTGGGACCACACTGAAACATTCAGTTAAACCTGGTCTTGATAAATATTTTAGAGGATAACGCATGTTAGGTCTGGGTTAGGTCTAGGATTTGCTCTCGTCAGGCTCATACTTTAGCATATTTCTCATACCTCATGGCTAGATCCTGGGCTATTTCTGGATTGGGTCACGTAGTAATGTAGTACCACACTGAAACAGTCAATTAAACCTGGTTTCGATCAATATTTTAGAGGACAATGCAAGTTAGGTCTGGGATAGGTCTGGGATTTGCCCACATCAGGGTCATACTTTCGCATTTTTCACATACTTGTTGAACAGATCCTGGGTTTTTTCTGGTTTGGATCGCGCAGTAATGTGGTACCACACTGAAACAGCCCACTAAACCTGGTTTCGATCAATATTTTAGAGGATAACGAAAGTTATGTCTAGGTTAGGCCTGGGATTTGCCCACATCAGGGTCATACTTTCGCATTTTTCACATACTTGTTGAACAGATCCTGAGTTTTTTCTGGTTTGGATCGCGCAGTAATGTGGTACTACACTGAAACAGCCCACTAAACCTGGTTTCGATCAATATTTTAGAGGATAACGAAAGTTATGTCTAGGTTAGGCCTGGGATTAGCCCTCATCAGACTCATGCTTTCGCATTTTTCTCATACTTGTTGAGCAGATCCTGGGTTTTTTCTGGTATGGATCACGTAGTAATGTGGGACCACACTGAAACATTCAGTTAAACCTGGTCTTGATAAATATTTTAGAGGATAACGCATGTTAGGTCTGGGTTAGGTCTAGGATTTGCTCTCGTCAGGCTCATACTTTAGCATATTTCTCATACCTCATGGCTAGATCCTGGGCTATTTCTGGATTGGATCACGTAGTAATGTGGTACCACACTGAAACAGTCAATTAAACCTGGTTTCGATCAATATTTTAGAGGATAACGCATGTTAGGTCTAGGTTAGGCCTGGGATTTGCCCTCATCAGGGTCATACTTTCGCAGTTCTAACATACATGTTGACCTGATCGAGGGTTTTTTCTGCTTTGGATCACGTAGTAAAGTGGTACCACACTGAAACATTCAGTTAAACCTGGTCGTGATAAATATTTTAGAGGATAACGCATGTTAGGTCTGGTTTAGGTCTAGGATTTGCTCTCGTCAGGCTCATACTTTCGCATATTTCTCATACCTCATGGCTAGATCCTCGGCTATTTCTGGATTGGATCACGCAGTAATGTGGTACCACACTGAAACAGTCAATTAAACCTGGTTTCGATCAATATTTTAGAGGATAACGCAAGTTAGGTCTGGTATAGGTCTGGGATTTGCCCTCATCAGGCTCATACTTTCGCGATTTTCACATACTTGTTGAACAGATCCTGGGTTTTTTTCTGGTTTGGATCACGTAGTAGTGTGGTACCACACTGAAACTGTCCATTAAACCTGGTTTCGATCAATATTTTTGAGGATAACGCATGTTAGGTCTAGGTTAGGCCGAGGATTTTCACTCATCATACTCATACTTTCGCATTCTTCACATACTTGTTGAACGGATCCTGGGTTTTTTCTGGTTTGGATCAGGTAGTAATGTGGGACCACACTGAAACAGTCAATTAAACCTGGTTTCGATCAATATTTTAGAGGATAACGCAAGTTAGGTCTGGGATAGGTCTGGGATTCGCCCTCATCAGGCTCATACTTTCGCATTTTTCACATACTTGTTGAACAGATCCTGGGTTTTTTCTGGTTTGGATCGCGCAGTAATGTGGTACCACACTGAAACAGCCCACTAAACCTGGTTTCGATCAATATTTTAGAGGATAACGAAAGTTATGTCTAGGTTAGGCCTGGGATTTGCCCTCATCAGACTCATGCTTTCGCATTTTTCACATACTTGTTGAACAGATCCTGGGTTTTTTCTGGTATGGATCACGTAGTAATGAGGGATCACACTGAAACATTCAGTTAAACCTGGTCTTGATAAATATTTTAGAGGATAACGCATGTTAGGTCTGGGTTAGGTCTAGGATTTGCTCTCGTCACGCTCATACTTTCGCATATTTCTCATACTTGTTGAACTGATCCTGGGTTTTTTCTGGTTTGGATCACGTAGTAATGTGGTACCACACTGAAACAATCAATTAAACCAGGTCTTGATAAATATTTTAGATGATAACGCAAGTTAGGTCTGGGTTAGGTCTAGGATTTGCCCTCATCAGGCTCATACTTTCGCATATTTCTCATACTTCATGGCTAGATCCTGGGCTATTTCTGGATTAGATTACGTAGTAATGTGGTGCCACACTGAAACAGTCAATTAAACCTGGTTTCGATCATTATTTTATAGGACAATGCAAGTTAGGTCTGGGATAGATCTGGGATTTGCCCACATCAGGGTCATACTTTCGCATTTTTCACATACTTGTTGAACAGATCCTGGGTTTTTTCTGGTTTGGATCGCGCAGTAATGTGGTACCACACTGAAACAGCCCACTAAACCTGGTTTCGATCAATATTTTAGAGGATAACGAAAGTTATGTCTAGGTTAGGCCTGGGATTTGCCCTCATCAGACTCATGCTTTCGCATTTTTCACATACTTGTTGAACATATCCTGGGTTTTTTCTGGTATGGATCACGTAGTAATGAGGGACCACACTGAAACATTCAGTTAAACCTGGTCTTGATAAATATTATAGAGGGTAACGCATGTTAGGTCTGGGTTAGGTCTAGGATTTGCTCTCGTCAGGCTCATTCTTTCGCATATTTCTCATACCTCATGGCTAGATCCTGGGCTATGTCTAGATTGGATCTCGTAGTAATGTGGTACCACACTGAAACAGTCCACTAAACCTGGTTTGGATCAATATTTTAGAGGATAATGCATGTTAGGTCTAGGTTAGCCCTGAGATTTTCACTCATCAGACTCATGCTTTCGCATTCTACAGATACCTGTTGAACGGATCCTGGGTTTTTTCTGGTATGGTTCACGTAGTAATGTGGTACCACACTGAAACAATCAATTAAACCAGGTCTTGATAAATATTTTAGATGATAACGCATGTTAGGTCTGGGTTAGGTTTAGGATTTGCCCTCATCAGGCTCATACTTTCGCATATTTCTCATACTTCATGGCTAGATCCTGGGCTATTTCTGGATTGGATCACGTAGTAATGTGGTACCACACTGAAACAGTCAATTAAACCTGGTTGCGATCAATATTTTAGAGGACAATGCAAGTTAGGTCTGGGATAGGTCTGGGATTTGCCCACATCAGGGTCATACTTTCGCATTTTTCACATACTTGTTGAACAGATCCTGGGTTTTTTCTGGTTTGGATCGCGCAGTAATGTGGTACCACACTGAAACAGCCCACTAAACCTGGTTTCGATCAATATTTTAGAGGATAACGAAAGTTATGTCTAGGTTAGGCCTGGGATTTGCCCTCATCAGACTCATGCTTTCGCATTTTTCACATACTTGTTGAACAGATCCTGGGTTTTTTCTGGTATGGATCACGTACTAATGTGGGACCACACTGAAACATTCAGTTAAACCTGGTCTTGATAAATATTTTAGAGGATAACGCATGTTAGGTCTGGGTTAGGTCTAGGATTTGCTCTCGTCAGGCTCATACTTTCGCATATTTCTCATACCTCATGGCTAGATCCTGGGCTATTTCTGGATTGGATCACGTAGTAATGTGGTACCACACTGAAACAGTCAATTAAACGTGGTTTCGATCAATATTTTAGAGGATAACGCAAGTTAGGTCTGGTATAGGTCTGGGATTTGCCCTCATCAGGCTCATACTTTCGCAATTTTCACATACTTGTTGAACAGATCCTGGGTTTTTTTCTGGTTTGGATCACGTAGTAGTGTGGTACCACACTGAAACTGTCCATTAAACCTGGTTTCGATCAATATTTTTGAGGATAACGCATGTTAGGTCTAGGTTAGGCCGAGGATTTTCACTCATCAGACTCATACTTTCGCATTCTTCACATACTTGTTGAACGGATCCTGGGTTTTTTCTGATTTGGATCAGGTAGTAATGTGGGACCACACTGAAACAGTCAATTAAACCTGGTTCCGATCAATATTTTAGAGGATAACGCAAGTTAGGTCTGGGATAGGTCTGGGATTCGCCCTCATCAGGCTCATACTTTCGCGTTTTTCACATACTTGTTGAACTGATCCTGGGTTTTTTCTGGTTTGGATCACGTAGTAATGTTGTACCACACTGAAGCAGTCCATTAAACGTGGTTTGGATCAATATTTTAGCGGGTAACGCATGTTAGGTTTGGGTTAGGTCTAGGATTTGCCCTCGTCAGGCTCATGCTTTCGCATATTTCTCATACTTCATGGCTAGATCCTGGGCTGTTTCAGGATTGTATCACGTAGTAATGTGGTACCACGCTGAAACAGTCTATTAAACCTGGTTTCGATCAATATTTTTGAGGATAACGCATGTTAGGTCTAGTTTAGGCCGAGGATTTTCACTCATCAGACTCATACTTTCGCATTCTTCAGATACTTGTTGAACGGATCCTGGGTTTTTTCTGGTATGGTTCACGTAGTAATGTGGTACCACACTGAAGCAATCAATTAAACCAGGTCTTGATAAATATTTTAGATGATAACGCATGTTAGGTCTGGGTTAGGTCTAGGATTTGCCCTCATCAGGCTCATACTTTCGCATATTTCTCATACTTCATGGCTAGATCCTGGGCTATTTCTGGATTGGATCACGTAGTAATGTGGTACCACACTGAAACAGTCAATTAAACCTGGTTTCGATCAATATGTTAGAGGTCAATGCAAGTTAGGTCTGGGATAGGTCTGGGATTTGCCCACATCAGGGTCATACTTTCGCATATTTCTCATACTTGTTGAACTGATCCTGGGTTTTTCCTGGTTTGGATCACGTAGTAATGTGGTACCACACTGAAACAGTCAATTAAACCTGGTTTCGATCAATATTTTAGAGGACAATGTAAGTTAGGTCTGGGATAGGTCTGGGATTTGCCCACATCAGGGCCATACTTTCGCATTTTTCACATACTTGTTGAACAGATCCTGGGTTTTTTCTGGTTTGGATCGCGCAGTAATGTGGTACCACACTGAAACAGCCCACTAAACCTGGTTTCGATCAATATTTTAGAGGATAACGAAAGTTATGTCTAGGTTAGGCCTGGGATTTGCCCTCATCAGACTCATGCTTTCGCATTTTTCACATACTTGTTGAACAGATCCTGGGTTTTTTCTGGTATGGATCACGTAGTAATGTGGGACCACACTGAAACATTCAGTTAAACCTGGTCTTGATAAATATTTTAGAGGATAACGCATGTTAGGTCTGGGTTAGGTCTAGGATTTGCTCTCGTCAGGCTCATACTTTAGCATATTTCTCATACCTCATGGCTAGATCGTGGGCTATTTCTGGATTGGATCACGTAGTAATGTGGTACCACACTGAAACAGTCAATTAAACCTGGTTTCGATCAATATTTTAGAGGATAACGCATGTTAGGTCTAGGTTAGGCCTGGGATTTTCACTCATCAGACTCGTTCTTTCGCATTCTTCACATACTTGTTGAACGGATCCTGGGTTTTTTCTGGTTTGGATCACGTAGTAATGTGGGACCACACTGAAACAATCAATTAAACCTGGTCTTGATAAATATTTTAGAGGACAACGCATGTTAGGTCTGGGTTAGGCCTGTGATTTGCCCTCATCAGGGTCATACTTTCGCAGTTCTAACATACATGTTGACCTGATCGAGGGTTTTTTCTGCTTTGGATCACGTAGTAAAGTGGTACCACACTGAAACAGTCCACTAAACCTGGTTTGGATCAATATTTTAGAGGATAACGAAAGTTATGTCTAGGTTAGCCCTGAGATTTTCACTCATCAGACTCATACTTTCGCATTCTACAGATACCTGTTGAACGGATCCTGGGTTTTTTCTGGTATGGATCACGTAGTAATGTGGGACCACACTGAAACATTCAGTTAAACCTGGTCTTGATAAATATTTTAGAGGATAACGCATGTTAGGTCTGGGTTAGGTCTAGGATTTGCTCTCGTCAGGCTCATACTTTAGCATATTTCTCATACCTCATGGCTAGATCCTGGGCTATTTCTGGATTGGGTCACGTAGTAATGTAGTACCACACTGAAACAGTCAATTAAACCTGGTTTCGATCAATATTTTAGAGGACAATGCAAGTTAGGTCTGGGATAGGTCTGGGATTTGCCCACATCAGGGTCATACTTTCGCATTTTTCACATACTTGTTGAACAGATCCTGGGTTTTTTCTGGTTTGGATCGCGCAGTAATGTGGTACCACACTGAAACAGCCCACTAAACCTGGTTTCGATCAATATTTTAGAGGATAACGAAAGTTATGTCTAGGTTAGGCCTGGGATTTGCCCACATCAGGGTCATACTTTCGCATTTTTCACATACTTGTTGAACAGATCCTGGGTTTTTTCTGGTTTGGATCGCGCAGTAATGTGGTACTACACTGAAACAGCCCACTAAACCTGGTTTCGATCAATATTTTAGAGGATAACGAAAGTTATGTCTAGGTTAGGCCTGGGATTTGCCCTCATCAGACTCATGCTTTCGCATTTTTCTCATACTTGTTGAACAGATCCGGGGTTTTTTCTGGTATGGATCACGTAGTAATGTGGGACCACACTGAAACATTCAGTTAAACCTGGTCTTGATAAATATTTTAGAGGATAACGCATGTTAGGTCTGGGTTAGGTCTAGGATTTGCTCTCGTCAGGCTCATACTTTAGCATATTTCTCATACCTCATGGCTAGATCCTGGGCTATTTCTGGATTGGATCACGTAGTAATGTGGTACCACACTGAAACAGTCAATTAAACCTGGTTTCGATCAATATTTTAGAGGATAACGCATGTTAGGTCTAGGTTAGGCCTGGGATTTTCACTCATCAGACTCGTTCTTTCGCATTCTTCACATACTTGTTGAACGGATCCTGGGTTTTTTCTGGTTTGGATCACGTAGTAATGTGGGACCACACTGAACCAATCAATTAAACCTGGTCTTGATAAATATTTTAGAGGATAACGCATGTTAGGTCTGGGTTAGGCCTGGGATTTGCCCTCATCAGGGTCATACTTTCGCAGTTCTAACATACATGTTGACCTGATCGAGGGTTTTTTCTGCTTTGGATCACGTAGTAAAGTGGTACCACACTGAAACATTCAGTTAAACCTGGTCTTGATAAATATTTTAGAGGATAACGCATGTTAGGTCTGGTTTAGGTCTAGGATATGCTCTCGTCAGGCTCATACTTTCGCATATTTCTCATACCTCATGGCTAGATCCTCGGCTATTTCTGGATTGGATCACGCAGTAATGTGGTACCACACTGAAACAGTCAATTAAACCTGGTTTCGATCAATATTTTTGAGGATAACGCATGTTAGGTCTAGGTTAGGCCGAGGATTTTCACTCATCAGACTCATACTTTCGCATTCTTCACATACTTGTTGAACGGATCCTGGGTTTTTTCTGGTTTGGATCAGGTAGTAATGTGGGACCGCACTGAAACAGTCAATTAAACCTGGTTTCGATCAATATTTTAGAGGATAACGCAAGTTAGGTCTAGGTTAGGCCGAGGATTTTCACTCATCAGACTCATACTTTCGCATTCTTCACATACTTGTTGAACGGATCCTGGGTTTTTTCTGGTTTGGATCAGGTAGTAATGTGGGACCGCACTGAAACAGTCAATTAAACCTGGTTTCGATCAATATTTTAGAGGATAACGCAAGTTAGGTCTGGGATAGGTCTGGGATTCGCCCTCATCAGGCTCATACTTTCGCGTTTTTCACATACTTGTTGAACTGATCCTGGGTTTTTTCTGGTTTGGATCACGTAGTAATGTGGTACCACACTGAAACAATCAATTAAACCAGGTCTTGATAAATATTTTAGATGATAACGCAAGTTAGGTCTGGGTTAGGTCTAGGATTTGCCCTCATCAGGCTCATACTTTCGCATATTTCTCATACTTCATGGCTAGATCCTGGGCTATTTCTGGATTGGATCACGTAGTAATGTGGTACCACACTGAAACAGTCAATTAAACCTGGTTTCGATCAATATTTTAGAGGACAATGCAAGTTAGGTCTGGGATAGGTCTGGGATTTGCCCACATCAGGGTCATACTTTCTCATTTTTCACATACTTGTTGAACAGATCCTGGGTTTTTTCTGGTTTGGATCGCGCAGTAATGTGGTACCACACTGAAACAGCCCACTAAACCTGGTTTCGATCAATATTTTAGAGGATAACGAAAGTTATGTCTAGGTTAGGCCTGGGATTTGCCCTCATCAGACTCATGCTTTCGCATTTTTCACATACTTGTTGAACAGATCCTGGGTTTTTTCTGGTATGGATCACGTAGTAATGAGGGACCACACTGAAACATTCAGTTAAACCTGGTCTTGATAAATATTTTAGAGGATAACGCATGTTAGGTCTGGGTTAGGTCTAGGATTTGCTCTCGTCAGGCTCATACTTTCGCATATTTCTCATACCTCATGGCTAGATCCTGGGCTATTTCTGGATTGGATAACGTAGTAATGTGGTACCACACTGAAACAGTCCACTAAACCTGGTTTGGATCAATATTTTAGAGGATAATGCATGTTAGGTCTAGGTTAGCCCTGAGATTTTCACTCATCAGACTCATACTTTCGCATTCTACAGATACCTGTTGAACGGATCCTGGGTTTTTTCTGGTATGGTTCACGTAGTAATGTGGTACCACACTGAAACAATCAATTAAACCAGGTCTTGATAAATATTTTAGATGATAACGCATGTTAGGTCTGGGTTAGGTTTAGGATTTGCCCTCATCAGGCTCATACTTTCGCATATTTCTCATACTTCATGGCTAGATCCTGGGCTATTTCTGGATTGGATCACGTAGTAATGTGGTACCACACTGAAACAGTCAATTAAACCTGGTTGCGATCAATATTTTAGAGGACAATGCAAGTTAGGTCTGGGATAGGTCTGGGATTTGCCCACATCAGGGTCATACCTACGCATTTTTCACATACTTGGCGAACAGATCCTGGGTTTTTTCTGGTTTGGATCACGCAGTAATGTGGTACCACACTGAAACAGCCCACTAAACCTGGTTTCGATCAATATTTTAGAGGATAACGAAAGTTATGTCTAGGTTAGGCCTGGGATTTGCCCTCATCAGACACATGCTTTCGCATTTTTCACATACTTGTTGAACAGATCCTGGGTTTTTTCTGGTATGGATCAAGCAGTAATGTGGTACCACACTGAAACAGCCCACTAAACCTGGTTTCGATCAATATTTTAGAGGATAACGAAAGTTATGTCTATGTTAGGCCTGGGATTTGCCCTCATCAGACTCATGCTTTCGCATTTTTCACATACTTGTTGAACAGATCCTGGGTTTTTTCTGGTATGGATCACGTAGTAATGAGGGACCACACTGAAACATTCAGTTAAACCTGGTCTTGATAAATATTTTAGAGGATAACGCATGTTAGGTCTGGGTTAGGTCTAGGATTTGCTCTCGTCAGGCTCATACTTTCGCATATTTCTCATACCTCATGGCTAGATCCTAGGCTATTTCTGGATTGGATAACGTAGTAATGTGGTACCACACTGAAACAGTCCACTAAACCTGGTTTCGATCAATATTTTTGAGGATAACGCATGTTAGGTCTAGGTTAGGCCTGGGATTTTCACTCATCAGACTCATACTTTCGCATTCTTCACATACTTGTTGAACGGATCCTGGGTTTTTTCTGGTTTGGATCAGGTAGTAATGTGGGACCACACTGAAACAGTCAACTAAACCTGGTTCCGATCAATATTTTAGAGGATAACGCAAGTTAGGTCTGGGATAGGTCTGGGATTCGCCCTCATCAGGCTCATACTTTCGCGTTTTTCACATACTTGTTGAACTGATCCTGGGTTTTTTCTGGTTTGGATCACGTAGTAATGTTGTACCACACTGAAGCAGTCCATTAAACCTGGTTTGGATCAATATTTTAGCGGGTAACGCATATTAGGTTTGGGTTTGGTCTAGGATTTGCCCTCGTCAGGCTTATGCTTTCGCATATTTCTCATACTCCATGGCTAGATCCTGGGCTGTTTCAGGATTGTTTCACGTAGTAATGTGGTACCACGCTGAAACAGTCTATTAAACCTGGTTTCGATCAATATTTTTGAGGATAACGCATGTTAGGTCTAGGTTAGGCCGAGGATTTTCACTCATCAGACTCATACTTTCGCATTCTTCAGATACTTGTTGAACGGATCCTGGGTTTTTTCTGGTATGGTTCACGTAGTAATGTGGTACCACACTGAAGCAATCAATTAAACCAGGTCTTGATAAATATTTTAGATGATAACGCATGTTAGGTCTGGGTTAGGTCTAGGATTTGCCCTCATCAGGCTCATACTTTCGCATATTTCTCATACTTCATGGCTAGATCCTGGGCTATTTCTGGATTGGATCACGTAGTAATGTGGTACCACACTGAAACAGTCAATTAAACCTGGTTTCGATCAATATGTTAGAGGTCAATGCAAGTTAGGTCTGGGATAGGTCTGGGATTTGCCCACATCAGGGTCATACTTTCGCATTTTTCACATACTTGTTGAACGGATCCTGGGTTTTTTCTGGTATGGATCACGTAGTAATGTGGTACCACACTGAAACATTCAGTTAAACCTGGTCTTTATAAATATTTTTGAGTATAACGCATGTTAGGTCTGGGTTAGGTCTAGGATTTGCCCTCATCAGGCTCATACTTTCGCATATTTCTAATACTTCATGGATAGATCCTGGGCTATTTTCTGGTTTGGATCACATAGTAATGTGGTACCACACTGAAACAGTCGATTAAACCAGGTTTCGATCAATATTCTTGAGGATAACGCATGTTAGGTCTAGGTAAGGCCTGGGATTTTCACTCATCAGACTCATTCTTTCGCATTCTTCACATACCTGTTGAACGGATCCTGGGTTTTTTCTGGTTTGGATCACGTAGTAATGTGGGTCCACACTGAAACAATCAATTAAACCTGGTCTCGATAAATATTTTAGAGGATAACGCAGGTTAGGTCTGGGTTAGGTCTAGGATTTGCTCTCGTCAGGCTCATACTTTCGCATATTTCTCATACTTCATGGCTAGATCCTGGGCTGTTTCTGGATTGTATCACGTAGTAATGTGGTACCACGCTGAATCAGTCAATTAAACCTTGTTTCGATCAATATTTTAGAGGATAACGCAAGTTAGGTCTGGGATAGGTCTGGGATTTGCCCTCATCAGACTCATGCTTTCGCATTTTTCACATACTTCTTGAACAGATCCTGGGTTTTTTCTGGTATGGATCACGTAGTAATGTGGTACCATACTGAAACATTGAGTTAAACCTGGTCTTGATAAATATTTTTCAGGATAACGCATGTTAGGTCTGGGTTAGGTCTAGGATTTGCCCTCGTCAGGCTCATTCTTTCGCATTCCTCACATACCTGTTGAACGGATCCTGGGTTTTTTCTGGTCTGGATCACGTAGTAATGTGGGACCACACTGAAACAATCAATTAACCCTGGTCTTGATAAATATTTTAGAGGATAACGCATGTTAGGTCTGGGTTAGGCCTGGGATTTGCCCTCATCAGGGTCATACTTTCGCAGTTCTAACATACATGTTGACCTGATCGAGGGTTTTTTCTGCTTTGGATCACGTAGTATAGTGGTACGACACTGAAACAGTCCACTAAACCTGGTTTGGATCAATATTTTAGAGGATAATGCATGTTAGGTCTAGGTTAGCCCTGAGATTTTCACTCATCAGACTCATACTTTCGCATTCTTCAGATACCTGTTGAACGGATCCTGGGTTTTTTCTGGTATGGTTCACGTAGTAATGTGGTACCATACTGTAACATTCAGTTAAACCAGGTCTTGATAAATATTTTTGAGGATAACGCATATTAGGTCTGGGTTAGGCCTGGGATTTGCCCTCATCAGGGTCATACTTTCGCATATTTCTCATACTTGATGGCTAGATCCTGGGCTGTTTCTGGATTGTATCACATAGTAATGTGGTACCACACTGAAACAATCAATTAAACCTGGTCTCGATAAATATTTTAGAGGATAACGCATGTTAGGTCTGGGTTAGGTCTAGGATTTGCTCTCGTCAGGCTCATACTTTAGCATATTTCTCATACCTCATGGCTAGATCCTGGGCTATTTCTGGATTGGATCACGTAGTAATGTGGTACCATACTGAAACAGTCAATTAAACCTGGTTTCGATCAATATTTTAGAGGATAACGCATGTTAGGTCTAGGTTAGGCCTGGGATTTTCACTCATCAGACTCGTTCTTTCGCATTCTTCACATACTTGTTGAACGGATCCTGGGTTTTTTCTGGTTTGGATCACGTAGTAATGTGGGACCACACTGAAACAATCAATTAAACCTGGTCTTGATAAATATTTTAGAGGATAACGCATGTTAGGTCTGGGTTAGGCCTGGGATTTGCCCTCATCAGGGTCATACTTTCGCAGTTCTAACATACATGTTGACCTGATCGAGGGTTTTTTCTGCTTTGGATCACGTAGTAAAGTGGTACCACACTGAAACAGTCCACTAAACCTGGTTTGGATCAATATTTTAGAGGATAACGAAAGTTATGTCTAGGTTAGCCCTGAGATTTTCACTCATCAGACTCATAGTTTCGCATTCTACAGATACCTGTTGAACGGATCCTGGGTTTTTTCTGGTATGGATCACGTAGTAATGTGGGACCACACTGAAACATTCAGTTAAACCTGGTCTTGATAAATATTTTAGAGGATGACGCATGTTAGGTCTGGGTTAGGTCTAGGATTTGCTCTCGTCAGGCTCATACTTTAGCATATTTCTCATACCTCATGGCTAGATCCTGGGCTATTTCTGGATTGGGTCAGGTAGTAATGTAGTACCACACTGAAACAGTCAATCAAACCTGGTTTCGATCAATATTTTAGAGGACAATGCAAGTTAGGTCTGGGATAGGTCTGGGATTTGCCCACATCAGGGTCATACTTTCGCATTTTTCACATACTTGTTGAACAGATCCTGGGTTTTTTCTGGTTTGGATCGCGCAGTAATGTGGTACCACACTGAAACAGCCCACTAAACCTGGTTTCAATCAATATTTTAGAGGATAACGAAAGTTATGTCTAGGTTAGGCCTGGGATTTGCCCACATCAGGGTCATACTTTCGCATTTTTCACATACTTGTTGAACAGATCCTGGGTTTTTTCTGGTTTGGATCGCGCAGTAATGTGGTACCACACTGAAACAGCCCACTAAACCTGGTTTCGATCAATATTTTAGAGGATAACGAAAGTTATGTCTAGGATAGGCCTGGGATTTGCCCTCATCAGACTCATGCTTTCGCATTTTTCACATACTTGTTGAACAGATCCTGGGTTTTTTCTGGTATGGATCACGTAGTAATGTGGGACCACACTGAAACATTCAGTTAAACCTGGTCTTGATAAATATTTTAGAGGATAACGCATGTTAGGTCTGGGTTAGGTCTAGGATTTGCTCTCGTCAGGCTCATGCTTTCGTATATTTCTCATACTTCATGGCTGGATCCTGTGCTATTACTGGATTGGATCACGTAGTAATGTGGTACCACCCTGAAACAGTCAATTAAACCTGGTTTCGATCAATATTTTAGAGAATAATTCATATTAGGTCTGGGTTAGTTCTGGGATTTGCCCACATCAGGGTCATACTTTCGCATTTTTCACATACTTGTTGAACAGATCCTGGGTTTTTTCTGGTTTGGATCGCGCAGTAATATGGTACCACACTGAAACAGCCACTAAACCTGGTTTCGATCAATATTTTAGAGGATAACGAAAGCTATGTCTAGGTTAGGCCTGGGATTTGCCCTCATCAGACTCATGCTTTCGCATTTTTCACATACTTGTTGAACAGTTCCTGGGTTTTTTCTTGTATGGATCACGTAGTAATGTGGTACCACACTGAAACATTCAGTTAAACCTGGTCTTGATAAATATTTTTGAGGATAACGCATGTTAGGTCTAGGTTAGGCCTGGGATTTTCACTCATCAGACTCATACTTTCGCGTTTTTCACATACTTGTTGAACAGATCCTGGGATTTTTTCTGGTTTGGATCACGTAGTAGTGTGGTACCACACTGAAACTGTCCATTTAACCTGGTTTCGATCAATATTTTAGAGGATAACGCATGTTAGGTCTAGGTTAGGCCTGAGATTTGACCTCATCAGACTCATACTTTCGCACACTTCACATACTCGTTGAACAGGTCCTGGGTTATTTTCTGGTTTGCATCACCTAGTAATGTGGTACCACACTGAAACAGTCAATTAAACCTGGTTTCGATCAATATTTTAGAGGATAACGCAAGTTAGGTCCGGGATAGGTCTGAGATTTGCCCTCATCAGACTCACACTTTCGCACACTTCACATACTCGTTGAACAGATCCTGGGTTTTTTTCTGGTTTGGATCACGTAGTAATGTGTGACCACACTGAAACAGTCAATTAAACCTGGTTTCGATCAATATATTAGAGAATAATTCATGTTAGGTCTAGGTTAGGTCTGGGATTTGCTCTCTTCAGAGTCATTCTTTCGCATATTTCTCATACTTGATGGCTAGATCCTGGGCTTTTTCTGGATTGCATCACGTAGTAATGAAGTACAACACTGAAACAGTCAACTCAACCTGGTTTCCATCAATATCTTAGAGGACAACGCAAGTTAGGTCTGGGATAGGTCTGGGATTTGCCCACATCAAGCTCATACTTTCGCGTTTTTCACATACTTGTTGAACAGATCCTGGGTTTTTTCTGGTTTGGATCACGTAGTAGTGTGGTACCACACTGAAACAGTCCATTAAACCTGGTTTGGATCAATATTTTAGAGGATAACGCATGTTAGGCCTAGGTTAGGTCTGGGATTTTCACTCATGAGACTCATACTTTCGCATTCTTCGCATACTTGCTGAACGGATCCTGGGTTTTTTCTGGTTTGGATCACGTAGTAATGTGGGACCACACCGAAACAATCAATTAAACCTGGTCTTGATAAATATTTTAGAGGATAACACATGTTAGGTCTGGGTTAGGTCTAGGATTTGCTCTCGTCAGGCTCATGCTTTCGTATATTTCTCATACTTCATGGCTGGATCCTGTGCTATTACTGGATTGGATCACGTAGTAATGTGGTACCACCCTGAAACAGTCAATTAAACCTGGTTTCGATCAATATTTTAGAGAATAATTCATATTAGGTCTGGGTTAGTTCTGGGATTTGCCCACATCAGGGTCATACTTTCGCATTTTTCACATACTTGTTGAACAGATCCTGGGTTTTTTCTGGTTTGGATCGCGCAGTAATATGGTACCACACTGAAACAGCCACTTAACCTGGTTTCGATCAATATTTTAGAGGATAACGAAAGTTATGTCTAGGTTAGGCCTGGGATTTGCCCTCATGAGACTCATGCTTTCGCATTCTTCACATACTTGTTGAACAGATCCTGGGTTTTTTCTTGTATGGGTCACGTAGTGATGTGGTACCACACTGAAACATTCAGTTAAACCTGGTCTTGATAAATATTTTTGAGGATAACGCATGTAAGGTCTGGGTTAAGTCTAGGATTTGCCCTCATCAGGCTCATACTTTCGCGTTTTTCACATACTTGTTGAACTGATCCTGGGCTTTTTCTGGTTTGGATCACGTAGTAATGTGGTACCACACTGAAACAGTCAATTAAACCTGGTTTCGATCAATATTTTAGAGAATAATTCATGTTAGGTCTAGGTTAGGTCTGGGATTTGCTCTCATCAGGCTCATACTTTCGCACACTTCACATACTCGTTTGTCAGATCCTGGGTTATTTTCTGGTTTGGATCGCATAGTAATGTGGTACCACACTGAAACAGTCGATTAAACCAGGTTTCGATCAATATTTTTGAGGATAACGCATGTTAGGTCTAGGTTAGGCCTGGGATTTTCACTCATCAGACTCATACTTTCGCGTTTTTCACATACTTGTTGAACAGATCCTGGGATTTTTTCTGGTTTGGATCACGTAGTAGTGTGGTACCACACTGAAACTGTCCATTTAACCTGGTTTCGATCAATATTTTAGAGGATAACGCATGTTAGGTCTAGGTTAGGCCTGAGATTTGACCTCATCAGACTCATACTTTCGCACACTTCACATACTCGTTGAACAGGTCCTGGGTTATTTTCTGGTTTGCATCACCTAGTAATGTGGTACCACACTGAAACAGTCAATTAAACCTGGTTTCGATCAATATTTTAGAGAATAATTCATGTTAGGTCTAGGTTAGGTCTGGGATTTGCTCTCATCAGGCTCATACTTTCGCACACTTCACATACTCGTTTGTCAGATCCTGGGTTTTTTTCTGGTTTGGATCACGTAGTAATGTGGGACCACACTGAAACAGTCAATTAAACCTGGTTTCGATCAATATATTAGAGAATAATTCATGTTAGGTCTAGGTTAGGTCTGGGATTTGCTCTCTTCAGACTCATACTTTCGCATTCTTCAGATACCTGTTGAACGGATCCTGGGTTTTTTCTTGTATGGATCACGTAGTAATGTGGTACCACACTGAAACATTCAGTTAAACCTGGTCTTGATAAATATTTTTGAGGATAACGCATGTTAGGTCTGGGTTAGGTCTGGGATTTGCTCTCATCAGGCTCATACTTTCGCATATTTCTCATACTTCATGGCTGGATCCTGGGCTATTTCTGGATTGGATCACGTAGTATAGTGGTACCACACTGAAACATTCAATGAAACCTGGTCTGGATAAATATTGTAGAGGATAACGCATCTTAGGTCTGGGTTAGGTCTAAGATTTGCCCTCATCAGGCTCACAGTTTCGTGTTTTTCACATACTTGTTGAACAGATCCTGGGTTTTTTCTGGTTTGGATCACGAAGTAGTGTGGTACCAAACTGAAACAGTCCATTAAACCGGTTTCGCTCAATATTTTAGAGGATAACGCATGTTAGGTCTGGGTTAGGCCTGGGATTTGCCCTCATCAGGGTCATACTTTCGCAGTTCTAACATACATGTTGTCCTGATCGAGGGTTTTTTCTGCTTTGGATCACGTAGTAAAGTGGTACGACACTGAAACAGTCCACTAAACCTGGTTTGGATCAATATTTTAGAGGATAATGCATGTTAGGTCTAGGTTAGCCCTGAGATTTTCACTCATCAGACTCATACTTTCGCATTCTTCAGATACCTGTTGAACGGATCCTGGGTTTTTTCTGGTATGGATCACGTAGTAATGTGGTACCATACTGTAACATTCAGTTAAACCAGGTCTTGATAAATATTTTTGAGGATAACGCATATTAGGTCTGGGTTAGGCCTGGGATTTGCCCTCATCAGGGTCATACTTTCGCAGTTCTAACATACATGTTGACCAGATCGAGGGTTTTTTCTGCTTTGGATCACGTAGTAAAGTGGTACCACACTGAAACAGTCCACTAAACCTGGTTTGGATCAATATTTTAGGGGATAATGCATGTTAGGTCTAGGTTAGCCCTGAGATTTTCACTCATCAGACTCATACTTTCGCATTCTTCAGATACCTGTTGAACGGATCCTGGGTTTTTTCTGGTATGGTTCACGTAGTAATGTGGTACCACACTGAAACAATCAATTAAACCTGGTCTTGATAAATATTTTAGATGATAACGCATGTTAGGTCTGGGTTAGGTCTAGGATTTGCCCAGATCAGGGTCATACTTTCGCATTTTTCACATACTTGTTGAGCAGATCCTGGGTTTTTTCTGGTTTGGATCACATAGTAATGTGGTACCACAATGAAACAGTCGATTAAACCAGGTTTCGATCAATATTTTTGCGGATAACGCATGTTAGGTCAAGGTTAGGCCTGGGATTTTCACTCATCAGACTCATTCTTTCGCATTCTTCACATACTTGTTGTACGGATCCTGGGTTTTTTCTGGTTTGGATCACGTAGTAATGTGGGACCACACTGAAACAATCAATTAAACCTGGTCTTGATAAATTTTTTAGAGGATAACGCATGTTAGGTCTGGGTTAGGTCTAGGATTTGCTCTCGTCAGGCTCATACTTTCGCATATTTCTCATACCTCATGGCTAGATCCTGGGCTATTTCTGGATTGGATTACGTAGTAATGTCGTACCACACTGAAACAGTCAATTAAACCTGGTTTCGATCAATATTTTACAGGATAACGCAAGTTAGGTTTGGGTTAGATCTAGGATTTGCCCTCATCAGGCTCCACTTTCGCATACTTCTCATACTTCATGGCTGGATCCTGGGCTATTTCTGGATTGGATCACGTAGTAATGTGGTACCACACTGAAACAGTCAATTAAACCTGGTTTTGATCAATATTTTAGAGAATAATTCATGTTTGGTCTAGGTTAGGTCTGGGATTTGCTCTCATCAGGCTCATTCTTTCGCATATTTCTCATACTTGATGGCTAGATCCTGGGCTTTTTCTGGATTGCATCACGTAGTAATGTGGGACCACACTGAAACATTCAGTTAAACCTGGTCTTGATAAATATTTTTGAGGATAACGCATGTTAGGTCTGAGTTAAGTCTAGGATTTGCCCTCATCAGGCTCATACTTTCGCGTTTTTCACATACTTGTTGAACTGATCCTGGGCTTTTTCTGGTTTGGATCACGTAGTAATGTGGTACCACACTGAAACAGTCAATTAAACCTGGTTTCGATCAATATTTTAGAGAATAATTCATGTTAGGTCTAGGTTAGGTCTGGGATTTGCTCTCATCAGGCTCATACTTTCGCACACTTCACATACTCGTTTGTCAGATCCTGGGTTATTTTCTGGTCTGGATCGCATAGTAATGTGGTGCCACACTGAAACAGTCGATTGAACCAGGTTTCGATCAATATTTTTGAGGATAACGCATGTTAGGTCTAGGTTAGGCCTGGGATTTTCACTCATCAGACTCATACTTTCGCGTTTTTCACATACTTGTTGAACAGATCCTGGGATTTTTTCTGGTTTGGATCACGTAGTAGTGTGGTACCACACTGAAACTGTCCATTTAACCTGGTTTCGATCAATATTTTAGAGGATAACGCATGTTAGGACTGGGTTAGGTCTAGGATTTGCCCTGATCAGGCTCATACTTTCGCATATTTCTTTTACTTCATGTATAGATCCTGGGCTATTTCTGGATTGGATCACGTAGTAATGTTGTACCACACCGAAACAGTCAATTAAACCTGGTTTCGATCAATATTTTAGAAGATAACGCAAGTTATGTCTGGTATGGGTCTAGGAATTGCTCTCATCAGGCTCATTCTTTCGCACATTTCTCATACTTGATGGCTAGATCCGGGGCTTTTACTGGATTGCTTCACGTAGTAATGATGTACGACACTGAAACAGTCAATTAAACCTGGTTTCCATCAATATTGTAGAGGACAACGCATGTTAGGTCTAGGTTAGGCCTGGGATTTGCCCACATCAGGGTCATACTTTCGCAGTTTTAACATACTTGTTGACCTGATCGAGGGTTTTTTCTGCTTTGGATCACGTAGTAAAGTGGTACCATACTGAAACAGTCCATTAAACCTAGTATCGATCAATATTTTAGAGGGTAACGCATCTTAGGTCTAGGTTAGGCCTGGGATTTGACCTCATCAGACTCATACTTTCGCACACTTCACATACTCGTTGAACAGGTCCTGGGTTATTTTCTGGTTTGCATCACCTAGTAATGTGGTACCACACTGAAACAGTCGATTAAACCAGGCTTCGATCAATATTTTAGAGGATAACGCATGTTAGGTCTAGGTTAGGCCTGGGATTTTCACTCATCAGACTCATACTTTCGCATTCTTCCAATACTTGTTGAACGGATCCTGGGTTTTTTCTGGTTTGGATCACGTAGTAATGTGGGACCACACTGAAACAGTCAATTAAACCTGGTTTCGATCAATATATTAGAGAATAATTCATGTTAGGTCTAGGTTAGGACTGGGATTTGCTCTCTTCAGGCTCATTCTTTCGCATATTTCTCATACTTGATGGCTAGATCCTGGGCTTTTTCTGGATTGCATCACGTAGTAATGAAGTACAACACTGAAGCAGTCAACTCAACCTGGTTTCCATCAATACCTTAGAGGACAACGCAAGTTAGGTCTGGGATAGGTCTGGGATTTGCCCACATCAGGCTCATACTTTCGCATTCTACAGATACCTGTTGAACGGATCCTGGGTTTTTTCTGGTATGGATCACGTAGTAATGTGGGACCACACCGAAACAATCAATTAAACCTGGTCTTGATAAATATTTTAGAGGATAACGCATGTTAGGTCTGGGTTAGGCCTGGGATTTTCACTCATCAGACTCGTTCTTTCGCATTCTTCACATACTTGTTGAACGGATCCTGGGTTTTTTCTGGTTTGGATCACGTAGTAATGTGGGACCACACTGAAGCAATCAATTAAACCTGGTCTTGATAAATATTTTAGAGGATAACGAAAGTTATGTCTAGGTTAGGCCTGGGATTTGCCCTCATCAGACTCATGCTTTCGCATTTTTCACATACTTGTTGAACAGATCCTGGGTTTTTTCTGGATTGCATCACGTAGTAATGAAGTACAACACTGAAATAATCAATTAAACCTGGTTTCCATCAATATCTTACAGGACAACGCAAGTTAGGTCTGGGATAGGTCTGGGATTTGCCCTCATCAGACTCATACGTTCGCGTTTTTCACATACTTGTTGAACGGATCCTGGGTTTTTTTCTGGTTTGGATCACGTAGTAATGTGGTACCACACTGAAACTGTCCATTAAACCTGGTTTCGATCAATATTTTTGAGGATAACGCATGTTAGGTCTAGGTTAGGCCGAGGATTTTCACTCATCAGACTCATACTTTCGCATTCTTCACATACTTGTTGAACGGATCCTGGGTTTTTTCTGGTATGGATCACGTAGTAATGTGGGACCACACCGAAACAATCAATTAAACCTGGTCTTGATAAATATTTTAGAGGATAACGCAAGTTAGGTCTGGGATAGGTCTGGGATTCGCCCTCATCAGGCTCATACTTTCGCGTTTTTCACATACTTGTTGAACTGATCCTGGGTTTTTTTCTGGTTTGGATCACGTAGTAGTGTGGTACCACACTGAAACTGTCCACTAAACCTGGTTTCGATCAATATTTTTGAGGATAACGCATGTTAGGTCTAGGTTAGGCCGAGGATTTTCACTCATCAGACTCATACTTTCGCATATTTCTCATACTTCATGGCTAGATCCTGGGCTATTTCTGGATTGAATCACGTAGTAATGTGGTACCACACTGAAACAGTCAATTAAACACGGTTTCGATCAATATTTTAGAGGACAATGCAAGTTAGGTCTGGGATAGGTCTGGGATTTGCCCACATCAGGGTCATACTTTCGCATTTTTCACATACTTGTTGAACGGATCCTGGGTTTTTTCTGGTATGGATCACGTAGTAATGTGGTACCACACTGAAACATTAAGTTAAACCTGGTCTTGATAAATATTTTTGAGGATAACGCATGTTAGGTCTGGGTTAGGTCTAGGATTTGCCCTCATCAGGCTCATACTTTCGCATATTTCTAATACTTCATGGATAGATCCTGGGCTATTTTCTGGTTTGGATCACATAGTAATGTGGTACCACACTGAAACAGTCAATTAAACCTGGTTTCGATCAATATTTTAGAGGACAATGCAAGTTAGGTCTGGGATAGGTCTGGGATTTGCCCACATCAGGGTCATACTTTCGCATTTTTCACATACTTGTTGAACAGATCCTGGGTTTTTTCTGGTTTGGATCACGTAGTAGTGTGGTACCACACTGAAACTGTCCACTAAACCTGGTTTCGATCAATATTTTTGAGGATAACGCATGTTAGGTCTAGGTTAGGCCGAGGATTTTCACTCATCAGACTCATACTTTCGCATATTTCTCATACTTCATGGCTAGATCCTGGGCTATTTCTGGATTGAATCACGTAGTAATGTGGTACCACACTGAAACAGTCAATTAAACCTGGTTTCGATCAATATTTTAGAGGACAATGCAAGTTAGGTCTGGGATAGGTCTGGGATTTGCCCACATCAGGGTCATACTTTCGCATTTTTCACATACTTGTTGAACAGATCCTGGGTTTTTTCTGGTTTGGATCACGTAGTAGTGTGGTACCACACTGAAACAGTCCATTAAACCTGGTTTGGATCAATATTTTAGAGGATAACGCATGTTAGGCCTAGGTTAGGTCTGGGATTTTCACTCATGAGACTCATACTTTCGCATTCTTCACATACTTGCTGAACGGATCCTGGGTTTTTTCTGGTTTGGATCACGTAGTAATGTGGGACCACACCGAAACAATCAATTAAACCTGGTCTTGATAAATATTTTAGAGGATAACGCATGTTAGGTCTGGGTTAGGTCTAGGATTTGCCCTCATCAGGCTCATACTTTCGCATATTTCGTATTCTTCATGGATAGATCCTGGGTTATTTTCTGGTTTGGATCACATAGTAATGTGGTACCACACTGAAACAGTCGATTAAACCAGGTTTCGATCAATATTTTTGAGGATAACGCATGTTAGGTCTAGGTTAGGCCTGGGATTTTCACTCATCAGACTCACACTTTCGCGTTTTTCACATACTTGTTGAACATATCCTCGGTTTTTTTCTGGTTTGGATTACGTAGTAATGTGGTACCACAATGAAACTGTCCATTAAACCTGGTTTCGATCAATATTTTAGAGGATAACGCATGTTAGGTCTGGGTTAGGTCTGGGATTTGCTCTCATCAGGCTCATACTTTCGCATATTTCTCATACTTCATGGCTGGATCCTGGGCTATTTCTGGATTGGATCACGTAGTAAAGTGGTACCACACTGAAACATTCAATGAAACCTGGTCTGGATAAATATTTTAGAGGATAACGCATCTTAGGTCTGGGTTAGGTCTAAGATTTGCCCTCATCAGGCTCACAGTTTCGTGTTTTTCACATACTTGTTGAACAGATCCTGGGTTTTTTCTGGTTTGGATCACGAAGTAGTGTGGTACCAAACTGAAACAGTCCATTAAACCGGTTTCGCTCAATATTTTAGAAGATAACGCATGTTAGGTCTAGGTTAGGCCTGGGATTTGCCCTCATCAGGGTCATACTTTTGCAGTCTTAACATGCATGTTGACCTGATCGTGGGTTCTTTCTGCTTTGGATCACGTAGGAAAGTGGTACCACACTGAAACAGTCAATTAAACCTGGTTTCGATCAATATTTTAGAGGATAACGCAAGTTAGGTCCGGGATAGGTCTGAGATTTGCCCTCATCAGACTCATACTTTCGCACACTTCACATACTCGTTGAACAGATCCTGGGTTTTTTTCTGGTTTGGATCAGGTAGTAATGTGGTACCACACTGAAACAGTCGATTAAACCTGGTTTCGATCAATATTATTGAGGATAACGCATGTTAGGTCTAGGTTAGGCCTGGGATTTTCACTCATCAGACTCATACATTCGCATTCCTCAAATACTTGTTGAACGGATCTTGGGTTTTTTCTGGTGTGGATCACGCAGTAATGTGGTACCACACTGAAACAATCAATTAAACCTGGTCTTGATAAATATTTTAGAGGATAACGCATGTTAGGTCTGGGTTAGGTCTAGGATTTGCCCTCATCAGGCTCATACTTTCGCATATTTCTTATTCTTCATGGATAGATCCTGGGCTATTTCTGGATTGGATCACGTAGTAATGTTCTACCACACCGAAACAGTCAATTAAACCTGGTTTCGATCAATATTTTAGAAGATAACGCAAGTTAGGTCTGGGATAGGTCTGGGATTTGACCTCATCAGACTCATACTTTCGCATTCTTCACATACTTGTTGAACGGATTCCGGGTTTTTTCTGGTTTGAATCACGTAGTAATGTGGGACCACACTGAAACAATCAATTAAACCTGGTCTTGATAAATATTTTAGAGGATAACGCATTTTAGGTCTGGGTTAGGTCTAGGATTTGCCCTCATCTGGCTCATACTTTCGCATATTTCTAATACTTCATGGCTAGATCCTGGGCTATTTCTGGATTGGATCACGTAGTAAAGTGGTACCACACTGAAACATTCAATGAAACCTGGTCTGGATAAATATTTTAGAGGATAACGCATGTTAGGTCAAGGTTAGGTCTAAGATTTGCCCTCAGCAGGCTCACATTTTCGGGCTTTTCACATACTTGTTGAACAGATCCTGGGTTTTTTCTGGTTTGGATCACGTAGTAATGTGGTACCACACTGAAACATTCAATTAAACCTGGTCTTGATAAATATTTTAGAGGATAACGCATGTTAGGTCTGGGTTACGTCTGTGATTTGCCCACATCAGGGTCATACTTTCGCAGTTTTAACATGCATGTTGACCTGATCGAGGGTTTTCTTTGCTTTGGATCACGTAGTAAAGTGGTACCACACTAAAACAGTCAATTAAACCTGGTTTCGATCAATATTTTAGAGGATAACGCATGTTAGGTCTAGGTTAGGCCTGGGATTTTCACTCATCAGACTCATACTTTCGCATTCTTCACATACTTGTTGAACGGATCATGGGTTTTTTCTGGTTTGGATCACGTAGTAATGTGGGACCACACTGAAACAATCAATTTAACCTGGTCTTGATAAATATTTTAGAGGATAACGCATGTTAGGTCTGGGATAGGTCGGGGATTTGCCCTCATCAGACTCATACTTTCGCACACTTCACATACTCGTTGAACAGATCCTGGGTTTTTTCTGGTCTGGATCACGTAGTAATGAGGAACCACACCGAAACAATCAATTAAACCTGGTCTTGATAAATATTTTAGAGGATAACGCATGCTAGGTCTAGGTTAGGCCTGGGATTTTCACTCATCAGACTCATACTTTCGCATTCTTCACATACTTGTTGAACGGATCCTGGGTTTTTTCTGGTTTGGATCACGTAGTAATGTGGTACCACACTGAAACAGTCGATTAAACCTGGTTTCGATCAATATTTTAGAGGATAACGCAAGTTAGGTCTGGGATAGGTCTGAGATTTAACCTCATCAGACTCATACTTTCGCACACTTCACATACTCGTTGAACAGATCCTGAGTTATTTTCTGGTTTGGATCACATAGTAATGTGGTACCACTCTGAAACAGTCCATTAAACCTGGTTTCGATCAATATTTTATAGGATAACGCATGTTAGGTCTAGGTTAGGCCTGGGATTTTCACTCATCAGACTCATACTTCCGCATTCTTCATATACTTGTTGAACGGATCCTGGGTTTTTTCTGGTTTGGATCACGTAGTAATGTGGGACCACACTGAAACAGTCGATTCAACCAGGTTTCGATCAATATTTTAGAGAATAACGCATGTTAGGTCTGGGTTAGGTCTAGGGTTTGCCCTCATCAGGCTCATACTTTCGCATATTTCTCATACTTCATGGCTAGATCCAGGGCTGTTTCTGGATTGTATCACGTAGTAATGTGGTACCACGCTGAAGCAGTCAATTAAACCTGGTTACAATCAATATTTTAGAGGATAACGCATGTTAGGCCTAGGTTAGGTCTGGGATTTTCACTCATCAGACTCATACTTTCGCATTCTTCACATACTTGTTGAACGGATCCTGGGTTTTTTCTGGTTTGGATCACGTAGTAATGTGGGACCACACTGAAACAGTTCATTAAACCTGGTTTCGCTCAATATTTTAGAGGAAAACGCATGTTAGGTCTAGGTTAGGTCTGGGATTTGCTCTCATCAGGCTCATTCTTTCGCATATTTCACATACATGTTGAACAGATCCTGGGTTTTTTCTGGTTTGGATCACGTAGTAATGTGGGACCACACTGAAACAATCAATTAAACCTGGTCTTGATAAATATTTTAGAGGATAACGCATGTTAGGTCTGGGTTAGGTCTAGGATTTGCCCTCATCAGGCTCATACTTTCGCATATTTCTCATACTTCATGGCTAGATCCTGGGCTGTTTCTGGTTTGGATCACGTAGTAATGTGGTACCACACTGAAACGGTCAATTGAACCTGGTTTCGATGAATATTTTAGAGGATAACGCAAGATAGGTCTGGGATAGGTCTGGGATTTGCCCTCATCAGGCTCATACTTTCGCGTTTTTCACATACTTGTTGAACAGATCATGGGTTTTTTCTGGTTTGGGTCACGTAGTAGTGTGATACCACACTGAAACAGTCGATTAAACCTGGTTTCGATCAATATTTTAGAGGATAACGCATGTTAGGTCTAGGTTAGCCCTGGGATTCTCACTCATCAGACTCATACTTTCGCATTCTTCACATACTTGTTGAACTGATCCTGGGTTTTTTCTGGTTTGGATCACGTAGTAATGTGGTACCACACTGAAACAGTCGATTAAACCTGGTTTCGATCAATATTTTAGAGGATAACGCATGTTAGGTCTAGGTTAGCCCTGGGATTTTCACTCATCAGACTCATACTTTCGCATTCTTCTCATACTTGTTGAACGGATCCTGGGTTTTTTCTGGTTTGGATCACGTAGTAATGTGGTACCACACTGAAACGGTCAATTAAACCTGGTTTCGATCAATATTTTAGAGGATAACGCAAGTTAGGTCTGGGATAGGTCTGGGATTTGCCCTCATCAGGCTCATACTTTCGCGTTTTTCACATACTTGTTGAACAGATCATGGGTTTTTTCTGGTTTGGGTCACGTAGTAGTGTGATACCACACTGAAACAGTCGATTAAATCTGGTTTCGATCAATATTTTAGAGGATAACGCATGTTAGGTCTAGGTTAGCCCTGGGATTCTCACTCATCAGACTCATACTTTCGCATTCTTCACATACTTGTTGAACTGATCCTGGGTTTTTTCTGGTTTGGATCACGTAGTAATGTGGTACCACACTGAAACAGTCGATTAAAGCTGGTTTCGATCAATATTTTAGAGGATAACGCATGTTAGGTCTAGGTTAGCCCTGGAATTTTCACTCATCAGACTCATACTTTCGCATTCTTCACATACTTGTTGAACTGATCGTGGGTTTTTTCTGGTTTGGGTCTCGTAGTAATGTGGTACCACACTGAAACAGTCGATTAAACCTGGTTTCGATCAATATTTTAGAGGATAACGCAAGTTAAGTCTGGGATTGGTCTGGGATTTGACCTCATCAGACTCATACTTTCGCACACTTCACATACTCGTTGAACAGATCCTGTGTTATTTTCTGGTTTGGATCACATAGTAATGTGGTACCACATTGAAACAGTCGATTAAACCAGGTTTCGATCAATATTTTTGAGGATAACGCATGTTAGGTCTAGGTTAGGCCTGGGATTTTCACTCGTCAGACTCATACTTTCACATTCTTCACATACTTGTTGAACGGATCCTGGGTTTTTTCTGGTCTGGATCACGTAGTAATGTGGGACCACACTGAAACAGTCAATTAAAACTGGTTTCGATCAATATTTTAGAGGATAACGCAAGTTAGGTCTAGGTTAGGTCTGGGATATGCCCACATCAGACTCAAACTTTCGCACAATTCACATACTCGTTGAACAGATCCTGGGTTATTTTCTGGTTTGGATCACATAGTAATGTGGTACCACACTGAAACAGTCGATTAAACCAGGTTTCGATGAATATTTTAGAGAATAACGCATGTTAGGTCTGGGTTAGGTCTAGGATTTGCCCTCATCAGGCTCATTCTTTCGCATATTTCTCATACTTGATGGCTAGATCCTGGGTATTTTCTGGATTGCATCACGTAGTAATGGAGTACAACACTGAAACAGTCAATTAAACCTGGTTTCGATCAATATTTTAGAGAATAATTCATGTTAGGTCTAGGTTAGGCCTGGGATTTGCTCTCATCGGGCTCATTCTTTCGCATATTTCTCATACTTCATGGCTAGATCCTGGGCTTTTTCTGGATCGCATTACGTACTAATGAAGTACAACACTGAAACAGTCAATTAAACCTGGTTTCCATCAATATCTTAGAGGACAACGCAAGTTAGGTCTGGGATAGTTCTGGGACTTGCCCTCATCAGGCTCATACTTTCGCGTTTTTCACATACTTGTTGAACGGATCCTGGGTTTTTTCTGGTTTGGATCACGTAGTAATGTGGGACCACACTGAAACAATCAATTAAACCTGGTCTTGATAAATATTTTAGAGGATAACGCATGTTAGGTCAGGGTTAGGTCTAGGATTTGCCCTCATCAGGCTCATACTTTCGCATATTTCTCATACTTCATGGCTAGATCCTGGGCTGTTTCTGGATTGTATCACGTAGTAATTTGCTACCACGCTGAAACAGTCAATTAAACCTGGTTTCGATCAATACTTTAGAGGATAACGCATGTTTGGTCTAGGTTAGGTCTGGGATTTGCTGTCATCAGGCTCATTCTTTCGCATATTTCTCATACATGTTGAACAGATCCTGGGTTTTTTCTGGTTTGAATCACGTAGTAATGTGGGACCACACTGAAACAATCAATTAAACCTGGTCTTGATAAATATTTTAGAGGATAACGCATTTTAGGTCTGGGATAGGTCGGGGATTTGCCCTCATCAGACTCATACTTTTGCACACTTCACATACTCGTTGAACAGATCCAGGGTTTTTTCTGGTTTAGATCACGTAGTAATGTGGAACCACACCGAAACAATCAATTAAACCAGGTCTTGATAAATATTTTAGAGGATAACGCATGCTAGGTCTAGGTTAGGCCTGGGATTTTCACTCATCAGACTCAAACTTTCGCATTCTTCACATACTTGTAGAACGGATCCTGGGTCATTTTCTGGTTTGGATCACATAGTAATGTGGTACCACACTGAAACAGTCGATTAAACCAGGTTTCGATCAATATTTTAGAGAATAATTCATGTTAGGTCTAGGTTAGGTCTGGGATTTGCTCTCATCAGGCTCATTCTTTCGCATATTTCTCATACATGTTGAACAGATCCTGGGTTTTTTCTGGTTTGGATCACGTAGTAATGTGGGACCACACTGAAACAATCAATTAAACCTGGTCTTGATAAATATTTTAGAGGATAACGCATGTTAGGTCTGGGTTAGGTCTAGGATTTGCCCTCATCAGGCTCATACTTTCGCATATTTCTCATACTTCATGGCTAGATCCTGGGCTGTTTCTGGATTGTATCACGTAGTAATGTGGTACCACGCTGAAGCAGTCAATTAAACCTGGTTACAATCAATATTTTAGAGGATAACGCATGTTAGGCCTAGGTTAGGTCTGGGATTTTCACTCATCAGACTCATACTTTCGCATTCTTCACATACTTGTTGAACGGATCATGGGTTTTTTCTGGTTTAGATCACGTCGTAATGTGGGACCATACTGAAACAATCAATTAAACCTGGTCTTGATAAATATTTTAGAGGATAACGCAAGTTAGGTCTGGGATAGGTCTGGGATTTGACCTCATCAGACTCATACTTTCGCACACTTCACATACTCGTTGAACAGATCCTGGGTTATTTTCTGGTTTGGATCACATAGTAATGTGGTACCGCACTGAAACAGTCGATTAAACCAGGTTTCGATCAATATTTTAGAGAATAATTCGTGTTAGGTCTAGGTTAGGTCTGGGATTTGCTCTCATCAGGCTCATTCTTTCGCATATTTCTCATACATGTTGAACAGATCCTGGGTTTTTTCTGGTTTGGATCACGTAGTAATGTGGGACCACACTGAAACAATCAATTAAACCTGGTCTTGATAAATATTTTAGAGGATAACGCATGTTAGGTCTGGGTAAGGTCTAGGATTTGCCCTCATCAGGCTCATACTTTCGCATATTTCTCATACTTCATGGCTAGATCCTGGGCTGTTTCTGGATTGTATCACGTAGTAATGTGGTACCACGCTGAAGCAGTCAATTAAACCTGGTTACAATCAATATTTTAGAGGATAACGCATGTTAGGCCTAGGTTAGGTCTGGGATTTTCGCTCATCAGACTCATACTTTCGCATTCTTCACATACTTGTAGAACGGATCCTGGGTTTTTTCTGGTTTGGATCACGTAGTAATGTGGGACCACACTGAAACAGTTCATTAAACCTGGTTTCGCTCAATATTTTAGAGGAAAACGCATGTTAGGTCTACGTTAGGTCTGGGATTTGCCCTCATCAGGCTCATACTTTCGCATATTTCTCATACTTCATGGCTAGATCCTGGGCTATTTCTGGATTGGATCACGTAGTAAAGTGGTACCACACTGAAACATTTAATGAAACCTGGTCTGGACAAATATTTTAGAGGATAACGCATGTTAGGTCTGGGTTACGTCTGTGATTTGCCCTCATCAGGGTCATACTTTCCCAGTTTTAACATGCATGTTGACCTGATCGAGGGTTTTCTTAGCTTTGGATCACGTAGTAAAGTGGTACCACACTAAAACAGTCAATTAAACCTGGTTTCGATCAATATTTTAGAGGATAACGCATGTTAGGTCTAGGTTAGGCCTGGGATTTTCACTCATCAGACTCATACTTTCGCATTCTTCACATACTTGTTGAACGGATCCTGGGTTTTTTCTGGTTTGGATCACGTAGTAATGTGGTACCACACTGGAACAGTCAATTAAACCTGGTCTTGATAAATATTTTAGAGAATAACGCATGTTAGGTCTGGGTTAGGTCTAGGATTTGCCCTCATCAGGCTCATACTTTCGCATATTTCTCATACTTCATGGCTAGATCCTGGGCTATTTCTGGATTGGATCATGTAGTAAAGTGGTACCACACTGAAACATTCAATGAAACCTGGTCTGGATAAATATTTTAGAGGATAACGCATGTTAGGTCAAGGTTAGGTCTAAGATTTGCCCTCATCAGGCTCACAGTTTCGCGTTTTTCACATACTTGTTGAACAGATCCTGGGTTTTTTCTGGTTTGAATCATGTAGTAATGTGGTACCACACTGAAACATTCAATTGAACCTGGTCTTGATAAATATTTTAGAGAATAACTCATGTTACGTCTAGGTTAGGTCTGGGATTTGCCCTCATCAGGCTCATACCTTCGCATATTTCTCATACTTCATGGCTAGATCCTGGGCTGTTTCTGGATTGTATCACGTAGTAATGTGGTACCACACTGAAACAGTCAATTAAACCTGGTTTCGATCAATATTTTAGAGAATAATTCATGTTAGGTCTAGGTTAGGTCTGGGATTTACTCTCATCAGGCTCATTCTTTCGCATATTACTCATACTTGATGGCTAGATCCTGGGCTTTTTCTGGATTGGATCACGTAGTAATGTGGGACCACACTGAAACAGTCAATTAAACCTGGTCTTGATAAATATTTTAGAGGATAGCGCATGTTAGGTCTGGGATAGGTCTGGGGTTTGCCCTTATCAGACTCATACTTTCGCACACTTCTCATACTCGTTGAACAGATCCTGGGATATTTTCTGGTTTGGATCACATAGTAATGTGGTACCACACTGAAACCGTCGATTAAACCAGGTTTCGATCAATACTTTTGAGGATAACGCATGTTAGGTCTGGGTTAGGTCTAGGATTTCCCCTCATCAGGCTCATACTTTCGCATATTTCTCATACCTCATGGCTAGATCCTGGGCTATTTCTGGATTGGATCTCGTTGTAAAGTGGTACCACACTGAAACATTCAATGAAACCTGGTCTGGATAAATATTTTAGAGGATAACGCATGTTAGGTCTGGGTTAGGGCTAGGATTTGCCCTCATCAGGCTCATTCTTTCGCATGTTTCTCATACTTGATGGCTAGATCCTGGGCTTTTTCTGGATTGCATCTCGTAGTAATGAAGTACAACCCTGAAGCGGCGCCGGGTCGGACCGGTTGGGGGTAGGAGTGCCTCCCCCTATCGGTCCGACGCAAGGGGAGGGACCCTCGGCGGTCTGGTGCGGCCATGAACGCCCGGCCGCCGAGGGGTGGAAACGGGGTCGCGGGCGGTTGCGAGTTGGGGCTCGCAGCCGCCACTAAACGCGGCCCCGGGACGGATAGCGGCGGGATGGAGTGGCCTCGTCCCGCCGCTATGAGGCAGTGTGTCTACTGGGGGGACCGATTGTCCCCCCGGGGGATGGGCGCGAAAGCGCGGGCACGGGGAGGATACCGGAAGAATGCTTCGAGCGATTCCCGGTATCCTCCCAAAGCGTGCCGAAGGGTCACCGTGGGGTTTTTAGTGGGTAGGTCCCGCGCCTGTCGTTGTACGGGCGCGGGGAATCCCACACACCCCTCCCACCTCTCCCCAAGGAGGTGGGAAGGAGTCTTTCGAAGATTTTCCCCACGACAAAAAAAAAAAAAAAAAAAAAAAAAAAAAAAAAAAAAAGTACAACCCTGAAACAGTCAATTGAACATGGTTTCGATCAATATTTTAGAGAATAATTCATGTTTGGTCTAGGTTAGGTCTGGGATTTGCTCTCATCAGGCTCATTCTTTCGCATATTTCTCATACTTGATGGCTAGATCCTGGGCTTTTTCTGGATCGCACCACGTAGTAATGAAGTACAACACTGAAACAGTCAATTAAACCTGGTTTCCATCAATATCTTAGGGGACAACGCAAGTTAGGTCTGGGATAGGTCTGGGATTTGCCCTCATCAGGCTCATACTTTCGCGTTTTTCACATACTTGTTGAACAGATCCTGGGTTTTTTCTGTTTTGGATCACGTAGTAATGTGGGACCACACTGAAACAATCAATTAAACCTGGTCTTGATAAATATTTTAGAGGATAACGCATTTCAGGTCTGGGTTAGGTCTAGGATTTGCCCTCATCAGGCTCATACTTTCGCATATTTCTCATACTTCATGGCTAGATCCTGGGCTGTTTCTGGATTGTATCACGTAGTAATGTGGTACCACGCTGAAACAGTCAATTAAACCTGGTTTCGATCAATATTTTAGAGAATAATTCATGTTTGGTCTAGGTTAGGTCTGGGATTTGCTCTCATCAGGCTCATTCTTTCGCATATTTCTCATACTTGATGGCTAGATCCTGGGCTTTTTCTGGATCGCATCACGTAGTAATGAAGTACAACACTGAAACAGTCAATTAAACCTGGTTTCCATCAATATCTTAGGGGACAACGCAAGTTAGGTCTGGGATAGGTCTGGGATTTGCCCTCATCAGGCTCATACTTTCGCGTTTTTCACATACTTGTTGAACAGATCCTGGGTTTTTTCTGTTTTGGATCACGTAGTAATGTGGGACCACACTGAAACAATCAATTAAACCTGGTCTTGATAAATATTTTAGAGGATAACGCATTTCAGGTCTGGGTTAGGTCTAGGATTTGCCCTCATCAGGCTCATACTTTCGCATATTTCTCATACTTCATGGCTAGATCCTGGGCTGTTTCTGGATTGTATCACGTAGTAATGTGGTACCACACTGAAACAGTCGATTAAACCAGGTTTCGGTCAATATTTTTGAGGATAACGCATGTTAGGTCTAGATTAGGCCTGGGATTTTCACTCATCAGACCCATACTATCGCATTCTTCACATACTTGTTGAACGGACCCTGGGTTTTTTCTGGTTTGCATCACGTAGTAATGTGGGACCACACTGAAACAGTCAATTAAATCTGGTTTCGATCAATATTTTAGAGAATAATTCATGTTAGGTCTAGGTTAGGCCTGGGATTTTCACTCATCAGACTCATACTTTCGCATTCCTCACATCCTTGTTGAACGGATCCTGGGTTTTTTCTGGTTTGGATCACGTAGTAATGTGGGACCACACTGAAACAATCAATTAAACCTGGTCTTGACAAATATTTTAGAGGATAACGCATGTTGGGTCTGGGTTTAGACTAGGATTTGCCCTCATCAGGCTCATACTTTCGCATATTTCTCATACTTCATGGCTAGATCCTGGGCAGTTTCTGGATTGTATCACGTAGTAATGTGGTACCACGCTGAAACAGACAATTAAACCTGGTTTCGATCAATATTTTGGAGGATAACGCAAGTTAGGTCTGGGATAGGTCTAGGATTTGCCCTCATCAGGCTCTTACTTTCGCATATTTCTCATACTTCATGGCTAGATCCTGGGCTATTTCTGGATTGGATCACGTAGTAAAGTGGTACCACAGTGAAACATTCAATGAAACCTGGTCTGGATAAATATTTTAGAGGATAATGCATCTTAGGTCTAGGTTAGGTCTAGGATTTTCACTCATCAGACTCATACTTTCGCATTCTTCACATACTTGTTGAACGGATCCTGGGTTTTTTCTGGTTTGGATCACGTAGTAATGTGGGTCCACAATGAAACAATCAATTAAACCTGGTCTTGATAAATATTTTAGAGGATAACGCATGTTAGGTTTGGGTTAGGTCTAGGATTTGCCATCGTCAGGCTCATACTTTCGCATATTTCTCATACTTCGTGGCTAGATCCTGGGCTATTTCTGGATTGGATCACGTAGTAATGTGGTACCACACTGAAACAGTCAATTAAACCTGGTTTCGATCAATATTTTAGAGGATAACGCAAGTTAGGTTTGGGATAGGTCTTGGATTTGCCCTCATCAGGCTCATTCTTTCGCATGGTTCTCATACTTGATGGCTAGATAATGGGCTTTTTCTGGATTGCATCACGTAGTAATGAAGTACAACACTGAAACAGTCAATTGAACATGATTTCGATCAATATTTTAGAGTATAATTCATGTTTGGTCTAGGTTAGGTCTGGGATTTGCTCTCATCAGGCTCATTCTTTCGCATATTTCTCATACTTGATGGCTAGATCCTGGGCTTTTTCTGGATCGCATCACGTAGTAATGAAGTACAACACTGAAACAGTCAATTAAACCTGGTTTCCATCAATATCTTAGGGGACAACGCAAGTTAGGTCTGGGATAGGTCTGGGATTTGCCCTCATCAGGCTCATACTTTCGCGTTTTTCACATACTTGTTGAACAGATCCTGGGTTTTTTCTGTTTTGGATCACGTAGTAATGTGGGACCACACTGAAACAATCAATTAAACCTGGTCTTGATAAATATTTTAGAGGATAACGCATTTCAGGTCTGGGTTAGGTCTAGGATTTGCCCTCATCAGGCTCATACTTTCGCATATTTCTCATACTTCATGGCTAGATCCTGGGCTGTTTCTGGATTGTATCACGTAGTAATGTGGTACCACACTGAAACAGTCGATTAAACCAGGTTTCGGTCAATATTTTTGAGGATAACGCATGTTAGGTCTAGATTAGGCCTGGGATTTTCACTCATCAGACCCATACTATCGCATTCTTCACATACTTGTTGAACGGACCCTGGGTTTTTTCTGGTTTGCATCACGTAGTAATGTGGGACCACACTGAAACAGTCAATTAAATCTGGTTTCGATCAATATTTTAGAGAATAATTCATGTTAGGTCTAGGTTAGGCCTGGGATTTTCACTCATCAGACTCATACTTTCGCATTCCTCACATCCTTGTTGAACGGATCCTGGGTTTTTTCTGGTTTGGATCACGTAGTAATGTGGGACCACACTGAAACAATCAATTAAACCTGGTCTTGACAAATATTTTAGAGGATAACGCATGTTGGGTCTGGGTTTAGACTAGGATTTGCCCTCATCAGGCTCATACTTTCGCATATTTCTCATACTTCATGGCTAGATCCTGGGCAGTTTCTGGATTGTATCACGTAGTAATGTGGTACCACGCTGAAACAGACAATTAAACCTGGTTTCGATCAATATTTTGGAGGATAACGCAAGTTAGGTCTGGGATAGGTCTAGGATTTGCCCTCATCAGGCTCTTACTTTCGCATATTTCTCATACTTCATGGCTAGATCCTGGGCTATTTCTGGATTGGATCACGTAGTAAAGTGGTACCACAGTGAAACATTCAATGAAACCTGGTCTGGATAAATATTTTAGAGGATAATGCATCTTAGGTCTAGGTTAGGTCTAGGATTTTCACTCATCAGACTCATACTTTCGCATTCTTCACATACTTGTTGAACGGATCCTGGGTTTTTTCTGGTTTGGATCACGTAGTAATGTGGGTCCACAATAAAACAATCAATTAAACCTGGTCTTGATAAATATTTTAGAGGATAACGCATGTTAGGTTTGGGTTAGGTCTAGGATTTGCCATCGTCAGGCTCATACTTTCGCATATTTCTCATACTTCGTGGCTAGATCCTGGGCTATTTCTGGATTGGATCACGTAGTAATGTGGTACCACACTGAAACAGTCAATTAAACCTGGTTTCGATCAATATTTTAGAGGATAACGCAAGTTAGGTTTGGGATAGGTCTTGGATTTGCCCTCATCAGGCTCATTCTTTCGCATGGTTCTCATACTTGATGGCTAGATAATGGGCTTTTTCTGGATTGCATCACGTAGTAATGAAGTACAACACTGAAACAGTCAATTGAACATGATTTCGATCAATATTTTAGAGTATAATTCATGTTTGGTCTAGGTTAGGTCTGGGATTTGCTCTCATCAGGCTCATTCTTTCGCATATTTCTCATACTTGATGGCTAGATCCTGGGCTTTTTCTGGATCGCATCACGTAGTAATGAAGTACAACACTGAAACAGTTAATTAAACCTGGTTTCCATCAATATCTTAGGGGACAACGCAAGTTAGGTCTGGGATAGGTCTGGGATTTGCCCTCATCAGGCTCATACTTTCGCGTTTTTCACATACTTGTTGAACAGATCCTGGGTTTTTTCTGTTTTGGATCACGTAGTAATGTGGGACCACACTGAAACAATCAATTAAACCTGGTCTTGATAAATATTTTAGAGGATAACGCATTTCAGGTCTGGGTTAGGTCTAGGATTTGCCCTCATCAGGCTCATACTTTCGCATATTTCTCATACTTCATGGCTAGATCCTGGGCTGTTTCTGGATTGTATCACGTAGTAATGTGGTACCACGCTGAAACAGTCAATTAAACCTGGTTTCGATCAATATTTTAGAGGATAACGCAAGTTAGGTCTGGGATAGGTCTGGGATTTGCTCTCATCAGGCTCATTCTTTCGCATATTTCTCATACTTGATGGCTAGATCCTGGGCTTTTTCTGGATCGCATCACGTAGTAATGAAGTACAACACTGAAACAGTCAATTAAACCTGGTTTCCATCAATATCTTAGGGGACAACGCAAGTTAGGTCTGGGATAGGTCTGGGATTTGCCCTCATCAGGCTCATACTTTCGCGTTTTTCACATACTTGTTGAACAGATCCTGGGTTTTTTCTGTTTTGGATCACGTAGTAATGTGGGACCACACTGAAACAATCAATTAAACCTGGTCTTGATAAATATTTTAGAGGATAACGCATTTCAGGTCTGGGTTAGGTCTAGGATTTGCCCTCATCAGGCTCATACTTTCGCATATTTCTCATACTTCATGGCTAGATCCTGGGCTGTTTCTGGATTGTATCACGTAGTAATGTGGTACCACGCTGAAACAGTCAATTAAACCTGGTTTCGATCAATATTTTAGAGGATAACGCAAGTTAGGTCTGGGATAGGTCTAGGATTTGCCCTCATCGGGCTCTTACTTTCGCATATTTCTCATACTTCATGGCTAGATCGTGGGCTTTTTCTGGTTTGGATCACGTAGTAATGTGGTACCACGCTGAAACAGTCGATTAAACCTGGTTTCGATCAATATCTTAGAGGATAACGCAAGTTAAGTCTGGGATAGGTCTTGGATTTGCCCCCATCAGACTCATACTGTCGCAGTTTTAACATACTTGTTGAATGGATCCTGGGTTTTTTCTGGTTTGGATCACGTAGTAGTGTGGTACCACACTGAAACAGTCCATTAAACCTGGTTGCGATCAATATTTTAGAGGATAACGCATGTTAGGTCTGGGTTAGGTCTAGTATTTGCCCTCATCAGGCTCATACTCTCGCATATTTCTCATACTTCATGGCTAGATCCTGGGCTATTTCTGGATTGGATCTCGTAGTAAAGTGGTACCACACTGAAACATTCAATGAAACCTGGTCTGGATAAATATTTTAGAGGATAACGCATGTTAGGTCTGGGATAGGTCTGGGATTTGCCCTCATCAGGCTCATACTTTCGCGTTTTTCACATACTTGTTGAACTGATCCTGGGTTTTTTCTGGTTTGGATCACGTAGTAATGTGGGACCACACTGAAACAGTCAATTAAACCTGGTTGCGATCAATATTTTAGAGGATAACGCAAGTTAAGTCTGGGATAGGTCTTGGATTTGCCCTCATCAGACTCATTCTGTCGCAGTTTTAACATACTTGTTGAATGGATCCTGGGTTTTTTCTGGTTTGGATCACGTAGTAGTGTGGTACCACACTGAAACAGTCCATTAAACCTGGTTGCGATCAATATTTTAGAGGATAACGCATGTTAGGTCTGGGTTAGGTCTAGTATTTGCCCTCATCAGGCTCATACTTTCGCATATTTCTCATACTTCATGGCTAGATCCTGGGCTATTTCTGGATTGGATCTCGTAGTAAAGTGGTACCACACTGAAACATTCAATGAAACCTGGTCTGGATAAATATTTTAGAGGATAACGCATGTTAGGTCTGGGATAGGTCTGGGATTTGCCCTCATCAGGCTCATACTTTCGCGTTTTTCACATACTTGTTGAACTGATCCTGGGTTTTTTCTGGTTTGGATCACGTAGTAATGTGGGACCACACTGAAACAGTCAATTAAACCTGGTTGCGATCAATATTTTAGAGGATAACGCATGTTAGGTCTGGATTAGGTCTAGGATTTGCCCTCATCAGGCTCATTCTTTCGCATATTTCTCAAACTTGATGGCTAGATCCTGGGATTTTTCTGGATTGTATCACGTAGTAATGTGGTACCACGCTGAAACAGCCAACTAAACCTGGTTTCGATCAATATTTTAGAGAATAATTCATGTTAGGTCCAGGTTAGGTCTGGGATTTGCTCTTATCAGGCTCATTCTTTCGCATATTTCTCATACTTGATGGCTAGATCCTGGGCTTTTTCTGGATTGTATCACGTAGTATTGTGGTACCACGCTGAAACAGTCAATTAAACCTGGTTTCGATCAATATTTTAGAGAATAATTCATGTTAGGTCTAGGTTAGGTCTGGGATTTGCTCTTATCAGGCTCATTCTTTCGCATATTTCTCATACTTGATGGCTAGATCCCGGGCTTTTTCTGGATTGCATAACGTAGTAATGAAGTACAACACTGAAACAGTCAATTAAACCTGGTTTCCATCAATATTTTAGAGGACAACGCAAGTTAGGTCTGGGATAAATCTGGGATTCGCCCTAATCAGGCTCATACTTTCACGTTTTTCACATACTTGTTGAACAGATCCTGGGTTTTTTCTGGTTTGGATCACGTAGTAATGTGGTACCACACTGAAGCAGTCGATTAAACCTGGTTTCGATCAATATTTTAGAGGATAACGCATGTTAGGTCTGGGATACGTCTGGGATTTGACCTCGTCAGACTCATACTTCCGCACCCTTCACATACTCGTTGATCAGATCCTGGGTTATTTTCTGGTTTGGATCACATAGTAATATGGTACCACACTGAAACAGTCGATTAAACCAGGTTTCGGTCAATATTTTTGAGGATAACGCATGTTAGGTCTAGGTTAGGCCTGGGATTTTCACTCATCAGACTCATACTTTCGCATTCTTCACATACTTGTTGAACGGATCCTGGGTTTTTTCTGGTTTGGATCACGTAGTAATGTGGGACCACACTGAAACAATCAATTAAACCTGGTCTTGATAAATATTTTGGAGGATAACGCATGTTAGGTCTGGGTTTAGACTAGGATTTGCCTTCATCAGGCTCATACTTTCGCATATTTCTCATACTTCATGGCTAGATCCTGGGCTGTTTCTGGATTGTATCACGTAGTAATGTGGTACCACGCTGAAACAGACAATTAAACCTGGTTTCGATCAATATTTTGGAGGATAACGCAAGCTAGGTCTGGGATAGGTCTGGGATTTGCCCCCATCCGGCTCATACTTTCGCATATTTCTCATACTTCATGGCTAGATCCTGGGCTGATTCTGGATTGGATCACGTAGTAAAGTGGTACCACAGTGAAACATACAATGAAACCTGGTCTGGATAAATATTTTAGAGGATAACGCATGTTAGGTCTGGGTTACGTCTGTGATTTGCCCTCATCAGGGTCATACTTTCCCAGTTTTAACATGCATGTTGACCTGATCGAGGGTTTTTTCTGCTTTGGATCACGTAGTAAAGTGGTACCACAATAAAACAGTCAATTAAACCTGGTTTCGATCAATATTTTAGAGGATATCGCAAGTTAGATCTGGGATAGGTCTGGGATTTGCCCTCATCAGACTCATACTTTCGCATTCTTCACATACTTGTTGAACGGATCCTGGGTTTTCTCTGGTTTGGATCACGTAGTAATGTGGGTCTACAATGAAACAATCAATTAAACCTGGTCTTGATAAATATTTTAGAGGATAACGCATGTTAGGTTTGGGTTAGGTCTAGGATTTGCCCTCGTCAGGCTCATACTTTCGCATATTTCTCATACTTCATGGCTAGATCCTGGGCTATTTCTGGATAAGGATCACGTAGTAATGTGGTACCAAACTGAAACAGTCAATTAAACCTGGTTTCGATCAATATTTTAGAGGATAACGCAAGCTAGGTCTGGGATAGGTCTGGGATTTGCCCCCATCCGGCTCATACTTTCGCATATTTCTCATACTTCATGGCTAGATCCTGGGCTGATTCTGGATTGTATCACGTAGTAATGTGGTACCACGCTGAAACAGACAATTAAACCTGGTTTCGATCAATATTTTGGAGGATAACGCAAGTTAGGTCTGGGATAGGTCTAGGATTTGCCCTCATCAGGCTCTTACTTTCGCATATTTCTCATACTTCATGGCTAGAACCTGGGCTATTTCTGGATTGGATCCCGTAGTAAGGTGGTACCACACTGAAACATTCAATGAAACCTGGTCTGGATAAATATTTTAGAGGATAATGCATCTTAGGTCTAGGTTAGGTCTAGGATTTTCACTCATCAGACTCATACTTTCGCATTCTTCACATACTTGTTGAACGGATCCTGGTTTTTTTCTGGTTTGTATCACGTAGTAATGTGGGTCCACAATGAAACAATCAATTAAACCTGGTCTTGATAAATATTTTAGAGGATAACGCATGTTATGTTTGGGTTAGATCTAGGATTTGCCCTCGTCAGGCTCATACTTTCGCATATTTCTCATACTTCATGGCTAGATCCTGGGCTATTTCTGGATTCGATCACATAGTAAAGTGGTACCACACTGAAACATTCAATGAAACCTGGTCTGGATAAATATTCTAGAGGATAACGCATGTTAGGTCTGGGTTACGTCTGTGATTTGCCCTCATCAGGGTCATACTTTCCCAGTTTTAACATGCATGTTGACCTGATCGAGGGTTTTTTCTGCTTTGGATCACGTAGTAAAGTGGTACCACAATAAAACAGTCAATTAAACCTGGTTTCGATCAATATTTTAGAGGATATCGCAAGTTAGATCTGGGATAGGTCTGGGAACTGCCCTCATCAGACTCATACTTTCGCATTCTTCACATACTTGTTGAACGGATCCTGGGTTTTCTCTGGTTTGGATCACGTAGTAATGTGGGACCACACTGAAACAGTCAACTAAACCTGGTTTCGATCAATATTTTAGAGAATAATTCATGTTAGGTCTAGGTTAGGTCTGGGATTTACTCTCATCAGGCTCATTCTTTCGCATATTACTCATACTTGATGGCTAGATCCTGGGCTTCTTCTGGATTGGATCACGTAGTAATGTGGTACCACACTGAAACAGTCGACTAAACCAGGTTTCGATCAATATTTTTGAGGATAACGCATGTTAGGTCTGGGTTAGGTCTAGGATTTGCTCTCGTCAGGCTCATACTTTCGCATATTTCTCATACTTCATGGCTAGATCCTGGGCTATTTCTGGATTGGATCACGTAGTAATGTGGTACCGCACTGAAACATTCAATTAAACCTGGTCTTGATAAATATTTTGGAGGATAACGCATGTTAGGTCTGGGTTTAGACTAGGATTTGCCCTCATCAGGCTCATACTTTCGCATATTTCTCATACTTGATGGCTAGATCCTGGGCTTCTTCTGGATTGGATCACGTAGTAATGTGGTACCACACTGAAACAGTCGATTAAACCAGGTTTCGATCAATATTTTTGAGGATAACGCATGTTAGGTCTAGGTTAGGCCTGGGATTTTCACTCATCAGACTCATACTTTCGCATTCTTCACATACTTGTTGAACGGATCCTGGGTTTTTTCTGGTTTGGATCACGTAGTAATGTGGGACCACACTGAAACAATCAATTAAACCTGGTCTTGATAAATATTTTGGAGGATAACGCATGTTAGGTCTGGGTTTAGACTAGGATTTGCCCTCATCAGGCTCATACTTTCGCATATTTCTCATACTTCATGGCTAGATCCTGGGCTGTTTCTGGATTGTATCACGTAGTAATGTGGTACCACGCTGAAACAGACAATTAAACCCGGTTTCGATCAATATTTTCGAGGATAACGCAAGTTAGGTCTGGGATAGGTCTAGGATTTGCCCTCATCAGGCTCTTACTTTCGCATATTTCTCATACTTCATGGCTAGATCCTGGGCTATTTCTGGATTGGATCACGTAGTAAAGTGGTACCACAGTGAAACATTCAATGAAACCTGGTCTGGATAAATATTTTAGAGAATAATGCATCTTAGGTCTAGGTTAGGTCTAGGATTTTCACTCATCAGACTCATACTTTCGCATTCTTCACATACTTGTTGAACGGATCCTGGGTTTTCTCTGGTTTGGATCACGTAGTAATGTGGGTCCACAATGAAACAATCAATTAAACCTGGTCTTGATAAATATTTTAGAGGATAACGCATGTTAGGTTTGGGTTAGGTCTAGGATTTGCCCTCGTCAGGCTCATACTTTCGCATATTTCTCATACTTCATGGCTAGATCCTGGGCTATTTCTGGATAAGGATCACGTAGTAATGTGGTACCAAACTGAAACAGTCAATTAAACCTGGTTTCGATCAATATTTTAGAGGATAACGCAAGCTAGGTCTGGGATAGGTCTGGGATTTGCCCCCATCCGGCTCATACTTTCGCATATTTCTCATACTTCATGGCTAGATCCTGGGCTGATTCTGGATTGTATCACGTAGTAATGTGGTACCACGCTGAAACAGACAATTAAACCTGGTTTCGATCAATATTTTGGAGGATAACGCAAGTTAGGTCTGGGATAGGTCTAGGATTTGCCCTCATCAGGCTCTTACTTTCGCATATTTCTCATACTTCATGGCTAGAACCTGGGCTATTTCTGGATTGGATCCCGTAGTAAGGTGGTACCACACTGAAACATTCAATGAAACCTGGTCTGGATAAATATTTTAGAGGATAATGCATCTTAGGTCTAGGTTAGGTCTAGGATTTTCACTCATCAGACTCATACTTTCGCATTCTTCACATACTTGTTGAACGGATCCTGGTTTTTTTCTGGTTTGTATCACGTAGTAATGTGGGTCCACAATGAAACAATCAATTAAACCTGGTCTTGATAAATATTTTAGAGGATAACGCATGTTATGTTTGGGTTAGATCTAGGATTTGCCCTCGTCAGGCTCATACTTTCGCATATTTCTCATACTTCATGGCTAGATCCTGGGCTATTTCTGGATTCGATCACATAGTAAAGTGGTACCACACTGAAACATTCAATGAAACCTGGTCTGGATAAATATTCTAGAGGATAACGCATGTTAGGTCTGGGTTACGTCTGTGATTTGCCCTCATCAGGGTCATACTTTCCCAGTTTTAACATGCATGTTGACCTGATCGAGGGTTTTTTCTGCTTTGGATCACGTAGTAAAGTGGTACCACAATAAAACAGTCAATTAAACCTGGTTTCGATCAATATTTTAGAGGATATCGCAAGTTAGATCTGGGATAGGTCTGGGATTTGCCCTCATCAGACTCATACTTTCGCATTCTTCACATACTTGTTGAACGGATCCTGGGTTTTTTCTGGTTTGGATCACGTAGTAATGTGGGACCACACTGAAACAGTCAATTAAACCTGGTTTCGATCAATATTTTAGAGAATAATTCATGTTAGGTCTAGGTTAGGTCTGGGATTTGCCTTCATCAGGCCCATACTTTCGCATATTTCTCATACTTCGTGGCTAGATCCTGGGCTGTTTCTGGTTTGGATCACATAGTAATGTGGTACCACACTGAAACAGTCGATTAAACCAGGTTTCGATCAATATTTTTGAGGATAACGCATGTTAGGTCTAGGTTAGGCCTGGGATTTTCACTCATCAGACTCATACTTTCGCATTCTTCACAAACTTGTTGAACGGATCCTGGGTTTTTTCTGGTTTGGATCACGTAGTAATGTGGGACCACACTGAAACAATCAATTAAACCTGGTCTTGATAAATATTTTGGAGGATAACGCATGTTAGGTCTGGGTTTAGACTAGGATTTGCCCTCATCAGGCTCATACTTTCGCATATTTCTCATACTTCATGGCTAGATCCTGGGCTGTTTCTGGATTGTATCACGTAGTAATGTGGTACCACGCTGAAACAGACAATTAAACCTGGTTTCGATCAATATTTTCGAGGATAACGCAAGTTAGGTCTGGGATAGGTCTAGGATTTGCCCTCATCAGGCTCTTACTTTCGCATATTTCTCATACTTCATGGCTAGATCCTGGGCTATTTCTGGATTGGATCACGTAGTAAAGTGGTACCACAGTGAAACATTCAATGAAACCTGGTCTGGATAAATATTTTAGAGAATAATGCATCTTAGGTCTAGGTTAGGTCTAGGATTTTCACTCATCAGACTCATACTTTCGCATTCTTCACATACTTGTTGAACGGATCCTGGGTTTTTTCTGGTTTGGATCACGTAGTAATGTGGGTCCACAATGAAACAATCAATTAAACCTGGTCTTGATAAATATTTTAGAGGATAACGCATGTTAGGTTTGGGTTAGGTCTAGGATTTGCCCTCGTCAGGCTCATACTTTCGCATATTTCTCATACTTCATGGCTAGATCCTGGGCTATTTCTGGATAAGGATCACGTAGTAATGTGGTACCAAACTGAAACAGTCAATTAAACCTGGTTTCGATCAATATTTTAGAGAATAATTCATGTTAGGTCTAGGTTAGGTCTGGGATTTACTCTCATCAGGCTCATTCTTTCGCATATTACTCATACTTGATGGCTAGATCCTGGGCTTCTTCTGGATTGGATCACGTAGTAATGTGGGACCACACTGAAACAGTCAATTAAACCTGGTTTCGATCAATATTTTAGAGAATAATTCATGTTAGGTCTAGGTTAGGTCTGGGATTTACTCTCATCAGGCTCATTCTTTCGCATATTACTCATACTTGATGGCTAGATCCTGGGCTTCTTCTGGATTGGATCACGTAGTAATGTGGGACCACTGAAACAGTCAATTAAACCTGGTTTCGATCAATATTTTAGAGAATAATTCATGTTAGGTCTAGGTTAGGTCTGGGATTTGCCCTCATCAGGCCCATACTTTCGCATATTTCTCATACTTCATGGCTAGATCCTGGGCTATTTCTGGATTCGATCACATAGTAAAGTGGTACCACACTGAAACATTCAATGAAACCTGGTCTGGATAAATATTCTAGAGGATAACGCATGTTAGGTCTGGGTTACGTCTGTGATTTGCCCTCATCAGGGTCATACTTTCCCAGTTTTAACATGCATGTTGACCTGATCGAGGGTTTTTTCTGCTTTGGATCACGTAGTAAAGTGGTACCACAATAAAACAGTCAATTAAACCTGGTTTCGATCAATATTTTAGAGGATATCGCAAGTTAGATCTGGGATAGGTCTGGGATTTGCCCTCATCAGACTCATACTTTCGCATTCTTCACATACTTGTTGAACGGATCCTGGGTTTTTTCTGGTTTGGATCACGTAGTAATGTGGGACCACACTGAAACAGTCAATTAAACCTGGCTTCGATCAATATTTTAGAGAATAATTCATGTTAGGTCTAGGTTAGGTCTGGGATTTACTCTCATCAGGCTCATTCTTTCGCATATTACTCATACTTGATGGCTAGATCCTGGGCTTCTTCTGGATTGGATCACGTAGTAATGTGGGACCACACTGAAACAGTCAATTAAACCTGGTTTCGATCAATATTTTAGAGAATAATTCATGTTAGGTCTAGGTTAGGTCTGGGATTTGCCCTCAACAGGCCCATACTTTCGCATATTTCTCATACTTCGTGGCTAGATCCTGGGCTGTTTCTGGTTTGGATCACATAGTAATGTGGTACCACACTGAAACAGTCGATTAAACCAGGTTTCGATCAATATTTTTGAGGATAACGCATGTTAGGTCTAGGTTAGGCCTGGGATTTTCACTCATCAGACTCATACTTTCGCATTCTTCACAAACTTGTTGAACGGATCCTGGGTTTTTTCTGGTTTGGATCACGTAGTAATGTGGGACCACACTGAAACAATCAATTAAACCTGGTCTTGATAAATATTTTGGAGGATAACGCATGTTAGGTCTGGGTTTAGACTAGGATTTGCCCTCATCAGGCTCATACTTTCGCATATTTCTCATACTTCATGGCTAGATCCTGGGCTGTTTCTGGATTGTATCACGTAGTAATGTGGTACCACGCTGAAACAGACAATTAAACCTGGTTTCGATCAATATTTTCGAGGATAACGCAAGTTAGGTCTGGGATAGGTCTAGGATTTGCCCTCATCAGGCTCTTACTTTCGCATATTTCTCATACTTCATGGCTAGATCCTGGGCTATTTCTGGATTGGATCACGTAGTAAAGTGGTACCACAGTGAAACATTCAATGAAACGTGGTCTGGATAAATATTTTAGAGAATAATGCATCTTAGGTCTAGGTTAGGTCTAGGATTTTCACTCATCAGACTCATACTTTCGCATTCTTCACATACTTGTTGAACGGATCCTGGGTTTTTTCTGGTTTGGATCACGTAGTAATGTGGGTCCACAATGAAACAATCAATTAAACCTGGTCTTGATAAATATTTTAGAGGATAACGCATGTTAGGTTTGGGTTAGGTCTAGGATTTGCCCTCGTCAGGCTCATACTTTCGCATATTTCTCATACTTCATGGCTAGATCCTGGGCTATTTCTGGATAAGGATCACGTAGTAATGTGGTACCAAACTGAAACAGTCAATTAAACCTGGTTTCGATCAATATTTTAGAGGATAACGCAAGCTAGGTCTGGGATAGGTCTGGGATTTGCCCCCATCCGGCTCATACTTTCGCATATTTCTCATACTTCATGGCTAGATCCTGGGCTGATTCTGGATTGTATCACGTAGTAATGTGGTACCACGCTGAAACAGACAATTAAACCTGGGTTCGATCAATATTTTGGAGGATAACGCAAGTTAGGTCTGGGATAGGTCTAGGATTTGCCCTCATCAGGCTCTTACTTTCGCATATTTCTCATACTTCATGGCTAGAACCTGGGCTATTTCTGGATTGGATCCCGTAGTAAGGTGGTACCACACTGAAACATTCAATGAAACCTGGTCTGGATAAATATTTTAGAGGATAATGCATCTTAGGTCTAGGTTAGGTCTAGGATTTTCACTCATCAGACTCATACTTTCGCATTCTTCACATACTTGTTGAACGGATCCTGGTTTTTTTCTGGTTTGTATCACGTAGTAATGTGGGTCCACAATGAAACAATCAATTAAACCTGGTCTTGATAAATATTTTAGAGGATAACGCATGTTATGTTTGGGTTAGATCTAGGATTTGCCCTCGTCAGGCTCATACTTTCGCATATTTCTCATACTTCATGGCTAGATCCTGGGCTATTTCTGGATTCGATCACATAGTAAAGTGGTACCACACTGAAACATTCAATGAAACCTGGTCTGGATAAATATTCTAGAGGATAACGCATGTTAGGTCTGGGTTACGTCTGTGATTTGCCCTCATCAGGGTCATACTTTCCCAGTTTTAACATGCATGTTGACCTGATCGAGGGTTTTTTCTGCTTTGGATCACGTAGTAAAGTGGTACCACAATAAAACAGTCAATTAAACCTGGTTTCGATCAATATTTTAGAGGATATCGCAAGTTAGATCTGGGATAGGTCTGGGATTTGCCCTCATCAGACTCATACTTTCGCATTCTTCACATACTTGTTGAACGGATCCTGGGTTTTTTCTGGTTTGGATCACGTAGTAATGTGGGACCACACTGAAACAGTCAATTAAACCTGGTTTCGATCAATATTTTAGAGAATAATTCATGTTAGGTCTAGGTTAGGTCTGGGATTTACTCTCATCAGGCTCATTCTTTCGCATATTACTCATACTTGATGGCTAGATCCTGGGCTTCTTCTGGATTGGATCACGTAGTAATGTGGTACCACACTGAAACAGTCGATTAAACCAGGTTTCGATCAATATTTTTGAGGATAACGCATGTTAGGTCTGGGTTAGGTCTAGGATTTGCTCTCGTCAGGCTCATACTTTCGCATATTTCTCATACTTCATGGCTAGATCCTGGGCTATTTCTGGATTGGATCACGTAGTAATGTGGTACCGCACTGAAACATTCAATTAAACCTGGTCTTGATAAATATTTTAGAGGATAACGCATGTTAGGTTGGGGTTAGGTCTAGGATTTGCCCTCATCAGGCCCATACTTTCGCATATTTCTCATACTTCATGGCTAGATCCTGGGCTGTTTCTGGTTTGGATCACATAGTAATGTGGTACCACACTGAAACAGTTGATTAAACCAGGTTTCGATCAATATTTTTGAGGATAACGCATGTTAGGTCTAGGTTAGGCCTGGGATTTTCACTCATCAGACTCATACTTTCGCATTCTTCACATACTTGTTGAACGGATCCTGGGTTTTTTCTGGTTTGGATCACGTAGTAATGTGGGACCACACTGAAACAATCAATTAAACCTGGTCTTGATAAATATTTTGGAGGATAACGCATGTTAGGTCTGGGTTTAGACTAGGATTTGCCCTCATCAGGCTCATACTTTCGCATATTTCTCATACTTCATGGCTAGATCCTGGGCTGTTTCTGGATTGTATCACGTAGTAATGTGGTACCACGCTGAAACAGACAATTAAACCTGGTTTCGATCAATATTTTCGAGGATAACGCAAGTTAGGTCTGGGATAGGTCTAGGATTTGCCCTCATCAGGCTCTTACTTTCGCATATTTCTCATACTTCATGGCTAGATCCTGGGCTATTTCTGGATTGGATCACGTAGTAAAGTGGTACCACAGTGAAACATTCAATGAAACCTGGTCTGGATAAATATTTTAGAGAATAATGCATCTTAGGTCTAGGTTAGGTCTAGGATTTTCACTCATCAGACTCATACTTTCGCATTCTTCACATACTTGTTGAACGGATCCTGGGTTTTTTCTGGTTTGGATCACGTAGTAATGTGGGTCCACAATGAAACAATCAATTAAACCTGGTCTTGATAAATATTTTAGAGGATAACGCATGTTAGGTTTGGGTTAGGTCTAGGATTTGCCCTCGTCAGGCTCATACTTTCGCATATTTCTCATACTTCATGGCTAGATCCTGGGCTATTTCTGGATAAGGATCACGTAGTAATGTGGTACCAAACTGAAACAGTCAATTAAACCTGGTTTCGATCAATATTTTAGAGGATAACGCAAGCTAGGTCTGGGATAGGTCTGGGATTTGCCCCCATCCGGCTCATACTTTCGCATATTTCTCATACTTCATGGCTAGATCCTGGGCTGATTCTGGATTGTATCACGTAGTAATGTGGTACCACGCTGAAACAGACAATTAAACCTGGTTTCGATCAATATTTTGGAGGATAACGCAAGTTAGGTCTGGGATAGGTCTAGGATTTGCCCTCATCAGGCTCTTACTTTCGCATATTTCTCATACTTCATGGCTAGAACCTGGGCTATTTCTGGATTCGACCACATAGTAAAGTGGTACCACACTGAAACATTCAATGAAACCTGGTCTGGATAAATATTCTAGAGGATAACGCATGTTAGGTCTAGGTTACGTCTGTGATTTGCCCTCATCAGGGTCATACTTTCCCAGTTTTAACATGCATGTTGACCTGATCGAGGGTTTTTTCTGCTTTGGATCACGTAGTAAAGTGGTACCACAATAAAACAGTCAATTAAACCTGGTTTCGATCAATATTTTAGAGGATATCGCAAGTTAGATCTGGGATAGGTCTGGGATTTGCCCTCATCAGACTCATACTTTCGCATTCTTCACATACTTGTTGAACGGATCCTGGGTTTTTTCTGGTTTGGATCACGTAGTAATGTGGGAGCACACTGAAACAGTCAATTAAACCTGGTTTCGATCAATATTTTAGAGAATAATTCATGTTAGGTCTAGGTTAGGTCTGGGATTTACTCTCATCAGGCTCATTCTTTCGCATATTACTCATACTTGATGGCTAGATCCTGGGCTTCTTCTGGATTGGATCACGTAGTAATGTGGTACCACACTGAAACAGTCGATTAAACCAGGTTTCGATCAATATTTTTGAGGATAACGCATGTTAGGTCTGGGTTAGGTCTAGGATTTGCTCTCGTCAGGCTCATACTTTCGCATATTTCTCATACTTCATGGCTAGATCCTGGGCTATTTCTGGATTGGATCACGTAGTAATGTGGTACCACACTGAAACATTCAATTAAACCTGGTCTTGATAAATATTTTAGAGGATAACGCATGTTAGGTTGCGGTTAGGTCTAGGATTTGCCCTCATCAGGCCCATACTTTCGCATATTTCTCATACTTCATGGCTAGATCCTGGGCTGTTTCTAGACTGTATCACGTAGTAATGTGGTACCACGCTGAAACAGTCAATTAAACCTGGTCTTGATAAATATTTTAGAGGATAACGCATATTAGGTTTGGGTTAGGTCTAGGATTTGCTCTCATCAGGCTCATACTTTCGCATATTTCTCATACTTCATGGCTAGATCCTGGGCTGTTTCTAGACTGTATCACGTAGTAATGTGGTACCACGCTGAAACAGTCAATTAAACCAGGTTTCGATCAATATTTTAGAGGATAACGCAAGTTAGGTCTGGGATAGGTCTGGGATTTGCCCTCATCAGGCTCATACTTTCGCGTTTTTCACATACTTGTTGAACACATCCTGGGTTTTTTCTGGTTTGGATCACGTAGTAGTGTGGTACCACACTGAAACAGTCCATTAAACCTGGTTTCGATCAATATTTTATAGGATAACGCATGTTAGGTCTAGGTTAGGCCTGGGATTTTCACTCATCAGACTCATACTTTCGCATTCTTCATATACTTGTTGAACGGATCCTGGGTTTTTTCTGGTTTGGATCACGTAGTAATGTGGGACCACACTGAAACAGTCAATTAATCCTGGTTTCGATCAATATTTTAGAGAATAATTCATGTTAGGTCTAGGTAAGGTCTGGGATTTGCTCTCATCAGGCTCATTCTTTCGCATATTTCTCATACATATTGAACAGATCCTGGGTTTTTTCTGGTTTGGATCACGTAGTAATGTGGGACCACACTGAAACAATCAATTAAACCTGGTCTTGATAAATATTTTAGAGGATAACGCATGTTAGGTCTGGGTTAGGTCTAGGATTTGCCCTCATCAGGCTCATACTTTCGCATATTTCTCATACTTCATGGCTAGATCCTGGGCTGTTTCTGGATTGCATCACGTAGTAATGTGGTACCACGCTGAAACAGTCAATTAAACCTGGTTTCGATCAATATTTTAGAGGATAACGCAAGTTAGGTCTGGGATAGGTCTGGGATTTGCCCTCATCAGGTTCATACTTTCGCGTTCTTCACATACTTGTTGAACAGATCCTGGGTTTTTTCTGGTTTGGATCACGTAGTAATGTGGTACCACGCTGAAACAGTCGATTAAACCTGGTTTCGATCAATATTTTAGAGTATAACGCAAGTTAAGTCTGGGATAGGTCTGGAATTTGACCTCATCAGACTCATACTTTCGCGTTTTTCACATACTTGTTGAACTGATCCTGGGTTTTTTCTGGTTTGGATCACGTAGTAATGTGGGGCCACACTGAAACAGACAATTAAACCTGGTTGCGATCAATATTTTAGAGGATAACGCATGTTAGGTCTGGATTAGGTCTAGGATTTGCCCTCATCAGGCTCATTCTTTCGCATATTTCTCAAACTTGATGGCTAGATCCTGGGCTTTTTCTGGATTGTATCACGTAGTAATGTGGTACCACGCTGAAACAGTCAATTAAACCTGGTTTCGATCAATATTTTAGAGGATAACGCAAGTTAGGTCTGGGATAGGTCTGGGATTTGCCCTCATCAGGTTCATACTTTCGCGTTCTTCACATACTTGTTGAACAGATCCTGGGTTTTTTCTGGTTTGGATCACGTAGTAATGTGGTACCACGCTGAAACAGTCGATTAAACCTGGTTTCGATCAATATTTTAGAGTATAACGCAAGTTAAGTCTGGGATAGGTCTGGAATTTGACCTCATCAGACTCATACTTTCGCGTTTTTCACATACTTGTTGAACTGATCCTGGGTTTTTTCTGGTTTGGATCACGTAGTAATGTGGGACCACACTGAAACAGACAATTAAACCTGGTTGCGATCAATATTTTAGAGGATAACGCATGTTAGGTCTGGATTAGGTCTAGGATTTGCCCTCATCAGGCTCATTCTTTCGCATATTTCTCAAACTTGATGGCTAGATCCTGGGCTTTTTCTGGATTGTATCACGTAGTAATGTGGTACCACGCTGAAACAGTCAATTAAACCTGGTTTCGATCAATATTTTAGAGAATAATTCATGTTAGGTCTAGGTTAGGTCTGGGATTTGCTCTTATCAGGCTCATTGTTTCGCATATTTCTCATACTTGATGGCTAGATCCCGGGCTTTCTCTGGATTGCATAACGTAGTAATGAAGTACAACACTGAAACAGTCAATTAAACCTGGTTTCCATCAATATTTTAGAGGACAACGCATATTAGGTCTAGGTTTGGCCTGGGATTTGCCATCATCAGGGTCATACTTTCGCAGTTTTCACATACATGTTGGCCTGATCGAGGGTTTTTTCTGCTTTGGATCACGTAGTAAAGTGGTGCCACACTGAAACAGTACATTAAACCTGGTTTCCAACAATATTTTAGAGGACAACGCATGTTAGGTCTAGGTTACGCCTGGGATTTGCCCTCATCAGGGTCATACTGTCGCAGTTTTAACATACTTGTTGAACGGATCCTGGGTTTTTTCTGGTTTGGTTCACGTAGTAATGTGGTACCACACTGAAACATTCAATTAAACCTGGTCTTGATAAATATTTTAGAGGATAACGCATGTTAGGTTTGGGTTAGGTCTAGGATTTGCCCTCATCTGGCTCATACTTTCGCATAGTTCTCATACTTCATGGCTAGATCCTGGGCTGTTCCTGGATTGTATCACGTAGTAATGTGGTACCACGCTGAAACAGTCGATTAAACCTGGTTGCGATTATTATTTTCGAGGATAACGCAAGTTAGGTCTGGGATAGGTCTGGGATTTGCCCTCATCAGGTTCATACTTCCGCATTCTTCACATACTTGTTGAACGGACCCTGGGTTTTTTCTGGTTTGGATCACGTAGTAATGTGGGACCACACTGAAACAGTCAATTAAATCTGGTTTCGATCAATATTTTAGAGAATAATTCATGTTAGGTCTAGGTTAGGCCTAGGATTTTCACTCATCAGACTCATACTTTCCCATTCTCCACATACTTGTTGAACGGATCCTGGGTTTTTTCTGGTTTGGATCTCGTAGTAATGTGGGACTACACTGAAACATTCAATGAAACCTGGTCTGGATAAATATTTTAGAGGATAACGCATCTTATGTCTGGGTTAGGTCTGAGATTTGCCCTCATCAGGCTCACAGTTTCGCGTTTTTCACATACTTGTTGAACAGATCCTGGGTTTTTTCTGGTTTGGGTCACGAAGTAGTGTGGTACCACACTGAAACAGTCCATTAAACCTGGTTTCGCTCAATATTTTAGAGGAGAACGCATGTTAGGTCTAGGTTCGGTCTGGGTTTTGCTCTTATCAGGCTCATTCTTTCGCATATTTCTCATACTTGATGGCTAAATCCTGAGCTTTTTCTGGATTGCATCACGTAGTAATGTAGTACCACACAGAAACAGTCAATGAAACCTGGTTTCCATCAATATTTTAGAGGACAACGCAAGTTAGGTTTAGGTAAGGCCTGAGATTTTCACTGATCAGACTCATTCTTTCGCATATTTCTCATACATGTTGAACAGATCCTGGGTTTTTTCTGGTTTGGATCACGTAGTAATGTGGGACCACACTGAAACAACCAATTAAACCTGGTCTTGATAAATATTTTAGAGGATAACGCATGTTAGGTCTGGGTTAGGTCTAGGATTTGCCCTCATCAGGCTCATACTTTCGCATATTTCTCATACTTCATGGCTAGATCCTGGGCTGTCTCTGGATTGTATCACGTAGTAATGAAGTACAACACTGAAACAGTCAATTAAACCTGGTTTCCATCAATATCTTAGGGGACAACGCAAGTTAGGTCTGGGATAGGTCTGGGATTTGCCCTCATCAGGCTCATACTTTCGCGTTTTTCACATACTTGTTGAACAGATCCTGGGTTTTTTCTGTTTTGGATCACGTAGTAATGTGGGACCACACTGAAACAATCAATTAAACCTGGTCTTGATAAATATTTTAGAGGATAACGCATTTTAGGTCTGGGTTAGGTCTAGGATTTGCCCTCATCCGGCTCATACTTTCGCATATTTCTCATACTTCATGGCTAGATCCTGGGCTGTTTCTGGATTGTATCACGTAGTAATGTGGTACCACGCTGAAACAGTCAATTAAACCTGGTTTCGATCTATATTTTGAGGATAACGCAAGTTAGGTCTGGGATAGGTCTAGGATTTGCCCTCATCAGGCTCTTACTTTCGCATGTTTCTCATACTTCATGGCTAGATCGTGGGCTTTTTCTGGTTTGGATCACGTAGTAATGTGGTACCACGCTGAAACAGTCGATTAAACCTGGTTTCGATCAATATTTTAGAGGATAACGCAAGTTAGGTCTGGGATAGGTCTGGGATTTGCCCTCATCAGGCTCATACTTTCGCGTTTTTCACATACTTGTTGAACAGATCCTGGGTTTTTTCTGTTTTGGATCACGTAGTAATGTGGGACCACACTGAAACAATCAATTAAACCTGGTCTTGATAAATATTTTAGAGGATAACGCATTTTAGGTCTGGGTTAGGTCTAGTATTTGCCCTCATCAGGCTCATACTTTCGCATATTTCTCATACTTCATGGCTAGATCCTGGGCTATTTCTGGATTGGATCTCGTAGTAAAGTGGTACCACACTGAAACATTCAATGAAACCTGGTCTGGATAAATATTTTAGAGGATAACGCATGTTAGGTCTGGGATAGGTCTGGGATTTGCCCTCATCAGGCTTATACTTTCGCGTTTTTCACATACTTGTTGAACAGATCCTGGGTTTTTTCTGGTTTGGATCACGTAGTACTGTGGTACCACGCTGAAACAGTCGATTAAACCTGGTTTCGATCAATATTTTAGAGGATAACGCAAGTTAAGTCTGGGATAGGTCTGGAATTTGACCTCATCAGACTCATACTTTCGCGTTTTTCACATACTTGTTGAACTGATCCTGGGTTTTTTCTGGTTTGGATCACGTAGTAATGTGGGACCACACTGAAACAGTCAATTAAACCTGGTTGCGATCAATATTTTAGAGGATAACGCATGTTAGGTCTGGATTAGGTCTAGGATTTGCCCTCATCAGGCTCATTCTTTCGCATATTTCTCATACTTCATGGCTAGATCCTGGGCTATTTCTGGATTGGATCACGTAGTAAAGTGGTACCACAGTGAAACATACAATGAAACCTGGTCTGGATAAATATTTTAGAGGATAACGCATGTTAGGTCTGGGATACGTCTGTGATTTGCCCTCATCAGGGTCATACTTTCCCAGTTTTAACATGCATGTTGACCTGATCGAGGGTTTTTTCTGCTTTGGATCACGTAGTAAAGTGGTACCACAATAAAACAGTCAATTAAACCTGGTCTTGATAAATATTTTAGAGGATAACGCATGTTAGGTTGGGGTTAGGTCTAGGATTTGCCCTCATCAGGCCCATACTTTCGCATATTTCTCATACTTCATGGCTAGATCCTGGGCTGTTTCTGGTTTGGATCACATAGTAATGTGGTACCACACTGAAACAGTCGATTAAACCAGGTTTCGATCAATATTTTTGAGGATAACGCATGTTAGGTCTAGGTTAGGCCTGGGATTTTCACTCATCAGACTCATACTTTCGCATTCTTCACATACTTGTTGAACGGATCCTGGGTTTTTTCTGGTTTGGATCACGTAGTAATGTGGGACCACACTGAAACAATCAATTAAACCTGGTCTTGATAAATATTTTGGAGGATAACGCATGTTAGGTCTGGGTTTAGACTAGGATTTGCCCTCATCAGGCTCATACTTTCGCATATTTCTCATACTTCATGGCTAGATCCTGGGCAGTTTCTGGATTGTATCACGTAGTAATGTGGTACCACGCTGAAACAGACAATTAAACCTGGTTTCGATCAATATTTTGGAGGATAACGCAAGTTAGGTCTGGGATAGGTCTAGGATTTGCCCTCATCAGGCTCCTACTTTCGCATATTTCTCATACTTCATGGCTAGATCCTGGGCTATTTCTAGATTGGATCACGTAGTAAAGTGGTACCACAGTGAAACATTCAATGAAACCTGGTCTGGATAAATAATTTAGAGGATAATGCATCTTAGGTCTAGGTTAGGTCTAGGATTTTCACTCATCAGACTCATACTTTCGCATTCTTCACATACTTGTTGAACGGATCCTGGGTTTTTTCTGGTTGGGATCACGTAGTAATGTGGGTCCACAATGAAACAATCAATTAAACCTGGTCTTGATAAATATTTTAGAGGATAACGCATGTTAGGTTTGGGTTAGGTCTAGGATTTGCCCTCGTCAGGCTCATACTTTCGCATATTTCTCATACTTCATGGCTAGATCCTGGGCTATTTCTGGATTGGATCACGTAGTAATGTGGTACCAAACTGAAACAGTCAATTAAACCTGGTTTCGATCAGTATTTTGGAGACTAATTCATGTTAGGTCTAGGATAGGTCTGGTATTTGCTGTTATCAGGCTCATTCTTTCGCATATTTCTCATACTTGATGGCTAGATCCTGGGCTTTTTCTGGATTGCATAACGTAGTAATGAAGTACAACACTGAAACAGTCAATTAAACCTGGTTCCCATCAATATTTTAGAGGACAACGCATATTAGGTCTAGGTTTGGCCTGGGATTTGCCATCATCAGGGTCATACTTTCGCAGTTTTAACATACATGTTGGCCTGATCGAGGGTTTTTTCTGCTTTGGATCACGTAGTAAAGTGGTGCCACACTGAAACAGTCCATTAAACCTGGTTTCCAACAATATTTTAGAGGACAACGCATGTTAGGTCTAGGTTACGCCTGGGATTTGCCCTCATCAGGGTCATACTGTCGCAGTTTTAACATACTTGTTGAACGGATCCTGGGTTTTTTCTGGTTTGGTTCACGTAGTAATGTGGTACCACACTGAAACATTCAATTAAACCTGGTCTTGATAAATATTTTAGAGGATAACGCATGTTAGGTTTGGGTTAGGTCTAGGATTTGCCCTCATCTGGCTCATACTTTCGCATATTTCTCATACTTCATGGCTAGATCCTGGGCTGTTCCTGGATTGTATCACGTAGTAATGTGGTACCACGCTGAAACAGTCGATTAAACCTGGTTTCGATTATTATTTTAGAGGATAACGCATCTTATGTCTGGGTTAGGTCTGAGATTTGCCCTCATCAGGCTCACAGTTTCGCGTTTTTCACATACTTGTTGAACAGATCCTGTGTTTTTTCTGGTTTGGATCACGTAGTAATGTGGTACCACCCTGAAACAGTCAATTAAACCTGGTTTCGATCAATATTTTAGAGGATACCGCAAGTTAGGTCTGGGATAGTGCTGGGATTCGCCCTAATCAGGCTCATACTTTCGCGTTTTTCACATACTTGTTGAACTGATCCTGGGTTTTTTTCTGGTTTGGATTACGTAGTAATGTGGTACCACACTGAAACAATCAATTAAACCTGGTCTTGATAAATATTTTAGAGGATAACGCATGTTAGGTCTGGGTTAGGTCTAGGATTTGCCCTCATCAGGCTCATACTTTCGCATATTTCTCATTCTTCATGGCTAGATCCTGGGCTGTTTCTGGATTGTATCACGTAGTAATGTGGTACCATGCTGAAACAGTCAACTAAACCTGGTTTCGATCAATATTTTAGAGGATAACGCAAGTTAGGTCTGGGATAGGTCTAGGATTTGCCCTCATCAGGCTCTTACTTTCGCATATTTCTCATACGTCATGGCTAGATCCTGGGCTATTTCTGGATTGGATCACGTAGTAAAGTGGTGCCAAACTGAAACATTCAATGAAACCTGGTCTGGATAAATATGTTAGAGGATAACGCATCTTAGGTCTGGGTTAGGTCTAAGATTTGCCCTCATCAGGCTCACAGTTTCGCGTTTTTCACATACTTGTTGAACAGATCCTGGGTTTTTTCTGGTTTGGGTCACGAAGTAGTGTGGTACCACACTGAAACAGTCCATTAAACCTGGTTTCGCTCAATATTTTAGAGGAGAACGCATGTTAGGTCTAGGTTCGGTCTGGGTTTTGCTCTCATCAGGCTCATTCTTTCGCATATTTCTCATACTTGATGGCTAGATCCTGGGCTTTTTCTGGATTGCATCACGTAGTAATGTAGTACCACACAGAAACAGTCAATGAAACCTGGTTTCCATCAATATTTTAGAGGACAACGCAAGTTAGGTTTAGGTAAGGCCTGAGATTTTCACTGATCAGACTCATTCTTTCGCATATTTCTCATACATGTTGAACAGATCCTGGGTTTTTTCTGGTTTGGATCACGTAGTAATGTGGGACCACACTGAAACAACCAATTAAACCTGGTCTTGATAAATATTTTAGAGGATAACGCATGTTAGGTCTGGGTTAGGTCTAGGATTTGCCCTCATCAGGCTCATACTTTCGCATATTTCTCATACTTCATGGCTAGATCCTGGGCTGTCTCTGGATTGTATCACGTAGTAATGTGGTAGCACGCTGAAACAGTCAACTAAACCTGGTTTCGATCAATATTTTAGAGGATAACGCAAGTTAGGTCTGGGATAGGTCTAGGATTTGCCCTCACCAGGCTCTTACTTTCGCATATTTCTCATACTTCATGGCTACATCCTGGGCTATTTCTGGATTGGATCACGTAGTAAAGTGGTACCACACTGAAACATTCAATGAAACCTGGTCTGGATAAATATTTTAGAGGATAACGCATCTTAGGTCTGGGTTAGGTCTAAGATTTGCCCTCATCAGGCTCACAGTTTCGCGTTTTTCAGATACTTGTTGAACAGATCCTGGGTTTTTTCTGGTTTGGATCACGAAGTAGTGTGGTACCACACTGAAACAGTCCATTAAACCTTGTTTCGCTCAATATTTTAGAGGATAACGCATGTTAGGTCTAGGTTAGGTCTAGGATTTCCCCTCATCAGGCTCATACTTTCGCATATTTCTCATACTTCATGGCTAGATCCTGGGCTATTTCTGGATTGGATCACGTTGTAAAGTGGTACCACACTGAAACATTCAATGAAACCTGGTCTGGATAAATATTTTAGAGGATAACGCATGTTAGGTCTGGGTTAGGTCTAGGATTTTCACTCATCAGACTCATACTTTCGCATTCTTCACATACTTGTTGAACGGATCCTGGGTTTTTTCTGGTTTGGATCACGTAGTAATGTGGTACCACGCTGAAACAGTCAATTAAACCTGGTTTCGATCAATATTTTAGAGGATAACGCAAGTTAGGTCTGGGATAGGTCTAGGATTTGCCCTCATCAGGCTCTTACTTTCGCATATTTCTCATACTTCATGGCTAGATCGTGGGCTTTTTCTGGTTGGGATCACGTAGTAATGTGGTACCACGCTGAAACAGTCGATTAAACCTGGTTTCGATCAATATTTTAGAGGATAACGCAAGTAAGGTCTGGGATAGGTCTGGGATTTGCCCTCATCAGGCTCATACTTTCGCGTTTTTCACATACTTGTTGAACAGATCCTGGGTTTTTTCTGTTTTGGATCACGTAGTAATGTGGGACCACACTGAAACAATCAATTAAACCTGGTCTTGATAAATATTTTAGAGGATAACGCATTTTAGGTCTGGGTTAGGTCTAGTATTTGCCCTCATCAGGCTCATACTTTCGCATATTTCTCATACTTCATGGCTAGATCCTGGGCTATTTCTGGATTGGATCTCGTAGTAAAGTGGTACCACACTGAAACATTCAATGAAACCTGGTCTGGATAAATATTTTAGAGGATAACGCATGTTAGGTCTGGGATAGGTCTGGGATTTGCCCTCATCAGGCTTATACTTTCGCGTTTTTCACCTACTTGTTGAACAGATCCTGGGTTTTTTCTGGTTTGGATCACGTAGTAATGTGGTACCACGCTGAAACAGTCGATTAAACCTGGTTTCGATCAATATTTTAGAGGATAACGCAAGTTAAGTCTGGGATAGGTCTGGAATTTGACCTCATCAGACTCATACTTTCGCGTTTTCACATACTTGTTGAACTGATCCTGGGTTTTTTCTGGTTTGGATCACGTAGTAATGTGGGACCACACTGAAACAGTCAATTAAACCTGGTCTTGATAAATATTTTAGAGGATAACGCATGTTAGGTCTGGATTAGGTCTAGGATTTGCCCTCATCGGGCTCATTCTTTCGCATATTTCTCATACTTCATGGCTAGATCCTGGGCTGTTTCTGGATTGTATCACGTAGTAATGTGGTACCACGCTGAAACAGACAATTAAACCTGGTTTCGATCAATATTTTGGAGGATAACGCAAGTTAGGTCTGGGATAGGTCTAGGATTTGCCCTCATCAGGCTCTTACTTTTGCATATTTCTCATACTTCATGGCTAGATCCTGGGCTATTTCTGGATTGGATCACGTAGTAAAGTGGTACCACAGTGAAACATTCAATGAAACCTGGTCTGGATAAATATTTTAGAGGATAATGCATCTTAGGTCTAGGTTAGGTCTAGGATTTTCACTCATCAGACTCATACTTTCGCATTCTTCCCATACTTGTTGAACGGATCCTGGGTTTTTTCTGGTTTGGATCACGTAGTAATGTGGGTCCACAATGAAACAATCAATTAAACCTGGTCTTGATAAATATTTTAGAGGATAACGCATGTTAGGTTTGGGTTAGGTCTAGGATTTGCCCTCGTCAGGCTCATACTTTCGCATATTTCTCATACTTCATGGCTAGATCCTGGGCTATTTCTGGATTGGATCACGTAGTAATGTGGTACCAAACTGAAACAGTCAATTAAACCTGGTTTCGATCAATATTTTAGAGGATAACGCAAGCTAGGTCTGGGATAGGTCTGGGATTTGCCCCCATCCGGCTCATACTTTCGCATATTTCTCATACTTCATGGCTAGATCCTGGGCTGTTTCTGGATTGTATCACGTAGTAATGTGGTACCACGCTGAAACAGACAATTAAACCTGGTTTCGATCAATATTTTGGAGGATAACGCATCTTATGTCTGGGTTAGGTCTGAGATTTGCCCTCATCAGGCTCACAGTTTCGCGTTTTTCACATACTTGTTGAACAGATCCTGTGTTTTTTCTGGTTTGGATCACGTAGTAATGTGGTACCACCCTGAAACAGTCAATTAAACCTGGTTTCGATCAATATTTTAGAGGATACCGCAAGTTAGGTCTGGGATAGTGCTGGGATTCGCCCTAATCAGGCTCATACTTTCGCGTTTTTCACATACTTGTTGAACTGATCCTGGGTTTTTTTCTGGTTTGGATTACGTAGTAATGTGGTACCACACTGAAACAATCAATTAAACCTGGTCTTGATAAATATTTTAGAGGATAACGCATGTTAGGTCTGGGTTAGGTCTAGGATTTGCCCTCATCAGGCTCATACTTTCGCATATTTCTCATTCTTCATGGCTAGATCCTGGGCTGTTTCTGGATTGTATCACGTAGTAATGTGGTACCATGCTGAAACAGTCAACTAAACCTGGTTTCGATCAATATTTTAGAGGATAACGCAAGTTAGGTCTGGGATAGGTCTAGGATTTGCCCTCATCAGGCTCTTACTTTCGCATATTTCTCATACGTCATGGCTAGATCCTGGGCTATTTCTGGATTGGATCACGTAGTAAAGTGGTGCCAAACTGAAACATTCAATGAAACCTGGTCTGGATAAATATGTTAGAGGATAACGCATCTTAGGTCTGGGTTAGGTCTAAGATTTGCCCTCATCAGGCTCACAGTTTCGCGTTTTTCACATACTTGTTGAACAGATCCTGGGTTTTTTCTGGTTTGGGTCACGAAGTAGTGTGGTACCACACTGAAACAGTCCATTAAACCTGGTTTCGCTCAATATTTTAGAGGAGAACGCATGTTAGGTCTAGGTTCGGTCTGGGTTTTGCTCTCATCAGGCTCATTCTTTCGCATATTTCTCATACTTGATGGCTAGATCCTGGGCTTTTTCTGGATTGCATCACGTAGTAATGTAGTACCACACAGAAACAGTCAATGAAACCTGGTTTCCATCAATATTTTAGAGGACAACGCAAGTTAGGTTTAGGTAAGGCCTGAGATTTTCACTGATCAGACTCATTCTTTCGCATATTTCTCATACATGTTGAACAGATCCTGGGTTTTTTCTGGTTTGGATCACGTAGTAATGTGGGACCACACTGAAACAACCAATTAAACCTGGTCTTGATAAATATTTTAGAGGATAACGCATGTTAGGTCTGGGTTAGGTCTAGGATTTGCCCTCATCAGGCTCATACTTTCGCATATTTCTCATACTTCATGGCTAGATCCTGGGCTGTCTCTGGATTGTATCACGTAGTAATGTGGTAGCACGCTGAAACAGTCAACTAAACCTGGTTTCGATCAATATTTTGGAGGATAACGCAAGTTAGGTCTGGGATAGGTCTAGGATTTGCCCTCACCAGGCTCTTACTTTCGCATATTTCTCATACTTCATGGCTACATCCTGGGCTATTTCTGGATTGGATCACGTAGTAAAGTGGTACCACACTGAAACATTCAATGAAACCTGGTCTGGATAAATATTTTAGAGGATAACGCATCTTAGGTCTGGGTTAGGTCTAAGATTTGCCCTCATCAGGCTCACAGTTTCGCGTTTTTCAGATACTTGTTGAACAGATCCTGGGTTTTTTCTGGTTTGGATCACGAAGTAGTGTGGTACCACACTGAAACAGTCCATTAAACCTTGTTTCGCTCAATATTTTAGAGGATAACGCATGTTAGGTCTAGGTTAGGTCTAGGATTTCCCCTCATCAGGCTCATACTTTCGCATATTTCTCATACTTCATGGCTAGATCCTGGGCTATTTCTGGATTGGATCACGTTGTAAAGTGGTACCACACTGAAACATTCAATGAAACCTGGTCTGGATAAATATTTTAGAGGATAACGCATGTTAGGTCTGGGTTAGGTCTAGGATTTTCACTCATCAGACTCATACTTTCGCATTCTTCACATACTTGTTGAACGGATCCTGGGTTTTTTCTGGTTTGGATCACGTAGTAATGTGGTACCACGCTGAAACAGTCAATTAAACCTGGTTTCGATCAATATTTTAGAGGATAACGCAAGTTAGGTCTGGGATAGGTCTAGGATTTGCCCTCATCAGGCTCTTACTTTCGCATATTTCTCATACTTCATGGCTAGATCGTGGGCTTTTTCTGGTTGGGATCACGTAGTAATGTGGTACCACGCTGAAACAGTCGATTAAACCTGGTTTCGATCAATATTTTAGAGGATAACGCAAGTAAGGTCTGGGATAGGTCTGGGATTTGCCCTCATCAGGCTCATACTTTCGCGTTTTTCACATACTTGTTGAACAGATCCTGGGTTTTTTCTGTTTTGGATCACGTAGTAATGTGGGACCACACTGAAACAATCAATTAAACCTGGTCTTGATAAATATTTTAGAGGATAACGCATTTTAGGTCTGGGTTAGGTCTAGTATTTGCCCTCATCAGGCTCATACTTTCGCATATTTCTCATACTTCATGGCTAGATCCTGGGCTATTTCTGGATTGGATCTCGTAGTAAAGTGGTACCACACTGAAACATTCAATGAAACCTGGTCTGGATAAATATTTTAGAGGATAACGCATGTTAGGTCTGGGATAGGTCTGGGATTTGCCCTCATCAGGCTTATACTTTCGCGTTTTTCACCTACTTGTTGAACAGATCCTGGGTTTTTTCTGGTTTGGATCACGTAGTAATGTGGTACCACGCTGAAACAGTCGATTAAACCTGGTTTCGATCAATATTTTAGAGGATAACGCAAGTTAAGTCTGGGATAGGTCTGGAATTTGACCTCATCAGACTCATACTTTCGCGTTTTCACATACTTGTTGAACTGATCCTGGGTTTTTTCTGGTTTGGATCACGTAGTAATGTGGGACCACACTGAAACAGTCAATTAAACCTGGTCTTGATAAATATTTTAGAGGATAACGCATGTTAGGTCTGGATTAGGTCTAGGATTTGCCCTCATCGGGCTCATTCTTTCGCATATTTCTCATACTTCATGGCTAGATCCTGGGCTGTTTCTGGATTGTATCACGTAGTAATGTGGTACCACGCTGAAACAGACAATTAAACCTGGTTTCGATCAATATTTTGGAGGATAACGCAAGTTAGGTCTGGGATAGGTCTAGGATTTGCCCTCATCAGGCTCTTACTTTTGCATATTTCTCATACTTCATGGCTAGATCCTGGGCTATTTCTGGATTGGATCACGTAGTAAAGTGGTACCACAGTGAAACATTCAATGAAACCTGGTCTGGATAAATATTTTAGAGGATAATGCATCTTAGGTCTAGGTTAGGTCTAGGATTTTCACTCATCAGACTCATACTTTCGCATTCTTCCCATACTTGTTGAACGGATCCTGGGTTTTTTCTGGTTTGGATCACGTAGTAATGTGGGTCCACAATGAAACAATCAATTAAACCTGGTCTTGATAAATATTTTAGAGGATAACGCATGTTAGGTTTGGGTTAGGTCTAGGATTTGCCCTCGTCAGGCTCATACTTTCGCATATTTCTCATACTTCATGGCTAGATCCTGGGCTATTTCTGGATTGGATCACGTAGTAATGTGGTACCAAACTGAAACAGTCAATTAAACCTGGTTTCGATCAATATTTTAGAGGATAACGCAAGCTAGGTCTGGGATAGGTCTGGGATTTGCCCCCATCCGGCTCATACTTTCGCATATTTCTCATACTTCATGGCTAGATCCTGGGCTGTTTCTGGATTGTATCACGTAGTAATGTGGTACCACGCTGAAACAGACAATTAAACCTGGTTTCGATCAATATTTTGGAGGATAACGCAAGTTAGGTCTGGGATAGGTCTAGGATTTGCCCTCATCAGGCTCTTACTTTCGCATATTTCTCATACTTCATGGCTAGATCCTGGGCTATTTCTGGATTGGATCCCGTAGTAAAGTGGTACCACACTGAAACATTCAATGAAACCTGGTCTGGATAAATATTTTAGAGGGTAATGCATCTTAGGTCTAGGTTAGGTCTAGGATTTTCACTCATCAGACTCATACTTTCGCATTCTTCACATACTTGTTGAACGGATCCTGGTTTTTTTCTGGTTTGGATCACGTAGTAATGTGGGTCCACAATGAAACAATCAATTAAACCTGGTCTTGATAAATATTTTAGAGGATAACGCATGTTAGGTTTGGGTTAGATCTAGGATTTGCCCTCGTCAGGCTCATACTTTCGCATATTTCTCATACTTCATGGCTAGATCCTGGGCTATTTCTGGATTCGATCACATAGTAAAGTGGTACCACACTGAAACATTCAATGAAACCTGGTCTGGATAAATATTTTAGAGGATAACGCATGTTAGGTCTGGGTTACGTCTGTGATTTGCCCTCATCAGGGTCATACTTTCCCAGTTTTAACATGCATGTTGACCTGATCGAGGGTTTTTTCTGCTTTGGATCACGTAGTAAAGTGGTACCACAATAAAACAGTCAACTAAACCTGGTTTCGATCAATATTTTAGAGGATATCGCAAGTTAGATCTGGGATAGGTCTGGGATTTGCACTCATCAGACTCATACTTTCGCATTCCTCACATACTTGTTGAACGGATCCTGGGTTTTTTCTGGTTTGGGTCACGAAGTAGTGTGGTACCACACTGAAACAGTCCATTAAACCTGGTTTCGCTCAATATTTTAGAGGAGAACGCATGTTAGGTCTAGGTTCGGTCTGGGTTTTGCTCTCATCAGGCTCATTCTTTCGCATATTTCTCATACTTGATGGCTAGATCCTGGGCTTTTTCTGGATTGCATCACGTAGTAATGTAGTACCACACAGAAACAGTCAATGAAACCTGGTTTCCATCAATATTTTAGAGGACAACGCAAGTTAGGTTTAGGTAAGGCCTGAGATTTTCACTGATCAGACTCATTCTTTCGCATATTTCTCATACATGTTGAACAGATCCTGGGTTTTTTCTGGTTTGGATCACGTAGTAATGTGGGACCACACTGAAACAACCAATTAAACCTGGTCTTGATAAATATTTTAGAGGATAACGCATGTTAGGTCTGGGTTAGGTCTAGGATTTGCCCTCATCAGGCTCATACTTTCGCATATTTCTCATACTTCAAGGCTAGATCCTGGGCTGTTTCTGGATTGTATCACGTAGTAATGTGGTACCACGCTGAAACAGACAATTAAACCTGGTTTCGATCAATATTTTGGAGGATAACGCAAGTTAGGTCTGGGATAGTGCTGGGATTCGCCCTAATCAGGCTCATACTTTCGCGTTTTTCACATACTTGTTAAACTGATCCTGGGTTTTTTTCTGGTTTGGATTACGTAGTAATGTGGTACCACACTGAAACAATCAATTAAACCTGGTCTTGATAAATATTTTAGAGGATAACGCATGTTAGGTCTGGGTTAGGTCTAGGATTTGCCCTCATCAGGCTCATACTTTCGCATATTTCTCATTCTTCATGGCTAGATCCTGGGCTGTTTCTGGATTGTATCACGTAGTAATGTGGTACCATGCTGAAACAGTCAACTAAACCTGGTTTCGATCAATATTTTAGAGGATAACGCAAGTTAGGTCTGGGATAGGTCTAGGATTTGCCCTCATCAGGCTCTTACTTTCGCATATTTCTCATACGTCATGGCTAGATCCTGGGCTATTTCTGGATTGGATCACGTAGTAAAGTGGTGCCACACTGAAACATTCAATGAAACCTGGTCTGGATAAATATGTTAGAGGATAACGCATCTTAGGTCTGGGTTAGGTCTAAGATTTGCCCTCATCAGGCTCACGGTTTCGCGTTTTTCACATACTTGTTGAACAGATCCTGGGTTTTTTCTGGTTTGGGTCACGAAGTAGTGTGGTACCACACTGAAACAGTCCATTAAACCTGGTTTCGCTCAATATTTTAGAGGAGAACGCATGTTAGGTCTAGGTTCGGTCTGGGTTTTGCTCTCATCAGGCTCATTCTTTCGCATATTTCTCATACTTGATGGCTAGATCCTGGGCTTTTTCTGGATTGCATCACGTAGTAATGTAGTACCACACAGAAACAGTCAATGAAACCTGGTTTCCATCAATATTTTAGAGGACAACGCAAGTTAGGTTTAGGTAAGGCCTGAGATTTTCACTGATCAGACTCATTCTTTCGCATATTTCTCATACATGTTGAACAGATCCTGGGTTTTTTCTGGTTTGGATCACGTAGTAATGTGGGACCACACTGAAACAACCAATTAAACCTGGTCTTGATAAATATTTTAGAGGATAACGCATGTTAGGTCTGGGTTAGGTCTAGGATTTGCCCTCATCAGGCTCATACTTTCGCATATTTCTCATACTTCATGGCTAGATCCTGGGCTGTTTCTGGATTGTATCACGTAGTAATGTGGTACCACGCTGAAACAGACAATGAAACCTGGTCTGGATAAATATTTTAGAGGGTAATGCATCTTAGGTCTGGGTTAGGTCTAGGATTTTCACTCATCAGACTCATACTTTCGCATTCTTCACATACTTGTTGAACGGATCCTGGTTTTTTTCTGGTTTGGATCACGTAGTAATGTGGGTCCACAATGAAACAATCAATTAAAACTGGTCTTGATAAATATTTTAGAGGATAACGCATGTTAGGTTTGGGTTAGATCTAGGATTTGCCCTCGTCAGGCTCATACTTTCGCATATTTCTCATACTTCATGGCTAGATCCTGGGCTATTTCTGGATTCGATCACATAGTAAAGTGGTACCACACTGAAACATTCAATGAAACCTGGTCTGGATAAATATTTTAGAGGATAACGCATGTTAGGTCTGGGTTACGTCTGTGATTTGCCCTCATCAGGGTCATACTTTCCCAGTTTTAACATGCATGTTGACCTGATCGAGGGTTTTTTCTGCTTTGGATCACGTAGTAAAGTGGTACCACAATAAAACAGTCAACTAAACCTGGTTTCGATCAATATTTTAGAGGATATCGCAAGTTAGATCTGGGATAGGTCTGGGATTTGCACTCATCAGACTCATACTTTCGCATTCCTCACATACTTGTTGAACGGATCCTGGGTTTTTTCTGGTTTGGGTCACGAAGTAGTGTGGTACCACACTGAAACAGTCCATTAAACCTGGTTTCGCTCAATATTTTAGAGGAGAACGCATGTTAGGTCTAGGTTCGGTCTGGGTTTTGCTCTCATCAGGCTCATTCTTTCGCATATTTCTCATACTTGATGGCTAGATCCTGGGCTTTTTCTGGATTGCATCACGTAGTAATGTAGTACCACACAGAAACAGTCAATGAAACCTGGTTTCCATCAATATTTTAGAGGACAACGCAAGTTAGGTTTAGGTAAGGCCTGAGATTTTCACTGATCAGACTCATTCTTTCGCATATTTCTCATACATGTTGAACAGATCCTGGGTTTTTTCTGGTTTGGATCACGTAGTAATGTGGGACCACACTGAAACAACCAATTAAACCTGGTCTTGATAAATATTTTAGAGGATAACGCATGTTAGGTCTGGGTTAGGTCTAGGATTTGCCCTCATCAGGCTCATACTTTCGCATATTTCTCATACTTCAAGGCTAGATCCTGGGCTGTTTCTGGATTGTATCACGTAGTAATGTGGTACCACGCTGAAACAGACAATTAAACCTGGTTTCGATCAATATTTTGGAGGATAACGCAAGTTAGGTCTGGGATAGTGCTGGGATTCGCCCTAATCAGGCTCATACTTTCGCGTTTTTCACATACTTGTTAAACTGATCCTGGGTTTTTTTCTGGTTTGGATTACGTAGTAATGTGGTACCACACTGAAACAATCAATTAAACCTGGTCTTGATAAATATTTTAGAGGATAACGCATGTTAGGTCTGGGTTAGGTCTAGGATTTGCCCTCATCAGGCTCATACTTTCGCATATTTCTCATTCTTCATGGCTAGATCCTGGGCTGTTTCTGGATTGTATCACGTAGTAATGTGGTACCATGCTGAAACAGTCAACTAAACCTGGTTTCGATCAATATTTTAGAGGATAACGCAAGTTAGGTCTGGGATAGGTCTAGGATTTGCCCTCATCAGGCTCTTACTTTCGCATATTTCTCATACGTCATGGCTAGATCCTGGGCTATTTCTGGATTGGATCACGTAGTAAAGTGGTGCCACACTGAAACATTCAATGAAACCTGGTCTGGATAAATATGTTAGAGGATAACGCATCTTAGGTCTGGGTTAGGTCTAAGATTTGCCCTCATCAGGCTCATACTTTCGCATATTTCTCATACTTCATGGCTAGATCCTGGGCTGTTTCTGGATTGTATCACGTAGTAATGTGGTACCACGCTGAAACAGACAATTAAACCTGGTTTCGATCAATATTTTGGAGGATAACGCAAGTTAGGTCTAGGTTAGGTCTAGGATTTTCACTCATCAGACTCATACTTTCGCATTCTTCACATACTTGTTGAACGGATCCTGGTTTTTTTCTGGTTTGGATCACGTAGTAATGTGGGTCCACAATGAAACAATCAATTAAACCTGGTCTTGATAAATATTTTAGAGGATAACGCATGTTAGGTTTGGGTTAGATCTAGGATTTGCCCTCGTCAGGCTCATACTTTCGCATATTTCTCATACTTCATGGCTAGATCCTGGGCTATTTCTGGATTCGATCACATAGTAAAGTGGTACCACACTGAAACATTCAATGAAACCTGGTCTGGATAAATATTTTAGAGGACAACGCATGTTAGGTCTGGGTTACGTCTGTGATTTGCCCTCATCAGGGTCATACTTTCCCAGTTTTAACATGCATGTTGACCTGATCGAGGGTTTTTTCTGCTTTGGATCACGTAGTAAAGTGGTACCACAATAAAACAGTCAACTAAACCTGGTTTCGACCAATATTTTAGAGGATATCGCAAGTTAGATCTGGGATAGGTCTGGGATTTGCACTCATCAGACTCATACTTTCGCATTCTTCACATACTTGTTGAACGGATCCTGGGTTTTTTCTGGTTTGGATCACGTAGTAATGTGGTACCACACTGAAACAGTCGATTAAACCAGGTTTCGATCAATATTTTTGAGGATAACGCATGTTAGGTCTAGGTTAGGCCTGGGATTTTCACTCATCAGACTCATACTTTCGCATTCTTCACATACTTGTTGAACGGATCCTGGGTTTTTTCTGGTTTGGATCACGTAGTAATGTGGGACCACACTGAAACAGTCAATTAAACCTGGTTTCGATCAATATTTTAGAGAATAATTCATGTTAGGTCTAGGTTAGGTCTGGGATTTACTCTCATCAGGCTCATTGTTTCGCGTTTTTCACATACTTGTTGAACAGAACCTGGGTTGCTTCTGGTTTGGATCACGTAGTAATGTGGTACCACACTGAAACATTCAATTAAACCTGGTCTTGATAAATATTTTAGAGGATAACCCATGTTAGGTCTGGGTTAGGTGTGTGATTTGCCCTCATCAGGGTCATACATTCGCAGTTTTAACATGCATGTTGACCTGATCGAGGGTTTTTTTTGCTTTGGATCACGTAGTAAGGTGGTACCACAATAAAACAGTCAACTAAACCTGGTTTCGACCAATATTTTAGAGGATATCGCAAGTTAGATCTGGGATAGGTCTGGGATTTGCACTCATCAGACTCATACTTTCGCATTCTTCACATACTTGTTGAACAGATCCTGGGATTTTTCTGGTTTGGGTCACGTAGTAGTGTGGTACCACACTGAAACAGTCGATTAAACCTGGTTTCGATCAACATTTTAGAGGATAACGCATGTTAGGTTTGGGATAGGTCTAAGATTTGCCCTCATCAGGCTCATTCTTTCGCATATTTCTCATACTTGATGGCTAGATCCTGGGCTTTTTCTAGATTGCATCACGTAGTGATGTAGTACCACAATGAAACAGTCAATCAAACCTGGATTCCATCAATATTTTAGAGGATAACGCATGTTAGGTCTAGGTTAGGTCTGGGATTTTCACTAATCAGACTCATACTTTCGCATTCTTCACATACTTGTTGAACGGATCCTGGGTTTTTTCTGGCTTGGATCACTTAGTAATGTGGTACCACACTGAAACAGTCGATTAAACCAGGTTTCGATCAATATTTTAGAGGATAACGCAAGTTAGGTCTGGGATAGGTCTGGGATTTGCCCTCATCAGGCTCATACTTTCGCGTTTTTCACATACTTGTTGAACAGATCCTGGGATTTTTCTGGTTTGGGTCACGTAGTAGTGTGGTACCACACTGAAACAGTCGATTAATCCTGGTTTCGATCAGTATTTTAGAGAATAATTCATGTTAGGTCTAGGTTAGGTCTGGGATTTGCTCTCATCAGGCTCATTCTTTCGCACACTTGACATACTCGTTGATCAGATCCTGGGTTTTTTTCTGGTTTGGATCACGTAGTATTGTGGTGCCACACTGAAGCAGTCCATTAAACCTGGTTTGGATTAATATTTTAGAGGATAACGCATGTTAGGTCTAGGTTAGCCCTGGGATTATCACTCATCAGACTCATACTTTCGCATTCTTCCCATACTTGTTGAACGGATCCTGGGTTTTTCTGGTTTGGTTCACGTAGTAATCTGGTACCTCACTGAAACATTCAATTAAACCTGGTCTTGATAAATATTTTAGAGGATAACGCATGTTAGGTTTGGGTTAGGTCTGTGATTTGCGCTCATCAGGGTCATACTTTCGCAGTTTTAACGTGCAGGTTGACCTGATCGAGGGTTTTTTTTGCTTTGGATCACGTAGTTAAGTAGTACCACACTAAAACAGTCAATTAAACCCGGTTTCGATCAATATTTTAGAGGATAACGCAAGTTAGGTCTGGGATAGGTCTGGGATTAGCCCTCATCAGACTCATACTTTCGCACACTTCACATACTCGCGGACAAGCTCCTGGGTTTTTTTCTGGATTGGATCACGTAGTAATGTGGGACCACACTGAAACAGTGAATTAAACCTGGTTTCCATCAAAATCTTAGAGGACAACGCAAGTTTGGTCTGGGATAGGTCTGGGATTTGCCCTCATCAGGCTCATACTTTCGCGTTTTTCACATACTTGTTGAACAGATCCTGGGTTTTTTCTGGTTTGGATCACGTAGTAGTATGGTACCACACTGAAACAGTCCATTAAACCTGGTTTGGATCAATATATTAGAGGAAAACGCATGTTAGGTCTAGGTTAGGTCTGGGATTTTCACTCATCAGACTCATACTTTCGCATTCTTCACATACTTGTTGAACGGATCCTGGGTTTTTTCTGGTTTGGTTCACGTAGTAATGTGGTACCACACTGAAACATTCAATTAAACCTGGTCTTGTTAAATATTTTAGAGGATAACGCATGTTAGGTTTGGGATAGGTCTAAGATTTCGCCTCATCAGGCTCATTCTTTCGCATATTTCTCATACTTGATGGCTAGATCCTGGGCTTTTTCTAGATTGCATCACGTAGTGATGTAGTACCACAATGAAACAGTCAATCAAACCTGGTTTCCATCAATATTTTAGAGGATAACGCATGTTAGGTCTAGGTTAGGTCTGGGATTTTCACTAATCAGACTCATACTTTCGCATTCTTCACACACTTGTTGAACGGATCCTGGGTTTTTTCTGGCTTGGATCACTTAGTAATGTGGTACCACACTGAAACAGTCGATTAAACCAGGTTTCGATCAATATTTTAGAGGATAACGCAAGTTAGGTCTGGGATAGGTCTGGGATTTGCCCTCATCAGGCTCATACTTTCGCGTTTTTCACATACTTGTTGAACAGATCCTGGGATTTTTCTGGTTTGGGTCACGTAGTAGTGTGGTACCACACTGAAACAGTCGATTAAACCTGGTTTGGATCAATATATTAGAGGAAAACGCATGTTAGGTCTAGGTTAGGTCTGGGATTTTCACTCATCAGACTCATACTTTCGCATTCTTCCCATACTTGTTGAACGGATCCTGGGTTTTTCTGGTTTGGTTCACGTAGTAATGTGGTACCTCACTGAAACATTCAATTAAACCTGGTCTTGATAAATATTTTAGAGGATAACGCATGTTAGGTTTGGGTTAGGTCTGTGATTTGCCCTCATCAGGGTCATACTTTCGCAGTTTTAACATGCATGTTGACCTGATCGAGGGTTTTTTTTGCTTTGGATCACGTAGTAAAGTGGTACCACACTAAAACAGTCAATTAAACCCGGTTTCGATCAATATTTTAGAGGATAACGCAAGTTAGGCCTGGGATAGGTCTGGGATTAGCCCTCATCAGACTCATACTTTCGCACACTTCACATACTCGCGGACAAGCTCCTGGGTTTTTTTCTGATTTGGATCACGTAGTAATGTGCTGCCACACTGAAACAGTCGATTAAACCTGGTTTCGTTCAATATTTTTGAGGATAACGCATGTTAGGTCTAGGTTAGGTCTGGGATTGGCTCTCATCAGGCTCATTCTTTCGCATATTTCTCATACTTCATGGCTAGATCCTGGGCTGTCTCTGGATTGTATCACGTAGTAATGTGGTACCACGCTGAAACAGTCAACTAAACCTGGTTTCGATCAATATTTTAGAGGATAACGCAAGTTAGGTCTGGGTTAGGTCTAGGATTTGCCCTCATCAGGCTCATACTTTCGCATATTTCTCATACTTGATGGCTAGATCCTGGGCTTTTTCTGGATTGCATCACGTAGTAATGTAGTACCACACTGAAACAGTCAATGAAACCTGGTTTCCATCATTATTTTAGAGGACAACGCAAGTTAGGTGTAGGTAAGGCCAGAGATTTTCACTGATCAGACGCATTCTTTCGCATATTTCTCATACATGTTGAACAGATCCTGGGTTTTTTCTGGTTTGGATCACGTAGTAATGTGGGACCACACTGAAACAACCAATTAAACCTGGTCTTGATAAATATTTTAGAGGATAACGCAAGTTAGGTCTGGGATAGGTCTAGGATTTGCCCTCATCAGGCTCTTACTTTCGCATATTTCTCATACTTCATGGCTACATCCAGGGCTATTTCTGGATTGGATCACGTAGTAAAGTGGTACCACACTGAAACATTCAATGAAACCTGGTCTGGATAAATATTTTAGAGGATAACGCATCTTAGGTCTGGGTTAGGTCTAAGATTTGCCCTCATCAGACTCATACTTTCGCACACTTCACATACTCGCTGACATGCTCCTGGGTTTTTTTCTGGTTTGGATCACGAAGTAGTGTGGTACCACACTGAAACAGTCCATTAAACCTGGTTTCGCTCAATATTTTAGAGGTTAACGCATGTTAGGTCTAGGTTAGGTCTGGGATTTGCTCTCATCAGGCTCATTCTTTCGCATATTTCTCATACTTTATGGCTAGATCCTGGGCTATTTCTGGATTGGATCACGTACTAAAGTGGTCCCACACTGATACATTCAATGAAACCTGGTCTGGATAAATATTTTAGAGGATAACGCATGTTAGGTCGAGGTTAGGTCTAAGATTTGCCCTCATCAGGCTCAGAGTTTCGCGTTTTTCACATACTTGTTGAACAGAACCTGGGTTGCTTCTGGTTTGGATCACGTAGTAACGTGGTACCACACTGAAACATTCAATTAAACCTGGTCTTGATAAATATTTTCGAGGATAACCCATGTTAGGTCTGGGATAGGTCTGGGATTAGCCCTCATCAGACTCATACTTTCGCACACTTCACATACTCGCTGACATGCTCCTGGGTTTTTTTCTGGTTTGGATCACGTAGTAATGTGCTAGCACACTGAAACAGTCGATTAAACCTGGTTTGGTTCAATATTTTTGAGGATAACGCATGTTAGGTCTGGGATAGGTCTTGGATTTGCCCTCATCAGGCTCATACTTTCCCAGTTTTAACATGCATGTTGACCTGATCGAGGGTTTTTTCTGCTTTGGATCACGTAGTAATGTGGTAACACAATAAAACAGTCAATTAAACCTGGTTTCGATCAATATTTTAGAGGATATCGCAAGTTAGGTCTGGGATAGGTCTGGGATTTGCCCTCATCAGACTCATACTTTCGCACACTTGACATAATCGTTGATCAGATCCTGGGTTTTTTTCTGGTTTGGATCACGTAGTAATGTGGTACCACACTGAAACAGTCGATTAAACCTGGTTTCGATCAATATTATTAAGGATAACGCATGTTAGGTCTAGGTTAGGCCTGGGATTTTCACTCATCAGACTCATACTTTCGCATTCTTCACATACTTGTTGAACGGATCCTGGGTTTTTTCTGGTTTGGATCACGTAGTAATGTGGTACCACACTGAAACAGTCGATTAAACCAGGTTTCGATCAATATTTTTGAGGATAACGCATGTTAGGTCTGGGTTAAGTCTAGGATTTGCTCTCGTCAGGCTCATACTTTCGCATATTTCTCATAGTTCATGGCTAGATCCTGGGCTATTTCTGAATTGGATCACGTAGTAATGTGGGACCACACTGAAACAGTGAATTAAACCTGGTTTCCATCAAAATCTTAGAGGACAACGCAAGTTTGGTCTGGTATAGGTCTGGGATTTGCCCTCATCAGGCTCATACTTTCGCGTTTTTCACATACTTGTTGAACAGATCCTGGGTTTTTTCTAGTTTGGATCACGTAGTAGTGTGGTACCACACTGAAAGGGTCCACTAAACCTGGTTTGGATCAATATTTTAGAGGATAACGCATGTTAGGTCTAGGTTAGGTCTGGGATTTTCACTCATCAGACTCATACTTTCGCATTCTTCACATACTTGTTGAACGGATCCTGGGTTTTTTCTGGTTTGGTTCACGTAGTAATGTGGTACCACACTGACACTTTCAATTAAACCTGGTCTTGTTAAATATTTTAGAGGATAACGCATGTTAGGTTTGGGATAGGTCTAAGATTTGCCCTCATCAGGCTCATTCTTTCGCATATTTCTCATACTTGATGGCTAGATCCTGGGCTTTTTCTAGATTGCATCACGTAGTGATGTAGTACCACAATGAAACAGTCAATCAAACCTGGTTTCCATCAATATTTTAGAGGATAACGCATGTTAGGTCTAGGTTAGGTCTGGGATTTTCACTAATCAGACTCATACTTTCGCATTCTTCACATACTTGTTGAATGGACCCTGGGTTTTTTCTGGCTTGGATCACTTAGTAATGTGGTACCACACTGAAACAGTCGATTAAACCAGGTTTCGATCAATATTTTAGAGGATAAGGCAAGTTAGGTCTGGGATAGGTCTGGGATTTGCCCTCATCAGGCTCATACTTTCGCGTTTTTCACATACTTGTTGAACGGATCCTGGGTTTTTCTGGTTTGGTTCACGTAGTAATCTGGTACCTCACTGAAACATTCAATTAAACCTGGTCTTGATAAATATTTTAGAGGATAACGCATGTTAGGTTTGGGTTAGGTCTGTGATTTGCCCTCATCAGGGTCATACTTTCGCAGTTTTAACATGCACGTTGACCTGATCGAGGGTTTTTTTTGCTTTGGATCACGTAGTTAAGTGGTACCACACTAAAACAGTCAATTAAACCCGGTTTCGATCAATATTTTCGAGGATAACGCAAGTTAGGTCTGGGATAGGTCTGGGATTAGCCCTCATCAGACTCATACTTTCGCACACTTCACATACTCGCGGACAAGCTCCTGGGTTTTTTTCTGGATTGGATCACGTAGTAATGTGGGACCACACTGAAACAGTGAATTAAACCTGGTTTCCATCAAAATCTTAGAGGACAACGCAAGTTTGGTCTGGGATAGGTCTGGGATTTGCCCTCATCAGGCTCATACTTTCGCGTTTTTCACATACTTGTTGAACAGATCCTGGGATTTTTCTGGTTTGGGTCACGTAGTAGTGTGGTACCACACTGAAACAGTCGATTAAACCTGGTTTCGATCAACATTTTTGAGGATAACGCATGTTAGGTCTGGGTTAGGTCTAGGATTTGCCCTCATCAGGCTCATACTTTCGTATATTTCTCATACTTCATGGCTAGATCCTGGGCTATTTCTGGAGTGGGTCACGTAGTAATGAAGTACAACACTGAAACAGTCAATTAATCCTGGTTTCGAACAGTATTTTAGTGAATAATTCATGTTAGGTCTAGGTTAGGTCTGGGATTTGCTCTCATCAGGCTCATTCTTTCGCACACTTGACATACTCGTTGATCAGATCCTGGGTTTTTTTCTGGTTTGGATCACGTAGTAATGTGGTGCCACACTGAAGCTGTCCATTAAACCTGGTTTGGATTAATATTTTAGAGGATAACGCATGTTAGATCTAGGTTAGCCCTGGGATTTTCACTCATCAGACTCATACTTTCGCATTCTTCCCATACTTGTTGAACGGATCCTGGGTTTTTCTGGTTAGGTTCACGTAGTAATGTGGTACCTCACTGAAACATTCAATTAAACCTGGTCTTGATAAATATTTTAGAGGATAACGCATGTTAGGTTTGGGTTAGGTCTGTGATTTGCCCTCATCAGGGTCATACTTTCGCAGTTTTAACATGCATGTTGACCTGATCGAGGGTTTTTTTTGCTCTGGATCACGTAGTAAAGTGGTACCACACTAAAACAGTCAATTAAACCCGGTTTCGATCAATATTTTAGAGGATAACGCAAGTTAGGTCTGGGATAGGTCTGGGAGTAGCCCTCATCAGACTCATACTTTCCCAGTTTTAACATGCATGTTGACCTGATCGAGGGTATTTTCTGCTTTGGATCACGTAGTAAAGTGGTACCACAATAAAACAGTCAATTAAACCTGGTTTCGATCAATATTTTAGAGGATATCGCAAGTTAGGTCTGGGATAGGTCTGGGATTTGCCCTCAACAGACTCATACTTTCGCACACTTGACATAATCGTTGATCAGATCCTGGGTTTTTTTCTGGTTTGGATCACGTGGTAATGTGGTACCACACTGAAACAGTCGATTAAACCTGGTTTCGATCAATATTATTGAAGATAACGCATGTTAGGTCTAGGTTAGGCCTGGGATTTTCACTCATCAGACTCATACTTTCGCATTCTTCACATACTTGTTGAACGGATCCTGGGTTTTTTCTGGTTTGGATCACGTAGTAATGTGGTACCACACTGAAACAGTCAATGAAACCTGGTTTCGATCAATATTTTAGAGGATAACGCAAGTTAGGTCTGGGATAGGTCTGGGATTCGCCCTAATCAGGCTCATACTTTCGCGTGTTTCACATACTTGTTGAACTGATCCTGGGTTTTTTCTGGTTTGGATCACGTAGTAATGTGGTACCACACTGAAACAGTCGATTAAACCAGGTTTCGATCAATATATTAGAGGATAACGCAAGTTAGGTCTGGGATAGGTCTGGGATTTGACCTCATCAGACTCATACTTTCGCACCCTTCACGTACTCGTTGAACAGATCCTGGGTTATTTTCTGGTTTGGATCACATAGTAATGTGGTACCACACTGAAACAGTCGATTAAACCAGGTGTCGATCAATATTTTTGAGGATAACGCATGTTAGGTCTAGGTTAGGCCTGGGATTTTCACTCATCAGACTCATACTTTCGCATTCTTCACATACTTGTTGAACGGATCCTGGGTTTTTTCTGGTTTGGATCACGTATTAATGAAGTACCACACTGAAATAGTCAATGAAACCAGGTTTCCATCAATATTTTAGAGGATAACGCATGTTAGGTCTAGGTTAGGCCTGGGATTTTCACTCATCAGACTCATACTTTCGCATTCTTCACATACTTGTTGAACGGATCCTGGGTTTTTTCTGGTTTGGATCACGTAGTAATGTGGTACCACACTGAAACAGTCCATTAAACCTGGTTTGGATCAATATTTTAGAGAATAATTCATGTTAGGTCTAGGTTAGGTCTGGGAATTACTCTCATCAGGCTCATTCTTTCGCATATTACTCATACTTCATGGCTAGATCCTGGGTTCTTTCTGGATTCGATCACGTAGTAATGTGGGACCACACTGAAACAGTGAACTAAACCTGGTTTCCATCAATATCTTAGAGGACAACGCAAGTTAGGTCTGGGATAGGTCTGGGATTTGCCCTCATCAGGCTCATACTTTCGCGTTTTTCACATACTTGTTGAACAGATCCTGGGATTTTTCTAGTTTGGGTCACGTAGTAGTGTGGTACCACACTGAAACAGTCGATTAAACCTGGTTTGGATCAATATTTTTGAGGATAACGCATGGTAGGTCTGGGTTAGGTCTAGGATTTGCCCTCATCAGGCTCATACTTTCGCATATTTCTCATACTTCATGGCTAGATCCTGGGTTATTTCTGGATTGGATCACGTAGTAATGAAGTACAACACTGAAAGAGTCAATTAAACCTGGTCTTGATAAATATTTTAGAGGATAACGTATGTTAGGTCTGGGTTAGGTCTAAGATTTGCCCTCATCAGGCTCATACTTTCGCATATTTCTCATACTTCATGGCTAGATCCTGGGCTGTTTCTGGATTGTATCACGTAGTAATGTGGTACCACACTAAAACAGTCAATTAAACCTGGTTTCGATCAATATTTTAGAGGATAACGCATGTTAGGTCTGGGATAGGTCTGGGATTAGCCCTCATCAGACTCATACTTTCGCACACTTCACATAATTGTTGACAAGATCCTGGGTTTTTTTCTGGTTTGGATCAGGTAGTAATGTGGTACCACACTGAAACAGTCGATTAAACCTTGTTTCGATCAATATTTTTGAGGACAACACATGTTAGGTCTGGGATAGGTCTGGGATTTGCCCTCATCAGGCTCATACTTTCCCAGTTTTAACATGCAGGTTGACCTGATCGAGGGTTTTTTCTGCTTTGGATCACGTAGTAAAGTGGTACCACAATAAAACGGTCAATTAAACCTGGTTTCGATCAATATTTTAGAGGATAACGCATGTTAGGTCTGGGATAGGTCTGGGATTAGCCCTCATCAGACTCATACTTTCGCACACTTCACATACTCGTTGACAAGATCCTGGGTTTTTTTCTGGTTTGGATCAGGTAGTAATGTGGTACCACACTGAAACAGTCGATTAAACCTTGTTTCGATCAATATTTTTGAGGATAACACATGTTAGGTCTGGGATAGGTCTGGGATTTGCCCTCATCAGGCTCATACTTTCCCAGTTTTAACATGCAGGTTGACCTGATCGAGGGTTTTTTCTGCTTTGGATCACGTAGTAAAGTGGTACCCGAATAAAACAGTCAATTAAACCTGGTTTCGATCAATATTTTAGAGGACATCGCAAGTTAGGTCTGGGATAGGTCTGGGATTTGCCCTCATCAGACTCATACTTTCGCACACTTGACATACTCGTTGAACAGATCCTGGGTTTTTTTCTGGTTTGAATCACGTAGTAATGTGGTACCACACTGAAACAGTCGATTAAACCTGGTTTCGATCAATATTATTGAGGATAACGCATGTTAGGTCTAGGTTAGGCCTGGAATTTTCACTCATCAGACTCATACTTTCGCATTCTTCACATACTTGTTGAACGGATCCTGGGTTTTTTCTGGTTTAGATCACGTAGTAACGTGGGACCACACTGAAACAGTCAATTAAACCTGGTTTCGATTAATATTATAGAGAATAATTCATGTTAGGTCTAGGTTAGGTCTGGGATTTACTCTCATCAGGCTCATTCTTTCGCATATTACTCATACTTGGTGGCTAGATCCTGGGCTTTTTCTGGATTGGATCACGTAGTAATGTGGGACCACACTGAAACAGTGAAGTAAACCTGGTTTCCATCAATATCTTAGAGGACAACGCAAGTTAGGTCTGGGATCGGTCTGGGATTTGCCCTCCTCAGGCTCATACTTTCGCGTTTTTCACATACTTGTTGAACAGATCCTGGGTTTTTTCTGGTTTGGATCACGTAGTAGTGTGGTACCACGCTGAAACAGTCCATTAAACCTGGTTTGGATCAATATTATAGAGGATAACGCATGTTAGGTCTAGGTAAGGTCTGGGATTTTCACTCATCAGACTCATACTTTCGCATTCTTCACATACTTGTTGAACGGATCCTGGGTTTTTTCTGGTTTGTATCACGTAGTAGTGTGGGACCACACTGAAACAGTCAATTCAACCTGGTTTCCATCAATATTTTAGAGGATAACGCAAGTTAGGTCTGGCATAGGTCTGGGATTCGCCCTCATCAGGCTCATACTTTCGCGTTTCTCACATACTTATTGAACAGATCCTTGGTTTTTTCTGGTTTGTATCACGTAGTAGTGTGGTACCACACTGAAACAGTCCATTAAACCTGGTTTGGATCAATATTTTAGAGGATAACGCATGTTAGGTCTAGGTTAGCCCTGGGTTTTTCACTCATCGGACTCATACTTTCGCATTCTTCTCATACTTGTTGAACTGATCCTGGGTTTTTTCTGGTTTGGATCACGTAGTAATGTGGTACCACACTGAAACAATCGACTAAACCTGGTTTCGATAAATATCTTAGAGGATAACGCAAGTTAAGTCTGGTATTGGTCTGGGATTTGACCTCATCATACTCATACTTTCGCACACTTCACATACTCGTTGAACAGATCCTGTGTTATTTTCTGGTTTGGATCACGCAGTAATGTGGTACCACACTGAAACAGTCGATTAAACCTGGTTTCGATCAATATTTTAGAGGATAACGCAAGTTAGGTCTGGGATAGGTCTGGGATTTGCCCTCATCAGGCTCATACTTTCGCGTTTTTCACATACTTGTTGAACAGATCCTGGGTTTTTTCTGGTTTGGATCACGTAGTAGTGTGGTACCACACTGAAACAGTCCATTAAACCTGGTTTGGATCAATATTTTGGAGGATAACGCATGTTAGGTCTAGGTTAGGTCTGGGATTTTCACTCATCAGACTCATACTTTCGCATTCTTCACATACTTGTTGAACGGATCCTGGGTTTTTTCTGGATTGTATGACATAGTAATGCGGCACCACGCTGAAACAGTGAATTAAACCTGGTTTCGATCAATATTTTAGAGTATAACGCAAGTTAGGTCTAGTTTAGGCCTGGGATTTGCCCTCATCAGGGTCATACTTTCGCAGTTTTATCATACATGTTGACCTGACCGAGGGTTTTTTCTGCTTTGGATCACGTAGTAATGTGGTACCACACTGAAACATTCCACTAAACCTGGCCTTGATAAATATTTTAGAGGATAACGGATGTTAGGTTTGGGTTAGGTATAGGATTTGCCCTCATCAGGCTCATACTTTCGCATATTTCTCATACTTCATGGCTAGATCCTGGGCTGTTTCTGGATTGTATCACGTAGTAATGTGGTACCACGCTGAAGCAGTCAATTAAACCTGGTTTCGATCAATATTTTGGAGGATAACGCAAGTTAGGTCTGGCATAGGTCTGGGATTCGCCCTCATCAGGCTCATACTTTCGCGTTTTTCACATACTTGTTGAACAGATCCTGGGTTATTTCTGGTTTGTATCACGTAGTAGTGTGGTACCACACTGAAACAGTCCATTAAACCTGGTTTGGAACAATATTTTAGAGGATAACGCATGTTAGCTCTAGGTTAGCCCTGGGACTTTCACGCATCAGACTCATACTTTCGCATTCCTCTCATACTTGTTGAACTGATCCTGGGTTTTTCTGGTTTGTATCACGTAGTAATGTGGTACCACACTGAAACAGTCGATTAAACCTGGTTTCGATCAATATCTTAGGGGATAACGCAAGTTAAGTCTGGGATTGGTCTGGGATTTGACCTCATCAAACTCATACTTTCGCACACTTCACATACTCGTTGAACAGATCCTGGGTTACTTGCTGGTTTGGATCATATACTAATGTGGTTCCACACTGAAACAGTCGATTAAACCAGGTTTCGATCAATATTTTTGAGGGTAACGCATGTTAGGTCTAGGTTAGGCCTGGGATTTTCACTCATCAGACTCATACTTTCGCATTCTTCACATACATGTTGAACGGATCCTGGGTTTTTTCTGGTTTGGATCACGTTGTAACGTGGGACCACACTGAAACAGTCAATTAAACCTGGTTTCGACCAATATTTTAGAGAATAATTCATGTTAGGTCTAGGTTAGGTCTGGGATTTGCTCTGATCAGGCTCATTCTTTCGCATATTTCTCATACTTGATGGCTAGATCCTGGGCTTCTTCTGGATTGCATCACGTAGCAATGTGGTACCACACTGAAACTGTCGATTAAACCTGGTTTCGATCAATATTTTGGAGGATAACGCATGTTAGGTCTAGGTTAGGTCTGGGATTTTCACTCATCAGACTCATACTTTCGCATTCTTCACATACATGTTGAACGGATCCTGGGTTTTTTCTGGTTTGGATCACGTTGTAACGTGGGACCACACGGAAACAGTCAATTAAACCTAGTTTGGACCAATATTTTAGAGAATAATTCATGTTAGGTCTAGGTTAGGTCTGGGATTTTCACTCATCAGACTCATACTTTCGCATTCTTCTCATACTTGTTGAACGGATCCTGGGTTTTTTCTGGTTTGGATCACGTAGTAATGTGGTACCACACTGAAACAGTCGATTAAACCTGGTTTCGATCAATATTTTAGAGCATAACGCAAGTTAGGTTTGGGATAGGTCTGGGATTTGACCTCATCAGACTCATACTCTCGCACACTTCACATACTCGTTGAACAGATCCTGGGTTATTTTCTGGTTTGGATCACATAGTAATGTGGTACCACACTGAAACAGTCGATTAAACCTGGTTTCGATCAATATTTTAGAGAATAATTCATGTTAGGTCTAGGTTAGGTCTGGGATTTCCTCTCATCAGGCACATACTTTCGCATATTTCTCATACTTGATGGCTTGATCCTGGGCTGTTTCTGGATTGTATGACATAGTAATGTGGCACCACGCTGAAACAGTGAATTAAACCTGGTTTCGACCAATATTTTAGAGAATAATTCATGTTAGGTCTAGGTTAGGTCTGGGATTTTCACTCATCAGACTCATACCTTCGCATTCTTCACATACTTGTTGAACGGATCCTGGGTTTTTTCTGGTTTGGATCACGTAGTAATGTGGTACCACACTGAAACAGTCGATTAAACCTGGTTTCGATCTATATTTTAGAGGATAACGCAAGTTAGGTTTGGGATAGGTCTGGGTTTTGACCTCATCAGACTCATACTTTCGCACACTTCACATACTCGTTGAACAGATCCTGGGTTATTTTCTGGTTTGGATCACATAGTAATGTGGTACCACACTGAAACAGTCGATTAATCCTGGTTTCGATCAATATTTTTAGAATAATTCATGTTAGGTCTAGGTTAGGTCTGGGATTTGCTCTCATCAGGCACATTCTTTCGCATATTTCTCATACTTGATGGCTTGATCCTGGGCTGTTTCTGGATTGTATGACATAGTAATGTGGCACCACGCTGAAACAGTGAATTAAACCTGGTTTCGAACAATATTTTAGAGGATAACGCAAGTTAGGTCTATGTAAGGCCTGGGATTTGCCCTCATCAGGGTCATACTTTCGCAGTTTTATCATACATGTTGACCTGATCGAGGGTTTTTTCTGCTTTGGATCACGTAGTAAAGTGGTACCACACTGAAACATTCCATTAAACCTGGTCTTGATAAATATTTTAGAGGATAATGGATGTTAGGTTTGGGTTAGGTATAGGATTTGCCCTCATCAGGCTCATACTTTCGCATATTTCTCATACTTCATGGCTAGATCCTGGGCTGTTTCTGGATTGTATCACGTAGTAATGTGATACCACGCTGAAACAGTCAATTAAACCTGGTTTCGATCAATATTTTAGAGGATAACGCAAGTTAGGTCTGGCATAGGTCTGGGATTCGCCCTCATCAGACACATACTTTCGCGTTTTTCACATACTTGTTGAACAGATCCTGGGTTTTTTCTGGTTTGTATCACGTAGTAGTGTGGTACCACACTGAAACAGTCCATTAAACCTGGTTTGGATCAATATTTTAGAGGATAACGCATGTTAGGTCTAGGTTAGCCCTGGGACTTTCACTCATCAGACTCATACTTTCGCATTCCTCTCATACTTGTTGAACTGATCCTGGGTTTTTTCTGGTTTGTATCACGTAGTAATGTGGTACCACACTGAAACAGTCGATTAAACCTGGTTTCGATCAATATTTTAGGGGATAACGCAAGTTAAGTCTGGGATTGGTCTGGGATTTGACCTCATCAGACTCATACTTTCGCACACTTCACATACTCGTTGAACAGATCCTGGGTTACTTGCTGGTTTGGATCATATACTAATGTGGTACCACACTGAAACAGTCGATTAAACCAGGTTTCGATCAATATTTTTGAGGATAACGCATGTTAGGTCTAGGTTAGGCCTGGGATTTTCACTCATCAGACTCATACTTTCGCATTCTTCACATACATGTTGAACGGATCCTGGGTTTTTTCTGGTTTGGATCACGTTGTAACGTGGGACCACACTGAAACAGTCAATTAAACCTGGTTTCGACCAATATTTTAGAGAATAATTCATGTTAGGTCTAGGTTAGGTCTGGGATTTGCTCTCATCAGGCTCATTCTTTCGCATATTTCTCATACTTGATGGCTAGATCCTGGGCTTTTTCTGGATTGCATCACGTAGCAATGTGGTACCACACTGAAACAGTCGATTAAACCTGGTTTCGATCAATATTTTAGAGGATAACGCAAGTTAAGTCTGGGATTGGTCTGTGATTTGCCCTCATCAGGGTCATACTTTCGCAGTTTTAACATGCATGTTGACCTGATCGAGGGTTTTTTTTGCTTTGGATCACGTAGTTAAGTGGTACCACACTAAAACAGTCAATTAAACCCGGTTTCGATCAATATTTTAGAGGATAACGCAAGTTAGGTCTGGGATAGGTCTGGGATTAGCCCTCATCAGACTCATACTTTCGCACACTTCACATACTCGCGGACAAGCTCCTGGGTTTTTTTCTGGATTGGATCACGTAGTAATGTGGGACCACACTGAAACAGTGAATTAAACCTGGTTTCCATCAAAATCTTAGAGGACAACGCAAGTTTGGTCTGGGATAGGTCTGGGATTTGCCCTCATCACGCTCATACTTTCGCGTTTTTCACATACTTGTTGAACAGATCCTGGGTTTTTTCTGGTTTGGATCACGTAGTAGTGTGGTACCACACTGAAACAGTCCATTAAACCTGGTTTGGATCAATATTTTAGAGGATAACGCATGCTAGGTCTAGGTTAGGTCTGGGATTTTCACTCATCAGACTCATACTTTCGCATTCTTCACATACTTGTTGAACGGATCCTGGGTTTTTTCTGGTTTGGTTCACGTAGTAATGTGGTACCACACTGAAACATTCAATTAAACCTGGTCTTGTTAAATATTTTAGAGGATAACGCATGTTAGGTTTGGGATAGGTATAAGATTTGCCCTCATCAGGCTGATTCTTTCGCATATTTCTCATACTTGATGGCTAGATCCTGGGCTTTTTCTAGATTGCATCACGTAGTGATGTAGTACCACAATGAAACAGTCAATCAAACCTGGTTTCCATCAATATTTTAGAGGATAACGCATGTTAGGTCTAGGTTAGGTCTGGGATTTTCATTAATCAGACTCATACTTTCGCATTCTTCACATACTTGTTGAACGGATCCTGGGTTTTTTCTGGCTTGGATCACTTAGTAATGTGGTACCACACTGAAACAGTCGATTAAACCAGGTTTCGATCAATATTTTAGAGGATAACGCAAGTTAGGTCTGGGATAGGTCTGGGATTTGCCCTCATCAGGCTCATACTTTCGCGTTTTTCACATACTTGTTGAACAGATCCTGGGATTTTTCTGGTTTGGGTCACGTAGTAGTGTGGTACCATACTGAAACAGTCGATTAAACCTGGTTTCGATCAACATTTTTGAGGATAACGCATGTTAGGTCTGGGTTAGGTCTAGGATTTGCCCTCATCAGGCTCATACTTTCGCATATTTCCCATACTTCATGGCTAGATCCTGGGCTATTTCTGGATTGGATCACGTAGTAATGAAGTACAACACTGAAACAGTCAATTATTCCTGGTTTCGATCAGTATTTTAGTGAATAATTCATGTTAGGTCTAGGTTAGGTCTGGGATTTGCTCTCATCAGGCTCATTCTTTCGCACACTTGACATACTCGTTGATCAGATCCTGGGTTTTTTTCTGGTTTGGATCACGTAGTAATGTGGTGCCACACTGAAGCAGTCCATTAAACCTGGTTTGGATTAATATTTTAGAGGATAACGCATGTTAGGTCTAGGTTAGCCCTGGGATTTTCACTCATCAGACTCATACTTTCGCATTCTTCCCATACTTGTTGAACGGATCCTGGGTTTTTCTGGTTTGGTTCACGTAGTAATGTGGTACCTCACTGAAACATTCAATTAAACCTGGTCTTGATAAATATTTTAGAGGATAACGCATGTTAGGTTTGGGTTAGGTCTGTGATTTGCCCTCATCAGGGTCATACTTTCGCAGTTTTAACATGCATGTTGACCTGATCGAGGGTTTTTTTTGCTTTGGATCACGTAGTAAAGTGGTACCACACTAAAACAGTCAATTAAACCCGGTTTCGATCAATATTATAGAGGATAACGCAAGTTAGGTCTGGGATAGGTCTGGGATTAGCCCTCATCAGACTCATACTTTCGCAGACTTCACATACTCGCGGACAAGCTCCTGGGATTTTTTCTGATTTGGATCACGTAGTAATGTGCTACCACACTGAAACAGTCGATTAAACCTGGTTTCGTTCAATATTTTTGAGGATAACGCATGTTAGGTCTGGGATAGGTCTGGGATTTGCCCTCATCAGGCTCATACTTTCGCGTTTTTCACATACTTGTTGAACAGATCCTGGGATTTTTCTGGTTTGGGTCACGTAGTAGTGTGGTACCACACTGAAACAGTCGATTAAACCTGGTTTCGATCAACATTTTTGAGGATAACGCATGTTAGGTCTGGGTTAGGTCTAGGATTTGCCCTCATCAGGCTCATACTTTCGCATATTTCTCATACTTCATGGCTAGATCCTGGGCTATTTCTGGATTGGATCACGTAGTAATGAAGTACAACACTGAAACAGTCAATTAATCCTGGTTTCGATCAGTATTTTAGTGAATAATTCATGTTAGGTCTAGGTTAGGTCTGGGATTTGCTCTCATCAGGCTCATTCTTTCGCACACTTGACATACTCGTTGATCAGATCCTGGGTTTTTTTCTGGTTTGGATCACGTAGTAATGTGGTGCCACACTGAAGCAGTCCATTAAACCTGGTTTGGATTAATATTTTAGAGGATAACGCATGTTAGGTCTAGGTTAGCCCTGGGATTTTCACTCATCAGACTCATACTTTCGCATTCTTCCCATACTTGTTGAACGGATCCTGGGTTTTTCTGGTTAGGTTCACGTAGTAATGTGGTACCTCACTGAAACATTCAATTAAACCTGGTCTTGATAAATATTTTAGAGGATAACGCATGTTAGGTTTGGGTTAGGTCTGTGATTTGCCCTCATCAGGGTCATACTTTCGCAGTTTTAACATGCATGTTGACCTGATCGAGGGTTTTTTTTGCTTTGGATCACGTAGTAAAGTGGTACCACACTAAGACAGTCAATTAAACCCGGTTTCGATCAATATTATAGAGGATAACGCAAGTTAGGTCTGGGATAGGTCTGGGATTAGCCCTCATCAGACTCATACTTTCGCAAACTTCACATACTCGCGGACAAGCTCCTGGGATTTTTTCTGATTTGGATCACGTAGTAATGTGTTACCACACTGAAACAGTCGATTAAACCTGGTTTCGTTCAATATTTTTGAGGATAACGCATGTTAGGTCTGGGATAGGTCTGGGATTTGCCCTCATCAGGCTCATACTTTCCCAGTTTTAACACGCATGTTGACCTGATCGAGGGTATTTTCTGCTTTGGATCGCGTAGTAAAGTGGTACCACAGTAAAACAGTCAATTAAACCTGGTTTCGATCAATATTTTAGAGGATATCGCAAGTTAGGTCTGGGATAGGTCTGGGATTTGCCCTCAACACACTCATACTTTCGCACACTTGACATAATCGTTGATCAGATCCTGGGTTTTTTTCTGGTTTGGATCACGTAGTAATGTGGTACCACACTGAAACAGTCGATTAAACCTGGTTTCGATCAATACTATTGAGGATAACGCATGTTAGGTCTAGGTTAGGCCTGGGATTTTCACTCATGAGACTCATACTTTCGCATTCTTCACATACTTGTTGAGCGGATCCTGGGTTTTTTCTGGTTTGGATCACGTAGTAATGTGGTACCACACTGAAACAGTCAATGAAACCTGGTTTCGATCAATATTTTAGAGGATAACGCAAGTTAGGTCTGGGATAAGTCTGGGATTCGCCCTAATCAGGCTCATACTTTCGCGTGTTTCACATACTTGTTGAACTGATCCTGGGTTTTTTCTGGTTTGGATAACATAGTAATGTGGTACCACACTGAAACAGTCGATTAAACCAGGTGTCGATCAATATTTTTGAGGATAACGCATGTTAGGTCTAGGTTAGGCCTGGGATTTTCACTCATCAGACTGATACTTTCGCATTCTTCACATACTTGTTGAGCGGATCCTGGGTTTTTTCTGGTTTGGATCACGTAGTAAAGTGGTACCACAATAAAACTGTCGATTAAACCTGGTTTCGATCGATATTATTGAGGATCACGCATGTTAGGTCTAGGTTAGGCCTGGGATTTTCACTCATCAGACTCATACTTTCGCATTCTTCACATACTTGTTGAACGGATCCTGGGTTTTTTCTGGTTTGGATCACGTAGTAATGTGGTACCACACTGAAACAGTCGATTAAACCTGGTTTCGATCAATATTTTAGAGGATAACGCGAGTTAGGTTTGGGATAGGTCTGGGATTTGACCTCATCAGACTCATACTTTCGCACACTTCACATACTCGTTGAACAGATCCTGGGTTATTTTCTGGTTTGGATCACATAGTAATGTGGTACCACACTGAAACAGTCGCTTAAACCTGGTTTCGATCAATATTTTAGAGAATAATTCATGTTAGGTCTAGGTTAGGTCTGGGATTTCCTCTCATCAGGCACATTCTTTCGCATATTTCTCATACTTGATGGCTTGATCCTGGGCTGTTTCTGGAATGTATGACATAGTAATGTGGCACCACGCTGAAACAGTGAATTAAACCTGGTTTCGACCAATATTTTAGAGAATAATTCATGTTAGGTCTAGGTTAGGTCTGGGATTTTCACTCATCAGACTCATACTTTCGCATTCTTCACATACATGTTGAACGGATCCTGGGTTTTTTCTGGTTTGGATCACGTAGTAATGTGGTACCACACTGAAACAGTCAATTAAACCTGGTTTCGATCAATATTTTAGAGGATAACGCAAGTTAGGTCTGGCATAGGTCTGGGATTCGCCCTCATCAGGCTCATACTTTCGCGTTTTTCACATACTTGTTGAACAGATCCTGGGTTTTTTCTGGTTTGTATCACGTAGTAGTGTGGTACCACACTGAAACAGTCAATGAAACCTGGTTTGGATCAATATTTTGGAGGATAACGCATGTTAGGTCTAGGTTAGGTCTGGGATTTTCACTCATCAGACTCATACTTTCGCATTCTTCACATACATGTTGAACGGATCCTGGGTCTTTTCTGGTTTGGATCACGTTGTAACGTGGGACCACACTGAAACAGTCAATTAAACCTGGTTTCGACCAATATTTTAGAGAATAATTCATGTTAGGTCTAGGTTAGGTCTGGGATTTTCACTCATCAGACTCATACTTTCGCATTCTTCACATACTTGTTGAACGGATCCTGGGTTTTTTCTGGTTTGGATCACGTAGTAATGTGGTACCACACTGAAACAGTCGATTAAACCTGGTTTCGATCAATATTTTAGAGGATAACGCAAGTTAGGTTTGGGATAGGTCTGGGATTTGACCTCATCAGACTCATACTTTCGCACACTTCACATACTCGTTGAACAGATCCTGGGTTATTTTCTGGTTTGGATCACATAGTAATGTGGTACCACACTGAAACAGTCGATTAAACCTGGTTTCGATCAATATTTTAGAGAATAATTCATGTTAGGTCTAGGTTAGGTCTGGGATTTCCTCTCATCAGGCACATTCTTTCGCATATTTCTCATACTTGATGGCTTGATCCTGGGCTGTTTCTGGATTGTATGACATAGTAATGTGGCACCACGCTGAAACAGTGAATTAAACCTGGTTTCGATCAATATTTTAGAGGATAACGCAAGTTAGGTCTAGGTTAGGCCTGGGATTTGCCCTCATCAGGGTCATACTTTCGCAGTTTTATCATACATGTTGAACGGATCCTGGGATTTTTCTGGTTTGGATCACGTTGTAATGTGGGACCACACTGAAACAATCAATTAAACCTGGTCGTGATAAATATTTTAGAGGATAACGCATGTTAGGTTTGGGTTAGGTCTAGGATTTGCCCTCAGCAGGCACATACTTTCGCATATCTCTCATACTTCATGGCTAGATCCTTGGCTGTTTCTGGATTGTATCACGTAGTAATGTGGTACCACGCTGAAACAGTCAATTAAACCTGGTTTCGATCAATATTTTAGAGAATAATTCATGTTAGGTCTAGGTTAGGTCTGGGATTTGCTCTCATCAGGCTCGTTCTTTCGCATATTTCTCATACTTGATGGCTAGATCCTGGGCTTTTTCTGGATTGCATCACGTAGCAATGTGGTACCACGCTGAAACAGTCAATTAAACCTGGTTTCGATCAATATTTTAGAGGATAACGCAAGTTAGGTCTGGCATAGGTCTGGGATTCGCCCTCATCAGGCTCATACTTTCGCGTTTTTCACATACTTGTTGAACAGATCCTGGGTTGTTTCTGGTTTGGATCACGTTGTAATGTGGGACCACACTGAAACAGTCAATTAAACCTGATTTCGACCAATATTATAGAGAATAATTCATGTTAGGTCTAGGTTAGGTTTGGGATTTGCTCTCATCAGGCTCATTCTTACGCATATCTCTCATACTTGATGGCTAGATCCTGGGCTTTTTCTGGATTGCATCACGTAGTAATGTGGTACCACACTGAAACAGTCGATTAAACCTCGTTTCGATCAATATTTTAGAGGATAACGCAAGTTAAGTCTGGGATTGGTCTGAGATTTGACCTCATCTGGCTCATACTTTCGCACACTTCACATACTTGTTGAACAGATCCTGGGTTTTTTCTGGTATGGATCCCGTAGTAGTGTGCTACCACACTGAAACAGTCCATTAAACCTGGTTCCGCTCAATATTTTAGAGGATAACGCATGTTAGGTCAAGGTTAGGTCTAAGATTTGCCCTCATCAGGCTCATACTTTCGCATTCTTCACATACTTGTTGAACAGATCCTGGGCTTTTTCTGGATTGCATCACGTAGTAATGAGGTACAACACTGAAACAGTCAATTAAACCTGGTTTCCATCAATATCTTAGAGGACAGCGCAAGTTAGGTCTGGGATAGGTCTGGGATTTGCCCTCATCAGGCTCATACTTTCGCGTTTTTCACATACTTGTTGAACAGATCCTGGGTTGTTTCTGGTTTGGATCACGAAGTATTGTGGTACCACACTGAAACAGTCCATTAAACCTGGTCTCGCTCAATATTTTAGAGGATAACGCATGTTAGGACTGGGATAGGTCTGGGATTTGCCCTCATCAGACTCATACTATCGCACACTTCACATACTCGTTGAACAGATCCTGGGTTATTTTCTGGTTTGGATCACATAGTAATGTGGTACCACACCGAAACAGTCGATTAAACCAGGTTTCGATCGATATTTTTGATGATAACGCATGTTAGGTCTAGGTTAGGCCTGGGATTTTCACTCATCAGACTCATACTTTCGCATTCTTCACATACTTGTTGAACGGATCCTGGGTTTTTTCTGGTTTGGATCACGTTGTAATGTGGGACCACACTGAAACAATCAATTAAACCTGGTCTTGATAAATATTTTAGAGGATAACGCATGTTAGGTTTGGGTTAGGTCTAGGATTTGCCCTCAGCAGGCTCATACATTCGCATTTCTCTCATACTTCATGGCTAGATCCTTGGCTGTTTCTGGATTGTATCACGTAGTGATGTGGTACCACGCTGAAACAGTCAATTAAACCTGGTTTCGATCAATATTTTAGAGAATAATTCATGTTAGGTCTAGGTTAGGTCTGGGATTTCCGCTCATCAGGCTCGTTCTTTCGCATATTTCTCATACTTGATGGCTAGATCCTGGGTTTTTTCTTGATTGCATCACGTAGTAATGTGGTACCACGCTGAAACAGTCAATTAAACCTGGTTTCGATCAATATTTTAGAGGATAACGCAAGTTAGGTCTGGCATAGGTCTGGGATTCGCCCTCATCAGGCTCATACTTTCGCGTTTTTCACATACTTGTTGAACAGATCCTGGGTTTTTTCTGGTTTGTATGACGTAGTAGTGTGGTACCACACTGAAACAGTCAATGAAACCTGGTTTGGATCAATATTTTGGAGGATAACGCATGTTAGGTCTAGGTTAGGTCTGGGATTTTCACTCATCAGACTCATACTTTCGCATTCTTCACATACATGTTGAACGGATCCTGGGTCTTTTCTGGTTTGGATCACGTTGTAACGTTGGACCACACTGAAACAGTCAATTAAACCTGGTTTCGACCAATATTTTAGAGAATAATTCATGTTAGGTCTAGGTTAGGTCTGGGATTTTCACTCATCAGACTCATACTTTCGCATTCTTCACATACTTGTTGAACGGATCCTGGGTTTTTTCTGGTTTGGATCACGTAGTAATGTGGTACCACACTGAAACAGTGAATTAAACCTGGTTTCGATCAATATTTTAGAGGATAACGCAAGTTAGGTCTAGGTTAGGCCTGGGATTTGCCCTCATCAGGGTCATACTTTCGCAGTTTTATCATACATGTTGAACGGATCCTGGGTTTTTTCTGGTTTGGATCACGTTGTAATGTGGGACCACACTGAAACAATCAATTAAACCTGGTCGTGATAAATATTTTAGAGGATAACGCATGTTAGGTTTGGGTTAGGTCTAGGATTTGCCCTCAGCAGGCACATACTTTCGCATATCTCTCATACTTCATGGCTAGATCCTTGGCTGTTTCTGGATTGTATCACGTAGTAATGTGGTACCACGCTGAAACAGTCAATTAAACCTGGTTTCGATCAATATTTTAGAGAATAATTCATGTTAGGTCTAGGTTAGGTCTGGGATTTGCTCTCATCAGGCTCGTTCTTTCGCATATTTCTCATACTTGATGGCTAGATCCTGGGCTTTTTCTGGATTGCATCACGTAGCAATGTGGTACCACGCTGAAACAGTCAATTAAACCTGGTTTCGATCAATATTTTAGAGGATAACGCAAGTTAGGTCTGGCATAGGTCTGGGATTCGCCCTCATCAGACTCATACTTTCGCACACTTCACATACTCGTTGAACAGATCCTGGGTTATTTTCTGGTTTGGATCACATAGTAATGTGGTACCACACTGAAACAGTCGATTAAACCTGGTTTCGATCAATATTTTAGAGAATAATTCATGTTAGGTCTAGGTTAGGTCTGGGATTTCCTCTCATCAGGCACATTCTTTCGCATATTTCTCATACTTGATGGCTTGATCCTGGGCTCTTTCTGGATTGTATGACATAGTAATGTGGCACCACGCTGAAACAGTGAATTAAACCTGGTTTCGACCAATATTTTAGAGAATAATTCATGTTAGGTCTAGGTTAGGTCTGGGATTTTCACTCATCAGACTCATACTTTCGCATTCTTCACATACATGTTGAACGGATCCTGGGTTTTTTCTGGTTTGGATCACGTAGTAATGTGGTACCACACTGAAACAGTCAATTAAACCTGGTTTCGATCAATATTTTAGAGGATAACGCAAGTTAGGTCTGGCATAGGTCTGGGATTCGCCCTCATCAGGCTCATACTTTCGCGTTTTTCACATACTTGTTGAACAGATCCTGGGTTTTTTCTGGTTTGGATCACGTAGTAATGTGGCACCACGCTGAAACAGTGAATTAAACCTGGTTTCGATCAATATTTTAGAGGATAACGCAAGTTAGGTCTAGGTTAGGCCTGGGATTTGCCCTCATCAGGGTCATACTTTCGCAGTTTTATCATACATGTTGAACGGATCCTGGGTTTTTTCTGGTTTGGATCACGTTGTAATGTGGGACCACACTGAAACAATCAATTAAACCTGGTCGTGATAAATATTTTAGAGGATAACGCATGTTAGGTTTGGGTTAGGTCTAGGATTTGCCCTCAGCAGGCACATACTTTCGCATATCTCTCATACTTCATGGCTAGATCCTTGGCTGTTTCTGGATTGTATCACGTAGTAATGTGGTACCACGCTGAAACAGTCAATTAAACCTGGTTTCGACCAATATTTTAGGGAATAATTCATGTTAGGTCTAGGTTAGGTCTGGGATTTTCACTCATCAGACTCATACTTTCGCATTCTTCACATACTTGTTGAACGGATCCTGGGTTTTTTCTGGTTTGGATCACGTAGTAATGTGGTACCACACTGAAACAGTCGATTAAACCTGGTTTCGATCAATATTTTAGAGGATAACGCAAGTTAGGTTTGGGATAGGTCTGGGATTTGACCTCATCAGACTCATACTTTCGCACACTTCACATACTCGTTGAACAGATCCTGGGTTATTTTCTGGTTTGGATCACATAGTAATGTGGTACCACACTGAAACAGTCGATTAAACCTGGTTTCGATCAATATTTTAGAGAATAATTCATGTTAGGTCTAGGTTAGGTCTGGGATTTCCTCTCATCAGGCACATTCTTTCGCATATTTCTCATACTTGATGGCTTGATCCTGGGCTCTTTCTGGATTGTATGACATAGTAATGTGGCACCACGCTGAAACAGTGAATTAAACCTGGTTTCGACCAATATTTTAGAGAATAATTCATGTTAGGTCTAGGTTAGGTCTGGGATTTTCACTCATCAGACTCATACTTTCGCATTCTTCACATACATGTTGAACGGATCCTGGGTTTTTTCTGGTTTGGATCACGTAGTAATGTGGTACCACACTGAAACAGTCAATTAAACCTGGTTTCGATCAATATTTTAGAGGATAACGCAAGTTAGGTCTGGCATAGGTCTGGGATTCGCCCTCATCAGGCTCATACTTTCGCGTTTTTCACATACTTGTTGAACAGATCCTGGGTTGTTTCTGGTTTGGATCACGTTGTAATGTGGGACCACACTGAAACAGTCAATTAAACCTGATTTCGACCAATATTATAGAGAATAATTCATGTTAGGTCTAGGTTAGGTTTGGGATTTGCTCTCATCAGGCTCATTCTTACGCATATCTCTCATACTTGATGGCTAGATCCTGGGCTTTTTCTGGATTGCATCACGTAGTAATGTGGTACCACACTGAAACAGTCGATTAAACCTCGTTTCGATCAATATTTTAGAGGATAACGCAAGTTAAGTCTGGGATTGGTCTGAGATTTGACCTCATCAGGCTCATACTTTCGCACACTTCACATACTTGTTGAACAGATCCTGGGTTTTTTCTGGTATGGATCCCGTAGTAGTGTGCTACCACACTGAAACAGTCCATTAAACCTGGTTCCGCTCAATATTTTAGAGGATAACGCATGTTAGGTCAAGGTTAGGTCTAAGATTTGCCCTCATCAGGCTCATACTTTCGCATTCTTCACATACTTGTTGAACAGATCCTGGGCTTTTTCTGGATTGCATCACGTAGTAATGAGGTACAACACTGAAACAGTCAATTAAACCTGGTTTCCATCAATATCTTAGAGGACAGCGCAAGTTAGGTCTGGGATAGGTCTGGGATTTGCCCTCATCAGGCTCATACTTTCGCGTTTTTCACATACTTGTTGAACAGATCCTGGGTTGTTTCTGGTTTGGATCACGAAGTATTGTGGTACCACACTGAAACAGTCCATTAAACCTGGTCTCGCTCAATATTTTAGAGGATAACGCATGTTAGGACTGGGATAGGTCTGGGATTTGCCCTCATCAGACTCATACTATCGCACACTTCACATACTCGTTGAACAGATCCTGGGTTATTTTCTGGTTTGGATCACATAGTAATGTGGTACCACACCGAAACAGTCGATTAAACCAGGTTTCGATCGATATTTTTGATGATAACGCATGTTAGGTCTAGGTTAGGCCTGGGATTTTCACTCATCAGACTCATACTTTCGCATTCTTCACATACTTGTTGAACGGATCCTGGGTTTTTTCTGGTTTGGATCACGTTGTAATGTGGGACCACACTGAAACAATCAATTAAACCTGGTCTTGATAAATATTTTAGAGGATAACGCATGTTAGGTTTGGGTTAGGTCTAGGATTTGCCCTCAGCAGGCTCATACATTCGCATTTCTCTCATACTTCATGGCTAGATCCTTGGCTGTTTCTGGATTGTATCACGTAGTGATGTGGTACCACGCTGAAACAGTCAATTAAACCTGGTTTCGATCAATATTTTAGAGAATAATTCATGTTAGGTCTAGGTTAGGTCTGGGATTTCCGCTCATCAGGCTCGTTCTTTCGCATATTTCTCATACTTGATGGCTAGATCCTGGGTTTTTTCTTGATTGCATCACGTAGTAATGTGGTACCACGCTGAAACAGTCAATTAAACCTGGTTTCGATCAATATTTTAGAGGATAACGCAAGTTAGGTCTGGCATAGGTCTGGGATTCGCCCTCATCAGGCTCATACTTTCGCGTTTTTCACATACTTGTTGAACAGATCCTGGGTTTTTTCTGGTTTGTATGACGTAGTAGTGTGGTACCACACTGAAACAGTCAATGAAACCTGGTTTGGATCAATATTTTGGAGGATAACGCATGTTAGGTCTAGGTTAGGTCTGGGATTTTCACTCATCAGACTCATACTTTCGCATTCTTCACATACATGTTGAACGGATCCTGGGTCTTTTCTGGTTTGGATCACGTTGTAACGTTGGACCACACTGAAACAGTCAATTAAACCTGGTTTCGACCAATATTTTAGAGAATAATTCATGTTAGGTCTAGGTTAGGTCTGGGATTTTCACTCATCAGACTCATACTTTCGCATTCTTCACATACTTGTTGAACGGATCCTGGGTTTTTTCTGGTTTGGATCACGTAGTAATGTGGTACCACACTGAAACAGTCGATTAAACCTGGTTTCGATCAATATTTTAGAGGATAACGCAAGTTAGGTTTGGGATAGGTCTGGGATTTGACCTCATCAGACTCATACTTTCGCACACTTCACATACTCGTTGAACAGATCCTGGGTTATTTTCTGGTTTGGATCACATAGTAATGTGGTACCACACTGAAACAGTCGATTAAACCTGGTTTCGATCAATATTTTAGAGAATAATTCATGTTAGGTCTAGGTTAGGTCTGGGATTTCCTCTCATCAGGCACATTCTTTCGCATATTTCTCATACTTGATGGCTTGATCCTGGGCTGTTTCTGGATTGTATGACATAGTAATGTGGCACCACGCTGAAACAGTGAATTAAACCTGGTTTCGACCAATATTTTAGAGAATAATTCATGTTAGGTCTAGGTTAGGTCTGGGATTTTCACTCATCAGACACATACTTTCGCATTCTTCACATACATGTTGAACGGATCCTGGGTTTTTTCTGGTTTGGATCACGTAGTAATGTGGTACCACACTGAAACAGTCAATTAAACCTGGTTTCGATCAATATTTTAGAGGATAACGCAAGTTAGGTCTGGCATAGGTCTGGGATTCGCCCTCATCAGGCTCATACTTTCGCGTTTTTCACATACTTGTTGAACAGATCCTGGGTTTTTTCTGGTTTGTATCACGTAGTAGTGTGGTACCACACTGAAACAGTCAATGAAACCTGGTTTGGATCAATATTTTGGAGGATAACGCATGTTAGGTCTAGGTTAGGTCTGGGATTTTCACTCATCAGACTCATACTTTCGCATTCTTCACATACATGTTGAACGGATCCTGGGTCTTTTCTGGTTTGGATCACGTTGTAACGTTGGACCACACTGAAACAGTCAATTAAACCTGGTTTCGACCAATATTTTAGGGAATAATTCATGTTAGGTCTAGGTTAGGTCTGGGATTTTCACTCATCAGACTCATACTTTCGCATTCTTCACATACTTGTTGAACGGATCCTGGGTTTTTTCTGGTTTGGATCACGTAGTAATGTGGTACCACACTGAAACAGTCGATTAAACCTGGTTTCGATCAATATTTTAGAGGATAACGCAAGTTAGGTCTGGCATAGGTCTGGGATTCGCCCTCATCAGGCTCATACTTTCGCGTTTTTCACATACTTGTTGAACAGATCCTGGGTTGTTTCTGGTTTGGATCACGTTGTAATGTGGGACCACACTGAAACAGTCAATTAAACCTGATTTCGACCAATATTATAGAGAATAATTCATGTTAGGTCTAGGTTAGGTTTGGGATTTGCTCTCATCAGGCTCATTCTTACGCATATCTCTCATACTTGATGGCTAGATCCTGGGCTTTTTCTGGATTGCATCACGTAGTAATGTGGTACCACACTGAAACAGTCGATTAAACCTCGTTTCGATCAATATTTTAGAGGATAACGCAAGTTAAGTCTGGGATTGGTCTGAGATTTGACCTCATCAGGCTCATACTTTCGCACACTTCACATACTTGTTGAACAGATCCTGGGTTTTTTCTGGTATGGATCCCGTAGTAGTGTGCTACCACACTGAAACAGTCCATTAAACCTGGTTCCGCTCAATATTTTAGAGGATAACGCATGTTAGGTCAAGGTTAGGTCTAAGATTTGCCCTCATCAGGCTCATACTTTCGCATTCTTCACATACTTGTTGAACAGATCCTGGGCTTTTTCTGGATTGCATCACGTAGTAATGAGGTACAACACTGAAACAGTCAATTAAACCTGGTTTCCATCAATATCTTAGAGGACAGCGCAAGTTAGGTCTGGGATAGGTCTGGGATTTGCCCTCATCAGGCTCATACTTTCGCGTTTTTCACATACTTGTTGAACAGATCCTGGGTTGTTTCTGGTTTGGATCACGAAGTATTGTGGTACCACACTGAAACAGTCCATTAAACCTGGTCTCGCTCAATATTTTAGAGGATAACGCATGTTAGGACTGGGATAGGTCTGGGATTTGCCCTCATCAGACTCATACTATCGCACACTTCACATACTCGTTGAACAGATCCTGGGTTATTTTCTGGTTTGGATCACATAGTAATGTGGTACCACACCGAAACAGTCGATTAAACCAGGTTTCGATCGATATTTTTGATGATAACGCATGTTAGGTCTAGGTTAGGCCTGGGATTTTCACTCATCAGACTCATACTTTCGCATTCTTCACATACTTGTTGAACGGATCCTGGGTTTTTTCTGGTTTGGATCACGTTGTAATGTGGGACCACACTGAAACAATCAATTAAACCTGGTCTTGATAAATATTTTAGAGGATAACGCATGTTAGGTTTGGGTTAGGTCTAGGATTTGCCCTCAGCAGGCTCATACATTCGCATTTCTCTCATACTTCATGGCTAGATCCTTGGCTGTTTCTGGATTGTATCACGTAGTGATGTGGTACCACGCTGAAACAGTCAATTAAACCTGGTTTCGATCAATATTTTAGAGAATAATTCATGTTAGGTCTAGGTTAGGTCTGGGATTTCCGCTCATCAGGCTCGTTCTTTCGCATATTTCTCATACTTGATGGCTAGATCCTGGGTTTTTTCTTGATTGCATCACGTAGTAATGTGGTACCACGCTGAAACAGTCAATTAAACCTGGTTTCGATCAATATTTTAGAGGATAACGCAAGTTAGGTCTGGCATAGGTCTGGGATTCGCCCTCATCAGGCTCATACTTTCGCGTTTTTCACATACTTGTTGAACAGATCCTGGGTTTTTTCTGGTTTGTATGACGTAGTAGTGTGGTACCACACTGAAACAGTCAATGAAACCTGGTTTGGATCAATATTTTGGAGGATAACGCATGTTAGGTCTAGGTTAGGTCTGGGATTTTCACTCATCAGACTCATACTTTCGCATTCTTCACATACATGTTGAACGGATCCTGGGTCTTTTCTGGTTTGGATCACGTTGTAACGTTGGACCACACTGAAACAGTCAATTAAACCTGGTTTCGACCAATATTTTAGAGAATAATTCATGTTAGGTCTAGGTTAGGTCTGGGATTTTCACTCATCAGACTCATACTTTCGCATTCTTCACATACTTGTTGAACGGATCCTGGGTTTTTTCTGGTTTGGATCACGTAGTAATGTGGTACCACACTGAAACAGTCGATTAAACCTGGTTTCGATCAATATTTTAGAGGATAACGCAAGTTAGGTTTGGGATAGGTCTGGGATTTGACCTCATCAGACTCATACTTTCGCACACTTCACATACTCGTTGAACAGATCCTGGGTTATTTTCTGGTTTGGATCACATAGTAATGTGGTACCACACTGAAACAGTCGATTAAACCTGGTTTCGATCAATATTTTAGAGAATAATTCATGTTAGGTCTAGGTTAGGTCTGGGATTTCCTCTCATCAGGCACATTCTTTCGCATATTTCTCATACTTGATGGCTTGATCCTGGGCTGTTTCTGGATTGTATGACATAGTAATGTGGCACCACGCTGAAACAGTGAATTAAACCTGGTTTCGACCAATATTTTAGAGAATAATTCATGTTAGGTCTAGGTTAGGTCTGGGATTTTCACTCATCAGACACATACTTTCGCATTCTTCACATACATGTTGAACGGATCCTGGGTTTTTTCTGGTTTGGATCACGTAGTAATGTGGTACCACACTGAAACAGTCAATTAAACCTGGTTTCGATCAATATTTTAGAGGATAACGCAAGTTAGGTCTGGCATAGGTCTGGGATTCGCCCTCATCAGGCTCATACTTTCGCGTTTTTCACATACTTGTTGAACAGATCCTGGGTTTTTTCTGGTTTGTATCACGTAGTAGTGTGGTACCACACTGAAACAGTCAATGAAACCTGGTTTGGATCAATATTTTGGAGGATAACGCATGTTAGGTCTAGGTTAGGTCTGGGATTTTCACTCATCAGACTCATACTTTCGCATTCTTCACATACATGTTGAACGGATCCTGGGTCTTTTCTGGTTTGGATCACGTTGTAACGTTGGACCACACTGAAACAGTCAATTAAACCTGGTTTCGACCAATATTTTAGGGAATAATTCATGTTAGGTCTAGGTTAGGTCTGGGATTTTCACTCATCAGACTCATACTTTCGCATTCTTCACATACTTGTTGAACGGATCCTGGGTTTTTTCTGGTTTGGATCACGTAGTAATGTGGTACCACACTGAAACAGTCGATTAAACCTGGTTTCGATCAATATTTTAGAGGATAACGCAAGTTAGGTTTGGGATAGGTCTGGGATTTGACCTCATCAGACTCATACTTTCGCACACTTCACATACTCGTTGAACAGATCCTGGGTTATTTTCTGGTTTGGATCACATAGTAATGTGGTACCACACTGAAACAGTCGATTAAACCTGGTTTCGATCAATATTTTAGAGAATAATTCATGTTAGGTCTAGGTTAGGTCTGGGATTTCCTCTCATCAGGCACATTCTTTCGCATATTTCTCATACTTGATGGCTTGATCCTGGGCTCTTTCTGGATTGTATGACATAGTAATGTGGCACCACGCTGAAACAGTGAATTAAACCTGGTTTCGACCAATATTTTAGAGAATAATTCATGTTAGGTCTAGGTTAGGTCTGGGATTTTCACTCATCAGACTCATACTTTCGCATTCTTCACATACATGTTGAACGGATCCTGGGTTTTTTCTGGTTTGGATCACGTAGTAATGTGGTACCACACTGAAACAGTCAATTAAACCTGGTTTCGATCAATATTTTAGAGGATAACGCAAGTTAGGTCTGGCATAGGTCTGGGATTCGCCCTCATCAGGCTCATACTTTCGCGTTTTTCACATACTTGTTGAACAGATCCTGGGTTTTTTCTGGTTTGGATCACGTAGTAATGTGGCACCACGCTGAAACAGTGAATTAAACCTGGTTTCGATCAATATTTTAGAGGATAACGCAAGTTAGGTCTAGGTTAGGCCTGGGATTTGCCCTCATCAGGGTCATACTTTCGCAGTTTTATCATACATGTTGAACGGATCCTGGGTTTTTTCTGGTTTGGATCACGTTGTAATGTGGGACCACACTGAAACAATCAATTAAACCTGGTCGTGATAAATATTTTAGAGGATAACGCATGTTAGGTTTGGGTTAGGTCTAGGATTTGCCCTCAGCAGGCACATACTTTCGCATATCTCTCATACTTCATGGCTAGATCCTTGGCTGTTTCTGGTTTGTATCACGTAGTAATGTGGTACCACGCTGAAACAGTCAATTAAACCTGGTTTCGATCAATATTTTAGAGAATAATTCATGTTAGGTCTAGGTTAGGTCTGGGATTTGCTCTCATCAGGCTCGTTCTTTCGCATATTTCTCATACTTGATGGCTAGATCCTGGGCTTTTTCTGGATTGCATCACGTAGCAATGTGGTACCACGCTGAAACAGTCAATTAAACCTGGTTTCGATCAATATTTTAGAGGATAACGCAAGTTAGGTCTGGCATAGGTCTGGGATTCGCCCTCATCAGGCTCATACTTTCGCGTTTTTCACATACTTGTTGAACAGATCCTGGGTTGTTTCTGGTTTGGATCACGTTGTAATGTGGGACCACACTGTAACAGTCAATTAAACCTGATTTCGACCAATATTATAGAGAATAATTCATGTTAGGTCTAGGTTAGGTTTGGGATTTGCTCTCATCAGGCTCATTCTTACGCATATCTCTCATACTTGATGGCTAGATCCTGGGCTTTTTCTGGATTGCATCACGTAGTAATGTGGTACCACACTGAATCAGTCGATTAAACCTCGTTTCGATCAATATTTTAGAGGATAACGCAAGTTAAGTCTGGGATTGGTCTGAGATTTGACCTCATCAGGCTCATACTTTCGCACACTTCACATACTTGTTGAACAGATCCTGGGTTTTTTCTGGTATGGATCCCGTAGTAGTGTGCTACCACACTGAAACAGTCCATTAAACCTGGTTTCGCTCAATATTTTAGAGGATAACGCATGTTAGGTCAAGGTTAGGTCTAAGATTTGCCCTCATCAGGCTCACAGTTTCGCGTTTTTCACATACTTGTTGAACAGATCCTGGGTTTTTTCTGGTTTGGATCACGAAGTAGTGTGGTACCACACTGAAATAGTCCATTAAACCTGGTTTCGCTCAATATTTTAGAGGACAACGCATGTTAGGTCTAGGTTAGGCCTGGGATTTTCACTCATCAGACTCATACTTTCGCATTCTTCACATACTTGTTGAACAGATCCTGGGCTTTTTCTGGATTGCATCACGTAGTAATGAGGTACAACACTGAAACAGTCAATTAAACCTGGTTTCCATCAATATCTTAGAGGACAGCGCAAGTTAGGTCTGGGATAGGTCTGGGATTTGCCCTCATCAGGCTCATACTTTCGCGTTTTTCACATACTTGTTGAACAGATCCTGGGTTTTTTCTGGTTTGGATCACGTAGTAGTGTGGTACCACACTGAAACAATCCATTAAACCTGGTTTGGATCAATATTTTAGAGGATAATTCATGTTAGGTCTAGGTTAGGTCTGGGATTTGCTCTCATCAGGCTCATTCTTTCGCATATTTCTCATACATGTTGAACAGATCCTGGGTTTTTTCTGGTTTCGATCACGTAGTAATGTGGGACCACACTGAAACAATCAATAAAACCTGGTTTCCATCAATATTTTAGAGGACAACGCAAGTTAGGTCTGGGATAGGTCTGGGATTTGCCCTCATCAGGCTCATACTTTCGCGTTTTTCACATACTTGTTGAACAGATCCTGGGTTTTTTCTGGTTTGGATCCCGTAGTAATGTGGTACCACAGTGAAACATTCAATTAAACCTGGTCTTGATGAATATTTTAGAGAATAACGCATGTTAGGTCTGGGTTAGGTCTAGGATTTGCCCTCATCAGGCTCATACTTTCGCATATTTCTCATACTTCATGGCTAGATCCTGGGCTCTTTCTGGATTGGATCACGTATTAATGTTGTACCACACTGAAACAGTCCATTAAACCTGGTTTCCATCAATATTTTAGAGGATAACGCATGTCATGTCTAGGTTAGGCCTGGGATTTGCCCTCATCAGGCTCATACTTTCGCATATTTCTAATACTTCATGGCTAGATCCTGGGCTCTTTCTGGATTGGATCACGTAGTAATGTGGTACCACACTGAAACATTCAATTAAACCTGGTCTTGATAAATATTTTAGAGGATAACGCATGCTAGGTCTAGGTTAGGCCTGGGATTTGCCCTCATCAGACTCATACTTTCGCACACTTCACATACTCCTTGACAAGATCCTGGGTTTTTTCTGGTTTGGAACACGTAGTAATGTGGTACCACAGTGAAACATTCAATTAAACCTGGTCTGGATAAATATTTTAGAGAATAACGCATGTTAGGTCTGGGTTAGGTCTAGGATTTGCCCTCATCAGGCTCATACTTTCGCATATTTCTCATACTTCATGGCTAGATCCTGGGCTCTTTCTGGATTGGATCACGTATTAATGTTGTACCACACTGAAACAGTCCATTAAACCTGGTTTCCATCAATATTTTAGAGGATAACGCATGTCATGTCTAGGTTAGGCCTGGGATTTGCCCTCATCAGGCTCATACTTTCGCATATTTCTAATACTTCATGGCTAGATCCTGGGCTCTTTCTGGATTGGATCACGTAGTAATGTGGTACCACACTGAAACATTCAATTAAACCTGGTCTTGATAAATATTTTAGAGGATAACGCAAGTTAGGTCTGGCATAGGTCTGGGATTCGCCCTCATCAGGCTCATACTTTCGCGTTTTTCACATACTTGTTGAACAGATCCTGGGTTTTTTCTGGTTTGTATGACGTAGTAGTGTGGTACCACACTGAAACAGTCAATGAAACCTGGTTTGGATCAATATTTTGGAGGATAACGCATGTTAGGTCTAGGTTAGGTCTGGGATTTTCACTCATCAGACTCATACTTTCGCATTCTTCACATACATGTTGAACGGATCCTGGGTCTTTTCTGGTTTGGATCACGTTGTAACGTTGGACCACACTGAAACAGTCAATTAAACCTGGTTTCGACCAATATTTTAGAGAATAATTCATGTTAGGTCTAGGTTAGGTCTGGGATTTTCACTCATCAGACTCATACTTTCGCATTCTTCACATACTTGTTGAACGGATCCTGGGTTTTTTCTGGTTTGGATCACGTAGTAATGTGGTACCACACTGAAACAGTCGATTAAACCTGGTTTCGATCAATATTTTAGAGGATAACGCAAGTTAGGTTTGGGATAGGTCTGGGATTTGACCTCATCAGACTCATACTTTCGCACACTTCACATACTCGTTGAACAGATCCTGGGTTATTTTCTGGTTTGGATCACATAGTAATGTGGTACCACACTGAAACAGTCGATTAAACCTGGTTTCGATCAATATTTTAGAGAATAATTCATGTTAGGTCTAGGTTAGGTCTGGGATTTCCTCTCATCAGGCACATTCTTTCGCATATTTCTCATACTTGATGGCTTGATCCTGGGCTGTTTCTGGATTGTATGACATAGTAATGTGGCACCACGCTGAAACAGTGAATTAAACCTGGTTTCGACCAATATTTTAGAGAATAATTCATGTTAGGTCTAGGTTAGGTCTGGGATTTTCACTCATCAGACTCATACTTTCGCATTCTTCACATACATGTTGAACGGATCCTGGGTTTTTTCTGGTTTGGATCACGTAGTAATGTGGTACCACACTGAAACAGTCAATTAAACCTGGTTTCGATCAATATTTTAGAGGATAACGCAAGTTAGGTCTGGCATAGGTCTGGGATTCGCCCTCATCAGGCTCATACTTTCGCGTTTTTCACATACTTGTTGAACAGATCCTGGGTTTTTTCTGGTTTGTATCACGTAGTAGTGTGGTACCACACTGAAACAGTCAATGAAACCTGGTTTGGATCAATATTTTGGAGGATAACGCATGTTAGGTCTAGGTTAGGTCTGGGATTTTCACTCATCAGACTCATACTTTCGCATTCTTCACATACATGTTGAACGGATCCTGGGTCTTTTCTGGTTTGGATCACGTTGTAACGTTGGACCACACTGAAACAGTCAATTAAACCTGGTTTCGACCAATATTTTAGGGAATAATTCATGTTAGGTCTAGGTTAGGTCTGGGATTTTCACTCATCAGACTCATACTTTCGCATTCTTCACATACTTGTTGAACGGATCCTGGGTTTTTTCTGGTTTGGATCACGTAGTAATGTGGTACCACACTGAAACAGTCGATTAAACCTGGTTTCGATCAATATTTTAGAGGATAACGCAAGTTAGGTTTGGGATAGGTCTGGGATTTGACCTCATCAGACTCATACTTTCGCACACTTCACATACTCGTTGAACAGATCCTGGGTTATTTTCTGGTTTGGATCACATAGTAATGTGGTACCACACTGAAACAGTCGATTAAACCTGGTTTCGATCAATATTTTAGAGAATAATTCATGTTAGGTCTAGGTTAGGTCTGGGATTTCCTCTCATCAGGCACATTCTTTCGCATATTTCTCATACTTGATGGCTTGATCCTGGGCTCTTTCTGGATTGTATGACATAGTAATGTGGCACCACGCTGAAACAGTGAATTAAACCTGGTTTCGACCAATATTTTAGAGAATAATTCATGTTAGGTCTAGGTTAGGTCTGGGATTTTCACTCATCAGACTCATACTTTCGCATTCTTCACATACATGTTGAACGGATCCTGGGTTTTTTCTGGTTTGGATCACGTAGTAATGTGGTACCACACTGAAACAGTCAATTAAACCTGGTTTCGATCAATATTTTAGAGGATAACGCAAGTTAGGTCTGGCATAGGTCTGGGATTCGCCCTCATCAGGCTCATACTTTCGCGTTTTTCACATACTTGTTGAACAGATCCTGGGTTTTTTCTGGTTTGGATCACGTAGTAATGTGGCACCACGCTGAAACAGTGAATTAAACCTGGTTTCGATCAATATTTTAGAGGATAACGCAAGTTAGGTCTAGGTTAGGCCTGGGATTTGCCCTCATCAGGGTCATACTTTCGCAGTTTTATCATACATGTTGAACGGATCCTGGGTTTTTTCTGGTTTGGATCACGTTGTAATGTGGGACCACACTGAAACAATCAATTAAACCTGGTCGTGATAAATATTTTAGAGGATAACGCATGTTAGGTTTGGGTTAGGTCTAGGATTTGCCCTCAGCAGGCACATACTTTCGCATATCTCTCATACTTCATGGCTAGATCCTTGGCTGTTTCTGGATTGTATCACGTAGTAATGTGGTACCACGCTGAAACAGTCAATTAAACCTGGTTTCGATCAATATTTTAGAGAATAATTCATGTTAGGTCTAGGTTAGGTCTGGGATTTGCTCTCATCAGGCTCGTTCTTTCGCATATTTCTCATACTTGATGGCTAGATCCTGGGCTTTTTCTGGATTGCATCACGTAGCAATGTGGTACCACGCTGAAACAGTCAATTAAACCTGGTTTCGATCAATATTTTAGAGGATAACGCAAGTTAGGTCTGGCATAGGTCTGGGATTCGCCCTCATCAGGCTCATACTTTCGCGTTTTTCACATACTTGTTGAACAGATCCTGGGTTGTTTCTGGTTTGGATCACGTTGTAATGTGGGACCACACTGTAACAGTCAATTAAACCTGATTTCGACCAATATTATAGAGAATAATTCATGTTAGGTCTAGGTTAGGTTTGGGATTTGCTCTCATCAGGCTCATTCTTACGCATATCTCTCATACTTGATGGCTAGATCCTGGGCTTTTTCTGGATTGCATCACGTAGTAATGTGGTACCACACTGAATCAGTCGATTAAACCTCGTTTCGATCAATATTTTAGAGGATAACGCAAGTTAAGTCTGGGATTGGTCTGAGATTTGACCTCATCAGGCTCATACTTTCGCACACTTCACATACTTGTTGAACAGATCCTGGGTTTTTTCTGGTATGGATCCCGTAGTAGTGTGCTACCACACTGAAACAGTCCATTAAACCTGGTTTCGCTCAATATTTTAGAGGATAACGCATGTTAGGTCAAGGTTAGGTCTAAGATTTGCCCTCATCAGGCTCACAGTTTCGCGTTTTTCACATACTTGTTGAACAGATCCTGGGTTTTTTCTGGTTTGGATCACGAAGTAGTGTGGTACCACACTGAAATAGTCCATTAAACCTGGTTTCGCTCAATATTTTAGAGGACAACGCATGTTAGGTCTAGGTTAGGCCTGGGATTTTCACTCATCAGACTCATACTTTCGCATTCTTCACATACTTGTTGAACAGATCCTGGGCTTTTTCTGGATTGCATCACGTAGTAATGAGGTACAACACTGAAACAGTCAATTAAACCTGGTTTCCATCAATATCTTAGAGGACAGCGCAAGTTAGGTCTGGGATAGGTCTGGGATTTGCCCTCATCAGGCTCATACTTTCGCGTTTTTCACATACTTGTTGAACAGATCCTGGGTTTTTTCTGGTTTGGATCACGTAGTAGTGTGGTACCACACTGAAACAATCCATTAAACCTGGTTTGGATCAATATTTTAGAGGATAATTCATGTTAGGTCTAGGTTAGGTCTGGGATTTGCTCTCATCAGGCTCATTCTTTCGCATATTTCTCATACATGTTGAACAGATCCTGGGTTTTTTCTGGTTTCGATCACGTAGTAATGTGGGACCACACTGAAACAATCAATAAAACCTGGTTTCCATCAATATTTTAGAGGACAACGCAAGTTAGGTCTGGGATAGGTCTGGGATTTGCCCTCATCAGGCTCATACTTTCGCGTTTTTCACATACTTGTTGAACAGATCCTGGGTTTTTTCTGGTTTGGATCCCGTAGTAATGTGGTACCACAGTGAAACATTCAATTAAACCTGGTCTTGATGAATATTTTAGAGAATAACGCATGTTAGGTCTGGGTTAGGTCTAGGATTTGCCCTCATCAGGCTCATACTTTCGCATATTTCTCATACTTCATGGCTAGATCCTGGGCTCTTTCTGGATTGGATCACGTATTAATGTTGTACCACACTGAAACAGTCCATTAAACCTGGTTTCCATCAATATTTTAGAGGATAACGCATGTCATGTCTAGGTTAGGCCTGGGATTTGCCCTCATCAGGCTCATACTTTCGCATATTTCTAATACTTCATGGCTAGATCCTGGGCTCTTTCTGGATTGGATCACGTAGTAATGTGGTACCACACTGAAACATTCAATTAAACCTGGTCTTGATAAATATTTTAGAGGATAACGCATGCTAGGTCTAGGTTAGGCCTGGGATTTGCCCTCATCAGACTCATACTTTCGCACACTTCACATACTCCTTGACAAGATCCTGGGTTTTTTCTGGTTTGGAACACGTAGTAATGTGGTACCACAGTGAAACATTCAATTAAACCTGGTCTGGATAAATATTTTAGAGAATAACGCATGTTAGGTCTGGGTTAGGTCTAGGATTTGCCCTCATCAGGCTCATACTTTCGCATATTTCTCATACTTCATGGCTAGATCCTGGGCTATTTCTGGATTGCATCACGTAGTAATGTAGTACCACACTGAAACAGTCAATTAAACCTGGTTTCCATCAATATTTTAGAGGACAACGCAAGTTAGGTCTGCGATAGGTCTGGGATTTTCACTCATAAGACTCATACTTTCGCATTCTTCACGTACTTGTTGAACAGCTCCTGGGTTTTTTTCTGGTTTGGATCACGTAGTAGTGTGGTACCGCACTGAAACAGTCAATTAAACCAGGTTTCGATCAATATTTTAGAGGATAACGCAAGTTAGGTCTGGGACAGGTCTGGGATTTGCCCTCATCAGACTCATACTTTCGCACACTTCACATACCCGTTGACAAGATCCTGGGTCTTTTTCTGGTTTGGATCACGTAGTAATGTGGTACCACACTGAAACAGCCCATTAAACCTGGTTTCGATGAATATTTTAGAGGATAACGCATGTTAGGTCTGGGTTAGGTCTAGGATTAGCCCTCATCAGACCCATACTTTCGCATATTTCTCATACTTCATGGCTAGATCCTGGGCTATTTCTGGATTGCATCACGTAGTAATATAGTACCACACTGAAACAGTCAATTAAACCTGGTTTCCATCAATATTTTAGCGGATAACGCAAGTTATGTCTAGGATAGGTCTGGGATATGCCCTCATCAGGCTCATACTTTCGCGTTTTTCACATACTTGTTGAACAGATCCTGGGTTTTTTCTGATTCGGATCACGTAGTAATGTGGTACCACACTGAAACAGTCCATTAAACCTGGTTTCGATCAATATCTTTGAGGATAACGCATGTTAGGTCTGGGTTAGGTCTAGGATTTGCCCTCATCAGGCTCATACTTTCGCATATTTCTCATACTTCATGGCTAGATCCTGGGCTATTTCTGGATTGCATCACGTAGTAATGTAGTACCACACTGAAACAGTCAATTAAACCTGGTTTCCATCAATATTTTAGAGGATAACGCATGTCGTGTCTAGGTTAGGCCTGGGATTTGCCCTCATCAGGCTCCTAGTTTCGCATATTTCTAATACTTCATGGCTAGATCCTGGGCTCTTTCTGGATTGGATCACGTATTAATGTTGTACCACGCTGAAACAGTCCATTAAACCTGGTTTCGATCAATATTTTTGAGGATAACACATGTTAGGTCTAGGTTAGGTCTGGGATTTGCTCTCATCAGGCTCATTCTTTCGCATATTTCTCATACTTGTTGAACGGATCCTGTGTTCTTTCTGGTTTGGATCACGTAGTAATGTGGTACCACACTGAAACATTCAATTAAACCTGGTCTTGATAAATATTTTAGAGGATAACGCATGCTAGGTCTAGGTTAGGCCTGGGATTTGCCCTCATCAGACTCATACTTTCGCACACTTCACATACTCCTTGACAAGATCCTGGGTTTTTTTCTGGTTTGGATCACGTAGTAATGTGGTACCACAGTGAAACATTCAATTAAACCTGGTCTGGATAAATATTTTAGAGAATAACGCATGTTAGGTCTGGGTTAGGTCTAGGATTTGCCCTCATCAGGCTCATACTTTCGCATATTTCTCATACTTCATGGCTAGATCCTGGGCTATTTCTGGATTGCATCACGTAGTAATGTAGTACCACACTGAAACAGTCAATTAAACCTGGTTTCCATCAATATTTTAGAGGACAACGCAAGTTAGGTCTGCGATAGGTCTGGGATTTTCACTCATCAGACTCATACTTTCGCATTCTTCACGTACTTGTTGAACAGCTCCTGGGTTTTTTTCTGGTTTGGATCACGTAGTAGTGTGGTACCGCACTGAAACAGTCAATTAAACCAGGTTTCGATCAATATTTTAGAGGATAACGCAAGTTTGGTCTGGGATTTGCCCTCATCAGACTCATACTTTCGCACACTTCACATACTCGTTGACAAGATCCTGGGTCTTTTTCTGGTTTGGATCACGTAGTAATGTGGTACCACACTGAAACAGCCCATTAAACCTGGTTTCGATGAATATTTTAGAGGATAACGCATGTTAGGTCTGGGTTAGGTCTAGGATTAGCCCTCATCAGACCCATACTTTCGCATATTTCTCATACTTCATGGCTAGATCCTGGGCTATTTCTGGATTGCATCACGTAGTAATATAGTACCACACTGAAACAGTCAATTAAACCTGGTTTCCATCAATATTTTAGCGGATAACGCAAGTTATGTCTAGGATAGGTCTGGGATATGCCCTCATCAGGCTCATACTTTCGCGTTTTTCACATACTTGTTGAACAGATCCTGGGTTTTTTCTGATTCGGATCACGTAGTAATGTGGTACCACACTGAAACAGTCCATTAAACCTGGTTTCGATCAATATCTTTGAGGATAACTCATGTTAGGTCTGGGTTAGGTCTAGGATTTGCCCTCATCAGGCTCATACTTTCGCATATTTCTCATACTTCATGGCTAGATCCTGGGCTATTTCTGGATTGCATCACGTAGTAATGTAGTACCACACTGAAACAGTCAATTAAACCTGGTTTCCATCAATATTTTAGAGGATAACGCATGTCGTGTCTAGGTTAGGCCTGGGATTTGCCCTCATCAGGCTCATAGTTTCGCATATTTCTAATACTTCATGGCTAGATCCTGGGCTCTTTCTGGATTGGATCACGTATTAATGTTGTACCACACTGAAACAGTCCATTAAACCTGGTTTCGATCAATATTTTTGAGGATAACACATGTTAGGTCTAGGTTAGGTCTGGGATTTGCTCTCATCAGGCTCATTCTTTCGCATATTTCTCATACTTGTTGAACGGATCCTGTGTTCTTTCTGGTTTGGATCACGTAGTAATGTGGTACCACACTGAAACATTCAATTAAACCTGGTCTTGATAAATATTTTAGAGGATAACGCATGCTAGGTTCTTGGTTAGGCCTGGGATTTGCCCTCATCAGACTCATACTTTCGCACACTTCACATACTCCTTGACAAGATCCTGGGTTTTTTTCTGGTTTGGATCACGTAGTAATGTGGTACCACACTGAAACAGTCCATTAAACCTGGTTTCGATGAATATTTTAGAGGATAACGCATGTTAGGTCTGGGATAGGTCTAGAATTTGCCCTCATCAGGCTCATACTATCGCATATTTTTCATACTTGATGGCTAGATTGGATCACGTAGTAATGTAGTACCACACTGATACAGTCGATTAACCCTGGTTTCGATCAATATTTTAGAGGATAACGCATGTTAGGTCTAGGTTAGGCCTGGGATATGCCCTCGTCAGGGTCATACTTTCGCAGTTTTAACATACTCCTTGACGAGATCCTGGGTTTTTTTCTGATTTGGATCACGTAGTAATGTGGTACCACACTGAAACAGTCCATTAAACCTGGTTTCGATGAATATTTTAGAGGATAACGCATGTTAGGTCTGGGTTAGGTCTGGGATATGCCCTCGTCAGGCTCATACTGTCGCGTTTTTCACATCCGAGTTGAACAGATCCTGGGTTTTTTCTGGCTTGGATCACCTAGTAATGTGGTACCTCACTGAGACAGTCCATTAAACCTGGTTTCGATCAATATTTTAGAGAATAATTCATGTTAGGTCTAGGTTATTTCTGGGATTTGCTCTCATCAGGCTCGTACTTTCGCATATTTTTCATACTTGATGGCTAGATCCTGGGCTTTTTCTAGATTGGATCACGTAGTAATGTAGTACCACACTGATACAGTCGATTAACCCTGGTTTCGATCAATATTTTAGAGGATAACGCATGTTAGGTCTATGTTAGGCCTGGGATATGCCCTCGTCAGGCTCATACTGTCGCGTTTTTCACATCCGAGTTGAACAGATCCTGGGTTTTTTCTGGCTTGGATCACCTAGTAATGTGGTACCTCACTGAGACAGTCCATTAAACCTGGTTTCGATCAATATTTTAGAGAATAATTCATGTTAGGTCTAGGTTATTTCTGGGATTTGCTCTCATCAGGCTCGTACTTTCGCATATTTCTCATACTTGATGGGCAGATTCTGGGCTTTTTCTGGTTTGGATCACGTAGTAATGTGGTACCACACGGAAACAGACCATTAAACCTGGTTTCGATCATTATTTTAGAGGACAACGCATGTTAGGTCTAGGTTAGGCCTGTGATATGCCCTCATCAGACACATACTTTTTTTTTTTTTTTTTTTTTGTCGTGGGGAAAATCTTCGAAAGACTCCCTCCCACCTCCTTGGGGAGAGGTGGGAGGGGTGTGTGGGATTCCCCGCGCCCGTACAACGACTGGCGCGGGACCTACCCACTAAAAACCCCACGGTGACCCTTCGGCACGCTTTGGGAGGATACCGGGAATCGCTCGAAGCATTCTTCCGGTTTCCTCCCCGTGCCCGCGCTTGCGCGTCCATCCCCCGGGGGGACAATCGGTCCCCCCAGTAGACACACTGCCTCATAGCGGCGGGACGGGGCCACTCCATCCCGCCGCTATCCGTCCCGGGGCCGCGTTTAGTGGCGGCTGCGAGCCCCAACTCGCAACCGCCCGCGACCCCGTTTCCACCCCTCGGCGGCCGGGCGTTCATGGCCGCACCAGACCGCCGAGGGTGCCTCCCCTTGCGTCGGACCGGTAGGGGGAGGCACTTCTACCCCCAACCGGTCCGACCCGGCGCCGCCTGGCGGGTGGAGGGTCCCCTCAGGACCCCCCTCCCAGCCTAGGTCATCCGCCACGCCGAGGCGGCCGCCCGCGACGCCTCGCGACCGGGCGACGACCTCGGGCCACCGCACGAGCGCGAGCTTCAGCGCGCCGCTGAAGCTCGCGCTCCCTCCCCGCGGCCTCCTTCTGCAACATTACGTTCTCGCAGAAGGAGGCCACGGCCCTCCACTTCTCCTCGCTGCCGAGCATGGCGCGCACCACGCCCGGCAGCGAGACATCCCGCCCGACGACGCCGACCAGGACACGGCGCTCCCCCTCCCACGCGGGGCATACCTCCAGGGTATGATCCGCCGTGTCCTGCTCAGCGTCGCAGTGGCAGCAACGCGCCGTCGGCTCCTTCCCTATCCGGCACAGGTATCTTCCGAAGCTGCCATGCCCGGAAAATACCTGTGCCATCCGGTAGGTGAGGCTGCCATGGCCTCTGTCCAGCCACTCCTTCAGGAGTGGCCGAACCGCCCCGACAGTCCGGTGCCCCGCGGTTGGCAGAGCCAGCCGCTCCTGCCACGCGAGCAACACGGACTGCCGGGCCTGGCGCTTCAAATCGCCCCAAGCAGGTTCCTGCCCGCCCGGGACCGCCCCCACCCCCGCGCGACGGTCGACGCGGTGCCGGTACATCACCGCGTGCGACCGCGCGAGCAGGTCCATGGGCGGCATCCCCGCTAGAACCGTCGCCGCCTCATGTGACATGGTCCGATACCCGCGGACGACCCTGAGCGCCATGCGCCTCTGCACCCGACGCAGCATAGTCATGCTGCGCCGGGAGGCAGCCAGGTCGTCCGCCCAGACGGGGGCCCCGTATAGGGCCACCGACTGGACCATTGCCACATAGAGGCGACGAACTCGGCCCGCCGGGCCCCCCAGGTTGGGCAGGATCCGGCTCAGAGCCGCAACCATCCTTTCCAACCGGGGGACCAGGCAGCGGAAATGCTCCTCGAAACGCCAGTGGCTATCGAGGATCAGCCCTAGATACCTGATCTGGGGCTTCACCTCGATGTCAGCCCCACCCACCCGGATCAGAGGGGGTGGCGGATCCTGCCGAGGTGAATGAAACGCAATCACCTCGGTCTTATGGACCGCCACCGTCATCCCCATCCCCCTGATCCGGTCGACGACGCGTTGCGACCCCTCCTCCGCGCGACGCATGGCCCTCCCCCAGTGCGCCCCGACGGCCAGCACCAGTGTGTCATCCGCATAACACACCGTGCTGACGCCGTCGGGGAGGCCGGCCCGCAACACCGAGTCGTACGCGATGTTCCACAGGAGTGGCCCGAGGACCGACCCCTGCGGAACACCGCAGTACACCTCCCTCCGCATATCACCATCCCGGCCCGGATACTCGATCCACCTGCCGCGGAGATAATCCCCGACGACCGCCCTGAGACAAGGGGGGACTCGATGATATTCGAGTCCCCTCCTTATCTCTTCCCAGGGGAGGGTGTTAAAGGCATTGGCAATATCCAAGGACACCATCCGGACCCGGGGCCGTGTTACGAACCCCGAGCCGTCTGATGGCCGCTGCCAGCTCCTCCTGCGTGACCCCCAGCTCGGCCGTCCATTCCACTGGGACAGCCGCCGCCGCCGGAGGACGCGGTCCCCTCTCCCCAATTGGGAAGAGTGTATTGACCACGTCCTCCAGCAGCCGGGGGTCAAGACCCTCGGTGACGGGGGGCGCCCACGGGCGGAGCTTATTCAGCACCACCTTATAAGGGCGCCCCCATGGATCGTCATCAAGGGTCTGGAGGAGCTCCTTCCATGCCCGGGTTTTGGCCCGTTTGATGGCGACCTGCAGAGCAACCCGCGCCACGCGGTATGCTCCATACAGGTCATCAGCTGCCCTCGCTCGCGCCACGCCGTCGCCTGTACGTTGACGACGGCGCGCGCGGGTGTACTGGCGTCGGGCGCGGACAGTCGCGACTCGCAACTCCGCGATCGCGTCCGACCACCAGTACACCGCCCGGCGAGGAGAAGCCCGCCCGACCCGAGGCATCGCCGCGTCGCAAATACCCGCGACCAATGCTCCGAGCCGGGCGACCTCCCCCTCTATGCTCGGCAACTCGGCCGCTCCCTGCGGCCAAGTTACAGCGAGGGCAGCTGCCATCAGGGCGTCCTTGTCCAGGCGCCGAAGCGCCCAGCGGCGTGGTGGGGTGCCACGCAGGCGGCCGTGTCGGGATGCACTCGCGGCGGCAGAGACCTCCATCCGGATGTACCGGTGATCGGAGAGTGTCTCTGCCCCCGCGACCACGTGCCAACCCGACACCATGCGCACGGCGTTGGGGGTCGCGAATCCAACATCCACGATGGACCCCCCATATCGCCGCACGCATGTGTGCTCCGACCCCCGGTTCAATACCCGGAGGTCGAGCCCCGCCGCCCAATCGCCCAGGATCCCGCCGCGAACGGAGGTCCTGGGGGATCCCCAAGCCACCGACTTGGCATTAAAATCCCCCAGGACCAGCACCGGCCGGGCCGCGTAGCGCTGCACGCATGCCGCGACCTCGGCTAAGTACAGCTCGAACGCAGCGTGACCGCTACGGGGCGAAATGTAGCACCCCACCACAGCGACTCCCCCCCAGTCCACGGCGACGAATCCCCGACCGCGCTCCAACAAGGAGAACGGTGGGGACCCGTCGCCGCCAAGCCGTCCGCGTCGCCCACCCAATGAGGGTGATCAGGGACGCGGTACGGCTCGGCGGCGACCGCCAGGCCAACCCCCCACTCCGCGAGGACTTGGGACATCAAGTCCTGTGCCGCGCGGCAGTGGTTGAGGTTGGCCTCGAGGAGGAGGCGGGGCGGCATTAATTAATGGCCGCGCCAGCCTCCTCCCGGCCGTCCGACCCCGTAGCACCGTCCACCTCCATGGAGGACGATGCCACCGCCCACGGCACCGGAGCCGGTGCAGCCCGCCTCTTCCTCTCCTTCCGGGAGGGGATCAGACACATACTTTCGCATTCTTCACGTACTTGTTGAACAGCTCCTGGGTTTTTTTCTGGTTTGGATCACGTAGTAGTGTGGTACCGCACTGAAACAGTCAATTAAACCAGGTTTCGATCAATATCTTAGAGGATAACGCAAGTTAGGTCTGGGACAGGTCTGGGATTTGCCCTCATCAGACTCATACTTTCGCACACTTCACATACTCGTTGACAAGATCCTGGGTTTTTTTCTGGTTTGGATCACGTAGTAATGTGGTACCACACTGAAACAGTCCATTAAACCTGGTTTCGATGAACATTTTAGAGGATAACGCATGTTAGGTCTGGGATAGGTCTAGGATTTGCCCTCATCAGGCTCATACTTTCGCATATTTTTCATACTTCATGGCTAGATCCTGGGCTTTTTCTGGTTTGGATCAGGTAGTAATGTGGTACCACACGGAAACAGTCCATTAAACCTGGTTTCGATCGATATTTTAGAAGATAACGCATGTTAGGTCTAGGATAGGCCTGGGATTTGCCCTCATCAGACACATACTTTCGCATTCTTTACGTACTCGTTGAACAGCTCCTGGGTTTTTTTCTGGTTTGGATCACGTAGTAATGTGGTACCACACTGAAACAGTTGATTAAACCTGGTTTCGATCAATATTTTTGAGGATAACGCATGTTAGGTCTAGGTTAGGCCTGGGATTTGCCCTCATCAGGGTCATACTTTCGCGTTTTTCACATACTTGTTGAACAGATACTGGGATTTTTTCTGGTTTGGATCACGTGGTAATGTGGTACCACACTGAAGCGTTCGATTAAACCTGGTTTCGATCAATATTTTTGAGGATAACGCATGTTAGGTCTAGGTTAGGCCTGGGATTTTCACTCATCAGACTCATACTTTCGCATTTTTCACATACTTGTTGAACAGATCCTGGGTTTTTTCTGGTTTGGATCACGCAGTAGTGTGGTACCACACTGAAACATTCAATTAAACCTGGTCTTGATAAATATTTTAGAGGATAACGCATGTTACGTCAGGGTAAGGTCTAGGATTTGCCCTCATCAGGCTCATACTTTCGCATATTTCTAATACTTCATGGCTAGATCCTGGGCTATTTCTGGATTGCATCACGTAGTAATGTAGTACCTCACTGAAACAGTCGATTAACCCTGGTTTCGATCAATATTTTAGAGGATAACGCATGTTAGGTCTAGGTTAGGCCTGGGATATGCCCTCATCGGGGTCATACTTTCGCAGTTTTAACATACATGTTGACCTCATCGAGGGTTTTTTCTGCTTTGGATCACGTAGTAAAGTGGTGCCACACTAAAACTGTCAATTAAACCTGGTTTCGATCAATATTTTAGAGGATAACGCAAGTTATGTCTGGGATAGGTCTGGGATTCGCCCTCATCAGGCTCATACTTTCGCGTTTTTCACATACTTGTTGAACTGATCCTGGGTTTTTTCTGGTTTGGATCACGTAGTAATGTGGTACCACACTGAAACAGTCCATTAAACCTGGTTTCGATCAATATTTTAGAGGATAACGCAATTTAGGTCTGGGATAGGTCTGGGATTCGCCCTCATCAGGCTCACAGTATCGCGTTTTTCACATACTTGTTGAACAGATCCTGGGTTTTTTCTGGTTTGGATCACGAAGTAGTGTGGTACCACACTGAAACAGTCCATTAAACCTGGTTTCGCTCAACATTTTAGAGGATAACGCATGTTAGGTCTAGGTTAGGTCTGGGATTTGATCTCATCAGGCTCATTCTTTCGCATATTTCTCATACTTGATGGCTAGATCATGGGCTTTTTCTGGACTGCATCACGTAGTAATGTAGTACCACACTGAAACAGTCAATGAAACCTGGTTTCCATCAATATTTTAGAGGACAACGCAAGTCAGGTCTAGGTAAGGCCTGAGATTTTCACTGATCAGACTCATACTTTCGCATTCTTCACATACTTGTTGGACGGATCCTGGGTTTTTTCTGCTTTTGATGACGTAGTAAAGTGGTACCACACTGAAACAGTCCATTAAACCTGGTTTGCATCAATATTCTAGAGGATAACGCATGTTAGGTCTGGGTCAGGTCTAGAATTTGCCCACATCATGCTCATACTTTCGCATCTTTCTCATACATCATGGCTAGATACTGGGCTATTTCTGGATTGTATCACGTAGTAATGTGGTACCACGCTGAAACAGTCAATTAAACCTGGTTTCGATCAATATTTTATAGAATAATTCATGTTAGGTCTAGATTAGGTCTGGCATTTGCTCTCACCAGGCTCATTCTTTCGCATATTTCTCATACTTGATGGCATGATCCTGGGCTTTTTCTGGATTGCATCACGTAGTAGTGTGGTACCACACTGGAATAGTCTATTAAACCTGGTTTCCATCAATATTTTAGAGGACAACGCAACTTAGGTCTGGGATAAGTCTGGGATTTGCCCTCATCCGGGACATACTTTCGCATTTTTCACATACATGTTGAACAGATACTGGATTTTTTCTGGATTGGATCACGCAGTAATGTGGTACCACACTGAAACAGTCCACTAAACCTGGTTTCGATCAACATTTTAGAGGATAACGAAAGTCATGTCTAGGTTAGGCCTGGGATTTGGACTCATCAGGGTCATACTTTCGCACACTTCACATACTCGTTGACAAGATCCTGGGTTTTTTTCTGGTTTGGATCACGTAGTAATGTGGTACCACACTGAAACAGTCGATTAAACCTGGTTTCGATCAATATTTTAGAGGATAACGCAAGTTAGGTCTGGGATAAGTCTGTGATTCGCCCTCATCAGGCTCATACTTTCGCGTTTTTCACATACCTGTTGAACAGATCCTCGGTTTTTTCTGGTTTGGATCACGTAGTAATGTGGTACCACACTGAAACAGTCCATTAAACCTGGTTTCGATGAACATTTTAGAGGATAACGCATGTTAGGTCTGGGATAGGTCTAGGATTTGCCCTCATCAGGCTCATACTTTCGCATATTTTTCATACTTCATGGCCAGATCCTGGGCTTTTTCTCCTTTGGATCACGTAGTAAAGTGGTACCACACTGAAACAGTCCATTAAACCTGGTTTCGATCAATATTTTAGAGGATAACGCAATTTAGGTCTGGGATAGGTCTGGGATTCGCCCCCATCAGGCTCATACTTTCGCGTTTTTCACATACTTCTTGAACAGATCCTGAGTTTTTTCTGGTTTGGAACACATAGTAATGTGGTACCACACTGAAACAGTCCATTAAACCAGGTTTCGATCAATATTTTAGAGGATAATGCATGTTAGGTCTAGGTTAGGCCTGGGATTTGCCCTCATCAGGGTCATACTTTCGCGTTTTTCACATACTTGTTGAACAGATACTGGGTTTTTTTCTGGTTTGGATCACGTAGTAATGTGGTACCACACTGAAACAGTCGATTAAACCTGGTTTCGATCAATATTTTTGAGGATAACGCATGTTAGGTCTAAGTTAGGCCTGGGATTTGACCTCATCGGACTCATACTTTCGCACACTTCACATACTCGTTGAACAGATCCTGGGTTATTTTCTGGTTTGGATCACATAGTAATGTGGTACCACACTGAAACAGTCGATTAAACCAGGTTTCGATCAATATTTTAGAGGATAACGCATGTTAGGTCTGGGTTAGGCCTGGGATATGCCCTCATCGGGGTCATACTTTAGCAGTTTTAACATACATGTTGACCTCATCGAGGGTTTTTTCTGCTTTGGATCTCGTAGTAAAGTGGTGCCACACTAAAACTGTCAATTAAACCTGGTTTCCATCAATATTTTAGAGGATAACGCAAGTTATGTCTGGGAAAGGTCTGGGATTCGCCCTCATCAGGCTCATACTTTCGCGTTTTTCACATACTTGTTGAACTGATCCTGGGTTTTTTCTGGTTTGGATCACGTAGTAATGTGGTACCACACTGAAACAGTCTATTAAACCTGGTTTCGATCAATATTTTATAGAATAATTCATGTTAGGTCTAGATTAGGTCTGGCATTTGCTCTCAACAGGCTCATTCTTTCGCACACTTCACATACTCGTTGAACAGATCCTGGGTTATTTTCTGGTTTGGATCACATAGTAATGTGGTACCACACTGAAACAGTCGATTAAACCAGGTTTCGATCAATATTTTAGAGGACAACGCTAGTTAGGTCTGGGATAGGTCTGGGATTTGCCCTCATCAGGCTCATACTTTCGCGTTTTTCACATACTTGTTGAACAGATCCTGGGTTTTTTCTGGTTTGGATCACATAGTAATGTGGTACCACACTGAAACAGTCGATTAAACCAGGTTTCGATCAATATTTTAGAGGATAACGCATGTTAGGTCTGGGTTAGGCCTGGGATATGCCCTCATCAGGGTCATACTTTCGCAGTTTTAACATACATGTTGACCTAATCCAGGGTTTTTTCTGCTTTGGATCACGTAGTAATGTGGTACCACACTAAAACAGTCAATTCAACCTGGTTTCGATCAATATTTTAGAGGATAACGCAAGTTATGTCTGGGATAGGTCTGGGATTTGCCCTCATCAGGCTCGTACTTTCGCGTTTTTCACATACTTGTTGAACGGGTCTTGGGTTTTTTCTGGTGTGGATCACGTAGTAATGTGGTACCGCACTGAAACAATCAATTAAACCTGGTCTTGATAAATATTTTAGAGGATAACGCAAGTTATGTCTGGGTTAGGTCTAGGATTTGCCCTCATCAGGCTCATACTTTCGCATATTTCTCATACTTCATGACTGGATCCTGGGCTATTTCTGGATTGGATCACGTACTAATGTGGTACCACACTGAAACAGTCAATTTAACCTAGTTTCGATCAGTATTTTAGAGAATAATTCATGTTCGGTCTAAGTTAGGTCTGCGATTTGCTCTCATCTGGCTCATTCTTCCGCATATTTCTCATACTTGATTGCTAGATCCTCGGCTTTTTCTGGATTGCATCACGTAGTAATGAAGTACAACACTGAAACAGTCAATTAAACCTGGTTTCCATCAATATTTTAGAGGAGAGCGCAAGTTAGGTCTAGGTTAGGCCTGGGATTTGCCCTCATCGGGGTCATACTTTCGAAGTTTTAACATACATGTTGACCTGGTCGAGGGTTTTTTCTGCTTTGGATCACGTAGTAAAGTGGTACCACACTGAAGCAGTCCATTGAAGCTGGTTTGGGTCAATATTTTAGAAGATAACGCATGTTAGGTCTAGCTTAGCCCTGGGATTTTCACTCATCAAACTCATACTTTCGCATTCTTCACATACTTGTTGAACGGATCCTGGGTTTTTTCTGGTTTGGTTCACGTAGTAATGTGTTACAACACTGAAACATTCAATTAAACCTGGTTTCGATCAATATTTTAGAGGATAACGCAGGTTAGGTCTGGGATAGGTCTGGGATTTGCCCTCATCAGACTCATACTTTCGCACACTTCACATACTCGTTGAACAGATCCCGGGTTATTTTCTGGTTTGGATCACATAGTAATGTGGTACCACACTGAGACAGACGATTAAACCAGGTTTCGATCAATATTTTTCAGGATAACGCATGTTAGGTCTAGGTTAGGCCTGGGATTTTCACTCACCAGACTCATATTTTCGCATACTTCGCATACTTGTTCAACAGATCCTGGGTTTTGTTCCTGTTTGGATCATGTAGTAGTGTGGTACCACACTGATACAGTCGATTAAACCTGGTTTCTATCAATATGTTTGAGCATAACGCATGTTAGGTCTAGGTTAGGCCTGGGATTTGCCCTCATCAGGGTCATACTTTCGCGTTTTTCACATACTTGTTGAACAGATACTGGGATTTTTTCTGGTTTGGATCACGTGGTAATGTGGTACCACACTGAAGCGTTCGATTAAACCTGGTTTCGATCAATATTTTTGAGGATAACGCATGTTAGGTCTAGGTTAGGCCTGGGATTTTCACTCATCAGACTCATACTTTCGCATTTTTCACATACTTGTTGAACAGATCCTGGGTTTTTTCTGGTTTGGATCACGCAGTAGTGTGGTACCACACTGAAACATTCAATTAAACCTGGTCTTGATAAATATTTTAGAGGATAACGCATGTTACGTCAGGGTAAGGTCTAGGATTTGCCCTCATCAGGCTCATACTTTCGCATATTTCTAATACTTCATGGCTAGATCCTGGGCTATTTCTGGATTGCATCACGTAGTAATGTAGTACCTCACTGAAACAGTCGATTAACCCTGGTTTCGATCAATATTTTAGAGGATAACGCATGTTAGGTCTAGGTTAGGCCTGGGATATGCCCTCATCGGGGTCATACTTTCGCAGTTTTAACATACATGTTGACCTCATCGAGGGTTTTTTCTGCTTTGGATCACGTAGTAAAGTGGTGCCACACTAAAACTGTCAATTAAACCTGGTTTCGATCAATATTTTAGAGGATAACGCAAGTTATGTCTGGGATAGGTCTGGGATTCGCCCTCATCAGGCTCATACTTTCGCGTTTTTCACATACTTGTTGAACTGATCCTGGGTTTTTTCTGGTTTGGATCACGTAGTAATGTGGTACCACACTGAAACAGTCCATTAAACCTGGTTTCGATCAATATTTTAGAGGATAACGCAATTTAGGTCTGGGATAGGTCTGGGATTCGCCCTCATCAGGCTCACAGTATCGCGTTTTTCACATACTTGTTGAACAGATCCTGGGTTTTTTCTGGTTTGGATCACGAAGTAGTGTGGTACCACACTGAAACAGTCCATTAAACCTGGTTTCGCTCAACATTTTAGAGGATAACGCATGTTAGGTCTAGGTTAGTTCTGGGATTTGATCTCATCAGGCTCATTCTTTCGCATATTTCTCATACTTGATGGCTAGATCATGGGCTTTTTCTGGACTGCATCACGTAGTAATGTAGTTCCACACTGAAACAGTCAATGAAACCTGGTTTCCATCAATATTTTAGAGGACAACGCAAGTCAGGTCTAGGTAAGGCCTGAGATTTTCACTGATCAGACTCATACTTTCGCATTCTTCACATACTTGTTGGACGGATCCTGGGTTTTTTCTGCTTTTGATGACGTAGTAAAGTGGTACCACACTGAAACAGTCCATTAAACCTGGTTTGCATCAATATTTTAGAGGATAACGCATGTTAGGTCAAGGTTAGCCCCGAGATTTTCACTCATCAGACTCATACTTTCGCATTCTTCACATACTTGATGAACGGATCCTGGGTTTTTTCTGGTTTGGTTCACGTAGTAATGTGGTACCACACTGAAACATTCAATAAAACCTGGTCTTGATAAATATTCTAGAGGATAACGCATGTTAGGTCTGGGTCAGGTCTAGAATTTGCCCACATCATGCTCATACTTTCGCATCTTTCTCATACATCATGGCTAGATACTGGGCTATTTCTGGATTGTATCACGTAGTAATGTGGTACCACGCTGAAACAGTCAATTAAACCTGGTTTCGATCAATATTTTATAGAATAATTCATGTTAGGTCTAGATTAGGTCTGGCATTTGCTCTCAACAGGCTCATTCTTTCGCATATTTCTCATACTTGATGGCTTGATCCTGGGCTTTTTCTGGATTGCATCACGTAGTAGTGTGGTACCACACTGGAATAGTCTATTAAACCTGGTTTCCATCAATATTTTAGAGGACAACGCAACTTAGGTCTGGGATAAGTCTGGGATTTGCCCTCATCCGGGACATACTTTCGCATTTTTCACATACATGTTGAACAGATACTGGATTTTTTCTGGATTGGATCACGCAGTAATGTGGTACCACACTGAAACAGTCCACTAAACCTGGTTTCGATCAACATTTTAGAGGATAACGAAAGTCATGTCTAGGTTAGGCCTGGGATTTGGACTCATCAGGGTCATACTTTCGCACACTTCACATACTCGTTGACAAGATCCTGGGTTTTTTTCTGGTTTGGATCACGTAGTAATGTGGTACCACACTGAAACAGTCGATTAAACCTGGTTTCGATCAATATTTTAGAGGATAACGCAAGTTAGGTCTGGGATAAGTCTGTGATTCGCCCTCATCAGGCTCATACTTTTGCGTTTTTCACATACCTGTTGAACAGATCCTCGGTTTTTTCTGGTTTGGATCACGTAGTAATGTGGTACCACACTGAAACAGTCCATTAAACCTGGTTTCGATGAACATTTTAGAGGATAACGCATGTTAGGTCTGGGATAGGTCTAGGATTTGCCCTCATCAGGCTCATACTTTCGCATATTTTTCATACTTCATGGCCAGATCCTGGGCTTTTTCTCCTTTGGATCACGTAGTAAAGTGGTACCACACTGAAACAGTCCATTAAACCTGGTTTCGATCAATATTTTAGAGGATAACGCAATTTAGGTCTGGGATAGGTCTGGGATTCGCCCTCATCAGGCTCATACTTTCGCGTTTTTCACATACTTCTTGAACAGATCCTGAGTTTTTTCTGGTTTGGAACACATAGTAATGTGGTACCACACTGAAACAGTCCATTAAACCAGGTTTCGATCAATATTTTAGAGGATAATGCATGTTAGGTCTGGGTTAGGCCTGGGATTTGCCCTCATCAGGGTCATACTTTCGCGTTTTTCACATACTTGTTGAACAGATACTGGGTTTTTTTCTGGTTTGGATCACGTAGTAATGTGGTACCACACTGAAACAGTCGATTAAACCTGGTTTCGATCAATATTTTTGAGGATAACGCATGTTAGGTCTAAGTTAGGCCTGGGATTTGACCTCATCGGACTCATACTTTCGCACACTTCACATACTCGTTGAACAGATCCTGGGTTATTTTCTGGTTTGGATCACATAGTAATGTGGTACCACACTGAAACAGTCGATTAAACCAGGTTTCGATCAATATTTTAGAGGACAACGCTAGTTAGGTCTGGGACAGGTCTGGGATTTGCCCTCATCAGGCTCATACTTTCGCACACTTCACATACTCGTTGAACAGATCCTGGGTTATTTTCTGGTTTGGATCACATAGTAATGTGGTACCACACTGAAACAGTCGATTAAACCAGGTTTCGATCAATATTTTAGAGGACAACGCTAGTTAGGTCTGGGATAGGTCTGGGATTTGCCCTCATCAGGCTCATACTTTCGCGTTTTTCACATACTTGTTGAACGGGTCTTGGGTTTTTTCTGGTGTGGATCACGTAGTAATGTGGTACCGCACTGAAACAATCAATTAAACCTGGTCTTGATAAATATCTTAGAGGATAACGCAAGTTATGTCTGGGTTAGGTCTAGGATTTGCCCTCATCAGGCTCATACTTTCGCATATTTCTCATACTTCATGACTGGATCCTGGGCTATTTCTGGATTGGATCACGTACTAATGTGGTACCACACTGAAACAGTCAATTTAACCTAGTTTCGATCAGTATTTTAGAGAATAATTCATGTTCGGTCTAAGTTAGGTCTGCGATTTGCTCTCATCTGGCTCATTCTTCCGCATATTTCTCATACTTGATGGCTAGATCCTCGGCTTTTTCTGGATTGCATCACGTAGTAATGAAGTACAACACTGAAACAGTCAATTAAACCTGGTTTCCATCAATATTTTAGAGGAGAGCGCAAGTTAGGTCTAGGTTAGGCCTGGGATTTGCCCTCATCGGGGTCATACTTTCGAAGTTTTAACATACATGTTGACCTGGTCGAGGGTTTTTTCTGCTTTGGATCACGTAGTAAAGTGGTACCACACTGAAGCAGTCCATTGAAGCTGGTTTGGGTCAATATTTTAGAAGATAACGCATGTTAGGTCTAACTTAGCCCTGGGATTTTCACTCATCAAACTCATACTTTCGCATTCTTCACATACTTGTTGAACGGATCCTGGGTTTTTTCTGGTTTGGTTCACGTAGTAATGTGTTACAACACTGAAACATTCAATTAAACCTGGTTTCGATCAATATTTTAGAGGATAACGCAGGTTAGGTCTGGGATAGGTCTGGGATTTGCCCTCATCAGACTCATACTTTCGCACACTTCACATACTCGTTGAACAGATCCCGGGTTATTTTCTGGTTTGGATCACATAGTAATGTGGTACCACACTGAGACAGACGATTAAACCAGGTTTCGATCAATATTTTTCAGGATAACGCATGTTAGGTCTAGGTTAGGCCTGGGATTTTCACTCACCAGACTCATATTTTCGCATACTTCGCATACTTGTTCAACAGATCCTGGGTTTTGTTCCTGTTTGGATCATGTAGTAGTGTGGTACCACACTGATACAGTCGATTAAACCTGGTTTCTATCAATATGTTTGAGCATAACGCATGTTAGGTCTAGGTTAGGTCTGGGATTTGCTCTCATCAGGCTCGTACTTTCGCATATTTCTCATACTTGATGGCTAGATCCTGGGCTTTTTCTGGATTGCATCACGTAGTAATGAAGTACAACACTGAAACAGTCAATTAAACCTGGTTTCCATCAATATTTTAGAGGACAGCGCATGTTAGGTCTAGGTTAGGCCTGGGGTTTGCCCTGATCAGGGTCATACTTTCGCAGTTTTATCATACATGTTGACCTGATCGAGGGTTTTTTCTGCTTTGGATCACATAGTAAAGTGGTACCACACTGAAACAGTCCATTAAACCTGGTTAGGATCAATATTTTAGAGAATAATTCATGTTAGGTCTAGGTTAGGTCTGGGATTTGCTCTCATCAGGCTCATACTTTCGCATATTTCTAATACTTCATGGCTAGATCCTGGGCTATTTCTGGATTGGATCACGTAGTAATGTGGTACCACACTGAAACAGTCAATTAAACCTGGTTACCATCAATATTTTAGAGGACAACGCAAGTTAGGTCTGGCATAGGTCTGGGATTTGCCCTCATCAGGGTCACACTTTCGCATTTTTCACATACTTGTTTAACAGATCCTGGATTTTCTGGTTTGGATCACGCAGTAATGTGGTACCACACTGAAACGGTCCACTAAACCTGGTTTCGATCAATATTTTAGAGGATAACTCATGCTAGGTCTAGGTTAGGCCTGGGATTTGCCCCCATCAGACACATACTTTCGCATATTTCTCATACTTCATGGCTAGATCCTGGGCTATTTATGGATTGGGTCTCGTAGTAATGTGGCACCACACTGAAACAGTCCATTAAACCTGGCTTCGATCAATATTTTTGAGGATAACGCATGTTAGGTCTAGGTTAGGCCTGGGGTTTTCACTCATCAGACTCATACTTTCGCATTCTTCACATACTTGTTGAGCGGATCCTGTGTTTTTACTGGTTTTGATCACGTAGTAAAGTGGTACCACACTGAAACATTCAATTAAACCTGGTCTTGGTAAATATTTTGGAGGATAACGCAGGTTAGGTCTGGGTAAGGTCTAGGATTTGCCCTCTTCAGGCTCATACTTTCGCATATTTCTCATACTTAATGGCTAGATCCTGGGCTCTTTCTGGATTGGATCGCGTAGTAATGTGGTACCACACTGAAACAGTCCATTAAACCTGGTTTCGATCAATATTTTAGATGATAACGCGTGTTAGGTCTAGGATAGGCCTGGGATTTGCCCTCATCAGTGTCATACTTTCGCTGTTTTAACATACATGTTGACCTCATCGAGGGTTTATTCTGCTTTGGATCACGTAGTAAAGTGGTACCACACTAAAACAGTCAATTAAAGCTGGTTTCGACCAATATTTTAGAGGATATCGCAAGGTAGGTCTGGGATAGGTCTGGGATTTGCCCTCATCAGACTCATACTTTCGCATTCTTCACATACTCGTTGAACGGGTCCTGGGTTTTTTCTGCTTTGGATTACGTAGTAAAGTGGTGCCACACTGAAACAGTCCATTAAACCTGGTTTCGATCAATATTTTTGAGGATAACACATGTTAGGTCTAGGTTAGGTCTGGGATTTGCTCTCATCAGGCTCATTCTTTCGCATATTTCTCATACTTGATGGCTAGATCCTGAGCTTTTTCTGGATTGGATCACGTAGTAATGTAGAACCACACTGAAACAGTCAATTAACTCTGGTTTCGATCACTATTTTAGAGGATAACGCTTGTTAGGTCTGGGATAGGTCTGGGATTTTCTCTCATCAGACCCATACTTTCGCATTCCTCTCATACTTCTTGAACGGATCCTGTGTTCTTTCTGGTTTGGATCACGTAGTAATGTGGTACCACACTGAAACATTCAATTAAACCTGGTCTTGATAAATAGTTTAGAGGATAACGCATGCTAGGTCTAGGTTAGGCCTGGGATTTGCCCTCATCAGACTCATACTTTCGCACACTTCACATACTCGTTGACAAGATCCTGGGTTTTTTTCTGGTTTGGATCACGTAGTAATGTGGTACCACACTGAAACAGTCCATTAAACCTGGTTTCGATGAATATTTTAGAGGATAACGCATGTTAGGTCCGGGATAGGTCTAGAATTTGCCCTCATCAGGCTCATACTTTCGCATATTTTTCATACTTGATGGCTAGATCCTGGGCTTTTTCTAGATTGCATCACGTAGTAATATAGTACCACACTGAAACAGTCGATTAACCCTGGTTTCCATCATTATTTTAGCGGATAACGCAAGAAATGTCTAGGATAGGTCTGGGATATGCCCTCATCAGGCTCATACTTTCGCGTTTTTCACATACTTGTTGAACAGATCGTGGGTTTTTTCTGATTCGGATCACGTAGTAATGTGGTACCACGCTGAAACAGTCCATTAAACCTGGTTTCGATCAATATCTTTGAGGATAACGCATGTTAGGTCTGGGTTAGGTCTAGGATTTGCCCTCATCAGGCTCATACTTTCGCATATTTCTCATACTTCATGGCTAGATCCTGGGCTATTTCTGGATTGCATCACGTAGTAATGTAGTACCACACTGAAGCAGTCAATTAAACCTGGTTTCCATCAATATTTTAGAGGATAACGCATGTTATGTCTAGGTTAGCCCTGGGATTTGCCCTCATCAGGCTCATACTTTCGCATATTTCTAATACTTCATGGCTAGATCCTGGGCTCTTTCTGGATTGGATCACGTATTAATGTTGTACCACACTGAAACAGTCCATTAAACCTGGTTTCGATCAATATTTTTGAGGATAACACATGTTAGGTCTAGGTTAGGTCTGGGATTTGCTCTCATCAGGCTCAGTCTTTCGCATATTTCTCATACTTGATGGCTAGATCCTGAGCTTTTTCTGGCTTGGATCACTTAGTAATGTAGAACCACACTGAAACAGTCAATTAACTCTGGTTTCGATCACTATTTTAGAGGATAACGCATGTTAGGTCTGGGATAGGTCTGGGATTTTCGCACATCAGACTCATACTTTCGCATTCTTCTCATACTTGTTGAACGGATCCTGGGTGTTTTCTGATTCGGATCACGCAGTAATGTGGTACCACACTGAAACAGTCCATTAAACCTGGTTTCGATCAATATCTTTGAGGATAACGCATATTAGGTCTGGGTTAGGTCTGGGATTTTCACTCATCAGACTCATACTTTCGCATTCTTCTCACACTTGTTGAACGGATCCTGTGTTCTTTCTGGTTTGGATCACGTAGTAATGTGGTACCACACTGAAACAGTCGAATAACCCTGGTTTCGATCAATATTTTAGAGGATAACGCATGTTAGGTCTAGGTTAGGCCTGGGATATGCCCTCATCAGGGTCATACTTTCGCATATTTCTAATACTTCATGGCTAGATCCTAGGCTCTTTCTGGATTCCATCACGTAGTAATGTAGTACCACACTGAAACAGTCAATTAAACCTGGTTTCCAGCAATATTTTAGAGGATAACGCATGTTATGTCTAGGTTAGGCCTGGGATTTGCCCTCATCAGGCTCATACTTTCGCGTTTTTCACACTCTAGTTGAACAGATCCTGGGTTTTTTCTGGCTTGGATCACGCAGTAATGTGGTACCACACTGAAACAGTCCATTAAACCTGGTTTCGATCAATATCTTTGAGGATAACGCATGTTAGGTCTGGGTTAGGTCTAGGATTTGCCCTCATCAGGCTCATACTTTCGCATATTTCTCATACTTCATGGCTAGATCCTGGGCTATTTCTGGATCGCAACACGTAGTAATATAGTACCACACTGAAACAGTCAATTAAACCTGGTTTCCATCAATATTTTAGAGGATAACGCATGTTATGTCTAGGTTAGGCCTGTGATTTGCCCTCATCAGGCTCATACTTTCGCATATTTCTAATACTTCATAGCTAGATCCTGGGCTCTTTCTGGATTGGATCACGTATTAATGTTGTACCACACTGAAACAGTCCATTAAACCTGGTTTCGATCAATATTTTTGAGGATAGCACATGTTAGGTCTACGTTAGGTCTGGGATTTGCCCTCATCAGACCCATACTTTCGCATATTTCTCATACTTCATGGCTAGATCCTGGGCTTTTTCTGGATTCCATCACGTAGTAATGTAGTACCACACTGAAACAGTCAATTAAACCTGGTTTCCATCAATGTTTTAGCGGATAACGCAAGTTATGTTTAGGATAGGTCTGGGATATGCCCACATCAGGCTCATACTTTCGCGTTTTTCACATACTTGTTGAACAGATCCAGGGTTTTTTCTGATTCGGATCACGCAGTAATGTGGTACCACACTGAAACAGTCCATTAAACCTGGTTTCGATCAATATCTTTGAGGATAACGCATGTTAGGTCTGGGTTAGGTCTAGGATTTGCCCTCATCAGGCTCATACTTTCGCATATTTCTCATACTTCATGGCTAGATCCTGGGCTATTTCTGGATTGCATCACGTAGTAATGTAGTACCACACTGAAACAGTCAATTAAACCTGGTTTCCATCAATATTTTAGAGGATAACGCATGTTATGTCTAGGTTAGGCCTGGGATTTGCCCTCACCAGGCTCATACTTTCGCATATTTCTAATACTTCATGGCTAGATCCTAGGCTCTTTCTGGATTGGATCACGTAGTCATGTGGAACCACACTGAAACAGTCAATTAACTGTGGTTTCTATCACTATTTTAGAAGATAACGCATGTTAGGTCTGGGATAGGTCTGGGATTTTCACTCATCAGACTCATACTTTCGCATTCTTCACATACTTGTTGAACGGATCCTGTGTTCTTACTGGTTTGGATCACGTAGTAATGTGGTACCACACTGAAACATTCAATTAAACCTGGTCTTGATAAATATTTTAGAGGATAACGCATGCTAGGTCAGGGTAAGGTCTAGGATTTGCCCTCATCAGACACATACTTTCGCATTCTTCACGTACTTGTTGAACAGATCCTGGGTTTTTTCTTGTTTGGATCACGTAGTAATGTGGTACCACAATGAAACAGTCCATCAAACCTGGTTTCGATCAATATTTTAGAGGACAACACAAGTTAGGTCTGGGATAGGTCTGGGATTTGCCCTCATCAGGGTCATACTTTCGCATATTGCTCATACTTGATGGCTAGATCCTGGGCTATTTCTGGATTGTATCACGTAGTAATGTGGTACCACGCTGAGACAGTCAATTAAACCTGGTTTCGATCAATATTTTAGAGGATAACGCAAGTTAGGTCTGAGATAGGTCTGGGATTCGCCCTCATCAGGCTCATACTTTCGCGTTTTTCACATACTTGTTGAACTGATCCTGGGTTTTTTCTTGTTTGGATCACGTAGTAATGTGGTACCACAATGAAACAGTCCATTAAACCTGGTTTCGATCAATATTTTAGAGGACAACGCAAGTTAGGTCTGGGATAGGTCTGTGATTTGCCCTCATCAGGATCATACTTTCGCATTTTTCACATACTTGTTGAACAGATCCTGGGTTTTTTCTGGTATGGATCACGTAGTAATGTGGTACCACACTGAAACATTCAATTAAACCTGGTCTTGATAAATATTTTTGAGGCTAACGCATGTTAGGTCTGGGTTAGGTCTAGGATTTGCCCTCATCAGGCTCATACTTTCGCATATTTCTCATACTTCATGGATGGATCGTGGGCTATTTCTGGATTGGATCACGTAGTAATGTGGTACCACACCGAAACAGTCAATTAAACCTGGTTTCAATCAATATTTTAGAGGATAACGCAAGTTATGTCTGGTATAGGTCTGGAATTTGCTCTCATCAGGCTCATTCTTTCGCATATTTCTCATACTTGATGGCTAGATCCAGTGCTTTTTCTGGATTGCATCACGTAGTAATGAAGTTCGACACTGAAACAGTCAATTAAACCTGGTTTCCATCAATATTTTAGAGGACAACGCAAGTTAGTTATAGGTTAGGCCTGAGATTTGCCCTCATCAGGGTCATACTTTCGCAGTTTTAACATACATGTTGACCAGATCGAGGGTTTTTTCTGCTTTGGATCACGTAGTAAAGTGGTACCACAATGATACAGTCGATTAAACCTGGTTTCGATCAATATTTTAGAGGATAACGCAAGTTAGGTCTGGGATAGGTCTGGGATTTGCCCTCATCAGACTCGTACTTTCGCACACTTCACATACTCGTTGAACAGATCCTGGGTTATTTTCTGGTTTGTATCACATAGTAATGTGGTACCACACTGAAACAGTCGATTAAACCAGGTTTCGATCAATATTTTTGAGGATAACGCATGTTAGGTCTAGGTTAGGCCTGGGATTTTCACTCATCAGACTCATACTTTCGCATTCTCCACATACTTGTTGAACGGATCCTGGGTTTTTTCTGGTTCGGATCACGTAGTATTGTGGTACCACACTGAAACAGTCCATTAAACCTGGTTTCGATCAATATGTTAGAGGACAACGCAAGTTAGGTCTGGGATAGGTCTGGGATTTGCCCTAATCAGGGTCATACTTTCGCAGTTTTAACATACATGTTGACCTGATCGAGGGTTTTTTCTACATTGGATCACGTAGTAGTGTGGTACCACACTGAAACAGTCCATTAAACCTGGTTTCGATCAATATTTTAGAGAATAATTCATGTTATGTCTAGGTTAGGCCTGAGATTTTCACTGATCAGACTCATAGCTTCGCATTCTTCACATACTTGTTGAACGTATCCTGGATTTTTTTCTGGTTTGGATCACGTAGTAATGTGGTACCACACTGAAGCTGTCGATTAAACCTGGTTTCGATCAATATTATTAAGGATAACGCAAGTTAGGTCTGAGATAGGTCTGGGATTCGCCCTCATCAGGCTCATACTGGTTTCGATCAATATTTTAGAGGACAACGCAAGTTAGGCCTGGGATAGGCCTGGGATTTGCCCTCATCAGGGTCATACTTTCGCATATTTCTCATACTTCATGGCTAGATCCTGGATTTTTTTCTGGTTTGGATCACGTAGTAATGTGGTACCACACTGAAACAGTCAATTAAACCTGGTTTCGATCAATATTTTAGAGGATAACGGAAGTTAGGTCTGGGATAGCTCTGGGATTTGCCCTCATCAGGCTCATACTTTCGCGTTTTTCACATACTTGTTGAACAGATCCTGGGTTTTTTCTGGTTTGGATCACGTAGTAGTGTGGTACCACACTGAAACAGTCCATGAAACCTGGTTTCGATCAATTTTTTAGAGGACAACGCAAGTTAGGTCTGGGATAGGTCTGTGATTTGCCCTCATCAGGATCATACTTTCGCATTTTTCACATACTTGTTGAACAGATCCTGGGTTTTTTCTGGTTTGGATCACGTAGTAGTGTGGTACCACACTGAAACAGTCCATGAAACCTGGTTTCGATCAATTTTTTAGAGGACAACGCAAGTTAGGTCTGGGATAGGCCTGGGATTTGCCCTCATCAGGGTCATACTTTCGCATATTTCTCATACTTCATGGCTAGATCCTGGATTTTTTTCTGGTTTGGATCACGTAGTAATGTGGTACCACACTGAAACTGTCAATTAAACCTGGTTTCGATCAATATTTTAGAGGATAACGGAAGTTAGGTCTGGGATAGCTCTGGGATTTGCCCTCATCAGGCTCATACTTTCGCGTTTTTCACATACTTGTTGAACAGATCCTGGGTTTTTTCTGGTTTGGATCACGTAGTAGTGTGGTACCACACTGAAACAGTCCATGAAACCTGGTTTCGATCAATTTTTTAGAGGACAACGCAAGTTAGGTCTGGGATAGGTCTGTGATTTGCCCTCATCAGGATCATACTTTCGCATTTTTCACATACTTGTTGAACAGATCCTGGGCTTTTTCTGGATTGGATCACGTAGTAATGTGGTACCACGCTGAAACAGTCAATTAAACCTGGTTTCGATCAATATTTTAGAGGATAACGCAAGTTAGGTCTGAGATAGGTCTGGGATTTGCTCTCATCAGGCTCATTCCTTCGCATATTTCTCATACTTCATGGCTAGATCCTGGGCTATTTCTGGATTGTATCACGTAGTAATGTGGTACCACGCTGAAACAGTCAATTAAACCTGGTTTCGATCAATATTTTAGAGAATAATTCATGTTAGGTCTAGGTTAGGTCTGGGATTTGCTCCCATCAGGCTCATTGTTTCGCATATTTCTCATACTTGATGGCTAGATCCTGGTCTTTTTCTGGATTGCATCACGTAGTAATGTGGTACCACACTGAAACAGTCCATTAAACCTGGTTTCGATCAATATTTTAGAGGACAACCCAAGTTAGGTCTGGGATAAGTCTGGGATTTGCCCTCATCAGGATCATACTTTCGCATTTTTCACAAACTTGTTGAACAGATCCTGGGCTTTTTCTGGATTGGATCACGTAGTAATGTGGTACCACGCTGAAACAGTCAATTAAACCTGGTTTCGATCAATATTTTAGAGGATAACGCAAGTTAGGTCTGAGATAGGTCTGGGATTTGCTCTCATCAGGCTCATTCCTTCGCATATTTCTCATACTTCATGGCTAGATCCTGGGCTATTTCTGGATTGTATCACGTAGTAATGTGGTACCACGCTGAAACAGTCAATTAAACCTGGTTTCGATCAATATTTTAGAGGATAACGCAAGTTAGGTCTGAGATAGGTCTGGGATTCGCCCTTATCAGGCTCATACTGGTTTCGATCAATATTTTAGAGGACAACACAAGTTAGGTCTGGGATAGGTCTGGGATTTGCCCTCATCAGGGTCATACTTTCGCATATTGCTCATACTTGATGGCTAGATCCTGGGCTATTTCTGGATTGTATCACGTAGTAATGTGGTACCACGCTGAGACAGTCAATTAAACCTGGTTTCGATCAATATTTTAGAGGATAACGCAAGTTAGGTCTGAGATAGGTCTGGGATTCGCCCTCATCAGGCTCATACTTTCGCGTTTTTCACATACTTGTTGAACTGATCCTGGGTTTTTTCTTGTTTGGATCACGTAGTAATGTGGTACCGCAATGAAACAGTCCATTAAACCTGGTTTCGATCAATATTTTAGAGGACAACGCAAGTTAGGTCTGGGATAGGTCTGTGATTTGCCCTCATCAGGATCATACTTTCGCATTTTTCACATACTTGTTGAACAGATCCTGGGTTTTTTCTGGTATGGATCACGTAGTAATGTGGTACCACACTGAAACATTCAATTAAACCTGGTCTTGATAAATATTTTTGAGGCTAACGCATGTTAGGTCTGGGTTAGGTCTAGGATTTGCCCTCATCAGGCTCATACTTTCGCATATTTCTCATACTTCATGGCTAGATCCAGGGCTTTTTCTGGATTGCATCACGTAGTAATGAAGTACGACACTGAAACAGTCAATTAAACCTGGTTTCCATCAATATTTTAGAGGACAACGCATGTTAGTTATAGGTTAGGCCTGAGATTTGCCCTCATCAGGGTCATACTTTCGCAGTTTTAACATACATGTTGACCAGATCGAGGGTTTTTTCTGCTTTGGATCACGTAGTAAAGTGGTACCACACTGATGCAGTCGATTAAACCTGGTTTCGATCAATATTTTAGAGGATAACGCAAGTTAGGTCTGGGATAGGTCTGGGATTTGCCCTCATCAGACTCATACTTTCGCACACTTCACATACTCGTTGAACAGATCCTGGGTTATTTTCTGGTTTGTATCACATAGTAATGTGGTACCACACTGAAACAGTCGATTAAACCAGGTTTCGATCAATATTTTTGAGGATAACGCATGTTAGGTCTAGGTTAGGCCTGGGATTTTCACTCATCAGACTCATACTTTCGCATTCTCCACATACTTGTTGAACGGATCCTGGGTTTTTTCTGGTTTGGTTCACGTAGTAATGTGGTACCACACTGAAACATTCAATTAAACCTGGTCTTGATAAACATTTTAGAGGATAACGTATGTTAGGTCTGGGTTACGTCTAGGATATGCCCTCATCAGGCTCATACTTTCGCATATTACTCATACTTCATGGCTAGATCCTGGGCTATTTCTGGATTGTATCACGTAGTAATGTGGTACCACGATGAAACAGTCAATTAAACCTGGTTTCGATCAATATGTTAGAGGACAACGCAAGTTAGGTCTGGGATAGGTCTGGGATTTGCCCTAATCAGGGTCATACTTTCGCAGTTTTAACATACATGTTGACCTGATCGAGGGTTTTTTCTACATTGGATCACGTAGTAGTATGGTACCACACTGAAACAGTCCATTAAACCTGGTTTCGATCAATATTTTAGAGAATAATTCATGTTAGGTCTAGGTTAGGCCTGAGATTTGCACTGATCAGACTCATAGCTTCGCATTCTTCACATACTTGTTGAACGGATCCTGGGTTTTTTCTGGTTTGGTTCGCGTAGTAATGTGATACCACACTGAAACATTCAATTAAACCTGTCTCTTGATAAATATTTTAGAGGATAACGTATGTTAGGTCTGGGTTACGTCTAGGATTTGCCCTCATCAGGCTCATACTTTCGCATATTTCTCATACTTCATGGCTAGATCCTGGGCTATTTCTGGATTGTATCACGTAGTAATGTGGTACCACGCTGAAACAGTCAATTAAACCTGGTTTCGATCAGTACTTTAGAGGATAACGCAAGTTATGTCTGGGATAGGACTGGGATTTGCCCTCATCAGACACATACTTTCGCTCACTTCACATACTCGTTGAACAGATCCTGGGTTATTTTCTGGCTTGGATCACATATTAATGTGGTACCACACTGAAACAGTCCATTAAACCTGGTTTGGATCAATATTTTAGAGGATAACGAATGTTAGGTCTAGGTTAGGCCTGGGATTTTCACTGATCAGATTCATACTTTCGCATTCTTCACATACTTGTTGAACGGATCCTGGGTTTTTTCCGGTTTGGTTCACGTAGTAATGTGGTACCACACTGAAACATTCAATTAAACCTGGTCTTGATAAACATTTTAGAGGATAACGTATGTTAGGTCTGGGCTACGTCTAGGATATGCCCTCATCTGGCTCATACTTTCGCATATTTCTCATACTTCATGGCTAGCTCCTGGGCTATTTCTGGATTGTATCACGTAGTAATGTGGTACCACGCTGAAACAGACAATTAAACCTGGTTTCGGTCAATATTTTAGAGGATAACGCAAGTTAGTTCTAGGTTAGGTCTGGGACTTGCCCTCATCAGGCTCATTCTTTCGCATATTTCTCATACTTGATGGCTAGATCCTGGGCTTTTTCTGGATTGCATCACGTAGTAATGTGGTACCACACTGAAACATTCAAATAAACCTGGTCTTGATAAATATTTTAGAGGATAACGCATGTTAGGTCTAGGTTAGGCCTGGGATTTTCACTCATCAGACTCATTCTTTCGCATTCTTCACATACTTGTTGAACGGATCCTGGGTTTTTTCCGGTTTGGTTCATGTAGTAATGTGGTACCACACTGAAACATTCAATTGAACCTGGTCTTGATAAACATTTTAGAGGATAACGTATGTTAGGTCTGGGTTACGTCTAGGATTTGCCCTCATCAGGCTCATACTTTCGCATATTTCTCATACTTCATGGCTAGATCCTGGGCTATTTCTGGATTGTATCACGTAGTAATGTGGTACCACGCTGAAACAGACAATTAAACCTGGTTTCGATCAATATTTTAGAGGATAACGCAAGTTAGGTCTGGGATAGGTCTGGGATTTGCCCTCATCAGACTCATACATTCGCACACTTCACATACTCGTTGAACAGATCCTGGGTTATGTTCTGGTTTGTATCACATAGTAATGTGGTACCACACTGAAACAGTCGATTAAACCAGGTTTCGATCAATATTTTTGAGGATAACGCATGTTAGGTCTAGGTTAGGCCTGGGATTTTCACTCTTCAGACTCATACTTTCGCATTCTCCACATAATTGTTGAACGGATCCTGGGTTTTTTCTGGTTCGGATCACGTAGTAGTGTGGTACCACACTGAAACAGTCCATTAAACCTGGTTTCGATCAATATGTTAGAGGACAACGCAAGTTAGGTCTGGGATAGGTCTGGGATTTGCCCTAATCAGGGTCATACTTTCGCAGTTTTAACATACATGTTGACCTGATCGAGGGTTTTTTCTACATTGGATCACGTAGTAGTATGGTACCACACTGAAACAGTCCATTAAACCTGGTTTCGATCAATATTTTAGAGAATAATTCATGTTAGGTCTAGGTTAGGCCTGAGATTTGCACTGATCAGACTCATAGCTTCGCATTCTTCACATACTTGTTGAACGGATCCTGGGTTTTTTCTGGTTTGGTTCGCGTAGTAATGTGGTACCACACTGAAACATTCAATTACACCTGTCTCTTGATAAATATTTTAGAGGATAACGTATGTTAGGTCTGGGTTACGTCTAGGATTTGCCCTCATCAGGCTCATACTTTCGCAGTTCTAACAAACATGTTGACCCGATCGAGGGTTTTTTCTGCTTTGGATCACGTAGTAAAGTGGTACCACACTGAAACAGTCCACTAAACCTGGTTTGGATCAATATTTTAGAGGATAATGCATGTTAGGTCTAGGTTAGCCCTGCGATTTTCACTCATCAGACTCATACTATCGCATTCATCAGATACCTGTTGAACGGATCCTGGGTTATTTCTGGTATGGTTCACGTAGTAATGTGGTACCACACTGAAACAATCAATTAAACCAGGTCTTGATAAATATTTTAGATGATAACGCATGTTAGGTCTGGGTTAGGTCTAGGATTTGCCCTCATCAGGCTCATACTTTCGCATATTTCTCATACTTCATGGCTAGATCCTGGGCTATTTCTGGATTGGATCACGTAGTAATGTGGTACCACACTGAAACAGTCAATTAAACCTGGTTTCGATCAATATTTTAGAGGACAATGCAAGTTAGGTCTGGGATAGGTCTGGGATTTGCCCAAATCAGGGTCATACTTTCGCATTTTTCACATACTTGTTGAACAGATCCTGGGTTTTTTCTGGTTTGGATCGCGCAGTAATGTGGTACCACACTGAAACAGCCCACTAAACCTGGTTTCGATCAATATTTTAGTGGATAACGAAAGTTATGTCTAGGTTAGGCCTGGGGTTTGCCCTCATCAGACTCATGCTTTCGCATTTTTCACATACTTGTTGAACAGATCCTGGGTTTATTCTGGTATGGATCACGTAGTAATGTGGGACCACACTGAAACATTCAGCTAAACCTGGTCCTGATAAATATTTTAGAGGATAACGCATGTTAGGTCTGGGTTAGGTCTAGGATTTGCTCTCGTCAGGCTCATACTTTCGCATATATCTCATACCTCATGGCTAGATCCTGGGCTATTTCTGGATTGGATCACGTAGTAATGTGGTACCACACTGAAGCAGTCAATTAATCCTTGTTTCGATCAATATTTTAGAGGACAATGCAAGTTAGGTCTGGGATAGGTCTGGGATTTGCCCACATCAGGGTCATACTTTCGCATTTTTCACATACTTGTTGAACAGATCCTGCGTCTTTTTCTGGTTTAGATCACGTAGTAGTGTGGTACCACACTGAAACTGTCCACTAAACCTGGTTTCGATCAATATTTTAGAGGATAACGAAAGTTACGTCTAGGTTACGCCTGGGATTTGCTCTCATCCGACTCGTGCTTTCGCATTTTTCACATGCTTGTTGAACAGATCCTGGGTTTTTTCTGGTATGGATCACGTAGTAATGTGGTACCACACTGAAACATTCAGTTAAACCTGGTCTTGATAAATATTTTTGAGGATAACGCATGTTAGGTCTGGGTTAGGTCTAGGATTTGCCCTCATCAGGCTCATACTTTCGCATATTTCTTATACTTCATGGATAGATCCTGGGCTATTTTCTGGTTTGGATCACATAGTGATGTGGTACCACACTGAAACAGTCAATTAAACCTGGTTTCGATCAATATTTTAGAGGACAATGCAAGTTAGGTCTGGGATAGGTCTGGGATTTGCCCACATCAGGCTCATTCTTTCGCATATTTCTCATACTTCATGGCTAGATCCTGGGCTGTTTCTGGATTGTATCACGTAGTAATGTGGTACCACGCTGAAACAGTCAATTAAACCTTGTTTCGATCAATATTTTAGAGGATAACGCAAGTTAGGTCTGGGGTAGGTCTGGGATTTGCCCTCATCAGACTCATGCTTTCGCTTATTTCTTATACTTCATGGATAGATCCTGGGCTATTTTCTGGTTTGGATCGCATAGTAATGTGGTAACACACTGAGACAGTCGATTAAACCAGGTTTCGATCAATATTTTTGAGGATAACGCATGTTAGGTCTAGGTTAGGCCTGGGATTTTCACTCATCAGACTCATTCTTTCGCATTCTTCACATACTTGTTGAACGGATCCTGGGTTTTTTCTGGTTTGTATCACGTAGTAATGAAGTACAACACTGAAACAGTCAATTAAACCTGGTTTCCATCAATATCTTAGAGGACAACGCAAGTTAGGTCTGGGATAGGTCTGGGATTTGCCCTCAACAGACTCATACGTTTCGTTTTTCACATACTTGTTGAACGGAACCTGGGTTTTTTCTGGTTTGGATCACGTAGTAATGTGGTACCACACTGAAACATTCAAATAAACCTGGTCTTGATAAATATTTTAGAGGATAACGCCTGTTAGGTTTGGGTTAGGACTAGGATTTGCCCACATCAGGCTCATTCTTTCGCATATTTCTCATACTTCATGGCTAGATCCTGGGCTGTTTCTGGATTGTATCACGTAGTAATGTGGTACCACGCTGAAACAGTCAATTAAACCTTGTTTCGATCAATATTTTAGAGGATAACGCAAGTTAGGTCTGGGGTAGGTCTGGGATTTGCCCTCATCAGACTCATGCTTTCGCTTATTTCTTATACTTCATGGATAGATCCTGGGCTATTTTCTGGTTTGGATCGCATAGTAATGTGGTAACACACTGAGACAGTCGATTAAACCAGGTTTCGATCAATATTTTTGAGGATAACGCATGTTAGGTCTAGGTTAGGCCTGGGATTTTCACTCATCAGACTCATTCTTTCGCATTCTTCACATACTTGTTGAACGGATCCTGGGTTTTTTCTGGTTTGTATCACGTAGTAATGTGGTACCACGCAGAAACAGTCTACTAAACCTGGTTTCGATCAATATTTTTGAGGATAACGCATGTTAGGTCTAGGTTAGGCCGAGGATTTTCACTCATCAGACTCATACTTTCGCATTCTTCAGATACTTGTTGAACGGATCCTGGGTTTTTTCTGGTATGGTTCACGTAGTAATGTGGTACCACACTGAAACAATCAATTAAACCAGGTCTTGATAAATATTTTAGATGATAACGCATGTTAGGTCTGGGTTAGGTCTAGGATTTGCCCTCATCAGGCTCATACTTTCGCATATTTCTCATACTTCATGGCTAGATCCTGGGCTATTTCAGGATTGGATCACGTAGTAATGTGGTACCACACTGAAACAGTCAATTAAACCTGGTTTCGATCAATATTTTAGAGGACAATGCAAGTTAGGTCTGGGATAGGTCTGGGATTTGCCCACATCAGGGTCATACTTTCGCATTTTTAACATACTTGTTGAACAGATCCTGGGTTTTTTCTGGTTTGGATCGCGCAGTAATGTGGTACCACACTGAAACAGCCCACAAAACCTGGTTTCGATCAATATTTTAGAGGATAACGAAAGTTATGTCTAGGTTAGTCCTGGGATTTGCCCTCATCAGACTCATGCTTTCGCATTTTTCACATACTTGTTGAACAGATCCTGGGTTTTTTCTGGTATGGATCACGTAGTAATGTGGGACCACACTGAAACATTCAGTTAAACCTGGTCTTGATAAATATTTTAGAGGATAACGCATGTTAGGTCTGGGTTAGGTCTAGTATTTGCCCTCATCAGGCTCATACTTTCGCATATTTCTTATACTTCATGGATAGATCCTGGGCTATTTTCTGGTTTGGATCACATAGTAATGTGGTACCACACTGAAACAGTCGATTAAACCAGGTTTCGATCAATATTCTTGAGGATAACGCATGTTAGGTCTAGGTAAGGCCTGGGATTTTCACTCATCAGACTCATTTTTTCGCATTCTTCACATACCTGTTGAACGGATCCTGGGTTTTTTCTTGTTTGGATCACGTAGTAATGTGGGACCACACTGAAACATTCAGTTAAACCCGGTCTTGATAAATATTTTAGAGGATAACGCATGTTAGGTCTGGGTTAGGTCTAGGATTTGCTCTCGTCAGGCTCATACTTTCGCATATTTCTCATACCTCATGGCTAGATCTTGGGCTATTTCTGGATTGGATCACGTAGTAATGTGGTACCACACTGAAACAGTCAATTAAACCTGGTTTCCATCAATATTTTAGAGGACAACGCATGTTAGGTCTAGGTTAGGCCTGGGATTTGTTCTCATCAGGGTCATACTTCCGCAGTTTTAACATACATGTTGACCTGATCGAGGGTTTTTTCTGGTTTGGATCACGTAGTAATGTGGTACCACACTGAAACAGTCAATTAAACCTGGTTTCGATCAATATTTTAGAGGATAACGTAAGTTAGGTCTGGTATAGGTCTGGGATTTGCCCCCATCAGGCTCATACTTTCGCGATTTTCACATACTTGTTGAACAGATCCTGGGTTTTTTTCTGGTTTGGATCACGTAGTAGTGTGGTACCGCACTGAAACTGTCCATTAAACCTTGTTTCGATCAATATTTTTGAGGATAACGCATGTTAGGTCTAGGTTAGGCCGAGGATTTTAACTCATCAGACTCATACTTTTTTTTTTTTTTTTTTTTTTTTTTGTCGTGGGGAAAATCTTCGAAAGACTCCCTCCTTGGGGAGAGGTGGGAGGGGTGTGTGGGATTCCCCGCGCCCGTACAACGACAGGCGCGGGACCTACCCACTAAAAACCCCACGGTGACCCTTCGGCACGCTTTGGGAGGATACCGGGAATCGCTCGAAGCATTCTTCCGGTATCCTCCCCGTGCCCGTGCTTTCGCGCCCATCCCCCGGGGGGACAATCGGTCCCCCCAGTAGACACACTGCCTCATAGCGGCGGGACGGGGCCACTCCACCCCGCCGCTATCCGTCCCGGGGCCGCGTTTAGTGGCGGCTGCGAGCCCCAACTCGCAACCGCCCGCGACCCCGTTTCCACCCCTCGGCGGCCGGGCGTTCATGACCGCACCAGACCGCCGAGGGTGCCTCCCCTTGCGTCGGACCGGTAGGGGGAGGCACTCCTACCCCCAACCGGTCCGACCCGGCGCCGCCTGGCGGGAGGAGGCTCCCCTCAGGACCCCCCTCCCAGCCTAGGTCATCCGCCACGCCGAGGCATCAGACTCATACTTTCGCATTCTTCACATACTTGTTGAACGGATCCTGGGTTTTTTCTGGTTTGGATCAGGTAGTAATGTGGGACCACACTGAAACAGTCAATTAAACCTGGTTTCGATCAATATTTTAGAGGTCAATGCAAGTTAGGTCTGGGATAGGTCTCGGATTTGCCCACATCAGGGTCATACTTTCGCATTTTTCACATACTTGTTGAACAGATCCTGGGTTTTTTCTGGTATGGATCACGTAGTAATGTGGTACCACACTGAAACAGACCACTAAACCTGGTTTCGATCAATATTTTAGAGGATAACGAAAGTTATGTCTAGGTTACGCCTGGGATTTGCTCTCATCCGACTCGTGCTTTCGCATTTTTCACATACTTGTTGAACAGATCCTGGGTTTTTTCTGGTATGGATCACGTAGTAATGTGGTACCACACTGAAACATTCAGTTAAACCTGGTCTTGATAAATATTTTAGAGGATAACGCAAGTTAGGTCTGGGATAGGTCTGGGATTCGCCCTCATCAGGCTCATACTTTCGCATATTTCTCATACTTGATGGCTAGATCCTGGGCTTTTTCTGGATTGCATCACGTAGTAATGAAGTACAACACTGAAACAGTCAATTAAACCTGGTTTTGATCAATATTTTAGAGAATAATTCATGTTTTGTCCAGGTTAGGTCTGCGATTTGCTCTCATCAGGCTCATTCTTTCGCATATTTCTCATACTTGATGGCTAGATCCTGGGCTTTTTCTGGATTGCATCACGTAGTAATGAAGTACAACACTGAAACAGTCAATTAAACCTGGTTTCCATCAATATTTTAGAGGACAACGCATGTTAGGTCTAGGTTAGGCCTGGGATTTGTTCTCATCAGGGTCATACTTCCGCAGTTTTAACATACATGTTGACCTGATCGAGGGTTTTTTCTGGTTTGGATCACGTAGTAATGTGCGACCACACTGAAACAATCAATTAAACCTGGTCATGATAACTATTTTAGAGGATAACGCATGTTAGGTTTGGGTTAGGTCTAGGATTTGCCCTCATCAGGCTCATACTTTCGCGATTTTCACATACTTGTTGAACAGATCCTGGGTTTTTTTCTGGTTTGGATCACGTAGTAGTGTGGTACCACACTGAAACTGTCCATTAAACCTTGTTTCGATCAATATTTTTGAGGATAACGCATGTTAGGTCTAGGTTAGGCCGAGGATTTTCACTCATCAGACTCATACTTTCGCATTCTTCACATACTTGTTGAACGGATCCTGGGTTTTTTCTGGTTTGGATCAGGTAGTAATGTGGGACCACACTGAAACAGTCAATTAAACCTGGTTTCGATCAACATTTTAGAGGTCAATGCAAGTTAGGTCTGGGATAGGTCTGGGATTTGCCCACATCAGGGTCATACTTTCGCATTTTTCACATACTTGTTGAACAGATCCTGGGTTTTTTCTGGTATGGATCACGTAGTAATGTGGTACCGCACTGAAACAGTCAATTAAACCTGGTTTTGATCAATATTTTAGAGAACAATTCATGTTAGGTCTAGGTTAGGTCTGGGATTTGCTCTCATCAGGGTCATACTTCCGCAGTTTTAACATAGATGTTGACCTGATCGAGGGTTTTTTCTGCTTTGGATCACGTAGTAAAGTGGTACCACACTGAAACAGTCCATTAAACCTGGTTTGGATTAATATTATACAGGATAACGCATGTTAGGTCTGGGATAGGTCTGGGATTTGCCCTCATCAGACTCATACTTTCGCACACTTCACATACTCGTTGAACAGATCCTGGGTTATTTTCTGGTTTGGATCACGTAGCAATGTGGTACCACACAGAAACAGTCGTTTAAACCAGGTTTCGATCAATATTTTTGAGGATAACGCATGTTAGGTCTAGGTTAGGCCTGAGATTTTCACTCATCAGACTCATACTTTCGCAATCTTCACATACTTGTTGAACAGATCCTGGGTTTTTCTGGTTTGGATCACGTAGTAATGTGGGACCACACTGAAACAATCAATTAAACCTGGTATTGATAAATATTTTAGAGGATAACGCATGTTAGGTCTGGGTTAGGACTAGGATTTGCCCCCATCAGGCTCAAACTTTCGCATATTTCTCATACTTCATGGCTGGATCCTGGGCTATTTCTGGATTGGATCACGTAGTAATGTGGTACCACACTGAAATTGTCAATTAAACCTGGTTTCCATCAATATCTTAGAGGACAACGCAAGTTAGGTCTGGGATAGGTCTAGGATTTGCCCTCATCAGGCTCATACTTTCGCATATTTCTCATACTTCATGGCTGGGTCCTGGGCTATTTCTGGATTGGATCACGTAGTAATGTGGTACCACACTGAAACAGTCAATTAAACCTGGTTTTGATCAATATTTTAGAGAACAATTCATGTTAGGTCTAGGTTAGGTCTGGGATTTGCTCTCATCAGGGTCATACTTCCGCAGTTTTAACATACATGTTGACCTGATCGAGGGTTTTTTCTGCTTTGGATCACGTAGTAAAGTGGTACCACACTGAAACAGTCCATTAAACCTGGTTTGTATCAATATTTTAGAGGATAACGCATGTTAGGTCTAGGTTAGCCCTGGGATTTTCACTCATCAGACCCATACTTTCGTATTCTTCACATACTTGTTGAACAGATCCTGGGTTTTTTATGGTTTGGTTCACGTAGTAATGTGGTACCACACTGAAACATTCAATTAAACCTGGTCTTGATAAATATTTTAGAGGATAACGCATGTTAGGTCTGGGTTAGGACTAGGATTTGCCCCCATCAGGCTCAAACTTTCGCATATTTCTCATACTTCATGGCTGGATCCTGGGCTATTTCTGGATTGGATCACGTAGTAATGTGGTACCACACTGAAATTGTCAATTAAACCTGGTTTTGATCAATATTTTAGAGAATAATTCATGTTTTGTCTAGGTTAGGTCTGCGATTTGCTCTCATCAGGCTCATTCTTTCGCATATTTCTCATACTTGATGGCTAGATCCTGGGCTTTTTCTGGATTGCATCACGTAGTAATGAAGTACAACACTGAAACAGTCAATTAAATCCATCGATATTTTGGAGGACAACGCATGTTAGGTCTAGGTTAGGCCTGGGATTTGCCCTCATCAGGGTCATACTTCCGCAGTTTTAACATACATGTTGACCTGATCGAGGGTTTTTTCTGGTTTGGATCACGTAGTAATGTGGGACCACACTGAAACAATCAATTAAACCTGGTCATGATAACTATTTTAGAGGATAACGCAAGTTAGGTCTGGGATAGGTCTGGGATTCGCCCTCATCAGGCTCATACTTTCGCATATTTCTCATACTTGATGGCTAGATCCTGGGCTATTTCTGGATTGCATCACGTAGTAACGAAGTACAACACTGAAACAGTCAATTAAACCTGGTTTCCATCAATATCTTAGAGGACAACGCAAGTTAGGTCTGGGATAGGTCTGGGATTTGCCCTCATCAGGCTCATACTTTCGCGTTTTTCACACACTTGTTGAACAGATCCTGGGTTTTTTCTGGTTTGGATCACGTAGTAGTGTGGTACCACACTGAAACAGTCCATTAAACCTGGTTTGGATCAATATTTTAGAGGATAACGCATGTTAGGTCTGGGATAGGTCTGGGATTTGCCCTCATCAGGCTCATACTTTCGCGTTTTTCGCATACTTGTTGAACAGATCCTGGGTTTTTTCCGGTTTGGGTCACGTAGTAGTGTGGTACCACACTGAAACAGTCGATTAAACCTGGTTTCGATCAATATTTTTGAGGATAACGCATGTTAGGTCTAGGTTAGGCCGGGGATTTTCACTCAGGAGACACATACTTTCGCATTCTTCACATACTTGTTGAACGGATCCTGGGGTTTTACTGGTTTGGATCACGTAGTAATGTGGTACCACACTGAAACATTCAATTAATCCTTGTCTTGATAAATATTTTAGAGGATAACGCAAGTTAGGTCTGGGATAGGTCTGGGATTCGCCCTCATCAGGCTCATACTTTCGCATATTTCTCATACTTGATGGCTAGATCCTGGGCTTTTTCTGGATTGCATCACGTAGTAACGAAGTACAACACTGAAACAGTCAATTAAACCTGGTTTCCATCAATATCTTAGAGGACAAAGCAAGTTAGGTCTGGGATAGGTCTGGGATTTGCCCTCATCAGGCTCATACTTTCACGTTTTTCGCATACTTGTTGAACAGATCCTGGGTTTTTTCCGGTTTGGGTCACGTAGTAGTGTGGTACCACACTGAAACAGTCGATTAAACCTGGTTTCGATCAATATTTTTGAGGATATCGCATGTTAGGTCTAGGTTAGGCCGGGGATTTTCACTCAGGAGACACATACTTTCGCATTCTTCACATACTTGTTGAACGGATCCTGGGTTTTTACTGGTTTGGATCACGTAGTAATGTGGTACCACACTGAAACATTCAATTAAACCTTGTCTTGATAAATATTTTAGAGGATAACGCATGTTAGGTCTGGGTTGGGTCTAGGATTTGCCCTCATCAGGCTCATACTTTCGCATATTTCTCATACTTCATGGCTAGATCCTGGGCTATTTCTGGATTGGATCTCGCAGTAATGTGGTACCACACTGAAGCAGTCAATTCAACCTGGTTTCGATCAATATTTTAGAGGACAATGCAAGTTAGGTCTGGGATAGGTCTGGGATTTGCCCACATCAGGGTCATACTTTCGCATTTTTCACATACTTGTTGAACAGATCCTGGGTTTTTTCTGGTTTGGATCGCGCAGTAATGTGGTACCACATTGAAACCGCCCACTAAACCTGGTTTCGATCAATATTTTAGAGGATAACGAAAGTTGTGTCTAGGTTAGGCCTGGGCCTTGCCCTCATCAGGCTCATACTTTCGCATATTTCTCATACTTGATGGCTAGATCCTGGGCTTTTTCTGGATTGGATCACGTAGTAATGTGGTACCACACTGAAACAGTCAATTAAACCTGGTCTCGATCAATATTTTAGAGGTCAATGCAAGTTAGGTCTGGGATAGGTCTGGGATTTGCCCACATCAGGGTCATACTTTCGCATTTTTCACATACTTGTGAACAGATCCTGGGTTTTTTCTGGTTTGGATCGGGCAGTAATGTGGTACCACACTGAAACAGCCCACTAAACCTGGTTTCGATCAATATTTTAGAGGATAACGAAAGTTATGTCTAGGTTACGACAGGGATTTGCTCTCATCCGACTCGTGCTTTCGCATTTTTCACATACTTGTTGAACAGATCCTGGGTTTTTTCTGGTATGGATCACGTAGTAATGTGGTACCACACTGAAACATTCAGTTAAACCTGGTCTTGATAAATATTTTTGAGGATAACGCATGTTAGGTCTGGGTTAGGTCTAGGATTTGCCCTCATCAGGCTCATACTTTCGCATATTTCTTATACTTCATGGATAGATCCTGGGCTATTTTCTGGTTTGGATCACATAGTGATGTGGTACCACACTGAAACAGTCGATTAAACCAGGTTTCGATCAATATTCTTGAGGATAACGCATGTTAGGTCTAGGTAAGGCCTGGGATTTTCACTCATCAGACTCATTTTTTCGCATTCTTCACATACCTGTTGAACGGATCCTGGGTTTTTTCTGGTTTGGATCACGTAGTAATGTGGGACCACACTGAAACAATCAATTAAACCTGGTCTTGATAAATATTTTAGAGGATAACGCATGTTAGGTCTGGGTTAGGTCTAGGATTTGCTCTCGTCAGGCTCATACTTTCGCATGTTTCTCAAACTTGATGGCTAGATCCTGGGCGGTTTCTGGATTGCATCACGTAGTAATGAAGTACAACACTGAAACAGTCAATGAAACCTGGTTTCCATCAATATTTTAGAGGACAATGAATGTTAGGTCTGGGATAGGTCTAGGATTTGCCCACATCAGGGTCATACTTTCGTATTTTTCACATACTTGTTGAACAGATCCTGGGTTTTTTCTGGTTTGGATCGCGCAGTAATGTGGTACCACACTGAAACAGCCCACTAAACCTGGTTTCGATCAATATTTTAGAGGATAACGAAAGTTATGTCTAGGTTAGGCCTGGGATTTGCCCTCATCAGACTCATGCTTTCGCATTTTTCACATACTTGTTGAACAGATCCTGGGTTTTTTCTGGTATGGATCACGTAGTAATGTGGGACCACACTGAAACATTCAGTTAAACCTGGTCTTGATAAATATTTTAGAGGATAACGCATGTTAGGTCTGGGTTAGGTCTAGGATTTGCTCTCGTCAGGCTCATACTTTCGCATATTTCTCATACCTCATGGCTAGATCCTGGGCTATTTCTGGATTGGATCACGTAGTAATGTGGTACCACACTGGAACAGTCAATTAAACCTGGTTTCGATCAATATTTTAGAGGATAACGTAAGTCAGGTCTGGTATAGGTCTGGGATTTGCCCTCATCAGGCTCATACTTTCGCGATTTTCACATACTTGTTGAACAGATCCTGGGTTTTTTTCTGGTTTGGATCACGTAGTAGTGTGGTACCACACTGAAACTGTCCATTAAACCTTGTTTCGACCAATATTTTTGAGGATAACGCATGTTAGGTCTAGGTTAGGCCGAGGATTTTCACTCATCAGACTCATACTTTCGCATTCTTCACATACTTGTTGAACGGATCCTGGGTTTTTTCTGGTTTGGATCAGGTAGTAATGTGGGACCACACTGAAACAGTCGATTAAACCAGGTTTCGATCAATATTTTTGAGGATAACGCATGTTAGGTCTAGGTTAGGCCTGGGATTTTCACTCATCAGACTCATTCTTTCGCATTCTTCACATACTTGTTGAACGGATCCTGGATTTTTTCTGGTTTGGATCACGTAGTAATGTGGGACCACACTGAAACAATCAACTAAACCTGGTCTTGATAAATATTTTAGAGGATAACGCATGTTAGGTCTGGGTTAGGCCTGGGATTTGCCCTCATCTGGGTCATACTTTCGCAGTTCTAACATACATGTTGACCTGATCGAGGGTTTTTTCTGCTTTGGATCACGTAGTAAAGTGGTACGACACTGAAACAGTCCACTAAACCTGGTTTGGATCAATATTTTAGAGGATAATGCATGATAGGTCTAGGTTAGCCCTGAGATTTTCACTCATCAGACTCATACTTTCGCATTCTTCAGATACCTGTTGAACGGATCCTGGGTTCTTTCTGGTATGGTTCACGTAGTAATGTGGTACCACACTGAAACAATCAATTAAACCAGGTCTTGATAAATATTTTAGATGATAACGCATGTTAGGTCTGGGTTAGGTCTAGGATTTGCCCTCATCAGGCTCATACTTTCGCATATTTCTCATATTTCATGGCTAGATCCTGGGCTATTTCTGGATTGGATCAGGTAGTAATGTGGTACCACACTGAAACAGTCAATTAAACCTGGTTTCGATCAATATTTTAGAGGATAACGAAAGTTATGTCTAGGTTAGGCCTGGGATTTGCCCTCATCAGACTTATGCTTTCGCATTTTTCACATACTTGTCGAACAGATCCTGGGTTTTTTCTGGTATGGATCACGTAGTAATGTGGGACCACACTGAAACATTCAGTTAAACCTGGTCTTGATAAATATTTTTGAGGGTAACGCATGTTAAGTGTGGGTTAGGTCTAGGATTTGCCCTCATCAGGCTCATACTTTCGCATATTTCTTATACTTCATGGATAGATCCTGGGCTATTTTCTGGTTTGGATCACATAGTAATGTGGTGCCACAATGAAACAGTCGAATAAACCAGGTTTCGATCAATATTTTTGCGGATAACGCATGTTAGGTCTAGGTTAGGCCTGGGATTTTCACTCATCAGACTCATTCTTTCGCATTCTTCACATACTTGTTGAACGGATCCTGGGTTTTTTCTGGTTTGGATCACGTAGTAATGTGTGACCACACTGAAACAATCAATTAAACCTGGTCTTGATAAATATTTTAGAGGATAACGCATGTTAGGTCTGGGTTAGGTCTTGGATTTGCTCTCGTCAGGCTCATACTTTCGCATATTTCTCAGACCTCATGGCTAGATCCTGGGCTTTTTCTGGATTGGATCACGTAGTAATGTGGTACCACACTGAAACAGTCAATTAAACCTAGTTTCGATCAATATTTTAGAGGATAACACAAGTTAGGTCTGGTATAGGACTGGGATTTGCCCTCATCAGGCTCATACTTTCGCGATTTTCACATACTTGTTGAACAGATCCTGGGTTTTTTCTGGTTTGGATCACGTAGTAGTGTGGTACCACACTGAAACTGTCAATTAAACCTGGTTTCGATCAATATTTTTGAGGATAACGCATGTTAGGTCTAGGTTAGGCCGAGGATTTTCACTCATCAGACTCATACTTTCGCATTCTTCACATACTTGTTGAACAGATCCTGGGTTTTTTCTGGTTTGGGTCACGTAGTAATGTGGTACCACACTGAAACAGTCGATTAAACCAGGTTTCGATCAATATTTTAGAGGATAACGCAAGTTAGGTCTGGGATAGGTCTGGGATTCGCCCTCATCAGGCTCATACTTTCGCGATTTTCACATACTTGTTGAACTGATCCTGGGGTTTTTCTGGTTTGGATAACGTAGTAATGTTGTACCACACTGATGCAGTCCATTAAACCTGGTTTGGATCAATATTTTAGAGGATAACGCATGTTAGGTTTGTGTTAGGTCTAGGATTTGCCCTCGTCAGGCTCATACTTTCGCATATTTCTCATACTTCATGGCTAGATCCTGGGCTGTTTCAGGATTGTATCACGTAGTAATGTGGTGCCACGCTGAAACAGTCTATTAAACCTGGTTTCGATTAATATTTTTGAGGATAATGCATGTTAGGTCTAGGTTAGCCCTGAGATTTTCACTCATCAGACTCATACTTTCGCATTCTTCAGATACCTGTTGAACGGATCCTGGGTTTTTTCTGGTATGGTTCACGTAGTTATGTGGTACCACACTGAAACATTCAGTTAACCCTGGTCTTGATAAATATTTTTGAGGATAACGCATGTTAGGTCTGGGTTAGGTCTAGGATTTGCCCTCGTCAGGCTCATACTTTCGCATATTTCTCATACTTCATGGCTAGATCCTGGGCTGTTTCAGGATTGTATCACGTAGTAATGTGGTGCCACGCTGAAACAGTCTATTAAACCTGGTTTCGATCAATATTTTAGAGGATAACGCATGTTAGGTCTGGGTTAGGTCTGGGATTTGCTCTCATCAGGCTCATACTTTCGCATTTTTCACATACTTGTTGAACAGATCCTGGGTTTTTTCTGGTTTGGATCGCGTAGTAATGTGGGACCACACTGAAACAATCAATTAAACCTGGTCTTGATAAATATTTTAGATGATAACGCATGTTAGGTCTCGGTTAGGCCTGGGATTTGCCCTCATCAGGGTCATACTTTCGCGGTTCTAACATACATGTTGACCTGATCGAGGGTTTTTTCTGCTCTGGATCACGTAGTAAAGTGGTACCACACTGAAACAGTCCACTAAACCTGGTTTGGATGAATATTATAGAGGATAATGCATGTTAGCTTTAGGTTAGCCCTGAGATTTTCACTGATCAGACTCATACTTTCGCATTCTTCAGATACCTGTTGAACGGATCCTGGGTATTTTCTGGTATGGTTCACGTAGTAATGTGGTACCACACTGAAACAATCAATTAAACCAGGTCTTGATAAATATTTTAGATGATAACGCATGTTAGGTCTGGGTTAGGTCTAGGATTTGCCCTCATCAGGCTCATACTTTCGCATATTTCTCATACTTCATGGCTAGATCCTGGGCTATTTCTGGATTGGATCACGTAGTAATGTGGTTCCACACTGAAACAGTCAATTAAACCTGGTTTCGATCAATATTTTAGGGGACAATGCAAGTTAGGTCTGGGATAGGTCTGGGATTTGCCCACATCAGGGTCATACTTTCGCATTTTTCACATACTTGTTGAACAGATCCTGGGTTTTTTCTGGTATGGATCACGTAGTAATGTGGGACCACACTGAGACATTCAGTTAAACCTGGTCTTGATAAATATTTTTGAGGATAACGCATGTTAGGTCTGGGATAGGTCTGGAATTTGCCCTCATCAGACTCATACTTTCGCACACTTCACATACTCGTTGAACAGATCCTGGGTTTTTTCTGGTTTGGGTCACGTAGTAATGTGGTACCACACTGAAACAGTCGATTAAACCAGGTTTCGATCAATATTTTTGAGGATAACGCATGTCAGGTCTAGGTTAGGTCTGGGATTTTCACTCATCAGACTCATACTTTCGCATTCTTCACAAACTTGTTGAACGGATCCTGGGTTTTTTCTGGTTTGGATCAAGTAGTAATGTGGGACCAAACTGAAACAGTCAATTAAACCTGGTTTCGATCAATATTTTAGAGGATAACGCAAGTTAGGTCTGGGATAGGTCTGGGATTCGCCCTCATCAGGCTCATACTTTCGCGTTTCTCACATACTTGTTGAACAGATGCTGGGTTTTTTCTGGTTTGGATCACGTAGTAATGTGGGACCACACTGAAACAATCAATTAAACCTGGTCTTGATACATATTTTAGAGGATAACGCATGTTAGGTCTGGGTTAGGCCTGGGATTTGCCCTCATCAGGGTCATACTTTCGCAGTTCTAACATACATGTTGACCTGATCGAGGGTTTTTTCTGCTTTCTATCACGTACTAAAGTGGTACCACACTGAAACAGTCCACTAAACCTGGATTGGATCAATATTTTAGAGGATAATGCATGTTAGGTCTAGGTTAGCCCTGAGATTTTCACTCATCAGACTCATACTTTCGCATTCTTCAGATACCTGTTGAACGGATCCTGGGTTTTTTCTGGTATGGTTCACGTAGTAATGTGGTACCATACTGAAACATTCAGTTAAACCTGGTCTTGATAAATATTTTTGAGGATAACGCATGTTAGGTCTGGGTTAGGCCTGGGATTTGCCCTCATCAGGGTCATACTTTCGCAGTTCTAACATACATGTTGACCTGATCGAGGGTTTTTTCTGCTTTGGATCACGTAGTAAAGTGGTACCACACTGAAACAGTCCGCTAAACCTGGTTTGGATCAATATTTTAGAGGATAATGCATGTTAGGTCTAGGTTAGCCAGACCGGGATCACCCCGCGACAGGTGCTCGACGAGGCGGGCAGCAATCACACGCTCGAAGAGCTTGCCCACCTCGTCGAGGAGACAAATGGGCCGGTATGCGGAGGGAGACCCCGCGGGCCGACCCTCCTTCCGGAGGAGGACCATCCTCGCCACCTTCCAACTGGGGGGGAATCGCCCGTCCCTCAGGCAGCGGTCGAACAACCGCCAGAGGTCGGCTCCAAGGACGCCCTGGGTCAAGACCCAAACCCGGCCGGGCACACCATCCGGACCCGGGGCCGTGTTACGAACCCCGAGCCGTCTGATGGCCGCTGCCAGCTCCTCCTGCGTGACCCCCAGCTCGGCCGTCCACTCCACTAGGACAGCCGCCGCCGCCGGAGGACGCGGTCCCCTCTCCCCAATTGGGAAGAGTGTATTGACCACGTCCTCCAGCAGCCGGGTTCAGACTCATACTTTCGCACACTTCACATACTCGTTGAACAGATCCTGGGTTTTTTCTGGTTTGGGTCACGTAGTAATGTGGTACCACACTGAAACAGTCGATTAAACCAGGTTTCGATCAATATTTTTGAGGATAACGCATGTTAGGTCTAGGTTAGGCCTGGGATTTTCACTCATCAGACTCATACTTTCGCATTCTTCAGATACCTGTTGAACGGATCCTGGGTTTTTTCTGGTATGGTTCACGTAGTAATGTGGTACCACACTGAAACAATCAATTAAACCAGGTCTTGATAAATATTTTAGATGATAACGCATGTTAGGTCTGGGTTAGGTCTAGGATTTGCCCTCATCAGGCTCATACTTTCGCATATTTCTCATACTTCATGGCTAGATCCTGGGCTATTTCTGGATTGGATCACGTAGTAATGTGGTACCACACTGAAACAGTCAATTAAACCTGGTTTCGATCAATATTTTAGAGGACAATGCAAGTTAGGTCTGGGATAGGTCTGGGATTTGCCCACATCAGGGTCATACTTTCGCATTTTTCACATACTTGTTGAACAGATCCTGGGCTTTTTCTGGTTTGGATCGCGCAGTAATGTGGTACCACACTGAAACAGCCCACTAAACCTGGTTTCGATCAATATTTTAGAGGATAACGAAAGTTATGTCTAGGTAAGGCCTGGGATTTGCCCTCATCAGACTCATGCTTTCGCATTTTTCACATACTTGTTGATCAGATCCTGGGTTTTTTCTGGTATGGATCACGTAGTAATGTGGGACCACACTGAAACATTCAGTTAAACCTGGTCTTGATAAATATTTTTGAGGATAACGCATGTTAAGTGTGGGTTAGGTCTAGGATTTGCCCTCATCAGGCTCATACTTTCGCATATTTCTTATACTTCATGGATAGATCCTGGGCTATTTTCTGGTTTGGATCACATAGTAATGTGGTACCACAATGAAACAGTCGATTAAACCAGGTTTCGATCAATATTTTTGCGGATAACGCATGTTAGGTCTAGGTTAGGCCTGGGATTTTCACTCATCAGACTCATTCTTTCGCATTCTTCACATACTTGTTGAACGGATCCTGGGTTTTTTCTGGTTTGGATCACGTAGTAATGTGTGACCACACTGAAACAATCAATTAAACCTGGTCTTGATAAATATTTTAGAGGATAACGCTTGTTAGGTCTGGGTTAGGTCTAGGATTTGCTCTCGTCAGGCTCATACTTTCGCATATTTCTCAGACCTCATGGCTAGATCCTGGGCTTTGTCTGGATTGGATCACGTAGTAATGTGGTACCACACTGAAACAGTCAATTAAACCTGGTTTCGATCAATATTTTAGAGGATAACACAAGTTAGGTCTGGTATAGGACTGGGATTTGCCCTCATCAGGCTCATACTTTCGCGATTTTCACATACTTGTTGAACAGATCCTGGGTTTTTTCTCGTTTGGATCACGTAGTAGTGTGGTACCACACTGAAACTGTCAATTAAACCTGGTTTCGATCAATATTTTTAAGGATAACGCATGTTAGGTCTAGGTTAGGCCGAGGATTTTCACTCATCAGACTCATACTTTCGCATTCTTCACATACTTGTTGAACAGATCCTGGGTTTTTTCTGGTTTGGGTCACGTAGTAATGTGGTACCACACTGAAACAGTCGATTAAACCAGGTTTCGATCAATATTTTAGAGGATAACGCATGTTAGGTCTGGGATAGGTCTGGGATTCGCCCTCATCAGGCTCATACTTTCGCGTTTTTCACATACTTGTTGAACTGATCCTGGGGTTTTTCTGGTTTGGATAACGTAGTAATGTTGTACCACACTGAAGCAGTCCATTAAACCTGGTTTGGATCAATATCTTAGAGGACAGCGCAAGTTAGGTCTGGGATAGGTCTGGGATTTGCCCTCATCAGACTCATGCTTTCGCATGTTTAACATACTTGTTGAACAGATCCTGGGTTTTTTCTGGTTTGGATCGCGTAGTAATGTGGGACCACACTGAAACAATCAATTAAACCTGGTCTTGATAAATATTTTAGATGATAACGCATGTTAGGTCTGGGTTAGGCCTAGGATTTGCCCTCATCAGGGTCATACTTTCGCAGTTCTAACATACATGTTGACCTGATCGAGGGTTTTTTCTGCTCTGGATCACGTAGTAAAGTGGTACCACACTGAAACAGTCCACTAAACCTGGTTTGGATGAATATTATAGAGGATAATGCATGTTAGGTCTAGGTTAGCCCTGAGATTTTCACTCATCAGACTCATACTTTCGCATTCTTCAGATACCTGTTGAACGGATCCTGGGTATTTTCTGGTATGGTTCACGTAGTAATGTGGTACCACACTGAAACAATCAATTAAACCAGGTCTTGATAAATATTTTAGATGATAACACATGTTAGGTCTGGGTTAGGTCTAGGATTTGCCCTCATCAGGCTCATACTTTCGCATATTTCTCATACTTCATGGCTAGATCCTGGGCTATTTCTGGATTGGATCACGTAGTAATGTGGTACCACACTGAAACAGTCAATTAAACCTGGTTTCGATCAATATTTTAGAGGACAATGCAAGTTAGGTCTGGGATAGGTCTGGGATTTGCCCACATCAGGGTCATACTTTCGCATTTTTCACATACTTGTTGAACAGATCCTGGGTTTTTTCTGGTTTGGATCGCACAGTAATGTGGTACCAAACTGAAACAGCCCACTAAACCTGGTTTCGATCAATATTTTAGGGGATAACGAAAGTTATGTCTAGGTTAGGCCTGGGATTTGCCCTCATCAGACTCATGCTTTCGCATTTTTCACATACTTGTTGAACAGATCCTGGGTTTTTTCTGGTATGGATCACGTAGTAATGTGGGACCACACTGAAACATTCAGTTAAACCTGGTCTTGATAAATATTTTTGAGGATAACGCATGTTAGGTCTGGGATAGGTCTGGGATTTGCCCTCATCAGACTCATACTTTCGCACACTTCACATACTCGTTGAACAGATCCTGGGTTTTTTCTGGTTTGGGTCACGTAGTAATGTGGTACCACACTGAAACAGTCGATTAAACCAGGTTTCGATCAATATTTTTGTGGATAACGCATGTCAGGTCTAGGTTAGGTCTGGGATTTTCACTCATCAGACTCATACTTTCTCATTCTTCACATACTTGTTGAACAGATCCTGGGTTTTTTCTGGTTTGGATCAGGTAGTAATGTGGGACCAAACTGAAACAGTCAATTAAACCTGGTTTCGATCAATATTTTAGAGGATAACGCAAGTTAGGTCTGGGATAGGTCTGGGATTCGCACTCATCAGGCTCATACTTTCGCGTTTCTCACATACTTGTTGAACAGATGCTGGGTTTTTTCTGGTTTGGATCACGTAGTAATGTGGGACCACACTGAAACAATCAATTAAACCTGGTCTTGATACATATTTTAGAGGATAACGCATGTTAGGTCTGGGTTAGGCCTGGGATTTGCCCTCATCAGGGTCATACTTTCGCATTCTTCACATACTTGTTGAACAGATCCTGGGTTTTTTCTGGTTTGGATCAGGTAGTAATGTGGGACCAAACTGAAACAGTCAATTAAACCTGGTTTGGATGAATATTTTAGAGGATAATGCATGTTAGGTCTAGGTTAGCCCTGAGATTTTCACTCATCAGACTCATACTTTCGCATTCCTCAGATACCTGTTGAACGGATCCTGGGTATTTTCTGGTATGGTTCACGTAGTAATGTGGTACCACACTGAAACAATCAATTAAACCAGGTCTTGATAAATATTTTAGATGATAACGCATGTTAGGTCTGGGTTAGGTCTAGGACTTGCCCACATCAGGGTCATACTTTCGCATTTTTCACATACTTGTTGAACAGATCCTGGGTTTTTTCTGGTTTGGATCAGGTAGTAATGTGGGACCAAACTGAAACAGTCAATTAAACCTGGTTTCGATCAATATTTTAGAAGATAACGCAAGTTAGTTCTGGGATAGGTCTGGGATTCGCCCTCATCAGGCTCATACTTTCGCGTTTTTCACATACTTGTTGAACTGATCCTGGGTTTTTTCTGGTTTGGATCACGTAGTAGTGTGGTACCACACTGAAGCAGTCCATTAAACCTGGTTTGGATCAATATTTTAGAGGATAACGCATGTTAGGCCTAGGTTAGGTCTGGGATTTTCACTCATCAGACTCATACTTCCGCATTCTTCACATACTTGTTGAGCGGATCCTGGGTTTTTTCTGGTTTGGATCACGTAGTAATGTGGGACCACACTGAAACAATCAATTAAACCTGGTCTTGATAAATATTTTAGAGGATAACGCATGCTAGGTCTGGGATAGGTCTGGGATTTGCCCACATCAGACTCATACTTTCGCACACTTCACATACTCGTTGAACAGATCCTGGGTTATTTTCTGGTTTGGATCACATAGTAATGAGGTACCACACTGAAACAGTCGATTAAACCAGGTTTCGATCAATATTTTTGAGGATAACGCATGTTAGGTCTAGGTTAGGCCTGGGATTTTCACTCATCAAACTCACACTTTCGCATACTTCTCATACTTGTTGAACGGATCCTGGGCTATTTCTGGATTGGGTCGCGTAGTAATGTGGTACCTCACTGAAACAGTCAATTAAACCTGGTTTTGATGAATATTTTAGAGAATAACGCAAGTTAGGTCTGGGATAGGTCTGGGATTCGCCCTCATCAGGCTCATACTTTCGCGTTTTTCACATACTTGTTGAACTGATCCTGGGGTTTTTCTGGTTTGGATAACGTAGTAATGTTGTACCACACTGAAGCAGTCCATTAAACCTGGTTTGGATCAATATTTTAGAGGATAACGCATGTTAGGTCTGGGTTAGGTCTGGGATTTGCTCTCATCAGGCTCATACTTTCGCATTTTTCACATACTTGTTGAACAGATCCTGGGTTTTTTCTGGTTTGGGTCACGTAGTAATGTGGTACCACACTGAAACAGTCAACTAAACCTGGTTTCGATCAATATTTTAGAGAATAATTCATGTTAGGTCTAGATTAGGTCAAGGATTTGCTCTCATCAGGCTCATTCTTTCGCATATTTCTCATACTTGATGGCTAGATCCTGGGCTTTTTCTGAATTGCGTCACGTAGTAATGAAGTGCAACACTGAAACAGTCAACTAAACCTGGTTTCCGTCAATATTTTAGAGGACAACGCATGTCAGGTCTAGGTTAGGTCTGGGATTTACTCTCATCAGGGTCATACTGTCGCAGTTTTAACTTACTTGTTGAACGGATCCTGGGTTTTTTCTGGTTTGGTTCACGTAGTAATGTGGTACCACACTGAAACATTCAATTAAACCTGGTCTTGATAAATATTTTAGAGGATAACGCATGTTAGGTTTGGGTTAGATCTAGGATTTGCCCTCATCAGGCTCATTCTTTCGCATATTTCTCATACTTGATGGCTAGATGCTGGGCTTTTTCTGGATTGCATCACGTAGTAATGAAGTACAACACTGAAACAGTCAATTAAACCTGGTTTCCATCATTATCTTAGAGGACAACGCAAGTTAGGTCTGGGATAGGTCTGGGATTTGCCCTCATCAGGCTCATACTTTCCGCGTTTTTCACATACTTGTTGAACAGATCCTGGGCTTTTTCTGGTTTGGATCACGTTGTAGTGTGGGACCACACTGAAACAATCAATTAAACCTGATCATGATAAATATTTTAGAGGACAACGCAAGTTAGGTCTGGGATAGGTCTGGGATTTGCCCTCATCAGGCTCACACTTTCGGGTTTTTCACATACTTGTTGAACAGATCCTGGGTTTTTTCTGGTTTGTATCACGTACTAGTGTGGTACCACACTGAAACAGTCGATTAAACCTGGTTTCGATCAATATTTTAGAGGATAACGCAAGTTAGGTCTGGGACAGGTCTGGGATTTGACCTCATCAGACTCATACTTTCGCACACTTCACATACTCGTTGAATAGATCCTGGGTTATTTTCTGGTTTGGATCACATAGTAATGTGGTACCACACTGAAACAGTCGATTAAACCAGGTTTCGATAAATATTTTAGAGAATAATTCATGTGATGTCTAGGTTAGGTCTGGGATTTGCTCTCATCAGGCTCATTCTTTCACATATTTCTCATACATGTTGAACAGATCCTGGGCTTTTTCTGGTTTGGATCACGTAGTAATGTGGTACCACACTGAAACAGTCGATTAAACCTGGTTTCGATCAATATTTAAGAGGATAACGCAAGTTAAGTCTGGGATTGGTCTGGGATTTGACCTCATCAGACTCATATTTTCGCACACTTCACATACTCGTTGAACAGATCCTGGGATATTTTCCGGTTTGGATCACATAGTAATGTGGTACCACACTGAAACAGTCGATTAAACCAGGTTTCGATCAATATTTTTGAGGATAACGCATGTTAGGTCTAGGTTAGGCCTGGGATTTTCACTCATCAGACTCATACTTTCGCATTCTTCACATACTTGTTGAACGGATCCTGGGTTTTTTCTGGTTTGGATCACGTAGTAATGTGGGACCACACTGAAACAGTCAATTAAACCTGGTTTCGATCAATATTTTAGAGAATAATTCATGTTAGGTCTAGGTTAGGTCTGGGATTTGCTCTCATCAGGCTCATTCTTTCGCATATTTCTCATACTTGATGGCTAGATCCTGGGCTTTTTCTGGATTGCATCACGTAGTAATGAAGTACAACACTGAAACAGTCAATTAAACCTGGTTTCCATCAATGTCTTAGAGGACAACGCAAGTTAGGTCTGGGATAGGTCTGGGATTTGCCCTCATCAGGCTCATACTTTCGCACACTTCACATACTCGTTGAACAGATCCTGGGTTATTTTCTGGTTTGGATCACATAGTAATGTGCTACCACACTGAAACAGTCGATTAAACCAGGTTTCGATCAATATTTTAGAGAATAATTCATGTGATGTCTAGGTTAGGTCTGGGATTTGCTCTCATCAGGCTCATTCTTTCGCATATTTCTCATACATGTTGAAGGGATCCTGGGTTTTTTCTGGTCTGGATCACGTAGTAATGTGGGACCACACTGAAACAATCAATTAAACCTGGTCTTGATAAATATTTTAGAGGATAACGCATGTTAGGTCTGGCTTAGGTCAAGGATATGCCCCCATCAGGCTCATACTTTCGCATATTTCTCATACTTCATGGCTAGATCCTGGGCTGTTTCTGGATTGTATCACGTAGTAATGTGGTACCACGCTGATACAGTCAATTAAACCTGGTTTCAATCAATATTTTAGAGGATAACGCATGTTAGGCCTAGGTTAGGTCTGGGATTTTCACTCATCAGACTCATACTTTCGCATTCTTCACATACTTGTTGAACGGATCCTGGGTTTTTTCTGGTTTGGATCACGTAGTAATGTGGGACCACACTGAAACAGTTCATTAAACCTGGTTTCGCTCAATATTTTAGAGGATAACGCATGTTAGGTCTAGGTTAGGTCTGGGATTTGCTCTCAACAGGCTCATTCTTTCGCATATTTCTCATACTTGATGGCTAGATCCTGGGCTTTTTCTGGATTGCATCACGTAGTAATGTAGTACCACATTGAAACAGTCAATGAAACCTGGTTTTCATCAATATTTAAGAGGACAACGCAAGTTAGGTCTAGGTAGGGCCTGAGATTTTCACTGATCAGACTCATACTTTCGCATTCTTCACATACTTGTTGAACGGATCCTGGGTTTTTTCTGGTTTGGATCACGTAGTAATGTGGGACCACACTGAAACAATCAATTAAACCTGGTCTTGATAAATATTTTAGAGGATAACGCATGTTAAGTCTGGGATTGGTCTGGGATTTGACCTTATCCGACTCATACTTTCGCACACTTCACATACTCGTTGAACAGATCCTGGGTTATTTTCTGGTTTGGATCACATAGTAATGTGGTAACACACTGAAACAGTCGATTAAACCTGGTTTCCATCATTACCTTAGAGGACAACGCAAGTTAGGTCTGGGACAGGTCTGGGATTTGCCCTCATCAGGCTCATACTTTCGCGTTTTTCACATACTTGTTGAACAGATCCTGGGGTTTCTCTGGTTTGGATCACGAAGTAGTGAGTTACCACACTGAAACAGTCCATTAAACCTGGTTTCGCTCAATATTTTAGAAGATAACGCATGTTAGGTCTAGGTTAGGCCTGGGATTTGCCCTCATCAGGGTCATACTTTCGCAGTTTTAACATGCATGTTGACCTGATCGAGAGTTTTTTCTGCTTTGGATCACGTAGTAAAGTGGTACCACACTAAAACAGTCAATTAAACCTGGTTTCGATCAATATTTCAGAGGATAACGCAGGTTAGGTCTGGGATAGGTCTAGGATTTGCCCTCATCAGGCCCATTCATTCGCATATTTCTCATACTTGATGGCTAGATCCTGGGCTTTTTCTGGATTGCATCACGTAGTAATGTGGGACCACACTGAAACAATCAATTAAACCTGGTCTTGATAAATATTTTAGAGGATAACGCATGTTAGGTCTGGGTTAGGTCTAGGATATGCCCCCATCAGGCTCATACTTTCGCATATTTCTCATACTTCATGGCTAGATCCTGGGCTGTTTCTGGATTGTATCACGTAGTAATGTGGTACCACGCTGAAACAGTCAATGAAACCTAGTTTTCATCAATATTTTGGAGGACAACGCAAGTTAGGTCTAGGTAAGGCCTGAGATTTTCACTGATCAGACTCATACTTTCGCAGTCTTCACATACTTGTTGAACGGATCCTGGGTTTATTCTGGTTTGGATCACGTAGTAATGTGGTACCACACTGAAACGGTCAATTAAACCTGGTTTCGATCATTATTTTAGAGGATAACGCAAGTTAGGTCTGGGATAGGTCTGGTATTTGCCCTCATCAGGCTCATACTTTCGCGTTTTTCACATACTTGTTGAACAGATCATGGGTTTTTTCTGCTTTGGGTCACGTAGTAGTGTGATACCACACTGAAACAGTGGATTAAACCTGGTTTCGATGAATATTTTAGAGGATAACGCATGTGAGGTCTAGGTTAGCCCTGGGATTTTTACTCATCAGACTCATACTTTCGCATTCTTCACATACTTATTGAACTGATCCTGGGTTTTTTCTGGTTTGGATCATGTAGTAATGTGGTACCACACTGAAACAGTCGATTAAACCTGGTTTCGATCAATATGTTAGAGGATAACGCAAGTTAAGTCTGGGATTGGTCTGGGATTTGACCTCATCCGACTCATACTTTCGCACACTTCACATACTCGTTGAACAGATCCTGGGTTATTTTCTGGTTTGGATCACATAGTAATGTGGTAACACACTGAAACAGTCGATTAAACCTGGTTTCCATCATTATCTTAGAGGACAACGCAAGTTAGGTCTGGGACAGGTCTGGGATTTGCCCTCATCAGGCTCATACTTTCGCATTCTTCACATACTTGTTGAACGGATCCTGGGTTTTTTCTCGTTTTGATGACGTAGTAATGTGTGTCCACACTGAAACAATCAATTAAACCTGGTCTTGATAAATATTTTAGAGGATAACGCATTTTAGGTCTGGGATAGGTCTGGGATTTGCCCTCATCAGACTCATACTTTCGCACACTTCACATACTCGTTGAACAGATCCTGGGTTTTAAACCTGATCTTGATAAATATTTTAGAGGCTAACGCATGTTAGGTCTGGGATAGGTCTGGGATTTGCCCCCATCAGGCTCATACTTTCGCATATTTCTCATACTTCATGGCTAGATCCTGGGCTTTTTCTGGATTGCGTCACGTAGTAATGAAGTACAACACTGAAACAGTCAATTAAACCTGGTTTCCATCAATATCTTAGAGGACAACGCAAGTTAGGTCTGGGATAGGTCTGGGATTTGCCCTCATCAGGCTCATACTTTCGCGTTTTTCACATACTTGTTGAACAGATCCTGGGTTTTTTCTGGTTTGTATCACGTAGTAGTGTGGTACCACACTGAAACAATCGATTAAACCTGGTTTCAATCAATATTTTAGAGGATAACGCAAGTTAGGTCTGGGATAGGTCTGGGATTTGACCTCATCAGACTCATACTTTCGCACACTTCACATACTCGTTGAACAGATCCTGGGTTATTTTCTGGTTTGGATCACATAGTAATGTGCTACCACACTGAAACAGTCGATTAAACCAGGTTTCGATCAATATTTTAGAGAATAATTCATGTGATGTCTAGGTTAGGTCTGGGATATGCTCTCATCAGGCTCATTCTTTCGCATATTTCTCATACATGTTGGAGGGATCCTGGGTTTTTTCTGGTTTGGATCACGTAGTAATGTGGGACCACAGTGAAACAATCAATTAAACCTGGTCTTCATAAATATTTTAGAGGATAACGCATGTTAGGTCTGGGTTAGGTCTAGGATATGCCCCATCAGGCTCATACTTTCGCATATTTCTCGTACTTCATGGCTAGATCCTGGGCTGTTTCTGGATTGTATCACGTAGTAATGTGGTACCACGCTGATACAGTCACTTAAACCTGGTTTCAATAAATATTTTAGAGGATAACGCATGTTAGGCCTAGGTTAGGTCTGGGATTTTCACTCATCAGACTCATACTTTCTCATTCTTCACATACTCGTTGAACAGATCCTGGGTTATTTTCTGGTTTGGATCACATAGTAATGTGGTACCACACTGAAACAGTCGATTAAACCAGGTTTCGATCAATATTTTTGAGGATAACGCATGTTAGGTCTAGGTTAGGACTGGGATTTTCACTCATCAGACTCATACTTTCGCATTCTTCACAGACTTGTTGAACGGATCCTGGGTTTTTTCTGGTTTGAATCACGTAGTAATGTGGGACCACACTGAAACAGTCAATTAAACCTGGTTTCGATTAATATTTTAGAGAATAATTCATGTTATGTCTAGGTTAGGACTGGGATTTGCTCTCATCAGGCTCATTCTTTCGCATATTTCTCATACTTCATGGCTAGATCCTGGGCTTTTTCTGGATTGCATCACGTAGTAATGAAGTACAACACTGAAGCAGTCAATTAAACGTGGTTTCCATCAATATCTTAGAGGACAACGCAAGTTAGGTCTGGGATAGGTCTGGGATTTGCCCTCATCAGGCTCATACTTTCGCGTTTTTCACATACTTGTTGAACAGATCCTGGGTTTTTTCTGGTTTGTATCACGTAGTAGTGTGGTACCACACTGAAACAGTCCATGAAACCTGGGTTGGATCAATATTTTAGAGGATAACGCATGTTAGGTCTAGGTTAGCCCTGGGATTTTCACTCATTAGACTCATACTTTCGCAATCTTCACATACTTGTTGAACTGATCCTGGGCTTTTTCTGGTTTGGATCACATAGTAATGAGGTACCACACTGAAACAGTCGATTAAACCAGGTTTCGATCAATATTTTAGAGAATAATTCATGTGATGTCTAGGTTAGGTCTGGGATTTGCTCTCATCAGGCTCATTCTTTCGCATATTTCTCATACTTGATGGCTAGATCCTGGGCTTTTTCTGGATTGCATCACGTAGTAATGTAGTACCACACTGAAACAGTCAATGAAACCTGGTTTTCATCAATATTTTAGAGGACAACGCAAGTTAGGTCTAGGTAAGGCCTGAGATTTTCACTGACCAGACTCATACTTTCGCATTCTTCACATACTTGTTGAACGGATCCTGGGTTTTTTCTGGTTTGGATCACGTAGTAATGTGGGACCACACTGAAACAGTCAATTAAACCTGGTTTCGATCAATATTTTAGAGAATAATTCATGTTAGGTCTAGGTTAGGTCTGGGATTTGCTCTCACCAGGCTCATTCTTTCGCATATTTCTCATACTTCATGGCTGGATCCTGGGCTATTTCTGGATTGGATCACGTAGTAATGTGGTACCACACTGAAACGGTCAATTAAACCTGGTTTTGATGAATATTTTAGAGAATAATTCATGTTAGGTTTAGGTTAGGTCTGGGATTTGCTCTCATCAGGCTTATTCTTTCGCATATTTCTCATACTTGACGGCTAGATCCTGGACTTTTTCTGGATTGCATCACGTAGTAATGAAGTACAACACTGAAACACTCAATTAAACCTGGTTTCGATCAATATTATTGAGGATAACGCATGTTAGGTCTAGGTTAGGCCTGGGATTTTCACTCATCAGACTCATACTTTCGCATTCATCACATATTTGTTGAACGGATCTGGGGTTTTTTCTGGTGTGGATCACGTAGTAATGTGGGACCACACTGAAACAATCAATTAAACCAGATCTTGATAAATATTGTAGAGGATAACGCATGTTAGGTCTAGGTTAGGTCTGGGATTTGCTCTCATCAGGCTCATTCTTTCTCATATTTCTCATACTTGACGGCTAGATCCTGGGCTTTTTCTGGATTGCATCACGTAGTAATGAAGTACAACACTGAAACAGTCAATTAAACCTGGTTTCGATCAATATTTTAGAGAATAATTCATGTTAGGTCTAGGTTAGGTCTGGGATTTGCTCTCATCAGGCTCAATCTTTCGCATATTTCTCATACTTCATGGCTGGATCCTGGGCTATTTCTGGATTGGATCACGTAGTAATGTGGGACCACACTGAAACAGTCAATTAAACCTGGTCTTGATGAATATTTTAGAGGATAACGCATGTTAAGTCTGGGTCAGGTCTAGAATTTGCCCTCATCATGCTCATACTTTCGCATCTTTCTCATACATCATGGCTAGATCCTGGGCTATTTCTGGATTGTGTCACGTAGTAATGTGGTACCACGCTGAAACAGTCGATTAAACCTGGTTCCGATCAATATATTAGAGGATAACGCAAGTTAAGTCTGGTATAGGTCTGGGATTTGACCTCATCAGACTCATACTTTCGCGTTTTTCACAAATTTGTTGAACAGATCCGGGGTTTTTTCTGGTTTGGATCACGTAGTAGTTTGGTACCACACTGAAACAGTCCATTAAACCTGGTTTGGTCAATATTTTAGAGGATAACGCATGTTAGGTCTAGGTTAGGTCTGGGATTTTCACTGACCAGACTCATACTTTCGCATTCTTCACATACTTGTTGAACGGATCCTGGGTTTTTTCTGGTTTGGATCACGTAGTAATGTGGGACCACACTGAAACAGTCAATTAAACCTGGTTTCGATCAATATTTTAGAGAATAATTCATGTTAGGTCTAGGTTAGGTCTGGGATTTGCTCTCATCAGGCTCATTCTTTCGCATATTCCTCATACTTGACGGCTAGATCCTGGGCTTTTGCTCGATTGCATCACGTAGTAATGAAGTACAACACTGAAACAGTCAATTAAACCCGGTTTCCATCAATATTTTAGAGGACAACGCATGTTAGGTCTAGGTTAGGCCTGGGATTTGCCCTCATCAGGGTCACACTTTCGCAGTATTAACATACGTGTTGACCTGATCGAGGGTTTTTTCTGCTTTGGATCAGGTAGTAAAGTGGTACCACACTGAAACAGTCCATTAAACCTGGTTTGGATCAATATTTTAGAGGATAACGCATGTTAGGTCTAGGTTAGCCCTGGGATTTTCACTCATCAGACTCATACTTTCGCATTCTTCACATGCTTGTTGAACGGATCCTGGGCTTTTTCTGGTTTCGTTCACGTAGTAATGTGGTACCACACTGAAACATTCAATTAAACCTGATCTTGATAAATATTTGAGAGGATAACGCATGTTAGATTTGGGTTAAGTCTAGGATTTGCCCTCATCAGGCTCATACTTTCGCATATTTCTCATACTTCATGGCTAGATCCTGGGCTATTTCTAGATTAGATCACGTAGTAATGTGGTACCACACTGAAACAGTCAATTAAACCTGGTTTCGATCAATATCTTAGAGGACAACGCAAGTTAGGTCTGGGATAGGTCTTGGATTTGCCCTCATCAGGCTCATACTTTCGCGTTTTTCACATACTTTTTGAACAGATCCTGGGTTTTTTCTGGTTTGGATCACGTAGTAGTTTGGTACCACACTGAAACAGTCCATTAAACCTGGTTTGGTCAATATTTTAGAGGAAAACGCATGTTAGGTCTAGGTTAGGTCTGGGAATTTCACTCATCAGACTCATACTTTCGCATTCTTCACATACTTGTTGAACGGATCCTGGGTTTTTTCCGGTTTGGATCACGTAGTAATGTGGTACCACACTGAAACAGTCTATTAAACCTGGTTTCGATCAATATTTTAGAGGATAACGCAAGTTAAGTCTGGGATTGGTCTGGGATTTGACCTCATCAGACTCATACTTTCGCACACTTCACATACTCGTTGAACAGATCCTGGGTTATTTTCTGGTTTGGATCACATAGTAATGTGGTACCACACTGAAACAGTCGATTATACCAGGTTTCGATCAATATTTTTGAGGATAACGCATGTTAGGTCTAGGTTAGGCCTGGGATTTTCACTCATCAGACTCATACTTTCGCATTCTTCACATACTTGTTGAACGGATCCTGTGCTTTTTCTGGTTTGGATCACGTAGTAATGTGGTACCACACTGAAACAGTCGATTAAACCTGGTTTCGATCAATATTTTAGAGGATAACGCATGTTAGGTCTAGGTTAGCCCTGGGATTTTCACTCATCAGACTCTTACTTTCGCATTCTTCACATACTTGTTGACGGATCCTGGGTTTTTTCTGGTTTGGATCACGTAGTAATGTGGTACCACACTGAAACAGTCGATTAAACCTGGTTTCGATCAATATTTTAGAGGATAACGCATGTTAGGTCTAGGTTAGCCCTGGGATTTTCACTCATCAGACTCATACTTTCGCGTTTTTCACATACTTTTTGAACAGATCCTGGGTTTTTTCTGGTTTGGATCACGTAGTAGTGTGGTACCACACTGAAACAGTCCATTAAACCTGGTTCGGAGCAATATTTTAGAGGATAACGCATGTTAGGTCTAGGTTAGGTCTGGGATTTTCACTCATCAGACCCATACTTTCGCATTCTTCACATACTTGTTGAACGGATCCTGTGTTTTTCTGGTTTGGATCACGTAGTAATGTGGTGCCACACTGAAACAGTCGATTAAACCTGGTTTCGATCAATATTTTAGAGGATAACGCATGTTAGGTCTAGGTTAGCCCTGGGATTTTCACTCATCAGACTCATACTTTCCCACACTTCACATACTCGTTGAACAGATCCTGGGATATTTTCTGGTTTGGATCACATAGTAATGTGGTACCACTATGAAACAGTCGATTAAACCAGGTTTCGATCAATACTTTTGAGGATAACGCATGTTAGGTCTGGGTTAGGTCTGGGATTTGCCCTCATCAGGCTCATACTTTCCGCGTTTTTCACATACTTGTTTAACAGATCCTGGGTTTTTTCTGGTTTGGATCACGTTGTAGTGTGGACCACACTGAAACAATCAATTAAACCTGATCTTGATAAATATTTTAGAGGATAACGCATGTTAGGTCTGGGATAGGTCTGGGATTTGCCCCCATCAGGCTCATACTTTCGCATATTTCTCATACTTCATGGCTAGATCCTGGGCTTTTTCTGGATTGCATCACGTAGTAATGAAGTACAACACTGAAACAGTCAATTAAACCTGGTTTCCATCAATATCTTAGAGGACAACGCAAGTTAGGTCTGGGATAGGTCTTGGATTTGCCCTCATCAGGCTCATACTTTCGCGTTTTTCACATACTTTTTGAACAGATCCTGGGTTTTTTCTGGTTTGGATCACGTAGTAGTTTGGTACCACACTGAAACAGTCCATTAAACCTGGTTTGGTCAATATTTTAGAGGATAACGCATGTTAGGTCTAGGTTAGGTCTGGGAATTTCACTCATCAGACTCATACTTTCGCATTCTTCACATACTTGTTGAACGGATCCTGGGTTTTTTCCGGTTTGGATCACGTAGTAATGTGGTACCACACTGAAACAGTCGATTAAACCTGGTTTCGATCAATATTTTAGAGGATAACGCAAGTTAAGTCTGGGATTGGTCTGGGATTTGACCTCATCAGACTCATACTTTCGCACACTTCACATACTCGTTGAACAGATCCTGGGTTATTTTCTGGTTTGGATCACATAGTAATGTGGTACCACACTGAAACAGTCGATTATACCAGGTTTCGATCAATATTTTTGAGGATAACGCATGTTAGGTCTAGGTTAGGCCTGGGATTTTCACTCATCAGACTCATACTTTCGCATTCTTCACATACTTGTTGAACGGATCCTGTGCTTTTTCTGGTTTGGATCACGTAGTAATGTGGTACCACACTGAAACAGTCGATTAAACCTGGTTTCGATCAATATTTTAGAGGATAACGCATGTTAGGTCTAGGTTAGCCCTGGGATTTTCACTCATCAGACTCTTACTTTCGCATTCTTCACATACTTGTTGAACGGATCCTGGGTTTTTTCTGGTTTGGATCACGTAGTAATGTGGTACCACACTGAAACAGTCGATTAAACCTGGTTTCGATCAATATTTTAGAGGATAACGCATGTTAGGTCTAGGTTAGCCCTGGGATTTTCACTCATCAGACTCATACTTTCGCGTTTTTCACATACTTTTTGAACAGATCCTGGGTTTTTTCTGGTTTGGATCACGTAGTAGTGTGGTACCACACTGAAACAGTCCATTAAACCTGGTTCGGAGCAATATTTTAGAGGATAACGCATGTTAGGTCTAGGTTAGCCCTGGGATTTTCACTCATCAGACTCATACTTTCGCAATCTTCACATACTTGTTGAACTGATCCTGGGTTTTTTCTGGCTTGGATCACGTAGTAATGTGGTACCACACTGAAACAGTCGATTAAACCTGGTTTCGATCAATATTTTAGAGGATAACGCAAGTTAGGTCTGGGATAGGTCTGGGATTTTCACTCATCAGACTCATACTTTCGCATTCTTCACATACTTGTTGAACGGATTCTGTGCTTTTTCTGGTTCGGATCACGTAGTAATGAGGTACCACACTGAAACAGTCGATTAAACCTGGTTTCGCTCAATATTTTAGAGGATAACGCATGTTAGGTCTAGGTTAGGTCTGGGATTTGCTCTCATCAGGCTCATACTTTCGCATATTTCTCATACTTCATGGCTGGATCCTGGGCTATTTCTGGATTGGATCACGTAGTAATGTGGTACCACACTGAAACAGTCGATTAAACCTGGTTTCGATCAATATTTTAGAGGATAACGCAAGTTAAGTCTGGGATTGGTCTGGGATTTGACCTCATCAGACTCATACTTTCGCACACTTCACATACTCGTTGAACAGATCCTGGGTTATTTTCTGGTTTGGATCACATAGTAATGTGGTACCACGATGAAACAGTCGATTAAACCTGGTTCCGATCAATATTTTAGAGGATAACGCAAGTTAAGTCTGGGATAGGTCTGGGATTTGACCTCATCAGACTCATACTTTCGCGTTTTTCACAAACTTGTTGAACAGATCCGGGGTTTTTTCTGGTTTGGATCACGTAGTAGTGTGGTACCACACTGAAACAGTCCATTAAACTTGGTTGCGATCAATATTTTAGAGGATAACGCATGTTAGGTCTGGGTTAGGTCTAGGATTTGCCCTCATCAGGCTCATACTTTCGCATATTTCTCATACTTCATGGCTGGATCCTGGGCTATTTCTGGATTGGATCACGTAGTAATGTGGTACCACACTGAAACGGTCAATTAAACCTGGTTTTGATGAATATTTTAGAGAATAATTCATGTTAGGTCTAGGTTAGGTCTGGGATTTGCTCTCATCAGGCTCATTCTTTCGCATATTTCTCATACTTGACGGGTAGATCCTGGGCTTTTTCTCGATTGCATCACGTAGTAATGAAGTACAACACTGAAACAGTCAATTAAACCTGGTTTCCATCAATATTTTAGAGGACAACGCATGTTAGGTCTATGTTAGGCCTGGGATTTGCCCTCATCAGGGTCATACTTTCGCATTCTTCACATACTTGTTGAACGGATCCTGTGTTTTTTCTGGTTTGGATCACGTAGTAATATGGGACCACACTGAAACAGTCAATTAAACCTGGTCTCGATCAATATTTTAGAGAATAATTCATGTTAGGTCTAGGTTAGGTCTGGGATTTGCTCTCATCAGGCTCATTCTTTCGCATATTTCTCATACTTGATGGCTAGATCCTGGGCTTTGTCTGGATTGGATCACGTAGTATTGTGGTACCACACTGAAACACTAAATTAAACCTGGTTTCCATCAATATTTTATAGGATAACGCATGTTTGGTCTGGGATAGGTCTGGGATTTGCTCTCATCAGACTCGTACTTTCGCATATTTCTCATACTTGATGGCCAGATCCTGGGTTTTTTCTGGTTTGGATCGTGTAGTAATGTGGTACCACACTGAAACAGTCCATTAAACCTGGTTTCGATCAATATTTTAGAGAATAATTCATGTTAGGTCTAGGTTTGGTCTGGGATTTGCTATCATCAGGCTCATTCTTTCGCATATTTCTCATACTTGATGGCTAGATCCTAGGCATTTTCTGGATTGCATCACCTAGTAATGTAGTACCACACTGAAACAGTCAATAAAACCTGGTTTCTATCAATATTTTAGAGAATAATTTATGTTAGGCCTAGGTTAGGTCTGGGATTTGCTCTCATCAGACTCATTCTTTCGCATATTTCTCATACTTGATGGCTAGATCCGGGCTTTTTCTGGAGTGCACCACGTAGTAATGTAGTACAACACTGAAAGAGTCAATTAAACCTGGTTTCCATCAATATTTTAGAGGACAACGCATGTTAGGTCTAGGTTAGGCCTGGGATTTGCCCTCATCAGGGTCATACTTTCACAGTTTTAACATACATGTTTACCTGATCGAGGGTTTTTTCTGCTTTGGATCACGTAGTGAAGTGGTACCACACTAAAACAGTCAATTAAACCTGGTTTCGATAAATATTTTAGAGGACAACGCATGTTACGTCTAGGTTAGGTCTGGGATTTGCTCTCATCAGGCTCATACTTTCGCATATTTCTCATTCTTGTTGGCCAGATCCTGGGCTTCCACTGGTTTGGATCACGCAGTAATGTGATGCCACACTGAAACAGTCAATTAAACCTGGTCTTGATAAATATTTTAGAGGATAACGCATGTTATGTCTAGGTTAGGCCTGGGATTTTCCCTAATCAGGCTCATAATTTCGCATATTTCTCATACTTCATGGCTATATCCTGGGCTTTGTCTGGATTGGATCACGTAGCAATGTGGTACCACACTGATACAGTCCATTAAACCTGGTTTCGATCAATATTTTATAGGAGAGCGCATGTTAGGTCTGGGATAGGTCTGGGATTTGCCCTTAACAGACTCATGCTTTCGCATTCTTCACATACTTGTTGAACGGATCCTGGGTTTTTTCTGGTTTGGACCACGTAGTAATGTGGTACCACACAGAAACAGTCCATTAAACCTGGTTTCGATCAATATTTCAGAGAATAATTCATGTTAGGTCTAGGTTTGGTCTGGGATTTGCTCACATAAGGCTCATTCTTTCGCATATTTCTCATACTTGATGGCTAGATCCTAGGCTTTTTCTGGATTGCATCACGTAGTAATGTAGTACCACACTGAAACAGTCAATAAAACCTGGATTCCATCAATATTTTAGAGGACAGCTCATGTTAGGTCTAGGTTAGGCATGGGATTTGCCCTCATCAGTGTCATACTTTTGCAGTTTTAACATATATGTTGCCCTAATCGAGGGTATTTTCTGCTTTGGATCACGTAGCAAAGTGGTACCACACTAAAACAGTCAATTAAACCTGGTTTCGATAATTATTATAGAGGACAACGCAAGTTATGCCTGGGATAGGCCTGGGATTTGTCCTCATCAGTGTCTTACTTTTGCAGTTTAAACATATATGTTGCCCTAATCGACGGTCTTTTCTGCTTTGGATCACGCAGTAATGTGGTACCACACTGCAACATTCCACTAAACCTGGTTTCGATCAATATTTTAGAGGATAACGCATGTTATGTCTAGGTTAGGCCTGGGATTTGCCCTCATCAGACTCATACTTATGCATTCTTCACATACTTGTTAAACAGATCCTGGGTTTTTTTCTGGTTTGGATCACGTAGTAATGTGGTACCACACTGAAACAGTCGATTAATCCTGGTTTCGATCAATATTATTGAGGATAACGCATGTTAGGTCTGGGATAGGTCTGGGATTTGCCCTCATCAGACTCGTACTTTCGCATATTTCTCATAATTGACGGCAAGATTCTGGGCCTTTTCTGGTTTGGATCACGTAGTAAAGTGGTACCACACTAAAACAGTCCATTAAACCTGGTTTCGATCAATATTTTAGAGGATAACGCAAGTTATGTCTGGGATAGGTCTGGGATTTGCCCTCATCAGGCTCATACTTTCGCGTTTTTCACATACTTGTTGAACAGATCCTGGGTTTTTTCTGGTTTGGATCGCGTAGTAATGTGGTGCCACACTGAAACAGTCGATTAAATCTGGTTTCGATCAATATTTTTGAGGATAACGCATATTAGGTCTAGGTTAGACCTGGGATTATCACTCATCAGACTCATACTTTCGCATTCTTCACATACTTGTTGAACGGATTCTGGGTTTTTTCTGGTTTGGATCCCGTAGTAATGTGGTACCACACTGAAACAGTCCATTAAACCTGGTTTCGATCAATATTTTAGAGGACAACGCATGTTAGGTCTAGGTTAGGCCTGGGATTTGCCCTCATCAGTGCCATGCTTTCGCAGTTTTAATATACATGTTGACCTAATCGAGGGTTTTTTCTGCTTTGGATCTCGTAGTAAAGTCGTACCACACTAAAACAGTCAATTAAACCTGGTTTCGATCAATATTTTAGAGGACAACGCAAGTTAGGTCTGGGATAGGTCTGGGATTTGACCTCATCAGACTCATACTTTCGCATTCTTCACATACTTGTTGAACGGATCCTGGGATTTTTTCTGGTTTGGACCACGTAGTAATGTGGTACCACACTGAAACAGTCGATTAAACCCGGTTTCGATCAATATTTTTGTGGATAACGCATGTTACGTCTAGGTTAGGCCTGGGATTTGCCCTCATCAGTGTCATACTTTCGCAGTTTTAACATACATGTTGACCTAATCGTGGGTTTTTTCTGCTTTGGATCACGTAGTAAAGTGGTACCACACTAAAACAGTCAATTAAACCTGGTTTCGATCAATATTTTAGAGGACAACGCATGTTAGGTCGAGGTTAGGCGTGGGATTTGCCCTTATCAGACTCATACTTTCGCATTCTTCACATACTTGTTGAACGGATCCTGGGTTTTTTCTGGTTTGGACCACGTAGTAATGTGGTACCACACTGAAACAGTCGATTAAACCTGGTTTCGATCAATATTTTTGTGGATAACGCATGTTACGTCTAGGTTAGGTCTGGGATTTGCCCTCATCAGACTCATACTTACGCATACTTCACATACTTGTTAAACAGATCCTGGGTTTTTTTCTGGTTTGGATCACGTAGTAATGTGGTACCACACTGAAACAGTCGATTAAACCTGGTTTTGATCAATATTTTATAGGATAGCGCTTGTTAGGTCTGGGATAGGTCTGGGATTTGCCCTCATCAGTGTCATACTTTCGCAGTTTTAACATACATGTTGACCTAATCGTGGGTTTTTTCTGCTTTGGATCACGTAGTAAAGTGGTACCACACTAAAACAGTCCATTAAATCTGGTTTCGATCAATATTTTAGAGGATAACGCATGTTAGGTCGAGGTTAGGCCTGGGATTTGCCCTTATCAGATTCGTACTTTCGCATTCTTCACATACTTGATGTCCAGATTCTGGGCCTTTTCTGGTTTGGATCACGTAGTAATGTGGTACCACACTGAAACAGTCAATTAAACCTTGTTTCCATCAATATTTTAGAGGACAACGCATGTTAGGTCTAGGTTGGGCTTGGGATTTGCCCTCATCAGGGTCATACCTTCACAGTTTTAACATACATATTGACCTGATCGAGGGTTTTTTCTGCTTTGGATCACGTAGTAAAGTGGTACCACACTGAAACAGTCAATTAAACCTGGTATCCATCAATATTTTAGAGGACAACGCATGTTAGGTCTAGGTTAGGCCTGGGATTTGCCCTCATCAGTGTCATACTTTCGCAGTTTTAATATACATGTTGACCTAATCGAGGGTTTTTTCTGCTTTGGATCACGTAGTAAAGTGGTACCACACTAAAACAGTCAATTAAACCTGGTTTCGATCAATATTTTAGAGGACAACGCATGTTAGGTCGAGGTTAGGCCTGGGATTTGCCCTTATCAGACTCATACTTTCGCATTCTTCACATACTTGTTGAACGGATCCTGGGTTTTTTCTGGTTTGGATCAGGTAAAAATGTGGTACCACACTGAAACAGTCGATTAAACCTGGTTTCGATCAATATCTTGGAGGATAACGCAAGTTATGTCTGGGATAGGTCTGGGATTTGCCCTCATCAGGCTCATACTTTCGCGTTTGTCACATACTTGTTGAACAGATCCTGGGTTTTTTCTGGATTGGATCACGTAGTAAAGTGGTACCACACTAAAACAGTCAATTAAACCTGGTTTCGATCAATATTTTAGATGACAACGCAAGTTAGGTCTGGGATAGGTCTTGGATTTGCCCTCATCAGACTCATACTTACGCATACTTCACATACTTGTTAAACAGATCCTGGGTTTTTTTCTGGTTTGGATCACGTAGTAATGTGGTACCACACTGAAACAGTCGATTAAACCTGGTTTTGATCAATATTTTATAGGATAGCGCTTGTTAGGTCTGGGATAGGTCTGGGATTTGCCCTCATCAGTGTCATACTTTCGCAGTTTTAACATACATGTTGACCTAATCGTGGGTTTTTTCTGCTTTGGATCACGTAGTAAAGTGGTACCACACTAAAACAGTCCATTAAACCTGGTTTCGATCAATATTTTAGAGGATAACGCGTGTTAGGTCTTGGTTAGGCCTGGGATTTGCCCTCATCAGTGTCATACTTTCGCAGTTTTAACATACGTGTTGACCTGATCGAGGGTTTTTTCTGCATTGGATCACGTAGAAAAGTGGTGCCACACTAAAACAGTCGATTAAACCTGGTTTCGATCAATATTTTTGTGGATAACGCATGTTACGTCTAGGTTAGGTCTGGGATTTGCTGTCATCAGGCTCATACTTTCGCATATTTCTCGTTCTTGTTGGCTAGATCCTGGACTTCCACCGGTTTGGATCACGTAGTAATGTGATGCCACACTGAAACAGTCAATTAAACCTGCTCTTGATAAATATTTTAGAGGATAACGCATGTTAGGTCTGGGTTGGGTCTAGGATTTGCCCTAATCAGGCTCATAACTTCGCATATTTCTCATACTTCATGGCTAGATCCTGGGCTTTGTCTGGATTGGATCACGTAGTAATGTGGTACCACACTGAAACAGTCCATTAATCCTGGTTTCGATCAATATTTTAGAGGATAACGCAAGTTATGTCTGGGATAGGTCTGGGATTTGCCCTCATCAGGCTCATACTTTCGCGTTTTTCACATACTTGTTGAACAGATCCTGGGTTTCTTCTGGTTTGGATCGCGTAGTAATGTGGTGCCACACTGAAACAGTCGATTAAATCTGGTTTCGATCAATATTTTTGAGGATAACGCATATTAGGTCTAGGTTAGACCTGGGATTATCACTCATCAGACTCATACTTTCGCATTCTTCACATACTTGTTGAACGGATTCTGGGTTTTTTCTGGTTTGGATCCCGTAGTAATGTGGTACCACACTGAAACAGTCCATTAAACCTGGTTTCGATCAATATTTTAGAGGACAACGCATGTTAGGTCTAGGTTAGGCCTGGGATTTGCCCTCATCAGTGCCATGCTTTCGCAGTTTTAATATACATGTTGACCTAATCGAGGGTTTTTTCTGCTTTGGATCTCGTAGTAAAGTCGTACCACACTAAAACAGTCAATTAAACCTGGTTTCGATCAATATTTTAGAGGACAACGCAAGTTAGGTCTGGGATAGGTCTGGGATTTGACCTCATCAGACTCATACTTTCGCATTCTTCACATACTTGTTGAACGGATCCTGGGATTTTTTCTGGTTTGGACCACGTAGTAATGTGGTACCACACTGAAACAGTCGATTAAACCCGGTTTCGATCAATATTTTTGTGGATAACGCATGTTACGTCTAGGTTAGGCCTGGGATTTGCCCTCATCAGTGTCATACTTTCGCAGTTTTAACATACATGTTGACCTAATCGTGGGTTTTTTCTGCTTTGGATCACGTAGTAAAGTGGTACCACACTAAAACAGTCAATTAAACCTGGTTTCGATCAATATTTTAGAGGACAACGCATGTTAGGTCGAGGTTAGGCCTGGGATTTGCCCTTATCAGACTCATACTTTCGCATTCTTCACATACTTGTTGAACGGATCCTGGGTTTTTTCTGGTTTGGACCACGTAGTCATGTGGTACCACACTGAAACAGTCGATTAAACCTGGTTTCGATCAATATTTTTGTGGACAACGCATGTTACGTCTAGGTTAGGTCTGGGATTTGCCCTCATCAGACTCATACTTACGCATACTTCACATACTTGTTAAACAGATCCTGGGTTTTTTTCTGGTTTGGATCACGTAGTAATGTGGTACCACACTGAAACAGTCGATTAAACCTGGTTTTGATCAATATTTTATAGGATAGCGCTTGTTAGGTCTGGGATAGGTCTGGGATTTGCCCTCATCAGTGTCATACTTTCGCAGTTTTAACATACATGTTGACCTAATCGTGGGTTTTTTCTGCTTTGGATCACGAAGTAAAGTGGTACCACACTAAAACAGTCCATTAAATCTGGTTTCGATCAATATTTTAGAGGATAACGCATGTTAGGTCGAGGTTAGGCCTGGGATTTGCCCTTATCAGATTCGTACTTTCGCATTCTTCACATACTTGATGTCCAGATTCTGGGCCTTTTCTGGTTTGGATCACGTAGTAATGTGGTACCACACTGAAACAGTCAATTAAACCTTGTTTCCATCAATATTTTAGAGGACAACGCATGTTAGGTCTAGGTTGGGCTTGGGATTTGCCCTCATCGGGGTCATACCTTCACAGTTTTAACATACATATTGACCTGATCGAGGGTTTTTTCTGCTTTGGATCACGTATTAAAGTGGTACCACACTGAAACAGTCAATTAAACCTGGTATCCATCAATATTTTAGAGGACAACGCATGTTAGGTCTAGGTTAGGCCTGGGGTTTGCCCTCATCAGTGTCATACTTTCGCAGTTTTAATATACATGTTGACCTAATCGAGGGTTTTTTCTGCTTTGGATCACGTAGTAAAGTGGTACCACACTAAAACAGTCAATTAAACCTGGTTTCGATCAATATTTTAGAGGACAACGCATGTTAGGTCGAGGTTAGGCCTGGGATTTGTCCTTATCAGACTCATACTTTCGCATTCTTCACATACTTGTTGAACGGATCCTGGGTTTTTTCTGGATTGGATCAGGTAAAAATGTGGTACCACAATGAAACAGTCGATTAAACCTGGTTTCGATCAATATTTTAGAGAATAATTCATGTTAGGTCTAAGTTAGGTCTGGGATTTGCTCTCATCAGGCTCATACTTTCGCATATTTGTCATTCTTGTTGGCCAGATCCTGGGCTTCCACTGGTTTGGATCACGTAGTAATGTGATGCCACACTAAAACAGTCAATTAAACCTGGTTTCGATCAATATTTTAGAGGACAACGCATGTTAGGTCGAGGTTAGGCCTGGGATTTGCCCTTATCAGACTCATACTTTCGCATTCTTCACATACTTGTTGAACGGATCCTGGGTTTTTTCTGGATTGGATCAGGTAGTAATGTGGTACCACACTGAAACAGTCGATTAAACCTGGTTTCGATCAATATCTTGGAGGATAACGCAAGTTATGTCTGGGATAGGTCTGGGATTTGCCCTCATCAGGCTCATACTTTCGCGTTTGTCACATACTTGTTGAACAGATCCTGGGTTTTTTCTGGATTGGATCAGGTAGTAATGTGGTACCACACTGAAACAGTCCATTAAACCTGGCTTCGATCAATATTTTAGAGGATAACGCATGTTAGGTCTAGGTTAGGCCTGGGATTTGCCCTCATCAGTGTCATACTTTCGCAGTTTTAATATACATGTTGACCTAATCGAGGGTTTTTTCTGCTTTGGATCACGTAGTAAAGTGGTACCACACTAAAACAGTCAATTAAACCTGGTTTCGATCAATATTTTAGAGGACAACGCATGTTAGGTCGAGGTTAGGCCTGGGATTTGCCCTTATCAGACTCATACTTTCGCATTCTTCACATACTTGTTGAACGGATCCTGGGTTTTTTCTGGTTTGGACCACGTAGTAATGTGGTACAACACTGAAACAGTCGATTAAACCTGGTTTCGATCAATATTTTTGTGGATAACGCATGTTACGTCTAGGTTAGGTGTGGGATTTGCTCTCACCAGGCTCATTCTTTCGCATATTTCTCATACTTCATGGCTAGATCCTGGGCTATTTCTGGATTGTATCAACGAAGTAATATAGTACCACACTGAAACAGTCAACTAAACCTGGTTTCGATCAATATTTTAGAGGATAACGCAAGGTATGTCAGGGATAGATCTGGGGATTTGCCCTCATCAGGCTCATACTTTCGCGTTTTTCACATTCTTATTGAACAGATCCTGGGTATTTTCTGGTTTGGATCACGCAGTAATGTGGTACCACACTGAAACAGTCAATTAAACCTTGTTTCCATCAATATTTTAGAGGACAACGCATGTTAGGTCTAGGTTGGGCTTGGGATTTGCCCTCATCAGGGTCATACCTTCACAGTTTTAACATACATATTGACCTGATCGAGGGTTTTTTCTGCTTTGGATCACGTAGTAAAGTGGTACCACACTGAAACAGTCAATTAAACCTGGTATCCATCAATATTTTAGAGGACAACGCATGTTAGGTCTAGGTTAGGCCTGGGATTTGCCCTCATCAGTGTCATACTTTCGCAGTTTTAATATACATGTTGACCTAATCGAGGGTTTTTTCTGCTTTGGATCACGTAGTAAAGTGGTACCACACTAAAACAGTCAATTAAACCTGGTTTCGATCAATATTTTAGAGGACAACGCATGTTAGGTCGAGCTCAGGCCTGGGATTTGCCCTTATCAGACTCATACTTTCGCATTCTTCACATACTTGTTGAACGGATCCTGGGTTTTTTCTGGATTGGATCAGGTAAAAATGTGGTACCACAATGAAACAGTCGATTAAACCTGGTTTCGATCAATATTTTAGAGAATAATTCATGTTAGGTCTAAGTTAGGTCAGGGATTTGCTCTCATCAGGCTCATACTTTCGCATATTTGTCATTCTTGTTGGCCAGATCCTAGGCTTCCACTGGTTTGGATCACGTAGTAATGTGATGCCACACTGAAACAGTCAATTAGACCTGGTCTTGATAAATATTTTAGAGGATAACGCATGTTAGGTCTGGGTTAGGACTAGGATTTGCCCTAATGAGGCTCATAATTTCGCATATTTCTCATACTTCATGGCTAGATCCTGGGCTTTTTCTGATTTGGATCACGCAGTAATGTGGTACCACACTGAAACAGTCCATTAAACCTGGTTTCGATCAATATTTTAGAGAATAATTCATGTTAGGTCTAAGTTAGGTCTGGGATTTGCTCTCATCAGGCTCATACTTTCGCATATTTGTCATTCTTGTTGGCCAGATCCTGGGCTTCCACTGGTTTGGATCACGTAGTAATGTGATGCCACACTAAAACAGTCAATTAAACCTGGTTTCGATCAATATTTTAGTGGACAACGCATGTTAGGTCGAGGTTAGGCCTGGGATTTGCCCTTATCAGACTCATACTTTCGCATTCTTCACATACTTGTTGAACGGATCCTGGGTTTTTTCTGGATTGGATCAGGTAGTAATGTGGTACCACACTGAAACAGTCGATTAAACCTGGTTTCGATCAATATCTTGGAGGATAACGCAAGTTATGTCTGGGATAGGTCTGGGATTTGCCCTCATCAGGCTCATACTTTCGCGTTTGTCACATACTTGTTGAACAGATCCTGGGTTTTTTCTGGATTGGATCACGTAGTAAAGTGGTACCACACTAAAACAGTCAATTAAACCTGGTTTCGATCAATATTTTAGATGACAACGCAAGTTAGGTCTGGGATAGGTCTTGGATTTGCCCTCATCAGACTCATACTTACGCATACTTCACATACTTGTTAAGCAGATCCTGGGTTTTTTTCTGGTTTGGATCACGTAGTAATGTGGTACCACACTGAAACAGTCGATTAAACCTGGTTTTGATCAATATTTTATAGGATAGCGCTTGTTAGGTCTGGGATAGGTCTGGGATTTGCCCTCATCAGTGTCATACTTTCGCAGTTTTAACATACATGTTGACCTAATCGTGGGTTTTTTCTGCTTTGGATCACGTAGTAAAGTGGTACCACACTAAAACAGTCCATTAAACCTGGTTTCGATCAATATTTTAGAGGATAACGCGTGTTAGGTCTTGGTTAGGCCTGGGATTTGCCCTCATCAGTGTCATACTTTCGCAGTTTTAACATACGTGTTGACCTGATCGAGGGTTTTTTCTGCATTGGATCACGTAGAAAAGTGGTGCCACACTAAAACAGTCGATTAAACCTGGTTTCGATCAATATTTTTGTGGATAACGCATGTTACGTCTAGGTTAGGTCTGGGATTTGCTGTCATCAGGCTCATACTTTCGCATATTTCTCGTTCTTGTTGGCTAGATCCTGGGCTTCCACTGGTTTGGATCACGTAGTAATGTGATGCCACACTGAAACAGTCAATTAAACCTGCTCTTGATAAATATTTTAGAGGATAACGCATGTTAGGTCTGGGTTGGGTCTAGGATTTGCCCTAATCAGGCTCATAACTTCGCATATTTCTCATACTTCATGGCTAGATCCTGGGCTTTGTCTGGATTGGATCACGTAGTAATGTGGTACCACACTGAAACAGTCCATTAATCCTGGTTTCGATCAATATTTTAGAGGATAACGCAAGTTATGTCTGGGATAGGTCTGGGATTTGCCCTCATCAGGCTCATACTTTCGCGTTTTTCACATACTTGTTGAACAGATCCTGGGTTTTTTCTGGTTTGGATCGCGTAGTAATGTGGTGCCACACTGAAACAGTCGATTAAATCTGGTTTCGATCAATATTTTTGAGGATAACGCATATTAGGTCTAGGTTAGACCTGGGATTTGCCCTCATCAGTGTCATACTTTCGCAGTTTTAACATACATGTTGACCTAATCGAGGGTTTTTTCTGCTTTGGATCTCGTAGTAAAGTCGTACCACACTAAAACAGTCAATTAAACCTGGTTTCGATCAATATTTTAGAGGACAACGCAAGTTAGGTCTGGGATAGGTCTGGGATTTGACCTCATCAGACTCATACTTTCGCATTCTTCACATACTTGTTGAACGGATCCTGGGATTTTTTCTGGTTTGGACCACGTAGTAATGTGGTACCACACTGAAACAGTCGATTAAACCCGGTTTCGATCAATATTTTTGTGGATAACGCATGTTACGTCTAGGTTAGGCCTGGGATTTGCCCTCATCAGTGTCATACTTTCGCAGTTTTAACATACATGTTGACCTAATCGTGGGTTTTTTCTGCTTTGGATCACGTAGTAAAGTGGTACCACACTAAAACAGTCAATTAAACCTGGTTTCGATCAATATTTTAGAGGACAACGCATGTTAGGTCGAGGTTAGGCCTGGGATTTGCCCTTATCAGACTCATACTTTCGCATTCTTCACATACTTGTTGAACGGATCCTGGGTTTTTTCTGGTTTGGACCACGTAGTAATGTGGTACCACACTGAAACAGTCGATTAAACCTGGTTTCGATCAATATTTTTGTGGATAACGCATGTTACGTCTAGGTTAGGTCTGGGATTTGCTCTCATCAGGCTCATTCTTTCGCATATTTCTCATACTTCATGGCTAGATCCTGGGCTATTTCTGGATTGCATCACGTAGTAATATAGTACCACACTGAAACAGTCAATTAAACCTGGTTTCCATCAATATTTTAGAGGACAACGCAAGTTAGGTCTGGGATAGGTCTGGGATTTGCCCTCATCAGACTCGTACTTTCGCATATTTCTCATAATTGATGGCAAGATTCTGGGCCTTTTCTGGTTTGGATCACGTAGTAATGTGGTACCACACTGATACAGTCAATTAAACCTGGTTTCCATCAATATTTTAGAGGACAACGCATGTTAGGTCTAGGTTTGGCCTGGGATTTGCCCTCATCAGGGTCATACTTTCACAGTTTTAACATACATGTTGACCTGATCGAGGGTTTTTTCTGCTTTGGATCACGTAGTAAAGTGGCACCACACTGAAACAGTCAATTAAGCCAGGTTTCAATCATTATTTTAGAGGACAACGCATGTTAGGTCTGGGTAAGGTCTAGGATTTGCCATCATCAGGCTCATAATTTCGCATATTTCTCATACTTCATGGCTAGATCCTGGGCTTCGTCTGGATTGGATCACGTAGTATTGTGGTACCACACTGAAACACTAAATTAAACCTGGTTTCGATCAATATTTTAGATGACAACGCAAGTTAGGTCTGGGATAGGTCTTGGATTTGCCCTCATCAGACTCATACTTACGCATACTTCACATACTTGTTAAACAGATCCTGTGTTTTTTTCTGGTTTGGATCACGTAGTAATGTGGTACCACACTGAAACAGTCGATTAAACCTGGTTTTGATCAATATTTTATAGGATAGCGCTTGTTAGGTCTGGGATAGGTCTGGGATTTGCCCTCATCAGTGTCATACTTTCGCAGTTTTAACATACATGTTGACCTAATCGTGGGTTTTTTCTGCTTTGGATCACGTAGTAAAGTGGTACCACACTAAAACAGTCCATTAAACCTGGTTTCGATCAATATTTTAGAGGAAAACGCATGTTAGGTCGAGGTTAGGCCTGGGATTTGCCCTTATCAGATTCGTACTTTCGCATTCTTCACATACTTGATGTCCAGATTCTGGGCCTTTTCTGGTTTGGATCACGTAGTAATGTGGTACCACACTGAAACAGTCAATTAAACCTTGTTTCCATCAATATTTTAGAGGACAACGCATGTTAGGTCTAGGTTGGGCTTGGGATTTGCCCTCATCAGGGTCATACCTTCACAGTTTTAACATACATATTGACCTGATCGAGGGTTTTTTCTGCTTTGGATCACGTAGTAAAGTGGTACCACACTGAAACAGTCAATTAAACCTGGTATCCATCAATATTTTAGAGGACAACGCATGTTAGGTCTAGGTTAGGCCTGGGATTTGCCCTCATCAGTGTCATACTTTCGCAGTTTTAATATACATGTTGACCTAATCGAGGGTTTTTTCTGCTTTGGATCACGTAGTAAAGTGGTACCACACTAAAACAGTCAATTAAACCTGGTTTCGATCAATATTTTAGAGGACAACGCATGTTAGGTCGAGGTTAGGCCTGGGATTTGCCCTTATCAGACTCATACTTTCGCATTCTTCACATACTTGTTGAACGGATCCTGGGTTTTTTCTGGATTGGATCAGGTAAAAATGTGGTACCACAATGAAACAGTCGATTAAACCTGGTTTCGATCAATATTTTAGAGAATAATTCATGTTAGGTCTAAGTTAGGTCTGGGATTTGCTCTCATCAGGCTCATACTTTCGCATATTTGTCATTCTTGTTGGCCAGATCCTAGGCTTCCACTGGTTTGGATCACGTAGTAATGTGATGCCACACTGAAACAGTCAATTAGACCTGGTCTTGATAAATATTTTAGAGGATAACGCATGTTAGGTCTGGGTTAGGACTAGGATTTGCCCTAATGAGGCTCATAATTTCGCATATTTCTCATACTTCATGGCTAGATCCTGGGCTTTTTCTGATTTGGATCACGCAGTAATGTGGTACCACACTGAAACAGTCCATTAAACCTGGTTTCGATCAATATTTTAGAGAATAATTCATGTTAGGTCTAAGTTAGGTCTGGGATTTGCTCTCATCAGGCTCATACTTTCGCATATTTGTCATTCTTGTTGGCCAGATCCTAGGCTTCCACTGGTTTGGATCACGTAGTAATGTGATGCCACACTGAAACAGTCAATTAGACCTGGTCTTGATAAATATTTTAGAGGATAACGCATGTTAGGTCTGGGTTAGGACTAGGATTTGCCCTAATGAGGCTCATAATTTCGCATATTTCTCATACTTCATGGCTAGATCCTGGGCTTTTTCTGATTTGGATCACGCAGTAATGTGGTACCACACTGAAACAGTCCATTAAACCTGGTTTCGATCAATATTTTAGAGAATAATTCATGTTAGGTCTAAGTTAGGTCTGGGATTTGCTCTCATCAGGCTCATACTTTCGCATATTTGTCATTCTTGTTGGCCAGATCCTGGGCTTCCACTGGTTTGGATCACGTAGTAATGTGATGCCACACTAAAACAGTCAATTAAACCTGGTTTCGATCAATATTTTAGAGGACAACGCATGTTAGGTCGAGGTTAGGCCTGGGATTTGCCCTTATCAGACTCATACTTTCGCATTCTTCACATACTTGTTGAACGGATCCTGGGTTTTTTCTGGATTGGATCAGGTAGTAATGTGGTACCACACTGAAACAGTCGATTAAACCTGGTTTCGATCAATATTTTGGAGGATAACGCAAGTTATGTCTGGGATAGGTCTGGGATTTGCCCTCATCAGGCTCATACTTTCGCGTTTGTCACATACTTGTTGAACAGATCCTGGGTTTTTTCTGGATTGGATCAGGTAGTAATGTGGTACCACAATGAAACAGTCGATTAAACCTGGTTTCGATCGATATTTTAGAGGATAACGCAAGTTATGTCTGGGATAGGTCTGGGGATTTGCCCTCATCAGGCTCATACTTTCGCGTTTTTCACATACTTGTTGAACAGATCCTGGGTTTTTTCTGGTTTGGATCCCGTAGTAATGTGGTACCACACTGAAACAGTCCATTAAACCTGGCTTCGATCAATATTTTAGAGGATAACGCATGTTAGGTCTAGGTTAGGCCTGGGATTTGCCCTCATCAGGGTCATACCTTCACAGTTTTAACATACATTTTGACCTGATCGAGGGTTTTTTCTGCTTTGGATCACGTAGTAAAGTGGTACCACACTGAAACAGTCAATTAAACCTGGTATCCATCAATATTTTAGAGGACAACGCATGTTAGGTCTAGGTTAGGCCTGGGATTTGCCCTCATCAGTGTCATACTTTCGCAGTTTTAATATACATGTTGACCTAATCGAGGGTTTTTTCTGCTTTGGATCACGTAGTAAAGTGGTACCACACTAAAACAGTCAATTAAACCTGGTTTCGATCAATATTTTAGAGGACAACGCATGTTAGGTCGAGGTTAGGCCTGGGATTTGCCCTTATCAGACTCATACTTTCGCATTCTTCACATACTTGTTGAACGGATCCTGGGTTTTTTCTGGTTTGGACCACGTAATAATGTGGTACAACACTGAAACAGTCCATTAAACCTGGTTTCGATCAATATTTTAGAGAATAATTCATGTTAGGTCTAAGTTAGGTCTGGGATTTGCTCTCATCAGGCTCATACTTTCGCATATTTGTCATTCTTGTTGGCCAGATCCTAGGCTTCCACTGGTTTGGATCACGTAGTAATGTGATGCCACACTGAAACAGTCAATTAGACCTGGTCTTGATAAATATTTTAGAGGATAACGCATGTTAGGTCTGGGTTAGGACTAGGATTTGCCCTAATGAGGCTCATAATTTCGCATATTTCTCATACTTCATGGCTAGATCCTGGGCTTTTTCTGATTTGGATCACGCAGTAATGTGGTACCACACTGAAACAGTCGATTAAACCTGGTTTTGATCAATATTTTATAGGATAGCGCTTGTTAGGTCTGGGATAGGTCTGGGATTTGCCCTCATCAGTGTCATACTTTCGCAGTTTTAACATACATGTTGACCTAATCGTGGGTTTTTTCTGCTTTGGATCACGTAGTAAAGTGGTACCACACTAAAACAGTCCATTAAACCTGGTTTCGATCAATATTTTAGAGGATAACGCGTGTTAGGTCTTGGTTAGGCCTGGGATTTGCCCTCATCAGTGTCATACTTTCGCAGTTTTAACATACGTGTTGACCTGATCGAGGGTTTTTTCTGCATTGGATCACGTAGAAAAGTGGTGCCACACTAAAACAGTCGATTAAACCTGGTTTCGATCAATATTTTTGTGGATAACGCATGTTACGTCTAGGTTAGGTCTGGGATTTGCTGTCATCAGGCTCATACATTCGCATATTTCTCGTTCTTGTTGGCTAGATCCTGGGCTTCCACTGGTTTGGATCACGTAGTAATGTGATGCCACACTGAAACAGTCAATTAAACCTGCTCTTGATAAATATTTTAGAGGATAACGCATGTTAGGTCTGGGTTGGGTCTAGGATTTGCCCTAATCAGGCTCATAACTTCGCATATTTTTCATACTTCATGGCTAGATCCTGGGCTTTGTCTGGATTGGATCACGTAGTAATGTGGTACCACACTGAAACAGTCCATTAATCCTGGTTTCGATCAATATTTTAGAGGATAACGCAAGTTATGTCTGAGATAGGTCTGGGATTTGCCCTCATCAGGCTCATACTTTCGCGTTTTTCACATACTTGTTGAACAGATCCTGGGTTTTTTCTGGTTTGGATCGCGTAGTAATGTGGTACCGCACTGAAACAGTCAATTAAACCTGGTTTTGATCAATATTTTAGAGAACAATTCATGTTAGGTCTAGGTTAGGTCTGGGATTTGCTCTCATCAGGGTCATACTTCCGCAGTTTTAACATAGATGTTGACCTGATCGAGGGTTTTTTCTGCTTTGGATCACGTAGTAAAGTGGTACCACACTGAAACAGTCCATTAAACCTGGTTTGGATTAATATTATACAGGATAACGCATGTTAGGTCTGGGATAGGTCTGGGATTTGCCCTCATCAGACTCATACTTTCGCACACTTCACATACTCGTTGAACAGATCCTGGGTTATTTTCTGGTTTGGATCACGTAGCAATGTGGTACCACACAGAAACAGTCGTTTAAACCAGGTTTCGATCAATATTTTTGAGGATAACGCATGTTAGGTCTAGGTTAGGCCTGAGATTTTCACTCATCAGACTCATACTTTCGCAATCTTCACATACTTGTTGAACAGATCCTGGGTTTTTCTGGTTTGGATCACGTAGTAATGTGGGACCACACTGAAACAATCAATTAAACCTGGTATTGATAAATATTTTAGAGGATAACGCATGTTAGGTCTGGGTTAGGACTAGGATTTGCCCCCATCAGGCTCAAACTTTCGCATATTTCTCATACTTCATGGCTGGATCCTGGGCTATTTCTGGATTGGATCACGTAGTAATGTGGTACCACACTGAAATTGTCAATTAAACCTGGTTTCCATCAATATCTTAGAGGACAACGCAAGTTAGGTCTGGGATAGGTCTAGGATTTGCCCTCATCAGGCTCATACTTTCGCATATTTCTCATACTTCATGGCTGGGTCCTGGGCTATTTCTGGATTGGATCACGTAGTAATGTGGTACCACACTGAAACAGTCAATTAAACCTGGTTTTGATCAATATTTTAGAGAACAATTCATGTTAGGTCTAGGTTAGGTCTGGGATTTGCTCTCATCAGGGTCATACTTCCGCAGTTTTAACATACATGTTGACCTGATCGAGGGTTTTTTCTGCTTTGGATCACGTAGTAAAGTGGTACCACACTGAAACAGTCCATTAAACCTGGTTTGTATCAATATTTTAGAGGATAACGCATGTTAGGTCTAGGTTAGCCCTGGGATTTTCACTCATCAGACCCATACTTTCGTATTCTTCACATACTTGTTGAACAGATCCTGGGTTTTTTATGGTTTGGTTCACGTAGTAATGTGGTACCACACTGAAACATTCAATTAAACCTGGTCTTGATAAATATTTTAGAGGATAACGCATGTTAGGTCTGGGTTAGGACTAGGATTTGCCCCCATCAGGCTCAAACTTTCGCATATTTCTCATACTTCATGGCTGGATCCTGGGCTATTTCTGGATTGGATCACGTAGTAATGTGGTACCACACTGAAATTGTCAATTAAACCTGGTTTTGATCAATATTTTAGAGAATAATTCATGTTTTGTCTAGGTTAGGTCTGCGATTTGCTCTCATCAGGCTCATTCTTTCGCATATTTCTCATACTTGATGGCTAGATCCTGGGCTTTTTCTGGATTGCATCACGTAGTAATGAAGTACAACACTGAAACAGTCAATTAAATCCATCGATATTTTGGAGGACAACGCATGTTAGGTCTAGGTTAGGCCTGGGATTTGCCCTCATCAGGGTCATACTTCCGCAGTTTTAACATACATGTTGACCTGATCGAGGGTTTTTTCTGGTTTGGATCACGTAGTAATGTGGGACCACACTGAAACAATCAATTAAACCTGGTCATGATAACTATTTTAGAGGATAACGCAAGTTAGGTCTGGGATAGGTCTGGGATTCGCCCTCATCAGGCTCATACTTTCGCATATTTCTCATACTTGATGGCTAGATCCTGGGCTATTTCTGGATTGCATCACGTAGTAACGAAGTACAACACTGAAACAGTCAATTAAACCTGGTTTCCATCAATATCTTAGAGGACAACGCAAGTTAGGTCTGGGATAGGTCTGGGATTTGCCCTCATCAGGCTCATACTTTCGCGTTTTTCACACACTTGTTGAACAGATCCTGGGTTTTTTCTGGTTTGGATCACGTAGTAGTGTGGTACCACACTGAAACAGTCCATTAAACCTGGTTTGGATCAATATTTTAGAGGATAACGCATGTTAGGTCTGGGATAGGTCTGGGATTTGCCCTCATCAGGCTCATACTTTCGCGTTTTTCGCATACTTGTTGAACAGATCCTGGGTTTTTTCCGGTTTGGGTCACGTAGTAGTGTGGTACCACACTGAAACAGTCGATTAAACCTGGTTTCGATCAATATTTTTGAGGATAACGCATGTTAGGTCTAGGTTAGGCCGGGGATTTTCACTCAGGAGACACATACTTTCGCATTCTTCACATACTTGTTGAACGGATCCTGGGGTTTTACTGGTTTGGATCACGTAGTAATGTGGTACCACACTGAAACATTCAATTAATCCTTGTCTTGATAAATATTTTAGAGGATAACGCAAGTTAGGTCTGGGATAGGTCTGGGATTCGCCCTCATCAGGCTCATACTTTCGCATATTTCTCATACTTGATGGCTAGATCCTGGGCTTTTTCTGGATTGCATCACGTAGTAACGAAGTACAACACTGAAACAGTCAATTAAACCTGGTTTCCATCAATATCTTAGAGGACAAAGCAAGTTAGGTCTGGGATAGGTCTGGGATTTGCCCTCATCAGGCTCATACTTTCACGTTTTTCGCATACTTGTTGAACAGATCCTGGGTTTTTTCCGGTTTGGGTCACGTAGTAGTGTGGTACCACACTGAAACAGTCGATTAAACCTGGTTTCGATCAATATTTTTGAGGATATCGCATGTTAGGTCTAGGTTAGGCCGGGGATTTTCACTCAGGAGACACATACTTTCGCATTCTTCACATACTTGTTGAACGGATCCTGGGTTTTTACTGGTTTGGATCACGTAGTAATGTGGTACCACACTGAAACATTCAATTAAACCTTGTCTTGATAAATATTTTAGAGGATAACGCATGTTAGGTCTGGGTTGGGTCTAGGATTTGCCCTCATCAGACTCATACTTTCGCATATTTCTCATACTTCATGGCTAGATCCTGGGCTATTTCTGGATTGGATCTCGCAGTAATGTGGTACCACACTGAAGCAGTCAATTCAACCTGGTTTCGATCAATATTTTAGAGGACAATGCAAGTTAGGTCTGGGATAGGTCTGGGATTTGCCCACATCAGGGTCATACTTTCGCATTTTTCACATACTTGTTGAACAGATCCTGGGTTTTTTCTGGTTTGGATCGCGCAGTAATGTGGTACCACATTGAAACCGCCCACTAAACCTGGTTTCGATCAATATTTTAGAGGATAACGAAAGTTGTGTCTAGGTTAGGCCTGGGCCTTGCCCTCATCAGGCTCATACTTTCGCATATTTCTCATACTTGATGGCTAGATCCTGGGCTTTTTCTGGATTGGATCACGTAGTAATGTGGTACCACACTGAAACAGTCAATTAAACCTGGTCTCGATCAATATTTTAGAGGTCAATGCAAGTTAGGTCTGGGATAGGTCTGGGATTTGCCCACATCAGGGTCATACTTTCGCATTTTTCACATACTTGTGAACAGATCCTGGGTTTTTTCTGGTTTGGATCGGGCAGTAATGTGGTACCACACTGAAACAGCCCACTAAACCTGGTTTCGATCAATATTTTAGAGGATAACGAAAGTTATGTCTAGGTTACGACAGGGATTTGCTCTCATCCGACTCGTGCTTTCGCATTTTTCACATACTTGTTGAACAGATCCTGGGTTTTTTCTGGTATGGATCACGTAGTAATGTGGTACCACACTGAAACATTCAGTTAAACCTGGTCTTGATAAATATTTTTGAGGATAACGCATGTTAGGTCTGGGTTAGGTCTAGGATTTGCCCTCATCAGGCTCATACTTTCGCATATTTCTTATACTTCATGGATAGATCCTGGGCTATTTTCTGGTTTGGATCACATAGTGATGTGGTACCACACTGAAACAGTCGATTAAACCAGGTTTCGATCAATATTCTTGAGGATAACGCATGTTAGGTCTAGGTAAGGCCTGGGATTTTCACTCATCAGACTCATTTTTTCGCATTCTTCACATACCTGTTGAACGGATCCTGGGTTTTTTCTGGTTTGGATCACGTAGTAATGTGGGACCACACTGAAACAATCAATTAAACCTGGTCTTGATAAATATTTTAGAGGATAACGCATGTTAGGTCTGGGTTAGGTCTAGGATTTGCTCTCGTCAGGCTCATACTTTCGCATGTTTCTCAAACTTGATGGCTAGATCCTGGGCGGTTTCTGGATTGCATCACGTAGTAATGAAGTACAACACTGAAACAGTCAATGAAACCTGGTTTCCATCAATATTTTAGAGGCCAATGAATGTTAGGTCTGGGATAGGTCTAGGATTTGCCCACATCAGGGTCATACTTTCGTATTTTTCACATACTTGTTGAACAGATCCTGGGTTTTTTCTGGTTTGGATCGCGCAGTAATGTGGTACCACACTGAAACAGCCCACTAAACCTGGTTTCGATCAATATTTTAGAGGATAACGAAAGTTATGTCTAGGTTAGGCCTGGGATTTGCCCTCATCAGACTCATGCTTTCGCATTTTTCACATACTTGTTGAACAGATCCTGGGTTTTTTCTGGTATGGATCACGTAGTAATGTGGGACCACACTGAAACATTCAGTTAAACCTGGTCTTGATAAATATTTTAGAGGATAACGCATGTTAGGTCTGGGTTAGGTCTAGGATTTGCTCTCGTCAGGCTCATACTTTCGCATATTTCTCATACCTCATGGCTAGATCCTGGGCTATTTCTGGATTGGATCACGTAGTAATGTGGTACCACACTGGAACAGTCAATTAAACCTGGTTTCGATCAATATTTTAGAGGATAACGTAAGTCAGGTCTGGTATAGGTCTGGGATTTGCCCTCATCAGGCTCATACTTTCGCGATTTTCACATACTTGTTGAACAGATCCTGGGTTTTTTTCTGGTTTGGATCACGTAGTAGTGTGGTACCACACTGAAACTGTCCATTAAACCTTGTTTCGACCAATATTTTTGAGGATAACGCATGTTAGGTCTAGGTTAGGCCGAGGATTTTCACTCATCAGACTCATACTTTCGCATTCTTCACATACTTGTTGAACGGATCCTGGGTTTTTTCTGGTTTGGATCAGGTAGTAATGTGGGACCACACTGAAACAGTCGATTAAACCAGGTTTCGATCAATATTTTTGAGGATAACGCATGTTAGGTCTAGGTTAGGCCTGGGATTTTCACTCATCAGACTCATTCTTTCGCATTCTTCACATACTTGTTGAACGGATCCTGGATTTTTTCTGGTTTGGATCACGTAGTAATGTGGGACCACACTGAAACAATCAACTAAACCTGGTCTTGATAAATATTTTAGAGGATAACGCATGTTAGGTCTGGGTTAGGCCTGGGATTTGCCCTCATCTGGGTCATACTTTCGCAGTTCTAACATACATGTTGACCTGATCGAGGGTTTTTTCTGCTTTGGATCACGTAGTAAAGTGGTACGACACTGAAACAGTCCACTAAACCTGGTTTGGATCAATATTTTAGAGGATAATGCATGATAGGTCTAGGTTAGCCCTGAGATTTTCACTCATCAGACTCATACTTTCGCATTCTTCAGATACCTGTTGAACGGATCCTGGGTTCTTTCTGGTATGGTTCACGTAGTAATGTGGTACCACACTGAAACAATCAATTAAACCAGGTCTTGATAAATATTTTAGATGATAACGCATGTTAGGTCTGGGTTAGGTCTAGGATTTGCCCTCATCAGGCTCATACTTTCGCATATTTCTCATATTTCATGGCTAGATCCTGGGCTATTTCTGGATTGGATCAGGTAGTAATGTGGTACCACACTGAAACAGTCAATTAAACCTGGTTTCGATCAATATTTTAGAGGACAATGCAAGTTAGGTCTGGGATAGGTCTGGGATTTGCCCACATCAGGGTCATACTTTCGCATTTTTCACATAGTTGTTGAACAGATCCTGGGTTTTTTCTGGTTTGGATCGCACAGTAATGTGGTACCACACTGAAACAGCCCACTGAACCTGGTTTCGATCAATATTTTAGAGGATAACGAAAGTTATGTCTAGGTTAGGCCTGGGATTTGCCCTCATCAGACTTATGCTTTCGCATTTTTCACATACTTGTCGAACAGATCCTGGGTTTTTTCTGGTATGGATCACGTAGTAATGTGGGACCACACTGAAACATTCAGTTAAACCTGGTCTTGATAAATATTTTTGAGGGTAACGCATGTTAAGTGTGGGTTAGGTCTAGGATTTGCCCTCATCAGGCTCATACTTTCGCATATTTCTTATACTTCATGGATAGATCCTGGGCTATTTTCTGGTTTGGATCACATAGTAATGTGGTGCCACAATGAAACAGTCGAATAAACCAGGTTTCGATCAATATTTTTGCGGATAACGCATGTTAGGTCTAGGTTAGGCCTGGCATTTTCACTCATCAGACTCATTCTTTCGCATTCTTCACATACTTGTTGAACGGATCCTGGGTTTTTTCTGGTTTGGATCACGTAGTAATGTGTGACCACACTGAAACAATCAATTAAACCTGGTCTTGATAAATATTTTAGAGGATAACGCATGTTAGGTCTGGGTTAGGTCTTGGATTTGCTCTCGTCAGGCTCATACTTTCGCATATTTCTCAGACCTCATGGCTAGATCCTGGGCTTTTTCTGGATTGGATCACGTAGTAATGTGGTACCACACTGAAACAGTCAATTAAACCTAGTTTCGATCAATATTTTAGAGGATAACACAAGTTAGGTCTGGTATAGGACTGGGATTTGCCCTCATCAGGCTCATACTTTCGCGATTTTCACATACTTGTTGAACAGATCCTGGGTTTTTTCTGGTTTGGATCACGTAGTAGTGTGGTACCACACTGAAACTGTCAATTAAACCTGGTTTCGATCAATATTTTTGAGGATAACGCATGTTAGGTCTAGGTTAGGCCGAGGATTTTCACTCATCAGACTCATACTTTCGCATTCTTCACATACTTGTTGAACAGATCCTGGGTTTTTTCTGGTTTGGGTCACGTAGTAATGTGGTACCACACTGAAACAGTCGATTAAACCAGGTTTCGATCAATATTTTAGAGGATAACGCAAGTTAGGTCTGGGATAGGTCTGGGATTCGCCCTCATCAGGCTCATACTTTCGCGATTTTCACATACTTGTTGAACTGATCCTGGGGTTTTTCTGGTTTGGATAACGTAGTAATGTTGTACCACACTGATGCAGTCCATTAAACCTGGTTTGGATCAATATTTTAGAGGATAACGCATGTTAGGTTTGTGTTAGGTCTAGGATTTGCCCTCGTCAGGCTCATACTTTCGCATATTTCTCATACTTCATGGCTAGATCCTGGGCTGTTTCAGGATTGTATCACGTAGTAATGTGGTGCCACGCTGAAACAGTCTATTAAACCTGGTTTCGATTAATATTTTTGAGGATAATGCATGTTAGGTCTAGGTTAGCCCTGAGATTTTCACTCATCAGACTCATACTTTCGCATTCTTCAGATACCTGTTGAACGGATCCTGGGTTTTTTCTGGTATGGTTCACGTAGTTATGTGGTACCACACTGAAACATTCAGTTAACCCTGGTCTTGATAAATATTTTTGAGGATAACGCATGTTAGGTCTGGGTTAGGTCTAGGATTTGCCCTCGTCAGGCTCATACTTTCGCATATTTCTCATACTTCATGGCTAGATCCTGGGCTGTTTCAGGATTGTATCACGTAGTAATGTGGTGCCACGCTGAAACAGTCTATTAAACCTGGTTTCGATCAATATTTTAGAGGATAACGCATGTTAGGTCTGGGTTAGGTCTGGGATTTGCTCTCATCAGGCTCATACTTTCGCATTTTTCACATACTTGTTGAACAGATCCTGGGTTTTTTCTGGTTTGGATCGCGTAGTAATGTGGGACCACACTGAAACAATCAATTAAACCTGGTCTTGATAAATATTTTAGATGATAACGCATGTTAGGTCTCGGTTAGGCCTGGGATTTGCCCTCATCAGGGTCATACTTTCGCGGTTCTAACATACATGTTGACCTGATCGAGGGTTTTTTCTGCTCTGGATCACGTAGTAAAGTGGTACCACACTGAAACAGTCCACTAAACCTGGTTTGGATGAATATTATAGAGGATAATGCATGTTAGCTTTAGGTTAGCCCTGAGATTTTCACTGATCAGACTCATACTTTCGCATTCTTCAGATACCTGTTGAACGGATCCTGGGTATTTTCTGGTATGGTTCACGTAGTAATGTGGTACCACACTGAAACAATCAATTAAACCAGGTCTTGATAAATATTTTAGATGATAACGCATGTTAGGTCTGGGTTAGGTCTAGGATTTGCCCTCATCAGGCTCATACTTTCGCATATTTCTCATACTTCATGGCTAGATCCTGGGCTATTTCTGGATTGGATCACGTAGTAATGTGGTTCCACACTGAAACAGTCAATTAAACCTGGTTTCGATCAATATTTTAGGGGACAATGCAAGTTAGGTCTGGGATAGGTCTGGGATTTGCCCACATCAGGGTCATACTTTCGCATTTTTCACATACTTGTTGAACAGATCCTGGGTTTTTTCTGGTTTGGATCGCGCAGTAATGTGGTACCAAACTGAAACAGCCCACTAAACCTGGTTTCGATCAATATTTTAGGGGATAACGAAAGTTATGTCTAGGTTAGGCCTGGGATTTGCCCTCATCAGACTCATGCTTTCGCATTTTTCACATACTTGTTGAACAGATCCTGGGTTTTTTCTGGTATGGATCACGTAGTAATGTGGGACCACACTGAGACATTCAGTTAAACCTGGTCTTGATAAATATTTTTGAGGATAACGCATGTTAGGTCTGGGATAGGTCTGGAATTTGCCCTCATCAGACTCATACTTTCGCACACTTCACATACTCGTTGAACAGATCCTGGGTTTTTTCTGGTTTGGGTCACGTAGTAATGTGGTACCACACTGAAACAGTCGATTAAACCAGGTTTCGATCAATATTTTTGAGGATAACGCATGTCAGGTCTAGGTTAGGTCTGGGATTTTCACTCATCAGACTCATACTTTCGCATTCTTCACAAACTTGTTGAACGGATCCTGGGTTTTTTCTGGTTTGGATCAAGTAGTAATGTGGGACCAAACTGAAACAGTCAATTAAACCTGGTTTCGATCAATATTTTAGAGGATAACGCAAGTTAGGTCTGGGATAGGTCTGGGATTCGCCCTCATCAGGCTCATACTTTCGCGTTTCTCACATACTTGTTGAACAGATGCTGGGTTTTTTCTGGTTTGGATCACGTAGTAATGTGGGACCACACTGAAACAATCAATTAAACCTGGTCTTGATACATATTTTAGAGGATAACGCATGTTAGGTCTGGGTTAGGCCTGGGATTTGCCCTCATCAGGGTCATACTTTCGCAGTTCTAACATACATGTTGACCTGATCGAGGGTTTTTTCTGCTTTCTATCACGTACTAAAGTGGTACCACACTGAAACAGTCCACTAAACCTGGATTGGATCAATATTTTAGAGGATAATGCATGTTAGGTCTAGGTTAGCCCTGAGATTTTCACTCATCAGACTCATACTTTCGCATTCTTCAGATACCTGTTGAACGGATCCTGGGTTTTTTCTGGTATGGTTCACGTAGTAATGTGGTACCATACTGAAACATTCAGTTAAACCTGGTCTTGATAAATATTTTTGAGGATAACGCATGTTAGGTCTGGGTTAGGCCTGGGATTTGCCCTCATCAGGGTCATACTTTCGCAGTTCTAACATACATGTTGACCTGATCGAGGGTTTTTTCTGCTTTGGATCACGTAGTAAAGTGGTACCACACTGAAACAGTCCGCTAAACCTGGTTTGGATCAATATTTTAGAGGATAATGCATGTTAGGTCTAGGTTAGCCAGACCGGGATCACCCCGCGACAGGTGCTCGACGAGGCGGGCAGCAATCACACGCTCGAAGAGCTTGCCCACCTCGTCGAGGAGACAAATGGGCCGGTATGCGGAGGGAGACCCCGCGGGCCGACCCTCCTTCCGGAGGAGGACCATCCTCGCCACCTTCCAACTGGGGGGGAATCGCCCGTCCCTCAGGCAGCGGTCGAACAACCGCCAGAGGTCGGCTCCAAGGACGCCCTGGGTCAAGACCCAAACCCGGCCGGGCACACCATCCGGACCCGGGGCCGTGTTACGAACCCCGAGCCGTCTGATGGCCGCTGCCAGCTCCTCCTGCGTGACCCCCAGCTCGGCCGTCCACTCCACTAGGACAGCCGCCGCCGCCGGAGGACGCGGTCCCCTCTCCCCAATTGGGAAGAGTGTATTGACCACGTCCTCCAGCAGCCGGGTTCAGACTCATACTTTCGCACACTTCACATACTCGTTGAACAGATCCTGGGTTTTTTCTGGTTTGGGTCACGTAGTAATGTGGTACCACACTGAAACAGTCGATTAAACCAGGTTTCGATCAATATTTTTGAGGATAACGCATGTTAGGTCTAGGTTAGGCCTGGGATTTTCACTCATCAGACTCATACTTTCGCATTCTTCAGATACCTGTTGAACGGATCCTGGGTTTTTTCTGGTATGGTTCACGTAGTAATGTGGTACCACACTGAAACAATCAATTAAACCAGGTCTTGATAAATATTTTAGATGATAACGCATGTTAGGTCTGGGTTAGGTCTAGGATTTGCCCTCATCAGGCTCATACTTTCGCATATTTCTCATACTTCATGGCTAGATCCTGGGCTATTTCTGGATTGGATCACGTAGTAATGTGGTACCACACTGAAACAGTCAATTAAACCTGGTTTCGATCAATATTTTAGAGGACAATGCAAGTTAGGTCTGGGATAGGTCTGGGATTTGCCCACATCAGGGTCATACTTTCGCATTTTTCACATACTTGTTGAACAGATCCTGGGCTTTTTCTGGTTTGGATCGCGCAGTAATGTGGTACCACACTGAAACAGCCCACTAAACCTGGTTTCGATCAATATTTTAGAGGATAACGAAAGTTATGTCTAGGTAAGGCCTGGGATTTGCCCTCATCAGACTCATGCTTTCGCATTTTTCACATACTTGTTGATCAGATCCTGGGTTTTTTCTGGTATGGATCACGTAGTAATGTGGGACCACACTGAAACATTCAGTTAAACCTGGTCTTGATAAATATTTTTGAGGATAACGCATGTTAAGTGTGGGTTAGGTCTAGGATTTGCCCTCATCAGGCTCATACTTTCGCATATTTCTTATACTTCATGGATAGATCCTGGGCTATTTTCTGGTTTGGATCACATAGTAATGTGGTACCACAATGAAACAGTCGATTAAACCAGGTTTCGATCAATATTTTTGCGGATAACGCATGTTAGGTCTAGGTTAGGCCTGGGATTTTCACTCATCAGACTCATTCTTTCGCATTCTTCACATACTTGTTGAACGGATCCTGGGTTTTTTCTGGTTTGGATCACGTAGTAATGTGTGACCACACTGAAACAATCAATTAAACCTGGTCTTGATAAATATTTTAGAGGATAACGCTTGTTAGGTCTGGGTTAGGTCTAGGATTTGCTCTCGTCAGGCTCATACTTTCGCATATTTCTCAGACCTCATGGCTAGATCCTGGGCTTTTTCTGGATTGGATCACGTAGTAATGTGGTACCACACTGAAACAGTCAATTAAACCTGGTTTCGATCAATATTTTAGAGGATAACACAAGTTAGGTCTGGTATAGGACTGGGATTTGCCCTCATCAGGCTCATACTTTCGCGATTTTCACATACTTGTTGAACAGATCCTGGGTTTTTTCTCGTTTGGATCACGTAGTAGTGTGGTACCACACTGAAACTGTCAATTAAACCTGGTTTCGATCAATATTTTTAAGGATAACGCATGTTAGGTCTAGGTTAGGCCGAGGATTTTCACTCATCAGACTCATACTTTCGCATTCTTCACATACTTGTTGAACAGATCCTGGGTTTTTTCTGGTTTGGGTCACGTAGTAATGTGGTACCACACTGAAACAGTCGATTAAACCAGGTTTCGATCAATATTTTAGAGGATAACGCATGTTAGGTCTGGGATAGGTCTGGGATTCGCCCTCATCAGGCTCATACTTTCGCGTTTTTCACATACTTGTTGAACTGATCCTGGGGTTTTTCTGGTTTGGATAACGTAGTAATGTTGTACCACACTGAAGCAGTCCATTAAACCTGGTTTGGATCAATATCTTAGAGGACAACGCAAGTTAGGTCTGGGATAGGTCTGGGATTTGCCCTCATCAGACTCATGCTTTCGCATGTTTAACATACTTGTTGAACAGATCCTGGGTTTTTTCTGGTTTGGATCGCGTAGTAATGTGGGACCACACTGAAACAATCAATTAAACCTGGTCTTGATAAATATTTTAGATGATAACGCATGTTAGGTCTGGGTTAGGCCTAGGATTTGCCCTCATCAGGGTCATACTTTCGCAGTTCTAACATACATGTTGACCTGATCGAGGGTTTTTTCTGCTCTGGATCACGTAGTAAAGTGGTACCACACTGAAACAGTCCACTAAACCTGGTTTGGATGAATATTATAGAGGATAATGCATGTTAGGTCTAGGTTAGCCCTGAGATTTTCACTCATCAGACTCATACTTTCGCATTCTTCAGATACCTGTTGAACGGATCCTGGGTATTTTCTGGTATGGTTCACGTAGTAATGTGGTACCACACTGAAACAATCAATTAAACCAGGTCTTGATAAATATTTTAGATGATAACACATGTTAGGTCTGGGTTAGGTCTAGGATTTGCCCTCATCAGGCTCATACTTTCGCATATTTCTCATACTTCATGGCTAGATCCTGGGCTATTTCTGGATTGGATCACGTAGTAATGTGGTACCACACTGAAACAGTCAATTAAACCTGGTTTCGATCAATATTTTAGAGGACAATGCAAGTTAGGTCTGGGATAGGTCTGGGATTTGCCCACATCAGGGTCATACTTTCGCATTTTTCACATACTTGTTGAACAGATCCTGGGTTTTTTCTGGTTTGGATCGCACAGTAATGTGGTACCAAACTGAAACAGCCCACTAAACCTGGTTTCGATCAATATTTTAGGGGATAACGAAAGTTATGTCTAGGTTAGGCCTGGGATTTGCCCTCATCAGACTCATGCTTTCGCATTTTTCACATACTTGTTGAACAGATCCTGGGTTTTTTCTGGTATGGATCACGTAGTAATGTGGGACCACACTGAAACATTCAGTTAAACCTGGTCTTGATAAATATTTTTGAGGATAACGCATGTTAGGTCTGGGATAGGTCTGGGATTTGCCCTCATCAGACTCATACTTTCGCACACTTCACATACTCGTTGAACAGATCCTGGGTTTTTTCTGGTTTGGGTCACGTAGTAATGTGGTACCACACTGAAACAGTCGATTAAACCAGGTTTCGATCAATATTTTTGTGGATAACGCATGTCAGGTCTAGGTTAGGTCTGGGATTTTCACTCATCAGACTCATACTTTCTCATTCTTCACATACTTGTTGAACAGATCCTGGGTTTTTTCTGGTTTGGATCAGGTAGTAATGTGGGACCAAACTGAAACAGTCAATTAAACCTGGTTTCGATCAATATTTTAGAGGATAACGCAAGTTAGGTCTGGGATAGGTCTGGGATTCGCACTCATCAGGCTCATACTTTCGCGTTTCTCACATACTTGTTGAACAGATGCTGGGTTTTTTCTGGTTTGGATCACGTAGTAATGTGGGACCACACTGAAACAATCAATTAAACCTGGTCTTGATACATATTTTAGAGGATAACGCATGTTAGGTCTGGGTTAGGCCTGGGATTTGCCCTCATCAGGGTCATACTTTCGCATTCTTCACATACTTGTTGAACAGATCCTGGGTTTTTTCTGGTTTGGATCAGGTAGTAATGTGGGACCAAACTGAAACAGTCAATTAAACCTGGTTTGGATGAATATTTTAGAGGATAATGCATGTTAGGTCTAGGTTAGCCCTGAGATTTTCACTCATCAGACTCATACTTTCGCATTCCTCAGATACCTGTTGAACGGATCCTGGGTATTTTCTGGTATGGTTCACGTAGTAATGTGGTACCACACTGAAACAATCAATTAAACCAGGTCTTGATAAATATTTTAGATGATAACGCATGTTAGGTCTGGGTTAGGTCTAGGACTTGCCCACATCAGGGTCATACTTTCGCATTTTTCACATACTTGTTGAACAGATCCTGGGTTTTTTCTGGTTTGGATCAGGTAGTAATGTGGGACCAAACTGAAACAGTCAATTAAACCTGGTTTCGATCAATATTTTAGAAGATAACGCAAGTTAGTTCTGGGATAGGTCTGGGATTCGCCCTCATCAGGCTCATACTTTCGCGTTTTTCACATACTTGTTGAACTGATCCTGGGTTTTTTCTGGTTTGGATCACGTAGTAGTGTGGTACCACACTGAAGCAGTCCATTAAACCTGGTTTGGATCAATATTTTAGAGGATAACGCATGTTAGGCCTAGGTTAGGTCTGGGATTTTCACTCATCGGACTCATACTTCCGCATTCTTCACATACTTGTTGAGCGGATCCTGGGTTTTTTCTGGTTTGGATCACGTAGTAATGTGGGACCACACTGAAACAATCAATTAAACCTGGTCTTGATAAATATTTTAGAGGATAACGCATGCTAGGTCTGGGATAGGTCTGGGATTTGCCCACATCAGACTCATACTTTCGCACACTTCACATACTCGTTGAACAGATCCTGGGTTATTTTCTGGTTTGGATCACATAGTAATGAGGTACCACACTGAAACAGTCGATTAAACCAGGTTTCGATCAATATTTTTGAGGATAACGCATGTTAGGTCTAGGTTAGGCCTGGGATTTTCACTCATCAAACTCACACTTTCGCATACTTCTCATACTTGTTGAACGGATCCTGGGCTATTTCTGGATTGGGTCGCGTAGTAATGTGGTACCTCACTGAAACAGTCAATTAAACCTGGTTTTGGTGAATATTTTAGAGAATAACGCAAGTTAGGTCTGGGATAGGTCTGGGATTCGCCCTCATCAGGCTCATACTTTCGCGTTTTTCACATACTTGTTGAACTGATCCTGGGGTTTTTCTGGTTTGGATAACGTAGTAATGTTGTACCACACTGAAGCAGTCCATTAAACCTGGTTTGGATCAATATTTTAGAGGATAACGCATGTTAGGTCTGGGTTAGGTCTGGGATTTGCTCTCATCAGGCTCATACTTTCGCATTTTTCACATACTTGTTGAACAGATCCTGGGTTTTTTCTGGTTTGGGTCACGTAGTAATGTGGTACCACACTGAAACAGTCAACTAAACCTGGTTTCGATCAATATTTTAGAGAATAATTCATGTTAGGTCTAGATTAGGTCAAGGATTTGCTCTCATCAGGCTCATTCTTTCGCATATTTCTCATACTTGATGGCTAGATCCTGGGCTTTTTCTGAATTGCGTCACGTAGTAATGAAGTGCAACACTGAAACAGTCAACTAAACCTGGTTTCCGTCAATATTTTAGAGGACAACGCATGTCAGGTCTAGGTTAGGTCTGGGATTTACTCTCATCAGGGTCATACTGTCGCAGTTTTAACTTACTTGTTGAACGGATCCTGGGTTTTTTCTGGTTTGGTTCACGTAGTAATGTGGTACCACACTGAAACATTCAATTAAACCTGGTCTTGATAAATATTTTAGAGGATAACGCATGTTAGGTTTGGGTTAGATCTAGGATTTGCCCTCATCAGGCTCATTCTTTCGCATATTTCTCATACTTGATGGCTAGATGCTGGGCTTTTTCTGGATTGCATCACGTAGTAATGAAGTACAACACTGAAACAGTCAATTAAACCTGGTTTCCATCATTATCTTAGAGGACAACGCAAGTTAGGTCTGGGATAGGTCTGGGATTTGCCCTCATCAGGCTCATACTTTCCGCGTTTTTCACATACTTGTTGAACAGATCCTGGGCTTTTTCTGGTTTGGATCACGTTGTAGTGTGGGACCACACTGAAACAATCAATTAAACCTGATCATGATAAATATTTTAGAGGACAACGCAAGTTAGGTCTGGGATAGGTCTGGGATTTGCCCTCATCAGGCTCACACTTTCGGGTTTTTCACATACTTGTTGAACAGATCCTGGGTTTTTTCTGGTTTGTATCACGTACTAGTGTGGTACCACACTGAAACAGTCGATTAAACCTGGTTTCGATCAATATTTTAGAGGATAACGCAAGTTAGGTCTGGGACAGGTCTGGGATTTGACCTCATCAGACTCATACTTTCGCACACTTCACATACTCGTTGAATAGATCCTGGGTTATTTTCTGGTTTGGATCACATAGTAATGTGGTACCACACTGAAACAGTCGATTAAACCAGGTTTCGATAAATATTTTAGAGAATAATTCATGTGATGTCTAGGTTAGGTCTGGGATTTGCTCTCATCAGGCTCATTCTTTCACATATTTCTCATACATGTTGAACAGATCCTGGGCTTTTTCTGGTTTGGATCACGTAGTAATGTGGTACCACACTGAAACAGTCGATTAAACCTGGTTTCGATCAATATTTAAGAGGATAACGCAAGTTAAGTCTGGGATTGGTCTGGGATTTGACCTCATCAGACTCATATTTTCGCACACTTCACATACTCGTTGAACAGATCCTGGGATATTTTCCGGTTTGGATCACATAGTAATGTGGTACCACACTGAAACAGTCGATTAAACCAGGTTTCGATCAATATTTTTGAGGATAACGCATGTTAGGTCTAGGTTAGGCCTGGGATTTTCACTCATCAGACTCATACTTTCGCATTCTTCACATACTTGTTGAACGGATCCTGGGTTTTTTCTGGTTTGGATCACGTAGTAATGTGGGACCACACTGAAACAGTCAATTAAACCTGGTTTCGATCAATATTTTAGAGAATAATTCATGTTAGGTCTAGGTTAGGTCTGGGATTTGCTCTCATCAGGCTCATTCTTTCGCATATTTCTCATACTTGATGGCTAGATCCTGGGCTTTTTCTGGATTGCATCACGTAGTAATGAAGTACAACACTGAAACAGTCAATTAAACCTGGTTTCCATCAATGTCTTAGAGGACAACGCAAGTTAGGTCTGGGATAGGTCTGGGATTTGCCCTCATCAGGCTCATACTTTCGCACACTTCACATACTCGTTGAACAGATCCTGGGTTATTTTCTGGTTTGGATCACATAGTAATGTGCTACCACACTGAAACAGTCGATTAAACCAGGTTTCGATCAATATTTTAGAGAATAATTCATGTGATGTCTAGGTTAGGTCTGGGATTTGCTCTCATCAGGCTCATTCTTTCGCATATTTCTCATACATGTTGAAGGGATCCTGGGTTTTTTCTGGTCTGGATCACGTAGTAATGTGGGACCACACTGAAACAATCAATTAAACCTGGTCTTGATAAATATTTTAGAGGATAACGCATGTTAGGTCTGGCTTAGGTCAAGGATATGCCCCCATCAGGCTCATACTTTCGCATATTTCTCATACTTCATGGCTAGATCCTGGGCTGTTTCTGGATTGTATCACGTAGTAATGTGGTACCACGCTGATACAGTCAATTAAACCTGGTTTCAATCAATATTTTAGAGGATAACGCATGTTAGGCCTAGGTTAGGTCTGGGATTTTCACTCATCAGACTCATACTTTCGCATTCTTCACATACTTGTTGAACGGATCCTGGGTTTTTTCTGGTTTGGATCACGTAGTAATGTGGGACCACACTGAAACAGTTCATTAAACCTGGTTTCGCTCAATATTTTAGAGGATAACGCATGTTAGGTCTAGGTTAGGTCTGGGATTTGCTCTCAACAGGCTCATTCTTTCGCATATTTCTCATACTTGATGGCTAGATCCTGGGCTTTTTCTGGATTGCATCACGTAGTAATGTAGTACCACATTGAAACAGTCAATGAAACCTGGTTTTCATCAATATTTAAGAGGACAACGCAAGTTAGGTCTAGGTAGGGCCTGAGATTTTCACTGATCAGACTCATACTTTCGCATTCTTCACATACTTGTTGAACGGATCCTGGGTTTTTTCTGGTTTGGATCACGTAGTAATGTGGGACCACACTGAAACAATCAATTAAACCTGGTCTTGATAAATATTTTAGAGGATAACGCATGTTAAGTCTGGGATTGGTCTGGGATTTGACCTTATCCGACTCATACTTTCGCACACTTCACATACTCGTTGAACAGATCCTGGGTTATTTTCTGGTTTGGATCACATAGTAATGTGGTAACACACTGAAACAGTCGATTAAACCTGGTTTCCATCATTACCTTAGAGGACAACGCAAGTTAGGTCTGGGACAGGTCTGGGATTTGCCCTCATCAGGCTCATACTTTCGCGTTTTTCACATACTTGTTGAACAGATCCTGGGGTTTCTCTGGTTTGGATCACGAAGTAGTGAGTTACCACACTGACACAGTCCATTAAACCTGGTTTCGCTCAATATTTTAGAAGATAACGCATGTTAGGTCTAGGTTAGGCCTGGGATTTGCCCTCATCAGGGTCATACTTTCGCAGTTTTAACATGCATGTTGACCTGATCGAGAGTTTTTTCTGCTTTGGATCACGTAGTAAAGTGGTACCACACTAAAACAGTCAATTAAACCTGGTTTCGATCAATATTTCAGAGGATAACGCAGGTTAGGTCTGGGATAGGTCTAGGATTTGCCCTCATCAGGCCCATTCATTCGCATATTTCTCATACTTGATGGCTAGATCCTGGGCTTTTTCTGGATTGCATCACGTAGTAATGTGGGACCACACTGAAACAATCAATTAAACCTGGTCTTGATAAATATTTTAGAGGATAACGCATGTTAGGTCTGGGTTAGGTCTAGGATATGCCCCCATCAGGCTCATACTTTCGCATATTTCTCATACTTCATGGCTAGATCCTGGGCTGTTTCTGGATTGTATCACGTAGTAATGTGGTACCACGCTGAAACAGTCAATGAAACCTAGTTTTCATCAATATTTTGGAGGACAACGCAAGTTAGGTCTAGGTAAGGCCTGAGATTTTCACTGATCAGACTCATACTTTCGCAGTCTTCACATACTTGTTGAACGGATCCTGGGTTTATTCTGGTTTGGATCACGTAGTAATGTGGTACCACACTGAAACGGTCAATTAAACCTGGTTTCGATCATTATTTTAGAGGATAACGCAAGTTAGGTCTGGGATAGGTCTGGTATTTGCCCTCATCAGGCTCATACTTTCGCGTTTTTCACATACTTGTTGAACAGATCATGGGTTTTTTCTGCTTTGGGTCACGTAGTAGTGTGATACCACACTGAAACAGTGGATTAAACCTGGTTTCGATGAATATTTTAGAGGATAACGCATGTGAGGTCTAGGTTAGCCCTGGGATTTTTACTCATCAGACTCATACTTTCGCATTCTTCACATACTTATTGAACTGATCCTGGGTTTTTTCTGGTTTGGATCATGTAGTAATGTGGTACCACACTGAAACAGTCGATTAAACCTGGTTTCGATCAATATGTTAGAGGATAACGCAAGTTAAGTCTGGGATTGGTCTGGGATTTGACCTCATCCGACTCATACTTTCGCACACTTCACATACTCGTTGAACAGATCCTGGGTTATTTTCTGGTTTGGATCACATAGTAATGTGGTAACACACTGAAACAGTCGATTAAACCTGGTTTCCATCATTATCTTAGAGGACAACGCAAGTTAGGTCTGGGACAGGTCTGGGATTTGCCCTCATCAGGCTCATACTTTCGCATTCTTCACATACTTGTTGAACGGATCCTGGGTTTTTTCTCGTTTTGATGACGTAGTAATGTGTGTCCACACTGAAACAATCAATTAAACCTGGTCTTGATAAATATTTTAGAGGATAACGCATTTTAGGTCTGGGATAGGTCTGGGATTTGCCCTCATCAGACTCATACTTTCGCACACTTCACATACTCGTTGAACAGATCCTGGGTTTTAAACCTGATCTTGATAAATATTTTAGAGGCTAACGCATGTTAGGTCTGGGATAGGTCTGGGATTTGCCCCCATCAGGCTCATACTTTCGCATATTTCTCATACTTCATGGCTAGATCCTGGGCTTTTTCTGGATTGCGTCACGTAGTAATGAAGTACAACACTGAAACAGTCAATTAAACCTGGTTTCCATCAATATCTTAGAGGACAACGCAAGTTAGGTCTGGGATAGGTCTGGGATTTGCCCTCATCAGGCTCATACTTTCGCGTTTTTCACATACTTGTTGAACAGATCCTGGGTTTTTTCTGGTTTGTATCACGTAGTAGTGTGGTACCACACTGAAACAATCGATTAAACCTGGTTTCAATCAATATTTTAGAGGATAACGCAAGTTAGGTCTGGGATAGGTCTGGGATTTGACCTCATCAGACTCATACTTTCGCACACTTCACATACTCGTTGAACAGATCCTGGGTTATTTTCTGGTTTGGATCACATAGTAATGTGCTACCACACTGAAACAGTCGATTAAACCAGGTTTCGATCAATATTTTAGAGAATAATTCATGTGATGTCTAGGTTAGGTCTGGGATATGCTCTCATCAGGCTCATTCTTTCGCATATTTCTCATACATGTTGGAGGGATCCTGGGTTTTTTCTGGTTTGGATCACGTAGTAATGTGGGACCACAGTGAAACAATCAATTAAACCTGGTCTTCATAAATATTTTAGAGGATAACGCATGTTAGGTCTGGGTTAGGTCTAGGATATGCCCCATCAGGCTCATACTTTCGCATATTTCTCGTACTTCATGGCTAGATCCTGGGCTGTTTCTGGATTGTATCACGTAGTAATGTGGTACCACGCTGATACAGTCACTTAAACCTGGTTTCAATCAATATTTTAGAGGATAACGCATGTTAGGCCTAGGTTAGGTCTGGGATTTTCACTCATCAGACTCATACTTTCTCATTCTTCACATACTTGTTGAACGGATCCTGGGTTTTTTCTGATTTGGATCACGTAGTAATGTGGGACCACACTGAAACAGTTCATTAAACCTGGTTTCGCTCAATATTTTAGAGGATAACGCATGTTAGGTCTAGGTTAGGTCTGGGATTTGCTCTCATCAGGCTCATTCTTTCGCATATTTCTCTTACTTGATGGCTAGATCCTGGGCTTTTTCTGGATTGCATCACGTAGTAATGTAGTACCACACTGAAACAGTCAATAAAACCTGGTTTTCATAAATATTTAAGTGGACAACGCAAGTTAGGTCTAGGTTGGGCCTGAGATTTTCACTGATCAGACTCATACTTTCGCATTCTTCACATACTTGTTGAACGGATCCTGGGTTTTTTCTGGTTTGGATCACGTAGTAATGTGGTACCACACTGAAACGGTCAATTAAACCTGGTTTCGATCATTATTTTAGAGGATAACGCAAGTTAAGCCTGGGATTGGTCTGGGATTTGACCTCATCCGACTCATACTTTCGCACACTTCACATACTCGTTGAACAGATCCTGGGTTATTTTCTGGTTTGGATCACATAGTAATGTGGTACCACACTGAAACAGTCGATTAAACCAGGTTTCGATCAATATTTTTGAGGATAACGCATGTTAGGTCTAGGTAGGGCCTGAGATTTTCACTGATCAGACTCATACTTTCGCATTCTTCACATACTTGTTGAACGGATCCTGGGTTTTTTCTGGTTTGGATCACGTAGTAGTGTGATACCACACTGAAACAGTCGATTAAACCTGGTTTCGATCAATATTTAAGAGGATAACGCAAGCTAAGTCTGGGATTGGTCTGGGATTTGACCTCATCAGACTCATACTTTCGCACACTTCACATACTCGTTGAACAGATCCTGGGTTATTTTCTGGTTTGGATCACATAGTAATGTGGTACCACACTGAAACAGTCGATTAAACCAGGTTTCGATCAATATTTTTGAGGATAACGCATGTTAGGTCTAGGTTAGGACTGGGATTTTCACTCATCAGACTCATACTTTCGCATTCTTCACAGACTTGTTGAACGGATCCTGGGTTTTTTCTGGTTTGAATCACGTAGTAATGTGGGACCACACTGAAACAGTCAATTAAACCTGGTTTCGATTAATATTTTAGAGAATAATTCATGTTATGTCTAGGTTAGGACTGGGATTTGCTCTCATCAGGCTCATTCTTTCGCATATTTCTCATACTTCATGGCTAGATCCTGGGCTTTTTCTGGATTGCATCACGTAGTAATGAAGTACAACACTGAAGCAGTCAATTAAACGTGGTTTCCATCAATATCTTAGAGGACAACGCAAGTTAGGTCTGGGATAGGTCTGGGATTTGCCCTCATCAGGCTCATACTTTCGCGTTTTTCACATACTTGTTGAACAGATCCTGGGTTTTTTCTGGTTTGTATCACGTAGTAGTGTGGTACCACACTGAAACAGTCCATGAAACCTGGGTTGGATCAATATTTTAGAGGATAACGCATGTTAGGTCTAGGTTAGCCCTGGGATTTTCACTCATTAGACTCATACTTTCGCAATCTTCACATACTTGTTGAACTGATCCTGGGCTTTTTCTGGTTTGGATCACATAGTAATGAGGTACCACACTGAAACAGTCGATTAAACCAGGTTTCGATCAATATTTTAGAGAATAATTCATGTGATGTCTAGGTTAGGTCTGGGATTTGCTCTCATCAGGCTCATTCTTTCGCATATTTCTCATACTTGATGGCTAGATCCTGGGCTTTTTCTGGATTGCATCACGTAGTAATGTAGTACCACACTGAAACAGTCAATGAAACCTGGTTTTCATCAATATTTTAGAGGACAACGCAAGTTAGGTCTAGGTAAGGCCTGAGATTTTCACTGACCAGACTCATACTTTCGCATTCTTCACATACTTGTTGAACGGATCCTGGGTTTTTTCTGGTTTGGATCACGTAGTAATGTGGGACCACACTGAAACAGTCAATTAAACCTGGTTTCGATCAATATTTTAGAGAATAATTCATGTTAGGTCTAGGTTAGGTCTGGGATTTGCTCTCACCAGGCTCATTCTTTCGCATATTTCTCATACTTCATGGCTGGATCCTGGGCTATTTCTGGATTGGATCACGTAGTAATGTGGTACCACACTGAAACGGTCAATTAAACCTGGTTTTGATGAATATTTTAGAGAATAATTCATGTTAGGTCTGGGATTTGCCCTCATCAGGCTTATTCTTTCGCATATTTCTCATACTTGACGGCTAGATCCTGGACTTTTTCTGGATTGCATCACGTAGTAATGAAGTACAACACTGAAACACTCAATTAAACCTGGTTTCGATCAATATTATTGAGGATAACGCATGTTAGGTCTAGGTTAGGCCTGGGATTTTCACTCATCAGACTCATACTTTCGCATTCATCACATATTTGTTGAACGGATCTGGGGTTTTTTCTGGTGTGGATCACGTAGTAATGTGGGACCACACTGAAACAATCAATTAAACCAGATCTTGATAAATATTGTAGAGGATAACGCATGTTAGGTCTAGGTTAGGTCTGGGATTTGCTCTCATCAGGCTCATTCTTTCTCATATTTCTCATACTTGACGGCTAGATCCTGGGCTTTTTCTGGATTGCATCACGTAGTAATGAAGTACAACACTGAAACAGTCAATTAAACCTGGTTTCGATCAATATTTTAGAGAATAATTCATGTTAGGTCTAGGTTAGGTCTGGGATTTGCTCTCATCAGGCTCATTCTTTCGCATATTTCTCATACTTCATGGCTGGATCCTGGGCTATTTCTGGATTGGATCACGTAGTAATGTGGGACCACACTGAAACAGTCAATTAAACCTGGTCTTGATGAATATTTTAGAGGATAACGCATGTTAAGTCTGGGTCAGGTCTAGAATTTGCCCTCATCATGCTCATACTTTCGCATCTTTCTCATACATCATGGCTAGATCCTGGGCTATTTCTGGATTGTGTCACGTAGTAATGTGGTACCACGCTGAAACAGTCGATTAAACCTGGTTCCGATCAATATATTAGAGGATAACGCAAGTTAAGTCTGGTATAGGTCTGGGATTTGACCTCATCAGACTCATACTTTCGCGTTTTTCACAAATTTGTTGAACAGATCCGGGGTTTTTTCTGGTTTGGATCACGTAGTAGTTTGGTACCACACTGAAACAGTCCATTAAACCTGGTTTGGTCAATATTTTAGAGGATAACGCATGTTAGGTCTAGGTTAGGTCTGGGATTTTCACTGACCAGACTCATACTTTCGCATTCTTCACATACTTGTTGAACGGATCCTGGGTTTTTTCTGGTTTGGATCACGTAGTAATGTGGGACCACACTGAAACAGTCAATTAAACCTGGTTTCGATCAATATTTTAGAGAATAATTCATGTTAGGTCTAGGTTAGGTCTGGGATTTGCTCTCATCAGGCTCATTCTTTCGCATATTCCTCATACTTGACGGCTAGATCCTGGGCTTTTGCTCGATTGCATCACGTAGTAATGAAGTACAACACTGAAACAGTCAATTAAACCCGGTTTCCATCAATATTTTAGAGGACAACGCATGTTAGGTCTAGGTTAGGCCTGGGATTTGCCCTCATCAGGGTCACACTTTCGCAGTATTAACATACGTGTTGACCTGATCGAGGGTTTTTTCTGCTTTGGATCAGGTAGTAAAGTGGTACCACACTGAAACAGTCCATTAAACCTGGTTTGGATCAATATTTTAGAGGATAACGCATGTTAGGTCTAGGTTAGCCCTGGGATTTTCACTCATCAGACTCATACTTTCGCATTCTTCACATGCTTGTTGAACGGATCCTGGGCTTTTTCTGGTTTCGTTCACGTAGTAATGTGGTACCACACTGAAACATTCAATTAAACCTGATCTTGATAAATATTTGAGAGGATAACGCATGTTAGATTTGGGTTAAGTCTAGGATTTGCCCTCATCAGGCTCATACTTTCGCATATTTCTCATACTTCATGGCTAGATCCTGGGCTATTTCTAGATTAGATCACGTAGTAATGTGGTACCACACTGAAACAGTCAATTAAACCTGGTTTCGATCAATATCTTAGAGGACAACGCAAGTTAGGTCTGGGATAGGTCTTGGATTTGCCCTCATCAGGCTCATACTTTCGCGTTTTTCACATACTTTTTGAACAGATCCTGGGTTTTTTCTGGTTTGGATCACGTAGTAGTTTGGTACCACACTGAAACAGTCCATTAAACCTGGTTTGGTCAATATTTTAGAGGAAAACGCATGTTAGGTCTAGGTTAGGTCTGGGAATTTCACTCATCAGACTCATACTTTCGCATTCTTCACATACTTGTTGAACGGATCCTGGGTTTTTTCCGGTTTGGATCACGTAGTAATGTGGTACCACACTGAAACAGTCGATTAAACCTGGTTTCGATCAATATTTTAGAGGATAACGCAAGTTAAGTCTGGGATTGGTCTGGGATTTGACCTCATCAGACTCATACTTTCGCACACTTCACATACTCGTTGAACAGATCCTGGGTTATTTTCTGGTTTGGATCACATAGTAATGTGGTACCACACTGAAACAGTCGATTATACCAGGTTTCGATCAATATTTTTGAGGATAACGCATGTTAGGTCTAGGTTAGGCCTGGGATTTTCACTCATCAGACTCATACTTTCGCATTCTTCACATACTTGTTGAACGGATCCTGTGCTTTTTCTGGTTTGGATCACGTAGTAATGTGGTACCACACTGAAACAGTCGATTAAACCTGGTTTCGATCAATATTTTAGAGGATAACGCATGTTAGGTCTAGGTTAGCCCTGGGATTTTCACTCATCAGACTCTTACTTTCGCATTCTTCACATACTTGTTGAACGGATCCTGGGTTTTTTCTGGTTTGGATCACGTAGTAATGTGGTACCACACTGAAACAGTCGATTAAACCTGGTTTCGATCAATATTTTAGAGGATAACGCATGTTAGGTCTAGGTTAGCCCTGGGATTTTCACTCA